>NW_027256881.1:131354449-133910699 GCF_029215685.1 Pituophis catenifer annectens
ATCTCGGATGTCTTCTGCTTATGTTCCCTTTATTTTTTTTGAGCAGTGTACATACACTACATATTTGGGTTGAAAAATTGGCCTACTCTAGTTTATTCTCTATATATCGTTGAAGGCTGCCCTGCAAATTTAGATGGTATCGGTGTAACCTGATATTGTCACATAATACCAGTACTTCAGGAGTTGCACTGGAGGGCATTCTCCTCTGCAACAATAGGCATTGTATATTATTAATTTTATTATTCAGGATATTATTATTATTATTTTATATACTGGTATAATCACCTTGACTGAAGCAATAGATAGGTAGGTAAGTAGGTAGAGATAGATGATGGAGAGACAATGGATGGATGGATGGACGGACAAGCAGACAGACAAACAGAAAGGTAGGCAGGCAGATTTGGCTGCCATATTTTTTCCAAGTGCAATTCAAGGTACTGATAATAGCCTTTAAAATTCTACACGGCATAGGACCAAGTTATCTGCAGGACTTCTAAATAAAATTTGTTTGACAAAGTTGTACCAGTGAAGGATAGTGGGATAGACTGCCAGAATATTTCTTCTTTGGAAACTGTTACCCCTCCCCGCCCCTGCAAAAAAAAAATCAGTATCTTTATTTCTAAAATTTAGAAAGCTTGCTAAATCAGCATCTAGGAATTGAAGAGGCCAATTAATGTTGAGCTAATGTGTGTGAGTGTTTTATTGCTGTTATTGTTGTTGTTAAATAACTTTAATATATTTATACATTTCTGTGTGGGCATGTGTCGGTATGTATCTACACCCACAGATATGTGGTCTTTTTGTCCTTGTTTCACATATATTATTTGGCATGTAGGTTTTGTAAGCCATTTAGGATTGCTTGAATGAAGGGCTGCAAAGCAGTACAAATAAATATATGAATAATAAAAGCTTGAAAGCATGGAGCAGTCTTTATCTGGCGACCAAAATAGAATTCATCTTCTGGGGGAGATGGGGAAAACATGGCTGAAAGGCCTGTTTCCAAGTGGCTCCACCATAGGAGTATGAACACCTTGGAGTCTAGAAAACCATCTCTTACACAATCTTTCCTCAAGATCTTGTGGCCCAAGGCATGAAGGGATAAAAGAAAGTCTAGTCAATTGCTAAACAGGCTGCCAACAAAGCCAGGGTGGGGGAGAGAAAACACAAGATAAGAAGATGTCACGGACTGTCTAACAATTTTGTTTAATAATGACCCACCACACAGACATGACATTGCTATGCTCTTGCTCTTCTGCTCTTGCAGAAAACGAAAAGGGAGAGGGACTGAAAAACACAAAGCACTATAAACATACATTTTTAGCATTTGCTAATTGAACTGATGGGGGGGGGTGTTCTATCAAGAAGTATAATTGGAAACAATGGAAATATACTCCTCCCCACGAGCATGCAGGAGACATAAAACTGAATTTAAAGGCATCTCCCCTTTAAGGCAGGAGAAGTTATTACAAGACATCCGTCTTCCAAGGCTAGTGATAAATTACTGTGTGCTAAGGGGATAAGCTGTATCTTAAAAAAGCTGGCACAGACTTCTGTTGTCATGGCAACAGATGTGCACAACATCACTCCTCTGCTTATCAAAATCACAACTCGACCAGGAAAGGAGTCCTATATTTCTTATACTGAAGTATTAGCTTTGCTAGCATTCAAAATTGTGATATGTTGCAACCCCAACCTTAAATAAATATATACCAAGAAGCTAGCTGTTAACGGAATGGAAATGCCTGGTGTGTTATCTTACACCATCAAAATCAAATAGAAAACGGAAAGGGTCTTTTTCCTTTATTAAAAAAAAAAGGGGGGGGGGAGGAGGAGAGTAGAACTTTTAAAAAGGAAAGAGGGCATCAGAGTCAGCCAGTGTTTAAATCCAGATCCAGGAGGTAAGGCTGTGTTGGTCTGTTCTGAGCCCTATCAGCTGACTTCAAATGACATTTTATAAAATACACGCTCAGGGTAATCTATTTCATTTTATCTAATGGGAGATTTATTTATTTACTTCAGCCAGAGAGGAAGGGGCGCATCTCATTAGATATAAGGATAAGGGGAACATACGACAGGTTAGTTATTAAAAAAGCAATGGCAGGTGAAAATGTGACAGGTTAGTTATTATAGCTATGCCAAGCCTGCAAGCTGGAACAGCTACAACAGTAACCATTACTGCTGCCCATTTTTTTTTTTTTTTAAATTGAAACAGGAGGATCTAGCCAGAAACATCAGGGTAACTTGTCTGGTTGGTGTTTTGTTTCAAGGACACAAAGAGCCATGCTTCTTACTTCATAGTGCGTATATCCCATCCTCGAATGGCCGTGTCATTGGCTGTGGCAATCTGGCTACAGTTGTGATGAGGACTCCATTTTCCAGATGTAAACTTCAGTTGTCCTTTTCCTTCCAAGGTCACTGAATTTGTCAACTGTGCATCAAAAAACAACCCAAATCAGCATCTCTAATACAAGGTTAATCCGAGCAATAACAGCAGCGGCAACTTAGAGGCAATAACAAGCAGAACAACTTGAATCTAAAAATCACAGAATTATTCTTATCTTGGACTAGCTGGATACACATGCTTCGCTATGAAACTATGTGATGGGACTTGCTAAATCGACACAGCTTGAAAATTAATGACGATCGGCCTCTCCTCTCCCCTTCTCTCCTCAGCCTTGCCCCACAGAACCCTATCCTATCCCCCTTCTCTCCCTCAGGCTTGCCCCACAGAAATGTCTCCTATCCTATCCCCTTCTCTCCCTCAGGCTTGCCCCACAGAAGGCTCCCCTATCCTATTCCCTTCTCTCCCTCAGGCTTGCTGCACAGAGGTCTCTCCTATCCTATCCTCTTCTCTCCCTCGGGCTTGTCCCACAGAAGCTTCCCCTATCTTATCCCTTCTCTCCCTCAGCCTTGACCCACAGAAGCCTCCCCTATCCTATCCCCTGGTTGCTGCTGTGAAACTAAAACTGAAACTGAAACTCCTCTCCTCTGCTTGTGTTTTTGCATTTGGAACAGATTTCTTTTCAGGTGGGGAGGGGGAGTAGAACTCCTTAGCATCAGAGTGTGTTAATCATAATATAGGAAATACTAATGCTCTGATGGTCATTTCAAAAAATCCTTTCTTAGTGAGAACCTAGAAGCCAAGAGGAACATATGTGGCAAATTTCAGGTTTGTAGGCTTTACGGTTCTGGAGATTTCGTGATTTCGGCGTGAGTGGTTTTTGCTTTTATATATATGTAGATTACAGATCCAGTCTAAAACTCATCACTAACTTCACACAAGCCGTGCATTTGCCTGTTCAGTAAAATTATCCCGCCTGTATGCATACTCTGAAGCAGGGGTCTCACACCTTGGCAACTTTAAGACTTGTGGACTTCAACTCCCAGAATTCAGAACTCAGCTGGCTGAGGAATTCTGGGAGTTGAAGTCCACAAGTCTTAAAGTTGCCAAGGTTGGAGACCCTTGCTCTGAAGGACTATCTAGAAATACTGTTTTCTTTTTCTTTCTTTCTTTCTCTTTTTGTTAAGTACTGCAGGACTAAAAAGTAAAAAAAGGTCTGTCAATTATGCTTTAAACACAACAACTTTGGTCCCAAACATTTGGTTATATTGTTTTTTTTTAAATATCAACCACTCAAATATTAAATGTGGAGTAACCTATTGTCCTCAGTGGAGAACCTATTTAGACTGTGAGAATCAGATTTGGGATTCCATCAGTGTGCACAGAGGAAAGTAGAGGTCCCTAAATGATTTTTTAGCAGAATCTGTTTTGTGGGGTCAAAAAGCTTCCACACAAAACTTTTCAGTATTTCTTGGTGTTTTCTCTCTCCAAAGTGAGAGGTTACACATGTCTAGGGTGTAGCTCAAACTGCTTCCTTAACACAGCATTTTTTTTATGCCAATGATAAGCCTGAATTATGAAATATAATTAGCTCATTATATTCATTAGACAAAATGTTGAAGGTAGAAACAATTATCTGCAATGGAGTCAGACACTGTGAGCTTGATTATTGGATTACTTTTTGTCTAACGCTTGCCAGCACCTGAACCACCAGTATTTTTTTTTTTTACAGAACAGGAGAATACAGAATTATAAATCTGTATACTTGCATCTTCCGACAGGTTTACCTGGGCATTCGGCCTTCCAGGTAATGTATGAGTCTTGTATACACCCATACAAGAGTTGGTTTATATATGATTTTGCAACATTTAAAATGCTTGAAACATCTGAAATCTAAGCCACAGTGCTAATTACCTGTTAAATGTACTTCTTAACATTGAATAATATTTTCTAGTTCTACTCATCACCGTTTCATAGTATTATTCTGAATAATGTGTATGCAAGTATGTGGGCAATGGGCATACACAGAATGAATTCAAGGTCTACATAGCTTCACTTTGTATTGTTCAATCCAGTACAGGTAGTCCTCAACTTATGACAATTGAGCCCAAAATTTCTGTTGCTAAATGAAACATCTGTTAAGTGAGTTTTGCCTCATTTTACAACTTTTCTTGCTACAGTGGTTAAGTGAATCATTGCAGTTGCAAAATTAGTTAGCAACACATTTATTAAGTGAATCTGGATTTCCCCATTGATTTTGTTCATCAGAAAGTCGCAAAAGATGATCACATGACCTCAGGACTCTGCAACCATCATAAATATGGATCAGTTGCCCAGCATCTGAATTTTGATCACATGACCATGATCACAGCTGATAGTTTAGGACTATCACACTTGAACATAGCAAACATTGTTTGAAGTACTTTGGACAAGATATTTTATCATTGCCTACAATAACACAGGCAATGTTACCATACCAAAAATAAACAATAGTGTATTTTTAAAAACTAGATTTTTTTTCTTAAAAAAATGCTATGTTATTTTAAGGCAAGAAACAAAAACAAAACAAAAAGAGAAGGTCAGGGACAAGATAGCTATATAGAAATGCCCTTAAAGTGGGAGTATGGGAAAAACACTACCTCTTTGCTCAGTATCTGTAGATACTGTAGATCTGCCTGCAGTACAGGAGTGGGAGGCAGGAATGAGCAACTTTCCATTGGCCAAGGTTACTCCAGCTATTTGAGGTGGGATGATGGCAGTAATGAATCAAGGAAATTATGCAAATAAGGAGCCCTTAACACTTTTGTAAGGGATGGAATGCAGGGATGAATGTTAATAAGGAAGCCCAAATAGTTCATTAACCACAAACCATAATGCCCTCAGAAATAATATTGTGGCACCTTAAATTAAAACAATTTCATAATCTCTAAGCTCTTCTATCTCCACATCCATATCACCATGCAAATATTCATTGGATTTTATATTCATAAAGGATGAAGACAGAAGTATGACCATAAAATGAGAGTTATAGGAAGGAAGACATTCTCCAGCTTCTCTAAAAGACAAAAATCTACGATAGTGCAGAACAAAAGTTGGACTGGTACAATATTGCTCAGTGGATCCTAACAACTTACATATACTATGAAGCAAAAATTCAATTCAAAATTCAATCAACGTATTTTGAAAATCAAAATACTGAGGTAACTGAAATTTAAATATTTATTTTTTATTTATTTATTTATTTATTTTCAATTTATATACCGCCCTTCTCCCTGAGGACTCAGGGCGGTGCACAGCCAGAATTAAAAACATGAAATACAAATATTAAAAACAATTAAAATCTATATAAATTTGGCCCAAAATTTAAAAAACCACAAACCAATTAAACATTTAAAAATTTTAAAAAATTTCTTCCTAAGCCAGCCCGGCTTGCTGGAAAAAGTGGGTTTTAAGGGCACGGCGGAAGGCACTGAGGTCTTGGATTCTCCTTATCTCTGGGGGCAGCTGATTCCAGAGGGTAGGTGCCCCCACAGAGAAGGCTCTCCCCCTGGAGGTCACCAGCCTACATTGTTTGGCTGATGGCACCCTGAGGAGGCCCTCTCTGTGGGAGCACACGGGTCGCTGGGAGGTTGTCGGTCTCGAAGGCGGTCTCGAAGATAGCTAGGCCCTATGCCATGGAGCGCTTTAAAGGTGATAACCAACACCTTGAAGCGCACCCGGAAGACCACCGGGAGCCAGTGCAGCTCAGCTTGTAATGCCTGACATGTATAAAGAACAGTGACATTCCACTGAAAACTCCAAATTTAGTGTTGGACTGAACACTGCTGGATAGAATCAGGAATCTCTTCATTTCACACAAGGAAAGAAATATAATTTTTCACTGATTTCTTCTTCCTCTTCATTTTTGCTCATTTCATCATTCCTTGCTGCTGCAAATTGCTATAAAGAATCCTTAACCTTCATGAAAGATTCTGTAATGAGACACAGTGAAAACACGAAAGTTCATTGTGTGAGGGGATTTTGGTCATGGATGTTAGGATCCAAATTATTATTCCACATCCTGCACATCAGTCACAGTTTTGTAATTTCCTTTAAAAATGTTTGTGTCTGTGTCAATGAACAACCCTTGGGTGATGCTTTATACCTGGAGATAGGTGGAGCATCGCAGAATCTCAAAACATAGAGAGCACATCTACAGGCTTTAATATCCATCTTTGTAATTAGCAAACCATCAATTATGCAGAACAGCCAAATGTATGGAAATAATCTTAATTTGCATAATCAGTTAAGCACAGAAGCCAGTGTTCCAGGGCACCAAAGCTGGAGCAAGTCTTTTTTTTTTCTTTTCTTTTCTTTTTCCTTTAGTGCATAACACACACAGAGCCTTCACTCACAGAGAAATTGTCCAGGCAACTGTAAATGAAGTGAACAACGAGTTAATTTGAATCTTTTAATTTGGAGGAACTGCACAGCTAATGAAAGCATGTGCCAGTAATCAGTTTCTGTTACTGAATTCAAGCGGAGTACATGTTAAAGCCAAAGAGCTTGAGGTTCAGCGAAAAATTCTCTTTCCATTAAGTGCTATGACTTATGACAGACTGGAGAACATCCCAAAGGTAACACTGGTATTTGATACAGATTGGAATTAAGGAGAAATATGGTAACTTAGAGATTATGAGCAAAAGAACCTGCCTGGGACAGCAAAAGCCTAATTAACATTCAAAGAACCTTAAACCAAGGCAAGGCAAAGGAGCCCGAGGGATGGAGAGGAAGGACTGGAAGCGCAAGCATGTCTATAACATCCTGACACTTCAATCAGACAAGAATGTTGATCACTACATGGAAGCAGATTTTATTCTAGAAGGGGAATTGGCCAACAGTTGGCAAGGGAGAGAGGGAGTAACTGATGGAAGAAACTCATGTAACACTGGCAACCAGTAGAAAGGAGCTAAGAAAGCTTTCTCGATGACCAACAAGCGGGGCAGAAGGTGGGCACACAAGCTTCCACTCACAAGGAAAACCTTTGCATCGATGATTGTTCTACTGCTGTTAGGAACAAGGTGCAGTTTTTCAACAATAAAAACAGATTCTCACAATTTTTGAAACTGTTTATCACTCTTCTGACAGACCTGAACTAACCCACAGAAATGCTTATAATGTCTAAAAATGTTAGCAATCTATTTCAATAGCAAACACATTCAGATAGGCAAATACGTCAAATATTATGCTCCATGTCAATGGGATACACTCCTTACCACAGCCTTGGTTGAGCTTTCTTGCAAATCCCATAGAAGGAGGTGATTATCAGCCAGTGAAATCAGCTTTTTCCCATCTCCCATTGGTTCCCATGCAACCCTATAAGCACAAAATGCAGCAATGTAACTCAGAGAAATTCAAAATATTCCCATGTTACTTCTGGCACCCCTTTAATCTAAGAAGACAATAGGTAATCCTCTTCTTTTGTTATTATTCTCTACAGCAAGAACATGCATATGCTGTCACATTTTAAGTTAGCAAAATGAAGTTGAAAAATATTTTAAAAGTTCTTTTTAAAAAATGTATTTATTTATGCTATCACCAAGTTGAACCTGAAATGAACACCTTTAAATTACACTTATATTCCATATAACTAAAGGTAATACTCCATTTTAATGTCACAGCAATAACTTTATGCAATAGATTTGGGAGAGCCTAAATTCACTCAGTACAAAAAGAGGGCCTGATTCATTCTAACCATTGTGGTTTAGCAAAAAAAAAAAAAAAAAAAGCCAGTCATCTCAAAAGTTTATTTTTATTCTTAATATCTTATTTTCCCTTCTAAGTTAAGACTTGAACTACTGAATGAAATTGATTTCCATCTGTGTCAAATCACGCAATAGCTGAGAAGGAGAAAAGCCTTCTTGATGAGAGAGGTCCATTATTTAGGTCTCATTTGAAGAAAATTGATAGCCATATTCATTAATCGTATCCGGTGTTCAGTCAAGAGACCATTGTTAGACCCTGGATTTTGATTTATATTCAAAATTCTTACACTGGTGTCTCTTGAAAAAATCTCAGTGAGGTAAGCAAAGGAACAAAACCCAAATTAGGAAAAGATATTAAACAGGAAGGGGAAACAATTCCTGCCTATTTAGATCAGATTTTTCTGGATTTTCTTCTAGGCAAAAAGTCACATTTTATAGGCTGGAGACTATAAGTGAAAAGATAGATGAAGCTGTGCTGGTCTATGACCGTAATAAAGACTTGCTTTGATTTAATTTGATTTAGATGGAGCTAACATAAAAGCTAAATTGGATTTAATTTACATTGCATTCCAATTTAATGAAAGTCTTGAAGGGGCGATGGGAGACATATTCACGGTTTCTGAGACCCATAAGTGGCCCCAAGGTCTCAGTAGATGCTTCCTGATTGAAGTAAACGAACTTCTGTTTTAAAGGGTCATCCTTAATTCTAAGGAAGACAAGAGTTTGGAGAATCCTCATTTGGAAAGATACTTTAAAAATTGTGAACCCTTTTGAATGTTCAATATTTCTGCATAACTATGACCTAAAACATGATCTTTTTCTTACACAAACCGTAAAACTAGATAAAGAGCCATGGTAGCATAGTCGCTAGAATGCAGTATTGTAGGCAAAATCTGTCCACCGCCAGGAGTTTGATCCTGACCGCCTCAAGATTGACTCAGCCTTCCATCCTTCCGAGTTCGGTAAAATGAGGACCCAGATTGGTGGGGACAATATGCTGACTCTGTAAACTGCTTAGAGAGGGCTGTAAAAGTACTGTGAGGCAGTATATAAGTGCTATTGCTATTGCTAAAAAGAACCCTGTCAACAGTCCAATTAGCAAACCCAAAACATGGAAGCACTCTTGGGAGAATTGAATTTCCCAAAGTAAAATTTTATTGGATACACCATATTGGTACTGAAGAAATAAAATCAGCTCTGGTTTTCCTGCATAAATGCTTGCCCAGTTAAACAATAACTTCTTCTTCTCCCCACTCCTGGGTGATCACATTGTCCAATTATGAAACGTTCCTTTGTTATGGGAAACGTTTCAATTATGAAACGTTCCTTTGTTATGGGAAACAAAGTCCATTTTTTCTCCAGCCCCTGCAGTGGTTACCTTGAAGGCTTCCAAGCTCTCATGACCTCTGCATGCACTCTCTACATTCCATTTTCCCCTTCCCTCCCTCTAGTTCATTGGTAAGCTTTCTTACCAACAACCGGGAACTGTCTGCTCCATGTTCTTCCACAACATTTCTACAGGATTAAGGTCAAGACTTTGAGTTGGCCATTCCAAAATATTAACTTTCTTCTGTTTCAACCATTCTTTGGTCCTATTTTGGGTCACTGATTTATTGCATAACACACTTTCTCTGGAGCTTCAGTTCATGAATAAATACCCTGATATTTTCCTGCAGAATTTGCTGGTACCATTCAGAATTCCATCAAAAATGACAAGCCATCCTAGTCCAGAGGCAGCAAAGCAGACTCAAACTATGATACTCCTGCCACCATGTTTCACAGATGGCATAACATTCTCATTCTGGAAAGCACTGTCTGACTTTCACCAAACACAACACTTTTCATTCAAGCCAAAAATGTCTATTTCATCTGTCCATAAAACAATCTTCAAATAACCTTCTGGCTTATCCATGTGGTTTTTTGCAAACCGACAGGCAGCAATGTTTTTTTGGGGGGAATAATGCCTTGAAACTCTAACAAGCATACCAT
Organism: Pituophis catenifer annectens; assembly: GCF_029215685.1. Taxonomy (NCBI): domain Eukaryota; kingdom Metazoa; phylum Chordata; class Lepidosauria; order Squamata; family Colubridae; genus Pituophis; species Pituophis catenifer. Next base: position 131,364,524 of record NW_027256881.1, read on the forward strand.
TTTTGTTCAGTGTTCACCTGGTGTCACGAATACTGACATTTGTCGATATAAGAGAGATGTTAGTTCCTTAGAGATTACTTTGGGGTTCTTTGAGAATTCTCAAAGTATTACACGCCTTGCTCTTGATATGATCTTGGTTGGCCTACCATGCCTGGGGAGGATAAAAATGGTATTGAACTGCTTCCATTTGTACCTGATCTGCCTGACAGTGGAAGAGTCCAAACCTTTTGGAAAAAGTTTTGTAACCTTTTCCAGCACCAACAATTGTTTTCAGAGGTCTTGAGAAATCTATGTTCTAGCCATGAAACTCTTCCACATATCTTTGTTCTGAAGATCAGACTTTGATTGTGAATATCCAGAATTCTGTTTCTGAAATTAAGCAGGACATCTCACATTCAAATCTGATTATCATCCCATTGATTGAAACACCTGATTCTAATTTCTCCTTCAAATCAACTGATAACCTTAGAAATTCACATACTTTTCCCACACAAAAATACGTAGCTTTTAATCATTTTTCTCAATAAATAAATGAACAAATTTAATGTTTTTGTTTAACTGGTTTCTCTTTATATAGTTTGAGGACTTGTGTGGAGAACAGAGGACATTTTAGGCCATATTTATGCAGAAATATTAAACATTCAGAAGGGTTCACAAACTTTTAAGCATTGCTGTATTAGCATTCGTTAGCTGTTTAACAAGTTTTGATGAAAGAAAAGACACAGAAAATCAGGTTGGATGATGGGAAGAGAAATATTTTTGTTTTGAATTGAAGTCATAATTGATCTGGACTCATCACTGGAGTGAAAGAAAAAGAAAAAATCTGGGAACATCTGGGAACACCTAAACAAAAAGTTCAGCCAAGTATTATTTGCAAATTAAAACCAACTACCATGGATTTTTCTCTATTTTCCACTTAATGTTAGAAAGCATTTTTTAAAAGGCATTTTACTAGGCAAATTCTAGTGACTTTTATTTCGATTAGGATAAATGGACACCACTTTTAAAAAATTTTAAAAATGAAAATGATTCCAATTTTAAAATGTTCATGGGGTTTTCAGGGGAACGTGCTTTGATCTGATAGAGAATACTAATGATAAATCAATATAATTCAAGCAATAAACCTGATTAGAAAGATCTGAGGGTACTCAATCTTTCCCTGATAACTTATTTTATTGAATCATTCTTTTTCACGTATGATTTTTTTTTTTTTTAGGATTTTGTGAAAATGAAGGCCAGTTTTTTTGGCATTTGCATTGCAGCTCGAGTGCTCTTATGTCATATGAAAGCATAAGAGAAAAAACTGAAAATCTGGTAATATATACTATGATGTGCTGCATGGAAAGCTAGAATTTTGTTTACAAGGAAGGAAACTCTCTCGCCAGGTTATTTATTCTATGTTTTGTTTACATTACATCAGAGGTAGACTCTCAGGCTTGCCAGATATTGCTGAATTATAGCTCCCAGCAGTTCCAGTTGGCCTTCCCTGGAGATGAGGATTGTAGGCTGGTAGCAACTTTTAAAGGATCGCCTGAGAATTTTATTGTAATTCTCACCGAGGTCCTTGATCTTATAATGAGGATTTGCAAAACTTTTAGATGTACTAAATTAATATTGTGATTAATATTTAAAAATATGTGGCCTTTCCACAAATACTGGAAAAAAAGTTACAGCTTCCACATTCTCAGTGCCATTTTGGATTTTATTTTTACATGAGTCTCATTTTCTTTTTACAGGAGTCCAAATGGCAAGAAACTGGCATAAAAAGTAAAAAAGAAAAAGTTTTTTTATCTTTTCAATTTTGGATCAAGCTCCGTTATTCTGAAAGGAAAGCAATATTTGAAAGAATCAATTTATAAGAGTCTATTTAGAGCTTTTTCAATAGACTATGGTCAAGCAATATGTAGTTTAGTGCAATATGTGAAGGCATTGGGAAAGTGACCCATTTATTCAGCACACATTATACATTAGAAACATATTAATCCATCGGTCATTGTGGTCTTAGAAAAGATATGTAAATAGCATGAGTCCTCCCCATTTTACTTATACATTTACTTAGTGCATGATTCATTTATAAATGCATGCAAGCTATTTTAACTTTCTCCTTAGTTCTGACACCAGTAAAAGCTAGTATGTAAATTCTTATCATTTAAGCTGTAAACAGCATTTTGGCTGGCTGGCTGGCTGGCTAGCTAGAGTGGCATGTGTATGCATGTATATATTTTTCAGGAATAAACTTTTTAAAAAGTGGGTGTGGATGTGTATTTGGATAAATATATAACATATCTAAATACACTGCAGTATAAACCATAGTGGACCTTACTTGTTAGTAAAACTAGAGCAGGTTGTTTGAAAAATATTTTAGAATTATATGCCCCTATGGACACATATAGAAAAATGAAACATTAGAAGCGTAGCTGAGTTTTTTCTGCTCGGCAGGAAACCAAATAATCTAATAAAATGAGGGAATCTTAATTTTCAGCCTTCAATGTGAAAGACTTCAGTTTCTAAGACAGCGTTTGATGAATGTATAGCTCTGAATGACCAGTCTGCCCATAATAGTTTTTTAGCACTTTGGGGAAAAAAAACCTATATTCCCAGATAAAATATATAATCCACAGCCTTTGTTTCTCTTGAAGTTCTTCTGAATTGAGGTTCTGGCCCAGCCCTATCAATGCAGGACATTCTTCTTCTTCTCATGTCTCTAATGAGGTAAAATGGATTTCTACTTGATTGTGGCATTAAGTTTGAAAGCAAGAGGGTTACCAAGACTGCTTATTTCCCCCATGTTCACAGAAATATATCATGCAACTGCTATGTTTTGGACATCAGATGAGCAGGGACTTTTTTAAAGTCTGTAAAATAGGGACAAGAGAGGGAAAAAGTCAGAAGATAAAAAAGATGGAAAGGATCTGAATGAAGGAAGCATTCACTTCAAAAGAAAGGAAGAGGCCTATAGAGAATAAAACGAAGAATGGGAGAAAGAAAGAAATACAAGGATAGTGATGTTAAATGAATCCAAGACCAACAGCTTATACAAGTCGGAAGATAAAATAATTTTTTAAACATGGCACTGTAAAAGATTGCTACCCCTCACTACCACTAGAGCAGTGGTGGGTTCCTCCCGCCCCCCCCCCCCTGCGTTATTCTTACCTTTTATTTGGCCCCACCCCCAATCTATTGCTGCCTCCCAAATCCCAGCTGATCGGCTAGAAGGAAAAAAACTGTTTAAACTCTTGCCGTGGGGCTTCAAAGGGCCCCCCCTACAGCTGATCAGTGTTAAAAGGCAGTGTGGTGGTAGACCGGTGCCTCAAAAAACAAATGGGTAGACCAGTGCCTCCAAAAACAAATGGGTAGACCGGTGCCTCCAAAACCGAATGAGTAGACCGGTGCCTCCAAAAACAAATGAGTAGACCGGTACAGCTCTGCAAGCAGTTAAAAGCCTGGTAGACCAGTACCTCTGCTAAATCCTAAAGAATTGACACATGATCATCAAGCCACGCCCACAAAATAAGCCACACCCACAGAACCGGTAGTAAAAAAAATTAGAACCCACCCCTGCACTAGAGGGCATGAAATGTTTTAGACTCAAGTTAAACAACCAGAAGATGCCAGACATATTGGAAGAACTAAAAACTGCAGATGGGTTGTCAGAGAAAAATAAAGCAAACACACTAGGATGTTTCTGTCAGCCAGAGAACTGGCAATGTTCAAACACAACTAGTATAGCGACAAAGCATTGGCTTTGTTTGTATTTACAACTCTTATAATTAGCTCAAATATAGACTATATTCACTAAGCTACCATACTCACTAGACCATTTGATTAGCTGTCTTAAAACTGAGTTGCATTCTTGAGTCAAATCATGCCTGCTGACAACCGCATTCACCAAGTCAAAATAAAATCTTCAAAACGCAATCACAATGTTGGGAGAGGACAAAATTAGTAACATCTCATAGGATGTTTCTTAATTTCTTCAGGGTGCTGAATGGCAACCCCTTTATGGAACCAGACTTATTCTAAACTGGTTTCGGAGTCATATGTGTTAATCCAGTTAAATTTTATATCTATCTAGTTTGCCGAATGGTTATTAGAAAATATTTTTTTAAACTTTGAATTAGTTTGAATTCAAAGTTTCCTCAATTGACCAACCCCCTCCCCCAAACAGCTCTCAAAATATGATAGGCCAATTCCTTCCACACGAGTTTTATTATAAACACTGTACCATCCACGATTTTTAGGTCCAAATCATTCCATTTGTTTGAAAAAATCCAATATTGTGCAATTATAAATAGGGCCTACAGTGTGAAATGCTCCTGTTAAAGAGTCACAGCCAACTACTGTATGATTCCCTCCACAAAAAACAATACCCCTTCTATTTCCTTTGATTTCCACTCACCCTCTGTTCCCCTTTCCGACTCCTAAAAATACTAATTTCTAAAGTTATTTTGTACTTCACTGAGCCATGGGATTTTCCTGAGCCTTCTATCAGTGACCTCTTTTGCAGTTTTGGTTACACACTTAGCAAAAGTACTATATGGCATTAAATGTCATTTAACCAGAGTTATGGATATCGTTATGAGGAAGACTCCTTCTTTACTTTAAGAGTTCTCAAAAGAACTGGCAGGACCTGGTTGCTATTATGCAAGCAAGAAAACCAAAATTCCTGTATCTACTTATGAATTAATCAGGAAAGAAATTTAGCTGATTCTCCCAATTCTAGATTTTAAGTTAATTAAATGAACAAACAAACAGTGACATGCCACTTTACTGCTAACAGGATGGGTAGAATATAACCATTATTTTTCAGTGGACTACTAACCAAATCTTGTTGGATTACCTAAAACCTACAAAAAATGATGTAGTAAGGGAACATTAGAAAGAACAGGCAACATTTTTTTTTCTATTCATAATCCCTGAACACAAGATACTCAAGATCTTTTAATACAGATAATTTATGCATATATTCAAAAGTGGAAAGAGGACTGAACTTTAGTGCTGAAAAACACTCCTAGACTCAGATATGCTTTGATCTTAATTCTAAATGTATGTCTTTAACTTGTAAGCCACCCAGGGACCCATAGGTATAATAAACAATAGCAATAAAAGCTTTACAGCCCTCTCTAAGTGGTTTACAGAGACAGCATATTGCCCCCCCAACAATCTGAGTCCTCATTTAACCGACCTCGGAAGGATGGAAGGTTAAGTCAACCTTGAGCCGGTCAGGATTGAATTTTTGGCAGTGGAATTTCAGAGTTAGCCTGAAATACTGCATTCTAACCACTGCACCACCACGGCCCTTATAATAAATACAAATGCAACATCCTGAAGATTCTCATCACCACCTTAATTTTTAAAGGATCTTTGAGTGCTACCTCCTCTGCCCCAGTACCATAAGGTATGCATTGAAAATACTTCCAGGGCCAATATTTTCCAAAGCGGAATGACATTTGCTTTTCAGGTCCCTTTTATATAAAAAATGTCCAAATGCATATTATTTTATTGCCTATTGCTAAACTTTGTTTCCAACATGTCAATATAATAAGGACACTTTTTTGATTCTCAAAGCATTTGGTTTATTTAAATATAAATGCTCAAACCTTATAAAATTGTGTGTATGACTCTGCGTACCCATACACACAGATACACACACACACACATCTACCTACATATAACTGTAGCCTACCTGTGCAGTAGGGACATGTACCTATTAGGATCTGAACTAGTAAATAATTCTGGTTTTGACATGGCATGCTTGCTGTACTTGTCCGTCAAAGGCAGGGTCTGGCTCAGCAGCGGAAAGAAATGCCTCGCAGCCTCTCTCTTCCCTGTTGCTTTTAAATTAGTACACTGATGGAGCTATGTAGATAAAAGCAAGAATTTATAGCCCAGCTGTGTGGAGGAGGGATGTGTAGCTGAGAGATGTGAGAAAGGGTCTGGGGAGTATTTCTTGGAGTTTGGAGCTGGCTGGAGTGACACATGGAAGTTTCTTATCAAGAGAGCCAGAAAGGGTTTTTCTTTGAGCTGCAGTGCTAAAAGCCAAGCAGCTAAGACCAGGAGGGAAAGATTGGCCAGCTAAAGCCTTTCTGAAGCTATAGCAGCTGTAGCAGGTACTGATAAAGCAGTGGGAAGACCAGAATAACCTAAATGGAGATGAAGCGGCAGAACTAGGCAGTCCAGTGGCAGAAGAACTTATGAAAAGACAGCATGAAGGCCAGAAGCAATTCAGCAGGTGAGACCCAGGAAGACTCTTGTTAGGCCTCACCTATTGTTAGGTGAGGCCACTGAAAAGACCTTGCACATTCCTTGTAGCTCATCAAAAGGCTGATGCAGTAGAGACCCACTGAAGAATCCGATTGGAAGGACCTACCCTTGAGGCTACTTCAGTGGGTGATTTACCAAAGAGACCCATGGCAGAGAGAGGCAGTGGCTACCAGCAGCTAAATATGCTAACACCGGCTTCCCATGATCTGAGAGATTAGTGTGGAGCAGAAAACCCTAACCTAGACAGAAAACAAACAAAAAAACCACGGTACAGTCAACATTAGGTCCACAGGATCAATTATGTCAGCAGATGTTTGGCCAACATAAAGAGAGGAACCAAGATTACGTGGTTATTCAGCAGGAAGTTGAGAGTTGTAATGCACAATAACTTTGTTTCATAAAATGCACAGCATCCAAAAAGCTGACAAAAATATCCCAAGCGTAGATTGTCATGACCCAGAAAATGGGCATCCAAAAAAAATTGGATTTGAACCCATGTGTTTGGGGTCCATGAGATTTCTGCTGAAATTATTGAAATTTAAAGTACACATTTTTGTACAGATACAAGTTTAAATGAATGAACCTATAAGTGAATCAAACCATATCGTTTCACCTATTTCAATAATCACTGCATTCCCTGGAAACATTTTTCTCTTAAAATGCAGGAACAGAGATCAATCAATATGTAGTAAAAAATTTAAATAATATTGAGCCTAGCTAAATCAAATGGGAAAATGGATATTATGTCAGGTAAAATATTTCCATCCGTATGTAGGATTCAACTGCTCAACTGGATGATCAGAACATATAGACAGACTGAAATTAAGTCATCTCCAGTATATGGGACCCCTCATGATTTCCTTTATCTGTATGGGTATATAAGCAGCACAAAGAAGAGCCATTTCACTAGATAACAGAAGAAAAATAGGAAAAGCCTTACTTGGTAAGCATCAGCTATGCATTACTACGAGTCATTGATAGAAAACTATTTCCTTATTTTGTTACAAAATACAGCATAAAATAAAGGAAGAATTTCAAGGAACACCAGTTACCCAGTAGAGTGGAGATGGAGAAGGTAGCACAAGTGAGGGGGAGCAACCAGAACACGGCTTCAGACTTTTCTAAGTGAAATTCCATCCAGCCACAGAGCTGTTATTACATTAGTTGTGTGTAACACAAAATATGTACGTTGAAATACACAGTATTGTAGAATTAGTGAATTATCCAAAAACAGTTAAACAGCATATTAAATATTTGAAGGACTATTGCTTTATAATTCCCGATCCTGTCTAAGATAACAATGCAGAAACCATAACGTAAGGCATGTAGGTATATTTCAATGTACAAAGTTCAGATTTAATAGAAACTGTCTGCCCTTCATTCTTTTTTCCTTGGGAGTATAAAATATGCAGAGTCCTACCCGGCCATATTGCCATAGGCTGTGTTGTCAAGGTGACAGAGTAGCTCCAGGATTTGAGCATTGCTTGATGAATCATCAGGGGATTCATGATTGCCTGATTCCAATTCCTTCGGCATCCTCCAAACAGCCGCACATGTCATGACTTTACTGTCTGAAGCTAAGGAACAGAGGATAATGTCAACAGATCACAGTAGGGGGAGGCAGGGGAGGGGGTTTCTGGAAGAGAGAGAGAGAGAGAGAGAGAGAGAGAGAGAGAGAGAAAGAGCCCTAGCATTTTTGCAATCATAAGCAAGGCACTGCTCATCGGCCATGTAAAAACATTTAAAGAATCCTTCAGAACTTCATTCTAACAATAGAGCATATAGGAGAGAGAGAGAGAGGAAAAAACCCCCGATAGTCTACAAAGCCAGCAAGCTGCATAAATAGCCGAGGTGACAGCAGGCGATACAAGTCACTGGAAGGACTTTCCCCAACGCTGCTTTCTGTACGGCTATTTCAATTAATGCGGGAGAGTACAGCGATTTGCTGAGATTACCATTTTTCTGCTTAATAACACAGGCATAATTTTAAGGTCTCCATCTCTGGCTTTCCTGGGTCATCTTTAATTTGCATGGGTAGCTTCTGAACCATGTCTTCTGCAGAGAGCTAGATTTTTAGCTCAGTACTTTTATATTCTGCTCTTCTCCCTTCCCGCCCCCCATTTCAATTCCTTCCAGATAAAATTTTAAAAAATCCTAGATAGAAGTCTCCTGGGCTTTCCAAACTCAAGGCTATTGCTAACTTATGGCTAGCCATAAAATACCATTTATCAGAGGGTAGATAGATGAGGCTTCTCTTCACAGATTTCTGCACCCCATTCCCCCCCCCCCAGGTTTCTTAATAACCTACATAATTTTTACTTTTATTTTCTGGGCACTCTTCCAAACAAATCACTGAGCTGCAGGAACACACTATTTTGGGGTTTCCCCCCCCCCTTTTTGTTTGTTTTTCAGAATGCCCTGAAGAATACGTGGTCCCCCGAGATATTACTTGAAATGTCAATGCTGGAAGCTGGCATTTCAATATGGTTACCCTTCTGGAAGATTCCCATTGTGTTCTTTTAATTAAAAGAATTTAGGGGGGAAAAGTCAGATGGCAGTCAAGTCATGGTTCTCTACAAGATAGGAAATAAAGGCATGGAGAAAAGTGGAAGAAGGGGATGGAAAACATATATCATTCTTATGCTCTACATATATAGTTAAATGTCTAAAAATCATTAATGCAGCTCAATTTATTTACCCACTGAGGCAAAATTAATGGTTTTTTTTTTTTCATAGCAGCTTCCCTATATTATTTAACTCAAGAATGAAACCTGGTCCATGGTATCCAGCAGTGTATGGTAGAAACACATCTTATATTCCGAGCACTTTTTCAGCTGGGGAAGATTTGAAATTTAGGGAGCCTGAAGTCGATGCATTTACAAAAAATGACTGGCATGAATGATTTGCCTATTTATTGGGGAGGGGGTAGGGGGAGGGAGGAATAGGAGAGAAACCATCGCTTAGCCTTAGCAGAAGACATGGAAGTTTAGCAGAAGACAAGCTACCTATTCCCTGAAGAATGTTCTTTACATACTTCTGTCATTATGAGGTTCCTGGCAGGGGTGGGTTCTACTTACCTTTACTACCGGTTCGCAACGGGGCCACGCACACGTGCTCGCTTCGCGCGTGTGCTCTTCTGTGCATGCACAGAAGCGTTCTGATGACATTGGGGTTGGTGGGCGGAGCCTCCCGCCGGTTTTATTACCGGTTCTATAGAACCGGTGCGAACCAAGGGCAACCCACCACTGGTTCCTGGGAAAAAAGTGGTAAGAGGCTCCTAATAGCCCTTTCTTTCTTTCCTTCCTTCCTTCCTCTTTCTCTCTTTTTTCTTCCTTTCCCTCTGTCTCACTTTTTCTTTCTCTCATTCACTCACTCACTCACTCACCTTCCTTCCTTCCTTCCTTAGGCTCATTTTCCTTTTCTTTCTCTCACACTCCCTTTCCTTTCCTTTCCTTTCCTTTCCTTTCCTTTCCTTTCCTTTCCTTTCCTTTCCTTTCCTTTCCTTTCCTTTCCTTTCTTTCTATTTCCATCTCCATCCTTTCTCTCTCCTTCTTCCCTGATATGTCCCAGGGAGAACATTATCAATATCTCTGAACAGTATCTCTGCTTTTGAGATATTAATTATCTCAAAAGATATTAATTATAAAGTTAGTGGTAAGATTTGCAAGTAGATTGAGTAACCAGAAAGATTCTTGCCCTTCTAAGAAGAGATTTATACTATACTGTGGTATTGGTCAATATCTGGGGATTAAGACTTAGCGTAACACAAGAGAGCTGAACAAAGGCCTTCCCATCTATTGTGACTAGAAGAAAGGCTAACTTGGGTTTCTGGATATGGAAGAATGCCCCGCTAAAGAAAATTAATTGGAGACTGGCTAGACAGATCTCTCACTTTTGTAGTACAATGACTGCTAATTATATCAAGATTGTATATATTTACAAGCATGAGACAATCTGTTGAGTAGGAAGGTATCAGGTTTCACACCTTGCAAACTTAAGAGTCTATCAAACAGTCCTCCTTTACTTGTGAGAGGCTGTGATACGTTCTCATCTTTACACCCAAAATACAGGAGACAGTGTGTGCATGTGTGTGCACGCATGTGTGTGTCTGGCCTATATCCAGCTTCAGCTATAACTTTAGTCTATTCTAGCTTCAGTGACCCATTCCCTAATAACCTTTGAACTGGACCTCTGCAATGGCTCAAGGGATACTTGGGACTACCCTTGAACACCTGCTGGAACTTCTCACTCTTGCAAAAGGCAGCTGCCCAATTAAACGGGACCACCAAATGGGATCACCTAACACCAGTGTAGTTACCAATGAGCTACCAACCCAGGACTGTGTATTTTAAAAATTGCCCTCCCAAATCCATTCAATGCACTTAAAGCATTTTCCCCCCAGAAATTATCCCCTTACTTCACCAAGCTGTTAATATTTATGCTCCTAACTGGTTAGCACTGATATAGTTTAAGTTATTCACCACTGATTGATTAATCAAAGGGGAGGGGAGGGGAGGGGAGAGGGGAGGGAGGGGAGAGGGGAGGGGAGGGGAGAGGGGAGGGGAGGGGAGGGGAGGAGAGGAGAGGAGAGGAGAGGAGAGGAGAGGAGAGGGGAGAGGAGAGGAGAGGAGAGGAGAGGAGAGGAGAGGATTCCTATCTGGCGTAGGAATATAAATAACAAAAGTACCAAGCAGATTCCTTAAAGAGATGCTCAAGAGTTTGTATCCACAAAATAAAGACAGTGTTAGGTCACGATATGTTTCTGGAGGAGGAAAAATAAAGAAGATTCCTGTGGAACCCTTGTCTTCCATAATTCTATACCAGGGGTGTCAAACTCGTAGCCCATGGGCCGGATGTGTCACACGCTGGCCATGCCCACCCCCGTTTTAGCGAAGGGGGAAAAAGTCTTGATATGTCATGTGACAATGTGACGACTTGAGTTTGATACTCCTGTTCTATACTGTCCTCCCATCTGCCCATTTCTGGTCATATGCCATTCTTTTGCTACAACAGATCCTCACTTATCCAAGAAGATGATGAGATGATTCAGACAACATCTAATAATTCAATGTTTGAGTAGCTGGCTGCCTCACAGAAAACAAGTATAAGTAACTACCCTGAACATCTAGCCCAATAGGATCCAATACATCCAATAGGATCCAATAGGGTTTTCTACTATCTAAAAAGATGGTAGGCGGTAGAAGACAATTAAAAAAAGAAGATTTTATAGAGTGACATCTAGAGGACAGAAATAGAGAACAGATGGTTTAGAGAGGTCCCCTAGGCTCTCCAAGCTACAAAGAAGGGGAAAGTGATGAACAGAGATCAGAAATACAAACAGATTAGATTTTTTTTTTCTTGTCCAGCAACTAGCTGTCTTTAGCTCAATCCCAGGCTGAGAATTCTGAGCAAGATCAGACATCAGCAGCTGCCTATTTGGTAAAAACGACATATTGTTTAAGCACAAGTTAATAATAAACATGCCATAACTAAATTGCAAATGTATCTGTGATTTACACTGCAAACTAAAGAAATATCCCCATAATTATTTCTATTATTTACTCTTGTGCAGATTACAGCTGTCTCTTTTTTAATACTTTCATTAACTATACAAGTTATAAAACATCATTCAAATACCCTGTTTCCCTGAAAATAAGACATCCCCTGATAATAAGCCCAATCGGGCTTTTGAGTGCATGCACGAAAATAAGCCTCCCCCGAAAATAAGCCCTCCCCAAAAATATTTAAACGCAGAGCTGGAAATCAGGTAAGACGGCAAGAGGAGCCCCATCTTGCTCCATGTGCCCCAAAATAAGACCTCCCCGAAAATAAAGGCAAATGCTTATTTGGGGGTTCAAAAAAATATAAGACATATAAGGGTCTTATTTTCAGGGAAAAACAGTATTTAATACCAATGGCACACACACTATTTTGAAAATGCAAGTGCTGTACAAGCAGGTCTCCAGTGTCAGGAGGTAGATGTGAAATGAAGGCAAAAATTGAAGGGCAAGTCTAGCAGAGCTCCCATCTGCACGTGAACAGAAAAGTCACCCCGGGTTTTTTTTGCAGAAAGTCTTACATGGTGACGAACGAAAGGGAACACGGTAGCATCAGCCATGACTTTGGAGTGTGCTAAACTCAACCTAAACTGGCATCTGCAGAGCTCCGTGCTGGAATGGGCTGAGCTGAGGCCTTGCTCTTTGATGCGCTCAGGTGGTACAAAGCCAGCTGGCTGCCATTACTCGGTTGCCCTGGGAACCACAATTGAAGTGTACTTCTGAATCTGTACAGGAGGTACTTTTGCACCATTGCCACAGCAGCTCTTGCTGTGCAAAGTTGAAGTTGTGTAGCAGCTCGAGCTACAGCCCAGCTGGTGCCCATTAATGTTCCCTGTATGACAGGAGCAAGCCGCTAGTCTCAGATGCTTCCTTCTTGCCACAGACAAAACAGAAGGATTTATTACTCTTATTAATCCGGATGAAGCCTACTTTGCTTGTTTGAATAGAAGGGCGCTCAGAAGCAATGGTGACTTTATACACGGTGTTTACTACCTTTTCAGCTTTTCGTTCTTTCTGCCCCGTATTGGCAATCTATGTCTAATTTAAAAGTCTCACTCAATTTACTAATGAACGAGATACAAGAAACGAGAGCTAATTTTAGAAGGGGGCCTTGCCTGATAAAAATATAGTAGAATCTATCACCAGTGTCGTTCTTAATATTTATATAGCACTGCTTTTAATGAATATGAAGTGCTTTGAAGTAATCTCTGTAGGTTCATATAATCCAAGGGTGAAATGCTCCCGGATTGGACCAGATCGCCCGATCTGGTAGCGATGGTGGCGGGTGGTTCGGAGAACCGGTAGCAAAAATTCCTGCCCCCCCATGGCCAGCTGAGCCGCGCGATTATCAGAGGCTTTTTTTTTAAGTTTTAAAAGCATTTTTTCTTCGGCCAAAAAAATGCTTTTAAAAGTAAAAAAAAGAGCCTCTTTATGATCGTGTGGCTCAGCTGGGATCGTCACAGGCTTTTTTTTCTTTTAAAAGCAAAAAAAAATGCTTTTAAAAGAAAACAAAAGCCTCTGATGATCAGGCAACTCAGCTGGGATCGTCAGAGCCTTTTAAAAGCATTTTTTTTTACAATCTCTTCGGCCGAAGAGGTTGTAGAAAAAATGCTTTTAAAAGTAAAAAAAAAAAAAAAAGTTGGCCACGCCCACCCACTCACATTACCCACCCACCCCAAGCCACGCCTACAAAACCGGTAGTAACAAATTTTACATTTCACCACTGATATAATCTTGCATTTTGGTACAAATATTCTCTCATCTATAAAAACTCTTTCTATAATGTCTGTGCAATTCCTTAAAAGAATGGTCCCCAACCCCCAGGCCATGGCCCACTACCAGGCTGCAGCCCGTTCAGAACTGGGTTGCGAAAGAGGTGGACGAGCAAACAGACGGGCATAGCTCCACTTGTGCAGCAAGTGTGCATGCCCGCCATTGTGCAAATGGAGCTGTGTGCACATGCCTGCTTATCTGCCGCTCGCACAGAACCATTCCCCCTCCCCCTCCAGTCCAGAAAGGTTGGAAACCACTGCCCTAAAATGTAATTTTCAGAAAATCAGGAACATGCTAACCTATCCTTCTTATATTTCAACACCTGTAGAGAAAAAATAAATGTCAGTGGTGAATTTTTTCACACAATTAAGACCTTTACACTCCAGTTTTAAAGTACAGTGGTTGAAAAGCAAACCCAAAGAAATTGGTGTATGATCAATTACTAAGGTCCAAGCAATGTGCCAGTCCAGAACGTGTCAAATTTTTCTCAATTACTATTTTCCATCATAAAAAAATAGTACAATTTATACCCTGCCCTTATATTCTTCTGATTATTTTTATTCTGCACTTTTTATATTTTTACCTGAAGTTATAACAGAAAATTAGTCTTCAGCAATCCCATTTATATCTGGCCTTCAAACTACTGCTGATCTACAATTTCTAACATCCTAGCTGGGTCTGATACAGCGGTGAAATCCATTTACCTTCGCTACCGGTTCGGGAATGGGAGTGCACGCGCACCTCTTCTGCGCATGCACAGAGTGTAAAAAACGGGATGTAATGACATCCTGGCGGGTGGGAGGAGCCTCCCACCACCCATGCTACTGGTTTGCACAAGCTGGATAGATCCGGCTAGATTTCACTGCTGGTCTGATACAATTTGCATTTGGACAGCCATAGATTCCTGAGCCACATTTTTACTTCTTGCTCATTTGACACACAAGGTGGCTCTTAGCAATATTTAAAAAGGCACAGCGTTGCAGTCACTATATTCCTGAAAGCAACACTATTCCAGCAATGTGTGTAAATTTATAAATTCATTTTAAGCAAATTCTGCTCATTATGCTGTACTACCAGTGTGAGAACCAAGCAAGGTTTCTTAAAAAGAAGATTCCACAATTCATAAAAGTTCAACGAAAAGCAGCAAAGGAAGCTGGAAAGATTTCCGGAAAATAATCCATACTATTCCTAAGAAAAATTACTCCTACTTTCCAAAATCCACTGTTCTGTAAAATTAACTAATCACTGTGCTGTAGATGAGCAGTCTCCAGTTGCAATTCCCCTTCAAGCTGCAATTCCCCCAAACAATCCACCCCATATTCCACTGCATGTCCGTCAATAACCCTCTGTTTTCTTGCTAAGAGTGCAACGAACATGGGAAAGGGGAAGAACATATAATCTTTGCTTATTCTCTAACACCATTCCCATCGATTTCCGCATGCTAAAGGCAAGCTCCCTCAGCAGACAGCCATTAGTATCTAGGCCAGCTCGCTCGGCAGTTTCCCTGTCAACAAGCCAATTTTATGTCACATGGGAAACCGACAGAGGTACAAGAAGCTCTCTGCTGTAAGAGTTTGCTTTGCAAAATTTGGTACTGTTCTGCCCCATTCACTCAAACACACATGTAAGTGTGCTTTAGTGTTTATTAATGTTTCCTAGCAATTCCCTTCACCCAGCCTCAGAACTGTCCCACATAAATCCAGCCACATGCAGGCCAAGATTTGTCCACAAGGAAATGGCCAATAGTCCATAAAACAATAGAAAGTTGCTCCAACAAGTCCACCAAACAAACTTGAAGCCACCAGGCAAAGCTAAAAGTACATCCACAAGAGCTCACTTGGCAAGAGAAGTTCAGAGTATCCCAGGCACAAAGTCAAGCAGGAAGCATGAACAAAGACAGCCATAAACCAAACACCTTGTTTCCTGCAATGCCTCCCTCTGCCTGTGTGATAAATAGCTTTCCGGTGCAACCCATGAAAATGGGCGGAGTCTTCTCCCAAGTAATCTGGCAGATCTCCTTTGCTCTTATCTTTTCTCTGCCCTATGTGTTCTCGGATCCAACATGGAAGGCAGCTCCTTCTCTTCACAGACCTGCAAACTGTCCCCAGCCAAAGCCCCCTATAAATCTCTTTCGGCTGCAGTTCAGAGTCATTAATTAACCCAGTTCCTGACGTGCCATGAATGAGCTCATCCTCCCAACTTGGCCTCGAGGCATAATCAGAGGAGTGGTCCAAGGGAGACATCACAGGTAGAAGCAGGACTGGCCCAGTGTGCTCATTCATGCTCCCCTTCTTCAGCTGTTTGTTCCATCCAAACCCAGAAAAACTCAACAGAGCAAATATGTGATTTAGAAGAGAACTACAATGGGAAGTGAGAATAGACTATAGGTGCGCAGGCTTTGTAGCCATGACTGACTTGATTTTATGACGTTTTTGTGGTGATCATTAAGCAAATGCATGTAGGAGATGAACAGGCTGAGCCCAAGGGAGGGATTAAACGCATCATCAATCATGAGTCCCTTTGTGCCCACAAGAGATCTAAGTCCAGCCCATCTTGAATTCCTTCTATTCTTATCTCCTGCTAATTTCCATTGGCCGTTAGTAGTTCAGATTCTTGTAGAGAGCTCAACCTTATAATAAATCTTTACACCCATTTGAACTGTCTAGTTCTCCTGATTTTCCTGTTGCTTGACAATGCAGTGGTTGTAAATGAGACCACTGCAACTGTTAAGCAAGCCCATTGTTTGTTATGGTGGATTTTTACCAAAAACTGTAAATGCAGTTGTGTTGCCGAGCACCTGAATTGTATGTGACCCAGGGTTGACTCTTATAACCAGATCCAGATTGCAAGTCTACTTTTTCAAGTCAGACAAAACTTTAAATGAATGCTAAACCCTAAGTTGAGGATAACCTATAGTTGTGTATTATGCAGCTAAGTGATTGATAGCCATGCCACAACTGTTTGCTCACATTTGCTTTTAATTCTTCTCCATAAAAATTTGTGAACTGCATACAATTCATTAAAAAATTTAAAGGCTGATCCCTAAAATTGTTTCACTCTGGGCGACATCACCCCACCAATCTGACTTTGTATAAAATATACAAAAGTATGAAGGCTATTGCTTAACGCATTGTAAGCCGCCCTGAGTCTCCGGAGAAGGGCGGCATATAAATCAAATTAAAAAAAAAAATCTGCAATAGTTTTTCAAGGAGACAGGCTGGTAAGAGACATGCTGAGTTGGCCTCATGAAGAAAGAGCATCAATCCCTTGCCACCAGTCTTTCCCAAGAGAAGGGTCAATAAGAAAGGCTGTTGAGTTACAGTAACCATCTTCTGGATGGCATCTCCAACCCTTCTCCAACTATAGATGCTATAGGTAGGAAATATAAGTAGGAGAGAGCTATCAGCAAGCGTAAGACAAGGGACTGTTGGCCAGCTACATGACCATTCTCCAGCAGTGGAGGCAGAATGATAGAGCAAGGTTTTCTATAAGGATATGAACTCCCAGTATTAGAATTATGGAACAGTTTTAAAATCTTATTTTAATATATAATATGGAATTAAGAAGCAGGCTATCTCCCCCAGAAGATTTCTGGCATAGATTCACTTCAATAAATCCAAAGAATGCTCTATTTTAATATTTATAATTCAGATTTCTAAGGCCATCCAATTACATGCATTTCTCATAATATTTTCAAGGGTCTGCTTATCTGCAGACAGGCTTATCTGGAAATATATATGGGAAATATATATTTTTTACATTTGTGCCTTCAAGTCAGTTTTTGATTTCTGATAACTGCCTGAACTAGTCCTCACTCTTTTCTTGGCAAGATTTTTTAGAAGCCGTTTGCCAGTTTTTCCTTCCTAGGACTGAGAGTGATTAACCAGCCCATTGTCATCCCAACCGGCTTAGAGCCTAAGGTGGAACTATAATTCTGGGCCTGGATCTAGCCTGATGCCTTAACCACTGCTACACCAAACTGGTTCGGATACTGTATATAAAAATAGAAAGGTGAAAAGTAAACGTTTCCCATTCAGTCGTGTGTGACTCTAGGGGGCGGTGCTCATACCTCTGTTTCCTAGCCAAGGGAGCCAGCATTGTCCAAAGATGCTTCAGTGATCAATTGGTCATGTGGCCAGCATGATTATACACCTAGGCAAATACAGATACTTAAAAAAAAAATATTACCATATATAACCAAAGATAAACCCATCTGCGGATAATCCAAACCTTATTTTTTGGTGAATTTTGTCACCTAAAATTCTTGGCCTACTAATGAGTATATAGAGTATTGTTAACAGCCCCCCACCCAAAAAAAAAGAAAAAAGAAGAAGCCCACTTTAGAATTTGCTGTATTTCTGACACATTCAGAAATCAGTGCTGCTAATGCTGCCTTTTCATTTAAATGATAATGCTTTCTTTTTCATCGGAAAGGGTCAGTCTCTAAATTATTGTGCCTAGGTTGCATTTGCCTTACAGCATCAACAGGAAAGAAAATCTACCCTCCTGAGAACACGACAGGCTCCCCTTCACTGTCTCTCAGGCAACCTGGCAGTGTGGGAGGGGGCTGTTGTAGGTGTATGAAGGAGGAGTATGTTAGACAACACAGCATTACATTCTTCATACTGAATTTGTGAAAACTGACAATAGAGAAGGCGACAGGGCCTGCCTATTTGTAAAGTAAAACAGAACCAAACTGGTATATCATGACCTCTCGTGACAGGTTATCTGCTACCAAACCTTCCCCATCTTCTGAACGCTACTGCAAAGCAACCAGTTCACTGAAACAAAGAGAGCATCGCCTACAATTACAGGACTTTGCCCTCTTCTGGCAGTTTCCATCATCACATCTAGACTTGCCATTGTGTAAGAAGGCCCGGCAGGCGATCACCACTCCTCCTCCTTTGAAAAGCATGTATTATGGAAAGTCTGCTTTGGAGCAAATCCTCACTTTTTGGAGGGAAGAACTCTGAACTGAGCTATTTACTGCAGGCATGGGTTTGAAATATTTATAGCAGACGCCTTTTGAATCATCTTGCCACTTCCCCTCCTCACTTTGCTTTATACGAGGCAGAGTGTATTGCAGCTCGATGGTGAATCAGCTCTTCTTCAATAGAACCAAAGCGTCCCTCGTGACCTCCACCTGCCCACACTTGTGGGTGCCAAAGATGACCCTTGCCCTCTTCCCGCTGCCTTTCCATAAAGCATTAGAATACGGCCCTTTTAAGTCTAAACAGGACAAGCAAGGGCAGCCATATTAAAGTTGCTGAACGTGTGAGCGGAAGCCTTAATGAAATGCCAGACTGCACATTTCTTCATCTTCCCCCTTTCCATAAAGTCAGGTAATGCAAATGTGAGATCCCCAAAGTATTATTAATTCTGCTACATTGCACATTGAGCCAGTGATGCTGAAGCGAAGAGGTGTAACTTACATTGCGATCGTGCCAGCTGCTCACTCTCTCGGGGACAAAGGCTTTCAGCCCAAAGGAGAGGGCAGGTGGCAGTGCCAGTCTCTGTCCTCCAAGGATTTTCCATAGAAGGAAGAGGTGAAAAGCAGAGGGGAGGGGAGGAGCAGATTTAATTTCCAAAACTGTCAAGTTGATGTGATAAATTGGCGTTTCTGCAGCTACCAGTGTCAGACCTTATGAAACTGTCCTACTTTCAAAAGTGGCAGAGGCTTAGCATGTGGCAGATTTCTTGTGAAAGCATCTTTATTGTGCTCCTTATGTCTCTCGGTTGGATCAAACAGCTTCCTTTGGTTGCATTATATGAATATGGGAGGCTGATTTACATGGAGTCCTATCACAGTTTCATATTATCTATAAGAATTGGCATCATTTCTGGGGTTTCTGGCTAAAGACTCAGATGATTCCTAATTGCTGAAATTGGGGGCTGAGACCAGGCGGAGTAGCGGTTCCCTCACTGAACTATGGTTAATGGAACAGAAGCATTTTAGGTTTGAATTTAAGGGAACAATCCAATTGTACATTCTCGGAATATTTCCAATCTGTAATGTTTGGTCATTATAATCATTTTTGTTTCATGTGGAAAATTATGATCTAGAATTTACAAGAGGCAATAAGTGAAAGTACCTATCGGATACAATCCTATATTTTCTGCCATGCTTAAAATCATATGCAAAATAATTTCTTCTTAGATGGTTTTATTTGTCAAAATCTACAGTTATTTTACACTGTTCTGTAGGGCAGTGATGGCAAACCTTTTCAGCACCGAGTGCCGAAAAGGGAGTGTGCATGCACCTGGGCCGCAACCCAGAAGAGGAGCTGCCCAGGGCACATGCACATGCCCGAAAATGAACTTCCGGTTTCTGGTGCACGCATGCACACCAACCAGCTACTCTTCCGGATTTCTGGCGCATATGCACAAGCGACAATCAGCTGGGCAGCGCGCATGCTCATGCAGGAAAACAGAAGATCAGCTCTTCCAGTTTCTGGCAGTGCCGCACGCAAAAAGGCCAGCTGATTGTTGTAAAGACCACATAAACTGTGTTTTATGATGACTTTTTTATAATAAGCATTGTATTGTAAAAACTGACCAGAGATCAGTTTTACATTTTTGTTATTTTTAAAACTTTACATCTTATTTAAATAAACACAATTATTTGTCTATATCCATTCATTATCCACTTGCCCACATAACCATATCTGAACAATATTATACACTGATTCAGCAGCTAGATCACAGCGGAGAGAACAGGAGAAGGATGGGAAGTGGGACAACTTTTCCTTTAAGCTATTTTTGAAATCAAAATCCCACTCTTCAAGCTGCTATTATCTCCTAATTGGGATGGTGGGAGAAAAAAACACTCATGTTTTGACCCAAGAGACACCAACAATAGCTTCAGGGGAAGATGCTTAAGATCAGAAACCAATGGGAGAAAAAGCCTCCACACATTCCTGGCCTCCATTCTCTGATCACTAGAGGGATTATAATAGCTTATCCAAGATGAGTGAGAAGTTGTTTTATTTTGTTGAGCAGGCCTGGCCAAGCCTTTATTACCCGAGCCAAGTTTTTTTTGAAGAACTGAGAGAAAACAAAAAGAAGGAACGAAACAAATAGAATCAGGGGGAACCTCTGCATTTCTGTGGGGAAGATTACCAGCAGCCCAGGCACTTTCTAGAGGTCTTGCTAAGAAATAACTACCACATATGATGTCACAAATGATTACAAAAATAGCATTTTCAGAAATAACATATTTATTAACACCTAACATGCTTCAGGTGAAACAATGTTTTCTTTCTTAGCTTTTAATTTAATTAATTAAATATAAATGGAGGCCCATCTCATGTAAAGCAAATCTTACCAAGATTATATCCTAGTGTGACATAAACTTCCTTAGTAACTGAAAAAATTAAATATACCATGTTTCCCCGAAAATAAGACAGGGTCTTATTTTCTTTTGACCTCCGAAATATGGCCTTGGCCTTACTATCGGGGGCCTTATTATTTTTGAGGTGCAGGACCTCAAAACCTTGGCCCTGGCAGAGGGACTGGTGCCGGAGCGCCAACCAGCTGCTCTGCCAGTGCCTCTAAGGCCGCTGCCTCTAGCAATTGTGGTGGAAACTTTTCTTCTACCATCACCCCCCACTCCCGTAAAGTTGGCAGGGCTCGGTTGGGTGGAAGGACGCCCCAGAGGAAAGTCCTGAGTTGGACTCCCTAGCTGAGGCAATTCCCGGTGTGGAGCAGGTCAAAAGGGAAGCGAGTGGGGCTCACATAGTGTGGGGCGTGAAGGCCAACAAGACATGTCTTATCGGCCAGCGCCTCTCCGGCCAGCTCCACCAGGCTCCACGGCATTCTGGACGAGAAAGGCTTTGGAGCATGAAGCAAGCGGTGTTTCTGGCAAGCCTGTACACAAGCAAGCTCCGTACAATGGGGGTTGGTTGCAACTCCTGGAGCCGAAGCAGAGAACAAAAGGATGGCCGGGAAGAGTTTAAAAGAGAGAATCCAAGGTGTTGGTTCTCAAGTAACACACCGCTGGTGAAGAGGAAAGGGAAGCAGGAGAAGAAGCTCTGGCTTGGATTGCAAAAGCCATGGCCTGGCTCGATTGCCTTCCTCTTGAAGAGCCTGCAGGGCAAACAGGAGATCTGGGGTTTGGGCGAGCGGCAGAATTCTTGCTCCTCCACCTCCCCACCCCTCGTCACCTGCCACTCCCCTTTGCCAGCCGAGATCAGCAAGCCAGATTTGGGGAGCTGAATGTGCTGCCGCTGTCCGGGAGGAGAAGAACATGAGCAATGGGTGCTCTTTCAGCACCTCCTCTCTCTTCTTCTCCCGAATGGCAGCCGTGCATCCGGCTCACTGAATCTGGCCTGCTGATGTCGGGCAGCTCTGATGTTCCCCCTCCCTTCCCACCTGTACATGTGTCTAAATATTAGGGGGGGCTTATTTTCGGGGGGGCTTATTTTACTGCATGCGCTCGGAAGTCCAATTGGGCTTATTATCCGGACATGTCTTGTTTTCGGGAAACACGGTATTTAAAAATAAACATAAATCATCCCATTTTCATAAAACTCAACCATTTTACAAGCTGATAACATTTTATACTATGTAAACTATTTTCTTGTATTAACGATCAAAATGTCTCAGTGTAAATAATTTTATACCAATATGTTATGAAATTAATATGCAGACATTTAACACTTTCTGTGAGAGAAAAAGTAGTTTCTTGCCCCTGGTTTGTTACTGGTGACAGTTTTACTGTTTCTTGTTGTTATACTGTGATTTGTTCCATGGTCAATCTTGAATATATTCTAGAGTTTCTGGTATAACATGGTTTCATCAAGCTAATATCATGCATACATATATAAAACATGTTATCTATTTATTTATATCTCATCTTTATTATTTTTATAATAACTCAAGTTGGTAAGCGTACCTAATGTTCCTTCCTCCTCCTGTTTTTCCCATAAGAACCCTGTGAGATGATAGAGTGAATGGCCAAAGTCAGCCAAACACTAAAACTTCTTCAAGTGAGAGATACAAAGATTATTGGTTTAACACGAAGTAAAACAGACCATTGTTATGATGAGTGTAATTGAAAGGAAAAGAAATACAAGAGAAACATTATTTTGCTGTGTGTTATATTAAATCTTCCATAATTTGAGGGGGGGAGGGGAGGGGGGGAGCTGATGTGTATAGAACATACAACTACAATTACACTTTGCCTTCTCTGAAGTCTTTTCTCCAATCTTAAATGGATCCAGAGGTCAGATGGAGTTTCATCCAAAAATTATGACACAATTCCAAAGAGCTTTTAAAATTGAAACATACTTTACTGAATGAAGTTTCTTGAAGTTCCCAGAATCTGCCTTTCTAGGAGAGAAAACTTAGACCATAGACATCATGGAAAGTTTCACCTACTGTACTGATTTTATAGCAACCGCAATAACTTTTCTGTTTGTGTTTGTTTTACACACAAGTCATACCGCAGAAGAGTTAAGCAGATAAGGATGATAAAAAAAAACAATGAAATTTGGCATGGGTTTTATCCTTATTTCTCAGAGTGCTTTATGTAGTTTATTGCACTGGAAAATTAGCTACAGGGAGAGGGGTCACTTTCTGTACTCCATATCTAAATTTCCACAAAGCAGTATCCTTACTAATGATTATATATAATGCAATTTTGACAGGGATTACATCCTATCATGACTTAAATTACTTTTTCAATTCTATGAACATTAGTTATAAGAT
Organism: Pituophis catenifer annectens; assembly: GCF_029215685.1. Lineage (NCBI taxonomy): Eukaryota > Metazoa > Chordata > Lepidosauria > Squamata > Colubridae > Pituophis > Pituophis catenifer. The sequence goes on from NW_027256881.1 coordinate 131,387,827, forward strand.
GTTAGAAGAACCTGATGTCTTTTCAATTTTCTGTTTGTTTCATTCAGGTGGAGGGTAATGAATTAGCAGTTTACCCCTAAGTCCATAGCATTCTCTGAGCTCCCAAGTTTTTAATGAGATCTGTGAAAATTAAGTAATGAAGGATATCCATGGGTTGTATTTCATCTCTGCTCAATGCTCTGTCAGCTCTTCATTGTTTCAATTTTGCCAACTACTCAGGTCCCAGAATGATCTACTATCCTTTCTGCCTTTTCACTTTCTCAAAGCAAGAAGATTTAGTGCAATTCAGGTTATAATGATCTAGCAGCTTTAAAGAAGGGATATGACTTTCCACCATTCTACTCACTCAGAATCAAGCAGGGTGGATAAAAATAAATGATTTTTTTTGAAAAAATAAAAAAAAATCAGATTTTTTTTATTTAAATTGGATTTTTTTGATTTTTATTGAATTTATTTTAATAAAAAACTTTTGGGGTAAAAATCTATCGTAAGATAGTTTTCTATTTAAGATACATAAATAATTTAGTTTATTCAGCATGAAATGGAGCTTAGTTATCTAGCATGAGGCTGTATATTCTGCAACACTGGAACTATTGGTGAGTCAACAGTGGGTCAAAGGAGTAGCAGAGATGACAGTTGCTCTTTAAAAATTATGATTTAAATCGAGTTGATTTAAATCAAGCCTTTTTACTAGTGATTTAAATCATGATTTAAATTGTGATTTAAATCAACTCGATTTAAATCAAATCCACCCTGGAATCAAGCAAGACTTGTTCTTTTCCAGATATAATATTAAAGCTTGGCCATGGCTACCTTGTCCTTCTGAAGCTGTGTACATGCATTTCCCGGGAGTTGAGCTCAGTTAAACAGTTTTATTCTGTGACTGCCCATTCATATTCAAAAGATAGGAAGAAATTGGATATCCAATGATACTATAGGAACCCCCAACCCCAGTCCATAGCCCAATACCAACACGGCTGTTGGGAACTGGGACACGCAAGCGACAGGCAAGAGCACATGCACATGAAGCTCCGTTTGTGAAAGCGGAGGATGTGCACGAAACCATTCTCTCTCCCCCCCTACCACCATCGCCACTGCCGGTCCAGAGCCAGAAAGGTTGGGGACTGCTGCTATAGAATGCATTTTAAAAACGGGGGAATCAGCACAAACTTTTATTTTCCCCGTCCAACCTTCTCTTGGCCAGGAAAATAGGTAGAAAGCATGTGCTGAGGATAGACACTGGATTCCACTATTTTACATATCAGTATATAGCTGATTGATACAGAAAACTCATTGCAGATTCATGAAATCCCATGAGGATTTCCTCTTCCTCTCTAGATATATGTAATTGCTTAAATAGGAGGGAGTATGAAGAGGGAGTCAATCTATTCTCCAAAGCACTCAAGGGCAGGACAGGAAGCAATGAACAGAAACTAATCAAGGAGAAGGAACCTAGAACTAAGAAGAAATTTTCTGACAGTGAGAACAATTAATCAGTGGAACAACTTGCCTCCAGAAGTTGTGAATGCTCCAATATTGGAAGTTTTTAAGAAGAGACTGGACAGCTATTTGTCTGAAATGGTATAGTGTTTCCTACCTAAGCAGGAGGTGGACTTGAAGACCTCCAAGGTCCCTTCGAACCCCACGTTTTATGTTTGTACAATTATTGGAACTTCTCAGTTTTTTTCCTCAAATGTATGCTTTAACAGGGTGGTTTAATTTTAAATGTAAGAAGAATTTATATAAATAGGAACAGTTAGAAATTGTACATATGCTGCCAAATAACCAGCTACCAATTTCTCATGGAAATAATAACAGGAAGAAAATTACACTTACTTTTATTATAGCAGGTTGCAAATACACCTTTATCTGCTGGACTGGCACTTATGTGCCAAATTTCACCAACTTGGTGCAGAAGAACATTTTTGTTTATAATATTATTTTCATCATCAAAATCAATGATGTGAATCTGTAAATTGAAAACAAGAACAATAAACATTTAATTTAATTTAAAAGTATTTTCAAGACAGAGAAACACAGCATGAATTATACCTATCATTAAAACAAAGTAATAGCAATAGCACTTAGACTTATATATTGCTTCACAGTGCTTTTACAGCCCTCTCTAAGCGGTTTACAGAATCAACATATTGCCCCCAACAATCTGGGTCCTAATTTTACCAACCTCAGAAGGATGGAAGGCTGAGTCAACCTTGAGCCTGGTGAGATTCAAACTGCCAAATTGCAGGCAGCCGGCAGTCAGCAGTGGTTAGAGTGCAGTACTGCACTCTAACCACTGTGCCACCGTAGCTCATGTAAGTTCCTGGATTGACACCATTATAATATGAACATTAGTATTTTCAACTTCAGGATAAATAGATAAAACAATAAAACAATAAAACATCTATAACCAATAGGATTATGAAGTATTTCTACTAACCCTTTATACAAATTTCTACACCATTTAAAACATGACTAACCATTCAGATATTCAAGATTACTTAATACAGCTAAAGATGCTGCAACACACATTTTCCACAATCTACTTCTAGTCTTTTATCATGGAAGACAGTCATTAGGAAAAGATTATCATAACTCAAACCAACTTTCATACGAGAGGAAGAACTAACCCTTTCCCAGATAGCTCAAAATGTGTTTACCATCTTGTTGCCTTGCCTCTTTTTCTTATAGAAGAAGCTCAAAACGTGATGCCTCCTAGAAAGATAAGGTTCTTATCTTAGCATTTCCTGGTAAGAAGTAACTGCTACACCATTGGAACATGAAAATGATCTTGACTGGCTCCTGGAACATGGAAATGTTTCACGCAATTGGAAATATTATGAATCCCCTCTCCTACTAAGCAGAAAATTAAGCTCCCTGATTTTCAAGAGAGCTAGTTGTAATGAAATGAACTGGGTGATTCAAAGAAAGAGGAGTTAGTCACATCACAGGAGAGGAAACTGAGGCTTTCCCGATACTGTTGAATAGAAGTTTAAAGCAATTCTCATTATTGTCAATACAGTACTGGCTCAGGCTGCTGGTAGCTGTAATTCACCAGCAGTTGAAAGGGCAACTGGTTTACTAAATGTTATGATGGTAATCATACCAAGCAAGCCATTTTTTATTCGTATTGTATTTACAAAGCATCAAGTTCAACTTTTTAAGTAGTCAAAACCAAATTACACTTAGATCTGCAGGAAGATATAAACCACTTGTAACTAACTGTTTGTGCAAGAAATCCCCATCCTATACTTCACTATTCTGGATGGATGCTACCAACTAGACTCTTTAGTATTTCATTCTTGAATAAGGTGCTGGATTTTGGGGAAACATCCCAATTGTGGATTATATGGCTTCTCTAAACTCATTTCAAGTTAGCTTCTGGAGAGTGTTTTAGTGCCTCTCTGAATGATGTACATTTAAAACTAGATTGTTGGCTTTTCTGTGACTTTGATACCATCCACTCTGGCATCCATCTGAGTCACTTAGATGGGATGTGGTATTGAGAACAATTTTTAAGGTAGCTCACTTCTTCTCAGATAAGGACTTTCAGAACATGACGCTGGAATTCAATATGACAGCCCTTGGACTCTTCTGCCCTTTGCAATTTAACATATGTAGAAAATCACCAGGAGAGGCGCTGTCAAATTTTGGAATTTACCATTAATAAACCAATGCCTAAAACTTTTAAAGACCTTCAAGGGAAGTTCCTCTCTATCCAACTGTAAACAAATATTCTGTATATTCACCAGGAATATGAGTGAGGGTTTGAAAGTATAAAATGGCCCTGAAAATTTTGGACTCCCTGCCAAAGGAATCCAGTCATTACCTATGTCTTGTCACTATACCAGCAGTGAAAAAATATTTTTTTTCAGAGACACATTTGGAATGCTGAAGTTATAAATAGTAACTTATGTAATCAGTACTGCTGTACTACTGTTATTTGCTTTTAAAGGTATTTTAATTTTTTTAAAAAAATATTCTTCTTATCTTATCTTATCTTATATTCTCCCTTGAGTCCTATTTTCTGATTGGACAGAAAGGTACAAATTCAGTAACTAAATAAATCTAGCCTGCTACTGCTCAATTAGTTAATGGAAGTTTTTAACAACTTTACCCAGGTCTTTTCTTTCTCATGCAAGGAATGTGTTTCATCAAGTGCAAAAATAAAAATACAGTTAAAATATGTAACATATATTAACAGCAATCAACAATGCAAAGCTCTCTAAAAACAGAAATCAAAGCAAGCCTCAGCACATTTAATTTTTTTTTATTAGTCCACCTATTATATTACAGAAAACATTGCATGGCCTATTTCAGTTTGTCTTAGAAATACAAGTACTAGCTTAGAAAAACATGTAGAAAGAAACAATATTTTCTCCAGCCAGTATCTTCTTGTCCAATAGAAGTCTGGAAATACCTAAGCTACTGGAGATTTGTTTATACAATTTACTATCCTGAGACAAAACCCTTATTTCATTTCCTTCTCCTACTCAGGCACATAATAAAGGAGGCAATTTAGGCCAGAAGCAAGCTCTAGAAGTCAGGACCAGCATCAAAAGACAGATGTTCTCCCAAAATTGTTGGTCAATGTTTAACTAAGCAGCATGTCTGTAAAAACAAAAATGCCAATGGTTAGCAAAAGAAGCACAGCTTCAACAACTTCTCTGCCGAAACAATACAGCACAGCAGACTCTACCAAGCTGGCTGCTTCATCTGTTAGCTCTCACAGTCTCCTTTAGAAAACAAGAAGCCTCATGTTGAAATTATAAAGCAGTCTCCTTGGCAGTGAAATTGATTCCCTAAAGGTGAGCTACAAATCAAAATTCAATTTGCTCTACCAACATGTATTATGTGCCCCTACTAACCATATAAAGAGGGTCATTCAGCACATAAACTAGAAGTGCCTTCTGCCCTATCTCGGGTCCCTCAAAGTCAGACACAGCTGCTTTCCTCCCCCTGGCAAGATGATTCAGAACTACATCAGACCCTAAGGACAAGCATTATTAGATATAGTGTGTCATACATTCCGGAGGACTTTTTGTTGGTTGCATAGTCAGCCAGATGTTTAGATGGATTTGACAGTTTTGTCCACCTACAGTCCTTCTCAAGGACCCGGGATAGGCAGATGTTGTTATTCAATGGTATTAAACATATTGTCACATATAATATCAACATCTGCCTATCCCGGGTCCTTGGGTAGGACTTGACAGGTAGATAAAAATGCCAAACCCATTCTAAACATCTGGCTGACTGTGCGATAAACCATAATTATTTATTATTATCTGCACCCATTTAGTGAGGAGACATGAAAAGAATTAAAGGGGATATTTGACAAGCTTCCATCTTTGGTCCAGCAGCAACATTCTGTAGGATGAAAGCCAGATAAGCTCATTTCTTATAAGAGCATTCTGATCAGATTGCTGGTACGAGTAATATTTTATTTCACATGGAATTATTTTGCTCTTAAAATATGACTGCTATTTGATTGGACATGATCCCAGAGATTGAGGTCCATGCTGACTTCAGAGAAAGGAGATACCTCTGCTCGGGAGCTGAAATTCCTGGTTTTGCCTCCCTCTTGTCTGGTTGAAAGAGCTGCCTGCAGAAGGATGTCAGCTCCCCTCCATGAACAGAAGGGAAGGGCTTCAGTGGGGTAAAGGAATGAAATTCAAGATCTTCAGGATCTGAGCCCCATTTCTCCAACCCACCAAAGTTCACTCCCCTCTGTGTGCAGAGGGAATGCCTCAATGGGATGCATTTCTCTACCCCATCAAAGGAATTCAGATCCCTTCACAGGGAAGTTCTTTCAGCCAGCCCTTAAGAGTCCTCTTGGCAGGTGGCAGCAACTTGCAACCTTCCTGGATGACTTCGCCATTGACTTTCTAGGGCAGCCAGCAGAGAAGATTGCAAATGGTGATCACTTGATTGTGAGGCACTTGGCAATCGGTTGTAAGTACAAACAGGTTGCCAAGCACCCAGATGACAAAGGAGGGGGGGGAAACAGCATTACATTTTATGATGGCTAGATGTACTTTACAGGCCATAAAGCACCCTTTCAAAGGCCACTATAATTTATGAGTTAAACTATAAAAACTTCCTAATGCATGTAGTTTATCAAATCTCTATAGATGGAGCAGGGGTCAGAACTCAAAAATTATTCCTGGGCTCAAGCTTGTACATATCGGAGAAGGTAGGTATAGTTGTAGATCAAGGATTGTATGTAGGAAATCTATAGATACAGATTCAGGCAGTCATTTGGGAGAGGAGCATAAAGGCCAAACACAGAAGATATATGGAAGTAAAGTCACTGTTCATCAGTAACAATTATCCTTGTAAAGAGGGTTCTTTGAGAATATAATTGATCATCTACCTCTGAAACTCTAGATAGGGCTCCAGAGCTTCAGGGTTTAAAACCTCTAGCTCAGAATTATTGAAACAATATTTAAAAGTCTGGGATTTTGGGTCTAGTGTTGTCTTGTTCCCACCTCTCTCCTCCATATCTTCCTCAGGGTTTGTTTCTTAGCTTGATGAAGACTTTGGTTAGTAGTCTATCACATTCATTTAGATATTGGGTTCATTTCATTCTAACGTCTGGTCCACCTTAAGCTGGGATACAAATTGAGCATGTCAAGCTAGTCAACAAGTGTTCAGCCTGGAGATTTTCATTCAGTACTTAAGCACACTTTTTAGTATAAATTAAATTCTTGTTTCTCCCTAAGCACCTTTCCAGCTCCACAGCTTATCTTTAGAATTTTTTTTAAAAAAAGTCTTTCTGCTGTTACTATTGCTAAACCTTGATTTATCTACTCCCAAAATTTTACCAATATATTTTGAACAATTTTTCCATGAATTTCTCATCTGGACCAGTTTACCTTCTCCTCCCATGTGTACAAGCGTGAGCCCAGAAATAATTTCTGAATTCTGGCCCCTGCTTTAGAGATTTAATAGACTACATGCATTAGAATTTTTTCATAGTGACACCAAAGCTCTGATATGGCTGTTTCAGAGAAAGCATATATCCTTCTCCTTTCATGTTCAAATGCACTTAGAAAAAATCCACCTATTCAAAGAGGCTTTTAATATTTAATGATCTATGATTCATAAACTTGTTTTCTTTTCTGAAATCCTTACAGAAGAGCAGGGTAAGAAAAGAATTATTAGTCTGCTCTCAGGTCAGCACTAAGAAGAAGTGCATCAGACATTAATTCATTTACTAAATCCTTTTCTTTTGCCTTAATTCCTTAATGCAACTTGGTAGCTGAAGTCAAAACCATAGACTTTAAGGATTTCCTGCAACACACTTTCTCTCTCTGACTCTCCTAGACTAATGATGTTTCCTCCATCCATGTTAAAGTGGAAGGACAAGTAGTAAGGTCTCCATGAAAGGTGAGGAATGGAGAGACAGGGTTGTGTTGAATTACAGCCTTTTTAAAGGCAGCTACCCAAACTAGTTCCTAAAGAACTCTGTCCAACTACTCTTACAAAGTCTTCACAAAAAAGACATAGTTCCCATGAAAGACCAAAACCAAAACAGCCCTGGACCAGGTGATAAAAATTCTTCTTGGCAGATGTGCAATACTGCATTCCCTCCAGAGTATGAGTACAATAGAATTTTTAAAAACCAAATTTGTATTCTATGGAAAGTTGCAGATATTTTAAGTGTATTGTAACCATACAACACAATATTGCAAGACACTGCAAACCCCCTCGCCCCCAATTCGATTATCTCAAGCCATAAAATAAACAAGCAAAAAACGTCATCCTATACCATGAATGGAAACAGGACTGCAAGTCTTGGCAATTCTTCCCTCCCCCCCCCACTTTAATTATATAGCAGAATACCCCACAAAACGTTTTATTTTCTGACAAGCACTCTATGAACAGCATTAAAGCAGAAGATGCTGTGGGATTCTCCTTGATTATCCCCTCCACTCTCCAATTTCACTAGCTTGCTTATGATAGCTGAATATTAATGAGCTAAATGCAGTTGAAATTCACTCCCCTCCCCAATCCAAAGCTTTATGAGTTAAGATTCCTTCAAGGGATTCCACCCACAATAGCTCTTCGCCTGAGAGCTGAATTGCAACCTAGATGTCAAGCCGCCATCTGCCATGAAATGTACAAAGATCCACCGTTGCCTGACCTAGGCTGAGAGAGATCAGTTCTGTTAAATTATAAGCAGTCGTGATAGAGGCTCATGACACTTCTTATAGATTAATCACCAACTCCATAGCTGATCGCTTCAAGCACCGCCAAAGGCCATTAACCCTATCTGCTCATTAGCATCCAGGGAAAGTGCCCTACACCTCAATTATTAATGCTGGTACACATAAGAGGGGGAAGCAGGAGTAGGAAAAAGAGAAATTATTGGTAGAATGCCGAGATACAACCAGGAAGTCTGAATCACGGCAATATTTTGGTACCCTCTGACAGCATAGAATAACTTTGGGAACTGAGGCACATAATTATTTGCTAACATACAAACATAGCTGATTCAAGTACTGTAGATCTATAACCAGCTGCTGGGAAGAAATAAACATATTAACTAAGGCAGTAGCCCCCAATCTTTTTGGCACCAGGGACAATTTTTCCACAGTCAAAGGGAAGAGGGGAATGGTTTCAGTTTCGGTCGCTCACTTGCTGCCACTCAGTGTGACCCAGTTACTAAGAGGCTATGGACCACTTCCGGTTGATGACCTGGGATTTGGGGACCTCTGATCTAAGACATAAGGCTATCACATACCACAGCACCTAATACCTGGTTTTCCCTTAAAACATCCAATAGCAATATGATATAATATAGCTGTAATGGCGAACCGGTGGCACACATGCCAGAAGTGGGACGCAGCGCCCATTCTGATGGCACGCAAGCCGTTGCCCCAGTTCAGCTCCACTGCGCATGCCCCTCCCGCCGGCCAGCTGGTCTTCGGGTCTCTGATGCGCAAGCACTGGGGTGGGGCGCATCCGGGGGGCTGCATGCATAGGTACAGGGGGCAGGGCACATGCGGGGGGGTGTACACATGCACATGCGGGATGGGGCGCATGCACAGGGCCATGCACACATTGCATTTTGGGGGTTTGGGTGCACACATGCACATTTGCTCAGGCATGCATTCACGCTTTGGGCACTCAGTCCAGAAAAGGTTAGCCATCACTGTAATATAGTATCTATTTCATCTCCCTGTTAGTATGAAATACTCTGCTTTGAGGATGGGTACCAAGACTTTGCAACAATAAATATCTGTCCTACTGGAGGGAGGAGCCTGCTCAGCTTTTCTAAGCCTATGAAATTACTTGGACAAATACTCAAACTTTGCCTGTCTCGAATTTTATAATAATTCCTAAACAACTCTAGCCATGAACTATTTTGCTTTTGCCTCTACCCTGTTTCCCTGAAAATAAGACATCCCCTGATAATAAGCCCAATCGGGCTTTTGAGCGCATGTGCTAAAATAAGTCACCCCCTGAAAATAAGCCCTCCCCGAAAATATTTAAATGCATGCGCAGCCAGTCCCCACCATTTCCTCTGGTTAGGGTTAGGGAGACAGAGCTGGAAATCAGGTAAGATAGCAAGAGGAGCCCCTTCTTGCTCCACGTGCCCCAAAATAATAAGACCTCCCCGAACATAAGGCCAAGTGCTTATTTCAGGGTTCAAAAAAATATAAGATGTTTAACATGAGACATATTGTACGCCCCTTGAAAATAATGCTATGAAGACCAGATACCCTTTGAAAACAGTTCGGAAAAAACGTTTTCAGACATTATATGAGACTGAATATCTCTGCTGATAAAATTAGCTGATTTTTACAGGTCCTGGCAAAAGATGCTACTTTCTAAAGGAATCCACTCATTCAAATTAATATGATTCTTCCTCCAAGGTATTTCTAACACTACACTTCTGACTATCCACTAAAGTTCCAATCTTGTCCTTGAATGTCTCTCTCAGAGTTTCCAGTTACGTGTTAATTATGTAGACAAGTCTTAGTTGCAAATCTCATTTTAAGCCAAGTATTAACTATTACCACAAACAGGGTTTTTTTGGTCTCCCAAAACACACAACACCTAATTTTATAAACAAAAGTTCTCTTTAAAATTTGGGAAGAAAAAAATTATTGTTCAATTAAAGGCTTTAAAAGCAATTCTGTTTTTACATTCATGCAAGATTTATGCAAGTTTACCTGGTTATCATATTTAAGAGATTGAGTTCCAACAAGAAATCGTATTGCATCTGTTTCTGCAGTTTGCGGGGTCAGTGCTCGTGCCTAAAAATTGTGGAAAATACAAATGGAGTCATATCCAGCACATTTCAGTGTCTTGAAAAGTAAATGACATCATTCATTATGACACTCTTTAAAATATATTTCATACGTCAGTATTTTTGAAATACAATTCTAAATGAGTTTATTTTCTATCTTTTGGCATGAAAAGCTGATTTATGGCTAAAAAGTATAAAAGGCATTTTCAGAATGCACTCTTCTTTCATTTATGGGAAATGTGCATGAAAGTGAGAGTAACTACACAGATGTTCAAAGTTAAATATTTTGCAGAAAGGGAAATTTAAAGAGAAGATTTAATGTTAGTGCAATGTTAATGTTACTTTTTGACCAAGAAAAACAATCAGATGTATTTTTTTTAAAAACAAACAAACAAACTTAAGTTTTACTGAAGAACATACAGAATTGGATTCAATCCAAATTAATCTTACTCCCGTTGAAATTTATATAGCTAATAAAATGTATGCCTGGAAAAATAAAATCCATCCACCATTTCCAAGACTGTTCAATTGCTTTACTTGCAGTATTTATAAACCATTCACCATGAAGTACAATATAAATGCACCTTTGAATAACTAGCACAGTGCTACAGGTCAAGTATTTTGTTTAAAACAAAGAGGATAGATATAAGAGTTATAGTAAGACACCTAAACCAGTTCCTGAATAGTTGTGGTTGCTAATTTAAATGTTAGGGAAGACTTTAATTGAGAACAGAGTGATTAATACAGCTATTCAGTACTGAAGAGATTTAAAACTTAGGTAAAGAAATCATTTTTGTTTCCTTATAACTTGTAAGTCAGCTTATTTCTTTAAACCAAAGATACAGACATTACTGATTTCTAAATAAAAACCCAACTTTAATTATATTTACTCAAAAGATGTATCAGTTTATTTCAGTGGGACTTCTTTCACAGAAGGCAGCTTTGGAATGTAGCCACCGAAGTTCTTACAAAGACAGATAAAACTAGAGGCATTTTTATAGCCATATGCTTACAAATTAGCAAAGTGGAAGCAATTATGAGTTCCTTTAGGAAGATGCTCAGGACTGCTGTGCTTTAAGGCAATCTTGGCATAAACATCTTCTGGGTAGGCATATGCACACTCAGAAGGCCAGGAAAAGACCGCAGAACTGGCTGGGGCCAAACCTTCAAGAGAGATAACTGCCTGAAAGATCCAAATACAATAGAGGTAGTCCTCGACTTATGACCACAATTGAGCCCAAAATTTATGTTGAGAAATTTGTTAAGTGAGTTTTGCCCCATTTTATGACCTTTCCTGTCACAGTTGTTAAGCAAATCACTGCAGTTGATAAGTTACTAACCCAGTTGTTAAGTGAATCTGGACACTCCATTGACTTTGCTTGTCAGAAGGTTGTGAAAAGGGATCACATGACCTTGGGATAACATGACCTTGGGACACTGCAATGGTCATAAAATGAGCCAGTTGCTAAACAAGTGAATTTTGATCACATAATGGTGGGAATGCTGCAAAGATAATAACTCAGAAATATAGTTGTAAGTCACTTTTTTCAATGCCATTGTAATTTTGAACAGTCACTAAATGAACTGTTGTAAATTGAGGACTACCTGTAGTGGGCTCCAAGAATCACTCAGCCCTAGTAGGTAACTTTGAGTTACAGGATTTGATACTTTAGGATTACAGGCCTACGTTACACAGACTGTCCTCAGCCATTTGTCCAGCAACCATTTGAAGTTACAATGGCACTGAATGGTGGTGATGACCAGTCTTTGGAATTCCTTCCCAACTGGCACATCTCCCACAGCCTCATTTTACAACCACATCACTTAATAACAGAAATTCCCAACTGCTGTTGTAAGTTGAGGACTGCGGCTGCCTATATACATGCAATCTTTGGTACTCCACCTAGACCAGAGTGATATCAGTTTAAGTCCATTGAGGCACAGTTAAGAGCCTAGTCTGCACGATTTCAGATGAAACAGTCTTGCATTTTGGGATTTTGGTGGGTTATCTTAATGGAAATTTTATCCGTTATGTACAAGGTCCACTGGTGGAAGAAAATATTTGTAGATCAGGGTTGAATTGTGAGTTAGGGTTCTCTAAATGGCAGCCCACTAAATCAAGATGTTACTGTACTCAAAGGATTCTATTAACAGAAGCATTAAATATCATTCTTCTTGGAATTAAGGAATACTATGCAATGTTGAATAAATATAAGAGTTGATTTTTTAAAGAATGTGAATCCTTTGGCATGGAAATAATTAAATGGCAAAACTGCATTCTTTCATGTATATTTAAACATAAACTATAGGATTAGTTGTTTTTGGTGACAATTTGTTATCAGTAGGCTTATTTCATTGTGCACTTTTATGCAGCTAAAAATGATCTTGTTTTCGCAGGCATCTTCTCTAGATAATTTTCAAAGTTATTTTTGGTGGCTTTATATTATTCTCAGAAAGATTTCTGCTAACCTTTTCAGACTATCCCAAACTGTAAATCATAAATGCTGACTCAATAATACACACTAATTATTCCAAAAGTGCAAAATGCTAAAAATATCCCACTGTTTCTTTCACAGGCCATATTAGAGAAAGAGCTGCAGAAAAGTCTACAGAAATATAGTATAACCCAACTTCATGAAAAATTATTTATGTTATTCATGGATAACAAGACTCGCTTAAAAGTAATAGGGCACACAGGGCACTTTTGATTTATAATACAGGTCTTTTCATTTGGAATACCATACATAAAAAGAGATATTGGACTTATATACTTTAATGAAATGTGTTTCACAGCTTTAGCACATTAACGAATCCATAGATTTCATTACATTTACAGCTGATAGTTACTTGCCTTTTGTAAATTGATTTATTTATGTATTGGTCATATCTACCAGCCACTTTTCCTTTAGGCAATTTGCAAAGCATTCCTTGCACTAATTTCTCCCAGAACAGCAACTCTGTAAAATTTGTTGCGTTGAAAGAGGCTTGCACCGAAGCCATCCTATAGGTATCCAAAATTGAAAGTGCATGCCTATTCCCAGTCCAATTCCTAAACAACTACAGGGGGAGGCAGACAAAAATTTAGAAAAAAAAATAAAATCTGTTGTGATGAACAACTCCCTTTTCCATTAAAAAATCCGAATCCACCATTTTCTGATTTACCTGAAATTCCAGCCCATAAATCACGGGAGCATCATCTTCCATGGCTGCAGCAGCGTCAGCTACCGCCACCTTCCTCCACCACCCACAGCCCCGGCACAAACACTATCGCGATGGGAAACCCTGCCGCCTCTTTCGAATGGGAAAGAAAGCGAATCTACAACAAAACGCTTTGGGTCCACTTCGGCCCCCGTACTTCATTCACTTCCGGGGAAAGGAGTGGTGCGCTGAAGACGTTCCTTTACGTAAAGGAGACGAAACTGGGTCGATAGGGAAGTTGCTTGCGCAGGCGTACTCGGTGAAGAGGTTTTTCTTTACATGTTCGGTTTTTCTGCCGTAGTTTAGATGGGACGTCGTTGCCGCTGTCATTGGAAGTAAAGCGCGGGATAGGTGAGGGAATATCCTCCTCGATTGTTTTTTTTCCCCCTTATCCTTTTGGTCATTTAAGGTGGCTTATATAATAAGGATCTTCACCAACAGCGGGTGAGATGGGTTATATTATCCCACTCCACTTTTTAAGTGGAACCTGGGTCACTGTTAGGTTTGAATGGAGCTGCTTATGCAAACACAGAACAAACCGATACGTTAAACCCAGACATTGTAAAAAAAAAAAAAAAAAAAAAAAAAAGCACCTATCCTTTTTCCTGCTAGGTGCAGCATTGTTCAGTTATTTGGTTGATGGTGGTGTTATTTTGAAGTTAACAGGGTAGAAAATCAGGCATGAAAAATGCAAGTATCTGCAGCTGAGAAACAGAATTATCTCCTCGTCTCTAAGGAAATGGGTTCAAAAGTGGGTAGGAGTACTGCAATTCCTGGGATAAGAAGGGTTGCTTCAAAGTGAATGTGTCTTAATGTTAATTGTGTACTCGTTATCTATAAAACTGTGTGTCAATCATAGACAATATCTTCATGATTCATAGATAAATCTTCATGATTCATTTGACGTCTTTGCCTCTTGATAATTACAGAAGTACCCGTGTTTCCCCGAAAATAAGACCCTGTCTTATATTTTTTTGAACCCTGAAATAAGCGCTTGGCCTTATTGCCATGTGCTCAAAAGCCTGATTGGTCTTATTATCAGGGGATGTCTTATTTTGGGGAAAACAGGGTAGCCTTAGAAAAATAATAAATGCTCTATTTTACAGATGGGTTCCTGAGACAGAGTTAAAGTGATATGCCTGAAGAGACATACTTTGCCAGAGCAAACATAAAAGGTATGTTTAATTTGTACATCCATTCTTTAAAAAATGAAAATGTCAGATATAATGGGGGTTCCTAATTTTGTTCTCTGCAGAAGCACTCTGTTTCTGATTTCATCATAAAGACTTATCTTGTTAAAAATGTATTAATTGTTCCTGCATGCATTTCGATAGCTGCCTACATATATCCTGAGTGTGAGTCAGTACACTGCATGTATATCATAGTTAGTGGGATGTTGGCTTGCAAGGTAGTCTCTGAACTACCATAGAATTCCTAATTTGCATTGAAAAACAAATATGCTTGAGGTAGCACTAAGTTTCAGTTGTGTTTGTGGCAAACTTGTCGAAATTTTATTTTTTTATTAAATATATATGCCACCTATCTCATGAACAGACTTTAGATTGTTTACAAGTAAAACAAAATAAAATATTAAATATTAAAATAAAAAATATTAATCATCCCAAAGGTGCTTTTTCAAGAGGCAACTGGACTTGTTTTTCTTTGAAGATGTTTCGCTTCTCATCCAAGAAGCTTATTGGATGAGAAGTGAAACGTCTTCAAAGAAAAACAAGAAAGTCCAGTTGCCTCTTGAAAAAGCACCTTTGGGACAACTATGACCTGGATGATTGAGAATCTCTATAGACAATAAATATTAATGTTAAATTTTACTTAAAATGAACAAAGAAGGCAAGGAAAGGAGCAAGATGCACATGGGGTAGAAGTGGAATCTTATCTCAATCTATTAACCACCTCCAGTACGACACCCCCCATTAGAGCCCCAAGCCAATTGGCAAAAGCCAGGTTTTCAAGCTCTTTTGGAAAGCCAAAAGGAAGGGTGTGGATCTGATCTTGGGGACCACAATGTTTCAGAGTGTGAGAGGCATAACAGAAAATGCTCTTCATTTGGATCCTGCCAGAGAGAATTCCTTGATCAGTGAGGTCCATAGTATGACCCTTCTGCTGTGATGCGTAGAATAGGTCAATCCCATTGGGGTGAAACAGTTCCTCAGATAACCTGGACCAATATGCCAAATAACAGAGAATACTGAATGCGACACAGGTAAAATTAAGGATTTTGACATGGTTCAGAAATGTTGACCTTTTCTATTTTAATAAAGTTTTATATGATGGCCTCAATTGACTTTCTATCCATGATGGAATGGACAATGAAAAGTCAACATGGACCACCTGGTGATGACCATTTTGTTTATGATGCACTGTGAAAATGTTCCAAAAGTGCCAGTCACTTTTCTCATAATTAGTAGGGTATTTTACATGTGGTACTGATAGGACTTCTATAAATCTGCTAACACAGTTTAGTCCTTGTGTTTTTAAAAACCATAATATGAACACCTTAGTTTGTCAAAGCCATGATGGATGACAAAGGTCATATTCATGGACATCTTTGCTGACAACCATGGCATATTAAAACTTCAAAAAATAGTGAATGAGGTTGTTATAAATTAGGTTTGGTTCCCCCCCCTCTCTCTCTCCCCCCCTCCCCCTTAAATTCAGTTGGTCCATCTTAAATTCAGCTCTGGTCCATCTTAAATGGTCCTTCTTAAATTCAGCTGTTAATCAGAATTGTCATTGACTTTTTTTATTGTGTCTGAATTTATTATATTTATATTTCAAGTTAAATGCCTTTTTGTTCTTTCTGGTTCTTATCTGATTGTTGTTTCACCTACTGAATCTGCAAAAGAGTTGGGAAGAGGGAAACAAATAAATAAATAATTGAAGTCTTAATGTGCTGCTTAAGTGACAGGAGGTTTAGTCTATTAAGATTTGCCTGCTTAACTCCATTCAATTTAGTGTTTGCTATCCAAGTCTTCTCATGCAGGATTTCCCTTCTTGTCTACTTTAAGTTTTCATTTCTTCTTCTATTCCTCCTCACTCAGAGTTGTAATGCTATTTTGTCCGTCTGCATCTGAATTTGGCCACTGACAATCTCCTTTCCCCTTTTTCTGAATACAGAGAATGAATAGAATAGAAGAATGAATAGAATATACCTTTATTACAGTCATAGACTAGTAATAGACATCACTGTTTACAATATATTAAAAAATAGTACTGACATTAATAGTGGATAATAACTTCCCTGTTAAGAAAATACATGTTCTCAAACAGTTAGGGTCACTCCCTAGTTTATGTGAATGGAGAGCCAATACGTATGTGAGTAAATATAATTTTCCAAAAATTGTTAGAGATAGCCAAAAAATTGGCACAAGTTGACAGCTATAATTCTGTAACCAAGTTTTGTCTTGTGGACTTTGTGGCAACACAGAATTTTGCCACTGCATGCGTGATAGCCGGGTTTGAGTCCTAGAGGAGAAAGCCTACATAGAAATTGTCTGCCCTCCCTGGCAATCTCTCTAATAAGGGGAGAATATACACTGACCTATAAACTCTGTATAACTCACAGTACAATAATCTAATTTAATTTAATTTAATTAATTCAATTTATATGCCGCCCCTCTCCGAAGACTCAGGGCTGCTCACAATACATTTTAAAAAAATCATTGTAAATGATTATATATAAAACATGTGAGATATCTTTGACTTCTCCTTTACCACATATACATACCTGTTCTGCTATTGGTGTTCTCTTATACCTGCCCTGGAGGAGTGCTGAGGGGAGAATGTTAAATCTGGCTCTGAAGAAAGCTATTCTTTGTTTTGGGAAGATCAGATCATTTAGATATCTTGCTGATTCCCACACATCCTGTTTGATTCTGTCCCTACTTACTACTGTCCCTGTTTATTTCTTGGAACTCCATGTCCTTCATTCTATTGATTACTACTTGCTTTACTTGGTCAAAGCCTAGGGACTGTATACAGAGATAGATGGGAATTCCACTAGAAAACATTTCAATCAGCTCTTCTTGCAGGAAAGATAGTCAGTCTATGCATTGAAGGTAGAGATTGTGTTGTCCAAGTCTGAATTTGTGACATTGCAAGCCAACCAAGTAGAATACAGTATATAGATAAGGCAAAGATAAGGCAAAGGCAAAAGATAAGGCCTTGCAGCACAATACTTTGGGAGTGGGGTTAGGAAGATATTAATGTTTCATAATTTGAACAGTGTTCTAATTATTGCAGTGGCTGTGTATATTGTTGCTTTATGCATAAATCATCCTATATGTAGTAGTGATCAGTAGCAATTTCTTTTTTATGTAGAAGAACTATGGAAAAACAAGAAAGAAATATTGAAGACACTGAAGTAAGAAGTTCAAATGCAATGGCTGACATTTGTGATATCCAACAGCAAGCTTCTGAGGAACTTCTGTTCCACGAAGAAACTATTGACCTGGGAGGAGATGAATCTGCATCTGAAGAAAATGAAAACATTGCAGAAGACTCCAATAACTTCATAGACAAACTTAGTGAGCACATGATGGAGAGTGTTGTGATATCTGATTCTCCAAATAATAGTGAAGATGATACTGGTGAGCTTGGCTGCCTGCAGGAAATAGTCAAACAAATTGAAGCAAACGATACCGAAGCAATAGAAGAAGAGGAGCTTTTAGAGAGACACGAAGTAATTAGAAATGAGAAGGACACAAAACTTGAAGCTACTGCCAAAAGTATTTCTGATTCGAGAATTGACTATCAGTCCTCTTTAAATGAAAATCTGATTCAGACATCAGCAAAAAACGAACTGGAAGCAGAATGTGACAAACTTTTAAAGTCTCCATCAAACATTGTTGATGAAAGCAAACCAGAGGAAATTGTTTCTACTCCAGTTGTCATTAAATCACCAGTTGACTCAGAACCTATTCCTATCTGTACCATCTTTAGCCAGGGAAATCAAACAACTGGTCAGCAACAGTTTCTACATGATGGCTTTGAGCCTCAAATGGTGAAGTCACCCAGCCTTGGTACTGTAAGTGAGACTCCATTGAAAATTCATCCACAGGTGGTTCAGCCTAGCCCAAGCCTAAGCAAATTTTTTGGGGAAGCCATTAGTAATAACACATTAGCTTCTGATTTTTTTGATTCCTTTACTACGTCATCTTTTATTTCGGTCAGTAACCCCAATGCAAGCACATCTGTACCCGAACAAATGTCTTCTCTTATAACAGTTGGGGAATTGCATGACTCTGCTAAACATAAATATACTCTTAAAAATGGAAGATCAGAACCTGGGAAATCTGCATCTTCTCCAGAAATATCTCAATCTCCAAAGCCATTTTCCCAGATTCAAGCTGTTTTTCAAGGTGGTGATGATCCTTTTGCCTCTGTGCTGAACATGAGTGAGATGGACAGAAGAAACGATGCATGGCTTCCTAGTGATGCAACTAGGAGTGTGTTGATTTCAGTAGCCACCCAGCCATATAATAATATTTTCATAGACAAGGAGAATGTGACCATGCCGGGATTACATTTTGACAATATTCAGGTGAGAATCCTCTGTTGTTTTTAATCACTTGAAATCTTATCTAATAAATTCCAACACAGACCATTTTGTATCTACTTTTACATGTTGCTTATGTTCCACCTTTCCATTAAAAATAATGTTAAAGATGGATAACAATTACGAGTCTGTAGAGCCCATCCAATCTGGAGCTCCAGTCTGGGCTGCTTGGCAAGTAGTTATGTATGGATCAATAAAGGAGCAAGGTTGTCAAACAATATAGCAAGTAAAAATTCAAACAGTTGTACAGTGTTTTTGTTTTTCACCAAAGTGGGATGAAATTTGCAAAAACACTAAACCTGAGAAACACAAGGGATGAAGCTTCCTAAGGTTTGTAGAAACCAATGTGAGAGATTTGAGCTATCTTTACTTAAAATATGTTTCCTTTTTTGAGGGAGTCATTATTTTGCTTTGGGACATAGTATTATGAAATTTATTGTGATAGTAATCATGACATGTAACAATTTCAGAAAAATAGTTTAAATAGGCTTAGGACTAAGAGAAACAATGTCATGTTATAATTATAAACAAATAATGCTTGTAATTGTAAATGTTTAAATTGGCAGTATAAGGTTTGAATTCACAATATTCTTCATAAAATAGATCAGCTGCCTGCTAGTAACACAGCTCACAATAAAAATTAATATTCAAATTTTGAGTCCACCTGATTGCATGACTACTCTGGACAGCTTATAACAAAGCAAAATTAAAAGATTTTGGATGGTGTTGGGGAACGATCATAGAAGACAGGTTGTAGTCTCCAATGGCTTAACAGTCAGAGAAAGAAACTTAGAATGGACCCACCTTAATGCATCAGACAGTTAAAAGTGGTCGGTAGGAAGTTTGTGCTTTCAGACTTGCAAGATTCTGTTAATGTTGCCTTACAACAAAGTAGAATTGGTTCATCTAGTTATGTTTCCTGCCTGGTTTATCTGGGAGGGCTGACAGTCAATCATGAGTTGATCAAGGCATGAGTGAATATCTGAAACTTCTCCGATCCAGAGACAAGCTCATTGAACTACCAGATGTAATTGTACAAAGATCCTTTTGGATGTAACTGCCACTTCCTTTTTGAGCATGAGCTCAAAAAGTCCAAGAGGAACCCTAAATTTCATGCTAGTCTCATTTGGAAGTGCAATCCCATTAAAAAGTAAACATAGAATGTCTCTGGAATTAGGAGGCCAAAAATGAAGCTACTTTGTCTTCTCAGGATTGAGGCAGAGCCTGTTCCTCCTCATCCAGACCTGCACAACCTCCAGAGATTGGATCAGAATCTTTCAGTCAGCCAATCTGATATCTCTGAGTGCATCCCATCCTTCTGAATCCACCATATCACCTCATGCCGATCATGGTTTCTATGCTTCTGTCTCCCACATCCCTCCTCCTTCTTGCCTGTCAACAAAGTGTCCATTCCCCCTCAATGTACTGTACATGCACATCAGCAAACCTCTACTCACCTAACAACACACAACCCTATCCAGCCATTATTGCATCTGCCATCAGTTACTTGGCAGCCTATTGGGAGGAGTAAGTCATTGGTCCTCAAACTCTGGGGTGGGGGGTGTTATCATACTGTAACACAAGTGGGCGGATAACAATACTGAAAGGCCAGAAAAATCAATTTAAGCATCCTTAGCCTAGCTCAGGGATGGGCAATTGTGGCTCTTTTACAACCTGTGGACTTCAACTCCCAGAATTCCTGAGACAGCCAAGCTGGCTCAGAAATTCTGGGAGTTGAAGTCCACAGGTTGTAAAAGAGCCACAATTGCCCACCCCTGGCCTAGCTCACCAGGAAGGGCTCTGAGAAAGTTTCTGTGTACCACCTGAGTGAAATAAATTTTATTTCCAGACTTCCTAGAAATGACCTATTGTCTGTACAGTTCTCCTTCATAGATGGCCACAGATGTGCAGGATCTAATAAAGCTTAGGTTCCTAAAATGGATTTAATCCTATCCCCCTTGCTGTGGTCCCAGTTTAGATTGCACGGTCAATGCCTAAAATGTTCCTTTTTATTTTGAGGAACCTTTTTTTTTCTTTTGCAGTGAAAACGACAGAGGCCAAATCTGCATTGAAAACCCACCAGGGCCAAATGATTAATGTTCCTTCCCCTCACAGTATGTTCTGATATAGATCGGCATCCTGTGGAGAAGAGAGACCACATACTCAGGAGCAGAACTATGTAATTAGTCTTTTTATTTTGGCCATAAGAAAAGGCAGGTAAGAACCTGCTGAGATCAAACTAGAAAGACAGATGAGGTCTTTAATCAGGACCCATGCCATTATTTCCTTATAGAATGAAGAACCTCATCACTCTCCAAAAGGTAGATTGGCTACTGTTATTTTGGCCACCTTGGTCCCTGTAACTATTATTAACTACAAAGTAGTGTTTGAGCAGACTTGTAATATTCTAGACTTCTACTGTGTCTTCTCAGTATCTTTTAGTGAAATCAGCTAAACCTAGTCCAGAGAATATTAATTGAAGAAATTTAAAGGACTTAGTATAAAGAATCTAAACCCAGTGTGAGGTAATAAGCTGTGTTGGAGAACATGAAGGTGATAAGTATCCTCCTTAAAAGAATGTTTTTCAATTTTCACTGTAA
This sequence comes from Pituophis catenifer annectens, assembly GCF_029215685.1. Lineage (NCBI taxonomy): Eukaryota > Metazoa > Chordata > Lepidosauria > Squamata > Colubridae > Pituophis > Pituophis catenifer. Next base: position 131,409,458 of record NW_027256881.1, read on the forward strand.
TGATCTACAAAAGTTTCCTTTCGCATAAATGGATTGTATGACCAAGCATTACATACATACATACATACATACATACATACATACATACATACATAAATACATACTGTACATAAAAATAAAATATTTGCTGGATATTATGTCCTTTTTTTCCCATTAGGGTGATGCAGTTAAAGATTTAATGCTCCGCTTTCTTGGTGAACAAGCGGCAGTGAAAAGACAAGTTCTCAATACCAACTCTGTGGAGCAGTCTTTTCAGGGCTTAAAGCAATTGATTGTAAGTAATATGGTGTTTCTTTTTGAGTTATGATTCTTTGTGTCTAGCTACAGTCTAAAGATCTTGTTTAGTCTTTTTAAAATGTCTTGAAAGTAATTCAGTTCAGGATCTGCATTTTCAGATTTAGAAAATGGGCACCTATAGAATTTTATGATTGTGTTTCAGGCATTCTTACAATGCCTGCTTGAAAGGTTTTCCCATTAATAAAATAGTGGCTATGAGAAATAATGTACAGTATCGTACATCAGGTTTTTAGAATGTTAGCCTCATAAAAAGAGCAAAGACCTCTGTGAACCTGCTGCTTGAGGCAGCTACATCATTTGCAAAGTTCACTAGGCCATCTCAAGGGTCTTTCCTGATTTTTTGTACACATGCAGGTAATTCTCTGTTTGTTTGTTTGTTTGTTTGTTTATATAGCTGCCCATCTCAAACCATGACTCTGGGTGCAAGCAGGTTTGAGATTGGTTGCCATGCCCTGGGAAGCCTCAGCTATCCTAGCAAGTGCGAACATGCATTCATTCACCCAGCTGCCTTTTCTCCCAGATCCCTGCACTGACCTTTCACCTTTTGCTCCCATCCGCTTTGGCCTTGCTACCTTTGCTGTCTTTTTTTCGAAGCTAGATTTACTGGCAAATGTTCCCTACACATGACTCTCCGAGCCTTTGTAAAGTCATGTTGGCTTCATAAAGCTGCGCTATCTTTTCAAAGGCTCTCTGAAGTCTGCACAGTCTTTGTAAAGCTGCATTGTTTTCGTGAGGCTGCGCTGTCTTTCCAAAGGCGGTATGAAGACAGCACTGTCTTTGTAAATATGTGTTGTCTCTGGAAAGTCTTTGGAAAGACAATGTGGCTTGCAGAAGGGAGCACAGCTTTATAAAGACAGCTTAGCGTTCTGAAGACAACAAAGGTGGCACATTGTTTCTGCTTCAGCAAACGGTGAAAGGTTGATATGGGGGAACCTGGGGAAGAAGGCAGCTGGGTGAATGAATGCTTGATGGGGTTCATGAGTGTCCTACTGCTGGGGCAGTCTGGGCACTCGTGTAGGGAGTGTTAGCCAGAGAAACTGGAGCTCCAGGTAGCATCATGGCTTCACAGAAGAGATGAAAGATCGTTGCAAGGAACTGAGAAGAAGGCAGCTGTGTTGCTTGCACTTTCTGGGGTGGGCTAGGGCAACTGAGGCTTCCTGGCACATGGCAAGCAGTCCCAGAGCCACACAATTCTGGGACTGCTTGATTGTCCTGCAGGCAGGATGGAGATGGCCAAAAGGCAGAGATGGGGAGAGGTAAGTGGGTGAATGGAGTCGGAGGCAGTCCCTTACTTTAGTGAGGCTCAAAACTGGAGGGGACAAAGCTCAGAATGGCTTGGATTGGAGTGGGCACTTATGTAATGACTTATGATTCTCAATTAATGACCCACAGCAGGGATTGCTTTTGTAAATCGATGTAGTCATGTGTTCTCTCACTTTACGACTGCACCGATTGACAGTGGCAATCTCAGTTGTAGTTGTAAGTCAAGGACCATCTGTAAGGATATGCTTCACACCTATTTAGCACTAATTACCTACCAGAGCAATACGGCCAGAGCACTTCTTTTTACCGTTTAGTTGTTAGGTTTTTATACAGCGGTAAGAGTAATCCTTTTCGCCAAACTGGGAAGAAAAATTAGATAGAAAAAAGCATGAAAAACTAGACATGCTTATTTCTGTAAAAGGAAGATTTATCCTGAAAATATACAGCACTATTTTTAGTGTCACAAATAAATAAGAGAAATAGTGAAAAGGTAGGTTTGAAATTTTATATTCTTATGTCTCTATAAAAGGCAGTCTGGTGGAAATTACCTAAACTGGTTAATTTTCATTTTTCTTTTTCTGTTCTGTATCACTTTATAGTGTAATCAGTTGTTCTATACATGAAAATTCCTTTTATGTATCTTTGTTTTAAACCATTAAACCAACAGTTACTATTCACAGATTTTTTAATGTATCATTAAACTTCCCTTGAGACTTCCGTTAAGCCAAAAGTATCTCTTTTTAAAAAGCAATGTTTCAATAGACTTAAAGATTACTGTATTGAAAGATTATCAGGTGAATTTAAGATGACAAAATATTCACAGATCACTTCATATTTCCGGATTTGGCTTATGAAAAAATTGTTTGCCAGGTTTATCTAAAACACACAATAAATAATTAAGAGAGAAAGCAATCAATCTCCTCAAACAATTTCTCCATCCCATATTGCCTCACTCTCTACAGACAAATCTTTAAAGCCTATCATCCACTCTAATCAATGTCCTTTAAGAGTTACCAGAAATAACAATGTATCATATAACATATTATAAACTTGATCTAATAAATCTACTTGAAATTCCTTCCTTTTACATGTATATCTCATTTTCCGTCTTAAATCCTCAAACTTCATCTTTCAAATCCAAAGCTATCAGAATAATATAACTGTTTTAACTTTAATCCAATAAACTTAAAATGCAACAAATGAAATCTGTTCACTATGACTCTTTTATCTATAAATAAAACCTTAAAATATCATCATCTAGTCCTAATTAGGAAAAAGATGTTACAGATCACTAGTGATGATAACCTCTCTTTTTAACCTTGGTCAAATAAACCAACTTTATATTCCTTCTGCTTTCTCCTAACAATCCTGACCTTTTGCCCTTTCAAATATGTCCAAACAGTTTCTTTTCATTTTCTCTTTGTCTCTTCTCACAAAATTGCATTAACCAATCACTTTTGTAAACCTAACATAAAAGTTATCCAAATCACTCTTCTGATATATTATTTGTATTATCCTTTTTAGTTATTAAAAACATTAACTGGTATTTCATCTTTTTCCTTATCCTGTTTGAAGCTTCTCATTTGAAAATCCACATTTAAATCAGTTTCAGTCTTATCCAGTAAGATTTGATTCTCTTCTGAAACATCATTTTGTTTATCAATCATGGCTGAGATCCTTAAAATTAACTTTTAAGTCCATTGTTCACAAATATTTCTCAATATTGCTGAAATGTTTTACTCCATTTTGGTTTGTCAAATCCAGTATAAGTATGCTTCTCTTTTAATTGTCATCTTTATTTCCTTCTTATGTCCTTTAGTGTTCAACCTTTAAAATCTCATCAGGTTGTTTTTCTTCTGAGAGCAAATCCTTGAATAGTTTCTCATGGGAAGGATTCTTATATGTATTTTTAAAATGTTATTAGATCCATCTGGATCAGGGGTGATGGATCTGATTCACTCCGGTTCAGGCAAACCGGTAGTGATAAAAACTACCGGTTTGGGCAAACCAGTAGTAAAAAAATGCTTTAAAAAGGTTCCGATGATCGTGTGGCACAGCTGTGACCTTTTTTTTTACTTTTTTAAAGCATTTTTTTACTACCCATTTACCCGAACCGGTAGTAAAAAATGCTTTTAAAAAGTTAAAAAAAAAAAAGCCATGCCCATCCAGTCACATGACCCCCCCCTCCAACCAAGCCACACCCACAGAACCGGTATCAACAAATTTTACATTTCACCACTGATCTGGACCTTTAGTCTATTTATAACTTTCTAAAATCAACCCTTTCTAATAACCTTTTCCTGTTAATTAAAAAAAAATGTATTTGCAAATCTTGACAGCCATAGTTAAAACTTCTATCATAAGATTGAAGAAAATACCCAGTTGAATATCACAGAACTTGCTATTTTGGAGGTTCTGAATATGTAAAAAATAATATAAAAATTAATTAATTCCACAGTGATTAACAAATGCAGGACCTGCCTGTATTGTACTTGCTTTATGTTCAGATGTGGTTAATAATAGAGTTCTGCAAAACTATAGTTTTCATTTCAGTGGGTTATAAGATCCACGTGGCACACTTAAAGGCAACATATTGAATATTTCCTGTACTGACTACCATTTAGTATTTTTATGGATACTAAAATACTGTTAGATTTGAAATACTATTCCTAGACTCCTATCTCTTTCTCTCCCCCCCCCTCTCTCTCTCATCCCACATTTCAGTTGTGACCTTAAGGAGTCACACATTCTTTTCTTAATTTTTACCACAATACGAACTTGTAAGAACTTGGACTGAGAGTAACTAGCCCACAGTTATCCAGTTAGCTTCTGTGGCTGAGAGTAGATTAGATCTAGAAAGACCTGGATCTTTCTGTTTCCAGTCCAGGGCCTTAATCATTTCATCACACCAGCTTTTTTAGCATAATTGTTAGCTACCATTTTGCAAGCAATTTTTTAAAAGGTTATTATATTTTAGTTTGCCCTTTAGGACCAAAAGAAGGGAAACACAGATGAGAATCATCCCCTATGGTTGGCTACGACTAGCGGAGTAAAATCCTCAGGGACTCCTTTCTTTTCCTTAAATGAATGGCTATGACTGCAGTTTTATAAATTTGGGCAAATGATAATCTCAGAAAACATTTAAGAGAAACAGTTAAGGTTAATTTTTTGGCAGTCTTGCTGATGGAATAATATTTACCAATGCGATAAATTTCTCCTCTTCATCCATCATCCTTCTGCCCACTCCCAGATTGGTCTTGGGAAGAATATGTGGATCAGTGGGGAAGAGACTAAGGGAAACTCATGATACTTTGCAAAATATCACATTTAGCTCTTTAATTGCAATATTTTATTATCTTATAAATGTAAAAGAATAACATTAGGAAATTTTAGCCTAAGAAAGGGTTACTGACCAATTTTTTAAATAAAATGATGTCAATGTGTTCTACCCAAATAATTTATATTAGAGAAGAATGTCATCCAAAATGGAGGAGGACATTTTAATCATTTTAATGGTGTCATATGGACAGTTAAAGTTTCCCTCTGGGGGAAAATCATATTCTTTCTCTTAGTGGAGCATCTAGATTTTACATGGAATTTCCATATATTGTCAAACATAGTAAACTGTGGGCCTCTTGTGCATATTTATTTATTTTTTTATAGCTGATAAGTTTCCATTTAAAAAGAATTCTCCTGATTTAAGTAATATTTTTTATTCCTGAAGTTAAATTATACTTAGTTTTTTTAAAAATGAAATGTTTTCTTATTGTAATCTCCATTCTGAATTGATTTGCAATCTTAAATTGTATTCTGACTTCATGCTTAGCATGAACAAGCTAACTTCAAAAACCTTTGATCATGTTTTTCTGTCCCCAACTCTGACCCAACTATGAAGTAAACCTGGGAAACTTTCACTTCTGTTTAAGCACATATCATCTGAGTTTATATAGTAGGTAATATTTGAAACAAGCAAACTTGGTTTCTAGGCATTTTATACGAAACTAATACATAGTACTTTATTTTGGTGTATATCTTTATCTTGACCAATGATTTCACTGCAGTTGATTTGGGCAGTTGCCTTGGGAATATTAAGAGGTCATGGACATGCTTTTGGGGCTCAGAGGACAGCAAGTAATGACATGCTTTATGAAGTCAGCATGCAGATGACATGACTTACACACTAGTGTTAGATGCCATGGCATCATATAATCTCATATTGGAATGATGTCATGACATGCATGATCTCAATTTGATGTTATTGCAACTTGTTAGGAATACTGCTGTTAATATTTTATGATTATATATTGCATAGTAAGTACAGGTAGTCCTCGACTTAACAACAGTTCATTTAGTGACCATTCAAAGTTACAACGGCTCTGAAAAAAGTATCTTAAGTTCATTTTTCACACTTATGACCGTTGCAGCATCCCCATGGTCACATGATCATAATTCAGATGCTTGGCAACTGGTTCATATTTATGACGATTGCAGTGCCCCAGGGTCATATGATCAGCTTTTACAACCTTCTGACAAGCAAAGTCGATGGAGAATCTAGCTTGACTTAACCATGTTGCTAACTTACCAGATGCAATTGTTCACTTAACAACTGTGGCAAGAAAAGTTGTAAAATGGGGCAAAACTCACTTAATAAATGTTTCACTTAGCAACATAATTTTTGGACTCAATTGTGGTCGTAACTCGAGGACTACCTAAATAAAGAAACAGACTTGCCACTCTAATATTTCTTTTAGAACCATAAGTTTCCTAATCTTGGTTTTGCTTAGGGAATATTTGAGTAGCATTCAATAATTCCCTTTGGAGGAGTATCCAGATGGTCACAGAAATTTAGTAACAGTAATAAAAAAACGTGAATGTATATTTGAAATCAGACCTCTATTGATTTGTTATTGCTGCTGTACTGTTCTGCTGTAACACCTGAACTATTTAACCTTTATTGCATATATACATCTGTCATGCATCAAAGAACAGATGGTGTCAATTCCCACAATTCTGAGTCTTCTGGTTGTGATCCCATTAAACTAGGCAAGATGTTTTTGTGCCTGTATCTGAGCAAAAGTTTCAAATAAGTGATAATAGCACATTTTTCTTATTGTAATGATAGAACTGTGATCCAGGATTACCCTGGCTTCCACTTCACACTAGTGATCATTAACTATTTGTAGGCAAGCTGCTATCATCTTTGCATCGGTAATAAGAAGGGAAAAGTGGAGAGGTCTCGTGTTGTATGTGAAGATAATGTGTATTGTGTACTTAAATATTAAACATTGGGATCTTATTTATCACTATTGATCAATTAAATCATCTGGTTTAAGTAATACATTTTCAATCTATATTTTTGCTTTTTAATATGGATTTTTATTTTGAAATAAACTTTCAAATACGAGTAAGATGAGCATAACATAACAGCGAAATAAGAATTTTAATGAACAGGGGATAAAAACTCATTGATTAAAGACCATATTGCAAGATTTATTAATAGGATGGTGTAATGGGATACAGGAAAGACCTTGGGAGACTGAGCAAAGTCAAGAAACAGATAAGAGACAGCATAACTGGCAACTGGGTAATGGGCAACGCAAGTGGCTCATAAGGGATCCTTTCTAGTTTCTCATGCTTTAAAAGATATGGGGGAGTGGATGGGAGGAGAAGGATTGTATTTTCAGACTTGCAAAGATTCTGTCAATGTGGCTTTGCAATAAAGCAGATTTAGCTCATCTTGTCTGATTTACCTGGCAAGGACGCATGCAGTTAGAATAAAACGACCAAAAGAATAGCTCACTAATCAAAAACACTTGTCAGGGTTCCAAGTAACACCCCCGACGAAAGAAGACTCCGAGGCTAGAAATTCCTCAAAGTTCCACTTTATTAGAGATGTCATATTGGCACATCTGAGAATACTTGAATCTGAAAGCTTCCAGGTTTTCCCCACCCAAAATAAAGTCCAAGTCCCTTTCCCTGCACCTACATGTCCATCACATGGTCCAATCATTGCACCATCCCAACTGGAGATGCCTCCCAGTCACGCCACTCCAGGTGCAGGGCCAAATGTCCTTGACTCTCAGAGAAAGGAATGTTATTATGGTTAAGTATCTCCACCGCTCTATGCAATTCCCCTCTCCCAGTTTCCCACAGTACTAAGTATGCAGCCCTGAAGATCCATAGAAAAAGATGGCCTCCAGGGCTGACAACAGTATTTTTTCATCTGTAAACAAATGATAATTCTGTATAATCTGTGTTAACCCATCACATATTTTTTTTTTGCCTTCCCAAATTATTCAAAGTAGGAAGATACTGGATCATTATTTCCCAACTTGCTTGGCAACACTATCTTTTTAAGTTTGGTGTAGTAGTGGTTAAGGCACCAGGCCAGAGAATGGGAGACGGTGAGTTCTAGTTCTGCCTTACCCATAAAGGTCAGCTGGGTGACTTTGGGCCAGTCACTCTCTCAGCCCAACCCACCTCACAGGGTGGTTGTTGTGGGGAAAATAGGAGGAAGTTGTGTTGGATATGTTTGCCACCTTGAGTTATTTGTAAAAATAATAAAGGCAGGAGATAGATAGATAGATAGATAGATAGATAGATAGATAGATAGATAGATAGAGTACTTTTCGGAGTATAAGACGCACTTCCCCCCCCTAAAAATGGGTCAAAATTGCGGTGTGTCTTATACACAGAATGTTGCCGAAGCTCCGCCCACCCGCCGGCCCCCACCCCTCTGCGCATGTGTTTTTGGCCTCCACACACCCTGTTTTAGACCCATTCCAGGCTCCAGGGAGTGCCACAGCAGATTGCTGCTGATCACTGGCTCTGCGCATTGCGTTTTCGGCCTCTGCACATCCCATTTTTGGCCTCCGTGCGTCACATTTTTGGCCGGTTTGATCTCTGCCGCCTGGAACTGGCCAGAAATGCGATGTGCAGAGGCAAAAAATGGGGTGTGCAGAGGCCGAAAACACAATGCGCGGAGGCGGCGATCGGCGATGATATGCTGTGCCAATCCATGCAGCCTGGAACGGGTCTAAAATAGAGCTGCGAAGGCCAAAAATGTGATCCGCGGAGGCGGTGATGGACTCTGGAACAGCTAATTGGCAGTATTCTGGGAGGCCGATCCAACCACCAATCAGCTGTTTCTGCTAAATCAGGCTGCAATAAGACAGACAGACAGAGCTCCTCCCCCACTCCTCCTTTCACTGAAGCAATGTGCATTCAATTAGGGAGCTCATCAAAACTGAGATTTTATCTACAATGCTCTCTGTTGTTCAGAGGAGACTCCAAAAGCAACTATGTGTCCCAGTGGCCATTTTCATAACAAAAGTCCTTTTTTGTAAAACGTTCTCAAATGTAATAGTGGTATGGTCTATATATGGTGGTATAGAACAGTTGTCTCAGATTCTCCATTTTCTGCAACCCACAACCATTCCTTGTAAGGGCTGAAAATTCCAGGAGTGAAACGGGATGGCGACATCAGACTAACAATATATCTTAACCCAGTGTGAATAGTCTTTCTTGCAGCAATGAGACCTGGTCAATTGGTCAAGGCAGTTGGGTCTCATTATTTATAGTGCCTGCTACTTCTGAAATGGTACCCGGAACTCCAGGCACAGGGAGCAGGCAAGTGAGTCTTGGCCAAGAAAGAAAGCCAGGAGACGGGGCTTCCCCAGGGGCGGGAAAGATGTAATCATCAGAAGAGATGGGTCAAGGCTGATTGCCAGCCAAGGTGCAGGAATGACAGTGCATGGCTGTTCAAGTTCTCCTTACTAAGCAAGGATAGGAAGGAATTGACTAGTCAAGGAGAGAGAGAAGAAAAGCAAAAAAAAGCAAAAAAAAAAAGAACAGATACCTCTGCTCAGCAAGGAGAGAAGAGGAAAAAAGCAAGGTTTGGATCACTGTTAGAGGGGTGAATTTCCTAGATTATATTATCTAGATGCCACAAAATACCACATTATCAACACAACACAATTGTAAAACCAAATATTGGTTTTCTGGTTAATGAAAAACGCTGTAAGCTAAGTGGCCAAAGTCAAATAGCTGTTGGGCAACTCAGTTTTTGACATAGTTCTGTTTCTCATAACTTTTTTCAATGTAATAAACTTGTGTTTGATAGCATTCCTTCCACCATACTCTTTCTTCATTTTTCACTCTTTGGAGATTTTGGTATTTTTGCAGCCCTAGAGGACACTGAGTTTGAAACCTGTAATGTAGAATATAGCTACTAACCCTTAGTTAAGAATGGTGCTCTCATTTGAAAATATTTCTTGATCCTGTGTTTTTTCTACATAACTGAAGTTGTGATCAGTGTCGGGTACTGCTACGTTTTGCTCTCTTAATTCTATTATTCATCCCTAGTTGTGCTTTTAATAAAGAACTTAGCATCATGCGATTTATAAAAGCTGTATGAAAATAAATATGGTGTCCTTGAGGTATCATAAGATATATTTTTAATTCTTGTTAGAACAGTAATTCATAGGAACCTTCAAAACTTAAGGAATATTAGAGTTTTAAAAAACGACCATGCTCAGATAATTCAGGATTTCCTCAGTAATGATTTATAAAGCCAGGACATGACATCAAGGCTAAGTAAGCCTCTGTACTCTTCTTCTATTATAATTTGAATTTTTTTCTGACCCATCCCAGAAAAAGATGCAGTAACTTAAGTTACACATAGGTGCAGGGTTTGTGTCTTCAAGTATCTTTTTTGCATTGGAGCCCAGACTTTTGCACAGCTGTGTCTGTACTCTCTATATTGGGCACTGATTAAGCATTCAGACATCAGTTATCCTGAATTCTTTAGCTAGACCTGGTTTGTCCCATGATAAGTACTCAGATCTTCAACTTCATGGCATATTGGGCAAATCTGAAAATTAATTTGGGATATAATTTTTTTCTCTCCAAGCTAAATAGCTGCCGTGGGGTATATAAAGTCATGCTACTACTTGATTTTAGCCCCTACCACCTTGTCTGCAATGCTCCTTAACATCCTACTTGCCTTTGTTCATTTTCTAGACAAGGGCTGACATTTTCGAACAAAGCATATATAATGTTTATAAGTTGCATTTGGAGCCCAGAGGCATTCTTGGGAATAAAGGTGATGTTTACAATTCGTCAGCTCATTAATTTCTCTATTTAGAAAAAAATAGCTAATTAGGGCAGGAAGTTTGGCAAGAGCCAAAGGAATTGTCTGTGGATACATGAACACACCTGGGGGTTAAATAGTGTCCAGGCACATTTTGCATTCCTTACCTTAACCGTGGTTATTCTACAATTCAGTGGTGGATAGCAGCTATGCCCCAATGCTTTACTAGAAGTTTATGCAGCTAGTCAAAAAGAAGGGAAAAGATGAGTGAGGTTTATAGAGAGTCCTGTAGAAAGAGTGGATGAGTTGCACTTGGGTAGATCAGTATATCGTAACTTGCTATAACAAATTCAGCAGAGCTATTTTGTGAGTTAGGACATTGTCGCTTGAGACTTATTTGCCAGAGTGTCCACTACATAAATTCCACACATAATTCTCCAGCTCAAAAAAACATGGACAGATGGCGTAATGTGTCAGGTAAATATGCTCAGTTGTGAAATGCAGTGTGATTTTTCTAACAATCTGGTGTCATAAGTTACATTTTGTCCTTGGTGTGTGACTCTGGCTTGTTAGGACTGAAAGAAGGCAAGGTTACTTATTTGCAGATAATGCTAACAAGCCACCAATTGTCATCCAAGTTTGTTCAGCTGCTCTTGGCAAGTGCCAAGCAAGAGCGGTCAGGCAGTTTGCATCCCTGCTTGTTCATGATAAGCTAAAATTTTAAAGAATTCTCGCTTACCTTGGTGTTCAAACATTGTAACAAATAATCCTCTTTACTGCCATAGCTTTGACTGGAAGCAAAATACGACTTCTCTTTCTAAGCTTTGGATCAGGGAAAAATAAGTTGTTTCTTCTGCTGGCAGAATTTGTGACTTTGAAGTATCCATCATTTTATTATGCAGATCATTTAAGTTTTAGATATAAAATTCATGCTACTTTTGCTAATCATCTACTGAATGCTTTCTGGTTGAATGAATAGATGCTGAAAACTACCAAGTATTTATATTTATTAAATTGTGAGTTTCTACACAACTGAATTTTCAAGCAGAGCTTACTGAATTACCTTTATGATTTAATTGATTAAAATGAATAGGAAAATGACTTGATTCCAGGGGGGAAAAAATAGCAATGCTACTTAGAGGCAATAGATAGGATTATTTTGCAATGGCAAAAACTTAGTCTTGAAGGGTTAATAACTGATAACTATTTCTGAATGAACAGTCTCTGGCATTTCATAATAAATTATGTACCCTTTTACACCAGCAATCTTCTAATTGTAAATTGTGAGTCATGCCTGGCTTTGCTTCTTGCCTAATTATACAAGTAGCTTTGACAAATGACATCCTGCTTCCTACTGGCCAGCTTTAGTGACCTTGTCATTATTACTAATGGCTACTTGTAGCTGCTTCAAGCAAAACAAGCAGCTTCAAGTTTTTTAGCTGCTAAATTGTTACTTAGCCTATTCTTTCCCTTTCACTCCAGAGCACCAAAAACTGGAGAGCAGCAGTTGATCTGTGTGGACGACTTCTGACAGCCCATGGTCAAGGCTATGGCAAAAGTGGACTACCCACCAGTCACACAACAGACTCTCTTCAGGTATGTTTGCCTGCAGGTCAGGCAAAAGTTAGAATGCATGTTAAACATGCACATCTTAAACATGTGTGAGAATGAGCAATTGGTTCCACATTAAAGGATCTACCCAGAAATATGAAACACACACTGGATACCTCCAATTTTTCCTCCAGTTATTCCTCGACCTTTCTTAAGATTCTTTCAGAGTGATAAATAATTCTTGTAGTTATGAATGAAAAAACAAGGTTGACATTTCTCTCCTAAACAGTTCACTTTACAAAATAGATATTGCCTTTGCTTGTTCTAGCATAGAAACATACGGGATGACCATAGTGAGAAAACAATTGAATTTTTGATTAGAATTTAAGGTGTATTAACAATTAGCAAATGTTTTCATGAGTGCTGTAAATTTTTGCAAATATTTCTTTATAAGGAATTGCAACATCTAAATTAGAAATATTAAGGACCAAAAAATAGAAAAATGGTTTGCTAGTAAATTAAATGTTTGAAAGACCCAGTAATACAGGGCTGTCAAACTTCCGGCCTGCAGGCCAGATGTGTCACGTGCTAGCACTGCCCATGCCCGGTTTAGCAAAGTGGAAAAAAAGTCCCGATATGTCATGTGATGTCGCCACGACGACGCGAGTTTGACACTCCTGCAGTAATGTACCTGCATTTTGAACCACTTACAACAGGTAGTTAAGGTCAATAATTGAGGATAGAAATAATTCATATATGTCTTCAGATAATGTCAACATATTAATTCTCTCTAGTCAAGATTATGAACAGAGTACTATCCAACCATGTAAGGTAATTCATTTGCAAATGATCTCAAAAGTAAAGAAAAAAATTCAGCTCAAGAGGAAAAATTCTGGAAAAAATGAGTTTGCTGAACTCACATGCGCACATGAAAAATGATCTTTAGATATATTAGTATCACAGCTATTTGTTCTTCATAGCTGAAAAAAAAACCCTGATAATACATTTTTGTATTACAGTAATAGCTGTAAACTTTTTTTTTCTTTTTACTTTCAAGATTTGGTTTGTAAGACTAGCGCTCCTGGTAAAACTGAGTCTGTACCAAAATGCTGAAGTGGAATTTGAACCATTTGGAAACCTAGACCAGCCTGATTTGTATTATGAATATTATCCTCATGTATATCCAGGACGCAAAGGTAAAACTGTTTATATGTTTATTCCTATTAACTGTTTCTTTGGGGTATCATTTTCTTTTTATTAATAGTCACAGGTTTAATAATGAATGTACTATTATAATATGAACATTACAACATGTTACTGAAAAATATCACAACACTTTTGCAATAGCAATACATGCTGCTGCATCTTTTGATTAGTAGAAAATATGGCCTTTTCTAAAACAGAGCAATTACATATTTCCAATAGTCATTCCTTGAAATCTGGAAAAATATCACAATTCCGGTTTCTTTTTTAGCCATCCCACATGCTCAATACAGCTACAATTCCGAAAAAACTGTCAAATTCCAAAGCTTGGGTATATAGTTAAGTATTACATTAGCACCTTTAACATTTTCCCATAAATGTGCTTATATTACACTTATCCATGGGCAGGAGGTCTGTGCATCATAAATAACCACAAATATTTTATAATTGTTAAATAGCAATTCTGTGGTCAGCATATAAGAGCAGACTTTAATAAAAAGCAATAAAAATTGTGATTCGGATGCTTGGCAACTGTAACACCTTTACAATAGTTGCAGCATCCCATGTCCTATTTTCAACCTTTCCAGACGACCGCTATCAAACAAATTTGATGGAGAAACCAGTAGGGAAGATCACATGTTATGGTCACATGATGTCTCACTTAATGATTATGGTGATTCACTTCCTGACCATGGCAAAAAAAAAAAAAGGTGATAAAATTTGGTGCACTGGTAAGGTGCCTCACTTGATGACTGCACCTCATAACGATGAATTCTCTGGTCCCTGTTGTGTTGTAAGTCAAGGACTACCTGTAATGAGGATGTCCTCCGAGCACGTAACTACATTGGCATCCTTCAGTCTCAAAAGACTATGGTATCGTGCTCTGGAAAAAGGTCCTAAAACAGCATCTAGTGTGACTAAAAAGGCCAATTTGAGAGTGGCAATCCCTTCCACACTGAGGGCAGATACATTCTGTCCCCTGCCCAGCCCCCAGATTTCGCTAGTTCTGGGCACGTAACAAGAGCAGTGTTAATAGGTGCATTGCATTTGTAGATCAAATGATGCTATATTGCATAGCAGTCTAGGTAAAATAATGGATAGACATGATTGAGAAAGTGTCATTTCATTTTATTTATTAAATTTTTATACCGCCCGTCTCCCGAAGGACTCGGGGCGGTGAACAGCCAGGATTAAAAAAACATACAATATAAACATTAAAATACTTTAAAACATAATTAAATCTATATTGGCTTCCCCCAATTTAAAACCCCTTACCCATAAAATTAACCAATTAAAAATTTTAAGCCAGCCCGGCTTGCTGAAATAAAAAAGTCTTCAGAACCTGGCGAAAGGTCCTGAGGTCCGGAATCAGTCGTATCCCTGGGGGTAGCTCATTCCAGAGGGCAGGTGCCCGCACAGAGAAGGCTCTTCCCCTGGGGGTTGCCAGACGACATTGCCTGACCGACGGCACCCTGAGGAGACCCTCTCTGTGGGAGCATATTGGCCGGTGGGAGGTTATCAGTGGCAGAAGGTGGTCTCGTAAATAACCGGGCCCTAAGCCATGTAGCGCTTTGAAGATGAGAATCAATACCTTGAAGCGCACCCGGAAGACCACCATAAGCCAATGCAGCTCGCGCAGGAGAGGTGTTACGTGGGAGCACCATGTTGCCCCCATAAGTACCCGCGCGGCTGCATTCTGCACCAGCTGGAGCCTCCGGGTGCTCCTCCTCCTCCTAGAGAGCATTGCAGTAGTCCAGGCGGGAAGTGACGAGGGCATGAGTGACCGTGCATAAGGAGTCCCGATCCAGAAAGGGGCACAACTGGCATATCAGGCGAACCTGATAGAAAGCCCCCCTGGCCACGGCCGTCATATGCTCTTCTAAAGACAGCCATGCATCCAGGAGGACACCCAAGTTACGCACCTTCTCCATGGGGGCCAATGTCTCACCCCCACGGAGAGGGTCAGGCATGGACCAGCCTTTGTGTATTTGTTTATTTGCAATTTGGAAAGTTAACATTTTTTAAAATTAAGGTTTAGTTAGTAATCCATGATCAAACATACTGCAGCATCCAGTTTTATGGATTCCTGAACAATAGTAAATTAGCAAGTAGAATTGTAATCAAATCCAAGAGACAATTGGTGCATATATACATCTGGTCTTTATGCAAAAGAGGCCACTACAATTTCTCTATGTTTCTAGATCATTTTATTCTCATGACCTGAGAGATGCAGAGGATATCCTTGAGAGTATGACTTGGAAAAAGAATAGCAAAAGACATCTGAATTGGTGTCATTAAGCAGCTAATTTTAATTTAAAAAACAAACATAAAGTATAAAGATACTTTAGCTGTAATCATCATCCTTGATAATATGCTGATGGTTGCTTAATTTTCTTTTCATTTTTCCATATAACAAACATAAATGTAAAATCTTTTGATTTATTTATCTCATTTTGATTCACAATAGATACAAGAATTAGGCAATTAAAATGCACTTTGCAATCAAATATGTCAAGATGCAAATAAATAATGGCTATGAAAGTGGTATAAAATATATTTCATTTAATTCATGTGTGCAATTTAGATCAATTCAAAATATTCGTTGAATTAAACACAGTATATTTCTTTTTGGAGCAGCATGTACATTTCAACCTAGAATCTTATGAATATCCAGGGATTATGTAGCTGTTGTTTAGCATCTGTATACGTAGACGTATTAAATATCTATCTTTTACTTCATTTTTTCCCCTCTCTGAACTGATTTTTTTCCTTTTTATGTGCCAACTCTAAATGCATCTCAGTTGCCCAACTGTCCTATCCACTTTATTAATGCACCAATGTATTTTACCCTAGCTGCTCTTGAATCCTAATGTTCTCATATCTCCTTTCATTAACTAAGTTTAAGATAATTTTCTTTAGTTGGCTGAATAAACCTGGCTTCTTAGGAACCTATTTTTTTAATCTACATATTAAAGCTTCAAAGTGTGTGCAAAAGCTTGCTGATGGGAGCAAATATCATCCAATACAGGTATATAATCTACTGCAGGTAGGATATTTCATGTGGTGGATCTTTACACCTGTGCATTCTTACCCACTCATTTCTTTGTGACAAATACTTTATGCTGCTGATGTGAAAATGAGTATGTGCTGTAGAGAGTAAGAATTCATTGCACTGTACCAAATTGCAGATATGCAAGTTTGGGAAATGGGAGTTTTATATTACAGGTAATCCCTGGGTTACAAGCGTTCCCTTAGCGAACGTTTGAAGTTACTCAATCAGCATTCCCTAGTGTTTACAAACAAGTCCTGAAACTACGAATCTTGCAGCACCACGGCAGTTGTTCGCCCTTACCGACAACCGCAGAGGCTCTGCAACATTCATCCTGCACTTTGCTGGCCAAAATGGAGATTCAGAGAGGCAGGCTGGCAAAGTAAACAGAGCTCTGTTTTGGCCAGCAAAGTGCCGGGCAAGGCCTGCCACACCAAAACAGAGCAACTGAGAGGCTGGAGAGGAGACAGCTTGCTAGATCTTCACACAAGTGAACTGATGCAGCAGGTTGGGGGGGGGGAAGCAATTGTGGGGAGCATGAGGTATTTCAGTGGGTCGGGGAGGCCTTGGGCCTGTTCCATCACTTGCCCCCCACCCCACCCCGGCCTTCTCCAACCTGAAATACCTCATGTGCACTTAACAAACAGCGCATTCGTTTAGCGAATGCATGGGCAAAAGGAGGGAGTGATCCCGTTCAAGGTACGAGATTCACTCCCACAAATCCTCAGGTTACAAATAGAATGGGCAGGTTCCATTACATTTGTAACTCAAGGACTACCTGTACTTTACCATTGGAGCCACTGTTGCTCAGCACAAGTTTTCTTTTGATTGCCTGGCTCAGATAACTGTTTCAGTCATGAAACTGGTTTTTTCAAGTTCAATTTTAGTAGATAGTTACCACTCAGTGGCTACTCTGATGATTGCTTCAGCAAAAAGTAGAAGTTAATTATGACAGTCAGTTGATGATTTTGGCAAAGGAAAAAAGTTCTAATAGCACCTGATTTCCCTGTCTCCCCCTGCTCTCTTTTTCTGTCAAGAAATTGCTGTGCCAAGATTTCAAAAAGCCCTAAGATTTTAAATTCACTAAGCTATTATTCTATTTGATCACCTCATGACATGTGGCCTGATCTTTTAAAATCATGCGTCTGCTAATTCTTCCCTTAAAAACTCCATGTAAGGACAAGGTGCAAGATGGCGAGGCCTGTATCGTTACCCTTGTTTGAAGATATAAAATTCCACTCACGACGTTGTTTATTTGTGATCTTTTGTGGTTGAAGAAAAGTGCGAATTGACCCCATGGTTTTAAAATGCATGACTTCAGAAATTGTGATCGTAACTTTTGTACTCAAGGTAGCATTAAATATGGTTTTAAATGATGAGCAGTAGAACATTTTTCTACTGTTCTGTTTTCAGAAATAAAAAAATTATATAACTTCTTAGCATGGTTGCACAAATAAAGGTAGAATTATTGGGTTGGAAATTTTATCTCTGCTCTCGCTTAGTGATGTTGCACCATGGCAGAGAATCTAGAATCCAAGTGAATTGTTGATTTTCAAGTGAATTGAACAAAGGCATCAAGTGTAAGCCTGCAATCATGCCACAACATTGTCAAGCTGTTATATTTTGTTTTTCTGACTATTCTTGGGTTGCTATAGGTAGCCCTGGCCTAATCCATTTTTTTAAAAAAATCAGGTGTTGTGCCTCAGTTACTCCCATCAAGATAGTTCCATAATCGTTTGGCATTTGCCAAATCTATGTTTAGGAGGCTTTGTGTCACCACCATTTTCGAGAACAGAATTTGAGAATTTACAAAACAGAGAGTTTGTGGGATTATACAGTATGTAAATTGCATTGAAATATAAAGCTGGAAAAATTGCACCTTAGTAATGCTAGAATTCCTTGAATCTCTGTTTTCCTTTGTTTGGTGCTGTCTTCTCAATTGTGAATGAATTGTACTGAATTTCTGAGAAAGTATCCACTACGTTTAAGGTATTATATATCAGCTCAGAGACCAAACCTGCAGCTAATAATGAAGAATGCAGAAGCTGTGGTGCCAGTCTGCTTCTTTGATGTTCAAGCCTCTGTTGCTTTTTGACAGCCAAACGGCCAACCCGCCAGCCCTACCTATGTAGCTTAGGCAAGAGGTGACTGACAAGGGATATGTGCATTATTTACTTCTGAACAGCTAAACAAGCAAGGTGGGCTCTCTTGCTTCAAAGCTGAAATTCTTTGCGAATGTCAGCTGTATATTCTGTCTAATCTTTGTTTAGAAGAAAAAAGGGTGAAACAGGAGAATATAGTTCGTTCTTTTCCCTAAAGAAAGTCTAAAGGGTAGGTGGGTGTGGGGATTACAAAGAGCAATTCTTTTAGTTTTGAGAAGTGCTTACCTGCAGGATCTAGGAAATGGCAGCTAATTCTCTGTTCTCTCTGACATCTGTTCGCAATTCAGTGAGATCATCCTTGGCTTTAGGCTTAACAATTTGCTGCAAATATAGAAATAAATTTTAAAAGGAGGGGTGTTTAATAGCAGCCAGTTTTTTAAAATATGGCTCTTGTGAACTTGGAACATGATTGATGCATTGATACGTTTGATTTTAAGAACTCTGCCATCACATGCTTGACTTACCGGTTACAAAATCTTGAAAAATCCTTTTTTGCTTCAAAATGTTGCTTGCTCACTTCTTATTCTTGCCCCCTTTTACCTATTTTCTTTTATATGTGTTTCCAAAAATGTGAAAACTAGCACAATTTTGGAAAAAAATCACAGATCAAAAACCAGATAAGGCTCCCTGTTCTCCCTGTTCACCGTAGGAAGGTTTGAAAAATGCATTGCGTTTCCCTCTAGTGGGAGCAGCAGTACCCTACCATCATATCTGCTGCTAAAAATCTATGCAAAATGTAAGGGACGGGGTATCCCTTGGAAATCCTTATAATTAAAGCTCTTTCTGGCTTTTTTTTTTTTTTTCAGTTTTTCTAAACTAGAATGTTTCCCACCAAGCTTCCAATTATTAGCACTGTTTTTCTTAAAAAAATAATTATGCTAAACTATTCCACAAAATAAAAATACAAATAACATAGCCCAGATGCTTACCACACTGCTGATGCTTTTGATTATTTTAATACAGGAAAATTGAATATTCTGAGAGTTGCTTGTATGTACACTGAGAGCTTATGCACTGGAGACAAATTCCTTGTGTGTCCAATTACACTTGGCCAATAAAGAATTCTGTTCTGTTCTGTTCTGTTCTGTTCTGTTCTGTTCTGTTCTATTCTATTCTATTCTATTCTATTCTATTCTATTCTATTCCTACTCTACTCTACTCTACTCTACTCTACTCTACTCTACTCTACTCTACTCTACTCTATTCCATTTTCTATTCTGTTCTAAATTCATGACACTTTTTTAGTTTCTTTTTGCTGTATAACCAGCATGGGATAGGGTAAAGTTTTTCTCCTGGTCAATTCTCTTTCCCAACACACATCTTGTCTCTGATCCTCTTAACTCTTAATAGCTGTTAATAGCTTGACTCGTCTGCTACAAAAGCGATTAGTTTGCCGTTTATTGCTGCTGGTGACTGCATAACTGATGCAAGCCTTTTTTTTTTCAGCATAGGGGCTATATTTGTTATCTGAAACCTCTCAGGATTGTAACTTAAGGGAAACTGGACAAAAACAGAAAGTAGGATAAAATATAGGGGTTCCCTAGCCCTTTTTGTCTTCTTTTCTTTCCTTTAGACTGTTGCTGTTTGCATCATGCCAACCATTCCACTTTTTCCTATTCAATGCTTTTTTCTGTTTATTTTGGAGCATGTGTCAGTCTTACCAGCAGCTGACTGGTTCTGTACTCAGGCTTGATGAATGCTGCTACCAGTGCCATCATAATCAGGCATCAAGATTGGGAGGTGGCATCAGTAATTACAGCTGCAGTTTCTGTGGTAAATGAGTAGGTCCTCAAGGTCAACTGGTAGCTTATTTGTATTTTGTGTAAAAATGATAATAGTGCATGATAACCGAAGGAATTTCTTGTCAGCACGTGAAAGATTTCAGTACTCTTTTAATGCAGCGAGGAACAGTGCTCGTGATACTTTACAGCCAAGAATAATTGTATTTCTTAAGTTACACCCGTATAATTCACTAGTCAAACCCACTTTTGCTCTCGTATGTTTCACTTATGTGAAGAAGGGAAGACATGTTTGGAGATACAAATAAAGCAAAAGGCATAAAATCCTTCTGCTATTTATTAATTATGGATGGCTAATTCCATTTGAAAGAAACAATAAAAGCACCAGAAGTGATAAAGAAACTACACATTCTAGAAAATCCTTGTACACTTTTGTATACTACACTTGTGTGTAGAGTAGTGCCTTTGAGTCAGTGTTGATTCCTGGAAACTGCCTGGACTAGTCACTACAGTTTTCTTGGAAAGATTTTGGGAGTGGCTTGCCATTGCTTTTCTTTCTAGGGCTGAGAGAGGGTGACTGGCACAAGGTCACCTGTCTGCCTTCATGTTGACTCTCAGATTTTGTCCATTTATCCTTATTAACAGTTGACTGTGTTGTAAAATTTGCTTCTGTTTACTTTAAGGTTCATAAAGGATTGAAGGTTTAGGTACCACATTTACAGTGTAGCACTTGCCTTTGTTTTTATTGCTGGATAAAGAGATAATTCTTCTCTTCATTTAATGTTTAACTATTTTAAATGCTTCTATATATATTTAGAGCTACCCTGGATTTTTTTCTATTTCTCTATAGATTAAGATGCTCAAAAATAATAATTCTATTTAAAGGACATCTTTTAATTATTTGGGATCCAGCAAAAACCTTCTCAGTAGATTTTCGTTTTCTACAGGAAAAACTAGCTCCTTAATTCTCAGTCAGAGGAAGGTGAAAGAAACACCTTGGCAGAAGAATTGTGTGCTGTCACAGAGAAACAAATCAAAATCTTCCTGTTTCAACTGATATTCTGATTGAATGCTCTCTTAAATCTGTGAAGACTTTAGAGTCAGCACTTCCCATGATTCTGTCACTTGATTGTTTTTTGTCAGTAGAGTTGATGAGTCTTTATTGATGAAGCAAGAGGAAGTGTCCTATTACTGCATGGCCTTTCTGCTTCCTTAGCCTTGTTTGCTGTCCTTGAAACTTAGCTGACCTCCTTCTGGAGGTCTTTGTGTTCTTAAACCTGACTAGACACCATCTTTCTCTCAGACTCATACACATGCATCCGAGCACCTTGCAGACTCCATGACAATAGCACACAACCATGTATCTTCCAGAACCTTTGACTAAACTGTTACTTACCCTTGTACTCCCAAAGCTTTACCTCATAGATTTCTGGTTGTTGTTTTGTTTGTTTGTTTGTTTTAAAGACCATCCAGAATGATTATGGGCAGCTAAACACTTTAAAAGAACTGGATGATGATGATGATGATGATGATGATGATGATGATGATGATGAAATATATGCAGACAAAACACTATCCCACAAAAAGCACAAACAACAGGAACTCCACTGCATTTTACTTGAAGGCCTGGGAGAACATCCAAGTTTTAAAAGATTTCTAGAATCCCCTCAGAGTGAGAGCCAAAGGGTCCTCTGCAGAGATATTTTTCCAGAGGGCAAGCACCACAATAGTTTACAGATCAACAGAGTTGGAAGGGACCTTGCAGATCATCTAGTCCAACCCCCTGCCCAAGCAGGAGACCCTACATCTGCCTCTACCTAGGATCGAACTCACACAACCTCCTGATTGTGAGGCAAGAGCTCCACCTCTAGGCCACAGGATGTGTACAATAGTGAAGGCATTGTAGTATTTTTATTATTGTTCTCACTTAAAATCTAAAAGATAGATAGATGAGGTTTCACAATGATAAAATGTTGTTTGCAATTGCCAACTAATTTCTTTGGTTTTATAATCAGATTAGGATTCTGACAAACAAACTGAAATACAAACAAATATATGTAAATATTTAAATGCAGTTGGGTGTGGACACGCTTTCAGCGATTTGTAAACATTAACTATAGTTGATAAAAGCCTATATCTTCTTTGTAAATATGAATTTCATCTGTTCTCCACCCTCAGGAGACATTTATGAAAATGTGTGGCAGAAAGCAGATTAAGGGGAATGGCTTCTTTTCTATTCTGCTGTTGGAGCCTTTCTGTCATAGTCTGTCTCTGTATTTAAATTTCGATAACCTTATTTGTGTTTTTTAATGTGAGAGACGTGTATTTTTAGTATGAAATTGTCTTTTTAAACGAAAAAAAGAAAGAATGAATGTCTTTCTATTATAATACAACTGACAAAGATGTCTCTTTTCATATAAAATAATCATCATCACTATCTTCTGAATTTTAACTATATTTTTCAAGAACGTTGAACATAAGGAGCCCTGATTGTCATTTCACCTAATTAGGATGTAATTAGAGTGAGAAATGATACATTTTCCAAACTCAAAAGTAGAGATGCATATGTGCCTTTACTCTTTAGAACACATTCAAACTCTTTCCGGAGTTTGGATCCCTGGGTATTACTGATGTATATACTGTTTTTCCTGTATCAACCAGAGCTGCTGCTCTGCTTGCAATAGTGAATAGTATGCCTTACCTCAACCCTAAGAAGTGAAAATGGACTAAGTAATAGCTTCATTTTGTCAGAGGTTGACTGTGGTACAGCTCGGCTGCCAACTTTTATTCACCACTTTAAAATGAAGCTTTGGGGTTAGCTCTAGTGCTACATCTTTATGATGGGGTTA
Source organism: Pituophis catenifer annectens (assembly GCF_029215685.1). NCBI lineage: Eukaryota > Metazoa > Chordata > Lepidosauria > Squamata > Colubridae > Pituophis > Pituophis catenifer. Next base: position 131,432,662 of record NW_027256881.1, read on the forward strand.
TGGATTTCCATTGCATGATAACCTCTGTACTAATGAGTTGGCCTGCCATGAAGCAGCATATAGGATCATTAACTTTGTTTAATAACCAGTATCAGTATTAGCACTGTCTTCTTGGGTTTTTTGTTTTTTTTAATCTGTGGCATACTGGAATATCCATCTGTCTATAGATTAAAACTTTTTATTCACTAATGGTTTAAGAAAAGATGCTTGTGGGTAGAGAAAACAACAAAGGAGTTGCCATAACACCATAAGATAGAAATATGAAGTAAATGGGGAATGCAGATCTGATGGCATAGAAGAGAAGCTCATTTTCCGCTTTGGAGAGAAAGGGCATAGAGAGTTATGGAGGTTACTGGGAAAGAGAAAAAATCAGCTGGTAGAATGCTGCTGACCAACTGTACCTTCTCCTTGCCAACTTCTTGCATAGCAGATTTATGTGTAATGTTTTGTAAACAATAATTGCTTTGAATCATTTATTTTTGCAACATAGCATGAGTGCTTAGTCCAAATGAATTTCTTACAAAAGACTATCCCATTAGGAAAAGATACATTTATTTATTTAATATATTGAAAGAATTTATAAGGCTGTCCACCTCTCATGGTGATTCTGGGTGTGTGCTGTCCCACTCACTAACGCATACACACACACACACACACACACACACACACACACACCCCACAAGAGTAAGGAATGTTTATTAAGGCTTCCAAGCCTGAATTGGTATTCCCCAGCAATTCCCTGTGCTGGCACCAGCTCAACACCAATAAGTTTCACAGGCTATTCAAATGAAGCCAACCCTAGTCCTCAAGGCAAAGGCAAGTCCAATCCACTAGGCCAAAGTAAGTTCCCAAGGCAAAGGCAAGTTCCAAGGCAAGACAACACAAGGCGAAGGAAGCAGCCAAAGAGAGATGATCCAAAGTTCAAGGCAATAAAGCTCAGCAAGAAAACAAACACATTGTTCCCAGCAACGTCTCCATCTGTCTGCTGTGCTAAAATGCCAGCTTCTGGTGCGACCTATCAAGAAGGGTGAGGCTGCCTCCTTATGAGTAATCTGGCTGACCTTTGCTGCTCCTATCTTTTCTCTGCCTTATGTGTTCTTGGATCAGTGCAGAAGGCAGTTCCTCTTCCTCATCACTGATTGGCTACAGCCACATGCTTTCCCCACCTGGAGCCTTAGGGCTGCCCTGCTGCAGCTGTGCTTCAGTCAAATCACTCTCAGACGGCTGCTTGGAGCCATTGACCAACTCCCCTCCTGACGTGCCTGGACCTGGTTCATCTTCCTCCAAGCTGACATCTGGAGAGGTATCTGGGGAAACATCCGGGGGAGCCATCACAGGGTAACATGCAGATTAAAGATAATAATAACTGTTTAACAAAAATCCAACTCAACCTGAGGCCACAAACACAACCAATTCATAAACAATAACATCAATCAACATTAACCAGCAGAGCTCGCCTAACCACATGGCCCAAATGCCTGAGGGAACAGCCTGCTCTTTCATGCCTTATGAAAGGCTAACAGGGTTGGGTCATCCTAATCTCCGGAGGGATCTTGTTCCATAGGGCAGGCACTGCCACAGAAAAAAATATTCCAGAATCCCACAAGATGGCATTGTTTAATGGAAAGGATATGGAACATGCCCTTCCTGCTAAAACTGGTGGGGCAAGCAGAGTCGAGGAGAGAAAGGTAGCCCCACAAATAGCCTGGCTGTTTGCTATGGAAGTCTTTATAGGTGGCAATGAGCATCTTGAATCTCACCCAAAAGCCTACAGGGAGCCAGTGCAGCTTACAGAGCAGTGCTGTTGTGCGGGCCATAACAAGAAACACCTAAATTGTCTGTGCTGCTGCATTTTAGACCAACTGTAGCTTCCAAATGCTTTTCAAGAGAGCCCCATATAGAATGTATTCTGGTAAGTTAAAGCAGAAATTACTAACATGTCGGTCAATAGTCCTTTGGGAGTAGGGCGGTATATAAATTTAATAATAAATAATAATAATAAATAATAATAATAACAACAACAACAAGATCAACAAGATAAACCAGTCTGGAAAGGAATGCAATTGGTGTACGAGGTGAATCTTCATGTAGATGTAAAATAAGAATGGGGAGAGAATAGATCCCTTAGGCTCTCCATACAGTGGGGAGCCTCCAGCTCTGTCTCTCTGTCCTCCCTGGAACTGGCGTCAGGGAAAGCGTCATCATAACTCTGTGCCTCCCACTCACATCTCCTAAGTAAGCCCAGACAGAAAGATGCCATGAGTAATGCTATTGCAGGCCACTGAAAAATCGAGGAGGACTAAGATAAATTAGCCTGCCTGAGGTTATCAGTCTGTGAGATCAGTGCTGTCTCAGTATCCTGGGCAGGATTGAATCTTGACTGACTTGTTTCTGAAACATAATTAAGGTAAATGTACTTCAAGTAATTCAAGTGATATTCTTTTTTTTAAAAAAAATACAGTACATTCACTTTGGTGTTACGTTCGTATTTGATAATTAGTTGGTCGATGTGACCCACCACAACTCCAGTAGAGACATTACAAATACTTGATCTTAACAGAACTAAATAAAGGAATAAAAGGCAGTAGAAAGTGGTAATGATTTTCTATGTATTGTCAAATACCCTGAATGGTTTACAACAATCTGTTAAAAATCTTAATAAACACTGTAAAAAACAGTCAATTAAAAGGAACATGCCATGGGATGTTAAGAACTGGGAAAGGTCAACATAAAAAAAACAAACGGAATTGAAGAGGCTATCTAAACAACTGATAGTAGGACTTGATGTGCCAGAAGAGTGATTATTCCTCAGAATAGGAACCACTGTGGAGATACCTCACCTGCATGTTGCCACCAAGCAGCAATCTGCACATAGAAAGTAGCATTACAGCATAGGCACACACACACACACACACACACACACACACACTTTTAATAAAAGATAGAGGAGCAAAGACAGAAGCCATCATAGCAATAGGTAGATAGTTAAAAATCATGCAGCTAAAGTGTTCAAAATGAAAATTCCTAGGAGAAAAATAATGCCTCTGTCCACCTATGTTTTCAGAGTGAGCCAGTGTCATGCCTTCCTGGGGGAAATAATTGTTGAAAGAGGCAAAATCCTCTGGGGAACAGCATGACAGGTATCAAACAACTGGACCTCTTCTTCTTCTTCTTTTTTTAAAGACTCTTCCATAAGTGAGAAGAGTAGAGACCTTGTAGTTACCTGCCTAACCACTTGGCAGGGGTACCCAGAGGAGAGCTTTTGAAGGTGACCTGCATTTTATCATTCTGAAGGGATTTCAGTTATACTTTGAGGAAGAGTGGAGTCAAAAACAATGCTCTCTCCTTTCACTATTCTTGCCAGAATAACATTGAATTGGAAAGTAGTCAGCATTGATTAGAGGTCAGCAGGTGATTAGATTTAGCCTAAATATCAAAGCGCCAGTACACTTTAAAATAGCTGTGGCATTTAGAATATTCCAAAATATACATACTTGTAAGTAAATCCAATTAAGCTCTGTTATAAATATTCTAAGGCCATAGTCTCACTAAATACAAAGTTAATAATGTGTAGTTTATTACAGGTGTGATATTAAAACCTTAATCTTTAGCTAGATGAAGGAATTTTTTTTGCTTGTTTTTTAAGCCTCAGGGTTTATATTTTGGTTGCAAAAGCTTTCTGTAAGAAATAAATAAATAATGGAAAGAGATGTGAGGAAAATTCATAATTGCTGAAATTATCTTCGTTTCTAAAGAATTGTGAACTTTATTGGTAAAGAATCGTATACATTTCAAGAGCTTAATAATTCTGGAGGATAAAATAGATCAGGAGTTCCCAATCCCCAGGCTGCAGCCCACTACCGGGTTGTGGCCCATTCAAAACTGGGCCGCACGAGTGGTAGGCCGGCGCACAAGCAGAGGGCCAGCGCACATGCACGCGCAGCTCAACTTGCATGAGTGGCAGGTTGACGCACAAGCATAGCTCAACCTGTATAAATCGAGCTGCATGCGTGCATGCCGTTCTGCCACTTGCACAGTTCGGTTCCCCTCTTCCCACATACCCCTCCCGGCCAGGCCACTAAGCCATAAAGACTGAGGAATGCTGATATAGATTACAAGAACTAGAAGTCCAGATTCTATGTATATGTGAAATTTAGAACTACTGTATATTTTGCTTTGCATCCATAAAATCAGAATTGAACATGAATATCATGTCTTTGGTAAGCCTTCATAAGGCATGTCTTCAAAAGCCCCTATATATACTACCATTGTTTGCTCTTTTCAGAACCCTCGCTACCTGTCAGATTTGTATGTACCGTATTTTTCGGAGTATAAGACACACTTTCCCCCATCAAAAAAGTGGGTGGAAAAGTCTGTGCGTCTTATACAATGAATATTGCGGCGGGGGGAGGGGATTGGTGTGGTGCCAATCAGCTGTTTTAGAATGGGCTATGGCAGCGGCAAATGGGCCGTAGCAAACGGGCCGTGGCAAATGGATGGCGGTGAACGGACTGTGGTGAATGGCTGCGGCGAACAGGCTGTGGCGAACGGGCCAGATAAATACTGGATGGATGCTGGGAGGCAGAGGCAGATTTTTTTTTCTTGTTTTCCTCCCCAAAAGCTAGGTGCGTTTTATAGTCCGGAGCATCTTATAGTCCAAAAAATATGGTAAATGTGTGGTTTTATCATCACTGAACAGAGAGGAATAATTGCATCTTGTGGCTTTGATACAACTTCTGCCTGCTAATTCAGCACCAAGTGACAACAGCCCTTATAGCAACTGTCTCACAGTGCTGACTCATGTTCAACTTGTCACTGACCATGCCATGAGTACCCCATCTTGTATATGTGTGCTGTATTTTTCTAAAGTGTGGTAGTTTTCATTTCTCCCTGTTGAAGGACCTTCCCTGTTGATTTTATCCCTCTCAGTCCAGTCTTCTGTCCTATTAGATTAGACTACCATGCTGGGATGTTGGCCAGACCTTCCCCAATTTTATGTCATCCAGAAAACTAATAAGGAGCCCCTCAATACCATCTTCTGAGCCTCAGAATTGATCCTTATGGAACCCCACTAGTTATAACATTCCAACTCAACATAATATCATTAATTCTGACTCTCTGTGTGCAGTTAGGTAGCTGTTGTGAACCACCTTACCGTAGTGTCATCCAAATCACGCTATGATAGCTCGTCAGGAAGAATGACATGTGGAACCTTATCAAGAGCTTTGCTGAAATCAGATTATATTCACTGCCTTTCCCTAGTCCAGCATTCAGCCACAAAAAAAGACCTGATGAATAATCGCAATGCAGTAATTCTGCCCTAATTCGTGCTGATTAAAATAGAGATTCTCTCTAAGTGCCATTATAAAGAAATTGTGATGGCTGGGAAGTAGTAACCCACATATTTTGTTATTTTAGGGTCCATGGTTCCATTTTCCATGAGGATTTTGCATGCAGAACTTCAACAATATCTTGGAAATCCTCAGGAGTCACTTGATAGACTACACAATATGAAAACAATCTGCACAAAGGTAAATGTTTCTTTACACAGCCCATGAAGTATTTGAGGTAAAGCAGATGTTTAAGACTGAACTCTTAGAATTCTCAATAGTTGGAAATGTTGACTGAGGAATTCTGGGAATCAAATCTTGGAGCCCAGATTGAAAAAGATTGATTTATGGTTTTGCTTAGAACAAACATCAAATTTCAACTATACATATGGAAATATGATGCAATGGTACTTGAACATTTGGAGGAAAGCCTAAAGGGAGCTGTCTTTTTAGCTTCTTGTGATAATGCTTTTTCTTTGCAGCCTGGCTGATAACCAGAATATGAGTTCTGGTGATTCTGTGTTGTTTTCACCTGATTTCCGGACTATACATAGAATGGCAAACAGTAAATTTCACTGAATGAATCTGAGTTTCTAGCACCCTCTTTATTCACATCATGGACATTTCTTTTAATCTTCCATTGATGTTTTAGTGTATTAAAAAACACTCCCCTCCAATATTTCATGTTTTCTTTATAGGAGAACCGTTAGATAAAGTCATCCACTGATTTGGGTAAAGTGTCATCAATATGCAGATGAGGCCTAGTTATATATCTCTGCCCTAAACCAAATCGGAGACATCCTAGAGGTTGTTAAATCCTGGTGAAGAGACATAGATTCAACCCAAGATGGAAGAGCTCTTAATTCAGAAATCCGCCAGTTTCAAGTTTGCCTTTGGATATGATTATGCTCCTCCTTGAGGAGCAAGATCTTAGGTTTGGGGTTCTCCTGGTCTCCTCCTCTGGGAGCAAGTGAAGGCCTGTATAGCTAGTACAGCACTAGGGGTGGCCTTTCTCAGAGTGGGAGCAGTAAGGATGTTCATTGTACATTGAGGCTGCCGTTAAAGGAACTTCAGCTACAACAAAATGCAGCTGCATATATGTTTATGTATCAGACACATTGCTGCTGCGTGTCACCATCACTACAGGAACTGCACAGAATGCCAGTTACTGGTTACTGAGTACACTTTAGGATGCTGATGATCACCTAGAACATTCTATATGCCTTCGAACTGGGGTAGCTTGGAAATTGTCCAGTTTGGTTGAAATCTGCCTCTCCAATGTGTGCAGAAAGACAGTCCCTGCTGAGGACTCCCATTTATTAGCACATGTGACAAAAGAGGGCACAAAAGGGGTTGTCTTTCTGGACAATCTCCAAGCTACCCCAGTTCCAAGGCATACAGAATGTTCTAGATGATCATCAGCATTTCTCTTCAGGGTACTTTCAAGTTCAACTACAGTCCTCAAATTATGACCACAATTGCACCCATAATTTCCATTGCTAAGCAAGACAGTTGTTAAGTGAGTTTTGCCCCATTTTACGAGCTTTCTTACCACAATTGTTAAGTGAATCACTGCAGTTGTTACATTAGTAACAAGGTTGTTAAGTGAATCGTTGACTTTGCTCATCAGGAGGTCACAAAAATGATCACATGATCTGGGGCACTGCAACTGTCATAAATACATGCCAGTTGCCAAGCATCCAAATTTTGATTGCATGCCCACTGGATATTGCAATGGTTGTAAGTAAGAAAAACAGTTATAGGTCACTTTTTTCAATGCCGTTGTAACTTTGACCAGTCATTAAAGGAATAGTTCTAAGTCGAGGACTACCCATCCTTGCTACTGGAAGCATGAGTGGTCCTCTCTTTTCTGGCTGATAATTTTTACTGAACCCATGGACTATTTAGGGACTCAGAAGGTCAATGCAATCCTTTTATCCTAGGCCAGTCAGCTATTTCTTTGCTGCTTTGGGAGTAATTAGTGGTTTGTTCTAGGCTAAGTAATGGATGGAGGGCTGCTATACCTCTTTCAGATTTGATTTCTGGAGGAGAAGGTTGGGAAGCTTTGCGGGTGTGTATTTGTGTGTGCGCGCATGTGTGTATAGTTCATTTCCTTAACCAATAAAAATATTGAGGTGCTACCACAGAAACAACGATGTCTCTGAAAGTGGAGGGGGTGGCAGATTTTTTGCTAGGATTTTCAAATTTATCAGAGCGTCTGTGAGAGTGGGGAGACTGTGAGAGACAAACCACTCTCAGTTCCATCTCTTAAATCCTCCGATCTGCTCTCTTCCTTATGCGACTGAATTTTTTTAAAAAAATAGCAAAAAGATCTGAGATGTTTTTTGTGGATTTAGGGGTTATGTTGAGGGTGGAAATAAGAGCGGCTTCCCCTTCCTAGAGGCCTCCTGCTCCCGTTTCTTCCTCCTTTGAGGAAAAGAAATTAGAATTGGATAACTGCAAATCAACCATTTTTTTCCACCAGATTTCAAGAAACATAAATATTAGGGTGCTGCAAATAAGGTGCTGGGGACTTTCTTCTGAGCTTTTCTCCCCAGCTTTTCTCGGTTGGGAAGAAGACTGCTACACTCTGCTGTGGAGGAAAACAGCAGAGCTTTTATTTTATTCAGGAGTTCAGGGACATATTCAGTGGCCTTCAGGGATGCTTTTCTAATTATTAAGGTGTTGTTGGTAGAAGAATGCTGAATATTTACGGGGAAGCTTTGTTTATTGGTTTTATTTTCGTGGGTGAGAGAGATTTTTTTTAATTGTGAGGAGCAATTTTGCAAGAGTATTCAGAGAGAATGTTTAATTTTTAAAGCGTGGCACGCTAGGCACGGGAAGAAGAAAACATACTGTATTTCTGTATGTCCTTATTGTTCTTGCTGGTGTGCGGGTTGGCAGAGAGAGAAGAGAAGATGAAGCTGACCAAATGCGTTCTGTAAAAAAATCAGACACAGGAGAATCAAGAGATCAGTTCCCGAGGCCACGAAGGAGGAATTTTCTCTTTAGGAGAGCTGCCTGAATCAGCAGCACTTGCAACAGCCCTAGCAACAAATGCTGCTTAGTGAGTCTGCTCTGACCTTGTTGTTGTGGGCTCCAGAACTATCACAAGATCTGGGTGCTAGAGCTGTTGGCAGATATATTCTTATAAATATACAGAATATCTTTTTCAGTTTCAGTTTTCCCCTCATGACAATTGGTTATAAAAGCCAGACTCTGTCCATTTTGCTCAGACAGAGAGACCTGGCAAAGGCCTTCCCTGTTACTTTAATCTTGTGTTGGGCCTTTCTCTCTCCTCAAGCAGAGATACGAGGAAGACCATAGCTGTTGTTCAATAATTCCAATGGAGAGGAAGCCATTGGTTACCCCACTTAGATGTGGAGGCATGAACAGAGACCGTCTGCCTATCCAGAACATGAGTCTGAAAGCTACTATCTCTCTGTCCCAGAGGTGCTTTTCAAAAGGCAACTGGGCTTTCCTAGGGGTTTTTTTCCCCTTTGAAAACATTTCACTTCTCATCTAAGAAGCTTCTTCAGTTCTGACTGAATGGTGGGGAATGGAAAGATTTATATTCTTTGCTGTCATCTGGTTGTTAGCACTCTGAAGAGTCATTGAGCCCACATGGAAATTTATCTACCCTCAGGGTCACCTGAAACAGAGTGCAGTTGGGTATGGAACCTTTTTGGGACTGCTGAAAGAACTGCGTTGTAAACAGGAGATAGGTGGTGTCATGTCCCTTCCCCTCTGTTCAGTTTTAACATAGATGGCTTTTTTGACCCCTCTTTCAAACTAGTGATCCCCTCTGTCCAAAATGACAACTCTTGGGATGAGAAATGTTTTCAAAGGGGGGAAAAAAAACCAAGAAAGTCCACTTGCCTTTTGAAAAGCACTTTTAGGACAACCATGACATGGATGACTGAAAATCTCCATAGAAATAATGTCTCTCTGGGCTTCTGTTTCAGGATGAGGCATGGGATGGATGTGGTCTGAGAATGTGTCCTTGATGCCATTGTGTCATTAAGCCTGTTTTTTCTCACCCTAAAATAGTGTCAGACTTCACTCCCGAGCATGAAAATAAATCCCAGCTCACTGGAAATGCTGCTCCATATTTTGTAGCTCGCTAAGAACAAGCACTTCACAGATTAATGTGGCTAGATAAATAATTTCAATGCAAGGAAGGATGAAGTCATATATACATATATATATATATATATATATATATATATATATATATATATATATATATATATATATATATATATATGCCTATTGCAGTTCACAGCAGTCAAGGTATGTGTGTATATATGTGGCATTAGATAGACAGAGAGGCAGACAGACAGTGTGTGTGTGTGTGTGTGTGTGTGTGTGTGTGTGTGTGTGTGTATGTATGTATGTGGCATATATTGTATATATTGCTCCAGGATTTAACTCCTGAGGTTTTTCTTTCCTGCCTTCCCAAATCAACAAATATTTCACCTCTCTTTGCATGTTTATATAACAGTGCTGTCTGGTTTGAGAATCATAGCTTCCTGCCTTCCAGAAGGTTTCAGCCTTTATTATTAGTGATCTCATTAGAGGATAAGGGATGATTAGAAAGGATGGTAGAGAAGCCGCATCATTTCTTCTCATCATCAGAAAATCAAGTAAGCAAGTTCAGTCTGCTGAACCCTTGTAAAAGCTTGTTATCCTCAGTTAGACTTTGCAGATGATTTGCTGATCCTTATTCTATAAGCACTAGACATTTGTCTTTGCTTTCCTTTTGTTGATTTCATATATCATCCCAGAGCAATAATTGTGCAAAGCATGAGTATTTACCCTACATCTTTCACAAGTATAATGCTGGGTATATAAACATATTCACTCAATATATTTAGTTTCTCTGCAATCTCCTTATTGTAATTTATGCTGCTTTAGTTCTCACAGCGTCTTGTGATCCAGATGTCTTGTTGACTACTTTTTTTTTCGTTTTGGGGGCCATGCAGAAAAAGTACTCTGTTGACTTTAATGTTTTTACCAATTATATGTTCAGATTTTGGCTTCTTCGGGATACACTTTGTGTCAGAGTATGCTAAAACGATTGCTTTCTGAAGAATATACTTTGCATTTTATATTTTAAATCTGTTTATATACTAGTACAAACTTGTAGCATATCCTTCTTATTGTTTTCTTTAAAGTTTTCTTAGCATCCATTTTTGTCTCGTAAAATGTAAAGCTTTGCCTGTAGATTTAAGAGAAAATGTGTGCATTCTTTCCATTAAGTATTTAGCTATAGGCTTTATCTAGACAATTATCTCCAGGGGAAGAAAAAAGTATCGCATAGCCTTTAGTAAAGCCACTTGGGGATTTAGGTCTTTTACTTTGGTTTTGTTGTTTATTTTTCATTTGGACCACTGCTCTTCCTAACATAAATCAATATATTTTTGTCCTGGAGAGCCAGCTTAGTAGGGGATTGTCTTCTAGCTAGCCAAAGCTGAAGCTTAGATGTTAATTTTTTTTCTCTAGTTCACTTTTGTGAAAAATGTATTCCTAAATCTAGCTGGGATCACTTAAAGACTGGTATTGGGCTGGAGTATAGTCTAGCAGGCATTCAGCTGGAGAGATGTTGAAGAGTGGAAGAAAGGAATGTAAAAGCAGAAACCATGAATTGATTTCGGTCTGCCAGGGATTATTGTGGCACATGGTTCCTGCTTCCAAAAGAACAGTCTTTAGGTGAATAACAGTTGGTTTAAAATAGTCTGTTTGTGGAGCATAGATTAGATTGTCCTTTTCCCTGCCACACTAAAGAGGCATAGTCAGCATAATCATTTGAAGTATAATTGGTACTCTCTGTAAGATTATCAAGCCAATAGTAAGACAATCCTATACTTCTAGATTGCATATACTTGAATTACAGCTGTAGTGTTTAGTCATTTAGTGAGTTGGTTAATTACCTTAAAAACACTTTAATCAGGAGCACCTTTTAGTTGCTTAATCAAGCAACAAATTTTAATGTTTGATTGTTAAAACAAATACTTTTAAAAGAGTAGGCATTGCTTCTCTTCGAGGATTGGCAAATGCCACCTCTAAAATGATACCAGGCTTATGTGCACCATGTTTAGATGCCCATCTAAAGGTGATGCCAATCTTTTAATGTCACTTTCACTTTTTAATATTAGAATATCATTTCATGGTAATCGACTATGGTTCTATCACACAGTAAGAAAAGGTGTGCCTGGATCCCTGTTCTTGGAATTTGACTGGAATTTCAATGGAAAAGATGTACCTGGTCATTCAGAGTACCTCGGGAAAGTGAAGAGAATTATTCCCAATGACATAATACACAAGATAACTCTTTTCATCCCATTCCTCAATTTTTCTAGGTGCTGTGGAAATATATGTATCTGTTTGTGAACAGGGTTTGGAGGCTATATTTTAAATTGTGGATGATGTCATTGTTAAAAAGACAGACAGGGAAGTAAAAAACATATCTTGGAAGATGGCAGTAGCAAACCACTTTCATGACACTGCTAAAAACAATTCACGGATGCAGTGAGGCTCAAAGGCACCTTAACTTTATCATCTGTTAAAACATTAAATTATCAGACTTTCATTGGTCAGAATCCACAGAACCTATCGTGTACCCTCAGGCTTTGGTTTTTTGCATGCTCATAACACAGTATGGAATTTTATTATCCAAGTTATTGTTGTCTTTTGTCCTTCAGAACCTTCACTGGTTTTTCGTCTTTGAGGACTTAACTTGAGGAGCTTCCAAAACATAAATCTGAATACCTTTCCTTATCTCTTGATAAGTCCATACCTGAGCCTTTGCTTCTCCAGTTCTACCACAACTGAGCCAAGGTCGCACTACCTCAAAAAACATAAGTCCCTCATGTGGGACTGCCTCCGGAAAGATCTATATGGGACCAAACCCCTCTCTTCTTTCAAACACTGACTCACATTGTTAAATTCTTTCCCAATAAGGAACAAAGAATCAATGCCGTTGAATTTTAGACTGCATTCTTTGAACAGAGGCAAGACTTTTGCTCATGTCATATTTATCTAAAATAAAATAACATGAAGGTGATTCTTTGATGGCACTATATACTAAGTTAAGTTGAATGAACATGCCTAGAAAGAAAGAACTTGCAGTGCTCTTGATTGGAAGCTACGGTATCAATAATCTTGGCAATCAGAGAGATTGGCACAGAAACTCAGTGCCTATATGTCCTGATCAGCAGAAATTATTAGCTAATTAAATTATAAGCAATACTTTAATAAATCCCATGCAATCTTCTTTGAGAGTATGTCACAATGGTGACTTCAGATATGAGAGCATTCGGGGCAGCAGAGTAAAATGGATATAATCTATCTTTTATTAGAGATAAATGGCTTGTGCACCATCTTTATTTTGCTGCATGTGGATTTTGTTTTAATCAGAAAAGTTAAACCAAGCTTTGCAGGGTAGAAAGAATTTTGATTTAGCTAAGAATGAACCCCCTAAATTTGCCAAATCCAAAGCATTACTAGCTAGATAAAAACATTTGAAGAAACTCACCCAAGGAGTCTGTGTAAACGCTTTATTTATTTCATTGATTTTAGTTGAAGTGACTCCTGACTGGATTCTAATTCATGGGTAAGTAACAGGGGTAGCAACATTAAATCCTCTTCCTTCTGATATCAAAATCTATTCTAGAATTGTGGGGATGTTCCAGAAGAATGGATATAGTAGTATAGGAATGGCAAGGGAAAATTTCAAAAAAAAAAATCTCTTCCTTTTCTACTTCCACTAGTTTGAAGCATTGTTAGATTGCATTTTTCCCCATAAAGAAAACAAGTTTTGTACACATAGCAACTGGTTGCACATTATTGTGGCAAGGGCCAGAACTCCTTGGTAAAATAAATGCAATATGAACAGAAGGCATCTTCAATTAATGTCATCTACCAGGAGCTGAGGAAACATTCTGCTTATTAACCTTCAGAGCTCCTGCCTTCCACAAAATGCAACTTCCTCCGTCTCTATTTTCTTCCTCTTTCGCCAAAGATTTTAGACAGTGGTGTGGTGAGGTAATTTTATTCCCTGAATTTAATAGTTTTATGGACTCAGCTTTACAGTGGACATGAGAAACACAGTAAATATTTCTTCTTCACTACGCCGTTCATTTTCCCTGTTTGTCCGTTACAAGGACACTTTTTAATCAACCTTGAGTTTTTAAAGCATAAACAAAAGAATACTCTGTCCTATTTTGCATTTAATTCACTTTATTATTACTGAATTTTTGAAAAGTTATTATAGATGTATATGTAGAAAAGACCAATCAAATTTTTAAAAAAGTAGACTTGGGGAGTTCCCATTTGAGAAAAATAATGGAAGAGGTGATATGGAAGAGGCATTTAAAATCATGTGTGGCGTGGAAAAGTGGATAAGATTTTTTTGCTTTCACACAGTGTTAGAAGTTCAGGTTCTATATTGAAGCTAAACATAAGCAGATACAGGATCAATGAACGAAAGCATTGTTCTGTGTAATGCATGACTTCAGAATTGATTTCTGTCAGATGTAGTGATGGCCACTGCAGTGAGGAGGTTTTAAACAGAAACCAGGCAGCACCAGCCCGACTTGGCTGATCTCAAAAAATTAAGCAGAGTCACTCCTGGCTCAAACTTGGGCACATCTGATTGTGGCTGTTTTCATGAAATCATCAAAAGTTAGATTTAGAGAAATTCATTGACAATAGGGCTGATCATGATGACTGGCCTAGATAGCTCTTATTATCTTCTAAATTATGCCCATCATCCCTCAATATCATGACTGATGGGAAGCCTTAAAGGCAGTATTCTCTCTTCCCATATGTACTGGCTACCAATGGGCTTTGTAGTGTTCTTTGTTTTAAAAGAAAATAGATATATAAATATCTATTTTATATATGTAGATACATAAATATATAGACATAGATATAGACATAGATATAATTGTCTAGTGGCAACCCCTGACTACATATAGAGATTACATTGTCTGTCTTTCTGTCTATGTCTCTAACAAAGTAGAAGTCTTGGTTTCAGAATTGTTTGAACTGTACTCCAAAAATTGGCATTTTGACTGGGAAGACTGTGGAGGAATAAGACAAGATACTTTCCCTTTAGATGGAACTTCTTCCCTTTCTTAAACATGCACTGCTGCTATCTAATGGCTATATTTCCTTACATTAGCTTGCTGGATAGTTGCTTCTCTGATCTCCCATCTTCTCCCCAGCAAATGGCATGCAGTGGCAAATGTCTAATAACTTGTCCATAACTTGTGTTGTGAATTAAAAATGAGTATTCGTCTGGAATACTCCAAGAAATGGATTGTCATGGGTCAAGAAATGGATTGAGTACCCATGCAAGTACCCATGCTGAATTTCTGCTAACTGCTCCTTCTTGCCTATTTGAAATGATGTGATTGTGCAGGTTGCACTCCTGAAGATGATAAAATAACTGACTGGTTTGGGCAGCTAATCACTGATTGGCAGGGAGAAAAGAGCAGCGGATAATAAACTATCAGAAGCTCTGAATTCCAGAAGTAGCACTGCTCCCACCTCCAGTCAATCTTGGAGAACCATTTACAGTAGGCATAGCTGGTAGCATCTCTAAGTCCAAAAGGCACTTACTGTATTCTGTTGTCTCCGCAATGCTTCTGGGAGTAGGCTAGGCTAAGAATGGACTATGTTTCCTCACCACTGGACAATGCTTTGAAAACATCTAAGTAGTCAAAGTACTGTGCTTTTATTCAGTCTTACAACAATTTGTGATCGTCGAAGCTAAATGCAGCTATTACACATGCATTCTAAAATCTCCATGTTACTCCAGTTCCATGCGGGCTAAGAAAACTCTTCAACAGATAGCCACTGCCACTGGACAATGCTTCATTTGTTAATTCACAACATTATAATCAAAACAAATTAGCATAATTCTGTTAATCTACTGTCTTATTTTTGCATAAACCAACCATTTCTTTTTAAAAAATACACAGTATTTGATCCTTGGTTTAAAGCATTTATGTCTTTCATTTTATTTCCATTCTGGAATTAAATATAGGCAGTCCCTGGGTTAAGAACTGGGTTAATTTATAAACAACTTATGAACAAGCTATCTATCTATCTATTATCTATTATCTATGGCAGTGTTTTCCTTCTCCTGTCGACAAACTGCTGATGCCCCTCAATGTGTTCATGAACACTGAAGCTGCACATTTTTAATATAAATATATATTATATAAAGCCTTTTTTCAGCTGTTCATGAAAACATTCAGTGGTTCATTGGCTCAAAGGAGAAGGTTGTCCACCATTTTTAGTAATAGTCCATTTGTAAGTACAAGTTCCAACTTAAGTACAAATTTGAGTTAAAGAGAAACTTAGGAATGTAACTCATTTTTAACTCAGGGATTGCCTGCATTGCAATATAAAATATCCTTGCATTTTCACTCTGATTAATCGTACTAATGCTGATAGATCCGTTCTGTAACATGCCCTTGTGACTCTTTTTTGATCTCCTGAATGTGATAAATGCAGCTGTTTAAGCTTAATGTGGGCACTGTTTCCTCACTACAGTGTTTTTCCGGTGAAACCTGTCTATCAGGGCAACCTGGTCTACCCAAATAAGGTTATGGCTAGCTGACAAGAGCTAAATAGCTTGAAATAGATCTATACTAGTCTTCCTTTATTTCTTTGTCGGTAAAATATAAATTCAATTTCCTCACTAGAGTTTTAAAACTGAGCACTGGTTGTCTATTCACTGCAGATTTTAGACAACTTGGAACATGGTTTAGCAGAAGATGGAAGCATGACCAACATTACACAGGAGAGCAGGCAAGGTAGGTATCCTCTAAAACTTTTTTTCCATAGAGTGTTTTCCATAGGGTGTTTCTATCACTTGCTCAGAAATGGTCAGAAGCTCTTATAAGATTGCTCATGAAACCATGCACTTGCACTCTGCTAAAATTCGTTTCACAGATTTGCCTTTTAATTGTATTATTTTAATTTTATGTAACGATGGGTGCTATTTTAGAGTGACAGGTTTATTGTTAGAAAAAACATGACAGCAGGTTACAATAAAATGAGCCAAAGGTGTGTTCAGTCTTTTAAAAAGTCTAGCGTATTATCTCCCAAAAGTTCTTCCTGGAATTGGAGGATCTTGTTTAAACTAAAAGGTGTCTTCTGATAAGTTAGTGCCTGCTATTTTTTTCCTGGTTTTATTTTTTGTTAATTAGGTAAAACAAACAACAAAAATAGAAAAAACAAATGTACACATAAACTTTTTTTTAGAGCAAAGCCTGAAGTGAAAATATGATTTTAAAGAAATTTAAAAAGTCAGAACAAAAGGAAAAAAAGGGGGGGTGAATAGGGAAAAGCATTCTAGTAGCCTCCTTCTCTTTCCTCCCCTTCTTCCCCCGATATTTTTATCCTATATTTGAATATCTGCAGTTATTGCTCAGTTCATATTATAAGAATCTTAGCTTGCCTTGCTATGTGACATGCTTTAGGGACTCAGTCTAACATCTCACAATAAGTTAGCTATTTATGTTTGCCAATAATTTCTCATCCATAAATGCTTCTTGTGCTAAGAACTGCAGAAGTGTTTGGGAGCACAAACTGGGTTTTGTATCAGTGGTGGGTTTCAAAATTTTTTACTACTGGTTCTGTGGGTGTGGCTTGGTGGGCATGGCAGGGGAAGGATACTATAAAATCTCCATTCCCTCCCCAATCCAGAGGAAGGATACTGTAAAATCCTCATTTCCTCCCGATCAGCTGGGACTTGGGAGGCAGAGAATAGATGGGGGTGGGGCCAGTCAGAATTTTTACTATCGGTTCTCCGAACTACTCAAAACTTCCCCTACCGGTTCTCCAGAACTGGTCAGAACCTGCTGAAACCCACCTCTGGTTTGTATCTATTTCATATTCTCAATGTGGCACGTCTAACATAATGATTTTTAAAATCCACATTAACCTTAACTTTTATTATACTACAGATATCCATGCCACCCAAATCTCAGGTGGTATTCTTCTAACTCCAACAGCCTTCTATTTCTCAGCAATGTTCACGCTTTCATCCAAACCAAACTGCAAGCTGCAAAATACAATTTTAAATTGCATAGACATGCTCCTCCTCTTTCCTCTGCATCTTATAACACCTTATAATTAACTTGTACGTTCTTTGCGCTATCACACAAATTTAGATGTAACCTTTTGTCACTGTGTAAATGGTGCACAGTTAGGAAAACAGGTATTATCTAAAACAAAAGGATTCTAAGCAACACATTCATTTTTATCACAGAAATTCCATCTGACAATGACAATTGTATTTTCTTTCATCTTAACATGGGTTTTTAACTTCACTCCATTTAATTGTTATTTTGAAATAACATGCAATTATTCCCAAATATTTTACTTTCTTCTCAATTTTTAACCCATTTTATTCATCAATTCTTCTATTTTTCTGGTTTTTCTTAACCAGTTTTCTTAGCTAATTGTGTCTAGTGGTTGTGGCCACTAGGTTAGAAAGCATGGGACTGTGAGTTCAAGTCCCACCAATGCCATGAAAGCCAGATGGGTGACCTTGATCCAGTCACTCGCTCTCTCAATCCAACCCACCTCACAGGGTTACTGTGAGGAAAATAGGAGGAGGAAGGAGTATTGTGCATGTTTGCTACATTGAGTTATTTATAAAAATAATAAAGGCAGGATACAAATAATATAATATTTTTTGTCTCATGTATGTTGATTTTAAAAACTTCTGATGCACCAAACTCTATTAGTTTTCCCATTAATATTTCAATTTTCTTTAAAGGAACCAAAATAAACAAGAGAAAAGAGATTGAGCATCCCTGTATTTTTCCTTTTTTGTATCACAAGGCTTTGTTAGATTTCTATTAATAATTATTTGTGCTTTCTGTGAAGTATAAATTGATCTTACCATTTTATAAAATTCTCTCCAAAGTGCATATCTTTCAGAACTTTGAACAAGCAAGCCCAGTTCAAAGTGTCAAAAGCCTTTTTTGCATCTAAGTAAATCAGTGTGTTTTATTTTTCATTATGCTTCAGTTGAAACCTCTGCTGTTTAAAAGTAAAATCACACCTTCTATTTTGTCCCATTGAAATGGAATCCTTTCCTAAAGAGAATACTCTTCTCACTCAAAATTCTAACAGGAATTTATTTCAGTATATAATATATATGTATTATCAGTCTTCAGTATTGTATTAAAATGCTGCTTGAAAACTTGATTTCTTAACTTCTTCCTGACAAAGGGCACTAGGACATCCTTTAGAACATTTCTTATTTTTGCAACTCTTGTATTTATTTTATATATTTTATCAATTTCTGCCCCTGAATCTTCCTCATTCCGGTCCAAAAAGTTTGCTAAGGCTTTAATAACCTTTTCTCCTAATATTTTCACTAGAATTTTCTGGAAATGCTGTAAATCTCAAAGAAAGTTTCTTCTTTCTTAATTCCAAAACAGCGAAATTATCTAGCTTTCTTTCCAACTCCCTGTCTATAAATTCTGACTTCCTTTCCAAAATTTCCACTTTGTCATTAATTCATTTTACATCGCCAGACACTTATTTTACAGAGCTTTCCATCTTCTTAACTTCTTTCATTTCTTCTTTCCTCTTTATAGCTCTTTCACCTGCTTTTTTAAAAGCTGTCAATTTAGTATCAAGTGATTTAGCTAAACTTATTGCCCAGTTGCAATCATTTTGGCTTGTGCAGTTTTTCTGGATAAAGGAGTTATCGTGAGATTCCCCACTTGTATTCTGGACAGCTATTCCTCATGATTAGACTGCAGGAAGTGAGGGTTTTGTGGCCATCTGGTGAGTTGAGTGCCTGGTGTCAATGAGCACCTTTCCCGCCCCCCCGCCCCTCCATGTAAAACAGTAAAAGTTTTTGTGGATGTTTTTCTGCTCTCGCTCATTTTTGTGTATATGTTTCATCTTGTTACCACAATGGGTCATGTGATTAGGAGGGAGGAGAACAGAGCAAGTAGTGATTTTCCAAATTACTGCCCTTTCCCAGATTATATGGAGGAATTTTTCTAGATTTTTCTCTTCAGTCCATAGCTGAACCAGGGCCATTTTAGGGCTTGTTCTTCTGTTTGCCATTGTAGAACTTGTTTTTTCTCTTCCTGCTGCACCAATTTTTTTTTTCCAACATTCCAGTTGGTTGGCAAGATTCAAGCTTAAATTTATTGAATTACGATCAGTGACTCACCAAACTATATATTTTAAAAAAAAATCCCTCAGAAGCAATGATCAAATATAGTCAGTGTAATGTTCATATAACACTGAAAAATTAAGGGTTCAAAATCAGAAAAGGGGGAACTTTGACTAAAAGACACTAAAGAAGATAAAAGAGAACTGCAGTAAAAGAAAAGAGAAATGAAGCACTTCATAATGTACCTGCTCCACAATTAGAACATCTTATATCTTGTGAAAATCATGCCGATAGAAACTGGTTGGAAAAAATAAAAAGTACCACTTATCTAGCAACCTGGAATTGCTTTAGAATTAGCAGAAATGGGAAATACGCTTATTTTGTTTTATCAGCAGAATGCAGTAGCACTAATAAGGGAGAAAATGTAAAGGTGATGAATACTCTGATGATGGAACTGTGGTGACCAGATATTTTGAAAACAGCTTAAGACAGGGTGACCTTTGCTGACTGAGAGCTACAATCCTATAAAGTCTTGCTATAAAGATCTCATCATCTCAAATGAGGTTGATAGCACCATCCACTATAGCATGTCTACGCCAAAGAAAGTCTCAGTAAACTCTGTGGGATTTACTCTTGGGTAAATATATGCATGATTGCAGTCCTTTTTTATGAGCAAATATATCTTGCCACAATATACAATTATCTTGAGATTGTTATGTAGAGTAGACTTCTATAATAAGAGTTATATGGAATGACAGTTTTATTTCCACTTCTCGTGGTTTACAAAATAGCAATGCTGCAGCAGTGCTAAAAGGGCCTAAAGTAAAAATTACCCTCTTCTACCCTCCTAGAATATATGAGCCAATTATTAGGAGAGTGATTCTGACAATAGCCATATTCACCAAATAATTGCAGCTAGCTGCTATTTATCTGAAATTGGAGAAGAGCAAGGCTCCATGATACAGAATTTGAGGTAAAAACAAGTCAGCTAGATAAAGCTTGCTAGCTTGAGAGATGCAGTTTTAAAGAGATAGTGAGCTATGTACATTCTAAAATTCCCACAAAGCTACCAAGTCTCCTTGGCAAAAAGGGAGATCATTAAATCTGGAGTCTCTCCCATCCCACCACTTCACTATCTCTACTCAAATTTGCTGGGAGTATTTTCTGACTGACCCCTGAGCTTTAGGCCAGCCTTTCCCTCTCTATAAAGAGCCGTGGTGGTGCAGTGGTTAGAGTGCAGTACTGCAGGCTACTTCTGCTGATCACTGGCTGCCAGCAGTTTGGCAAATCGAATCTCACCATGCTCAAGGTTGACTCAGCCTTCCATCCTTCCGAGGTGGGTAAAATGAGGACCCAGATTGTTGGGGGCAAAATGCTGACTCTGTAAACTGCTTAGAGAGGGCTGTAAAGCACTGTGAAGCGGTATATAAGTCTAAGTGCTATTGCTATATAGTGGACTGTATTCCTGCAACATCCCATTGATTAGAATTATGGACCATGCAGCCCAAGTCACCTAGAAGTCAGCACATGAAGGAAAGACATCCGGTGGCCCTTATCCTTTGTTTGAGATGCTTCTGTTTCTGTTCACGCTCTCCTTCGCCACAGCTGCTTTGCTAAATTGAGCAGAGCTTGGCATGGCCGGGGATGAAAGGCAGCCAGTGGAAGCCGGGGAGAGAGAGAAAGAGAGAGAGAGAGCTTCAAGCATCTGTGAGTGGCTGTTAGGCGCTTGGAGTGCAGCGGCATTACAGCTGTCTGTCTGCCTAATGTTGCCCAGAGGACACTTGTAAGGACTGATGGCATCTCTTCCTGAGAAGGGCAATCAGATCTTCTCCCTGCAAGGGGCTCAGCTGCACTTCTGAGCTACAGGGAACTTTCTGTCTATGTTTTTGTTTGTTTGTGAACTTCACTGAAGGAAGCCTTTATGTTTTTGTTTTGCGAACTATGACTGAAAACAGCCTCGGTTTTTTATGGGATTAGATCTGCAGCATAATGTCACTATTGCTGGTCTGACTAGGTGTTGCAGAAACCTGCTTGTGGCGTTGCCTCTCCTCAGTAAAAAAGAGAATTGCATCTCATTCTCCGTTCAGTGGGAAGAAAAAGATTTAGCACTGCACCATTTTCTTGGCAGCTTTCCTTCCCTCCCTTCTTCCTTCTTTCTTTCTTTCCTTCCTCCCTCGTTCTTTCCTTCCTTCCTTCCTCCCTCCCCCTTTCTTTCTTTCCTTCTTTCTTCCCTTCTTTCCTTCCTTCCTTCCTTCCTTCCTCTCTCATACCCACATTTTTAAAAAAAATACAGAAGAGGATTGGACAAATACAGCCTAAATTAAGAACTGCAAATGATATTTATTTGTTCTTATATAAAATGGCAGTTTTTTCAATTAAAGCTAAACAATATATTATTTCTTGCTTTTACATTTTTATCGTACATTTTACTAATTTGTGAGGACATAGAGTTTTTTCAATTATTATCACACATCCCAAAGGTTTGCTCTGGTAAAAAAACATGTTTTGTACTTCCTTTATGTAACTCCCACCAGTGTTAGTCTTGGTGACTTCTGTAGAGGCATGAGCAGAGGTCTGCATTTCTATTGGCTTGCAATTTGTTTGTTTGTTTGTTTGTTTGTTTTGTAGTGTGATTGGACAAAAGTCATTGTTTTGTTTTAAATTGTTACTTACCAGTACATTGGAGAATATATTTTCAAAATTGTCCATATTTACATGAGCTCTAAAGATAAAGCGTACTTTTGAATCAATCAGAATAAATACATTTCTGCTAGTCTTGGATAATGCATATAAAAAAGGTTTGTAAAGCAAGTAACAAAATATTCCATATCAAGTAAAAAAAAAAGTAATGCTTGTTTCACTGCAGTTCTAACTATTCTTTTCCACAGCCCTTTTTGCAATCCTATTCCATTATAACAGACAAAACCAAGTTTAGGAATATCATTACCGACTCTGAAAGCAATCAGATTTGTGACCTGATTCTATATATTAATTTTAAAAAGCAAATTTAACTGAAATAGGTGGAATTTCCTAAGCGCACTTAAGAATTGGAGCCGTGGACATGTTAAAATCCTTTTTATCGTAGTGTTCATTTTGCAACATAATAAACACCTTTTTCCTGGCATTGCAGCCTCTGATCCCTTTAAGCTGTGCAGGATCTTCATGAGCCATGTGTTCTCTCACATGAGGAGCCAGCCTGTAAACTAAGGGAGTGAGAAATTGGCTGGTGCTACAGGCAGCAGCCTTTAAACCCCGGGAGCTTCAGTAGCGTAGGAGTGGCAGAGAAGCTTGGCAGATTTTTCCAGGCTCCTAAGCCCGACACATAAGTGCAAGACCCCAGACCAAGATAGTCCTGAAACCCTTATGCTCCTTGCCAAAATGAAGTAGTGTTTTTTTGTTTTTGTTTTTCAAGCATCAGTCAGTAAGAGAAGCGGAAGGGTGTACATTTAATGGCTTAAATCAGATGATTGCTCATCAGTAGTCCTAATTAATGACTTGGTCTATGCATTTTCTCTCTCTCTCTCCCTCTCTTTGTCTTCCTCCCTGCCTTTTGTTCTCTTAAATGATTGCTTCCTTGCAGAATTGCCAGAGCTCAAAGCGGAGAGGTTGTTTCCCAGCTTTGTATTATGCTTCATTTATTCAGACAGTCTGTTCCTTTCCCCAATCAAGCCTCTCTCTCCATTGAGTGGGTGCAGGTTTTTCAGAGCAACATGGCAGAATGTTAGAAACACTGTGCTCAAAATGTGGTGATGTTAACGAGGGGAAATCGTTTCAGTTGGAATACATATGACCGATAATTGATGGCTAGGGAAAGAGCTTCTAATTTATTTGTGCACATTCACAAGCTGCTCTCATTTTACAGCCTCTGTTCAGCTGTGGAGGTCACGTCTGGGCCGGGTGATGTACTCCACGGCAAACTGCCTGCTAATGATGAAGGTAGGTGGGTACTCTTGCTGCAGATTTACCATATATACTCGAGTAGAATGTCAAGAGAGGCTGAAGAGAAGGTAGATTGCCGTTTGCGGTCATTTGGAGGCATAGCTGGCGATTCCTGCCGAAATCATTTCGGAGGTGAGAGAAACAGCAAAACAAAAGGACTGGATTTCCAGGCTGCCACAGTTTTCTTTGGCTTTTATGTATTTGTTGGCAAGAGGTAGAAGCCGACTTATAAGAAAAGGTTTCGAATCAGGAACACATTGATTCAAACTCTAGCAGGGTCATCACATCCCTTGTATCCAGATAACATCCTAAAACTAGTGACACCTGTTATTCAAATTGTGTTCTAAGATTGTTTGTGCTGCACACATTCACACTGTCATTGATTGGTTCAGATGTGGTGGAGCCTAATATGTACATATCTCCATTTCTTTCTATTGCCATTGGAAAAGAAAGTGCAACAATATCTTTCCTGTTTTATAAATGCTCTGAAGCACAGAAATGTTTGGCTACTAATAATACAAAAAGGGCAACAGATAATATCCTCATGGATATTAACAAGTCAGTGAAATCTCCAGAAACGTTTTCTTTTTATTTATTTTTCTCTTTTTACTTCTCTCTGTAGTAATAGCATTGGTCTCCATTGTCAAGTCCCAAGCTAAACCGGGTCATTGTGCAATCTATAGGGTCTCTATGAGGTTAAGTAAATTTCAACTGAAATCTCTGTGAATGTTTGTAGTTTCTCTTGCAGGACTAAAAATTGGTCTCCAGGTGAATTAATATCCCCTCATTTAATTTGTTCAGATGCCCTACTAAGGTCAGTGTCTTAATTTAATAAAGGGCTACGGACCAGTTCAAAAATTCATAACGAGACTTTTCCCGGGGGAGTAGCTGAAGAAAAAAAAGCTGCATTTGACCAATGCTACCATTCAGAATCTCCCTACTTTTCAGTTCCCCTTTGCATGGCTAGTGTCACTTTGGAAGAATAAACGTGATTTGTTGTGAATTTCCTCCAAGATATAGATGAATGAGCATGCTGTCAGCCTTTACTTCCTTGTCTCAGCTGCATTTCTGATTCTTGCCTGGAGGGAGTTGAGGCTTTCGAATCAGTCCAGAGAAGCATTTTTCTTCCCATCTGTCAATTTATGCAGATTTCCTTTAAAAAACAGTGGGAAGATGAAATTCTAGGACCGTTCAGCACTTCAGATTTGAGTCCAAAAAGCTGCTTGGAAGCACACACATTGTCCCTTTCTATATCTCTTTCAAGCATCTGGATCTTTATCTGGCTCATAATCTTGGGAAAAGATGCAGCTACTTTAAAGAGTTGCAGAGAGGATTACATGCACATTCAGAAGATCTTTGGAGAGCTGAATCTAAAACGCCATACAGCCCTACTTCTTTATAACCGGTTTATGCTACATCTAGTAAACTCAAGGTTAGCAGCAATCACAAGAAATATAAAAATACGGTATTTAGCTAATATAATTTTGCAAATCGTATTGTTTAGCTTACTTCTTGCACATGTTAAATTAGCAATTGTTAAGATGGCTCATGTATACAAACAGTAATATGATTACCAGATGACATACTATCACTTAGAAAGAGCACTATGTAGTAGGCCTTTGTGATCTTTGGGCTTAGCTGTAAGCTATTTTGTATATTGAGAAGCAGTATAACAAAGTAATTGCGACCCTAATATGGAGCTTACACAGAGTAACAAATTATTTGTGAAAAGGAATTCTGTATATATTTCTAGTGTATTCAAGCATACTATTGCAAATTGCAAAAACAAAAAAATGCATCTTTGGGAAGTACATTCACAGCCACTTCCCAGATCTAGGACAACTCGATGCGGCCAACTTGCCGTGGCCAACTAGCCATGAGACAACTCACTGTGGGTCAAGAGTTACACTAATATTGAAGAAATGGTGTAACAGAATCATTAAAGAAAAGATGCCAAAGGAGGGACAAAATGAAATGGGAGCAGCAAAAATTAAAATATATTTTTAATTATTTTAAATAATTGAATTTTTGAATTGTCCCATTGCAAGTTGTCCCGCAGTGAGTTGGCTGTAACGAGTTGTCCTGCGGCAACTTGACCATGGCAAGTTGGCCGCAATAAGTTGGCGATGGTGAGTTGTCCCATTCCACAAACAGCTTGCTGCATGGAATTATTTTCTTAAGCTGCATTTCAAACCAACAATTGATAGGTCGTAAACTATTTTTCAGTAGCCATTTGTATGGCTACTAGTCTTGTGTTTTTCTTTTAGTGCAAATACTTGGAATACACTACTATTTCTAACAACCCTCAATAAACTATGAAAAGCAATATTCATACTCTGGTAGAAACAAAGTAGACTTTGCTCTCTTCAGCAAGTTATCTAAACCTATCCATAGTCTTCAGATCTACAGGATCCATCACAAAGGGGTAGTTATTACCATATATATCTTTGGATAAAAATTCTATGATATTTGACAAACATAGAAATAGCACTTAGACTTATATACCGCTTCACAGTGCTTTACAGCCCTCTCTAAGCATTTTACAGAGTTAGCATATTGTCCCCAACAATGGTATTTTATAGGCCACACCCTTCCCCCTGAAAATACAGGTTGAGTTATAGCCTCTGGAATTTTCAGCTGTGTAGGAATCCTGGAAGGTATCATTCCAACTAATTTGGGTAATAAATAGTTGGAGAGATTAGATAGTATATACTGATAAAAGATGCTTTAGCAAAATAAGTCAAGGGACAATAATTTTAAACAAAAGGTTTCCTTGAATAGTTGGAATTAGGAATTTTAAGGTGTGAAAAAAGTGGCTGTGAAATGCACAAATTTCAGAATCGGTTCTTTTTCTTTGTATTTAATTTTCTTATAGCAACTCTCTTTAGTAGCAGCTGGACATCTGTTTTTTCCCATGTATAGTTTGTTTGTTCCATCACAGCTCAATCTTTGTATCCAAATGCAATCTTGACTTTAATACAAAAGACATGTCTAAAAGCAGATTTCTAAAACCATTTTATGAATTTAGATTTCTGCATTTTTTGCATAAAGTTCAAGTACTTAAGCTTTTTTTTTTTAAAGTTTCCAACAACTTTCTTTAGATATCACTGATTGCATTTCACAACTTGGAGTTATTTTCCATCCAGTCATTCCACCGAGCAAAGTTCACATGGTACATTCAAAAGAGTACTAAAAATTGAAATTTGAGGCATCAACAGAATTCAGGGAACTGTACTCTTGTGGTTGTTTTATTTATTTATTTATTTATTTATTTATTTGTTTGTTTGTTTGTTTGTTTGTTTATTTATTTATTTATTTATTTATTTATTTATTTATTTATTTATTTATTTATTTATTTATTTATTTATTTATTTATTTATTTATTTATTTATTTATGCCCTTCACACTCTCTTTCACAGCTCACAAAACATTTCTTTAACTTCAGAAGAGTAAATGTAAGGGACTGGGGGGATGTGTGGGCAAATATTCCAACATTATCTGAAATTGCAGTAAAGGTACTTTCAGTATTGTAGTTCTCTGCAAATGTATCTTTATCATGGTAGGAAACATAAGCCCAGTGGAAATATGATTTGTAGCTGTTGCCCTGGTGTTTTGTGAAATGGGACTTGCCACTGTTAGTACTACTGATGCTGAGTACCTACTGGAA
The DNA here is from genome assembly GCF_029215685.1 of Pituophis catenifer annectens. Classification (NCBI taxonomy): domain Eukaryota; kingdom Metazoa; phylum Chordata; class Lepidosauria; order Squamata; family Colubridae; genus Pituophis; species Pituophis catenifer. The sequence goes on from NW_027256881.1 coordinate 131,459,762, forward strand.
TATACTATCCTTTGCCTGAATCAAGGATCTAATGAGTAGACTTCTCCCGGCTGACTTCCCATCAGTTCTGCTGCAACTGCCACTGTCTAGATCAAATTCAGATCACATCTGAAGGGTGTGGAGGATGGGGGAGGGAAGGAGTCTCCATTCCTTATGCTTAAGCAACCCATTCAGTTGGTCAAAGAGTTTTGTAATGTATAAATAATAATGTGATGTAGTTTGCAAAGTTACTTACAATAATACAAGATGCAGTTCTATAAAAATTAACATTTTCTGCATAAATCATAGCCTCTATATAATGGTGGAAACTATTTTCTTGCATTTTTTTTTTTACGTTTTAAAAATAGCTTGATAATAAAGTTAATTAACATTAACAGTGTCTAGAATTCCTATAAAACAGTATTTTCATGCCAATAAGACTTGAAATCAGACAAGTACAAATAATTAGGAGTATATATTTACAAGAATTTGGTGCAGCTTTTATATTCTATATTTCTTCCAAAGAAGTCATTTAGTTGTCAGCTGTAATTTAATGTGTCATGAATAAATTAGATTTCTTCGGAATTGCTGTAAAATGCAGCGTGCTGCCATCTAGCGACAGCCCTCCCTCCCCTCCCCAAAAGTCAGTAGCATACATTGCATTCTTATGAATTGGGAAATCAGTTTCTTTCTAACAAAAAGCACAAGTAGATTACTAAGAATAAGGAATAAGATGAGTGAAAGGTGCATTTCTTATTAATTGGGCACTGATATGCATTGGTAGGAGTCATTCAGGCCATTGGTCCCTCAATCTCTGTGGGTTCAGATGTCAAACTGCTCTTACTGATAGGACATTTTTTCCCCTTTCTGTTGGTCAGAATCTGCCTTCCAGGAATGCAAATGCATCACTCTGTGTCTTAAATTCTAGAAGAAAATAAAACAGGAGTTTGTCTTTTGCATGACATCCTTTCACATATTTGAAGGATGCTATCATTTCCCTCCTCAAATGTCTTTCCTCAAAGCAAAAGCTATCCAGCTACTTCCACCTCTCTCATCTTTCATCTCCTATCATCTTTGTTAGCCCTGCTCAAAACATATTGCGTGTTGTTTGATTCCTTCATGAGACGTGGTGGCCAGAACTGGACACAGTATTTGAGGTAGAGTTTGATCAAAGAAGAAGAAAGCTGTGTGATTTCCCGCCACAATTTGAAAGTTATATTTTAGTTGATACTACCTAAAATCAGGTCTGTTTTGAAAGCACATTTTGATTTATCCCCTGCAGTCAATTGCTGTTCAAAAATATTTTTTTATATGTAATATTATCAAACCAAGTATTGTCCCATTCCATGCCCATACGTTTGATTCTCCTTTCTTAAATGAAGAACTACAGATTTGTCTGCTAGACTTCATTTGGTTATTTTCAGCCCATTCCTCAAACCTGCCAATATTGTTTTGAGTTTTATTTCTCTCCTCTAGTGTTTAGACTCAATTTTGTGGCATCTGAAATTTAATAATAATTTCTTAGACTAAGAGGACTTGAGACTTGTGCCACCCCATTCAATATCTCTAGCCAATCTCTGATGACAAAAGCCATTGATGGAGACACCATGAATATGATTTTCAAGCTAATTATGTGTTTAATTGACATGCTATTCAGCCTACATTTAACTAGTTGCTCAATATTTGGTGCTTGACCAGATATTTTGCTTGAATCAAAATGTATTACATTTCACATTCTGTTAAAGAGATTCCTGATAAACTGATTATCCGTATTTTTTGGTCTATAAGACACACTTTTCCCCCCTAAAAAAGTGAGTGGAAATGTCTGTGTGTCTTATACAGCGAATGTTGCCGAAGCCGTGCCAGACCCCACCCTTCGGCCTCTGCCTCCCAGCAATTTATCTCCTTGCAGCAAACAGCCTGGTCAGCTTCAGCACAGCCTGATTTAGCACAAGCAGCTGATTGGCAGTTGGATTGGCCTCTCAGAATACCACCTATCACCTGTTCCAGATTGTCGGGATCACCACCGCCTGTCACCGCTGCCTATCGCCAGCTCCGTGTGCCACATTTTCAGCTTCCGTTTTTGGCCTGTTCCAGGTGGCAGGGATAGGCGGTGGCGGCAGCAATCCCTGCCACCTGGAACGGACCAAAAACGGGACGCGCGGAGGCTGAAAACGGGGCACCCAGAGGCAGTGATTGGCGGCAGCAATGACGGGCGATGGCGATCCCCGCAGCCTGGAACAGCTGATTGGCAGTTGGATCGGCCTCCCGGAATACTGCCTATCAGCTGCTTATGTTAATCAGGCTGTGCTGAAGCTGACCAGGCTGTTTACTGTTTGCTGCAACAGTAGCAAACAGGTAAATTTATTTATTTATTTATTTATTTATTTATTTATTTATTTATTTATTTATTTATTTATTTATTTATTTATTTATTTATTTATTTATTGAATTTCTATACCGCCCTTCTCCCAAAGGACTCAGGGCAGTGAACAGATTTAAGATTTCATATACATATAATATATATATATATATATTTATAAACAGTAAATAATAAATTGAGTCAACTTGGTGTATCTGCTAAGATCTTGGCATAGAATTTAGATGTTTATGCTAGCCCTGCTTGTTGAAACAGAAAGGTCTTCAGGGCACGTTGGAAAGTGCGAAGATCTGGGATTGTTCGTATTCCAGGGGGTATTTTGTTCCAAAGAGTAGGTGCCCCCACAGAGAAGGCTCTCTCCCTTGGAACTACTAGACGACATTGTTTTAATGATGGTACTATGAGTAGGCCTACTCTGTGAGAGCGTATTGGTTGGTGGGAGGTTATCGGTTGCAGCAGGTGGTCTCGTAAGTACTCGGGTCCTAAGCCATTAAAAAATAAAATTGCTGGGAGGCAGATTTTTTCCCCCTTGTTTTCCTCCCCAAAAGCTAGGTGTGTCTTATACTTCAGAGCATCTTATAGTCCGAATAATACGGTAGTTATGAACTCTATACAGGTAATCCTCATTTAACAACTGTCTCAGATAGTGTCCATTTACAAATGCAACAGTAATAAATGGTAATAAAAAATTAATTTTACAATCAAGGCACACATTTATGACAACAAAAGCCTTCAGTGTGAAATTGATTAAGATCTGGTCAGTTTCAATATGAACTGACTGGCAGGTTCTAATTGAAGGTCATAGAGCTGAGATTGTTAACTTGAAGTTAGCACTGTCCTGGGGAGCAAAGCAGCTCAGGAAGAGATAGCTTATTTAATTTCTCTGTCTTGCAAGGGGACAAAATGGGGGAAAATGGGACAGGCACAGGACACTGTATGAAAGGAATTTAGCTGAATGAGATGGCAGCAACCAGCAATCTTTGAAGCATATCTCTCTCTCCCTCTCTCTTCTCTCTCTCTCACTCTCACACACATACACAGAGACACACGGTTCACTTAGTGACCATTTTCTGTACCAATTCCAGTCACTAAACAAGGACTACCTGTATAACAAGAGCACATAACTTAAATAGATGCAGAGAGCGAAGACTACAGCATGACTTCAGGAAATAGAGAAATATTCAGAAATTAGATTTTGCTTAGTTTACATGAAAGGGCTCATAGCTTAAAATGAGAAAAGCTATTAATTGGCTATCATCACATTCATAAATAAAAAGATTAGCTCATAACTCCACAAAAATATACTCCATATTAGTCGTAATGGGGGAGTAGGGTTGGAAAACAATTGTGTGAATAAATTGCATGGGTTTGAATACTGAAATATGAAATCTCCACAGCAAAAGATGCATTTTTGTAGTCATCTAACCGTTTTGTTCTCCTTCCATCTCGTCTTTCTTATCAACCAATTAAAATACTCTTCTAGTAAAATGTAAGGCTGGTGCTTAACTACTTCCTTTTAATTTAGATTCACCTTTCTAATATAAAGGAGACAAAGAACATAAATCTGTATATGATTATGTTACAGCAGAATTACTTGACTACAGAATGGTTCTTGCCACTCTGCAGGCTGCAAGGAGGGCAAATCAAAAATTTTATGACTGCCTTGGCCTTAAGACTGGGGATCAATACTGTAACTGAATTTTAAAGAAAACTTTGGTGCTGCCCTATTCCTGTTTTTAAAAGTGGGACATTAGCCTGGATTTCTTTGGGCCAGGCACTCATTCTCAGCCCAACCCACCTCACAGGATTGTGGGGAAAATAGGAGGAATGAGTATTATGTATGTTCACTGGCTTGAGTTATTTATATAATAAAAGTGGGATTAGATAAATAAATTTAAAAAATCCAATTGTACTTGTAATTTTCATTAATTGACTTGTCCAAATACAATTCATACTCCTCCTCCCTCCATCCCCAGTTGAAGCATCCCTGTATGCTGTGCCTCAATGGAAAAGCTGGTGTGCCTGAAAGCAGAGTAGGTGTTAGGGCTTTGCATCTGGCAGCATCTCTGTTGGAGAAAGGCGGAAAGAGGAACAGATGGCAGGAGGCACCTTACTGCATATGGAGCTTGTGTCTGAAGAATGCATTTGAAGCCTCCCTTCCCAGGTCTGTTATGACCACAGCTAGCCAGAAATCCACACCTGAACTTGGACTTTCCAGAGAAGAATGTAATACAATTTTGGGAATAACTGAAGTGTGTGAGGGAGAGGGGCAAGGAGGGAGAGGTGAGACACAGGATCCCTGCTGGGAATTCGCAGAATTGTTACCTCCAGGCCTGTGTGCAGAACTATGAAGCCCTGTCTATAATAGAATTTCTTTGTATTTGCTCCCATTCAGGGTACTTGGTTTTTAATTTCTCATCAGTGGCTGCTTTGTAGTGTTTTATTCTAACACAGCCTGCGTTTTAGGAACTTGTCAGATTAGAAACACAATAAATAAAAATAAAAGAATAGGAGCCCAATCGTACCGCTTCCTCACTGGTGTTCTTACTATTGAAAATATGTTTACAGAATTAATTTTCCTGCACCAAACTGATTTTCGGGTTTTTTTTAAACTCAATTTTTGAAGATGCACATTTAAATGGACACCAAGGTATCTCCCTCAGGAAGCTTATATATGGTCAACAAATAAACATTCCTAATTGCCCCCCCCCTTTTTTTTTATAAACCATTCTTCAGAAGCATTGAACAGTAATCAAAAGAGGGAGGATGGGGGGGGTTTCCTATTCTTTCACTGAACCCCCATCCCAGCTCCGATGAGCTCATTTGAAATTCCCTTCATTTAGCTGTAGCGATGGTTCCCTCATGAAGCAACACATAAACTGTGGCCATTTTCCCAGCATGAATAATTTTCAGAGCATTGGAAATCTGGCCGACAGAGCAGTTGGCACCACAGAAGAGGTTTGCTTCCCATGCAGAATGATAAGGAACAATTTGTGTTTGTGTATATGCACGTGTATGTATGTCTTTGGGAGAGAGAGGAAGGAAACAGCCAGAGGATGCTTATTGTGATCCTGGCAAATATGAAACTGTTGCTTGCTGACGCCTCCCTGAATTTGATTCGACTTTGGGGCTGCTTTGTCCTATGTGCTGTGTGCCTGCGATAGAAGCAGTGAAACATTGCTCCCACGTGGGGCTGTCTCTTCTTGTGTGTCCGCTCCCTCTGCTAGGTGCCAAGAAAATACAAAATCTTGTCATTATATTTTTCAGGCATGGTGTCCTTCCCAATTTGAAGATTTCTGCTTCCATCTGTTTTATCATGCACGTCTGCAGCTTCGCTCACTTTAAGCTATATGGAGCACAGAATAAATGTTGACTTTGCCTCCCTCCCCCTTTGTGCTTGCTTTACCCCTTAGGACTATGTGCTTGCTGTGGAGACATATCACACCGTCATGAAATATTACCCAGAGCAAGAGCCTCAGCTGTTGAGTGGAATTGGAAGGATTTTCCTGCAGGTATGTACCTGATTCTGAATAACGCCACGTGAAAACCCTGCTGAGCCCCATTACATTAGTATTAACATAGGAGAGGTTTTAAAGTGCCCTAATTTTAGATAGTTGGATGTGTGGATTGTGTCATTCTGTGAAACAAAAATAATGACAAAGTATTGCCGAAAGATGTAAAGCAGATGGCTGCATCAGTACCAAATAAGTCTAGAAGGAAATATGTGGTGAATGTTCCAACAGATCAGGGAGAATGTCCTAGGTTTGTCCACCTAACTTCTTGCTATTCCAGAATACCTACAACTTAATTGTAGTGAACATTCTTTTGATTATTATTGAATGAAAATATAATAGTTGAAACAACAAACTCTGTAAACTCATTGAATTATTTGGTGAGCATTGTTTTGTAGACTAGCTGTTCCCTATTCAGTAAGAGATGCTGGGTATTTGATATTTTCCACTTTATCATAAACACACAGATACTGAAAGATGAATGGGGTGTAATAAATACTCCACATTTTCTATGGAATTCATGAAAATAACTTTTCATTCCCCAGATTGCAATGCCGAATTCTCTGTAGTGGTTCTCAAGAGAAAGAAAAGGATCCTTTTGCCTCTTAGCAACAAACAGCCCTAGCCACATCATCTAATCAAGGCAATGTGTGTAGTTGACACAGCCAGCCAAATTATTTTCGCATAAAGGAAGAAAATCCTTAACATTTCTCCCATTCCGGGTGTAAAAGTACAGTAACAAGCAAATACTAACAATAAGTTGCCTGAGGTGCTGTCTCACTTTGCCTGCTTCCATTTCTGTAACATAGTAAATTTTTTTGATAGGAAAATTTATTTTTTGGTTTCCTGTGGCATTGGTGCTTTTTAAAAAAATCAATGCTGCATTTGTCTTCAGCATGAAATCTATGCTGCTCTTGTTTTTTCCCCATGTGACTTTAATACCAAAAGAAAATTTCTGTTTTCAGCATAATAACAAACACAAGAAGGGATATTTAATTGCCCCTTACATCGGCCATATTTAGCTTGCTCCTGACAGCTCACTGAATCAGTCAGTTACAAATGGAGTAACACTGAATCAGACAATAAACCTTCAAGAAGTTACCACTGAAATTTAGTCACTTTGTGAAAGACGGAATGGGACAACCATTTTCTTCACAAGTAGAGACTCCCAAGAAGGCTTTGAGATATTTTTATAATTTTACAATATTTCAGTGTTTCCTCACTTTTATAACTAAATTGAAGAGTTTTAATATTTGATTATTGAATAATTTAATATTTGGTTCTGAATAATATGTATTAGACAGCTTGTAATAAATTCTGGGAGGTGGCTGGCAATTAGAAATTAACTTACTATATAATACACTCAGTATACAATAGTAACAAAAGCTGTTGGTTTGTAAAACTGTTATGAAGGAAAACTTTGGAGTGAAGCACTAAAGCTCTTGAAAAATAAAAAAGAACTTGGCCTGGTATCAGAATGACACTAAGATAAGTGATGGGTATGACCTATGAGAAAGTCCTGCTTTGGAGGCTCTTGAGAAGCAAATTCAGAAGATCTTGAGGCTGAGGAGTTCGAGGCAGAGGGAAGTTGTCTTTCAAGTATCCTGCTCCCAAACCATGAAGAATGAAATCCAGTCTGTACAACTGGGTTAGATAGCAAATGCACCTAAGGAATCTGTAGCATTGGGATCAGGACAATTGCAGGGAATCAGCTGAAAGAAATGATTCTTTTTAAAGAAGCAATCTAACCCAGTCTTCTTTTGATTAAAAGAATATTATCATTAGGTGATTCACACTGAAAATAGCCTGTCGCAGGCAGAATATTAAAACATTTGTCAAATCATTCTTGGAAAAACCGCTTGTGTCCTCTTACATTGCTGAACAGACTTGCAATCCATCAAGTAAAATAGACGAGATTCCCTTTAGGAGACTGTTCTGAAGAGAGGAGCCGGCTTCCCAACTCTGCTCTTTCTCTACTAAGAGTCATCAGAGGCTGGTTTGCAGAAAGGCAAGATTCCCAACCTTGGGTACGATACAAGGAGACTGCCTGATGTCTCAGAGGAACAATCTGTCTGTCCAATTCATAGAACAGTGTTAACAGGCTCTGAAGGGACTCCGGTCTTCCTCAGTTCTTGCTCTTATCAAGGGCCTTGGGGGAAAAGGGATTATTGGACATTCTTGAATTAGTGGTTTTTACTGTCAGAGTGGAATCTTTTCCTTCCAGTGCAATAGAATGGAAGACGAAGCCCAAGAAACCCATTGGCTTGCTTACATAACCTTGAACAATAGCACTTGAAAAGCCTGTGGCTTTACAAAGAGGTCTGGAATCGTGGCATCACAGAAGCCGTCTCTCATTTGCCAGAAGGCCATGTCTGTGTGCAGTCTGAGAAGCACAAGAAAAGCTGCGAAATTGTGAGGGAGAGGAAATGGTTAGTTTGTTGGTTAGATTTATATCTTGCCCTTCTAATCTGGTGTGTACTTTTAGTTTTCTTACAACAAAAGTCAATGCTAAAAATTAAAATGTAAATTGAACTAGCATGAAATCAAGTAACTGTTAAAAATCTGGTTGGAAAAAAACACCCTGTTTTTAACTGTTTTCTTAATTTCTTTGAGAATTAAGGGAACACATCCCATAGCTTTGGAGCAAGGAAAGGGAAGACTGTCTCCTTTGTGCTAGCTAAAAGGCCATGCAAGAGCCTCTCTTGTAGATGCTAACTGCCAAATAAGTTCTTGATGATGATGATTCCCCAAGTTTACCCTAAACAATTTGACAACTAGTGCTTGTTTCACTTATTTCATCCAGTATATGCCAGTATAAAAAGGTATAAAAAGGTCATCACCCTCCATGTTCAATTAAAGGAATAACTAGGGCTAGGTGTACACAACCAGGATTGGTGTAGACCCATTCTGCACTATATATCATATATTAGCTTTCACCATCACGGTGAAGTTCTCACAACGTAGATGTTACAAGGATATATAGCCCAATTAAAAGATATTTTGAAAACCTTTCTTACAAAGTAGTTGATGCCTATCAGCCTGGAAAAGATTACAAAATCAATTCGAAAATGTTAGGGCTCCACCAATTCATATTCAGTAACTTAGGAAACAAAGATTTTGAACAATAAAAATTGTTCAAAATTACTCACAAGCGCACAGCATGAAATCATCCAAGGAATCACAAAGAACCCCAGAATAACTAACAGGAATATTCAGGCCATCTTTACCTTGGCTATTCCAGAATCAAAAACAGTAAAAACAGAGTTGATGGAAGAATAGAAGGCCAAAATCATGGCTCACAAGAAGAATACTGATGCTCATTCAGATTTGCCAAAAAGTACCTGGATATAATCCTCTTAACCTTCTTAAGGAATGTTCCATGGGCAGGTGAATCAAAAGTGGAACTATGTCCGATAGAAACCAAATACTACATTCCCTAATAACACTCTCATTCCAGCTATTAAGTATTGAGGTGATAATGTCATGGTTTGGGATTCTTTACTTTAGGATCTGGGTAACTTGCCATCACTAAAGGAAGCATAAATTCTGCCTTGTATCACAGTATTTTACAGGTGAATATCAGGCCATCTTCTCATCAGTTAAAAGAAAATGGCAAGTATTGATAGCTCTTAGCAAGAGCAACTAGTCTTATATATTGCTCCATGGTGCAAGAGGGCCTAGTAGGGAGAACGTGATTTCAAATATGCAGGCAAGTCTATACAGGTGGACTTCACTTAATGACTGCCTTGTTTAGCGACCATTCAATGTTATGACAGTGCTGTAACTTTACAACCAGTCATTGAATTTATGACCATTAGAGCATTCCTGCAGTCATGTGATTGTGATTCAGGTGCCTCACAACCAGCAGGCATTAATGATGGTCACAGCATCCCACAGTCACATGATGCAAACTTCACACAGCCAGCTTCCAACAGGCAGAATCAAAGGGAGAGCTGGCAGTAAAATCACAAGTTGTAGTGATATCTCACTTAGTAGCCGTGTTACACAGAGTTGTGGGCCCAATTGTGGTGGTTAAGCAAGGAATGTAAGAGAATAGATGAAGAACAAATTCAGGATTTGGGTTGGCCAAGTCAAAGTCTATGTCTTTTTTACAAATATGAAAATCTAAGGGGGAATGAGGCATGTTTTAGTTTGGCAAAATCTATAGACCAAAAAGAAGCATTAAATTTTGCTGCTATTTTTCATTGACACTCTTCTTGTCAGTAGGAATCACAGTGAAAAACAATGGCAAAAATACAGAAATATTCAGAAAATTGGAAAGGAGATAAATGTACCTGCACAGAACTTTCATCTGGAGGACCAAGGAATCTGCAGAAGTTTATTCCAGTTTAGTGTGTTATGTAGTCTCCTCTTGTAATATTCCCAAAGCAAACCTGGTCTTGAGACCAGATACAAAAGATAAAGTGTCCAACTGAATGTAGCCCAACAATCACGCTTCTGGAAAGACTCTTGAATTTCCTGCCTGTTTAGCACTGCCCAAAGCCCTCAGCAGTCCATAATAAATAACCAAGAAACTGTTTTCCTTTGAGCAATAAGCCCCATCTTGCAGCAAGGATAAAATAATCAAATAAAACTCTAGCCCATAATGACCCATTTTTTATATCCTGTTTTCACTGCATGCAATAAATTGTTCTGGAAATTGGAATTATTTCTCTTTCTGACCCTCTACATAGGCCACTGATCCAACAGTAATTAACCTGTTTTCCTTTGAGAGAACTTGATCAATCTAGATATTAGTTACTGAGATCTAGATGTTTGCGGGACTGCCTTCTGCCGCCAATAGCCTCCCACCGACCAGTACGCTCCCACAGAGAGGGACTCCTCAGGGGGAGGGCCTTCTCTATGGCAGCTCCTGCCCTCTGGAACGATTTGCCCCCAGAGATATGAAGTATATCGGATCTCTGGGTCTTTTGCTGTGCCATAAAAACTTTTCTTTTCCATCAAGCAGGGCTGGCGTGAACCCCCCCCTTTTTTTTTTTTTTTTTTTTTAGCCTTTTAAATTGTCAATGGGTTTTAGTTTGAACATTTTAAATTTTGGGCCAAAGTCAATATAATTCTTTTAAAAATTTTAAATTTTGTATTGGTATGTGTTTTAGTTCTGGCTATGCACCGCCCTGAGTCCACTAGGAGAAGGGCAGGATACAAATTGAATAAAATAAATAAATAAATAAATGTTTGAAGGAAGGAAAATCACCTCATTTAGTCTATGGGAAATTTAGAACGCACACAGGTATATATCATTTGAATTGGACATTTAGTGTGGATTTGTTCTTGCTGCCTTTTGGCCAGACATCAAATCTTTCTCAAATTACTGAACTTGAGAAGCAACTGATCTTCCCTGCGTCTAGTAGAAAAGGGCTCTTGTAACAATCTCAGAACCGCTTTCAGTTCAGAGTAGTGTGTTCATAAATGGAGGAATGGATTGGCTTTCAAAGGCCACCAATAAACATTTATATAAAATGCCTGGAATAAGAACTGGAAGGTTGTTTAATCAGCACTAGGAACAAGATACTGTAGGTACAACGTGCCTTAATTGGAAAATAAAAAGGGCTAAATAGCCATACATCATGACACTTCTGTGTCAGAACAAATTTATTTTTAAAAAAATGTGAACAAATTTATCTTTTGGTTCTCTGGAATATTTTCCTGAACATTACTGAGCTATTTCTAAAGAATTTCTATTTCAGATTTGATATAATTGGAGTGATCCAAGAGCTAGATAGCTCTGAATCAGTATATCCCACTTCTGCTATCTGCACATTGTCACACTTTGAAAACGTGTGTGTGTGTGTGTGTGAATGATTTACTAAAATCAATGTTGACCCAAACCACTAATTTTAGCTATGTATTGATGGGTTAGGTTGGTATTTATATTTGCTGTATATTACATTTTTATCTTCTTTTGCTCCTAGTGTTGAAAGTAATATATTTATGAAGATCTACCTATTGATGAGCCTCTCTTGTGATTTGTTAATTAAAATAACTGTTACTTACCATTTATGTGCTATCCAGATTGGAGACATTAAAATGGCGGAAAAGTATTTTCAAGACGTTGAAAAAGTGACTCAGAAATTGGATGGACTGAAGAACCAAATTATGGTTTTAATGAACAGGTGGGAGACATAAATGCCAAATTAACCTTAGACATGATTTTGCAAAGAATGCACTGTGAACATTAAGAGGCCCTAGAGAATACCCCTTTCTCCTCATTTATCTTTTATGTAACCTCAGCTGCCAGAAGAAAAACTGATTGGCACCTAGCAGCCTATGAAATTTCTATGACATAGTGTAACCCTGAAAAAAAATACCTTATTACAAGTTTTCTTCCTTGACCACTATATATATGCTTTGTTCTAGCCACTTTCACATGCAAATTTCTATATCAGCTTTACAGATTAATACTGCAATGCAGACTTACCCATAATTACTAAGAAGAACCATTTAACTCAGTGGAACATTGAATGTATTGGATCTAGAGTTGTGCTCAGCAAAATGTCATACATACTAGAGGAATTTCATACATACTAGAGGAAGAGGCCTTCGTCACTCTGAGTCCTCTCTCCCTCTGTTCCTAGTTTCTCAAAAGTTGTACAGCATTATTGGGAGCACTTCCAAAAAGTATAGGTGCTTGCACTTGGAATAAAGCTTCAAAGAAACTAGCTAAAATCACTAACCATTGGAAGCTTCCATGGATCCCCTTTTTATCCGTGAACAAGAGAAATAATTATTGAAGTGTACTCATTTAATGTTTTAAGTGCTTATCTAAAATTGTGAAGACCACATACTGTACATATTGGCAAATATATATATAGGAAACAGAATCTGCTAAAGAATTCCGTTAAATTGTACCTCAATGCTATACTTCTGTTCACCTCTTCATAATGTGTGAATTAGCTACTCTATCAAGTCATTGCTTCATGTTGCATTGTTTAATCTGACATCTAAATTATAATTTAGATCCAAGATTAATTTATGAAGATCCATATCTATGAGAGAACATCCATATCTATGAAAAGAAAAGAATGTAGTTTCCTTTTATAACTGAGTCATTTTTGAAAGAATACATACATTTTCTCTCTTCTTCTTACTCTGTTTTAGGGCATTTCTCCATCTTGGTCAGAATAACTTTGCAGAAGCTCACAAATATTTCACAGAAATTTTGAAGATTGATCCATCGAATTCTGTGGTAAGAAATCTTAATGTTAAATAAATAGCCATGGTTTGTAAGCTTTAAAAGTAAATTGTCCTTTAGTGTCTGATTTATAATACTGTATGGATATACACGTAGACTTTGACCGACAACCATAATGGAGGCTGCCATGAGTCATAATAGTTGTTAAGTGAAGCGTCCATGTGGATCACCTTACTTACAATGCTGTATCCCTGTTCTTCCTGATGTGGTTGTTAAGTGAAGCATGGGGTGCCTCAGGGGCCCTAAGGCCTCACCCACCCCCTGCAGTACACCATGCTCCAGTTCACACTCCTCTGGCCACATTGAATTATAGCTTCTCAAAAAATGGTGGTCACTTCCAAAACCTCGATGGTGCAGTGGACTAAGTGCTGTTAAGTTAGCTAAGACTTAGCTGCCAGCTGCCTGCAATTAGTGCAAGTTCAAATCTCACCAGGATCAAGGTTGACTCAGCCTTCCATCCTTTCGAGGTAGATAAATTGAGGACCCGGATTGTGGGGGCAATAAGCCAGCTTTGTATAGAACAACACCGCTTAGAGGGGGCCGAAAGCCCTAATAAGCAGGTATATACATAAAAGTATGCAGGCTATTGCTATAATGCATTGTAAGCCGCTCTGAGTCTATGGAGAAGGGCGGCACATAAATTGAACAGACAGGACAGGACAGGACAGGACAGGACAGGACAGGACAGGACAGGACAGGGCAAGGCAGACAGACAGACAGACAGACAGACAGACAGACAGACAGACAGACAGACAGATAGATACACCATGTGGCCCAGCAATGGAACTACTTGCCGTGCTTCCCTAACCACAAGCTCCAGAACACTGCAAAATGCTGTGAAGCTTGTGTTAGGGAAGGAAAGCAAGCCTTGTTGCTGGACAGTGTGGTATGGTCCTGAAAGTAGCTGCAATTTTCAAGGCAGCCACTTTGAATTGTGTGGCTGCTCAGAAAATGGCAACCACTTTCAGAATCATGCAATGCAGTCTAGAAATCAGGCACCTTGATCTTCTTCCCTAACCCAAGCTCCAGAGATCTTCTAAAGGTGTCTGATGGATGATGTGGGGTGAGGAGGAGGGTGTGCAGCACGATGGAGTGTGGACCATGCTCAAGGCCTGCAGGGACTCTGTGTGGGAGATGGTGGAAAGATAAATAGAGGGACGCTGCAGCATCCTTGCAGTTGGTTATAAGAACAAACAATTGCAAAGGCACTGCAACTTCCATAACTTTGGGACCACATCACAAGTAGCATTTAGGGGGTCTGCCTTAACTTTGAACAGTCACTTAGCAGCTGGTCGTAAGTTAAGAACTAATTGTATACATTGAGGTAATAAGTATCAGTACTTAGCACAATCAGAATTTGCTTAGTGAACTTCACTAGAATGATACAAAGTAATATACAGTTCAACCTTCTCCAATCTGGAACCCTCCATATGGATTGAAATATAAATTCCCAAAATTCTCAGCTAGTCAATGGAGGGCATCCAGTTGGGGAACCAGTTTAAATTGAGATGTTCCTCATATCCATCTTGAGCTCTGAAAACAAGCTGTTTGTAATGGTGGGAACTCTAGCAACAAAGAAAGCATCCAAGTCCCTTCTCAAAATCAAGGCTTGGATTAAAAAAAAAAGTATTTAAAGTGTGCTACATTTTCTCTAGAGTGGTTCCTTTGGATTTCATAAAGAAATCTAATATATCTATTTTCCCTAGGCTAATAACAACGCTGCTGTTTGTCTTCTTTATCTGGGAAAACTGAAGGATTCCCTCCATCAGCTGGAAGGGATGGTTCAGCAGGATCCTAAACACTACCTCCATGAGAGTGTTCTCTTCAATTTGACAACCATGTACGAACTTGAGTCTTCTCGCAGCATGCAAAAGAAACAGGCTCTACTTGAAGCTGTAGCTGTCAAAGAGGGCGATAGCTTCAACACGCAGTGCCTCAAGTTAGGATAAGACCATCCATTTCTTTTTTTCCTAAAACTCATTTAAGAAGCTGTATATACCTCGGCTAATCTGTAAATGTTCCTTCAGCAAGTGCAATAAAAAAGCTCTTTAATTATGAATATATGGTAAAATTATGAATACATGGTAAAATTGTTGTAATATAGGAATTTATACACTTGTCTGTATATCATCCACAGGATTTCCTATTAATCTACCATCAAATTCATCCCTGAAGTTACTGCCAGCTTACAGTGTATACCATCAAAATTATTCAGATGGGCTTTTTTCCTATTAATAGTGACCTATATAAGTTAATTTGTCCCGATGACTTTTGTTCTAGACATTCAGGATGTAGTGATTGTGTGTATAGAATTGGAGGACAGTGGAGTGATGGATGGAAAAGGTTGTAATAAAGTAGGAAATTATAAAGACAGGCTCCAGTCTAGGTTTTTTTTGGGGGGGTGTCTCTAAAGCAGTGCACTCACTCGACCCCCACAAACTGTCCTAAATTGTTTTGAGAAGAATTATGGGACACATCCTCCTTCACCTGTTTCAACCAGGCCTGCTCAGTATGGAAAACTACCATTTTGCCCTGTAACTTTACCCAATTAAGCAAGAAAGTATACCTAAATATTAATACTAGCTCTCCTTTGCTTTTATGATCAAAATGCATCAGGATTTAACCAAGCATATCAGAATAGAGGGCCAGATTGTATTCATGGCAGAAGAGACTCATCTAAAGAAAGAATCTGTTCATAATTCACTCATTAATCTTCTCTCAAAATTCTTCCCTTAAAGATAAGGAATTTTGTCCGTCAGATGAATAAACAGCATTTGCAAGCAAAAATAAATTTATCTCTGAACATGCCCTCTTAGGCCCCCACTTGCCCCTGAAATCAGCATTGAAGTGTGTTTCAGGACAAATTTAAGAAACACACAGAGGGAGAGAACAATGCATTCTATTGAGTGAGCAAAAAGCCTGCTGATTTTAACCAAGATGTGGTACATTGGTTTATTACCAAGTAAGCTCAAGAAGCTAATTATTTGAAGGTAAGGATAGCTTGTTCAGATGAAATAGGTAGATAAAAACTGGATTCACGTATCACATCCAGTCATAGCTTTCCCGATTATGATTTGTTGAATAACGGGGGCCCACATCACTCTGGGTTTACAATCGGTACCTAGCATATCATAAACTTTTGTTTTCATTGGTTTGTTAGCCACCTGGGATTATTTTATGTAATACAAATGGCTGTATACATTTTTTAAATATATAAATACAACTACAACACCCTAAGGAAAAAACAACAAACCACTCATATTTAGGCCAAGGGCAATATGATTCATCCAGAACTTCAGTACAGGAAAATAAGGTTAAGGTAAGCATGCTTTCACTTGAGAATGGACCAGACCCCAATGGTGTTCAAACACAGAAATTCTTTTCTGCACACTTGAAAGAGGGAGAGGGATAACCGGCATTATTATTATTGCCATCTCGGACTGAACTGGACCAACATGCCTTCAACATGTTACAGGTTGCTTTATTTTCCCTCTTTTGCCCACAGGTGAGGGCATTCCCACATAGGTGGCCACGTGCATCCACAGCAAAAGATGCCGGCAATACTGGAGGGCGACAGCGAGTATATTCTCCAGATTTGTCTGCCTGGATGTATCTATAATGCATTAAGTGCTGGCAGAGCATGTCAGCAGGTGCGCTGCTCTTATTGCTATGCTTCTCACACGCTGCGCGCCAGAGAGCCCTGGATAATTCCAAAGGTTACTGTGACGGGTGACTGAATAGGCGGCGAATTGACCTGCTTTAGAGGTGAAAATGAGGAAGCCGCCTCTCCGCCAGCATTAAAAGCCTGCTGCTGCTGCTGCTTGAAAAGCCAAATTAAAATAAGGGATCTATTAAAACAAGAGAGCTGCCATTCAAACCAGACGGCGGGGGAGGAGGAAAGGGTTGCCAGCCAGCCAGGCGAGCTGCAAAGCGGCTCCCGGCCCAGCTGACGTTCGCCTCCTGTGGAGCAGAGGCGGCCGGGCGGGGAATAACGAGCTCTCCAGAGGATCCCGGTACAAAAGGGGAGAGGGCGACACGGCTCAGGCCCCCGCTGGAGGATTAGCTCTTCAGCGGGCCGGGCTGTTGAGCCGTTGGTTGCCGAGCCTGTGAAGGGCGGTGGGGGTGGGGGAGGGAACACGAGCCATCTTCCAGCTGGGATGAAAGGAAAAAAGAAGAGGGAGCGAACTCAGGTGTGATTGTAGAAATAGTAAAAAAAAAAAAAAAAAAAAAGGTGATTTATGGGTTGTCAGGAGTATTGCGGAAGGGGGGGAGGTCATTCCTCCATCATTGCACAGGCTTTCCTGAGCCCCTCCCGAGGGGGCTGCCTGCCCCGCGAGGCGACCCGCCTCAGGGATGGCGGGTGACCCGACGGGCGCCCGCGCGACAGCCCCGCCTCGGCTTCTGCTTGCCTTTCCGGTGCGCGTGCGCGTGCGATTCAAAGGGCAGGCGAATCTCCTCGTCTTGCATCTGGAGAGCGTTATTTTTAAGCAGGGTCCTCGAGAAGTAACTCCCCCCGACCCCCTCCCCGAGGCAAGCGGGGCCACGATGGGCCCTTGCAACCTGGCCCGAGAAAGCAGAGGGAAGCCGCTTCTGTTAATTTAGCTCCATGGGTGATCTCCAAAAGCTAAACAGAATTGGACCTGCCCTTGGACTGCCCATCCTTTCAATAGGATGTCCCAGCTTTGTACTTTAGAAAACAAAGAGTTTTTTTTAAATCTATCCTAGGAGAAAACAGTGGTAAATTAAACTTTTGTTACCCAGAAAACAATAAAGCTCACCTTAGAGATTTGAAAGATAAGCTATGGCTTGTTTATTCATTGTCATTGATTGAATATACAATATCCTATTATCCTGGGTTCATTGATCCTGCACCCAGGAATCATGACATTATGTAATATGCTGAATGATAAATAAGCACAAACTAAGCCAGACATAGCTGAGTGTAAAGTGCAAACCTAGCCACATTTTGCTGGCTTCTCACACAGTATAAAGCCATGATTTCATAACACATCTGCTGTAATAAGACCACAACGGCTATGGTCAGATTGCTACAAGCCATAAACTATATCCTGATTCACACAAAATGCTAAACTACCGATGTGCTTTGTACACAAGCTTTATGCTGAGCTTGTACCCCAAGTATATATCCTTCAGTGGTCATCCAAGTTCATACTACTAAAATTTAGCAGCAAAATTGTAGTCTTTTGGCAGCACAATTTACCTTTTAGCAAAATTAAATCTTTGTCAGGCTTAACCTAATGGGCTTGAATTGAGAGACAAATTAATATTATTTCCTCTGCCACACACAACGGAAAGGGACTAAATCTTACTGTTCTATGCTCTTTCTCCATCTGCATGAAGTCTTCACAAGTCTTTTAGCAATAAGGAGGTGGTGCCCATAAGAAAAAAGATGCACAATCACAAATCAATAAACCATGATTTTTTGTTGTTAGTTGCGAAGTTGTGTCCGACCCATCATGACCCTATGGACAATGTTCCTCTAGCTAATGTTCAAACCCAGATAATTAAATCTTGGTGTGTGTATGTGAGAGAGAGAGAGAGACAGGGAGGGAGGGAGCGAGGCAAAGAAAGAGATGAGATTGGATGGATAGATTGGATGGATGGATGGATGGATGGATGGATGGATGGATGGATAGGTAGGTAGGCATGCTGGTATTTCAAAGCACCTGAACCTGGCTCTTCACCCAGCTTTTGGAGAGAATGGCTGATGCTTTCTTTCTGTTTCCTTCTAGGTTTATTCTCTTTGCCATTATTGTTTTAATTGTAAACTGCTGAGAGTTGCTAGAAGTTGGATAGCATATATATTTAATAAATTATCATCCTAGATTTCTGCTGTAGTTCATGCTACACTAAACTTCAATTTGTATGATCATGATTTATTGCAGTAAATTAGATAGTTAATCCATTTATTTGCAACCGTAGGTTTTAGTAAAAATCTGTATAAAATTATAACAATCCTTACTGGCTCAATTCATGCCCCCTACAATTAATAGAAGTTAGCTGTCAACATCTTCCTTGCAGTCACTGCAAGCAAACCAACATGCTTTATTACATGTTGCTCTACACTGGTCAGCAGGAAATGGATTGCAATAAACTATGATTAGCTGAGTTCACATAATATGCTATGGTATAAACCATGATTTGAAGAACTTAATAGAGTCACACTGCACTCTAAATCCAAGCAATACAAATCACATTATGGCTTAATATGATGTGCAAACTTAGTTCCTGATTCTTGTATAAGTCGCTTCATGATTATGTAGAATTTTGTGGTTCTTAAGCCAACTGTTTCTTTTTAAGTTCTTCCTTTTTGAAGTTGAAGCATTCAGGTGCTGCAGGGAGATTTGGTAAGGACAGGGAACAGGAGGCAGAATTGACAGTTTGGACTTCCAAGTTCCATCAGATTTAGCTAATCCAGTGACCAGTAGCAAGAAGTGGTGAGGGATATAGCCAAAATATCAAATATATCAGCTTACCTATTCCATTAAAAAAAAAAAAAAAACCCTCTAAAGACTGTTACAATTTGCTCAGTATATAGGAATGTCAAGGGAAGCACCCCACTCCCAAATACTCCTCTTGATTCATTACCATTTCAATTTCAACCCATCAGGCAACTGTTCCTGTACAACCCCAAGACTTAGGAACAGCAAAAGAGGGCAACAATGGCAACTGTCCATGAAAGAGTGGCTGACTTCCATCCAGAGCACAAGGATCTGATGCTGTGTTTTGCTCTCAGGAAAAAAAAAAGATTTCTGCATTGAAATCTCTGCCTGACAGCCAAGAGAGGATTTCTGTCGGACCAGACAGCGTGTGCCAAGGGCTGGAACAGCAGGAACTTAGCAGATGGGCTTCACAGACAACTGGCACCACACCACCGCTCCATGCCCTAGTAGGCACCAGCCCTTTCGTGGATGCTAAATTTTTAATTCTGAAATTTAAAAGAACAAGCAAATGTCCTGGGGGTTTCAAGCTGCTTCTTGATTGAGAGCGGGCAGACACAGCGGCTGTCAAACCAAAGTAAACAGCGCCTCTTTGCTTGCCTAATTAAGAGCACCAATCTTTACCTCTTCAAACCAGTCAGCAGTCTCAATTTCCCAAGGTCTTCAAGTGCTCTTCTGGTTTTTAAAGGGCTATTCATCACGGCCAGCCATTTTTTTTTTTTTCCATCCCAAGAAGCAAGCAAAATGGGAAAATAGCAAAAACATGGATGGAGGCTCAGACACAATGAAACAGCCCACACTCTAGATGTGCCAGTGTGACTGCAGGACTTGAGTGCAGTCCTGTCATCTGGATTTTTTTTTTTTTTTTTTGGTCAGCCAGCTGGCTTTTGTTTTTGAAAAGCCTTCTGCTGTCCACGATCTTGTGTCTTTCACACAGTGGTGTGACAAGTAAAAATTCACCAAGTAAAGCATTCCCTAGCATGTATTCTGAGGTTTTTAACCTTTTAGTTCTGTTGTAATCTCCATGGTTCAATTAAGAGCATAACAGATACAGTATATAAAATCTAAAAGGATTATGTTTTAAAATAAATTGCTGGATGTTTGTTTAGATTCATACACAGTATTTTAAGGTGCATCATAACACACAAAGGCCACTGTTAAGTTTAGGGACCAGGAATGGAGGTGCTGCAAATCCAACAAAACATAGCCTCTTTTTCAAGAGGAAACAAGTTCCTTTTCTGATTGCCGTGGAAATCAAGGTGAAGGCAAGCTGGATTCATTCCAGGGAAGAGGACACCATTTTCAACATTTAAATGAGGCCTGGCTTGTTCCAGATTGCACAGGAGACAACGTTTTCCTTTTTTATGCCATAGCTTTTATGCAACATTTCAAGAGACTCTGGGCTTTTGGTAGGAGTTTCCACACTATTTGGCTGTAAATTAACTAAAAAGGGGCTGGATTTATGAAATTTGGCTGTAAAACACCACTAGGTGGCAGTAAAGTAATAATACAAGTAACTTAGCTTTTTGCTGCCATCTAGTAGGTATCTTGAGTTTTATAGTACAATTCCAGCCATTTCAGATGTCATTCTTCACCAAGCTCAGGAATTCCCAATGTAAAACCCTAGCATTTTTCGTAGACTGAAACAGACTCCTTAAGTCAGGGCAGTGATTGCTCTTCCATAAAAGCAAAGAATATCAGAACCCTTTAAAGGAGTTACATAATAGCAGGAAAAGATATGCTTTAAGTCATATCTAATTTTGAAGGAGCTGCAGTAATATATTCATGCTTTTTTAAAAATCAAATGCTGCATTTTACACACCTAACGAATATGGAACTAATGGAACACACTAGCAGCCTTAGAAGGCAGCTAAGCAGAAATATAGCTCCCACTTGTTGCTCTGCTGAAGCACCAATGATTCACTCATCTGTATGGTTACTTGTGCATTTTCTCATTTAGATCAGCAGCATCTCTCTGTCCATAGAGATGTATTGACTTTTAGAAACTGCTGCAATAGGGAGAGTGAGAAGAATCTAAATCAGGGATTAGTCAATCCTGTAGAACTGGGCAATTAATGAATGCATCAATAAGAAAATAAATATCTGCATTTCAGTGGGCTTACAGGAGAGGCCTAGATCATTTGAAAATTAAAACAAAATACTGTTGATTTTCTGTATTCCTTGGTTATATTCGCACAATTCGGAACAATAAAAATAACTATTTCAGCCTAGCTAAGCGCATCCAACTGTATAGTTCAGCACATTGTATAAATAAGCTGTGTAGAGTTGCCCTGGCGATATAAATGTCTAATAACAAATAAATCCAAGAAATGTGGTCAGGTATATATAAACTAGTTAGCTATAGATAAGCATATTGTGTAAATGCAGCCATGATTTTAAGCTTGGTTACCACATTTTTACCCTGCCACAATCAAAGGAATCTCGGCATCTTGTATAGATAATAAAACAAGTTAAAATATCCATGCACTAAACCAGGGGTGTCAAACTCAGATTGTCACGGCGGCATCACATGACGTATCTGGGCTTTTTTCCCCTTCGCTAAACCGGGTGTGGCGCATCTGGCCCGTAGGCCAGGAGTTTGACAGCCCTGCACTAAACCTAAAAGAAGCCATCAGAACAGAAAAAATAGGATCTTATATATAAGCCTAGGAGAATGCTCTCCCAAAAAGTTCAAGTCTTCTTAAGAATTTCTGAAAAACAAGGGTTTCGGTTTAATCCACTATTTCCCAAATCTCAGCAACCTTAAGATGTATGGGCTTGAGTCCATACATCTTAAAAGTTCCTGAGATTAAGAAACACTGGTCTATAGTAATCTTTACCAGAAAGGAGGCTGCTCCAAAGCATCAGCTCAGCACAGAAAAGCAGCTTCAGCCCCACCCCAAACATCTTAAGCCTAGCAACTTTTTAAATAACTGAAAATGGAAATATATTACTTTTAATTCAAAAGTAATATAAGTCAGTTTTAAGAGCTGACTTTCATCTTTAGGTAATTAATGTTTTGATTATCATAATTCTTCTGCAGCATCAGAATTCCCTCGCAACTGCTACGTATTTTATAAAACAACATGGGATATCCTGGTTGCATATCAACCAGGCTCACGTGTTAGCTTAAAACACTGTTGGCTGGTCAGCGGCTCATTTACAAACATAGCCGGCAAGATTACTTTATTCAGCCAGTTGGGCAAATTTCGTCAACTCAGTTAATTCAGTAAATATAGTTCACTTAAACAAGAATTAATCTGGGTACAAATATGGCCATATCCATCACATCCAGTTTGGCCATTTATGTGGATTTAACTTTGACTGAATGCCACAGAATTTACTGATTGGGTTTTATTTATTGTAGCTGATAAACCTATGTCTATCCAATCTTTGTAGGACTGACATTTAAAAACAGATTTCACACTTCATATCTGGATTTTCACAACCCCGTGCAAATCTTCCGTTACAGTGATTACAAACCCAAGCATGCAGTGTGAGCATTTACGTATGCATCTTACACAGATGAACCCCTCAGTAGGTGATACAAACACCCAACAACAACAAGCTTCCTTAAAAAGGCTGAAGACAATTAAAAGATAGAATATTATTTTATTAGCATTACAACATTAAAGCAACTATCAAACATAATAATGCTTTAGGTTAATGCAGGAATGAATCAGAGAAGTATTGCTGTAAGAGGAGCAAGAAAGGATTGATATTCTCAATTGGGATCTGCAAACTACATAAATCACTATTGTATGTAAAAATCCATTCATCCAAGGACAAAATTTGATATTAAAAATTGATATTTGAGAGAGGGGAAATCAAAGATTTATCACCTGCAGATGCCGTTAACATAGCCGCTTTGCCATTTTAATGTTACAGATGTTGCAGGATGTTCCATGCCTCATGTTTGTCCTACTGGTTTATTGTACTGTTTGTGACAAAAACTGTTGGTACTGTGCTCGAGCAGGAAAATGGTCAGCTGGTCTGTTATAAGCAATCCACACTGGTTCTCCAACGAACAGTCTCATTGCCTTGACATAATTCTGGGAGGAGAAACACAAGAATTCACACTCAGTATAAGAATTCACTTTCATAAAAAAATGGTAGTTTGCTTCAAACTACCAAAAGGCTGAAAGAATTAAGAACAATTTTGCCATAGTGTGTTTTGCCATACACACTATTAAGATTTTTTTTTATTTTTTTTTTAAAAAGAAACATTAGCATATATAATACTTAAGAACAGAGTTGGAGTGATTTTATTCAAGCCTTAGAAAATATCCAGACTTTTAAAAATATAGCTATAACCCATAGTCTGATTTTCTTCGCCTGGTTTGCAATATTGACATTGTAGAAGAAATAATAGTGATATAAATCACTTCAAGTCAGCCAGGTACCAGAGTCAATATATTCAAAATCCCATAAGGGAAAGAAGTTCTTTGGACATTTGGCAGATTTAGAGTTCCATCATTTTATTGGCCTTGTTCCTGAGTCTGGGAGAAACTGAATTTGAACAGCTGGTGCTTTTCGCGCATATCATCTCAAGCAAAAGTTGGTGTGATGTTGTTCTTCAAAGCATGGGAGCAGGAAAACTACGGCCATTTAAATGAAAATACCACTTTGTGTATGATATTCCCTAGTCCACGGGTTGGAAAGCACAGGACACACCTGGAAGTTGTGACTCAACACCTGTAGGATCATAGAGCTACTACCCTGATGTAGAAAAGTGTCCATAGAATAACTCACAAATTGATATTCAATATCCACTTATTGAGTATAAAAGCAGACTCCCAAATCTGGGCTGAGAAAATCCAAGTAACCTACAAATGTCAGAAAAGAATTGCAGGGAGCTAACTCACGGCAGCCATCTAGCTGTCATGCAATTCTTGCAACCCAAACCCGGTAATCTTAGTTTTAAATTGCAAAGAATTCAAGAGGCCATCTACTTCCGCATAAATGCTGTTGTGTTTGAACTCTCAATTCACAAGGGCAAGCATGCCATTAATTGCATAAACGTTGAAAGTCTTTATGGCTTCTTAAACTATATCTTTGTGACAATCCAACTAAGACTGGAATTCATACTCTTTTTCTTTTTGCAAATCACGATGCAAATAGGCTACTCTACAACCAGTTTGCTAGTTCCGCTATCAAGAGAATACAGGAAATAACTGGGCACAGGATGGCTTAGTTCACACACTATACTGAACTGCAATCAAGAAGCAGATTTGAAATTGGATTACCAGGGACAAAGTCCTAGGCTAGTCTGAGCTTGTCTGTTAACAGCAGTTTCACTTGAAGCAACAAGCACGAGACCATCACCCCAGTCAGTATCTCTAACCTACTTAGCTAGAAAAAATGGAGAGCTTCGTTTCAGAAAGGGAAAGAAGCTTTCAAATGACAACCTTTTATTTGTCAGTGAAGAAAATAAATAATTTATTTTCTTTTTCTCTTTCTTCCTTTCTCTCTCTCTCTCTCTTTTCTTTCTCAGCAGGAGCTGGATAAGAAATAGCTCATTTCATCACATGAGCTAAAATGGAATGTAGTCTCTTGCTTATGATCGACAGCTCATGCTATAACCATGTTAGCCTTTATATTACCACATAATTATTGGCTTATATTTTTAAATGTTAGCCTCTGATCAGTAGCAGCATTTTAGCAACAGCTGCTTAATATTTAAATTAAGACATTTTTAAAAATTCAGTGGCTTAGGCAGGCCACTGTGTGTTTGAGTTATTAAACAGTATAATATCAGAGACATTAGAAATAACAGGTTATGTTGGACTAAGATCTTTTTAAAAGTCAGAATTGTGTGTTTGAGTTGTGTTATTTAGTTGTGTGTGCGGGGGAGGGGGTTAAGGTTTTGAAATGAAATGGAATAGAATGCCTAGCTATCTTAATAAAATAAAACACATTTATTATGGCATGTGGCTAGCACAAAACCTGGGATTCAGAAACACAGCCTTATACATATTTTCCCTATATAATAAAACCAACAAAAGGATCCCACAAACTGATCTCCAGTCCACAGCAGCTGAGGATAGAGACACAGCAAAATACTAGCTTCTTCAACCTTCTGTTCTGAATGCTTTGTATCCCACACAACAAGCCAAACAACAGAAAAAGCAGAGCAGATCTCCTGAGGCTCCAATGGATAGTTGCTATGGTAACACCAATCCCTTACTAAAGATGGATTTTATGACAAGGCTGGAGACACAAGTGCTCCATTTATCTATAAAGATAGCAGTTCAGAGCCGAGAAAGCATATGTGCTCTAATACTATCCTTCTCTGAACCTTAGGAATTGATTTCTAAGCCCAGAGAGTTGCTTGGAAGTCAAGAAAGTTTTCAATACTGTGCTATGATTTCAAGCAAGGTAACTCACCAATATCAAATCAATGATTTTCCATCAGTAAGATGCTAAATTTGTTAGAATGGGGTATGAATTTGTAGATGTTGCTTCTTCAAGATTCTAACCATACATTTCTACATTAGTGATTCACAGCCAAGGTATTATCAGAGCTATGTTTTTATATGCTGGTCTGCATCTGCCTCAATTCTATGTGGATTTTATTTTTATTTTTTTTTAAGAAAAACCTGTTTCATACAGATTCATCCAGTGTAAAACGGTGATAGATGCCAGCAGGAAGTGTGATCATGTCGCCCTTCTCCATAGCAATCCGGATCCACTTATCATCTTTATCACGAACATCAAAATACCCACTTCCTTCCAGGATGTAGCGAATCTCATCATCCAGGTGTAAGTGCTCTTCATAAAATATTTTTATCTAGGAGAGAGAAGGAACAGAATAGGAAGCATTTCCGTGGAGCAAGTCTATTACAAACACATACTGGTAGCATATTGCATGCTGCACAGATTGTAAGGTGCTACTTCCAAAATGCTCAAGCTTTTGTCAATAGGCAGCTGTTCAATGTTTATAAGGTAGAGTTTGAAGTTCTCTCAGACTTATCCTTACAGCAATTATACAAAGTAGATTGGCAGACTTGCAGCAGATGAAGGACTTCTGACCTTTGAACATCTAGTTGGAAAACATTTTAAAAGCACATTCCTAGTAATCCTTACAGTCCCTCAGCCTCAATTTGAGACCAGCTGTTTGTAACATTAAATCTATGAGTGCTATGTATTGAAATACCAGTCTAGTTGTTGCAGATAATAAGAATTACATAAAAGCAAATGAGCATGTTGGTTGTATTCTTTCCCTGCTCTATGCCCAGCATAGAATTTAAGCTCTTTGTTCCTCCTTGACCAGATGGCAGCACACTAGTCAAAACTCTGCAAGCTGGCAACTTGGGAAGGCTTATTTCAATGAGTGAAGCACCCTTCTAAATTGCTTGAATAGTCCTACTAAATAGGTTGTCATCTATGGGCAGATGAAGCCATATTTCTCTCTAGGTGGCATTGTTTTTCAAATATACCCTTCATAAAAATCTCACAAATTTCATGCCCCCACCCTAAACAGATCATATTGTCAGCTACCTGGATTCAATCTAGTACTACCTCGATACATTAGGATTAGAGCATCCAAAATTTCCAATTTTTGATTTTACAGGTTGTGGATTCTAAATTGCAGTTTCTAAAGGACTTGGAAGACACCAGACTGTATAAGGGTGATCTTTCAGCATTTTTTTCCCTAACACATGAAAATATCAAATTGACTGATATAAACGTATTTGAATTAAAATGTTCCTCTCCGCTACTGAGAGATATTTATGGAGACTCCCTGAGGAGAATTTGTCCTTCCATTACGCTGATGATTGGCTCAAGCAGTTGATTTGAAGTGTCACAAAAGCTTAGCTGCTCAGCAACTATTCCATATATTGTTTTAGGTTGTGTATTGGCATGTGAGAATGACCTTGAGGGACAAGGGGAAGAAATGCTTCCTAGGAAATGATCAGACAAGAGAGTGGAAGAGCCCTAGGTTTCTTAATGGTCAGAGAGAGAAAATTAGGGGAGACCCAATCTAATGGATTAGTTGAAAGTGTTGGCAGAAGATTTGCACTTTCAGACTCGCAAGGTTCTGTTAATGTACCCTTACAATAAAGTAGATTTAGCTCATCTGGTTGTGTTTCCTGTCTGATTTACTCGGGAGGGCTGACAAGATGCAAACATTCCCAGGATTTTCTGCCTCAGATACTAAAGTATTTTATAGACAGCCTTGAACACCATGCACTTCAACTTTTCCAACCTAGATCTAAACCAGTGCTTACCAACCTAAACAACTTTGTGATGTGTGGACTTCATTTCCCAGAATTGCCATTGCTAAGAATTCTGGGAGTTGAAATCCACACATCTTAAATTTGCCAGGTTGGGAAATAACATTAGCACTTAGACTTATATACTGCTTTACAGTGCTTCACAGCCCTCTCTAAGTGCTTTACAAAGTCAGCATATTGTCCCCAACAATCTGGCTCCTCATTTTATCAACCTCGGAAGGATGGAAGGCTGAGTCAACCTTGAATCTGCTGTGGATCTACAGATTTCATTTCTCAGAATTTCTTGCTGAAATCAGTGATCAGGCTGACCATTCTAGAAGTAGAAATCCACATAGCAAAAGTGTCAGGCTCAGAAAGCTGACACACCTTTTTTTTTTTAATTTGATTTATATGCCGCCCTTCTCTGGAGACTCAGGGCGGCTTACAATGCGTTAAGCAATAGCCTTCATACTTTTGTATATTTATACAAAGTCAGTTTATTGCTTATTGCCCCCACCTTGACATGGGAGTGGAGTGGAAAGCCATCCGGATGTATTTCTGCACTGAGCAGGGATTCAATTCCATGACCTTCCCTTAGAGGATAGCTATGACAGGGAGACCATTCTAGTTCCTGCTTCTCTTTCACCACAGACAATCTCAGAGCCTTTTCACATGCAGTCTTCTACTTTTGAGAGATTTTCTACCTCTGAAATCATATGTCTTGTTCCGTTCCTTCCATCAAATGTTTATTCTATCCTAGAATGTCTGGATGCATTTTGGCTTCAGACAAGTCAGACTCTGTTAGCAAGCTGTGTCCTCCTTGGTTTTATTCTCTGGGAATCAGGGTGCCATTCATTCTCTCTCTCTCTCTCTCTCTCTCTCTCTCTCTCTCTCTCTCTCTCTCTCTCTCTCTCTCTCTCTCTCTCACACACACACACACACACACACACACACACACACACACACACAGTTCATCAATTTGGATGGAATATGACTCTGAAAAGAAATAACCTTAATGCTCTGACTGGCTAATAAATGAAATGCCCACCTCCCTTTCTCCTTATTATCAGATTCAGCGAAGCTGAGGAGCTGCTAAGCCTAATCAATAATAAAACAGATGGGCGGCAATAAAACAAAACTCAATCCAGACAAAACTGGATTGTGGTGGTGCCATTATTAGGCACTTTGTTTGACTTGGAGAGGTGTCCGGGGCTTTAAGTTCAATTAAAACAAAAAAGTAGAACCTCAAACCATGCTCAGAAAAATCAAGGAGTATTTTCACTTGTTTAAGACAAAAGTATGTTAATCTATTCAACTAAGTGCTCCTTAACAATGATAGCTGCTACTTTCTGTTAATTGGTGCTTCAACATAGTCTTCAAGGCCAGACCCACGTATAATGCATTATAGAACAGGTAGTCCTCAACTTATGAACATAATTGGGACCAGAATTTCCATTGCTAAGTAAGGCAGTTGTTAAGTGAGTTGCACCTGATTTTACAGTATGACGTTTTTGCCACAGTTGTTAAAGAATCACTACAGTTGTTAAGTGAATCATGCAGTCATTAAGTGAATCCAGCTTCTCCCATGGACTTTGCTTGTCCGAAGCCTGGCTGGCAAAGTTGCAAATGGCCAGGATGGGGCAACCATCGTAAATAGATGCCAGTTACCAAGCATCTAATTTCTGATCATGCAACCGTGAGGAGGCTGCGATGATCAGTAGATAGGAGGATTGATTGTAAGTCATTTCTTTCAGTATCATTGTAGCTTCAAGAAGTCATTAAATAAATGGCTGTAAGTCAAGGACTACCTGTAGTCTAATGATAATTCTTCGGGAGCACTCAGATGATCTTTAAGGAATTCAGTGACTAAATTTACATTGATTTATTTACACTGAATTAAACTATTAATATAATGTTTCTTTTGGTTTTGTGTGATGTGTGACTTCAATTAGTCACTTATTCAAAAAAGCCATATTTAACAATGCCATTGTTTAACACAAAATATGAATCAAGCCACTGTTAGTCCACAAACCATGGTTCGGAACTGAGACACCTGGTGTACCCCAGCATGTGGGAGGGAGCATACCGCATCCCTTTTGCCTTTCAGCTCCAATCCAGGAGCCCTCAAGGAGTCGCATTCACCACAAACCATTTTATACCAAATTTATATTTCGCTGATAAACTTGTGGCTCTGAGGTAAATACTACTGCCTAACATGCAGGCAGCCCAAGTTTGAATCCAAGTAAGGGTATGACTAGCTGATGAGAACTAAGTAGCTTGAAATAGATCTATATTAGTCTCCCTTTATTTCTTTATCAGCGAAATATAAATTTATATATATATATATATATATATATATATATATCGTACACACACACACACATATATATATATACATATCACACCTTTATTATTTTTACAGATAACTCAAGGCAGCCAACATATCCAACACATCTTCCTCCTATTTTCCCCACAACAACCCTGTGAGATGATGAGTTGGGCTAAGTGTGAGTGATTGGCCCAAGATCAAACAGCTGGTTTTCATGGCTAAGGCGGGACTTGAACTCATGGTCTCTTGCTTTCTAACCTGGCATCTTAACTACCAGATCAGACCGCCTCTGTTGTTAATATGTTAAAGGTTAATATGTTGTAAAAACCCAGCCATTGGATCTACACTTAAAATGCAGTGTTCTCTGACTGGATGTCCTCCAGATGTGCTGGAGAAACAACCCCTAGCTAGAATATTGTTTTACAATCAGAGAGCACCAACCAATGTGGGGACAGCTGAACTACTGCTATAAATAAATCAGTAGGTTCAGCGGCTATGGATACATCCCAAAGGAATACTATTGTTTTCTTCCTGCCTGCTTCCCTTCCTACTCAGGCTTTTTCTTTCCCCTAACTGCCATAAAAAGTTTATTAATATAAACCAAGGAAAGGAACTACAAAAACAACCCTTACCCTTTAATTCTGAGGATGGGCAACATCTGGTTTTTAAACTTCACAGATAACCTTTTGCAGTGCCAATTTTGAAATGGCAGGCTCCATCTTTCATGAAATGTATCAGCTCTCTGCCTAACAACTAATTAATTTCTATATTTTCTAGTCCGTAGTCCGGCATCTGATAGTAAGAATAAATAAAAGTGTGACAGAATGAAATATTCTATCTCTGGGAAGATAGGACATTAGAAAGGGTCAGATTTCAGACGTTGTAGCCAAATCAAAGCTTCATTTATTTATTTTGTTTTTGCATCTATGTATCTAGCTCCTTTTGACAGGTTTCTGACAATGAATCCTTCAGTGGCCTAACTATTTTTCAGAAGCCAGGTTATTATCATCCTTCCTGTTACTGCTAGAAGAAAGTCTAAATCTAGTAAATAAATAAATAAACAATGACAGAAGTATTTTGTCTTTCTTAGGATAATTTTTAAAAATTAATGCTAACCACAACAAGTGAGGATATTCCTAAAATGAATCAAGAGAAATAGATCAGGTATGCATTCTTAATTTTCTCCAGCGATCAACTAAAATATTCATAGCACTTCAAATGCATTGCCTTGACAACCACCTAAGAAAATTAAAGAGAAGTCTCTCTTCCTGAATTATCACTCTAAAAATCTCATACTTGTTATTTCCATTTCCTTTGGAAGCTTGATATATCGTACACACTCGTCTTATGTCAGGAAAACTACTTTGTTTAGTCCCCAACTCATTTGAACATTCCTATGCCATTCCCTTTGCTTAACCATTGTTTATTAAATAAACTACAATAATAATCTAAGACTAATAAACATATTTATGGCTTAGCCCCAGCATAATCTGTAAACTCAACCACTATTTTTGATAGAGCAAAGTGATTTTGAGGACTGCCTCAACAGGAGCAGTAGGAATTAAATATGTGTCATTTCACCAGACACTAGAAAAATATATATTTATTTAAAAGTCGTGCATTCTATCATTAAATTCACATGACAGAATTCTCTGGCTGTTTAGTTACCAGAACATTGTTATAAAAATTAGAAAGCAGCTAAAAGGTATCTACACTTATACACTCACATATTCCTGTTACAGAAGATATGAAGTGGGGAATTACTTCTTAAACAAAGGGAATCCACTGCTCAGACAGCAGAATAGAAACTTTTAAAACTGGCACACACTCTAGTGGTAAATTCCAGTCTTTACAATCCTCCCAAAGCTCAAACAAAGCTGTAGTTATTACCTTCTCTTCATAATTTGGCAGCATATCTTTGCTTATCGTTATTATATCCATCCAAGAATAGTTCTTCTCCTTACGAATTTTGGCTAATTCTGGGTCAGTCTCATAATTGTCAGCATCCAGCTACAAAATAATAATAATAAAAAGGATTGTCTTGGTTCACTTATTCAAAACAAGGTAACCGGCATTCTGATGTACAAGGAAATTAAGATCTCTCTAAAGCATTTTTTTCATGCTGAATTGAGGAAGAAATAGGGCTACAAAAAATACGACTTGTTTAAATACGATTATGCTTCACACACAATTGAAAATTGGGTCACCTAAGGCTCAGCAACACTAACAAGATTTTGCAATCATAATAGTTTACACTTATTTACTTTCCAAAGATTTCACATGCAGCCTTGCAACTTTTTTCTCTTGAAAGCTTGCCAGTGTGTCTTTAAGAAGTGATGAATCATTTGTCAAAAAGAATAAAAAATTGTGGTCAAGAAAAAAGGTGGAATACTCAGTTTAGATAACCAAGTGTTTTTCATCCTTTTGGAACTCTTGAACAATACCAATTCAGTAAAGCAAACCGGTCCCAATTATCAAATTAATATTTCCTTCAGATAAATAACTTTAATGATAGATGCATGCATGGCCTCTTCCAAGTCATGCAGAGCATCAGTTTTCCTGATTCGGTAAGCATTCATGTACTGATATATTATCCTACAATTCTGCAAATACCCCCCCACCCCCGCCATCAGCCTAATCATATGAATGGATGTACCTTGGCTTCAGAACAATCCCACAATTGAAACATTAATCTAAATAGGTACATGGATCAAGGATCATCAGGATTGTTTATTAAAAGGATAAAACATCTTCAGAGATTAGCAATAATATTCTTATTTTCTAGATCATTTTGATTCTTCAGAAATGAGATTATGACAAAGCCAGCTTTGTAATGTCATTATTAAGTTTTCCAGAGAAGGGAAAACAGCTACCTCAAGAGCTTTAAACCCTTGCTTAAGTCCTTCCCTGGATTTTCCTCAAGGCAGCTTGCCATCACCACGAGGGCAGATTTCCAAAACAACAAAATTAGCCTTAGTATGGAAAGCAGCATGAATCAAGCAAACAAATGAGATTAAGTTTAAATCCTGACAAAACTAATAGGACTTTTCTAGTATATTTATCAATTTTTGAGACTGCTCAGGTCCGTATTAATAATATCTGTATTTCTCCTCCTTCTAAATCAGGGGTCTCCAACCTTTGCAACTTTAAGCCTGGTGGACTTCAACTCCCATAATTCCCCAGCCAGCAATTCTGGGAGTTGAAGTCCTCCAGGCTTAAAATTGCCAAGGTTGGAGACCCCTGTTCTAAATGTAATAGCTCTACTTCATAGGAAGGAGTAGCAGCAGTGTAAAGCTGAGAGAAGCACAAATGCATCTATCTTGCCCAGGTCATCCAGAGATTGCCCTGCCTTTTCTAATGCAGTTTTCCTGTCTTCTAAATGTGTTGGATTTCAATTCCCATAATCCCAAACCATAATGACCTTCTATTACCGTAGCTGAAATCCAACACATCCAAAGGGAATTAGGCTGAGGAAAGCTATTATAAGGCAACAACCTTCCACTTTTTTAGGTGTACAATAAAGAAACAACCAAAACAAAGGTGCAGGAGATTTTGGATTTTTTTTAAGATACAAGTTTTTAAGGTCTGCCTATTAAATTAGCCAATTCTACCTAAATAAATACGAAGTATTGATGAATGACTAGGAAAACAGTCTTTCATGGACTTCATAATTGGAGCTATAAAAGGCCTTGCATATCACAATGATACCAAAAATAATACTGCTGAGAGGCTACATTCTCAGAAAGATCATCCACTGTAAAAAGGTCATATCCAAAGGACCAAATTAAAGGAGGAATAACAGATCTTCTACCGTAGTAATCACAGGGAAAGAAATGAGTAGGTGTCCTTATTACCAAAAGGGTACCAAAGCCAACGTAGTTAGTAAAGTTAGTGTAGTAGTTAGTTTATCTTTAAGCATGACTAAATGATATAATGTTCTCAACTCCAAGACAAGCCATTCAATATTTCAGTGATCCGCATCTATGGTCCAACCACAGATACAGTTGATATGAAGAGTGCGCACGAGAGAGAGCGAAGCAAGCATGTGCAAGAGCGAGCAAAGCAAGCAAGCGCACGCAGCCCCACTGCAAACCAGTAGTAAAGGTAAGTAGAACCCACCCCTGCCCCACACCTAAAAAAGGTATATTAACAATACACTAAAACACTACCATTACACCAGCAATAATAAGAACAGTTGGCATTGGGTATACAAAACCAAGCAGGAGAGGGACTAACAGATTTTTGCCAAGAAAATACAATATTCAGAACAAATATTTTCTTTTCAACAAAAGAAAAGATAACTCCACACACGGTCATAATTGCAATGCTCTCTACATGGGGCTGCAATGCTCTCTACATGGGGCTCCCCTTGAAAAGCACCCGGAGGCTCCAACTGGTCCAGAATGCGGCTGCACGGGTGGTTATGGGCGCAACTCGTTGTGCCCACGTGACACCCCTCCTGCGCGAGCTACACTGGCTCCCAGTGGTCTTCCGGGTGCGATTCAAGGTGTTGGTTACCACCTTTAAAGCGCTCCATGGCATTGGACCTGGATACCTTCGAGACCGT
This sequence comes from Pituophis catenifer annectens, assembly GCF_029215685.1. NCBI lineage: Eukaryota > Metazoa > Chordata > Lepidosauria > Squamata > Colubridae > Pituophis > Pituophis catenifer. Next base: position 131,494,419 of record NW_027256881.1, read on the forward strand.
CTTCTGCCACCAGTAGCCTCCCACCGGCCAGTTCGCTCCCACAGAGAGGGTCTCCTCAGGGTGCCATCGGCCAAATTATGTCAGATGGCGACACCCAGGGGGAGGGCCTTCTCTGTGGGAGCCCCAGCCCTTTGGAATGAACTGCCCCCAGAAATTCGTAAAATCTCTGATCTCCGTGTATTTCGCTGTGCCCTCAAAACCTTGTTGTTCCGCCAGGCTGGGCTATCAATGTAAAGATTTTAATTGGTTTTAAATATGGGATTTTAAATTTGGGGTTTTATAATTGGGCCTATCATTTAATAATTTTAATTATTTTTAAATTTTGTCTGTCTTTGTGCTTTTAATCAGGCTGTACACCGCCCTGAGTCCTTCGGGAGAAGGGCGGTATAGAAATAAAATTAATAAATAAATAATAAATAAATAAATAAATAAATAAATAAATAAATAAATAAATAAATAATTGGAGGATCATCAATTTCAATATATTCTGCAAGTAAAGATGGAATTCTATTCAATTAGCAAAAATAAAAACCAGTACTGATTGCAATTGTCTCATTAACGTTTTCTTCCACAATCTCAATTTGAAACGAAAGAAAACAAATGCAATCACCAGACCAACAAGAAACGGCTCCTGTGATGTTCTATATAATTAAGTGGTGAACATAATGAATAAATGTCATGGATTGGATTTGCTAAACTTGCCTGAGGAACTGAGGACTGAAATTCATTACATCATTATATGATATAATATGAAGCATACAGATAGTTCTCACTTAATGACCACTCATTCCGCCACCTCCAGTTGACCTTTGCCATCTTCTTCCTCCTGCTGTTGAGGAGGTGTGATAAGTCTGGCCCTTCACAAGGCAGCTGCTGGTTGCATAAGGTCTTTTTCCAAAGGCCACACACGACCTTCTTGAGGGCTTCCCACGGTCAGCAACTGTTTCACGAAGGGCCAGGCTGGGTGCACCTTATCAGCAACAGCAGAAGATGGCAAAGGTCAGCTGGGAACAGCAAAAACAGCAAAGTGGAACTTTCATTCCCTCCTGGCTGTACTTACTAGTCACCACAGCCATTTTCCCACCTGCCAGCCTGCTTGTGAGTCGCCCAGGACTCGCAACTTCCTAACAGCATCCCCAATGACTTTGCTTGTTGAAAGCCACAACTTGTGAGATCCTTGTTTTAACAGCCCGTAATTCTCTCTTAAACCAAGGCAACAGGGACTGTTGCCATTGATACACAATGTGGTCATGTAACGTTCCCCTTTATGACCACATCACTTAGAAACGAAAAGTCCGATCCCAGTTATCAATGGTATCAAAAGCTGCTGAGAGATCAAGGAGCGAAAGGATGGCCACACCACTCCTATCCCAGCTTTATCACAGGTCACCCACAAACATGAGCAAAGTTGTCTCTGCATTAAACCCCAGTCTGGAAACCAACTGAAATGAGTCCAAATAATCTGTTTTTTCCAGAGCCCTCTGGAGCTAAAGCCTAACTACCACATTTCCTAACAAAAAGGAAGGCTGGAGACTGGATGATAGTTGTCCGGGACTGTTGGGCCCAGTAATATCTTCTTGAAGAGAGGACATAGCAAAACCTCCTTGCCAACCTTTTCCTCAGAGAAGTTGACACCACATGGACCCAACCACACGCCAGTTCCCAGGCAATCTTAATTATCCAGGAGGATATGATCTAACAAACAGTAGCTGAGGTAACAGATTGGAGAACCCTGTTCGCTTCCTCTGGAGGCACAGGGCTAAAATTGCTTCAGATAATTACACGAGATCTTGATCTGAAAGCTTCAACAGGACCTGCCTGGTCGGAATCCAACCCAAGCGAGTATGAGCGACTTATCTGCTACATAGCAAGAATATTCGCAGCAGCTGGTCCCTCCCCAACAGTATAGAAGCCACACAAAACAACAGGAAAAATGAGCTGAAGGTACAGATTCTCTAACCCCTCAGTTAAGTCACCCACATCTGGCTTTTGTAGTTTTTTTTAGCCTCCGGGGAAAACTAAAATTAGCGTCTAGCATTACTAATGTAGACATTATCCTGTATTTTTTTTTTTTAATCCTGCCCTCTGCCTCACAAGACAAGAACCTGTCCTACAACAGTGGGAAGAAGTCCAAGGAACTGATGGATTTTATATTTTCATGACAACAGGGAACAAACCTTGTTCCTCTTCCAAGTAAAATGATTTGCAACTAAATGAGGTCCAATCAAGTCTTCCCTGAGCAGTTCTCTTCCAGATCTGTACTACAGTTCTCTTCAATTCCAGCTCAGTCAATCAGCGCAAGGGGAAGGGTGTACTGAACTGTCTTTTTGTTTGTGTGGAATTAGGAAGGGGGAGTGTTTTGCATTTATGGGAGAATCACTGTTTGTAATTTGCATACATCTGTTGCCTTCATAGGTTATTGGTATGAATATTTACAACTGTAATGCATGGTATTCTCCTGGTCAACTAAACAGAACACAAAATGATCTGCAAAGGTGAATTTTAATGCATGAAAGCTTACACCATGATAAATTTGTCAGATGTTAAAGTGTCAGCAGGTATTATCAGCGATGCTAATGATTACTGTTATTAATAATTATACTTGGTTTGCAAATTTCCTTTCATGACCCACTAACGTCCCAGAGAACTATAGCAATGATCCCATTGGATAAATTAGACCCAAAAAGGCCAAGGGGCTGGACTCACACCAGCTTCACCAAGCCAGCAACTGATTGAACTGGCAATATTGTACAGTAGACAATACTTTTGGCTAGGTTGTGTGTGTTTTGTGTGTCTGTGTACATGTCCATGCATTAGTCTGTTAGTTCTGATGTTGTGAAACCCATAAAATGGGTTGCAGGCCCCCTTTAATATAAGTCAAGGGGATAAACAGAAGAGAGGCAATCCAAAGCATAATATAAAATGTGAAAATATGATCACATTTTGTCATTAAAGCAAATGCCATCCGTTAAAACAGAACTTGTAGGAGCTGTCAGTTTTTCAAGAGGTCAGATTCCCCTGTACGATCTCCATAACTGGATTGCTTTTTTTAACGCATTTTTTCAGGGTAAAGAAGGGGGGGGGAGAAACACCAAATAAAAAAATCAGTGGGAAAGGCCAACAAGAAAACGTGTGTGTGCGTGTGTGTGAGAGAGAGGGGGGGGAGAGGAAGGAAGGAAGGAAGGAAGGAAGGAAGGAGAGAAAGAAAGGAAGGAAGGAAAGAGAGGAAGGAAGGAAGGAAGGAAGGAAGGAAGGAAGGAAGGAAGGAAGGAAGGAAGGAAGGAAGAAAGAAAGAAAGAAAGAAAGAAAGAAAGAAAGAAAGAAAGAAAGAAAGAAAGAAAGAAAGAAAGAAAGAAAGAAAGAAAGAAAGAAAGAAAGAAAGAAAGAAAGAGTCAAAGAGGAACATTTTCCCCCCACGGTCTCTCCAAGGCTTGGAGTTAACCTCGGTTAATTCAAGAATGAAGGTCGCTTAATGAGGGCGGCCAGTATGCTCCGTGGCTAAGGGTGGATTTGGGGCTCCGTCCCCACCACCCTCGGCAAGGCCGGAAAAGCGATCCTCCCCACCGACCACAAGTCAGTCGCCTTTGCCTCGGGCTCGTGCGCCAGATCCCCCAGCCTGGTTTTGCGCAAGCTCGCTACAAACGGAGCCAGATCCCGGGCAGCCTTTTTTGCAAGTCTCGGACGCGGCCCGCCTCCCTCCTCCTGCTCTGCCTACTTTCCAGTAAAAGACGCCGATCCGGCTCAGCTGCTCTAGGCTGACCGGCCGATCCGGCTCTGGGCGATGCGGCTTCCGGGGGTCCTCCCGGGAATCGTCCATGTACCAAGCCTCCACCATCGTCCCCCTGCCACCGAGCCTCCGCTCCCGCCTCCCGCGCCGCCTCCGACCAGGCCCGAGGGAGACGCCTCCCCGGCCCGCCCCTCGCCGGCCGCCAGGACGTCGTCCCGGTTTTCCTGGCCTGGAGCTGATGCGCTGCCTCCGCCAAGACTCCTAAACTAAACTCGGGGGGGGGGGGGATTTAACTTCCAAGGGCGGTAAACGAAAGTCTACCGTTTGCTACGGAAGTGCCGATTCCCCTCCAGGGGTTTCGCAGGAGAGGGCAGAGCCCAGGCGTTTACAATGGTTGAAGCACGGCGGGCCTTTCCGTCTGGGCCTAAATACAGGTGCAAGTCCGGTTTTAGCATCCCGGATCACGCTCCTCCCGCCACACACACCCCCAACACACAACGTCCTACCGCTAGTTCCGTTGTTTGGCCTTCGCTTTGTGATGTCTGCTAGTGAGAAGAGGGGAAGGGAGGGATGGGTCAACCTCATGAGGCGTGTTACCTCTCTTGTCACCCCCCACCTCCAGGCAGATGGCTTCTTTTGAGCTAATGGGTTCCCTGAGTACAGGTGGTCCTCGACTTAACGACCACAATTGAGCCCAGCATTTCTGTCACTAAGTGAGACAGTTGTTAAGTGAACTTTGCCCCATTTAGGACCGTTCTTGTCACCGTTGGTAAGTGGATCGCTGCAGGTGTTAAGGTAGTTACATGGTTATTACATGAATCTGCCTTCCCCATTGACTGTGCTTGTCAGAGGTTCACAAAAGGTGATCGCAAAAGGACACTGCACCATCACAACAATGAGTCAATTGCCAAGCATCTGAATTTTAATCACCTGACCATGGGGATGTTGAAATGGTCATAAGTGTGAATAATAGTCATAAGTCACTTTTTTCAGTGCCGTTGTAACTTTGAATAGTCTCTAAATGAAATAACTCATCATTCTCCGGGTCTCTCGCAGCTAGCAGGTTTCCCCATTTGGCAAAGCAAGACTCCAGTGGAAGCTCTCAGAAAAGCAAGGAGAGGGGAAAACAAGATACCTGGAAAAAGAATTTTCTCTGATGCAAAAAGAGACAGCACCAGGCACTGGAAGAGGAACTTTTAAGACCCGAGAAGAAGATTTCTCTTTCCCAAAAGTTGGAGAAACATTTAGTTCCTCTCTTCCTGGAAAGAACTGAATAGCAGAAGGTAAGGGATGAAGAACCTAAACCAGGGCTGTTAAACTCGCGGCCCACGGGTCAGATGCGTCACGTGATGGCGACGCCCACGTCCGGTTTGGCAAAGGGGGAAAAAGTCACAATACCTCGTGTGACACTGCCGTGACGACACGAGTTTGACACCCCTGATCTAGGCTGTTTAAATTACTGAAGGGAAGAATGTGCATTTTGAAAGTCTACCACAACTGTTTGTTGAGGGCAAGTCTTACAACATTCTCTAAGGAAGAAAGGAGTTCCCCAATAATTTCTCAACAGCAGGATTCCCCGTGGAGTGCTAAGAGTACCAGCTCTACTGAAAAAGCCTCTTGGTGTGACTTCCCTTGGGATTTCAGAGATGTGGGCACAACAATGGAGCTGCAAACTATTGGAAAGACAAGTGGACAATGGGCAGTAGGATGTTCAAACATAATCCTTGGCTGCCTTGTATGGTAACTCAGGATGGATGGATAACTTTTGAGCAGATGTGGATCTGAAGCCAACCTCCCAACTTTTTGGATTACTGAAGGAGGCAATAAGGAAATGGAATACTGTAGTATCGCTGCCAATGATGTGGCTGAAGATGTTCAGCATGGTGGACAGCAACGCTTGAGAATGGAGACAGGAGGCTTTAAAAGGGCAACCTGCTCCCATTTTGGTTCTTCAAATCACCCCTCCCAGGAACTGACCATTTTGCTGCCAAAGTTCAAGTGATGTACTATACTCCCAGGTTGCTGAGGGGTGCATGCCTTCTTAGGTTGCTCTCCCTTCCCGCGGCTATTCAGGATGTGCAGGAGAATTTCTCTCTGATGCTATTTCAAGCCTTTTGGGTGACACACTTTTAACAAATGAATAAATGGAGCAAACAGATTCTAAGAAAAGCAACAAGAATAATCAGGGACCTGGAAACTAAATCTCATACTGGGGGAACTGAGTCTATTTAACCTTGAGAAAAGATGACGGAGCAGGGATGCAAAAGTACTTTCAAGTACCTGAAGGGGCATCAGACAGAAGAAGAGCAAGACCTGTTTTCTTTCGTTTCAGAACAAGAGTATGGAATAATGGATTTAAATTATAGGAAAGCCTTCTGGCTAAATGTTAGGGAAAGATTTAAGAAAGCAGTTCCACAGAGAGATCAATTACTCAGAGGGGATGAAAATCAGAATGCATCTGGTGAAATGAGCTGCATTTCACAAACGCTTATGCTTTTTAATAAAATTGGTTAGCATGACAAGATGGCTCTTGAGTTTTGGCCACCACAGAGTAACACAGCTGTCTTCCTACCACGATAGATGTATTTGGTTCTCTCTTATTAGATATGTTTAAGCGTAGACATATGTAAAGAGCTATCTCTCTGGAGAAGACTGTGGTGCTAGAGAAGATAGAAGGAAAGAGAAACGGGTGGATGGACTCAGTTACCATGGCAAGGATGCACTGTTGAAAGACAAGCCCTTCTGCTTTAAGGAACTGAAAACACAATGCAACAGTACAGAAAATACTTTACCCATTATGTATTCCCATCCTATTTCTGCTTTTAACCAACCTTGAACAAAACTTTGGAAATCCTTGAATCTCTGCACGGCCCATTTTTGTTAGAACTAGGACTTCTTAAATATTTTCAGGGAGGGAGTTTTATTTTGGGCATCCACAGTAGGAAATAAACTCTGCTTTGTTCTGTGGGGCTTTCTTCTGAGTGAGCTGACACACTATATTCCCCATTCCCCAATATTTACATACAATAGAAGCTAAGGTCTGCAACCTTTAAGTGCTGCAAGCTTTCACCGTGAAAGCAAGGGCGGAGGCTAGAAACTGGCCAAGAGACAGAGGCCGGGTAGCTGAGATGCCAGAGGACGAGATCAGATCGCATGGCTTCGCCGAGGAGAATGGTGTATGTCAATGTTTGTGTCTGTTTGATTTCACTTCAGATAAGCAGCCAAGCAGAAAGCTTGTTGTCATCTTGGGTCTCTTTGCAGAGGAAAATTTGGGTAGTATTACTGCCTTTTCGTCTAGCAGGGAAGAAATGGAGCATGTGTAGAACCCCAAGAATTTATTGTGCTTAAGGCTCAAGCTATAGATACACGCTTCGCCTTGAACATTAAATTCCAGACAGACACCGCTCACAGCTGGAGCCTAAGGAAACACCAAATGTTGCTTCTTGGTTGTGTTTGCTTCTTTCTCAATTATTTTTAATTTAGCTCCCCTCTTGCTTGTGGATTTCCAAGCATATGCCAAGCACAGCTTCCACATATCAAATGGTTTTTAGTTTGCTGGTGCATCCAAAAACTGACACAGGGCAGGATCAAAAGCAATCAGCAGGATTTTTCTAAACTTGTCTGCTCTCACGGATGCCTCCAGGCCTGCATTTTCTCCAGTTCCCAGGACTGCAGGAAATGCACCTCACGAAGTGCTCCAGCAAATCAATTCTGAGTCAGATGCTGCTCTCAATATCCCCCCTTAGTCCCTCTAGGCGAAACTGAAGGAATTTCTTCTAAGCTAAGCAGGCCAGTAGGCTGTCTGGAAAAGACAGATAGGCAGAGAGAAAATGAGTTCTAAAGGTGCAGGTAATGGAAGACTTTGTTAAATGGTTCAGCTCTAGCTAGAAGACGGGATTGAGTAGCTGGGCAACAGCTGTCAGCACTGGGCTATCTGATTTTTCTTCTAGTCTCATAGCTCAAGTGAAGAAAGTTAAATAGTGCAGTAATAAGATTTTTAGGTCAAGAGTTTTAGAAATATAAATATTACTCAAAATTTAGCTTTTGGAAAAGCCAGAATCTTACAGCTCTTTTAAAATTGATGCATTTATCATGGCACCAGCTTTTTAGGTCTAAAGCCCATGATATAATGTGCCTGAGAGTTAACAGGTCAATAAGTGATTGCCAATGATGCCTATTCTTGAATGAAATGGAGATTTTGGTGGAATGGATTTCCTTCTTTTCCCTACAGCTCCCATATATCTGTCCAAAAACGGCTTCAAACTATAGGGGAAATAGTTGAAACAGATACAAGATCAAGAGAAGTAATTATTCATTTCTATTCTGTGTTGATCAGAGTTCACTTAGACTACAGGTAGTCTTCGACTTACGACCACAATTGAGCCGAAAATTTCTGTCGTTTCAGTGAAACTTTTGTTAAGTGAGTTTTACCCCATTTTATGACCTTTCTTGTCACAGTGAATCACTGCAGCATGGTTGTTAAGTGAATCTGGCTTCCTCATTGATTTTGCCTGTCATAAAGTTGCAAAAGGTGATCGCATGATCTTGGGACAGAGTAACGGTCATAAATATGAATCAGTTGCCAAGCATCTGAATTTTGATGACATGATCGTGAGGATGCTGCAAAAGTTGTAAGTGTGAAAAATGATCATGTCACCTTTTTCAGGCTGTTGTAACTTTGAACAGTCATTAAGTGAACAGTTGTAAATTGAGGACTACCTGTATTATTCCACTCCTGGCAACCAAATTAATAAGCGGTTGAAGGAAAAATATATGAGGCAGTGGTGAAATCCAAATTTTTTTACTACCTGTTCTGTGGGTGTGGCTTGGTGTACGTGGTGTGGCTTGGTGGGCGTGGCAGGGGAAGGATACTGCAAAATCCCCATTCCCACCTCACTCCTGTAGGAAGGATATTGCAAAATCTCCATTCCCACCCCATTCTGGGGCCAGCCAGAGGTGGTTATTTGCCGGTTCTCCAAACTACTCAAAATTTCTGCTACCGGTTCTCCGAACTGATCAAAATTTCCACTACCGGTTCTCCAGAACCTGCTGGATTTCACCCCTGATATGAGGAAAGATTGAAGACCTGGGTCATGTCTGATATGGAGAAAAGAGACATGATGACCATCTATCATGTAGAAGACATGTATTGTTCTAGAAGACAGAAACAATGGTCAGAATTACAATGGAATACATTTTGCTTGGGCATCAATAACAATTTCGTATTGATAAATCATAAAAAACGATGCAACAGGCTGTCTGAAGAGGTAGTGGGCTCTACTTGACTGGAGGCTCAAGTAGGCTGGATGGCCATCCATTGGTGATTCCAAAGAAGTGGATCCCTCTAGTGGAACTGGAATAAATTGCATTCAAAATCCATTCCTGTCCTTATACGTCATTTACATGCAGATGTTTACTCCAAAATAAGGTCTATGAGAATACAATTTGCCCCCAGTTTGTTTTTCATTTACGGCATTAATATACAGTTTATTTCAAATGCAACTTCTAGAGATCCGCACATAAAATAATAAAACACTATCCTCAAATGTATAAGAGCACTCTAAAACAAAGTCCACTTATTGTCCAGTCGCAATGGTGACAGTCCCAAATGCTGTGCTGAATGAACAGCATTTGCTTTCTGAAATGACAACAAGATGGGCACCAGTCCAATCCTTTCTCTTTCCTGCAGAACTTCCCATCACGCATCATCCAAAATAGAAGGAGGAAGGTGGGTTGGATATGTTCGTTCATCTTGAGTTATTTGTGAAAATGATAACGGTGGGATACAAATAAAAAAAAAAAAAGTAAACAATCTGTTCTTCCATTCGTAGAAGGCACACTTGGCAGTCAAGCCATTAATAACTTAGCTGTTGTAAGGACTTGATTAAACTAGTCTTGTGCAGATTATGCAAAGTGTTGTAAATCTATAGCTATTTCCATATGCATTTCCTGCTTCTTTCATACCTCTTGTAGTTACTTATGCTTATCCCATGAGATACCAGCCTCTCTTACTACTGCGTAGGTACTTCAATCATTGGTAGTCAACATTAGTTGTTGTTAAAATAGACTGTGTTTATATTTAAACACATATATATTTAAATATTTAAATATTTAAATTGTTTATATTTTTCCCATGCGAAGGAAACCAGAAATCACTCAAAAATTCTGTGGCCTTTTAAAAAATGAAAACCTTTGAATGAATCCCCTAAGAATGTAAATATGCACACTGTTTTTAGCACTTTCCTGGGCTCCATTTGCTGAGTTATTTAGAGATATGGAAGATATGCGATAACAGTAAAATGTTTTTTTTTTCTTTAATTGGCAAAAAGAAAACTGAAGGTTTTATGAATGCTGTCTCATCTGAAAGATTAAAGCAGCTTTGCTTCTGCTAAAACACAACATTAAAGTATTTAATGCATCCATCCAGATCGTAACACATTGAGTTGGAAGCGAGTCCAAATATTCATTTATTTAAAAGATTTGTATAGCTGCTTATCTCAAACAACTCTGAACGACTCACAACAAATATAAACATTTTTAAAAAAAATTTGATCAATAACCAGTCATGTATGCAATGATTTTACCAAGCTTGGAGGTACATAAAGAATTCTTATTAAATTAGGAATAAAATAAAAATGAAATGCAAGTATTACATAGTTCAATTATACAGTATTACTATTATACAACTAAAAGTGTTATAGTCTGAGGGAAAGTTAACATTTACTTGGAGTGAAGCAAAGAGGACTAAATATGGTCTATTTGCAATCAGCATATTTTACCTATAAAACCCTGGTCTTGTTCTTTTGTTTAAGATTCCAGCATGCTACAAGTGGCACAGGGGTGGGTTCTACTTAGCTTTACTACTGGTTCACAATGGGGCCGTGTGCATATGCTTGCTTCACTCGCGCTCCTGCGCTCCTGCGCATGCACAGAAGCTTCCTGATGATGTTGGGGTCGGTGGGTGGAGCCTCCTGCCGGTTTTACTGCCTCCGGTTGCCCTCCGAACCGGGGACAACCCACCACTGAAGTGGCACTAAAGTAACCATGCTCAAAAGAGAGTGGGTGGGGGAGGGGAGTTGCCAATGCTTACATATGAAATCCACTTTGATCTTGTTGTTAAAGCAGCAGGCTAGAAAGCAGGAGACCATGAGTTCTAGTTCTGTCTTAGACATAAAAGCTGGCTATGTGACCTTGGACTAGTCATTCTCTCACAGTCCAACTCACCTCACAGGGTTATTGTGGTGGGGAAAATAGGAGGAAGAAAGTGTGTTGGATATGTTCACCACCTTGAGACGCATCATGGAGAGCCAGGTGGATTTAAATTTGGAAATCGAAGCCCAGATGGTATTGATAAAAGAAGGCAAATTAATTGACTGCAGACACCTGATTAAAACTCCACCTCTTTTAATGGGTATTAGGAATAGAAGGGGGCTGAGCTCAAATCACTACCATTTTATTGATTTATTTCTCCACTTATATGACTATCCATCTCAAAATCATGGCTTAGGGTTACTAAATATTTTAAAATAGCATGAAACATTTTTTTTAAAAAGGAAATACACATATAAACTAGGGTAAAAACAAACTCGCTAACTAATCAAAATAAGCATTTTATGGCTGAGCCATATCTTCTGATACCCAGACCAATGACATTTTGCCTTTTTGGACCCCCAGCCCCATCCCTAAGATTAAGTGGCAGCTGAAGGAAGATTTCTAGGCTAAAATAAGCAATAACATGGCATGGGGCTGGATTACCAGTATTTCAGGGACTTCCTCTTTCCGGGGACATCTCCCCATCCCATCAGGTCCAGCAGAAGAGTCTTGGGGCAGGTACAACTAGAGAGTGTCATCTGATGGGATCCAGAAGGATGGTCGTCTCTGCTGATACATCTGTTGTGGTCCGCCAGCAGCCTGCAGAGTTGGCAGCGGAGTTGGACAGCGATGAGGCTGAGGAAGAACATGGGCCAGTCCTGGAGTCTGGGGAAGGCCTGGATGAGGGCTCTGCATCAAGAGGCAGAGATGGGGCCAGGGCCATCGGGGAATGAGGTGTGGACTCCAGAGACTGATAGGAGTGAGGCAGAGGAACAGGAGGAGCCTGTTCCTAATGCATGCATGAGAAGAGTTGCCAGAAGGCAAGAGCAGCTCGAGCAAAGAGGACAACTCGGGAGTAGGGCCAAGAGATGATTGGCCCCTCCCATAAGGCTTAAAACACCAGCAACGGTGTTTGGGCTTTGCCAGAAAACATTGGTAGCTTCATCTATGTCTTGCAATTTATTTTTGTATCTGTGACTTCTGAATGTTTGCCAAGAAAGGCCTTTGGCAGTTTGCCTAATTGGATCAAGGTTTGCGATAGGACTGAGGAATTTGTGTTGGGAGGAATTTGCTTTAATTTAGTTGAAAGACACTGGGAATGAAGTAATTCTCAGCTGTTCGAATAAAGTTTGTTTTTTCACTGACTGATTTTCCTACTACTTACTTGGGCCTGGGTCACAAAATCATCCTCTAGAACATATATCTATAAGACAGCATTCCCTCTGAAGTCAGGCTCACTCTGATCTTGCTGGCCTTCCAGAAGACCTTGAAGACCTGCCCGTGATGGCTCCCTTGGGTGCCAGTTCAGACAATGAGGAAGAGGTGATTCTGGGGACATCTGAGATGGAATATGGGGATCACCAGGGGACATGGAAAATTCCATGGCAGACTCAGATGCTTGAAGCAAAGCAGTCCTAAGAACATTAGGGGAATCTAGGAGAGGGCAGCCAGACAAACAGCTGGAGAAGGGGAGCAGCTGCAGCCAGTCAGCACAGAGGATCAGCCAGTTGCAAGGTCTGGAGAAGAGGCAGAGCTGCAGCTAGTAAGCACAGATAACAAGGAGTTGCTATACCCCCCCCCAATCCAAGGCCGAACTGACCAGAGGGAGGCACAATGAAGGTTGGCGAGGCTATTTGTTAGGAAGCAGTCTCCCCTCCTAATGACACACACCAAGTAGGCACCTATTTACCTCGGTGTTTGAACCTGGCGGTTGTCCGGGACAACTGTCCATAATTCAACTAATTTGTGAATACTCTTGACTTGTTGCCTTGAACTTGTGGAGATTGTGTTGCTTTTGTCATACCTTGGAACCTCTGGAGTCAGGCTGCCTTGACCCTGTTGAAAACATGTTGCCTTCACCTGTTGCCTGAAGTCCAGAGAGTCATGGTTGCTTTCATTGGGCCTTGCAATTAGAGGTTGTTGTCATCCTGCTTGGAATTTGTTAGTTGACCTTGCTGTCATCCTTCCTGAAGTTCACTGATTCACCTTGCTGTTGCCCTGCCTTGAATTCTTAATTTACTTTGCTGGCATTGTTCCCATACCTTAGGTTTTGAAGAGACTATGGTGCGTCTTGTTCCGTTGCTTTTGCTATATCCAGTCAGCATTTTTTGGAGAGATCGTTTGACACTGACTCTAAGGACTGCACATAGAGTTGGAACCTGGGAAATGACTATGGGGTTGGTTGTATGAAATAAATATGCTTAACCTTGCTCATGTGGACTGGGACCAGACACTGCCTTTGCAAACTAACCTGAAGATTAGAAAATGTTGCTGTTGTAACAGCAAGTCATTAAGCAGGAGGAGGTGGGATTTCCGGGTAAGTAACATAGGGGGTATGCAGATGCTGGAGGGTGGAATTGCCATAGGTGGGTACTAAGGAATGCAAGTGAATCAGCAAGGACTACAGGTGGATGCTGGGGAGCACAAGTGGGCCCGGGCAGCACATGGGCTGGTTGGCAAGGATAGCAGGTGGCATTGGGAAGTGCCTATTGTCCAGCAAGAGCAGCCAGCAGGTATTGAGAAGTGCAGACAGACAGAATACTATGGAATATGAGATACCTGTAATCTCATATTCTGTAGTGGGACTCGAGAGAAAAAATGGTAGGGACAACTTACTGGAGTGGCTTGCTGGATTTCCCATTGACTTTGCTTGTGGGAAGCTGGCAAGAAAGATTGCAAGTGGTGATCATGAGCCAGGCACCTGGGATGCAATCATTGACCATGGAGAGACTGCGATGCTTGCAACTTTGCCATGCCATCCCAAGTCCTCCTTGTCCGCAGTCTTTGTAATTTTGAATAGCTGAACTGTTCAAACTGTATTGATAGTCCTCGTTTAACCATAATTGGGACCAGCAACTCCATCACGTGATGTGGTCATTAAGCAAGATCCGTGACTGGTAATGGGGTCACAAACTCACTTCTGTTAGGATCACTAATCCCATTGATCACAGTTGTTAAAGCAAGACATCCCATGACTTTGATCCGTGATTTTTACTGCCACTTTTCCTATCGATTCTGCTTGTTAGAAGCTTGCTGTGACTTGTGTAAATGGTGATCACGTGAAGAATGCCACAACAATCATAAACACCCACCAGTTTTGCATACCGTTTGAATCTCCACATGACTTAAAGGACTCTGCTCTGATTGTATGAGGACCATTAGTAAAGTTACTTTTTCAGCCCCATCATAAATTTGAACAATGCTATGTAAGGCAGTTGTTAAGTGTGGACTACCTGAACGATTCTTGAATAAATGTGCTCTCCTGGTTAACTGTATTGTATAGTTTTTAAAAATCGTTTAAATTGTTTTTAACCTTTGTATTGTTTGAATGGTTATTTTGTTTTGATACTGTTGCTGCTTTAATTATAAGCTATCCAGAATCATGAAGGTGAGATGAGTGCTTACAGAAATGGAATACATATTTGCCACAATTAAAGCTAAATTTCTAAGTTTTGCACCCTCGTCTGACCAATTGTCTTGCTCAAGTTTTCAAAGTACTATGAAAGTCTTATTATGCACTTGACTTTTCTCAACACTAAGCTTGTGTGATATTAGCTGAAATAAGAATAGAGGCTAATACTTCACTCCTACCTTTTCCAGTTCCTAAGAAAATAAAGGGTGTTAGGTAAGTGAGTAAACAGAAGTGTTGTTTTGTAAATGCCTGAAGAAAATAATCCCTGCAACCTATCATAACTGATCTACTTAAGACTATTCCATTAATGGCTCTATTTCCCCTGTTCCTAGTTTGAAAATCCTCCCTCCTGGAAAACAACAAGCCCTGTCCTCAGCAGCAGAAGAGGAACTAGGAGGGAGGGCAGCCATGCATGAAAACATCTGTTGTAAATTCTGTACTATCCCTTCTCAGGGAGATCAGCAAATGACTTTTGGCCTTTGAAGTTCAAGGAGAGACCCATCAACAGAAGTACACTCTGATTGATGAAGGGGATATGAAAGAGGCCTGGCTGTGAGAGATCATTAATAATCTTAACAGAACCAGTTCACCATCAAAGTCAAATTACAAGAGCAGACTCCTTCAATCTACTTGCAGTCTAGTTATACTCTTATTTAATAATATTTAATTTTTATTTAATTTTCCATATAAAATCTGCCTATTGCTCAGCTAACTATGCGTTACAGGTTTCTAAATTCACTTTCTAAACATTTACTCAATATTTATGTAACTAAGTGAAACTAGAAAACGTCTCCCCATCAGTTTCTCAGATCCTTGAGAAACATGCTGAACTATTCAGAATAAAATGGCTGTTTGCTATGGCAGGGATATGGCATTTCAGTTTGTATTTTTTCATTCCTTTCAGAACAAAATCAAGGGAATCTATCAAATCTTGACAAATCTGTCTCATAATAAGGTATATAACTTCTTTTTAAAAGCTATAATCTGTTCTGTGATGAAATTATATATTATATTGCCATAAAGTCTACGGCATACAATGATCTATTTTGTATAAGCAGCAGAGTACAGCAACCTTGTTTTACAATCCTGGAGAATCAATACATATTTAATTTAGAAATGTTGGCTTATTAAAGCCACAAACATCTCCCAGACAAAACTCTATAGTATCTTACACCAAAAAATGGATTAGGGGTTTAAAAAAGACATGCATTCATGCAATGATAGGCTGAAACATTCCTCAAATTGATCATTCTTCTTCTGAAATAAATACATTTTGATGTAAGTATTTTATATTTTTACATACAAGCACAAAATTTGAATCTCCTTGGGCAGGTCCATCAAAAATCTCCATTACAAGAGCTTAAATATGTGCACCGAAGGCCGATGGGTGAAAAGTGACCATTCTAGTTTTCTGGAATGGTGTAAATCAGCTCAACTAGAGCACCAAATCTTGTCCTACCTATCCCAACTCCTTAGAAGGCATAATAGACACATGTTCTAACTCTACAGGCTATAATAATTGATCATTATCAGAATAGATGTTATCTTCCAGGGATTGCTTCATGTGAGAAGGGAACAGTGTGAACTTTGGAGGAAAAAAGGGTATAAGTAGAGTAAATAAGTTATAAAATACACCCAGTGTGTTTTAAGATTCTGAACGTGGACTTGGTTGATCTAAATTCAAATCCATCCTCAGTTACAGAAAATCATAATGTGAGTGGAGCTTAATCAGCCCCATTTACCTCACTAAGTACTGGTTTTTTGAGGTGGGGATGAAAAGTAGAAATTCCCATGTCAACTCACTTTAAACTCCTTGATAAATAGTGGAATATGCATGTAAAAAAAAGGAAACCATAAGCAGCAAATATGTTTACTGTGCTGGCATTATATATTAGGTATGACAGCACCAATAAATCATTTTATTTATATAAATAACAAAGCAATCTGCTCCAAAAATATAAACACCTGAACATTGTGAACATACTGTGAACATTGATCTTACATTCAGAGTTTGCACCATATTGGGTAAGGTAATAATTCTGATTTTGTATTGTATTAAACTTTCCTTTCTGTATTGTAGAGAATTGTACAATATTGTACAGACAGTAAAATTTTTAAAAACCCTTCAGAAACAACATATTATCCAAGCAAGTCGAGTTATTTTACACACACACTTCCCAATTTGCTGTTTTACATAACTAATATGATGCAAACTCTTGGACACAGGTTGAGAAATGGAGGAGATGCTATGGCAACATATAGGGTACATAAAAAGCATTTACATTCTTCATCATTTAAGCAAGATATTTGTCTCATTTATTCTAAAGCATATGGCAACTCAACAAAAACTAACTTGAAACAAGCTTAATCTTTATTCTTATCACTAAGTGGAGTATTTGGGTTATAAAATGCTAAGATAATGATTTTCCAGCTCCTTCTTTTGCTAATCGATCAGCTGCTTCATTTCCAGGAAAGCCAGCATGACCGGGAACATGCATCTGTTGATAACAAGAGTCCAAATTAATTACTCCAGACATATAACAATGTGTGTTCTACAACTATCTGCAATATTCACTTATCTTCCTCTATGCCTTATGGCGCAGCATTCATATCAGAGGGTCCAAAGGAATATACTGTGTAGCCTGGTACAGTATATAAACCCAGTCATAGATTTCAAATAAATCTCTTTCATTTGGATTGACATAACTCATTTTAAATGTTCCTATTTATCATAGCTATTTTAATTGGCAATCTGAATTTCTTTCAAACTTCAGTCAGTTTTTAGAAGAACATCACTTACCCACTGGATATCCATGCCTTCTGAAAGCTTAGCAAGCCTTTCAAAATCTTCTCTGTTTGTTACTTCTTTTCCTGCACTGGTTTTCCAGCCGTTACTCTTCCAGTTTGGGATCCAGTTTGTCATGCCTGTCAAAAAAGTGATTGCTACGGTGAGACTGTAATTTGGATGACAGCTTCAGAACGTCTGGGGCTACCTGCTAAAATTCTCCCCTGCCTCTCCATCTGAAACAATCCCATGTAACTGAGCTGATCCAAGAGGCTAACAATTTGATCAACCAAAGTTGTTTTGTAAATAGTCCCCATTATTGGCTCAAGACAGTCAGTTTGTAATTGCAATTCAGACAAATCATATGAGTTCTACTTGATTTGTGATCCTCTATCATTTAGCTTGAGGTCAATTGCTTTTGCGAGTCAGAACAGAATTGCTAATATCAAACCTGACATAGGGATATCTCGCTGCAGTTATTCAATCCTGACTCCAAATAAAAGTTTATTCAGACAATTTCTTTATCGACTCATTACTACCCTCTGCTTCCAAAAGCTGAAGCAATTTATTGATTTACTTAGTTACCATTAGCTATGTTTTCATCAATTTTCTGAGGCTCCAGTGATAATCTGATCTCCAACCTGAGCAATTCAGTATGTTACTGAACGTCGGAAAATAGAGTAGGACTGAATGAAGGCAAATTGAAAGATGATAAATCCTGACAGGTAATAATGCCTGGGAAATCTCATGACAGGATGGT
Source organism: Pituophis catenifer annectens (assembly GCF_029215685.1). Taxonomy (NCBI): domain Eukaryota; kingdom Metazoa; phylum Chordata; class Lepidosauria; order Squamata; family Colubridae; genus Pituophis; species Pituophis catenifer. Next base: position 131,512,414 of record NW_027256881.1, read on the forward strand.
GGTGATGGTGGGAAGTGGGGCAGGGGGTAGAAAGGGAAAGGAGAAGTAATAGCTGTAGCCTCCACGCATTTCAATTCTACTATCAACAATGTATACCCTGACAAAGAGTATTTGCTACTTTTAATTAAATGGAAACACAAAATACACATTTATAAATAGTGTTTAAAGAGATTATACTTTAGGAAATGGCAAAGAGTATATAGTTGAAGACAAAAGTAAAAAAGGTAAAAACTCCCCCAAGTCCAGTTTTAAATCTGATGGCCAGATGGAGAAGTCCATAAAAAGCTTTAGGAAGAAATATAATGTTTATCTTTATTCACACAGTAAACTTAAATTTAGGTGTAACTCCAAGCCTGGAAACTACAGATCAATCTCTATCCCTGTTCTGAACTCAAGGACTAATATGAGCATTAATACTGCCAATCAAATTCTTGAATAATCTTAACTATTGCAAAAAGGAATTTGGGCTGCCTAAAATTGTAAAGTGGTAGTATACTCAATCAAAACCTCTTGATTTTACAATTTGAACTAAAAGGAGCAGCACAGCACCTGATTCCTAAATTGCGAACAGTACTTGAGTAATGGTCTTTAACAATAATGTTTGTTACAATACTAAGATAATTCAGCAAAGGATTTTTTTCATATTTATTAGACACATCAAATAATGTTTTAAAACAATTGTCTGTCAAATTCACTATGCAAAAATATTAAAAGGAGATGCTTGCTCATATGGTACAGGCTTGTTCTATTTTGGTATAATATTCAGAAATCTATTAATACAGTCTTGCATACAGCAGTACACTTTAAAGGTATGGGTATGTTTCTTTTCTATTGTATGCCCTGTTTCCCCGAAAATAAGACATCCCCTGATAATAAGCCCAATTGGGCTTTTCAGTGCATGCACTAAAATAAGCCTCCCCCCAAAAATATTTAAACACCGGAAATCAGGTAAGACGGCAAGAGGAGCCCCACCTTGCTCCACGCACCCCAAAATAATAAGTCCTCCCCAAAAATAAGGCCAAGTGCTTATTTCAGGGTTCAAAAATATGACAGGGTCTTATTTTCGGGGAAACACAGTATATCAAAAATTCGGTATTTAACATTACACGAATAAGTAATGGGGAGTAATAAAAAATGATGATTCTTTTAAAATTGTTTTACAATATCAATGATACATATTTGTTTTCTGTTTATGAACAAGGTCTCTGATCTCACAATGGAAAGGCTGATTAATTCTACTTTACATGGTCAAAATTTAATACTATATTTACAGAATATGCCGTGTACTTGCTTACTGGCATACTCAATATCTTGGGAATAGTTGAATAACTATACATTCTGTTTCATCATATTTTACTAGTATCTGCCATTTCATTTTGCTGTTTTCTTTTGTACAGGACGAAGAGCTGCATGTTTAAATACATGTAAAAGGAGGCCATGGGTCTGCTTGAGGAAGCAGTGCAGATCATTGGAATACGCTCAAGGGATTTCAGAGGTTTTTTACATAGGCCACCATCTTTGTTCAAATATAAAAAGACACACAACCAAGGCTGGGATTCAGCCTATTTGGTCCGGTTTGGGCGAGCTGGTTGCTCCAACGACCAGCTGAGAGCAAACCGGTTTGCTCCGACCATCAGCTTGGCCTGCCCACCCCTGTGCTATACCTACTATATTTCGTTCGTTTGAAGCCCAGGTGATAGGCACGGCAGAGCGGATTGCCGTGCCTCAGCTGTATTATGCTAGGAGGAGGTAACTTTTAATGGTCTTTTCAAATGGACTGTGTGCGCGCGCAAAGAGCACGCTCAGTGAACTGATTGTTACACCAGTTGAATCCCACCACTGCACACAACAAGGGCTAAGTATGACATCACACAGAAAATTTCATCAGGACAATCACCATAGCATATTAAATTTCAGATCCCAGCTTCTTGCAGGAATATTACGTATTCTTCCTTTTGGATTTATGTTGATGTGCTTTAAAAATAAATAAAAAGCAAGGGGAAAAATAATTTCAAACATTTTTAATTTTAGAAAAAAATAGTTTAATGGATGTTGACTGTGTCTGGTAAGACAAGAGAATGCATGCCTTCTGTAATCTGTTATTTTAGGCGGCTATTTCATTTCTCAGTGACTAAAATGCTTACCATTAATGGTGAATTTGCTGTCAGTATAGATTGCCAGTTTTGTGATATTTTGACTCTTTGCTTGTTCTATTGCCTTGCAAGCTGCCTGAAGAAAACATTTAGAGAACATACTTCAGGAGTAAAGAAGCTGAATAAATACTGATTTTAGTTTTAGGACTGTAACCCACAAAATTGATGCGATTCAATTGCAATACAGGACACTTTATCCACAGAAATGTGCAAGTTCCCTCTGAAGGATGTAAACCATACTGATACAAGAGAAAGCTTGTAGCTCAGGGTTGAACTGAGGATGTAAGCCATGTTTGACTATTTATCATGACATTTACTGAGTTTTCTTATAAATATTTTATTGGTCTTGGATCCTTAGGTGTGACTAGACATGAATTTTCTTGCTGGAGATAGACGAAATGAATGTTCATGTGACCATTACAATTACTTTGAGTTCAAGAAATTGTACTTTTATTTCAATGACAATAAATCCATCAGTGGACTAGATCACACTCAAAACATTAATACTGATCCACTCCTTAGGTAAAATTCCTATCCCAGGGCCTACCTGAATAAAATCATTTTTTGAACACCTGTGGAAAAAGGAAGGTAACATTTTAGATCTATTTAGAAGTGAAAAGGGGGCCTGGAAGCATTTGTTTGCAACTCTTTTAAACAATGTGCATCTTGTTTTAAGAATTGTGTGGCAGCTGTGAAAGGCCTAGGAATGTATGTGATCCTAGGAAAAGATGCCACTGATTTAAGGGGTTGCAAACAAGTGCTCTATTTGTATACCCATACCCTTTTTCTCCTTTGACATTGAAGCACTGCACAATCATAATGAAGCAGAATCACTGAGACCTCTCTAGCCTCAAAAAAATGTCTGAGAGAAGCCACTGAAAATGTCTTTTCTCATTTATGTCCTTATCTACTGTATCTCTTAAGTGACAGGACAGAAGGATTTCCAGTACCCTTAAAGCCTGGAATGTGTTCTTTCAAACAGCCCAATCCCATGTTGTGTTTGATTTTATAGAAGAAAACCAACCCCCTGAATTGTGCCTACGAAGATACCTTGTGCTATTTGGCACTGAGCCCCAGACAATAGACTTTTGGTATGACATTCTCAACCAGATGAAATTGCTGGATACATTTCAACGGCAGCTTCCCACTGAAAAATAGTTCATTAATCCAATTAAATTACTTGTCCTCACAGCCAGCTCTAATATCTCCAAAGACAACTTCACTGGGCATACTGGTGTATAACTACAACCAAACTAACACTATACTAAACTTTTAGTATAAAAAACAGTAGAGGTAGAGCACAGCATGGTTGGGAATATACCTGAGCAGTAATATCAGGTGCAGAGATAATGAGGAGTTCACAGGAAAGGCCTTTGACAGGCTGATGCTAGTTTCTCACAGTTTTAACTGAGTCTGTTTGATACCCATGATTCATGCTCAGTGTGTTGGGTATAAAAGCTTTCCAAACCTATACCATGACATGCAAATGTCACGGCAAAACACTGCATACATACCTACTGGTGCTTATCCCAGGGAGCATTGCCTGCTTACTCCTCTAAATATTTGCCTTTCATAAAGCTTACCATGATCACACTTGGTTTCAGCTCCTCTTTGTTGGAAACCTCTCATGGATATTAAATAAAAGGAGTGAAGGTTTAAGAAATATTCTGAGACTATGACCTGGAGCTTTTAGCATAATCAGTAAAAGACTGGATATAAATCTCCTGTTCTGCCTTCAGACCCGACTATAACATTTGAAGAACTGCCAGTCAGTGGAAAATTTAGGATTGGGTATCTTCCATAAAAGCTGCATCATACTGCAAAACTCTACCTCAATATTTTGCTTTTATGCTAATCAGGAGTGCAGATAATAATGGTCCATTTACTTTGGTTTGACAACAATTTTTGCCAAGAACTAAAACGCAAAAGTAGATGTGTTCCTCTTAGGTTTAGATTTCTGGTTAACTTTCAGGAGCATTAAAGGTAAAGGTAAAGGTTCCCCTCGCACATATGTGCTAGTCGTTCTCAACTCTAGGGAGTGGTGCTCATCTCCATTTCAAAGCTGAAGAGCCAGCGCTGTCCAAAGACGTCTCTGTGGTCATGTGGCTGGCATGACTAAACGCCAAAAGTGCACAGAACGCTGTTATCTTTCCACCAAAGGCGGTCCCTATTTTTCTACTTGCATTTTTTACGTGCTTTTGAACTGCTAGGTTGGCAGAAGCTGGGACAAGTAACGGGGTAAGCACCCATTACACGGCACTAGGGATTCAAACCGCTGAACTGCCGACCTTTCAATCGACAAGTTCAGAATCTTAGCCACTGAGCCACCGTGTCCCCTTTCAGGAGCATTAATCATGGCTTATTTCTGAGCTATTTAGCTAAAATCTAAGTTTGGGGAAGGATTCTTATTCAGAGTGTTGATCTTATCCAGCAATAGTAGATACAAGTCTGAGAGCAAGATCGACATTCTGAGTATGAATCCTTCCCCAAACTGGATCTTAGCCAGATAGGTCAGAAATAAGCCATAATTAATGCTCCTGAAAGTTAATCAGAAATCTAAACCTAAGAACACATCCACTTTGAGTTTTAGTTCTTGGCAAAAATTGCCATCAAACCAGAGTAAATGGACCACGATTATCTTCATCATTCAGATCCCTTGGAACTGAAATGGGACTATACACTCCTGATTAGCATAAAAGCAAAATATTGAGGTTTGGGCGGAAATGCTCCAATAATATATAGCAGCCCTCATTTAACAAACCTAACTGGGACCGGAAACTATACTGCTGAACAATGCAATCATTAAATGAGGACCCCATATGAACATGACGACTTATAATGGCTTCTTTACAGCAGTCATTAAGTGAGGACTCTGTGGGTGGTTAAGCAGAAACTCGTGTCTTGTGACTTCCTGCCAGCTTCCCCGTTGATTTTGTTGGAGGCCAGCTGGGAAGTCTCAAATAGTGACCATGTGACCACAGGACACTGCAATGGTTGAAAATGTACGCTAGTTGCCAAGTGCCCAAATTTTGATCACATGACCAGTGACAATGGTGACTTCAGAAATTAATGACAGAGAAGATTCAGAATTTTATAGCGTGTGGGACATGTGGTACGAATGGATGGGGGAAAGAAATAAAGAAGGTAATAGAGATTAAATTTTAACTAATTAACAAAATCTATATGAATAGTATTAGATTTAGTCTGAGGGAGCTGAGCACTATTATTTTTAAGTGTTTGAAATTAAATCTAGCTCCAAGAAACAATATCAACAAAAGACAAGCAATAATGTATACAGATGTATATATGTATATAACTGCACCAATGAACCGAAAATGTACCGATTGTATTACTATATGTTATAATAAAATCTAATTAAAAAAAAAAAAAAAAAGAAAGATTAATGCCATTGTACTTATTCAGTACCACCGTAACGCTAAACAGTTACTGAATGAGTGGTCATTAAACAAAGACTACTTATACAGTAGGCATAAATAGTGAGGTTTTCCATTTTATAGTACGGCAGATCAATCCATCATAGATAAACAATAGTCAGACCATATTCTTAGCAAAGTTAAATAATTTGATTGGCCTTATTGCAGAAGTTTAACATTAATTCAGTTATTGCTTACATTTATTTCAGCCCTTTGATTTGTTTGCCGTCCATGAAGTCTTTCACTATTATTTCTGTGGAGGACAACATATACCAAAATTATTGAAAACAGCAATAAGTCAAAATGTGATTTCATACAAAAAGAGGTGCAGTATAAATGTAGTCTTAGACTAATATATATAAAATGACTTCAACACAGATAGTCCTCTCTTAACAATGGGAATTGGGACTGGCAACTTCATTGTTAAGTGATGCATTCATAAATTGAAAAAAAATATCATGTGGCTGTGCCAACTTATACTGGCAGTTCCAGTGGCTATTGTTAAGTAAATTGCATGTAGTCATTAAGTGAGATGTCACATGACCATGGCTTGCAACCTTCTGCAGGCTTCTCCATTTACTTTGCTTGTGGGAAGCCGATAGGAAAGGTTGGAAATAGCAACCTTTCCTATTGGGACATTTGACCACGGGACACTGCGACCATCAGAAATGCAAACAAATTATTGCAGAGGAGCTGTGATGGCTGCAATTTTGAGAATTGGCTGTACGTTCCCTAATTCACCGCTGTTGTAACTTCAAACTGTCATGTACTTTAAAGTGAACGAGTAGTCATTAAATGAGAACTATCTGTACTCACTTCACTTTACATACAAATAATTTGGGCATAAGCAAAATGGTTGTACACATGGCACAATCTGCAGCCAATAATGCCCAGTTATTAAATGAATGGCAACTGCTAAGAGCAGGTATGCAGAATTTCTATTGGTTTGAGGGGTATGTTATGCTTTGCATGGTGAAGTTTGCATTTCAAAAGCAGTTGTGGCCAGGGTCTGCTTTGGACAGGGGTCACTTGATGGAGCTTCTTCGCTCTGAAAACTGCACTGCCAATTTGACTCAAAGTTTCACAATCACCAGCCATGAATCAAATATTTAAAAGGTTGTCCAAGTATCTTTTTAGCCCCTCCATCTAAACATCACATCTACTCCTCTTTTAGAGTTTACCATGCATGTTATGTTTCTAAAGCTACAGTGGAAATGAAACGATGCCTGCCAAACCTCTCCTAGCAGATATAAAGAAAAAAACAGCTTACTCACAGAGGATGACCGGGTCCCCAATATACACCTGTCCCAGCACGTGCCGCCTGGCGTCCATTACTTGAACAACATCCATCCGTGTAAACAACTATATAGTCTCCTATAAAGGCAGATTTGCATTAAAACAGCACAAGACGATGCCAAATTACCTAAACAATTTAAATAGATTGTTTCTGGAAACCACATTTAAATACAGATATTAAAACTACAGAGTATGATATACAATATTTAGCCAGTTTTAGCAAAACTCAGTGATTTTTGTATTATCTAAGCATACTACACAATGGAAGCCAGAACTGAAAACTGTAGCTGATAAATTGCCAACGCTAAAAAAAATAATTCTGGGGCAACAGACCTATTGGAATTACCATGAATATTCTTTTATACGTGGAGGAAGGTATCTAAGACTGGAGTTTCCTCACAACAGCAGGCAAGATCAAATACTTCTAACTATCCTTATAAAAGAGAAAAAGAAAAAGTCTCATCAAGAGAACACAGACACCCCCCCCTACCCCCCACTATCCATAGAAGGAAAAGTATCTCCATACTTCCATTTCAAACAGTGGAAGATGATAACTGCAGCTAGGACTAAAGAACAGGATTTCAATAAGGTAGGAACTTACACTCAGCACATCACACACTGTTGAAAAAAAACTTCCTGCTGAAGATAACATTAGCTAAAGCTTGCAATGCAAGAAGGAAGAGAAAATGGATCATGCAGTTAAATTCTTAGAGGAACATTGTTAGCAATGGCTGCACTCTAGTGGAATGGACTATGATTTTGCTGTAACAAGAGCACGCTGAGATTCACAGCAAGCTCAGGAAGGCGGATCAATTCCAGAATGATTGTAGTAAATACTTCGTACCCCATTGAGATGAAACAATGGCAAAAATTCTTTATAGAGTATGCCAATCTTTTTTCTAGTCTCCTATACCAGATGAAAGGAAGCAAAGGAAGCCACAACTGCAACTGATGAAACAGAATTGCCTTCAGCCATAGGTGCCAGATTTATTTAAATTCCTACAGAATTAAGATAAAAACAAATAGCCTGCTTCAAGATGATAGGGTCACTAGTTCCAGAATATATCAAACTGAAGCAATAAAAAATTTCTATCCTATTTTGTAAGATAGAAACTGAACAGCACTTTACGAAGTGCCTTATATGGAATAGTTACCAATACCTTATTAGAAGTCACATGAAGATTTCAGGAGCGAAACCTATGAATGATAGGTAGGAAAGTCAGTGAAAATCACTGATTCTTGGTAAGATCACATCCATAGTGAAAATGTAATAGGCCATGGTCTGGCAAGCATGCTAAGGAACTAGGAGAGAAGAAGTGAAGGGATCAGACATAGAAAATAATGATTATTTGCCTAAATCTAGTAGCAGAACTCCATGGATAAGAGGATCAATCCTATCTTTAATGGAAGAGAAATCAGCAGCTCTTCATTCCAGAGGCCCGTTCATTCTTATCCTCAGATCCTCACAAATTCAGTTGAGATGCCATGCAGAATGGCATCACGCAATAGACATCTATCGATTCAGGCATTCCACAAATGTTAAGCTGAATCTGAAGCATTATAGAGGGAAAAGTGCCTAGGAAGGTGACCGTAGTGCCTGCAAAAGTAGTTTGATTGAAGGACAAAGCTCTGGGGCTGATGATCCCAGCCTCTGGAATGCTTGCCTGACTCCAAGCAGAAACGGTCCCCTCTGATCCCTTAGAAACTGTATTATGCAAGAAGGAAAATGGAAAGTAGGAACGTCTTAATTTGTAAATGGAAAAGGCAGGCCTGGAATGAAATGGAACAACTCCATGCCGCCATCTTGCCACAACCACTTCGGCATGGACAAATAGCCATGGGAAACTCGCCACGCTTCTCACAGCATCTCCCTTTGCAGAATTATCAACCACAGCATTGTGACGAGCCACGTCTCCGGATCTGTCATCCCGTGGGTGTGGCCAGCTGGTCAGGTCAGAGCGTGTCCACTATGCACAGCTATCTGTCATGGAGAGGGGGTGTTGGAAAGTGAGGTGAGGAAGCCTTTAGAGGGCAACACACCTCCATGAAAGGCAGGCTAAGCAGCAGTCGTTGACAGTTGCCAGACAGCTGTTGCTGTCCCTGCTTTGCTCCTCTCCCAGCCCTGGAAACAGTCATGGTCCAGTGCAACACACGGGAGAAGAGGTCTGCATTGATGAGACTGGCATGGATGCCACCATCCTGCAAAGGCCTGTAAGGGAAAAAAAAAAAAAAAAAAGGCCGAATGCGGCTCAGGTGGAAAGCCTCCCCAGCAGGCAGGATGTGTCTTTTGCAAGCAGGCAGCAACTGCAGATAGCTGCGTGGAGCAGGCACACTACAAACTGACTGGCCATACCCATGGGAGGCCGGACCTGGATCCGAAGATGTGGCCCATTACAATGCCGTGGTTGACAGCTGCTGGCTACGAAGTGGAGGTGCCACAGGGGCGCGGCAACCTGTCGCAGGTGCTGTTTCCCCAGGTGCTGTCCCACACCGAGATGGCACTGGCAAGATGGCAGACCCGAGACGTCATAGACCTGGCTTAGAAAACTAGCTCACAGGGTCGCTCTCCCCTATGGTTTTTGTCATGCCTGCTAAAGTAGAAGAAATGCATAATTCAGCTTCGGATAACTTCCCTCCACAACTGGAAAATAATGTGTAAATTTATAGTTGGATAAAATTCCTTCCCCTCAAATCCATTTTCAAAGCCTATTCCTTCTTCCCTTCCCCCAAGCTTTTCATTTTGCTCCAGTTCTCTAGTTTGAATTGCCAGGAGGGAGGGGCTACATTCCAGAGGGCCAGCGCGAATAGCCAGCGTGAAGTTTAGTTTGCTGGGAAAAAGAGGATCAAGACAGCTCCTCTGTAGAACTTGTCTTTGGTGGGTGCCGGCAACCCGTGGCTCTGGAGCCGCATGCGGCTCTTTTGGCCCTCTGCTGTGGCTCCCTGCAGAACCAGATCCCACCACTGGCTGGCCCTGTTCCTCGCAGTCACTCCTCGCCTGGCCTGAGAAGGTAAGGGCGACGGCAGTGGATGGAGACTCACTCCATATTCCAGAGGGAGAGCAAAGCATCCATGTACTTGCCTCATCTCTTGCTGGGTCTTGCGGGCGCTTCTTCTGGCACTTGGTACTGCACATCCCTCCTGGCTCCATCCCACCTGCTGTGGCGCTCGCCTCTACCCGGATGGCTGAGTTAGACAGCGCAGTGCTTGCCTTCCCTCCCAGAGCAGGTGGGTGTGGGCGCCCGCCCACATCTGCTTCTCGCTGTCATCTGCCCTCCCTTCACCCGGGAGGCACTGTGCTGCCACCTTGCCAGGTGGCAGGGATCGCAATGGTGTAGGCAGCTGGAGCCTTCCCAGGGCTGAGTGAGGAGTCCCCACTGGGGCTCCCCCCAAGGCACTGTGGCCACAGGAGCCCCTCAGCGGCGCCTCTGCCTCCTACCTGCGTATAGAGGTTGGCCAGCGCCATTGCAGCGGAGGGGACAGTGCACGCTGTGCCTGCTCCGCTCTCACTGGCCAATGGTGGTATTGTGGCTCCCAGTGTTTTCTTTTCCATGGGAAAGGGGTCCAAATGGCTCTTTGAGTGTTTAAAGTTACAGACCCCCAGTCTATGGTGAGGAACAATAAAGGAAACTGCTAGAATTCTATATGTCTTCCTTGGTTCTTGGGAGGCTGGCATCAATATTGCCAAACTAAAGCAACTACCCTGTTTCCCCGAAAATAAGACATCCCCTGATAATAAGTCCAATCAGGCTTTTGAGCGCATGCGCTAAAAAAAGCCTCCCACCCAAAAATAAGCCCTCCCCGAAAATATTTAAACGTAGAGCTGGAAATCAGGTAAGACAACAAGAGTCCCAATTTGCTCCACGCGCCCGAAAATAATAAGACCTCCCCGAAAATAAGACCAAGCGCTTATTTCGGGGTTCAAAAAAATATAAGACAGGGTCTTATTTTCGGGGGAACATGGTACTTACATAATTAAGTACCTGAGAAGTTCAACCAAACTATTTAAACTTCATTGCCTTCTGGAATGTAACCCCTCCCTCCTGGAAATCCAGACTACATTCCATCACACATTCCCAACAGTTAAGCAAATGTTACCCCTTATTTGCTTGTTTGATCGTTTGCTAGCATTATTTGTTTTCTATCTTCCCTAGTATTCATTTTAGATACTTATAGAACTTGTAACATTCAAACCCCAAATTCTTATTACCTCTATTTGGCACAGAAGCAAAGTACCAAAGTACACTAGTACCAAACTTCTATAAGAGTGAAGAACATAGTTTTTCACCAAGAGAAAAAAAAAAACCATACAAAACATATTAAAATGCATTATAACAAGTTGAAGAAAGAGGGGAGTTACCCATATACAAGAATTCATTACTTGCTGAAGTATAAGGAACGTCTGTATATTTTACACGTTTATTTGTATATTTCTTCTCTGAAAGCTCTTCATATGTTCTTTTGTACGATCGTGTATCACTTGATTCATATGTAGCCTTGTTAATGCAATGTCTATAGTTGTTTTGCTTTCCACCAAGGCCTTAAGAGAAAAAAGAAAAATATACAAATATCAAATTGAAAGTGTAATGTCCATATCAAAGAACATCATTGGAGTTCTTCACGTAAACATTTTCATCAGTTTAATTCATACATCCAAAGGTCTTTTCACGTGAGACTTTCCTTGTTTAATATTTGTGCAAGTCTCATAAAAAATTTTTTTTTTTAAATGTGAAAAATAATTCCCATATACAATATTAAGAGATAATCCTTTCTCTTTATCAATTTATTAATCCAAAGGTGAAAGGTAACAGATAGTATCCATATCTAATAGAAAAAATATGCAGGATTTTCCATGCCTAACTTGTAACTAAAAGATAAGATTTGACTACCAACAATGATTTTACAATGATTTAAACACTAACATCAGAAAGCAGCATTGCAGATAGTGCAAGCAACTTCAGCACTAAAACCAAATTTTGATGCTGAATTGATACTATTGTAATTGTCTGGTAAAAAAAAGAGAACACATTTTATTTATTACCCAAGAACATATTTTGAGGTGTTTTAGATTGGCTAAACGGAACATACTGTACAAATGGCTGGAAATGCCAATGATTATGAAAGCTAAAAAACACTGATGCCTTTAAATATTATTTATATAAGATTAAATGATTTTCGCTGCTCATAGAACCTGGACTCCCTTGGCTTTTGGAGGAGCTTTGAGAGATGAAATGGTGGTAGAGATTCTAAGAGTGCTATTGGTGGAAGCCAAAGAGTGAACTTGACCAAGGAAGAGAAAGCAGCTTTCCGGTAATCCACTCTTCTGCATCAATAGATTACCAGCCGATTCAATCACGGCTGTGTAAGGAGGAACTAAGAATATCTGCAAGGCCAGTGTAAGGATTATTCTATGCATCTGTTGGAAAAAGTAATTTGGAATCACTCTGAGATGAATGGCAACAGTGTAGATCCCAGGGAGGGGTTTAAGACATTGACTAGCCCTATTATCTGTGAAGAATTTGAACCTGTCAGTCCTGAAAGAGTAGACACAGTCCCTGGGACTGTGTGATCACTTGTGTTTTTAGCTTATGCCTCCTGGTTGGACAAGCTTCCCCCACCAAAGATGACTCGTGGTTGGGTCCATACAACTGTGATGCATGTGAGAGGGATTGGTTCCACCAGCTTTGAAGGAGGTAGTGGTCCACCTTTCCTCAAGGAACTATTGCTCAATTTAGCAGAATCCAGCACCCATCCATTTTCATCCAATTTTCTTAGGGAGGGGTGCAGATAGATGGTTGCATATCTTTCTTGCTATGGTTATTTCTCAGCTTCTTTTACATTGTTCACATTTTGCATACTAACAACTATAATATAAACTTCATTAGAAAAGGTCCAGATTTTAGAATAATGGGATATTTGCTCAATACTTGGGACATGGACTGTCAAAGTTCAAAGGCAAAAACTTAGAAGAAGAAGAATTACCCCATTCTTATTGTCTTTGGTGTCGGAGGTAGAAAAACCTAAATAAAAAATCCAAAAATAGATTTGCCAGATTTGTTATCTCATTATTGTTTTCTCAAAAACTGCAGTGTTTTGTGAGCCTACTGTCGGCCCTATAAGGTAGACCAGTTAGGAAACAGGCATCACTTGAGCTTTATTGGTATGTGGTACAATAACAGAAACTTTAAATTCTGACAAATATTCTTCTTATGCCAAGGACAATAAACATGTCAATTTTTCCCTTCTTCCCTTCCCTCTAACTGGGTTAAGCTAATTCTTACACAACATCTGTTACATTTCTTCAACGCCATTGCCATACTTGTCTATTTCTATTGTAACTTCTCCAGCTGTGTGTTTCCTCATTAAGAAAGGAAAATTATCACTATAGCATGACATTTTGCAGACCACTTTAGCTATTAAGAAAATAAGGCATGATTGAAAAACCCTTATTCTTTCAGCTGTAACTTTTTATTTTTGTCAATTCCATCAATTCTACTTTGAAAAGCAAGGTAACTTTAAGACTCATTAATGACTGCAATAATAATTTTGATTTAAAATAACGACCAGTCTGCCTACATCAAAAAATAGATATAGCTGAAATTATTTTCTGGCGATACAACCTGTTCATTGGAGTTGTGAATTTCATTTGAATATACACTTCATCCTACTTCACTTTTTACTACATCTAGCATACTATCTTTAATCAGGGTGGATAAAAATTGATGATTTTTTTAAAAAAAATAAAATTGGATTTTTTAAATTTAAATCAGATTTTTAAATTTAAATCAGTTTTTTTTATTTTTATCAAATTTATTTTAATAAAATGCTTTTGGAATAAAAATCTATCTAAGCATAGTTTTCTATTTAAGATACATTAATAATTTAGTTTATTCAGCATGAAATGGAGCTTAGTTATGTGGCATGAGGCTGTATAGTCTGCAATATTTACATTTTTGGTAAACTCATTCAATGAATCCAAGCTCTGCATGCTGAGATAACATGCACTGCATTGATGCATTCACATGATTCACATGAGCAGAGATGATAGTTGCTCTTTAAAAATTATGAATTAAATCGAGTTAATTTAAATCAAGTCTTTTTAGTAGCGATTTAAATCATGATGGACTTGATTTAAATCAAATCCACACTGTCTTTAATTATCAGAAAGTTATTTCTATATTTCTGCTATTCAAATTTAGAAAGTTGCATAGTATACCTCTTGAAGAAATTGATGGTTCTGTTGCTTCTTCATTTATAAAAGCCCAAGCTTCTCTTTCTGTTGCAAACTTCTTGTAACTGGCATACTGATATCTATCAACTTGTTCTTTACATTCATTCCTGTCAAAATACAGTGAGAAAAGGGCAGCATATTGTTTAGATTACAATACCAAATTCCCTAAATGGAAAATCTTAGCTTTTGAGGTTTCCTTTAGATTTTAAGTTGTTTTAAAACTGTGTAAAATGAAAACAGAACTGGAGAAATTTCTTCTGTAGATTTGCTTAATCTATTTTTCAGTTCAAGTTACTTTGTATACCAGAAAGCAACATGTCATTCAGTTGAAAAAAGGAATATGATAGAGATAAGGGAAGCCCTAGAAGACAATTTCTTACTTTTAAAACACAGCCCAAGTCTCTTCTCCCCTTCCACAAATATATTTGCAAAAATAGTCAATATAAATCTATGAGTGTTTTATTTATTAAATGTTTACACTGCTCATCGCACCTAAGTGACTTAGGTCTTGCAATCTATCTACACATATGGTGTATTCATGAATTCAACTTGGCTTTTTCTCATCTATAGGATGAGATTTTCAGAGTCCCAAAACATACCGGTAGTACCTTGAAACTGAATCTCAGTAAATTTGCTTACTGTAATTTCGATGTAAATCTTTATATTTCTTTTTAGAAGCACAAGTTGGGAACACCATCTACTCGTGTTGTTATAACATCTTTGTACAGTTACTTAAGATTGAAGAATATGACTGACTCCAAACTGTCTGGTGAACTTAATAGCTCAGTATTTGAATATGGCACTAAATGATTTCACTGTTTTTAAAGTTCAATCTTAACAGCAACTGATGTCTATTTAACGGCCTGTTATCTTCCTCAAGAAATTATTACCGTTATGCCTGACTTGCTGAGACGGACAGCCATAGAAATAATTGACTGGACAAATTAAGCATGGATGTCTTCATAAGCTTGGCGATCTCAAGAAAGTAGTGAATTAAATAGCTAAATTACCTATAATAACTCTCTCTGCTACTGTTATTAGTAGTCCTGATAGGTATTTTTAATTGTAAAATGTTTATTTGTCAATTTTTTAAAGATTGCTTTTATTGTACCACCCAGAGTTATGCTGGGTGAGATGGGAAGCTGTATAAATACATAGTAAGTTGCAACTGTAATATTTGATTGACACAATGACACTTTGGGGAACAGAATCAAAGAGTATGAAATAATGCATTCAATTTAACAGCTACTAAGATTGTTGGCAAAGCAGGGGCAAAAATAGCCAAAGAAATGAAGGCCACTTCATTTAAATGACAAGTGCCCTATTTACATTCATGTAAATAGGCCACTTGTCAATCAACAGGAGTACTGATTTACCACCAGCTTATCAGGTACTTAGGAGCCTGTGGCACAAGGAAACAACACTCAGTGACTTAATGGCCAGCTAGCAACACCCCAATTAACTAAAACTACTAAAAACCACACACAACCAGGCACCATATAAATACTATGGACAGCAGAACAGCCCAGGAACAGAGAAATTCCCTGAGGATGTGCTCCAGCACGACTGAAAGCTTGAAAGAACCTCTGGTCCTGGTGACTTAGATTGGATCCTGCAGGTAATCCTCAATTTACGACCACAACTGAGCCCAAAATTTATCTTGTTAAGTGAGAAATTTGTTAAGTGAGTTTTGTCCCCATTTTATGACTTTTCTTGCCACATTTGTTAAGTAAATCACTGCAGTTGTTAAATTAATAATATGGTTGTTAAGTAAATCTGGCTTCCCCATTGACTTTGCTTGTCAGAAGGTTGCAAAAGAGGATCACATGACCCCAGGACACTGCGAAGTCATAAATGTGAATCAGTTGTCAAGCATCCAAATTTTGATCACGTGACCATGCGCAGGCTGCAACGGTTATAGGTGTGAAAAAATTATGTCACAATTATGCCATTGGGACTTCAAATGGTCACTAAATTAATGGTTGTTAAGTCAAGGAGTAGCTGTATTCTGGGACACATGTATTTGCCTTCATTCGGCATGCCTCTCTCTATATACAGTAGTGGCCAAAATTGTGGAAACCGTTTGGGAAAAATGTATTTTCTAAAACTAGCCAATAACACCACTTTTTTTGGAGTAGTACCATAAAATTATATATCAATGGAAAGATAATTTAGTAAAGAATGTAATGTAATAGCTTTTATGAAGAATTTGCTATTAGAATAGCAATTACAGTATAAAGAAGAAAAGTGAAACACATAGAAAAAACAAGATATACAAAAATTATCATGTCGTAAATAATTAGTTTAGCATGAATTAGGGCCTTACAACATCTTTCCATGGAGTGAACCAAGTTTTTTAGTTCTGCAGCTGTTATAATGTGAAACCAAGATTGAATTATTGCTTCTGTTATTTATTTTGTTTTTGAATCAAGTTTTATTGATTTTTTCCTCCCACATTCACCCGCATCTTTTTTTGAACATAGTATTGGCCATACTTATCTTATCTTATACAATTTTTCAAGTTCAAATACATTTTACTCAATTACAATTTTTGCCAAAATCTTCCTTTTTTCCCTATTTTTTCTTTAATTCATATCTCAATATTTCTATATTTATTTATATAAACATCATCTTCATTCGCTCTCAAATTCTAATTTTCCTGTTTGTTCACATTTATTCTGTTTTATTTTTTTAACAATTTCTTCTTTATCTTCATATCTTCATATGTGTGTTCGGGGTTGCCTTTCTTCCATTTCCTCTTTTTTGTTATTCAGCAATCTTTCTTCTCAGTCTCTTCCCTCTCCCTCTCTCCCTTCCTTCTTACTTTCTTTCCCTCTTCTCCTGCTCCTTACTACTTCCCTTTCCTTTCTCCTTCTCCTCCTTTCTTCCTCCCTAACTAACCCTCTCTGCTACTCTGAATTCCCCTCCCTTCCTTCCCTCTCTCTCCTTCCCTTCTCTTCTATCTCTCTACTTCTTCTTCCATCTCTCTCTTTTGCTGTATAGATTTTCAATTTAATATTTTCACCATGGTGTCCAGGCAATCCCGACCTTTCTTTAATTTATTAAATATCTTTCTCAAAATTCTTATCTTGTTAACAATATATATTTATAATTATATTAACTGGGTTTTATTGCTGGGATGCTTCTGACTAACAAGTTTCTTTAGTCAGCTCTATAGATTTTCAATTGTGTTAAGATCTGGGTTATTCCCAGGCCATTCCAGCAGTGGAATTTGATTATCTTGAAATTCAAAAAAAAAAGAAAAAAAAGTGGTGTTTATTAGCCATCAAACCTCAAAAATACTTTTCCCAAAAGGTTTCCACAGGTTTGGCCACTACTGTATCTATATATCTATATCTATATCATCTATATCTATATCATCTATATCTATATCATCTGTCTCTGTCTCTGTCTCTGTCTCTCTCTCTCTCTCTCTCTCTATATATATATATATATAGAGAGAGAGAGAGAGAAAGAAAGGAAAGGAAAGGAAAAAGCAAAGTCTAAGGATTCTGACTTTAAAGGGACGAGAGAGATTGAAAAGTTATGGGGTGGGAGAAAGATATGCAGCTACTCACCAGGTGGCATACACTCCAATTTTCCTACCTCTCCGCACCGCGTAGTACATGCCGCCGCCGACACCGAGGGCTCCGGAACTGGTGGGCAAAAATGGATTAACGAGCAGAGCTAAGATCCGGCGCCACATAGCAACTAGCCCTGCCTCCCCCCGCTCCCTCCCATCTGCACCGCCGACGCCTCCCGGTCTCACTCTAGAGAGCCGACAGAAACTCGGAATCTACGCTCCCGGGATAATCGAGAGCCCTCAAGGACGGTACTTCGCAACTGCGGGACCGAGAACCGGAGACACAAACACGAATTGGTTGACCAGCACTTCCGGTTTTCAAGCCGATCTCACGTGACCGCGAGCAGGACATCGACCGAGTTTGACGTCTCACCCGGAAAACCTTCAAGTGGAAGCCGGAAGCACGCGCTCACCCCCGTCTCTATGACCTCGCCTTTAGAAAGTTTAAGGCACCGTCGAGAACGAAAGTAGTCCGTGCACATGCGTCAACCGCGTTTTTTTTTTCCTTCCAGTTTCTGCCTTGGAAACGGGAAAGGCTCAAGCGAGCTTTCCTTGGCGCATGCGCGGGTTTTTCGCGTTTGTTTTGAAGGCGGGAAAGTGACTCGGATGTTCATGTTCGAAATGATAATCATTTGATCATCATTAAATTCAGATGGCTCACTTTTGAGCTGCAATAGGAATAGTTGACCTTGACCGGTGATTCCCCCCCCCCCGGACGTAATTGATTTAAATTGAAATTACAAGAGCTAAGTGATTTCAATTTTAAGAAGGATTTATTTACAAAACTTAGGCTGCACTATTCTGTTTGTTCTTAAGTACTCTTGAGTCGCATCTGACTGATAGAGTTGGTATCTTCTGTAAGTTGTCACAGAAATGTTGTAAACCACCTGTTTCAAATTGACAAGGAGTAAATTAAAACTCCCTGCTATACCTTTTTTCAAAAAACCCCAAGTAAAGATGATAATGAACCTCCTGTGAACAGTGAAGCTATGTATGGTAATTAGTTGTGCAATCTTTCACATGGGAAAGTTTTAATGATATTCCTTTCTAAAGTGAACAATACAAGGGTATAAAATTTACTGGGAAAGGGAAATGCAAGACAGCCAACAATTACATAGGACTCCAAATAGTGTTCTGGAATACTAAATAGTGCTATTTGGTGATTTCAGTTGGCGTAACTCTTTTTCCTCTTTTACACAATCCCTATTGTTTCCTAGGCAAGTTCATTTATTTGGTCTTTCCTGTCCATAGTTCTTAGCAAATTGATGGAAAAGAATTACTAAACTTAGAAATCAACTTTTGAACTAAAATAGATTACTTGAATTCAAACTTGGCACCTCTGAAAGCTGACAAGCAATCTATGTAATGTTTCCAATGAAGAGGAGCTTATAACAATGTTGGATTTGTTTTATTTAATTCATATAGCTGCCAGTCTCATCCAAGCTAAACATTTAAAGAAGAGGTATCAAAACTTTCATCTTCAGGGTGTTGCCATGTGACATTGGGACTTTTTCCCCTTTGCTAAATCGGGCATGGCCAGCATGTGGCACTTCCGGCCCATGGGCCAGGAGTTTGACAGCCCTGGTTTAAAGTAATATAATTTTAAAAAAGCATAGAACAATCAAAATAGGTTGAAATAGCATCCAAACAATAAAAAAGATCAGAATAAACCCCAGGTGTTCAGAGCTTGGGTTCTTGCAGATATTTCATTACTAGTGTTTTGTCACTGGGAAGTGGGGTTTATTGGATGTTTATATATAGCAGCTTGTCCTATCTGATGTTATTAACTGGTAATAAAATGCAAGAAGAAAACCAAGCTCAGAGAACATTGAAAACTTAGCAATTTAATCCTATTAATATAGTAGTCATTGTTGCAAAATTTGATTTTCCTATTCATTCATCTTGTGTGTTTGTTGTCAGCTAAACAAATTTGAAAGTACTTAGAAAAAAGCCATTTATAAAACTGGATTGTTTAGTTTCAAAAATGGTCCCTCCCCCCCCAGTAATGTCAGAATACAATGCAAAGCCAAGAGCTCTTAGAATAGAATACATTTTTTATTGGCCAAGTGTGATTGGACATACAAGGAATTTGTCTTGGTGCATATGCTCTCAGTGTGCATAAAAGAAAAGATATATTCATCAATTAGCAGTTGTTGGACTAAGATTTGAATATGTCTCTATGGATTAAGGCTCCACGAAACTGGGGAGATAGTGTGTTTGAGTTCTGCCTGAGGCATGAACCTAACTGGGTAACTTTAGCCCAGTCACTTTTTTCCCCCAATCTTAGGAAGAAAGCAAGGGAAAACCACTTCTGAAAATCTTGCGAATAAAACTTCAGGCACTAATCCAGATCATTGCCAGGCTCCAAGGAAGGGAAAGGACACATTCTATTTTAGCATTCCAGTTCCAAACAAATACTCCAATTTCCCCCTCCTTCAATTTGTCTTTTTATCCTGTCTAATAAAGAACATAAATGAATAACTTAAGTTTGCATGCTATGTTGTGACTTTAAGGAGGCTAATTTATTTATTTATTTTAGAAAATTTATACTGCCTGTTCACACATGGAAACTCAAGGCGGCTTACACGGATCATAAAAATCATATAAAAATAAAATAGTAAAATAATAACCTCCCCCCCCACACAAACCATTTAATGGACTCCATCCCATTCTCTAATACAATTTTATCTTACAATTTATATTGACTGTTTCCTAATGTGATTTGATTGCTTGTTTGTACCCTATCATTAAGTGTTGTATCTTAGGATTCTTGACGAATTTATCTTTTATGTACAGAGAGCATATGCACCAAAACAAATTCCTTGTGTGTCCAATCACACTTGGCCAGTAAAGAATTCCTAATTCTAATTCTAATTCTAATTCTAATTCTAATTCTATACTATACTATTACTGTACTGTACTGTACTGTACTGTACTGTACTGTACTATACTAACTTACTATACTATACTTGTTCTGTTCTGTTCTATTCTAATAAAGGCACATCTTATAATACAATATTTGAAAAGGGAACGCGTATGTAGGTGTGTATATGACAACCAGCTTAAAACCGATCCCCTCTTCCCTCCTTTTTTTTTTTTTTTTTTTAAAGCGATCTCAGCCGGACTTTTCCCGAGGCAGCTTGCAGAGCTGCTGCCCGGAGTTTACTCCCGCTAGCAAACTTCACGAAGGCTGAAATCTTCCGCATTCCAGGCTTCCCATTGACCCTTTCGGAGAGTGAGAGGGCGGAGTCAAGCTTTCCCACACCGGGGCATGAGCGGTGTTCTCGCGAGAGCTCTTCCTTTTTCTAGGCCGGCGCCGAAAGTGGTGGGTATGAGCGACTTGGGCCTGGCGGGAGGTGATGGCGTGTTTTTCCCTCGGAGGGTCTAGCGATGTGATGCCGAGTTGGTGGAAATCTGCTTTTTTAGGCCGAGCGTCCCGGGATGCATCCGATTCGCTCTTCCTTAGTTGCCGATGGCTTCTGGCGGCAGGAAAGGAGCTTGGTCTTCTTGGGGGAGGGGGGGGGGGAGGGACGCTACGGAGGGGAAAAAAAAAAAAACCCGGGAGGAAGAAGCACAAAATACCCGATTTTGCCTTTTAATGGTACTTCGGTCTCAGTAGATCTCAGATTTGCCAAGGCTTCCGGGTTCGTGCGTTTATTTAACACGCGTGAGCTTGTTAATTCAGCCTTCGTGGGGATCCCGGCAGCGTTTTTACCGGGAGGCAAGATTGCCTTCTGCGGCAATAGTTTGCAGCAAAATAAGCTGTTGTTTCCCAACGATGTTTACTCAAGAGTAAATGGCTCGTCTTGCTCTCATGGATGGCACATGGTGGATGAATTTACTAAGCTTCGGCATACGTGTTCTGGTGAGATGCTGATGCAAATCGGGCAACTTTGCTTCAAGGCCTTTGATTTTTTAACACGAGGTTTAATTGCCGTTTTCCCCAGCTTGCATTTCCCATATACGTACTGAATTAACAACCGGATCGCTCTTTGAAGTTAAGATTTTTTTTTTCCCTACATGGCAAATTCTATCCCATTCTTTAAAAAGCTTCTGTAGTATTTATGTCTGTTATCTAGAGTCTGTCAATAGAGACTCGGGTCATCCCGGTTGTCCCAAAGGCGCTTTTTCTAAAGGCAATTATTGGACTTTGTTTTTCCTTGAAGACGTTTCGCTTCTCATCCAAGAGGCTGCTTCAGGTCTGAGCTGCAAATGAGAAGCAAAACGTGGAAAAAAAACCAAGTCCACATGCCTTTTTAAAAAAGCATCTTTGGGATCATCTAGAGTCAAATCATTGTACCATTATACAATCTCATTTTTAGAGGGTGTTTTGGAAAGGATGTTATTGACCACCTTGTTAGTGTGGAATGTTTCACAGTAACTGCTCTGAGAAGCTATTAATCCTGCACTGTGAATTTAGATGTGTGTGTGAAGGGCTGTGTGTAAATAAGGATAGCATGAACTTTGCAACTTGTATTGGTCATGTACAATATCCTTATGAGGTAGGCTACTCTTGTAAGTTTTTACTTACTTATTTATTTATTAGTTCGATTTATATGCTGCCCTTCTCCGGAGACTCAGGGCGGCTTACAATGCTTTAAGCAATAGCCTTCATGCTTTTGTATATACCTGCTTAGTAGGGCTTTTTGCCCCCCCCCCCCCCAGCAGTGTTCTATTTTATACAAAGTCAGCTTATTGCCCCCACAAACCGGGTCCTCATTTTACCTACCTCAGAAGGATGGAAGGCTGAATCAACCTTGGTGAGAATTGAACTCGCAGTAATGGAAACTGCACTTCAGAAATTATTGTTAAGCAGATGGTTGAACTTACATTTTTCTAAGGGTGTGTGCCGACTCCTTGTATAATTGGGGAAAGACACCTTCAGTACAATGCGATTGCGGGGGCTCCCCCCCCACAGACTATCCAACATATAGTGGGGGAATGCTCTAACAGAAAGTATCCAGGAGATTTTAGGGACTTCCTCTGCGTAACGATGACAGCTACTGACTGGATCTCCAAACTCGACATTAAACTCTGAAATGTTATTTCTGTTTTCCTCAGGTTTTCTTACTGCTCTTTTTCTAATTGTTTTAACCTGTAAAAATGAAGTGTTTTAATATTGTGTGTGACCAGCCATACGCTAAATAAATAAACGTAGATTTTCTTTTACTAGATCCTATATCTTTAAACGCATCACTGCTTTGTATAGTATTTGTATATTCCATTTATGTTGTAGATTACAATCTGCAGGTTTAGTTAAAAAATTAATCACACAGGGCCAACATTTGCTTTTCCTTAACTTTTGGGAGGGACATTTTTTATTTTGTACTAAGGGTTGTTTTGTTTTGTTTTGTTTTTTTGATTGTAGAAAGGCCATGTTCAGTTCGAGCGCTAAGATTGTGAAGCCCAATGGCGAAAAGCCAGATGAATTTGAATCTGGCATCTCCCAGGTATGTGCCCTTTTTGTTGAAAATTTTAGGCTGAAGGAAATAAGAGCAGTTCTAAAACATGACTAATGAGCTGGTTAATATTAAGGATTTGTAATAATTATTTTATGATTTCTGTAGCCTAAATGAACATTCAGTTGTACAGTTTAGTAAGGTTTATGTGGTTGAACTATCTTTAATAGAAATGAAAGTTGCCTTATGTGTTTCAGTGTATTTAAGAGGAAACTGGGCTGATAGCTTCTAGACATTTCAGCTGAATGTGTAGTTCATCTAAGTATTTTAATCAAAATGCCGTGGTTAAATGATTATTTTTGAAAAGTAAAACATCCAAAACAGAAAGACAAGTTATAAATCTAATAATCTTCTCTTAAGGCTCTCTTGGAGTTGGAGATGAATTCTGACTTAAAGGCTCAGCTGAGAGAACTGAATATTACAGCAGCAAAGGTAATATGTAAACTTTGGTTGGGATTATTTATTTTGAAGCATGGACCTCAAAGGTCCCAGACAGTTGAGTAGGATACAGGACAACAGTAATCTAGTATATCCAGATATAACGCCTAGTGTTTGATTTTATAGTTCATCCATTCATACCATTGATTTACTTTTATCATTGAAACCGGGAAATTGCTGTAGCCTTGACTAAATTCCAGGTAGTCCTCAATTTACGACCACAATTGAGCCTAAACTTTATGTTGCTAAGTGAGTTTTACCCCCATTTTTTTGTCACATTTGTTAAGTGAATTACTAATTGTTAAATTAATAACACGGTTAAGTGAATTTGGCTTCCCCATTGACTTTGTTTGTTAGAAGGTTTCAAAAGGTGATCACATGATCCCGGGACTCTGCAACAGTCATAAATATGAGTCAGTTGTCAAGCATCCAAAGGTAAATCATGTGACCATGGAGATGCTGCAAAGGTCATATGTGAAAAATGGTCATAAATCACTTTTTTCAGTGCTGTTGTAACTTTGAACAGTCACTAAATGAACTGTTGTAAGTTGAGGACTACCTGTATAGGCATCCTATGAAGTAATTCTCACATGAGTGAGCCTCAATAGAATATAGAGTTTTGTTGATACAAAAATTTCTTTATTCGAAATAAAAAGCTTCTTAAAGTAATCTGTATGTTCCTAAAACTCCTTGGGTGTACAGTAACTGCAATCACAAAATTGTAGAAGGTACTTATAATGCTTTAACTTGCAATCAGTATACATGTTTACATGCCTACATTTTTTTAAAAAAAGTCTTGTGTGGAAATCAGAAATGTTAGCTGAATCAGCTTGTTTCCTTACTTGTTTCTTTACTGTGTAATTTTTACATCAACAACTTGAAGACTTGCACATTTCAGGTGCATGTATCAATTTAAATGCTTTCAAGAACCTAAAACTAGTTATTTTATACTAGGGTAGATATTGATACAATCCTAGGTAGCAGTAGATACTTCTTTTCTAGGGTGCAAAAAAATATATCTGCAAACTTCATGTATTGTCAGTAAAGGCATTGAGCCACTAAACACTCAGCTCCATCCAGTTGCCCCGACTCTACTCTGAATTAAGGGATTACAGGTTCATAGAAAGGGAGTTAACTAGATATTGATAAATGCAATTCCCTTGCTATAAAACCAAGATGTGAAATGATTATTTTCAATATGTTGGATTTGATCAGTGATGCATTCAAAAGTTCTGTCTAGATCTTTCCATAGGAATTTCTCAGAACATAGTGCGCAAGAGATGGACTCCCAGATTATACTTTTGCCTGTAGAAATTCCAAAAATTAAGATACCTTTGGATCTTTTGTGTTTATGGAAATAAAATTGCTAGTTTTGTACTTTTAAAATGTAAATCGTGTTCATCCCCAGTTCTGTTTTTTTGTTTAGGAGATTGAAGTGGGTGGTGGTAGAAAAGCAATCATCATTTTCGTACCAGTTCCCCAGCTGAAATCTTTTCAGAAGATTCAGGTGCGGCTAGTTCGTGAGCTGGAGAAAAAATTCAGTGGAAAACACGTGGTTTTCATTGCCCAGGTAGGTGTTCGTCATAAATATTTGAACCTTTGGATTTTAGAAACTGAGGTTTGTGAAGATTATCAGTTCACTTATGAAATTTGTAGTCTACAGCATATGATTACTCAGTGCTGGGTCTTACTTTCCAGTTATTTATGCCTTGTATTGTACTGAAAGCCTGTTTTAGGCTCACCAAAAGCTAATTTGCTGTAAAAGTTTTCTGTCACTTATAGATATGCTGTTATGTTATTTTAACAGAGAAGAATTTTACCCAAGCCAACAAGAAAAAGCCGCACAAAAAATAAGCAGAAGCGTCCCAGGAGGTAATGTTATGTTTTGAAAAGAAATAAAAATATTTTGATACAACTGTGTTCAAATCCTCCCCTGCTATTTATAAGTTAATGTGATTTAATGCTTGGAAGTTTGAGACAATATGAGTTTATTTGGTTATTTATTTGGTCTCAGTTTGCATTCAGGGAAATGTTAGGTCTAATTATAATAATTTGCATAAGGATCCTAAATAATGATAAAGACATCTGCCTAAGCTAATAGAAGTCTGTTGTAAAGATTTGGAGCAAATAATAATGGATTACAGGTACCTTGTTTCCCCGAAAATAAGACCCTGTCTTACAATTTTTTGAACCCTGAAATAAGTGTTTGGCCTTACTGCCATGCTCTCAAAAGCCCGATTGGGCTTATTATCAGGGGATGTCTTATTTTGGGGGAAACAGGGTAGTTCTCAACTTCCTAGCAGTCACATGATTGCATCTTGGCAACTATGTCACATTTAAAACCATTTGCCGCATCCAATGGTCATGTGGCTGATTTATAAGGAGTTTGTTTTTTGTTTTTTTGCTGTAAACTGACATTTATTTACAGTTTCTAACAAAAAATGTCCATTACAGACAATGGGTTTGCTTAATGATGGTGGCATTTGCTTAGTGGCTGTTTTAAAAAAGTTATAAAATTAGTCACATGGATGCCTTGACTTAGAATACTCATGACATACACTGGAAATCCGAGATCCCATTATAGTTGTAAGTTGAGGACTACTGGTAGATGAATGTGTCTAACTAAACATAAAAATATTTTGAAAATATATCCCTTTTTATTGGTCTATTGAAGGAATGGAAACTGCTATCAGAAGCTGCTGTTATATTTGGTTGAATAGCCCTCTATAACAAATTGGTATGGTATAAGTAGGAATGAACAAAAGTAGTTTGTTGAGTACTTAAATTTTTTAAGTTATAAACTTGGTAGTTCTCACTTGAGAAAGAATTTGAATTGCAGAATTTAGTACTTGGATAATATTTGTTCATTTTAAAAAGCAAAGCTTTTTTTATAGCCAGCTTGGAATGCTATTTGCTGTTACTTAAAAATATTAGATGCAACATTCTTTTCTTGCATTCTATGCCAGTGTTTCTCAGCCATAGCAACTGAAAAGATGTGTGGACTTCATCTTCAAGTCCCAGAATTCCCTAGCCAGTATGATTTTTACATAATGTGGAGTAATGCTGAAATGGAGAGGATATTATACCTCTGACCACCCATTCTGACAAGCTGTAGATGAGCTTCTGCAATCGACTGTTCTCAGCCTTATTGACATCTGGTTGGGGACAATAAGAATAGTAATCAAATAAATTTTGTAATTTTGTTGAATACTGACCAGAGTCAGTTTTGAAATGGCCAGCTACATAAATTAGATGGAAAGACAGACCTGGAAATTGCAAGGTTAATTTAAAAAGTTCAATTCATTGGCTGTTCTGAGAAGTTATTATTTTGGCTTATATGTACCATTTCTGCCTTTTATATTGTTAACACAGTATTGCTACTACAGAAAGCTGCAGACTTCCAAGTATATTGTATTGAAAAGGCTGACTTGAACATTATGTCTAATCAAACAGGGATGTATTACCATTTTGCTCTTGGGGCCTTGTGTTTAGTAGCAGTGCAAATGTGTATTCTTCTCCATCTGGTTCTTTCCAATAATAATATTGTCTGAACTAAGGTTAATGGCTTGTTGCATTGTTTATAAGCCAAGTTTATTAGGAAGATACTTAGTCTTGAGTCAAACTCAGTTTTAGTAACATAATACTTTAGGTTTCTTTTAGTCACTCTGGATGGAAATAGCCCTATTTGATCCAAGAGACTTCATGCATTTTAAGATAATATTTTGCAGGGTTATAGTTTATTACTCTATCCAAATGTAGCCATTTGGATTCTGATCCAGGAGACTCCATTTGTAATTTCATTGCATCTTTTTGAATGCACACATCAAGCAAGACTAGCTGAGAGAAAAATATACCGTAATTGTCTTCTTAGTACAGTCTACCTTGTTACAGTGGTAAATGGGCAAGAATAGCCAATTGTTTCACTAAAATGTAATTGCTACTTAAATTTTTAAATTTAATCTTACTGTTTAGGTAATGCAGTGTTTTGGAAGCAGAATGCCTGATTTAAAACATTCCCCCTAAATAATCCGTTTTAATTTAAAACTAAATTATTCCTTAGTACAGGGATCCCCAACCCCAGGGCCTGTTTCAAACTGGGCCATGTGAGTGATGGGCAAGCATGCGAGAAGCTCCACTTGTGCGAGTAATGGATCCTTGTACCCTCTGCTTCTGCGGGTAGAGTGCTTGACCGCAAGTGAAGCTTCGCAGACAAGGGATCTCTGCTCATGGACAAAGCTTCATTTGGGTGCCTATGAGCCTGCCACTCATGCCACCACCACCCCCATGCCGGGCCACCAAGGTGGAAAGGTTGGGGACTTAAAAGTTGTGTAAAATTTGAAGGCACTTTAGCAAATATTTGATTCTCTTCTGTTTAGCCGTACGCTTACTGCAGTGCACGATGCCATTCTTGAAGACTTGGTTTTCCCCAGTGAAATTGTGGGCAAGAGAATTCGTGTAAAACTGGATGGCAGCCGGCTTATAAAGGTCCATTTAGACAAAGCGCAACAGAACAATGTTGAACACAAGGTAAGAAAAAGTTGGAGGAGTTTGCTTTTACTCAAACTTTAGATAAATGCATGAAGCAGACTGCAGTAGGTCATTTGATGAAGCAGATACGTTTGAAAATCAAAGCTTGGTAAATGATCAAAGGACAGAGATTAATGTAAACTTGGTCCTATGATTGAACTTTCTTGGAATTGCTGAAATATGGTTACCAGCAAGGTTTGCAAATGTTGGGATTTTTTGTTTTTGTTTTCTTTTTGGTTGAAAAGAGGGACATAAAACATTATTTATGCTACATAAGGAATAGTACATTATGGCCTGTGTTACAGGGATATGCGGAATCTGATGTGGGAACAGCCTTCTGGAAAATTCTGAAATGTTTAATTTTCTGCCAAATACCTTCTAAACAACACCATTAGCTTAGCCTTGAAACATTAGTTTTCAACTTATGACACCAATTGGGACTGGAATTTCTGTTATAA
The DNA here is from genome assembly GCF_029215685.1 of Pituophis catenifer annectens. Classification (NCBI taxonomy): domain Eukaryota; kingdom Metazoa; phylum Chordata; class Lepidosauria; order Squamata; family Colubridae; genus Pituophis; species Pituophis catenifer. The sequence goes on from NW_027256881.1 coordinate 131,540,990, forward strand.
ACTAAATTGGAGCTGATTTTACGAAATTGTTATGACGATTGTTAAATGATTGATGTTGAACTTAACCGAATTGTTATTAAGCAAATCCAGCTTCCCCAACGGACATGTTGCAAAACGTGATCACATGAATGCTACAGCCAGTGATAAATGGGAGCCTGTTGCCTGAAATTGCAATCACATCAGTATGGAGGTGGTGCCACAGTTAAAAGTACAGGCTACAAATCACCTTTTCCAAGGCCATCGTAACTTTGAAATTGTCATTAAATGACAGTTCCACATTTAAGTAGGTCCTTTATTTCAGTTAGAATATGTCCAGAATATCTCAAAATGCTTTTGGTTTACACTATTTAATCCCCCCTCCCCAGAATAACAAAATCTGGAAGAAAACAATTCTAGAGTTTTCCAGAACCATCTTCCTGGATTTCTAAAAATAAAAAAATGACACTTAGGTATAGAATAAAACCACAGTTTATTGTATCTCATTTTAATGGACTTCATATCAGGCAAATTGCAACTCACATTGTTTGGGTTAGGCCAAAACCAAACTAAATGTGGACAACAGTTATGCAGGACCATCTGATATCAATGTTTTGCAGAAAAGCTAAGAAATTATTAACTGCAGTTTATAATAGTTTTTGCATTTCTTGTGTCTTACCCTCATTCCACATGAACTGCTGGACACAATTCTCTTTTGGGCAGGAGATAGAGTTTCTATCTATTCCTTGTTTTGGGTAACAAACCTGATTCAGGCTTTCCTTTTGAGAATTTTCATACTGGAACTTAGATTAACATAATTTGGGTAACGATGACATCTAAATGACTTAATTTATGTTTTATTTAATTTATGCTACTTGTGTAATAACCCTATCTAAATTACAGTCAATTCTTATTCATGGATTTCATATTTCTGAATTTGCCTGCTTGTAAAATTTATCTGTAGCTGCAAAATGTAATACTTGGGGCAAAAATACTTGATGCCCACACTTCTAGCTGAGGTTTCAGTATTTGCTAATTCATTGTTCACAGTGACTTTTTAGAATGTGACTACCACAAATAATAAACATCTATACATAATCTGTCATGCTTGTGTAATGAGGTCTGTGAGTAATTTCTATTTTAATGGATATTCCTAGTACACATTCCCCAGTTAGGTCATAGAAACTCTACAACAGTTATACATAGGATGAAACTTGAATTGATAGGGAAAAAGAAGGGAAATTCTGCTTCGTCCTGTCTTCAAATTCTGACTTTGTATATCAAATGGTAGTTAATACTCTGAGATACAATAAATCAAATTTTTTCGGTTACCAGTTTGAATTGTCAACTCTCAATGGCTTCTTTATTTGAAAATATTAATATTAAATCTAATATAAAAATATTGGAGGTAGAGACAACTTCAAGCTTGATTCTTAGTGAATACCTGGACATATTTTATTTTATTGGCAAATTATATAAGTGTTGCTATTTCTGCTTTATTTATTAGCTATTTTATTTCTGGTGTAGCTGACATCCCTGAAGCTTTCTGATGGTTTATCATTTTAAGTACCATCCAGATTCAACTATGTGATTTCTATATTCAGTATTGATTCTGTGCTGCCACCTCCCATGGCTTACTTTTGTCTTGTGCCAAATGTGTTGTTCCTATAAATGTTCAGTGATGTATAATTAATTTTAGAGTATTGTAGGGGGTGGCCATCAGCTTTTTAAAAATGCATATGGTAATATATGTATTTCTTTAATTTCAGAATTGACATATCCTTCTTCTATAGTTTTCTTTCTTTACTATCAAGTACCACTAGTATTTTATGCTTCCCACTTTTGCTAACGTTTCGTTATTCTGTTTGCAGGTTGAAACATTTTCTGGTGTATACAAGAAGCTGACGGGCAAAGATGTTGTGTTTGAGTTTCCAGAATTTCAGCTGTAAAGTGCAAAAACTATGTGAATTAATAAAAGTTAATTCTTCATATTTTTTAATGTCATGCTTTTTTTTTTAAAGTATGAAACTAAAATTTATACATTTGGTTGTTGATGAAAATATGATATAGGTAACATTTGTAGCTGGTCAAAGGACATAATTGAAAGTCATGATTACAATTAGTTCTACTGTGCCATCATTATATTGTGGCACCTATTGAATAATAAAATTCTGGGTTTGATTTGTCCTATTGAGTGACAAGAGAGCCAAAGAACTTCTATGATACCATAAAACACCAGAAACCTATCTTAATTTTAAGTATCCCAAAAGTGGTGGTAAGAGGGTTAAATTCAGTGGTGAAATGTAAAATTTGTTGCTACCGGTTCTGTGGGCGTGGCTTGGTTGGGGGGGTCATGTGACTGGGTGGGTGTGGCCAACTTTTTTAAAAAAACTTTTAAAGCATTTTTTTTTTTACTAACGGTTCGGGTGAATAGGTATTAAAAATTGCTTTAAAAAAGAAAAAAAAGGTTCCAAGGATCGCGTGACATAGTTGTGCCATGTGATCGTCAGAACCTTTTTTTTTTTTTTTTTTTAACCTTTTTAAAGTATTTTTTACTACCAGTTCACCTGAACTGGTAGTTTTTATCACTACCGGTTCGTCTGAATCGGAGCGAACTGGTAGCATTTCACCCCTGGTTAAATTATATTGAAGATTAAAGCATACATCTAAATACTGAATCTTGAAAATTTAATATTCCAGGATTTGTAATGAAAGGAGCTGAAAGGTTTGGTTTAGTGTAAAATCTAACAAATTCATCATGTCTTTGTTTGCCACCAATAAATGTCACCTAAACATTTCTAAATTACTTGGCTATGCCAAATGTTTTTAATGTCCTGCATTAGAAAAATACTAAAGCAACTTGGACTAAAACAACCTGATACAGTTAATGCTTCAATAATATTTTTGGGTTATAGGTCAGGTACATTTTCACAGATTAATCATATGCAAACATTCTTAGAGATGTGAAAGAGTGAAGTTAAGCAGGGTGTCATTAAACAGTTTTTGAATTGATTTTCCTGAAAAGTGTAAAATTTCAATCCTATACCCATTTGCCTGCTGAGTTTGGGACTTCTGCGTGGATACCTGCATGGCTATAATGTAAAGCATTTAAGGTAGCAACCCCTAACCTTTCCAGCTTGGTAGACAGGTGGTGGGGGGGAGAGGATGGTTCAGTGTGAGCAGTGGCACACAACTCAATTTGCATGAGTGGTGCTTGCAAGTGCCCGCCACTCACACAAATGGAGCCGTGCACTCACCTACTGCTAGCACAGCACACCAACTCGTAACCTGGGAATTGGAGACACCTGATTTAAGGTATGCAGAAAAAGTTTCTCAAACTTTTGTTTGAAACTACCTAAAAGGTGACTTACATGTTATGTTACATATTCTGCACTTGATGGAAACAAAACATAATATATGGATTCCATCAGCTCACCATGATGTTAATGAAAATGACACCCTGCTTTGTTCTATTTCTTTAAATAAAACAGAGTTGAAGGGAGTTAAGATGTCACCCAAGTTTAATCCTCTGCATACAATAGGATTCACTACATCATCACCAATAGATGATACATTTCAAAGCTCCCAGAGAAGGGGAAGAAATCACTCTTGTGTGGTAACCTACTCACCTAATTTTCAAAGAGCTTTTTTGAGAATATGTAGTGAGATGTTACTTTATTTAAATAGGACACTCATGGTTTTGAAATATTAAGCAAGCTGGATTCAGTTCAAAAGATAGGAGACAGTAAAGAATAGGTAGCTCCACCAATCCCTTCTGCACAAATCAGGTGCTTCTTAGGTCATGTTTGTGTCTAGATATATATTTTGGAGAAATCATCACCCATCAATATTAGATTTTTTAGACTAAGTTAATTTGGGGTAATGAAAGGTAAAATAATAAAAAAAGGCTTCAGTGCCTGTCATTCACTATCAAAGTTCACAGAATATGCAGTCCTATAACAAATTTCCACAGTATTTTAATGAATATTGACAGTTTTATTTATAGGGCTTTATTGCAAAGATTAATTGCTATAAAGTATCTGTCAATTGTGGATAGAAACATAAAAATTGATGCTTGTGATGGCTTTGTTCATGTTTGGAAGAATGTGAACTAAAACTGCATTTGAATTCTCATAATTGCAGGTTATTTTGGTCTATCACTGAGTGATCAAAGAACTACATTTGTGTATGTGTGCATAAGGAGGTTTAAAAAGGGAAAGGAAAGATACACTGCAAAGTGAACTTGTCCTCGTTCCCAGAACCATTGCCAAAAGAAACTGCAAACTCAGTCAGCTGATACATTTTTAGACTTCATGGGAACTACTAGAGATGTGTGAGCAATATATAAAAAGCATCACTTGCAACTTTTTTTCCCATTAAAATGATTATAATTGTTTTGAAATAACAATTATAAAATGGGCAAAATGTTGCCACTTCATTGGATCATTAACAGTTACTGTGATTACAGTAGCATAGTCTTAATACAGACAAAATTCTTGATGGCATTGTGGGAAGTCTGTTTGCTGCCTAAGGTTTTAATTGCTCTTCTGGGAACAGCATAGAACCCAAGAGTCTGCTACATAGTATTCACTTGACCTTACCATTTTTATAAAAACCTCAAGGCATGAAATCAAGAATCTACATAAAAAATTGAATTCTTGAGCCATGGAATTTTATACTCGGTATGCCTTCATTTGGCTCAATCTATGAAACAAAAATACTCTGAGGTCCAGTTCTATCTTGACTATGTTTTTCTTAACCTGTATTTTGTCAAATCCTTCGCTTTAATTGCATATTAAAAGTTTTTCTTTACATAGGAGTGGTGGGTTGAATGCAATGCCTAGTTGCTTTCATACTTTACAGAGGTAGTTGTCATGGAAGTTTTTCAGAACTGGTACAATTTCATTTTCACTTAGTAGGTTTAAATAATTGAGGTTTGATTTGCCCGTTACAGTATTCTCTATATTTTTTTTATCATTGGCCAATATATGCCATAAACTTTCTAATTATTTTTCACTTAACATAATTTTAATTTGAAGGTTCATTTCATTACACGTTTCATCTGTAGTCAATGTGTCTGCAGATGATAATTCTGCAGAGTATTTTACAGTAGAAAATTAAAATGCTAGGCTGAACTTGTTCATGTTCTAGGTGTCAAGTTCTCTAACCTTTCTAATTCATACAGAGTGCCCTGTGCCTCTATGGCTGAAGTAATTCCTATTAGAAAACCCAAATCATTGCCAATGTGGATTCTTGAATAGTTCAGGTGCAAATGATTAATATAGACATTCATATCCTGTCATTTCTAATGGAAAACTATCTGCAGTATCAAAATAATCTCTGGACATCATCTGTCCCAAAGCAGCTGCTACCCGGTTTGGTTGCAGCTTCTTCCTTAGTCTCCAGAAATAATAGCTGCTGAAAGATGAGATCGAACAAGACCTTACATTAAGTCTTCAGGAATAATGAAAATCAAAGATTTGCTGAGAGATGGGACAAGTGGGATCTCTTCCCTTCATTTTCAGTAGTAGCTTCTAATAAGACGTTGCTTTATGAAGAGAAAGGCGAGCATGTGGGGTTGCTCTGGACTACATTTGCTCTGGACTATATAGCCTTTACCAAAAAATAACCCCACTTACTCTGTTTTTTTAAACATGCATTAAGGCATGGGTGTCAAACTTATGTTGATGTCACGTGATGTACTGTGATGTTTTTTGCCTTTGCGGAGGTGGGGTGGGTGTGGCTTGGCCTGTGTGTGACGCATGCAACCCGCGGGCCACCAGTTTGACACTAAGGGAAATGACAAAGCTACATGAACTTCTAAATTCATGTTTGGAAACAGTGAACTTGAAACAATAGCTATTGACTGTCTTAAACTGTACTGGGATAATTAAATTATTAAATGCCAAGATTGAGTGGAACACAAGTCCAGGTGAATGCATGGACACAATTGTCAGTTTTGTTCATGAAGAAAATTCCCAAATCTTTTCTTCTACAATGTTTTATCAATTTCTTAAGAATAGGTTATAGCTCTGGAATTCCCTACCGGTCTCTCATCGAAATACTACCCTGGTCTGTCTCTGCTTTTTCAAAATCAGCCAAGGTCAATTTGGTGCTACAAGTCTGCTGCGGCATACCATTCATTGTACACAATTGTATAAATTGTTAGGGGAGTTTTGTCATGTGGGTTTAAGATAAAGGCAGGGATGAACAAGGATGTCTAATTTAGATGTTTAATTAAAAAATATTTATAAATTTTAGATATGAATTTTGTACCTTATCTCAGTAAATTTAGAAGACACTTGTTCGATGTAAGTAATATTAAGATAGACTGGCAATCTTTTGGTGGATATTCCCATAAACAGTTGGGTTTGCAGGATTCACAGTGGAAACAATGATATTGCTATGAATTTGGGGGTTCTTAGTGGGCTTTGGCAATTAAAAAAAATATATTTTAAGCCTATTTTAGGACAGGGAATAGTTGTTGAAATTTTCCTGTTTCAATATTGAAAGAAAGCACACTATTTTTCAGTAATGTTCAGCAGGAGTTCAAAAAAATATGCAGAAACCTCAGATTGCCTACCTTGGAGAAGCATAAAGTATCAACAAAGTGTCTTTCTGTCCCAGGCTGATGTTGCATTGGACTGGGGAAAAGCGGGGATTCAGCTCTTCTGTTTTCTAATGTAGCCTATGCCAGACTAGGGGCACTTTACTGAGGCTTTGTACCGCAGGCTGTTGAGGGACAGTGAGCTTTTCTGAAATAATCCATAAAATCATCCACATTTCCTGCAGGAGGTGGTCCTGGTATCCAAGTCTGTGCCAGTTTAGAATAGGTTTGTTACTGGGTTTAAAATATCTGCGTATAATGAGCTAACATGTTAAAGAAGGAGCTTTGCAGAATTTTTCTGTCCATAAGGTTATTTTTCCTATGAGCTAAATAAAATATTTTTGATTCTAGCCAAAATTGCACCAGCTAGAATTCACCCACTCTTATGTGTAACACTAATGTTTCTGGCATGTCTTAGCTCTGCGTCCTTACAATCTTTCTGAAAATCCATGCTCAAAACCCAAGTAAGGCACTAAGGAAGACCTTTGCTCTATTAGAATCCTATTCACAGGGCTGCTATCTGACACTAGACATGAAAGAGTTAATGAAGGGGCTTATTTTCATGGGAAGGCGAGAGAGGCAAAAAGAGAAGTGTCCTGCATTCCCAAAAATGCGCCCTGCCAAAAGCAGCCGTTTATATCATGGGTCGTTGCCATGTTCCCACACATTTTGCTCCTAATTAACGTCCTGCTGGACAGCTGAGCTGTTTCAAACAGGAAGCTGTTTATAGATAACGCTTGCAAACGTTGGGCCTGATTCGCTGAATGGTCGAAGAGCAGGAGTTGAGTCCGCTTCAAATTAAAACCTATCGGACTTTTGTAAATAGTAGCAATGAGGTCCATCTGTGGTGCAGTGCCCTTTCAGTCAGCAGCTCAGCTACAGCGCCTCTTCTCTCAGCAATTCTAAGGTAGGTGATGCTAAGATGATTGTGCCAGCCAAAACCCTGGTTTAAAAGAGAGTAGGCTATGAAACGTTTTTTTTTTTTTCATGGAAGCTGGATAAAGAGGAGACTACTGACTTTCAGATCAGGGCTGAGTTGGGGTCAGTCTGGAATTGTTGCAATGTAGGTCATCTAATGTCATAGACCTACAGACTGGTTCATGTCTTTACATTTAAAAAATTATTAAACATCTGAAATTAATTTATATAGTGTTCACGATTGCATAGAAGTATATATTTTATTTTACGCTGTGCTATTATAAATGAGTTGTTTCTTGGTACAGAGTGAGCAGAAAGCGTAAGGAAAACAGGAAGGTTGGGTTTGTTTGTGAGGAGCTATTTAAGAGATAGATAAAATGCTACAAAAGGGCAAAGCATAATCTTCACAACTTATACAATATCTGGAATTGAAAAGTTCAGTTCTGGTTCTTCCCTCTCATGTGTCTCCACATTGCTAAGGAGTATAGAATATGGACTATAAAGTGTTGGTTGAAGAATATGGAATATAGTAGTCCAAATTTAATTTTTCCTCACAAGCAGCTGCTAGAGATCTGGAGCATCCTTTCCTAAACCAGTCCTCTTCAAGTAGGCAAACCATAAAATTATCACTTCCAACTAGGCTATAATTTATAGCCTCTAACTTTGAACTCTGATCTCAAGTTTCTGACTGTGCTTTGTGATCACTCAGGATTGAATGTGAGATACCCTATGTGTTCTAACAAGCAGGTTTATTGTACTATATTACTATTGCTAACCAATTTTTGGAATAGATCCCCCTGCTTTGGAAAAAATGTGAACCAATGTTTTGGTAGAGTTCGCTAAAATTAAGTGCTATTTCTAAATAAGTCTATTTCAGGAAAAAGAACAAAACAGGAAGGCTAAATCTAAAAAACGAAAATAGAAGGTGAAAGAGCTTTGAAAATAATGAAAAATGCAAATAGATGGGTTGGCAAAGTAGGAAAACGTTATGGAGATGAAGAAAAGAAAACAAGAAAACAGATGACAACAGAAAAGGGTGAATTTAAAATATTGCAACTGTTTCTGTAGGCATTGAAAATTGCCTGTTTTCCCTCTATTTTCCCTCTAAGGCAAACAAATTTGCACAATGAATTATGTATTTCCCATCTCCAGAACCTTTTTCAGTCCACAAAAGAACAAATAGTATGGAGAGGAATAAGCTACAGAGAAAATAGAATTCTTTGTTTCTTTCCATACTCTCTTTCTTCCATCCTCCTACAGATTTATTTATTAAATTTATTATTAAATAAATTTATTAAAGCAAAATTGCAATAATTACATTAAACATTTCAAGACACTATCCAAAACACAGGTAGATTCTGATTTCTTGATTATATGGAACTGGATGTCTACAAACATCTGTTTGTACTGGAGACTTGATGAATAAGTCAGTTCTGATAGGCACAACCATGTATTTTCACAACCCTCCTAATATGTTGCATAGAGTATGATGGCTGATTCAATATATATAAAAGGCTGATGTCAGGAAAGACCAAGCTGCTCTGAAAGTCTATTTCAGTTGATAAAATTCACTAACCTGAGAAAAGAATGAAGATATTAAGCAGTAGCTGATTAAAAACAAAACAATATTCAAAAAGAAAGTCGTTTCTTATCTTGTCAGCTGCTGGTTTATTTTATTTTTAGTATCAAAGGCTGTTGGGCTATTGCATCATAAAAGTGAACTTGCTGAATCCATATAGTGTGTGATTCACAACAGCTTAATCCATGCTGATCCATATTTAGCATTGCTTTCTTGGTTTGCAAGGTAGACATTCAATCATAAATGAATGATATGCACTCAGTGATACATTAATTACAAGGTTCAGCTAATGTACTACTGGTAGCTAGACTAAAATGTGATTAGTTTGTATCTCACCACATTGTACAAATGAAGTTATTATTGGAATGATATATTTATACCGTTATGTGTACCCTAAACCATACATAAAGTATTTGAGCAGAAATTAAGATCAGTAATAGATCAAATTTTAGCTTTGATACTAGTTTAGCAGTGCCAGAATGTAGGTATTACATCATTTAGAGTTTTACTGAGAAGAAATTGTATTGTCCACAAGTTTTATACGCCATCCTTGAAAATCCCAAACAAATCTCTTGATGCCTTATTCCTAGAAGATAGTTCAGTAATATCACAAAATTACAAGTGTGTTATACAATTTGAGAACAGAGGACAGAAAGAGTTCTTGCCTTTTTTCCCAGTGCGTACAATTTTCGTATCTTTCTGGAATGCTATGTGAATTGATCAAGATAGGTAGAAATAACTGAAAACTGAGGTACTGTATGCGTTGCCATTTTTTCTTGCACAACTTTAGACACAGGTGCTTTTGCTTCATTCAAAAACAAGATCTTAGTCTTTATTCTTTCTCTTAGTTGACTAAAAATTGCAGGAAAAGGCAATTTTATACATTTTCCCATCATATCATTTGGACTTGGGATTTTTCCCAAAGATTCTTGTTTTCCCTTCAATTGAGTTTTTTTCAGCAGTGTGGAAATGTGTTCATGACTTCCCCAGGGAACCTTTATGTAGATGACCCTCATCATGCACTAAATTAGCTTTTTCTTTCCAATCTTTTTTTGTGTGTATGAAGGACCAGTTCTCTTTTTCTGGGGATTTTGAACAAGTATACCAAGCCAAACTCTTTTCTGTTGATTTAAATATGGATTATGAGATCTAAGGGAAAATATATTTGTGTTGCAAAGACACTCACTCTTCTGAAACCTGAGTGTTCCTTCCCAATAAAACATATTACCAAAAAAATAGCAACAAATTTTGCAATTTAGCAAGCTATCATATATTAAATATATATATTAATATGCTGTAAAGGTTATTGTGTCCTTAGAAGATAGTGAACATATTAGAACTGTCTGAAGTATTTTAAATCCCTGTTAATGGTTTATTCATTTTTCCTCCCTTTAGGAGTAAGGGACAAGCTCATTATGAAGAGTGATCTGGTTTTCTTTGTCTCTGTAATTAGCCTTGCATTCCTGTCTCTGCCAAGATCTGGATATGCTCAGCATATTGCAGAGGAATCCTGCTCTGTTCAGATTCTGGTTCCAGGCCTCAAAGGTAATATGCGTATCTCTTCCCATAAATAGGTCAGACATTCCTTCTTCATTTTTATTGTTCTGATGGCATTCTAGTAATTATTAGCAGGCTTGCATTCTCTTAGTGAAATAAGCTAACTTTTCTCTTAAACTTTTCCTAGTCTGGGACAATTGGCCTATAATAATGAAACGATCATTTCGGCTGCCGCTAAAGCAAACAACCGTAGAGGGCTTTGGATGGTCATAAACAATCCTTCCACAGAATTCCCAATAAAAACCACACAAATCTTATTTACCATACTGTTTATCTTTCTAATTTTCTTGGATACTGGCCCTGGAGACATTTTCTGCTTTTCTACTTTTAGTTCCTCATTTATAAAATTTCATTTTCTTGGAACATACTGATACCTGCACACCAACAAAAAACTAACAAATATTTTATAAGAGAATGGGTCTAATTTGCATAAACAGAATGTAGAATTTGGAGGACAGTAACAGACCTTATTTCTCTTTTTTCTTATGTCCTTATTTTATAAACATTAACTGGTTTGTTTCCATTCTTGACCCATTCTGTGACTGCATTACTTGATCATTTATTATCATGTTTCAGAGGGGCAAGGTTAGATAGAGTGGATATTTTGGAAATGGTATGCTTAATTATTAGTGATTTATTTATTTATTTATTATTTATTTTATTTTTATTGGATTTCTATACCTCCCTACTCCCGAAGGACTCAGGGCGGTGAACAGCCATAAGATAAAACAGATAAATACAAAAATTTAAAATAGAATAAAAACGAATTAAATAATTTGACTGAAACAATTTAAAATATACAATAATTTAAAACAAATTAAAATTTACATTTAAAAGGGGAGAAGATTTAGGCCAGGCCAGGTTGATGAAATAAGAAAGTCTTGAGCGCGCGACGGAAGGTGCGCAGATCCGGGATCCTCCGTATCTACGGGGGGAGCTCATTCCAGATCGTAGGTGCCCCCACAGAGAAGGCTCTCCCCCTAGGGGCCGCCAGTCAACATTGTTTGGCCGACGGCACTCGGAGGAGCCCCTCTCTATGGGAGCGTACTGGCTGGTGGGAGGCTATTGGTGGTAGCAGGCGGTCCCATAGATAACCAGGTCCTAAGCCATGAAGCGCTTTAAAGGTGATAACCAAAACCTTGAAGCGCACCCGGAAGACCACCGGGAGCCAGTGCAGCTCGCGCAGGAGAGGTGTTACATGGGAGCTCCACGTTGCTCCCATCACCACCCGCGCGGCCGCACTCTGCGCCAGTTGGAGCCTCCGAGTGCACCTCAAGGGAAGCCCCATGTAGAGAGCGTTACAATAGTCCAGACGAGAGGTGACGAGGGCATGAGTGACTGTGCGTAGGGAGTCCCGATCTAGAAAGGGACGCAACTGGCAGATCAGGCGAACCTGATGAAAAATCCTCCCAGTCAGGGCCGTCAAGTGCTCTTCTAAAGACAGCCATGAATCCAGGAGGACGTCCAAGTTGCGAACCCTTTCCGTGGGGGCCAATGATTCGCCCCCAATAGTCAGCGATGGCACCAGATGACTATATCGGGACATCGGAAACCACAGCCACTCGGTCTTGGATGGGTTGAGCCTGAGCCTGTTTCTCCCCATCCAGACCCGTACAGCCTCCAGGCATCAGGACATCACTTCAAGGGCATTGTTGGGGTGGTCCGGGGTGGAGATGTACAGCTGGGTGTCATCAGTGTACTGATGGTACTTCACCCCGAAACCACCAATGATCTCGCCCAGCGGCTTTACATAAATGTTGAACAAAAGGGGCGAGAGGACCAATCCTTGCGGCACCACACATATGAGGGACCTCGGAGTCGACCTCTGCCCCCCTGTCAACACAGACTGCGACCGGTCGGAGAGAAAGGAGGAGAATCACCATAGTACGGTGCCTCCCACCCCCAACTCTTCCAACCGGTGCAGCATGATACCATGGTCGATAGTATCAAAAGCCGCTGAGAGATCTAACAGGACCAGGACAGAGGAGCAACCCCTATCCCGAGCCCTCCAGAGATCATCAACCAATGCGACCAATGCCGTTTCTGTGCTGTACCCAGGCCTGAAGCCTGACTGGAACGGATCCAGATACGACATTTCATCCAGGTACTGGGGAAGCTGTCGCGCAACCACACTCTCAACAGCCTTCGCCACAAAGCAAAGGTTGGAGACTGGATGATAATTAGCCAAAACTGCCGGGTCCAGGGAAGGCTTCTTGAGGAGATGCCTCACCACCGCCTCCTTCAGGGCGGCGGGGAAGACACCCTGCCCCAATGAAGCATTTATAATCCCCTGGAGCCAGCCTCGCGTCACCTCCCAGGAAGCCAGCACTAACCAGGAGGGACACGGGTCCAACAAACATGTGGTCGCATTCAATCTACCCAGAATCCTGTCCACGTCATCTGGGGACACAGATGATTTACTCTTGAGTTCTCTACTTTAACCATATTCTATGTTTGAATTGCCCAAACTCTGAAAAATATCACTAATTTATTTGGATTACCTTAGTAGCTTGACCAATGATTTGATATGTAGTCATCAACAGGGCTGAGCTCTTTTATCATGAAAATAAGAATCGACACCACTGAAAGCAAATGTTAATTTAATTGCAATGAAATTGGGAGACCTTATGATACAAAATAAAAATGAAGGACAACATGACACCCTCATACATTTAATGGTCAATTCTGGGAGAAGTAGAAACTCTTTGGGAATAAAGCTTTTTATTCGTGTTCTTTTTACCAAAGATCTTAGAGAAAACTGTTATGTGTGGTGTACAACTCTGATTTTGAGATAATTGTGGAAATATTAAAGGGACTACTGGAATTAGTAAAATCGTCAGCTCTCTTATCAATATAAAATATAGCTGAATGACTGCTACAACAGTTGCCCCAAGTTTGTGTTAGCAGCCTCTGTTGATTTTTTTTTTGAAATTTTTTTTATTTATTTTTCACATAAAACATAAAACAACATCTTTTTAGAGCAAAGGTTTGGTGCGGTGTAAAATAAGTATAAATTCCAAATTTCATCAATTAACATCTTACAACAAAACAAAACAAACAAAACAAATCTAAACCCAATTTCTGTCATTCAATCTAACATCTTATTCTAACATTTAACATTCTATTATGTAGTCACCCTAAATCTTAAACTTCAAATCTAAACAGCTCTTTATAATATTCATTTATCATTTTAACAATCAGTATTTCATATATTCTCCTTATTTCAAAGACCCAAATCAAGTCAGTTTCTTTTAAATCACATCTAATAATCAACATATAATATTTTAATCCTCTCTTAAAAAACATTTCAAAATCAGTAACTGTTCTTCAAAGATATCTCCTTCACTCCTCCTAATTTTATTTTGGCTAGATTGCATCTTAATTAACTGGTTTCCAGGGATGTTCCTCCACTCCTAACCTTATTTGTTGGCTGGATCACAGTTTGGTTTTAACTGCTTTCCACCATTTTCTCCTTTTTTTTTTTTTTTTTAATTTGATTTATATGCCGCCCTTCTCCGGAGACTCAGGGCAACTTACAATGTGCTTCACTCCTTCTAGGTTTATTTTTATCTGGATAACAGCTTTTCAGCTGTTTTCCAGTGGTGCTTTCCTCCACTCCTTACCTTATATTTAACTGGTTACAGTTGATTTTAACTGGTCCCCAGCATGGTCTCCTCCACTCCTCCTAGGTTTATTTTTGGCTGGTTCAGAGCTTAGTTAGCTGTTTTCCACTGGTGCTTTCCTCCACTCCTTACCCTATATTTAACTGGTTCACAGTTTGGCTCTAACTGTTCTCCAGCATTTATCTCCTCCACTCCTTCTAAGTTTATTTTTGGCTGGTTCACAGCATAATTAGCTGTTTTCCAGTGGTGCTTTCCTCCACTCCTTACCTCATATTTAACTGGTTACAGTTGATTTTAACTGGTCCCCAGCATTGTCTCCTCCACTCCTTCTAGGTTTATTTTTGGCTGGTTCACAGCTTAGTTAGCTGTTTTTCAGTGGTGCTTTCCTCCATTCCTTACCTTATATTTAACTGGTTCACAGTTTGGCTCTAACTCCTCTCCAGCATTTATCTCCTCCGCTCCTCCTAAGTTTATTTTGGGCTGGTTCACAGCCTAATCATCTATTCTCCAGGGATGCTTTCCGCCACTCCTAACCTTGTATGTAACTAATTCACAATTTAACTTTAATTATCTGATCAATAACAATTTACCATAATTGTAAAATCTATAAGCAAATCTTATTAATATTCAAAAAATTCGTTCCCATTCTCTTATTTACTTTAAAGAGAAAAAAAAACCAACATCATTGTAATCCACTTTAAAATAAATTTTCTATAACCATTAAAGCTCTTATTAATACTTAAAAGGTTCTTTCATAGTCTTCAAATTTCTTGTATTTTTTCTATAATAACATTTCTCACTTTGAAAATAATTAAAATCTATAAACAATTCTTGTTAATAAAGGCTTCATAAACATTTTCTTATTTTCTGTAAAAAAACAATATTTTAGACCCTTTAAAAAAGCAAATTTCTGTAATCATTAAATCTGTCAATAATTCTTGTTAATAATCAAAAATTTATTCATACTCTTCATGTTTCTTATAGTTTTTCTAAAATCAGATTTTTCCCACCTTAAAAATCACTTCTCTTAATAACAGTAATGAAAAAGAAAGAGGAAGGGAAAAGGGAATAATAAAAAATAAAAAAATAAAAATAAAATAAAAGATAAAGGTATGGCGAAAAGGATAAAAAAAAAGAATTCCACAAAGGAACAGAAAAAAGGAAGAGAGGAATAAAATGAAAGAATGATAAAATAAATTAAAAAAAGAAAGAGAAAAAGTAAAGAAGAGAGTAAAAGAAGGAAGAGGAAATCTCCTCCTTATATTATTTAAACATCAATTACATAAAAAAATTTACATCCATTTTAATCAGACTGTAATATTTTCCATCTTGCTACCCAAATTCCCCCCCCTTCTTTTCAATTCCAATATCAGTAAAGTTATAAAGACTAAAGTGTTTAGTTCTTTTTTGTTCCCTATGTGATATTGTCATGTCCTCTTCCGTTTCTACACCCTTTCCTTTTGTTGCCTCGCCTTTAATCAACAGTTTTAATTGACCAGTTAATTCCTTCTTTCCAACTATCCATAGGTAATCTAAAAATGAAATAAGTACATCTAAAATCAAACTTTTTTAGTTTTCCTTCAAAATAATCCAATTGAGAAAGCAAGAGTCAAAGTTTCTCCTTTAAGTAACAAGCAGTCCACAATTTTCACTTTCACTTCTTAACAGGCAACCATTTTAGCTTCCTCTGCCACATCTACTTAGTTTAAATTGTTCCGTCTTGTTTCTTATTTCTTTCCTTAATACCACCAATAAACAAGTTAAAAATCCCCAAAATTAGAGCTCCTTAATTGTTTTCATAATAAACCAATTTAGGTAACAAGATACATTGTGTCTGAGTTAATTCAAAAGCAATCCACAGGTTTAAACTTTCACTTCTCCACGGCATGACTCCATTTTAGCTGTAATTCTCCACTGAGCTTTCCTGGTTGCTTCAAAAAATTTCTCTTACCACCTCTTCCCTCTTTATCTCTCCAAAAGTAATCCATTTCAATGACAAAGAGTTTCAAAGTTTACAATTTCCAACTAACAGCCATTCCACGGCATTCAATAATAAGGGTAGTTCAAAGATGGGTCTCTTCCTCCAGCAAATAACTTTTTAAATCTTCTTGCCCCCACAGTCTGTAGCCACTGTTTAAAGCTAGGGGCTCTCTTTTTAAAATCCATTTTTAAGTGCTGTTCCCGCCTGGGTTAAGTCACTTACCCGGCTTCCAAACAGTTTGCTCTATTTCTTCACTTCTTCCTCCTGCACATCACTTTTCCCGGTTGCCACAGCCTCGAAGCAGCCACCATGGCTGCTGCTGAGCCGCCGCCGACGCAGAGGGTAATTCTCTGGCCCCGAGGAACCTGCCCGTTCCTCTCGGCCGACCGGGGGGTCCCTCTCTTTCCCCCTGTCCCTTCAGGACAGGGTAGGTCCGTAGACCTGGCGGTGGCAGCATAAGAGATGAGTTTTTTGCGGGGCTCCTAAGAGCCCCACTATTCCACCGTCTGGATCGCTGTGACGCCAACCAGAAGTTTTCCAGCCTCTGTTGATTTTTCTTTTCACAGTATTCCATTAATGTAGATTTTGGGGTGGTGGATGTGATTCGTATTTTCTTTTGATGATGTCAGGATGTACTCTTTGTATTTTTGTTAACTTTTTGGTGAACTTATTCTCCATTGTACTGCTCTATTACTTTATTTGTTCAATGAATCAGATGAAATAAATTAATTTTCTGAAGAAACTCATGCCACAATAAAACTTTGTTCAAAGCACTGTGGTGCCTCTTAGTGCTTCAAAGTCATCTTCATGAATTCATCCTGAAAGATAGAATCATAGTTGGGTCATTTTTGCTAGAAATAGCTCCCTGTCTCCAAAATGTATCCTTGAATTGAATCCAAGTAGTAATTATAATACATATCCAAAACATTCCAAGTCAAAATGGCCATGCCTGTTTCTTGTATTTGTTATTTTAGAGTTATTCATGCAATTAAAAAGTACCAGCAATTTTTTTGCACTCATGAAAAAAAAACCCTGATTGACCAAGAGTTTATTTAAAGTAACTCAAATGACCGCTGCTTGTTCTATGCTTGAGAAGGGGGATGGGATGCTTGCTTCTGATTTAAATATTTCATTGAGTAAGAAAAGTGCTGTGGATTTCTTATGGATACTGTACTTATTTTTTAAAAGTATCTTCTATATCAGATTTTTGCAATTTGTATTATGTAGTAATTATGTCTATCATGGTCTCCAATTCAACTAATTCAGGAGACTAAAAATATTCTGCTCGAACTGTTTGAACTTTTTATCTGCAGAACACAGCCAACTTGAAACATTCTAATGGAACAATTTGTTCCATTAGATGATTCTTTTGCTCTAAGTGTTAAACACAATATATTTTCTATTTCATATACATTTCTATTATTAAATCATTATAGATCTCTAATATACAATCTTTTTTGCATTATCACTTCCTTTCTTATAAAGATGTTCTGCTCAAGTACCAGTTGGTCTAATAGTGAAGGTGCTGGCCTAGAAACCAGGAGATTGTGAGTTCTAGTCCTGCTGTAGGCATGAAATCCAGCTGGGTGACTTTGGGCCAGTCACTCTCTCTCAGCTCAAGCCACCTCCCAGGGTTTCTGGGAAAAATAGAAGGAAGATGTTCTCCAACTTGAGTTATTAAAAAAGGAGACAATACATTTTAAAAATAATCTGGGTATTTGTTCCACAATATTTGTGAACCAGGGGCCAAGCAATTATGCAGAAGAAAAAAGCATTTAAACATGAAGAATTAAGGCTGAGGAAGTTGCATAGCGTGAGTGATAGTTTTGTGGGAAAATAGAGAAAGCATTGGTATGATTTGCAAATAAACTCAGTTAGGATTTAGCGTCCGAACTTTCTCATACAGATATTGTAATATTACAATAACCTTACATCCTGAACTGAACAAGCAGTCTTTTAATATTGTGAGGAAGCTTGGAATATGGAAAATAGGAGGAAATGAAATGGAAATTGACTAATGGAACATAATTGCTTTCTTCAGTTGTAAAAGTGACTCTGGTTTATTTAACTCAATATATTTAACAAATCTTGACTAATGTATGGGTGCTAGTGTTACCTGTGTCTGTGTTGGGTGGCCATTTACATTTGTTTAATATGTAAATGAATAAAAAAATGAGTTCAGCCTATAAACCATATTATGCTTATTCATAATCTGAACCCAGCATATCTTGTTCCACAAAAGCTGGATTAGAACAAGACATGAATGTAGTCATTGTTTTTTTCACTCCTTTCCGTTAGAGGGTTGTACTGTATGTATGATGGGAAAGCATGGACACATTTTTTTTTAAAACTACCAATAACTATATTAATGAAGTCCCAATAGATATTAAGTGCTGGAAATGTGGACAATAAATTAAAGAGACTGATTCTTCAAAAAGAAAGCTTAAAAATCTCATATCTTTCTATATCTCCAATATCTTTGTTTATTGCTGACATCAATATTTCTGTTGTCTGAATCCCTCTATACAGTATCTCTATTTCACTCTCTTTAGAACTATACTTGTTTTCTAGAGTTCAATCTGTCTTTTTTTAAAATTTCTGCTTTCTATCTCTGACCCATTAAAATCACTTTTTTTTCTTAATCTTTTCTGCTTTTTGTTCCTGGTGGAGCTTCTTCATTGTTTTCTTATTTTTCCAAATATTTGCTCCATCTGAGGGAAATGGCTCACAGAGTATGCCATGCCAGTATGCGGGAAGGAAAGAAACATATCTTTCTCCCTAGCTTTTTCAGCTGCTGTTTACTTTCCTGTTGCGTCTTATGTGTGCTGCTAACTTTTAAGTTTCCCCTTTTACTTGGACTCCTGGGCTTCGGTTCTCTTTATTCAGCCTATGGCTGCAGAGCTCTCTGGCAACCATCCTGTCTTCCCTCTTTCTTGCCTCATCCCAATGCTGCTGTTTGATTGGCAGCTGGATTGCCCTGACAATGAGGGAGGGCCATGAAGGGAGGAGGAGGAAGGAGCACAGGTGCTTCTCACCTGCTCTAGCAGTCTGTCCTTGGACACCTTCTCAGATTGTTTCCTTGCCTTTCTGGAATGCCTCTTCCTCAGTGAAAAGTACTGATTTCTACACACCCCTATTGTCTTCATCTTTCTCAATGTCAAAGAAAGAATATGGGTCTTTATAGAAGAACAAAAATAGACATATTAAATGGGGTTTTTTGTGTATGTTTGCTTAATAATGCAGTTTCATTATGCTATTTCTTATTGGTCCAATTTTTGCATCTTGACCCCCTTCTTTGGAAATCACACTGGAAGTAGTGTATCTTCGTTTCCCTTTCGATCTGCAAAGCTGAAACTTTATGGTTAGAAAAACTGCACTGCTTTGCTCAGTCTGCCTGAACAATTGGCAGTGTTTTCCCAAAAAACAGCCTGCTAAAATCTGCCACACCAGAGCTAAGTATTATGCATGATTCTTCTGTTCTAGCAATAATTGCTCTTTTATCAAGGAAACAGGAACACTGAGATATAAAACTAAAAAAATGAAAGCCCGAAGGAAAAAACAACCCCAAATTTGTTCATGCTTCAGCATAGTCTCTCTAATTAAAAGCTGTAGTTATAATGGTGAAGATTGATGAAGAAATGCAGTGAAGCACAAAATGGCCAACCTACGAAGACTGCAGCTAATGTAAAATCTCTAAAAAATCATCAGTGTCTGAGCTAAACTGTCGGGGGGATATCTCCCTGGCTTAGATGTGCACTAATGAGATATGAAGTCTTTTATCTGTTGGCTGAAATCCAATGTGTCCTTAATGTCTATGCAATCTGAGTCTTGGTACTGCAGACCAATCATATTTCTTCTAGGAGATGTTAGGAGTAATTTCTGAGAGGACTAAGAAGTTGAACCAAGGAGCCACATCATTTGAAATGACCATATGTCTGAGATGCTATTACCAAAATCTAGATAGCATGATAGATACTGCTGTTCCCGGCAATAAATGTATAGTGACGGGAAAGAGAGCAGCTGCACCCTACTATTCCTTCCTTGTTTTTAGCTACACTTCTACGCTTGCTATTGCTGCCAGCTACCCTCAGTAAGGTGAAGAAGGCACTCACATTAACAGTGCTGAACTTTTTGCTAAAGGATCATTCATCCTTACCTCAGACAATAACCTTGGGTAGACTCTGGTTACTTGCTAAAAGTGACCTTGACTACTGCACTCCATAGCCAGTACATTCCTTATATTGTCACTCCTAAGGAAAAAATTAGATTTAATTAGTATATCTGAAGGTATTTGAAGGATCTTCTGCTGTTTTGTTGTGCAATGACTCCTTAATTTGTTCTATTCTGTATTATAGGTCAAGAAACCTGATAACATGTTTAAAGAAAAAATTAACAGAACAGGCACTGAGTAAATGCAGAGGATCTGATCAGTAATAATCAGCTGTTATTACTGTAATTGCAATAGACTTGCCTAGATGAGTGATATGCCTGATGGTCATCCTGTGATCATATAGTAGCGATATTGCTAACCCCTGAAAAAACATGTTTGGAAAGAGTGGCTTATTATCTGAAACAAAATAATAGCTACTAGTTCAATAATGGTGTACGTCATTGAAATATCTTCAGATACCGTATTTTCCAGCGTATAAGACGACTTTTTAACACATGAAAATCTTCTCAAAAGTCGGGGGTCATCTTATACGCCAGGTGTCGTTCTCCTGTAATCAGGCAGACCAGCCCGAAAGGCTCTGACGAGCCTTAAATGCCTCTGGTGATCCAAGCTCTAACGATCCCAGCTTTGCCTGCTAATCAGGCAACTCAGCTGGGATCACCAGAGCCATGTAAAAGGAAAAAACTTTTTTCCTTTTACATGGCTCTGGCGATCCAAGCTCTGACGATCCCAGCTGCGTTGCCTGCTAATCAGGCAACACAGCTGGGATCGCCAGAGCCATGTAAAAGGAAAAAAGTTTTCCCCCTCCAGTTTGCTTACCTTAGCTGCTAGTCGCAACGCTTGCCTTGCTTCGCTTGCCTGAATCCATTCCATCAGCAAGCCACTCCCTGCCTGCAATCAAGCAGGCAGGGAGTTGTGGACTTCAACTCCCAGAATTCCTCAGCCAGCAAAACAAAGCTGGCTGAGGAATTCTGGGAGTTGAAGTCTACAAGTCTTAAAGTTGCCAAGGTTGGAGACCCCTGTTCTATTGGGTAAGTTTTTTCCCCTTTGGGAGCTTTTAAAAAAATAGTTAATTGGGGTTTCTTTTAGTTGTTCTTTTTTAGACCTAGCCATTTAAAGTTTAGGAAGTTTTAAATTTAGTTTTCATATAAACATAAAATAAAATAATATTTGTGCAGCTTTCTGAGATTTAGTGTGTTTCTGTAGTGTTTCACTCTAACTACACAAACACACATAATGTCACAAAGCTGTATGTGGAATTTTGTGTGTGTAAAGTGTGAAAGTTGTTTTTTGGGGGGCTTTTTGTGGCTGTGTGAGGTTCCTGCTTGTTGCAGGGGCCATTTTGGGTCTAGCACAGCTGCTTTTACATTGTGGGTGAGCCAGTTGATGTTTTTTTTATTTTTATTTGGTATGCGTTGGAAGAGGGGTAGTCTTATACGGCGAGTATAGCCCAAACTCTATATTTTAACAGGAAAACTCGAGGGTCGTCTTATACGCCCAGTCGTCTTATACGCCGGAAAATACGGTACTCTAACTAAATCTAATCTAGTCCTTAGAGGAGAAAATATAAGGAATGTTCTGAGTACGGAGTGCAATCAATAGTCAGGTCACTTTTAACAAATAATCAGGCTCTATCCAAGGTTATTGTCTGAAGTAAGGATGAATGAGTTCTTCACCGTAAAGTTCAACAGTTAATATAATTGCATCCTTCATGTGAAAAACCTGGAAAATCACAAGGTAGCAGGAAAGAGGGACAGAGAACTTTGATTTCTTCTTGCCATCTAGTTTTTTCAGACCAAACTAAAAGCCAAACTACTTCCCCCTTCTATTTCTATAGTTATTTTAAATAACTATTATTTGAAATTTGTATATAACTTTCTCTTAGACTTGTTTCTTGAAATTCGTTATGTTCTCATTATCTATTTTGAAGTTCTGTAGCAAAACACCTATTTTTTCTGTTTTCCTCTTTTTTTAAAAAAAACTTCTAAATGTAAACATTGATAGAGATGCTGAAGCAATGAGAACACTACATATAGAGACAGGACAAATAATATGAATGATGCTGTCATTTTCATTACAAAAATTGAATTATGAACATAATACCACTGAATTTTGAATAATTTCTTTGGTTTTACCTTATGTTTTATTACATAATAGGGGAAAATGGAGAAAAGGGGGAAAAAGGTGCTCCAGGCCGTCCTGGACGAGTTGGGCCTCCAGGGGAAAAAGGTAAATCTTATTTTAAAAATGGATTAAGCATTGGATTAATATTGCTTAATAATAAATGGAGAATATACTTTTTGTGTATATTTTCTTAATGCCACAGTTGCATATATAGGTTTGTATCTAATTAAACTCAATCTTAAATTTTTGATTTATTAAAACTAGCATGCATGTGGGATGGTTTATTTGAGAATTACTGTATTTTGTGTTGATTGAGTTTTGTAGTGGAAAATACAAAATATGAAATATTTAGATCTGTTCCTCCTCTTTTGGTGCCTAGAATTAGGAAAGTGTACTCAGCAATTTGGGTGTGTGTGGACAAGCTAACAGCAGCCCAAAATGACCCAGAGTTGCTGAGCAGACATCACTCTGATTGCAACAGCAATCTCATTATTGTGAAAGATGCCAGATCCTGCCCCAAATAATAATTGTTTCTGGAGAAGAGGAAAAATTACTGCTTGAAAGAATTAAAGAGTTAAGAATCACACTGTCATCTGGAAAAGTTCTTTGTTTTTTTTGTGTTTGATAAACTGCAATTCCATATTTACCCTTATCTACAGAGGGAGAATGTTCCATAGCTCAGATACTATAGCAAAAAAGGCATATTTTCTGGGCCTGGCCGGCATTCTTTAGGCAGTGGGATCCGAAACATGCCCATCGAGCCTAACCAGATTGGAAGGATCGAAAAGATTGGGATAAACATCTCTCAAGTAAAATTTTCCAAAATCAGCAGTTTGCAATTCTAATTTGTTGTCTCTAAAGCTTTAAGCTCTGAGGAAATTATACAAGCCAATAATAAAGATGGATTCATTTATCTGGAGCTTTTTTGTGTTTATAAACATATGCTGGTGTGCAGTATTTTCTTCTTTGAATTATCATTATTGTGTTAACTTTTTCTCTTTAGCGTGTATACTCCAAGCAAATATGATGCACTCTCCCTGTGGACCATGATAACTGGAAGTAATTCTTTCAACACACATTCTTCCTTTCCTTTGCTCTTCCACATTTTGTTCCTTTTAGCTTCAACTAGATTTAGCTTTAATTAAGACAGATACGATGTTAGAAGTTCATAAAAACAGAAGTCCTTTTAATTTTCCTTTGATTTTTTTTATATTATAGGAGAAGTGGGAGACAAAGGGCAGAAAGGTAGCATAGGGCGACATGGAAAAGTTGGTCCCATAGGCTCAAAAGGTATATTTTTCTTCATTCTGTATCAAGCCTTGAAAAATATAGTTTAATTTTCACTATATATGTGTGTGTGTGAGTGTGCGTGTGCGCCGTATTTCCCCAAAAATAAGCCATAGCTTGATTTTTACGCGTGCACCTAATATAAGCCCTACCCCCAATATAAGCCCTAGTTAAGACCCCCACCCCCAGTTGCACAGGGTGGGGAGAGGGGCACAGGTAAAAATCAAACTGGGGGGATGGGGGGAGCTCCCCCACATGCCCCGTACCCACTTACCTTTGGACAGTTGCAGCCAGGCCTCGCATACTCCAACACCTGCCACGCCTTGCCGGCCTACTTCTTCTGTGGCTGCTAGCCACCAGTGGCGCGCGTCGTGCCTGGCGTCCGTTTCACTGTCAGAGGCCTTCAGGAAAGGCCTCTGCAGCTGAGAAACAAGCATGTGCGCCTCCCGACTTTTGTTTCACTGTCAGAGGCAATGCCTGAGCTCATTTCTCAGCTACAAAGACCTTTCCTGAATGCCTCTGATGACAAAATGAGGCTGGGGAGCGCTGTGTGTCAATCCGGAGCTCGTTTCTTGGCTGCAGAGGCCTTTCTTGAAGGCCTCTGATGGCGAAATGGAGGCCGGGGGCACCAGACACAAGCAGTGGCAAGCAGCCGCAGAAGAGGTGGGCTGGCAGTGGCCACACGGGCTCCAGCTGGGTGGGGCTGTTGGTGCTGCCACTGCGAGGTGAGACAGTAGAGACCTCCCCCAAAAATAAGACATAATGCCTCTTTTTGAGGCAAAAAAAAGACCGGGCGGGTCTTATTTTTTGGGAAACACAGTGTATGTGTGTCTGTGTATAAAAATTTTAAAAACTAACTTAAAAGTCACGTGTAAGGCTTAGAAATAAAAAAAATGTATGAATTTGAGTTTGTTGATATGGGTAAAAGAAAATTATAGATATTATTTCTTCCTAATTAACTGATTTATTAATCATGCTAACCAGTATATTTTAAATTAGTTTCAGGAAAAATTTAATATGTTGATTAAGGCTTATCAACATATCCTTCAGGACTTATTTTTATGATGAATTGTCTTTTTTCTTAGGACAAAAAGGAGATAATGGAGATATAGGTCCACCTGGTCCTAATGGAGATCCAGGTAAATTATATCAGAACTGGCTGACTATCAGAACAGAAAAGACCTGCTTAAACACAGTTAACAGAAAAAAAGTTATTATTCCTGTGGGTCTTCTCCATGGGGAAGCCTTGTAAAGAAGATGAGCACTTGAAGACAGAGTAGAACAATTAAAATTTGAATTTATATGACTTTCAGGACTGGTTGTTGGTGAACACAGAAGGAAGAGTATTATAGTAATGCACTTATATCTGGTTTATGGGATTTTTGTCAAAATTGGGTTGGGCTTCATGGAAAAAGAATGTTCCATTAAATAGGCCTTTAGACTGCTCTTATACTTTTTAGGTATTCCTTGTGAATGTGGCCAGCTACGAACAGCCATTGGTAAAATGGATAATCAAGTGACCCTGCTAACAACAGAGCTGAAGTTCATTAAAAAAGGTAGGAATGTTTATGGAAACATATTCCCCCTCCTAAATATAAGGAATTGCTTTCAGAAGAACCTGGCTTGCTTTTTAGTTGGTCAGCTGTGTCTGTCTTATATGGAATGCATTAAGTAAGTTTATAGAAATGCAAGTGGTCACTTTTCAGCACTGCCCTCCCCCGCAGCTGTTGCTGGTGTGCGTGAGACAGATAATAAGACATACCTGCTGGTGAAAGAACAGAAGCAGTATGTGGACGCCCAACTCTACTGCCAAGGAAGAGGAGGGACACTGAGCATGCCCAAGGATGAAGCCACCAATAATCTCATTGCTTCTTACATCAATCAAGCTGGCCTCAGCCGAGTTTTCATTGGCATTAATGACCTTGAGAAAGAAGGCAGCTTTGTCTACTCTGACCGATCCCCTATGCAGACCTTCAACAAGTGGAGCAGCGGTGAACCAAATAATGCTTATGATGAGGAGGACTGTGTAGAAATGATCACTTCTGGGGGCTGGAATGATGTGGCATGTCACATTACAATGAATTTTGTATGTGAATTTGACAAAGAAAATGTTTAATAAAGTTTCCCCCTGCCAGGCTCTCTATATGCATTTCTTTGAGGGAGGGTGAATAATTTGGGCAGTCCAACTATTGTAATCTGTACTCCAATTTCTGGATTGATTTTATACGGAAGTTGGTTTCTTGTTTATGAGATCCTTTCTATCAGTGCGTAAAACTATCCCAAGATAGTTTTATCCTCATCCATCCTTTTATTTACATTTTTTCAAGCAATCCCACCATCAACCCATACATAATTAAAAAGTTTTGTTAAAATTTCTCTTTCTTTTGTGCAGGTCTTGAGTATGGACCTTTCCCTCTATACTTGTGAGTATAGTGGGATACAGGTAAGAGAAAAGTAATGTAGGAAATAAACCTTATTTATTAGATATGGCTATTTATGATTACCCACTATGGAGAAGGAAGGTATTATTTCTCATGTGTTTACTTCACTCTTATTTGGCATTAGGATTTGTTTTTGTTATTAATAAAACCATTTATGGTGTTTTGATCTTAGAAAAACTCATTTTTTTCAGGATGACTTAGAAGTAACTCCTCTTTTGTCATTTTACCTGCAGAAAATATGAACCCACAATATGTTTAGTGGTTTTGCCTCGATAAACTATTTGTGTGTGTGTGTGTGTATCAGTATATACACATGCAGGGAATCACATTGTTTAGCTGTCCATGCAACAGATAAAAGTGCAAAATATATCTTGCATAGTTGGAAGATATGTGGCTGACTTGGTAGGTTCATTCCTGTGCAGTACAAACAGAAGTGTCTAACAATGTAATAAACTGTTTTCCATAGCAAAACTACTCAGAAATCCACTAATTTTTGAAATGAAGACTTTTATAATTTTCAATAAGACTTTGTAAAAGTGCTTCTCAGCTGATTACCGCTGCTGTGAATAGACTGATCTGGATAGAAGTTGGCACACAGGAACATAAACTTTTAAATGCAGCATTGAGAAGTTATTGAACAATGGTAGTAAAATGTAAATATCAGGAAAAGCAACAAAATATGTTAGTTTGCAAACTAACCCTAACCCTAATTGCTCCTAATGTGATGGGTTATAAGATGTTTAGAAATATATATTAGAATTGTACAGCTGTAAATATAATCTAGGTATTTCTAGGTATTTCAAATATCAATTCCCCTTAGAAGGAAAGAGCAGTGATGACACAATTTGCATTCCTGAAATAAATATGGCCCACATTCAGGCAATGCTTAGCTATTTGAAATCACTGGGCTTAAATTGAGTTCTGGTCCAGAAACCTATACCTTGAAGCAAAACCCTCAATTTCTTCACTTTTGAGATGAATAAAAGATATACAGTACAATTCTTTTAGGATATTTAAATAATATGTCTATGATTTCCTTTTTTACACAAAAAACTTACTCTTTAAACAAGAAGTCATGTTCATGTGATTTCTTAAATACATCTTCAGGAGAATAGTAATTTCTGAAATTTAGCACACTAATTCCTCATATTCTCTAGTATATTTAACATTTAAAATATTGCAGTTTAGATTTCCTGGACTGAATTAATTTAAATGAACAGTCCAAGTAGCATTTAATACTTTATAACTTGACAATAGGAAATTAAAAGAAACAAGATTATAGAAAGAATAAACTATTTTATTGATTTAGGGTAGCTGGCATGCTTATACCTATGTATAAGCAAATGAAGAAATGAATTTAAGCAGATCTCTCTTATCCATGCAGTTTTATGACCAGGCCTGGGCTGCGAGGTCTGATGAGCAGCAGATGGCAGCAAGGATTTAATGTTTTTTAAATCTATAGGCTATTATATAGTACAATAGTTGTAATTTTTGTATCCAAGGTCTGATAATATACAATTTTTAAATGGTTTTCTTTATTCTTGCCATTGTAGGCATCGAGAAGCTGAGTATCACCTATCCTAGTATTAAACAACAAAAATTTGAATTAATTTATCTAATATTAACTATTTCTCCATCTGAGATTAAGATTAGTTACAACTGTAAATTAACTCTTGTGAAGTTCTGTATCTGTAATAAGGATGACTGAGTTCTTAATCCCATGACAGAATTACATTCAACTGAATGTAATGTGCTTCTACCTGGGTTACAATTGAGGAGGTGCACATGAAATGACTGAAATTAAAATTAAATTTAGCATGTTCTTATTTCATCAGCACAAATAAATCCATATGAAGTCTGAGACAAATCCCAGCTGTAAGAAATGGGTATTTATTTAATTGGCTTCTCAAGGTTGCTAGTGTTGGAATTAAACTGGGATACGTTTATGAATATAAATGAGCTACAAAATTAACTCCAGCATGCAAACAAAACTTAAAACTGATTAACTATCTCTGCTTGACTTTTGGGGGATCCAGAACCCTACAGCTACCTTACTACAAACAGTATCAGTGGCTTATAGTTTCACAGCAGCACAAGGAAACAAGTCAGTTAATGTTTTTTAGATCTGTGTATGGATAAGCATATGCTTATTTAATAAACATAATTAATAAAGATGTTCAATTTGAATATTTGCTTTGATTGATTATAGTTCTGCTTTAGGTTCACTTTATTATGCTATATTAAACTTATCTACATTGACTTACATTGTTATGGCATTTCTAAATAAGTCACTGAATCAGCCCTACTGAGCTGCAGGGTACATTAGATAAACAAAACATTTTCAGTTAGCATGACTCTTTCTTGCTTTCCACCACTACACCAATGAGTCCTCACAGACTGTTTCAGTGTATTGTTATAGACTAGTAGTAAAGATGTTAGATAAGAACTTGGGGGAACCACAGAAGCAGATTTGATGAATGGGTAGATCTTTAGTTCTCAACTTATCTCACAAAGTGATTGTGAAAAGTGAAGTTCTATGTACTAGTACTATTTAGTACTTCAAATTCACTTCCCTAAAAATGCTTCTAGGGATGTGAAAATAATTAAAGGAGTTTTATTTTTCCCTGGATCATATGACAGTTCCAGACAACAAGGTCCAAGAAAAAATGAAAATTTCTTTAAAGAATTGCAGACAAGATGCTCAATTGACATTTCCATGTGCGCCAAGCTACTTTTTTGGAACTGAATCAGAAATACTTTATGGCCCACCGATGTACACCATCTTGAGTTCATATAAAGGAAATATATAAAGGACCAAAACATTTTTTAAAAAAACAGTGGGATACTGATCTCAAAAAATACAAAATTTAAATGGCTAAAATATAATATTTGCATATTTAGCATAATACAGACGAACTGGCAATAGGTTCCAGTAAATAATAATTAAGAAACTTTCAAATCCTTACAATCAATGATTCTAAGACTGAACATATCTTTCTTAAAAATCTATTGTTAGCAACTAGCACATGAACACACAATAATTTTGTTTCTTGTATGTTTACTTTCAAAATAATTAATATCTTATGTATAAGAGAATAAAAAGTTTTATCTTACTTTGTTGAGTTTTTCTTTTGCTCCCATTTATTTTTCTGCAAAAGCTACAATCTGATAGTGTACCAGTAATAAATTTTAAAGACAATTTACCTGGTAATTTATTTAGTATCACTTTGACTTTTTCTTCTATGATAGTTCTATTTTCATATGTATATTATAGTTTCCATGTAACTATTCCCTTTTTGCTCATATTAAACATTACAGTTTGGCAGCAAATCTAATCTTTTAAATGTAATGCTAGGATAAGAACTTGTAAGAACAACTTACAAGTTGTTCTAATTTTCTAATTACCGTATTTTCCGACGTATAAGATGACTGGGTGTATAAGACGACCCCCTACTTTTCCTGTTAAAATAAAGGGTTTGGGCTATACTCGCCGTATAAGACTACCCCTCTTCCAATGCACACCAAACTTTTTATTAACAACAAGCTAACTTTTAATAAGGCACACAATTGACAACAGGTGGCCGACTGACAGCTGCTTAAATAGCAGCCTGTCAGGCAGAGGAAAACCAATAGGAGAACTGTGTTTTTTCCTGCGAAGAGCCTGCTCGCGTCTTAGCCAATTAGAGTAGGGTGGCAACAGTGACAACTGTGGGTAGGACGTAACCCTGAGGACTTAACAGAACCAGTACAGATACCTACGAGCCAGGCTGCCCATCTGTCAAGGTAACGGGCCACGTGTAGCGGCAAGAGGGCTATTTCGTACCAGGTTTTTTTCTTTTCATCCTGTCCTGTCACCCATATCCTGTCACCCATGCAGCCTTGACGAGATCGGCACAGCTTCCCCTCAATGTTGTTGGCACTCCCGTATCGTCATTGGTCAGCGCCGGCAACTCAGATTCGGGAAGCTGTGCCGATCTCGTCAAGGCTGCATGCCACTGAATGCTGGACCCAGCTAGTTGCTGCGCAGAGCTTCCCCTACCGTCCCAGGCATCCAGGTGGATATTACTGATGCTCCGACTTCCCCAGACACTGGGGGTCCCCAGTGATGGTGAGCCCCAGCTGTCTGGGGAAGTCAGAGCGTCGGTAATATCCACCTGGATGCCTGGGACGGTAGGGGAAGCTCTGCGCAGCAACCAGCTGGGTCCAGCATTCAGCGGCATGCAGCTTTGACGAGATCGGCACAGCTTTCCTCAATGTTGTCGGCACTCCCATAGCATCATCGGTCAGCGCCGGCAACTCAGATTCGGGTTAGAAATCTCTAGCAATGACTAGAGATGATAGTAGCTGCTCTTACCACTTCCGTCAGTCTGTCAAGGTAGATATCGTAGGCTTATACCCAGCGTATAAGACGACCCCCGACTTTTGAGAAGATTTTCCTGTGTTAAAAAGTCATCTTATACGCCGGAAAATACGGTATCCTTTTGGATCCACAGGAATTCAGAATGAATCTGTGGAGACCTGAAAGCCCATTAATTGCAAGAATTCGAGTACTGTTGCATGAAAAAGCATAGTCCAGGCTATGACCACAAAACACTTTTAAGTCTACAGTGGTGGGTAGTCAAAGGGCTGAGAGGTTCCAAAGTGCAAAGAAAGGCTCAACAGTCCAGGTCCACTTGGGAACCTGCATTACTCTCACATATATCTGTTCTCTGGATGCAGTTCCTTAATCCATTTGTCTGAAGATAGTTTGCATTGTAATATTGAATTCTGATTGTTTTGAACATGAGACAGTCATCAGAAGGGGATGCTGCTGCTTTTATCAGATTGATGAGACACCATTCCCAGACAGCTGATACCTGTTTAAGAGAGGAAAGCCACTGTTTTCAAAGGCACCAGGCCTCAAGTCCAAGGCTTAGATGTCTAGGAAAATCCTCACAAGTGAAAAACCAAGTTCTCTCTCTTTACTGATACTTTTCCAAACATGGGAATCAGATGTTTGGTCTGGATGGTAGAGAAAATGGAAGATTTTAATGGCCAGTTTCCAAACTCACAAATCACCTGATCCCCAGCATTGGAGAAACCAGTGGTTAAGATAATAAAGTTGGTTTGAAAGAAATGGGCTTTTCTATTGTCTAAATCAGAATGATTCTGGGCCTGGAGAAGAAGTAGCATAACCTACCAGCTTTTCAATAGGTGCTCAGCTGATTGTAATATTTCTGAAAGGTGTTTTAGCAGGGCTATCAGGAATTGTCAGTTAACCATAGTTCTCTGATACATCAGCATTAGATCCCCTTGTCTGCAATTCTCCTCGCTTCATACTGCACTATTTTTCTCAGCTCTCTCTCTCCAGGTTGAATCAGCCCTGAATGTGGAAATCAGTGCATGCCACCCAAGTTGAGCAATGTGCAATATGATCATTTATGTTGCCACACTGCCCTCTAGTGCCCTTGGGTGTGGAAACCAAGAAGTTTGGGTTTATCACAAGCAGCAGTGTGTTAAATGCTTTGAAATGTGTCAAGGAACTTTTTGCCATTTCATGGGAATGTTGATTGGATAACTGCTGACTATTATCATATCTAGTGTATAGGTACATGAGAGGGATACTTACACCCCAGAAGATAGGCTCATTGAAGACAGGCTCACTAAGCCCTATCTAACAAGATGAAATTCAATGATGAGAAAAACACTTAGGCAAGAAAAACCAAGTCTACAGGTACAGAATAAGTGGTACCAGGCTCAATGGCAGTAACTGTGAGAGGGATCTAGGAGTCCTAGTGGACAATCACTTAAATATGAGGCAGCAGAGTGCTGCAACCACCCAAAAAGCCAACAAAGTCCTAGAGTACATTAAGAGAAGAATAGAATCAAGATCATGTGAAGCAGTGGTGGGATTCCAAATTTTTTACTACCGGTTCTGTGGGCGTGGCTTGGTGGGTATGGTATGGCTTGGTGGGCTTGGCAGGGGAAGGATACTGTAAAATCTCCATTTCCTCCCGATCAACTGGGACTCAGGAGGCAGAGAATAGATGGGGGCAGGGCCAGTCAGAGGTGGTATTTGCCGGTTCTCCTGAACTACTCAAAATTTCTGCTACCAGTTCTCCAGAACTGGTCAGAACCTGCTGAATACCACCTCTGATGTGAAGTGTTAATACTACTTTATATTGCCTTGGTAAGACCCCACTTGGAATGCTGCATCCAGTTTTGGTCACCATGGTATAAAAAGATGTTGAGACTCTAGAAACAGAGTAGAGAAGAGCAACAAAGATAATTAGGAGGTTGGAGGCTAAACATATGAAGAACCGTTGCAAGATTAAGAGTAAGGGGTCAAGAGAGGGTCAAACCAATTCTCCAAAGCACCTGAAGGCAGGACAAAAAGCAGCGGAAGAAACTAATTAAGGGGAGAACGAACCTAGAACTAGAACTCAGGAGGAATTTCCTGACAATGAATAATTAACCAGGAGAATAGCTTCCTCCAAAAATTGTGGGTGAGCACTCTATCACTAGAGATTTTTTAGAAGAGATTGGACAGCCATTTGTTTGCAATGGTATAGGGCCGTGATGGTGAACCTATGGCACAGGTGCCACAGATGGCACGTGGAGCCATATCGGTGGGCACGTGAGCTCAGCTTCAGCACGCACGCATGCACCGGCCAGCTGATTTTTGGGCCTTCTGGTCCCACCAGAAGTCAGGAAACACACTGTTTCTGGCCTCCAGAGGGCCTCTGGGGGGGAGGGGAAGGCCGTTTTCACCCTCCCCAGGTTCCTAGAAAGGCTCTGGAGCCTGGGGAGAGCGAAAAATAGGCCTACCAGGCCCACTGGGCCATCGCGTGCCAAAAGTGGGGGGAGCATGGGGGGGCGCATAGAATTATGGATGTGGGCACGCGTGCGTGTGACCCCACCGTACTCCCACTGCTTTTGGCACGCGATGGCAAAAAAGTATAGGGTATCACTGGTATAGGGTCTCCTACTTGAACAGGGAATTGGACTAGAAGATCTCCAAGGTCCTTCCAACTGTTCTTTTGTTATTCTCTGTTATGTTAAGCATTAGAATATTATGTATCTTATTTGAAAAAAAGATATCTTATTAGAGTATTGTTTAATTTATTTTAAAAAACTGAACTGAAAACTAGCATAGCTTTGTCATTTTACTTTAGTACAGTTCTGTGCTTTTTACAACTGCAAAATAAATACATGGACTTCCCTTACTGCTTTTTAGAGTAAATAGAGACTATTAACAGAAGCTTAATCTCTTAAGGGACTAACTGTCCGACAAGTATTTAGGAAGTATTTTCTTCAGTCTTCTGATACAAAGTAAATATGATAAGCATTACTAAAATTGGGATAAGTGATGCATGCTTTTTTGCTGATTATGACATTTAGAACATGCAAGATACCTTAAAATACTGAATACTTTCCTGCTCACAAAGTAGCTGGTAGGTAATGACTTGTTACAAAATGTTTCCTATCAAAGCATAAGAGTTTCCTGGTAAGAACACTTGAAGCTCCGTGCACTACAGATATCCCAACCCTGCACTACAATCTATTTTGAAGTTTTATTAAGTATTTAAAAAAAGAGCTGGATCAGATTGAGCCCATCTAACTCACAAACAGAAAACTCAATAATAAGATGGTTAAACCATGTGTGATTTTTTTGCTATTGAAGAAACCAGCATAAAGTGGAAGTTAAGGTGTCAGACCAATCTGGTTCTGATGTTTGTGGGTGATCTGATTAGTGGGACTTCTTCTAAATAGCTATTTTTTTCAGTAAGTCACTTAGTGTCATATTTCTCTCTGCCTTTCACTGTTTCAATGCAACTAATTGCAAGGACAGAATTTGTAGACAAACTAAAACTTTCTAATTCCCTTGATAATTTCAGAGCCATTTTCTTCTTTTCATCATACTCAAGACATCAGCTTTTTACCCTCGACCCAGATAACAGGAAAGCCGTCATTCTCATCCTAGGCTGCCACACTATTGATGGGGCAAATCCAAAGACAAGAACACAAAGAAACAAATATATGAAAATATCTCTGCAAAGCTCTGCAGTTCCTAAATTAAGTTAAAATCCATAAAGATCCCAGTGTCAATGTATTTTAAATTCCTCAAATATAGATCTGGGTATCCTGTCATCTCAACTGACAGCTATAGGAGGACTGAGCTTTTAGGGTTATTTGAAGGGGATTTTGAAGCTGCTATTCAGAAGCTGCAGATGAAAACAATAACCAACAAGCACGCAACTCTGGATGAATTATTTATACTATTTCTCCACAAAGTTTTTTTTAAATAAAATATTTTAAATTTGTCTACTAAAGGTAAAAAAAAAAAATCCTAACAGCTAAATATTAATACAAGAAAAAAGAATAAAGCCATGTACCCTACTTAAGTGTATAAAATGATTTCACAGCGTTCTGTTTAAGATGATGCAGAACAAAATGAATGGAAATGTACTACGCGGCCTGATGAAAAAAGAAGACAAAAGAAACCTAGAAATGGGTAAGATAAAATTCTTACCATCTATTCTCAGAGAAAAATCTTTTTCTACTGGGGGAGTAGGAGTTATTTGTGGGAAGTAATGGGAATGTTAATATACTACTACTTCTAATCAGGTTTAGTCTTCATGACAGTAGGTTCTGCATAACATGGAAAGTGAGAAATCAAAAAATGCAGTACATGTCAAAGAGATTGAGCTTCCATCGCACACTTGTGGCCACCCTCATGACTTATTTTTAATGTCCCTAAATTGTAATATTTATTTATGCTTAAAAAGATTTCTTACCTAAAGCCTTGCATTTTGATATTTTCTTCTGTTATCTTTTCTGAATGGCTGTTTGGACTACATACAACTCTTCATGTTTTACTCAGAACTTTCGGAAGGTCCCTGGTTGGATTCCTTCCATTCATTCAGGAGATCCATATGAAGCACAGCATATAAATCCTCTTGCAAATCAAGTTCATTCAGAGTTTGGAATAGGGCCAACCTTATCTTAAAATAAATAAATAAAATGGATTAAGAAGCGTTCTAATTTCCCATCTTTAACTGGAATTTCCCCCCCCCCCCCATTCAGGCTGGAACAATATCATTAATAAATAGATTAAAAAACAGAGGTGCAAGCAAACAACCTTGTTTCATCCTTTTTTTAAAAAAAAGTCTTGATATTATCTGTAAGATGCCCTACTGGGATAAGCAGCCCAATCTGAATTTGAGTATTTCATTCAAACAGACTTTGGGCTGTTCTTTTATGCGTGCTACATTTTCACTTGTGTACAATACATTTTAAAGTTTTAAAACGCAACCCTGAAGTCTGAGGCTAAAAGGCGGGAAACCAGGGCTGAGAGCAACGCCCAACTGTTACATTTCATTCAGCCGTTCACTTTGCTTCGTGAAGGAGCCTGGATAGCTGAACAGACAGAAGCACTGTAATTTAACACCAGCTGTCTGCAATTAAAGTAAGATCGAATCTCGCCAGGCTCAAGGTTGACTCAGCTTTCCATCCTTTCTAAGGTAGGTAAATTGAGGACCCAGTTTGTGGGGGCAATAAGCTGACTTTGTATAAATATACAAAAGTATGAAGGCTATTGCTTAACGCACTGTAAGCCGCCCTGAGTCTCCGGAGAAGGGCGGCATATAAATCAAATTAAAAAAAAAAAAAAAGAATAACGGCCGAGGTGTCTCGTGGCAGGAGTACAAGCTGGTGCTGGTGGCAAATGTTGACCGTTAACGTCTCTTCCTAGCTTTCTAGGCAGTCAAAGCGACTTTTAAACCTTCACCTTCAAGCAACAAAGCATCGCCTCTCCGCTTCCATTTCCTGCTTTTGTACCTGTTTAGGTGCTGCTATTAACGCTTGAAAGAGTTTTTAAAAGTTACTTTTATTCCCATCAGGAAGAGCCGGGGCAAAACTTCGAGACACAGCCTATTTACACCCCCCATCAGGAACCAATATTAATTCTCACACGAGTACATTCAGCGTTTATATGGGAGTTTCAACAAAACAAACATGTTTTTGGGGATTCAGCTGGGGAAAGAAGTACATAGTAAATTTACTACGTATTTTATACTATCAATTTTATACTAGTGTTTTCTTAATTTTAGCTGTTTAGTACCCATATTTACACACCATAAAAATATTAAAAGATACTCATCTTGATTCAGATTTCCCAATCTTACTCTTGCTGCAGGAAATAAAGATGCCATTTTAAAACCCTGCTGGGAAGCTTATATACAATCTTTTTTTCTTGAATGCCTCAAATTTAAGTCTCTGAAAAGTGACCTATTATTTACAGATACATAGAACTATTTTTCTGAGTACTATTCTGAGCAACATTTATATGTAGTAGACATAGGATTGTAATTTAAGGCAGTGAACCTAAAATATTTGTTTTAAAATAAGCCATTTTGAATATTTACATTTACTTGAAAAAAGTGTAGATTAGACCATATATGAATTACAGAATTATCTGTGATATTTGGAAAGTTGATCTATTGGGTAACGAATGTTATAAGCATCTATGTTTAATTTAGCATAATAAAATTGCTAAAATTTAACCAAAAATGCCAAAATGTGTTCATGTCAATTTTTCAGAAAAAAATATTTTTGGCGTAGTAATTAACTTCTCCCTGGAAAAGTCATTCTGTCTCAACCCAGCTTCACCTCACACGGTGGGGAAAATAAGAGGAGGAAGGTATATTGGATATATTCTCCACCTTGAGTTATTTGTAAAAATAATAATATGAATAAATTAATAAAATTAAAGCACTTACAATTATTCATTATTCTAATTTTAGGGTATAAACCTGTTTCAGCAGAGAATAGGAATAGGAGTATCATTAACACCTAAAATAATTCCGAGGAGCTGGTTTGGAAATAATATCATGACCTAAGAAATTGCCCATAACTTTACAGAATATGAAAAATAAGGAACTAACTTGGTTTTTAAAAGGGTTAGGATTTGAGGAATTTGTTGATTACCACTTGTATGTTAGAAGTTTATTATTACTGCCAAAGCTTTTTTGGTTTTTATTTTTTGGGCATGATTGGGAAAGTGCTGTAGGAAGAAATATCCTCCTGGGTTCAGCTCCAAGTGGGGAAAAAGACACTGCAAACACGGAGACTGCTTGGAAAGATGGTTTAATGATGGACAGGATCACATGGCTTGAGTGCCTGCACAGAAAAGAGAGAGATACAGCGAGTCCCCAGGTTTTATGCTTTCTCTGGCTTTGAACTTCCTGGGGCCCAGAAAGAGTATCCTGATTGGTTGTCAGACTCCCAGGGGATGGGGGTCTTAGCTAGCCTTGCTGGCTGATGTAATCTTCCCAGGTGCCATGTGGTGAGTTTCTGTCCTAGATGGGTCCCATTGTGTTAGTTTCTGTTGCTATTGTGTTGCAGATTATGGCCCATTAACAAAGGTGTGTGTGGGGGAGGCAGGAAGCTGCTTTGTCTTTAAAACATGTTTCTCCATTTCTCATCCAGGGAAATATAATATTCTGTTTTTTTAATATTTCCTAAAATATTTCATTCTTCCAGGAAAGGGGTGGGTACTAACTTTCTACAGCCAATTAAGTTTCTATCTGAAGCTTAAAAAGGATGCTCAAATATCTGTAAGACAAAATTTGCTCTAAAATATATCCCTCAATTCTCCATTTGCACCTTTTCTTCCCCCCCCCCCCAAATTCTAAACATTCTGACTTTTCTGTATTCACTGTTAGATAAATTAAGGAGCAATAACTGTCCAAAGCTTTTAAGTTTCTGCCCAAGTATATCTCAGAATGTGATACAAACAATAAATCATCTGCATAAAATAAAACAAATTCCTATTTCTCACCTTGAATTGGGAAAAAAATCAATTCAAGCTGGAACAATATCATTAATAAATAAATTAAAAAGCAGAGGTGGAAGCAAACAACTTTGTTTCTCCCTTTTAAAAGTCCTGATATTATCTGTAAGATGTCCGACCAGGATAAACCTAATCTGAATTTGAGTATTAGTATATAAAATGATGATCCAAATTAATAGCCTTCTGTCCAAATTCAACTGATCTAACTTATTTTGGAGTTTGTTTCTATCAATAGAATCAAAAGCTGCATGAAAATCCACAAAGGCAACACATGTGGGTGTTTTTTAAATACTATTTATCAGATGATTTATGATCAATTGTTGAATAGGCTGCATTGAACCCTGTTTATTCCTCTGCATATTGTTACTGATGATTCAGTCCTTTTAGATGTTTTGCATACATTTTAGCAGTGAAG
The DNA here is from genome assembly GCF_029215685.1 of Pituophis catenifer annectens. Lineage (NCBI taxonomy): Eukaryota > Metazoa > Chordata > Lepidosauria > Squamata > Colubridae > Pituophis > Pituophis catenifer. Next base: position 131,579,502 of record NW_027256881.1, read on the forward strand.
TTAGCCAGACTAATCAGTCTATAGTGATATAGTGCAATATCGGATTTTCAATTTCAATTATATAGAATGTAAAGGATGTATGTTTGTGTTTTTATTTCTATAGTTATAATGTATACTGAAGACGCCATTTAATTTCGTTGTACAATGTGCAATGACAAAGTAAACTATAAACTATAATTCTATGCTTTTATTCCAATCTTTAGGAAGTTGACCAGAGAAATTAAGGTTATTAAATGGTTTAGCTGAAATAGGCTTCCACCTGAAGATACTAATTTTTAATAAATTACCAGGGATAGTCTTCCCTGGGGGTTTAGACCGATGGTAATGCCAGGATCTGATATTCAATTTCTTTTAAAGAAATAAGACCAGGATGTAGCATCACAAAAGTTTTAGATTAATTGGACAATTAATTGAAGTGTGATGAGTAAACAATCTAATATACTGGTTCTCCCATTCATTCTGGCCTCTTGAGTTTTTCTTATCTTCAAATTGGTATTTTTGTTTCCAAAATAATGTGTCTTTAGAATCTAGGAGAGGGTGCCAAAGAGACATTTGCTATGTCTTGTTATACTTTAGGAAAAGTTTATATTACATTTTCTTCCTAAACAGTTCCGTAATTACCCATGAGGCACAACTCTTTCTGTTTACTTTGCCAAATTCCTAACTATGCAATATGCTGTTGTACATTTTGTATCAAACCAACATGCTATGTTGTTGATGATCTAAACTTAATTTAAGTGTCCTGCTTTAATACTGATCTTAAATGGTCAACTATCATGTTTTTTGTAAAAGGTAGCTACAAAAGATTAGGATTTTGCAAAAATATAGGTATCCAAACCTTCTTAAAGAAATTAAGATGTCTAGAAGATGGAGTTCAGTAGCATATGAAAGTCTTTCAGTGTGGGATGGATGTAAATAGGGATACTACATCAAAGGAGACCATGATTTCATCAAGAGCCACATATAAGCCTTGAAATTTTAAAACAATTAGCCCCTTTTTATAGTTTAAACAATACAGCCAACAGACGAACAGAGGTAGATGCAAACATTTTGTATTGACTCATCAGTATCTACACTACAATAACATGATTAAAATCAGCATCAAATATAACATCTAGCAACTCTCTGCGCTCCCACAGAGAGGGCCTCCTCAGGGTGCCATCAGCCAAACAATGTAGGCTGGTGACCCCCAGGGGGAGAACCTTCTCTGTGGGGGCACCTACCCTCTGGAATCAGCTGCCCCCAGGGATAAGGAGAATCCAAGACCTCAGTGCCTTCCGCCGTGCCCTTAAAACCCACTTTTTCCAGCAAGCCAGGCTGGCTTAGGAAGAATTTTTTTAAATTTTTAAATGTTTAATTGGTTTGTGGTTTTTTAAATTTTGGGCCAAATTTATATAGATTTTAATTGTTTTTAATATTTGTATTTCATGTTTTTAATTCTGACTGTGCACCGCCCTGAGTCCTCAGGGAGAAGGGCGGTAAATTGAAATTTTTTTTTTTTTTTTTTAAAAAAAGAGCATTAATTAAGCCTATAACCAGTGGTGGGATTCAATTTTTTTAACAACCGGTTCTGTGGGCGTGGCTTAGTTGGGGTGTGTGGCTTGGTGGTCATGTGACTGGGTGGGCGTGGCTTGGTGGCCATGTGATGGTGGGCGTGGCTAGCTGGTCATGTGACCGGTGGGCGTGGCTATCTGCATAGGAACTACAGAGGGCTGAAAAAAGTCATTTCTGACAGGTCCTCGCACATTTGACCGGTCCTCGCACTTATGACCATCCTCACATTTATGCCCGTTGCAGCATTCTTAACAACCGTGTCACTCATTTCACAACTGCTTCTCTTCATCATGGTGACAAGATAGGGCAAAAACGTAAAATGTGAGGACAGTCGTAAGTTCGAGGACTGGTCAAAAGTGCGAGGACCAGTCAAAAATAATGAGTAGTCCATATGCACAAAAGGACTACCCAGAGGGCTGAAAAAAGTGATTTCTGACAGGTCTTTGCACTTTTGACCGGTCTTCGCACTTACGACTGGTCATCATTTATGCCCATTGTAGCATTCTTAACAACCGTGTCACTCATTTCACAACTGCTTCTCTTCACCATGGTGACAAGATAGGGCAAAAACGTAAAATGTGAGGACAGTCGTAAGTTCGAGGACTGGTCAAAAGTGCGAGGACCAGTCAAAAATAACTTTTTCAGCCCTCTGAGTAGTCCATATGCATAAAAGGGTACAGCAATAGAGAGGGATGAAGGAAGGGAAGGGAAATTAGAGTAGGAGTGAGGGTAAGAGAGGGAGGAAGAGAGGAGGAGAAGGAGAAAGGAAGAGGAAGTAGGGAGGAGAAGAAGAAGGGGAGGAAGAGAAAGTAAGAAGGAAAGAAAAGAGAGAGGTGGTAGGTTTGAGGAGAAAGATTGCTGTACAATAAAAAAGATGAAAGGGAAGAAAGCCAACCCCAAACAAATATAAAGATATTAAGATAAAGAATGAATGGTTAAACTTTAAAGAATAAAAGAGAACAAATATGAATCAATAACAATAATTAGAAACACACATACAAACATACAATGTATTTTCTTTGAACAGAGTATTTGGCCGGTTCACAAATTTAAACAGTGTTTAGTCATTTCAATTAAATTTACAATTTCTATATTTCCTTTTTGCCATATTTATTCCTCATCTATTTTTGTAAAAAAACCAATATTACCCTTCATCCTCATCTCTAATCTTAATCAAATTCAATTTTCCCTTCTATTCTATATTATACCCCTTCCCATTGTCATCTATTTTTATATCCATCCTCACATTGGTTAATTATGTAATATTACAGTTGTTTAATATAAATTCAACATTTTAATATAAATCAATTAGTTATATAACTACCTTTTTTGTATATTAATCAATATGAACATGAATATTCCAATTATTTCCATGCAATCCAATTTCTTACAAATCAATTAATTATATTTACCAATAATAAACCAAATAATTTCCCCCATATATTCCTCCAAACCACAACTTAACCATTTCTGCTTTCAACACAATATACAATTAATAGTATCTCAATTATTACAATTCCCTAGTTAAATACAGCTTTTTTTCTTTTGTGTTTTAAAATCTTGAACTCTCCTCTTTTTCCCTAAATTTCCCATTGTTTGCACCTACCTTTTTTGGTGAGGAAAAAGAAATCTGCCTGCCTAATTTTCCAACGTTGCAGCAACAGCAAAGCCAACAGCCTGCTTTACTTTCAGTTTCGTTTTTCAGCATAGCTAGGGGAAAAAAAATTTGCTCCAGCAAGCAAGCAAGCAAGCAGCAGAGCCCTGAGCAAAACAGCTGAGAGCAAATCAGCTGAGAGTTGGGAGCTGATCTAATCAAGGGCTAATTAGCCTATGCTGAAGCTCCGTGGGCCAATAAAATTACAAAAAAGCACCAAACCGTTTGTTAAATTGCTGGCTCGCCCACTCCTCACCCACCACTATTTATTGGCAATAAATAGTGGTGCGGAGGGGCGGGGCAAGGGGCGGGGCGAGCCAGCAATTTAACAAAGGGTTCAGCTGAACCCCCTAGAACCGGCAGAATCCCACCATTGCCTATAACGTATGCAGGAAAGCAACCAATGGCAAGCCTTATGCCCACGTGAGGCATAGATTGACATAAAGCTGTTTCTGCACACACAAGGGAGACTTCAAATGGTTAATAGCAACCGCCTCAGCAAACCGCAGGAAATGAGAGTTCCTGTGGCACGGCAAAACTTTAAACGCAGAATTTGGATCCACCTGGTGGCCTGTAGCTAGTAAGTGTCTTGTAATGGCTGAAGAAGGCATTTTATGGCCATGATTTGTTGTTATTTATTTATTTATTTATTGAATTTATATCCCGCCCTTCTCCCCGAAGGGACTCAGGGCGGTGAACAGCCGAAAATTAAAATAACATACAATATAAAAGTTAAGATAACTAAAAATAAATTAAATTAATCGGCCTCCCAATTTAAAAGCTATACAATTAAAAAAGTAACCCATAAAACCTATTCAGGCCAGGCCGGCTTGCTGAAATAAAAACATCTTCAGGGCCTTACGGAAAGTGCGGAGATCCGGGATCAGCCATATTCTGGGAGGTAGCTCGTTCCAGAGGGCGGGTGCTCCCACAGAGAAGGCTTTCCCCCTGGGGGCCGTCAGCCGACATTGCTTGACCGACCGCACTCTGAGGAGGCCCTCTCTGTGAGAGCGTATTGGCTGGTGGGAGGTTATCAGTAGCAGAAGGCGGTTTCGTAAATATCCTGGCCCTAAGCCATGGAGCGCTTTAAAGGTGAGAACCAACACCTTGAAGTGCACCCGGAAGACCACCGGGAGCCAGTGCAGCTCACGCAGGAGAGGTGTTATATGGGAGCGCCATATTGCTCCCATAATCACCCGCGCGGCCGCATTCTGGACCAGTTGGAGCCTCCGGGTGCTCCTCAAGGGGAGCCCCATGTAGAGACCCATTTTGGAAGATGCTCCTTTATTCTGAAAGCCAAACACCTATCAGTTCTGCCGATGTAATTGTCTCCTCAATTACAAACAAATTGGCAAACACAATGAATTTTGACGCTGATAGGTTGCACTTCCTTAATTACAGGCAATGATAGCCTCTGGGTTTGATGTAATATGTGAAGTTCAGCCATACTGAATATTGCTTTAATTAAAGGTTTAAACTTCGCGTTGTCAGGCGTGCTAACTGATCCCCCTTAAAGGGCAGCTCAATAAATACCTACTTTTTACTGGCAGTTGGCATGCCGGCTTTGGTTCCCTTATTTTACTGTGCCTGTCAATAAAGTGCCTTGGATAACCATTTGAGCAGAGTGTTTGGGTTAAGAATTCCAGTTCTTCTTTTAAACAGTCCTCAGTGTAAATTCGATATGCTCATATAAATAGTGTCTATACCAATGCACGTTTATACTTAATTGGTATAAAGCTTGTGAAATTCAGATACTGGCCAGAACATGTTGACTTCCTATATACGATTCTTTGAATGGAGCCATCACTCCTTCGGATGATCAGTATATCCAGGAAGGGCAATCGCTCATCTACTTCATACTTGACGGTGACTTTCAGGTTGGGATGACAGCTGTTCAGATGATCCACAAAGTCACCAATAGTCTGTTTGATGGGCAAAAAATCAGTGTGTTGTCTACATAACGTCTATAATACGACAGCCTGAATATATGATCAGATGATAGTGATTCGATTTTAGGAATGAAGAAATCAGCTAAGATTGGACCTAAAGGGCTTCTCATCGCAACCCCGTCAATCTGTTGATAAGACTGACCAAGGAAACGAAAAGAAACATTTTCAGTGCATAATAATATGGTCTGTTTGAGAATGTCAATCGGTATAGGGATTGATATCTGGTTAGATTTCACTGAACTGCACATACAGTATAGTCAACTGGTTTCATGAAGTGAAGTTTCATAAAGACACCAGATAGTGGACTGCTGAGGAGAAATAGAATGCTGACGCTGGTACCTGGGGGAGTGGGACGGGGCGTGGTCTTGCCTATAAAAGAGCGCTGGGAGCATTAGCTTTCAGCGCTCAGTTTGCAACTGTCAAACACTCATTTGTGCCAGGCCTCAGGCTTGAATAAAAAATACCATCTATTTCCAGAGCTTGTTCATTTCTGCATTCGCAAGGCCTGGGGACTGGACACCTGAGACGCTACTTAGCTAGAATCATCAAATGGAGTGTGGTTGAAACTTGGACCAGAAAACACGTAAACTATTGAATATGTACTATGCTTTACACCCACGAAGTGACATCGACAGGTTATACCTGCCAAGAAGAAGAATACTCGGGTGAAACACCAAGCTAAGACCTTGAGAAGAACCAATCTTCTGGACAAACTCCAGCCAGAACTTTGCTGTAAATTGTATCCCCCAATCCGATATCCGCCGGGGCACCCCGTGGAGATGATAGACATGGGTGATGAATAATTTGGCCAGTTTTCGTGTGGATGGTAATCCAGAACCGGGTACAAAATAGGCCTGTTTGGCGAAGAGGTCGATAATAGTCCAGATAACAGTATGGCTGTTGCTCTCCGGCAACTCCACAAAAAAGTCCATTGCTATATCCTCTCAAGGTAGGGTCATGTCTGCTACCACCTGTAACAGACCAGGGGGCTTTCCCACCTGACTCTTTGAGGTCACACAGATGGGACAGCTTTTCATGTACACCTCCTTTCATCCGAGACCACAAAAACTGACGTTTGGTGAGATGTAGGGTCTTGAGGAACCCGAAATAGCCAGCCTATTTAACGTCATGGCACCTGTGAAGCACCTTCGATGGGACGTATAGTTTATCACCCTTCCATGCCAATCTTCTCATTGGATCAGTAATGATTGATGCTCCAGGAACCATGGATTGCCCTGTAAGGCATTTTCCAGCTCCTGCATTAGTTCGTCTGTAGCACTCTGCACACGAGCCACCGGCTGCGGATAAGGAGGCATTATGGCCTGGATCACTTCCTCCCAATGGGTATTATATTGGGGCATCCACAATAGGTCATCTGCCATTAAGTTTTTCCCCGCTGAGATATATTTGATGGTAAAACGGAACCGTCGGAAATACTGTGCCCACCAGACCTGTTTTGGGGACAATCGACGTGGGGCTTATAGGGCCTCCAGGTGTTTATGGTCCATCCAAACCTCAAACAGGTTCCTGGCATCCTCCCGGAAATGCCATCATGTCCCCAAAGCCCACCAAACTGCAAATGCCTCCTCCCAGATCACCCACACCTGCTCAGTCTCCGTCAATTTTCTGGATTTGTACACATGATAGCAATTGTCCCTGTGCAACCAGCCTCTGGATGCAGCATCCCCTCCCGTTGCAGTCCCTACCAACATCAGCCCTGAACTCTGAGGGATAATCTCATCCAGCGGCTTCATGTAGATGTTAAATAGGAGAGAGTACCAAGCCTTGCAGGATGCTATAAGTGAGGGGTTAGGGGTTGGATCTTTCACTCACTGCCTACACTGATTGGGATTGACCGAAGAAAGCTGAACCAGTTTTAAAACTACTGCCCAGCCCCAACTTGTGTCCCATGGCCGATAGTATCAAAGGCTGTTGAGAGGTCAAGTACTCTCCCCACTCCAATCACCCCCTAACAATCATACTCTCCTCCATCCTGGGCTGGTCTCTCTTACCGACCAGCGAGGGGGAGGACTGACTCATCCAAAACCCTCCACTTGATGCTCATTCAGGGTGGGGATTATACGATTCAGTCAGATGCACCAGATGCTTCTAGGCTGTCACCCTAGGAGCAAGTTCACAGATGCTTCAGGCCCCAACCCTTAAGGGAACAAAATTAATTTAAGGGATTCACAACTTGCTACCTCAGAATTACAGGTTTCTATGTGTATCATGACCACTTTTTGGGAAATGAGCCTTAAACATTTGAAAAATTGTACTGGTTACCCCATTGTACGTAGAAGGAAAAATTTTGGTATGTAAGCCTACCAACAAATAATGCATGCAAGAAAAAAAATTGCGGCAGATGGTGACTCATCTTGGGGCCATACTGGAGGCTCTGAATATCAGATAGAACCTTGTTACATTAAATTATATCATAAAAATGAGAATTACAAAGTTTAATAAAAACTTTTTTGAAAAAAGCACTGAATTCAACTTGATATTAACTCAAATTTGTTTTTGTGACCATAAAAATGCTTATAAATTACTATTTGAAGATTCAGCATTAAATGTAAGAATGTAAATGCATGTCTTAATACCGAGAATTACTATTTAACCCATTTTGCATAACGGTTTCTTCAAAATGTTGCAGTAATAGTCATTATTGACTTTAGGCATCCACTTGAGCATACTTTCTATGTCATCTTGTTTGGTTTGGGTAATGTGTGTATGTGTAACTCTGTCTTAGGCACAGGCAATGTAACAGATGCGGCAGGTGGTGTTGGCGAAGCAGGTTTCCCACAAACACTCATCTTCTTTTCAAAGGCACGGATGGTGACCGTGTTCCAATTTTCCACAGCAAAGGTTGTCTTGAACCTTACTGTTGAATGGGTCTGGGTGAATTTTAGTTCACCTAGTGAACCTAGTAAAGTTGTGAAACTTTAGCATATGGCACATTACTGTACTGAAACTGCTTTGAACACATGGAGTGGCAATTTTATGTTCCTCACAAAGGTCACAGAGATCTTTTTTGGGTACGTGGAATGTCAGGTTAAATTCATTGTTGAATACAGTTTGATAGTAAGAGTGTTTGACTGGTTCAGTTCCCGTTTTGCTGCTTTTTTCTTTATACAGCTCTTATATGATGCTTACATTCAATGAAGATTCGAGGTACTCTTTTTAAGTTCTAGCACAATAATGTGATTCCACCCTCGGAAATGAATTAATATGGTCAATTATCGTTTGTCTGGCTGTAGCAAAGAAATGCTTATGAGGGTGTTTCTCCCTCTTGTCTGTAGGTGAGGTATCTGTTACTAATTCTTTCTGGCTATGGTAGCTGTACACTGGCTTTTGACTGATTGCCAGTGTTCCTAGATAAAAATCCTTCCAAATACGAATTGCCCTGATTCACTGAATTCAGAATTCAATGCCCTGAAACATGTATATTCGAGTGTGACTGATATCCACAATTATTACTAGGATCAAAATGCAGGATTCCGAGCCTGCATTGCAATAGTGTTAGTGAATGGTATAGACTTAAAGCACAGACTACTTACTCTGGAACATACTCAGATCCACTCAGTTCATATAAGTCTGAACTTGCTTCCATATGATGGAAGGAGACATTATTTTGGTATTCACTTGTCCAGAAAGTGTCCAGAAGACATTGACTGGTCCAGGATTCATTCAAATGATCCTGGAGTTTATTTTCCCAGAGATGATACTGCTGATGCCACGCAGATTGATGGTCAGGATTCCACTGGTTCGCTAGGCGCTGCAGGCTCCATCCTTGCTCCGTCACATGGGAGCAGCCAAGCACGACAATTGGCTGCTGCAAATAGAACCCTGTAATTCTGAGTTTTCGTGCAATAGTGTAGCTAGAACCTAGCAATTTTGCTATTTGTGGCAAATGTATTTAGAAATTTTACAAAATAAGTTGTTAAAAAATTAAGTCATGGTAGATCGAACCTTGTTACACTCTTAACTCATTTTCAACAAAAATGTCAGATAGAACCCTGTAATTGTAAGACAATCTTTCAATGGAGGAAGGAGGAGCATGCAACCTAGATACTGTACATGCAGAGTTTTGCTCACCTGTCACTCACCTCCAACTGTGCAGCTCGGTTCCTAACCGGCCTACAGATCATCTTGGGAGCCCCTATCATTCAGGATTTTGCTTGCATAATAAAGGAACATGTTCATCATTGACTGACTAAAACCAAATAAACCAAACCAAATGACTAAACTCTTAAATTATATAAATATTGAGAAAATAATCTTAATCAGGCCTCTCGGTTTGGCTGTGTGTTGTATCTTATTTGTTTTTATCCTTCTCCAATTTTTATTTTTACGATTATAAGCCACCCAGAGTTACTCTCAGTTAAAATAGACAGGTAATAACTTTTGTAAAGTTGTAAGAGTCGCTGGAGTCTCCTGGCCTTCTTTTCTAACCAAACAGGTGCTTTCCCCTGCTCTAGTCCATTGTTATAGATGCCAGTCCACACTAGTCCCTTATTCAGGCACCTCTACTTGCCTGGGTCAGCTGGACTATGCTATCTTGTCGTTCCAGCCTAATCCTCATGCGGTCTCCTCCCAGCAGGTAGGTCACTCCCCCATGTGACCACCCACTGCCCTGCTGGCTATTGCACACAGCATCTATTAGCTGGAGCTGCTTGCACTTATCCCAAGGACTCAGCAGCGCTCCAACAGCGCCATAGCTCCAGCTGACTCCTGCTCAAGGCCTGTATGCTGTTACCAGTGATAGATAGCGAAGGCTGCTGGAAGTGCCAATCAGCTGGAGCCACGCATGCCAATCCCGGAGCCTCAGTAGAGTCCCTGCAGCACTGTAGCTCCAGCTGATTCCCCACAAGGCCTGTGCACTGCTGCCGGTGACAGTGGAGGTTGCCAGAGCTCCGGACTTGCACATCCTGCTGCCGGTGACCACAGAGGCCACTGGAGTCCAGATTGCCACTCACTGCACTGGCAGAGTTCCTGTACTGTTGCTGCCGAGAAGCTTTTATTCAGTCAAGCAACCAGTTTTCTTTCCTTTTCCTTTGTGAGGTCATACATCTGTCAGCATTATTATGAAGCATGACCTCACAAAGGAAAACTGATTAGCTGAATTATTATTCAGTTTTATCTAATTTCCAATATTGGAAGAAATATAAGTACAAAATGAGGGCAGAGATGACAGACTAAGGGTTTGAGGAACACTGTAGTGAGGTAGATAGAGAATTGTTGCTAAAGGATTTGTGTGTCACATGACTCCCCTTATATAAAGACAGTGGGACCCTGATTTGCCAGGGAGGGATGCTTCCTGGCCAATAATCTTGCCGAGTGCCTTTGTTGAGCCCTCCTCCTTTTGCAGTTTGCCCTTGCAAGGAGGTGTTAAGTCTGCCTCTATGACTTCTGAGGCCAGCTATAGCTGCCTCTTCTGGTTGCTAGGTAACACTGCTTTCCTTGACTCCATTTTTTTCAGCTGAATCTCTTCAGGCTGAGGATTCTCCTGTAACTTCTCTCCATCTTCCAAGAGTCTGAGCTGGCCATGACAAAGGGAAAGTCAGTTGGCTGAGATTGTGACTGAGCATTTGAAGCCTCAGAACAACATAAACTTTGTAATCAAATAATTCGCTTTGCGGGAGCCAGCTTTCATTTCTACCCCTTGTTAGATCAGGCGCAGGGAAAGAAGACACGACCAGCGATGGTCCATTCAGCACTTTATTCAGCTCAGGAATAGACTGGCGGCTGCGCTGCCGGAGCTCTCTTTTATAGCGCTCCAGCAGGCTGGGCTGCCCAGTAACAGCAGTTCCTTTTTCCCGCTGGTGGATTAGCCAATCCCTGACGGACATCCTTATACGGACATAACACCCCTAATCTTCTCCAGTTACACAAAGCCATCTTTTAACACTTCTTAATAGAATTTTGGCAGAGACTGATAATGATGGAGCAACTTTATTTCTGACTGGAGTCATATCCAGTTGCAATGTGCTTGGCTGCAGTCTGCCTATTTGCTCTAAAGTATTCACAGAAGTTGTGGCAAAACGTTTGGACTATAAAGCCACATTTTGAAAAGAAAGTCAACTATGTCAAACTATTATCAATCTTATATCCTAACAGTTTCATGTATTAGTTTTCTATTGAATCTGTACATGCCCTAAATAAATAAATTAATTCATTATAATTTGTCCCAACTCAAAATATTTAGATTTTTAGCCACAATCCTTAAACAGGCCGATTACAAATGAAGCTGTTGAGAATAATTACTTTGCTACCTTTCCCTCTATTTGTAAAAAATCTGAAATGAATAAAAATTTAATCCTATGCTCTAAATAGATTTTTAAGTAATATTAACCTTTTAATAATCCATGTAGTTGTAGGAAACTATGATATCTCAAAACCGTAATCTGGAATAATTATGTGAAATGTTTATTTGACTTCTAAATACTGTACATATAGTTTTCTGAAAATGTTTGTGTTTGGAAATACCGGTAGTCACAGTACAGATCAACAAAAATTGCTTGGCTATAAGTTACTGAAAAGGATTCATTTTTACCTGCTGTCTTTGCAGCAAGCAGCACATCAGGGACATTGGTCCTACCATGATACGTCCTTTCTCGTAGTGTGGGATGGGAGGTGCCAAGCTGGGTTATTCTAGGCCAGTGATGGCTAACCTTTTTGCCATTGCGTGCCAGAAGAGGGGGGGAAGGTTCACGCGTATGCATGCCTACACCCATAATTCTATGTGCCCTGCCCTGCGCATGCGCGTACAACCCCACCTCCCCCCGTTCCTGGCATGCGATGGCCAGGTAGGCCCATTTTTCTTTCTTACCTGGCTCCAGACCCTCTCTATGCATCTGGGAAGGGCGAAAACAGCCTTTCCCACTCCCTCGGAGGCCCTCCAAAGGCCTGAAAGGGCCCATTTCCCAACTCCCAGTGGGACAGGAAGTGACGTTTTTTGCTGTCCCCAGCCTCCAGAGCCTCTCTAGGAGTCTCTGGAGGCTGGGGACAGCAAAAATCGTCACTTCCTATCCCACTGGGAGTTGGGAAATGGGCCCTTTCAGGCCTTTGGAGGGCCTCCGAGGGAGTGGGAAAGGCTGTTTTCGCCCTCCGCAGATGCATAGAGAAGATCTGGAGGCAGGTAAGAAAGAAAAACTGGCCTCCCCCCCCACCCCCCCGGAGGCAGGAAACAGCCTGTTTCCCTACTTCTTGTGGGCCCAGAAGGCCCAAAAATCAGCTGGCTGGTGCGCGCATGCGCCCCAGAGCTGAGCTGGCGTGCCTACTGATATGGGTGGCACACGTGCCATAGGTTCGCCATCACGGTTCTAGGCTCTAGCTCTATGGACTGAGTTGAATTTTTTGAGGTTCCGCCTCCCTGGTGATGTTCCTCAGTTTGATAACGAAGACGAAGCGAATAGTAGTCCACCTGAAAGACAGAAACAAAAACTCCCCACCCATTGGGAGTCAGACCAGACAGGAAAAGGGTGGGGCTGGCACCTGCCATCCCACATTACGAGAAAGGACATATCACGGTAGGACCAATGTTCTTTCTCCATAGTGTGGCGATGGGAGGTGCCAGGCTGGGAGATACCAAAGCCTTGCCAGCACTAAGGGCGGGAACTGTCCTGGGCCGACATCCCAGCCTCCTCGTGTACCCGTTGCAGGACCCTCCGCCCAAAGGCTGCCTCAGCAGAGGCATAGGAGTCAAGTCTGTAGTGGCGGATAAAAGGAGATGGCGAAGTCCACGTGGCCGCCCTACAAATCTCTTCAACAGAGGCCTGAGTAGCCCAGGCCGCCGTCGTTGCTGCACTGCGGGTAGAGTGGGCCATTATCCCCTGAGGCACCGAGAGAGCTTGAAGCCCGTAAGCACATGCTATGCATGCCCTAAACCAACCCTCTACTGTGGAAAGGGTCCCCCTGTGGCCCAGAGTTGACTGTTGAAAGGAGATGAACAGGAATTCAGTCTTCCTGAAGGAAGCGGTCCATGATATGTAAATACGGAGGGCCCGCCTAACATCCAGCATATGCCAAGTCTGCTCCAAGGTGTGCCGAGGCCTTAGACAGAAATCTGTCAGGACCAACTCCTGTGCTCGGTGAAACAAGGAGTTGACCTTCAGAAGAAAGGCAGGGTCCAGCTGCAGGACCACCTTGTTAGAATTAAAAATACACAGGTCTTTCCTCACCGATAATGCCAACTCTGATATCCATCGGGCAGACGTGATGGCCACAAGGAAAGCAACCTTACACGAGAGGAGGCAAAGACTAGCCTCCCTCAACGGTTCAAAAGGTGCCTTAGTTAGTGCCTGTAAGACTTTTATCAGGTCCCAAGTTGGATAACAGTGAAGCGTTGGGGGCCGGAAGTTAGAAGCCCCACACAGAAAAGCTCGCACCCTCGGATATTGAGCGAGGGAGCCCCAGTCCCCAAAGGTCAAAACAGCCCAGTGCAGCCACCTGCCTACGTAAAGTATTAGGGGACAGCCCCCGTTCCAGCCCTCTTGTAAAAACTCCAGCACCTCCACCACTAGGGCAGAAGTAGGGTCCAAATGTTTCGTGGCACATCAACCAGCAAACATGGTCCATGTGCATTGTAAATGCGTGTAGCTGAAAGCCGTCTTGCCACCTGAATAGTCCAAATGATCCTGGTAGAGATGTTGTCCCGTCTTAAGAGCCTCCGCTCAACCGCCAAACGGACAATTGCAGCCGCTGGGGGTTGGGATGCAGTATGGGCCCCTGGCTGAGGGAGACTATCCGGGGGAATCCTCCAGGATTCCCACCAGGTTGGTGAACCAGTCTCCTGGGCCAATGGGGGGGGCCACTAACAGCAACTCTGCCTTCTCCAACAACACCTTTTGAATGACAGCTGGGATGAGGGATAGGGGAGGGAAGGCATATAAAAGCCCCCTGGGCCACGGGGTCCGCAAAGCATCCACCCCCTCCCCTCCCAGGGCAGGAAACCGGGACAGGAACCTGGGAAAGTGAGTGCTCGTTTGGAGAGGCAAAGAGATTGTTCACCAATCAGCTGAACTGGTCTGCGAGTTCTACAAACAGGCTGGGATGGAGCCACCACTCCGATGGATCCACGGTGGCTCGACTCAGCCAATAGGCTCAGAAGTTGGCCGTCCCAGCAATGTGATCTACTGTCAGGGACAAAAGATGGGTCTCTGCCCACCGGCTTAGGGCCTCCAACTCCTTCATAAGGGACCTTGACCAAGTCCCCTTTTGCCGGTTGATATGGGCCATCGTTGTGATATTGTTTGTGAGGAGGAGAACATGGCACTCCCTCACCTGTGGTAGGAAAGTCTGAAGGGTCAGATGAGTTGTCCTGAGCTCCAACCAGTTGATCCGCTGATTGAACTCCAGCTGTGTCCAGCATCCCTGGGCAACCTGAGATCCGCAATGGCTTCCCCAGCCGAACAGGTTGGCGTCTGATGTCACAGTCACTCAGCAAGGCTCCCTGAAAAAAACACCCCTCCTGATGGCTACCAACAGATGCCTGGATGAGCAGATCGTCCAGGTAACATTGGATCCTGATAGGGATCGTCCTGAGGTATGCTGCTAGCACTGCCAGAATCTTTGTGAACGTTCGGGGGCTGAAGCCAGACTGAACAGTAAAGCCACATATTGAAAGTGGCGGCCGGCATAGCAAAACCTCAGGTACTGTTGATGGTCTGGACAATAGGGACATGGAGGTATGCCTCTGTGAGATCTATAGAGGCTAAAAAGTCCCCCTCCCTAATCCCCACCAAGATGGAATGCACATCTTGAACCTCCTGTATACAACGTAGTTGTTGAATCCCTTTAAATCTAGAATTGCCCTCCACCACCACCGCCCCCCCGAGGCCTTTGGGAAGATGAACAAGTTTGAATAGAACCCTCGCCCCCGTTGTTCCAGTGGAACTGGCTGAATGGCCCGAATATCCAGCAAATGCTGGATAGCCGTTTCCATGAGTCCCCGCTTGACTGGGTCTCCAGAAATTGGACAACGGAAGAAAAGCCTCGGAGGAGGGGAAAGAAATTCGAGGGAGAGCCCTGCTCTTATCTTTTCCTGACCCAGACATCCATAGTCAATTCGTCCCAGCGGTCTGCAAACAGACCCAACCTGCCCCCAATGGGAACCTGTGGCCTGCCGTCACTTGGTGTGTCGGGCAACCCTGCCACCTTGACCCCGGAAAGGCCTCCCAGACTGTGGCAGTCTACTCCTGCCCCCAATGCTGGAAGTAGACAAGCCTTGTTAGAGGCCCCCGCCGAGGCCTTGGCAAACTCCTTGTCCAGGGCCTTCTGCCTCACTTGCGCAGTCTTTTCCTCTGCCTTGGAGGAACTGCTGCATGCCCTGGCCTTGGCCCTTATCTTGACCGCTGCAGCCAAACTGGGTGTCCTGGACTTGGTTGGTGCCTTGCCAACCCTGTCAGGTGGTGGGGACCAAGAGCCCTTGGCTGAAAAGGACCCCTGCCAGCCTGTGCCCTCCATATCTAGCCAATTGATAGGCCCTGAAGCCTAAGGAATGCCAATCCTGAGAAACAGTCCTGGAAACCTCTCACCGGGAGTAAAAGGTTCAGTGTTTGCTACTTGAGTTAGTCACTAAGGCAAGTCGGGCCCCACTCCCATGGAAAGAAAAAATAGGGCACAAATACAATGCTTACCTGAGTCCAGTGATGAAAGGCAGATGACAAAATGGCAGACTCCAATTGGTGGTAAGGCAATCTGCCCTCAGGAGCAGGCCCACAGGCCCTGCCATATTAGGCTGCAAAGCGAACCCATAGGCATGGCTGGCCGATGTCCTGGGCTCCGATCCGCAGCCATGGAGAGCCCAAACCAGCCACGTAGCAGTCCAGAAATGATAGCCACTAAAGAAACAGGCCGCTGTTCAAAATGGCCTCCCGATGGGACCACGCCAGGAATGCAAGGCTAGTGCGGTCTGACTGCTCTGCCTCAAGCTCCGCGCCACAGCGCTCCACCCATCCACCAACAAAAGCAGCCCCCCCACAGGCTATAGAAGGCTGGCGCGGCCGTAGAAGCTCCAGAAGCCGCCTGCAGCAAGAGGGCAAATCCGCTGTACAGCTGCCAGGCGGCGATCAAAGGCGGAGCAGGGAAAAGCCACACCAAGGCTGTAAAAGGCTGGCGTGGCTCCTGTGGCTGCAATCCGGCAATCCAGGCAGCCCAGAAACTTGCAGCAGCCCTATCAGATACACTCCCAAACTCAGCGACGAGAGTTGTGGGGAATGGGGAGGGTGGGGATCACCATGCAGGCCACCCCCCAGCTCAAATCTGTTGCCACGGAGAGCCCTCCCCAGCTGCAAGGCAAACAAAGCAAAACAGAAAGCAAAGAAATACCAAGGGAAAGAAAGCAAAACAAAAAAGTAAAAATTTAGGGAATTATTCCAAGCTCAGCTCCTAAACTATGGCACAAAAGAAAATGCATCCATAAATTGAGATTGAGTTAAAAAAACTGAGGAACATCACTAGGGAGGCGGAACCTCAAAAGATTCAATTCAGTCCATAGAGCTAGAGCCTAGAATAACCCAGCCTGGCACCTCCCATTGCCACACTATGGAGAATAGATTATTTTTTGGTAAAGTTTAAATTGGGCTGATACATCAGCAGTAAATCTAGATTTACTTGGAATTTTATTTATTCTTTTAATGTGTCTATTGAATTTGGAGTCAGAGAAAAATAGCAGATTTTCATAGACTATAGTTTTTCCAGTTTCTACCTATCTTTTTCTAGAAAATATCAGCATGGTGATCCATATACAATCACTGAGCTGAGAAAACTATTCCAAATTTTTATTCTCAA
Organism: Pituophis catenifer annectens; assembly: GCF_029215685.1. NCBI lineage: Eukaryota > Metazoa > Chordata > Lepidosauria > Squamata > Colubridae > Pituophis > Pituophis catenifer. The sequence continues at coordinate 131,596,446 of NW_027256881.1, forward strand.
AATATAATTTAATTTCTTCATAACACTCCACAAAACATTTGAGAACTTTTCCTTAGCTCAATCACCTCACATTGTTGTACAGCAGCAGTCTGCTGTAAATTGATTCAACTTCCTGCAATAATGCAAAAAATTCTATCTTGTGAGAGGGTTGAGCAGCTATTATAAATTCACTGGTTTTGTTACAATTGTCATTTCATCTTTGTCATTCTGCAAATCCTGCCTTGGGAAACAACCCCCACCCCGGTGGATAATGCAATGAAGTGGCACAACTGGATATCCAAATAGCTTCCAGAAACAATTTCACAAATCTGACCTCCCCCCTCATTGTACTTCTGAAGTAATACACAACGTGTAAAATTGCCCAGTTTTTAAAACATGCTATGAAAAGCGTGGCTTTGCAGTCATTTTAAGTATTCTCTTAATTCTATGTTTAAAAACATCCACACAGCCATCAAAAGTTATAATAGAAACACGCTTAAAAAGAAAGGATAATAGCATAGATGCATAATGCTACCCATTTTTCCCCATAGGATTGCACAAAAGTTCAGTGGCAGAAAACCGAACATTGTTCCACAGACTTTTTTTCCCTATGAAAACCTAGCTCCTAATGAAGAGGTTTTAAGAATGATTGCTGAATTATGGTCACATCTTCAAAGGTATATTTACTTCACTTGGCTCAGCTTTTCTTTTTATTATTTTCCCCATCTGTCCTCCCAAAAGCTGTTTTTATTTTTAGCCATAATTTGGTTATGATGTAAAGAACTTACGTTAATAGGATTTTTCAAACTATGTTTAGCAGCACCCTTGCAAATTATTTCCAGTAATCAATTTCATGATCTACCTGGATGGAAAGATAGATTCAGACATTCCCTCAAGAAGCAAAATGTCTTTGATTGGTAAAGTAAGCCCATATTGCTTTCTCACATTGTCCATGTGGGGTAATTAGTCTTGTTTTGAGTCATTAGAAAAAAGTACAGTAGCAAGAAAAAATTAGCTCAAATACATAGACTGCTGTTGGAATGCCTTAGGCTTAGGGCATTTCTGAAGTTAATGTAGAGTTGGGATGTTACACTTGTTATCTTTGGCACTACTGTATTTGGAAAAACAATTTTTTTTTTGGAAGATATGGATTGGTATACCGTTTTGCTAAAACAGAAGCAGAAGAGGCAGATCTGTAGATGTGCACAAAGTGAAGAGCAAAAGTCTTTAGGGATATCAGGAGGGCATTCCTAATAGAGATTTTGGTCTGGGGATAGTGTTGTTCCTGGACATATGCTGTACGTGGCTCTTTCAAGGCATAATGACTTGTCTTAGGTGCTTCTTTTTAAAAAAAAATCATTTCTGCCAACACTTCTAAAATGTTTATCTAGAGTGGAATTATAATCTATTGGCTGTCCCATATGACCTTGAGCAAGTCAGGTGGTAAAACTGTGCAAAGAGCATGGAAATTAGAGACAAGTGCATTAATCTTTAATGCATTAATTGGTTGGAACATCTATCAAGCCTACTAATTAAATTTCAAACTGCATTTGCTTTTGGCGTTTTATCTATTAGAAGGATGGCAATTTAATTAATGTCTTCTGGTGCTTGATCAAATTCCACTCATAAAAGAATCAGATGGGTATACATATAACCCAGGCCCTCTGGTGAGCAGATGGATGCATGGTTCCATTAGTTTTTGTGACAACATACGTCAGTGGTTGACCAATGTTTCCTTTCAGATGTTTTTTGTCTCCCTAACTCAGCCCAAAGTCCTAGCATTCCCTGGCGATTCCCATCCAAACAGAAATGCAACCACCTACATTGCATTGTCCAAGAGCAGCTGAGAGAGCCTGAAAATGGTTTTAAGTGCTGGAAAGTGATTTTTATTCCCCCTCCTCTTACCCCAGCTCAAGACTTCCTGTTCAGACAATTCATGGCAATTGGAGGAAAAGGCGTTTGGCAACATGGTTGGGGACAATAACCTGCCTGGCTCTAGTTGGTCAGACAGGTATATTATGGATCTATCCCTTCTGTCTGGTCCTGAGGGTTGGCACATGTTCTGCAAGACATGTTGGCTACAACCATCTTGTTCTTTTTAACTATGTTGTTTGATTCCTTCACAGGTGACCTAGAAATGGACTAGCCCATCCCTGATTTAGAAATTGTAATGAAAAAGCAATTGAAAGGAGTCAGCTCTTGCATTTTCATGCATAGTGGGCAATTCTCTTCACAATGGCCCTGACCCCTCATTTCCTTTCCTCAGGTAAGGTTCTTAGGATGGTTAAAACTTCCACATAAATCCCCATAGCACAATGCTTTCTCTAGCTCTAACTCTTCAACAACACTATTTTCTGCAGCTGTATTTTATCTGCAAATATCCAAACGAACACTAGTTGGTAGCCAAGAGATACAAACATCCTTACTGTTAACTACTGTCTACTATGGTCTTCTCTAATTCAGAGCAATCAGACACTGATTGGCAGCCTCAGGATTAGTAAACAATCAACCATCTGAGGGTGACTTAGCTCCTTCCTCTTCAGGTTTGTGAAGTACAAGTCCCAGCATCCCTTACCATTAGCCAGGCTGATGAGCCGTTTGGTGGTCTACTTAAGCAATTTCTAAAAGGCGCAGGTTCCTCACTCCTGAAAGAAAAGAGGTACAATTGTGTTTTGTAAGATAAGTATTTTTTACAATCTACTAAATTACAGAACTGATTGCAAAGAGAGTGAACATCAAGAATTCTACCAATAGTCACAGCTGCTAGAGAGAAATTCCCTGAATTTCTCCAGCAGGAATCCGAAAGCTTGGAAGACAAAACCTCTGGTCCCAGTGACCGACCCAGATTGGATCCTGCAACATTATCCTGAGACACAGATATTCACCTTCATTGGTGAGTCACAGTTGTCTTTGGAATGGTATGCTAGCTACAGCTTATATTCCAAAGAGTGTACCTTAATGTAATTTAATACAATTAGTATGATTATTTCCCATCTACTGTAGTTAACATATTTCTCTGTCTGCCACATTAAAAAAATGCAGTTGAACAGCAATATTTGGAAAGCTTTGGACAATCACAAAATCTGTAGAAAAGTGTTTTTTAAACTTGGCAACTTTAAGATGTGATTGAGGAATTCTGGGAGCTGAAATCCACCCATCTTAAAGTTGCCAAGTTTGAAAAACACTGTTGTAGAGTGTTGTCAGATGTGCACATTCCAGCATTATGCATAAGGCACAATAGCACAGTGCCCAGGACCTACAAAACCTTGGGGGAGGGGGTGTCTATGAAAATGTTTTAAATTAAAAAATGGAAAAGTAAAATCAGGTTTTGAATTCTATAACAATATTTTAAGATATTACTGCTTCTCTTTTTTATCTAATTTTTATGCCGCCCAACTCCCCTACAAGGCAACTCTGGCTTGCATAAATTATTATGTATGATAGAGGATCTACAAGTGATACAGCTGTGGATGTGAAACCCAGGTCTATGTGTTTAAACCATGTTTAGACCTTTGGGAAAATAAAACTAGTAATGAGTGACTGAAGAATGATGTATTTTTGGTGGATTAAAAGCAGCAATGAGGATTTTCTGGGGCCATCATCTACTTTACAAGTAATAACTTTCCCCCCTTCATATCAGAACCTTTAATACCTTATAAAGCAACATATTTGTATGTCTGTGCGCGCGCGCATGCACATGCACATGTATGCCTGTCTTATTGCCTGGACTAGTTCCTGCAGTTTTCATGGCAAGATTTTTGGAAGTAGTTTGTGGTTGCTCTGGGAGTAGCCCAGGGTTACACAATTGGCTTTGTGACAAGGGTAAGAGTAAAATTCAGCATGTCTTGGTTTGTAGCCTGATGCCCTTAATCACTAGACCAAATATATATCACTATAGTAGGAGTAGAACAGTAGAGAGAGAGGGGGAGGAAGAGAGGGGGTGGGGAAGCAAACCAAAGTCAGAAGGAATAGAAAGAAATGTGCATTTTCACATACTTTTTCTAATTACACCTCCAAAGTTTTTCTTTTTGTAGTCTTTTGGCACTGGGGTCAAAGCAAGCGAACTCAAGTTTCACACAAAGTATTCTAGACATAGAAGGCCAATTGGTTTATGCAACTAGTCCATGTGATGGGGTCATTAATAACAGTGTCTCAAATACCAATTGGCCAATTATCTGGAGAAGATCAGTGGCTCAAAATTCAGAAGAGGTTTATCCTTGGCTCATTTTAATTAATGCTTTAACAACAACAGTGTTAAAACAGAACTACAAGAAAATCTATTTTGCCAAACCATGGTGTTCCTATGAAGCAAGCTCAAGAAAACAATTCATGTTTTGTTATGCAGTCAGTTCTATAGGAACATACCGTTGCAGTTGATTTCCCTTTTCCTCTCAAAATTCTCAGGATATTCTCACTTATTTTATCTACATTACCTATTAGACAATAAAGACAATTTGGTGTCCTTAAGTGCCTGTTAAGTTTTGTTATGCAGTGTATAACTTCATTGAATATAACGAAATATAACACATAGAACATCCCAGTGCACATATTCTGGAGAGAGAGAAGTTCCCTAGTAATGGGCTCCAGCACAAGCCCAAAAGTTTGGAACAATAAACCTTTGGTCCTGGTGACCAGTTCAGATTGGATCCTGCAACAATATCCTGGGACATGTATATTTGCCTTCAGTTGCAAGTGTGAATTAATTTATTAATCTATTATGAATTAATTAATCTATTATGAATCTTAATGGTTATGCAAAGCTTAGCTATGGAGGGTTTTTTTTTTTTTTTTTTTTTTACTATAACCATAATACAGTTTAGTTTATCTCAGGATATATGACAATCTAAGCAAGTTTCAAACAAGTTTATTTAAAGATATATTTAATTTCTATAATTACAGAACATTCAGTGTACCTGTCTTGCCACTGCATCCCTGAATTGTAAGAGGAACATGTTAGAAAAAGAAACAAAACTCTTTCTGTCTTTCTAACTATATACCGGAAGGAAATAGAAGAAGATGATGATGATGATGATGATGACCAGCAGCAATGTGGATGGGTTCAGGTACAATGGCTATGAGAGTGCTGTTGGAAGATCTAAAAGGTCAGTTTAAGGACAGACAGCCATGGAGAAAATCTATCAGTTGTGATCACTAGGAGTAAAAAATAATTTGTTGACAAATTATTAATCAAGTGCTAGAATAAACCATTTACTGAAGATTCAACAATCACACAATGTAACTAACTAGTTTCACACACTATACTTATCCAAATGCAAATAATATAATTTAGGGTAATGTGTCAAAAGCAGCCATTCTGTAAAAGAGCTAGGCCAAAATCTTACTATTAATGGCAGGTCTACTCTGCTCCAATTGCTTCTTCTTCGCTCCAGGAACTTACACAACTGGAGTATAAACAAAGAAAAATTAATTTACATGAAGATCTCTAAGCATTATGTATATTTATTTTCCCTTCTTTTTTATGTTGTTTTAAGATCACATTCTGTTGCAAAGCCAATGGGGAAGCTGGATTCATTTAACAACCATGTTACTAATTTAACAACTAGAATGATTCACTTACAACTGTCTTGCTTAGCAATAGAAATTTTGGGCTTAATTGTAGTTGTAAGCTGAGGACTACTTTGGAATTAATCAAATCAGATTCAGACACTGAATCTCTTAATAGGTAAACAGTCTCCAAAATCATATGCACTGTAGTCTTACTTTGCATATTAAGAACATCAATCAATCCATGTCTACTCAAATTTCCCTAATGGGAAACAGATTTTTAAATCAATGCATTTACAAAATTATGCCATTCTTTTTCTGAATGCTCGACTCTTTCACAAAAATTCATCATAAACTAGAGCAATAGATCAAGGAAATACATTCTATTCTATGTGCAACCAGCCAAAAACTAAGTAAGATCAGAACAAAGGTTAAATTTTTGATTTAATTTGAATTAAACTTAGTGAGGTTAATATAACTTCCAACAGGTTTTAATACTTTGTACTGATCTCGTCAGAGGGTATAATGGCTCAGTGGTTAAAGACTCTGAACTTGACAGCCTGGTTTCGACACCTGAGTACTGCACGACGGGATGGACTCCTGTTACTTGTCCCAGCTCCTGCTCAGCTAGCAGTTCAAAAGCATTCAAGTGTGAGTAGATAAATAGGCACTTCAATGGGAAGGTAACAGTGCTCCATGCGTCTCGGCATATAGTCATGCTGGCCATATGACCACCTAAATATTTTTGGACAAAGGTGGCTCCCTTGGCTAAGTAATAGAGATGAGCACCGCCCCTAGAGGTGGACTCAACTGGAAAGGAGAAACTTACTTTTACTGATCTCATATTAAAAATTATAGTTCATGATACACCAGGTTTTATGGATTTTCAGGCTGAATAGTAGTTTATCACTCTATGTAAAATGTAATTTTTAATTTTTAATTATATTAGTGCGGAAGTGGCAATGAAGCAAAGCACAAATTCTTCAATTTTATCACTAACTAACAGAAACCATATGCATATATATGAACACAGCATATATTGTGACTATTAAAATCACTTGCCTAGTTCTAAAGTGAATAATGTGAATAATATAATAATGTGAATAATGTGAATGGTATAGGGTCAGCTATATGAACACTGGAGGACCCTCTTTATTCACATTATTATAAAGAAAGAAATGTGCTTGTTCAGAGACTACACTGTCAGCTAAATTCCATTCTTGGCAACATATCTTTTGAGGGGCCTATCTGTCAAAGATGCAAGGACCATATATAATATATGGTCCTCTGAGGAAGATATCTGTCAAGGATGCAGAGACATCCATCTGAAACAAAAAGTTACTTATTAATCCAAGGCCAGCCATGGATCTATGCATCAGTGATTACAGAAGAGGAGGATGTTTAGCTGAGATTATCTCATGTACTATAAATTAATGTAGGAATTTGGTAATTAAAAAAGTGTCAATTATCATGTAACGGATGTATGTTAACCATATATGGAAAACTGCTGTGCCAGCAAAGTCCTTTGTCTTGGATATGTATAAAAGCAGTTGTATCAGAACTCTTCCTTTGTTCAGAATTGCAGATACAAATCTGGTTCTGAAACTGCGCAATAAACTGACTCTGGCTGACCAAGGAATGTTGTTTGGTCCCATCATTCCACAACAGTTCAGTTCCCTGGGCCCTGACATTGTATATGTATTACTGCATCCTGATTCATCTAAGCGAGGACCTTTTGATTCCATGGGCTACATCTGTTGTGAGATTAGGAGACAGAATGTGTATACAAATGCAAATATTCACATGCTACATAATATGTATGTTAACCTCTCAAGGTGACACACTGGGAGGAAAGAAGGAATGGAATGAGTGATGAATCCAACCTTCCCACCCTATCCAATTCTGCCTCCAGACTTCAGATTTCCCATGGTGGGTGATCCTGATATTGTCATGCCAAGAACAAGCTTCACAGGCAGATGTTTGTAGATCAGTCCTTTCTGGAGGATATAAAATGGAAAGTGGCCAATGAGCAATTACTCGGCCAATGCATATAATGTTCAGGAAAGTAATGACTACTGAAATATAAAGCTACTAGCTGGACGCCTGTGCTTTGCTACGAAACTATGTGCTTGGGCTTGATAAATTGACACTTACATCCTGAAACTTAATGTAGAATGTGTAATTCCGTAGCATCAGTGTGTTAATATAATGCAACTGGCAATTGGAACAGAGGGGGAGGGGGAGTAGAACTCCTTAGCATCAGAGGGCTCCTTGGAAAGTGAAACTATTTGCTGTGTGAGCAAGAAGGAGACAGGAAGGAGGCTGGGCGTGGCTTAGCTTAAGTGTTCTGTATTAAAGCTGCTTCCTGCTGTGAAAGTAAAACTGAAACTCCTCTGCTTGTGTTTTGCATTTGGAACAGATTTCTTTGCGGGTGGGGAGGGGGAGTAGAACTTCTTGGCATCAAGAGCGTGTTAATAATAATATAGGTCATTTTGAAAAATCCTTTCTTAGTGAGCACTACGTGACAAATTTCAAGTTTGTAGGCTTTACGGTTCTGGAGATTTCGTGATTAATGCGTGAGTGGTTTTTGCTTTTATATATATAGATAAGACTTGAACAGCTATAACTATTTGTTTTTATAGGAAAAATAAAAAATTCAGATTATCTCAAGAACTGTTTGTTAGATGAGCTCAGGAACGCAAAACCTAGGTCACATCATTAATAATAGCAAATCTGTAGATACCGTAATAGGTCATTGATATACTGTATAACGGAACAGTGATTATTTATTTTACCTTCTGGGATAGAGTGGATTGTTTACCACCACATTCAATATAAATGCACATATTCAAGTACTTTTTTTTTTCTAGATCTGAATTTATTATTTTGTTTAGCTTCACATGTGCCACTCCAAGAATTATCTCATCCCAACAATTATCTCCTACATAAAAGAACATTTGGAAGTCTGAGGAAAAAATAGCACAAGTCTGCCACCTGGAGTGAGTCTTTTATAAAACCAATATATAACCTTGATTAATGATTTTATATACTGTAATACAATTGATGTACATCATACTTTGCCAAATATAAAAATCCTATGTATGTCCTACAGGCAAAACACAGAAAGACCACTGGATCTTTTCATAGTCCTCGATTTACAACAGTTTGTTTAGTGACTGTTCAAAATTACAACAGCACTGAAAAAAGTTAGTTATAACATTTACAACAGTTGCGGCATCTGCAAGGTCATGTGATCAAAATTCGGATGCTTGGCAACTGGTTCATATTTATGATGGTTGCAGTGTCCTGGGGCCATGTGATCACCTTTTGCAACCTTCTGACAAACAGTCAATGGGGAAGCCAGATTCATTTCACAACCAGGTTATTAACTTAACAACTGCAATTATTCACTTAACAACTCTGACAAAAGTCATAAAATGGAGCAAAACCTATTTAACAAATGTCTCACTTAGCAACATCCTACATTTTGAAAGAAACAACAGAAAGGATGGGAAAAATGAGCGTAACAAGAAAACAGCTATTTTAGTCTTTGTTACATTTTTAGAGGAGGACCTGTTCACCTTACCACTGTATTTGGCATTAATTCTGTTCATCTACTCTAAGAATGCAAAGAGGATTCTGCTTTGATGTTGTCAAAGGGTCTCTCTGTTAACAGAGAATGGTATTCTCTGTTTTTTCCTGTACAAGAACCCAGAGAAAATTTGGGAGGTGTGAGATGAAGAGGCATTCCTTTCTGTGCAAAACAGCCTGTTCTGTATATCCTGGAAAAACAAAGTGCTGCTAGTTTTCCCAAAACTCACATGAGCTTCATAGCATCCTGGCAATGCACTGACAGATTTCAAGTCAGCTCTGGAATTTGCATGAGTTCAGGGCAGCCCAACAAATTAATACAAGGACAGATGGCTTCAGAGATATCTAAATTATAAGGAATATAACACTTCCTTTCCACAGTGACTATAAGAAGCACACTAGTACATGGAGAATGAGGGCAGAGAGATACCAGCTAATGGCTGTTTTTTGCAGGCTCATCTCAGTCTCAGAGTTCTAATCCTGCTTTAGGCATGAAAGCCAGCTGGGTGGCTATGGACCAAGCACTCTCTCTCAGCCCAATCCACCTCACAGGGTAATTAATTGTGGGAAAATAGGAGTAAACTTCATTGAGTATTAGGTATGTTCACCACCTTGAGTTATTATAGAAATAATAAAGATAGGATCCAAATAAATAAATCTTCAATAAACACTGCCTGGAAAAATTCTTGAAGTTACAATGGCTGTCCTTTCTAAAATCATGTTTTCAAATCAAGAACTTCAAAATATTGTACCACTACCTATTCCCTTGGTTTTCTGTAGAGCAAATAGTTTTCATTTTTACATAATCATAACAAACAAAGACATAGTAAAGTATGTAATATAAACCAAAGCTTGATGATGGCTTAGCATACCAAACGTTGAAAATTACTCTGACGCCCTTTAGTTAAGGCAATTCATATTATGAGGAAGTCAAATAATATTTAGCGGTATAAATTCTAAATTGAAGCACAACAGACTCTTTAAAAATATTCAGGAAGATATTTTTGGATATGAACTGAAATATTCTCTTCGAAGTTTTCTGAGACATAGAATTTGTTTTAAATCTATTTTAGCAAGTCATCATTACAGTAGCTGATGGCCGTACACTAAAACTAAGTTTTAACCTAACTAAGGTTACCCATGTAACCTAAGTTTTCTGGATTGTGTAGAATTGAAAAGGATGATCTAAGAATCTGTTGAAATTTCTGTTGTTTTAAATATCTATTTCTTATCTGCTAAGGCATGCAAGCAAAACACATAAAGATTTTTTGTTAAAAAAAAATAACCAAAACCAAAAGGGGTTTTGCAAAATAATAAAAAATATATTCTGGCAGCCCTCCCCCGCTTTTTCCTCCAAGTTACTAACTGTTACTTGCATATTTTTATACTAGTTTGAACATTTTCATCTCCTACCTGCTTGGATAACTTTAATCATCATTACAAGTAAAAGTTTCTTCTGTTCCATTGGGAGTTTCTCTTTTTTTTTTTCTCTAAACAATCCCCCATACTCTAAGCTTGCCTTGCAAGGGTGACCCGCTGTACTTATATAAGGGAACCCTTCCTATCCGAATTTAGCTCAACCTCTGCCGTGTTTATCGATCGTCACTTTCCCTTTGCTGCAAATCCTTTAATTCTCTCTCGTCTCCCCATCCTGGATTGAGGACAAAGTTTCTCTTTTCCAAGGCTGTGCCTGAACAAGGGAAGAACCAACCATTCCCGACACAGCAACGTTTCAAAATCTTTCTTGGAAACTTTCCCGCGGGCCACACACACACACACACACCCCACTTCCCCCAACCTAATAAGGTTTCGAGGCAACCGCAACGCCTTCTCCCTCGCCGGGACACTTGGTGTAATCTGTGAGTCACAATCCTCCCCCTTAGCGTGACGTTCAGCCCGGTGGGTTGAGGTGAAAGGGGGCGAGACAAAGCTGCCCATCTGAGGAGTTGTCGGGGAGGGGGGGGGAGCTTGGGGTGGGGGGGATCAGTGTTGGTGACACTATGAGGTAGGAGGTTGCTGAAGCAGGATCTTTTAAACGGGAGGCTAGACAGACTCTGAAGCTCTTTTTTTGCCCCACATACTTTGTTTTTTTTTTTGGGGGGGGGATGTAGATAGGAATCTTATAGTTGTTTTTGTTTAGATGTATTTTCTACCTTCCCCAACCCTCGATCTAGTAGATTCAGCATGATTGGGACAGCCCGACCTAGGGCGATGTACAGTTTAACAGATTCTACCCCTGCCCGGACAATTTGGGTCTACCGTAACGGGGATCCGTTCTACATGGGGAGGAAATTTATAATCAATCCTCGATACGTGCCCACCTTTGAAGCCTTCATGATCCAGCTGAATGAAAGTGTGCCAACACCCTTTGGGGTGCGGAAGCTCTATACACCCGGACAAGGGCATACTATTACAGACCTCCCGGAATTGCAGCAGGGAGGTAGATATGTGGTTGCTGGCAGGGAGAAGTTTAGGAAACTAAAGTAAGTATGAAGACCGGACTATTGCAGTCCTTTGGATCTTAAAAGTTTTGTTCAAGTTTATCACAATGTGCAAAGTTTCTTCTCTCCTTCCTCCTCGCTTTTATTAGATAACAATCCAGGTAGTATAAATTCCAAAGAAAATCTGCACGCTGCTAATTTTAAACCTTTATTCAGTATTGCCAAAAGAAAAAAAAAGATGCTGATAGCGGAGTTTAGCAAAACACTGAAAATGTTAGTGGGAAATTCAAGTCCTTGTGGCAAAGATTTTTTTTTCTGCATCTTTGTGGTAGGTGAACTACATTTGCCTTTGCAGTATTCATAATCTGCGTTGGAAACTGATTAAATCAGTGGATTTATAGCTTGCTTGATATATATTAGGGATTAAATGCTCTGAATAATGGTTTTAAAATCCCACAAAATAGAAAATGCCTCAAATAGTTAATCTAGAATTTGTATGTAAGAAATATTAACTTCTTTATATTTTTATTTTGCACTGTGTTCTATCTTTCCATAGGCAGTCCATCTTTGGGAGTATATAACTGATCTGCTCCAACACAACCCTATTTGCTAATTTGATATTCCTTATTCCTTCCTCTGCCTTGGATTTATCTAATTATTTAAGGCTTAAGTGCAATATGAAAGTCAGTCTGTTCTCTTTTACTTGCCATTGTCTAACTGGGTAGGGAAGGAGTTGCAAAGAGATAAGAAAAGATGGCTGTATTCATGCAACATCTAGATCCATTACACATTTAGTAGCCACATAAACGTGCTTAATTTTATCTTTAACACTAGCACTAATGATGTTACCTAGTTTGGGTAATGAAACATTTGCAAGAAAACAATCAAGCTCAGAGAGTACCAAGGACCTCTCAGTTTTATTTTTGGCCTGACTTTTTACCATTGATTGTTGTGTGATCCCAAGCCAGATTTGTCAAGCCCAAAGCCCAGGGGCCGGATCTGGCCCAGGGGTGCTCAGATCTGGCCTGCGGGGCTGCCCTGGAAACAGCGAAGAAGTGGCCCATGGTGTCTCTGCCAGCGAAAATGGAGCTTGGGAGCCTGTTTTCACTGGCAGAGTGCATGGGCCATCATAGGTGCCCCTGACACGAGTGATGATCAGCTGGCCATGCTCCTCCTGGCCACGCCCACTCCAGCCCCCCCAAGATCAAACATAACCCTCATGCAGCCTTCAATGAAATCCGAGTTTGACACCCCTGTCCCAAGCTATTGATTTGTTCAGAGAAAAATGGGTAATTCGCTAACCAAGCTGTATGTTTTATGAATATAGCCAATGAGTAGAGTGCTTTACCTACTTCTTTTTGCTGGAGCAAGGAAATAAAGAACAGAGGTATTACAGTATAGGCCAGGGGTGTCAAATTGGTGGCCCATGGGCCGGATGAGTCACGCGCAGGCCACATCCACCCCAGCTCTGTGAAGGGGAAAAACGTCAGCAACATGCGGCGAGTTTGACACCCCTGGTATAGGCCAATAATTAGATCTTTAACTTGATACTTTCTGTTTTTCCTTAAGAAACTGGAGAATGATAAAAATTTTGATTTGGCTTAAATAATAGCTAATTTTGGGGGAGTTGTAGTGATTGGCTTGCCTATAAATTAGTGGCCAGCTGGTAAAATCATTTGCTTACCAGGAATCTATCCATTTAACAATTGCCTATACTGGATTGAAAGGACTAGGAATTATTTTTATGATAATGTTTCATTGTTCAGTTGGTTAAAATATGTTGTTACTATTAAACTGGAAATGACTTCCAATATGCTCTATAATATAAACTTGTACTCAAAGTCTTTTGTTTATATGCAAAATTATTCATAATTCTCACTAGGATAATTGAGACTCACACCTCAATTTACAACAGTTCATTTAGTGACCGTTCAAAGTTACAACAGCATTGAAAAAAGTGACATGACCGTTTTTCACAGTTACCACTTTTGCAGTATCCCCATGATCACGTGATCAAAATTCAGACCCTTGGCAACTGGGTCATATTTATGACAGTTGCAATGTCCTGGGGTCATGTGATTATTTTTTGTGACCTTCAGACAAAGTCAATGGGGAAGCCAGATTCACTTAACTGGGTTACTAACTAATCAACTGCAGTGATTTATTTAACAACTGTGGCAAGAAAAGTTGTAAAATGGAGCAAAACTCACTTAACAAATGTCTCAACATTTGTGGTCGTAAGTCGAGGACTATCTATAAATGAAAACTGGACTGCAGATTTGTTGAACTGTAACTTATTACTGAATTTGCTGAAACTTGGTACCTCTTGGCTGCTTAGTTGATGAGAGCTGGTATTCATATTAAATGAAATAGGCTGCTGCCTGCAATTCCCACTGTAAGATAATGATTTGTTTTGTTTTGTTTTGTTTTGTTTTGTTTTGTTTTGTTTTGTTTTGTTTTGTTTTGTTTTGTTTTGTAGTGACGTACTTACTGTGTGATACCTGGCCAGTCTATTTACAGAGCACAGAAGACATAATTTTAGCCTCTGTTCCTTTATCTTGCAAAAGGAAATAGAATTGTCAAAATGCATTACTATTTTTACTTTAATTTAAAGTTAAAAAAAAATAGAATTAATTCCTGGAGTATTGTAGATTTTGTTGTATGAATTGTGCTGCTTAATGTTTACATAAACTATTGGAGAAAGCTGTGGTTAGGATTTAGTATATGATGTCCTTAATAATGATACCCAATTATAATTCTTTTTATTTTGAAGCCCAAAATGGCATTAGATGCTTAATTTTTTTCCTAGAATCATAATGAACTCAATTATAATAAAATGAAGGTCAGTGTAGATACAGCTAATTTTTAATGAATAGTATGGTTCATCTTGTGGTGTTTGTTCTTTCTTGATGTAGCCTTGTTTTCCATAGAAACAGAGAAGTTTTGAGTAGAGCTATTAGACAAGATGAGAAGATAATGGGTCTAAAAATTAAAAATGAGACCTTTAAATTGGGAACTTTTGATGATGATTTGGTTTTGATTTTACAAGACCCTCTGGAAGGGATTGGATTTTTGATAAAATTTTGATAAAAAGATTTTGGCATTAGCATTTTTAAGATTAATTAACAAAAAACAATCTTGGTAAAAATATGACTACACAAGGTCAAAATGATCTGATGAAAAATATCTGGTTTTAAAATTGAGAAAAAGATGAAATATTTTAGTTTTGTCTTTTTTTTTTTTTTTTTTTTTTTTTAATTTTAATTTGATTTATATGCCGCCCTTCTCCAGAGACTCAGGGCGGCTTACAATGTGCTCAGCAATAGCCTTCATCCTTTTGTATATTTATACAAAGTCAGCTTATTGCCCCCACAAACTGGGTCCTCATTTAACCTACCTTAGAAAGGATGGAAGGCTGAGTCAACCTTGAGCCTTGGAGAGATTCGAACCAGCAGTAAATTGCAGGCAGCTGTGTTAATAACAGGGTGCTTTAAACCACTGTAGTACCAAGGCTCTTGACTAATATGAACTGTATGTTGTCAAAATAACTATGTCAAAGTTTTGAATGAAGTTAGAATATGTTGAGTTGGAAAAAATGCAGTTGGGAAGAATATCTGTGATTAAGATAAATATTTTATCTAGAATGTTATTTTTATTCCAGACTACATTGACGACTGATATAACATTTAAGCAGTGGCAAAAAGATATTTCCAAATTTGTTTGGCAAGGCAAAAAGCCTAGAATTAAATACAAAGTACTGCTGAATACTAAGGAAAGAATAGGATTAGGACTATCAGATTTGAAGCTGTATTTTGCAGCTTGTTTTTTAATATGGATGAAAGAGTGGGTGACTCTAGGAAATAGGCAGGGGTGAAATCTAAATTTTTTTGCTACCGGTTCTGTGGGCGTGGCTTAATTAGTGGGCATGGCTTGGTGGTAAGGTGACTGGGTGGGCGTGGCCAAGACAATGTCACTTCTTTGCCCTTTTTTAACCTACAAAACACAACACAACACAACTGGCTCACCCACAATGTAAAAGCAGCTGTGCTAGACTCAAAATGGCCCCACAACAAGCAGGAACCTCACACAGCCACAAAAAGCCCAAAAAAACAACTTTCACACTTTACACACACACAACACAACCAACACAACACAACACAACTGGCTCACCCACAATGTAAAAGCAGCTGTGCTAGACCCAAAATGGCCCCTGCAACAAGCAGGAACCTCACACAGCCACAAAAAGCCCAAAAAACCAACTTTCACACTTTACACACAAAAAATTCCACATATAGCTTTGTGAGATTTTGTGTGCTTCTGTAGTTAGAGTGAAACACTACAGAAACACACTAAATCTCAGAAAGCTGCACAAATATTATTTTATTTTAATTTATTTTTATATAAAAGCAGCTAAATTTAAAACTTCCTAAACTTTAAATGGCTAGGTCTAAAAAAAGAACAACTAAAAAAAACCCCAATTAACTATTTTTTTTAAAGCTCCCAAAGGGGAAAAAAAACTTACCCAATAGAACAGGGGTCTCCAACCTTGGCAACTTTAAGACTTGTGGACTTCAACTCTCAGAATTCCTCAGCCAGCTTTGCTGGGAGTTGAAGTCCACAAGTCTAGGCAGGAAGGCAGGCAGGCAGAAAGAGCTGCTCACCGATGAGCTTGATTGCAGGCAGGGAGATTCAGTTGCATGCTGATGCATGGATTGCGATCGTCATCATCGTCAGCAGCTAAGGTAAGCAAGCTGGAGGCTGGGGGGGGGAGAAAAAAAGAATTTTTTTTTCTTTTACATGGCTCTGGCGATCCAAGCTGAGTTGCCTGATTAGCAGGCAACTCACCTGGGATGTCAGAGCTTGGCTGGTCAGAGCCATTTAAAAGGAAAAAAAGGCTCTGATGATCGCGGGGCTCAGCTGGGCATGGGGGGCAGGGGCAGGGATTTTTGCTACCGGTTCTCCGAACTGCCCGCCACCATCGCTACCTACTCGCCCGAGCCGGTCCGAACCGGGAGCATTTCACCCCTGGAAATAGGCCAGTGGTGGGTTGCTACCGGTTTGCCCCGGTTTGGGCAAACTGGTAGCAGCAGCAGCGAGAGGCTCTGCCCACTCGCCTGGACATCATCAAATATGATCTGAGCATGCGCAGAAGTGGCGCGTGCGTGAGTGAAGTGTGCGTGCGCGCGTAAGCGAACCAGTAGCAAAGGTAAGTGAAACCCATCCCTGAAATAGGCAGTTTTTGGAATTGGAAAGACATAATTTAAGATTTGGTTGATACAGCTATTTGTGGTACAATAAAGTTAAGGTTAATATAGATAGATGTGCCATATTGAGAATTTAGAATAGATATAAGGCAAAATGTCTCCTAAAATCCATTTATGTTTGTCACACCAAGATCTTTTGAGAAGGGAAATGGTATTTAAACAAAAATGGTTAACATGTTGATCTGCTGATCTGTTGGAAGGTTTTACATGTCATTGGTTTCCCTATGCTTAGTTAAGAAGAAGATTTAAGCTTGATAAGAATTATGAATTTGAACATGGTAAGACTAAATTTGATGTGGAGTTGTGTATAAATGATGATCATTTTATTGCTAAGATGTATAAACTTTTATTGAAAAAGAAACAGGATGAACAAATTAAAATCTGTGTGATAAAACGGGCAATTTTTAAAAATATAATATACATTTGCATCAATGGAAGAGTATGTGGAAGAGGGGGTTGAATTTAAGATTATAATTCAGTATAAAATTATTCAAGAGAATTTTTATAAAATGATGTACTGCTGGTATATGACACCAGATAAGCTACCATAAATATACAGGGATTTTCTAATATTCATTGAAAATGTAATCAAACTGAGGGTACACTTTTTCATCTTTGATGGACATGCAAGAAAGCTAGGAAATATTGGGATCAAGCATAAATTCTGATGCAGAAGATTTTAAAAGTTAATGTGCTTTGAAACCAGAGATTTTTCTTTTGGGTTTAATGGAAACGCAAATGGAAATCATCTTATGGAACATCACTTTTATATATGATAACAGCAGTGAGATTTTTATATGCTACAAAGGTGGAAAGACTTACAAATATCTATAATGGAAGAATGGATAGTGAAGCTGATGGAACTGATGGAGATGATGAAATTGACTGCTTTGACTAAAGAAAACACTGACTTAATTTAATTCTACTTGGAAACCACTTTTGGAACTTTGTGAGACATTGAAAGAAATGAAATGTTAATTTTGGGATCTGCTGATTAGAATTATACAGTATTATAAGAATAATATGGATGGGTGGGTGGGTGGATGGATGGGAAGGGAAGGGAAGAAGGAAAGGAAGAACCTCAGACCTCTTGCAAATTTTCAGAATTTGCTGGTGAATTCCCAGATACCAAATGATCAGAGTTCCTTTTCCATTGTAATTAATTATGTCTGCTGTGTCTATTTCAGCAAAAAGAGATTAATCTCCATTGCACTATGCAATTCCCATGTCATGTTTTTAACTTGATAAGCGAGTGAAGGTTTCATGTGTCCTGAGAATAACAAAGAGTCTGTTGACGAGTGTCCTTAAGGAAGTTGGATTTAGCACAGAATTGACCCAGGTGAAAAGGAAACAGGATGAACAAATTAAAATCTGTATGATAAAATGGGCAATTTTTAAAAATACAATTATATTTGCATCAATGGGAGAGTATGTGGAAGAGGGGGTTGAATTTTGAAGTTTGATTTAAGCACAAAATTGACCCAGGTGTAATTCCCCATAGATATCTAACTCCCTTCAAGTCATGCAGACTATTTATCTGAGAGTTAATTTCAGAGTTTCTGCTGGGACCTCAATTCTTGGGTTGTATGTTCCTCTGTGTACCTCCTGTCTCCTCCGCAGAGGGTCACCAAAAATAGAAAGCTTTGTTAGAGACATATGTAAAGAGTGATCAATAATAAAAACTGATCCTGTAAAATAGACATAAGTGAGAGTTTATTATCTGTTTAGCTCTTAGATCAAATACATTTCTCCTGCTTATACTGTTCATCATTTTGGGGGGTAATTAAATAATATTGAAATTCTGTGGGTTATACATTTTTAAATGTATGTAAAGATATGAGCAGTGATATTGTTTTTGTTGAACTAACATTTGTAAATGATGACATTTAAAGTAAACCAACACTTCAGCACAAGTTGCTTACTGATGTGATATTGTTGCTTTAGCTTTTTTTTTTTTTTTGCTGCAGAGGTATTTTCTATGAAATATCTATTGTGAGAACTCCAGTAGTATCTCCCTATTAAACCTATTCTTCTAATGTTCATCATTACATACATTTTCTCCCTAGTAATGACATAATTTACTGTAGTTTTGCCATTTGATTGAAGAGAAACTGGGTACATTAAGCTTCTACATAAGACAAGACTGCTCTATTGGACCAGATTTCTCCTTTGGACCCTATTTTCAAATTGGTTGACAAATTAATGACAATGTGATATATTATACTTTTCCGCAGTTACTCTGATATAGGGGCAAAGAAACCTGAAAGAAAGAAGAGAGATGAGGTGGTGAGTATCTCATCAATGCATATTCAATAATTTTCTGAAGAAAACAGTTACTCCATTTTATCAATTTATCATGTACTAACTTAATTTAATTCAGTATGTTATGGTTTAGTAAAATATAGAAATCCTTTGCCATAGAGAGTTCATATATTTATCCTACATTTGATTACCACACAGCCTATTAAAAAGCTATAATTGGTTGATAACCCATAATATATGAAATACACACACACACATATATGTTTATCAACCAATTGTAGCATTTTACTGGGCTGCGTTGTAATCAAATGTAGATTAAGTATATGATACCCCCCCTCTCTCTCTCTCTCTGATATATATATCAGTGGTGAAATGTAAAATTTGTTACTACTGGTTCTGTGGGCATGCTGGGTGGGGTGGGGGTGGGGGTAATGTGACTGGGTTGGCGTGGCCAACTTTTTTTAAAAAAAATTTTAAAACCATTTTTTCTACAACCTCAGCCAAAGAGGTTGTAAAAAAAATGCTTTTAAAAGCCTCTGACGATCAGGCAACTCAGCTGGGATCGTCAGAGGCTTTTTAAAGGATTTTTTCTACAACCTCTTCGGCCGAAGAGTTTGTAGAAAAAATGCTTTTAAATTTTTTTTAAAAAGCCTCTGATGATTGTGTGGCTCAGCTGGGCATGGGCAGGGCGCAGGGATGTTTGCTACCGGTTCTCCGAACCACCCACCGCCATTGCTACCGGATCGAATGATCCGGTCCGAACCGGGAGCACTTCATCCCTGATATATAGATAGAAAGAGAGAGAGAAGTGGAAGGAAAAAGTAAACATATCAAAAGTCGCAGTCATTGGAAGAAGCAAATAATTTGATCCTTTAACTACAAAGCCAATGTATACAATTGATTGATTTGTAAAATTATGAAAAACATGCTTCACAGTAATTGTAGGCCTATTAATAGTTTATATATTCCATGCTATATAATGGAAAACCTCCTCCTCCTCCTCCATTATCATCTCTGAAGGCCAAAGAAAGAATATGACAGTAACATTCTAGAGGTGCACATTAGACTGTCATGTGACAAAGTCTATTGTAAGATCCTAAACATTGCATTTTACTGAATAATTCAAGAATATTCAATCTGTGGCTTAGGGTAATGTACAAAATCAATCATACAATTGTGGAATTGGAAATATCCATATCAGCATCTTACATGAAGCTGGTGAATGTACAAAACTTATTCAGAAGTTTCCAGTGAAGCAAACATTGCAATGAATTCAACATTCCCTGTGGAATACAATTCAAAATATTTCTAACCTTTTAAAATAAAAATAGTAGGGGGGAAAACATATCCCTTGCTTGCTCCCTTGTTTTTCACAAGGGAGCAAGAATGGAACTCTGGTTTCTGATGGAAAAGAATGTTTTAAAAATTGAAAGTAATTGCAATTTATAAAACAACAAGTTGTGGGACTTTATGTGTAAGAACTATGAGTGCCGTTCAGTCTGTACAATCAAAGCAAAATCTTGGATAAGATTTCTTAAATTCTAAAGGAATTTTTTTTTGCAATACATTCTGGTCAGAATTTGAATAATTAAAAAGGTACTTGGATTTCAAATCTGGTGTTGTCTACAGCTGTGCAGATATGTGGGGCAAACATGATCTGACCTTTAAGATTCTGGAGTCTTTCTGTTTCTTGCAGATTCGACCAGTAGTCCATAGTAATATAAAAGTTCCTTCCAAATGGCAATCAATTTATAATAAACCAAGAAATATTAAGTGAGTATTTATTTTTAAATTTGTTAAGACTGTAAGTTTGTAAGAGTTCTTACATTGCCATTTATGTCCAACTGAAAAAGTATATATGAAGATGGCTTGAGGGTTGGGCTAGAATTCAGATCCCTGGTTCAATATAGAATAATAAGATGGATAAAAATGCCAAATTCATTATAAACATCTGGATGACTATATGACCAATCATAATACCTTTATTAATTTTTTGGGCAATCCAACTCTAAAGTGACTCTGGGTGGCTCACAACAGTCAAAAAAGTAAGTTTGGGCCTAATTATGCTTCTTTCTTACTTGCCTCACAGGGCTTTTCTGGGGATAGGGGAAGACAATTTTGCATGCTGCTCTGGACTCTGGAGTAGATGTGGGATCAAACAAAAAAATAAAAAATAAAATCATAAACCAAGTTTCTCCAATCTGGTATCTTCCAGGCATATTTGTTTATCTGATGGGCAAAGGCTTGCAAGCAAATAAAAGAGGTCAGTTTGGTTTATGTAGGAGCATCCAGATTCCAGACATTAGTTTTACTTGTTTTTTGTTGCAACAAGACTCCAATTGGAGCACTTTAGCAAACAGCAAATTCTTTTTTATATAGAAGATCCTGAGAAATTCATATATTATGTTTTTAGTACTGACCTCTGAGTAATTTATCCATCTCATTTCCTTGAAATTACAAGGATGAAGCTACATTGATAAAGTTAGCACTAATATCAATCTTAGTTTTTCAAACTTTTGGGATATATAAAAAGGAAAAAGAAGGGACAATGTTTTACAATGTTTACAAATGGCTTGACTATGCCTTTATTTTGATCAGATAATGAATCTTTCCTTAAATGTATTTAAGTGCCACTAAAATTTATTTCAACAAAGAAACTTTAATATGTGTATAATGACAGTTCCACTAGATGGCCCCAAATATCTTATAAATGCAACTTCCATTGCTTTAGAATCCTGTTTTAAAGAATCAGTCAGACATAAATATTTGGCCTGAAACCAGATTTACATAATTGATTTAGATGGTTAGTGAATACATTGTGATTTTGGTATGTTGCTGTACTAAGAACGATATTGGAATGTTTTTCCTAGATAATATGCAACAGTTTTAATAATACTTAGAGCAACAATCTACAGTTGCTGCAAATAGTTTCAATGATATATTGCTATAGATAAAGAAGTAGGATGTGAAACTAAAAAGTAGATTAATTTTCCAGAACTATATTGTACATTGGTATCACAGTATTCTTCAACCCTTGAGGTTGAGTTATATTTTATACTTTTTCATGTAATGGAACAGATACACACTTAAGTAAAATGCTTACACACATGTATGATTTTTAAAAGAAAAAGTGGAAGAATGGAAACATATATATATATATATATATATATATATATATATGTATGTATGTATGTATATTCCCATCTGTCTGTCTGTCTGTCTGTCTACCTATCTATCTGATAAATTATCCAAATTCACTCTTTTTAAACAAAGATTTTTGTATCCACATCTCAATCATAGTTTCTTAGGAGCATAAGTCTCATTGATTTCATTTTAACCATATCTGGATTAGCATGCTTAAGTCCCATAATAATTCCATATGTAGTTATAGGTTGAGGAAGAAACATTCTCTAATACAGGCCTCAGTAGAAAAACCAATTGATTTTATTAGCTTTTTAAAAGAATTGCACTTTATTTCCTCTGGGAATTGTTGAGGGCATCTTCAGTTGCTATAGAGAGAAAATAATTAAAATTTCAAAAGCCAAACCTTGAGTTCTTCAACTAGACATATTTATATTTTTGAAATATGAACATTTACAACCTAAGGAGTTTAGAATTCATTCAATAAATTAAGATTTAAAATGTATTGCTGGATGTGGCTGGATCCTTAATGAAACATCATCAAAATGATTTGCTTACGTATTTTCAATAATTCCTATTAAAATTAGGTTTATATATTTTTGTTTTTGACAGTGTTTTCACAAATGGAGATCTCTTGATACCGCCCATGAAAATCCTTATACCTAGATTTACACTAAATTATTGGAATAGTGTCCTTGCACTTGTAAATGAAAAAGTAATTCCTCGCTCTGGGGGTATTCGTAGGTAAGTTAGTCTTATAGTAACCTTCTATTAGAAGAATGAAAAATGCGATTAAGATAGGTGACTTTTAATAACCACAACCAAACAGATCACACAGATCCAACAAAACCACTTCCAGGAATGCAATTGCCTCCCCGCCCCCCGGCAACCCGCAACACCCCCCCCCCAAATATGGAGCCACCTGAATACAATCAGGACAGGCCATGCCATGCCATGCCAGAACTAAAGCAAAGCTCTTTAAGTGGGGAACAAACTATAACACATATAGTTCAAAAATGCCTCGTCAGGAAATTTCAAAGCACGTGGGATGATCTCATTGCAACCACACCAGAAGCAGTTAGATGATTAGCTTCCTTAGATATTGAATTATAACATCTATCCTATTGGAATTCTATGGCTCCATATTATGGTAATGTTATTATGGTTTTACCTTAATTTAACATTTTATCTCCTATATTGTATTGTCCACATATCGTTTATGTGCATATGTATGTGTATGTATATGCTGATGCTTTACTTAAACTAAATCTGTATATCGGTGATAGCATGACCTCTGATGCCATATGCTAAATAATAATAAATAGTAACCTCCTTATAAGAATGGACTTAATATATTATTTTTGGCCCTTCCTAAAAGTACAGTTAAATTAGAACTTTTAAGGAAACTATAATAATCAAAATAATAGATTTTGCAGGAATTTAAGACAGGGTTGACAGTCTGTTATTTATTAAAGTGAGCTGCTTTTTGCAGGCTTCCATGTGAGCTTAAAAAGAAAGATAAAGTAACATGATTAATGAAACTCTTAAAACAGAATTATCTTTGTCTCAGGCTTACACACAATCCGTGCTTGTGCTTACACAAGTTCTGAAGTAGTTTTAAATTGTTTTTGAAGCCCTAATCTCTACCACCAAAGGTACTAATACTTTAGAAGAACATTGCTGCTGAATCAAATGTAATAAAATGCTTTGCGAGTGGCTAAATACTAAACACTCTATCAAGATATGAGGACAATAATTCTCACATCCTGTTGTTGGTACTAGTGGTGGTAAATATCATATTTCTTAAATTTTCATCCTTTGCCCAGATTACTACCAAATTGACATCCACTGCTGGGAATCCTCTCTCTCCCTAAACTATACTTTAATTTAGGACTTACAAAGTAAACATGATTTATAGTGAAACATGTATGCTTGAGTTAAAAGTTCAAACTGTTGTTATTGTTGACAAAGGAAGAAAGAAAAAGTAAGGTTCTACATTTAGGCAAGAAAAATCAAATGTACAGATAGGTGGTACGTGGCTCAATAGTAGTACTTGTGAGAGGGCTCTTGGAGTCCTAGTGGACAATCATTTAAATATGAGCCAGCAGTTTGCTGCAGCTGCCAAAAAAGCCAACACAGTCCTAGACTGCATTAATGGAGGGATAGAATCAAGATCACGTGAAGTGTTAATACCACAATGTAAAAAAGATGTTGAGACTCAAGAAAGAATACAGAGAAGAGCAACAAAGATGATTAGGGGACTAGAGGCTAAAACATACAAAGAATGGTTGCTGGAATTGGGTATGTCTAGTGTAATGAAAAGAAGGACTAGGGGGTTACATGATAGCAGTGTTCCAATATCTCAGGGTTGCCGTAAAGAAGTGGGAGTCTACAAAGCACCTAAGATAGGACAAGAAGGTATGGATGGAAATTAATCAAGGAGAGAAGCAACCTAAAACTAAGGAGAAATGTCCTGATAGAACAATTAATTATTGGAATGGCTTGTGGATGCTACAACACTGGATGTTTTTAACAAGAGATTGGACAGCGATTTGTCTGAAGTGGTATAGGGTTTCCTGCCTGAGCAGGGAGTTAGACTTGAAGACTTCTAAGCTTCATTCCAACTCTGTTATTCTGAGGATCTTTTTGGTTTTGTAAACCATCGTTTGGAAGAATCCATTGTCTAATTTGTTTTTGCTCTTGAATATTTAAAACTCTTGTCAGTTTGCATGCAAGTTGAAGGAACATGAGATTTCTACATGCATCTGGGGTGCATGATTTGGCTTACAACTTAAGTAACCACATTTCTTTGCAGCATTGCCAATGGATAGCACTGCAAGCTTCAGGTAAGCTGTTTTTTTCTGTACTTGCCTTTAACTTGCAGTAAAGATCTAATCTTGATTTACACTGAAAGGTATTTTAATGCGTATTGCTTTTTTCCACCCAGCCTAAAATTTGGAGTTGAATGCAATGTTTACCAATTTTCTCAATATTAGAACCAGAAAATTATCTCTCCACTTTGGTCATTGTTTCTATATATTTTTATAGTTATTGTTTCTTAATTCTCTTTTTATAATAATTCCATTCTGTTCCTTCTTGGATCTGGAGGTCCCTCAAGTTTACAGTACTTCTCTCTGTTTTGGTTTTACATAATTGAAGACCAAAGATAGAATTCAAAATATAAAAACAAACATTTCATGGTGAGTAAAGTTTATAATGTCACTTAGGTATACTTATACCCATATTAATTTCCTCTTCTTTGTAGATTGTTTACTTTAAATGGTCAGCCTATACATGGACCTGATAAATTAGAAGATAACCAATTTTATGTTGCATGTGGCAAAGAAAGATTTCAGCGTTTGCCATACTGGCAACATCCTAAGGTTCCAGAAAATATTCGTCGGTAAGCTGGGACTTATCTAAACTGATCTTTTGTAGCTAGTTGCTGAAAACCAGCTCTAGCTGAGCCAAAAACCTTATTTTTCCTAGAGTTAAGATAAAGATTTATGATTACTTGGATTGCATGTATTTTGCAGGAGTTATTTTTTTAAAAATTTTTTTGGCTGAAATGAAAAATATGAAGTTGATCTGCAGATTTAACTGTTTAAATCTTCCTTTAACCCAAAGCTTTTTAAATACACTCATTTGTCTCTATTACTTCTAAATTGTTTAATATTAGTTTGCTGGAATAATAAAGTACTTGTTTAATATATATAATATGATAGCTTAATTGTTAATATGTCAATAATATTGAGTTAAAACATTCAAAGTTTTTTTAAAACAATGGTATCTATCTCATTGTTGCTGTTCCTTTATTTTTTAATTATTGAAGGCATGCTTCTAATTAATATATTAGTCACTGATTTTATTATTTTGTTCCATATATGCGATATGTAAAATATTATAAAGCAAGCTCTAATTCCCCTGCCATTCCATAATGTACAGATACCATTTTTTAAAATTTAATACATTCCATAATGTATAGATTTGGAGATGATTCCTATAGGGAATTCAAAAAACACCACTCTTGTATTCTAAATAATATATTTCTTTTAAGTGGATAGCAGGGAGTTCTTCTATTGTCTTTAAGACGTTCTTTGTCTTCCATGAAAAACCTAGATTGAATCTACTAGCTAACAATAGAGACAGTACTCTAAATAGAGTTGAACAGCCTTTAAAAATGTGGAAATCCAAACTAAGTTAGGTTTATTTTAATCAATTTTTTTTTTTGTAATATTTCTAATGGTGTCTCTTTTTTTTAACCTTCTGTTTTATCTCATGGAATTGAACCATCTCTGCTGGATTCTTCCTTTCTAGGATCAAGATCAAGTCATGTTGATTTGATAAGCTGTAGTAAACTTCAGATCTAGTGAGGGGGAAAAAAAACACTTTGTAATCCACTCAAAATTATCCAGAGATTCACAGCTAGCTATTTTCAGTGCATTCAGTTCAGTTCATTGCTGGAGATTCAGCTTCAAAAACATCTATTCTTTATCATGATTTTTATGATTCACAGAGCTGCATTAGGAACTTTCCAGAGCTTGGTGAGGGCATGTTAGTCCTTGATCTCTTTGTTTTGTTAACAGTTATTATATAGTTTATTGCCATACAGAACCTGTTTTGCTAAGTGTCAACATTGCAAAAGTAAACTTAGGAAAAATAAAACACAAACTGAGTTTCTTTTTTTTTTTTAATTTGATTTATATGCCGCCCTTCTCCAGGGACTCAGGGCGGCTTACAAAGCGTTAAGCTATAATGCATTGTAAGCTGCTTCACTGAAGCAAATAACTTTGCTTCAGTGAAGATCATGCAGTACAATCTTGTAATTATTCTTCACACTTGTTTTTATTTATTTTATTTATTTTGTCACACATGTACGAGATAACAGGTATAAGTATAAACATGGACAAGAACATAGGAAACGAGTATAAATAAATGGGGACAGTAAGACAGGGACAGTAGGCATGCTGGTGTGCTTATGCACGCCCCCTTTACGGACCTCTTAGGAATGGGGTGAGGTCCACAGTAGACAGTTTAAGGTTGAAGCTGTGGAGGTTTGAGGATGTAACAACGGAGTCAGGTAGAGCAGTCCAGACGTTGACCACTCTGTTGCTGAATTCTTATTTTCTGCAATCGAGTTTGGAGCAGTTTACCTAGAGTTTGTATCTATTGTTTGCCCATGTATTATTGAGGTTGAAGCTGAAGTAGTCATTGACAGGCAGGACACTGTAGCAGACAATTTTGGGTACTATGCTTAGATCAGACCATAGGCGAGGTAATTCCAGATTGTCCAGGCCAAAAATTTCGAGCCTGGTGGCATAAGGGATTCTATTGTGAGCAGAGGAATGGAGTATAAAATAAAATAAATAAAATAAAATAAAATAAAATAAAATAAAATAAATAAAATAAAATAAAATAAAATAAAATAAAATAAAATAAAATAAAATAAAATAAAATAAAATAAAATAAAATAAAATAAAATAAAATAATAAAATAAAATAAAATAAAATAAAATAAAATAAATAAAATAAATAAACTTAGGATGAGCACAAACTGAGTTTCTTTGCTTCAGTGAAGATCATGCAGTGCAGTCTTGTAGTTATTCTTCCCGCTTGTTTCTCCCACTTTGGCCATTTTGGGTAGTAAATTCAAAAGCAATAGACTCGAAAACCATTGTAGTGCTCTGATTTAACCACCAATGAATGCCCCCCCACACACACACACACTTCAGTACATAATCTTTGATGTTTGCAGCAAACTAAAAATCACCCAAATTGTTCCATACTACATACCATATTCAGTATGCACTTTCAAATGGAAGGAGAGCCCCATCTATTAAGTTTTGAAAGAGCAAGTAATAAGAAGCAGAAGAGATTACATAACAGGCAACAATCTAGTTTTTTTTTAAAAAAACAACAACAATGCACCAAAGTTTATTATTTTTTGTGGGGAAAAAATTCACAGATTTGTCATTTGCAATTCTGCTGCAGTTGGTAAAACATACCTGCAATAGGAAACCACCATAAAATATGGAGTTGTATAAGATGATCCTTATGAGGTAAAAGCCCATGAAATGTAAGTTTATGGTTTTTATGGAGTTGTATAAGATGATCCTTATGAGGTAAAAGCCCATGAAATGTAAGTTTATGGTTTTTATAATGTTACAAGATTCTTTGTTGTTTAGCTACTACCTAATGTCTCCCTAAAATTTATTTTCTTCAGATGAAGAATATTTGCCCACTAAAAAAAACACAGCATAAAAAGTATGCAAGCATGTTTTCTTCTAGGGGGCCTCCTTAACATCACTATATAGATAACATTATGAAATAGTGGAAATTGTTTAAGAAATTAGCAGCCTATATAAGTGACTGTTTGAATATCAAGTGACATTTGTAACTTGAGGAAAGAATATGGGAAGTGGGTATTTCTTTATAAGCTGGTGATTACACAAATATTTTCATGCTTCTCAGTATCATCATATTTTTCCTAGAAGAATGAAGTTGATAAAAGTAGCCAAACAAATACAAAGTTTAAGTGTTAGTTTATAGTCTAGAAATGTGTGCACATTGATGGATTGAAATCAAGAGGGTTGGAGATAAGGCTATAGTTACTTAATGAGGTAGTTAGAAAGCTGTTAGGAAGACTAAATTACAAGTATATCCAGCCTAAAATATTTTAATTGGTTTGACTCAGCATTTTTCAAGTATAGACTAGGATGCACAAACATAAAATATCAATAAGATGAACTAATTTCACAAGATATTTTCTGCATTCTCACTGAAACTTTTATGGGGCTGAAATACATAGCTGTAAATTAACATGAGATCAGTAAATGATATTTTTACTCCACACCATGCCAATTTGTTTATTTATTAAAAGAAACTTTTTAAAAAATCAGACAAAGACAATGAAGGGCAACAAAGAAAGTATCTAGCGAAAATTGTGCCTATAGGCCATATGAAGACAAATTCCAAAAATAAAGTTATGGATGTACTGTAATAATAATACTGGGGCGTGTTAAATTTAGTAATTCAGCAATGAATGGCTTCAGAACATACCAGAATGTTCCATTCTGTTCCAGACATTACCAGAGTTCTCTAGAACATGGTGTTTTGTGGGTGACTTGGCAATTTCTCAAAGTAATTGCCAAACTATTATCTGGAGCTTATTTGCAAAGTCCTGAGAGTGGTCTAGCTCTGAAACATGCCTGTTTCATTCAGAACTTTGTGGGATCTGAAATGTTCCATTCCCTTATCTCTATGTACTGCCCATCCTGAACAGTTTAGGTTGCAAGCAGTCTGAATTGTTTCACATCAGAAAGGAAAAACAGGAATGAAGTGCTTTCAGGACAGTATCTAGCAGTAAATAAATTTCATTTACCTGAAAGATAAAATCTAGGAAGAAATGTTAGGTACGAAAACTAGATCATGCCCTTAAATTAGGAGTGAACAATGTCTAGTATTGAAATGTTTAGGGTACAGCTCTAGAATTCTGCCAAAAGATGTCAGCATATTAAAAGTTTTAGTGTGACCTACTGATAAATGTCTAGGGAATATGTGATGAATAATTATACTATATTAATTAAATTAAATTAAATTAAATTAAACTAAATTTGAACACATTTAGTTTTTATCCAGGGTGCCGTCGGTCAGGCAATGTCGGCTGGTGGCCCCCAGGGGGAGATCCTTCTCTGTGGGGGCACCCGCCCTGTGGAATGAGCTGCCTCCTGGAATACGATTGATCCCGGACCTCTGGACCTTCCGTAAAGCCCTGAAGACGTTTTTATTCCACCAAGCCGGCCTAGCCTAAATGGTTTTTAATTGGGATTTTAAATTTTATGGATTTGGGGGTTTTAAATTGGGAAGCTAATGATTTAATTCTTTTTTAATTATCTTAACTTTTGTATTTGTATGTTTTTTAATTTTGGCTGTTCACCGCCCTGTCCCCTCTGGGAGAAGGGTGGTATACAAATTAAATTAATAAATAATAAATAAATAAATAAATCCTAGCTTGATTTGATTTTTTTCCCTTTAGCCCAGGCTCATAAAAGATTGTATACAACTGCAAATTCTTAAATCCCAAGATGTCTGTGAAAAGTTTTCTATTCTATCACCTTTCTACTTCTTTAAAAAATTGTTCTCATGCTTACTACTGAGATTATAGTAGTTTGTGATCAACTAATCTGAAAGTTATTTATGAATCTGAATGGTAGTTCTTAACTCTATTAAATAATATGATTTACAGCTACATTTATAAATAATTATTTAGGTAAATTGTCCTTTGCATTTTAGGAATTTTTTGAATTCACCAGAACCTTCAGAAAAACTCCCTCTGAAAAAGGTAAGAATTTGTTTTAAAATACTATGAAATATGCAGTGCATATATAACATTAACTCTGAATACTGCTTGAGCTCCATTAAGTCTTGCCGTTGAGCTAAATTTATATGGACAAACACTCAGTCTAAATGATTTTTAGTTACTACTTTACTATTTTTGCATATCATTTATTACAAAATATAATACCTTAGCATCACAGCACAAATGTTATTCTTGCCTTGTGGCAATGCAAAAAGCAAAATCTTGGTAAACCCAAAAATATAATAGTCAAATACATCAGCTCACTAGCAACCAGTTTGTTATAAGTGCAGTTTATACAAGAAAGAGGATCATTCTTGAATTTGGCTGTTTGTCCAAATCTAATGGCACTAATTCTTCAGCATCATATAACCAATTGACTACGATGGGTAATAGGGTGTAAATATGGAGTTAAGGATTTACTCTGTGTCCACTCTTAGTTTGCTGATGTAACATCCTACCTTTCTTCCTTATCATACATACAGAATACAGGATTTGGGGCTCTCCTGCTCATCACCGTATTAAGCTAGGTGCTGGCAGATGCAGGATAGCAGGGGCTGCAGAGTGCAAGGAAACAGAACAGAATAACCAAGTTGGAAGAGAAAAGGGACCTTGGAGGTCTTCTAGTCCAGAGGTCACCAACTGGTGGTCCGCAGTGCACCCGGGTGAATCAGGTGTTTCGGGATGACCAATGGGCCAGTCCTGTGACTAGAGCTCTGGAATATGGGACCAGCCAGGCAGCTTGTGGTGGGGCTAGAAATCTCTGCCATAGAGGGTAGTATGTGCAACTTGTAACTTTGCTGGTGGTGCAACATGCAAGGAGTAGTGCAGCCCTCGCCGACCGGAACGAGGTAAAGATGCTGTTGCGGCAAGGGGTGGTGGTGGCAGTGCAGGCGGGCTGAAGCAGCAGGTGTCGGCAACCTGCAGCTCTTTCATCCCCCTGCTGTGGATCTCTTTTGGCTGAACCCACCTGTGGCTGGCCCCGCCCCTCGCCCTCCCCTCCCAATCACTCCTCGCCTGGCCTGAGAAGGTAAGGGTGTTGGCGGCGGATGGAGACTTGTTCAATATTCCAGAGTGGGAGTGAAGCGCCCCTGTAGTTTCTTCATCTCTTGCTGGGTCTTGCGGGCGCTTCTTCCGGCCCTTTTTGGTGCTGCATGCACCTCAGTTGCTCGGGGAGACACATGACTTCCTCTCAGCCTTGAGACACTGGCTCGGCCCAGCCGTTTCTCTCTGCCATTGCTGTTGGTTCCTCCATTGCCTGCCCACTGCTCTTGCAGCACCTTGCACAGCACAGTTAAATGTAGCACACTTCACAATGGGGGCGATGGCATCCCCTACTCCTCCTGGAGCCCATTACGATGCAGAGCATCGCCTGCAGCCTGGTCGGGTGAGTGTCTTAGGGCGGAGAGCAGGTCATGCGTCTCCCCGAGCGACCGAGGTGCGTCCAGCATCAACAAAGGTTGAAGAAGCACCTTTGAGACCGAGAGAGTGCCGGAGAATCAGAATGAGAGAGAGAGATGCGAGAGAGAGAGAGACATGAGAGAGACATGAGAGAGACAGAGAGACAGATAAGAGACAGACAGACAGACAGAGACAGAGAGACAGAGAGATGAGAGAGAGAGACAAGAGAAAGACAGAGAGAGATGACAGAGAAAGACAGAAAAAGACAAAAAGCGATACAGAGAGAAAGAGACAGACAGATAGAGAGACAGAGTACGAAAGAGAGACAGAGAGAGATGAGAAGAGAGATACCTGTGTCCCGTAGAAAAGAAGGCATCAGGAGCCACAAAACCTGGGTAGACATGGCTGGGAGGGAGGGTCATGTAACTGGGTGGGAGTTGAGTTGGCCATGCCCACCCAGGTTTTGTAGCTTCTGGTGTATTGTTTTCTGTGGGAAATGGGTCAAATGCGCTGGATTCATATTAGTGGTCCACGGGATTTAAAATTATGAATTTAGTGATCTCTGAAGTCCAAAAGGTTGGTGACCCCTGTTCTAGTCCAAACCCTTGCTCAAGCAGGAAACCCTGTACAATTTCAGACAAATGGTTGGTCCAATCTCTTCTTGTAAATTTTCAGTATTGGAATATTCACAACTTCTGGAGCAAGTTGTTCCACTGATTAATTGTTCTAACTGTCAGTAAATTTCTCCTTAGTTCTATGTTGATTCTCTCCTTGATTAGTTTCCATCCATTTCTTCTTGTCCTGCCTTCGGGTGCTTTGAAGAATAAATTGACCCCTCTTCTTTGTGGCAGCACCTTAGAAGGGGTTGGAGGTCATGTTAACTCTGCGCTACAATAACAGCCCAAAGTTTGAGGACAGGTTATAAAAATCATTGAGCCCCTTGTACCTTTGAACAATTGCTGAAGAAATGGTCATTAAAAATGGATATTTTCTAACAAAGGAAAGAAGTGTGCCATATGTTCTCATTCTCCAGTCCATTTCTCTTTGTTATCACTGGACCGTGAGTTGATGTAGTATATGGCTGTACTTTTTTTCCTTTTTACTCTTCTTTTTACTTATTTTATTTTTTATTTTACTTATTTTGCCTTCAAGTCAGTATTGACTCTTGGTGATTGCCTTGACTAGTCCCTGCATTTTCTTGGCAAGGTTTTGGAAGTGGTTTGCCCTTGTCTCCTTTGTAGGGCGAGAGTGATTGGCCCAATGTCACCCAGTTTACTTCGTACCCAAGGCAGGACCCCTGTGCCTAAGAGAGAACTAATGTTGGGTCTTCCCACTTGCAATCCAACACCATAACCTCTATGCCACACTGGCACTCCAGAGCAGAGAGAGGGAGAGAGAGAGAGTTCTGAACCCCAAAGAAATAAATCCATCATTTTGGGATTTGTATTTGTTGCAGCCTCCTATAGAAGGACCTAAGCAAAGAGATCGCATTGTGACTCCCATAGAAGTATCACGACAAGGAGGAGGAGATAGGATCTCCGTTTATTATGCCAAATCTGACAAAGCAAGGCAAGAAAGACAGGCTCCTAGACCTGTGTCTCCCAATGATGGTAACATGACATAATGTAGCTGGTGCCTAAGATTTCAGAATGACATTGGGTCTTTTCCTACTTGCACTTAATTATGGCACAGATTTGATTTGGGAGTTAAGTCATCCTTCACTATACTAGCATTAAAGTCATGTTTTTCCCTTACTCCAGCTTCAAGATGTATAAAATCTATTAAGCTTTGTCACCTTTACTTTGGAGCAGTGTTTGTCAACCACAGTAGCTTTAAACTGTGTGGATTTCAACTCCCAGAATCCTTCAGCCAGCATGGTTGGCTGAAGAATTCTGGGTATTGGTCCAGAGAGATCCATCCCTCGGCTGCTATTTTGTGATGTGCTGCAGAGCTCAATATTTTCTCCACTCCTTTTCAACATCTGTATGAAATCACTGGGCAACATCATCCGTCACCAAAGGTTGAGGTATTTACAGTATGCCTCTACTCTTGGTGATCCAAGTGATGCTATGGCTGCTCTCTCACGGTGCCTGGAGGCTGTGGGAGCCTGGATGGAGGAAAAACAGGCTTTGGCTGAATATCTTTGGGTACCCGGAGCTCCAGGATCTGGGACTTTGTCATCTTTGACTCTGGATGGGGTGGCACTGCCTCAATCAGTTCTGGACTGCAACTTGGGGGTTCTCTTGGACTTGTGACGCCTGCTCGAGGAGCAGGTAGCTATCACAGCTAGGAGAGCCTTTGTACAACTTTGTGTTGTGCACTAGTTGTGGCCTTTCCTGGATCAGGATTCCCTGCGCTCAGTTCCTAGTCATCTCATGGTTGAACTATTGTAATGAGCTCTACATAGGGCTACCCTTGAAGAGCATTCAGAGACAACAGCCGGTGCAGAGTGCACTGGTAAAGGCAGTTTTGGGGGCCCCAAGAATAGCCTCTATAACACCACTGCTCCACAAACTGCATTGGTTGCTGGTCTGCTTCTGGGTGTAATTCAAGATGTTAGTGATGACCTTTAAAGCCCTTCATGACATGGGTCCAGTTTGCTTGAGGGAGCATCTCACCACACTGGGATTGACCCATCCCACTCATGCTGGCAGAGGAGGTATGCTGTGGGTCCCTTCAGCCCGATTATTCTGGCTGGCAGGGTCTGGGATGAGGGCCTTCTCTGCTGTTCCTTTTGCCCTCTGAAATATCTTGTTCCTCTCCTAAGTGAGGTTGGCCCCAACCCTCCTATCCTTTCCTAAGGGCCTTTCGTAAGGGCCTAAAGACCTGGCCCTGCCAGTTGGCTTGGAGCCCCAATGTGGGAACAGCATAGTTGATTGATTAGTGATTGATCGAGTAACAACAGATTCCACCTTTCCCCATTCCACCCCTGTCCTTCCCACCTGTCCTTGATTTTAAACTTGATTTTAATTTATTCTTGTTTTAAGGTAGATATATTTTTTATTATTCTTACAGTAAGAGTTATCTTATGGTAAGAGAGGTGGCCAATAAAATTTATAAATAAATAAATAAACTATAAATAAATAGAAGTCCACATACTTTAACATTGCTGAGGTTGAGAAACACTGCTTTGGAGAGAAGTAAAAGGTCGGCAATGATTAGGAACAGAGACAATAGATATAAGATAAGGACTGCCAGTGAAAACAGCAACTTTCACACAATATTCTTTCTGAAGGGATGGATGGACAGCAGTGGGAAAAGGCCCTTTGTAATTGTACTCATGTATTCTTCTTGTGCTTGAGAAATGAATATAATTGGTGCTTACATCAAACTATTTTGGTTAATTATTTGTCACAGTAATTGCAAACAATGGTCTCCAAATTCAAGTTTCGTTTTAAATACTTCATAGTTAGTTCTATAAGCTCAACAGAAGAATTTGCTCTTCAAGAATATTAATTCTTGTTCATACCTCTTTAAATTATTTGCCTTAAAATCAGTTGTGCAAAGAAAAAGCCTCAAAATTTACATTTAGCATAGGCACCTCTTGAGCTTAAGCGACTACTTAGAGCTACAAGATTGATTTACCGTAGTTATACTTTAATTCTCAAAATATGTAATATCATTGTTCTTTAAGAATTGTGTAGCAAAAAATTCTCATTATATTTTGCACAATCTTGGTAGCCCCTTCAGACCCTGCTCATTTGCCATTGAAATTTCGCCGTAAAACCCATTGCCAAATTTCACTTGTTAATGGCTTAGATCCCATATTCAGTTACTTCAAAGCTCAGGTTAGGAACTGGAAGTTGACAAATGAAAAATATTCATTTTAAGATTCAAAGATGAATTACATTAAAATTTCAGATACATTTTGGAATTGTTTGTATTTTAAAATGCTCTCATTTCTTTTCTGGGATAAACCTATCCGATGTTTATGTATTTGTGCTTAATGTACAATTATATGAAACAGTATATATTCTTTTCTGGATTTTTGCATATCTCTGCTGCTGTTTTTATCAAAATTACACATGAAAATGGAATTTGAGTGAAGAAATCACCCAAAGGTTTCAAATTTGTTTCATTTTTTTTATAAACAGAGTCATCTGACATGTAATTTGTCAGAGTGAAAAAGTTAATCCCTCTCCTAATTTGGTTGATATAGTTAAAGAGTTAATTAGGACAACAAGTACTTCAGTAAATTGTCAGCTGATTTGATCCAGCTTTATATATCTTATACAAACTTTGATTTTTCCTAGTGGCACATTGTGCCCTACTCAAAAGAAATTTCTGAAGATCTCCATAGAAATAACATTGATATCTGCCTCTCTGGAAGAAATTACAAAATCTTATATGAAGCTTTGGGATCCACCCATCTATAGTCGGAGATATGGTTTTAAAATGAAAAGATTTGGAACAATAGGGAACAGTTATCTGTCAAAATCTCTCCAAGAGCACAGCATAAAATTGTTCAGAAAGTTACAAAGGACCCCAGAACAATATCTAGAGACTTGCAGTCTTCTCTAACCTTTGTTAAAATAAGTTTATAGGACTCCAACATCAAGAAAAGAAAATAAACTGAGAAAACATGAAATTCATGGGAGAATAGCAAGACAGAAGTCATGGCTCATAAAAGAACATTAATCCTCATCTCAAGTTTGGAAGAAAAATATCTGGATGACTCTCCAGACTTGTGAAGCAATGTTCTGTGGACAGATGAATCAAAAGTACAACTTTTCAAGCTACATGAGGTTATGGCATGACAATCATACCACTTGTCAATCATAGAGATGGTAGTGTCATAGTTTAGGGACACTTTGCTGCTTCAGAATCTGGATGTGCTACTATTTAAAGGAAAAGGAATTCTGTTTGTTTTGTAACATTTCCCAGAAGAATATTAGATCTTTTGTCTCCTAAATGAAGTGGAAACCATGAGGTAGTGATCCCAAATATACAAGTAAGTCTCCAAGAACATGGATAAAGAAAAACAAACTAATTATTTTGGAATGAAAAAATATCAAACTCATAAGCACCAGACAAATGTTACAGCAGACACTGAAGTGTATGGGTCACACTAGAAAACCTTCAAATTCTACTGAAATGAATCAGTTTGCCTTGGAGAATTGGCTAACATTCCTACTTAGTGATGTGAAGGACTGAACATTTGGATGCAGTTATCAAAGATAAGAGTGGTACAACTAATAACTGAAACTAAGGGGGCAGTGATTCTCTCACACTGGTACATCACATGTCAGATGACGTTGATGCATTCATTCTCTTTATGTCTTAGTAGAGCCACATGAAGAGACCCAGTTTGGTTAAGGCATCAGGCTAGCATTAGGGAGACCATGAGCTCTTCCCACTTGAGGCACAAACTCAGCTGAGTAGCCTTGGGCCCTATCTTTCTCAGACCTGGAAAAGAGGCAGTGGCAAACCACTTCTGAAAAAACGTTGCCAAGAAAACGGCAGGGATTATTCTTCAGATTTAAAGGCACCAAAAAATAAATGTAGCTGTAATGGAATAACAAAGTGGATAATGCTGAAGTATTTTTCCTTAAAAGTGTAAGATGATGTCCCCTAAAATACTGTATTATACTAATATTATTGTAGAATTGCAATATTGAAAAATTAATAACGGTTTAAAACACAGTATGTACTTTTCTAATAGGAGCCTTCTTATTGCAATGAACAAATGCACGTTCACTGATGTGTGTACTTTTGTTGCTTTTTTATTATACTCATTTTGGTTCTTTGTTTTAGAAAAGAGTTACAAAAATTCAAGACTTACAGTAGTTCCTTTTTTGTGCATTTGGGTTTTAGGCAGCCCATATTGGATCAATTTGCCTTGAAATACTAATTGAACCCACACATATAAAATAAAGCTGAATAGCTTGTAGCAGAAGGCTAAACATTTAGGAATTTAAATATTTCTATTATTTATCAATTCATGTTTCTGAAGCTGAATAATATCTCCTTTTGCTTACTCATTTACTAATAAGGATGATTCTTAATGTAAAAAATACTAACCTTAATTATTATTTTTAAACAACTGTTGCTTAAAAATGAGGTTTAAATATCTGTTAGCTACAAATAACGCTTAGCAAAAACAATGTAACTGCAGTTTTCATTTATAGATATTTATGTGTACACTGTTTATGTTAGTAGTTCCATAGAGTAAGATAAACATTTCTTTTAAATTAATTTATTTTCAGAGCATAGTGTCTATATAGCTCATAAATCCCCGACAGAAATTGAAGAGGCTCGTGAGATTCAAGAAGACAAAGATGTTAAAGTGGAAATACCCATTGATCAGGTGAGTTTAAAATAGATTTTTTCTGAATGAATTTTATTAGAATTTTGATTCCCAACTGCCTTTGTTTGTTTTTCTTTTAGGACTACTAATAAAGTAAAGGACCTATCATCTTGCCAACTAGATCTCCATTTCAGATTTTAAGTAGCAGACAACGTAACTTTTTTTTTTGAGGGAGGGAGTGTTCTTTTTAAGTGAACATAAATTATGAGAAAATACAGCCACCAGTATTAATATGTATATTCAAAAATAGTCTATGCTATATCTTCAGAAATAAAATACTATGGAAGTGAAAATCTTAGGACGTCTCTGACTTTGTAGATTCATATCCGGCTTTGGCTTTATTAGGTACCTATTGGCCAAGTTCCACTTCAAGACTCTTGAACATTGACTTATATAATGAGAAAATACTCAAAGTCATGCCTTGTTTAGTTAAGATGATTTCCAGATGAATGACTTCCCTTACTAGTCTAAAGATGCTATGTAACTATTCCATCTTCAAAGAGGGATGTTCATATTTTTGCTGCCGTCTACTGGCCAGGTATGGTTGTGCCCCATATTTCAAAGAAACAACAGTATACATTTTATGATCATTTTTAAAAATTCTACAGGTTGTCTATTCCCTGGATTTTAATATTCCATCATTAAACAGAGAGAATTAAAAAAAAAAAACTTTTTCCTGACCAAACGCAATCATTAGTAAGAACTGGCTTTTTGATTTGCTGGTACAAAGTAGAGAAATCAGTTTTTAAAATCTAAATAGAACATGGCTTATTTTCTGATTGTGATAAAGTTATGCCAGAAAGCTTATGTTTTGTTTTTTTTCTGGTCATGTAAATCATAACTGTATTTTATTCTAATAAAGTCTGTAGCTGAACAAGGAAATTTATTTGTATCCTGGGATTACAATAAAATGTATTAGTTTTCTTACTGGTTTTTCAACACTGGAGAGTAATGCAAGGTGTTTAAACTCCAGTGCTTAAATCACTATTTGTCTTTTTTTCCTTATTTGTGATAAAATAATATAGGGTAAATTTTATTTTACTGAATTCTGTTCATGCAAATCTTAAATAGACTTTATTTCTAAGCAAAGCTGTAGCGCAGAGTATTCAAAATTAGAAAAGATATTTGCATCCTGGAATTAGAAAAGAACAGGTTACTTTTTGTTAATTGTTTTTACAGCGTTTGAATTGATATTGGTTATTTCAAATGAAATCTCAGGTATAAATCCTTTTTTATCAGTTTATTTAAAAAAATATGACATTTGCCACAGGTTTTGTGTTTATATTACTCGAAAGAAGTGAGTCTGAGGTTTGTTACATAGACAGTGTATTCCTCAAAAAGGAAAATAGCTGGCTGCTTTTTTCCTAATCTGTAATTGTAAAAAGCTGAAAGTTGTTTACTTTTGTTTATATAAATCTGAATTGGAATTTATGTTATCCAAGGTTCCGGCTGAGATCATCCAGGATGAGGAGATTTATGCAGATCCTGGGAGTATAAAAGAGCAGGTTTGTTTTGTTTTTGTTTTTGTTTTTTGTTGTTGTTTTAAGCAATAGTTTAGTTCAGTTTACCTTATTGACATTGCAAAATTAAATGCCATCTTCAATGTACATCATACATAAGAAAAATATAAAAATAAAACAAACACACATCCTTCACATTCTATACAATTAAATTGAAAACCCCTGATACTTCATTAATATTACACTATACAGTAGAATTCAATATAGTTACTGCTCTGGGAGAGAACCTGTTTTACAGCCAATTTGTCCTTGTTTTTATTATCCTGTACCGTCTGCCAGATGGTAATGTTCAAAAAAAGGGTTGCCAGGATGAGATGGATCTTTAAGAATGTTTTGAACTTTCTTAAAACAGCGGGAGGTATAAAGCTCTTCCAAGGAGGGGAGAGGGCAACCAATGATCCTCTAGGCAATGATGTTAACCCTCTGCAGCGCTGTCCTATCTGCCACTGTGCAATTGGCAAACCATACGCAGGTGCAGTAAGTTAAAATTCTCTCTATAGTGCAGCGGTAGAAGGTCACCAGCAGTTTTTCATTCAGTTGTTGTTTCCTGAGAAGTCTCAGGTAGTAAAATTTCTGCTAGGCCCTTTTGACCAGTGCTGCAATTTGAGTGCCTCAGATCAGGTCCTGTTATGATGATACCCAAAACCTTAAAACTGGGCACTTGCTCCACTTGTCTCCATTGATAACCAAGGGCTGGATGTCTGATCTATTCCTTCTATAGTCCACTATAAACTCCTTGGTCTTATTGGTATTAAGGACCAAATTATTGTCTCGACGCCATGAAAGCAACTGGTCCACCTCATCTCAATAGGCAGACTGATTCCCTCAGAGATGAGTCCCACCACTGGGACTATAGGGAATAATATTAGATATGTAAAAAGAAACCCGGATTATAATTTAACGTTTTTTTCATTTTAAAACCAAAAATAATCTTAGCAACTAAAATCATTTAGGATATTTGTCATTTGCATTTACTGTTCATAAGAAGCGGCCTTCAGGGTTGCTAACAAAGGGCAAAAGGTATAAAGGGTTTTTTAAAAAAATAGCAGAAAGAAGTTACTTTTCTTTAATTCATGATAATATAGGAAAACTTTGATTTATTTCCATCTTTTATGCAAATATAACTAGAATTTATCTTACCAAGGCACCAGCTGAGATTGTTCAGGATGAGACAATTGATGCTAAGAATATAGAGGAACAGGTCAGTTTGACTTTTGTTTTTTTTATAATACCAGAAAGCAAACTTAGATATATAACATGGAATCTCAGTTTTGAGTGCTTGCTTCCTAGTTTGTTAAAAAGAAATGAACGTAAAATAACCAAAACTATTGGTGATAATTGATCTGATTAACAGCTGAAAAAAAAATCAGCATAGCCATTTTTCCAATCACCTCAGCTGAAGGATAGCATAGCTTCAGGAATATTGAAATCTATGTGCTTAATAATTAACTGTTCAATGGTTTAGGCATATGTTGCAAGTGGGCACAATAATATGATTTCTATTTGATTTTCTTTTTGTGTTTAACATAAAAATATATAGTATACATATATAATTTCAATTTTATTTCTACCTTACTCAAGATAGTCGCTGCTTTACACACACACACACACACACACACACACACATACACACACGCACGCAAGAAGCTGTTGAATCTATGGAGATTCCCAATCATCCAGGTCAAGGTTGTCCCAAAGGTGCTTTTTCAAAAGGCAACTGGACTTCCTTGTTTTTTTTCTTTGAAAATGTTTTGTTTCTCATCCAAGAACTGAAGAAACTTCTTGGATAAGAGGATAAACGTTTTCAAATAAAAAAACCAAGAAGGTCCAATTGGCCTTTGGAAAAGCATTTTTGGGACAAGCTGTTGAATCATAATGTCAAAAATAGTATAGCCCCCCCCCCCCCCGCCCCCCAGTTTCATCCATTTGGGACATGCATGCAACATCATATGGAACCAGGGATAGGGTTCACAACATTACAACACTGCTTTGACTAAGTTGCCTCTCCTTATATGGGTACACAAGGCTACATAATTCAGCCCTGGCAGATGGTCATCCACTGAGGACAGAAGCAATGTCTTTATGGAGAGCAAAAACATTATGCTTACCCTCCAAATGATTTTATCCATAGCAATTTTGACCATTGTCTCTCTGACTTTGCTCAAGTATCATGGAAGGTAGGGGAGGGTGGACAGTCTTCCTTGTCACGTGACCATGGGGATGCTGCAAAGATCATAAGTGTAAAATAACCTATGGTCATAAGTTTGAAATAAGTCATAAATCTGAAAAACCTAGAGTCATGTCACTTTTTTTTTAAATGGCCATTGCAACTTTGAATGGTCGCTGAATGAACATTTATAAGTCAAGGACTATCTGTATTTGGAGCAAATGATTGCAGGCTCCAAGCACATGAGACTTTCAAGGTTATAACCAGCAGTAATAAACCAGCAACCAAAGCACCATCCATAGGACTGATGTTACATGTCTGCTTTGGGCCGTAATGCATGAGCACTAGTGCTTAAGACACAAGATTGTTTCGGCTTTTATACAGGCTTCATCTAGCCTGCTATTCTAGTGTACCTCTAGGTACTATTCATTTTTATTGCAAGATACTTTTTAAATAACAGTAACCCAGAATGTTGTTTATTGTAGAACCTACAATAAAATAAAAAACTCTACTCGGCTATAATGGATGTGGATAAGATGTAGCAAATGTACCTCTTAGCTTTAAAGACTAAAAAGTGGGAAAGGTTAATTGTTACTGCTTTTTTCCTGTAGGCAAAAGAAGGTGAGCAATTGCAGGTCAGTGTTAAATATATATATTTTCAGTTGTTAAAACTTACAAAATAGCAAAATCTGAAATTCTTGAGTTGGGAAATTTTGCTTTTTGCTTTATTGTCTCTTTATA
Organism: Pituophis catenifer annectens; assembly: GCF_029215685.1. Classification (NCBI taxonomy): domain Eukaryota; kingdom Metazoa; phylum Chordata; class Lepidosauria; order Squamata; family Colubridae; genus Pituophis; species Pituophis catenifer. Next base: position 131,639,120 of record NW_027256881.1, read on the forward strand.
GTGGCCAAACTGGCATGGAAGCTAATTAGGGTCATCTCTGATTAGTACATGAATAGGAGATTACCTTGAAATCCCTGGCTATAAATTTAGGTTGGAAATAAAAATAAATCTAGAAGAAAACTCATTATTCCCTTCCAAATTACATGGATATGTCATTAGGAGTCTAGCTCAACTCCAAGGAGACATTAATTTTCTTTGTTTACAGTAAGAATTTCTTCAGTTAGTTTATTACATCAGAAAGTAAAACTCCATCTTTCATATTGCTTCCACCACAGAACAGAGAGAATGCATCTCACTTTTCCATATATTCAGTTGTGATGTTAGATTAATTTCATAGGGAAAAAGTGGCTATAGAAGAGCTAAATTACAATCTTGTCTGTCAATTACAATTGATATATCAGATTAGGGAAAGCGTTGACAGGATATTGAGGAAGTAGTCTGCCAATTTTAGCTCCTACTGTGAAATCCTCCTTTTTCGTATCAAATATTTATAATGTATCAAATTGAAATTAGTACTGTGATACAAATAAAAGGAAGTTTTTTCCATGGTTCTTTAAAAATTATAATTTTTACACAGCTTCAGGTTTGGTCATTCCTTCAGGATATTTGGAATAAACAATAACATATTTTTCATAGTTTTGAATAAGCAGAAGGTTTCTTTTAAAATCCTAACTCAATGATCCTGTCTAAAAGACTAAAGATTTCATTCTCTAGTAAAATTATTTTTCTTCTGTTCAGATTCAGTTTTCAAATAAGAAACTATTAAGTACTTTTAGATATAGGACTTTTCAATGAGTTCTAGGTGCCTAAATTTTCTTACATTATCTATAAAATATATCTGTAAAACATTTGCTTTGGCAAAGTTACAAAACATTTGCTTCTTTTGGATTAAGCAGGGAATGTGGTTTAAATACTTGCTAAAATCCATAGGAATAATTTATTACTATTGATTACTTCAGCAATCCACTATCAGTGAAAGAGTACCTTTTAATTAATAATGCCAAATCTGCCAATAAAGTGCATATTGCTTGATGAAGCATTTTGTCTCCTACTGAAATTGTGTGACTTTAAAAAATTAAATCTATATTGATTTTCTAATTGGTTTTCCATGCACTACCCACAAATCCTTTTAAGTGAATATCTTTGTTTATATTCGGAACACAACTTAGTGCCTACAGTTACATATTTTAGAATTGCCACCAAAGATTATCTGATATTAATTCACAGGAATTGCTATGTATCACCTGAAACCTGAAGAGATGTGTAGAACTAATTTGCAATTAAAGTTTTTAATCTAGGCTTCAACTTTGCATGCAGTGAGAATTTTGGCGCAATTCTACACATGCCCATTACTGGAATAATTTTATGTAGAATATTGTAGCATCATAAATAGCAAATATGCTTGAGAAATATTTATGCTGAATATAAACTATGTCTAGATATACTGGTAAATATTCCCAAAGATTTTAGAGTAAGATTTTTAGTGTACATGATCCAAAGACAATTGGTTGAATCTTACATTTAATTCTGCTGGATGAAGAAAAATGTAATTAATACATTTTTAAAAAAGTTTCTATTTTCTTGGTTTTAAAGAATATCATGCATTCTCTTAGTCTACATTTAATGTACAACTTATTATTGTTCTCAAAAAATCACATTCTGCATCCCTAGTCAGTCTCTTGAAATCCCACTCAATATATTTCAATTTTTTGCATTTGTCATTTGGTTTTGAAGAATATAGACTATTATATAAAAAGTCTATGCTATGTGACATAAGAAGTCCTTGGTAAATTTAGCACAATTATAAATCAAAATTATTTTGCACTTAAATTTCTGACTCAAAACTTTTGAGTTCAAAATGGTACAAATTCAAACTATTTTCTACATTATTGGAAAGGCTGGGCTCTATGTGAAGTGAAAGAAAAATCATATGTTTATTACCAGTTGACTTAGAACTCCTTACTTAGTCTTTTGGAAAATCTGCCATTTCTCAGGGACAGTGGTTGCAGAAGTTTCAACAAGAAAAAAAAGAGGGAAGAGCCAGGAAAGCGAATACAACTGTGCGTGCTTGTTTGACTGTGTGTATTTGTGTGTGTGTATGAATATTTATATATTTATATGGCATTATATAATATTAATGACAAATTTTATATAATATATCACATTAACTCATAATCTTAATACAATAATTGTAATATATTTCCATAGTATTTTAATAGTGTGTGTATATGTGTGTGTAGAGGGCATGATAGCTCAATGGTTAAAGACATTGAACTTGTCAGCTGCAAAGCTGACTGCCCAGGTTCAAGACATGAGCACCATGTAACGGGATGAACTTTCATCCTTGCCCCAACTCTTGCTCACCTAGCAGTTTGAAAGCATGCAAATGTGAGTAGATAAATAGTACCACTTCGGTGGAAAAGTAATAGTGTTCTGTGAGCCTCAGCGTATGGCCACATGACCACAGGAAGTGTCTTTGGACAATGCTGGCTTCCAGAAATGAGCACCGCGCCCTAGAGTCAGACATATCTGTAGAGGGAAACTTTTACCTTTACCATTATGTGTGTGTGTGTGTGCATATACTATATATGTCTGTGTACACACATACACACGCTTTATTTAAAAAAATTATATGCTGCCCATCTCACTGATAAAGTGATTCTGGGCAACTTACAATATACTAAAAAGATATAAAAGATAATATAAAGTGATTAAAATCAAGAGGATTAAATAAGATTATATATAGTCAAACACACAGAGACATATGTATACTATATATGTATATTATCTATAAAAAAATCTTGCTATTCGACAGGACTTTCATGATCTCTAATGACTGATTTCTGTTACAGGAGAAAAAAGGTGCTTTCAAAAGAATGTTTGGATTCTTTTTCAGTAGATCAAGGAAAAAAGGTATGTCGTATATACGATTTTAACTTCGTAAAAATGCCTTCAGATATACAACTTCACCTACAGCTGATCAAGTATTATTACTGCATTTTTAACCTCAACAATCAATAATTTGATAGATGCTCAGGAAAATTTCACTGATAGGAAAAATGTTACATTCTCTTGGCTAATTTCAAAATCAAGTGTTTTGAGATTCCGGACAGATTCAGTGCTTTTTGATATAGCACAGGAATTTACTGCTTAAAAATTTAGTGATGGCCAAAACTCTGTATGGACTTAACTGGAAGTAGACATACTGAAAGAGAGCCAAGCTATCAGTCATTGATCTCATTCGCTCCCTTTGTGGGACAGTATATTTTGTGTACTACTTGCAGTGTGTGAGATGCCTGATCAGCAATGTGCTGCTGTTTTCTTATCCTGCTCATAGGCTGTTCAACAGGTAGAACAGAATTGTGGATTAGCTAGGCCCGTGGTCTGATCCATACAGCTTTTCACATCATAGCTCTTGGCTGTTATAATTAGTAAGAGGTTTATACCTGTAGTCATCTTGGCATTATTTGATCAGTCCTGACTTGTGGATATTTTGTAAGATGAGGCAGATCAATGTGGCCTTCAATGTACCACCTGACACTTACTTTGAAAATTTTTATGAAATATGTTTTTCTTATTCCCTTCTAATATTCTGCTATGTCACATCTTCTGTAGGGTCCTGGCATGCCTTAGCAGTAAGTTTAAGATCTTTGATATGTGTACATGTGTATTTATTACATTAATTCTTTATATTTTTGTGGATGCAGTTAACATTTTCTTAGGTTTGCACCGAAAAGTGAATAGTATGAAATGGAGAAGAGTTGTGTACTGCCTCCTGTGGTAGCTTGCGCAAATGCTGATTTGAGCCATAGGTAAAAAGTCCATCCAAAAAATGGCCTCCTGGTCATCCAGTTGCAGAAGGTGGGGTAAATCTTGTATCTTTGAAAAAGCAGCTAGGAGAGGCACATAATCCCAGAATTTAAATATACCATAAAGAACAACGGAGTGATCATATGGATGCTATCAGTCACTGCTGTGTGAATTAAGCAAAACATTTATGTATGAATCTTTCGACACATGCAGCAAATAGTTTGGGGTTCTAAAACACGTGAGTTTAGATGTTTTGCTCCAGATGGGGATCAAAATGCAGTTCTGGATAGAAAAGTTTCACATCTTTTGTTTTAGTTGTTGTTGTGATTGGAAGTAACCTTACTTCTTCTCTTGTCTAGTAAAGAGCATAGTAAAGCCGTAATAAAGAGAGCATTCATGTTCATCTTACTATTTACATAGGTTGGTTTAGGGGGTTGATCTAAGTTGAGTCTTGGGGTAAGTCATTTGGGAGGGAGTTATTGTGGCTCTGTCTCTGGAGTCTGATTGGAGAATGAGCCACACAGAGGAAGAAATTACTGCGAGGGACCATTGGATCCAGCACTGGAATGGTACTTCTGCTCGAGGGGTAGTGACTGGAGGTAAGTATCTGGTTGCCCGCCTGCCTGCCTCTAAGGCAACCTCCACCACCTTAATTTAGTTTACAGGTAGTCCTTGACTTATGACCACAATTGAGCCCCATTTTATGACCTTTCTTGTCACAGTTGTCAAGTGAATCACTGCAGTTGTTAAGTTAGTAACACAGTTATTAAGTGAATCTGGCTTCCTCATTGACTTTGCTTGTCAGAAGGTCACAAAAGGGGATCACATGACCCCAGGACACTGCAACCATCACAAATACATAGCAGTTGCCTAGCGCCTAAATTTTGATCATGTGACCGCGGGAATGCTGCAATGGTTGTAAATGTGAAAAACAGCCGTAAGTCAGTTTTTTTCAGTGCTGTTGTAACCAAACGGTCACTAAACAAATGGCTGTAAGTCGAGGACTACTTGTATATATTTTTTGCTTCAGTTTTGATTCAATGTCATGTGATGGTGAGAGAGGGAGGGGGAGAGAGAGAGAGGGATTTCTTTTACTTTGTCCCATTTCACTCTGCAAGAGATCAAAAACACAGAACTTCGCATTCTTGCCTCATTCCTTTCTATTAAAATATTTATATCTTCAAGGAACATGTTACTCTGAATTCAGGGAAAGATAGGGCAATGCTAAGGATATTGTAATGCATTGTTGCACATTAAGAAGCATAATCTTTAAAGTGATCTGGAATCCCAGTGTGGTTGATATCTTTCTTGTTCTTTATCAAGTTTTATGAATATTGTTATCACAGATTTTAAAAATTAAGTTCATACATGATTCGAGTCATATACAGAATATTACTGTTAGTCCATTCCTATCCATAGCTATTCATATTTAGATATGGTCTATACAGTCAAAAGTCAATAAACAAAAATAGACATCTTTTTGGAAGTCTTTTTGCATTTTCCATTATTCATTGAATATTAGCATTGAGTTTTCAGTGGCCCTGCCTCTTCTGAATCCAATTGATATGTATCACAGTTTTCATTTTATGTATTGTTGAAGTCTGGATTGTAAAATCTTGAGTATTACCATGCTACTGTATAATGTGATACCAATTCAATTGTCATTAGAATGTTCTTTAGCACTTTTTTTAAAGTCCTGGAATAAAATAAATGCTGTCCAGTTTTATGGCCTCTGCTGTGTTTTCTGTACCTCCTTAAAATCCACATGTATCACTTCAACTGTATCATTTTGTAAGATTTTAAACAGTTTTGCTGTATTTCATCAATTTCTGCAGGTTTGTTGATTGCAGTATTTTCTCGTTGATGGTAATTTTGTTAAAGATTAGAAGTTACAACAGTAAAAACTAAAACTAAAAAAAAATAAAAGGTGTAGGAAAGAAGAGCAAAATAGAAAGAAAAATAGAAAAGAAAGAAAAATAGGAATATAATAAAGAAAAAGAAATTTACTTTTCTACCAAGTATATATATATATATATATATATATATATATATATATATATATATATATATATATATATTTAGTAACTTATCACCTTCTCTTAAAATACAAGGAATGAACTATATATCTACAGTCAACTACAAACAAATCCATATAACCGTTTTTAGCGGCTTCCCCAGAGTCCTCATGCTTCGTTTTGCACAATGAAAGCAAATTCTCAGTTTATTTCATACGTTGTTTTACCTCCAACTTTAGCATTTTTGGTGTTGTATTGAAAAAAGTTGAACTTTCAACATCAGTTTATCCTGAATTTATGCTTGGAGCATAATCACAGAGCGCCCCCAGTCTGAAAGATTTACCTTTAATTCAAATTGAGATCATTCTGTTATTTTGGGGTTGCACCCAAGCACTAATATTGCTGACTGCTCAATTTCATCTGTGACTTTCTTGTTTGACATAGAAGTGCTCTGTTAATATTATTCATTTATACAATGTATAGTGCCCAATTCCCAATGACTCTGTGTGGCTTACAGTTAAAAAGTAAGAAAAAAAATAACAAAAAAATGATAGCCCAAAAGTAACATATAACTAGAACCCCCTTCCAACAGGGCTCATCCTTCACTCTGCCTCAAAGCCAAGGAGAATAGCCTGGTCTTTAATAGCTTCCTGAACATGATCAGGGTGGGAGGCATCCAGATCTCTGATATGAAGTGACCCACTTAGATCAATTAATTTGCTAACCAGAATATCAATATTTAGCTAATGCTTAGTCTGACATTTCAGGTCTGCCATCAAGCTTGCCTTTGTTTATGATTGTGATAAGTTCCAGTGAGAGAGGGAGAGAGAGAGTGTGTGTATGCAGCACAGACCACAGATTTGCCCCCTCGCATTCTATTCAGAGTTTATGATCATTCCAGAGTTATAGCAAAGAGAAAACTAGGCATGAACATTAAGTAGTAAAGAGCCTTAAATAATTCAGTTAATGATTCAAAGAAGTTTTTTTTCTCTGTGAAACAGGCAAAACCCTTGCAGCATCAATCCTCCTGTTCTGTAATTCAAGAACTTCAAAGCTTTTTTTCCCCCACCAATGGACGTGGCTTTATGAACCAATCTCTGTTATGAATGAGGCTCTGTTTTAGACAATATTGTTTTTTATTCCTTCTGAAATAGTTTCCAATATTAAGTGTATATTGTAATCTAATCTACATATTGCTTACATCAGCTGTTTCATTTCTTTTCGAGAATTATTATCTTTGTTCCTATCATGGCTATTAAAATTGTTTTTAATTTAATTTAATTTAATTTAATTTCCAATTTATATACCGCCCTTCTCCCTGAGGACTCAGGGCGGTGTACAGCCAAGATAAAAAACATAGAATACAAATATTAAAAAACATTTAAAAATATATATAAATTTTGGCCCAAAAGTTAAGAAATCACAGACTGATTAAAAGAATTTAAAAATTTCTTCTTAAGCCAACCCGGCTTGCTGGAAAAGATGGGTTTTAAGGGAACGACGGAAGGCATTGAGGTCATGGATTCTCCTTATCTCCGGGGGCAACTGATTCCAGAGGGTGGGAGCCCCCACCGAGAAGGCCCTCCCCCTGGGGGTCACCAGCCTACATTGTTTGGCTGATGGCACCCTGAGGAGGCCCTCTCTGTGGGAGCGCACGGGTCGATGGGAGGTCGTCGGTAGCAGCAGGCGGTCTCGCAGATAGCTAGGCCCTAAGCCATGGAGCGCTTTAAAGGTGATAACCAACACCTTGAAGCGCACCCGGAAGACCACCGGGAGCCAGTGCAGCTCGCGCAGGAGCGGTGTTACATGGGAGAGGCTAAATAGGGTTCCCCTTTTTAAAAAAGTCATAAATGTCTTACTGTTAAATTCAATAACTAGTATTATGATTATGCTGCTGCAAATTTCCAGTTGCAAAAGATTAATAAGATTATCTAAGAAATGATAGAAGTTGAGAACATAGATTTTACAAGTACATAGCTTTTAACCATAGAATTTAATGCAGGAGTGTTTTTATCATAGGTCTTAATTCCTTTTGGAATATAAGTTTATGTGTAACTTATATATCAAAGACAAAACTCTTAAAGCAAAAATGTCAGAGAAAGATGACATATGTAAGAGACTAAAATGCTAACAGTAAAAAAGAAATCAAAAAATTAAATAAAATTAATAGCAAAAGGTAAAAAGGAAACTTTTTCTACCCATATAAATTAAAAGTATGGAAAATTACTCTTGACCAGTACAAGTATTCTATGTCAAATTTTTGCATATGGTTGAATATCTATAAAGTTTTGTTTCTTCTTTTTCACTTCTTTCCTGTTTAATTAGGTATGTGTTTATATATTCATTTTATATTTTATTTTCTTCAATAAAAAATAAGAGTTTTGTTCTGCATATCAAGTTCATGAAGTCGACAAGTATTACTAAACATATAATGTTTACTTTTTATTATTTCTTTTTCAATTTTTATTCTGCCTTTGGGAAGAATTTATAATTCTGTACATTGTAAAATAATTAGTTTATTTGATCAAACTCAATGAGAAAGTTAATATTGCCTAGTTCTAGAATGCTGGCAACAGTAATAACTTATTTGATAGCAAATACAGTATATATAACATTCCCATTTGCAATCTACTATTTAATTGGATGAAAGTAAAATAAATATATATCAGTTTCATGTACACCATATATATGTTTTTCCTGCTTTCCATATAAAGTCTTCTAACCTTCTTTCCCCCTTAATTCATTGTTTGAAATCTCTCCACATTAGATCCCTAAATTCAGAGGCACAGATATTAAAATACCCTACAGTTAATTTTATGATATTCAGGACTTTATGTTAAAATTCATATAGTAACAACAACAGCCTGTTTACTCTTCCTTTCACATAAGGCTTCATTTCTTGGTTGATTAGGTTTAGGTAAATAACTGAGGATCATAAATGTAATGAGAAAAATATTTTGTACTCTCAATTACTTTTCTTGGTGAAAAGATATAATTATAGACACTTAGTCCTGAGTATTATTATTTCATTTCCATTGCAGATGTAGTAGTACATTGTGTCAATGTAATTGCCTAACACTACAGATTAAAATATCCTGTTTTTATTTCCATTGCCATATTGTGGAAACATTTCACATTTCCCTCCGGCTGCAAATATTCAGCGATTAATGGGCATGCCATTTCCAGGGAAGTGATAATATGTGAAATCTCATTTGTCTTGATAGGCAAATGCCTTCTTTTATGTAGATTTAAGACTTCTGTATACTGGATCAGGTTCGTTAATTGATTTCATTTAATTTCCTGTTCTGTGCAATCCACAGAATGAGGATTTCTGCAGTTTTTATAAAGAGAATTTTATTATATCCTGCTTATTGTGCCAATGTATACAAAAGGTGTATACTTACTGGACAATAAACCCAAAATTCTAAAATATGTGGTATTTGGCTATGAAGAAACCTTATTTAGAAATCATAATGTCTTATTTGTAAGCATAAATTGGTACTAGAAATGCATGCCGTCTTTAAAGGGTTACATATGTTCTTGCTCTATGTGTGGTAAAAATGTATTTAATTATGGTATCACATGTTTGCCTATGCTGTATGGAGCGCTGAGATATTCAGCAAAATATGGAAATGAGAGCCTGGGAATAAAATAGAGTTTTATCATGAGCTGTCAGATGTAGGATTCTGCCTTGTTTGCTGATCTTGGTAGAAAGTTTATAGGAAATGAAGAAGGAGACTGCGGTCAGAAAGACTTCTGCTACATGTAAGTCAGTGATAATGAAATCATGCAGAACTGTATTAAAATGTTTCTTCTAAAGCTATTTTGGTAGTCAGTCTAGAAAATTGGCGGCAGAAATCCAGGCTTTTTCGTTTAGTCATGAAGGCCTTAAAATGCAGTGGTGTGTTATCTTCTGCCATGATACACAGTTCAGCTTAGCCAGTGCCTCAGTATCCGTATACAGGTGGTTCTCGATTTACAACAGTTCGCTTAGTGACCGTTCAAAGTTACAACGGCACTGAAAAAAGTGACTTATGAAAATTTTTCACACTTAACGCCCATTGCAATCATCCCCATGGTCAGATGATTTATATTCAGATGTTTGACAACTGACTCATATCTATGACAGTTTCAATGTCCTGGAATCATGTGATCACTTTTTGCAACTTTCTGCTAAGCAAAGTCAATGGGGAAGTCGGATTCACTTAACAACAATGTTAAATTGTTGTAGTAACATTAGTACTACAACATTAGTAACATTAGTGTTACTAATTTAACAACTGCAGTGATTCACTTAACAAATGTGGCACAAGAAAAGTCGTAAAATGGGGCAAAAAGTCATTTAACAAATGTTTCATTTAGCAACAGAAATTTTGGGCTCAACTGCGGTCGTAAGTTGAGGACTACTTATAGAGAGTTTTTTTTTTTTCATCTGCTAACACTAGCTAATAAGCAAAGAAGGGGTGGGAATCTTGTAATGTCATAGTAGAAAGTAGGTACTATTAGACATTAAAGAGAGAACCAGGCAGGCAACTGATATTTCTGGCAGTAGACTTTCTCTCACAAAGCCTGGTCATTCTGCTTGAAACATTAATTCTAATCTTAGTGATGATTTTAAACCTGGAAACGTTTCCTATCTACCAGAAGTTTAAAGTGGGATAATTCCACATTCAGTTCCATTAACTTTCTTGGAAGAAGGGCAGGCAATCTTGAGATTATTGAATAAATAAACATCACAGAATGGGTATACAATATAGGATGCTTATATTTATTTCATGTTTATTTCATGGGGATTTTGACTTCCCATAGGTTTGATTTTCTTGCAACATTGAATATTCCTAAATCTAGATATTGAAATCGTATTGATTATTTATTATTGTCTATTAAATACCCTCAGCATTTTTTTCCACTACCCCCCATAGTTTTCTACAATTTTTAAGTAAGTTTCTCTGAAATGGGAGTGATAATATTTACATCCAGTGATTCCGTTATAAAAGATTCTGAAAAAAATCCCAAGGTTCTGTGTACATCTAACAGATAGTGCTATTTCATGAAATGATGATGTGCTTTTACTGAGAGGTATTGTGCCATATTCTACTTTTTTACTCTTACTGATAAATGTAAAACGTGAATACATTTTAACAACAATGACCATTTCACAATTGTGCTAATTACTTCTTCACATAAGAGAAACAGTTTCTTGCCGTAGAAATAAATAGAATTTGTTTTACCATTGGAATAACGTGCACACAATTTTTAGATATAAAGGAAAATGATGAAGAACAAGATAGAAAGAAACAAATGAACGATTACCCACCAGAAAATGAATACTGGGATGCCTATGGGTATGACTGAAGGAACTATTTTAAACATCTTGCCACCTGTTTTTATAAAGGTATAATATAAAAGTTTGATATTTCAAACATATTTTCTCATGTACTAAGACTGCCAGATCTGCCTTCAGGACTCTTGATTATTAATAGAAAGTAGCAATGACAGGTGGAAAATTCTACTGCTATATTTTTATCAACAGACTTTTTGCAACTCAAATCTTGTACCCCTATCATACATCTTAGCACATATCTGACAAAATTATCTAGATAAAACTTCAACCTTCAATAAAAATAGAAATTAGGTTTGATATTAGTACAGTAATAGGCAGTACATTCCTAGAAATTTATATTGCGTTGTACTGTAGTGTACTATACTATACGATATATTTATTATATTTTTAAAGTTTCATGGGACTTACTGCAAGTTAAGAGCCTTGATGGCGCAGCAGACTAAAGTGCTATTAAGTAACACGAGCTGCCTGCAATTACTGCAAGTTCAAATCTCACCAGGCTCAAGGCTGATTCAGCCTTCCATCCTTTCGAGATAGGTAAAATGATGACCCGGATTGTGGGGGCAATAAGCTGACTTTGTATAAAAAAAGAACACCACTTGTGGGGGCCGAAAGCCCTACTAAGCAGCAGTGGTGGGTTCCTCCCAGTTCGGTCCAGTTCAGCCGAGCTGATAGCGGTGACGATATGACGTCACCGAACCGGTTCTCCCCCCCCATTATTCTTACTTTTTATTTGGTCCCACCCCCAATCTATTGCTGCCTCCTGAGTCCCAGCTGATGACTAGAGGGGAAAAAACTGTTTAAACTCTTGCCGCGGGGCTTCAAAGGGCCGTCCTAGAGCTGATCAGTGTTAAAAGCAAACAAATGAGTCAGGTCGTAAGTGCGAGGACTGGTCGTAAGTGTGGACCTTCCAGAAATGACTGATCAGCTAGCCACGCCCACCTAGTCACATGACCTCCAAGCCACACCCACAAAATAAGCCACGCCCACAGAACCGGTAGTAAAAATATTTAGAACCCACCCCTGCTAAGCAGGTATATACAAAAGTATGAAGGCTATTGCTTAACGCATTGTAAGCCGCCCTGAATCTCCGGAGAAGGGCGGCATATAAATCGAACCAATAAATAAATAAATAAATAGCTGTAGAATTAGAGAGCTGTAATACTAAGCTAGAATAGACACATTTCATGAATGAATGAATGATTTATTCTGAAATAGTGGCATATAAGATTATCCTGTTGGTATTAAAAGGTAGAACAATATTTTTAACGTTGATTAGTTTGCATATTCTTTTAGGTTAAAATTATTATTGCATTATTCAGAATTAACCTGATCATTCTTGCCACTGAAGTATATTTGTTAGGCTGTAAATAATAAATATTACAGGAAATACTACATGATAGTTAACTTCATATTTACAATCACAATATTATGAACTAATAATAATTCATTCTTTTCTTTTTTAGGTTTCTAATCTTACAACCCTTGAAAATCATGTTTATTGATGATATATTCTATGCCTTCATTTAAAAGTTTTAATTATTTCATCTTTCAAGCACAATTAAAAATGTAAACTTCAGCAATGGGTTGTCTGATTTATATTTTTGGGTGCATTTCTCCACAAAGGTTTGGTAAGAATGGGCATGTAAAATACTTGAACAAAACTGCATCATACAGTGATTTTCACTATACAAGTTGTTGATGATTAATTCTTTTGTAATTTCCTGATGAACTATCTTTCTATGTCTCCATAATCAGCAAGCCTGCTGTGTAATATAATTGCACTTGAAAGAGAATCACCACCTCATGAAATGAATAAACTTCATTATTAAATCTGATAGACTGAAGAAAAAACATTGAAATATCCAAACAGAATAGCATCTTTTCCTGTGCTTTGAGGATAAAACACACCAATGTTTTAGGCATTTTGATGCAATTTATAACATCTGAATTTTTAGAAACTATAATTCTTATAGAAAAATAAATACATTTCACATCAGTTAAATTAATAAAACCAATCTTGAAAGGGGGCTAAGAAAACATTCACAGAATGTTAAGAAACAAAATACTCACAGATCTCATAAGGAAAGATACGCTGTTAAATCTAATTCCAAAATTGTATCTCAAAAATAATTATACCCTGTCAATTCATATCAGCAAAAAACTATATAAATAATTATTGTATCTAGAATCATCTCTTTTCCTTCCTTCCTTCCTTCCTTCCTTCCTTCCTTCCTTCCTTCCTTCCTTCCTTCCTTCCTTCCTTCCTTCCTTCCTTCCTTCCTTCCTGATCTTAATCACAGTTTTTTTTTCAGTGATAGCTGTTGGTATTTTTCTTTCTACTGCATTTTAGCATATTACATTGTTTTTTGAACCCATAACCATTCTCTCATAAATTACAAATACTTATAGAACCAGCCAAATCCAATTAAGCCATCTTAAGTTAGAGACATGGACAGCTTTTGGAGCTATTCATTGTTATAATATTTTTGAAAACATTTCTTATCCTTATTAAATAAATATTTATTCATTTTTATTCTATTTGCATCCTGCCTTTATTATTTTTACAAGTAACTCAAGAATGTGAGTTACTTGTAAAACACACTTTCCTCTGCCCGTTTTTCCCAGTTTATAGATATAGAATTTAAACCACAGTTGAATCTACTTTTTCATGTATATTATGACTATGGGAGGAACAATTATTACTGCCAAAGCCAAGAAATTTAAGGGAGGAGTATGAGGAGGATCTCATGTTCTTTCTGTACCCCTGTGACGGTTTGAGGAAAAACACTTTTTACATATACTTTGTACTGCCCATGTAGGCTTATTTGACCATTTTCTCCAACAAAATTAAAAAATTGTCTGAGAAATTTGGAATAGTATAGAATGATTAATGACTGAACATCATCTTTTTTCAGAAATATCACACATGAAACCTTGTCAAGTTGCTTTATTTAACCTATGTCTATACTCTTTTTCCAGTGGGTTTTTTTTTTTTTTGTGCCATCCCTAAATATATTTGTGTTTGAAGACTCCAAACTTCTCATGTATGGTATATGAGGCCCAAAAACAAGACTAAGTCCCAAAAACCTGAGCACGTGTGGAGGGAGTGGCTTTTTTGATAACCAAGATGAAAAGATTGGACATGAAGTTATCATATTGGATGGTAAAACGGATGGGTAGGTGGATGGATTAGGTTTATATCCTATCTTTCAAGAATTCAAGGTGGCACACATGGAACTACTTCCTCCTAGGTTGATCTGTAATAACAGTCCTGTGATTTGCACTCTGCTGAGAGAGTGACAGAAATTAGTAAATTTCTGTAAGCGTCTTTGTCTGGGGCAGGCTTGAATCTGAATGTCTGTCATGTAATCTCTGTTCTTCACAGGAATTCCAATTATAGCAGTGCTTTAAAGCTGGCTAGTGAATGAAAAACACTGAATTGAAGCATTCCAGTCCTTCCACTCAGTGATTGTGTGTTCTTCCTTTAAACAAATTTGATGAAAAGAAACAGCTACCTATTTGTGTAAATGTTTCTACTAGAGACAGAAATAAGGCATAGAGCTGTTTATGAACGGGGAAGAAATTCTGAGTTAAAACTACAATGGTGAAAAATAATAAAAGACTTGAAATTTTCTGCTCCATAAATATCCCATAAACCTTTATAGCTCTCCTTTCATGTATCATCTTTCATTGATCTGTCAGCTTTTCCAGTTGCATCAAAATTTCTATTTCCTTATCAGGTATTGCATATGGCAACCTGTGAAAAGATTAAGGATGGAATCATACAGATATATATTACAAAGTACAGGATAGCTTCTGCCATGCTGTGTTGATATCCCTTATTCCCCCTGACTGTTGAAAATATATTTAGCAATAAGCGAGCAATCTTTTGTCTAGCCTGATGCTTTTTTGCTTTGCCGAGGTAACTGCTGACAGATCCAGAGAAACAGGACAAGGACATCTGGTTTCTGAGGAATGACGATCAAGATAGCTCCCAGTCATTTCTGAAATGGATTTTTGAAATTATGGTTCACCGGCAAATTAAAGCATTTTGAAATATTGATATGTGTAAAACTGAGCTGTAATGAAAGGTCAATGTGCTTTCTTTCAAAGAAGAAGATAGAATATATGTGAATGAGAGACAGGCTGATCTAATTTTTTTCTAACTTTGCTGATGACCTGTTAACGTATTTGGGAATTTCTAATGTTCTACCAATCTGCCACTGTTTTTCAGCAGCCCAACCTTTTGAAGCATTGTTATACCTGTCAAAAATAACAGTAAGAATAACTTTAGGAAGATCACTAATCAATAAAGAGATATTTCTTTCAGCTCCCTTATCACTCACATCAATGTCACCGCCCTTTTCTTTTAAATGCATTATCCTTTTTTTAAATCTCTCATACCTTTTCTAACAGAACTAATACTGTCTTTTAGACTTTAAAGTGGATTATTTATTATTTGTACACTGCCTTTGATCAAAATAAATTTCTGGCACCAATTGTTGAATTACAAGCCTTGTAGAAGGAGAGCCATGTTAGTCTTATGGTAGCCAAAATCAGGAGTCTGGTAGAACCTTTTCAGACTCAAACATTTTATCAAAAGATTTAAGCATTCATGACTGCAGCTCACTTTATCAGATGCAAGCTGAAAAATGCAAGATGAAGTTAATAATAGAGTTGAAAGTTCAATCTTTCAATCAATCAATCAATCAGAATAGAGCTGGAAGGGACTTTGGAGGTCTTCTAGTCCAACCCCCTGTTCAAGCAGGAGACCCTTTACCATTTCAGATAAGTGGCTGTCTAATCTCTTCTTAAAAACTTCCAATGATGAAGCGTCCACAACTCCTGAAGGCAAGCTGTTCCACTGGTTAAGTGGAACATTCTAAGGAAGTTTCTCTTCAATTCCAGGTTGCTTCTGTCCTTGATTAGTTTCCATCCATTATTTCTCGTCTTGCCTTCTGGTGCTTTGGAAAATAAGTTGACCCCTTCCTCTTTGTGGTAGCCCTTCAAATACTGCTATCCTGTCACCCACTAGTGCTTCTTTTCTCTAGACTAGCCTGGACTATTTGGTCTGATGAAGTAAATTGCAAATCATGACCCTTATGCTTTTTTATAAAATGTGTTAATTTGAAAAGGTGCTACCAGGCTGTTGGTTTTTGTGCTACAAGCAGCAACCCCAGGTCTCTTTAGCAATAGGAGGCCATCTTTTCTGCCATATGCATTCAGTGCCCATGGGTTGAAGACTCTGCATTAATACATGCTTACACTGAATGTACTCCTGTACCATACAGCTCCAAGCAGCTGCTAGCATTCCAGAGGCTTGAGAGATGCACTAAGCACTGTATTAGGAACGGTGTGGGCAAGATAAGAAAGACTGATTGGCAGTTTCACAGGCTGCAAAAACATACATTAAAATTTCCTTGCAATCTCCCATTCGGAGGTTGATGCTCTATCTCAGGAATTCAAAATGTGTTTTCCTTGATCCTTTTAGCAGCCCTCCCCCAGGCTGTCTCAGAATGATTTGGGGGGGGAAGCAAATTCCAAAGTTTGGGCCCTCCTTTAGTGACAAATTAAATGCCTTAGCTTTTTTTCTCATGTATTCTGAATGGTACTTTCCCAGTGAGTCTTCATGTTCTTGATTTAGCGAGTCCATTTTGTGTTGTGATTCTTGAAGAGAAAGATTGAAATGGTGGTGTTTTTTTTTTTTTTTTGCAACTTCTGGAACTTCCCTTGAGAAGATGTGATAAAACAGAGCATTGCTCATATCTATTGTGTAAGTCCTACATTCAGATAATATTAGTGAGGGGGAAAATAAACGTATGAGTCACCAATTACTCAGTAGGAATACTCATGTGATAGTAGAAAGGGACGCAGGATCTATTTTCTTTTTTTTTATTATTGCACCTCCAGCAAATGGTCAATTAGTCTTGATGATGATAAAACTGCTAAAGTGTAAGGCATAACGATTCTTGCTCAATGAGGTGTGTGTCTTTCACTCCTGTCCAGTTCAAACACTGGCTGCTGGGTGACTGATAACACTGTCAGTTTGTGATTAATACCAGTTACATCATCACATACTTCATGACAAGTCATCTAGCTCCCTTCCAGACAAAACAAACATTTTGGATAAGCCTAAACCAAAATGTTATCTACAGAGAAAAGAAATAAACAGGAGGATATTGCTAAAAATAAAATGTTACAAATGTTACGACTTGCTTGGTGAGTGGTTTCTGGGTTTTGCCAAATGTGCTAAGAATTTACTTGCTCAGTGATAGGGAAATTTCAAAAACTAACCCTTTTTTTTTTAAAGGATGGTGTCAGGTGAAATAATACACCAGAAAAACAATCCTCCCTTGAGAAATACAGAAATAATGCATTTTATGTACATAAAACATGAAGCATTATTTCTACGGAAGGATAATTTTTAGGGTGGAGATCTTCTGAGTTGCATTCAGAAGGGAAACAAGTCTAGGTACATCAACAAATGTATGCTTTAGTTTGGAGACAGATTATTAATTATACAGCATTCACAAATAGAAATGACATTAGTGCATGCACTGGAGCAGGGGTCTCCAACCTTGGCAACTTTAAGACTTGTGGACTTCAACTCCCAGAATTCCTCAGCCAAAAAAGCTGAAGAACTCTTGGATTTGAAGTCCACAAGTCTTAAAGTTGCCAAGGTTGGAGACCCCTGCACTAGTGGATCTGTCTTAACTGAGTTTTCTTTTTCTTCTAGCCAGATAGCTCAGCTTTTCTCTCCATTGATTTTTTTTTTAATCAAAGTTTGGTGTTAATTCATTTCTAGTTTTCAAGGAACTGTTCTGCTTTTAATTATGATTTTGCCATTGGAGTTTGCAGAGGAAAAATTAGCCTACTGACAGATAGTGTAACCCACTAGAATATACAAGGCCAAATATACGCTCTCTCCTGCTGATCAAATGTTCTTTTACTTTGAGGCAGATTTTATAGACTTATATACACATCTTGGAATTACAGGCACACAAACAGATACACTTTGAGAATATTTTCTACAAAGCATCTGGGAGGACAAAAGTGTTTCCCACCCACCCCCCTCTCCAAAGAATGACAGCTATAAGAAAGCTTCTTTAGTGTGATAATTGAGCCATTGACATGATATTAACCCTGAAAGGTCAGGATTTTGCTGATAAAGAAATATGCAAAGATTACCCTGCATATCTCACTGATTTCAATAAGACAGTGAAGAACAGTCTTTAAACTCTTCCACTAAAATCATTGACCTGTCATTAAAGTGTGCTCAGCTTTCGCTGGACCCTATATTTGTTATCTATAATGGAACACCTGGGATCAAAACAGAAGTTTTCGGTAACTCCCAAGAACACCCTTGAAGAATTGTCTCGTGCGAAACGCCTGTTAAAGTCAGACCTGCCAAATGCATTTGCCACCCTGATGTATGAAATAGCAGCAGGCTTTGCACCTGTAGCTAAAATATTTCACTTTGATTGTGAATTATTGGGATTAAGGTCGTCAATTGCAAATATAAATAATCTCTAAGAAAAGTGACTCACCTGCACTGCACCAGTATTGTATCACTGGTTTTCTTTGATGTAGATCAGTGTTTCCTAAACTGGGCAATTTTGTGATACATAAACTTCAGTTCTCAAAATGCCCCCAGCCAATATGAGCATAGTTAAGAAGAATTTTTCTGGGAGTTGAAGTCCACACATCTAAGGCTACCTTCTCTGCTTCCCTTCCATGGACTAAATTCTTCCTCAACCAGATCTGGAGGCATCTGAACATTTCACTCAGAGTATGCATTCTGTTGAGGAATGAGATTCAGCTGGATATTTCCTATTGTGCTGGCCCAATAGGGAATTAAGAATTGATAATACGATCGGTACAAAAGTCAAATAATATGTTTCACAAGATGAAATATTCTACAGCATAATTATTGTCTGAATAGATTATTCTAACCAGAGAAGTAAAACTGAAAAGCATTCTGTGTTAAATACATATAGGCACAATCTTGCTGAAGTTAAGCTCTGTTAAATTTTATTGATTTTTGCAGTGATAAAGTAAGTGAAGTTTAATTCACCGCTAAAATCTAAATGATATAAAAGTGCTGGATTTTTCCATGCACAAACATACAGATCCTCAGGTTTTAATTTTAATTTCATTTGAACTATTTGCTTTGGCTCTTAGAAGCAGTTAATTAGTCTATCGTACCCGACTACGGTGATTAAGATAGATAAAAAAAAAATGGTGTGAACATTTAAGTGAAACTAAATGTAAAATAAAAACCATTTTAACAAGTTTAAATTGTGAATAAGTCCAAATTGTCCAAAATCAACCTAGGTTCATCTTCACTTCTACTTATCTCAAAATGCTGAAAGTATCACGTCCCAATCAATGCTCACCTACAGCTGACAAACCAAAGACTCCAATCTTATCCTCTTAACCCCTTATCTTGTGGAAGTCAAAGAACCATCAGTCTCCTGCGACTTCCATGCTGAATACAAAGTAAACACAAACCTTCTGAAATTTCTCCTTGTTTAGAAATGACCAACTTCAACTATAGGTAGTCCTCAGTTTTCAACCACAATTGAGCCCAAACTTTCTGTTGCTAAACAAGGCATTGGTTACGTGAATGTTGCCTACTTTTTTTGCCACTGTTGTTAAGCGAGTCACTGCAATTGTTAAGTGAATCAAGTGGTCATTAAGGAAATCTGGCTTTCTCCTGTGACTTTCCTTGTGGGAAGCTAGCTGGAAATGAAGATCACATGATCCCAGGACAGTGCAACTCTCATAAATACCTGTCAGTCGCCAAGTGCCCAAATTTCGATCACATGACTATGGGGACGTTGCAATGGTCGTAAGTGTGAAAAATGGTCATAAGCCACTCTTTTCAGTGCCATTGTAACTTGAATGGTCACTAAATGCGTGGTTGTAAGTCAAGGACTACCTGTATTCTGTTTTCTCCATAGTAAAGAGGAGGTAAAAACGGGCATCTCAAGAACTCCTGCATTCACTGAGAAGTGTCTGCAGCCTGGTGATTTTTCCAGGTTATGGTTCTCTTGATAATACATCTTTGGGGGGCGGGGGATGTGCTTGACCTTAGAAAACATTTACCGGTAGAAGGTTACCAAGGAAAGACCAAACAGCTCTTACCAGTCTGAACTGCTAATTTAGAGAGAGCTCTTGATATTAGTCTGAAGACCCCAGGAAATGAGAGCAAGGACCAAAATTACCCTTCTCTGTATTAGAATATCTCAGTCCATTATGGGAACCTTCATTTTCATAGTGTTAGTGATGTAACAAAGGCACATGACATTGCAAGAGAGACGGCGCGAGATACTTAGTTGGTGATTCTTTTATTTTATATGCCTAGTTCAGGAAATGCTTCTTTGTTTTGCTGTCCAAGTCAAGGTTTTTTTCTCCCATACCTTAAGGATCAATCAATTAATACAAATGTTGACCTTTTCGGGTAGGGATTGACTGATCAATCACTGGCAAAAGAGTTCCCTGGCAAAGGAGGAGCTTTTTTAAAAAGAAAGATCTGGTTTCTATTGTTTGAAGGAGCAAATTAAAAAGTCACATTAATACTTTCACATTATTCGGATTGACTGAGAAATGCCGTGATGACTAATGTTCCTTCTCATGCCATTCAGTCCCCTTGACTCCTAGAAATCAATTTCTGTCTTCATTTTCCCCATTCCCAGTGAGTTCATAAACCATAAGACACTGAGGCCATTTCCACAGCCATGATTTATAGAGTCTTATAGCGTCATCCGGCCATCGCTGTGGCGATATATCAGTAACGAAGACAGGATTTCTATTAACACAGCAATGGCTGGATGATGTTGTAAGATGCTATAAATCAGGAACGCAGAAAGGGCCCGAGGCCTTTTTTGCATGAATGTCTCCAAGCACTGCCCTGGCTTTCTGTAGTAGATAAAAAACACCACAGCTTGCTAGATGAGCTGTCTGTACGATCACCATCATAGAATCCGTCTCACTTTGTTTCTTTGATCCAGATCTGTAGGTAGATCCCACCAGGACCGACTATATACCAGCCTTCCCTCTGCAGATCGCTCCTCCTGTTTTTTGTTTAAGGTAAAAATATGTGCTGGTACATCCAATTCTTAGCTAAGAAAGTCCGTTGGAAAAGGTTTGGCAGCGAGTGAGGACACTATGCCTTTACAATCATCCTTTTGGCAGAAAGAAATTAAAAGCCTCTTCCCCTCCCCTTCTGCTTCTTGTAAATACATTATAAATCTTGGGTAATCAGAGTAACCAGGATTGGTGGGAGGAAAGGGCATAAGCCCTGTTTTACTAGTTTTACAGCTGATCTTTGCAAGGTGAAGAGGGAATGAAATAAGACCACCTTTCTGGAAGAATGGAAGCTTGCCTGGCTGCCCAGCATGGAGAATTAAATCAGTGAAGGGTGGAAATGAAGCCCAGGGCTTGTAAAAAGCTGTACAGGGAGTTAAGAGTATTGCGAAAAGCTCCTTCTACATTTCTAACACAGGAACTGACTCCCAGGTATGGAAAAGCCTTTAGGGGTATGTGATCCCTTGGCGCTTTTCTAATAGAGATCAGTTTGCTGGGAGGAATATTTTTTTTTTTAAGTGTGCAACAAATGCAACAGAGAAGCCATAAAGATGGCTTGTGCATAATTTGGGACACTATGTTTAACATCTAAATTAATGAGGCACTCCAGATCATTGTAACCCATTTATATAGAGACCTTTTTCTTCTAGAACAAGCTTGCTACAGATAATAAGAGATATTGTAGAATTATGCTCCATTGATCAAGGCTGTAACAGCAGATTTTGAAAACCTGACAATGCTTCCCCTTCTCTCCCTCTTAAACCAAAAAAAGTCAGGATGAGTCAGTCTTGAGTTTCTTTCTCACACTTTTTTTGCCTTCCTAGACTGGGCTCATGTTTTACTAACAGTCTCTGCTAGGTCCAAGGTCATCTCTGTGCTCCTTGACACCTATGAAACAATTCAAGGTAACTGCATCACTGATTAATTTAGCTTTATTGTTCTTATTGAGCTTTTGTTAGGATACACTTCAAGAAAAAAAAAATTCTGATTGTCAGTATCAGGATAAACCAAATCAATCTTCTATTTTCTTAAAAGACTTGATGACCTATAAATAATTTTTGGGATCCAATACCAACCTCTGGGGGTAGCACTTTCCTCAGGAGAATGGTCATTGCTGAAAGGCAGACGTCTCTTTTTCTTTTGCTGTAGAATACAAAGGGAAAGAACAAGCATCAGAGTGGCTTTGTAAATCCAAATCTTTTGGAACCTTTATCCACTGGGCTCCATGTCATGAAATTCATTTGCAACGCCAATGCATTCAGAGAACTGAAAGGGCAGAAGTTACGATTTCTCTTCCACTAGATTTCACCCTCAGTCATGTGATCCCAATCCAAGCTAACCCAAAATCTCTTTACTGAAAAGTAACGAGGCAGAGACTTCCAAAAAGTTGCTAAGGTGAAGCAAAGATACACCTTATCATTACTTCACCTTATGATACAACTACATTCTCTCACATGGTCACCTTCTTTCTGTAGATGAACGAAAGGGCAGGCACATTGTGATAGATTTCCTCCTTCAGTTTTCTAGGAAGTCGGTTTTCTTGGGCAAGCACGCACACTTCCAAACAATCATAATGAGCTGCAGTTTCCCAAGTACAATTTTTGTTTTCTAAAACCTCATCCTGTGTAAATGTGAAATTCAAAAGCATTCTTGGGAGTAGGATTATTTTTTAGCGTACTCCTGTTTTCTATCTATTTCATTCTTAACCATAGGAATCTAAATAATAATAATAATAGTAATAATAGTAGTAATAATAAATGAGAAGGTGAAGATCTTGTGGGAATACAGATGGATCATCATTTGGAACACAACACACCAGATATCACAGTTGTCGAAAACCGAAACGTACAATTTATTGACATCGCGGTACCAGGAGATACCAGAGTCGAAGAAAAAGTACTGGAAAAAAATGACGAACTATCGCGACCTGGCCATCGAAACTATGCGATTATGGATGAAGCATGTAACAATGATACTCATTGTCATCGGGGCACTTGGTACCATGTCCAAGAATTTTATAAGATATATCAACAAATTGCAGCTTCCTGCAATAACACTAGCGGAACTGCAAAAAACTGTGCTACTTGGAACATCGTACATCTTAAGAAAGTACTTGGTTGATACCTAGGACACTGGCAGCAACCCTCATCTACCATTATCACCAGTCAATGGTATTTGTGATGCATTTTTGAATGTTCAGTTGACTGAGTTTCATGTTTAATGAATAAAGAATATAATAATAATAATAATAATAATAATAATAATAATAATAATAATAATAATAATAATAATAAAAAATTAGGCTGGACTTAGTGGATGCCAAGAAGGTATCGTAGGCTGCCAAGCTGGGGAGTCTGTTTTGTTTCAAAAATGTGATTCCCCAAAAAGTCTCTAAATTCCAGTTTTTCTTTTTGAGTTTGGCTGCAAACCATCAGTAATTTTGACCCTTGGGAGAAGAGGAGGCCTGAGATGATGATGATGAAGAAATTGTGCATAGGGCTTAGAAACTTGAAACCCTTTTGCAGGTTCCAGTGTCAGATTCACAAAGCTCATCTCTTTTAGCTGTCTTTCAGCATCTGACACTAAATTAATATTGGGTTTTACTGTTAACATATGACAATGATTTGTGTTTGTTGCAACTAATATTTTTCCTTATATTTCAGGCTTGAATTTGGAACAGAATTTATTTAGAAGAGCTAGTATCCATTTGAATGAAATAAACATTACCTGCTGCCAACAAGTCTTAATTTTTCTTGAAAGTGTTACTGAAATTTTTCCAACTCATTAAGTAGTTGTTCCTAACTATCATTGCTTTTGAACATGCACACTGCACATTTTATTTTCTGAATGCCTTCGTGATACTAATTAAGCCTCAAATGTTGCCATTATTGAGTTGGTAATGTGCCAACAATCACAAAACCCCTTAAGAAGCAACTTCTAAACATGTGCATTTTTTTTTTAAAAAAAAGAAAACCATCAAACAAGGAAGCAGATAAAAGGCTGTGTCTGAAGTAAAAGTTGTATTAAGAGTGTTATTACAAAAACATCATTTTCACACTCTCTGTGTAGAAGGAAATTAAAATTCAGTAGTTTACTTGCAAAAGATGTGGCCCACGGTGTGATATAACTGTTTGAAGGAGCTAGACTTCCCTCAGGGTAGGCCTTACTCTAAACTTAAGTTAGCAAACATTTAATGTATACATGCTAAATTTATACTGGATTGGCAATCCGCTACAGCAAATTTTGATATCACAAATCCTTATTTAAAATTTCATTGCTCTCATTACTTCTATGGCATGTTGGCCAGTTACCCTATTTGTGTTAAGGCACCAGGCTAGAAAGCAAAAGACTGTGAGTTCAAGTCCTTAGCCATGAAAACCTGCTGGGTGACTCAGCCCAGTCTTCCTCACAGGATTGTTGTTGTGGGGAACATAGGAGTAGGAAGATATGTTGGAAATGTTTGCAGCCTTGGATTGTTTGTAAGAATAATAAATAAATAAGTAAATAAATAAATAAGTAAAAGTATTTTGAGTGGGTGGAAGAAGCAAGTATACTAAACTGCGATTGTTTACATTTTGTGGGTATAATTTCTCTCATTTACTCCAGGTTGGGAGCTGCTGGATCTACGGACATGACAGAGTGGCATCTTGCAATTTTACCTGTGAATCTGAAAGAAGGACCATAGTTTTTGGTAATCACAGTTACACCTTCACACTCTTACTCCACCCGGGTTAGGGAAAGCTCAGAGTCACTGGTCAGCATTGACAAAATAATCCATTACTTGCAAGAGTTCCTTGGGTTGCCATTGTGTGTTCCAAGTGCTGGTTCCAAGTGCTGGTTGTTATCTTTAAATTTAAAAGCCCTACATTTATTAGAGCCTGGATATCAAAGAGAGAACCTTTTCTAGATTCATTCTGCCTAGATAACCCAGGTGGGCCTACTTAAGAGTTAGGGAGAAAGGGCAGGAGAAGGAACCATTAACATGGGCCTCTGGAAGGTTTTTTGGACAGACAGTGAAATCCTATACTTGATATAATAATTTCAATGTCAGTGTATATCTTTATCTTACATATTTTTAATATTTGTAAGATGCCTAGAATCCATTAGGGTTGAGGCCAGGATAAATTTCACAAATAAATAAATATTGACATATTACTACATTTGGTGGCAGGGTTTATTTAGCTACTAAATTTTGTTATTTTGTGAAGGAATTTGAAAAATTGGCAACACATTGTAATCTTGGTAATTAATTTTATTGCTAGTTTTATTGTCCATTTTCCCAAAGACTTATAAAAGGGTCCAATATAAAAAATATAATTCAACATAGTGTCATAGAAGCATTTGTAATACATAAAGAAACTAACAGTTGCCAGATTTACTATTTACTAAAATACTACAAACCTAAAATACATCTGGGAAATCAAATTTTGAAGTCTTGAAGAATCCTTTAGTTATGGATTATTTTGTCAATGTTTGATCGTTGTTTCGTAGTTATATTCATAAAGTAATGACAGGCAGAATACTTCTATCTAGACAAAAGTGTTTTTAAGAGGACAGAAATATTGACTGGATATTTACATTATATTTATTTTTTTAGGATTAGAGATATACTAAAACATGTAGATTTGTTTTTTAATTGCTATCCAATCTTTGTTTTGTTCATTATTATTATTACAATAATACAATAGCAACATTTTGTGGGTTTTGTTGATATATATTATTATTATATATATTATTACAATGTCAAAATGGCTAATGTGAAATATTCCAGATACCCTGGAGCTGCATTTGCTAAAATTCCCAGTCAATATGAATATGAGTAAATATAAATATATTATAAATTCACCAAAGGTAGGACCGCATCTGTAAGGAACATTTTTGAAGCAAAAATGAAATTGAGCAACTAGGTGGAGCTGTACAAAATACTGAGAAACTAAATGTCAGTCCTGGAATCCATCTTTTATTTTGGATCTTCAGGGCTGCCACATTTAGTGCTGTGGGAAACTGGGAGGGGGGATTGTATGGAGTGGAGAGAGATCTAGCAAAATAACATTCTTTTCTTTGAGAGTCAAGGACATTCTGCCCTGTACCTGGAGTGGTGTGACTGGGAGGCATCTCCAGTTGGGAAGGTGCATTGATTGGACCGTGTGATCGACATGTGGGTGCTGGGGGCAGGGACTTGCACTTTTTTTTGGGTGGGGAAAACCTGGAAGCTTTCAGATTCAAGTTTTCCCAGATGTGCCAATATGACATCTCTAATGAAATGGAATTTTGAGGAACTTCTAGTCTCGGAGTCTTCTTTCGTTGGGGGTGTTTCCTGGAACCCTGACATTAAGAATGATCCATGTCTGAAGTAATCATTTCCATTTTTGATTAAAATTGATTGCTTAATTGACTGATCGACAAATTTCTAGGCTGATCCATTCCAGTCAATGTGAAAGAATTTTTTTTCCTCAAATAATTTATTTTATATGGGGAGAACTTTCTTAGACTTACTAAGAATGACAAGACAGGTATGATGGAAGTCTTCAATTCAGGTGTTTAGATGCTTATGTTATTTTACTATTATATATATACACACATATACACACACATATACAAATAGTGACTTGACTTACAACAGTTCAAAGTTCAAAGTTGCAACGGCAGTGGAAAAAGTGACATGACGATTTTTCACACTTACTACTATTGCAGTATACCCATGGATATGTGATCAAAATTCAGACCCTTGGCAACTGACTCATATTTATGACAGTTGCAATGTCCCAGAGTCCTGTGATCCGCTTTCGTGACCTTCTGTCAACCAATGTCAATGGGGAATCCAGATTCACTTAACAACTATGTTACTAACTTAACAAATGCAATCATTCATTTACCAACTGTGGCAAGAAAAGTCATAAAC
Source organism: Pituophis catenifer annectens (assembly GCF_029215685.1). NCBI lineage: Eukaryota > Metazoa > Chordata > Lepidosauria > Squamata > Colubridae > Pituophis > Pituophis catenifer. The sequence continues at coordinate 131,666,283 of NW_027256881.1, forward strand.
TGGGGCAAACTCACTTAACAAATGTTTCACTTAGCAATATAAATTTTGGGTTCAATGGTGATCGTAACCAAGGACTGTACACACACACACACACACACACACACACACACACACACACACATATACACACACACACACACACACCCCTCTGGGAGTGTAAGCCATCTTCTTTTGGAAGGAATATCTCCCTTCCTTTCCATTATAGTACTCTAACAAAGTAAGTTGAGACTTTTTTATTTCTTGGAGATGTTTCTCCAGTTGGAGAAACCGAGGGCAGCTTTCCAAAGAAACCAAGTGGGCCAAATTGATCCCCCTCTTCATGGGGACTGAACTTCAGTTTCCAGTTGAAATTCAACACTTTCCCCTCCACTACGCTGTATTGCAGGCTGTGGCAAATCGAGGAACCAAAGTGTACTGCGCATTCCCCTTATTCATAGCAGTGACTTCTGAGGGTCATAAGGGAGGCTTCTGCATAATCTCCTGGTGGGACACCACTGCATAAGAAAGTTAAACATTGCCAGTAACAAAACTGCCTTGGGGAACTGACAGGATTTGTATAATTTGTTCTGACATTTTTATAAGGGCCTATAAAATGCGTAACAGGCATGTACTGGTTTGATGCAGAGATGTGTTTAGGGGAGGGAATGGTTTAATATAAAGCAATCAGGAACAAATGTCATTTCGTGTTTTCTTAAAGGCAAACATAACTGCAAAATTAATTGCCTGAAAGAAAAATGGGTCTTTTGGGAACTCACTAAAAGTGAAAAGCTCAACACAATCCATTTCCAAATGTTTGGGGCCTTCTCAAGCAGAATCCTAATGATTCCGAGATGCCAGAAAAGGAACAGCTGCATCAGCATATTTCCAAGGCATCTTTGATAACATGTATCACTAACCTATGAATTGATTCAAATATTGGCTGCAGAGAAGAAATGTTTGGGAGTGGCCCAAGAGCCAATATAAGATCAGACATCTCGAGACAATAATTGGAATTGCTACAGATAAACCAACAAAATGACACCCAATTGTTGATATTCAAAGGTAGAAAAGGAAAAGAAAGTTTTCAAAACCAGAATATTATCATAGAATGTTTTTATTTTACTTACTTATTTATTCAATTTGGAAGTCTGTCTGATTACATATTTTCAATTATATGGTAGTAAAAAGGAATAAAAATAAAATAAAGAAGGACATGCATGTCTAAACAATATTTATTTATCCCGCTTTTATTATTAGTTTATAAATAACTCAAGGAAGCATACCTAACAAAACAAGACGGTGATGATGACACAGTGATTCACATCTTCACTTCTGATGGCAAAATGGTGCTGTTGGGCAGGGGATTGTATGAAGTTAGAGATGGCAGTTGTAACTGGAGAATCAAAGTCCCATTCTTTTTATGTGTGTGCCAGATAAAAAGAAGCTGTTGTAGCGCGGGAATAACGAGAGGCACAAGCAGGCTAGTAACAACAGCTCTTTAATTCAGGGTGAGACTTCAGCAAAAACTCACAGGCAACAGCCCTCTTTATATACTTTCCAGAGGTGACCAAGAACCAATCAGGATTCACTATGCATTTGAATTTCCCGCACAAAATAGATACATACACAACACCCCTCCCTTCCCAGAAGGCACTTATTCTATCTATTTACATATTTACATACAAAATCACGCAGGTGACCAGGGCGTGTCTTAATCCTGGTTGACCTGTGCAGTTCAGTTGTTGGCGAGGCGTCGAGCCGGTCGGAGGGACCTCCCGTCTCTCTCGGCTCCACCAATGGAACCTCCTGGATTTCTCCGGAGGTGTGGTGATTTCCGGCTGGGAGTGTCGGCTCGCTGGGGCGGCGCTGGAACTCAGGGTTGCCAGATAAGTATTCCGGCTTACTCGGGCTTGAGGTAGCTGTGTCGGAGAGACTTGGGTAGTTAGGACATGGTGTTTCGTTAGGTAAACGTTTTCGTAATTGATCTATATGTCTCCTCCAGATTTTACCATGCCCAATATCTACTGTGTATGACTTTGGACCAGTAATTCCTATGATGGTTCCTTCTACCCATAGTGGTCCATTAGTGTAGCGTCTAGCAAAGACTAGTGAACCTACTTCGAAGTGTCTTAGTCCTCCCCCTTCCCCGGTGAAACTATCAGAGGAGTAGTTAGGATGCAGTCTGTCTAGAACGCATCGTAGCTTTCGGCCCCTTAAAAGTTCGGCCGGGCTGCGGCCCGAAGTGGGGCACGGGGTGGCATGCCTTACTGCTAGGAACTCGTCTATTCTAGCCTGCCAGTCCCCAGCATCGAGTCGGGAGAGGGCTTCTTTGGCCGTTCTTACAAATCGTTCAACAAGGCCATTAGAAGCCGGATGAAAAGGAGTGGATAGTGCATGTCTAATGCCTAGTTCGGCTAGGTAGCCTTCGAATTGAGTTGCCGTGAATTGGGGCCCATTGTCGGACACCAGTGTGTCCGGCAACCCGTGTGTTGTGAAAAGTTTTCTGAGTACTTTGATTACGGCCTCAGAAGTGGTCGATGGCATTAGGGCAATTTCGAGCCACTTAGAATATGCATCTACGATTATTAGAAAGTTTTGGCCATGGAACGGGCCAGCGAAATCTATGTGAATCCTCCCCCATGGTCCTTTTGGTTTCTCCCACTCCCGAATGGGCACAATGGGGGGATCTGGGCGGGACTCCTGGCAGGGCCTACACTTCCCTACCCACTCAGTGACATCTTGGTCGAGATGCGGCCACCAAACATAGCTACGAGCTAGGCCTTTCATGCGAACCACCCCGGGGTGACCCTCGTGCAACATTTCTAGGACCCTGTGCCTTAATCACGAAGGAATGACCACCCTGTCACCCCACAACAAGCAACCCCCCAACATTGACAGTTCATTTTTCTTGTTGAAATACAATTGGAAGTCACCACTGTCCACCTTGGTAGGCCAACCCCTCATTACCCAGCCCATTACTGTGCGCAAAACAGAGTCTCTGGCAGAAGCCCTCGCCACCTCGTTTGAAGAAATGGGGCCCGGGAAACAATGTCTAGCAGTAAAACCGGGGCTTCCGGGGTCGGGTTGTCCAATAGTTCCAGTAGAGGACATCGGCTGAGGGCGTCAGCATGTCCTAAAGTTTTGCCTGGTCGGTGGAGCAGTTTGTATGAGTATGCGGCTAAAAATATGGACCATCTGATCATCCGGGGGGAGAGGGCCACCGGGGTCGGTTTATCTCCAGCCAAAAGTCCCAAAAGAGGCTGGTGGTCTGTAATGAGTTCAAAAGTGTGGCCAAACAAGTACTCGTGAAATTTTTTGACCCCCGTTACAGCCGGTAGTGCCTCCCTATCTAGCTGGCTATAGTTCCGTTCAGCACTAGACAGAGTGTGAGAGTAATAGGCGATGGGCGCCTCTAACCTATTCGGCAGTCTATGGCCTAAAACTGCGCCAACGCCAAAGGGGGAAGCGTCACAGACTAACACCAGAGGTAGTTCAGCATTGTACTGAATGAGGAAACTGTCCTCGGATAAAAGTCTCTTTACTGCATTGAAAGCGGTCGCTTCTCGCTTGCCCCAAACCCACGGAACGTTTTTTCCAAGGAGCCTGTGCAGAGGCTCCACAACGGTGGCTTTTTGTTTCAAAAACATTGTATAGAAATTGAGTAGGCCCAAGAAGGCCTGCAGCTCAGCTTTTGACTTGGGGGTGGGCGCGCCTTGGATGGCCCTCACTTTGCTCTCTGTGGGGTGAATGCCTGAGCCGTCGATTCTGTAGCCTAAGATTTCCACTGATTGCACTGCTATCCTGCATTTATTCCGTTTAAGCTTGAGTCCCGCTTCTCTGAATCTGGTTAGGACTTGTCTAACCCTTTGGCCCAACTGCACTTCGTCCTGGCCACTAATCAAAACGTCGTCGAAATACGGGACGACGCCTGGGAGGCCTTGTAGAAGGCGCTCCATGGTACTTTGAAAAAGTCCTGGGGCGATGCTGACCCCAAACTGAAGCCTGATGCATTTGAAGGCACCTCTGTGGGTTACTATAGTCTGTGATTCTGCCGTAGCGTCATCTACTGGCAGTTGCTGGTATGCCTGCGCAAGGTCTAGCTTCACGAATAGCTTGCCAGGGCCCAGGGAGTGTAGTAGATGGTGGACTATAGGAACCGGATAGGCGCTCTGCTGCAACGCCTTGTTAATCGAACACTTATAGTCGGCGCAAATTCTAATTGAGCCATCTGCTTTAACTGGAGTAACTATTGGGGTTTCCCACTTAGCGTGATCTACAGGAACTAGCACCCCTTGTTTAATGAGCTTGTCGAGCTCCGCATTGATCTTGGGTTTTAAGGCAAAGGGAACTCGCCTTGCCTTCAGTCTAATTGGCGCTACATTGGGGTCTAAATTGAAAGAAATAGGGGTCCCCACGTACTTGCCTAGAGTCTCTTCGAAAACGTCCCGAAACTCGTGAAGCAGTGTTTCTTTCAGTGATGATCCATTGATGTTGTGGACGCCCATGAAGCCCATGCCAAGGGCTCGGAACCATTTCATGCCCAGTAGACTCGGAAGGGGCTTACTGACGACGGTCAGAGGCAGCTCTTTCTGAAACATGCTGTAGGTGACCCGGAACGTGCCCACTCCTTCAACGGGAACTCGGTTTCCCTGGTAGTCGAGTAGGCGGATTTTCTGTCGGGATAGCTGGCTTTTCTGAAGCTTGGGCAGGAGTGCCTTGAGTGTCGACCAGGACATGATCGATAGCGTAGACCCGGTGTCGATCTCCATTTCGCACGATTTGCCATCGATTTCTACTTTCGTGTAGACTTTCTCGTCGTCGGGTGTGCTGGCTTGGCCGATTGTCGTGCTGTAGGTTTCCCGCTTTTGAGGTTCGCGCCGTTTTCTCATGCCGTCATCATTGATTGGCTGTTTTGAACGAGCCGATTCTGGTTGGTCGCGGTAGTCACATGGTTTTCGACTACACGGAAGTTGAGCTCTGCAAACTCGTGCTAGATGGCCTTTTCTATTGCAACGCCTGTAGATGGCTTCTCTGTATTTACACGACTGTCTTTCGTGATCCCCGCCCCAGCTGGGGCAGTTCTCATGGCGGCGGCTTTGTTCACTCGATCTTTTTTCTGTACGGAAGATGTCCTCGTCTGACTCTTCCTCTGTGCTGGTTCGCACCTCTTCTCTGTGGACGGGGGCTGTTTTCGGCCCGTCCTTGCTTGAATTAGGACCCTGCAGCGCTTCCAATGCCTTCGTTAATGCCTCGTGTGCTCGGGCTTCGTCTAGCGCGCCGGCTAGCGTTAGGTCTGGCTTGGCTAGAAGACGCCTTTGTAACCGGGTATCACGAACCCCGCAAATCAGTTGTTCAAGCAATGCATCGTCTAAGTCTCTGTAGTCACAATGTATAGCGGCTTTTCGTAGCGTGGCCACATATGCACTGACTGGCTCCCCTTCTTTTTGAACTCTTTGCCGGAGTTCGTAGCGCTGAACGAATTTGGACGGAACTGGAGCTTAGTGAGCCTTCAGGTTGGCTTGAAGGACGTCCCAGGGAACCATCTGGACTGGGGTTGGCTCGCAGAGGGATTCTGCCATCTCAAATATGTCTGGCCCGCAGTGGCTTAAGAACAGAGCCTGTTTTCCGTTTGCAGAGAGCCCTTGCATTTCGCTCGCTTCCAAGGAGCACTCGAACCTTGTCAGATACGATCCCCACTTCTCTCGGGTCGGGTCGAAGGGTTTTGGCGGAACGTAGGCAGACATGCCGCGTCTCCGTGTTCGCCAGTCACCCTGGCTGAAACTCCAAGCTCTTTTCGATTTGCCTCTTGTGGCCTCTATCCCACCTTCGTCACCAATGTTGTAGCGCGGGAATAACGAGAGGCACAAGCAGGCTAGTAACAACAGCTCTTTAATTCAGGGTGAGACTTCAGCAAAAACTCACAGGCAACAGCCCTCTTTATATACTTTCCAGAGGTGACCAAGAACCAATCAGGATTCACTATGCATTTGAATTTCCCGCACAAAATAGATACATACACAACAGAAGCCCTACTTTGCCCAGTCATGCCTGCTATTTTGAAGTTACACTGTGGATCTCCTGGCATATACAGATAGTCCTCATTTAGTGACTGCCTCATACAGCGACCTTTCACAATAAGTTCAGTGATGAAAAAATAACTTTGTGACCAGGGCTCACACTTATGATCCTTGCAGGCCTATAAAGCAAAAGAAAGTTTAAACAAGATCATAGGCACCGTTGTAGTTTCACTTAGCAGCCGCTTTACTTGCAGACCATGTTGAGGGTCCCAGTTGTGGTCACTAAATGAGGACCACTGTAGTTTCAGTCTCTAATCCAAACACACTATTTCCTGGAATTGTAAGGCAGAAACGACAGCTGCACAATCATAGGAAAAGGTGCAATGTCGCTCAGGCATTGTTGTTGCTAGTTGCGAAGTTGTGTCTGACCCATCGTAACCCCATGGACAATGTTCCTCCAGGCCTTTCTGTCCTCTACCATCCTCTGAAGTCCATTTAAACTCATGCCTACTGCTTCAGTGACTCCATGCAGCCACCTCATTCTCTGTTGTCCCCTTCTTCTTTTGCCCTCAATCTTTCCCAGCATTAGGCTCTTCTCTAATGAGTCCTTCCTTCTCATTAGATGGCCAAAGTATTTGAGTTTCAACTTCAGGATCTGCCCCTTTAAAGAGCAGTCAGGGTTGATCTCTTCTAGGACTGACCGGTTTGATCGCCTTGCAGTCCAAGGGACTCACAGGAGTCTTCTCCAGCACCATAGATCAAAGCATAGTTCAGGCATTGTAGACAAGGGCTATTGTGTCCCCAAAACCACAATAGCCATCAAAGCAGCATTTTGTCTTCAAATATGAAGTACTGCAGCCCCACAGATTACCAAATTGGCTACTGTAGCAACTCCCCACACTTTTTTTTTTGACAGAGCAGAAAACCAGTGTATTTTAGAATCGTTCTATGTTTTGTTTCTTTTCTGCAATACTATATATTGCTGTGTACATGGACAGATCATCAGGGAGTTTTACCAAGCTATTGATATCCTCTTTTGTAACACTTCCAGTAGCTGAATATTTTTGAGAACCCTTCAAGCGATTTGATATTTTTGTTTCTCCCAGAGCCACTTGGAGATATTTGCAAAATATTCCTCTTTGGAATGTTTCATATTCTGTTTTGTTCTGTCTTCATGATAGAGAAACTCAGAGACCTAACCTGTTCCTATGAATAGTAATATTCTTGCAGTAATCTTATTATTGGAAATGATTAGTGTACAATGAGGAATGGGATTAAAGAATCATATTCTGAAAATATTTGATGTACAGTATTCACAAGTTCAAGAAGTTTGATTGAGTTTGATTGAACTCGCAAGAAGGTCTTTTACAGCGTGTTTCCCTGGACACAACGTTGAGGAAAGCGATGGAGCTTGAAAGGTAAGACATGCGTCCCACTTCTCACCCGCCCTACCTGCCACCCCCAAATTGCATTCCTAAAGGGGGCGGGTGGCTAAGCGAGGGGCAGGAGCCCTGTCATGCCCGGCAAGGGGGGTTAGAAGAGATGGGGAGCCACATCTCTCTCCACACCTCTCGCTTCTCCCCCACCCCACCACCCCTCTTGGTAAAGAGACAGCAGGGAAGGGAAGCAGCCAGGCTGCTGTTGCCATTAGGGTGGGGTGGGACGCGTTGGGCCGCTTGGCCGGCACAAAGACCAGGGAGGGGAGGGCATGTCCCTGCCTTCCCCCCGCCTCCGGCCTTGCCTCCTCAACTCATTTTGGTCATGCTGCAGGCAACCAGAGGAAATGGCAGGACTGGCTGCGCATATGTAGAGGTAGTTGGTGGGGGGACTTATTTTGCAGGGGTATCTTATATTTATTTATTTATTTTTATCATACTTATATGCCGCCCTTCTCCTGAAGGACTCGGGGCGGCTCACAACAATAAAACAACAAGACAGTAAAATGAATATTAAAATAATCCAATTAAAATCCCCGACAGTTAAACTAAACCCCCAACAGATCATGAGATTTGTTGAAAAAGCCACGTCTTCAGGTCACCGCGGAAAGAGCGGAGGTCGGGGGCCGTCCGGAGCCCAGTGGGTAACTCGTTCCAGAGAATCGGTGCGGCCACAGAGAACGTCCTCATCCTGGGCGCCAACAGGCAACATTGTCTGGCCGATGGCACCCGGAGGAGGGCAGTCCTATATGAGCTCACTGGGCGGTGGGAGGCTGGTAGGAGGTGGTCCTGCAAGTACCCCGGGCCCATGCCATGAAGGACTTTATAGGTAAGTACCAGCACCTTGAAGCGGATCCGAAGGACCACTGGCAACCAGTGCAGCTCACGCAGGAGAGGTGTAACATGGGAGTAATGGGAAGCTCCCGTAACAACCCGCGGGGCTGCATTCTGGACCAGCTGGAGCCTCCGGGTACACCACAAGGACAGCCCCATGTAGTGGGCATTGAGTAGTCCAGACGAGAGATAATGAGAGCATGAGTGACTGTACGGACTGTATATCGCATGCACTGAAAAGCCCAATTGGGCTTATTATCCAGACATGTCTTATTTTCGGGGAAACACAGTACAATGATTTTAGTTTTATATATTCTATTATTTAATTAATGAAAATATAAATACTAAATTTTATGACAATTATCAATTCTCTGTTCACATACTAAGATTGTGTTTTTCAGCCACTATTTCTTTTCTTATTTCCTGATTTTTTTATGCAGTCATTTAATTATTTCTTTAAATGTTTTAAAATAAATAAATAAATAGTGTGTGGGGGGAGTATGCATTATAAAAAGAAAACCCCAGGAAGACAATTAATATTCACATCTATATTATATGTATATAATGTATATATGTGATATATAATATATGATATATAATTATATATATATATATAAAATTATATTATATATATATATATATATATATATATATATATATATATATATATATATATATATATATATATATTTATCATATTTGTATACCGCCCTACTCCCGAAGGACTCAGGGCGGTGAACAGCCAAAATAAAATACAGAGACATACAAAAGTTAAAAACTATTAAAAACAGATTAAATAATTTAGGCTCAAAAAATTAAAAACATCCAATTTATCTAAAAAACATTTAAAAGCCAATTTAAAAGCCAATTTAAAAGGGAGAGTTAGGCCAGACCAGCCTGTTGGAATAAAAATGTTTTTAGGGCGCGGCGGAAGATGCGTAAGTCTTGGATCCTCCGTATCTCCAGGGGGAGCTCATTCCAGATGGCAGGTGCCCCCACAGAGAAGGCTTATCCCCTGGGGGCCGCCAGTCGACATTGTTTGGCTGACGGCACCCTGAGGAGCCCCTCTCTATGGGAGCGAACTGGTTGGTGAGAGGCTACTGGTGGCAGAAGGCGGTCTCGTAAGTACCCTGGTCCTGAGCCATGGAGCGCTCTAAAGGTGGTAACCAAAACCTTGAAGCGCACCCGGAAGACCACTGGGAGCCAGTGCAGCTCGCGCAGGAGGGGGGGTCACATGGGAGCGCCACATCGCTCCCGTCACCACCCGCGCGGCCGCATTCTGGACCAATTGGAGCCTCCGGGTGCTCCTTAAGGGGAGCCCCATGTAGAGAGCATTGCAATAATCCAGGCATGAGGTGACAAGGGCGTGAGTGACCGTGCGTAACGAGTCCCGATCCAGAAAGGGACGCAACTGGCGAATCAGGTGAACCTGATAAAAAGTCCTCCTGGCCACGGCCTCCATATGCTCTTCTAAAGACAGCCGCAAGTCCAGGAGGACGCCCAAGTTGCGAACCCCATCTGTGGGGGCCAACGACTCACCCCCAATAGTCAGAGATGGCGCCAACTGACTATATCGGGACGTCGGAAACCACAGCCACTCGGTCTTGGGTGGGTTGAGCCTGAGTCTGTTCCTCTCCATCCAGATCCGTACGGCCTCCAGGCACCGGGACATCACCTCGAGGGCATCATTGGGGTGGTCTGGGGTGGAGATGTACAGCTGGGTGTCATAAGCATACTGATGGTACTTCACCCCAAAACCACGGATGATCTCACCCAGCGGCTTCACATAAATGTTGAACAGAAGGGGCGAGAGGACCGATCCTTGCGGCACCCCACATACAAGGGGCCTCGGGGTCGACCTCTGCCCCCCGTCAACATGGACTGCGACCGGTCGGAGAGAAAGGAGGAAAACCACTGTAAAACAGTGTCCCCCACCCCCAACCCTTCCAACCGGTGCAGCATGATACCATGGTCGATGGTATCAAAAGCCGCTGAGAGGTCTAATAGGACCAGGACAGAGGAGCAACCCCTGTCCCGACCCCTCCAGAGATCATCCACCAATGCGACCAATGCCGTCTCTGTGCTGTACCCGGGCCTGAAGCCCGACTGGAACGGATCTAGATAAGTCGATTCATCCAGGTACTGAGGCAGCTGTCGTGCAACCACACTCTCAACAACCTTCGCAACAAAGCGAAGGTTGGAGACATGACGATAATTTGCTAACACAGCTGGGTCCAGGGAGGGCTTCTTGAGGAGGGGCTTCACCACCGCCTCTTTCAAGGCGGCGGGAAAGACACCCTCACTCAAAGAAGCATTTATAATCCTCTGGAGCCAGCCTCGCGTCACCTCCCGGGAGGCCAGTACCAACCAGGAGGGACACGGGTCTAATAAACATGTGGCCGCACTCAGTCTGCTCAGTATCCTGTCCACGCTTTCGGGAGTCACAGAATCAAACTCTTCCCATATAATATTCTCAGGACTTGCCCCTATCATCTCCCCTGGATCTACCCAGTCAGAGTCCAGCTGTTCCCGAATCTGAGCGATTTTGTCATACAGATATTGTACAAAATCCTCAGCTCTACCCTCCAACATTATTGTATATATATACTATATGATATATAATGTATATATATGATATATATTCTACATCCTTTATATAAATCCCCCTGCCCTTCCCAATTGGCTTAGAGAATATAGAGCTTCCATGTAACTTTAGGGTAGAAATCCAGAAGTTTCGGAAATTATATTTCTAATTACTCTAATGCTGGAAATACCAATATAAGAAATATGGTACTGTAGGAAATTCTTATCATATAGGCAGCCATTATCTTTGATGAGAGAACGGTCAGGCATATGTGTACTCAATACACATCATCCAAATTTTGAAAGGTGTATAAAAAACAACTAAGGCTTGTGCACAATACCATGCCATTATGTGTATTGTAACACCATATCTGGTGTGAAGGGTCCTTGGTGCTCTCTGAGCTTCGTTGTTTTCTTGCAGACATTTCATTACCGAACTAGGTAACATCATCAGTGCTACCGTAGTAAGGAGTGGGGTTTGCTCTCAATTTATATTCTAGTGGCCTGCCCTGTCAGTGTTGGTGTGGGTGGTCTTGGAGGTTCTTTGGTTGGGTGGTGTATTGTTGGCTTGTCTGACAGTTCCTTGATTGTGGTATCATTTCCTTGATCATTGGTTTGATGTTAATCTTGGAGTTAATCTATGCTCATCTGCATGCTGATTGCTGGTGGGGAGGGGTTTTGGTCTTTTTGTTCCCTTTTCTGGTATATGTCTCTGTGAATGAAGATTATGTGTAACATTAAAATATTTTTCAGATAATGGCAAACATATTCCCTCCCTAAAGCTCATAAAGGCCAAGGAATACCCAGTTTAAAAAAACCCCAAAAACAATACAAATTATTTTTCCTGTCCGATATGTTTCCTTCCTTTTTGACTAATAGGACGAAAAAGATGTCCTCTTGAAGCTTTTCAGTATATGTAAAAGCAGTAACTTTATTCAATAAATTCATAATCAAGGCCTTTTAAACTTACCCAACTGGAGGAGTTTTGCCTTAATTGTTCTTAAACATCATTACTCTTTTCCTTGCGCAATACATCATGGCATCAGAAAAGCCCCCTGGCTTAGTGTGAGCTGAACAAGGACATTGACAAATAATTTGGCTCAGGTTATCCTCTTGGAATTGGGGCACTTGAATATATTCCTTCATTATCCTCCTTGATTACGGGCTTCCCAGACAGAGATCTGGTTTCTCTCTCTCTCATCTGCTTAAATTGAATTGTACTTGTCAAGTGTTGTACATCATTGAACTTTGCTGCCCTGGAGATACTTACGGTTTATTCAGAGATGAGATGCATCCTCAGGCGCGCACGCATATGCGCACACACACACATATACACATACACCCGGACTGTCTATCCTAGACCATCCTGTTAAAAGGGGTTTTGTAATATTTCCTATTTTGCTGTTTCTGCTAATTTGATCATACAGCAACTCTACAGGTTTGATATGGGGATGAGTTTTGGTTAGATTAGACCAGGGGTCTGCAACCTCAAACACTCAAAGAGCCATTTGGACCCGTTTCCCACAGAAAAGAAAACACCGGGAGCCACAAAAACCCTTCCCGTGCCTGACTATTTCTTGAGCGGCCACAAAACTAGCATATGTAGTTGAATTAAATGTTCTGTTTTCTTCTGAAACTTTTCTTTTCTTGGATTTATCCATGGTTGGCCTACTGGAGGCTGAAAAGCTCAATAAATCGTGTGCCGGTGGGTGTTGCACATTGGCAGTTGCGACGCATATTTTGAGTGACAGGGGGCCGCAGCAGAGGGGTGAAAGAGCCACATGCAGCTCCAGAGCCGCAGGTTGCTGACCCCTGGATTAGACCAAGGCTAGGGTAGGACGTTAGAAATAACTTATACTGCTGTTTTAGGGGGGGAAAAAAACAATTCGAGTTTCATCATTGCTGCAAAGGATGTGGATAGTCTGCTGTAAAGATGCAATGAGAGAGAGGAATGCTTAAATGATTGAACAGGCATATTATGCACTCAGAATGTTCTTGAAGATGTGATTTACATCCATAATCTTCAATTTAATCCAGCACAATAAAAATTCCATCTCACAAGTCTTGCAACTGGACCTCTACAGTGCTTGCTTGTAACCCACCTAACTTGCAAGTGCTGCTACCATTAAATCTGGACAGTGGTGAAATTCAATTTTTTAAAAATTCTGTCGGCACGGCCTGATGGGCGTGGCAGGGGAAGGATATTGCAAAATCTCCATTCCCTCCCCACTCCTGGGGGAAGGATATTGCAAAATCTCCATTCTCACCCCACTCTGGGTCCAGCCAGAGGTGGTATTTGCCGGTTCTCCAAACTACTCAAAATTTCCGCTACCAGTTCTCCGAACTGCTCAAAATTTCCACTACCAGTTCTCCAGAACCTGTCAGAACCTGTTGGATTACACCCCTGAATCTGGGCCATGTTGCACTAATATAGGGACATGAATCCAATTCTGTGGCAGATCTCAATGCCAGCTCTTCTATTCTTCTATCCAGAGGTTTGTGAAGTCAAAAAGAGTCAAGACAATGGATGTTCCTGCCCAATCAAATCACTGTCTTTTTAACGTGCATTGCAAGACTTTAATTGTCCAGTTGCGTGTGGCATCTTGACTTTTTTCACCATCATAGCCTTCTGCCTTTCTCATGCATCTCATCAGGGGCACCTGTGAGAGGGAGCCAAATGCCAAGATGGTGGGTTGACCATGCAAATGAAGCCCAACTCATAGTTCATTGATGAGTTATGCTTGTAAAAAGGAATGGCTTTCTTTCCTATGGCCATACCTGCCATCTTGATCTTTTGCTCACCCCTGCAGATGTCCCTGTGTCTTACTAAGTCAGTTATGTTTCATTAAAGCTAAAGCAAGAAGAATAGGATTGTTAAATCCCTTATGGGTCATAAGAAACTTTGCTGTTTAACGGAAAGTCAATATGTCTAAATGTATGTCTAGACATGAAAACACAAATATCATTTTTTATGCATGCCATGTCCTGTTTCTTGATGCTGCCTTTGTCTTTTCCTCAGTGATGAATAAACAGCGTGTATTTGCTTTCCTATACTCTGGCTGGTTTACAATAATCAGATTAAAAATTCAATAAACCAAACAATCTCATGCTATAAAAACAACTTCTATAAAAACAGCAGCCCAGTGACCATAAACATTTCATATCAACAGTACACAAATCAAACACTGCTGAAAAGTCAAGCTCCAAGTGCCCATTTAAGCATAACAATCTTCACAGCTTTGTGGAAAATCAAGAAAGAGTGTGTGCCAAAACATTCCAGAGGGAAAGTACTTGCAACCAGCACTGAGGAGCTACCCTTTGGCCAATGTCCCCTTACATTCCCTCCCTGCAGATTCTACCTGAGGGAGACAGTCCGTAAGGTTTTCTGGAGCCAAATTCATAAAAGGTTTTGAGACCAAGGCAGGACACTGAGTTGGATTTTGAAACCCATTCATCATCACAGAAGCAAGCAGAGAACGGTATTATGTTACAATAATCATCCTTGCCCACTAACATACTGATTGATGATGATGATGATGATGATGTGGCATCAAATTGTTGTTGCCCTTAGCAACCACACTGATAGATTTTCTCCATCACAATCTGTCCCTTACCTGGCCCAACTCTATGGCACCTTACATTGGAACAACCATGAGTTTGACTGCTCTTTCCCCATTATGACTGCTTGAATGTCCACTGATAGTAGATAGAATTTAGAAGCTGACAAAAAGGTCCAGCAAAATACTATGGTTGATAGTATCAAAATATCAGGAGGATCCATCTGCTAGGTCCTCTATCAGAGATAATCTCCTCCCATGCCTGGATTTGAATCTTCACTACAAAGGATCTAGATAAAATGTTTCACCTAGGATCCTCTATTTGATCCGCATCACCAGCAGAGAACAATTGTTTTAATTTTTGTTCTCTGACTATCGTATCCTGTCTCCTGGACAACCTGAAACCTTACTAGGCAAACCTTTTCAGTCAAAGCTACAAACATCTTCATGTTTTCAGGTTTCAGTGATCCATACCAGCTCTGGCTGTTCATCCACCAAATATATTGTGACTGGATGCGATCTTATTTTGCAGACATTTGATATTTATTATATAGCTTGAAGCCAAGTCAACCAACAAGATAAATTTGGCTTCATTATAGTCACTGAAGTCCTCACCAAATGGTCATGTGAATGAATTGACATCACATGGACTGAATATGTGGATGGGAAAGAAGGAGGGAGAACTCTCAGCAATTTATTTCCTTCCCTTTTGTGCGCAAACTTTGATTAGTACTGATTGAATTCTGTCTTTGCATTCTCTTATTGGTGAGCTGGAAGGAGCATTCATTGGCTCAGAGTGTTCTCTGCACATTTCCATTGTTCCAAAGCCAGCAGAAGTTAAATGATTGTGATTGTGGGGTAACTTTAAAGGGAAGTGGATGGGATGTGGAAATAGCCTACATTTCCCAATTATTATACTTTGAGGTTTTTTTTCCTTTTCCTAAATATGTTTTATCTTAAAAAAAAAACCTCAGAGAACATACTGAAGTACCACTTAAGATAGGCAATTAAACTCCCATCTGTTACATGACAGTGACTTCAAGACTGAAATTTACAAGAGAGATTTAGTAAAAACTGCAGTGTGGCATTGGCAGAGCAAAGCAGAGGGAGAACTTTGGACTGAGTGCTGAAATAATGAATTATAGCTACAGCATTTGCTCACAGTTTGAAATCATAAAATCCAAATGATTATGCAGTAAAATGATTATATATCCTGTAAAGTTCAGTGTATATAATAAAACAGGATTCACAGTGGTGATGTTCAGATTTTAGTCTTTGGCTACTATCAGATAATAAAATTCATCATGAAATGTAAATTGGAATGTAATGCAATGGAACTTTAGTCCTGGCAAATCTTTGCCTTGTAATATCTGCAATTTTGAAAGGGAGCCCAGAAATGAAGGACAAGATGCTTTTCAGAGACAAACAACTTTTGCAGCCCCTCCCCCCATCCACAAATCCTGCTTGAACATGGACAATAATGCAACTAGATAAATAATATATACTGTACTTAGCAGGGGTGAAATCCAGCAGGTTCTGATAGGTTCTGGAGAACCGGTAGCAGAAATTTTGAGTAGTTCAGAGAACCGGCAAATACCACCTCTGGCTGGCCCCAGAGTGGGGTGGGAATGGAGATTTTGCACTATCCTTCCCCCAGGAGTGGGGAGGGCATGGGGATTTTGCAGTATCTTTCCCCTGCCATGCCCACCAAGCCACACCATGCCCACCAAGCCATGCCCACAGAATCAGTAGTAAAAAAAAATTGGATTTTACCACTGGTACTTAGAGAGTAAAGTTGTTTCTGATCATTTTCATTAAAACTATTGCTTCTAGCAGGTGTGTGAGGGTCAAAAAATGCAAGGTGGTAGAAGCATCACTATGATTCAAACCCATCTATTTGGACATGCCTGTGATGGACACATATATAGAATGGATGTGATTTGCAATTGACCATCAACATGTCTGTTCCATCTCTCTCCCCCCACCCCCCTTCACACAAAAGATTGCATGTTTCCATTTCTCGTGCATGTATAATTGGTCTGAGCTGGAACTTGCTGATCATTTCAAGGAATTTCTACCTACTTTTCAAATTTCTCTACAAACCACTGTTTTCCAACAGTCTTTTATTTTGGTCTGTGGACTGTTAATCATATTGTAGGTTTAAAAAAAAAACACAAAGACAACAAGAAGCACTCTGTAAATGTAAATATTAAAATCATGATGTATTTTTATTTACCATGTCCCTGATAAACCTACTGTTAATGTTTTAGCAAAGGGCTTTGCAATTTAAGAGAAAATGGAGAAAGGGAGAGTAATTTTCATTTTATTCTTGTGCAACCAGGCTCTTCATTTCCATAGTGTTGTGCATGGTGACTCCAGGTACTGACACAATCCATATTGCTTCCAGGTCTGTATATCAGTCCTAATTAATATTGACTCAGCCTGGCCGGAGCCATCTTTTTCTCAGAGAATTTATTCACTTTAACTTGTTTGGCTTCCTGAAAAGAAGATCAAAGTCAGCATAGGAAAGGGCCATTGCTCAGTGGAAAGTAGAATGCTTGGCACACAAACAGTTGCAGGTTCAACCCTGGCATCTACAGGTTGGCTGAATTTCTGAAGAATTGCCAATAGCCAGCACAGGGCTAAATGGTCTGATTAAGCACGAGGCAGTTTCCTCTATGAATTCTTCAAGCAATAACCTTGGAAGAGTTAGAATTGTAATTCCCACATTTCCTGGACCTGGACAGATTTGGGCGTCTTCAGACTGGGAATTGTAGCTGCTTCATATCTGGAGGAAACAGACTGAAGATGGCAAGTCCAGAGTATTGCGTATTCCAGGGCTTGTGAACTATTTTTCCTCCAACCTTTGTACCACTACACACTGGCCATGTGTAACCCCATTGTTCTCCCTAACCCATCTCTCTATCAGCTCTTCTCAAACACATGGCTGAATTTCTTGGAACATGTTAGAAAAAAAGAAAGCTTCCACTTTCCCCCTCCAGGTTCAATTATAGCAAGAAGTGCCTAGTTGATTACTGGGAACACCGTGTGTGAGGATTTTGCTATCCATTTCCAGTCTACCTTGCTGCCCTTTTGCACAGATAGATTTCATCCAGATACTTCTTAATTAGGGGAAATGATCCAGTGCAGTGGTGGAGCCCAGAGGCTATGGATCCAATTTCACTCTGGTATCTGCAGGTAGCAGAAAATGGAGAAAATCTGGGGAATCAGAAGAACTGCCGACAAGAAGAGACTCCTTGAGCTAAACAGGTTAGCATTCCCACCTGACATACAAATACATTTGGGTTTAATTAAGCCCCTAATATTTTGTTGCCAACCCATCTGAATGTTCTTTTAATATGGCAGATTAAGGACTTCAAGAGTATTTCTTATGGGAAAAAAGGAGAAGAAGGTTTGTTGTGAAAAGAGGGAAAAGAGGGGGTAGAAGATCAACCCCAAATGTAATTAAAATGTCTTATTTTTATGCTTTCATTAGAAAAAAATATGTATATATATGATCAATTATGGATAAGAGAATGTACATTTACAATAAGAAATAAGAATAAGAAATAAAAATAAAAAACTTTTTTCTAAAAAAAAGAGTATTTCTTATGTATGTATTTAGTATGAATGCCTTGTATGTGTGTGTGTGTATTCTGGTACTTACAAATATGCATTTTGTATTGTAGGGTCCTTGATGCTCTCTAAGCTTGGTGGTTTTCTTGCTAGCACTGATGAAGTTACTTAGTTTGGTAATGGAACATCCGTAAGAAACCACCAAACTCAGAGAGCATCAAGGACCTCCCAGTTCAACCCTAAGCTACAAATATTCTATCTGTACATTTTGTACTGTTTTTAAGTACCTCTTCTTCCATTCCTGCAACTAACCATCTGAATGCAGCCAGGGTGAGATCATTTATTATCCTTTATTTATTTATTCTGCAAGACAATATCTCCTGCCAATAGGTTTAGAAATATGAATAACAATCCAAAATGAACATGAAAAAAACAACACAATCAAAGAATGTCTCCGTGTTGGTGTGTATCTCTAAAAACTAGCCCATAAAGGAATAAATTGTTGGACCAATATAAACTGGTAGAAATTGTACTATAGCCTCATTTTTTGTGATTTACATTTATTGTCTTTTTAGTTTTATATTACAATATGCAGTTAGATGCCATCTCCATTAATCTAAAAAAAAAAAGCCTTCTACTTCCCAAAGGTGCTTTACTGGATTGTCAAGGTCTAGGAGAGTGATGGTGAACTTTTGATCTCGCGTCAAAAATTCCGAAAATTCCGAAATTGATTCTACTAGTGCAGTGGTGGCAAATCTTTTACTCACCAAGTGCTGAACAGGTACATGCTTTGCGTGCTTCACGCGTGGGCATGCTATCCACACATGCTATTTGCACAGCTCCTCCCTGTGTGCTATGCGCGCAACCACACTATCTGTGCATGTGCACAGCTTTTGCGCGGCTCCCCCGTGCACTGCCGTGCAATCGCACCATCTGCGCATGTGTGCAGGTTTTGCGCATGCTCCCCCGTGCGCTGTACACGTAACCACACCATCTGCACGTGCGTGCGGCTTTCGCTACCCTTGCACTGCTGTGCAACCGCACCATCTGCGTATATGTGTGCAGTTTGCACCATCTGCAAATGCATGCCCATGCGCAGGAGAGCTCCGAAGACCAGCTGGGTCTCCTGAATTGCGCGCATGTGCACCAGAGGCCCAAACACCAGCTGAGGCATGCGTGCATGTGCAGCTGCAGGTGAGTTGGGCGACAGCTTGCGTGCCCTGAAAGATCGCTCTGTGTGCCACCTCGGGCATGCCTGCCATAGGTTTGTCATCATGGTGCTAGTGTGTCACACACACCCTGCTGCCGGACAAAAGAGAGACAATTCTTTACATATTGATTTACTTAAAAAGATGTAACCCAATCATATGAAATGAAATGGATATGTGGTATTTTGTATTACATAAAAAACACGTCCAAAGTATTCATTATTGTTTGACATGGTATAATACTTTGTGAAATAAACAATCTGCCCCAGACCTGAGTACCTCTCAGGAAAAAAAAAATGTTAATCTGAGGCAGGTTGCACAAAGTTTTCACTATGGAAACTTTGTAGGATGCATTTATGTGGCCTTGTAGCTTCCAAAAAGAGTGGGAAAAGATATTCTTTTGCGATTTTTTGGAAACTCCTGAGACCGTGCAAGAGCAGGGTCCTTTTGATCAACTTCCAGAAGGTCTGGAAGCCTGTTGTGTCACCAAATATGATATCGCATGTTACCTGTCAAATGCATGTCATAGGCTCACAATCATCGGTCTAGGAGCATTCTCGCCCCTGCACCAGAACCAATGCAAATACCTGGAAAAAGCCCATAAATATTTAACCCAATAGAAAGAAAGTTTACAGCAACATCTTTAACAGATGAGCTATAGCTGCCATGTATCAGATTGTTCTACTGAGTAAAATATTTTGACTGGAGCTCTTTACCGTCACTTAACTCTCCGCTCTTTTAAATTAGGAGTTGGCAGGGATTCAGCATGGCCACTAATCCTGACAGCAAATGCTGATTTTAGAAGCAAAGACTGCCTGAGTGGCAGGTCATATTTTGCTTGTTGGATTCCAGTTGGGTTTTGTTTGGCGTCAGGCCCACGTTTGCTGGAATGTATAAGCTTTTAATCTGATCTAGCATAGCTCTCCTTTTGTTCTCTACCCCCCCTTCCCCAAATTAAAAAAAAAAAAACTGTGTAAAACCTCAGATTGAGAAATAACACCAGGAACACTTTGCCATTTCAGAACGAGTCCTGAAGGAGCAATCAAGAATCTTGTGGTACTTGAAAGACTAATATCTGCTCTCAAATGAATGATTTCCCAGCAGTATCTGCAGGCTGAGGAAGGAGAAGGGTAAAAAGAAAAATCAAGCAGGCAGTTGTCATTGCACAGAGTCCTCTCCCCTTTTTGTGCTTGTGTTGATATTTCATGCACGCACAAAAAGTGCAGGGCTTCAACTACAGGGCCGAGGCCACCATCTTGACTTTTTTGACCCTCCTTTCCCTGCAGACTTTTCTGTAATGATCTGCCTCATTTGAAGAGTGCTCACAGTCCTTGTGCATATGGAAAGTGTAGAAATAACAGCAGAACCAGAAGTGTTTTCTTTCAGCCTTCTAAATTAAATGGCATTTCAATCCTCATCAGAATTCTTGGATTGCATCATGGGACTTCTTTAAAAAAAATGACTCAGTACAATATTATGAATTTTATCAGAACTGGCACTGCACAAAGTCAGATAGAGCAAGCAGGCAAGCGAGAGAAACAACCACCACAAGAATTTGTGCTGGATAAATTCCAGCATATTCTTACAACTTGATCTTTTATGTCCTTTTTCCCCTCTCGGATGCTGGATAAAATCCCTCATCTTAAGGATATAGATTTTATTTACAGTGAGCTAGACAATGATTAAATTAAGCACAAAGAACTTGTGATCTTCCCAATGTTATAAAATGTGACCTCCTAGCATTCCTCCCCATTGGCCTTGCTGCTTGCAGTCGTTGGTTGCTGAAAATCAGCCATCCCTCTTCTAGAAAAACTCTGCGTTCCTCACTCCTGTTTAAAACACACGATCAAAAGGGTCTGCATGCGCTCATTCTTCAATCATTTCTCGGTCTCTCCATTCATTTTTAATTAGCACCTGCAGGCGGATCAATTTGAATCAGGGTACAATGGGGAAAGGAACACCTACAGTTGTCTCCTGCTGCCTTCATAAAGAACATGGCTTCTCCCCAAGCGGTTTGAAAGGGATGTAGGAAGTTAGCACCCACACCTCTCCTAGGAAAATGAAATATTCTAGGAAATATTAAAAAGGCAGAATATTATATTTTCCCTATAGGAGAAACATGTTTCTAAAGACAAACTCAGAATCTCAGCTCCCTGCTCCCCCCCCTCCCAGCAGATATTTTGGTGCCAACCTATCTACAAGACAAAGGCTGGGCCAGCTTATCTACAACACAAAAGACATGGCCCTCAGGACATGATAGGATTAGCCATTACTCAAGATCCAAACCAGGACAAATCCATTAAGCCATAATAGGAATTGCCCAAAGCCCCTTCATTACACCATCACCCAGCAAGATTCAACCAGGCCTGGGATTCAAGTTACCCCTGCATAGCCCCATGGGAGTATGACAACCAATCAGAATACATTTCTTACACAGGAACAGGAAGCTCCAAGGCGGGGCCCAAGAGGGTATAAATCTCTCTCTCACCCATGTGCTCATTTTGCCCAGGACCTCAAACCATGTGGTCCTGTCCACCATTAAACCATCTTTCCAAGCAATCTCCATTTTTCCAGTGTCTTTCTTCCCACTTGTAACTGAACCCAGATGGACATTTCTTCCAACAGGGAGATGCCACAGCAGGGATAACTGGTTGTGGTTTCTTCTTGAAATGACATAATATTCACCTTTAAAATCTTCCATTAAAGTCCTGCAGTTGGTGTTTTTAAGGAAAAATTAAGAATGCAGAGATGATGGTTTGCTTTAGGTACAGCTTAGATTGGTTTTACAATAAGAGGGCTTAAACAGATAGATTTCTATGAGCACCTGCTGTCAGCCAGCCTGATCTACCAGTGTTTTAGTGGGTGATATGACTATATTGTGGAATTCTAGAAGTCCAAGAATTTGGCCTATTGGATTTCATCATGCTTTCTGAAGCAGCAAAGAACAAGACCTGACCTTTAGCTATGTCAAGAATGCTGTCCTAAGTGTCTCTTTGGTTCAAGCTAAATGAACTCAGATCCTTCAAAGGACTTTTTTTTTTCAACCTTCCTAATTGGCCTCCCTGACCTGCGTCCAATTTCCTAATTTCTTTAATTTCCATTTTTTTCTTAAAGCATAACGCTCAAAGCTAGACACACAATCTTCCAAATGAAATATGGGTGCAGAAGAAACTGTTACTTGCCATGATTCAGGAATATTTCGTTTTTTAAAGAATCTCTCTCTCTCAACTATTTGTTAAAGCAATCAAGAAGGAAGTTGCGGTTACCCAGTCTGGTCACAGGATGTCAGTATTTGTCCATTGTGATGTAAAGCTTTTCCCAGGCATAAAAATGCTTCCCAAAGAGAGTGCCGGTATACCTATAGAATTATGTCAAATCATGTCTTCTGTTTTTTTTAAATTAGGAAATGCAGTAGATTCTGTGTTGTGCAAACTAATTCCCTTTCTTCCTTTAGAAATGATTAAAATAATGTCTTGTATCGCATCTCCTGATATATTTGCTTACAAGATTCATCAGTTAGCTGAGGGAGATGGGCAATTTAATCCAATACATACAAAAAACACTAGGTTTGGGAATCTGTCAAAGATAAATACTATTATAAAACATTGAAAAAAGAAACATTCCATTTTACTATTCTCTCTCTCTCTCTCTCTCTCTCTCTCTTTCTCTCTTTCTCTCTCTTACTCACTCAATCTCTCTCACACACACACAATTTCTCTTCCTTCTGCCTCCTCCTTCCCCCAAGCCATACTGATGAGAGTTGTAGATTACAGTCCAGTAATCTTCATTGAAGAGAACCTCATTCATCAAATGGATTGATTCAGGCTGATATTATTGTGGTTGGTCACACAGTCAGCCAGATGTTTAGACTGGATTTGGCATTTTTACCTATCTAGTCCTTCCCAAGACATAGCTTGATGGTGTAAAATTTATTATCGCTGGATGCAAGCTTTTCCAAATAAAGCTGGGTTTTGCATTTGACATGGGGATTTTGCCAATGCTGATATGTTCGTGTGGTGCTTCACATTATTTTGGGATTGCGTCCAAGGTACCTATCACTATTTTTTTTTATTGCAAAAGTTTTACAATTACATTTTCACCCCTTTCCCCCCCCAAACTTCCCCCCCAAACTTCCCAACCTCCCTAACCCTCCCTAACCCTCCCCTCCCCCAGACTTCCCTATAATATACTCATACTCATAAAGAACCCTAAGATAACACTTATATGTAAACTTGAACCCCTCCCTCCCCTGTATAATTTTTCTCTTTATCTCATTACATTAAAAAAAAATTTTCTAATACATTATTTTCAAATAAAAGCTATTTGATACTTTCTAGTTTGATATTTGTTTTGAACATATTCTATCCACCTTTTCCATTCCCATTCATAAGTCTCTTGTGAACAATCTTTTAAATATGCTGAAATCTTCGCCATCTCTGCAAAATTGACCATCTTCAAAGTCCATTCCTCGATAGTGGGCAAAGCTTCATTCTTCCAGTATTTACCTATCAACAATCTTGCTGCTGTTATCATATACAATATCAATTTTGTTTCACCCAATGTAAAACTCTTAACTATACCCAATAAAAACAGTTGTGGACAAAATTGAATTTTTTTTCTTCAAAACATTCTGCATGACCCACCAAATTTTTATCCAAAAAGCCTTAACTTTCCTACAGGTCCACCAAACATGATAATACGTAGCATCCAAACATTCACATCTCCAACATTTTGGCTGAACATTAGGGTACATACATGACAACTTTTTGGGATCTAAATGCCATCTATAAAACATTTTATAAAAATTTTCCCTCAGGTTCTCAGGTACCTATCACTATTGATACTATTTTTGCTTTGCTTTGTGACAGTTCTACTTTGATTTGCAGGCCTTTGTATTTGGGAATTTTCTTCAGCTCTTTCTCTGCTATTCTGATTTCTCCAGGTACTGTAATGTCCAGTATCCAGCTTTTTTTGTCTTTCTTATTAACAATTGTTAGGTCTAAGGCAGTGGTTCTCAATCTTCCTAATGCCGCGACTCTTTAATACAGTTCCTTATGTTGTGGTGACCCCCAACCATAAAATTGTTCCTAAGACCATTGAAAATACGTTTTCCGATGATCTTAGGCGACCCCTATGAAAGGGTCGTTCGACCCCCAAAGGGGTTTCGACCCATAGGTTGAGAACCACTGGTCTAAGGTATTATGAAGGTGCACAACAGATGAAGAATGGTTGGAGGAATTGGGTATGGCTAGTCTAGAGAAAAGAAGAATTAGGGGTGACATGATAACAGTATCCCAGTATTTCAGGGTCTGCCACAAAGAAGAAGGGGTCAGCTTATTTTTCAAAGCACCAGAAGGCAAGAGAAGAAACAACGGATAGAAACTAAGGAGAGAACAACCTGGAATTAAGGAGAAACTTCTAAACAGTGAGGACGATTAACCAATGGAACAGCTTACCTTCAGAAATTGTGCGTGCTTCATCACTGGAGGTTTTTAAGAAGAGACAGGACAGCCACTTTTATGAAAAGGTATATGGACTAGAAGACCTCCAAGTTCTCTTCCAGTTCTACTCTGATTGATTGAAGGTGCTTGTCTTTTTGAATTGTAAAATCCCAGCACACTTTAGCTTCTTCATTTTCTATGACTTTGGCTATTTTGTGGTCCCACCAATTCTTGCTCGTAGCTAAATGGCATTTCTTGCAGCTATTCCAATGTACCGTTGTTGCTACTTTGTCATGCTGTTACTTTTAGTCAGTCTGTGTGATCTTCTTTGCAGCAGCTAACTAGGTGGTCCTCTGTTTCTTCAGCTTCTTTGCAGAGACACCATTTGTTCTCTGTTGCTACTTCTCAATTCTGGCTTCATATGCACTTGTTCTTAAGGCTTGGTCTTGAGCAGCCAGAATTAGCCTCTCTGTCTCTTTCTTCAGTGTTCCTGATCTTAGCTATTGGCAGGTCTTTTTTGCCGTTTTTGACTAGCAACTGTATCTTCCACTGTGCCATTGATCTTTGAGCAAAACGTCCGATGTTTCTACCAATTCCTATTATTTCTAGATACTTGATAATCCAATAATGTGGCAGGGAGTTGAATGCCTTCTTGTAATCAAGCCAAGCTACATTCAAGTTGGTCTTAACATTGTAGTTTTCCAGAATCAACTAGGAGCTGATCTTTTGCTCCTCTGTGGTCAATTAGGAGCTGATCTTTTGTTCTTCTGCTGTTTGGGCAATTTCTTTTCTGCTTGGGTGGAAAGACCTTGTTAGACTTACAATATATACTACTTCACAGTGCTTTACAGCCCTCCTTAAGCGCTTTATAGTCAGCATATTGCCCCCAGGGGTGGGTTCTACTTACCTTTACTACCGGTTCGCAACGGGGCCGTGCATTGTCTAAGGCCTTCCATGGAGGCTGTCCTTCATTTATGAGCCCTTCCTGACTTCAGCTCTTGCAGCCACTGCGGACTCTGCTGGCTTTCTTGAAAGGACATTGCAGAAGCAAGAAACTTCTATTAAAACCAAAATATCAATTAACTTGATAAATCCAACATTTCTCTGAAGATATTTTGCATACAGTGGCAACATATAATTCAGTGCATCTCTTCTAATTTTTAATCAGTTAATTGCTCTATATGCTATTCTAATTGTTGCTCCTTGATAAGCATATAGATTTTCAATAGGCAGGTGAGATGTGTATCTGCAAAGCCAACCTCTTAGTATAATCAGTCAAGGCAAAAATGTATGTCTTTGTGAAACCTCCTTGTCTTTTCCATTATTCATTAGATGCTTGCAGTGTGATCCCAAATACCTGTGTTTATACTGAAACCAGGTTGTACTTTTGATCATTTTTGTTCCATGTACAATATTGGTGAAAGTCTGGACTGCAAAATGTTGAGCATTATCTTACTGAACAATGTACAATTGTTCGGCAGAGGTAATCCTGTTGCTTTAGATGTTGCACCTTAGTACAGTTTGGTTGTTGCTAAATTGATCATACAACGATATCAAGCTAACTGTCTTGGGTGAGTTAGAAGTAAGATTGCTTCTGAAAAATTTCTTAGAGAGTGTTAAATGCAGTTGAATCATTTCTCATAGAAAAAATAGACATGTCTCAACATGCATTAAGACCTATATTCTGGTAGCAGCTGCCATCTTTGTCATGCTAGTCTCTTTTCAGTTGCAATGTTGAGGGAGGTCCAGTGGTGGGTTGCTACTGGTTTGTCCCAGTTTGGGCGAACCTGTAGCAGCGGCAGCGGGAGCCTCTGCCCACCTGCCCGGACATCATCAAATACAATATGTGCATGCACAGACTGGGCGAACGAACCAGAAGCAAAGGTAAGAGAAACCCACCCCTGGGGAGGTCCCACTAAAAGGAGAACATCTGAAGGTGAGAAAAAAAAACCCATTAAATAAAGGAGGAAGGTTAGCTTCAGAAACCTAAACTGTAGCTTAGATAACTTCTAAGCTCTTTCAGAAGAAAAGGCGGCTTGAAGTACACCTGATTTGACTTGCTTTTAAACATGGCCTAGAAGTTTAAACAAATTTGGAAAATACCTGTTTTTCTTATAGATATCTGTCCTTTCTCTAATAATCAAATATTTCCTTGTCATCAGTGGGAATAATAATGACTCGGTTCATTGGTTTGCTATGAGAATAACTGAAAAAGTACATTCTTATTTAAAAGTACGTTAAATGACATTACAAGGAACATACGCTTAAGGGGTTCAATGGCATTCCTCTCTCACAAATTGTGTATTTGTGCGGCGTTTTAAGATGAGGATTATTATTATAATTCACAAACTATTATAAATATGAACCAAACAATTTACAGATAAGCTTGTACAAATAACATCTTTTTCTTCTTTCTTGGACACTCATGCATAGAAATCATGCTTTTGTAGTACTTTACAGATTTCTTGCCCTTTTGTTCACTTTTCAGGGATATCACTGAGGGTGGAAATCAGAGATCCCAACATTTTACCTTGCTCCTTCTCACTTGGGCACTTCTCTCCCATGAAATATATTGCTATTTATAGGTCTTCTGTGTCTCTCGGCTGCTAATGAATCTCTCTGCCATTCCACAATCCCTTCAATTCTAATTCATACAAAGCACCCCATGGTTTCCAATATACTCAGGTCTGCTGAAACCTTGTTTCCAGTAGGTTATTATAGTGTCTTTGATGACTTTTTGAAATCAATGCACCAATAAGATTTCCTTTTAATTCATGATGCTTCTATTTTGGAAGATCCTATGAGACAGCCTAGATTGGGCAGGCCCACAGAAAGGTTAATTGATATGAGTAGCTGTAGATGTTCAAATCACTGAAGGATATGGGTTAGGATGAACATAACCTTGGATGTACTTAGAGATTTATAGCCCAACTCTAAGTGTTCCCAGATGTATTGGAACTGCACTGAGACTTTTCCTAGAACTAATACCATAGTATCATGCTATCCATCATGCTATGGATAAAGATATGTATGTTCTCCTTGAGTCAAGCTTGATTGCTGGCTACTCAATGGACACATCGATGTTGAGTTTGGAGCAGTATTATAAAAGCAGTTTGCCACTTTTTAACTTTTCAGTTTAGTCTACAGCACTGGGATTTCCTGCTAACCTCTGTCTAAGCACTAATTATGCCTTGCTCTGATTAGCTTTTTTTAAATTAGCCAAGGTCACTTAATTACTGCCATGGAGAGTCAGATCCAGAATGAATAATTTGGGACAAGAAGAGATATACACCAAGATGTTGAGGAAAAGAACATTCGTATTTTTAAATGTTCAAGAGACCACCTAACTCTGTGCAAGAGCTTCCAGTTCAATCCCAGCAACCTCAGAAGGGGTTGACTGAAAGACGGTGGCCGACCAGGTTGACAAAACTGCTCTGAATGGATCAAAGAGCTATCTGAGTAGAAAGCAGCTTCTTATACTTGTTGCATAGGTGACAAGCCAGTGTCTTTGTTTATAATGTTTACATGCCAATTTTGAGTTTGGAATGCAGAGTGATAGCTTCTTTCCATGTTTTTATCTGATGCAGAACTCCTTTGCTTTGATGAATCTGTTATTTTTAACCCATTTACTGTTGCTTAGTACAACCTTCCCTTCCCTATTAAAAAATGTGTCAAAATATAAATGTACATCAATATGC
Source organism: Pituophis catenifer annectens (assembly GCF_029215685.1). Taxonomy (NCBI): domain Eukaryota; kingdom Metazoa; phylum Chordata; class Lepidosauria; order Squamata; family Colubridae; genus Pituophis; species Pituophis catenifer. The sequence continues at coordinate 131,694,612 of NW_027256881.1, forward strand.
ATTTCCTCTTAAGAACAATTAACTAGAGGAATGGTTTGCCTTCAGACGTTGTGGGTCTTCCCATCACTGGAGGTTGATAGCCACTTGTCTGGAATGGTACAAGGCAGGGGTGGGCAAATGTGGCTCTTTTACAACCTGTGGACTTCAACTCCCAGAATTCCTGAGCCAGCTTGGCTGTCTCAGGAATTCTGGGAGTTGAAGTCCACAGGTTGTAAAAGAGCCACATTTGCCCATCTCTGGTACAAGGTCTCCTGCTTGAGCAGAGGTTGGACCTTCATGGTTCCAACTCTGTTATTCTATTATGTTTAAACTGCCATGAACTGCCTCAATATGTTAACAGAAGAGCAAAAACTGACCAGGCTTCAACCCAATCCTTCCAGAATGGGCTCTCAGAAGATAGAAGTCCTTGAGAGGACGTCTCAGTTAGATGGATTATTAAAAGATTCCTCTTCCTTCCACCATAAATCTCTAAGCACATATCTTTAGACAGTGTAGACCTTAAAACGGGAAAAGCAGATTCTGATTTTCGGATTAGAAACAGCTTCTGAATCTCTTTTAAGGCCATGTCTCTTCTTCCAAATTTCACTTTCTCTTCATTTTGCCGTTCATGAAAAATATAAAGTCATCCTAAAATAGCAATTATTATAAAATACATAGTGCAGAATACTTCTCTACAGAAGAAAGCCCGGCCTCCACCACGGTGAATGTATGGCCCTGAAGGAAAAAGGGGTGGGAGGGTGGTGAAGAAGAATCTGGGAATCAAAAAGCAATAGCTGAAGGATGTTATGAAAACTGAAGGCATCCAGCAGGAGGAGCAGCAGTGGGTCTGTCCTACATTATTAGGAACACCAGCTGGCTGAATCTGAAGTCCCAACAAATGGCTCTCTCATTGTGAGAGGAGAAAGGTGGTGAGGATGCATGAGTAACAAGTATGCTTGAGGCACTAATGAGACAGCAACCATGGCCAAGAAGAGCAGGCGAATCAAGATAGGTCCTAGGACTGTGTCAGGGGTGGGTTCTGAAAAATTTTACTACTGGTTCTGTGGGCATGGTTTATTTTGTGGGCATGGCTTGATGGTCATGTGACAATTATTTAGGATTTAGCAGTGGTACTGGTCTACCAGGCTTTTAACTGCTTGCAGAGCTGTACTGATCTACCCATTTATTTTTGCAGGCACTGATCTACTGATTTATTTTTGCAGGCACTGGTCTACCCATGTGTTTTCTTTTAACACTGATCAGCTGTAGGGCGGCCCTTTGAAGCCCTGCGGCAAGAGTTTAAACAGGTTTTTTCCCTCTAGCCATTAGCTGGGATTCAGGAGGCATCAATAGATTGGGGGTGGAACCAAATAAAAGGTAAAAATAACACGGCGGGGAATGGAGGGGAAGGGGGGCGGGGGGGGCAGAACCAGTTCGGTGACGTCATATTGTCACCACTACCGGCTTGGCGGAACTGGGCCGAACTGGGAGGAGCCCACCACTGGGCTTTGTGGATGTGCAGGCATGCCAGAAGCTGAACAGGTCTCCAACAGATCCAAGCCTGAGAGACCCAGGTGGACAAGGAAGTTGGAAATGAAGTAGGGCAAGGGTTTTTTCCCTCCCTTTCCCTCATCCCTTTGTTAAGTGGTGACAGCCGCTGGAGGGAGACTTCATGAAAGAACTGAGAAATAGTAGAGGGGAAACCCAGGAGGCCAGGACAAGAAAGAAGCTGTCAAGAGGATCCTGCTCTCACTCAGTGAGTCAGCTGAGAAGAACCTGCAGAAGCCCAAGAGAAGCAGCCTTGCAGTTGTAACAGGCTGAGAGGGAGAAATGGCATTGCTACAGTGGGAGAAGGTGGGCGCAACTATTCTGGAGAGGCAGCTATCAAAATCCCCAAAGAGAAGCCGAGAGAAACTAATGGTAACCAACCTTGTAACCCAGACATTTGAATAGAGAGGCACTGAAAATAGCAAGCAAGTGGTTCTGAGGAGGGCTGGGAGGAGGGCAATAAAATACTCGCATTTAAGAGTGGAGCAAAGCGGGAGAGAGAGAGACAGATAATGGAAGAAAAGTGGGAACCTGAGAAGGGAAGTGTTTGAAAGAGAGAGAAATGAATGAGGATAAATGAAAGAGATTTAAAAAGTTAGAAGCACTCAAGCCTAGGCACGCGCATGAAGCTACGGTAAGTTCAAGGACATGGGAAACTGCATGGAATAGACATATGGGATGAATGCTTAGCTTGATACAAAGGAGTTGAATTCTAGAAAGATGAAACAAGACAAAATAAGTTAGGAAAGAATAAACTCCTTGAAATAAGTAGGGAATAAGAGAACAAGGTACAATGAATTAGATAACATATCTTTATATATGGTGGAACTTGGCCCCTTGAACTCTGAACAGGAGGAGGACACTGCAGTGGGCTTCTGGGAGATGTAGTCTCCAGCAGACAATGGAATCAAAGTGCAGGGGTGCAGAACTACTCAGAGGAAAAAGGAGGGAGAACTCCTGCAGTGTCCTGGGCTGGGGATGGTGTTCCTGCTCCCATAAGGGAGGTGAAGATCCTAATCCAGCAGGAGAGTTCAGAAATGACTGTGCTCCTGATCCAGTTGCAATTTCTGGGTTCATTACCCCTGGGTAGAGAGGTGGGCCCCAGAGACCTCTCTCTAGCTCTGCAAAAGGTGTGCCCAGAAGGAAATCAACAGGATTGGGCTATTATAGGAATAGCACTTAGACTTATATACCACTTCACAGTGCTTTACAGCCCTCTCTAAGCAGTTTACAGAGTCAACCTATTGCCCCCAACAATCTGGGTCCTCTTTTTACCGACCTCAGAAGGATGGAAGGCTGAGTCAACCTTGAGCTGTTCAGGATCGAAGGAATTGAACTCCTGGCAATGTAAGCAGTTAGCCTGCAGTACTGCATTCTGATCACTGCGCCACCCACAGCTCATCTTAATTACCATATTCCCACCCCAAAAGTGGGTGAAAATGTCTGTGCGTCTTATACAGCGAATGTTGCTGAAGCCCTGCCCACCCGCCAGCCCCCACCCTTCAACCTCTGCCTCCCAGTGTGCGGAGGCAGTGATAGATGGCAGCGGCGATGGGCTGCGATGGCTCTGATGGGCAGCGGCGTTCCCTGCAGCCTGGAACAGCTGATCATCGGTATTCCGGGAGGTCAATCCAACTGGCAATCAGCTGCTCATGCTAAATCAGGCTGTGCTGAAGCTGACCAGGCTGTTTGCAGTTTGCTGCAAGGAGGCAAATGGCTGGAAGGCAGATGCAGATTTTTTTTCTTCTTTTCCTCCTCTAAAGCTAATGTGCGTCTTATACTCCAGAGCGTCTTATACACCAAAAAATACGGTATCTTAATTAAAGCCCCACAAACTTCACAAGGTGTGCCAGTTTGTTAGGGCCAGGCGGGCTGATCATCTGAGATGAAGGACAGAAAGACCCAATCAGCAACAGATCCTTCAAGAGTGAGTGCTACATATACGAAAACAGAAGCACAGATTTAGTCCATTTTGATACTAAAACATCTTTTTCCAATGGAAGTTAAATATAGCCTGTCCCTAAAATGAACCTGTGAAGGAAGAGACCTTTTTCTTCTCCATTCCCTATGCAGCTTGCCAGGCCTAGCTAGGGATGGGGAGGAGATAGAAAGGGGAGAGTTGGCATTTGAGAGTGTGAATTTGCATGGAGAGGGTGTGTGTGTGATCCAGTTGAGATTGTGTATTCAAGAAACACAGCCAAAAAATGAGCTGCTATTATAAAATGAAGACGATAGCTTAATGACGATGGTGACATTTAAGCAAGGGTGAGCATGGAAATGTGGAAATGATTAATCCATGGGAGTTTGCTACGTATCCCTTTGAATCCAGGTCAGATTCAAATGGACCTTGACCGTGCTTTTAGTCCTCATGGGACAGTTCTGTTCCCTGTGTTTTTGAGCACGAATCCCTGCTTTCCAGAAAGAGCAAACTACCAGCTCCAGGGAATTTGGATTCTGAGCATGCTTAAAATGCTTAAAAGAGTTAGGCATTGGACAATCTTTTGTTTTATTCTCCTGGGCTGTATTTCCTCAGAGGAATTCATTAAAGGAGACCGCAAAAAGTAAAGCCAGATTCTTCTCTTTTTGACGTGACATTTTTTTCCCCTCGTTTCTGATACTCTATTTTCTGTCTCTCCTAAGCAGCAGATTTAGGGATTTAATCTAATCTTCTGGAAAATAAAAATAGTGCCTGAGTTCTGAACCAATCTTCACTTAGAAATTTTGAGGTTAGCCCAAATTACCTTGCAGGTCCACGTCAAATAAAAGATCCAGTTTGCCCCTCCTTGATTTAAGATATATTGAGAAGAAAAGGTAAGATAATGCTGTAGTAGGAAAAGGGCCAACTAGGTTTTGAAATCTTCCTTTCAAATACTTGGCTGTCCTTGCCTATTTTCAAGGGGAATGTTGAAAAACCTATTTTATTGATTGATCCAAGATGGCGCTGCCGAAAGCTGCCTCAGTGAAAATGCTCTCAAATCTTCTCATTGTTCCCATCACCCATCTCCTCCTACAGTCATAAGACTGTATGACTGTAACCTTGTTGCTGGTATCCTTATGATTTATATTGATTGTTTCCTAATATGATTTGATTGCTTATTTATACTGTATGACTATCATTAAGTGTTGTACCTTATGATTCTTGACAAATGTATCTTTTCTTTATGTACAGTGAGAGCATATGCACCAAGACAAATTCCTTGTGTGTCCAATCACACTTGGCCAATAAACCTATTCTATTCTATTCTACAGGTGAAACTCAAAAAATTAGAATATCGTGCAAAAGTTCATTTATTTCAGTAATGCAACTTAAAAGGTGAAACTAATATATGAGATAGACTCATTACATGCAAAGTGAAATAGTTCAAGCCTTGATTTGTCATAATTTTGATGATTATGGCTTACAGCTCATGAAAACCCCAAATTCACAATCTCAGAAAATTAGAATATTGTGAAAAGGTTCAATATTCTAGGCGCAAAGTGTCCCACTCTAATCAGCTAATTAAGCCATAACACCTGCAAAGGGTTCCTGAGCCTTTAAATGGTCTCTCAGTCTGGTTCAGTAGGAATCACAATCATGGGAAAGACTGCTGATCTGACAGTTGTGCAGAAAACCATCATTGATACTGTCAGATGTAAATGCCTTATTCTCTAATGTGTAAATAATGTATATATGGAACATCAGGGGTTAACTTATTCTTTGGACTTTAATGTATTCATAATTTACCACTCCCATTCCTGGCTCCACCCCTTGTATATATAAGGAGCCATCCTCCCCTTTTTCATTGCTTCTATCTTGAATATTCAGCGAATATAGAATGCCTATTATGATTAAAGAGAAATATATTTAAATCTCTAACTTCTATTATCTTTATTGAGTCTGATCCTGAAAATATTGCAACAAGCTGGTAGCAGAGGATGGTTAATTGACTCAATAAGTAATTAAAAATGTCCAAGAAAGATAGGCCCAACACCAGGGCCTACAGCAAAGAAATAGAAACTGATCAAGAGACAATCAACGAATCCACTAATGCGATTTCGAGAGAATCCGAAGAATACACCACTGAAGAAGAAGAACTGATGAGTGAAAATAACGACCAGGAAGAAATCGAGATAGAAAATAACGAACTCAGGTCAGAGATATTAAAGATACTAAAAAGCCAAAAGAATGATGAAAGCCTCATCGCGGACCTCCAGGAGATGCTGAGAAACAGCGGAGCAGCGAGAGAGAAAAACGTCATTAAAGAAAAACCCAAAGACCAAAAAACTGTGAGCGAAATGACTACTGAGAAAATAGTTGTAAAAAAGAAAAGATGTGACATCGCGCGAAATTTTGAATGGCAGCCATCTTGGTTTCAACGAACTTCAAAAGAGAGTGAAGCAGAGCCAATCAAAACGCTCAGTTCAAAATTTCTGGCGCGAAAAACGCTATCAGACGAAGAAAGTGAAAAAGAAGTCACAAACTCTTCAGATGAACCAAAATCAGAAAGTGAAGACGATTTAACAAAGTCTCAAGTAAAGTCAGCAATGAAAACGCTTTTTGCTGCTTTTGGGCCAAGATTGAAAATTTCCAAGACATCAACAAAGAAGCAAGAAATCAAACCGACAACTCAAGACCTGCACGCTCCCATCCTGACTTCGAAAACGACGACACCCGAGCCCAGAGAGCCATGCCGATTCCGTCCTACACCGCAGACAGAATCGAGTGCCAGCGCACACAAGAGAAAGAGAAGAACCGTCGCCATCACCAAAACCCCAAAAACCGAGCCAGAGACCGACTCATCTGAAGAGGAGCGGATCGAGAGAGCTGAAATGGAGAGAACCTTCCACAACGGCGCCAAAGAAGAAATGAGCAACGCGCATGTGCAAAACTACGTAGACGGCTCCGAAAGACTTGAACTGGCCAGAGAACCGCGCAGACTCGTTACAAGCATCCCAATGCCGTTCTGTAATTTCCTGCACTTGAGAGACCACGGACTGCCTCAGGTTGTAAGTAATGGACAGAATAATGTAGGGAATTTACCCAATGACTTCCCAAAACTTAGAGTTGATGGCATTAATTTACAAGAGTGGTACCAACAGCTTCAGGTTATTTTTATGAAAGAAAATTTACTATTCTTTATAACTAGTCCTCCAAGAAGACCTTGGACTTTAAAAATAGATTGTTTACATCATAGAGCATTTTTCATAATAATTTCTAGCGTGTCTCCTGCAATGTATCATAGCATCAAACCAAACCTAACTGTATCAGAAATAATTCAATGCATGTTTAATCTATTTCACAGCGATAGCGTAGCCACAACCACAAGAATGTCTAAGGATTTCTTTTCTTCTAGAGTGAAACCAGGGGTTTCTATAAGTGAGCATTTGATAAATCTAAACAAAATAAGAGCTGAGCTGCAATTGAGGGGGGAAGTGATTTCAGATCAAACAATGAAAAGTGTTATTATCAATTCACTTGATCCATCATGGGATAGCTTTATGTCACACTTAGATACCATTAATTTGGGATATTTATCAATAGAAAGTCTATCTAACAAATTGATAGCAGAAGACAATTCAAGAAAAAATCGTTTCAGTAACCAAACAGAACACAAATCTTTTAGGAAAGTAGTCTTCCAAGATAAATATAATGAGGCCTTTAGATGCCACAATTGTGGATCCAGGGAACACAGTAGAAGAGATTGTCACAAAGTCCCAAGAGAGAGACATAGACCAGAATATAGGAGCAAATACAATTACAGACAATCTTCCACAGATAGACACAAATATAGAAGTCCACCAAATTACAGAGAAAGTAGAGGGGGTAGAGAAAATTCAAAAGAGAGAAAATCTGGGTCACTAAATGGGCTAAATAAACAAGACAGCACCAGAACACAACAAGATGAGAACAATAATTGGCTTATTGATTCTGGTGCAACAAATCACACCACTAACAACAAAAGTATATTATCTTCATTTACAGAAGATAAGTTTGTGATAAAGGTAGCTAATCAAGAAAAGGTTCAAGTATTAGGCAGAGGAAATGTGAACTTGCCTGGTTTAGGGAAAATAGAGGGGGTATTATTAATCCCAGAAATACCTCACAACATACTGAGTGCTATAAAACTAAGCAGAGAATCTGACATCAATATAGTTTTCTCAAAGGGGAAAGCAACTATAGAAAAGAACAAAACAAATGTAGGCACTGTGATGATAAAAGGGGGTCTACCCTATCTGATAACCAAAGAAAGATGGTTACATAACATTGATTCAAATATGGAAGATTGTATTGAAGCAGATGATGAAAATGTCAGTAACAGTGACAATGATGAATGTAAAATAACTCATGATAACAAAAATACACACAATGAGAAGAAACCAAAAATAGGTAAACCAATTCATGATGAGTGTGCTCACATCTTACATAGGAAGTTAGGACATGCAAGCTTTCCTGTAGTACAAAAAATGACTGAACACGCAGAAGGTGTCAAAATAAAAAATTGTGAAAATTATTTGGAATGCTCAGTATGTAAATCCACCAAACTAAAAACCAGTCCCAGACCAAAAAAATCTAACAGATCAACCAACAATATTTTTGATTTGGTACATATGGACTTAGTTGGTCCATTAACTCCATCAATTACCTATAGAAAACGTTACTTCCTAACAATAGTGGATGATTACAGTCGCTATGGTTTTGTTTACACATTAAAGCACAAGGATGAAACCTTTCAGAAATTTAAGGAATTCTACAAACGCATAGAAACACAACATAATATTAGAATAAAACAAATTATGACAGATAGGGGATGTGAATTCATGTCTAAAGAATTCTCCCAATGGTTAAAGGATAGAGGGATGCTACATTTCACGTCCAATCCATTTTCTGCATTTCAAAATGGGATTGCAGAGAGAAAGAATTCCACACTACAAACCATGATTAGATGCACATTAGAGGATGCTGGTTTAGGCAAACAATTTTGGTCAGAAGCCTTACATTATTCAAATTACACTCAAAATAGGACATGGTCCAGTATTGTGAATAAGACACCATATGAGGTGATGTACAATAGAAAACCCAAATTAGCACACATGCACATATTTGGAGTTACTGCAGACGTACACATACCTAAACAATTGAGGAGAAAGGGAGAAAACGTATCCAGGAGATTAAGATTCATGGGATACGAAACTGGAACCAAAGGGTACAGATTCATTGATAATAATAACAAATTTATAGTATCCAGAACAGCTGTGTTCCATGAGCAGGCCAATTGGTCTAAATTGCACCTTAATGAAATATTTCCTAATAAAAGCAAAGATAATATATCTTGCGAGGAAGGAACAACAGAAATTCAAAGTATTAACAAAAGTAAGAACAAAACCAAAACTTGGACAAACAGTCAGCATAAAATAAAGACAGACACATTAACAAAAAAGGAAGCTAGATTTTTGCATGACAACCATAGCAAACCTGAAAGAAATATTAGAAACAATAGAAACCAAATACCAAATAAATACAAAGATTACATAATGCATATGGATAGAGAACAAATAACACCTAATACATATGAGGAAGTATTGAAACTTCCCCGTGAAGAAAGAGAAAAATGGGAACTAGCTATGGAAAAAGAGATGGAAAGTTTACAAGGATTAAATGTATTCACACCTGCGATCGCACCTAAGGATAAAACAATTATAGGTACCAGGTGGATTTATAAAATTAAGAATTTAGAAGGAGGTAATACCTTATACAAGGCCAGACTAGTTGCACAAGGTTATGCACAAAAATATCCAGAAGACTATACTGACACATATTCACCAACAGTGAGAACAGAGAGTGTCAAAACAGCTCTTGTAGTAGCATCTGCACTCAATCTGGACGTGTTTCAATATGACATACAGACTGCATACTTACATGCAAAATTAGATAAGGAAATATATGTAAGAGCACCACACAGTCAATACACTAATAAGAACGAAATTTGGTTATTAAATAAGAGTCTGTATGGATTGAAGCAATCTGGAAAAAGATGGTACGATTGTTTGGTAAAAGTACTTAAAACCATGGATTTCAACGCCACCACTGCTGATAACTGTTTCTTTGTAAAAAAGAGTAATGATCATATTGAATTTGTATTAATTTATGTGGATGATATTTTATATATTGGAAAGCATAAAGAGAGCAGGGAAATCTTTGTAAATAAGTTAAACGAACACTTCTCATTGAAATCACTAGGTAGAGTGAACAAATACCTTGGTGTACAAATTAACAAAACAAAAAGGGGATTCAAACTTACTCAGAAAGATAAAATCATTGAACTCCTAAACAAATGTAACTTAAATAATGCCAAAACATGTGACACACCTATGCAAACTGATTTTCTCAGAAACATTGATGAATCTTCCCCTGAGTTTAAAGACAACACATTTTACAGATCAGTTATAGGTTCACTCCTTTATATATCCAATTGGACTAGGCCAGATATTGCATTACCTCTCAATTTATTGTCAAGATATGTTAGCAGACCAACCTTGTATCATTGGGAAGCTGTCAAAAGAATTTTAAGATATCTAAAAAGTACATTAGATTTTTGTTTAATATTGGAACCCAATAATGACAAAGAACCAAAAATTACTTGTTATGCTGATGCAGATTGGGCTGGTGATACATCATGCAGAAAGAGTACCTCTGGTTATGTTTTTCTATTGAACGATTGTCCAGTTTACTGGTATACTGGTAAACAAGAACTGGTAGCCACTTCTACCACAGAAGCGGAATATGTTTGCTTGTCTAAAGCTGCAAATAACCTTGTATGGTTCAATGATTTGATCACAGATATTTGGAAGAAACCTACTTTACCATTTATTATGCATGAAGACAATAAAGCGGCCATTGAAATATCTAGATCCGATGCAATTGGACAAAGGTCCAGGCATATTGATATAAAATTTAAGCACGTGAGACAACTATCTCAAGACGGATTCATCAAAGCAATACATTGTGATACTTCTGAACAATTAGCTGACATATTAACAAAACCCTTACCTTCTAAACAACACAAATATTTAACTTCTAAATTATATGTATTATATTGTCCTGAATCTGAATGTAACTGGTGTTGTATAACGAACCGGCATTTAGAGGGGGATTTGTCAGATGTAAATGCCTTATTCTCTAATGTGTAAATAATGTATATATGGAACATCAGGGGTTAACTTATTCTTTGGACTTTAATGTATTCATAATTTACCACTCCCATTCCTGGCTCCACCCCTTGTATATATAAGGAGCCATCCTCCCCTTTTTCATTGCTTCTATCTTGAATATTCAGCGAATATAGAATGCCTATTATGATTAAAGAGAAATATATTTAAATCTCTAACTTCTATTATCTTTATTGAGTCTGATCCTGAAAATATTGCAACAGATACCCTCCATAAGGAGGGAAAGCCTCAAAAGGTAATTGCAAAAGAAGTTGGATGTTCCCAAAGTGCTGTATCAAAGAACATTAATAGAAAGTTATGTGGAAGGGAAAAATGTGGAAGAAAAAGGTGCACAAGCAGCAGGGATGACCGCAGCCTGGAGAGGATTGTCAGGAAAAGGCCATTCAAAAGTGTTGGGGACTTTCACAAGGAGAGGACTGAGGCTGGAGTCAGTGCATCAAGAGCCACCACAAACAGACGGATCCTGGACATGGGCTTCAAATGTCGTATTCCTCTTGTCAAGCTGCTCCTGAACAACAAACAACGTCAGAAGCGTCTTACCTGGGCTAAAGAAAAAAACGAACTGGTCTGTTGCTCAGTGGTCCAAAGTCCTCTTTTCTGATGAGAGCAACTTTTGCATCTCATTTGGAAACCAAGGACCCAGAGTCTGGAGGAAGAATGGAGAGGCACACACTGCAAGATGCTTGAAGTCCAGTGTGAAGTTTCCACAGTCTGTGTTGATTTGGGGAGCCATGTCATCTGCTGGTGTTGGTCCACTGTGCTTCATTAAGTCCATGGTCAATGCAGCCATCTACCAGGAGATTTTGGAGCACTTCATGCTTCCTTCCGCAGACGAGCTTAATGGGGATGCTGACTTCATTTTCCAGCAGGACTTGGCACCTGCCCACACTGCCAAAAGTACCAAAACCTGGTTCAATGACCATGGGATTACTGTGCTTGATTGGCCAGTAAACTCGCCTGACCTGAACCCCATAGAGAATCTATGGGGCATTGCCAAGAGAAAGATGAGAGACATGAGACCGAACAATGCAGAAGAGCTGAAGGCCGCTATTGAAGCATCCTGGTCTTCCATAACACCTCAGCAGTGCCACAGGCTGATAGCATCCATATCACGCCGCATTGAGGCAGTAATTGATGCAAAAGGGGCCCAAACCAAGTACTGAGTACATATGCATTCTTATACTTTTCAGAGGTCCAATATTGTTCTATGTACAATCCTTGTTTTATTGATTTCATGTAATATTCTAATTTTCTGAGATTGTGAATTTGGGGTTTTCATGAGTTGTAAGCCATAATCATCAAAATTATGACAAATCAAGGCTTGAACTATCTTGCTTTGCATGTAATGAGTCTATCTCATATATTTGTTTCAACTTTTAACTTGCATTACTGAAATAAATGAACTTTTGCACGATATTCTAATTTTTCGAGTTTCACCTGTATTCTATTCTATTCTATTCTATTCTATTCTATTCTATTCTATTCTATTCTATTCTATTCTATTCTATTCTATTCCAAAGTAATTATTGGATCCAGCATTTGCATGTTGGCAAGAGATGGACTAGCCATGAATTGGTGGAAAACAGGGAGAAAAAGAGGTAATAATCTTTACTTGCCCAGCTTTAATTCTGTGGTTTCTGGGAATCAGCTACAATAATGTGAACTCAGTTCCTGAGTTTTATAAGCATCAGAGGAAAAACAAAAGCCTTACAAAGAAGGAAACTGGGAATGGTAAAGTGATTAAAACAATTGCTTTATTATTAGTCTACATGGCACTAGTTTTGTATAATGAGCTGCATAATTATACAGTGCAAAACCCCTGAAGCCTTATATTATATGAATTAGATACTTAAATTGTAAAATAGATCTGATCAGTGCATGGAAAAAATACACATAATTTGCAAAATAATATCTTTATTTTTATTTAAAACATTTTAAACAAGGTCCTCATAGTGACTGCAACATAGGCTGCTTATACAGTAGATTGTTGAAAGAATGGAGTTTGCCCACCTTCAAAGGGGATCCAAAAGTAAATCTTTCTCTCTGAGCAAAATACACTTTGGATGTTAGATGCCAGAAGCAGAAAAAGGGCTACTTTTCTCAATGGTATTGGTTCCTGGAGTGACCTCCTGCTCCTTCTTTTCTTCCTCCCACCATCACTGATGCGGTATTAGTAAGATGAAAGTGAAAAATAGAAAGGAGGAAAGGATCTCTTTCTCAGAGTAAAATTGAAGTCCACAAGAGTTTTCCTTGTGGTGCTATGGAAAATAGGTTGACCCCCTCTTCTTTGTGGCAGCTCCTCAAATACTGGAACATTGCTATCATGTCACCCTTAGTCTTTCTTTTCTCCAGACTAGGCATATCCAATTCTTCCAACCAGTGGTGGGATTCAAATTTTTTTACTACCGGTTCTGTGGGCGTGGCTTGGTGGGCATGGCCAGGGGGTGTGATAGGTAGCACTCGGCCTCCTGCATCTCCCCTGGGAGCAAAAACAGGCCGTGGGGGGGATGTGCCAACCCCTGTGCCCCATTTTTGGCCTAGGAGGCCTCTCTGCACTTACCTGGGACTCCTGGAAGAGCAGGAAGGGGCGAGGCCAGCCAGCAATTTAACTACCGGTTCGCCCGAACTGGCTGAATCCCACCACTGCTTCCAACTGTTCTTCATATGCTTTAGTCTCTAGGCCTTTAATCGTCTTAGTTGCTCTTCTCTGAACTTTTTCTAGATGCCTTAATATCTTTTTTTGTAATTGTAATTCATCTATGACTAATGTCATAAAAGTCCCTGTCAGCTTCTTTCTTTTACCATGCCCCTTCCTGATTCTTGTCAACAAGTCATAAACAGGGTAATGTGAATTTGTGGAATATTGGTGCAAACACTCTGAAGTTTTGAAGGAAGAGTATTATTTGCATTAGGAGTAAACATTCACCTGGCTTTTTAAAATGAAAACGTAGCTAGCTTATCTTTTTCGGAGCTGATTCACTGTAGTTCACTCTTGGGGAACAAAAGAAAAGAAATGAGTAATCTGTTCACAGATAAGACCTTTGACCACAATCAAAGAAAGTACTTGTGGTTTTTTTACCCCTGCAGCTACAACTAGCTGCATCTGCTATTTGAGGATGACACCACAGGAGCAATTACGTACTACCCCCTCATGTAATGCTCAATCTAATGGCCACTCATAGGGAACATTACAATGTTACCCTATGACATTACATTTCAAAAACAGGCAGGAAACACTCTCTTTTTATTTGCTGAAATGTTTAATGACTTGTGAAATCAACAGCCACCAAATTCAGTCTACTTTTCTCTTTGCTAGTAGGAAGTTGAAATGATTCTTTTTATACTCGTGGTTTGGTCTTTGATCTGCTTCATGTGAGACTTTTGTAGAACTGCAGTTGAACCTAACAATCTAATTCGAAGAAAGGCAAGGACTGATGTTTAACCCATTTCCAAGGGCAGAATGGGAGGATGAACCAGCAGATCAAAAATCAACAAGAAACTCCTCCATTGTTGATTTAATATCATTTGTTATCATCCATCTTTTGGGTACCACAAGTTGTTTGGATGCCCGTCTATATTGCTTGTGTCACGGGGCAAGGAAAACTTGTAGACAGTTGTCCTCAAATAACAATTTTGTAAAACTACAGATTAAAAAAAAGTGGAAAAGTTCAAAAATTTTAAACTATGGGCCAAATTTAATTATTTTAAATCTATTTTTAATCGTACTTTATGTATAAATGTTTTATTTTGGCTGTTCACCGCCCTGAGTCCGAAAAGAGAAGGGCAGTATAGAAATTTGAATAATAAATAAATAAATAAATAAATAAATAAATAAATAAATAAAGCTGCAGCTGAAACTTCACTGAATACAACCTTCAACGTCAATCTGAATAATCTTTAATCAAAAGAGCTACGTAACGTGGAGAAAAGACAAAATGATTTCAGCAATTAGAGAATTCTCTCAAGAGGAGATTATTCTTTTCCTAAATAGTCACAGGATTATCTGTTTTAAAATACTATTTCAGTGTTAAAAATCAAAGACAAAACTCAAGCAACTGAGGAACTCATGCAAATGAAAAGATTTATCAGGTGTATTTGTTAGAACCGTGGACAGTATCCAATATGTGTTGGCTGGCATTTTTTAATCGCATTGCCCAGAATCATTATAAATAGGACAACCTATGAATTTGATAAATAAATAAATAATAAAACAAATAACCTAATCATGTTGCTGTTGCCAAAATTGTCTGATATATTTTTCCTAATAAGATCTCAAACACCACGTATCTAGTATTTTCTTTAAATAAACAGCCACTTGTTTCATATAAAGGAGCATCTCAAAAATATTTAATAGTTCATTCCAGGCATGGCTTTCAAAGAGATTGGCAGACGATTGCTCTTTTGAGCTATAGTATTTTGTCACAGTCTAACTTCATATCACCCAAGGGACACATTAGGTATCAAGCATTGTCACCAGCAGACATCTGCTATGTTGGGTGCTGCGGGCTTCCAGAACAACTGGTTATTTTTGGTGACAGTAATCCTCCAGCATGAGCTCCTGGTTAAATTCTTTAGAGATTTGTGGCACATAGTCTCAAATCACATGTGAAATTCGAAGCTTGTGACCGGTTCCTTCAGAATGCAGATTTTTGTTTCAAAGCAATCCAAGGTGTAGGAGTGATAGGCATAACAGCATGTGTGAGCAGAGATTTACGTCTTTCACTTACTTTTCGGATCCATGCTGCTCTTGATAGTACTCTATAGGAGGGAATATATTTTTCCTACTAAGGTAAAACATATTTTGGAATATATATGATTTAAATAGGGAAAAATGGTTTGGACAGGGAAATCCAGTACACCTGTCATCATCAGCTATGTAGTCTGTCCCCTTGCAACATCCTTTAGGAGAAAAATTAAAACTTCTGTTCTCTTGTGTAATGCGTCATTTAGCTCTCGCTGTGCATCATAAAGGTCAAATATGACTTTTGCTGTGTCTCCTTTCTCAGTGATAAACCAACTTTCTTTTTTTAAAATATAATTATTATTGAAATCAACATAATATAAAATATAAAGGGAAAGGGAAAGAGATGGGCAGTCAGGGGAAAAAAAGGAAAAAAGCATTAACTTCCAACCTTTTTTTCAATGAAGTAAAATAAAATAATAAAATGCAGCCTCAGATTGTTACTTTTATATACTTAGTATATACTAGTCATTTCTTTAACATTGATCAGCCAATTTTCAAAAAACTTAAATCCACAGAATTGAGATCACTCTATAACAGTGATGGTGAACCTTTTAGACACCGAGTGTTCAAACTGCACATGCATATGTTGCGCGTGCGAGCGCAAACACGTGCATGTGTGAATGTGTGAATGTGCGTGCATCTGTGGATGTGTGCGCATGCATGCACATGCGCGGATGTGCACACACTGTGAACATGCACACAGACATGCGCAGATATGTGCAAACATGCACATATGCTAAGACATGTGTGGAAATGCATGTGTGCATGCACGGACATGCGCGCATGCACAGCAGAGACCTGAAGACCATCTAGCCAGCGGGAGGTGGGGCATTCCAACACCAGCAGCGCAGCAAGAGGTAAGATCTTTTTCTTTCGTGAGCTTCTGTTTCGTTGTTTGCAGGGAAACAAAAGAAACACAAAAGAAATCACACATAAGATCTTTTTCTTTCGTGAGCTTCTGTTTCATTGTTTGCAGGGAAACAGAAGCTCACAAAAAAACCCCCACGGAGATCTGAACTGGGGTGACGGGGTGCATGCCAGCATAGAGGGATCTGCGTGCCACCTCTGGCATGTGTGCCATAGGTTCACCATCACGGCTCTATAAGACTCCTTTGCTGGCAAAAGTTTGTTATATTCATAAAGTGAAAACAATCCAGCCCGCTTCTCTCCATAGCATGCCAGCAGCACTAAAAACAAAGCATGCCAAATGTTGATAAATACAGAGTCTAGGTTGCTTCAGTGGCTGTTGACTTTTGCAGTAAGACAAATGGAGATTTTACTTTACATGGATAAGGGAGGGTAGTGAATCACTTACTGTTGTTGTGTCCCTCTTTTCATTCCAGAGATGAGAATCTTTGGTGGAACAGAAAACTTTTGGTGAGAGAGTTTTACCAACTGGATTCCACATGCAGATCTTCAGGCCGCTGCGTCTTATCATGTAAGAGAAGTAAAACAATCTTGCATTAGCAACATTGAATGTGAGCTTTCTATTTCATTCTACTTTTGAGGGAAATGATTACAACTGGTCAGGTCTATGTCAGCCTGGGTATTCTATGGGCTAGAACCAAAGTAGAACCTGGTCAATGTGAGCGTGCTAAATGTAGGGGCTGCCTGAATCACTCCCACTGGAGAGGGATTTTCCACAAGATTACCCTGAGCATAAAGATGCTTTGGAATCAAACTCAAGAATAAAACTCCTTTTATGATTTTCTGCTCCTCTTTCATGATTTCCAAAGCATCTTCCAGCTCAGGATGATTGTTCCTTTAATCACCTGTAATTCTAAATGTAATTTGATATTAAATTGTACAATCCTGTAAGTGTATTATATGACATAATATGGTGTGGGTGGGTGGGTGTGAATGTGTATGTTATGAATAATGCAAGTGTAATGGCTAATGCCTGGAGCACATCCACCACATGATAAATGTGCTTGCAAAGTGCCCTTGTAAAATGAATTATGGCTATTTCCTGACCAATGTGCAGTACATACAGTGGTGTTCTTGGAGCTTTGTCGTTTGCTTGTTTCATTACCTAACTAGGTAACATCATCATACCTAGATGGGTGATGAAGCAACTGCAAGAAAACAACAAAGTTCAGAGAGCACCAAGGACCCCATAGTTCAACCCGAAGCTGCAAATATTCTCTTCTATTGGTTTCAATGTATTGTATTTTTTTTTTAAAAATTTTTATTGTGAAAGTATTATAATACAATTCCAACATTTCCGGTTCCATGGTGTTAATACATCTACACATATTATTTACTTGTTATTTACATAATATTACCTCGTTCCATTGTCTTAGTTTGAAGGGTATTACCTATAGTAATGCATAATTCTTTGTAGATATATATATACAATTATTCACATATAATTTACATATTCTTACATCTATACTCAATTGCAGTTGGTGCTACAGGTAGTATTGCTCATTTCTATATAACCATTATAAATTAATTATTGAGTTAAACTTTAAGCTCTCTCAAGCTTCACTTTTGTTTTCTTTTCTCTAACCACTCATACCACATATCCCACATGCTATAATAATCCGTATCCTCTCTATCATTGATCTCTAGTGTTAGTTTGTTCATTTCAGCGCACTCCAATATTTTCCTGATTACGTGTTCTTCAGGTGGAAACTTTTTTTCTTTCCAATACTGGGCGAAAGAGATTCTTGCTGCTGTTATTATGTGTGTAATTAAGTACCTCTTCTTTTTTGCATATTCTGTTTTCAGGATTCCCAGGAGAAATATTTTTGGTTCTAAATCAATAGTGTCTCCTGTTATTTCCGAGATCCATTTCCATATCATCCTCCAGAATTTTTTCACTTGGGCACAGGTCCACCAACAATGATAGTAGGTACCTTGCTGATGGCCACACTTCCAGCAATTTGAACTTGTATTGGGATAAATTTTTGCGATCCTGGCTGGTGCTAAATGCCACCTGTAAATGTTTCAATGTATTGTATTATCTTCTATTGATATCCACTGTTGACCTTGGAAAAGAAATATATCTCAAAGGCTGTATAATTCTGAGGCAATATGCAGTATCACCAAAAGGCCTTGGAAATGCCAATAATTTTGACTGCATTTTGTATATTGTCTGTGCAGTATATACATTCTCTGGCCAATATTATGCTAATTCTCCTGTCGAGCGTCACGAAGCACTCGACACCATGCACAAGACCACTGATCCATGGATGTTCATCCTACCTGCTAGCAGAAGGGAGGGGACGGGCTGCACGGGTGTTGGTGGTGGGGACAGGCTAGCGATTAGGCGTTATACTGCACGGGCGTTTATAGGGGTTCGCGAGGGGGTGACAGACGCACGGAGGCAAGCGGCGTGATTGGATCAAGCCGAAAGGAATGACGGCATTGCTGTGCGCGCGTGACAAGAAGCGGGAAGTTGAAAACCTCCGCGCAGCTGCCTGTCATTAGAGAAACCCTTATAAAAAGACTCTGTGCGGGGCGTGGGGTAGCCGCGTCTTTGCATTGCATTGCATTCCGACTTCCGTCCGCGCTGTATGTCACAATAAACCAAGTTGCATCAAGTGGGTTGCTTGTGTCTTCGTGAACGCAGACCGGGGGAAAGCCGAGAGGAAGACGCGGCTCGACTTTTCCAACTAGTCCGGTTCTTCGTGATGGCCGAAGGCGTGACCGAGGATGTCTTACCCATTGAGGCGCTGCGAGAGGAGGGGGCGCCGGAGGAAGCCGCCGTGTCAGATGTACTCGAGATGGATGAACAGCTGGTGGTACGGCCGAAGAGACGGGAGCAGTTGAAAAACAGCGGAACTGCGGAGCCGCAGCCAGAGACGGGGCGTGAGGAACGAGAATTGCAAGAGCTGGGAGCGTCTGAGGCGCGTTCACAAACCCCACCCTATGCGGGCGCCCAGTTTCTAGGCTGGAGGGAACGGCAGTGGGTCGAGGAAGAAGAGGGGGAGTGGAGTTACTCCACGGGCCCAGGGGCGTCCACCATGGATGTGTTGCGTGATAGATTTGGAGAGGCCAGTTTTCGCGACGCGTCGTCCTGGCAGCCATGGGCACCCGCGGTGGACTCCGCTGGTTCCTGGTCTAGTGGCGCGGCGGGCGGCAGCTCAGGCAGTAGATTTCGTCTCGCTAGCCCAAAGTTCAAAGCAGAGCAGCGAGACCAGCGCACACAGCGGGTAAGCGGAGAACGCCAGAGCGTTAGCGCCGCTCCAACAGGACGCGGGGATGGTGGGCGCGCCTCCACGGAGACTGTGGCACACCCGCGCAGGGAAAGGGGGGTGACCCATGGTAGAGGCGACCAACAAAACCAGCCGGGTCTGGGGCTTAGACCACCACAGCCACCCCAACTAGACCCTGTGCCGATATGGGGCCATGGGCCATGGACCCCTCGCCAGACACCCTGGAGCTTACCTCCCATACAAGCGGCTTTTGACGGCACTGCAGGAAAGGTGGCGCTTTTCCTCAGCCAAGTAATAAGCCATATGGACTTATACGGTAGGCTCTATCCCTCGCAGTGGTCAATGGTGGTTGCAGTGACAGCGGTGTTAACAGGCGACGCTGCTGATTGGGTCGCTGACTTACACAGCGAACATGCCCGCGAATTAACGGACTTAGGGCTTTTCCTGGAGGCATTACGGAATCGGTTCGAGGACGAAACCCGAACGCAGGTTATTGAGGGGGAATTGGTCAACCTTAGACAACGGGGTCGCCCAGCAAAGGACTACGTCAATGAATTTCGTAATTTGGCCGGGAAGCTCCGCTCCTGGCCAGAACGCCTTCTGATTCATCAATTCCAGGCGGGGCTTGATAGAGACATTAGACAGGCCTGTGTCTACCGGGGTTTGGGCCCCTGCCTCTCTGAGTGGTACAAGGCGGCTGTTAGTTTGGATGTTGGGCTACGAGAATTTAAACCTCGCACCGTAAACCTACCTCTACGACGAGGACCAGTGGGCCGGTCCGGTGATGGGACCGTTACTCGCCCAGCCCCTTTCTTTGGGTCCGCTAGCGGTGAGGTGGCTAGACGGCCATTCCGTTGCTTCAGATGCAATCGGGAGGGGCATCGAGCAGCGGAATGTCCAGTGCCGCCACCTCGGATGTCTACTCCACGGCCACCACCGGCTACCACCCCACAGGACCGGCCTGCACGGACATTAGAACGATCTAGAGCGGTTACACAAACGCCCTTGGTAGAGGAGACAACACCTCGTTCCATCACGGGTGGTCCACCGGGAACAGCCCGCGTGCCCGAGGCTGCAGAGGAGACTGACACCGAGGAGGACATCCACGATCCTATGGTGAGTGATCCCATTCATCCATTCCTGATTCCAGTAACTCTTAGGCACCCCGCAACCAACCGGGAGTGCGATCAAGACGCCTTGGTAGACTCCGGATGCACCCGTTGCCTTATCCGTCGGTCCATAGCAGAGGCTTTAGGCCTCCGGATACTAATGTTACGCGATCCTATAAAATTCGAACAGGTGGATGGTACTACTTTGGGGGGTGTACCCGCCAATAGCGTAACAGAACCTGTAGTGTTAAAAATAGGGGCCCATCAAGAACGCATCCGGTTCATTGTAATAACACAGATGATAGAACCAATCATCCTGGGTCTTGCCTGGTTGGATAAGTGGCAGCCCCATATCTGGTGGGAGGGGGGCTTCCGTAAATTAAGGCTTCCAATCACAGGGGAACCCTGTGTTGCACTCCAGTATGGGGCAGCGCCCCAACAGAAGTACCCTTCTGTGTATTCCGATCTTGCTCGGGTGTTTAGCGAGGACGAATGCGACGTATTGCCACCACACCGGGATACCGACTGTGGTATCGAAATCATCCCCGGAGCTCGATTACCGAAACCCCGAATGTACGCGATGACGCCAAAAGAGTTAGAGGAATTACGCGCATATATAGACAAAAACCTGGCGAGAGGTTTTATCCGCCCTAGTAGGTCACACCTAGCCGCACCGGTGCTGTTCCGCGAAAAGAAGGACGGGGGGTTACGATTATGTGTCGACTACCGGGGACTAAATGCTGTCTGTGTCGAGCCGCTGTATCCACTGCCGCTGATGACTGATTTACTAGCAACCTTGAGCACTGGGCGGATCTTCACGAAACTAGACCTACGTGAAGCCTATTATCGAGTGAGGATACGGTCGGGGGACGAATGGAAAACTACGTTCAACAGTCCCCTCGGTAGTTATCAGTTCTTGGTAATGCCATTCGGTCTGCAAGGTGCACCAGCTGTTTTTATGCAGCTTATAAACGGAGTGTTACACGAACACCTATATCGGGGGGTACTAGTCTACCTGGACGATATACTTATTTATTCAAACACGATGGAAGAGCACGTCCAGCTCGTTCGACAAGTACTTACCAAATTGGTGAAAGCACACCTCTTTGTTAAACTCTCGAAATGCGAATTCCACCGGAGAGAAATAGATTACCTTGGGTTTCGGATTAGCGAGACGGGAATTCAAATGGATCCGAAAAAAGTAGAAGCGGTGCTGGAATGGCAAGCCCCACGGACACGTAAACAATTACAGAGCTTTTTAGGCTTTGCGAATTTTTATCGACAGTTTATCCCGTCTTTCGCGAAGATAGCATTGCCTTTAACCGAACTCTTACGCACGAAAGGTATAGTAGCACCCGGAGTAAAACCCAGGCCGGGACATGCGCTGCAATGGTCGCCCGCGTGCCAACAAGCATTCGAAAGTCTCAAGCGTCTCTTTGCTAAGGAACCGGTGCTTAAACATCCAGACACATCACAACCATTCATTGTGCAGGCAGATGCGAGCGACGTGGCCGTTGGAGCCGTGCTACTACAAAAAGACCCAAACGGTGATCTACGGCCCTGTGCATATACCTCGCGTAAATTCACGACAACAGAGAGGAATTGGGCCATATGGGAGAAGGAGGCCTACGCTGTAAAGCGGGCCTTACAGACGTGGCGACATCTACTGGAAGGAAGTGCGAAGCCTTTCGAGGTCTGGACAGACCACAAAAATCTGGAAGCGCTTCAGACCCCCCGGAAATTATCCCCAAAACAAATCAGATGGGCACAATACTTTCAACGCTTCCGGTTCTCTCTCGTCTACAAACCAGCAGGTAAAATGTTTTTGGCTGACGCATTGTCACGAATGCCTCAATACAGAAGTAAAAGGGACGCGGTGTTACAGGCTATGATTCCACCCACAAAGGTGTATACGTTAGGGACTCACCAACCCATTGACTGGTTAGCGACACTACGAAAAGAGCTGCTAACGGATAGGTGGGTACAGGAACACCACTCTTCTGTCACCCACCGAAACGGCTTAATATGGTGGGGAGACAGATTGTATATTCCCGTTTCCTTAAGGCATCGGGTGTTGACCCAATGCCATGATAATAAAACCGCAGGACATTTCGGGTTCTTAAAAACATTGCATCTCATCCGGAGACAATTCTGGTGGCCCAAAATGAGGAAAGACATCGACCAATATGTCCGCGGGTGTCACATATGTGCCACCTCCAAACCACGTCCTGGAAAACCGTTAGGGCTGCTACAGACCGTGGCAGAGCCAAGCAGACCATGGGATGAAATCGCCATGGATTTCATCGTAGAACTCCCTAACAGTAGGGGCTATACAGTCATTTGGACTGTAGTCGACCTTTTTTCGAAACAGGCACACTTCATCCCTTGTAAGGGCTTACCATCCGCGAAACGACTAGTCCGGATGTTTCTCCAACATATCTATCGCTTACACGGTGCACCCAAACGAATCATTTCCGATAGAGGGGTGCAATTCACTGCCAGATTCTGGAGAGGTTTCCTTCAGGATATCGGAACAACACAAGGCCTGAGTTCAGCGTATCACCCGAGCACTAATGGAGCAGCCGAACGAGCGAACGCCATGGTGGAACGCTACCTACGTTCCTACGTGTCATACCAACAGAGAGACTGGGTGGACTATTTGCTGTTCGCTGAGACGGCCTATAACAATTCCGTGCATAGAAGCACCGGATGTACTCCTTTCCACGTTGTTATGGGACGGGATTTCCCAGCTATTCCTGACCTAGACCTCCCCGCTCCACCATCAATGACTCCCCAGGAGTGGGCGGCTGGCATACGGAAGATATGGCCTCAAATAAAGCAAGCACTATCCAAAGCAACTGAGGAATATAAAGAGCAGGCCGATAAAAAACGGGCCACGTGTCCTTCTTTCCAGGTCGGGGATTTAGTGTATGTGTCCACTAAATATATACGGTTACGGTTACCCAGTCGAAAGCTAGGTCCCAAATACATAGGCCCATTCCCCATCGTAAAAATCATTAACCCGGTAACATTCATGTTAAAACTCCCCTCTCTGCTTGGGAAAATTCATCCTGTTTTCCACTCAAGTCTATTGAAACCAGTTACTGTACCCCCTAAGGCAACACAAACACCCCCAGGCCCAGTAACAGGGGCTCACTATGAAATCAACGATATCCTTGACACGAAAGTACGAAGAGGCCATCTATATTATTTGGTTCGGTGGAAAGGATATCCCGATACAGAGGCCTCATGGGTTCACAGAAAGGATGTAAATGCCCCGCGGTTGGTGGGGAAATTTCATAAGGAACACCCCCACAAACCGAAACCACTATAACAACACTAACCACTATTTCTTTTTCGTTCTCCTTTAGGCGGACACCTGGTAGGGGGAGCCGCCTGTCGAGCGTCACGAAGCACTCGACACCATGCACAAGACCACTGATCCATGGATGTTCATCCTACCTGCTAGCAGAAGGGAGGGGACGGGCTGCACGGGTGTTGGTGGTGGGGACAGGCTAGCGATTAGGCGTTATACTGCACGGGCGTTTATAGGGGTTCGCGAGGGGGTGACAGACGCACGGAGGCAAGCGGCGTGATTGGATCAAGCCGAAAGGAATGACGGCATTGCTGTGCGCGCGTGACAAGAAGCGGGAAGTTGAAAACCTCCGCGCAGCTGCCTGTCATTAGAGAAACCCTTATAAAAAGACTCTGTGCGGGGCGTGGGGTAGCCGCGTCTTTGCATTGCATTGCATTCCGACTTCCGTCCGCGCTGTATGTCACAATAAACCAAGTTGCATCAAGTGGGTTGCTTGTGTCTTCGTGAACGCAGACCGGGGGAAAGCCGAGATCTCCTAGAAACAAGCCTGGGCTTCTCGTTTTCGTTCAGAGATAGGTAGCTTATTGTTTGCAGGGTTCATTTGGTCTACCATGTCACTGTATGTGATTTCCAGTATCTTCTTCTACCAATCAACTGGCAGCATGAAAAGAAGCCAGGCAGCTCAATTATCTCCAGCCATCAGTTAGGAAGCTTGCAGGGGGAAGAGAATTTTAACTGTTTCCCCTTTGCCCCTGATAAAATAACTTCAACCTGCACTATTATTAATTTGAGGCAAAAAATAATAATAATTATCCCCATGGGAGAATAGAATAGAATAGAATTCTTTATTGGCCAAGTGTGATTGGACACACAAGGAATTTGTCATGGTGCATATGCTCTCAGTGTACATAAAAGAAAAGATACATTCGTCAAGAATCATAAGATACAACACTTAATGATAGTCATAGGGAAACAGTCAATATAAATCTTAAGGATACCAGCAGCAAGGTTACAGTCATATAGTCATAAGTGGAAGAAGATGGGTGGTGGGAACGATGAGAAGATTAATAGTAATGCAGACTTAGTAACTAGTTTGATAGTATTGAGGGAATTATTTGTTTAGCAGAGTGATGGCATTCGGGAAAAAAACTGTTCTTGTGTCTAGTTGTTCCGGTGTGCAGTGCTCTATAGCGTCATTTTGAGGGTAGGAGTTGAAACAGTTTATGTCCAGGATGCAAGAGGAGTGTATTCTAATAATGCTCACTTTTATATTTATTTATATCCCACCTTAACTATTTTTATAAATAACTCAAGGCGGTGAACATATCTAATACTCCTTCCTTCTTCTGTTTTCTCTATAGCAGCAACCAGTCTTTGAAGTGGGTTGGACTGAAAGAGAGAGAGAGTGACCAGCCCAAAGTCACCCAGCTGGCTTTCCTGGCTAAGGTAGGACTATAACTCACATCTAGTGGCTTCTAGCCTGGTACTTTAACCACTGGACTAAAACTGGCTGTCAGTGTAGTTACCGTATATGCAGCTATGCCCTCTTTTCTTTGCAGCTCAGCTGAGTAAATGGAGGACTTGCAGCAAATCCTGAATGGCCCAATGACTAGATGTGATGGTCTTCACGGAATTAACTCCTCCTTTTGTTCTACATCTAAACCCTTCAACAGCCAGCAGGGGCAGAATTTTGAGCCTTTGAATGACTTCCATGAATGGTTGAGTGACTTAGTTTGAGGAAGCCCTTCATTATACAAGCTTGGTACAGAATAATGGGCCCTGTACAGGACAGTGCTGTGAAGAAAAATAGAAATTTCCACAGTGAGGGGACATAAGATACTTTCCTACAATCCTCTCCTTGCCCATGAAATCAATGGTGAAGTACTTGTAATGGCCTTGTCTCTTAATGTTTCCTCAGCTATTTCTAGGAATAGTTGTTTAATGGGGTTTTTTTTTTTCTGAAGACTAAAAATACAGACTATTAAAATTAAGCACCTCTGTGATGAACTGGCTTGTAGGCTATAGGTGTAATATATTAGAGGAGTAAATTGACATTTACAATGTTAATCATATTATCACCTTAGTGGTAAAACAAACAGAAGCATAACATTATTATCTTGATTGTTCAGGTCTCCAGCTTTCTATAAAAACATGAAACACACAGCCATTAAATGGCTTTAGAATGCTAGTAGCCATTCACAGAAGGGAGCCAGTCTGACTAAATGCCACTTTTATTGATGAAAAGGAACCCAAAAACCTAATCAATATTAATTAATATGCTACTGAGGTGCTGCACTAGCAATTGCGACTTACATGTGATTACATTATCCAGGTACCTCATAAAATACTTTGTAATGCCCACATGGAATTCTATTTATAGGGAGGGGTGGGATATGGGTTGGCTGCCTTCCTTCCTTCCTGCCTGCCTTCCTGCCTTCCTTCCTGCTTGCCTGCCTGCCTGCCTTCCTGCCTTCCTTCCTGCCTGCCTGCCTTCCTGCCTTCCTTCTTGCCTGCCTGCCTGCCTGCCTGCCTTCTTGCCTGCCTTCCTTCCTTCCTGCCTTCCTGCCTGCCTGCCTGCCTGCCTTCCTACTTTCCTGCCTGACTGCCTGCCTCATAATTTTATCTGCCAAATAGACATCAGGTCATATGGTCAGAGCTTTGCATAGAAGTGTGCTGCCCTCCAAGCTTGATTATTTCTTCCTTTGAAAGACAAACATGGAGATTAATAAACTAGACAATGTAAAAATAAATGAGAAAGAAGACAAAAAAAGGGAATAGAAACTCAGATGACACCTGTGTAAATGAAAAAAGGGGACGGTGGGGGAAAAAGGAAAAAATGTTACTACATAAATGTACAACTATGATGATATATGTGTAATTGGTAAGCTAGAAAAGAAATTGAAAAGAAAGTATATATTAATAGAAAATTGGGGCTGCTCAGATACCAATAGGGAAAATATTGGATTGAAAATAAATGCAACAATGGAGGGAGAATGGAAAGAGGAGTAGAGGGAAAGATAGGAGGGGAGAAAGAGAGAGAGGAACAGAAGAAAGGGAAAAGGAGAGGAAGAAAGGGAGGGGAAAAAGAGTAGGAGAGAAGATTAGAAAGGGGGGAAGAAGGGAGGAGATGGGGAAAGGAAGGGGAAGGAGAGAAAAGGAAGGAGAGGAGGAAAGAAGAAAGTAGAAAAGGATAGAAAAAGGGAGGGAAGGGAAAGAGAGAAGAAGGAGAAAAAGGATTGTTGTAAAACAAGGGAGAAGAAAGGGTAGAAGAGCAATCCCGAATATGATTTAAAAAAAATTCTTAGGAAATGTATGTATATGTATGATTAATAATGGATAAGAATGTACATTTACAATATATTTATGAGAAATAAAATATAAAACTTTTTTCAAAAAAAAAAAAAAGGAAAGACAAACATGGAATGTTAAAAAAAAATCTCAAATTTCATTTAGTGTTTTGCATTCAACAAACTTTTGCATCCAAGTGATAAACCTGCTCAAAAAGCAGTTTGTGGCAACTCTCCATCCACTGAGGCACTGGGTGAGAAATAATGTATTATATTGTACAAACAGGTTTTGATTGCAGGACTGGAATAACTTAGGACTGTAATGGAAGCTTCCCATTATGACTGTAAGTGATGACAGTTGTAAAACAAACCATCCATGTAATCAACCTAATTTTATGACCTTTTTTGTGGTGGTCTTTAAGTGAATCACCTCAGTTGTTGAGTGAATCTAGATTATTAAGTAAATGCTGTGGTTGTTAGGCAAACCCATGGTTTGCTATGGAGTGTTTTTGCTGAAAACTGGAAGTAAACATTGGCTTTCATCAAAAATGTCATAAATTGCAATCATATGACCACAGGCTCTGTCAAGCATCCAAAATGTGGTCATATGACTGCGGGAAAGTATCAGAACTTGGAAGCCTCTTCCTTGTTTGAGCTTGTTCTGTTTTTCTTTGACAGACTTTTCCTCCTTTTCATTTTACACACATGAAGATCAACAGCATCTAAAACCCCAACCATAGCTGTGCATATCGTAGCCCCACGATAACAGAAGTTTTGGTTGCATCAAACACGATCTGCTTTCAGTTACAGTTTGCAGTAAATTGAATATTACATTATCTGAACTCACATTAATTGCAACCTAACTGCATTTGGAGATGCCTAAACAAATTCCAGAATTGCATGCCAGACTGGGAATTTAGAAACAACAAGAACAAAAGCAATACAAGAAATGAGTAATAGCAAACCAGTTCTATATAGCTGCAAAACAAACAATATATCCTGAAATCCCCAGGAGTCAAGCTCATTTAGAAGAATGCTTTACATTTTAAAGGAAAACCCCCTCTAATTTAGTTTTCTCTGAAATGGTAAAAGAAATCCATGCTGCATTAACAGCTACAGGAGACCCTCAGCATGGCTTTAAGAGAGCAGAGTGGTACAAGGAGATCAGAGGTGGGCTGCTGCTGGTTCAGGTGACGCGGTAGTTTCGAGCAGCGGCTGGACCCGCCCATCCGCCCTGGCGCTATCCCGTCCTATATAATTGCCGTGTTTTTGATGTCGTGAGCATGCCGTGCGCACGCTCACATTTTTGGTCTGGGTGAACCGGTTATTACATTATGTGACGCCCACCTCTGAAGGAGATGACAGTTGAAATTTTCAGACAGGTGCTACTTTCAGGCTTGTAAATCTCACATGGAATTTCCATTAAATTAGGGGGGTGGGAAATCAGTATCTAAAGACCTAGAAGGTCTTTCAGACAGGTGAACTCCCATAACTCCCATAACTCCTCATTACCTTGGACTTGCTCTTTCACACAAATAAGACTTGCAAAGGACTTTTGTCATTCTGAGAACCTGACACAGCTAGCTTGCTTAGGCCACCAAATGATTTACTATTAAGTTTGTCAGCAAGATCACTTGAAGATGTCCTGGTTAGGATGGCATTGGATACTTCTTCAAGGCAGGAACACCAAGTTTCTTTTTCTGAACGTTAATTGACTGTGTCCCTCTGCTCCTTTTTTCTCAGTGTTTCTGAGGCAACGTATCTTCCCTTCTTTCTCCAAAGTCATTCATATATTCCATTACAGTTACTATAGCAATTCTAATAAAAGTAGCTTTAGGTCCGCATAGTGTTTCTTTGTCTGACCTACCTGACAGCGCAGACAACTCATAGTCAACTCAGCTGAAAGTAAGATTCCCAGTGAATTTCTTTTTTTTTTTTAAAAAAAAAAAGCAAGATTTTTTTTGAAAGACTAAATGATAAGATTACAGCAATCATAACTATTGGTTTACTTTCTAATTTCCCTTGATTACCCCATTTATCTCTCAGTTATTTAGTGCAAAAATTTCCTCAACCTTTCTTAATGGCATTTTTGTGACTCCATCAACTGGCTGTTCTCTTCCCAGACTATTGAGCAATATGTAGGTTGTTGTTTTTAAAACCATTGCATAAATCTTTTTGTTCTATGAGTAGTCTATTGCAGAGGACTTCAAACTTGGCAGCTTTAAGACTTGTGGACAGCATAGTTGGCTGGAGAATTTTAGGAATTGAAGTCCACAAGTCTTAAAGCTGCCAAGTTTGAAGACCTCTGGTCTATTGCAATCATCCTGGTTTGCTTGATGTTGTGGGTGCCTTACTCCTGTAGACTACCGTATTTTTCAGAGTATAAGACACACTTTTTCCCTCCTAAAAGAGGCTGAAAATTTGGGTGCGTCTTATACTCCAAATATAACCCCACGCAGTGCCCAAAATGGCTACCTGGAGCAGCTGCTGCCTTCTCTTACCCTTTCCGTGCTTTGCCTGCTTTAGTCACTGGAGGTCCCTCTGAGGATCAGCTGTGCTTTTGAAGCTGTTTTTCAGCCCCAATGCGTGGGAAGCGATCTTCTGTGCCTGCTTTTCTAATAGCTGCTTCCTCCGATGATCAGCTGTGAGCTAAAAGCTGTTTTTTAGCCCCAACCAGCCCCAACCTCAAAACCAGCGAGTGAACTAATGTGCTGAAGCTGACCAGGCTAAGGTCTAGTCAGATGAATACCCGGTAGGCAGATTTTTTTTTCTTATTTTCTTCCTCAAAAACTAAGGTGCGTCTTATACCCCAAAAAATATGGTATGTTCTGTTTTGCCAAGTCTTTCCTAGGATCACAGATTGTTCAAAGCAGGGAGTGTGGTCCAGAAACAATGCTTCGAATCACACTTTACCAATGATCATGAATCGATGTGGAAAAGCAAGGTCATCAATTTGGCAACTAAATGCAGATCCGTCTGCACCATCAGGATCCCCATAGTTACTTACAATGGTGAAAGTTGGACCATGAAAAATCTAGACAGAAAAAAAATCAACTCATTTGAGCTATGGTGTTGGAGACGGTTCCTGCATGTTCCTATGACAGCAAAGATGACACACAAGCAAGTACTGGAATGTATTAAAACCTGACATATCACTTGGAAGGCAAAAATCACAAAATTCTGTTTTCCTTATTTCGGCCACATCATGAGATCAACCTCACTGGAAAAGGCAGTTATGCTCAGAACTGTCAGCAGTAAAACGACGCTGTCAAAAACACAATGACTAGACACCATCAAAGAATCACAAAAAATTAGAGGGGTCTTGGGATAGAGATCTTTAAGGGCCCTAGTTTGTCTATCCTTGTACAAAGTTACTCTTTTTCCTGTTGAACTTTGCTATTACTCAACCACAATTGAGCCAAAAATTTATGTTGCTAAATGAAGAATTTATTAAGTTTTGCCCCAATTTTATGACTTTTCTGGCCACTTTTGTTAAGTGAATCACTGCAGTTTTAAAATTAGTAACACGGTTGTTAAGTGAATCTGGTTGACTTTGCTTGTCAGAATGTTGTAAAAGATGACCACACAGGACACTGCGACTATCATAAATGTGAGTCAGTTGTCAAACATCCGAATGTAAATCATGTGACCATAGAGGATGCTGCAATAGTCATAAGTGTGAAAAATGGTCATAAGTCACTTTGGCAAGTTGCCATTGTAACTTTGAATGGTCACTAAACGAACTCTTGTAAGTCGGGGACTACCTGTACTTTATTCAGAAGAATCAAATGCATGACAAATTCTTTTCTACTCTACAGTAGCCCATTTAAGAGTAGTAGAGTGAATACAATAAGAGAAAATTCTAAAAATCTCAGTAAACTATAGATCCCAGGAAACTCAGGGGCAGGAGAGTGGTAGTGGAGGGGGGGGGGAGGAGATATTTGTTAAAATGAAACACATTTAAATTTACCTTCAATTCACCTATTAGTGGATTGCAATCTCTTTAATAGTTCTAGGCCAGTGATGGGGAACCTATGGTACGCATGCCGGAAGTGGCACACAGACCCATCTCTCTGGGAATGCCAGCCATCGCCCATTGCTCTTCTGGATTCCTGCACGCACATTCATGCTGGCCAGTTGCTCTTTGCATGTGTGAGAGTGCCAGAAACCAGAAGAGCAGCTCCCTGGTGCACATATGCATGCCAGGAAGCTGAGCTTCCTGTTTCCAGCCAGCACATGCATGCCAGCTAGTTGGTCTTTAGCACGCGCGTGCGTGCCAGAAAGCAGAAGACCAGGTGACCGGCATGCATGCACATGCTGGAAACTGGAAGCTCAGTTTCTCAGTGTGCGCATGCACGCCAGGGAGCTGCTCTTCTGGTTTCCGGAGCTCCCACACATGCAAAGACCAACTGGCCAGCGCACATGTGCGCGCAGGAACCCATAAAAACTGCTCTTACGGTTTCTGGCGTTCCCTCATGTGCACACCTGGGAGCTGCTCTTCCAGTTTCCGGGTCTCCCCTCCCCCACATGTGTACTCCCATTTTGGCACTCAGTGTGGAAAAAGTTTGCCAACACTGTTCTAGGCTTTCTGTTAAGTCACTAATATTCTAATATTCCAGCTTCTTGGAGATTCTTTGATATAAAACACTTGAAAAAAAATACCTGTATATAGTGATATACTAGCATACCACACCAGCCCTTCTCTATGCATATATACTTTAAAATCCCACAAACATAATCTGAGATGAAATATACATTTTTATGGGCACAGTGAAGATCCACAACTTTTTTTTTTAAAAGGATTAGAGCCCTGGGTTTGGAGGCTTGTGATTTATATGACTGTATCACACTTGAGCTCATAATTATATTTGCCAATAAATTTCTCAGGCAACCATCATTTGTAAAGTTCACGCTCAATTCATAACAAACGCTGCCATCACTTGCAGTCCACCTCCCATTCCCCCTTGAAAGATTAGCTTGTCAGGATGAGCTAAGATTATACTGAAAATCTCCCAAATTATTAGACATGGCTACTCTCCCTGTTTGCTACTCAGATTTTTTTAAAGGCATTCTTTGAAGTTACTGGAAACAGCTAAGTATTTTCTGTATAATGTGCCTGTATTTAAGCAAGTTGGGAGGCAAATGAAGCATTTTTCACTTGGTGCATTTGAGTAACTTTGATTTCCTTTGAAATTTAATCTCAACCCTGAAAAGTAGTTATAGTTCATATGATAGTTTTTCCCAATATTCTTCTAATCTATGAATATGAAATAGCATGATAATTAATAGTATTCAAAGCACAATTGTTTCTGAAACACAAGAACCTCTTCCTGATATAATATATACCTATAAATCACATGACAATGTTCGAATACAGATGCTGAAATATCAAAAGCAATAGTTGTATTCTTAATTTGTTTTAAAAATAATATGGGAAAGCAGGATCAATTCTGTTGCTAATATCGCTGGAATACATAATTGGATCGTAACATCTAACAGTTCCCATTGGGCTCCAGGCCCCATCATTCCTGACCAGTCAACCTATTGATTGGAGGCAATAAATATTATCATCGACAAGATAAAGAAAGCCACAAATTCTGTAAGACTTCCAAATGTTCTATGAAATGGAAGACCATGTAAATATGATGGATGGATGGATGGATGGATGGATGGATGGATGGATGAACTCTGTATTCAAGAATTTTAGTTAAAAGTGGACAAGCTCCCAATGCAAGTGGGACAGTATTAGGCTCATCCAAGTGGACTTGATCAGACAAAAGAAAAAAAAATAGAGAGAGAGGATGTAGTAATGTCCATCACATTTGGGAATAGGCTTCTCTTAGTCCCTGTGATCTTCAAAGAAAACTGGAAAAGCATCTTTACTGAAATTCTGGTGACAGTTGGGCTAATGGGCTAACACAGCATCAGCTTCCTGTTTTCCTCCCTGGAGGTAATCAAGTTAAATGTTTTTACTCTAAATAAATGCCAGTTTTTGGAAGGCATCAGGGTTGGTGCCTTCATTCTGTAATTGTGGAACACCTATTTAGTCATTCTAGGAAATGGGGAGAGGCCTCCTTTGCTTGTTCTCATTTCCTGCCCCGTGCCCCCCCTTTAATTTTATGAAGGCCTGTCAGTTTTAATGCAGTAGGCAAGATCACACTCCTCACTCTGGTTCTTTCCAGATTTGGATCTCTAATTTCATAGTTGGCATGATAAATTATAATAAAAACAATAGGCATTAATTGTCTGACATGCAGACACCACCATATTTCATCCATAAGTGGTAATAGCAATGAATGCACTTATCAGGAGAGAGATGGAGCTAATTGAAACAAACACATAATGAACATTGCACTTTGCATAGTAGGGTCCTTCACTGTGTGCATCACTAAATGTAAATTTGAAGTAAGACAAATACAGAGCACACAACAAATAAGGAACAAATCGTCATTATTCATTTTATTCCACAAAAGCAATAATTTTGTGTAGTCGCTAAAATTAATTAGGCACTAAAAACCAGTTTCTGCTTCTGTGCATTGGCCTTTCATATTTTTATTAAAGTTTGTTGACATGGCCATCTGATTTATTTTATCCTGGATAAGAAAAATAATACTCTGTCTTTGAACCCATAAAATGTTCCGCTATAGTATTTCAGAGCTCTGCACCCTAATGCCATTATGTGTGGTAATTATGTAATTGCACATCATTACACATTCTGGTGACATGATCATGCATGGGTTCCACTAATTGTGTAATTAGACCTAATTACGGCAGTTGTGAAAATATATGGTAATGAGATAGGAAGAGAAAAGCTTAAAAAGCAGCAAAGAAAAAGTGAACTCAGAAATAGATTTCATTAAAGTCAACATTGATACATAAGAAACACAGGTCCAGGAAAATAATTTTATTTGATCTTGACATTATGACACTATATATGTGTGTGTATATATGTATATATACAGTATCTCTCTCTCTCTCTCTCTCTCTCTCTCTCTCTCTCTCTCTCTCTCTCTCTCTCTCTCTGTGCATGTGTGTAGGTGTATAAATGCCTCATACTGCAAACATTTTCAGCGGCAAGATTTAGTTGTCTAACTCGGGAGAAATAACAGTTCAACTCTCAGTCTGAATGTTTTGTACAATATCCCTTCTGGGATCTTGGAACTGATTCACACATTTTAAACAGGTGCTGATATTCACCAAACTTTGTCATGGGATTGGACTAAAGTAAGGGAGGCAGGATGCAATGGCAGCATCAGAAGTGTAGGCCCACCACATGTAAAAGCCCTATGTTACAGATTTAAAAAAAACACTGCCAAATTATGAGTTGAAAAAAAAAGTAATCAGAAAGGGCCCAGCTCCACAGAATATGACAAAAGACCTGAGGTAAGCTGCTACATCAGGGACAAAAATCAAAGGAACGTAGCTGGTCAGGAACAGATCTAAATTAGATCTGGAAAATCAGAAACAAAGCTAAAATTTATTTTATTTATTTATATATTTACCATATTTATATGGTGTCTATCTTACAGAAATATGTACAGTAGAACTAGTGGTGAAATCCAATTTTTTTTACTACTAGTTCTGTGGGGGTGTCTTGGTGGGCGTGGTGTAGTTTGGTGGGCATGGCTTGCGGACATGGTAGGGGAAGGATACTGCAAAATCTCCTTTCCCTCCCCACTCCAGGAGAAGGATATTGCAAAATCTCCATTCTTACCCCACTCTGGGGCCAGCCAGAGGTGGTATTTGCCAGTTCTCTGAACTACTCAAAATTTCCACTACCGGTTCTCCAGAACCTGTCAGAACCTGCTGGATTTCACTCCTGACTAGAACCCTAAAAATGGTAAGTGCAGAAATACTCTTAGGTTAACTCTGAATAGTTGCTGAATGAAAGGTCATAAGTTGAGGACTACCTGTACTTTTAGAAAGCTGAGGGCCTTTCCCTCCTTCCTTCCATCCAGACTGTGATTGTGCCTTCAGTTTGGTTTGGTCAGAATCTAAATTTAATTACCACATCTTTCACAAGAGTTGCAACGAAATAGTTGGTTGAATTTCCTGGAGGAACATACTCTAATGGTAGAATATGGAAAATGTCTCCTGCCTGATTGTATTGACTGGGAAGTGAGAAGATTTAATTTCTTTAGCAGTAGCGCTCTCTCTCTCTCTCTCTCTCTCTCTCTCTCTCTCTCTCTCTCTCTCTCTCTCTCTCTCTCTTGATTAAGCTTAGTCAGGAAATCTAGCTGTGTGAATACGTTGGTCTCTCATTTTTCCACCCTGATGAATCTATCGACAAGAAGCCTAACTTTTACAGCTCCATCATTTGGCGGTTCAGCAACATTTTGGCCCAATATTCATTTTGTCTGCCACAGAATAAAAGAGCTTGTTTCTTCCACTTCATTATGATCAGAATGCAGACAGTCCGAAAACTTCTCTGGGGTAAGCCCAGGGATGTCAATGACATTACGCCAGGAATTAATTGAACCCTCTCTATGCAGCCTGACTTCCGACTGTGTGCAAGTGGAATCTCTTGGTGCCTCTATTTAGAAGCTGCAGTTTCCATTAAATGTAATTACTTCTCCCTGCGGCTGTAAATAGAAGGCGGCTTTGGTCATGTTTCTTTCTCCTCCTTTGCTGCTTCTGCAGAATCCAGGTGTGGCTTGCAAATGAGGGGGCTTCCAAAATGAGAAGAACTCATATGCACTGTGGATTTCTCTTGTTTTGGGTACAGTGCAACAGGAATGACGATAGACCAATACCAAGCAAAACAAACAAACCAAAACTGAATTGTTGTTTGTGTTTAGTAGAAACAGGTTCCTTGCAGGGGATTAAAGAGGGATAAATGACCAGACCTACTCCTTTGCCTCCAGATCTCATACAAATGTGGAGACATCTAGCCACATTCTCTATCATGCAGGCAGCCTGTTCCTAACACAACACCCCCACCCCCACCATTGCTTTTCACCGTTATGCTTCTTTCTCATCCTTCCAAATTTCTGAAAGGGCAGCTCATCTACCTCTACTGAGCAAGCTCAACAGACAACCTCCGACTGCAGAAGAATTGTTCTGCCCCTACTTGTTCTCCCAAGGAATCAGGCTTGGCTGATGCAAGGATAGATCATAAAAACACCCCAAAGATTTGGATATTTTGAAAAAAAAATGCCTGGAGAATTAATTATACGTTCTCTGTAAAACTTGGGAGGAAATGTATTCCCCCCCCCCCAGAAAGGGACTGTAGCTCAATAAAGGTCACAGGTTCATGCTCAACATTTCCAAGTAGGACTGAAAAAAATGCTATCTAAAAACTGAGACAGACTTTAACCATAATATGAAGAACGGTTGCAGGAACTGGGTATGTCTAGTTTAATGAAAAGAAGGACTAGGGGAGACATGATAGCAGTGTTCCAATATCTCAGGGGCTGCCACAAAGAAGAGGGAGTCAAGCTATTCTCCAAAGCACCTGAAGGCAGAGCAAGAAGCAATGGGTGGGAACTAATCAAGGAGAGAAGCAACTTGGAACTAAGGAGAAATTTCCTGACAGTTAGAATAATTAATCAGTGGAACAACTTGCCTCCAGAAGTTGTGAATGCTCCAACACTGGAAGTTTTTAAGTTGTTGGATAACCATTTGTCTGAAGTGGTATAGGATTTCCTGCCTAAGCAGGGGGTTGAACTAGATGATCTCCAAGGTCCCTATTCTGTTCTATTCTGTTCTGTCTGTTCTGTTCTGTTCGTGGAGGACTCATGGGAGTTTTCCAATGAATCACATGTATCACTTTGTCCTACCTTTTCATAGCCTCTTTTGTACAGAAGTTGTAGGACTTACGTACTGGGCTAGAATTTCTGTACGATCATATTCACCCATGGGGTTGGCGCTCCTGGAACCTACTGAATGGCATGTCTCATTGTACCTGGAATCTGAAAATGATCTACTTCCACATGGCTGGATCAGCTTTTAAATCTTGTTTTGGGTGGCTTCCTTGACTCTGTCCCTTGACAGCGCAGAAGGTTCCTTAGGAGCAGATGCATTTGCAAAGTGAATTGATTGTGTGCTGTAGCTTCAAGTGGAAAACTGCAAAATAGAGTGAATCAAGTGGGAACCTACTTGTCTGTCTGGGACCAAATAAATCATTGGGTTCTTTTATTATCACTGAGATGTGGGAGTCTGTTCCAATCAAATCAAATTCTTCACAACCACAATTCTGTGAGCTGGGTCAGACGGAGAGAGAGGGATTGGCCCAAAGTCACCCAGCCGGCTTTCATGGCTAAGGCAGGACTAGAGCTGGTTTCTAGCCTGGTGGCCAAACTACTAGACCAAACTGTGAAGACTTAATTATTGATTATGTGAAGATAAAAATTCTTTGAAACCTTTTCTTTACAATGGTCCAGTTACGGTTTCAATATCTTCAAATACACAGCACAGTATTAAAAAAGTGTAAGTGGAAATACTTACAGATTTGATTGCATTTGAAAATCCTATATAAATCAAAACATTTTAGGGCCATGTTTATAGGCTGCTGATAAAGTATGACTCAGAAATCAAACATAAAAAATTAGATAATTACATGGATGTAGAATCTGAATAAAAGGACAATAAAGAGGCAAGCATTAGAATTTCACTGGAAGAAAGACATTAAATCTATTCTGAGCTCAGAGAAAATTGATATTAGATATTTTACTATTGCTATGATTGCTAAATAAAAAAATCATTTTCAAAAATGGCTGGAAATGTAATTAGTAGATAAGATCATTTTTTTCACATCTGGTGGCAATACCACGAAACTCACCAGTTCTGGAGAATGAATCACATTGGTATGAAACAAAACTTTAATGATGAGTTCTCATTTCAGTAGATGATATTAAACTTAGGTAAACCATATACGCCCTCAAAGTATGCTGAATTAATTTTCTATATCATAGCAAGAATGTAATATGCGTCTTACTGAAAAGAGTATTTAATCCTTTCAATGAAAGGTTAGCCAAGATGAGGAAATGCACTTTCATTTTTTCTTTTTTTAAAAATAATTTTTATTAAACTTTTTCAACATTTAAAAAACAAAACACAAATTTTCACTCATTACAACATTTCCATATCGGTATCAATGTCATCCATAACATTCATATTTACATAGATTCTATTTCTATAGTTCACTATCCTATATTATACAATTGTTTGAATTATAATAATATCTAAACACATATAATCATATTGTCATCAATATTATATAGTTCTTATACATTAATTTTACTCCTATTCTCAAGCCAGGTTGTTTCCCCATTTAATATTATTTTTGCCGATTGTTTGGAGTAATCATTTCTGTGAAATTTTCCCTAAAATTCATTTTTTTGAATTGATTAATAAGAAAATTCCAATTTAAATGATCAAAGGCTTTTTGAGCATCTACGAATATCAGCGCCGCTTGCTTTTCCAGGTGAGCCTCATAATATTCCAATGTATTCATTATAATCCGTGTGTTATTTCTTAAATGCCTGTTGGGTAGAAACCCATTTTGGTCAGAATGAGTGATTTCGTTTAATATTTTTTTGACTCTTTCGGCCATTATTGTAACAAATATTTTGTAGTTGGCATTTAACAGCAAAATTGGCCTATAATTTTTAATGTGCTGTTTGACTGTTATCTTTTGGAATGAACGTTATTAATGCCTCTATCCAAGACTTTGGTAATTTTGCCTGTTCTAATGTTTCGTTGTATACATCCAATAGTAATATCTCCAATGGCTTTTGTATTTCTTTATAAAATTCTGTGGGAATTCCGTCTCATCCTGGAGTTTTATTGTTTTTTTGTTTTGATCCATGTGCGTCCCTCCTGCATCTGCACGCTCGGTGGACGAGGACGACCATCCCAGATAGAAGGAGTGTCTTTGGTCTTTGGTCAAGGGTATACGATAGCTGCGCTCCCCTGCTAGAACCTCCAAACAAGCTCAAGGAAATGCACTTTTATGTCTACAATAACTTCCTTTCTAAAATACAAATCTGATTTCAAGTCAAAGTGAAACCATTCTTGGTTTATAATTTAAAACATGGACTAGTACGACATCCAATATTTGGTTAACTATTCATGGAATTAATATTTTGATTTTATAAGATCCCTAAATCAGAATAGATTTCTAGTAATTTGGGCTGAACTTACTACATTTGGTGATTTATATTTTTTGCTAATTATAGTTTTGATATCTTGAGTTCATAGTGATTTTTAGTACTTTCAATGGATTCCAGTAGAGACCATTAGAGTAGGACAGCTAATAAATTTATATACGAATAAATACATTCATAACTACTTAATGATATTATTAGTAACCTATAATCACCAAAACATTTTTAATTCCGAGTTGTTTATTAGTCTGTATTGTTGTTGCTGTTAGTTGCGAACTCGTGTCCGATCCATTACGACCCCATGGACAATTTGTCTATATACACACACACATACACACACTGACACACACATAATTTTTTTTTGTTTTCTTATATTTTAATTATGAATTTTATTTGAATTGTTCAATTACAAACAAAAATATTTTAATGGGAGTGGGCAAATGGATCATAATGCTTTTTGGGTGGCGAATGGGGATTTGGAAGATTAGATAGAAACCTGGATGGACAAATTTGTATCCATAAAAGTATTCTCAGTGATTTCCCTTTGAATTTACCTTAACAAAAAATAAGATTTTTGCTTGCCTTTGTTTGCAAAGATGGATGCAAGAACTTATTTTTATTTAAGTGTCAGATTTGTAAACTAAGTGTCCTGGGAACTTAACTGTCCTGAGGAGAATGACTATAGCAGCTTACTTTGCACATTTCTTAGAGGAAATTGGTAATATCAAATGTGGGAGAATTAAATATTGGAATACTTTTTTCTTATTTTAAAGAGGGAATATTCCTGTAGGATTCATTACATAGCATTTATTTATACAGCACAGAACTTAGAGCCAGACTGCAGTGTATCTGGAAGAAGCAATTATTTGTTCTGATACACATCATTTTTTTCAAGATAGGAATGTAATATTTACTATCACAGTTCCAACTTTATTTCTTGATTTAAATTTAGAGTCTGTCTGACTCTAGAAAACTCTGGACGACTTAAAAGAAAGAACCATAAAACCAAGGAACAAAAGAACTATGCATGTTAGGAAACATAACAACACCTCTAGAGGTTGAGGTTGATAGAGGCTGAACGCCTCTGCTAGCCCCATGCATAGGAGAATATCCAGGTCTCCAGAGACTTTAAGAAGGTTGTCAGGCTGGCATCCATCGAGATCTTGGAGGGGCTGGTTTTCCAGAAGGCAGATTTCAAAATGTATTGGGGAAGTTGGTCATCTTTGCCTCCATATGCGTTTTTGCTCACATGAGAACTTACTTTCTGCGCCAACTCAGAAAGCTCAAACTGTCCAAGGAGCTGCTGATCCAGTTCTACAGAGGAATGATTGAGTCTGACATCTGCACCTCTATAACTGTCTGGTTTGGTTCTGCAACCCAACAAGACAGACACAGACTTCAGAGGATAATTAGAACTGCAGAAAAAAAACAATTACCAACAATCTGCCTTCCATTGAGGACCTGTATACTGCATGAGTCAAAAAGAGGGCTGTGAAATTATTTACAGACTCCTCTCATCCTGGACATAAACTGTTTCAACTCCTACCCTCAAAACGACACTATAGAGCACTGCACACCAGAACAACTAGACACAAGAACAGTTTTTCCCCGAACGCCATCACTCTGCTAAACAAATAATTCCCTCAACACTGTCAAACTATTTACTAAGTCTGCACTACTATTAATCTTCTCATTGTTCCCATCACCCATCTCCTCCCATTTATGACTGTGTGACTGTAACCTTGTTGCTGGTATCCTTACAATTTATATTGATATTGTTTCCTGATTGCTTATTTGTAACCCATGACTATCATTAAGTGTTGTACCTTATGATTCGTGATGAACGTATCTTTTATTTTATTTTATGTACACTGAGAGCGTATGCACCAAGACAAATTCCTTGTGTGTCCAATCACACTTGGCCAATAAAAATTCTATTAAATTCTATTCTATTGAACTCTGTTGTGTCAATGGAGGATGTTCACCTACTCTTTTTGCATTCTTTGTTAGATTTTTCTCACAAAAGGTGAACTCTTTGACAGTATCATCACTTAGGCACATGTTATTTGTTATCATGTGCTTGGCTGATACTTTCCGTCATGGATGAACTGATAATCCATATCCCTCACTGAATTATTTAGGTGTGCAGCCAATAGGAAGGTTTTCCTTGCTGTCTCTATGCCTGTTCCTAAAGCATCATAAAATGCTTTGGTTGTTAATGAATTAACAACAGCTACAGTGTTGTGGTGATGCTCTTCTCTGATATTTTTTATACATTTTGCCTTCTTCAGGAAGTCTGCTTGTGATGCTTGCCATGAAACAAAGCAATGTCTGAATTAGTCACATTGCAATCCTCAAAGTATATGCAGATTGTAAAAAAAAAGGTACATTATCATACTTTTGAAGGTACTTATGCATCATTGTGTTGGTCAGTTCATATATTTGAAATCATTCATAAAGGGAGGAAAATGGATCTGATAGTGACCTAAAACATTAGATGAACAATTTAAAAATTAGCTGATTTCCCACAGGAGACAGCTGTCTGACACCTCCAAAGACAATCAACCAGAGCCCTCCCCAAAACTTCATGATTTTCAAGGATGTCTTGGAGACAACTATTGATGTTATTGAGCATCTGTGTTTTCACAGTGGGTATTTCATCAATAATCAGTCCTTGTGATTTCATCAGCATGACTGTTAGCTTGTTGGACACTTCTATAGACAGGTCTATCATTTTTTGTCACAGCCTGGTTGATGAGGAATATGTGTATTGAGGCACACAGCTTCGATCAATGATATAACGATCATTATATTTGGA
The DNA here is from genome assembly GCF_029215685.1 of Pituophis catenifer annectens. Classification (NCBI taxonomy): domain Eukaryota; kingdom Metazoa; phylum Chordata; class Lepidosauria; order Squamata; family Colubridae; genus Pituophis; species Pituophis catenifer. The sequence goes on from NW_027256881.1 coordinate 131,736,890, forward strand.
ATAATTTCAGGGCAGCATACAAATTATCAACTGAATTGGGAATATTTAACACAACCCTCTTCATACTGCATTGAGAAAGCATTGGTTGTCATAAATGGAATTCTTGCTGTTGCATTTTGTTTTCCAGTCAGGTCAAATACATCAAATATTCCAGCATTACTGAAAGATCCAATCTGTTTTCAAGATACAAATAGTGGCAATTTTTCTTTGTACATGTCAACATTGCAGGTGGTGCAACATTTGTCTGAAGTACCTTTAATATGAAAGATTTTATTACATTCTCTGAGCCCCCCCCCCCCACCTTTTCTGTTTAGAACATTGCATTTTGAATTACAGTTGGCCACAACATATATATACATGGAACCTTCTACAATGGATGAAAAATGCTTTATACAAGCAACCTCCCAGTCTTTCTTTGCTTTAAACCCCATTTTGAGCATGTTGTATTTTCAGAGAATCTAATTGATGATGGCCAGATAAAGTAATTCTACTTTATTCTATTCTATTACACAAATTTTATACTAATACCGAAAAATGCCTTTTAAGCACTTCACGACTAGGCCACCACGCCGCTCATACACACACACACACACACACACACACACACACACACACACACTGGATAAAAGTCCAAAAGTGACATATAGAGTACCCAAACACCACTTTTACAAACACTGACTCAACAAACTCTGCTGTCCTACAATGTATATTTTTAGTTGAAGTTTCATTGGGCAGTTCTTTTGCATTTATTATGTATTCCAGGCATTGACTGTTTATAAAATAATATAATTTATTTAGGGATTCAATTTTATAGCATCTTTCCACCCATCTCTGTCAATGACTTTGAGCAGTTTACACTTCAATAAATATATAACAATTTTAAAAAATGAAAACATTAAAAAAAAACAACTCTTCTAATAATGTAATATAATGTAAAAATATAAATATAATATAATAATATAGTATAATAATATAACGTAACATAACATAATATACCATATTTTTCGGAGTATAAGACACATCTTCCCCCCCCTAAAAGGGGGTGAAAATTTAGGTGCGTCTTATACACCAAATGTAGCCCCGCTCACCCACTGGCCCCCACCCTTTGGCCTCTGCCTTGCAACAGTTACCTCCTTGCAAGCAAACAGCAAGAAAAAAAAGCTCCTTTCAGTTTCAGCACAGCCTAATTAGCACAAATTGATTGGATCGGCCTCCTGACTCTCAACTGATTTGCTCTCAGCTGTTTTGAGCAGGGCTCTGCTGCTTGCTGCAAAGAGGTAAATTGCTGGAGCATATTTTTTTCCCTTGTGCTAATCAAGCTATGCTGAAAACAAAAATGAAAGAAAAGCAGGCTGTTTTCTGTTTGCTGCAACGAGGCAAAATTGCTCAGAGGCAGAGGCAGAGGGAGATTTCTTTTTCTTCTTTTCCTCGCCAAAAAAGGTAGGTGCGTCTTATACTCCGAAAAATACGGTAATATAAATATTAGTAGTAATAGTAGCATTGTGCTTCAGTTGTATCTGACTGATGTCACTGGAGAAGGGGCTTCTATTCTTCTTTGCCTGCAGACTGAAGAGGGGCAGATCATGTTGTGACCCAGGCCCAAGTAAGTAGTAGGAAAATCAATCAGTGAAAAAACAAACTATATTTGAACAGCTGAGAATTACTTCATTCCCAGCATCGTTCAACTAAATTAAAGCAAATTCCTCCCAACACAAATTCCTCAGTCCTATCACAAATCTTGGTCCAATTAGGCAAACTGCCAAAGGCCTTTCTTGGCAAACGTTCAGAAGTCACAGATACAAAAAAAAATTCCAAACGTAGATGAAGAAGAAAACGGAGCTACCAACGTTGTTTTCCGGCAAAGCCCAAACGCCGTTGCTGGTCTGTTTTAAGCCTTATGGGAGGGACCAATCATCTCTTGGCCCTACTCCCGAGTTGTCCTCTTTGTTTGAGCTGCTCTTGCCTTCTGGCAGCTCTTCTCATGTGTGCATTAGGAACAGGCTCCTCCTGTTCCTCTGCCTCACTCCTATCAGTCTCTGGAGGCTCTGGAGTTCGCACCTCACTCCCCGATGGCCCTGGCCCCCTCTCTGTCTCTGACGCAGAACCCTCATCCAGGCCTTCCCCACCCTCCAGACTGGCCCATGTTCTTCCTCAGTCTCATTGCTGTCCGACTCCGCTGCCAGCTCCACAGGCTGCTGGCGGACCACAACAGATCAAAGCTCTCACAGCCCTTGAGGGTCCAACTGGAGCATGGGGCATGTGACAGTTACTGTCAGCTGGTTGCATCATGACCAAGGCAGTGGATGAAGCCGACTTAAGCAGAAGACAAGAGAAGAGAAGTTACAGGCATATTTCCTGCAACGTCCTTCCATTCTGTAAAATGGGAGAATTCCACCATACCTCAGCCAAGAAAAGCTAGATAAAAACTCCCTCACACTCCTTTAGATTGCAGCTACTTGGGGGCACAGAGAAGCTTTTGTTTTTCATAACAGCTCAAATTATCCCTATGTGTAAGTTGTTATGATCCCTTTGTGTTGCATTTTATGCTTTTAAGGTGCATAGTTTCTCCCAGGAATTTAATCAAAATGTGAACATACATGTTACCTCTGTGTATGCATGCACAGAATTAATCAAGGTGCGTTCCGGTGAGTCGCCTGTGTGTGTTTCTGTGTACTCCTTGTGTTGTGACAGGGCATATAGGTGTCTGTGAAGGGGATTGAATACCCTCTGCTCTGAATCTAGAGGGGAGGATTAGAATAGAGGAGTTGGCAGCATTCTAAACTGCCTTCCCTGAGAAATGGATTAAAGGGGATTTTTTTTTTCTCCCTCAGGATTTTATTTACTTCTCTATTGGTTCCAGTCAGATTTGGCCTATTTTCTAACTTGATCTTTTGCTGGCTTGTTGAGATTTAATCCCATTCTGTTTGGTTTTCATAGAGTTATATTGATGGACAGATGGACAGACAGAAAGCAACCTAACCTCTTTACAGATTTTCTTTCCAACATTATGTTGGGTTGGAAAGAATAAGTGGAAGTGTGGAATAGTATCAGCGCTGGCTGAGATCTTTGTTAATTTTACACAGATAAACCCCTATGGGATATTCTTTACTGTCTTTACTGTCTAAACCTCCATCCAAGTAGGCTGGATGTGTGTGTCATTTTAGGATATTTTTTTTTAAAGTTGGCTACTGACAATTCCATATCTGGACACAGTGCCAACAAATATCCATAGCTCTGTCCAATTCTGATTAATATTAATTTTAGACTCAATGAAACAGAGATTAATCATCTGATTAAATCCTTTGATTTCCCCCCCAAACCTGCCTTTAAAATGTTGATTTTTAAACAATCAATAAACACCGAATCCTGCAAAAATAAAGAAATCAAATGATTTGCTCTTTGCCAAGCATTCAAAGCAGCTCCAAAGACATCTTTTTTTAGAGAACTTTTTAGAACTTTTAAAAGCTCAACAAAAGAAGCCGTAAGATAGTACCGAGTCATCCAAACACCAATCTGTCCTCTTTGCCATATTATAGAAGAGACAATTTGGGTAAAAAGTGGTTGTGCAACTAAGCACGTTCACTTAGATGAATATGAATAATAAATTGGTTGAATATAAACATAATCTGCACCATCAAGAAATCTTCATAAGTAGCACACTCCATTTTATCAAAATATAAATTCCATTGAATTTACTGCATCTTAAATCCTGTATCTAGAACTGTAGCACTGTTAAATTACAGGCCTTCATCCAAAGGTCACAGTCTCCATATACAAAGACAAGTATGTGTGTAATGGCTAAGAATGCTCTTTCCTCTGAAATAGGCCAGTTTTTCATTAATCAGGCTTTGAACCTAGATTGTAATTGGCTGGCGCCATAAGGAGAAATAATTATTTGGCATCTTACCGGGACTAAAGAGTATGGAGGCAAACTTAATCAGACGTCTACTTGCAGATGGGCATTCCTTTACAGCAACATCAATGAAATATAACTTGAGCACAGTCTTGATCTACCGGTAGTATTACATGGAGTATGACAAAAGTCTTATCCCGCAGTTGCAATGGGAAGGGCTGAGGTGGAATGCTCCAGCTTTTCTGACCCAGCCTTAGCAGAAGCAAGAAACAGACTCCTTGTCATGGAAAAACCCCTCTTTATTTACCTCTTGTGAATTAATTGCATTCACCTACCAAAAAGTCCAGGCAATAGTCCTTCAAGTAATTAACTGCAGTAACAGACCTTATCAGTTCCTTGTGATAATTGCAAGGCTGTGAGCTCCCAGCCAAAAGGCTGCAAATTAAGTTCTGGCAAGCAGTCTTTGTGGCATGAAACACGATGAGCAAAATCTTCAGAAATATTAACTGTTGTCTCCTATAACAACCACTCCCCTTTCCTTCTATTTATTCCCCACCCAGGAAGGGGCCATTCAGCGCCAACGTGTGCTTTGCTTCCCGAGTTGACTCCTTGTTCTCCATTGCTCACCTCCTCTAACTGCTCTGCGCATACGTGCATCTGGAACAGGCCCCAGCTGTTCTTCCTCCTCATTGTCTGAGTCTGCCACCAGCTCTGGTGACCACTGGCAGGTCACAAGAGGTGTCACATTTTGGAACTGGGAGGAAAGAGACAATAATAGGATTCCGGCAATAATTAAAAACTTGGAAAATATGTCCAGAACATCCCTGTCATCACTGGCAACTCTTCCAGTTAAGGACTGAATTAACAATGGAATCTACATGCTGCTCACAAAAACAGGGATTGGGGAGTGATACCAAAAGAGGAGAATATTTAAATATATTGGAGAGTGAGCCAATCCATAGATTTTGAATCATTGTCTAGTTCAGGGATGTCAAACTTGATTTCATTGAGACTGCATCAAGGCTGTGTTTAACTTTGGGGGGGTGGGGGGGCATGGCCAGGGCGCGTGGCCAGCTCAACATCACTCATGTCAGCGCCTGTGGTGGCCCGAGTGCTCTGCCAGTGAAAACGGGCTCTCGAGTGCTGTTTTTGGCTGCAATGGCCTCCTGCAATCCTCTGCCAGTGAAAACGGAGCTTGGGAAGGCAGCCTGCAGCCCTCCTAAGCTCCATTTTCACTGGCAGAAGCACCGCGGCCCGGTCCTTTGTTGTTTCCAGGGTGGACCTGTGGCCCAGATCTAAGTATCCCACAGGCCAGATCCGGCCCCCAGTCCCTGGGCCTTGAGTTTGACACCCCTAGTCTAGTTCATCCCTATCCTTGAACAGGAGAAACACAAGACATCACGTTCTTCTAAAGCTGATGAGAAATATGTGATGATAGTTGAAATCCTTTCAGCGACAAAACTCTTTATGGCTTCTCATTCTCACAAATTTGCTCCTAGTCCTCCAGGATCTAAAATTAATAAGACAACACGGGACTAGGAGAAAATTGTTAGTAAGACAAGTTAAAAATTTGCAAATGTCCCTTTCCTAAAAAAGTGAAAAAGGAGAAAATTTGATAAACTATAGGCCACGAGGATCATTAAGAGGCTATAAAATGTTCATTTTTATGTTTATTTCATGTTCAGTGTTTATTATGAAAGTGACTGTATGCAAACTCATATATTCATGAAAATAGTGTACAAGTTTATATTATATCAGAAGAAATTAACTCCCCACACTGCATAATACACAAAATTGGAAATCAAAATGGTGTTGTTTACACCAAAGCACCAACTTATTTGATCATAAACTTTTTAAAAAACTCTAAAGATCAATGAACCAAATTTGATATACGGTAAGCATTAACCCCCAAAAAAACCAAGGATCCACCATCATTAATAGATTTGCTCACTTTTAGGTTTTCCTATCAGCATTGCTTCAATAGAATCTAGTAATGCAATGCTTGTGTATTTTAGTTTCAACAATCGGGTTACAAAATCATTTTTTTTTACATCCCGCTAGTTAGAATAAACAAAATGGGCTACTATGGTCTGTTTTAGGGCAGCTTCCTATGTATTTTACATCCAGATATTATCTTTGAATCATACCTTGATGTAGCTTGCACTGTGACAATGTATAAAATTATATAAAGGATCAACTAAAACAGAAATGGAGAAACCTTTCACCCTGGAGCAACCTTCAATCATAATTGCTCAGAATGTGCAACCATTTCCTTGCAGTTTGAGGAAGGAAACACACAAAATGTATATAAACCTAGTTAAAAGAAACTCTCTGAACTGCTCGTCCCCCAACAGAAGGATAAATAAAAGAGAAAAGCTGTGGGTTTCCTTATATATGCGACTGCTCCATTCACTTTGCATCCTCACTCTTCCCATCATGCCTCTTAGCTGTTCTCCAAATGTTAAGTGTAGTTCCTGGCTACCCAAATATTGCCACCCTTGAGCTAAAGGCATAACATTTGATTAGGATTAATCAAATCCAGGACTGAACCTCAATGGTACATCTAAAGTGCAAAGCCTGTGTACAAAAAAAATAAAATAAAAAAAAAATAGAATACATTCTTGAAGTAGGACTGGCATGATCCTAATTCAATCCAGTAAATTTTTTTTTGGGGTATGGACCGATAACTGGTGAGGAAGTGGTATTTACCCTAAATTGAACTAACACATGTTATGGGAAGTAATGGTATTTTCCTTGCAACATATTAAGTTCTTAAATTCCATTTGATTCTAGGTCAGATTATAACCTAATGGTTATAAACAGACTTGTATCATTGTACAACACCTCTTGTATCATTTGGGTGCTCATAAATAAACACACAGTATACAGTCATACTTCCGAGCTGCATTAATTTCGGTTTGTAAAATACCCTGATCTTTAAAAGCCATCTGAAATATTATTGTATATATATTTGAGGCTCCTTCAAGTTAAGCTTGACTCCTGGTAAATTTCTGGACCTGCCTTATGGTATTTCCATTTGGAAATAACGTGAAAATAATGTAATGCCATTGCATTTTTCTGGGATTTCTTTGTTTTGTTTTGTTTTAATTTCCCAATCCGAATCTGGTTTATAACAATAAAAAAATGCATTTTGTAATATGATTTTTATTATAATGGTGAAAACAAACGCAAACTAGATTCAGAGAAAAAGAAAGAATAAAAAGTGCAAAGAAAGAAAAAAGAAAGAAAAAGAAAAGGAATATATACAGAAGTTACTTCTGATATTCATCACAAATTAAAAACAAATTAATTTTTCACCCCGTATAAAGTTGCGAACAGATATTGCTTCTTCTTATAACCCATACTATATGAAAATTCCTAAATCATCAACTGTTCAGGCCTGATGTCAGCAAAAAGTCCTTAAAAGGTTACCAAAGAAACCATTTATACTATAAATATAAATTTATAGTATCCTTATTATAAAATCCTATAAATTTTATAGGAACATGTATTTTAATGTTGATCAAATAAACCAACTTTATATATCCTTTACTTGTAATAAGCTTGATATTTAATTCATTCTGATGTTGTAGGATTGGGTCCCTCTTCAGTTTTTCTTTTTTCCATTCCAAAGGCTTCTTCAAAGATTTAACAAACCTCTTTTATATATCCAATAAAAATGATCTGGGTCATTTTGGGGGGTTATTATTTGTAATTCCATTTTTCTTTTTTGTATCCAATAAAAAGTTCTTATCAAGACCATTTTTTTTGCTTTGTGATTCATATTTCCACTTTAGCTGCCTTCTCTATCTTGTAATCCGCACTTTTTCTTTCTTTCTTTCTTTTTTTTGGTTATCCAGTGTTTTTGGTTCTACTATGTCTACATAGGGTAAAATTTGTTTAGTGTTCATTTTGCATCTGTAAAACCTTCATTAGCATCTTTTGGGCATAGTCCACAGAAACAGATATGATTATTGACATTTCTGGCATTTTAGCATTGTAATTTTTGGCCCCATTCTTAAAATATTAAGTTTTTCAAATATAGTGTTTTGTGTCATTTTGTGAATTCTTGCATTAAATAATACTGGTTAGTACCGCCTTCTGAATAGGCAAATTATGGGAAGCAACCTCTGCCATTTCCAGCTTTTGTTTTTCTCCACTAATCCATATAGTTGTTTCGAGTGTGGAGCTTTTTTGTGTTAGTGATGAGTTCTAGTCTGTGCAGAAGCCTTGCTCTGAGTATGTGTGTGTATAGAGACTCCCCATTGTAGACAATCATTCAATTCATTCATACAATGAATTGAAGCACCGACTGATTATGTGCTATCATGTCATTATTGACTCTTAGTGACAGAGATAGTGATAGATTTCTGCCCATGACAATCTGTCCCTAACAATCTTTCAGGTCTTCTAACAGTGCACCCATCACCACTGTTAATTGAATCCATCCACTTTGCTGCTGGTGGTCCTCTTCTGCTCTTTCCTCCCACTTTTCCTAACATCCGAGTCTATCCCATGATCTTTGCAAAATGTGTCCAGAATAGAATAATTTAAGGATGATCGTTTGTGTTTTGGAGCATGAATGGTGATATGCTCTTGGCTCAATTCTAGGAAGGTTTATTTGGACGCGAGTCATGTTGAATAGATAAAGAACGCTTGGGAGAACTGAACTATGTAGTATGTTTTGTGATGCTTAGGTTCAAATTCAACCAGTAGGTCTTGAAAAACAAGTTTGTTATAGGCACCTTCCATTGGTGCTGCCTGCTAGTTTTGCAACATTTATGCAGTAATAGTCATAACTGGCAACTGAAATAGAATTATGAGTTCGAACATAAAAACACGATTGGCTGTTCCCACTTGCATTAACCTTCATTTAATTGCAGTCTTGGCTTTGAAAGCCCAAAGAGCTGAAAAGTGCTGTTAGCCTACTTTGTCACTTTTTCACATTAAGTAGGTGAATCAACCACAGTATGCATCCAGAAACATTGCTAATTGGTTGCAGAAGTACTAATGGTCAGACAATCACCCTTTACAGTAATGTGAATGGTGCTATCCTGGAAATATCTGCCTCTGTTATTTCCCACCCCCCACCCCCCACCCTTCACATGTAGTTCTTTCATTCTCACCAAAGGAGATTTGGGATGGTTACTGAACTAAAAGCTCTTGATGGAAGGAGCAAGAATGATTCTAAAGAAGGTAGACAGTTATGAAGAATCTTGTTTTCACTATGATAGTTTTTTAGGAGGTGAGGTCAAGGAAATCAAAAATTTAAAGGCAGCAGAAACAATTCTGGAATCCAGTTTAACTAGAATATTTAGATTCTCATAAGAGCAATAGCAATAGCGCTTAGACTTATATACCGCTTCATAATGTTTTACAGCCCTCTCTAAGTGGTTTATAGAGTCAGCATGTTGGACCCCAACAATCTGGGTCCTCATTTTACCAACCTCAGAAAGATGGAAGACTGAGTCAACCTTGAGCTGGTTAGGATCGAACTCCTGGCTGTGGGCAGAGTTTGCCTGCAATACTGCATTCTAATCATTGCCCCACCATGGTTCAGAGACCACATTCCTGCAGTTATGCCAGATATATAGTCTGAAGTATGTTTGAGTCGGTGTTTATATAAAAACACACGGGTTGTTACGGGGGCTTCTCATTACTCCTGTGATATATACTCCCAGATATATAGTTGAAGTATGTTTGAGTCGGTGTTTATATAAAAACATGCGGGTTGTTACGGGGTTGTTACGGGGTTGTTACGGGGGCTTCTCATTACTCCCGTGTGACACCTCTCCTGTGCGAGCTGCACTGGCTACCAGTGGTCCTTCGGGTCCGTTTCAAGGTGCTGGTGCTTACCTATAAAACCCTACATGGCTTAGGCCTGGGGTACTTGCAGGATCATTTCCTGCCATCCTCCCATCGTCCTGTGCGCTCCCATAGAGCGGGCCTCCTCAAGATGTCATCAGCCAGACAATGTCGGCTGGTGGCCCCTAGGGGGAGAGCGTTCTCTGTGGGAGCGCCGACCCTCTGGAATGGGCTGTCCACCGGCCTTAGGACAGCCCCTGACCTTCTCTCCTTCTGCCGCGGATTGAAGACGTGGCTCTTTCATCAAATGGGGTGATTTTAAATAATTTTAATCAATTTTTAATTGGATTTTTAATGTTTATGTAATTTTTGTTCCGTTCCTTGTAAGCCGCCCTGAGTCCTTCGGGAGAAGGGCGGCATATAAATTACATAAATAAAATAAAATAAATAAATAAAAATGAGTCAAACTCTCTGTGTTTGGGCACCACACACCCTCAGTATGCACACAAGAGATGGCGAGTATGTAAGGGCCAATGGTGTATGGCAGCAGCTGCAGCCTGCCGGCCCCTTGGTTGGCACACTCTAGGGCAGTGTAGCCTGTGCAACACAGGTGAGTTTATTACCTGTCCAAGCAGCAGACGGAGACAGAGGCATAGGGGGGAAGCTCACGATCCAGAAGTGTTGCACGGGCTGCAGGAAAGCCACGAGTTGATGGGTTGGAGTGGGTGGGAGGCCATAGGAGGCTTGTCTTCATGTGGTGGCACTGGGAGCAGATGGAGGCAGAGGTATGGGGGGAGAGGCAGGCGATCCCGATGTGCTATGCAGGCTGCAGACAAGCTGAGAGACACAAAGACGAGCCGTCCACGGCTGGCGGCCCACTCCGTCCCACTGTCTCTGAAGAAGCTATTTGGATGAGAAGCAAAACATCTTCAAAGAAAAACCAGAAAGTTCAGCTGCCACTTGAAAAGCACCCTTGGGTCTATTCCAAGTAGCATATAGTATTCTCCCTCTTCAGCTTTCATTTGCATTTAATGAAAATGTATGTGAACTACTTTTAATTATTTCAAAAGTTAGGCTAATTGCATTTATTTACAAGACCAAAATATGAACTTAAAAATAAAGAATTGATTATCGATTTAGTTTTAACAGCCGCCAATTGTGCAACACTGGAAAACTTTAGAAAATTGAACAACTGAGCTGTGGATTAGTAAAACCACATTAGAAAACAATCTCAGATAAAGTTAAAATAATGAAATTTCAGAAGCAAGAACCACAATTTTATCTAACTTGGTTGGATGCTATGTTTTACCTTAACAGCAATAAATTATAATCTGTTGTACACCTAATATGTGATAAATTTTCACATGTAGAGTACCTGAGTTTTATTTATATGGTAGTAATTTTTCTTCATATATATATTGTTTACACGGATTATGTTAATTCAACTACCTGATATTGTTGAAAAATGAAAAACCTACCAAAAATCAATAAAAGAAAATTTCTGCATAATAGATATTTATCTATCAGATTTATATATAGCTGCACATGAAAAAGTATTGAAAACCTGAGTCCATCTGTTACTGATTGATAGACAGCTACAAATAGGTACCAGTTACAACACCCACTCTCTGAAATTCTCTCCCACAGGAAACCCACTTAAAACAGCTATCTTGCCAGCACTTTGTAAAATTACTGAAGACTCTCTCCTCTCCACAGCCTTTAAATACTCTGTGATCCACTGCATTGATCAGATGGATTCTGCTGTGGCTGACTAGGGCTTAGTGGGGTCAATAGTTTGTTATTCAGTTTAGGAAGAAAATCTCTCGGCCCTGCTCAAAGGGTTGAGAGTTGGTACAAACAAACAGCATTGCTGCAGTATCTGAGCATGGGAACACAGCAACATTTATTCCTAAAACTGGGTACCGTTTTCAAGCTGGCTTTTGAATTTATAGAATTGTGTAAAGCAGCGGTCCCCAACCTTTCCAGCTTGGTGGCCTGGCCTGGCCCGGCCCGTGTGAGGGGAAAGGGGGGGGCTGTGAGTGGCAGGTGCACATTTGTGTGCAAAGCTCTATTTGTGCGAGTGGAGCAAGTGCGCCCTCCACTCACGTGAATGGAGCTTTGCACACAGCACAAGCATCCTCTGCTTGCACAAGTGGAGTTTTGCACAGGAGTGCAGGCACTCTCTACTCGAGAGAGTGCAGCTTCGGGTGCATGCACTTGCCCGCCATTTGTGCAAGTGGAGCTTCACGCACGTGCATTTCCCCATTTCTCCTGCAGCCTGGTTTTAGTGGGCTGTGGCCTGGGAGATCCCTGGTGTAAAAAACATTATTGTGGATTTTGTAATCCTCTGGGGTCTGCAGTGAGGTTGCTATGGGCCTCTCTTTGCCTCCTTAGTAAGTCCCTACCTGACTCCTTCATTTTCATAAGAGTCTTTGGATAGATTAAATATACAACAGGCAAAGCTAGCATGCTGCAAGGCACTAGCTGCCAATGTTATTTTTTTTTAAAAAAATCTCAGGACATTATTTATCTATACATACATACATACATACAATTTATATCGCTGCTCACCCAGTTTTCAGAAGTCTGGGAGGCTAACAATACATTAAAAACCAACACAGAAAACCCTAAAACAAGCATAAAAAAGAATTATAACAGGAACAACAACATCAGAACAAATGGCGAGATATAAAGTGCCAGAACCCACTAAAAACAGCATCTTTCATTTAAGCCAGGTGCAGTGAACATCCTGGCCATGGCACGTTGATTTTCCTTACCAGAGGGTACCAAAGGATGATTGAATGACCCCGGAATACTGCAACTATTATAAATACGAACCAGGTGCTAAGCATCCAAATTTTGAACATATAACCATGGGGATGCTGCAACAGTTGTGTGAAAAACAGTCATAAGTCACTTTTTTCAGTGCTGTTGTAACTTCAAATGGTCAGTAAACAAATGGTTGTAAGTTGAGGACTACCAGTTGTCCCAATCTTCAACAGAGGAAACAGACACACAAATATATAGACAGAACCAAGTGTTTAATTTTGCTTGGCCATGCATTTTTTTAAAAAAATTGATTTATATGTCGCCCTTCTCCGGAGACTCAGGGCGTCTTACAATGCGCTAAGCAATAGCTTTCATACTTTTGTATATTTTATACAAAGTCAGTTTATTGCCCCCACAAACTGGGTCCTCAATTTACCTACCTTGGAAAGGATGGAAGGCTGAGTCAACCTTTTCATGTTTTCTTGGTTTGCACTGGTACTGGAAGTAGATTTTTGTTCTTAGAATCCAATTGCACATTATGTGCCATACATTCACCCCTACATGTTTTTTTTTTAAATGTAAAAATAAGCATTTTTCTTCCTCCTCATTAGCATGTCTTATTTGGCAAGATTAACATTGTGCTGAAATGTGCTTTGCCATTTTTCAAAACTAACCCCCTCCGAAAATGACCTCTGATTTTCAATCTTATTCTCAGTCTGCTTGAAGATTTATTTTCATATTCTCTTCATGATATTTTTGAGTTTACTGTACTGTTGGAACTAGTGTGTGTGTGTGTGTGTGTGTGTGTGTGTGTGTGTGTGTGTGTAAAGGCAAGACGTTAATTGTGGCAATGTAACTGAAGTCTCCTTCCTTACTTCGTACATGTACAAAAAGGAGCATGAAGACAAAACAACAAAGCAAAGACCCAGAATTACAATCTGATTGTGTTAATCTTAGCCTTTACATTACAAAGGATGTGGCAAACTTAGATGACTTCATTCACCAGTAATTCCAATTATGGCTCATTATGTCAGCATAGGAAAATCATCACAAAAAATTAACCAACCGCAGCTTCACAGACACTTTATATTTGTCATCCAAGTTGACATTTTTGCTGGTAATGGTGCTTTCCTTTAATAGGTTTTGTGGAAGGCTTAAAACACATGCCAGTCACAAAGGCAGGCAATGCAGTTGCCTCTGTCCTCAAGCAGGAGCACAACACTTATTAAAATTCTTTTAACAAATTTTAAATTTTGTATTGGGATGTTTTTATTTTGGCTGTGCACCGCCATATATTACCTGAGTCCAGCAGGAGAAGGGCGATATACAAATTTAATAAAATAAATAAATAAAAATAAAATGCTGGATTGCCCTTATGGCTCAGCTACAGCTTTGAAACTTGTATTTATTTTTATTTCCCTGCATTGTTTAGGATATTTTGTAAATAATGCTACCAAATGCCACTTTCATCCTTCAGAGTTAATGAGCATTTTCAGTGGTTTTGGCTTATTATGAATCAACATTCATGCTCACTGCTCAGTCACTCCAGTTTTAGCACTTTTGACCAGGAGAAATATCTAAACCAGGAGTGGGCAATTAATTTTCCCAAGGGGCCATATGCGAAACTTGGACTGCTGTGGAGGGCTGAACCAATAGGGCCACTGCTGTGGGCTGGATAGAAACAGCTGAAGGGCCACATATGGCCCATGGGCCATAGATTGTCCAGGTCTGGTCTAAACGATTCTGGATATTTCTGTTCAACTCTTGATTGATTGTCTATGGAAAGTCTCAGTCACCCAGGTCATGGTTGTTCCAAAGGTGCTTTTTTAAAAAGGCAACTGGACTTTCTTTGTTGTTATTTTTCATGAAGATGTTTCACTTCTCCTCCAATAAGCTTCTTCAGTTCTATTCTGTTCTGTTCAGTTCTTCTCCAGAACTGAAGAAGCTTCTTGAATGAGGAGTGAAACATCTTCAAGGAAAAGCAAAGAAAGACCAATTTGTCTTTTGAAAAAGCACCTGTGGAATTTTTTTGATTGATTATATGTCATAAAGTTGTTGTCTCTTAGCAGTAGTGGGTTCCACTTACCTTTGCTATTGGTTCAGAATCAGGAGTATGAGCACACGAACGTGTGCTCGCTTCATTCACACACAGCGCTTCTGTGCATGTGCAGAACCTTCTGCGCATGCGTACAGCATCCATGATGATGTCCAGGTGGGTGGGCGGAGCCTCCCACCGCCGCCACTACCAGTAGAAACCCACCACTGCCTCTTAGTGAGCACATAGATAGATTTTTCTCCATGATGAACTGTTCCCAACCTGGTCTTTCAAATTGTCCAAAGGTGCACCCATGGACTGTGTAACTGAGTCCATCCATTTTGCTACTGTTCATCCGTCTACCTTTCCTGGAGAGCTAAGTCTTCCCACCAAAGTAGAATAATTTGAGCCTGTTAGTGTCCCATACTCACAGGTTACAATTTGATTTTCTCTTTACAAATCAAAATCTTAAGCCAAGCATAGATTTTGATTTCAGATTTGTTAGAAGAGCAAGAAGTCAAGAGTCTTGGTTTCACACACACACACACACACACACACACACACACACACACACACACACAGAGGGAGGGAGGGAGAGAGAGAGAGAGAGAGAGAGAGAGAGAGAGAGAGAGAGAGAGAGAGAGAGAGAGAGAGAGAGATTGAATTTTCAGTACACTGAAAGGACTGTACTCCAAGATGATTAAGAAGTAAGCAGGAATAAGGTGACTTTAAATTAATTAATACTCAAATTGAGCTTAATTAAAATATAAGCTTCATTTAAACAAGCACGGTCAATACCAATTATTTCCCCACCCCCATATAATAATTTTCTTCCTTTATCATACTAGAAGTTACAAGCATTGGAGGAGATCTGGAGTATGGCTGGATAAACTTGCAGCTGAACGGTTGAATCTTATGATAAATCTTTTGGTTTTTTTTTTTAATTTAACCTTACTGGGAAATGCTAGGGAATTCATTATGGACCTCTTGCATGTAAAACATGTGTTTTATCACTAAACTATACCTGATCATCTTTTTGAGGCAAATCTTGGTGATCTAAGAACCAAACTCAAGGCCGTATTTCAATTCCTGAGCATAAGATGCTCAAATATCCTTAGCCAGCCCTGTATGCAAATCATGTAAGACATGGAACTCTTGATTTCTTCTGATTCTCTTTACAGTATCCTTATGCCACCAGTTTTGTTGTCATGCAGAGCCTCTAAATTATCAAAGGTCCTTTCCCCAACCTTGTTTTATTCTTCATGTTCTTTCAAGCTTGTGTATAGCAGGTAATTTCCTTCCCAGATATGCTGCATGCCATACCAAAGCCTGGAGGTCACCAACAGATAATTATTAAGCATCATTGTTACAGCAATGCATTACAAATACAGCTACCTTGTATCATATGCTAACAATGAAAAGGCCAAGAATGTGCGTTTTTCCCTGACCATAGCTAATTGGCTGTCAGAAACTAACGAGGAGCCCTAATGAACACCGCCAGTGCTGTCATTTGTCTTAGCGATCTGAGCGCAAACTCTTGCTGGAGGTTATTGCTTTAAAAAGTGTAAGCTCTTCCGTCACCAGTAATGACCCTGCCATCTGCAGGATTTTCCCTCAACCAGAAACCCCGTCGTCCATGTTTTGGATGCCAAGGAAATGGCACTATCTGATGCTGAAGAATCAATACTGTGTTCACCATGCACGTTGAGATGAGTTGCTCTGTACAGTTGCCATGGTAATACGTTCAGCTATTGATCCAGCCATTGGGATTCCAGGGCAAAATACTGCTCATAGTGGAGGCAGAACCTCTCATTCTGGAAAACTAAGCTGTATTTTCTCATATAGCAGGGATCTCCAAACTTGGCAACTTTAAGATTTCTGGACTTCAGTTCCCAGGATTCTCTGAGTCAGCATGGCTGGCTCAGGAATTCTGAGAGTTGTAAAATTGTCAGGTTTGCCGATTCCTGTCATATGGGAATTACTTTTCTTTCTCAGAAGGTTACTGATAAACTCCTCCTTCCTTCTTGCTATTATTCTCAGCCCCTCTATATTTGAAACCTGCTTCCCCTTCTGAACACACGAACAAATGTGCTCAACAAATACAGCCACACCATTGTGTATTCACTTACCTTGACAAGAAGTGTTCTTGAGATAAAAATACTTCATTGGGAATCGGAAATGCTTTCTTTATAAGCTCAGACAACAAAACACAGGCATAGAACAAACTTATAGAATCACTCTCTGTAATAGAAAGTATAGTTTATTAGGAATTTGGGAGGGGAAACTTTGTGATCAGGTCCATAAGTTTAATATAACATATTTTTTTCACATGTGCCCTGTTCAACTATCTTTTCACAGCGGCACCAGGGGTGAAATTCAGCAGGTTCTGACAGGTTCTGGAGAACTGGTAGCGGAAATTTTGAGTAGTTTGGAGAACCAGCAAATATCACCTCTGGCTGTCTCCAGAGTGGGGAGGGAATGCAGATTTTGCAGTACCCTTCCCCTGGAGTGGAGTGGGAATGGAGATTTTGCAGTATCCTTCCCCTACCATGCCCACCAAGCCACACCACGCCCACCAAGCCACGCCCACAGAACAGGTAGTAAAAAAAATTGGATTTCACCATTGGTTAAGAGATCTTTTTCACTAGATGCTACTAACTTTTTAATACGTATCTCAGAGAGGGTGCTGTACTGCCAAGAAAGCCATATGATAAGTATAGAGAAGTATTCATGAATGGTTTAAAAAAAATCAAGATGGCGTTTATGATTAATGTCCCACCCTGTTTCTATATTTGTCATGTGTGTCAAGTATTCTGCTACAGCACAAGACTTCAGAAATAATAGAGGGAGTACTCTGGCATCAACTTTAGGCATTGTTGGGCAAAGCTTAATGATGCTAGTACCTTCCCCATTCTGGAGACTTGGTCCCTTCATTTTCTTTTCCACATCTCTCACCCTGGGCCCACAAGAGCACTGGGCACTATTTACTTTTACACAATGCTCTTGTTACAGTCATATAGTACCTGGTGTTCAAAGGAAAGATGCTAAGATGGCATTCCTGTCTTCCTCTGAGTTGTAGTGATCTGCAGCATCTGTTAAAATTTATCTATTTTCAGCATAAAATTATCTAACATCATAGTAGAATTAGAGGTCATTATAACTCATGGCCACCAGCAATGTGATCCTTCACAATTTTGTCAAATAACACATTACTATCCACATCCTACTTAATTTTATTCACTTCTATGTTACCATTCACCTTGGTTTTCCTATTCCAAAGCCCCCATATTGTAAATTTTTCATCACAGGAGAATTGCATTTTGACTGATAATTTTTGTCACTCCTTTTTTGCTGTTTTGACACAGTAAGTGACAGTAATTAGAAACTTTGGCTGATTTAGCAAAAAATAGGACCATATCTGATTAATATTTGATAGATCATCAGAAAATCTGTATCTGCAAAAAACAAAAACAAAAAAACCTAACCCTTTTACTGCCAAGAAGACTATGAATAGTCTAAGAATATGGCTCTCCACATGGGGCTCCCCTTGAAGAGCACTCGGAGGCTCCAACTGGTCCAGAATGCGGCCGTGCGGGTAGTTATGGGCGCATCTTGTTATGCTCATGTAACACCTCTCCTGCGCGAGCTGCACTGGCTCCTAGTGGTCTTCTGGGTGCAATTCAAGGTGTTGGTCACCACCTTTAAAGCGCTCCATGGCATAGGACCAGGATACTTACGGGACCACCTTCTGCCACCAATAGCATCCCACTGACCAGTCCGCTCCCACAGAGGGGGACTCCTCAGGGTACCATCGGCCAAGTTATGTTGGCTGGTGATACCCAGGAGGAGAGCCTTCTCTGTCGGAGCTCCTGTCCTTTGGAATGAATTGCCTCCGGATATTGGTAACATCTCTGACCTCCGGGTCTTTCGCTGTGCCCTCAAGACCTTACTGTTCTGACAGGCGGGGCTGTCTAACTGAATGATTTTAAATTGGGTTTTAATATTGGGTTTTTAAAATTTGGCCAAAACTATTTATTGATTTTAATTAATTTTAACTATGATATTGTATATTTATGTTTTTAATCTTGGCTGTACACCTTCGGGAGAAGGGCGGTATATAAATAAAATTATTATTATTATTATTATTATTATTATTATTATTATTATTATTATTATTATTATTATTATTATTATTAGTCTAGCTTGATTTTTAAAATCTTTTTCTTCTATTTTTCCTCTTTCAAATGTCCTTTTGGATGTACAGAGTTCAAAATAGAATACAATATTCAAAATGTGATTGTGACTGATTAATTGATTACGGTATGTGCCATCAAGTCAATGTCAACTCTTAGCAGTCTCTTAGATAGATCTTTTCCAGGATGATCTGATCTCATCCTGGTCCTTCAGGTCTTCCAATGGTACACAAATAATGCCTTTGTCCAACTTGCCATTGGCCATTCCCTTCTTCTCTTTACTTCCACATTTCCCAGAGCTAGGTCCTCACATAATGTGTCTGAAGTAGCATAATATGAGCCTGATTATTTATGCCTCAAATGAGAATTCTGGATTGATTTGTTTGGTGAGCCATTTGTTTGTTTTCTTGGGTGTTCATGGTATCCTCAAGAGTCTTCTTCAATAGCTTCCAACAACTTCTTAGATAAAAAAGCTGGAATGGGATAACTCACCCTGGCTGACTTGCTCCTTCCAACTTGCCATGGGACGACTCACTATGGGACATTTCAACATGGAGATAACCATACTGTTATCCACCACTGTGTCTTTGACAGACTCACAGACATCCACCAAGCTGTCTGCCACCCGATTTGGATGCCGAAAATAAATGCAGAAAGCAAAAATGTAATATAAACTTGGTGAACTGCAATGCAGAATGCCAGTTTCTGTCACTTTTATTTCCATGAATGCTTCAATGGCCTACAGGAGCAGAATACAGGGTGGGTGATGACATCACAGTGCTTTATCTAGAGGTGAGATTCCTGCTGCCCTCCCTCCTCCCCATCAAGAAGGCAAAGGACTGATGGTATAGGTGAAGACATTCTGAGCAAATAAACTTGTTTGATCTCTGCTGTTGTTAAACTTAATTTTAAATGCCTAGGGGACAACCTGCAACCTGCTGGGTCATCATTTCAGATCTTACCAGGATCCTCAGCACCTTCAGCAAGGACGAAGCTGCCAATGTGATGCCTTCGCTTGAAAAGCTGGACATACACTCAGAGATCGTATCGCACTCATGTCAGAGGCACTGAGGCGCTTCTGGGTTGAAAAGATCATTGCCCAGGATAAGCCTAGCTGGGGGCTCCTTTAATGTCCCTGGCAGGAGCTGGAGTGCAGGACGGGAGCTCACCCCACCCCACAGCAGCACTCAGGTCTTAAACACAAGCTTACTGCTTGTGAAGCCAGCATTCTAACCACATGAGCCATTGTGTTCCTTCACACTCAGGGATAACCCCTGTTGAGTGACACTGTACAGCACAGACAAATGACAGCACAGGCAGTGATACATGACATTTTGTATTATGTCATAATCTATTATCTAACTCTGGATAGATGCTAGGTATGCATCCCCATATACCCCAGAGCAACTGTGTAGCTTTGAATATGAATGGTTGCAACTTAAAAAAGAAAGACCCTGAGAGGTCTCAGATGTCTCAGACAAAGTCTGTTGAATATAAGAAAGGGGGGAAAATGAGAGGAGAAAGATTCAGGGAAGGCATCAAATCTTCCAATGAGAACTGAACATAGAGAATGTCCTTGAAGTGCTAAATGAATGGGGGAGGGAGAGGGAGGGAGAGAGGGAGGGAGGGAGGGAGGAAGAGAGAGAGAGAGAGAGAGAGTGAACTAATGGAAGAGAATAGAAGGGATGCTTACAAAAACTGGCTTCCTATCCCTTTAATGAGAAACCAGGATGGAGAACAGAGGCTGAGAAGATGGTAAATTGAGAGGCAACTCAGTGATCTACTTGATCCCTCTAACAGAGGAGATCACGGAATGATTCGTGTCATAGAGAAACTGGTTATGTTCATACATATTGGGGAAAAGACCAAACTGCTGTCCTTACACTACTTAAGTTTAAGTTTGGTTAGAGACTTTTGGGGAGGGGGGGGTGACTGTGTTGTTGCACACCTGATACTGACATCTGATTTTGGTGCTCATTCAAGAATTGTGTTTGAGTCTTAATAGGTCAGATCTGCCCTTCTACCTCTCTGTCCATGCACCTATGGTTAGAATTGTGTCTTGAATGTACAGGTAGTCCTTGACTTATGATCACAATTGAGACCAGAATTTCCATTGCTAAGCAAAGCAACAGTTAAATGAGTTGCACCCAATTTTACAACCTTACATAGCTCTACAATTCCTTTACCCACAAAAAGTGCCAGGTTTGAAGTTATACTGTAGTACATGAATATGGTGACTGGTTGTGGCAGGCACAAGGATGGAAAAGTTTCTCCCCTTGAGCAGTGTTTCTCAACCACAATAACAACTTCAATTCCTGGGTTTGGGGGACTCCAGCTGAGGAACATGCTGTCTGGGCAATTTTCAGAATCTACACATCTTAACAGAGGGATATGGTGGCTCAGTGGCCAAGATGCTGAGCTTGTCAATCAAAAGGTCGGCAGTTCAGTGGTTCGAATCCTTAGTGCCATATAATGGGATGAGCTCCCGTTACTTGTCCTAGCTTCTGCCAACCTAGCAGTTCGAAAGCACGTAAAAAGTGCAAGTAGAAAAATAGGGACCACCTTTGGTGGGAAGGTAACAGCGTTTCGTGCACCTTTGGCATTTAGTCATGCCAGCCACATGACCATGGAGACGTCTTCAGATAGCGCTGGCTCTTCGGCTTTGAAACGGAGATGAGCACTGCCCCTTAGAGTTGAGAACGACTAGCACATATGTGCGAAGGGAACCTTTACCTTTACACATCTTAAAGAAGGTAAATTGACCAACACTGCTCTATACAACTTTGTTCTGTTCAGTTGGTCCCTTTGGCTCTTGAATGAGGCCCTTTGAAACCTCCAAAATGCAGACAGGACCAGGAAGAGGAAAGAGTCAGGACAAAGCTTACCACTGAATTCATCCAATCATACCATAATTATCCCCCACAGTTCACAATTTTCCACATGTGTTAATGAAATGTACAGCTTTCAAGCACGGCATGGAGAATTGGAATGGGGAGAATATTCCCTAACAGTATTTGAACTTGGGGGCCTGATTTGGGGAGGTTTGTGCCTGAACTAATTTTATATAGAATAGAAACAGTGGAATAGGTTGCCATAAAATGAGAGGATGGCCATTGTTTTGAAAGGTGATCAGACAACTTCATGGAGCATTGCTTTATCAATAGCCATTAACCTTGATGGTTGTTCATTTCTACTGAAATCACAGAGAGCATTGTCTCAATTCCGCTTAGGCCTATCCAACTACATTTTTTTCCCACAGCACTGTAAATGTCAAATGTGCTTAGCTTTCAATCCAATTCATCTTGGCTCTGATAGCAACTCAATTCAGCAAGAATTGTAAAAGGAAGAGGAAAGGTCTCTCTCCATTCTTCTGTGTCAGTGCTTTCAATTTTAGACAAGTTTTCGACATAGTTTCCAGGTTTCGAAGGTGGTGTGTAGCAGTAGTGGTTTTCACTTACCTTTGCTACTGGTTCGGAACTGTGAGCACTCGCGCACAACACTTCTGCGCATGTACAGAACCTTCTGCGCATGCACAGAGCATCCATGATGACATCGAGGCAGGTGGGCGGAGCCTCCCACTGCTGCTACCGATTCACTCGAACTGGGGCAAACCGGTAGAAACCCACCACTGGTGTGTAGAGCTGATTTTCAGATACTAACCTCTTAGAATCATCGGGCTGGAAGGGACTTTGTGGTCTTCTACGTAAGGCAGGAGACCTTATTGCATCCCAGACAAATAGATATCCAATCTTTTCTTGAAGACCTCCAGTGATGGAGTCCACACAACTCCAGGAGGCAAGCTGTTCCACTGATTAATTGTTCTCACTGTCAGAAAATTCCTCCTCAGTTCCAGATTGGATTTTTCTTTAATAAGTTTCCATCCATTGTGTCTTGTCCTGTCCTCTGGTGCTTTGGGGAATAGGTTGTCTTCCCTGTGATAGCCCCTCAAATATTGGAAGACTGCTATCATTCACCTCTATTTCTTCTCTTTCTCAGACTAGACATATTTAACTCCCACAACTGTTTATCGTGTGCTTTAGCCTCCAGTCCCCCAATTATCTTTGCTGTTCTTTTCTGTACACCTTCTAGAATCTCATCATCTTTTTTGTATCTTATTGGCCAGAACTGGATGCAGTATTCCAAGTGTGGCCTCACTAGTGCAGTACAGATAAACCTTGAGGTGTGATAGGCCATTTAATGAACATTCAAAATTACAACAGACCCCCTAAAAGTTACAATTGACCCCATTTCAAAGTTACGGTGGCTGTAAAGGGCTTTCAGTCATACACCCTTACAACCCACCACAGGTTGTTGCAGCACCCTTCCACCTCTCTCCCCGTCTCTCCCTGCTGAAAACCTGCAGTGCTTGGACCTCCTCCCCACATGCCCATCACACTCCACACTTACCTTTTGAAGTTCTCCTGATCTCATGTTATGGAAGAAGGGCAGGCGCTCTGTCCTTGGGGCTGTGTGGCAAATTTTGAGAAGACCAAGTCTGTGTAAGTTGGAAGCACTCAAGATAACATGCCTATATAGTCTCTGGCCAGGCTGTAGAACAAGTCCAGCAATTTATTTATCTTGAGAGCATTATGTCTATTGATGGAGGTATAGATAAGGATATTGACTATCAAATAGGAATGACAGTGGCTATGTTTCAATGCATGTTGTTCTATGGCAGCCATAAGTACTACCACAGAGATAAAACTCTGCAAGAGTGTTGTCATACCAACTGCAATATATCCTTGTGAAACATGGAAGTGTACAACCAAGATGATTAAACAGTTAAATTTTTCCCAACAATGCTGTTTTAGAAGAATCCTTCTCATTTCATATCGCAATCACATCACTAATGAAGAGGTACTATGAAGATCAGATTTAGAATATCTATTGAGAACTGTGAATTAACTTTGAATGTTCCTTGTTGGCCATATCTAAAGACCAGCATCCAAAAGTTGCACTATGTTGGATACCTTCCTGGAGGAAAAACAAGGCCGGCCTCAGAAAACTTGGTGCCAGACACTTAAGGAAGATCTTAAGATGATTAATTTCTCTTGGAACGATACCGAAAATACTGCAAATGATTGAAACCACTGGAAACAGTCACTGCCCAATGTGTTCCGCACAGGACCTAATGATGATAGCCTATCAATCAAAGTTTATTTATGGAGACCAAACACAATTAAAAAAAAAGACCACCAACAAAATAAATATAATTAAAACAATTTTAAAGGTGCAAGAAAGTCCTGAAATAATTAACAGAATCAAGAACTTGATGGAGGAACCTGACAGCTTCTAAGAGTTTTGGCTGTTGACAGACATTTTGCAACCCTCATAGAGCTTTTTGAAGAATGATCACCCAAAGAAGGATAATGGCCTCTTGGTCATAAAGAGAACTAATGTAATTGTAAATGTTGAGTTTGATCACTACTGGGTGTATAATTGATATTTTAATAACACATGAGAAACAGATTTTTCTTCCATGTCTGAACAGTTTTCATATGGGAGACTCACATATCTTCCAGTTGTGCCCTAATTGATAGTGGGCCAATTTGGGCCAGGCTAAATAGTTACTCATGAGGGGCAAGTAGAATATTGAAGACATATCTAGGGGCAATTGACACAAAGAAGGCAATTGTACTATAAAAGGGATGGGCAGCATTGGCTCTATTGTGTTTGGGTGTCTAAATCCCAAATGCTCTGCTTCAGTTCAACTGAAGTTTCATTGATGCCTGAAGCAGATAAGGCTGGCAAAGAAAGACTGTGCTATGTCATATCATCATTAATTCGTCTTCTCACAGTACAAGAGAACCTGTCTAGCGAGGTGAGGTAGACCAAGGAAATTCCCAATGGATTTGCTTCAGCCAAAATCTGAGATGACAAAATCTTAATTGGGCCCCAAGGGAAATGCAACCTAGCTCTAGCTCTATTAAAACATTAGAGATTAAGTAGTAGACTTGTAAGTATGATTTTTTTTAAAAAATGGAATTGCTTCCAAGTTAGAAGACATAGACATACAGCTGAGCAACATATAAAGTCATACTCAGAACTTTAACTTTAAATAGTTTAATGGTTGCTGGGACGTAGAGTAATTATTTCTAGACACAAATTTAGCAATTGCAAGGGATTGAGGCTCATTAGAGTGGTGAAAAATTTAAAGAATAAAGGACAATATGTGAAACACGATATGGATACAGTGGGAGCAAACATGATTTGTAAGGTTAGAAAAAGAAGGTATAGTAAATGGCGTTGGTACAACCTAGTAAGTTTCTCTTAGCTCCTGTCTTTTTCTGCTTGCTATTTCTTACTACTTTTCTACATGTTGTATAACGATGCTTATCTTGAAAGAAAACAGCATGATTGGTAGGTGTGTAAAAGGATGGAGTTAAGAGAAAAATGTCACATCAAGAATAGGCTAGGAAAATAGACTAATCTTTCCTTTTCTTCTTGAAGAATATCAAAGATGTCTTCTTGCATGTTCCTTGTTTGTTATTTAAATCACTGTGTGCACAATGCTTTACAGCAATCCATATTTGAAGGGCAAAAGGTGATTTGATCCAGGTGTGGGCATGTTCATAGATCCTGTCAGGAGTACCTTAACCAAATGCATCCTTTCTCAGGAATGTGTACCAGTTGCAGCAGGCATCCCTGTAGAGCCTGCGTGTAACATCTTGCCGCGTCATGTTGCCGTAGCGTGACATTTCGCAACAATTTCCCCATTTGTGGAGCTGGGATGGGTGTGGCGCATCCGGCTCGTGGGCCGCCAGTTTGACACCCCTGCTGTAGAGCAAAGAAACGATAGAACTGCTTTTAGATGCTTGTGGTAGTGTTACACACATGTTCTGAATTAGATTTGGATCTTTGCAGAAGCCCTAATTTACAGAATGAAAAAAAAAAGCAGATTTCCCTCAGGGTCCTTCAAAAATTTAGTATGGGGAATGAAGAAATGGCCAAGCTCAAATTATCGTGCTTTATACACATTATGTGAAGACTTAGTTTTCTGGAAAAGACCCTCATGGAGAGAAATGTGGAAGGAAAGAAAAGAATAGGATCACCAGCAACAAGATGGATTATCATGAAAAAATGTGGTTGCTATGGGTCAAAATCAACCTGATGGCACAGAAATAATCAAATGGTAAAAGAATGGAGGAAAAAGAAGAATTGCTTACTATTATAAGACAAAAAGTCTTCTTAATGCTCACGTTTATTTTATCTCATTCTTCAAACAAACTTGAATGAAAGCAACACTCAAAAGGATGAAAAGCATATGAAGAGTAGACATTTCTCAAGGAACACACTAATTAACACTACCACCTTGCACAAATTCCTTGATTTATTTTGAGGTGTAATTATGGCAGTAGAGTCATTCAATGTTGAACAAATCGGTTGCGCAAGTTGCCTTTAAAAAGATGGGCATTCACCTTTCACAAATCTCAACTTACAAATGTTTGGAGGAAAACATACAGTATATTATTTGAACAACCTCAGTGTGGACATGATGGAACTGGAGCATGCTTAGTTCAGTTTTTCTACTATCTGAAAAAAGCTATAATTTTGATAAAAAGGAAAAAGACATCACAATGTAATCAATTTTTCCTCTGGAATGCAATTTATTAGTATATTGCTGTCAACAACATTTATTGTATTTTATAGATTCAGATGTCTACTTATATCTATCAATTCTCATGTATTGATTTAAATATGCAAGAGTGATGTTTACCTGAAAGAAAAACGACCTCTATTCAACACATGTCCCAAAACCCAGTCATTCTCTGTCACACATATGTATTATCCTCCGTCCTTCCACTCAAAAAAAGGAAAAAAAAAAAAAAGGATAGGAATGGGTTAAAACAGAAAGGCTTGATATGCTGAGAAAGGAAGCAAAGAAAAAGGAGGACAAAATCGGATAGAAATTTATCCAAGGAGAAGGAGTAGGTTGATGAAGAAGGGAAGCAAAGTATCCCAATTGACGGATTATAAAAAGAATTAAATCGCCCTAGACATAGCTAATCAGCTGGCTATCTTCAAAATCCCCAATCTTTCCAGTTTTGTCAAAGTGCCTGGTGAGTTACAGAGGGCAGAGAGGAGGCCCAAGTCCTGCAGGAACCCAGCAATGGGGGGGGGGGAATAAAGGCCTGTGGGGATCCGTTGGGGGCAGAAAAAGCAGGTCCAAGGACTGTGAGAGGCAGGAAGCAGAAGAAGAGGTGGCTCAAGGGGTGGGCGAAGCCTTGGGAGACCTGGGGCAGCACTGCACAGACCGTGTTAGGGAAGCAGAATGGACTACTTTACTGCTGGGCTACATGGCATAATCCCAGAAGCAGCCGCCATTTTCCATATGACCACAATTCAGTGTGGCCACTCAAAAAATAGCAGCCGCTTCTAGGATTAGGCCACATGACTGAGCAATGAAGTGGCTTGCTGTGCTTCCTTAACCTAAGCTCCAGAGCTCAGGAGATCTTTGGAAGGTAAGTGAAGACAAGGGTGTTGGGTCTTTTGGGGTGGGAGAAAGGCCCGAGGACTGCCGGGACCGAGTGAGGAGGGGATGGGGATATAGCCGCGGGAGAACTGCAGCATCCCTGAAGTTGGTCATAAGGGCAAGCAGCAGCAGTAAGTTCAGGACTAGATCATAAGCAGCTCTCGGGAGGAACAGGTCTACTGTAACTTCAAATGGCCACTAAGTGACAGGTCATAAGTCAAGAACTACCTGTAATGTGGTCCACATGTTTATCTAGAGATAACATGTGAACTACTTCTATGAGTTAGGATTAATTCATAACATATTTTTCAAATACAGTCCTCGACTGCTAAACGATCCTTTATTTTGTCATGTCATTCATTTGGAATTACATCGTTATGTATCAAGAGACCAATATATTATATAAAAAAGCTTTTATAAACATAAAGTGACAGGCTTAACAAATTATTCTCCAGATAATAGTTGTGCAGTTCATCCTTAAAGTATTATATGCATTGAATGCATTTGCTTTCCTTGTGGCGAATTTGTTAAAGGAGAATTTGGTAATTAATGCGGAAGAAGTACAAATAGGAATGGCTTAAATTCAAACACATCTGACTGTTGGCCACCAGTAAGGTGAGGATTGTTCTCAAAAAATGGGGGAATTGGTTTGTAGAATGCTATCAAGAAGAAAAGGCAGATTACACTACTAATTCTTCCACTTCTTTATGGCTTCCTATATTTGAATGATTTATTTGATTTACCCTCACACAGAAACCATTTACGTATTTTTCCCTTACTTCAGTTATTGTCTTTTGTTGCAAATTTCCCTAATCTGCTACTCTTCAGAAGTTTATAGCTTATTAGATCAGGGGTGAAATGCTACCAGTTCGCTCCGGTTCGGGCGAATTGGTAGTGATAAGAACTACCGATTCGGGTGAACCGGTAGTAAAAAAAAGCTACTGGTTCAACTGAATCAGTAGCTTTTTTTTTTTTTTACTACTGGGTCGCCCAAATCGGTAGTATACTGAAACCGGTATTTCCAATGATCAGCTGTGCAGGGGTTTAGTTTCGCTAGAAAGCAGGAAATCCTGCTTTCTAGCAAAGCTAAATCGCACACCACAGCCGTTTCCCCCCTGCTGTTCTACTTACCTTCCCAAGCCTCCTTTTGGTGCGTACTATGTACGTGCGTGTGCGCGCGCACAGCATGCATTTGGTGCACACTGTGCATGCACATGCAGTGTGTGTTTGATGTACAGCACGCATGTATGGCCTGCAAACTGGTAGCAAACCGGTTTGGATTTCACCACTGTATCAGATGGCATAGTCACTATTGATTGGGAATTTGGGGTGCTGTAGATTGATACCTCTGACAAACCCAAAGCTGATTTATAAATTTCATTCATATGTAGATATTGATAGTAATGTAGAAGAAAAAAACCCACAAAAAGAAGTTATGGCTGCCATTCTCTTGTTTATACTTTGGAGGACACAGTTTACAGGCAAGATAGCTGTATCATTTAGCCTCTGTGCTTTACAGCTCTTTGGTCTCATTCCTTGTGAGGGAAGTAAGATAAAGCTCTGTTCTTAGGCTGGTTACTGATATATGGTATCCAAAGTGTGAAGGGAGTTAAAGGGATAGACAGCGGATATGTTGAAAATATTATATCCTGATGTTTTATTAATTCTATCAGTGGGGGAGGGGGGGCAAAGTAGCTTGATGTCTACTATTTGATGTCCGGGCTATCAACATAATAATTTTAAATTGGGGTATTTTAAATTTTTGGGGTTTTAGACCGGCCAAATCTATTTAATTATTTTAATTTTTAATCATTGTTGTGTCTTGTGTTTTTAAATTGGCTGTACACCGCCCTGAGTCCTTCGGGAGAAGGGCGGTATAGAAATAAAATTATTATTATTATTATTATTATTATTATTATTATTATTATTATTATTATTATTATTATTATTATTATTATTACTTTTACCTTGAGATTCCACTCCTTTCTGATTCTTCTTGAAGGAGGAGCCATAAATGGCCAAGTGCCACACTGGAAAATTGTTGAACAAGATCCAAAGGTGCTCCATCAACCAAGGAACTTCATTCATTGCAAATTATGCTTTCGTAACACAAGGAAAATCAAAGGCTTTCAGTTTAAGCAGAAAAAGCAAGAGGTGTCATGTGATTCAGTATTAGGAAAGAAACATGTCAGAGTGTTTGCAGCGTGACTAATATTAGGAGACAACCCAGGAGCAAAACACAGCACACAGAGACTTAGACATTTAACAGTGGTTTATATACAAGACATATACAGAAATATACGTGGTTGCAAATACCTTACAAGCAATCAATCTTCTTCTTAACTCTACACAGAGAACTCAGCAAAGTAAACACAGAGAGATATACACGAAGAGAGAGAGATACACCCTCTCATGGCTGCCTTTATATAGACACCTCTTAAAGTGGTAAAAGACTTGTGAGGATCCCTTCAGAGGCAACTGGCTATACCAATGCTGATTCATTCTCATTGCATCAGCCTTACATTTCATCTGCTTTACAGTTCCATCAGACTTACATTGGCTGGTCAACTTTAAATCATCATTACCCTGACAAAACAGAATAATATCCTTGCATACTATCCCTGCCTTACTTCAGTGGAACTTACTGAAGAAAAAAAAATTATGGGCTTTGGGAAACTCCTGGTTCCTGACAGCAGAGGAGAAAAAGCACACTTCAGCATCTGAGAGGATAGTATCCACTCAATTCCAATTTAATCCTGAGAGAAACTATTAAACGTTTCATTTTCAAAGCTCTGATATCTGTATTTGCTGAATGATTTATTTCTAAGACATTAACTAGGAGGGACAAAACTCTTTGACCTCAGGCAAACAAATTGTGAGACACAAGCTTGTTCCAGGTTGAATCTGCCTTTGTGAAATGTTCATGCAGCTTTCCCAGCAGGGGCTCTTTGTAAAGTCAGAAAAGAAACCGAGTCGAATATCCAGAATGATTCCAATCGGCTATAATAATAATAAAAAAAACATTTATTGCATCAACTTCTCACCCCAGCTCTTATTAATAAAGCATAATAATGCTGGAGTAGGTTAAAGGCCATCATTTGCAAAATAAGAATTTTTCACAAAAACTTATATTAAAGCCTTAATTATTCATTACTAAGATTTGTCATGGGAAAATATTGACTGTGGTATATTTCAAAAAACAGACCAGGTGTGCTTTTCTTGAAGGTTAATGGTTGGAGCATTTGCTTTCATTAGCATTCCTAAATATAGCAGCCTTTTATGTATATGTTAAGTCCCCACTCCCAAGCCCATTGCTTGGTTGTGGGTGGCAAGAAAATATGTTTTGAGTGAGAAGTGTGTATGTCCATTGGTGGGGATGGACAAGCGGGGGAGAGGGCAAATGACAAACTGTGCATGACATAGAACATCATCATGCAAAGGCTATGATTTTCTTCCTTGCATCAGCTCTTAGGACATAATGTGGTGTTTGACTGATGATAATACTGCATGTGCTGCCATTTTGGTCTCATGGCAGTTTGCTATGGATGCTGTTGGAGCTGTGAAGTGACAGTAAAGATGTAGCCCAGAGAATAAAGCCCCTCCTCAGGCAAGCCAAGGCAAGACAATGGCTTTGCTTAGCTGTCACATAAGACAGGGTTGACTAGCAAATTATGCAACTTGTAGAAAGCTGTTTCCTTATCTGGAATTACATACATAAAATACAGTCAGGATAAGTGATGACTGTGTTCCAATTTTACCGAAGATAAGAGCAAAGAAGGTCCAGCCTCAAACTATTTAGGTTTCTTTGATTAGCAGCATGACTAGATTGGAAAGATTGATGTGTTTCCCCCTTTTGTTTAACATCTTGCATGAAACCTGTGGGGGAGCTCGTCTGTCAGTTTGAGGTCTGATATCATCAATATACTGATGATACTCAGCTATAAATCTGGGTTAATTCAGTAATGCCATTGAGGTCCTGTCTACTCTAGAGGCTGTGCAGGTCTGGCAGAGAGAGGAACAGAGGCACAGTTTGGACAAGACTGAATGGCTGAAGATATTTGAGCCCTCTTGAGTTTGGGGATTTTCTATTTTTTTTCCTGTTGCACTTCCCTATTTGAGTCTTTGTACACAATTTGGAGATTGTTTTAGACTCAGAAGTCCTGCTAAAAGAGCAGATGGCAGCCATGGTCAAGGGGGCTCTTGCATGGGTATATGTAGTGCATCAGTTGTGACCTTTCTAAGACTAGGAAACTTTCAGATAGTCACTCGTGTCTCAGATATCTCATGAATGGATTAATGTGACACTTTCTAAATGGAGTGGCCTCACTCAGAAGTTACAGCTGGTTCTGAATGCAGGTACTGAGGGACATGCCTTTTAACACACGTGTGACTCCACTGTTTCACAAACCGGATAAGGCACTGACTACCTGTTGGCTAATAGACACAATTCAAGATGCTGATTATAATGTATAAAGCCCTTCATGGCTTAAACCCTGGTTATTTGAAGGACTGTTTGTGTCTAGTTGTTTCTGAGATCAGGCTGAGTGGCAGCACTTAAGATCCCACTGATTAAGTAGTGTCATCTAGCACAACTCAGGGGATATGCCTTCTCTATCAAAGTGCATGCTGTGAAATAATATCCCACAGAGAGATGGATGATTCCCACTTGATGATATTCAGGAAGTTGTTTTTTTTTTTAATTTGATTTATATGCCGCCCTTCTCTGGAGACTCAGGGCGGCTTACAATGCGTTCAGCAATAGCCTTCATCCTTTTGTATATTTATACAAAGTCAGCTTATTGCCCCCACAACTGGGTCCTCAATTTACCTACCTTAGAAAGGATGGAAGGCTGAGTCAACCTTGAGCCTTGGTGAGATTCGAACCTGCAGTAATTGCAGACAGCTAGTCTTAATAACCAGCTTAATAACAGGGTGCCTTAGACCACTGTACTACCAAGGCTTTTAAGAGTTGGCTATTTTCCCAAACTTTGGGCCAAGATGATTTTTTTCATTATGAACTTATCTTTGGTTTGCTCACTTCCTTTCCCTTTCCCTTTTTTCTTTAGAGCTGAGTGGCCTCTAAATTGTATTTTAAATAAAATCACAGTGCTTTACAGCCCTCTCTATGTGGTTTACAGAATCAGCATATTTCCCCCAACAATCTGGGCCCTCATTTTACCCACCTCAGAAGCATGGAAGGCTGAGTCAACCTTGAGCCTGGTGAGATTCGATCTGTCAAATTGCAGTCAGTCGGCAGTCAGCAGAAGTAGCCTGCAGTACTGCATTCTAACCACTGCACCATCAAGGCTCAGTGATGAAGTCATAAAGGGTACTGGGTCTAAAAGATACTGATTAATACATGTGCAGCTGAGTAAGAATTTAGCCTAGTTCTGTGATGGCGAACCTATGGCACCAGGGGTGGGTTCTACTTACCTTTACTTCTGGGCCCACCAGAAGTAGGGGAAACAGGCTGTTTCTGGCCTCCAGAGGGCCTGGGGGGAGGGAAGGCCCATTTTTTGCTTTCCCCAGGCTCCTAGAAAGGCTCTGGAGCCTGGGGAGAGTGAAAAACAGGCCTTCTGGTTTCCCCAGAAGTCGGCAAATGGGCCATTTCCAGACTCTGGAGGGCCTCCCCAGGGATGGGGAAGCCTATTTTCGCCCCCCCCAGGCTCCTAGAAAGCCTCGGGAGCATGGGGAGGGTGAAAAATGGGCCTACTGGGTCCACTCTGCCATCGCATGCCAAAAGTGGGGGGAGCACGGGGGGGGGCAAGGCACATAGAATTATGGGTGTGGGCACGTGTGCACTCTCCCCCCATGCTTGCCCTGCTTTTGGCACGCGATGGCAAAAAGGTTAGCCATCACTGGCCTAGGTGTAATGTGGTAGCATCAAGGACGTACATAGACCTGATGTTTGGACTTCTGCAAAAGCACATTCTCTGAATATGTCACCCTGGCAATATCATGAAATCCTTCCTCTCTACCTTCATGTCTGAATATCTTGGCTTTCAAACTATATATTGTTTATCCATGAGTATATATGGTAATACTTTTTGAAAGGACTTGTATGTCCTGTAGATACTTGTGCATAAGCCCATCTGCGGGTAAACTGACCTTCGAATGTTTAACCAAAATACCATTCAATGTGCCGCCTGCAGATAAGCCATCCATGAATATTAAAACAATCGAAGATTTCAAGGGCTCAGCTTATCCACGGGTGGTCCAGTTGTTAAGGCTTTTCTTCTTTAAAATTTGAGGGTTGGATTATCCAGGAATGGGTTTATACACTCGGATATTGTTTGTGTGTGATATGTGTACAAAATTACACATTTTCTTTATGTGTAATGGGAGGCGACAACAAATAAAATGGGACCAGGCAGAAAGTGACTTTTAATTAATGGGTTGAGAAGAAAAGGTGGGTTGTGGCCTGATCTCTGACATCTTTAATTCTAAGCCAAAATGTCAAAAATCACTAAGTTGAGGAAGAATATATTACTGTGATGGCAAACCTATGGCACACATGCCACAGGTGGCATGCGGAGCCATATTGGTGGGCACATGAGCTCAGCTCCATTTTCGGCCCTTCTGGACCCACCAGAAGTAGGGAAACAGGCTGTTTCTGGCCTCTGGAGGGCCTGGGGAGGGAGGCCCGTTTTTCACTCTCCCCAGGCTCCTAGAAAGGCTCTGGAGCCTGGGGAGAGTAAAAAACAGGCCTTCTGGTCCCCCCCAGAAGTTGGCAAATGGGCCATTTCTGGATTCCGGAGGTCCTCCAGGGGGATGGGTAAGGCCGTTCGCCCTCCCCAGGCTCCTAGAAGGCCTCTGGAGCCTGGGGAGGGCGAAAAAATGGGCCTACCGGGCCCACTGTGCCATTGCGTGCCAAAAGTGGGGGGAGCGCTGGGGGGGTGTCACAAGCTTATGTGCAGGGGGGCAAGGTGCATAGAATTATGGGTGTGGGCACATGCACACTCTCCCCCTGCGCTCCCCCCGCTTTTGGCACGTGATGGCAAAAAGGTTAGCCATTACTGATATATTATATCCAGTGGTCTTCCGGGTGCGCTTCAAGGTGTTGGTTACCACCTTTAAAGCGCTCCATGGTATAGGACCTGGGTATTTGCGGGACCGCCTTCTGCCGCTGATAGCCTCCCACCGACCAGTACGCTCCCACAGAGAGGGACTCCTCAGGGTGCCGTCGGCCAGGCAATGTCGGCTGGCGACCCCCAGGGGGAGGACCTTCTCTGTGGCAGCCCCCTCCCTCTGGAACGATTTGCCCCCGGAGATAAGAAGGATATCGGATCTTCGGGTCTTTCGCCGTGCCCTGAAAACTCTTCTTTTCCAGCAAGCAGGGCTGGCGTGAACCCCGCCCTCCTTTTTTAGTTTTTAATGGTTATTAATTGTTTAGTTTTAATTTGTTAATGGATTTTAATTCGCACTGTTTTAATTCGGGCCAAAGTATATAATTCTTTTAATTAATTTTAAATTTTGTATTGTTATGTATTTTAGTTTTGGCTGTGCACCACCCTGAGTCCACTAGGAGAAGGGCGGTATATAAATTTAAGCAAATAAATAAATAAATAAATAAATATTATCAGAAACCACAAAGTTTATCTTCTTTATTTTAAAGATTCAGAAAGAAGAAGCAAGATAGAAAGAAAGCACAGGGAATGGGAAAAAAAACATGCAATTCTGTAAATTGGAATTAGATTGGAATGTTGGTTTGGAATTAAACTGATGCGAGTTCTACTTTCCATTTGAATGGTAAGGGTATGTTTATGCATTATGCTACAGCTAGTTTCTTTATACATTTTCACCTAAATTGCCCTGTCTGAGTCCACACAGCGTGCTAAATCTTGAAAGAGCAGATCATTTATTGGCTTAGTGTAAAGGCAAGCAATCCTTTAGTGGTTGGGCTTATTTATTAATTTATAGAGATGATATGGCTTCCCATCTCAGCAGTAACTCTTGTAGGAACTACAACACTCCTGTAACATAAGAGGTTTGGGAGGCTGAGTGGCTAAAAGTAGGCAGAGTTATATCAAAGCTGATCTTAGAGGCAGATCTTAGAGGTTTTTTTTTTTTTTCATTTTCTTATTTATGTCTGTTTTAGGGCTATCCTAACTGAGAAATAATCAAAGGGGTCTCCAAGGGGAGGAAATAAAAGAGGATTCGGGCATCTCATGCAGATTTGAGTTTAGAAAGGACATCAAAAATTCTTTGACAGGTTTTTCGGACTTTCTCCAGTTTGTAATTCTCAGGAATCTGTACAGGAAAAGAAACATTCCAAGCTCTTTGCAGTGTTGACAGAGGAGACAAACCAAAAGGAACAAGGCAGAAAAGGATCTCTGTGTTAAAAAAATTAAGCAGGCTTCATTTTGGTGTTAAATATGGGTTCTGGATCTGGAGAGCTTGCTAACTCCTGACTCAAATTCCGGGAGTTGCAATTTTTATTGATTTTAATGGTGATGGATTGCAGTAGATGAGATAAACGTATTTGTGGATCGAGTTTGGAGTG
This sequence comes from Pituophis catenifer annectens, assembly GCF_029215685.1. Lineage (NCBI taxonomy): Eukaryota > Metazoa > Chordata > Lepidosauria > Squamata > Colubridae > Pituophis > Pituophis catenifer. The sequence goes on from NW_027256881.1 coordinate 131,772,521, forward strand.
TACAGAAAGTATGATGCTTCCTGAGCTCTATACATAAAACTGTCATGTTATCTCGGAAAAATCCATTCAGTGCATTGATCTATGATTCATACAAAAGGGAAGGAACAAAGCAAAAGCTTGCTTATAAGTGTAAATCTTTTAAAGAGTGTTTGCCATACATTTTTAAAATAAGAATTAAATATATTCTTTGCTTGGCAGAGAATTATTTTCTTAATTACCAACCTGCAGGCTTCATAATTTATAGCCTGCATGATGTTTAGGAAATGGCTGTTCTTTATTGCTAATTATAGACTAGGAAAAAAATTATCAGAGGAGCATTTTACCATTTTAGTGCCCACACATCCTGCTTTACAATTGCTTTGCAAATATGATTTTTGCCAAGTGTTTGAAAAAGGGAGGTTTCTAAGAGACTTTTTCAGTCAGTGAGATTTCCTAGAAGTGGTCTAATCATACCAGCATGTTCAAGTTTAAGATTCTTCCATCCTCTGAAATGGAATTCATATGTTGTTGTTTATTAATTGATTCAAAAATCCATGTTTGGGTACACCAGTATCTCAGAACAGAGCAAAACATGGGTTTAAAAATAAAGCTCATATATTGGTGACATCTACCATATTTCTGGAGCTACCCCAGAAGCCAACAGTTATATTAAAGACATGCAACTATGAATCCAGTTTCAACTGCTACTGATATTGGTTACAAGAATAACTTCTCCTCCTCCTCCTCCTCCTCCTCCTCCTCCTCCTCCTCCTCCTCCTCCTCCTCCTCCTGATAGTATATAACACTATCATCAAATGTAGTTTGGGACAACAATTGGCCTATGAGTCCACCAGAAGAAAATTTGGAAATGTATTGAAACAGCACCTTTGGCTCAATGCCAAAAAATGCTTTTCCAGATTTCCCACGAAGTTTTAGAGCATGCCAACTGAACCAATGCTGCCAGCCCAAGTAGATCAAAGGTTTTATTCTCCTGAAGTGGGATAGGCACTTTCCTTCCATCCTGAATCTTTGAGCTCTGAACGGCTTCTTCCAATCCCCAACATTTCAGGAGGACAATACCAGCATTTAAAACTTCAGTGCACTGAAATGAGGGGTAACTGGAAGGGACCTGATGTACAAAGAAACACTCATTCAGAACTCCATTGTCAGCAACAGCAGCAGATCAGTGGGTTATAGAAAGAGCAATGACACAAGTTGCTCAGCCCCTTACAGAAATGAAGGCCTTAAGTATTTCTCTTTTATGATGAAAAAATAGTAGTATCATTCATTTTTGCCTCTCAGCTTTTTTTCTTTATTTTGCAAACAAACCAAGCCTCCCACTACCCAAGAAACAAGTTTTTTTAAAAATCCCAAAGGTCAGCCTATCCGATGTAGATAAATCTTATTTTTGGCAATTTATCCACTGTTCTTCGTAAGCTTCGAAGTTTCTAGAAGAAGTACTGAGAAGCAAATAGCTGTGCCTTTCAGCTTTCAGCTGAGCAGAGTATTTAGGCCTCAGCTTATTATTTTAAGTGAGTGCATAATGCTCTCTCCTATTCCCTTAACATTCAGGAGTTCTATTTCTTTTTCTTCTAATGCCCGCTTTTCAAATCGGGCATGAATAGAAATATTAAACCAGGCAGAACCTACTTATACAGAGATGTGACATGAAAAGCTAAAGGCTTTTAGAGGCTGGAAGATCCAGGCTATTTAAAAAAAAATAAATTTAGCTGCTGACTGGTGTACTTTGAAGAAGGTGCTTGTGTACTGGGTGGAGATGGCTAACGGGGGGGGGGGGGGGAATCTGGCAATGGATAACCCCCCCCTTCAGCTTCCCAAGCTATATTGATGACATAGTAGTGTACATCACCTAGACCCCCAGGGACTATGGGTAATTCACAAAATAAAAACATAAGAGATAATAATATATTATCTCTAACTTGTTACTAATAAGTAAAACTTGTTAGAAAAACATGAACTGCAAAAGATTGTATGGTGGGTAGAACATATAGTAGGAAGGTTTCCCCGTGTCTCCAAACTGGAAGTTTTTCAAGAAGAAGAAAAAGAAGAAGAAGAGGAGGAAGAGGAGCAGCAGCAGCAAAGTTAAAGACATGCAAATGTCTTTTGGTTCTTGTTCTCCACTTTGGATTTGTAACATTTGTTGGAAGCTGTCTCTCTGTGTATATCTATTTATCCATCATTGCTGGTTGGTTAAAAGACTTTATTAGATGCAGGAATTTGGCCCTCGATTCCTATGGTGGTGATCATGGTGAACAACCAATTGCCAAAAAAAGAAAGAAAAAGATCCAGTGGTTCTAGAGGTCAGTTTTTTTTAAAAAAAATAATAATAATCAGGGGCCTCCTAAGGTTGTGGGTTGTAGGTTGTCTGCCTCTTGCATTAGTGGGAACATGAAATGAGCAGAATACTACTTACAGAAATGTCAGATCTGCACCTGTGTGCTTAAGCACTTATTGAGGGCATGATGCATTCTGACCGGATGGCAACTGCATAGATTATATAGTGTATAGCTAGCATAGCATGAAGACTCTAGCCGTACTGTTGATTGAGCATATACAGAAGAAATAGGACTTTACCGTTTAAAATTAGATCCTTGAATTGTGCTTGGGATATCAGCGGGGGAACCCTTTACATCAGGGGACCCCCAACCCCCATCCGTGGACCAGTATCGGTCCATGGCCTGTTGGGAACCAGGCTGCGCAAATGGCAGGCAAGTGCATGAAGCTTTATTTGTGCATGTGCAGTATTCGGTTGCAAGTGCACAGCCATCCCCTCTCCTCCCTGCTGCTGCTGCTGCCAGTCTGTGAATCCAAAATGGTTAGGGACCGTCGCTTTACATGTCAATTCAGAAATAATTTTTACTAAATTTAATGACACACACGCTTCTATTGAAAAGGCTTGCGGTAAATTAATATATTGCTTGTCTGTTTTATATAACTAAGTACACGTATAAATTATATATTACTGACCGCACTTTTACTTTCTAATGAAACGGAAGATAAAATAAGTACATTCTCAATGGCTTTATATGTCATCAAGGTAATGGAGCTTGCAGTTTGAAAAACTTGAGGTCCAGGCAACAAACTAATCCTAACATTATTTATTATTGCTTAAACTTTCATGGATCACAAATTATTTCATCAAAGCTATGGAGTAGTCTTGGGAAAGGGGTGTTATGTGCACAACTGTTACTGGTAGGGAGTAAGAAAAACATGGATAGAGACTTGTAGGGTCATCTGACTGCAACACCTGTCACCCCATCAATCGCCAGGTTTGAGTCAGCTCCCCTCCCTCCCTCCCCACTCCATGTGAGTCCCTCTCAAAGCTGTGTACTTGGTGAAGAGGAAAACCATCCTAGATAGAAGGAATGTACTGATCTTCAGTAAAAGGTATACAATAACTGTCTTCCCCTGTTAGAATCTCCAAACAAACTCACCCAAACACTGCACATAATCTCATAAGAAATATCTTGTAAACGAAGACCACATTTTCTTAGAACACTACCTATGTTTACTATTAATCAATGACACATGTCTATCTCATGCCTTATTTGTACATCTAAACCTGAATGCACGTGTTCTGTCATTTTCATGGCAGCAATTGAAAAAATGGCATTGACATTGTCTTCTAGGATGACGTTTCACATTCCAATCCTGTGTACAGAGGTAGGATTGCCTAGCATTTTCCCATCTATGCATTTAAACAGATCCAACCTTTCTCAGATTTGGGGAATCAGCCAAGTGTGCTGTAGCCAAGAACTGTCACTTGCTGAATACAGCCTTGAGTCAGTCTGTTAGAAATCATGTTAAATTTGCAGATGGATTCTTATTCTGCCATTTCTCTCTGAAACCAAATCTTGAGTAACATAAGGTTATGAGCAGTGGTGAAATTCAATTTTTTTTACTACCGGTTCTGTGGCCGTGGCTTGGTGGATGTGGTGTGGCTTGGTGGGCATGGCAGGGGAAGAATACTGTAAAATCCCCATTCCTCCCCACTCCTGGGGGAAGGATATTGCAAAATCTCCATTCTCACCCCACTCTGGGGCCAGCCAGAGATGGTATTTGCCGGTTCTCCGAACTACTCAAAATTTCCGCTACCAATTCTCCAGAACCTGTCAGAAGCTGCTGGATTTCACCCCTGGTTATGAGCTTTTATGGTTGAAAAATAATAATCAGCTGCAATCTTCACATAACAAGAAGGGCAACTTTCAAGATGTTGTGTGTTTTGGAAACCAACCAAGAGTGAAAGACAAAAATGTAAATCTTTGGAACTTTTTGGGCTGTGCTCAAGTCTGCAAGGACTGTGTTCCACCAATCACGTTTCAAAAATAATAATATGCTAAGAACAGTAGCTGGATCGGATCATAGTTTTGCTATAAACCAGATACATATCAAGCTTTGCTTTCCTGTTTAATTCTTTCATGGCAATATGACAATTTTAAGAGTGGTTTATGTCTAAATACAGGCCATCCTCAAGAAGAGAAAGACGTGTTTTTCTTCCTACTTTTGAAATGCTGATGCATACAGTCTTTAGTTCACCTATCTTTCCCCCATCAGATTCTGATGGAGTATGCTTTTCTTCTTCCTCCCCACAAAATCGATTGTGATCATAAACAGTTGGAGGTCATCCCTGGGACAGGAGACTGAATGGGCCATCTAGGCTGTGGTGATTGGCTTCAGCTGCTGCCTCTGAGTGCCTGAACCAAAACAGTGTAACCTGAAAGTGCTGGTCAGCCAAGAAGAGACTGCAAATTCCTACAGTGAAAGAACACAAAAGTAATTATTTAATTTACTGCAATGATAGTGGCGAGAACATCTAAAAGAAACGGTAACTATGTTGTTTATCACAAATTGTTTATTACATTCAATATCTATCATAAAAACTGAGTTTAAATTCCCAGCAATAAAAACAATGTATAGTCCAAAATACATTGCTGATGTTTGTTGAAAAAGATGAGTGAGAAATAGTTTTGGAATCTAAATAATTTAGTCTTAATATGCTAAGTCAGATGTGGAGGAAGCATCAAAAAAAGTCAAAATGGTGGCCATGAAATGTATGATCAAAGCTTTGTATGGTGTACTGTATGTTAAAAAGAGGCAGAGCTTTGTTCAATTGCAGTTATCCTCACTGTTATTTTTCTAATCTGTGGGTACTCCTGACACTGCAGCTATTACTGTGGAGTTTGGACTGGACAAATGTGTCACATCCACCATGAAACAGGGAAAAATAGTGCAAACTGAAGGAATCAAGATGCTAAATGGAAATAACATTGAAAGACTGGATGAAGGTGATAAGTACATGTGCCAAATCCAGTCTAAACATCTGGCTGAGCATGTGAAGAATTGTAGGAAAGAGACTGGTTGAATGAATTGGAGGACTAAAACAGGGGCTTAGTCTAGAATCCCTATGTGGACACAGGAAGGCAAAGTCTGATATCCCCTTGAATGCCATTGAAGCTTAATCTAGTCTCACCCAGATGCAAACCATTAACCTGAGAAGATTCCTATGTTTAAGCTTGAGCAATAAAACAGCTAATTGAACTCTTCAAGTGTGAGTCTGGTTGTTTGTGTCTGACATGAACCATATAATAATACCATCAGTCAATTGCAAAAGACAGGAACAGCTTACATTCTGCGATGATACCTTTAATGCCATCAAACGACATCTGCCTATATCAGGTCCTTGGGAAGGACTCAGTGGATGGATAAAAATGTCAAATCCAATCCAAACATCTTACTGATGTGCAACAAACCATAATAATGTTTGAACATTACTATGTAGATTTCTGGAAGACTGTGAACACATGGGTCTTCTCCCAAGCATTAGGCTAGGATGAGATTGATCAGGGGTTTAGTAACAGTGGTGAAATCCAAATTTTTTTACTAGTGGTTCTGTGGGTGTGGCTTGGTGGGCATGGTGTGGCTTGGTGGGCATGGCAGGAGAAGGATACTGCAAAATCTCCATTCCAACCCCATTCCAAGGGAAGGATACTGCAAAATCCCCATTCCCTCCCCACTCCTGGGGGAAGGATATTGCAAAATCTCCATTCCCACCCCACTTTGGGGCCAACCAAAGGTGGTATTTGCCAGTTCTCTGAACTACACAAAATTTCTGCTACCGGTTCTCCGAACTGCTCAAAATTTCCACTACTGGTTCTCCAGAACCTGTCAGAACCTGCTGGATTTCACCCCTGGTCAGTAATATGGATTGCTATGGTGCTGTGATGGGAAGGTTGCATTGTGTTATATGTTGTTGGTTTTAAGAGTTTTGCTGTGACCTTCCTAAAAAAAACAAAACAAAAAAAAACCCTTTTAGTGGAAGTTATACTTTTGGATGGTTTTCAGAATTGGAATTAATCAACACATTTGCATTTCAATTGACATAAATTGACAAAATTGTATTTTATTCGAGACGACCTCGAAACTTGACATGCAAGATATTCAATGCCATCTTCCATTCAAGAACTGGAAATTAACACATTACAGTGAGAAATAAACTAGGAAACTATCATCTTACCAGCTGTGAATGAAAATCTTCATACCATATTATACCTGTTTATCTATTCCTGTCCAGCATATCATGGTTTTTAATCATAGCCATTAATCTCTGCAGCAAGAGGAGAACATTCCTGAGTGCTTATTGAAAATGTCAGACTATTATATGCCACTGAATTTCTTTTGTGCAGCATGGCAAAGAACATAAAGTAGACTAGTTGTGCATACCTTCCTCTATCAAATATTCACCAGGGTCCCCTGCTTCCAATTGAATTTCTGGGATTCTTCCACTAATATTGTGTGAATTCTTTTCCTAACCATTTTTAATTTCATTGTAAGCTTTAGTCAAACCGGTTTGGTCCAGTGGTGGTATTCAGCCGGTTCTATCCGGTTCGGGCGAATCTGTAGTGGTGGCTGCGGGAGGCTCCGCCCACCCACCTGGATGTCATCATGTCCCGTTTTTGGTCCTGAGCATGAGCAGAGGTGTTGCGCTCTCATTTGCAAATGGGTAGTGAAGGTAAGTGAATACCACCCCTGGTTTGGTTTAATGGTTAAAGCGTCAGCCTAGAAACTGGGAGACCATGTGTTCTATTCCTGTCTTAGGCACAAAATCAGCTGGGTGATCTTGGGCCAGTCACTCTCTCTCAGTCCTAAGAAGTAGGCAAAGGCAAAATACTCCTGAAAAACCTTGCCAGGAAAACTTCAGGGACTGATCAAGGCAGTCTCCAAGAATTGAACACAATTGAAAGGAGGGAAAAAAAAAAAGCTTTTGTCACCATTTTAAACAGTAAAGAAACGTGTGTGGACTTCCTCAATTCGTTTGTAAATGATTAATTTAATTTTTAAGCTTATGAAATGTGTTGATTGTTTTAACAACTTCAATGTCTAAAGTTTGTAATGCCAAAAGAATTTTCATATCAGATTTCCCTAATTTAATTCCCATTGGAGAGCGTGTGCCAAAATGTTAGTATTTACATTTTCCTATAAAGAATAAAGAGGGATGAGGAACAAGGCAGCCAGACTGCCGTTGTATGCATGTTGGAGGTAGCCAGGAAGTTTACTCCTCTTCCTCTTTCTCCATAAAAAGAAAATACACTTACAGAAAGAATCTTTGCAAAGATGTTGCCTCTCCTTCAGTGCTACTGGAAATGATTAGAGCTGTTTGCCTGAACATGTGAAAAGCTCAAAATAAGACCAAGAATTCATGTGCAATGACTTCTCTACGTCTTTCCAGCTTTCAACCATTCAGATGAGAGGTTTAGAAGGACATTGTGGTCAGCCTAGTGTCACTGAGAATACAGCTGTCAGAATCCAGGTCTATTAGAATCCTCTCTTGGTCTAGTTTCTTCTGTTTTTTATGATACTATCCCAGTTTGGGGGAAGGTACCAAGAACATCTTCCAAAGCCAGAAAAATATCCCGATCCCAGCTTGCAGGACAAGCAGCAGGTAATTCCTTGAGTTGCAATCAGTGGTGGGTTGCTCCCGGTTCGGGCCGGTTCTTGTGAACCGGTAGTAACAGCGGTGGGAGGCTCAACCCACCTGCCCAGATGTCATCATGAACAATCTGCGCATGTGCGCGCTCCCGTTGCGAACCGGTAACGGAGGTAAGTAGAACCCACCCTTGGTTGCAATGCATGTAACAACTTCTTCATGAGGCTCCAAAAGTACTTATTGTAGATATTTTTTTGATGCTAAATCTGGGCTGGAGAAGTCTAGATGGAGGTAGTAAAGGAGTACTATACAGAAAACTTTTTTGTTGACATCAAGCCAGGGTTTTGTAGCTCACATATGGTTGCCCTAATTTGAGTGCTTGAGGGATAAAGGGCAGAGCCATTTTGGGAAGCAGCTGAAATGACATCCAAAAATCAAATTCACTTGTTAATGCCTGGGTGTCCTATTATTCAGGTTTGGTAGTACCTCCTAATAGAATGGAGGATGGCAGTAGAAGAAAAGATCTACTCCCTTCTTTGATCAACAGGCCTATTGCTTTTTTAGTCATGTACAAACTTGGCTAGACCTGGAAATTATTTTGAACGCAATGCAAGATCATAGCAGGGAACAAAAAATATTTAGAATTCCTGAAAGTTGATCCTTTACCCAGAAGTCCTTCCAAACTTAACTTTTAAATTTTAGGAAGTTATGTGACATCCTAGGAATGTTTTAAATCAAAATTTACTAACAGTTAAGCTTCCATCTCAACCTGATACCTTGTGAGATGGCCAAACATGATATCAATTTGGTTTTTTTTTGCAAAAAGTAGAATAATATCAGTTAGTTATGTGATTTTTATATCTTTAAAATAGTATTTTTTATTTTAAACTCCTGGGTGTCTTTTAGCAAGGTGATGGATGATTCTAAATTATCATTCTGTTATTTGCATTAATTAACAGTATTGGCATGTTCTATGATTTCAGCAAATCCACTAATACTGATTTTTTTCATATTTGTAATTGGGTCCTCCTCATTTCTTTTATTCGTTTTAAAAACTGTTCATTATATTTTGCATCTTTGGACCAAGTGTTCAAAAATTATGTTTCTGAACCTCTTGGTGGATGTATAGATATTAACCTTGGTGATTTGAACATGATTAACTCTGTTGGATTGTGCCTAATTTTACTTGATTAGCTTGATTCAAGTTGCATGAATTTTGCAATTTCTTACGTTTATTCCCAGTTCTCATTTTCAATAGGGTACCGTAATTTCATTTTTTAAAAATAGAGTTCTTGTGCCTGGTGGGCATGAAATAGCATTGATTATCTCATATTAGGAATTAAAATTTATTTATTTCACTACCATTTTATGGTTCAGAGTTGAGTACTTCAATGCTGTCAAGATACAGTTAATTGGCTCTAAGTCCTGTTGAACTCCGTAGGGTTGTTTTTTAGTATACATGAATAGAAATTCTTCTTAGTAAATGATGGGAAACAGATTTGGTATTCTGGAGAAATTAAAGACGCAAAAGACACAATGATGACATTTGTGTGTGTGTTTTTAGGTCAGCACTGACTCTTGCTAACTGCCTGGATCAATCCCTATAATTTTCTTGGCAAGGATTTTTAGAAGTGGTTTGCCAGTTCATGCTTTCTAGGGCAGAGAGAGAGAGAGAGAGAGAGAGAGAGAGAGAGAGAGAGAGAGAGAGGGAGGGAGGGAGGGAGGGAGGGAGAGAGAGAGAGAGAGAGAGAGAGAGAGAGAGAGAGAGAGAGAGGGAGGGAGGGAGGGAGGGAGGGAGAGAGAGAGAGAGAGAGAGAGAGAGAGAGAGAGAGAGAGAGGGAGAGAGAGAGAGAGAGAGACTGGCCAAGGTCACCCAGCTGGCTTTATGCCTAAGGCAGGACTAGAATTCATAGTCTCCTGGTTTCCAGCCTAATGCCCTAACCATTACGTCAAATTGTCTCTTCTTAATGCTATCATAAAGTATTTCAATAGCACATTTCAGTGGCTTAGAGCACTTCACATCTATTATCTCTGGCCTTGTTGCAACACCACCGTACAGCAAATCAGTATTGCTTAGTTGTGTCTGTATATATTTATTTACTAAGTTTATATGCTGTCCATCTCAGCCTGAAAAGCAACTCTGGGATTATAACCCTGATTCTCCAGGTAAGAGGTCAGCACATAGAGGACAGCGACTGATGTGAAACTTTGAAGAGGTTAGATAAGAAAATTGTTGATGCTGCTATTTCATTGAAGGAAAGACCAATTTTTTTTTCTTGGAGTCAAAACAGATTGCTGTTTCTTGATAAAAGATAATGCATTAGTGACACAATGAATGAATATGTGTGTGAATGTATGTGTATATATATATATATATTTGTCCTGTCAATCAATCTTAATTCTTCCTTCCACCATTGACCTTAGCAGTGCATACACGACCAAATTCATTTATCTTAATCAGCTAAATCCAAACGACAATTCTTCCTGTGTGTGTTAATCTTTTCTTTAACGGCCTTCTGTCTGGGCTTCACCTTACGTTTGTGAGGGTTTAATGTACCAACATGGGGCATATGATTACAGAAAGCTTAAGGAGATTTACGGTTCTAGGAGTGTAAGGATACGCTTTGGTGCTAGCAGCAATAATGTTTGTTCAACCCGTCCAATTAATGCCAGATTCATTTGTGTTAATTCAGGGAGAGACGTGCCAGTCATGATGGGCCCTGCCTGTGCATACGTCTGGACTGAATGGCAGGCAGCTGATGAGGACTCATTAAATAGTGGGTGACACAACCCTAATTGTATATGTTAATTTAAGATTGCCGTGAAAGGCAAGTCCTTTCAATTGGCCAGCTGAAGCTTTTCACCCTCTGCTTTAGGCTGTCTCCTGGAAAGCCAATTTCCTGCTTTAGTGGGGACATTTGTGTAGGACCAGCACTGTGGCAATCCCCAGACAAAGGACAGCCATAGAACAGCCATAGGTGGCTCTAATCATGCCAATGAAAGAACAGCACAAAAGCAGCTGAGTGGCTCTCCAGTTTCCTTCCTGCTTCTGAGGGGGAGGTTGGACAGTCAGGAGAGTGGAGGGTTTCGTGGGCAGAGTGGAAGTCCAGCTAGAGAACCTCCCAGACTCTTCAGGCAGGAGAGGAACAAAGTACCTGGTCTTTTGACTGTGATTTAGGAAGCATAACATGATTTTCATTCCAGGAACAGCAGGGGCCATTTTCCCCACACCCCATAGGAAGAGGTCGATGAAGGGAGGCCGAAGAGGTAAGATACATAAATTAAGGAGAAAGAAATTAAGAAATTAATGCAGACAAGCACAGCAGTGATTGTGTAAAAGACAACTGAGTGACCCAATCCCCCGTGGACATGTGATAAAGCAAAGAAATACTGGGATCACATTTTTATCCTAATTGAGAAGATTCTTAAAATAAATATAAAACTGAAACCAGATGTTTTCCTTTTAGGTTTGATGGATAAAGAGTGTGAAAGAAAACTTGGAACTTTGTTAGTATATATGTCGACAGTGACAGGAATCTTATATGTACAAATATGGAAAGGCACACTAATTCCCACAAAGGAAGAATGGATGGTGGAGGTGATGGAGATAGCAAAGATGGCAAAATTGACTATTTTAATGAAAGAGGAGAATCTAATTTTGTTTCTGTTTGGAAGCCACTTCTGGACTTGAAACTGACTCAAACTTTTTTTTTAGGTTTTGATAACTAGAATGACTTTGTTGTTATAGAAATAGCTTGAAATCATTCAGGAATGTAAAGCAAAAAGCCGAGGTTGTAATTTTTTATATTATATTCTACTGCACTGAAAAAAGTTGGAAGCCAATAATTTTTTTTCTTTCTCCTCTCTTTCTGCATCTCTTTTCTTCCTTTAAAATTTTTTTCTTAACTTTTGTTTCTATTTGTATTTTATCTTACAACAGATTTTAAATAAAAAGAGTAAGCATCAGGTACTTTTGTGTAGGAATATATAGAAAATACTATATAAATAGATGATCTATGTATCTGTATATAGAATATATAGAAAATATTATATAAATATGTGTATCTGTATGTATGCATGCATGTATGTATGTATGCATGTATCTCCCAGGTTTGGTTTCTGTTCTTTTTCAGGTAGAACTTGGGAAGATTTGTCTTTGAAACCTAGGAGATCTCACTTTCAAAGAGAGTTAGTTGTTGTTAGTGTGGCAGGCCTGAAGGCCCAATTCAAAAGATGGCTTCCAGGTCTGACAGTTAGTGAATTTGAAGTTGAACATCCATTCTGGGCAGTAGTTTTGTGTTCCACAGTGACCAGTTCTGAGAGACATTGAACTTTAAACATTTAGAGGGCACTAATGTGCCATCTCAGTTCAGAGAGACACTGGTCAAATGTATATGATCAGATAAAATGGAATGATATGATAGGCTGGAATGATAGGCTGGTATGAAATTTGTGAAGGAAAGGAAATAACCTTTAAAATGTGATGGTTACAGTAGCCTTTTGAATTCCTTACCTGAAGCATTTTTATAGCTCCAGCCTCAGAGACATATTACTATCAAATACCCAGAGACGTCATTTTAATTAAATCGATCCATTTAGGGAAGATGAATTTTGTGCATCTCACTTGGTAGATCAAAAACCTAAGTACCAAAAAATAACTGTGTGTGTCTTCCATAGATAAAGGGGAAATTTTTGATCTTGCTTTTACTACTTTATTAGCAATTCAAAGTAGTGATCATATCTAATATTCTTTCCTCCTCCTATTTCCTCCACAACAAAAACCCTGTGAGGTGAGTTGGGTTGAGAGAGACTGACTGGCCCAAAGTCAACCAGTCAGCTTTCATGCTTTGGGTGGAACTCAAAGTTATAGTCACCTGATATCTAGGCCAGCATCTTAACCACCACACCAAACAGTATCATGCCTTAATTTCTTTGACTTCCCATTTCTTGCTCCTTTTCTGTACTTTGTAGAATGATCCCCACCCCCAAGAGGAAGTGTAATGGGAATGTACATACGCAAAAAATAAAAAATAAAAAATGGATGTACTGTGCAATAAATCTTACTAGAAAATTCTAAGTGTTGAGGGTTTCTCATTTTTTCCATTATGCCAATATGGGACACCTCCCCATCTGCCATAAGTTCAGAGGCAGAACAAGTCATTCTGATGAATGTGTGTGCGTAATCCACATATTGTATAATGCTAATTTCAATATCATGGGAATTTCTGCAACCCAACAAGACAGACACAGACTTCAGTGGATAATTAGAAACAATTACTACCAACCTACCTTCCATTGAGGAGCTGTATACTGCACGAGTCAAAAAGAGGGCTGTGAAAATATTTACAGACCCCTTGCATCCTGGACATAAACTGTTTCAACTCCTACCCTCAAAACAATGCTATAGAGCACTGCACACCAGAACAACTAGACACAAGAACAGTTTTTTCCCGAACTCTGCTAAACAATTCCCTCAACACTGTCAAACTAGTTACTAAGTCTGCATTACTATTAATCTTCTCATCATTCCTATCCCCCATCTCCTCCCACTTATGACTGTGTGACTGTAACCTTGTTGCTGGTATCCTTAAGATTTATATTGACTGTTTCCCTATGACTATCATTAAGTGTTGTATCTTGACAAATGTATCTTTTCTTTTATATACACCGAGAGTGTATGCACCGAGACAAATTCCTTGTGTGTCCAATCACACTTGGTCAATAAAGAATTCTATTCTATTCTATTCTATTCTATTCTATTCTATTCTATTCTATTCTATTCTATTCTATTCTATTCTATTCTATTCTATTCTATTCTATTCTATTCTATTCTATTCATGTCTCCTATAATCACTTTCCATTTTTTCTTCTCCTATACTCCTATCAAGTCTGAAGAGTTTTGGCTGTTGTAAGGATAAGGAGAAAATATTCTGACAGCAATGTCTAATGTACTACAGGATGGTCACCCTTAGTTACAGCCCCTATGTTTCAAATTTTTTAATGCACATGCAGATAGTCTTCAACTTACTATTCTTTTTAACAACAGTTGGGAGTTACGACAGCACTGAAAAACTGAGTCATGACCTTGCTCACACTTGCAACTTTTGCCTGTGATCAGAATCTGGGCGCTTGGCAACTGACATGTATTTATGACAGTTACAGTGTCCCAGGATCACATGATGGCCACTTGTGATCTTTCTATGGGACTTCCAACAAGCAGACTCAAGGGGGGAAGCTGGGTTTATTGAATGACGGCATGATTCATTTAACGATCATGGCAAAAATCATTGTAAAATTGGGGAAAAACTTACTTAACAACCGCATCACTCAGCAATGAAAGTTACAGTCCCAATTGTGGTTGTAAGTCAAGGAGTATCTGTATTAGGGGTGAAACAGGAAAGATTTAAATCAAATATGGCACAATGAGTATCAGGAAGTAGAGTAAAGATGCACCTTAAGTATTGTATTTATTTGTTCCTATGAGTCTGACTTTTTGGAAAGTGTTTTTGAAGTTGATCAGATCTAGTGTTTCATTATTAATAAGACATTGAATTCGCAGTACTGAAAAAATGCAGAACTTGTTAACCTTGTCAGGAGTATTCACTGAAATGGGAAAGGCTGCATAGTTGAACATTTGAATTCAGACCATGCATTATATGGAACCCTTGATACTCTCTGAGCTTGGTTGCTTGTCTGAAGATGTTTCATTATCCAATGAACATTATAGGTAACATCAGCAGTGCCAATGAATATGGGGCTTGCTCCCTGTCAGTGTTGGTGGGGTGTATGGTTTTCTTCTTGGTAATTCCTTGATTAGTGTATTGTTTTCTGCTTGTTTGTTTGTCTGGTATTAATCCCTGCTTATCTGGATATTGGCTACTGGAGAGGATGTGTTCTGGTCTTTTTGTTTCCTTCTTGGCTTTTTTATTGTCTCTTTTGAATGGTGTGTAAATATAGTTTCACTATCTGTGTATTGATTTGTCCAAATGCCAGTCTTCCAAGGATTCCCTAGCATTTTTCAATTTAATTTGGTCTGATGCTTCCAGTTTCCCATCTTAAACTATGTTGAGTGTGTCCATGTGTTGTGAGATGACATACAAAAGATTTTGAATAATTTGCTGAGACCATGGAATTCAAAAGACAACGTTTGGCTTGTCACTGTAGATCAGCTAATAAGGCAGTTGTCTAATGATGCAATTAGACCCAGTGTCCACATGCCAACAGGGATTAGTTTAATTACAAAATAAGCTTACAGAAAAAGAAGAGAGCAGCACTGAAAAGTGAACTTTTGTTCCAAAGCCTGTAGGTCACTTTGTCAGATGTTCAGAGGAAGAAAGCAAAACAATTTGAAATACTATTGAGATGAAGCAGAGACCTCTACAGGGCATGTTTTTATAACATGGGAGATAATGCAACAAAATTTTGTAGTGCTCTATATTTATTTTATGTATATGTAACAAAAAACTGAAAAAGTTCCCAGCTTCTAAAGAAGACTTTAGCACAGAGCAAAAGGAGCTGGAGAAGCAAACTTTTTCTCTGCTAAGCTGTTATCTGTAGTACATTCCCCAACATGCTTGATGTGCAAACATCCCACTGCATGTAAAGCACTAAGAAAGACTTGCAGGTATTAAACTAACACATTAGTTGATCGTCGATTTGGTGAAGATAGGAAGGCTCCTTCCAAGCTATCCACATACATATAAAGCTCCTCTACATGACAGCGTGCTTGAGGAAAAATCAAGACCCCCTCCTCTGTATGTTTGATTGTTTTGCTATTTATATACTGCTGTTATAATATTTTTATGTATAGATATACTTTTGCTATTCGGATTGTCCCCCCCCCCCACTTGTGTATTACAATTTTCGTATACTTTGTGAATGTTTTGTTATATTATAGGGAGTCTTATGGGTTACTGTGAATTCAGTACAAGAGTGGGGACAATACAGGACTTAAATCATCCCTGGCCTGCTCTTGAGTTGCCATAGGCTTGGGGGTGGGGGGGAGAATGGGAAACCGGGGAAACGGCATGGCAACCAAAGACAGATGCACATTCCATGCTTATCTCTCTCAAGGCTGTATCCCAGGGTACCTTCCACAGCTGAAGGGGAGTGACCTCTACAATCCGGTGAAATTGCTCCGTTGTCGAATGTGAATGATGACACACCCTGGGGGGGAGGAGGGAAACAGGGTCATAATTGGGGTGTAAATTAGGGTCAGAGCTGACTTCACTTGGAAAGTGCCGACATGAAGCTCCTAATAAATAACTGGATTTCTTTTGAAGCTTGGCTCGAGGCTCATAATTTAATTAGGGCATCCGTGGGAACCCTGACATCATCATTGTCATCATGATTACGATCATCATCATTATCATCATCATCTGTTTTTTATTTCAAAAGTGGCCATATTTTTCATGTCAAATATACTGCCACTATATACTGACACCAATGTGACATAGAAAAGAGCCATGTGGACTTACAAAAGCTGTGCCTTTGTTCATGCTCCATCTGGGGCGAGGTGTCTCCTATCTAACATGTGATTATTTGTCCCCATCATCTACTCAGGTACCCACTTTTACAATGCTAAATCTTCCATTCTTTCTCATTTTTATTCACTTCTGCTGAAACATGTCATCCAATTCCATGGCTGTCCGTCATAGGCCACTTGTTGAAGATTAATGTAGAAAAGCAGTGCCTATGAGAGGGACATGGCAACGGCCATTTTTATTATGAAATATGCCCCTTTTTAACTAAAATACCCAATTCTGCTGCCTATGGAAATCTTTGTGTGTGTGTGTAACATCCGTATAGTAAACATGAAAATGATGAAGCCATTTTTAATAGGAAGGACACTCGGAAGGCATTTTATTTTAATCAGAGCTAGATAAAAGGGGTGGAAATTGCAAACATATTCAGGTCCATATGATTTATTTCCATATTCTGTGGTGTATATTAGGCTTTCTTTCTTTCCTTTACATAGAAATCTGCTTCTCTCTCTCTGTCTGTCAAGCAGATTGGGCAGGCTTTCCAAGTGCGCAGTGCTAATCATTCAGCATCTCCCAGGATGCTCTTAGTTTTACTTTCAGCAGAATCTTTCTCTAGCGTACTATGCTCCATTCAATATATTTGTTATTGTGAATTCAAAAGAGTTGCTTTATTGCTACATTATTTATGTTCACATCTAGCCTCCAGTAACTCATGAGTGGCAGAGCAAAGAACAGCTATAAATGAACAGGTAAAGATCATTAATACTGATGGGAAGACTCTCAGGAAAATCTGTATATTTCCCCTGCAATCAATGCAGAAAAACTGATTTAGAGTGCTGAAGTTTTACCCAGCAGTATCCAGCTATTCTAGGTAAGATAATACATCTCTGTCTATCAGGCATCCATTCTTCCACTAGTTTTAAATTGCTCTATGTAAATTATCTCGTTCTAGCTTACTATGTTCTTTGTAATGTTTTCAGCTTGTGTAAAAGGTAAGCCTGGTTGCTATAGTGTTCTCTTTCTAGCACAAAAGTGCTGTGAGGGTCACCACTGAGCAAAAATTATGTTTTAGTACTGGTCAGTCGATATTGATAAGGTCAGTTCTCCTTTTAAAGTATTAATGGGTAACCCAGGAAGAAGGCTTTTAATGAGATAAAGGACTCACGTTCCATCATGTACCTCTATTTCTAGAGAGGAATTATTGAGTCTGTCATCTGCACCTCTATTAACTATCTGGTTTGGTTCTGCAACCCAACAAGACAGACACAGACTTCAGAGGCTAATTAGAACTGCAGAAAAAACTATTGCTACCAACCTGCCTTCCATTGAGGACCTGTATACTGCATAAGTCAAAAAGAGAGCTGTGAAAATATTTACAGACCCCTTACATCCTGGACATAAATTGTTTCAACTCCTACCCTCAAAACAACACTATAGAGCACTGCACACCAGAACAACTAGACACAAGAACAGTTTTTTCCCGAACGCCATCACTCTGCTAAACAAATAATTCCCTCAACACTGTCAAACTAGTTACTAAGTCTGCATTACTATTACTATTAATCTTTTCATCATTCCTATCACCCATCTCCTTCCACTTATGACTGCATGACTGTAACTTTGTTGCTTGCATCCTTACGGCTTATACTGATTGTTTCCTAGTATTATTTGATTGCTTATTTGTACCTTATGATTATCATTAAGTGTTGTACCTTATGATTCTTTATGAGTGTATCTTGTCTTTTTATGTATACTGAGAGCATATACACCCAAGACAAATTCCTTGTGTGTCCAATCACACTTGGCCAATATTCTATTCTATTCTATTCTGTTCTGTTCTGTTCTGTTCTGTTCTGTTCTGTTCTAGTCTAGTCTAGTCTAGTCTAGTCTAGTCTAGTCTAGTCTAGTCTAGTCTAGTCTAGTCTAGTCTAGTCTAGTCCAGTCCAGTCCAGTCCAGTCTAGTCCAGTCTATTTTCTGCCAACATAGAGGTTTCTTCCACTTTGAAAGTTTGGCAATGGCTTGGAAATTGGAAATTGGATCCTACCTGTTAAGGAATGCCTAGAGAAATTAGGCCATTTTGCACAATTGACTGAAGTGAGAGATTCAGCTGAAATTTGTATTTGCCTGGTGGGATCACAGAAACTAAAGGTCTGAGATCTGTCTTAGAAATAAATAACACAAGCATTTGTAAGTTCTTAAAACAAGAGAAAATGCATCATTTCTTCAATAAGGACATTGTTTTGCATATTGTTTGCATAAGGTTGGGGGTTTTTGGGGGGTGGGGGTTGAATTATTATTGATTCCCGAAGACTGTCTATAATTGTCCCTGCAGTTTTCTTGGCAAGGTATCAGAAATGGTTTGCCATTGCCTCCTTTTGAGGACTGGCAGAGATCACCCATCTGGCTTCTGATCCAAAGTGGGATTATGGTCTCCCAGTTTCTAGCTCAGAGAAGTAAAGTTTTAAGTAGAATTGCATACATTTAAATCATAGGTAGCTATCCACATAGAGAGGAGAATGCTGTGCAAAGACTATAGTTGCTAGGTATCTTCAGGATCGCTGGTCTGAATTGTTTTGCATTTTATCCTTGGACTGGGCAGCTCATCAAATAAAACATTTGATTTTTTAAAAAACCTGTTTTGCATGCCCATCTTTGGGAAAGAATCAGTCATGAATAGATATCAAGGAAGATGTGGGAGAAGGGATGACAGAATTTGGGGACAGCATGAAAAGGGGGATCAGCCTAGAATCCTTACATAGCCACCAGCAAACTAAATCCAATCCCCCTTGAGTGCTGTTGACTCTTAACTAAGCAGGTGCTGACGTTAGTTGAGAAGGTTCCTGTGCATAGGCTTTTAGCAAAAAATCAGTTCAAGTGAACCTACATGTGTGGACAGGGGTGAAATGTACTTACCTTTCCTACTGGCTCGCTGATGTGCATGCACCACACCATCATCTGTGCATGTGCAAAGCCTTCTGCACATGCGCAGATCAGTGGTGGGTTGCCCCTGGTTCGCATTGGTTCTATAGAACCGGTAATAAAACCGGCGGGATGCTCCGCCCACTGACCCTGATGTCATGAAAACGCATGAAGCTTCTGCATTTGTGCAGAAGAGCGCGTGCATGCACAAGCGAAGCGAGCGCATGCGCGCAGCCCTGTTGTGAACCAGTAGTAAAGGTAAGTAGAACCCATCCTTGGCGCAGATGGTCAAAACTGGGACATGATGACATCCCGGTTTGGGGAGGGTGGAGCCTCCTGCCACCGGCACTACCGGCTCTCCAAACTACCCGCTGCCGGTGCTACCGGCTCCCGCGAGCCAGATAGAGCTGGCAGCATTTCACCCCTGCATGTGGACCTGGTCCTTCACATCTGATGGAAGATGAGAAAGATAGCTTCCCTTGCACATGAATTCTCCTTTAGCTAAAAATACTGTATATCTACATAAATTGGTGGAGATTATTCTACACCATTAGATTTTCTGCCACTTTATGGTGGACACCGTTTTCTTACCGTTTAGCATAGTGGTGAACCTAATGCAGCTTTCCACATTGTGATTGCTTCTTGACGTTGTAGCAAAGAGGGATAGAATTTTTCCTCTTTTCAATGGCACTTAAGTGACAGGTGTAATGGCTCCATTTATCTAACATGGGATAAGGCTGTGGTGAATGGACCCTCCCTCCTTTGACAGGGTATCTGGAAAAAGTAAATTGTTTTTCACAGCTTTATAAGAGTAAGTCTTTTTCGCCCCTTCATTTTCTGTATAAACCTTAAACTCCAAGAGGGCAGCATTGATTAACCATGATGGGAAATGTCAAACCTCTATGCATAGTATCAGAATCTATTGTACACCAGATGAAGCCATTTGGCGCAGCAATAAATGCCCCTGGCTTTCACTTCTCAAAAGCTTCTGGTTCATTAGAATTCTCACACTTACTAAGGAAAAATGAAGGGTCAGAAATAACCAAGTGTAGCTGTTATAAGGCAAAAAGCAATTGCACAAATTGCAATGAAATAACGTTGGAAGATTTCTTTCAGAACAGCTCTTAAAATACACAGTCGATATTTATATTGCTAATCCCTGCCTTTTTCTTTTAATGTGAAGGCTCATTTAAATGTTCATTTCAGGGAGCTTTTTATTGTGAGACTAAGAATAATAGGAGTTAAAGGAGCCCTACGCTTAGCTGACCATAGTGCCTGAAGGTTATTAAATATTTCAAAGCCTAGCACTGAAGTTTCACACCCTTTTCCCCCTTTCACATTAGAATTCATTCAAAATAACCACTGTGGGTTATTTTTTCCATAAACCCCAGTGCTGATTTCTCTGGGCTCATGCTTTTAGGAAGTCTATTCTAAGTGCTAACGTTTTATTTTTAAAGAAGGCAATAAAATGTAATAAATTACTTTGCAAATGTTCCCAGTTGGGACTTTTCACTTTCCCAGCAGGTTATTGTGCTCCATTCTTCTGTCAGGCCTGAGTTACTTTGGAATAATATTTATTTGCCAAATTCTATTTTTTTAAAAAAATCGGTTACTGGGTACTATAGAAAATGTGATGACATCACCATGAGGTCATATAAAGAAATGAAGGTGCTTCTGTGATGTTATATAGAAGACTTAGAGGTCTCTAGGGCTTCTGTTTTCATACCTAAAGCTGTTTGAAGGCTTAATGCACCTTACATTTTTTGCTTTTTGCCTGGAACTAACAGTAGCTCATGCGGCCAGTGCTCATGAATTTAGTACTGTATTTCAACAATACAATCCTGATTATTTCTTGGAGGCTACAAAGAAGAGGCTGAGAGCTGTCTGCATCCTATAGATGTATGTATTTATTTATTTGTATTCCACCTTTATTATTTTTACAAATAACTCAAGGTGGTGAACATATCCAACACATCTTCTTCCTTCTATTTTCCCCACAACAACAATCCTGTGAGATGGGTTGAGCTGACAGAGCTGGCCCAAAATCACCTACCTGGCTTTCATGGCTAAGACTGGACTAGAACTCAAGTTCTTTTTCTAGCCTGGTGCCTTAACCACTAGACCAAACTGGCTCTCTTATGCATGCCCTATATTTTGTGTCTTGTAACCAGGCTGACCAGGCATTTTGGGAATCATCATCATCCAACGGTAGGTTTCTACTGGTTTGCCTCGGTTCGGGCGAACTGGTAGCGGCAGTGGTGGGAGGCTCCGCCCACCCACCTGGATGTCATCATGACACTCTGCACGTGTGCAGAAGGTTGTGCGTATGCGCAGAAGTGCCACACGTGAGTGAAACGAGCGCGCACGTGCGATCCCAGTTCCAAACCAATAGCGAAGGTGAAGCCCACTACTATCATCATCATCATCATCATCATCACATTATCAACATCATCATCATTATATGACCTCACTATTGTTTTTTATTTGAATACCTCCCAAAGCGAAACATAGAAGGAAACACAATTCAGAAAAGCATTGTAAAAAAGAAAAGCATCATTATAAGCATTGTAAAAGTGGATCATTTAACAGTACATTAATTAAAACATATTGTATTTGAAAGGAAACCTTGTCCTGCAGCAGTTGTTATTCTGGGAAAACAAATGTGTCTTGTTCATTTGAAACTACAAATCATGGGGCCCAGTCATACTTTCCCTGGACAAGAATTCCAAGCAACCACAGCAGAGTATACCTCCTAGAAACACGTATTTAACTCTCTGTTATGTTCTTCTTAAAGATAATGCCACTGATAATTTCTGTGATTTACAGAAGAAAAATTGTAGTCATATGTACATTTTAAAATGGTCAATTAGTATATGCTGGAGTTTGGATT
This sequence comes from Pituophis catenifer annectens, assembly GCF_029215685.1. Lineage (NCBI taxonomy): Eukaryota > Metazoa > Chordata > Lepidosauria > Squamata > Colubridae > Pituophis > Pituophis catenifer. Next base: position 131,794,738 of record NW_027256881.1, read on the forward strand.
TTCGACAGAAATACAAAATGGTCTGAATAGATTAAATCTCCTTAACTGTTGTGACCATTGTCACACATAGACTCACCAACACTGTTTTTGAACTCAGTGGCACCATTTTGTCTAATTTCTCAAAGGTTTAGTTAATTTAATACATTAAATGATGCTTAGCACATCTTAAACACTGTGTATGAATGTATTTATATACCTATTTAATATATAGCCCACCACAGAAGCATTCTTTAAAAATATTTTGTGATTTTGTGTTTGAATCAATGTTGATTCCTGGTAGTTAGCTGGATTAGTCCTTGCAGGGTTTTTTTTGGCAAAGTTTTTTCTGAAGTGGTTTCCCCTTGCCTTCTTCTTAGGGCTGAGAGAGAATGACTGGACCAAGGCCACCTAGCCGTATCAAAGGCAGGACTAGAACTCAGAGTCTCCTGGTTTCTAGACTGGTTTCTAGACTTAATAATTATACAAAACTGGCTCTTTACATATATATGTGTATATTTATGTGGGTATGTGCGTGTTTCATTTATTTACAGCTTGTCAGAGAAGTGTAATTTTAAAAATGGATGTGAAGTTTAAGCACTGTAATTAGGAAGGGGCTTATCCCAGTACCTGCACTTATAGTAGTGGCCAAAATTGTGGAAACCTTTTGGGAAAAGTGTATTTTCTAAAACTAGCTAATAACACCACTTTTTTTTAGTACTACCGTAACATTATATATCAATGGAAAGATAATTTAATCAAGAATGTAAAGCAATAATTTTTATGAAGGATTTGCTATTAGAATAGCAGCTACAGTATAAAGAAGAAAAGTGAAACATGTAGAAAAAAACAAGATATACAAAAATGATCACATCAGTTAATACTTAGTTGGGTAACCTTTAGCATGAATTACAGCCTTACAACATCTTCCCATGGAGTGAACCAAGTCTTTTAGTTCTGCAGCTGTTCTAATGTGAAACCAAGACTGAATGATTGCTTCTATTAACTGGGTTTTATTGCTGGGATGCTTCTGACTAACAGGTTTCTTTAGTCGGCTCCATAGATTTTCAATTGGGTTAAGGTCTGGGCTATTCCAAGGCCATTTCAGCAGTGGAATATGATTGTCTTGAAACTAAAAAAAAAAAAAAAAAAGAAGAAGAAGTGATGTTATTAGCCATCAAACCTCAAAAATACACTTTTCCCAAAAGGTTTCCAGAATTTTGGCCGTTACTGTATTTGCTCCACCAGGAAAAGGCAAATTTTACTTTTGGTGTCAAATGTATCTCTGATATCACTACAAAGTGCCTCATTGATCATCTGAGAATGCAGGATGAATTGTGAAAGACTAGGTATTCCTGAAGGTAACGTGCAGTGAGATTATTCAAGTATCTTAAAAGATTCATTTTCTCCATAAATTATAGTTTGAACAGATCATGAAATACAGGTGGACCTAGCTCAGCAGTAAGCACTGTTCAGTTAAAGTATTGATGTACAGTATTTTGTCTAGTTCTTTATATTGAGTTGCTGTGTCCTCAAATTTAGAGGTTTTTGTGGTTGTGAAGCATGCCAAGTGATATAAACAAAGAAATCCTGTTAAGAGCACATAAAAATAGCAATGATCTATCTATCTGGAGGCAGAAAATCACAGAAGATCAAAAGGTATTTTGATAAAATTTCTCAGTGTAAAATGTACTGTTAAAATAAGTAAAACCGTGAAAAATGCAAAAACTGGACTTGATTGGATATATCTACTGAGGGGGTAGCAAATGATGATATTCTTGCACCTGTGACATATTTACATCAGATTCAGGATGCAAAAGCATCCTTTAAAAGTAGGATTTGCATCACGGGATTACTTCTTGCACAATTTTTGATGATTTGTGGCTTGCTGAGCACAATGCTGCAATGGAGATCTGTATTAATCAATTTTGTATTACAACATAAAAATATAGTCTAACGTCCATGTAATTGCTTTGAACAAAAGATCTGATCATCTGCCTGCTGGGGTCTGAAAAGAATAAAATAATCACACTATAACAATCCACAACAATTTGTTAAATCTCGATAATCCTGATTAATTCCAATCCTGATTGTTCTTAATTACTTGAATAGCTGATACAGGCTGGGATTTGTAGTTTAGCAATGAAGGCAATTTCTGGAGGGGCACAGAATACCTGTGGCTGCTACGTGCTCTAGATAAATGCCATCACATCAAATTCATCAAAGTGTGCAAAGATTTCCTATTTATTCTTGGCACTGGGAACTTAGTTGATATAATTTGCAGTACAAGGAGAGAGAGAGGGGGGGAGATTCTCTTCCAAATGCACAATATATAGCAACTATCTTTGCAGGTACTCTTGTGAAATGACATTTTGACCAATTCTGTTGATAATTTCTTCTTGGGCTGTATTTCCCCCCCACCCCACATTCTGTTATTCTATAATTGATGATGGTGAGAGCAGAAATATTGGGAATGAAAGAAGATGGCCTAGAGATAGCTCCATCCTCGGCATCGCTGACTGCGTTCTTCTGTAGTCTTTCACTGTGCAAAGGAGATACGGCTCTGGAGTCAGACATCTTATTACAATTATCATGATGTACTTTTGGTTTATTTTATTCTGTGAAGGATGATAAGGACAGGAGGGGGTTACACTGAAAGCATCAGTGGGAGAACTATTGATGGTCCCTATTTCTCTTTTAGAGAGAGAGTCTTAAATAGACTAAATTACACTCCCTGGAAAACAGGTTTATAGCTTCACCACTGCCATCACTGGTATTTAATGACTTTATAAAATGTTCAGTGCCTAGAGGAAAGCATCATAAATAACAAATAAGGATTAGTGATTCTGAACATTTCCAAATTTGGAGAAATTTGGGCTCCTAACCAGAGGCATCAACAGGTTCTACTGCTTTCATCAAAATTATGAAAGCAATGTGGGTTGTTGTGATGCCACCATTGCCATTCTTATATGGGGGCCTGACACTGCTTTTGTCATTTGCCTTCCCTGGATCTCCCCTGTACATGCCTCTGATCCAGAAGCAAAACAATTGCTGCAGAACCCATGATTCACTTTAAGGGCTGTCGTAAATGCCCTTTTGTACTGCCGTGAGCTCACTATGGAAAGGGCAGCATTGGCAAACAGTGGGTAGTAATAGTAAACATTTGCCTCTACAATTAAGGACGCTTTCACACTGCTTTGCATCAGAGTCAATAATATCTCTGAGCTGCAGCTGGCACCAGTTCAAATCTACATTCCCAGTAAAAGTACTCAGATGGGATTTCTCTCTGCAAATTGCTCAATCATCTCCAGCATCCTTTTCTTTTAGTTCCGTCACGCTACATGGAATATAATGTAGTGCGGTTTCCCTTTGCGGAAAAGGAATCCAGTTTCTTGTAGCTGAACTTGGGAGGGGGAAAATGGTTCTGTAAGAAAGGAGCAGCATCTGCAGAAAATGAGATACTTAAGGGATATTGGAAGGCAGATTACAAATAAGCCATCTGTCACACATATTTATTTGTATAGTACCTTTTTGGAGTAGTCTTCCCGTTACCATATTTTATTGTATATTGCATTTCCAAAAATATTCATATAACATTCTGTAGTCAATGCAGAATGACTAATTAATAATCTAATAATTAGATTCTGAAGGGGCTCTGCTGCTCACTTTCCCTCCTTCCTTTAAAACTTTCTCTCCATTTTCTTTACATACCTACAAGGTAGCAAAAACTGTATGTGACCTATGTGTGAAAATTGTACGTATTGTGAAAAACAAAGAGCTGGATAGTACCCTGAGCTAAATAATGACTTGAAGGAACGGTGTTTATTGAGATATATGCACTATTCCAGCTATCCAGTTAGTAAGGTGGGCACAAGACGGATTTTCCTGCATTTAAAAAAAGAAACTTAAATGTTTCACTAATGCAATTAGAATTGTGGCCTGCAAGCAATATTCATATGGTTTCATTTAACAAACTGTGATCCAGTCCCATACAGACTGACTAATCTAAGTCCCCATGGTTCCCATGATATCAATCTGCCTAAATACAGTTATCTGAGCAACTCAGTGGTGGGTTGCCCCCGGTTCGCACTGGTTCTATAGAACTGGTAGTAAAACTGGCGGAAGGCTCCGCCCACTGACCCTGACGTCATGAAAATGCTTCTGCGCATGTGAAGCAAGCACACGCATGGCCCCGTTGTGAACCAGTAGTAAAGTTAAGTAGAACCCACCCCTGGAGCAACTGTGTCAGTGGCATGCAAGAAACTTCATGATGCCAAATTCCTCTGTGAAAATCCTACTGGTTTTCAAAGGCCCAGCTGACCACAGGTAATCTTCAATTTATGACCCCAATTTGGGCCAGAATTTCCATTGCTAAGAAGGCAGTTGTTAAGTGAGTTGAACTGGATTTTCGACACAGTTTTTTTGACACAGTTGCTAAGCGAATAATGTGCTTGCTAAATGAATCTGCCTTCCCCCATTGACTTTGCTTGTTGGAACCTGACTGGGAGGGTCATGACTGACAATCACATAACTCTGGGGTGCTGCAACCATCAAAAAATACATGCCACTTGCTTAACACCAAAGTCATGTGATCACCAGAATGGTGTATATATGTGGGGATTGATCATAAGTCAATTTTTTTTTCACTGCTGTTTCTTAGATGTGGTAAATCATCTAGAACATGTTTCAGCCCTCCCCTCATAGCACGATGCCCCAGAGTCTTTAGCAAGACAGTTGGCATCACTACTCTATGTCTAAAAAACCAATAAAGCAGATAGCTATTTTCGTGTATTCTCAAAGCTATTCAGAATGCTTAGTTGAATGCTGACATTTATATGTATGTAATCCTGAAGTCACCAAATGTTCTGTACGACTTTCCTGCAACTGAAGATAAATTTCCGAGGTTCTGAGAAATTATGAAAGGTGACTGGAAAAGTGATTCTTGGAGTGAGCCATGGATTTCCTCAATGTTATTAGAAAAGTGACAGTGTTTCTGCCTCAATTCTCCATAATGGAAAGACTAATGGCCCATTTCAGGAGTGTTGGGGGAGGATTAATGAAATAAGGAAATGTTGCAACCTGCCTGGAACTTTATGAATCAGGTAAGCTATAAATTAATTCAAGATTGAACTTATGAACTTCAACACTACCAAGAGCCTTGGTAGTACAGGGGTTTAAGGCACCCTGTTATTAAGCTGGTTATTAAGACCAGCTGCCTGCAATTACTGCAGGGTTCGAATCTCGCCAAGGCTCAAGGTTGACTCAGCCTTCCATCCTTTCTAAGGTAGGTAAATTGAGGACCCAGTTTGTGGGGGCAATAAGATGACTTTGTATAAATATACAAAAGGATGAAGGCTATTGCTGAGCACATTGTAAGCCGCCCTGAGTCTTCGGAGAAGGGCGGCATATAAATCAAATTAAAAAAAAAACCACATTTTAGTAAAGGCCTACATTCACCAGGTTACTACATAGGAAGTGATAACAAACATCACCCACATGTTGGAGGCAACTCTCCTTTACCAGCTTAGTTTTAGAAGCATGTTTCCATTCATTTGTGGCTTTTCTCTCTCTGTTTCAATTTTAATTATTTAATTATCAAATAATCCTTTAGCAACAATCATGGCTGCTGGGGGGACAATCTTTATTATTTTATTTTATTTTATTTTATTTATTTATTTTGTTGAGTACATATTAGATAATATATGTAAGTATAAGCATGAACTGAATACATAAAATGAATACAATTAAAGAGAACATTAGGACAGGGATGGTAGGCACACTGGTGCTCTTATGCATGCCCCTTACAGACCTCTTAGGAATGGGATGAGTTCAACAGTAGACAGTTTTAGGTTAAGGTTTTAGAGGTTTTGGGATGAGACCACAGAGTCTAGTAGTGCATTCCAGACATTAACAACTCTGTTACTGAAGTCATATTTTCTGCAATCAAGTTTGGAGCAGTTCACATTAAGTTTGTATCTATTGTGTGCTCGTGCATTGTTGTGGTTGAAGCTGAAGTAGTCATTGACAGGTAGGACATTGTAGCAGATGATTTTATGAGCTATGCTCACGTCATACTGAAGGCGGCATAGTTCTAAATTTTCTAAACCCAGAATTTCAAGTCTGGTGGCATAAGGTATTTTGTTGCGAGCAGAGGAGTGGAGGACTCTTCTTGTGAAATATTTCTGGACGTACTCAATTGTATTAATGTCCGATATGCAGTGCCAGTTCCGGACAGATGAGCTGTATTTGAGAATTGGTCTAGCAAATGTTTTGTATGCTCTGGTTAGTAGTGTAATATTACCAGAGAAGAAGCTACGCAAGTTTAGGTTTACAACCCTTAATGCCTTTTTGGTGATGTTACAGTGGGCTTTTCTTTTCTTTGCGGTATGTCATGGAGGCAGTTCTTTGCCCTCTACTACTTTCTTTCCCTCCTCCTTCTCCTGAGGCAGAAGAATATCCAATCAGTTTCCCGTAGCCCAGTTATAGACCAAAGAAAACTCAGAAAGTGTTGAGAAAAATATCCCTCATCTGCACTCAATTCTAACCACTTTTATTCTCAGAGCTGGCAATAAAAATGTAGAATTAATCCATTCTTGGATTAATGGAGTGCTCATATTTCAGGAATAGTTGGAGTAAGTAGATTTTAATGGTTTGTTTTGTCCTACAAGATGGTGATAGCAGAATTGTCATGTCCGAAAAAATACAGAGAAGGTGAGGCTGATGTGCACAAGCCCTTTTTCCCAGGAAAACCAGGGGAAAAGTTTTCCTTCTGGCATGAACTGATTTGTTCAGCAGCTCCATAGTTTATGAAGATCAACTGATTTCCCCCAGGTAGAGATCAATCTGCAAGGTATGGAATCTGTGGTCTTTTTCTGCCCTGCCTCCCACTATTAACAGCTAGTCTCATTCAAAAGTGCAGGTGCAATTAAAACGCACAAAAATGATTTTCTGCTAATGAAAAATTGCTGTACGAGGCAGTTTGCCATAACTCACGTTTTGGTGCAGAAAGGATGCTAAATCTAGCAAATGGACTGAGGAGTTCTGTGTCCTTTCAGATAAACAAATTATATTGATCTCTGTAGGATTTTTTTTTTTTTTTTTTTTTTGCAACTGCAATAAATTCCTCAAAATCAGCACAACTGTTACTGTTGTGTAAAATTGATAATAGGGTTCCTGGGGTTTAGTAAATAAAGAGCCCTAGCTTTTTAATGGACATCTGGAAGCAATGTACAAGTGGTTATTGCAAATGTCATAGTTTTAGGAAATGTATGAATACTTATAATTGGGTTATTATGTTGCTTTCATAATTCATACATAACAAAAATACATTGCTGAATTAGTTGTAAAATTGCAAGGATGCTAAAAAGGAGTAATGGATGCTTTAAAGGCAAGATAAACATCCCAAATACCTACAATTCACTGTTCATTTTCACTGTCATTGTTTATTCTTACAGGTACCCTGTTGTTTTCTTCTTTTCTTAGGCATTGTGGTTATAAAATAATGGTAATTATTTTGTAATTGGAAGAAACGGGCAAGTGCATGAGCATTATCATATCTAAAAAGAAGCTGGGGTTTCAAACCCTCTCTGACATGGTTTTCAAAACAATGCTAATTTTACTATTTTAAAGATTGCTGAGGTTTTGGTTACAAAGGTTGGTTTTTGGTATCCTTTCATTTCAGTTTGAGAAATAAATTAACAGTTCATTTTTTAAGGCTGGGAGACAATTTTCCCTAACAGTTCTCTGTAGGAATTAACATAACGTGTAAGAATTTTGCCTAGAGATTTTTAGTTTATCTGTGAATTTAGATTCTATATTTATGCAACATCGTATATTAAGGTAACACCCAACTATTCAAGATCATTTTCTTTTGAGAATGCTGCAAATGGCTGTATGACTGTAACTTTGTTGCTTGTATCCTTACAATTTTTATTGATATTGTTTCCTGATTGCTTATTTGTACCCTATGACTATCATTAAGTGTTGTACCTTATGATTCTTGATGAATGTATCCTTTCTTTTATGTACATTGAGAGCATATGCACCATGATAAATTCCTTGTGTGTCCAATCACACTTGGCCAATTTAAAAAAAGAAATTCTATTCTATTCTAAAAATGTTTTGAAATGTTTCTTACTGTTGGAAACATGGTCACACACAGCTTCAGAGGATCCTGAATGGATTATCTGAACTTTCTTCAATCTGGATTCAGACCTGGGCATTGGACTGAAATGTCATTGGTTGCCCATCCCATCAGGTCTGGCAGAATGGGCATGCTGTGGATCCCATCCCACCAGCCAAGGAGTATCATCTAGTAGGGCTCAGGAAGAGACCTCTTTCTTTTTCTCCCCAACCTCCAAACTGGTTAACTAAGCAGAATACTATCTCAGTGGCCAAAGCGCTGGTTTGCAGGCCAAATAGACCAGAGGAAAGAAAACATTCTGAAAGCCAAGAACTGAGCTAAATGTTGGTGGGAACCCTATGCAGAATATTAATGTCAGCTCATTGTTTAAGTAGAAGGCTTGAGTGAATGTTTAAAAGTTGCTTCTGCAATGCTGAAGCCATTTGATCAAGTGTCTTATGGATGCCTTGGAAAGGATGTTTTATACTAGACTGTAACTCTAGGAAGAGTCCTTTTCCACCACCCTTGTAGAGGGAGAACCATTGGAAAAGAGCCATAGATGAAGAATGTAAGTTTAAGAGTGTTCATTCTGGAAAATATATAATCAAAGTTACAACAGAAGGACAGAAAACACACATGAATTAAATCAAATGATGGGAGAAACTCCTCTGAATCTCAGCAAGTCTTTCCTTTCTTTGTAAGTATCTCACAACTACTTTATTGATTGAAATGATGTTTCTAAAGCTTAGAAATAGACTGGTTTAGTGTGAATCCATCCATTAAGGAATGCATAAACCAATCAATAGTAAAACTCCAAAGGTCACTATATTTGCCTTTAAGATCAATGCTGGGAGTGAAGCTGTTATAAAAGTATCCAGAGTTCAGAAGTCAAATATTTATTAACACTGAAGGAAGGATTGAGTAGGTCACACAGCTTCCAATAGGAACATAGTCTCTTTTTAAGTAAACTGCAATCTATATCACCCAATACAGTAGTCCTCAGTTTATTAGATTTTTTTCCCCACTTAGGAGGCATCTGCAAAGTTCAAGTTGTGTTATTGGCTATACTGACATGCTGAAGCAGATCTTCAAATATGCTCTGAGTCAAATCTATTTATCAGTGCAACTTTAGTACTGCAGAGATTTTAATGCAAACACGGCCCTTTTATTTCAAAAACCAATTTATGCTAAAAAAAAAAACCTGGAATTTGCACAGGAGAGCAATGCCTGCACGGTCATTATTAAAATGATCTTTCATTATAATATGTCACTACCTGTAGTTATATTTTTTTTTCCTTCAAGAATTAAATAGATATTGAAGATTAAAAATGTGCTACTTCTGGGGAAGAATGGTGGACTGAATCTCTCTGGTGTTTATGATTAAGAACAGGTAACTGAGGAGTAGATTGGCTCCTTCAACTTTTCTGGACAAAGAGAGGATGCAAGATCACCCAAGCTATTCTCCTTAGGGTTGCTTCTCACAAGAAGACTGAAAAACACTGCTCTCCAAAAGACAAGAGAATAGTTCTATTGCATGGAACTATTGCAGTTCTATTGCAAGAAAACACTTTGCTTACCTTTAACTGAAAGCCCATGGATCTTTTATTTCATATATCTATAAAATAGGAACCATGAATATCCTGCCTGATAGTGAAATGGGACAACTCGTCATGGCCAACTTGCCATGGGACAATTCAACAAATATAAAAGTTAAATTAATTTTGATGGAACCATAGCTAATAATAAAATAAAGCCAACAGAGAAATACAAGCGTTATGATAATTTCAACGCAAATGTAGTCTGAAGTAATTGAATGAAAAGATGAATACAGCGTTGAATTGTTCCATAGCGAGTTATCCTGCAGAGAGTTGGCCATGGCAAGTTATCCTAGACCCTCTGAGAGAGAAATCATAATTCAATGGCAGGATAAAAGCTTTACATTTTAGAATTCCAAATTCAACCCATGGCCTGACAGAATCAACATGCTCCAGTTCCATTGATTACACAAACAGGATTCAACTTGATCTCTGTCTGCATGTATTTTATAATATGTTTATCGTTGTAGTTCATAAGCCTCCCAGAGTTATAATAGATTGGGATACCCTATAAATTTCATAAACAAGTCACTAATTTTTTAAATATTTTGCTCATTGTAACAAAATCATACAGCTGTCATTTTAATTTTTCTTTTAGCTGCCCACAGTCTTTTGAAGTGAGTGGCCATAATAAATTTAATAAAACAAATAAACTAACTTTTGATGTATATAGTCATGATAATGTTGCACTACAAATTGAAAATATCTAAAGGTAATATAATTTTGCTTGTTTTGAAAGAGATGACTGTTGCGTAATTTTAAGGATCAGACTCAATAAATGATTCAAGAATGAAGTATTCAAACATAACACTATTTATTTACAGTAGGCATTCTATATTCTCTGAATGATTGTAGATAGAAGCAAGGAGGAGGTGCATACAACTCCTTTTATATTAACAAGGCGAGGAGTGGTTACATATGAATATATTAAGGGAGGAAGAATAAATTAACCCCTAATACCCCGTGTATATACAATTCCCCTATTAGAGAATAAGGCATTTACTTGTGACAAATCCCCCTCTAAATGCCGATTCGATATACAACAATAATTGCATTCAGATTCAGAACAATACAAAACTTGTAATTTAGAAGTTAAATATTTGTGTTGTTTAGATGGCAAAGGCTTAGTCAATACGTCAGCTATTTGTTCTGATGTTTCGCAGTGAACTGCTTTAATAAATCCATCTTGAGATAATTGTCTCACGTGCTTGAACTTTATATCTATATGTCTGGATCTTTGACCAATAGCATCAGATCTAGATATCTCAATAGCAGCTTTGTTATCTTCATGTATGATAAATGGTAATGAAGGATTTTTCCAAATATTTGATAATAAATCATTAAACCATACAAGATTGTTGGAGGCTTTAGACAAACAAACATATTCTGCCTCGGTTGTTGATGTAGCTACTAAATCCTGTTTTCCAGTATACCAGTAGACTGGACAATCGTTAAGAAAAAATATATAACCTGATGTGCTTTTTCTACATACGGTATCACCTGCCCAATCCGCATCAGCGTAACAAGTGAGGACGGGCTCTTTGACATTATTAGGTTCCAGTAGTAAACAGAAGTCTAAGCTGTGCTTTAAGTACCTTAATATTCTTTTAACGGCTTCCCAATGGTACATTAAGGGTTTGCTAACGTACCTGGATAACAGATTGAGGGGCAAAGCAATATCAGGTCTAGTCCAATTAGAAATATACAAAAGGGAACCAATAACTGATCTGTAAAGCGTATTATCCTTAAATTCAGGGGATGTCTCATCCATGTTTCTTAAGAAACCTGTTTGCATAGGAGTGTCACAAGTCTTAGCATCATTCAAATTACATTTGTTTAGGAGTTCTATAATTTTATCTTTCTGAGAAAGTTTAAATCCTTTTTTGGTTTTACTGATTTGAACTCCAAGATATTTATTTACCTTTCCCAATGATTTTAAAGAAAAATGTTCATTTAGTTTTGTTACAAATGTATCTCTTTTTTCTTTATGTTTACCGATATACAAAATATCATCCACATAAATTAACACAAATTCTAGGGAATCACCCTCTTTTTTGACAAAGAAACAGTTGTCTGCAGTGGTGGCATTGAAATTCATAGTTTTGAGTACTTTGACTAAACATTCATACCAACGTTTGCCAGATTGTTTTAATCCGTACAAACTTTTATTCAATAACCAAGTTTCATTTTTATTTGTGTATTGACTATGAGGTGCTCTTACATATATCTCTTTATCAAGTTTTGCGTGTAGATACGCAGTCTGTATGTCATATTGAAATACATCAAGGTTAAGTGCAGATGCTATAACTAAAGCTGTCTTGACACTCTCAGTCCTTACTGTGGGAGAGTATGTGTCTGTGTAATCCTCAGGATATTTTTGAGCATAACCTTGTGCAACTAATCTAGCTTTATATAATGTGTTGCCTTCTTCCAGATTTTTAATTTTGAATATCCACCTGGTGCCTATAATAGTTTTATCCTTAGGTGCAGGGGTAGGTGTAAATACACTTAATTCTCGTAAACTGTCCATCTCCTTAGCCATGGCTAGTTCCCATTTTTTTCTTTCTTCAATGGGGAGCTTTAATACTTCCTCGTATGTGTTTGGCGTTGATGCTTCACTATCCATGTACATTACGTAATCCTTGTATTTGCTTGGCACTTGATTTCTGTTACATCTAATTGTTTTTTCTGGTTTGCTATCGTTATCGTGTAGGTATCTTGCCTCTTTTTTTGTTAATGAATCTGTCTTTATTCTGTGTTGACTATTTGTCCATGTTTTATTTTTATTTCTATGAGTGTTGTGATTGTGTTCTTCTCTATCTATTTTATCTTGATGCTCAGTGTCTAAATTTGTGGTTGGGAATATTTCATTAAGATGTATTTTAGACCAATTGGCCTGTTCATGAAATACAGCTGTTCTAGAAATTATAAATTTGTTGTTATTATCAATAAATCTGTACCCTTTTGTGCCTGTTTCGTATCCCATGAATCTAAGTCTTCTGGATACATTCTCTCCTTTACGCCTTAATTGTTTTGGTATGTGTACATCCGCTGTGACTCCAAATATGTGCATGTGTGTTATTTTGGGTTTTCTATTGTACATTAATTCGTATGGTGTCTTATTTATAATGCTGGACCAAGTTCTATTTTGTGTATAATTGGAATATTGTAACGCTTCTGACCAGAATTGTTTTCCTAAGCCAGCATCTTCTAATGTGCATCTAATCATGGTTTGTAGTGTTGAGTTCTTTCTCTCTGCTACTCCATTTTGAAATGCAGAGAAAGGGCTAGACGTGAAGTGTAGCATCCCTTTGTCTTTTAGCCATTGGGAGAATTCTTTTGACATGAATTCAGATCCCCTATCTGTCATGATTTGTTTTATTTTAATATTATGTTGTGTTTCTACACGTTTGTAAAACTCTTTAAATTTTTGAAATTTTGAAATGTTTCATCTTTGTGTTTTAAAGTGTAGACAAATCCGTAACGACTATAGTCATCTACAATAGTCAGAAAGTATCGTTTTCTATATGTGATTGATGGTGTTAATGGACCAACCAGATCCATGTGTACCAAATCAAAAATTTGATTAGTTGATCTTGTTGCCTTTCTTGGTTTTGTGGACTTACATACTGAGCATTCCAAATAGTTTTTGCAATTTTTTATTTTAACACCTTCAGCATGTTCAATCATTTTTTGTACTACAGGAAAACTAGCATGTCCCAATTTTCTATGTAAAATATGCGCACATTCATCGTGGATTGATTTTCCAATTGTAGGTTTTTTGTTATTGGATGTGTCATTAATAGATGTGTCTTTGTGGCTATGAATTGTTTCATGTTCCTTATTATCACTATTGCTATTGTCTTCATTTTCTATGTTATTGTCATCTTCCATGTTAGAATCAATATTGTGTAACCATTTTTCTTTTATAACCAAATATGGTAGACCTCCTTTGATAATCACACTACCCAAGCTTGTTTTGTTTTTCTCTAGTGTTGCTTTTCCTTTTGAGAATACTATATTTATGTCAGAATCTCTACTTAGTTTTATTGCACTAAGTATGTTATGAGGTATTTCTGGTATTAATAATACCCCCTCTATTTTTCCTAGACCGGGTAAATTTACATTTCCTCTACCAATAACTTGGACTTTTTCTTGATTGGCTACCTTAATTACAAATTTATCTTCTATAAATGAAGATAATATATTTTTGTTATGTGTTGTGTGATTAGTAGCCCCAGAATCAATGAGCCAATCATTGTCCCCTGAATGTTGTATGTTAGTTGTATTATATTTATTTAATCCATTTAGTGATCCAGACTTTCTATCTCTTGAATTATCCCTGCCCCCTCTATGTTCTCTATAATTAGGTGAGCTTCTATATCTATGTCTATCAATGGATGATTGTCTGTTATGGTATCTACTTCTATAGTCATGTTTTTGCCTTTCTCTAAGGAATTTAGGACAATCTCTTCTACAATGTTCCTTGGATCCACAATTGTGACATTCAATTGATTCTCGATATTTTTCTTGAAATACTACTCTCTTACTTTGTCTATGTTCTATGTGATTATTACAGCGACTCCTTCTTGAATTATCTTCAGCTATTAGCTTATTTGATAAATTCTCTATGGATAAGTATCCTAAATTAATTGTGTCTAAATGTGATATATAGTTATCCCACGATGGGTCTAATGAATTAATGATAACACTTTTCATTGTTTGATCTGAAATTATCTCTCCCCTTAAATGTAGCTCTGCTCTGATTTTGTTTAGAGATATCAAATGTTCACTTATAGTAACCCTTGGCTTTATCCTAGCTGAGAAGAAATCTTTAGACATTCTTGTAGTAGTTGCTACACTTTCACTATGAAACAATTTAAACATGCATTGAATAATTTCTGAGACAGTCAAATTATGCTTAATACTATGGTACATAGCAGGAGATATACTAGATATTAATAAGTAGAATGCTCTGTGGTGCAGGCAGTCCAATTTTAGAGTCCAAGGTCTTTTGGGGGGGTTAGTTATAAAGAATAATAAGTTCTCTTTTAGAAAAACAACCTGAAGTTGTTGACACCATTCCTGCAAATTAATACCATCTATTCTCAGTTTTGGGAAATCATTGGGCAAGTTCCCAATATTATTTGTTCCATTACTTACAACTGGAGGTAGTCCGTGATCTTGCAAGTGTTGATAGTTGCAGAATGGTGTGGGTATGCTTGCAATGAGTCTGACTGGCTCTCTCTGCTCTTCATGTCCTCCGTAGTTGTCTGGGTGTTTTTGCGCATGCGCGTTGCTCATTTCGCTTCTGAAGCTGTCGGAAGAGGTTCTCGCTGCTGCAGCTCCCTCGTAGTGTTCTTCTTCCAATGATTCGGTCTCCGATTCTTTCTTGGGTGTCCAGGTTACGACAGGCGCTTGTTTCTTTTCGCTGAAATAGTTCTTGTTGAGATCTCTGGTTCCTGGAATCGTCTGTGGCGTGGGGGAGTATTTGCAGGGTTCTCTGGGTTCAGGTGTCGGTGCTCTTGTCGTTTGGATAGAAGCGGGTAGATTCTGAGATGTTTGCTTGCTTGCTTGTCTTTTCTTTATTTCTCGATTGCTAGCTTTTGTTGATTCTTTTGTAATTCTTAATTTTGGACCGAATGTTGCAAAAAGAGTTTTAATTGCTGATTCTATTTGCATTTCGATTGAAGTTTCTTCGATGTCTGTGTCAGATTCTTCTGAAGAGTAGATTTTTTCTTTTTTGCCTTTTGCATTATGTAGGGCTTTTCGCACCAGACATTTTGAATTCTGTTTTCTGATTGGCTCTGCTTCGCTCATCTTAGTGGTCTGTTGAAACCAAGATGGCTGCCATTCAAAATTTTGTGCGGGACCGTTAGTCTTCTTTTTTGTTATATTCTTATCTACAGGCAATTCGCTCACCATTTTTGATTCTTTAGATTCATCTGTTACGATGTGTTTTTCTCTCGCTGCTCCGCTGTTTTTTATGATGTCTTGGAGGTTCGCGATGAGATTTTCGTCATCCTTTTGACTTTTCAAAAGTCTCAGTATCTCTGATCTGAGTTCGTTGTTTTCTATCTCGTTCTCTTCTTGGTCATCAGTTTCATCAATTATCTCCTCGTCTGTAGTGCAGTCTTCAGATTCTTTTGTTATTATAGTTGTGGATTCGTTGATCATTTCTTGATCCGTTTCCATCTCTTTATTGTGTGCCCTGGTGTTGGGTCTTTCTCTTTTGTTTCTGGAGTTTTCTCTCTTAGGCATATCTGATTTTTATTGAGTCAATTCAACCATCCTCTGCTACCAGATTGTTGCATAATTTTAAGGATAAGACTCAATAAATGATTCAAGAATGAAGTATTCAAACATAACACTATTTATTTACAGTAGGCATTCTATATTCTCTGAATGATTGTAGATAGAAGCAAGGAGGAGGTGCATACAACTCCTTTTATATTAACAAGGCGGAGTAAAGTATGGGAGTGGTTACATATGAATATATTAAGGGAGGAAGAATAAATTAACCCCTAATACCCCGTGTATATACAATTCCCCTATTAGAGAATAAGGCATTTACTTGTGACAATGACACCAGTATTGGGTTTCAATTCCCATCACTACCAGTTCATTCATGGATGTGTGATGCTTTTGTGCATGTGCAGAGACATCAGGGTGAGTGGGCGGAGCCTCCCGCCACTGCCACTACCAGTTCGCCTGATTCGGGGTGAATCAGTAGCAACCCACCACTGGATGACACATATAATGGTATTGGGGCTCTCTTCCATTGATCAAATATGTGGTCCTTGGTTCTTTTTTGTTCTACCAACACTCAGTAATCCATGAAGATCAAAAAGGCAGAACCTATGATTAGCTAACACCTATTTCTCTTATAAGAAGAGTAGAACAAGCATTTTTTCCCCTAAACAACCCATACCATCTCAACCATCCAAGCCTTTTCCTGATTAGCTGAAATAAGACCAGGCACCCTGGCACTGCTTGAATTTGGAAGTGAATTGATGATTCTGATCCTTCTTCTGTCCAATCCTGGACAAGATTGGAGACTTAGAATAACTTTATTATCACTTTGAATGTACATTAATTGGCATACATTAAAAGGAAATTTCATTGCATACAGCTTTCAAAGGGTCACCACCTGCAATATACACTACATAAACATGACTAAATGACTAAATAAATGAATGACTAAATAAATGATTAACAAACAAACAAACAAACAAACAAACAAACAAACAAACATGCATATACCCACATACCCATATATATTATATGACACAGAGAAATAACATGGTCTAGTTCGGATGTATACATGTAGATGGCGAGAGAAATGAATCTTGCTAGTTTACCAGACAGATGGCATACGGAACAAAGCTGTTACAGAATCTGGTAGTCCTGCTACTTCGAAACTTCCTCCCAGAAGGGAGCAACAGAAAAAGACTGTAAAGTGGCTGTGTGGGGTCTCTAACAATGCTTTGAGCTCTAAGTACATAGCTTAGCTCATTGCCATTGCTTATTGTAATTAATACTATATCTATAATTACTGACTATATCTAAGCTGTGTCCTAATACATGGTCTCAATTAAATTGAACGTAGCATCATTCCTTTTTCAGTTAAAATAGTCAGATCTACAGATCTACCAGCCACTTTAGGTCTTTGCAAACACACACATATACAGTATTGTACATGTAGACACAATTGGGAGTAATGTCTGACCAAGCTTCCATGGGAATCTGGAAAAAGATGTAGCCACTTTAATGATTTGAAAGAGGTATTTTACACTTGGAAGACATATCATTAAAAGGCTTTTACAATCTTACCTATTAGGTTAAAACAATCCAACCCTCACCTCACTCCTACAACAACTTGTGTTAGTTTAATGGTCCTTTGGATTCTACTTTGCTATGCTTTCATGCAAAACTAAAGGAACACAGTGGAATCTGGCTTAAGTAATGTGATAACCCTGCATTATGCACAGACCCTGTTCAGCATTTGATTGACTCACTGCTTGCCAATGGTCTTTGTTTTTTGGTACAGGACTTAGAGGCAGGTATAAGGCTGTTTAGGCTTAAATTCCCTTGGCTGCCTTTGCAATCTATCAATGTGCAATAGGAGGGCAATTTTGATTTATGCAGATACATATTTTACTTTACTGAATGAAATGTTATTTAGTTTTGATCTATTACCAGATGCAAGGCATCTTAAAGCCGCAAATCTTATTTTTCTAAGGAGTCATGGCCACAGAGACGGAGGCAGCCAAAGTCATTTGTTCAGCTTCAAATGCTGTAAATTCATCAAGTGCAGAGCCGTTTATGGTGAAATTAGCAAGATGTTGCTAATGTGTTCATTTCTGCACAATACAGGTACCTTATTGCAAAGGTCATAGGCTGCACTATCTCAGATTTATGAGGCCAGCACAAATTGACCTGTATATATATGTGATTTGCTAATTTGGTGTAGGGGAAGATAGAGTTATGAATAAGATTGCTGGCCTAAGGAAAATAGATCAAGAAATAATCTTTCATAATCAGAGTCCCAAATTTCAAGCTTACAATGTTGAGAATTTGGGGCAGATTAACTGGTCACAAATATTCCATTAAATATCAGATATGAGCAGTGGTGGGATTCAAGTAATTTAACAACCGGTTCTCTGCCCTAATGATTTCTACGAACAACCAGTATGCCAAACTGCTCAGAAAGTTAACAACTGGTTCTCCCGAAGTGATGCGAACTGGCTGAATCCCACCACTGGATATGAGCATCATTTTCATTCTCAATAAATGTTAATATTTCTGGGTGCTTTTTTCCTATGGAAGTTTTCTTCCATTCCTGCATACTAGTAGCATTCAGGAAATTATGTTGCTGCTTGAAATAATGTGACTCTTCCATTTTATAAGATTTTCATGCAAATCATGTTAATAGGTTTAGAAAGGCAGAGATAAATATGGTAGAGTTCAGTGGATTAGAGATTAATATAGTAGAGTGAGAGAGCACAATATATGGAAATAGAATTAAATTCATGAGAATGTAATGTTGTAAATACCATTAATATTCAAGGGATGGTTATTGAAGATATAAGCAGGCAGACTGTAGCAAGAGGACAGAATAAAGCACTCATTGTTTCAATGGTTGTCAAGACCTGGGCAAATGATTTACTGCAAACCAGGAACTAAGGATGGTGTTGAGTTTTGCTTTTTATCTTCACTTTTAAGAGAACTAACTTATCTTCTTAGACTGCTAGGCAGATAGGAATATAGTTCTCTGAATTCTGAAATGTAGTCTCCAGAATTTTTTTTTTAAATGCAAAACCTATAGGTTATGGGGGGAAAGTATACATTTTAATGAGGGGTGAAATGCTCCCGATTCGGACCGGATCACCTGATCCGGTAGCAATGGCAGCGGGTGGTTCAGAGAACCGGTAGCAAAAATCCCTGCACCTGTCCCCCCATGCTCAGCTGAGCCGTGCGATCATCAGAGGCTGTTTTTTTTACTTTTAAAAGCATTTTTTCTACAACCTCTTCGGCTGAAAAAATGTTTTTAAAAGTAAAAAAAAAAAAAGCCTCTGATGATCGCACGGCTCAGCTGGGATAGTCAGAGGCTTTTAAAAGCATATTTTTCTGCAACCTCTTCGGCCAAAGAGGTTGTAGGGGGGAAAAATGCCTTTAAAAGTCTCTGGCGATCCCAGCTGAGTTGCTTGATTGTCAGAGGCTTCTAAAAGCATTTTTTTCTGCAACCTCTTAAGGTTGTAGAAAAAGTGCTTTTAAAAGTAAAAAAAAAAGGTTGGCCATGCCCACCCAGTCACATTACCCCCCCAACCAAGCCCACAGAACCGGTAGTAACAAATTTTAGATTTCACCCCTGATTTTAATGTCTTTAACTTTCAGAAACTATGATGCTTTTTAGGCTTTGAAAGCTTCTGTACCTGACACACAACCTGGAAAATGATCCAGCAGTACTTAATACCAGAAAATTGAAGTTAGAGGAACAATTGTAAAAGAAAGATGAGGAGGAAAAATGCAGATCTGACCATTGGCAAGAAAATATTTTTTAATTATGAATTTAAACACCCATGAAGTATTGAGGAAAAAATAAAAAAATAATAATCACTTCACTTGTTTCAGAAGCCAGATACCAAGAAGACACTTATGTATTTGGGAGCCAGAGCTTGGTCACAGCATGATCAATATCTACACTCCTCTACATTGTCAAGGTATAGAATATGTGCAAAGGAGCTAATGAATCAGGGACCTTGGCTAGGATCCCAATCTGCTGGCCTCCATATAGCAAAAGCACAATAGCACATAGACTTGTATACCGCTTCACAGTGCTTTGCAGCCCTCTCTAAGCAGTTTACAGAGTCAGCATATTGCCCCCAACAATCTGGGTCTTCATTTTACTGACCTTGGAAGGATGGAAGGCTGAGTCAACCTTGAGCCTGGTGAGATTTGAACTACCAAATTGCAGGCAGCCGGCAGGCAGCAGAAGTAGCCTGCAGTACTGCATTCTAACCACTGTTATATGACTGGGCAGGCCGCATCCTGTACCTATGCTCAATCTAAGGCCAAAGTGAGAAATAATATCATTCAGCTCAGACTGAGCAGCCTTATTGGCTTTCCAATTTGCAAAAAATTCAGCCTGCTTGTGAAGAGCCAAGGCAGATCTTAAGTTGTTTAACTTCTAAGATATTTCAAATTAAAACCCTGATAGTTCACCCCATGAATCCATTGCAAAGAGCCAAAAGTTCTTCATTTTCTTCAGAATATCTTATACCAACAGAAGCAAAATGTATATTTCGTATTCCTTGAACTGAAATCCAATATTCGTTCCCCAGAATCAATTCATTCAGCAACTGGCAATCAAGGACAAAGGAATGAAATGATGGACATTCTATAACAGGTGTATAGAAGCAACTGCCAAGAAGATGTTAGTGAGAAAAGAATAAGTAAATGAAATGTACTAACAGAATTTAGTTGCAAGCCAGCATGTTCTAGAATTAACACCAGCTGTCTGCAATTACTGTAAGTTCGAATCTCACCAGGCTCAAGGTTGACTCAGCCTTCCATCCTTTCCAAGGTAGGTAAATTGAGGACCCAGTTTGTGGGGGCAATAAGATGACTTTGTATAAATATACAAAAGTATGAAGGCTATTGCTTAACGCATTGTAAGCCACCCTAAGTCTCCGGAGAAGGGCGGCATATAAATCAAATTAAAAAAAAAAAGAATTATAATACATGGATATAGTTCCAACATTAAGTCTCCTTCAATAGCAACAAGATTGCAAAGTTTTCATTCTTACAGTAATTAGAGATATGTCTATTTTGTTTTACAAAGCTTTTTGTGAATATAATGAAATCTAGAAGATACTTAGAATATGCAATGACTAGTAATTTAGAAATTAAAGTGCAGTCTCAGTAAAGGATATACCACAGCGTTAATAAATTAGAAGCGTGAGGCCGTGAGCCAATTTTCATATGTAGAAACATGTGGAAAATAATGTCTAATTGACAAAAAGCTGGAAGGATATGTTACAATAATGAATATTTGCCTCTATACCTGATCAGTCTGTATTGTAATTATTAATTCCCTTTCTATAATAGATACAATTATAGAGAACACATTCCTGGAGGTTAGAAAAGGCCTTCTCATTTGCTGTTTGTGTTTGCACTTGAGTGTGACACATGACACTATAAAATATACATATCTGTACCAGTCTAGTCTAGGGCTCCTAGACTAGTGAGGCTGTTGTGTCTCAGTGGCTAGAGGCAGGTGGGGTCTGGATCAGTGGTGGGTTGCCCCTGGTTCGCACCGGTTCTATAGAACTGGTAATAAAACCGGTGGGAGGCTCCGCCCACTGACCCAGATGTCATCAAAATGGAGAAGAAATTGCGTAGAAGAGCACGTGTGTGTGCACGAGCTAAGCAAGCGCGCACACGTGGCCCTGTTGCGAACCGGTAGTAAAGGTAAGTAGAACCCACCCCTGGTCTGGATGGAGAAGAGCAGGCTTCAGCTCAACCTTTCCAAGACTGAGTGTCTATGGATTTTGGGTCCCATGGGTCTGGAAACTGGAGAGCTTTGATCATTGTCTCCGGGTAGCATTGCCCCATTCAGAGTCAGTGTGTGCAATTTGTGAGTTCTCTGTCAGCTTTGGAAGCCATATTAGGCCAGAAGCTTCCATGTGTGGGAAAGTAGGAGGGGGGATTTAGTAGAGGGGTTGTTTGTAGACATAATAGCATTCTTCCTGTCGGTCAAGGTCAGGCCGATTCTGCATCTGGAGAAGGAGTGGTCGGAGTGCTGTCTCGAGATGGGATGGATGTTGATTGGAGCATGTGATCGACTGAGGAGTGAGGGGATGGTTTTGGGGGTTTTGATTTACTGAGGGAAAACCCGGACCTCTCAGATTTGATTTTTCCCAGATGTGCCAGTTTACCTATTTTAGTAACTAGAACTTTGAAAAATGCTTGCTTCAGAGTTTTTACTTGGAGTGGGGGGTTTTCTGGAATGCTGACATTCTCCTGGATTCACAGTTCCTGCTGGAAAAATAGATAATAGCTGGGTCCAAGGAGGCTTTGCACAAATTTGTCATGTATCAGGAATTGTGTCCATTCCTGAATGTGAGTGTGCATGTACTTATTTAATTATTTAGCATATGATGAGAACATGGCTCTTCTTGGGTCCTTCCTTCTTTTCATTTGGCAATGATGAGCAGAAAATTCACCTCTCTATAAATGTTTGACTTTGTCTTGCTATGAGGGTTAAGGGGACACGATGGCTCAGTGGTTAGAATGCTGAATTTGTTAGTTGGAAAATGGACAGCCCAGATTCAAGACTCGAACACCGTGCATTGGGGTGAGCTCTCATTATTTGCCTACAGTAACAGCTTCTGCCAACAACTGCCAACCTAGCAGTCTGAAAGCATCAAAAGGAAATAAGGTTCTGTGCACCTGGGCATATAGTCATGCTGGCCACATGACCACGGAAATGTGTCTTTTGACTACAAAACAGAGATGAGCACCGCCCCCTAGAGTCAGATATGACTGAATAGGAGAAACATTTATCATTACCTTTATGGGGGTTAGTCAATAAAACTGACCTAGTAGAACTAGAGAAGTGTGCCATAGCAGTAGAAAACCAACACCTTCCTTTCTCTCTGCTGGATACCTGCTTTCCTTCTGATAATGGTTAAGAGAAGTTAGAAGTTTGGCTCAGAGGAACAGCTTGAGAATATTTGTTCCTACTCCAGGGAATCATTAGAATTGCAGGGGACATTTTGATTTACTTCCACATGTTTATGTTAGGCACCGTCCTCTCTGCCCTACTAAATGATCTGGAGTGCCTTTAGGCTGATCCTTTTTTTTTTTTTTTTTTGAAGCAGAACTATAATGTGCTTGGCTCAGTGGCTCTTGTTTGTTTTCAATTGGTCCCCAGGTGCACACATGAGTAATATTATTAATAAAAGGGTATTCTGTGCCTATTAGTCCAAGCTACTTTCCCTCTAGAGCAGCATTTCTCAACCTTGGCAGCTTGAAGATGCATGGACTTCAACTCCCAGAATTCCCCAGCCAGCATTGAAGTCCACACAGAGTTAAAGTTCACACATCTTAAAGTGGCTAAGGGCAGAGTTTCTTCAATTTTTTGCTCTCTGGGTCTTTTCCTGCTTTTAAAAATTAAGGAGGGTCTCAAAAGGGTGTTTATTTGTAAGGGTTAAATTCATCTAACATTTACTACATTAAAAATTTAAATCGACGCATTCATATTTATTGAATCATGTAAAAACAATGTAAAAATAACAATAAGCAACAATTAGATATTAACATTAGTTAGCTATTAATATGAATGTGATTTTTCATGAAACAAATTTATAGTTTTAAAAATAAAAAATGAGAACAGCAAATATTTTTAATATCTGCCAAATAATTTTCATTTTGTGGACCCCCTTAAAGCATCAAACCACACCTTAAAAATGCTACTTTAGGAAGTGCCTAATATCCCATGAGCCTTAGCATCATTGTATCCCATGAGTCTTTGCAGCTATAAAGTATTTCACCACTTTCCTTGCCCCTTTCCCATTAGCCACAATTAGCAGTAGCCATGACTTGGTCCAAGGCTCTTAAGGCTGGCATCAGCCCTTAGAATAATAATGGAGATGCTTGATTTTTTAATCCAGGCCTAGGTAGGCCACATGGGTTAATACAGTGGGCTCCTGTGTTCCTACAATACGCTAATAGTTCAAGCCTGTACATGACTGGTTCTGTTTTGTACCAGCTTTAATGGACTGGGTCAATGGATCCCTTTTTGAATTCTTCTCTTATAAGTTTGTTGCAGAAATAGGGATATAATTGCATTTATAGGCTTCTGAAGTACTCTTGATACTATAACTCAGCATAGCATACTATAGTGTCAAGTACCCTTGACACTATAACCCAACACAGATTAGGCTACGGAGATGCCTGCTTACATTACTTAGCTCTCTGCATTGATAAAAGAATTGTGATGAAACAAACACTGGAAATGGATCCATAAAACAATAAGCCTAGATTCCTCACTATTTAGGTTAGGATTATTAATCACATGCCTGCAGTGGGTATATTAAAATAGAATGGAATAGAATGTTCTGCATACCAGAACAAGTAGACACAAGAACATTTTTTTCCCGAATGCTATCACTCTGCTAAACAAATAATTCCCTCAACACTTGATTGATTTATTAAGTCTGCACTACTATTAATCTTCTCATCGTTCCCACCACTCATCTCCTTCCACTTATGACTGTATGACTGTAATTTTGTTACTTGTATCCTTACGATTTTTATTGATATTGTTTCCTGATTGCTTATTTGTATCCTATGACTATCATTAAGTGTTGTACCTTATGATTCTTGTTGAACGTATCTTTTCTTTTATGTACACTGAGAGCATATGGACCAAGACAAATTCCTTGTGTGTCCAATCACACTTGGCCAATAAAAAATTCTATTCTATTCTATTCTATTAGCTGTATGCTGAGAATAAAACCTTTGTTTTGAAGGCTCCTTCTTTCCAGTGTTGTGGGATCAGTGCCCATTTGGACATAGAAAGCCATTTATCAGGAGTTGAGATGAGCACCTATTTGTTTATCCAGAAAGGAGACCATTCTTACAAAAGAAAGATTAGATAGAAAAAGTAATCTGTCTTTATATTCGGGGTTCTCAAT
Organism: Pituophis catenifer annectens; assembly: GCF_029215685.1. Classification (NCBI taxonomy): domain Eukaryota; kingdom Metazoa; phylum Chordata; class Lepidosauria; order Squamata; family Colubridae; genus Pituophis; species Pituophis catenifer. Next base: position 131,819,634 of record NW_027256881.1, read on the forward strand.
TAATCAAAGGTGAACTTCCCCTTTTACAGGTAAACAATTTGGGGAAAAAATGCATTTTCAGATAAAAAGTAAATGCAGTATGTATATGGAAACGAAGTAGAGAGAGTGTGACAGAGAGTATAATACTGAAAAAGATGGAGTTGGAGTTGGGAGACTCACCTTCAGCCATGAAAGCTCACAAGATGGTTGTAGGCCGACCGCTCTCTCTCTAAGCCCAAACTACTTGATTCAGTGATGGTGGCTGGGAAAAACAGAGTGATCTTGTGAATGAAAGGGGGAATATAAATCTAATTAATTAATTAATTAATTACTTTCTTGATACACTGAGAAAGATACCTGTCAGAGTTGCCTTATCAGTGAAATGGATGGCATATCAATGTAATAAATAATAAAAAATATCTATACCATGTCGCAAGTGAGGTCTCTTCAATAACTCTCTCTCCTTGAAACTTTTGCTACAGCTTCCTTTCCCCCTTTAATTAACTTGAAGTGAAATTAAACTAAAGTTCCACATGGGATTAACATGGTACGATATTAGTGAAATGCTTTTTACCTTATCAAGAAAAGCCAATGGAATAATAATAATATCCCAATTATATTTAAGAGAATGGGATTAAATGTTTTGTAGGGGTTGCATATTTGTATTTTCAGAGCATTTTATCCATGTTACATACAGTTTTTGTACAGTTTTATCCTTTTAAACCCTGTAAACCACCCAGAGTTGCCCTTGGTAAGATGGGTGGCCAATAAATTTGATAGGCAGGCAGGCAGGCAGGCAGGCAGGCAGGCAGGCAGGCAGGCAGGCAGACTGACTGATATTTCCTACTTGAGCAGGTGGTTGGACTAGAAGAATTTCAAGGCCCCTTCCAACTCTGTTACTCTATTATTCTGTAAATAAATATAGAGCCATAAACAGGAAGCTTTAAATTAAAAGCATAGCGACCCTGAAAAAAAAAAACCTACAATGGAAATACTGGTGCTAACATTTTAATAAAATTTGTGGTGGGGGGAAAGTGGGAAGACAAAATAGATCATTAGAATGGCAATAGCACCTTCTGTGTTATCCATAGAATGTAGATATCATAAGTGGAATTTTTTTTTAAAAAAATGGCCAACCATAAGCAATCATTTATGGCCTCTGAATGAATTCTTCAAATTACCAATAGCAAGCTGATATTACAGAACCATGAATCATGGCAACTGACTTTAGGATCCAATAAAAATAATAAAGTGAGGTGCAAGTCTAAAAACGTCTGTCAAATATCTACAGAATTCTGGGAGTTGAAGTCCACACATCTTAAAGTTGCCATGGTTGAAAAACCCTGAGGTAGATTCTGTGCTCAAAAGCAGATAAACACAAATTAGACATAACAACTCTTCAAAATCAATGGAGGCATTTTTTTTTTTGGACTCCCAGGGCACTTTCTGACTTGAGGAAGCATCCTGGAGCAAAGCACCTACCATGATAAATTCCAGGATTAAATAGCTCTAACTATGATTCATCAAGGTAGCTCTTCAGTGAGTGGACAAATAGACCAAATGGAAATTTAGTCCAGGGATTTTAGGGAAGGGGAGTCTCAGAAAAGAAAAAAAAAACAAGGAGGGGGAGAGACAGCTGACTGATTGCTATGGAATGATTCCTGAGGGTCGCTGATTAAGCCTTAAGGCTACTGATTGCGCATTGTGTGTCACTGTTGCATTGCTTCTTGCTGAGCTAGTTGGAACAGCTTTAGGGAAGCTTTAAGGAAGACAAATCTCAAAGAATATGCTTACTGAACTAGTAAATAAGAGTTCATTGGAGAAGGTCAAGACAAGGAATGTTGTTTTTTTCTTCTTCTTTTGTTTTCTTCTTTTGGAACACAAAGCTCATGGGACCTACATGACCTGTAAGTCTGGGCCATGTTTGTGTTCTTCCTTGAAGACAACAAAAATAACACATGCTGAAAATGAAGGCTGATTTTCCTGGAAGAAAAGATGAAGGCTCTAGAAGTGAATCTGCTACACTCCAGCTTATCAAGAAGGAACTCTTGGATTTGACACAAGAGGTACTTGTGAAGGGACAATAAAGCCAAGAATCCTCCTAGAAGATAGAAGAAAATCAGACAGAATAGATGGAGAAGCATGACCAAACAACAAAGCCCATCAAGAAGAATTCTTTGGAATTCCAGAATACAGACAGTCCTCATACATACAGCCATTTGTTTGGTGTCTAGAGTTACAAGAGCACTTCTTGCACTTATGACTGTTGCAACATCCCAATGGTCACATGATCAAAATGTGTGGGTTTGGCAACCGGCATGTATTTATGATGGTTGCAGTGTCCCAGGGTCACATGATCATGATTTGCAAACTTGCCAGCTGGCTTCCAATAAGCAAAGTCAATGGGGGAAGCCATATTCACTTAATGACCATGTGATTCATTTAACAACTGTGTCAAAAGCCTGATGCACTTAACAACTGCCTTACTTAGCAATAGAAATTCTAGTTCCAATTGGGATCACAAATTTGAGGATTTCCTGCACATTTTAGAACTACAGATAATATCTCTGGATCCCTGGAAGGTTAACTACTCAAAGCCTCTTGGATTCTTTAAATTCCTTTCAATTTTGCTCTGCACTAAAATTAGGCACAAATTGCTCAGACGTAGTTGTGATTTTGCACTGTTGTATAAGTAGTAGTAGTAGTAGTAGTAGTAGTAATAATAATAATAATAATAATAATAATAATAATAATAATAATAATAATAACCGGACTTGAACATTTTGTATCTACAAAAAACCACATCCTCCGATGATACCTTAACAGTTCCTAGGTCCTTGGTTAGGACTCGAGCTGCTGAGCTATTAACCAGCCTCAAAGGCTGTGAATCTCACTAAAGATTAACTAATTATTATTATTATTATTATTATTATTATTATTATTATTATTATAATAATAATACAACATTTGCCTATTCTCCTCCTTGGGAAGGAGTTGATAGGTGGTCAAAAATGCCAAATCCACTTTAAATATCTGGCTGACTTGTGCCCAACCATAATAATAATAATTTCATGTTAATTAGCAGACACTATTGAAGATATTCAGAGTTTGGTCAGATTAAAATATAAGAGATCTAGGATTGCCTGCAAGCTCTCTATATAATCAAAATATAATCATTGCCAAATGAAAAATATAAGTCATAATCAAAATATCTCAATACTTATAGGAAAAGGACAAAGTAGAGGACATGGCCTAGAGTCAGATGGCAGCATTTATTTAGATAATCTGAGTTGTTCTTACAAAAGCAAAGCAAGATTAGACTTAATTGATGTTTGAATAAGAAACCATCCAGTAATCCCAGGGCATTAAATTAACTTGAAAAATAAAAAAAAGTTCTGTAATACTAAATGACAAATACGTTCATAACACAGCCGAGAAATTACATAGTTTGTCCATGTAGGGACCAGGAGGTAACTAGAAGAAATCTTTGTATCTTTAGAAGAATGTTGCCTGCCACTTTTAGTTCTCGTGTCTCCCAAAAACAGAACTGTTGAGTAAGAGGAATTTTTGAAATCTGCCCATCATTCATGCCGAAGATAAAACATTAAACAAGTGTAAAATAGATTGAAAGATCAGAGACAGGATGAAATTATTCACAATTACGTGTACCCACCCCTCTCTGGCTCACAATAAACTTTGAAAGTGTATGTCATAATCTTTAGTTAGTTTTCAAGGTGGCACAAAGCTCAGTTTTATTGTTTGCTGCTGGATGTGGCGTTAGCAAGTGGGTTATGCGGTTTTAAAAGGGTGAAGAAGTAATGAATTTAAGGAAACAGATTTATCAGGAGCTATTAGCTATAGTGGCTAAATGGAATCTCCATGTCCAAAGGCAGTTTGTCTTTGAGTACCAGACACTGGTGAAAAAGAGTGCAAAAGGCTGTTACCTTCCCAGAAGCTTCAACTGGCCACTGGCTCCAACAGTTGAAAAAAAAGGGATTGGGTTTCCACCCCCCCCTGTAAACATGGCTCTTATTTCCCGAAAACATTTTTCTAACAGCAGGAGCTACAGTGAAACTCAGCCATTTAATTCAAAGGTACATTTTAGAATGATTGCATACATTTGGGGTAAAGCCTGGTGTGTTATTTCAGCTAGGATGGATTGCATTTTTAAAAATTTGATAAAATACAAAAGAAGAAAGAAACCGGTGAGGAGAGAAAGTAGAATTGGAGAGATTCATTGGGCTCAATTATTGGTGATGTGAGCAGTCTATTTTGTAGAAACCTGCATTTTAAATTAATATTGGCCTTGGATACATTATTTTCCCTAAGAGAAACTTGGTCAGGAGAATGCTTAATGTGGTGACATTAATGTGCTGCAATTTAGTTTTTCAAAAATAAAGATCTCTTAACATTTGTCCAGCACGTACATTTTCCATAAACTTATATTTCTTAAGCGATGTAAGCCATTACCCTGGCCATTTAATAGGTTAGAATAAAAAGTGGTTTAGTCATGCTCAGCTAACAATCTTTGGTCGGCAAACCCATTTGCTAGTGATGCTTTCCATATGTATGCTTTTAATCATTTAAAACACTTTGTGGGTTCACGTGATGATTTATGCTTTCTCTTGGAATGAAATGGAAGGAGAGGGTGGGTTGGCTTTTTTTTTTTTTAAGTTTATGGCAGTAAATAACAATATTCATATTTTACAATTATATGGCACATTTGAAGCATTTGAACTCTTGTCACACTTGGCAGATCGGGGAGGAACCATAGACAACCATAGCTTATAACAAGGACATTTTCCTATCACAGATATATAAAGTGTTGCTATAAGTTGTAACAAGAGCCTTTCTTGTTCAGAAAAGGTGGAAGCAGCATCCTCTGCACTTAGAGCAGGGATGGGTAATGATGGCTCCCTTTAGGACCTATGGACTTCAACTCCCAGAATTCCTGAGCCAGCGCAGCGCAGATAGCTCAGGAATTCTGGGAGTTAAAGTCCACAGGTCCTAAAGGGGCCATCATTGCCCACCCTGACTTAGAGAATCCATTTACATAGATCTACACATGTTCAGAAGTTCCATTCATTTCCCTGGACATTACTACTACTGCATCTTGAAGGGTTTACTTCCAGAATTATCTGTGCATTATATTGTAGTTCTTTGTCTTATCTGTTGTGACAGTAAGATGTTCCCAAATTGTGATATTGTGGGAGAAAGAGCAAACCATCTCTGAATTCCAGCTCTCCCCCCTTCTGAATGCACACTAGTTGTGTTAAATTCAAATTACTGTATTTTTCAGACTATAAGATGCACTCCACTCCCCCAAAAAGTGGGTGGAAATGTCGGTGCATCTTATAGACCAAATATGGCCCTGGTTTTGGCCTCCCGAAACCCACCCATGTGTCCCATTTTTGCCAAAAACAGGTCTGTTTAGCAAAAACGGGACATGCAGAGGATTTGGCAGGCCTTCAGAGTGCTCCTGGGGCCTGGGGAGGGCAAAAATGGGATGCGTGGGGGGTTCAGGAGGCCAAAAGCTTGTTAAGCAGCCTCTCAAAGTAACAGAGTTGGAAGGGACCTTGGAGGTCATCTAGTCCAACCCCCCGCTCACGCAGGAGACCTTTTCGAGGGATTCAAACTGCCGACCTTTCTGATCAGCAAGCTCAGCGTCTTAGCCACTGAGCCACCTAGGGAACCACTTCTTGGATGAGAAGCAAAATGTCTTCAAAGAAAAACCAGAAAATCCAGTTGCCTCTTGGAAAAGCACCTTTGGGGCAACGATGACCTGAATGACTGAGAATCTCAAATGGGTTGCTTCCTTTTTTCTCAGTTAATCTCCAGTCTTTAAGAAGTTTTGTTTTGGTATTTCATGAAGCCTAAGTTTTCTTAAGAACTTGTCCTGAGGAATTTCAAGTGCCATTTTGAGAAATCTAGAGTAGTGTTTCTGTTTGCAGGTCCATTGACGAGGCAGAACTTGACTCTAAAAGACTATTTTAATTTATATTGATCTATATTTAATTTTTATGATTTCAATCATTCTCATTTCCTGGGCTGGAATCTGAAATTAGTTTCCAAAATTCAGACTTGTTCTGTGAACATTTGAGGATGGGTTTGGGCCTCAGTAATCCTTAATTGGTTTGCTATTGCTAAAAATTTCATTATCTCTTTTTATCTAGTTCCTCACAGAGTCAGTGTGAAGACAATGAGGGCATATATCTTTCCAACATTTCCACTGTAAAGCTTAGCACAAGAAATTAATTCTGTAATCTCAGTATGAGTTCCACATATTTGATTCTTAAATCTTCATTAGTAACATGTCTCTTCCCCTCTCCTTATTCCTGATATATTTGAAGAAATGCTGGCATGTTGATTTTATGGCTTTGGGTATTTGCTCTTCAAATACCTTGTTGGCTTTCCTTATCATGAATCTGCATTGTTCTGTCACAGTGTCTCCCTTTCTCTAATTTTCTACCCTCACCCTGTGTTTGGGCAAGACCTTTTGAAAGAAGACTTTGTGTCTTTCCTGACTTCGTTGACAGTGCTTGTCTAATCACTCTGGCATCCTTTTGGGTATGTCACTGCCCTTTCTAATCAACAGTATACAGTTGATGTCAGCTTCCATCATAGTGGTTTTAAATAACCTCCAAAACTCCTGAAGGGTTTTGACCTTTCTGAACTCTCCCCTTCCTCTTACTTTGAACTAATCCCCTCATTTTTGGTTGAGAAATGTCCAATTCCAAAAATAGAGGGCCCATGTTAGCCTGTGTTAGCTTTTTCTAGCCCCTTAACACCCCCCCCCCCATATACATACACAAATACATGGGGCAATATTCTTCTGTGTTCCAATATAGCACAGTTGAAATCCTATTCTAACAAACTGATCAATAAGAGAACAGATGTTCCATGTTCCACAGAAGGTCCATTTAGATAATTCACTAGGTAGAGATGAGCATTGTGAAGAGAATATATATGTATAGGTAGTATGTATAGAAGTATGTCCCCACTGGGTGCTCCCATTGGTTCCTTATCCAATAAGACCTTGAATTTGACCCTTAAAGTGTTTCGTAGCTAAAGATTTGGAATTTCTGAATATCCACATCTATCCATGTGACCTTGATTGGATTGAGTTCTTTCTCTGGGTACACCCACCAAGTGAAGTAATTTCTAGGGAACAGGTCTTCGAGCACACTGACTAAAGAACACTTTTAGTCTAACCTCTGATATAATTTTAGCAGCATCTGATGGCATTTAATTTACATTCATTTTAATTGGGCTCTGAGTTTTTTTTATATGTTCTGAGACTTTTTTCTATGCATTTTAAATTTCTTTTTTAACTGTAGAAGCCAGAGAGAATTGCCTTGAAAGACAAGGAAGAACAACTACCAAAGAACAGTCAGATAATAGGGGCTTGAGCCTGGGCCAAGAAAGTAAGGTGAGATAAGCCCTTCTCTTGGTTCACACAAAGATCAAGGGAGGGAGGGGGAAGCACATTCAAATTTTCAAGTTTCTGTTACTATATTTGTTCCAATTAACGTAGTCTTGCCCTACCAGGAAGTGGCTTCTTGGTCAAGTCTACCTTATAAAACTGGCATTATCTTGCTTGTATTTTCTCTTCAGATATTGAAAATAGAGTGAAAGGGCACTCAGACATGAAATGAATTAATTAAAAAATTATATATGCTGATCTCTGTTGCTGGATCAATAGGCAGATTTCCAATTGGTGATGTCCAGCTTGGAAGGTGGGACAAAAAGAAACATAACTTCAGTCGAGATAGCCAAAATTGAAAATATTTTGTAGATTAATTTTATACAATCTGTGTTTATTACTCAATCTGATATGCTGCTTTTGGGGCAAAAGAATATGTCTTCCAAAATGCTAAACAAATGCAATTTTTACATATGTGTGTATGTATGTATGTATGTGTATGTATGTATGAATATATATGTGTGTATGTATATATATGTGTTTTTGTGTGTGCATGTATGCTTGTGTGTGTGTGTGTGTGCATGTATATGTATATATTCAATAAGGGATATTGCTTTTTCCAGTTACAGAGAAATCTTCAATACAAATCTCAGGAGATTGGCACATGAAATATTTCAGGGCTGAAATAAATTGTGCAAATGAGATTTCCAAAGATGCTTTTGATTTGCATAGAATTGTCGATTGTGAATTATTTATGGAATGTAAAAATTGTTTGCAAGAGATTGTATTAGAAGTCAAGGTTGTTGACAGAAACTTGGACTGCTGGTACGTAATATACTAGAAATGGGATAAGGGCACAGGAATTTTTATTCTGAGCACAGGAGCAATTTAATCCCTCACTTGTCAGAAGAACTGGCCTCGGCCTGATTAACAAATCTGTAAAAATGTATTTTTAATTCTTCAATGTTCCCGATTCCAATTACAATCTATATTGTAATAATAGAGAAGTGATCTCAAATCTAAGTCATTATAAGGACTGTATGCAAACTAGCCCTTGGTTCAAAGCGCTAGTACTTTTTCATTCATTTATTGATACAAGTATCTGAAGGGAATCCAAAATGAGAAAAATGAAGACAATGGCGGTGTGCTGTTAAACAGAGATATATTAAATTTTTACAAGTATTGTGAATCAAAGCAACCTTCAAAACTCAACTTTAGCCATTTAATCAGCCACCCTTTTTCATCAACCAGAACACCAAATTTTGATTGGATTGCTGTTGCCCCCGGTTCGGACCAGTTCACAAGAACTGGTAGTAAAACCGGTGGGAGGCTCCGCCCACTGACTCAGATGGTCATCATAGGTCCGTGATGGCAAACCTATGGCACGTGTGCCACAGCTGGCACGCTGAGCCATATCTGTGGGCATGCAAGCGTTGTCCTAGCTCAGCTCCAGCATGCATGAACATGCCGGCCTATTGATTTTCGGGCTTCCAGGCCCACCGGAAGTCAGGAAATGAGCCGTTTCTGGCCTCTGGAGGGCCTCGGGGGGGGGGGGGAGGCCATTTTTGCCCTCCCCAGGCTCCAAGAAAACCAATGGAACCTGGGGAGGGTGAAAAATGGGTCTACTGGGCCCACCAGTAACCTTTTTTGCCGTTGCATGACAAAAGCGAGGGGAGCACGGGGGGGGGGGGTGTCACACATGCATGCGGGGGGGAGGGGCTCATTAAACTATGGGTGTGGGCATGCCTGTGCGGGACCCCCCCGTGCTCCCCCCGCTTTTGGCACTCGATGGCTAAAAGGTTAACCATCACTGTCATATGTGATCTGCGCATGCAAAGAAGTGTGCGCACATGCAAGCAAATGTAGCACACACATGCACTCCCAATGTGAACCAGTAGTAAAGGTAAGTAGAGCCCACCCCTGCTGTTTAATAATAACACAGAACCCCTGAACCTTAATCTATAATCATTGGAAACATGGCAGGATTCATTTCTTTAGGGGATTGTTAAGAACTCTGCCAGAAAACTGTGTCCAGATCAGGCAGGAGGCTGAACATAATGCTGGCATGGTGGCTTGCGTCTTCAAATTAAGTTTACGACTTAGGCCTAAGCCTGACCTACCTTATTAGGTCTGTTGTGAGTGGCCAGCCTGGGAAACTGGAACAAGCCTCTGTGGGGCACACGAGGGAAGTTGTTGAGCCCAGGTCTGGGAGGCTCTAGTTTCTCTGCTCTGGAGGAACAGGTGGGTAGTCAGGAGCTCTACCAAAAAAGGGGAGAACATGGAGCACCATTTGCCTGGCTTTCTTCTGCCTGTCTCAGCAAAAATGGGTAGGTTAATGGTGCTCAGAGTCCTCCTTGCTCTGGAGCTGTGAATTTGCCAAGAGTGAAGGAAAAGGAGGCCACGTTTGAGAAGTTGTGGTTTCTGTCAACCAGCCCCGTAAAATTGTCTAGGAAGTGAGCATGCCTCCTGACCAGCGGTAAAATCTGACTGGATCTATCCAGCTTGCGCGAACCGGTAGGGCTGGCGGCAGGAGGCTACACCCACCCGCCAGGATGTCATTGCGTCCCATTTTTGATGCTCTGCGCATGCACAGAAGAGGTGTGCGCTCACATTTCCGAATCGATAATTACGGTAAGTACATTTCACTGCTTCTCCTGACATGAAGGAGGACAGAATATGGCTGCTGCTGCTACCACCAAAGTACTGCTGCTACCAGGCAGTCGTTGGCTTATGTCCATTCATTCATCGACTGTTTGAATTTGCAATGCCACTGAACAATGGAGACTTAAGAACAGTTCTTGGAGTTCTGGCTCTTGTAGCGTCCCTGAAGTCATGTGAAGGAGCTCTGCACAAAACAAATGATTACAATGTCATAACGAGCTGTGATCATATAAACCCAGTTTTCAATGTTCCCCTCTGACTTCTGACAAGCAAAGATAATGGGGAAGCCATCAGGAAATTGGAAGCTGTGGCCATGAGGACATCGTTCTCACTTAATGACCCCTGTGGTTCTCACTTAACAATGGCAACTGGGACATCCAGAACTGCTTAGCTAGACAGGACTCTCACATGATGTTGTACTTTACAACCACATCACTTAAAAACAGCAATTCTGGTCCCAATCTATTTATTTATTAAATTTTTATGCTGACCATCTCACTGTCAAGCGATTCTGGATGTCATACAAATTGCTGTTGTAAGACAAGGACTGTCTGTAGCAAGAACGGTTAGCTGCATCAATCCCCATCCATAATTTTTTTTCCCTTTCTGGTGCAAACTATAGGAAGGATCACTTGATGTCCTACTTTCTACCTCTACTTCTTTTGTACATACATGGGTTAAAGCTGGAATGACTAAAGCCCTGTTATAACATATTGGGCTTCTTGTAGAAATAAAAACAGGACATAAAAGAATATGATAGCTAAAAACAGCAGAATATACATTTTATTTAAAACTGTTCACTGATTGATTATTATCACATATTATTATTAAAAAAACATGTATCTGCGGAGGTATCCTACAGCTTTCCCTGTTGGACTGGAAATTAAAATCACTGTTGTTGGAACTACATCTGTTGCTCATTTTAAATGTAAATTGAAATAGATTTATACACATGGCAATCCTACCGCAATAAGTATGAAGAGCAAATTACTTTTTGCCTGTTTCTGGTCTCTCATATGTTTTGTTTTCTTGTAAGTCTATGATTGCTTTTTCCTGAAGCTATTTTTTATTGTACACCTACACAATTATACAGCTGTGAATAAATATACAATCTTTTAGCTTGCATAGATGCAGAAATATGCATGCAATTATTTGACTTTGTTTTGAAAAAGTGAGCTGAATTGACAGTGTCAATGGAAAAAAAAACCAAAACTGCACTAATTGGACTGCGCAGCAATGAACAATCTGCATTCCTTGACAATATATCTTTGTCATATGTATACACATATATGATGTGTGTATGTGCGTGCACACATACATACACCCATTTCTCAATTGCAGCAATGCGCTTTGGTGAATGGAACTAGATTATGTCATAAAAATAACAGAAACTGCATTGCATTCATTAATATGTCCTCAACTGGAAAAATACAGGCAGGGCAGTATCTCAGAAACAAATGAGGTTCCATTGTAGATTTTGCTTAATGCAAGCCATATTTGTCATGGAGAGTCTGAAGCATTTAAAATGCTTAAGATAAATTTCTATTGTCAAAAGAGATGGAGGAAGGATGTTTCCCCCCTCAAAACACCTCAACAGGCTGCATATGAATTACTGCAGTTTGTTAAGTACAGACAGTCCTTCCATGAATATGAAAAACTGAAGATTAGTTGCAATAACTCACTCTGAATCGAAGCAATGTTACCATTCTGTATATTGTACATTATGTGGTATATTAATTACTGTATTTGCATGTTATAAATGCATTTAAACTATACAGATTCATAGGGGAGGGCAGTATTCCAGGGGAGAATACTGTAATTTAGTCATTGAACAATCTATATCAGAGGTGTCAAACTCAATTTCATTGATGGCCACATCAGGATTGTGTTTGACCTCGGGGGAGGCGGGGGGCCTGGTCAGCTTGATGTCACTCATCAAGGCTCCATTTTCAGCCACGACAGCCTCCTGAAGCCCTCTGCCAATGAAAACATAGCTTGGGGAGGCCGCACACAGCCTCCCCGAGCTCCGTTTTCGTTGGCAGAGGCCGTGGGCTAGTGGTTCCCTGTTTCCTGGGTGGGCCCACAGGCCAGATCTAAGCACCCTGCGGGCTGGATCCAGCCCACAGGCCTTGAATTTGATACCCCTGATCTATATATTATTGAAACTTTTGTCTGCTTGTCTGTTTGCAACCTTCAGTTAGCCAAAATGGTATATCACAGTGCAACAATTTTTGAATCGTGATACCTCAAATGCGCTAATTTAAAGAAGGTGTGCAAAAGTTGGGACCTATTATTCCAGTGGAGTTGAAATTTCCAGGATGTTCAGATCAGTGGTAGGCAACTTTTGATCACTACAAGTAGTCCTTGATTAACGACGACACTGTGATCGTAAATTTTGGTTGTTAAATGAGACATTTGTTAAGTGAGTTTTGCCCCATTTTACGATCTTTCTCTCCACAGTTGTTAAGTGAAGCAGTGCATTTGATTAGTTAGTAACCCAATTGTTAAGTGAATCTGGCTTCCCCATTGACCTTGCTTCTTGGAAGTTTGCAAAAGGTGATCACATGACCCCAGGACATAATGACTGTCATAAATATGAACCAGTTGCCAAGTATTGTGATCACAGGATCAAGGGGATGCTGCAAAGTTGTAACTGTGAAAAACAGTCATAAGCCACTTTTTTTTATTGCCGTTGTAACTTTGAACAGTCACTAAATGAACTGTTGTAAGTCAAGGATTACCTATACAGCACCTTACTGCACATGAATTGTGATTTCCAGTTCTCTTTGCCAGTTTCGCAAAAGCAAAATCAATGGGGAAACTGGCACAGATTTGGAAGTTGCTCCCACTCCCACTGTTCCCCCCCATTGACCATGGTCATTCTATTACTCTATATAGGTGAAGAAATATCTCTGGAGTGATACCCCAATGGGTCATGGGTCATCTAGTAACAACCCATTATTCAAGAGAAAATGTTTTCTACACCTGAAGTTGGACAAATTCCTTGTTTTTCTTTTCTTCTTTTCAGTTTCATTCCCACCAACTGCTGAAAAGTGATATCATGTTTGGCTTCTCTGAAAAAAAAATCATGTTTTAATAGGTTTTTTTTTTACTGGTTTGTTTTTATTTTACTTCAAATCTTTTTAGCCAACTTTAAGTATTATTACTTGATGAAGAGGCAGAATATAAATCTAGTGTATAGATTCATTTGTGCATCTGTAAATACCAACCTACGTGAATTTGAATTTTCTAATTTTACTGCTTTTTTTAAAAAAATAAATTCATTATAACTAATAAGGAAGCATTTGTTTCCCCTGAGATTCAAAGTAACTACAATATCAGAGTTATATATTTTAAAATAATATCAGCTATTATGTACTTCTTTACCTCAGGCATCCTAAGTGAAATCTGAAACTTGCAAAATATTAGTACTCTAATAAAAACAAGAAAGCATAAACACACAACTTTTTCCTATATGTCTTCACCAGCTTATGTGGATTTAAGCTAAGCTTTGTTGAACAAGCTATATTGGCCAGAGTCATCTATAAATAATGCCAAGCCATAAACAGGGTTTATAAATCTGAGAGTCTGGTTTGTCACATTGCAGTAAACCAAAACCTAGTGCAACATATTATGACTTAATCTAGTGGGTGAGTCCAGCCTGCAATTGGTTATGTCTTTAGTCCCTCCCTCCTTCCTCACCCTTCCTTCCTTCCTCCCTTCCTTCCTCCCTCCCTTCCTTCCTTCCTTCCCACCTTCCTCTTCATTGCCTCAGTCCCGAAGATTCTGTAAAAAATACAACATCTAACACATGTATGTTAGCATGTTTGTGCTTAAACAACAGGTTCTCTTTCCCTCTCTCCTCTGTGTTATTTAACATCCAGCCTAATAATTTTGAACTTGACTTGGAACATTTGTCCCAGTGGTGAAATCCAAATTATTTTACTACTGGTTCTATGGGCGTGGCTTAGTGGGCGTGGTGTGGCTTGGTGGGTGTGGTTTGGTGGGCACGGCAGGGGAAGGATACTGCAAAATCTCCATTCCCACCCCACTCCAGAGGAAGGATATTACAAAATCTCCATTCCCACCCCACTCTGGGGCCAGCCAGAGGTGGCATTTGCTGGTTCTCTGAACTACTCAAAATTTCTGCTACCGGTTCTCCAGAACCTGTCAGAACCTGCTGGATTTCACCCCTGATTAGTGCCATTATTTCATGGCCCAATAAAGACATTATCTCCCCCATCCACCTCAAATAAACCATAAATACAAGCTATCAGGTTGCAGGTTTTGACAGTGCTTGTCTGAAATTTTTTTAACGGAAGTCCTGTTTTTAACGTGGGCCTGCGCATGGTAGCTGCAATCACTCTAGCATTTCTCCTTTAATAAGATTCTTTATTAGACCTTTATGTGTGGGGAGGAGGAGAGCCTTCTTTAATTCACTGGTGAAGTTAGTTTGGTTAGAAAGAGCAGGGATTTGTGTATGTCTTCATAATTTGAATTCAGCAGGAGCCCTTGTTAAAGGATGTGCTCCTGAGCACAACAAACAGGAAATCCCATTAAAAAAGAACAAAATGTTAATAACATACTCTCCTTGATGCCGAGAATAGGTTTTGCCCGGTTACAATAGTGTCAACACTATTTTTTATATTTAAACTAAAAGTGAAATGTATTAAGAAATACATAGGCTAGGACAGGAACTAGCTGTGGCATGCCAGAAATCAGACCGCACAAACAAATCCTCATCCATGGGATGCAGGCAGCATGTAAAACCATGCCTTCTCTGGTCCATGAAAAAACCTCTCTCCACAGAACGGGTCCCTGGTACCCAAAAGGTTGGGGACCGCTGGGCTAGAATACCTATCTAAACTACATCTTGAACAGAGAGGGAGACGGAAAGGGAAAGGGAGACCCTATATCTCTTAAACAGAGACTAGCGAATGCCTTTCCCCTCATCTATCACTATTCGCCTTAGTAGCCAAAATAGTTTATAAGTGGAAAAAATGTTGCAATAATCCCCATCAGAACTGGAGGGGGGGGGAAGTATCTGTGATCCTGGATAGCTCTAACTCTCAATGGATAATACACTCACAAAAAAGGATTTGGTTTTGCATACACAATATAGCCAAAGCTGCAGAAATCAGTATTTTGCTTCCAGATATGAACAAGGGACCCGTATTGCCATATAGATTTCAAATATAAATGATCTGAGTTTCAGATGGAAAGCCGAAGTACACCTTCTACTCTTACACGGAAATTAAGGAAATTCTTCTCAGAATCCCAAAGGTGCTTTTTCAAAAGGAAACTGGACTTTCTTGGTTTTCTTTGAAGATGTTTTGCTTCTCATCGAAGAAGCTTCTTCAGCTCTGTCTTCAAAGAAAAACAAGAAAGTCCAGTTGCCTTTTGAAAAAGCACCTTTGGGACAGCCATGACCTGGATGACTGAGAATCTCCATAGACATTTAGGGTTCTCAGAGCATTCTGGTTCAAATTGCACAAAACCTATATATGAGCAAAACATAGAATATGGCTCTTTCAGAAAAAGTGGGACTTGAGAGAATGGATAATTGAGACAGGAAGGTGTGTGGATTTTCATTTTGATAGGGCCTTGAGACATGAAGCAGTTGTGTTTGAGCTAGTATCTTTCAGAAGGAGGATCATTAAAAGGATTAGGGGAGGGAACACTATGTTTGATGCCTCCCATTCTAACATATAGCCAGATTAACTTTACAGATGGATTCTTATAAAATGGAGGAAGAGATTCTGTGATCTGGAAACAGAACAGCACTACTCCCTCCGAAG
Source organism: Pituophis catenifer annectens (assembly GCF_029215685.1). Lineage (NCBI taxonomy): Eukaryota > Metazoa > Chordata > Lepidosauria > Squamata > Colubridae > Pituophis > Pituophis catenifer. Next base: position 131,835,495 of record NW_027256881.1, read on the forward strand.
TAAAAAACAGCTTAGAAGAATGACCTCAATGGCCTGATATTATCAAGTGTGAACAGCCAGATCCACAAGTGAAGAGTTCTATTAGCTATTTTATTGCTCATGACTATTTCACAGGAATCTTCCAAGACTGACATTTTGCACCTGGGCCAAACCAGATAAGGTCCAATGGCATTCAAGAGGGCTGGACCTTGCCCTCTTGTGCCTATGTAATTCTTCCTCCCTGAGATGGCCAGTCTCTCTCTGATAAATATAACTGTTGGTAATGGCACAGTTCCATTAGCCCAAGGAGAACTAGAAACTGGCCAATTAGAAAACTTCCATTAACCCAATCTTCCTGTGGGCCAACTGAGAATGCTTTCAGCCCAACTTATCCATTGGTGAAGACAAAACCACATATGAATCATTGGGTCAATTGGCCTGCTTACTGAAAACCCTGTGAGCGCTATCTATTTATTGCTATCTATTAACATAGAGAGGGACGCGGTGGCTCAGTGGCTATGACGTTGAGCTTGTCGATTATTATTATTATTCAAATTTAAATTCAAAGGTTGGCAGTTCAGCAGTTCGAATCCCTAGTGCCACATAACGGGTGAGCTCCCATTACTTGTCCCAGCTTCTGCCAACCTAGCAGTTCGAAAGCATGTAAAAAATGCAAGTAGAAAAATAGGGACCACCTTTGGTGGGAAGGTAACAGCGTTCCGTGCGCCTTTGGTGTTTGGTCATGTCGGCCACATGACCATGGAGATGTCTTCAGACAGCACTGGCTCTTCAGCTTTTTTTTTTTTTTTTTTTTTAATTTGATTTATATGCCGCCCTTCTCCGGAGACTCAGGGCGGCTTACAGTGCGTTAAGCAATAGCCTTCATACTTTTGTATATTTATACAAAGTCAGCTTATTGCCCCCACAAACTGGGTCCTCATTTAACCTACCTTAGAAAGGATAGAAGGCTGAGTCAACCTTGAGCCTTGGAGAGATTCGAACCAGCAGTAAATTGCAGGCAGCTGTGTTAATAACAGGGTGCTTTAAACCACTGTAGTACCAAGGCTCTTTGAAATGCTTTGAAATGGAGGTGAGCACCGCCCCCTAGAGTTGGGAACGACTAGCACATATGTGAGAGGGGAACCTTAACATAGAGCTGGGTAGCCTGTGGATGGACAACCCTGCTGGCCTGAGATGAACACAAATTGTGCACTTTGGGGGCTATAGCAGCTATAGCTCTTTGCTGTGCTTCTTTTGGACAGCTTGCCCTTAGTCATATTCTGCCTGCTGCTCTGCTTAGGAAACCAGTGGGGGCTGCGAATCCTGTGTTTCTTCATTCATTTGATAACTGGTATGTGGTCAGTATTCTCAGTTAATATATTGCTATATGCACTAGAGAAGAGAGATTTAAGACATCACTAAGACACTTAAGAGACAGCCTCAAATGTGCACAAAAATTTGTGACAATTCAGCAACTTGGCGTGTTTTTCTGAGAGTGCATGTCAATATCTAAGGCCAAAAAGAGATTGCCAGACTTTTCAATGTTGGCTTGTGTTGACCTTTATTAATCTTTTATGGATTTTGGTTTCAAAAAGTATACTTTATTGGGAATTGTGTTCTGATTTGTAATGGAACAGAGACTTGTTAACTGGAGTGGGGTTTCAGACTATGAAGTTCTTAGATTCTGAATAATATTTTTCTATTACCTTTTGAAATCCAAAGATTTCAACTAAAGTTTTGAATTATCTTTTTCATTCAGTGCAATACACAAGCACACAAAATGGCAATCTTAAAAATAAAAATTATTCAGCTGAGTGTCTTGAAGGCTACCTTAATTGATTTCTCCTAGGTTGTGCAATTATTTAAGGCGCTGTTAAAACCATTCCTTCAAAGTCCTGTTTTTCTTCTCTGAAACATCATGTAGCCTGAACAGACAAAAGGCAATCAATTTCTCATTCATTGAGTTTTACTGTAGGCATATTATTTGACTCAAAGAAGGCAAGCATTTCTGTAGGTTATATTGACTTGTGTCAACTGTAATCATCTCCTCTTCAAAGATACACATAATTTTTGAAAGTTACCTTCTAAGCACAAAACAGCAAGCAAAAGAGAACAAAATAATCTAGCCTTTAAATATTGAGCCTCTCCCAACTGTAGATATCATTGCTAGCATGTTATGAAGACATGTTGTGATAACTTGTCATGTGCATATTTACATGATGTCCAGCGATCCCTGTAACTGTTATAGGTTGGTTAGGCATTTCTGCTTCATCTGTGTAATTTTGATTTACAGATAAGATTGTAAGCTCTTAACTTTGACCTTATTTCCAATTAATTCTCCTAAGAATAACATAAATTCTGTGGTAAAAAAACTGGAATCCTATAACCAGTGGTGGGATTTAGCTGGTTTGGGCTGGTTCGGGCAAACTGGTAGTTAAATTGCTGACTGGCCCCTCCCCTCCCTGCCCCTTCCAGGAGTCCCCACACGCCCCATTTTGGCTCACAGGTAAGTGCAGGGAGGCCTCCTAGGCCCAAAACAGGGCACATATGTGTGTGTGGTGTGGTGCAGTGCACCCCCCCGTGGCCCATTTTCATTCCCAGGAGGCTGCAGAGAGGCCTACTAGGACCAAAACGGGGGACGGGGGTCCCCCCTGCAACCCGTTTTTGCTCCCAGGGGTTGCAGGAGGCTGAGTGCTACCCATCACACCCCCTGGACACGCCCACCATGGCCATGCCCACCCATCCGGTCATTAGGGCAGAGAATCGGTTGTTAAATTATTTGAATCCCACCACTGCATATAACCCTATAAACGATACAATTTAATTGGAAACATATGGATGCATATTTTTGCAAACATTTATTATGCTCCTGAAGTCTAAATGAGAATCTTTGTAAAGAATTCTGAAATCAGTGGTAATCTGGGAAAATTTTGAAACAAAAGTCCCTACCCACCTCATACTAGAGGTTGACTCAATTATAAATCAGATCCAGTCCCCTTTCAATGGAACCTAACTAGAAATTTAATGGAACCACATACTTATACTACCTTGCCTTGTTTATGAAAATAAAGGCAACTTGGAGAGGGAAACAATATGTATCAGAAGAACATTCTACACCTAAGAGAAGATGAGATCACTTTTGTTCGGAGCTGACAGGATAAATGTTATATTCTACCAATTGAGAGGACAAAGAAAGAGGAATTTATCCTGTCCTGTCCTGTCCCATCCCATCCTGTTCTGTGCAATCCAAACCTGCCAGTACTATTTTTACTTTTCCAAGGCATACTTGTGATATTTATGTGTTCCTCTATATTCTTGTCATGCTATATAATAAAATATAAGTACTGCAGTACTTGTCACAGTGAAATATTGCAAGCTGTAAGACCCTTTCTATGGCTAAGTCGGGGCATTAATTTCTTAGAGCTGCATTAGTGTTATGTTTAAAGTATGTATGTTAGTTTGAACTCCCAGGAATCAAGGCTTACCACGTGAGGGAACGAGCAAGGAGCTTCCTGTGAACTCTCCGAACACCAAGTTAATCTATATGCTAAGCAGCCCAGTGCACAACTAAGACCAATTTCTAAACTAGTCAGAATAATGACATCGTGTCTCATTTTTAGTTGAATATATTTATTAACAGAACCAAACCAAAAGAAAAACAAGTGGCCTATCTAAGTTTCACTATTGCAAGTATAAATCCTAAGAATGATTCAATGAATCAGTTTGCAAGTGGGCCACACCAGACACATTTAGGCTGGAGGAATTTAATCTGGAAGCCTTCCGTTGCCAATAGGGAAACTCCAGGCAATTCAAATGACAGATAAATGCCTTGAGGCTTCTTGATCCTATTTATGTGGATACTTATTTAACATAAAACTGAGTCAGAGGACAAAATCAGCCTGGGATATGTTGACATTTAGATTTGAGGTACATATCAATGCTGGGCCTCTTACCATGTGTTTCTCCAGGTCTATGCAGTAGTTGTCTTGAAAAGGAAAGTAGACTGGGTTGATATAATTTCACCTCAGACTCCAGTTTTCTTTGGGTGAGGTCTATATGCCATGTTTCTGTTTTACTTTGAAAACAATAGAGAGAGGATCAAAGACCCTGGAGCAGCCTCTCCCACAGTCTTGAGCTATGGGGAAATGTCTTAAAGCAGAGATTGGGAACTATGGGCCCTTTATGACTTGTGGACTTCAACTCCCAGAATTCCTGAGCCAGCCCGTCTTAAAGTATAAATTTACCTCTCATCATTAGTCTTCTCATTCCAAGATGATTTGCTTTGACTGAGACCCTCTTTCTGTGGCTCTTTGCTTGAATCAAAGGCTGGGTTGAGTTGCAGGCCAGAAGCAGGTGGGACAAGAAATGGGCATGGATTTATTTGAATGTGTTTATTTATTTTTTGGATTTATGTGCCATCTGTCTCATCTGGAGGCGCTCTGGGCATCTTAGAAACATCATTGCTACATGTAACTGAAATTTAACTAAATGCAAATGATAAGATTACTTGCTGCCTAATTCCCACTTTCTAAATGGGAAGAGAATTTAATGGAATACTTGGAATGCACAAAAGGCTCCTTAAGCGCTATGGGACACTCCCTCTATTAAGGTTTGAGATATAAAAATTTTTCCCTTAGCTTATTACCTAAAACAAGACTAAATTTAAGATAGAGATGTCAGCTACTGAACTAAGAGATTGACCCTGGTCATGAAGAAGTACTGTACATGCTCTGTTTATAGCTTTCATACCTAGCAGGAAACCTGTGATAGATACTGTTTTCAACTGCCTTTTGTAGCGGGATGTTACTCTGACATTGTAATCTCAGGGCCCTTTCTGTTGTTTTAAAATTCATGAACGTAAATGAGGCAGAAAGATGTTATGAACGTGGAAACAAACATATTTAAAAGGTTTATCTAAACACCTCCATTAAGAAAGTGCATAATGTTGTTGTAGCTGGGTATTTATGCCAGAATGACTTACATTATGGCCTAAACAATTATGTTACCTGTTGTCGGGGTCTTTAAAGTCACAAAAGCATTACATTTACATTGTCAATATTGTCAGAGGCTCCCATTATGAATATCGCCACTGGCAAACTTGTTTATTACATAATTTTACTCGTTGACCAGTTCCTCTCAATTGTGTGTTTCTGTGTGTATGTGTCTGAATAACTGGAATACAGGTAATCCTCGACTTGCAACAGTTCATTTAGTGACCATTCAAAGTTGCAACGGCACTGAAAAAAGTGACTGATAACCGTTTTTCACACTTACGACCGTTGCAGTATTCCCATGGTCAGAATTCAGACACTTGGCAACTGTCTCATATTTATGACGGTAACAGTGTCCCACGGTCATGTGATCATCTTTTGTGACCTTCTGACAAGCAAAGTCAATGGGAAAGCCAGATTCACTTAACAACCATGTTACTAACTTAATGACTGCAGTGGTTCACTTAACAACTGTGGCAAGAAAAGTTGTAAAATGGGGAAAAACTCACTTAACAAATGTCTCACTTAACAACAGAAATTATGGGCTCAATGTGGTTGTAAGTCAAGGACTACCTGCATTTCACTAACTGAAACTTTTGTCCCGACCCCAGTAATATCAAATCAAAAAGTATGATTGCATTGTTGAATAGAGAGAGAGTACCACATCATTACAATATACTTATATTAGTAGAATCCAAGTTTTATTTTCAGATAATTTGCAACTTGTAGCAAATGGAGGAAAAGCTATATATGCTGTCTTTTAGCATTCAGGAAGAAGCCTGTGAGCATTAATAACAGCTGTGTGTGGGAAGCAAAATTATGACTTTACTTCACCAAGCAAGATTATAAAAGACAGTCAACAATCAACTAAATCTATTAAAAGAATGCATCAAAGGCCACTTTAGAATTGCCGTACAAGAGGTGGGGGTGAGCAGCATATTGACTGTCATCTGTTTGTCAAAATTGATAACAGCTTGATTTTTTTTTTATTCAGATGTACATAATTTGAACGTTTTCATTTTCCTCCTTTCTAAAGACGAACAATAAAGTTTTGATTGGGCATTTGCAGAGCCTGTCTATCATAGAAAAAACTCAGCAGTGGCTTGAGCTCAATGGCTGCTCTAAACGATCCTTTCCAGCTATGTGATTGTATGACTTGTTCTGCAGTCATAACAGGGCTTCTAAATAGTCATGTGGATCGAACAAAGGTGTAGAGCTTCAGATTCCCAGACTCATATTCTGAAGTAGATTCTGGAAAAGAATTTTTTTTTTCATGGAACAAGGCAAAATTTGCAGGAGATGTTAGAACCTGCTGAAATCAGTAAGGATGGCCAAATCCATAATATTTATGTTGTACCATTTCTCATTTTTAATATTGTACAGTTTTTCTAATCTCAAATCCATTTCTTCTTGTTTCTGCATATTCATGATGATAGGGTTTAAAATTTGCATGGAAAGCATGTGTATCTCAGTGCACATTTTATGGACATATGCAATTCTGCGTGCTTTTTCAACTTCCTTTCCTGAGGAGCAAATTGCATCAAAATTTTTGGAAAGGACACATATTTATTTATTGTTTATTTATTGGTTCGATTTATATGCCGCCCTTTTCCGGAGACTCAGGGCGGCTTACAATGCGCTAAGCAATAGCCTTCATATTTTTGTATATACCTGCTTAGTAGGTATATACAGGTATATACATATAGTAGGGCCACCTCCTAAGCGGTGTTCTTTTTTATACAAAGTCAGTTTATTGCCCCCACAAACAGGGTCCTCATTTTACCTACCTCGAAAGGATGGAAGGATGAGTCAACCTTGAGCCTGGTGAGATTTGAACTTGCAGTAATTGCAGCCAGCTGGTGTTACTTAACAGTGTTTTAGTCTGCTGCGCCACCATGTTATATTCATAACATGTTGTATATTCCTGGAAGGAGCGAATTGGATAAATCGGCATAATTGATTTTTCAGGCCACTTATGAAAGTGAGAAGATGTTTAGATTTTTTTTGCTGAAAAGAATGATGATCCAAAAGAAGTATTGGATAAGTTGAAACAGATGTTTTTATTGGAATTGTTGCACATGAGAACTGGGTGTGATCAATTCAGATATTATTTCCATTACATCTATTTATCTGAAAGCAAGGTTATGCTGAGATCTCCCCTGATTTTATCTTCACAGTTAATCTGTGAAAGAAGTTGCTTTGGACCAATTAACTCAAAGCTGCCCAATGAAGTGCGTAGTTGAAGAGATACTTGGAGTTGATTCAAGCTCAAGATTATATTTTTCTATTTGTTGCTATTTAGCATCAGGTTTAATGTTTTCCTTAAAACAGTTTGTTGCAATGTCTCTATTGTGAACATGAATAAACTAAGAAGGATATGAAACCAATATGCTAGTCTGTGTCAGGTGCAAATAACCAGGAGCATTTATTGAGTTCAATAGCAATAGCGCTTAGATTTATATACTGCTTCGTAGTGCTTTATAGCATTCTCTAAGCAATTTACAGTGTCAGCATATTGCCCCCCAACAATCTGGATCCTCATTTTACTCAGAAGGATGGAAGGCTGAGTCAATCTTGAGCCGGTGAGGATTGAATTCCTGGCTGTGGGCAGAGTTATCCTACAATACTGCATTCTAACCATTGCACCACCATGGCTCTTGAACTCTGATCTGAGTTCAAACCATTGAAGAGTTTATTATTGCTACTTCTAAAACAAGAATCTAGTCAACTAACAATTACACCTAAATTGATGCTAGATAAGGTTAATGGAATTCACGGGGGCTGGACTTAGGGTTTTTGTGACAATGCAATGACTCTAAACTGATGACACATTTAACCCCACCTTCCAGGTCAGCCTCTTCTATGTGCTGCCTAGGAAACACAGGATGTAGAAGGCATTTGATCTTCATTGCCTTGAATTTGGTATCTGGGAGCAACTGTTATCCTAGTCTTCTGAAGTTAGAATATTATTATTATTTTGAAAATGGATCAAGTAAAAGCTGCTTGGATCCTTGGATAGTAATTTGAGGACACAGAGAAGGTTAATCTGGGAACCTTTGAGTAGGTTTCTGTACAGGGAGCAAGGGAATATGTTTCATGACACTTTCCACTGGTAAGGGACTGTTTTAACCATAATTAAAGGAGTTCTGGGTTATAACATGGCAACAACTAGAGTGCTTATCAAAGTCTGATAGCTATCTGGAGGAATAGGAAAATACTAAAGTGTGGAAATTAATTCACAGGCTAATGATTTTTTAATTAGTATTTAAAAGCTCAAACTTCAGCATTATATTTGCCTTTAGGGAACTGAATAGAATAATCCAGGTAATTAGAGGAAGTGGAGATACTCAAACAAACTTATGGATATAATGCAATAAAAGATGTCTGAAGGTCAGTAGAAATACTCAAAGCAAGGGTATGAAATTATTGGACAACAATCAGCCCTTGATTTCATCAGGTCTTTTATATTCTTCACAAAATATTTAAAAGGTCATAACAAATGAAGCATATATTACTCTTTCTTCCCAAATTTGGTAAAAGATCATCTTGAACTTTAACTGAACACGGGAAGCAATAATTATTTTAAAATCACTGTTGTGAATTACCATCACAGTAGGAAAAAATGTAATTTGCAGAGGCATAATTCCTTTAATTTAGGGAGGTTATGAAAGTTGGAAGTTTCAAATGTTCTCTTCCAGAATCTACATACTTGGGCCCTGTTTCCTGTTTTGGGACAGTGACTTGTCAATTCCCATTGCCATCCCCTATCTTCCCAGGACGCTTTCCCAGTGTCCTCCCCCAGCCCCCTTTGTATGCAAAAGATAAGATTCTTGCAACCTGTGTTGCCTTTTGGGGGATTAGAAGCAGCGGTGGGTTTCACATATTTTTACCACTGGTTTGCCGCATGCATGCACGCAGCTTCCGCACATGCACCCGGCTTTCTGCACATGCATTTTGCTCACGCATGCGCCTTCCGGTTCGCCCAAACTGGTATGAACCAGCTGAATACCACCACTGATTAGAAGGTAAAAATGAAAGAATGCAATCTCCTGTCCAAATTCATAGAGATGCGTGGAACTAGTGACTTCAGCCCTTTCTTTTCTTCAGGATGTAGACCAATATCACCAGAGATAATGAGAATCACTCTGTGTTAAAAGAGGAAGATAAAATGTATTTTTTTTTTTTAATTTCAGATATCGATGTGCATATATTCCCTGTCGGGTGAGAAAAAATGCAAAGCTGCCTCAAAACAAAAACATCTTATTGGAACTGAGTTGAAAAAATATATCATGCAGTGCTCCAATCAAACCACAAGATGCCGCTGGTCAGCTGCAAGGTCTTCACAAAGAAACTTCTTGGGTTTCTTCTTCTTGTTTCTGTTGTGGTAAAAGATCAGTGGTGGTATTCAGCCGGTTCTATCTGGTTCAGGAGAACTGGTAGCGGCGGCTGTGGGCGACTTCGCCCACCCACCCGGATGTAATTAGATCCAATTTATCAATGTCTTTGACGCTCTGCGCATGCGCAGAAGGCCTTGCGCATGTGCGGAGTTGGCGCGTGCACTCTCATTTGCGAACCAGTAACGAAGGTAAGTAAATACTACCCCTGTAATAGATGACAAAACATTTCCAAAGGAAAAATACCATATGCATTCCAGTCTGAAACATGAATTAAAGAAAGCTGACCTTAAAGAATGCAGGATCATCTCTCCCTTGAAGGTATCTGCCCATCTAATCAGGTTGGACAGTGTAAGGGGATGTGAGAATAACCTTGAGGAACAGGAAGAAAAATTACAACCAAGACAAAAGTCAGATAAGATAAATCTGAGTCTTCCTTCCTTCCTTCCTTCCTTCCTTCCTTCCTTCCTTCCTTCCTTCCTTCCTTCCTTCCTTCCCTTCCCTTCCCTTCCCTTCCCTTCCCTTCCCTTCAATTCCCTTCCCTCCTTCCTTTCTTCCTTCCTGTTCTGACCTAGGCTTCCTGAGTCAGTAAAACACACCAGTAGTCCCAAAAACCTCTTTTATTGCAACAGCTGTGAATTCTGTTCATTTACAGATGAGTCCCAAATAGTTGTAAAGAGTCCTTTGGGATAAGGCTGATAATCAGCCACCTTTATCTCCCTTGACACGCTGCCAAAGACCTAATTGGCAAAGCCACATGTAGTCCAGAATCAAACAGAGCTTCAGACTTTAAACTGAACAGAATTAACAACGTTGCTTCTTGCAAAGGCCCACGTGCGTTTGCTCCTCTTTTAAGTCTTCTGGGAGGGGCCAATCATCTCCAAGCCCTACTCCCAAGTCATCTCTTTTGTTTTAACTGTTCTTGCCTTCTGGCAGCTCTGCGCATGCGTACACTGGGAATAGGCTCCCCGTGTTCCTCTGCCTCACTGAGGTCCAACTCTGGAGGCTCCGGAGGCAGCATATACCTCCCAGATAGCCCTTTCTCTGTCTCTGACACAGAACCCTCGTCCGAACCTTCCCCAGACTCCAGGACTGGCCCATGTTCCTCCCCAACTTCCTTACTGTCTGACTCTGCTGCCAGCTCTGCAGGCCACCGGTGGACCACAAAACTTCCTTCCTTCCTTCCTTCCTTCCTTCCTTCCTTCCTTCCTTCCTTCCTTCCTTCCTTCTTTCCTCCCTCCTTTCTTTCTTTCTTTCTTTCTTTCTTTCTTTCTTTCTTTCTTTCTTTCTTTCTTTCTTCCTTCCTTCCTTCCTTCCTTCCTTCCTTCCTTCCTTCCTTCCTTCCTTCCTTCCTTCCTTCCTTCCTTCCTTCCTTCCTTTCTTTCTTTCTTTCTTTCTTTCTTTCTTTCTTTCTTTCTTTCTTTCTTTTTATGTATTACTTACCAAGGAGTGGAGAAAATTGCTGATCTGTGTATTACATTTTCTTGAAATATAATTTGCATTCCCCAAAAGGCACATCTCTGTCTTTCAGCTGCCTAGGGCACTCTTTAAACAATAAGGAGGATAATGCAAAGTCAAGCTCCATTCCTGGTGATTACATGGATTTATCCATACTGTTTTCTATCACAATGAGTTGGATATGGTTTACTATAGTATACCTTCTTCTATAGCTCTGGGATTACGTCTCCCATTGGAACACTAACCTGACCTGACTTTTCTTAGCTTTTAAATGATGGATAGATGCTGCTACATGTCATAAAACCTAAGCGCTATCTCAGTTCTAAAAAGATGGATGTGTGGTCTGTTGATTTATTTATTCTTAGCGTGAAGACTGCAGGATCTGTTAGCGGCATTTCACAATAAATTCTTTGCAAAATAAAACATGTGCATATAATTTGAGGCAAAAACCTGAACTGGTGTTCATAAGGCTATTCACTCATTTCTGTTTCCTCAAAGACCTACAAATTAGATAAATCAACCAAGAAAGACACTCAATGAAAGATACTTTCCTATGATCCTAGCAGTGTGTTCTTTGACAGCTGGTATCTAATCAAATTTATGTTTTGAGTAGAAATTGCTATCAAGAATTTGTGATGGCTCAAAACGTGTTATAGGATCAAATTCATACCTCAATTTTTATTAGTTTCTACCTCCAGTGATTATTATTCTGGGTGACATTATTTTTTATCTTTTCTTTACCATAAAATGCTGGGTCAGATGCATGATTCTATACTTGAGGATTTCATGGCAATCCTGAATGGGTGTGGATGCTTGTGTAGCTGAATAAATGTATAAGTTTAACTTCAGAAGGGTTTTAATTTATTTGCCATGATTACTATGCTGGCAATCAAGTGACATAAAACAAGCCTATTAAATGTTTTTATTGACATCTACAGAAATCGAGGAAAGCAAATACTGACATCATTAAAAACATAAGTTCTTCAAAAGAATTTTGCACTCAAAAGCAAGTAATTGAAGTTTCATTTAATCTCTTACCGGTGTTCACAGCCACCAGAAGAAAGGAAGGGAATGGCAGTCCTCTCTATATGGAAATGACTAACATCAGTCCAAGGCCAGCTACCTAAAGCAAGCAATATTCCAACCAAGACATTAAAAGAGGATGAAAAGGCAGTAACAATGAAAAGATGAAAACCTACAGTAGCATTTTGGCCAAGAAGGAATATTTTGCTTTTCTAGGGTAATTCTTTGAAAGTGTTATCTTGAAGCCTTGATTTCGGTTGCGGAGGTTATCTTGAAGCACAGATTCAAACTGCAAAGTTTTAGAAAGCAGTGTTTTTTTTTAAAAGCAGAGTTCGTCAACTGTAACAAAAATAAACATCTCTCACATAACTCCCAGCTTATACCTATAAATTGCAATTCTATAAGTGCTTTTGGGAAGTCATTGCATATTACAGAGCAATCTTAAATTGGGTCAGGAGTTATCTGACCAAGGCAGACAATAAAAGTGTTTGTTGCTCTTGTTTATTTTGGTGGAGTTATTGGGATTGTGTGCCTATCCTCAATGATCAAAGTAGCAAATTTTCCTACTCCCACATCAGTACCAGATAGGTCCTTCGCAGGCAGAGGAAGTGCGGCAATTTTATATGTAGCACCAAAACAGTCTCTTGGAGCTTAAATTGAACCAGCAGTGGCTTTGATCCTGGATACGGTAGGACAGGGGTCTGCAACCTTAAACACTCAAAGAGCCATTTGGACCCGTTTCCCACAGAAAAGAAAACACCGGGAGCCACAAAACCTTTCCCGTGTCTGACTATTTCTTGAGCGGCCACAAAACTAGCATATGTAGTTGAAGTAAACGTTCTGCTTTCTTCTGGAACTTTTCTTTTCTTGGATTTATCCATGGTTGGCCTACCGGGGGTTGAAAAGCTCAATAAATCGTGTGCCGGCAAGTGTCACACATTGGCGGTTGTGACGCATATTTTGAGTGACCAGGAGCCACAGCAGAGGGGTGAAAGAGCCACATGCAGTTCCAGACCTGCAGGTTGCTGACCCCTATGGTAGGACTTTCCTTGTCAGCAGGACCTCTACTGAGGTTGAATCAGTGGTGGTATTCAACTGGTTCTATCTGGTTCGGGCAAACCGGTACAGTGGCTACGGGAGGCTCCGCCCACCCATCTGGACGTTATCACATCCCGTTTTTGATGCTCTGCACATGCGTGGAAGTTCCTTGGTGGCATGTGCGAGCAAAGTGAGCACATGCGCACGCTCACATTTGCGAACCGGTAGCGAAGGTAAGTGAATACCACCCCTGGGTTCAATCCTCATGATTACAGAAGACAAGTGAAAGAGATGGGACCTTCTGCTCTTCTGAAGCCATTGAATGAAATTGTTGAAGAATGTAACTCATAGTCTGGGAATGACATGGGGGAGGGTTTTCTTCTATGTATCAGATAGCCAAGCTTTTGAGAGCAGGAACATCTTCTCAAAATCTTCCCATTTCCTGAGATCCCAATGGTTCATGTGATGGATGAGGCAATGTCTTAGGTAATCTGGCATGGATCTGTGGAGGACTTTGAAGGTTAAGCCCAGCATCCTAAAACTGTGCCAAAGAAGTGAACATATGCTGCATTGTGCATATGATAATTTAATGGTAGCATTGTAAACAGCTCTTTGCTTAAGATTTGTGCTTAGCAAAACTGTATTCCGTCAAGAATTCCTTAAAGAATTAAGATGAATTATTGCTGCTTCAGAGAATGTGAGGATGAAAATGAACATGAATAACTGTCGTGATAAAAGAGTTAATTATTATATACGCAAAACTATTGTACAGGCAAATGGGAAATAGGTTGCTTTCTTACAATAGCTATAAATCTATTCTCACCTACAGACTCTCTTTGGAGATAGCTATTCTTTGGCAAATTCCTTTCCAAACAAATCTGAGGATTCAACACAGACAATGCATAACAAAAGTATCTGTACCTTTGCCATTAATAAAGTGCTGTTCTGCATCCTGTTAATGCATTTAATTAATTCTGTACATAATTATGTATTCATTACTTGCAGGGTAGCTTGCATAGCTTTGAAAATGTTTAAGCCAATTATTAAAGGCACCAACTGAAGAGTAGCTTTTAGTGTTTTTTAAGTGGCACTTTTCCTACATTTTTGTTTAGCTTCAGGTATTTTTTCCAATTCATTTTTTTTTAACCTTGAAATCTCAAGACAAATTTTTGAACATAACATAGTTTTATGACATAGTTTATTGGTTATTAATCAGCTTGAGCGCTAAAGGAGGTTCTCCTGCCTGCCAATATATCTCTTTATCTACCCAGGTCTGTTTTTATGTTTCACTTAAATTGCTGCACCGTTTTTCCTTAAGTCAGCTTTTTCCTGAGGTCTGTGAGTTACTAGATAATTTGAAAATGAAGGTAATTTTTATTTTGAATTGATAACGTTTCTGCAGAGTATCTTTACGTATCCAGAGAGGGCCAATTTTCAGCATAGAAAACATTCCTGGATATATGCATACATTCTCAAACTCAGCTAAAATACACCTCTGTATTTTACAGAGATGTAAAAATCCTGCTTCCTGCTTGTCTTAGAGATTAATGTTGCAGTATAAAAATTACAGTATTTTATCTTTAGGATTCAGCGACCCTTTGCCTTTCTGTGTACTAAGCTAATTTGAGTGCCTTTATTAGGGATTTTACCTGGAGAAGCTGTGCGGTTGGAATTTTACATAGCCTTTTATATGCAGTATTAAAACTGCTCTGACAGAACCGCTTTACTTTGCTATATGTGGTATTTTTGGAGGCAGGGATTTTATTTAAATCTAGGTATTGTTCCCCATAGGGAAATGTAGCTATATCCCTATGCTCTGTTCTACCCTCATTTTCCTACTTCTGCCAGTTTGCAAAATTCATCATCTTTTGAATGGATTTCCCCCCCCCCCCAATTTGGGCCTTTTGATTGATCGGTTGATTGGTTGTTTGTATTCATTATGTTCACTGTGTCCATCCATCGTTCACACAAACCCTGCGTGAGAGACCCAACTCTCTAACAGAATTTCCCTCCCATTTGAAACTGCAGGCTGCTTATGAACTATGAGCCATTGCAAAGACCACCTGAGCAGATGTACAGGAAACGTTTTGAAGTTTCTATATTTCCAAAATACAAAGTTGATTCATTTTGCATGTTTTCAAATTTGTCACACTGAGAGGCTTTTTGCTGCAACATGTTTTTTTTTAAACTAGTGGGTTTTAACTTAGTGGTAACTGAACTTTGTTTGATTATATGATAGCTGAATTTGAAATGAATTTGTGCGAGATAAAAAGGAGTGTATTATTAGTACTCAATTATTATTCTGTCAAAAACATTAATCTGTACAAGCTTCAGGGCAGCACTTGCCACACAAATAAGGAAAAGTAGCAAGAAGTTTGGTGAGTTGGTTCGACACCACTGTATCAGAGGTGGGTTTCAGCAGGTTCTGACCAGTTCTGGAGAACCGGTAGGGGAAATTTTGAGTAGTTCAGAGAACTGTTAGTAAAAATTCTGACTGGCCCCATCCCCATCTATTCTCTGCCTCCCAAGTCCCAGGAGGAAATGGGGATTTTGGAGTAACCTTCCCCTGGATTGGGGACGGAATGGAGATTTTACAGTATCCTTCCCCTGTTACACCCACCAAGCCACACTCACCAAGCCATGCCATGCCCACCAAGTCACACCCACAGAACCGGTAATAAAATTTTTTGAAACCCACCACTGCACTGTATGCGTGGAGCCCATTTTGATTGGACATCCTACATCAGGAGTTCCCAACCCCCGGTCTGTGGATTGATACTGGTCCATGGCCCATTAGGAACCAGGCTGCGAAAGTAGCGTGCGAGCACCTAAAACTCCATTTGCACATATGCAGGATTAGGTTGCACACTCAATACTATACCCTCCCCCTCCCCTCCGCCACTGCTGTCGCCACTGCTGCCGGTCCATGGAGCCAGAAAGGTTGGGGACCACTGCCTTACAGGTAAACATTTAATCTCAATATGATACATTATAATTATAATGTCTGTGCACTGATATGAAAATGCAAGTAGTCCTCAATTTACAATCATTCATTTAGTGACTGTTCAGTTACATCGGCACTGAAAAAAGTGACTTACAATTGGTTCTCACAGGTATGATTGTTGCAGAAACTCAGGATCCTGCATTTACCATTTGCAACTTCCCAGTCACCTTCCGTCAAGCAAAGTTATTGGGGGAAGCCAGATTTGAATAGAATAGAATAAAATAGAATAATAGAGTTGGAAGGGACCTTGGAGGTCTTCTAGTCCAACCCCCTGCCCAGGCAGGAAACCCTACACCACTTCAGACAAATGATTATCCAACATCTTCTTAAAAACTTCCAGTGTTGGAGCATTCACAACTTCTGCAGGCAAGTTGTTCCACTTATTAATTGTTCTAACTGTCAGGAAATTTCTCTTTAGTTCTAAATTGCTTCTCTCCTTGATTAGTTCCCACCCATTGCTTCTTGTTCTACCCTCAGGTGCTTTGAAGAATAGTTTGACTCCCTCTTCTTTGTGGCAGCCCCTGAGATATTGGAACACTGCTATCATTTGCTTAATGATGGCATGATTCATGTAACAACTGCAGTGATTCGATTGACAATGGCAAAAAAAAAAAAGGGTAATAAAATCGGGCACAACTCACTCAACAACTGCCTTGCTTATCAACAGAAATTCTGGTCCAATTCTAGTCATAAGTCGAGAGTTCCCTATGATTTCAGCCAAAGTGAGGACAGGAATGTTTATACTGTATTGGAGAGGGCACAGAAATTGAGTTTCTAATCAAAGGGCCTGTCTTGATATTACATTTCATCTAGGTTTGCACCTTTGCAAAATTTCAAATGGGGTTTAGGAATGAAGCAAAATATCTCTAGTCTTTTTCCAGGAATGATTCAGGAATGATAAAACATCTTCAAAGAGCAGTTGAACAAACATCCAGCTGTCAGGGTTCCAAGTTACAAACCCAACGGAATCAAAACTCCAAGGCAGGCAAGTTCCTCAGAGTATAGATTTATTAGGCATGTCATATTGGCACATCTGAGGAAACCCGACTCTAACCCCCCTCAGATTTCCCCCTAGTTAAAAGTAAAGTTTTCTTTCCCCTGCCCATGTAGTCCATCACATAGTCTAATCAGGTCACAGTCCAGGAGTGGTCTGGTCTCAGAGAACTTTCCCACCTCCATGCACCTGTTGGGAAAGTTCTCAGAAGAAATAATTTTATTATGGCTACAATCCCCCAGCTGTCTCTTCCTCCCCTTCCAGTTCCCACAGCTCGCTTACTTCACTGTGGCAGCCCTGAAAGTGCTAGGGGGAAAATGGCTCCAGGGATGACACCAGTAGTTCAATGTTTCTCAACCTTGGCTACTTGAAGACATCTGGACTTCAACTCCCAGAATTCCCCAGTCAGCCCTGGATTCTGGGAGTTGAAGTCCATATGTGTCTTCAAGTGGCCAAGGTTGAGGAATATTGTAGTAGTGTGTTTCCTCATCTAAATGGATTTGTTTTAGTTATAAAGGCTGAGGAGAGATTAATGATTTCAACAAACAATTTATCTACTTGTATTCTTAGCTAGTCAAAAAGAAATCAAGGAGATTGGAAAATTTCCTTCATTACATATAACAAAAATCACTATAAACTTAAACATGTTTGATCCTTCTTTTGTACTTCTCTCTTAATGTTGTGATATTGATCAAATTCACAGTCTTCAAACAAATTTTCTTCCTTACATTGAAATGTATAATTGAGTAATAGCGTTCATCTTCTGTCCATAAGTCTATAAGTGTGGTAACATTTCTTTAATCAAAGACTTCAGATTTTTGTTTCACTCAAAAGACTAATAGAGTTATCATGCTGAAAGAGAAAAAAAAACAAATGAATAAACAAACAAGCCCTCCCCCCCTTTGGCATCATTAAAGCAATCCATCACCTGAAAATGGAAATATGAAAGTGATTTTAAAAAGAAAAATAAGTTTGCTGTCTTTTTTTTTTTTCTTCACAAGGGAAGTTTGGAATGGCCAAATAGCAGCAACATTGTTTTCAAACCTACAATATAAACTGCTAAAGAAAGCTGTGAACTTTTCAACATTATCTTGGGTGGCTACAGAAAAAAAGTATCTACCTTCCAGTTCCTGTTAGCCCAGCAAAGTGGAGCAGGCTAAGAATGGGATCCATGGCCACTACTTTTAATGGAACAAATATAAAACCAAAATCTTGCAAGGATGAATGTCCTCCCTCTTCCTTCCCTTGATCTTCATGTCAACCAGGGAGAGGCTTTTTTGAGGTGTTTTCTCAAGTAATTTTCTGGGTTCAAGCCCCTCTTATCTGAACATTGCCTTGGTAACAGCTCTTCTTCCTTCCCTTCAAAGCCACTTCCTACCCAGCCAATTTAATTTCCTTTTTTCCAGGGTGGCTACAGAAAGGGTGCTAGGGAATGGATAGCAACATGTGTACTGAACTGAAAAATAATAGGAAAAAAAAAGTGTGTTGGTGGTGTGTTCCAGAAAGAGAGAGAATGTATTTATTTTGAGTTTGTTCTGTAGGGAATGTTAACCTTGATGGTTATTTGGGAGTGAATTTAAAGCCACTTAGAGCTATTGTTAAATTGTAAAGTTGGGTAAGTATATTTAAGTAAATAACTGAATGAATGACATTGGCAACAGAAGGCCGAACGGGTTTGTTCTTTTGGCGAAGTGAGCAATTTGCTGCAGCAGAAAACATGAATTCAAAGCAGCAACTTTGCAATTTAAAGTTCCATCATCTCAGTTTTGTTCTCAGCTCCATATAACGTCTTTTTTTTTTTTTTTTTTTGCTCGATTTGCCTTTCTGTGAACATTATGACATTCTCTCCCTATTGTGGAGAGACTCCATTGCAGCCATTTTGTAAAGGTACCCATGTGTTTTCTAAAAAAAAAAAATGTGTCCATCATCCCCAGAGATCTTCAACACAGACAACACAATCCTTTGCTTTATTTCCCAGGAATAAATCTGCACTTACTCTGAAATAAGTAGGAACGGGAATGTAGCCATTACGTACAATAGGCAACATACCCCAATTTGGTATAAATGTATTAAAAGATAAATGTTTTCATGTTACCCAAAATGAAAGTGAAAACAAGCACTTAAAGAGGTTTCAAAATCAGGCCCCAATCAGGCCTAATGACTTGTTAGAATTTAATTCTGAGGAAATGTCCCCATATCACTGTGCCTTTCGCGCTCAGCTGCCACAGGATGGTCATTCTGCCTACCACAAAAATGACTTCAACAATTCTATTTTCTACTCTGTTATTGGTATGTTCATGCTTCCTTTTTTTGCAGCAATCTAATGATACAATTCTCAGTGAATCTGTTTAAAAAAAATGAATTATGATGCAGTGGCAGATGGACAAGTCTTTTACTAAGAGGGCTGATGAGAAAAATTATACCAGCAAGCCAGAGAATAAACATTTTGGCATAAATTAGTCTCCCTGTATGTTGCAAACAGAGGGTTGGTGTTTATAGCTAACTTGGCAACATTCAAAAGATGATGATCAGATATAGATAGCATGGCATAAAAAGACTTGTGATCCAATACTACACTTTTCCTTTGTGATTGGCTGTTGCATATTCTTGCATTAGCCACAAGCAGGATTTTTCCCACTGTTATGCCATTTCCCTGGAAGGAAAAAACAAAACAAAAACAGACAGTGAGAAATCCCATCTAATACCCCATTTTTCATTATCGTTTTTCAATCTGTCTCAGCGGAGTACAAATTATTTTCTTCTAATTAATTTGATAGGGCCATTAAAGAGATGCTGCACAATTGTAGCATCTTGGAAGAGAACAGAACATGCTCTGTGTAAAGGGACACTGAATTAGCCAGATTGCAATGAATCTGAGAGTGCTGCCTTTACGATTATGCAATATCTGGAGATGGATGATTCATGGCACCCTTTTGATCCAAACTGAGGAACCTAAGAAATACTGGACGTTTGCTAGTCAAATGTAGTTGTAGTGCCATTTTGCTCCAATTAGATTCATAATGCACACACTTAAAATAAGAGCCTTGGTGGCTCAGCAGACTAAAGTGCTGTTAACAAGCACCAGCTGCCTGCAATTACTGCAAGTTCGAATCTCACCAGGCTCAAAGTTGACTCAGCCTTCCATCCTTTCGAGGTAGGTAAAATGAGGACCCGGATTGTGGGGGCAATAAGCTGACTTTGTATAAAAAAGAACACCGCTTGGGGGGGGGCAAAAGCCCTACTAAGCAGGTATATACAAAAGTATGAAGGCTATCGCTTAACACATTGTAAGCCACCCTGAGTCTCCGGAGAAGGGTGGCATATAAATCGAACTAATAAATAAAAAATACCCACTCCCCCAAAGGCCAGAAAGATTCCAGCGAGTGTGTTACAAGATATGGATATAACTGTTCTTTAGGGAAAGAGCTGTTCTGACCTGGCCTTCGCAGAAGCCAGAAACAGACTCCCCGCAAAGAAAAAATCCTCTTTATTTATACATTGGGAATTACATTCACCAACAGAAAGTCCAGGCAAGAGTCCTGCAAGAAGTTAACTGAAACAATAGTCCTTATCAGCTCATTATGATAAATGCAAAGCTGTGAGCTTCCAGCCGGGAGTCTGCAAATTAAGTCAGTTCAAACAGAGAACTAGACAAACCTCAGTTCTGGCAAGGCAGTCTTTGTCGCACGAAACACTCAAGTAACAAACTTTCCAGAAATGTGAATGGTTGTCTGTGACAACCAAACCACTCCCCTTTCCTCCTATTTATTCCCCAGCCAGGGAAGGGCCAATCAGCGTCCATGATTGTTTTGCTTCCGGAGCCGGCTCATTGTCCTCCTTGTTCTATCTGCTCTGTGTATACGTGCATCTGGAACAGGCCCAAGCTGTTCCTCCTCCTTATTCATCTCTGACTCCAAAGGCAGCTGCCTCTCTGGCTGAGAAATGCTGGACGGCCCTGCCTCTATCTCTGTGTCAGGCACTGAGCATCCATTAGAGCCTTCCCCAGGCTCCAAAACTGGCCCAAGTTCTTCCCCAACTTCCTCATCGTCCGAGTCTGCCTCCAGCTCCACTGGCAGCTGGCAGGCCACAACAAGAGCATCCTTATAATCTGTGCATGGGCCAGGTGTTCTTTTTATGGCTATGTGTTGTTTCCACTGGGACGTACTAAGTCCCAGAGAGGGTGCAGAGAGGATTTTATCCTGAGAAGTGTGCGCTTCTGATACAGGTTAAGCATTCCATGTGCCCATCAGCATTAACTGTATCTATCAGCATAGCACGGCAGCAGAAAGGATGCTCAGTTACAGCAAATGTATTATATAAATAGGCAAAGCCTAATGCCTGTCTGGCCACATCCAACCAGTGAAAATCAAAAGTGTTATGTGCATCTGAAAAAAAGGTAAAATAACAGAATAAAGAATAATGAAAAAACAGAGTTGGAAAGGACCTTGGAAGTCATCGAATCCAAGCAGGGGACCCTCAATTGTGTCAGGCAAATTGTTTTGAAACCAGGAGAAATCTCCTTCATGTAATGGGCTGCCCCTGTTCTCTTCTTTCAGGATTAAGCAAAACCATTTTTCCAGATGTGGATAACTACAGTTAGCCAGTGAAGGAGGCTGGGAATTGTAGTCCATCAACATCAGGATACAGAGTGCAGCCATACAGAGATTGATGAAGTACATCTTCCCATGTTCCTCACCATTGAACTGATGGACAAGTGCAGCCACATCTGGAAAACCTGACTACTTTCAAACCTAAAAGAATAAAATAAAATGTTCTAGTGGGAATTTATCGCTGGCTTTTCTTGTGAACAAAACAGGGCATTGTAATCCCAAAAGGACATGCCTAGAATTGGTGCACACACTGCCCGTGGCTGAGAAAAGAACAAAATGACTGCAGATTAGCAAATTCTTAGACAAAGAGCAGACAGGGTGTCTAAAAAAACCCCCCAGAAAGTGCAACAAAATGTTAAAAGATATCTGTGTGGCGGGATAGACCCACTAGCACTGAAGCAGTTTTATTTCAAACTCAGAATGGCCACAGATGTATGCATCAGATGCTCACAGATTGAATTTGGGGTACATTTCTGATTATGTCACTTATCAGTTTGATATAGTTCATATTTCGATCAGAACTGCATAAAACATAAGGATATATACAGACAGGAAAATCAAATTGGTTATTTTCTTTTCGATTAATATATACAGAGTACATTTGATGAAGCGCATTGGCTATTGCTGCGTTATTCCCACAGATCAGCAGAAGCAGCAGCAGCAGCAATTGCATTTGAATTTCTCTAAGAAAAGTGAAGTTGCTAGTGATACAAAATTCACTGGCCTGAAACTAAGCTTTCCTCTCTGTGGTAATTGAATGAGCTTAGATCAGCCCTTCCATTTACTCAACTCCATTTCTGCATCTTCCAGCACAACTGATTAATGCAATAACTTCAAAGAATAAATATTAAAAGTAATGGAAAGCAATAAGGTTTTATGTACATAATTGCAACAGATGAAAGACCTTCGCTTTCATTCTTAACCCCTTTCCCCTGGATTAAAAAGCTTTCTTGAATTATGAGAGAGGTAGTAGAAATCACCTTAGTTACATTACCTGTTCAGAAATGGACTAATGTCAGAAATCTGTAAGAACTTGCAGTTAAACTGCTTGGCCTTCGTCACTCAAGGCCAGTGCCTGAACAATTCATGGTTATTTGAACAAGACCTGTTCTGAAACCCACATTAGCCTAGAGAGGCACTAAGAACCGAGCTGATCCTGCCATGTCACCGGGCGAAGGGATGGGGAAATTGTACAGCAGGATTTAACTTTCATTTAACTTGCAGTTCTTGTTCAGGAAACAAAGAGATTGGTTGCTTGAGTTCATTGTTACACATTCATTGTCCGTTGCAGAATTTCACTCCCCACATTGCCATTTTACCTCTTCTCCAGGGGTGAAATCCAGCAGGTTCTGACAGGTCCTAGAGAACCGGTAGTGGAAATTTTGAGTAATTTGGAGAACCGGCAAATACCCCCTCTGGCTGGCCCCAGAGTGGGGTGGGAATGGAGAGTTTACAATCTCCTTCCCCCAGGAGTGGGGAGGGAATGGGGATTTTGTAGTATCCTTTCCTTGCCATGCCCACCAAGCCACACACACCAAGCCACACCATGCCCACCAAGCCACGCCCACAAAACCGGTAGTAAAAAAATTTGGATTTCACCACTGCTCTTCTGTGAAAATGCTCTTTTGCCTTGTCTTCCATAGGAAACATAAAACCTGGGCTTGTATGTGTGTATGCATGCCTTTGAATCAGTGTTGATTCCTGGCAACTGCCTGGACTAGTCTCCTGCAGCTTTCTTGGCAAGGTTTTTCAGAAGTGGTTTGCAATTGCCTCCTTCCTAGGGCTGAGAGAATGACTGACTCAGGGTCACTTACTCGGCTTTCAGCCTGAAGCAATTCTAGAACTCACAGTCTCCTGGTTTCCAGCCTGATGTTTTAAAACCACTATGCTGAGCTGGTTTTCTTTGACTAGGAAGCAAATCATTTCAGGATGAGAGATGCTAATAATTTTCATGGAAAATGTGCCATTTGGGAGCAGATTGTTCCATTTTACTTGAAAAGAAATTCTGAAGCATTTCTTTTACATGTTTATCCCTGCATGGTATAACAACAGTCCATTTTTAAAAATGTGTCATATTTCTGGGCTATATTTTCCCATTCAATTTACCTGATTTTCCATCAGCTGCCTTGCTTGTTCTGAATCCTTTCCATTTTGAATCTTCACAACATTTCAGCATTATTGGTAGCAGTTTAATATGCTCATTAGCTTGCCACCTTAATGCGGAGGGATTAACTCTATTACATGGCCATGTAGCTTTGAATATTAAATTTGTCCATGAATATTGATTTTTTTCCTCTCCTTTGTGCTTCTAAACAGAAAATCACAGCAAGCCCATTTTGTTTGTAGCATGCATTTTTGCCACTGCAGAATTACAGCAAAATTGATTGTCTGCATTTGATGGGACGATTACAAAGCAGGAGATATTAGTAAAAATATTGAAATAAGGAAAAGAAATGTAGCGATTAGTATTGGGGTATAATATCTACAGATGCAGTACAGGAAATAATTCAGAAAGACTGTGAAAAGCTATGCTTTGCTTGTGTTGTCTAGTTACACCTTATTTACTATTGCAGGTTGTGGGTTGTCTGATTACAAATCTGCTCATTTCCTTTTTTATTTACTGCAGTGTAACCAAAGTAGCATTAGCACAAAGTAGCTCCTTCTCCAGATCTCTGTAACTAAATCTAGACTAGCTGAGTGAATAGGATGGAGCATCTCAAAGAATTCTGTCACACTGCCAACCCTTTCTTCTCCTTCTCCTTCTCCTTCTTGTTCTCCTTCTCCTTCTCCTTCTCTTCTCCTTCTCCTTCTCTTCTCCTTCTCCTTCTCCTTCTCCTTCTCCTTCTCCTTCTCCTTCTCCTTCTCCTTCTCCTTCTCCTTCTCCTTCTTCTTCTCTTCTCCTTCTCCTTTTGATTCTCCTTCTCCTTCTCCTTCTTCTTCTTCCTTCTTGTTCTCCTTCTCCTTCTCTTCTCCTTCTCCTTCTCCTTCTCCTTCTCCTTCTCCTCCTCCTTCTCCTTCTCCTTCTCCTTCTCCTTCTCCTTCTGATTCTCCTTCTCCTTCTCCTTCTCCTTCTCCTTCTCCTTCTCCTTCTCCTTCTCCTTCTCCTTCTCCTTCTCCTTCTCCTTCTCCTTCTGATTCTCCTTCTTCTTCTTCCTTCTTGTTCTCGTTCTCCTTCTCCTTCTCCTTCTTCCTTCTTGTTCTCCTTCTCCTTCTCCTTCTCTTCTCCTTCTCCTTCTCCTTCTCCTTCTGATTCTCCTTCTCCTTCTCCTTCTCCTTCTCCTTCTTGTTCTCCTTCTCCTTCTCCTTCTCCTTCTCCTTCTGATTCTCCTTCTCCTTCTCCTTCTTCTTCTTCCTTCTCGTTCTCCTTCTCCTTCGCCTTCTGAGTCTCCTTCTCCTTCTGATTCTCCTTCTCCTTCTTCTTCTTCCTTCTCGTTCTCCTTCTCGTTCTCCTTCTTCTTCTTCTTCCTTCTCCTCTTCCTCCTCCTCCTCCTCCTCTCTGCTGAGGGCAATGCCAACAAGTACCATATTTGAGTGTGAGCAGAGCCATCCAATCTGGGAACGTGCAGAACTACTACACAACACGAAACTGTGCAAAGGGTCTCTTAGTTAATGAATACCACCTGCAATCCTGAGTTCTGAGTCCAGGAGGACTCCCAGATTGCACATGAGGTCTGTCTGGGAGACTGCCAACCACCCAGCACCAAAGATGACTAGTCCTGGAACAAACCCAAAGTTCATCTGACGACTGTTGTTCCCCATCTAGACTCTAGCAACATCTCTTTTTGCAAAAGCAGGCAAGAATTGTGCAATCCTTGAGAATTTCAGAGTGTTCTGATTCCAGTGTAATCTTTGGGTACAAGCTTCCATTATGGCTTGTCAGTGGCTGATTGAAAGGACAGGTTGATAAACTGCAACCTAGTTTGAGAGATATGTGCAAGGGAAACAACTGGAAAGCTGACCATACCATAGGATAGAGCATCCTAAAGAAGCCATAATGGCATTTTAAAAGTTTGGGGACACCTTCCTTCTCTTCCTCACAGGAGCTGTTCCAAGATCTTTTGGAAGTGGAACTCTGTCATTTCCCATTTTGCCTGTCAAGGATAGTGCTGTAAACATTAGGAAATGGTGTGTGATGTTTTTCCTTTCTCTTCCATCTCTCTTTCCTTTCATGCGGTCTCTTTTTAATTGTAAACCTGGGAGCCAAATCTTTTTTTTTTTCCTTTCTGATTCTGCAACACATTCTGGTAGCCAGAGGATATGATATAATGTTCTCAATAAATATGGAATAAATATACTATGTGATATGCGATAATGACTCACAATTCGGAAATCATCTTTGGCTGGGAAAGGAAGATTTCCCCCCATTGTGCCTAAGCCTAAATTAAAATATTTGTGATTTGTTGACTTTAAAAATAAAATAAAATTCCAGAGCTCATCATAGATATAATACAGAAAATCTCTGGAAATAAACCCTATATAAATAAGGAAAGCATTGCCTAGAATTTGTTGGCTAAGCACTGCTGAAAGATACATAAAATATATTTGAGTTACACAGGCAAATTCTAAGTAGCTTTTCTTGGCTGAAATATATTGCCTGTCATCACTAAGCATGGCTTGTTGTGTTTGGATGACTTCCCAGGCAAAGTTTCTCTGAAGCAGAACATTAACCTTTGGCTTAACCCAGACAATATTTTTTCGTTCCTTCATGACAAGAAATGCACAGATTTTATTTAGTGGGTCTGCGGAATCCAGATGCTACCATCCTGTGTTCATGTTCAGGGAGCAACCTGTTTTCACCCCATTCATAAAGCAATACATAGGTGTGTGTGTGTATGTGCATTGCATTGCAATCATGAGTGTTGTGTGGAGGATTGTTACAGCCTATTCCAATTTGTGTTGTGTTTGTCACAAGAGCAAGGACAAAAAAACCCTCTCTTCTGGTCTACTACATCTTCAATAAATCTGCACCGATTTTTGTACTCCTTAATTATGCCATTGTGTAGCATTGGAATGGATATATCTATTGGCTTTTTTTCTTTGGTTTTCATATTTTGATTTATCACAGCACCCATTTGAAATTTAGAAAAAAGTTTAGACCAACATTGGGAGATCCTAGGGGGATCAATTCTGCAAATTTACATCTTTTTTTGGCAGCTTTGCCTAATGGAACGATTTGTAACAAGCATGGTTTTTTTACACAATGACTTTTAGTGCATTGTACTCCTCCGGGTGCCGTCAGCCAAACAATGTCGGCTGGCGACCCCTAGGGGGAGAGCCTTCTCTGTGGGGGCACCTACCGTCTGGAATGAGCTCCCCCCGGAGATACGGAGGATCCCGGATCTGCGCACCTTCCGCCGCGCTGTGAAGACCTTTTTATTCCAGCAGGCGGGCTTGGCCTAATCTCTTCCCTTTTAAATATGTAAATTTTAATCTGTTTTTAAATTATTGGGGTGTTTTAATCTGTCTGGGCCAAAATAATTTAATTTGATTTTATCTGGTTTTTAAATTTTTTATGTCTATGTTATTTTATTGTTTGGCTGTTCACCGCCCTGAGTCCTTCGGGAGTAGGGCGGTATACAAATCGAATAAATAAAATAAATAAAATAAATAAATTGTTTTCATGCATTTATACATTTTTGTGTGGAATATTCTACAATGGGTATTTAAAAAACCTGATCGTGATTGTGAAATGTAGAGAACGGCAAATTTTGAAACATAACTAATCCCTCATTTGTTTCAAAGTATAGAATTGGGTAAATTTGCATTCAAATATAAACTAAATTAATTTCGCACCAATCACACCCATCACAATATAAACTGTGCTGGCTATATAATGCTGGAGTTCCACAATACAGCTGCTTATGCAGGAACCAAGAATCACATTGAACAGCCTTCTGTCTGTGTGAATGTGTGTGCGTGGACACATGCACGTGCTAAGGACTTCAATATCAGTGGAGCAACATTTCAACATGTGGGCAATGGGTTAATGGGGAGTTTTGTAGATTCATTCCCCAATCCACACCTGCCCAATTTTCCAAGGACTGATCCGAGAGGGCTCCCTAAGACTGCAAAAATGAGAGATTTAGAGATTGCAGGTTATCCACTTCTGCTCCGCAACAAAATTACATCTTCTTCTAAATTTATCTGATCGATTTAAATTGCCGCAAAGAAACCACCTGTATAGAATTAGAGGAATACAATGGAAGATGTTGTGTCATAGTACTGCACAAAAAAATATTCCTTCTTAACCAGTATGGAAGGAAGGCCTGTACCTTTATCTTGTTCTCTAATTAAAGCTTTCAGGAGATGTAACTTCCTTGAAATAATGGAACAATCTGAATCATATTCTGCTACAACAAAGCTTTTTCTGTATTTTTTTTAATTTTGAAAAATTGTAATAGCTCAGAATTCTCTGAAAAATCACATATAATTTGCACTGGAAATCATGTAGAATTATTGATTTAGGTCTGAGTGATTGACCCAACCCTAACCCTTGAATGAAGTACAGGGATCTTATATAGAGCTTCAAAATAAATAGAAAAAATACTGCAAAACGTGGGAAGATGACATATTGAAAATTACCACATGTTAAAAAAAAACATATTAGGCATTTTATTAGAATGCCTAATATGCTTTTAAAAATCCTTTTTTACTGATAGCATTTTTGTATTGTTTTTAATGTAGTGTTACCAACCGTGAGTCACGTATGCAAGATGGGCAACTCATATAAATTCAATGAATGGATGAAAGGAAGGAAGGAAGGAAGGAAGGAAGGAAGGAAGGAAGGAAGGAAGGAAGGAAGGAAGGAAGGAAGGACTGACTTGTCATGAGACAGGTAACTTATTAGGTAGCATATATTAAATCTATTAAACTTGCATTAACTGCAGAATTAACAAAATCTATAGTCAATATTTTAATGCAAAATAAGGATCAATTCCTTGAAAGGAGGAACTAGTAATCTAAACTGACCAATTAATCCCTTGGCTGGCTTTGCTCTTAGCAAGGATATGTAGCTTTTTGAAGTGCTGAAAACATCTCAAAAGTGCTCTCATTAAATGACTGCCAGGGTGCACATAACCAATCACAGAACATTCTTGGAATAAAATTATAGATTTAGTAATAGGTGTCAATGCAACGGACAAAATATGTCTGAAGACTGTATAGTTCTGCATATGCTTTGATTTCTTCTTGCCTCTGTAATCAGGTTGAGTGTCCCAGGTATATATTGAGTAATATCATATTGAATTAAAAATCCCAATACTGTTCATAAAATGAAACAAATACAAATGCTTCCAATCAGGAGACATATACTTTGAGCCATTCAGAAAATTTCAGCTTTAGGGAAGGCTGGTTTAAATGCCTTAAATTCTTGGGAAACGTTTTGCATTAAGCGCTTAGGCTTTCCTTTCTGGCTTAGCTGTTGTATTTTCAATATATTTTGATTAATATATAAGAAGGTTTAAGTGAGAAACAGCATTGAATGAAGATAAATAATGTTCTTTTATGATGCTGATCTCTCTCTCTCTTTCTGTGTGTGTGTTTGTGCATACCTTTATATTTTAATATTCACTATGACAAAATTATCAAAGCTGGGGAATGCCAGTCTTTTGCAACTCAGCAAATCTCTAATGGGTATCTAGCTGCCAAATAAGCCTTGTCTTTAGTTCTGTGTATGTTACCACCTCCTTAGATAAACATGGGAAGATAATACATGATTTATCTTAGTGTGGGAAACTGTTGAAGGCAAACCGATCACTCCAAAACAAGCTACACTGCACAAACAGCAGTGACCGTAAGAGCAGGAAGGTTAAAGATAAGATAAAGACTTCATTCTTTTTTTAAGGGCGCCTAACATGTCCAAAATCCAAGAAAGCTTTGGTTTCTGAGTT
The DNA here is from genome assembly GCF_029215685.1 of Pituophis catenifer annectens. Lineage (NCBI taxonomy): Eukaryota > Metazoa > Chordata > Lepidosauria > Squamata > Colubridae > Pituophis > Pituophis catenifer. Next base: position 131,864,875 of record NW_027256881.1, read on the forward strand.
TTAAAAGTTCCATGCAAACAAATACCTCATTCAAATGTCATCCTGGAAGAGTCTTTAAGAATTTGGGGGTATCTCTGAGGTACCAAGGAACCTATCATGCTACAATGTAAACAATTTATCTAGGATCCAGGAAAGCTTCTTTATCATAAATTCAGAGTATTGTCATAGTTCCTTTTTGGCTACATGGTTAAAATGTTGGTGGACCTAGTTCAGATACAGAATCAAAGGTGGCTGTTTGTGTGGCTGCATGGAGACTTGAAGATCTGGGATTTAAGCAGGAATACTAGATCTTCCTGTCTAATCTTCCAGTGCAACTAATCATTAGGAAGAGAATATTCTGCTCTATTTACATTCCTTTCTAGCATGGCTAAAACCATGTTTTTCACAGAATTAACATTGCAATTAAAAAGTTTCCATAATTACATTTTTGAAACTCAACTTGGTAGGCTCCAATCAATGATTGGCTTGCATCAAGTATAACAATTGTTGGAACAATGAAACTAGGACAGTAACTTTGTGTTTATACAAATCAGATCTTGATACTTATGCAAAGTAAAATCTATTACATAAAACTCAAGTAGAACTTATTATCTTTGAGACAGCTGCCCTAACCCTCTAGTTTTTGCGTCATATATGAACCAAGATTATTTATAGACAGTCCCTGCAAAAGTGTTTAGTGGTGTAGCCTATATCCAAGGCAATTCAGTATTAAATTAAAGTTAAATTCTATAAGGATTTTAGCCGAACTGAAAAGAACTATGAACATTAGTGAGTTAAAAAGGAATAGAAATTCTGTATTTATGGGTCTGTCTTTCTCATTATAATTTCAACTCTGCCTTTCTCAGTCTCCATATATTGGTTCTCAGTTCAGTTAGATTCCTTCATCTGTTGCAAAGATCTTTCAAGTCAAAACAGACTATTTCAGTTCCTACAAGATGGTTCCACCTCTACTACTTCTATGTCAACTAGCTTTGATTAGATTTGCAGCTTTTATTTTATTTTTATTTGTGGATTGGGGGAGGAGATATTTATTCGTTTGTTAGATTTAAACCCCATTTTCAATCAGGAGTTCAAGGTGGCTCCCCCCCCTCTTAGTCTTCCCTACAACAACTACACTGTGAGATAGGTTGGACTGAGAGAAAATGACTTACCCAAAGTGATCCCATGAATCTTTGTGATTAAGGGTGCCAGAACCAGTGTTGGTCACCATGAAAAGCTCTTATCCAAAGAAATCTTAGAGTGAATTCTCTAGTTCTATCTGTCTCCATTTTTGTAGCACCTGTTTTCACATGTTCAGCCTCTTGTTTTATGAAAACCATACTGTTTAAGATGGCTGAAAGAAGAGAAAGTAGGTTTACAAAAAGAGATGATTTTGCCAAATTGTGTTGTTACCGTCCTACTATGTAGGTCATTGGTTTGTTTAAAGCCAAGATCATTTGCTTTTCTCACACTGATGAGTAAAAGCTCCAGCAAGCGAGGGATAAAAAATACACCCTCATTTTGTTATTCTGTACACAACTGCTCAATCTGAGAGCAAGGAGCAGGCATTCACTTTAAAAAAAAAAAAGTCTTGGGAGTCTACTTCAGATCTAAGTGGAAAAGAGCCTGATATTTCCCAGAACAATTACTTGAAGTAGTTCCTCATTATTTTTAATAATATCTTTACAGAGGCATTTTATGCTGTAGATATTTATGCAATCTAGTAAAGCTTGTGTTCTCTTACCTCACTGAAACTTCTGAATTTACCCAACAGTTGATTCAGATGACCACTCGAAGGCAATGATATATTTTGCTGAACAAATGCAGTTGAACATGTAAGTTCTCTATCTGTATTTTATAGATCAAAATAAGATTTCGGTTTTGTCAAATATATCCCAAACCTACCCACCCTCTCTCTCTCACACACATTTTTGGACAGATTTCCAAAATTTTTCCAATTTATAGATGGGATTTCTGCCTGGGCGAGGGCTATGTGAAGTTGTTAAAGTCTGATTGGGAGAAAGAGAGAGAGATATTCCTCGCAGACTAAGTTGTGAACTGATCTTTCTTCGCTCTTAGAAAGAATGAAATGTCTTGGCCATTTCCCCAATCTTGTTAATTCAGGGCAATAGCTTTGCATAATTTCATATTTTGTTTCATTTGTATCTCAGGTTGCTATAGTCATAATAACAAACGTGTAAAAAGTGGCAATTCAAGCAGGATAATTTCTTTGATGATGGTTTGGGATATTAAGTGACATTTTGGGAAGGCAATATGCTTCCCACTACATATAATAAATTAAATGTGGTTGTTAGCATTCCAGGCACAGTTTTTTATTTGAATAATGCAACAGCCTGAGAAGAAGCTGAATGTAAATCATTCATGAATAAAGTCTTTCCTGTTTCTCTCTACTTTAAACTATTTACTGTAAATAGGATAGTATAATCTCTCATGTAATGCGATCAGTGCTTAATTGCGGCACAAAGCAGCAGTGCTACAGCATAATATAGTCAAAGTTACGTTAACAAAACAAGATCTTCCCAAAGCAAATTGTTTTACATAAAAGATTTGCCCTTAAACAATTCTGCTCCTTAAGAATTTTATTAAACTTCAGGTTCAAACAGCAAATCAGTTCTTTCAAAAATATGACTCTGGAAAATACAGTATTCTTGTTAAAGTGGATCAGATCTGACCTTCTTGAACTGACAGAGAATTTTACATATAACAAATGCCCTATTGCCGTGATGACGAACCTATGGCACGCGTGCCACAGGTGGCATGCAGAGCCATATCTGTGGGCACGCGAGCATTGCCCTGGCTCAGTTCCAGCGCGCATGTGCACGCTGGCCAGCTGATTTTCGGGCCTTCTGGGCCCACTGGAAGTCGGGAAACGGGCCATTTCCGGCCTCCAGAGGGCCTCCAGGGGGTTGGGGAAGGCCGTTTTTGTCCTCCCTAGGCTCCAGGAAAGCATCTGGAGCCTAGGGAGGGTGAAAAATGGGCCTACCAGGCCCAGTGTGCCATCATGTGCCAAAAGCGGAGAGAGCACGGGGGGGGGGAATCACGTGCACATGCACTGGGGGCGGGGCACATGAATTCTGGGTAGGGAACACGTGTGCATGACCCCCCCACACTTCCCCCCTTGGCATGCGATGGCAAAAAGGTTAGCCATCACTGCCCTATTGTATTGGCACTGGAATCATTTTAACAGTTGGCGATTGGTTTGGGTTCCTGAGCATTGTTCTAATATACGGTAACTATAGTAAAACGTGCTTTTCAAATCAGTAGGTCACCCGTGTGTGCCTTTTAATCAGTTTTTGATTCCAAGCAACTGCCTGGATAAATCACTTTTTTAAAACCAAGATTTCAGAGATGATTTGCCATTGCTTACTTCCTAGGGCTGAGAGAAAGCGACTGGCCCAAGGTTACCCAGCTGACTCAGGCAGGACTAGAACTCATGGTCTCCCAATTTCTAGCATGTTGCCTTAATTACTACACCAAACTGGCTCTCTTTACTTCATCATTTTCTTTTTCCTAGCGTATTCCCGCAGGTGCAGGGTCTGCATTTCTGATCATTGAATGCCGTTTGCATGATCAGTTGTGTCTCCAGGGTGCAGGCCCACGGCCTGCGTATCTTTGTTGATGGTGTCTTGCCATCTTTGTTTTGGACTTCGGCGAGGTTGCCAGCCATTGTCTTCTATTTGGTGGGCAGTCTTGGCAACGGTGGAAGGTCCTGCTCTCTGGACATGTCATAGGCCTTCTCTCATACTCTCTGTAATTGGTGCTACACCAAAATGCTGTTGAATGGTGTCATTTGTGATGTGGTCAAGAAGGGAGATGCCCGATATGCAACGGAGCATTCGCATTTCCATGCCATGGAGATAGCTTTTGGTCCCTGTTGTTGCTGTCGTTGCTCTCATTACTTCCATCTTAATCAAATCAGTTTTTCCCCAGTCTGATACCTTGATATTTTAGAATTACAGTTGCAGAATTCCCACCCAACATTGCAAAAATATGTTGGGAATTCCAGCTCCCACACATCTAAAAGGCTCTGTGGAAAGGCTAATGAAGTGCTGTCCAGCTAGGTTTGAGCAGGCTAAAAAACAAAAAACAAAAAACAAACTATATTAGTGTGGAATTTGTGGTTCCCAATAACTCACTTTCTACCTTGTCCCTAGTATAAACAATGTACTCTCCTTATAATTCATTTGTACTCTCAAACTGGAGAGCCAAAGGATTAACTTTGTCTGGGCCCCATCCTAAAAGCATCAAGCCATTCCCTCCTAAGGGAAGGGTTATATTACTGTGTATACCAAATGTCAGCCCTTTGACATAATCCAAACAAGAAACACCAACCATGAGTACTAACACAACCTTTACTGTGAGTTCACATTAACAGAATCTTGCAAGTCTGAAAATACACATCTCTCCATCTTAATAGGGAGGCATCCTTGTGAGACATCTGCTGTGCACTCATTTCTTCTGTGGGCTCAGCTGCCTCTCATCTGATTATAATCTAGACTGTGGCTCCTCCTTCCTCTCAAGAACATTGTCACAAACCTTGTGCTATGGTTTATAATTGCTGGATAATGCTGTCTTGACTGTACATACAGTCCCAAAAGTGCTTTTTCCAAAAGGTCACTGGACTATCCTGTTTTTCCCCCCTACCCTCTTGAAAACATTTCACTTCTCATCCAAGCAGCTTCTTCAGTTCTAACTGACTGCCGGGAAATGGAAGGATTTCTATTCTTTGCAGTTGTTAGCACTTATAAGGTCGGTTGTTAGCTCTCTGAGAGTCATTGAGGCTTTATCTGTATCCTCAAAGTCATCTGAATCAGAGTGCAATTGGGTGTGGAACCTTTTTGGGACTACTGAAAAAAAAGCCCCATTGTAAACAGGAGACAGTTGGTGCTGTATTTCTGCCCCTTTGAAGACAGCAAAGTTTACATTCTGGACTGAGGGGACAATTGATTTGAAAGAGGAGTTAAAGAGGCCATCTATGTTAAAATTGAACAGCCCTCCCTCAACAGAAAATTTAAAAATGTCAATTGTGAACAATAAATACAATAGGGCCGGATCTGAAATCTAGACCTCAGTGTATAAGTGGTTTGAAAATGGGCTTGATCTGCAGTGAACATTCATCACATCAGTGTGAGGCACTTGATAGAGAATAGCAGCTAATGGAGATCCAAATCCTTCCACTTCATAATGAACCTTGGAGAAGGGCCAGAGCATAATGGTACAACATGTAGGATTCAATCTGGACCAGCTCCAGTTAATGTTGGAGGAAACCCTCATCTGAAATCTGAACAGATGGTTCCAGTCAATGGAAACTAGGCATGGGCAACCTATGATCTGTGAGTTGTACATCATCCCTGTTGGTTTGAACTCCTGCAGCTCCTTAAGATGATGCTACCAAAAAAGCATCATTTTCCAGAATTAGAAATAAAATAGTTGTGCTGACAATGCACTAACGTAAGTTTCCTAAATCCAAACTGTTTCCAAAAGGGAGGGGAAATGAAATCATCCCCACCCATAGCACATGATTTTATCATCATCTCACCTTCAATGTTCACCTGCTAAAAACATTAGAAAAAATGTGCAACTACAAAAAGACCGGATCAATATTGGCACGTAGAAGATTTGCAATCCACCCATGAGAAAAGAAATTAGGGTTGTCAGAAATTTACCCTTGTGAAATTGTGTTTAGCAGGTATAATTCCTAACGTTCATGGATTACAGGGTTTTTAACTTGACCTATTTCATTACTGATGTTTGCCAGTGTTTGGCAACTATGAAACAGTAAGACTGCCCTAGAGATGACCCTTGGATTTGAGCCTTTGTGAATGGCTCCCTCCGTATCAACCCAGCTATGCATTAAGTTCTGCCTTGAAAGATCACTGTTTTCAGAATAGATAATAGACAGCTTTGGGGGTGGAAAGATACGGCTGAGAAAAAAAAATAGATTGAAATAACTAATTCTATCATTTCTGCTCTTCTTCCTTATCAACTATCCCTTTCCTCCAGCTTCCTATATTAGAGAGATGGACTCTGTATCTTAACCTCTACATATAGAAAGTGCTAGCTGGTACTGATTTAATTAATTTGATTTAGTTGGTTTGTTGCTGAAGGAAATCCAGGGAGAAGAACCTGTTAGGCTCTTGCCTTTTGATTCTTGTTTCTGATGTGGCTTTCTTTTTGTTTAAAAACAACTATGCGTTGTATCTCCAAAGTCTTTTGCATATATGCACATATTTATGAATAAATGCATTACAATCAATTAATAAATAGTTAATAATGCCTACTTTGAGAACTCCAATTTCTTCTGGATGTAAATTCATAGCAACTTAAAATCAACTTTTGACTAAAGTCAATTTTATGTGGCTATTTGGCATATTTCCACAAATCATCCGTAGAAATTCTCCAGCCTCACTTGGCTATCTTCTACTCAAGTATTAAAAGACCTCCAAGAAATGGTTGAAATTGTTCAAAATCCTAATACAATCATTTTCAGCCCTGAAGATTTCTTGGCCTACTGTTCATTTTTAAATAGGTGTTTTCAATTAGTTTTAATGTTTGGTATACCCCCCCCACCATTTTTTTTTTAATGTTTGCACTAAGTTATTTTGCAATAACGCTTCAGGAATTGCATCATCATAAACATCAACGTTTAATTCTTCCTTCAGTCGGCATTTGTCCTTAATCTCCAGGTGCTAGCTGGTCAGGAATGATTTTTTAATAAAACCAGAATTCAATATGGTTTTGTTCAGATGTTATAACTGTTACTGACTAGCAGGAGGCATAGTGCATCCAGTTGCATCTTTACTGAGACTCATTAGACATGGTTAGTTTCCATATGTTCAAGTCCTACCAAGGAGATGCACTATAGCAGGGGTGTTAAACTCAATTTCATTGAGTTTATCACATCACAGTTGTGTTTGATCTTGGGGGGAGCAGTGTGGCCAGGGTGGGTGTGGCCAGCTTGATGTCACTCATGTCAGGGCGCTTGTGGTGGCCTGAGCACTCTGCCAACGAAAACGGGCTCCCAAGCTCCGTTTTCACTGGCAGAGGCACCACAGGCTGCTCCTTTGCTGTTTCAGGGCGGCCCCGTGGACCAGATCTAAGCACCCTGCAGGCCGAATCCAGCCCACGGGTCTTAAGTCTGACACTCCTGCACTATAGCATCTATGGTTTTGCTCACATTTTCTGTCTCTAAGGGATGGGAAACCTTTATGTAGCCCTTCTCTTAATGCATGAAGGATGGTGGTAGGGATGCATTGAAGAGTTTGGATTAATGAGCCTAGTCCTGCCCTACTTCTCATGCAATTCTAATTGCCCAGCCACTTTCTCCTCCAGTACAATAGTGGGGGTGAACAGAGAAGCTCCTCATCACCTTTTAAAAGCATCAGAGTTGTGCTCCATATTGATTCTGGCTTTAGAAGAAAGAACACTGTAGGATAAATGGGTTGTGCTTTCTTACCATGTCTGGGTTATTCAGTGGTTGTAGCTGCAAAGCCATCCAGCACTTGCAAAGCCAGTAAATTTACAGTTCACTTAATTCAATGTATCATCTCAATTCAGCGGGCCAAATGAAAAATGCACCATATTGTTGCCTTCTTTTGCATATGAATGTCAAGGGGACAATGGAGGAGGAGAAGTCTATTTAGATAAGAACACTCCATCCACCTTTTCACTGGCCTGTGAGCCAAGCTCTTAGCAGCTAATGAAGCCAGTAAACATACTGTTACTCTTAAAATTAGTTTAATTGTCCTCCCCTTTCTTATATATTAATCTATCTGTTGAGACTCAGCACAGTCTATTCAGGATTTTACAAAAATATGTAAAATATGTGGGGTGAAAGGATAAATTAAAGGTAATGGAAGGAAGGATGGTCCCAGGGCATTTATGTCCTGATGTTGAAATGTTCCAAAATAATGGGAGATTTGAATGTGAAGTACAGGCTGCAGATTCAGCTTCTCAGTGGTGTCTCTCTGTTACAGTACTAAGATATCTCCTCTTCTAGAGTGCCTTTTAAAACTGCATTGCTCCTTTCTATGGAGTTTTCATTTGTAGAGATTTTGTTGAACATTCCCTGAAGCTGGATGAAAGTTTCAAGGCTGCAGTTTCAAGGCTCCATGTATCCCTCTATTCATCTCTGCATATTAAGAAGGCAGATATATTCTTGACTTATGCAATTGACTGTTAGATCGTGGGAGGCAATGAAGAGGCAGGAGGACAGACAGTAACTTCAGCTCTTTATTTAAGTGAGTGACTTTTGCCAAAGCTTAGCCGGCAGCACTCCCTTTTAAAGGGAGCAGTCCCACCAATTCAACCACTGACAACGCTTTACATTTCCCTCTGTTTGAATCCACCAATCAGTGGCGGGCCCTGTTTGAATCCACCAATCAGTGGACCAATGCAAATGTCCAGCTAAACCTGGACCTGAGTGAAACCTACATCCCTGGCTTCACTTGCTATTTACATATGTAACATTGACAATTACCAAAATACCTGAAAATGAGGATTTTTGAGGCATGGGATTGATTGAAAAAAAATTCTACAACACTGGAAAGAAAAATCTACCCTTGATTTGAAGCAATGGCTTGCTGATATTTTATTTATTTATTTATTTATTTAACTTATATGCCGCCCATATCTCCTAAAGGCAATTCTAAAGCTGTCTTACAGCCAATTAAAAACAACAAGATGAAACATTTAAAACAATAAATAGTAACACTAAAATTGAATTATAACAAACAAAGATGGGCAGGAAGGGAGAAGGTGGGAATGCACATGAGGAGACGGTGGGGGTTTATTTTAGTCCATTAACTGTCTCCAGAATGACGTGTTCCCATTAGAACCACAAGTCCTTTGGTAAATCCAGGTATTCAGGCTCTTTTGGAAGGGTGGATGCGGATCTCACCTTGGAGACACAATGTTCCAGCTGGCAGGCACCACGATCCTGCCAGATGGAATTCTTTGACTGACGGGTTCCACAGTACTCCCCTTCTGCCAGTGTGAATGGGGTGGACCAATTCCATTGGGGTGAAACTATTCCTCAGATAACCTGGACAAATGCCATGAAAGGCTTTAAAGGTAAGAACCAACATTTTGATTTGGACCCAGAAACAAACTGGCATCCATGGAAAAGTGGTGTTTTGTGGGCCACCCTAGAGGCCTCAAGAACAGGGGTGAAATGCTCCCGGTTCGGACCTGATCACCCGATCCAATAGTGATGGCAGCAGGTGGTTTGGAGAACCTGTAGCAAAAATCCCTCTCCCCCATGCCCAGCTGAGCCGCGCAATCATCAGAGGCTTTTTCAAAAAACCTTTTAAAAGCATTTTTTTCTACAACCTCTTCAGCTGAAGAGGTTGTAGAAAAAATGCTTTTAAAAGTTAAAAAAAAAAAAAAGTTGGCCACACCCACCTAGTCACATTACCCCCACCAAGCCACGCCCACAGAACCGGTAGTAACATTTCACCACTGCTCAAGAACTGTCCATGTGGCTGCATTCTGCACCAGCTACAGTTTCCCGATCCTCTTCAAGGGTAGTTCCATGTAGAGCAAATTGCTATAGTCCAAGCATGAGATGACTTGGGTTTCAATGACTATGTACTGTTTGTCAGGATTGAGTTAGTAATTTTGCAACTATGAGGCAAAAGAAGAAGTAAACATTCAACAATAAGGTTAACATTTCAGAATTCCAGGTCTTTTTAAATGTATTGCTACGTGTATTAATGTTAAAATTGGCTTTATTTCATTTGATAATATATTATAATTTGGGATGAGAGGATTACTTAATTTCTTGTGTCCTAATGTCACTATTTTGGCCAGCCCTGTTGGTACTTATCTCCAGATTTTTAGAATAATAGTATTCTGTTTTTCATATTCTGTCCTATGCTATCCTTGCTTCAATATCAAGAACTAAAGCTGTCACATTGATATCTTAGTACTGTAGCTTGTATAATGTTTGGCTCCTTGTTCATAAACAAGCATATATATAGGACCCGGGTATCTTCGAGACCGACTTCTGCCACCAATAGCCTCCCACCGGCCAGTTCGCTCCCACAGAGAGGGTCTCCTCAGGGTGCCATCGGCCAAGTTATGTCGGCTGGCAACACCCAGGGGGAGGGCCTTCTCTGTGGGAGCCCCATCCCTGTGGAATGAACTGCCCCCTGAAATACGTAAGATCTCCGACCTCCGGGTATTTCGCTGTGCACTGAAGACCCTGTTGTTCCGCCAGGCCGGGCTATCAACATAATAATTTTAAATTGGGGTATTTTAAATTTCTGGGTTATAAATTGAGCCGAATTTATTTAATAATTTTAAATTTTTAATTGATGTTTGTCTTGTGTTTTTAAATAGGCTGTACACTGCCCTGAGTCCTTCGGGAGAAGGGCGGTATAGAAATAAAATTATACTTATACTTACTTACTTATATATTATTTATTAGGGTTCTCTGAGAAATGCTTTATACAATGATGCTTTGGGAAAAGCGTATGTACTAGGGTACAGTAGCAGCGTGCTCATATATGTCATTGTTACCATGAATTTTACAGATGTACAGAATAAGGTAATAGAGAGGCACATTTCTGAAGAAGAAATAAATGCAAAATTGAGTCATGTGATCCTATAAAACCAGGATGAATTATAAAATTGATTCTGTATGTATATATATTCAAACATGTCTAAACAATGCATTCATATGCACGCAAAGTCCAGTCACCCTGGAAAGGGCATGCTGACAGGGGTGGGTTCCACTTACCTTTACTACCAGTTCACAACGGGAGCGTGTGCATGCGCGCTCTTCTGCACATGCACAGAAGCTTCTACTGGTTCTATAGAACCGGACCAAATCGGGAGCAGCCCACCACTGATGCTGAGTAATGCCCTATAAAAAGTAACTGTAATAAGTAATCCTATTCTAGGTTGGAAATTAAAAGTAGGTAAGAGAGTAGGAGTTGTTTTCAGCAGTTACTAAAAATATATTTCTCTCAAGAATTCTAAAAATAGAAAGGAAAAAGTGAAATAATTTGTTAGCCTTTCTTTAGCCTAATACTATTTCAGAACAGCAGTTATCTGAAGTATACAGCCTTATGAAAGGGATCACTAAGAATGAAATAAGAACTTGTTAAATCATTTCTTTCTCTTCCGTATTCTGTTTCTTACAGTAACTAGCCAGATGTTTCTGAGGAACCCACCATGAGAGTACAAAGCAAACATTCTCCAAGTATTATCTCTCTTCCAGCAGCTATCATTGGTGACCAACTGGAATGTGGGGCAAAATATTGAATTAATTAGATATTGAATTAATTGAACATTAAATTAAAGCAATCTATTCATAGTTCCAATCATCCAGCTGTGTGCCACCCTAATTTGCCCCATTCTATTTAGTCTCACCCAATTTTCTGGTAATTCTGGCCAAATTAGGATCATTGCTGGGTCAGAGCCCTTTTGCTCTAATAATTTTGCATTTCTACAAGCCAAGTTTGTTAATATCTTATTTTATGAACGGATGGCAGTCTTTTGTTCAAATAATAGTCAGCATCCGGAGAACTGAGTTTGGTATGAGTGCTTGACATGGGGCATAAATTTGTGTAACATTCTTTTAAGACCATACAATGTGTTGCCCGTTGTTTTATCCTGCAGCAATTCACTGTGGACATTAAAGCAAACATGGAAAGGAATCTACCGGATTTTTCTTCTCATTCATTTCATGAAGGTTGTGCAGAAAAACATGTTGGATAAATGTGCCTTTGGTTTACGGAGAAATCACATTCAACTGGCATTCATTTTTCAAACACAAAAATAACCCAGGATTCATGAAATGCATTACTCCCAGTAAATTATTCATTTGATAATGTTACTATGGTTACAGCTGTATTGCATACTTTCCTATTATTTATTATCATTATTACTTTTCATTCATTACAGCTTCACTATAAGTGGTGCTTTGCTTTTCAAATCTTGCCTTTTTTTAGATTCTTAACATATCAGCGTAGATTTAATATTCGGTACAGATCTCAAAATGACATCAGTGTTGTCACTGCATAAATGCCAAAGTAGCATTTCTTAAGGAAGAGCCATTCAGCCTTCCTCCAGTGCTTTTGATTCTGATTCTGATAGCTACAGAGAAGGCAAACTGATGAAAGCACCATAAAACATACTGTCCACTCTTATTTTGCCACCTATTGCTGATGTATATTACCATTAATAATAATAAAAAAGGATTGTTGCAAGTAGAATTTCTGCCACCGTTGTAGAATACAAGTGCTTCCTTGGAATATTGATTGGTATGTGTTTAAACAGTATTTGTGAAGCCCATACCAAGACTGCAGTACAGACTTCAATTAATTTCTATTTCTTTCATTATATGTTTTTGTAATTGAAGAATGGACTTGCTTTGGTTGATTGGTTAGCTTAATCTCCAATAATAAAAGAGTACTGGGCCAGACATAATACACCAGACAAAGCCAACACAAAATACATAAGCAACAGACTCTTCAGCTACCCTGCAGAACAGCGTAACTTTAATATTCTTGATTATTTTCAAATAGTACTATTGGGACATTAGAAAATGTAGAAAATGGCTTTAGCCAAGATAGGTTTATTGGAACAACTTCCATATATATATATATATTTATAAGTTACTTAAATTAACTTTACATAAGTTAAATAGCAGGTAAATTGACAAAATTTACCAAATAGCAGGTAAAATGAGTATTTAGCAGCTCCCTCCTGCTTCTGCTTTTGTTTGTTTGTTTGTTTGTTTGTTTGTTTGTTTATTAAATTTATTTGCTGCCCATCTTGAATCAAAACAACTCTGAGCAATTCCACCTAAATTGGTTTAAATTCCTGGATCTTGAAGCTTCGTGCACCCAAAGCCATTTTGGCCTTGCCAGGATTCAGCTGAAGCCTATTGTCCCCCATCCACCACACAGCCTCCTGGCACCACAAGAGGACAGCGACGTCATCACTTGGATCACCAGAGGTGAAGATATAAAATTGAGTATCCTCAGCATATCTCAACCCCTTTTCAAGCTGAGTCATTGTTGCTCATGTGAATCAACCATCATGTTTTTTTCCTCTCTACTGTGTGTTGGGTAGTTTTTATCTAAAATATCAAATATCTGATTCAGTTAATTAAGTTTATGGTTGAAGTTATCTACTAAGATTTTTATCTACATAAATTTAGCTGCATCAATTCAGTCATCCCACAAAGCTTATGTACCATGGTTTTGAAGTGATAAGAAGCTCAGTTTGATTCCCACCCTCTTTTTTAAAAAAAAGATCTCACCAATATAGGCTACCTGTATCAACATGTTGCTTTTCCTCAAACGGAGGAGAAAACTTTCATTTCCATTGTCTTCTCAATTTTGAACCCATGGTAAATCAAATATAAGATACCACGGCTAGCAATTTAACAAAAAAACTACTTTTCCAATTTGGTACTCAAAAGATTAATAAATTATGAAAAAGCCTAAGTCATATTTCAGCATTTTTCTGTGTTAGTTTGATATATTGAGATCTCAAATAGATTATTATTCAGTTAAATTCAAATATGAAGACATCTAAAGTTGCAGCCACAATTCTTTTCTCTACTCAATTATCTTTTCCTCAGTGCTTTGAGGAATGAACCCAGGCAATGGATGGAATAGGGAGTGAGAATTATTGAGTACTATTGTCAAAAAATATAGACAAATGGTTATGGGGAAATATGTGCTAAGGGACCACCTCCACTACTTGTTCTTTTGAAATAAAAGTTGGGAAAGCAGTATGTATGATCAGGACATCTTTAGTTGGCCATGCTCAGTGCTTCATTCTTTCCTGGTGAATATCAAATATGGGGAACATATTCTTGTTTCATGGGATGCTTTTCTGTTTTTAATAATGGGAATCCAACAAGGAGAAATGGGCCTTTCATTTGGCTTGCTTGACTACAACTCTTAGGCTTGCAAAACAACTAAACTTGCAAAACAACTATCTTTTCTCCCAATTTTGAGGGGGAGGAGCTTGGAAGCAATCCATTTTTGTAGCTTTAGCAGGCCTGTCAAACTGGACAGATGTGTCACATGCAGGCCATGCCCACCCCGACTCCACAAAGACAAAAAACATTATGATACATCACGATATGTCACATGATGTGATCGAGTTTGACACCAGTGGTTTAAAGAGAAGGCTGGTTACTCATGATCTTGGCAGTGCCATGCTTTTGTTGCAATGAGTATACTTGAGCTATTATAGACCACTAAGCATGTGATTCTGATCTGTTGTGCCTGAATATTTTGAGCAGTTACATTTCACATTCCCCCTTCCCCGCATCTTGCTGTGGCTTTGCTGAACAAAACCATTTGGGGGTGGAGAACAATTTTATGTTGTGTATCATGAAGGTGTTATAAGACCAAGATGAGTAATTGGTAGAATTTGTGTATTTTATAGTTGAAAAAACTTCTGGAGACTCTTGTAAATGAGGTAATTTGTCACTGAGTAATACTTGTCCCCTATAAAGGGTACTATTAATGATAGTTAATAACAGTTGGCTGGAGGGAATAAGCTCTGATAAAGCCATACATTAATTTTATGGATGAACACTTAAATTACAAATACACTTTTTATATATTCCTAGGGATCTTCAGTGTGGCCTTTCCACTTTTACATAGAAAAATATAAAACTAAGAAGTGTTTAAAATACTTGGTATTGCTGTGGTGAATTTTAGAGAGGAATTTTATATACTGTATATTTATAGGCTGAGTTCTGTTAATTCTAAGTCCCTCTCCCTTTCCCTCCCTCTCTCTCTCTCTCTCACTTTCACACAGACCATTTTTCCAGTTTATGAAGTTAAAACTTTCATAGAATAAACCCAAATTCCATCATGCAGTGATTAAAATAACAGAGGAATAAAATCTTTTAATTTAAAAGGAATAACAAACAGAATCAGACAGAGAAATAATTAAGGAACTTGAATGAAGGATTCAGTAGTTCCACAGAATAACCATCATATTACATACTCACAGTATAAAATAAATGATGTCCTTAAGTGGACCTATCTGAGGCAGAAAAGACTTGGCTAATGAATGTGATTGCTTGGATTGCTCCTTACTTTGAAATGTCTCACCCTTCAAGGATATTGCCAAGTTTTTAGTTATAGCTAAGCAGCTTATAGAAGTTGGTTGATATCTCCTTTTTATTATGAATTGTTCATTATGAACTGAGGCCTGGTTTACCATTTATTTTTTAAGTTGTCTTTGATGCATTTTGGTGGTTGGGTTTACAGTAAATAGTAAAATAAATAATTATAATAATGGTGATAATGACACTGATAAATAATAATGTTTGTGACAGGTAAACAACTTTCTTCCAGTATTCTTGCAGCTGCTGGGCCTGGTTGCTCAGCCAACATTCCTGAGTCCTGGAATGCAGTTGTCCCCAGATGTTTGTGCAAAGATCAGTAGCACAAAGGAAAACATGGCTGCTGGTCAATGGTGGTCAGTGATGGTCAATGGTGATAGACTAGGAGATGCTAATATCAAAAGAGGAATATTTCAATAAACTGTTTCAACTCCTACCCTCAAAATGATGCTATAGAGCACTGCACACCAGAACAACTAGATACAAGAACAGTTTTTTTCCCAAATGCCATCACTCTGCTAAACAAATAATTCCCTCAACACTGTCATTTACTAAGTCTGCACTACTATTAATCTTCTCATCATTCCTATCACCCATCTCCTCCCACTTATGACTGTATGACTGTAACCTTGTTGCTTGTATCCTTACGATTTATATTGACTGTTTCCTAATATGATTTGATTGCTTATTTGTATCCCATGACTATCATTAAGTGTTGTCCCTTATGATTCTTGACAAAAGTATCTTTTCTTTTATGTACATTGAGAGCATATGCATCAAAGACAAATTCCTTATGTGTCCAATCACACTTGACCAATAAAGAATTCTATTCTATTCTATTCTATTCTATTCTATTCTATTCTATTCTATTCTATTCTATTCTATTCTATTCTATTCTATTCTATTCTATTCTATTCCATTCCATTCCATTCCATTCCATTCCATTCTATTCTATTCTCAAAAGAGGAATATTTCAAGGAGATTTACTATCACCACTATTGTTTGCCACTGCATTGATTCCTCTGTCAACAGTACTGCACAAGTCAGGCCATGGCTATCAAACATCCAAAACATCTGCCAGACTATCCCACCTCCTTTACATGGACTATCTGAAGCTGTATGAGGAAACACCATCTGAAATAGAATTGCTGCTCATTGCTATCCATATATTCAGCCAAGATAATGCAAGGAGTTTAGACTGGACAAATATGCCACCTTCATTTTTAAGAGGGAAAAATAGTGAAAACTGATGGAAATAGCATCAAGAATTTGGATAAAGATCACTATAAACACTTGAGTATCCTTCAAGCTGACAAAAGCAAGCACACTGAAGTCAAGAAGAAGTGAATATATGAGTGTAAAGATTTTAAAGTCTAAACTCTGTGGAGGAAATACTGTGGAGGCAATTAACATATGGGCAATTCCAGTCATTAGATACATAGCTGGAATAGTAGACTGGACTCATACAGAACTAAAAACACTTGTGTATGAAGATCAGAAAATTAATAACGACAATGAGTTATGCCCTTCATCCATGAAGTGATGTTGATAGATTCTGCTTACCAAGAAAAATAGTGGGCATGCATGTTGCAAGTATACCAAACAGATGAAGAAGAAAAAAGGACATTGAAAGAATATCTGAAGGACAGTGAAAAAGACACACTGAAGCTAATAACATCATGAAAGCTTACTGATATTAGAGAAACCAAACTGGTCTAAGAAAGACCAAAAGAAGAATACAAAAGAGACATAGAAAGATTAAGCATTATATGACCAGTACATTAAAAAATAACAGGTACAGAAGATAAGAACAAGACCTGTCAATGGCTAAGAACAGGAAAATTGAGGAAAGAGACAGAGGAGTTAATTCTAGCAGCATTACCTCCTGTGACAATACCTTTAACACAATCAAACAACAACTGCTATATGCCATCAATCATAGAAATAAAGTTCTATAGTTTGTTCCAGACAGAGAAATGATTAGACAGACCCAGCCTAGACATCCTCCTAGGGTCAGTTGGACTACTTAACTACTTAAACCCTACCATCCACTATTATTCACTTCTTTCAAATAATTTCAATAATTTACTACAATCATAAGAATTATTCTCTTTGGCTCCAGCTAGTTACTCAGCTGGAGTAACTTAGGAGCTATGATGTTTATGAGTGCTAGACTTGACTTTGTAGATTGGTACAACAATTTGACTACAGATTATCTATTTGTAATTTCTCTTTCTCATATAACCATGTTATAGTCTTTTATTCATCATCCATCTGCCTAATTAAGAACCGTGGTGGCGCCAGTGGTTAGAATGCAGTACTGCAGGCTACTTCTGCTGGCTGCCGGCTGCCTGCAATTTGGCAGATTGAATCTTACCAGGCTCAAGGTTGACTCAGCCTTCTATCCTTCTGAGATGGGTAAAATAAGGACGCAGATTGTTGGGAATAATATGCCAACTCTGTAAACTGCTTAGAGAGGGCTGTAAAACACTGAAGCAGCATATAAGTCTAAGTGCTAGTGCTATTGCAAATTTCCCACAATTCCCTGTTGCAGACCTTGATGAAATATGTCTTTATCATCATGTGATCATCTGAAAGGTAAATTCTTTTTTTTTTAAATATATATATATATATATATATATGCATATTCTTTCTAGCCAGGTTTTACCTACGTAAACTTAGTTCTTCTACAGCCCTAGGTTCTGTGAAATCTCATTCACAAGTTTCTGGGCCTTTTTTCTGCTGACAAACTGCAACTCTGTGTTGCTCTCTGGGAGACTCAGATAGCTATTTCTGCCTTTTAAGGCGTCGTCAGTGAGCCACACCCACTTCTCAGATGTCCTTCCTGTAAAGGTACAATGTATCTTTTTTTTTTTTCGTAGGCTTTTATGTGCATATTCTTTCTAGCTATCTGAGTCTCCCAGAGAGCAACACAGAGTTGCAGTTTGTCAGCAGAAAAAAGGCCCAGAAACTTGTGAATGAGATTTCACAGAACCTAGGGCTGTAGAAGAACTAAGTTTACGTAGGTAAAACCTGGCTAGAAAGAATATGCACATAAAAGCCTACGAAAAAGAAAAAAGATACATTGTACCTTTACAGGAAGGACATCTGAGAAGTGGGTGTGGCTCACTGACGACGCCTTAAAAGGCAGAAATAGCTATCTGAGTCTCCCAGAGAGCAACACAGAGTTGCAGTTTGTCAGCAGAAAAAAGGCCCAGAAACTTGTGAATAAGATTTCACAGAACCTAGGGCTGTAGAAGAACTAAGTTTACGTAGGTAAAACCTGGCTAGAAAGAATATGCACATAAAAGCCTACGAAAAAGAAAAAAGATATATATATATATATATATATATATATATATATATATATATATATATATATATATATAAATATATATATATATATTATTTATAAGTATAAACTAAACAGAACAATGAAACGTATAAAACATAAAAACATATAAACATCCATTTCAATATATGTCCAGTTTGTCGCAACTATAATATATATTTCTCTTTGTATTTTGACTCTTCCTTATTTGGTCATTCCCTTTTATCTATCTAATATTGATCTTTGTTAACCTATGTCTGTTCTTTGTTTCCATCATATTATATTTGGTCATTTTATTTACTTCCTATTGCTTCATCTCTTTCCTATCTTTCAACCAACTATACCACTTTTCCCATACTAAGTAAAAGTCATGTTCTTCCCTATTTTGTAATTCCTTTGTGAGTCTATCTAATTCTGCACATTCCATAATTTTATTGATTACTTTATCTGGTGTTGGTATATCACTACTCTTCCAGTGTTGCGCGTATAGTATTCGTGCTGCTGTTATCATATGTATAATTAAATAGGTTATTTCTTTTTCATAGTATCCATTCACTATGCCTAATAAGAAGCTTTCTGGTCTTAGTTCTATCTTTTGGTGTGTTATTTCCTCTATTTGTATTTTGATCCTTTGCCAATATTGTTTCGCCATTGGGCAGGTCCACCACATATGGTAATAGGTGCTTTTGTGTTGGTTGCATTTCCAACATGTTGATGGCATGCCAGGGAACATTCTTGCCAATCTGGCTGGTGGCAAGTGCCACCTATAAAGCATTTTATAGAGATTTTCTTTATAGGATACAGACATTGTCATTTTATAATTTATTTTCCATAGTTTTTCCCATTTGTCTAATTGAATACTATAACCGAATTTTTTTGCCCAGGTTATCATATTTTCTGAAAGGTAAATTCTATTGATTCTTTTTGCTGAGCTCTGTAGCTAACCCTTTGGAATTATTCTGAACTTTCCCATCTCAACAACATAACTTGAAATGAACTGAAGCTGGGAAATAGGAATTTATTTCCTTCGAGGTGCTGCAGAAACCTCACGGTCTGTTCATCTGGAAAAGAGTTAGAAGACTTTATTTTCTACCTCGCTGGTTCTGCCTACAAATAGCTGCAACCCAGCTACAGGCCATCTGTGATTTCAAATATTCCTTGGAAGTCCAAGGGTGGGGGGGGGGGGCACTAAAGGTTTGTCCTCTCAGAATATAAATTTATAGCCTTTTATTTTAGATTGAGGGGGAGAATACTACAAAATGAAAATAGAAACACAAACATTTATAACAAGAAACCCCATTTCTTTCAAGGTCTCCTGCCCAAGGTAAATGTAATTCTGAAACTGAGCACTCCTCAATGACAACATAACCTAGATTTTTGTGGAGGCAGTTCAAATCCAAAATCAATGAGTCTCTCTCTTTTTTTTTTCTAGACTCAGGAGTTCCTGTTTTGTCTAGTTTGTGATTCCAAAAGATTGTTTATAATGCAGGGGTATATATTTTCCTGTGTTGTATTAGTACTGGTATGGAAGAAAGGTAAAGGAGATAATTTATGACGCATTTTTCAGCAAAGATCAGCAGCCCATGATTTTTTTTAAAATCCATTTTCTGTTTTTGACTGAATTGTTTTCATGGTCTTTTGTTTCTTTCAAGGACTACCACAATTAATGTGCTAATGGAGTCCTGCTAATGAAGATAACCCTGGAACAGGAAAGATGAGGTGGTATGGATGGGAAGTCCTAAGGGGCACATATGATGTCATGTGAGCTTTCTGAATCCCCTTAGAAAATTTGAAACACTTGGTTTCAAGGCCACTAGACCAGAGGTGGGTTTCAGCAGGTTCTGACCAGTTCTGGAGAACCGGTAGTGGAAATTTTGAGTAGTTCAGAGAACCGGTAAATACCACCTCTGACTGGCCCTACCCCCCATCTATTTTCTGCCTCCCGAGTCCCAGCTGATCGGGAGGAAATGGGGATTTTGCAGTATCCTTCCTCTGGAGTGGGGAGGGAATGGAGATTTTACAGTATCCTTCCCCTGCCATGCCCACAAAGCCATGCCCACAAAGCCATGCCCACAAAGCCACACTGACAGAACCGGTAGCAAAAATTATTGAAACCCACCACTGCTCTAGACTGATCCTTCTTTACTTTTTTGTCTCTCAGTCCTAGTTTTCTCAACAAAGTGGTTGATTTGTGTTCTTGGCCTTTTGATCTTGTGTAGGAACAACTGTAGGTGAATTAGGGTTTCTTGAAAGAGAGATCATGCAACTTGGGGTCTTCTTCTAGGAACTCCGGACTTCTGTTGTGTTCCCTGTAATGTTCTGTTATACAAAATCACACTGATAATCTATTTGAAATTGCTGGACAAATTGCCCCCAAACAAACCAATACGAGTCTATTTTTACTGTGGTGGGGATGAATTAAATAAATAAATAATTTGTGCAAATTATCTGGCTGAATGGCTATAGCCTTCAGCTGCCATCAAGATATTATGTATTTAGAGATTTATGGACTAACAACCCCAAGAAAGGAAGAAAGGAACAGAGCATTTAATGTGTCAGACTGCCCATGTAACAGCTTAAGGATACCCCGAGGCATATAAGTAATTGGATGTAGTTTATGTTATTGAAGTTCAAAACCAAGCTTTTAAAATTAATTCTCCTCTTGTGCATATACTGTATCTGAAGTGGGTATAAGACTGCATAAAGACCTTCATTCATGGGTTGGTCACAACTCTGCTAAACCTTCTAACCAGTTAGATGTCTATGAATTACAATATTTCTAGAGATGCTGGCTGAGGAAGGGTATATATTTTTCTTAAGACAAAATTTGGGGTGATTTAAACCTTTCTGGTTTCTATGGGCCAAATCATAAGAATTCTATATAATTTGGATGCATAAACCCTGAAGCATTTTAGAGAGGATAGTAATCATGATCTCACTACAATTTCATTCCAAATTTTTCACATTTTCCAAAGAATTCCCCCCCCCCGTGCTTCTATCAGGGTAAACATATAAAATGTTTAGCAAATACTCATTTGATATGTTGGTTATTACATACTCTCATTAGTTGGGTTCGTCAGTCAATCTGTGGCATACAGAGGCAGCTGTCGCAACAAACACTTTATTCAATTTCAAGTAACAACGCAACGCACAACTTTGCCTTGACAGCCTTCTTATACCCGGATGTCAAGGCAGCCAACCAACCATGAACCAGAATGTTACATTCAATTCCTATAGAGGGCTAGTTCCCTGTGCAGGCTCAGTACACAACACCCCTTCCCACCGAGACCACGCATGCATAATCTTGCAGGTATGGTGGTCGGTGCCAGATTCAGCCTGATCGTCGTGGGCTTGCGTGTAACCCTGGCTGGGGCAGCACCAGTTCTTCTGCTAACTCAGGTTCTCCATCAGCCACCTGGCTGGCTGCCTCCTGGAGCTGATCCACATCCGCCCGGGCCAGTTCAGGTAAGTCCTTGTTTTCTTCTCGTTGCTCTCGCACTGGCTCGCTCCGGGGCAGGCTATCTAACTCATCACTTTCGGCGGCTCCTACCAAAGGTCAGTCGTATTGTTGACTAGTCGGGGAACCCCAACGACTCCTTAATTGGTCCGTATGGCACCGCCATACTCGCCCGTGGCCTAAGTCCACCTTATAAGATTGGGGCTTGGTGACCGCTACCACCTTCCCTGGTAACTATAAGGGCTGGCCGCTATAGTTCCGGGCATATACGGCATCTGCCACCCAGAACTCCCTAACTGGACTGGAGGAATCCAAAGGCTTACATGGGGCGTATCGGGGATGTTGCCTGTCGAGCGTTGTACGCAGGCAGTGGCCCATTAACAACTCGGCTGGACTTTTGTTAGTTGCTTGGCATGGGGTAGTATGTTGTACCAGCAAATATTCAGCCACCTTCTCTGGACATCCCCTGGGCCCCATCCTCCCCAGCGCCTCTTTTGCCGATCTCACTGCCCGTTCAACACATCCGTTGCTGGACAGATGGAAAGGTGATATCAGGCAATGGTGAATGCCCAAACCCACTAGGAACATCTCAAAATAGCTGTCAGTTGGGGCCCATTGTCAGACACTAAAAGATCGGGTAACCCGTGGGTTGAGAAGATCTTACGAAAAGCTCTTATCAATGCCTCCGAAGTGGTGGAGGACATCAGGACCACCTCCACCCACTTCGAGAAGGCATCGACTAGTACTAAGAACACCTGTCCGTGGAAAGGCCCTGCAAAATCAACATGCATGTGGGACCATGGGGCAGAGGGCACCTCCCACTCCCGGATCTGCTCCTTTGGGGGCAAGGGCCTGGAAACCTGACACTGGTGACACGTAGACACCCATTCCATAATATCCCGGTCCAGGTTAGGCCACCACAGATAGCTTCTACCCAAAGCCTTCATCCGAACCATACCTGGGTGGCCGGCGTACAAGGTGGTTAGAACAGCTTTACAGAGAGGGGGAGGAATAATGACCCGATGTCCCCATAACAGGCACCCCCCCATTGAAGACAACCCCATTTTACGTACAGCATAAGGCCGCAGCTCAGGGCTAAATGGGCCCTGCGGCCAACTCCATTGCACCCAGTCAAGAACAGTGGAAATCTCAGAGTCCCAAGCTGACATGCAGGCGATGTCCGCGGCAGTAATCAGGAACAAGGCATCATCAATCAGGAACACTGTAGCCACCGGCGCCGGGTTGCAAAGAAGGGTGTCCAAAGGGCAGCGGCTCAGAGCGTCAGCATGGGCCAAATTTTTTCCAGGAACATGGAACAAGGTGTAGTCATACACAGAGAGGAACACATACCAGCGGATCATCCTAGGCGATAAGATTTGCAGAGTTTGACGATCCTCTGCCAGAAGGCCCAACAGCGGCTTATGGTCAGTGATGAGGGAGAAATGATGTCCATAGAGGTAATCGTGAAACCTCTTGACCCCGGCAATGAGGGCTAAGGCCTCTTTGTCCAACTGAGAATAGTTCCTTTCGGCCGGAGCCAGGGTCCTCGAGAAGAAAGCAACCGGAGCTTTCATCCCATTTGGGAATTTATGACTCAGCACGGCGCCCACCCCGTAAGGTGATGCGTTGCATGCCAGGATTAGAGGCAAGGTCTCACAATACTGTGCTAGGACGGAGTTGGAGGTAAGGAGGGACTTGACAGCCTCGAAAGCAGCAGCCTCGAAAGCAGACCAAGTCCACACAGCCCCGCGATCTAACAGCTGGTGAAGAGGTTCCACGATGGAAGCCTTGTGTGGGAGAAAGACGGCATAGAAGTTCAAGAGCCCCAGGAATGCCTGGAGCTCCGCTTTACAGCGAGGAGGGGGAGCCTCCACGATGGCCTTAGTCTTCGTTGCCGTGGGATGAATGCTCCAGGCGTCAATCAGGAACCTCAGGAACTCGACCCGAGGCACGGTGATGTGACATTTAGACTTCTTCACCTTAAGGCCAGCACAGTCAAAAACCTTAAGCACTGAGCAAAGCCGATTCATGAGTTCAGATGTGCTGGTAGCCGACACCAGCACATCATCAAAATAGGGTACAACCCGGGGATGCAATGAAGGAGCCTTTCCATAAGGCTCTGGAATAACCCCGGGGCGACACTGACTCCGAATTGCAGACGGCAATATCGGAAGGCTCTGCGATGAGTAACAATCATCTGTGCCTCCGCCGTTTGATCGTCCACAGGCAGCTGCTGGTAAGCCTGGGACAAATAAAGTTTTGCGAAAACAGACCCGTTACCAAGGGAATGCAGCAGATGCTGCACGACAGGAACAGGGTAGGCATAGGATTGTAATGCCTTATTGATCATTGCCTGGTAGTCCACGCAAATGCGGACAGAACCGTCTGCTTTAATGGCCGTGACAATAGGTGTTTCCCAACGGCCATAATCCACAGGTTTGAGGACGCCTTGAGCAATAAGTTTGTCTAGTTCGGCGTCTACTTAGGGTCTCAGGGCGAATGGCACCCGGCGCGGCTTCAGACAGCAGGGCAGGACCTGGGGGTCTAAATTTAAGCAGACAGGGGAACCGTTATAATTGCCAAGAGCCCCATTGAACACGGCAGGAAATTCATTAACGAGATTGTCCAATTCAGATGAACGGATGGCGTTTACCCCCTGGATGGTCAACCCGAGGGCGCCAAACCAGTTAAGGCCTAAAAGGCTTGGCAAGGGCCCATCAACCACCACCAATGGCAAGCGGCCTGAAAAGTTTTTAAAGGCAACTCGGAACATGGCACAACCCAGTACAGAATGAGATTTCCTTGATAGTTGCGCAGGAGGAGATTGCTGGCGGGCAGACTCCACTTGGACAGCTTAGGGACTAGGCGCTTGATTGTACTCCATGACACAATTGATGTGGCGGACCCGGTGTCCACTTCCATGCGGCAAATTTTCCCTCAATTTGGATCGTGAGTCGAATCTTTTGTCATTGCGAGCTGTGCAGGTCGTATTGTGAGACCATATGGATGTCAGCTGCGTGGCGATCGGAGCGGGGTCTAGTTGAGGGTGGCCTCAGAGGTCATCTCACATCTGACCATGGAGGTGGGGAAGAGACAGGTTGGGGCTGTGGTGAATGGCATACTCTCGCAATATGCCCCCATCAGCCGCAACGGCGGCAGGACGCATCCTTGAACCTAAAAGATGCTCTTTGGTGATTTCCCCCACAGCTAAGGCATCCTGCATTCGCGGGGCATCGTTTATATTGAGATGGGTCAGCTCTGTTAGTTGCGCCTGCCACCCGGTGAACCTCCGGTTCTTCATCTGAGTCTAAAATTTCAGTCTCGTTTACACTTAAAGTAGATTCCTTTGGCTTAGGCGGGCTTTGTCCCCTGGGAAGTTCCGCTAAGGAGAGTGTGGCGAGCTCAGCCACACACACCTCATCAAGAGTCATTTGGAATGTCAGCTCATGGTTTGCAATTAAGCGGCTCTTCAGATTTTGGTCCCTGACCCCACTCACAAGTCTGTCCAGGAGATAATCATCAAGATTGTCAAATTGACAGTGATAGGCCAGTTTCCTCAGGGCTGTGACATAGTGGTTAATGGACTCCCCAGGGGCCTGATCCCTGTGGTAAAAATGCTGGCGGCGGGCTATTCTTGAGGGCGCCGGCACATAGTGTTTCCGCAATTTAGTCATAAAGTCATCCCAGGTCCCAGCATGAATCGATTGTGGAGCCATTAGGGTCATAGCCGTGTCAAACATTTCAGTTCCACAAAAGCTTAGGAAATATGCTTTTACGCTCCAGGGACAAGTTAGTATAGTCATTTGCAATAAGGAAACACTCAAATCTAGCCACATATGCGTCCCACAACTCATTATTTGGGTTAAAAGAAGGGAAGGAGTGAGATGATGCCATTATTGCCACTGGACGGACACCTTCTCGTACCTCAGTATCAGTCAGTCGAACGTCTCATCGCCTCAGCGGATGAGCGCCTCAGAAAACGGTTCATTTTTTTTTCACAATAAACTTTCGATCGGCGTTATCCCATCCTTGTCGCCAATATTACATACTCTCGTTAGTTGGGTTTGTCAGTCAATCTGAGGCATACGGAGGCAGCTGTCGCAACAAACGCTTTATTCAATTTCAAGTAACAACGCAACGCACAACTCTGCCTTGATAGCCTTCTTATACCCGGCTGTCAAGGTGGCCAACCAATCATGAACCAGAATGTTACATTCAATTCCTATAGAGGGCTAGTTCCCTGCGCAGGCTCAGTACACAACATTGGTTCAAATGATCAAAAAATTTATGTAGACCCTTTCAGAAAGTTCTAATTTTTTTTCAATAGTAATTCATTTAAGTATAATACGAAGCATAGAATGTATTCATCTTCTAATCTAGAGTTCGGGATAAATCAAACCATGATTTATTTAATTTATATGATGTTGCAATTTTGAATTCTTCAGGAAAAAACTCATCATAGTTGCCACCTCTGATTTCAGTGACTGCTGTTTCACTTAATTTTTCATCCACCTTGACTGGAAGGTCAAATGTGGCTTGGTTAGATAAGAAAGTGACTTCCTATAGATCCATGGTCATTGTGTGTGGCAAGATAAACATTGTAATGGGACAGAGATAGATTTCAGCACGTACTAGGATTTAAAAATAAGTAATTTAAAACAAACGTTAATCTCTCTAGTAGCTTCCTTCATCATGAAATGTACTTTTAATACCATCTGGAATACAGGTATTTTATTCTATTTTTGCCTTAGTGATGTTTTATATCAGAAATGTTCAATGTTATTTTTAAATCATTATAATTTAAAGCCTGATTAGTTTTAAAAAAACCAGCAGTGGATCATTAATTGTTCCATTTTCATAACATATAATATCTATTCAGTAAACTGTGCTCTAGGCTCATAAGATGGTGCTGGGAATGGATTTAATGACAGTAGGCTAAAAAGCCACTTCACGGACTGCTGATAAATTGAGTTCCGCTTCCCTCTCCACATTTCTCCCCCAATAATACTGATGAGTAGTGGTGATTATATTGAAGGGGTGTTACAAAATAATTGGCACAAAAACGGAACTTTATTTTCAACCCTTTAGTGCCTTCTGTACTAGCTAACGAAGGGGCAAATCACACAGTCAGATTTTTTTCAAAAGGAAAGTCTATGAATTTGCTTTGGCAGCTAGTGTATTGCATATGTTAGAGAATACCATAAGAAGAAAGCTGCAAATGATCAAATTATGAGTTGACAATTGTCGCAAAATATTAGAATGTCATTCCCTTAAAATAAGGATATAAAATAAATCTTTTACCATTTGCTTTCCCGTCAAAAATTGTCACAAGATAGACTCTGTTGCAGTACAAAAATTAAATACACATTCCAAAAACATGTATAACTTGTAAAATACATTAATAGAATTTCTGTTAAAAACCAATGTGGAAATGTATGAAACTAGAGCTTATACTAGGGAAATCTATCCCGTATAAGCATGCAGATCAATCATTCATGTATTGGGATGTGATTATTCTACAAAAAAAAGACCTGTACTTGGATAGTCATATAAATTACATTACAAACATATTGCAGAAAAATGCATAAGAAATCTATATGATGGTAACCTTTGTTTTCTAGACACGAGGCTTTTGAAATAGTTCTCAGAAAAACGATATAGAACAGAAAACTATCTGAGGATATGTGACACTGATGTGGGCTGAAATATATGTTTGTGTGTAATTTTGATTTTAATAGTTAATATTTAATACAAACTAAATTTAACAAGGGAAAAGAGAATAGAAAGAGGTAAAAATTGAAGAAGAAGAAAAAAAGGGAGGGAATCAGATTTGGGATGAATTTTCATAGCTGCGCAGGTCCTTACAACCAGATAGGGTATTATCAGCCAAGTTCAAACCCCAGTAATAAATGACAGTGCCACCTAGTGACAACATAAATCTGTACATTTATTTGCATGAATAGTTAGCTCTCTTGACTTGGGTCTTAACCTGAGGATCTTTTGCAATGGAAAGAGAAGCACACAGAGAGAAGCATGTGGTGTTGAGAGGGAGGGGCCAGAGAGATGTTCTTTCTGAGTGTAGTATGTATCTTAACGAACACATTTGTCTCATTTTAGAGATAAATCAGGTCTTAAAGGACCTGACATATTTTGCTCCCGAATGTAGCGAAAATCCATTTGAGCTTTGCGTTAGTGATCTTTAATATCATTGTGGAATTAATTCTGTGATCTATGTGTTGTAAAATTAGGAATGTGTCATATAACTTTAACTTTAAAGATATAAACAACTGTTTATAAATACATGCATTGTTTATTCCCCCTCCCCCATTTCATCCTTATTTCAACTAGAGAGTGTAATAGCCAAGATTACTTTTTAAACTTTCTTGCTAAGTGAGAAGTTGGACATGGATTTTAGCAGAATTAGCCTGATGCTCTTAACTAATATACCATTCTTGATCTTTTATTTATCTTTACCTAGATTGCTGTTGGACTCTAAAATAATCTTTCTCCAACCAGTTGCTGTCTAGATGTGTTGGCCTATCATTGATGGATCCACAGGAAATGGCCATTGAACAAGATTTCTGGAATTTGGGTGTGTGTTTATCTGTCTGTCTATCTATCCATCCATCCATCCATCCATCCATCCATCCATCCATCCAGACCTACCTACCTACCAAATAGTCTCATGGTGGTATCGAGTAGATCAAAATAAAAATAAGAGTTGTGTAAAAATAATACATTATCTTTAAAAGCATCAAACCATATCAGAAATTACTGCAACAAAAATCCTTTATTTATCTATCTATCTATCTATTCATCATCTAATTTATACAGCTGCCCATCTCACAAGCAAATGATTGTGGGTGGTGTACAACAATAATTGGCGTATTCATGACAGGTTGTAAATAAGTACCCTTCTGAACAGCTGCTTTTAAGGTTTATCTACATACAGTATATGTATTTATTTTTAACCCACTGTAATTGAAAGTCTCTCTCTAAATGACTGGCAATCTACTGAGAAAGTCCCTCTATATACTACAGCTTTGAGGATTTGTATTCTTCCTATTAGACAATATAAATAGTTTTAATCTATATAGTATAAAGCAACGGTATAAAGTTACAGTATATTGGCTCTTGAGAAAAATAATAGAAATTCATAGCTGGATCATGTTTTTATTAGGAACAGTCAGATTAACAGGGTAGGGTTTTAGGCTTTTGAATTGTCTAGAAAGATATTGAAAAACCAGCATGTAGAAAATGAAAATTTAAAAATAGACAATTGCAAGGTGTGTAATTTTAAGTCTGTCCAAGATGGTAGCAATGGATTGACTGCAGAGCAATCCCAGGATGGAATCTATTCTAAAAAAAATTGATTTTAAACTATATAAAGAGGGGCTGAGTTTTTTGAGGCTTAATTCCATCATCTAATAGATATAACTATGTAATTCCTCTGATTTGACTTTAACCTACTGCAGATTACTAAATTACACCCCATGTTGTTTAGAAAAGAAGTATGTTGTATGCTGCATTTGGTAGGGAGGGGCCCAGACCTCATGAGCTTGGTGTCTGTAGAATTGGGAGGGAGAACAATTATATTTCTTCTGTTCCCCATGACTTAAAAAAAACAACAACCTCTGTGGTTTTAAATATTTATTTTTGAACATCTTTCTAACTTTCATTATAAAGTCTAAAATGGTTATCAGGCCATAAATGAAGCATGTATAGATCTTGCAGAGATTTGCATGGGGCTCCTATTATGATGATGTTCTCGAAGGCCTTGAGAATTTGACTGTAAGATGACCAGTAGGATGACTGGTGAATCCTTATAGGATTTTATTTATTTATTTTATTTTATTGAGGAACTGTGTCTTTTGGACACACATGGTTTCTATTTTTTTTAAATGGTTGTGTAGTTTTATTACATTTTTTGCCATAAGTTGCCCAGAATTTTGTGAATCAATTGATCAATCAATCAACCAACCAACCAACCAACCAACCAACCAACCAACCAACCAATCAACCAATTCTTTAAAATACTTGATGTTGGTATTATATCTTCCCCCAAGATGTGGCTGGAAGTATACATTTATATTAACAAAGGGCATATTCCAGCTTTTCAGAAATTAAGACAATCCACTGATGTTGATACTGAAACTGCAGAAAGCACCCTGAGATGTTGTTGGAAAGATTAATAAATTCACATTTGTTAAATGTGATTATCTGGATCTGGTTTTAGAGTACCATTGATCCTCCTTTCCTGAAGTGATAATTCTGATTTATTATTTTATTTATTTATTAAACAAATTTATATAGCTTCCCAACTCAGATCTAGTTGACTCCAGGCAGCTTATAACATTTTTTTAAAAATTAAAAGATCCATCATATAATAAAGCTGTTTAAAAGATCTTTAGAAGTGACAGAAAATGTAAATTGATGTCATTTCATTTTTTGTGAGCAAAGAATTTGTCAGAGAAATGGCTTGGTTTTGTTATCTCTGTGGTTGTATCCGATTGGTAAGATTGGTAAAACTTTCTGCTTTACTTTAGTTTTATTCATAAAAAAAAATAGATTAAACTGGCTCTTGATTCAAGTTTGCAAATCACTTCATTTTAAAATAATCTGAGAAGTGCAGAGACAAATTGATGCAAGAAGCACAAAGCTCAGTAACCAACTTTTATATTCATTCTTTCTTCCATTCTGTAATTAAAAATCTTGAGAAGATCATTCAAAGCTTTACTCTATTTACCCCTAGGAATTCCAAAGATTTAACAGATTGTATCCAGTCTTTTTAAAAAAGAAAAGTTACAAGGAAAGTTGGAAATATTTTTTTATTACTGAAGCATTTTTGTCAAAAAATTTTTTAATAAAATATGGGTGGTATTTATGGCTTTGAACCGGCAACTGAGTTCTCCATCAACTCAGGAAGACCCATGTCAGGATCAACTTTTAGTTGTTAGCTGTTTGCCCAGCAGGTGGTGCTGTTGTTCAGGGACTTGATGGCTAAGTGGCGCTGGATCCTTATCCTTTCAGGAGAAAAGGATCTCTCTTAATCATTGACATCATTTTGATTCTGTCTTAATTTGCTGACATATCTAACATATCCTAGGGAATAGTGGAGAGAAAGAAAAAAAAGAGAGAATGAGAGAGAAATGATTTCTGAGAAAACCATAAAGCACATCAATTATATCAAATAAACATTGTAATTTGTGGAATGTTTTCATCTCAGGTGACATATTATTAGATTGTTAATACAGGGGAGTGAATCAGTTAAAAGTTTGGGTTAAATTTTATTTAGATTACAGGGAAGGGAAGGGTGCTGTAGTTCAGCATGAGAAAGAGAGAGAGAGAGAGAGAGAGAGAGAGAGAGAGAGAGAGAGAGAGAGAGAGAGAGATTAGTTTTCCTCTTTAAATTAATAAATATCTGTTCTCTTCAGAGCTGAGAAGCAGTCTGAAAGGAACAGACCAAGCAGACGCAGAGAGATGAACTGGGACTAACTCTCAAATCAGAAGGACTGAGCAAAAATCTAGAGCAGGGGTGTCAAACTTGATTTCATTGAGGGCCGCATTAGTGTTGTGTTTGATCTCAGGGGGCCAGGGTGGCCGTGGCCAGCTCAACATCACTCATGTCAGGGGTGCCTGTGGCGAGCGCTCTGCCAGCGAAAATGGGCTCCCAGCTTCATTTTTGGCTGTGACAGCTTCCTGAAACCCTCTGCCAGTGAAAACAGAGCTCAGAAAGGCCGCCCGTGGCCCTCCTGAGCTCCGTTTTCGCTAGCAGAGGCACTGCAGGTCAGTCTTTCGTTGTTTCCAGGGCAGCCCTGTGGACCAGATCTAAGCACCCCAAGGGCCAGATCCGGCCCCCTGGCCCAGGGGTGAGTTCTACTTACCTTTACTACCGGTTCGCAATGGGGCCATGTGCACACTCTTCTGCACATGCGCAGAAGCATTTTGATGATGTCAGGGTCGGTGGGTGGAGCCTCCCGCCAGTTTTACTACCGGTTCTATAGAACCGGTGTGAACCGGGGGCAACCAACCACTGCCCTGGCCTGATCTAGGGCAAGCAAAGAGAAAACTGTTGAAGAACTGGACTGCTGGAAGTGAACTTTTATGTGGCTTTTGGGACTGACTCTTATTTCAGCCCCCATTCCCTTCTTGGGAGATCATGCTTCTGCTTTTGAAACTAGCAACATATCACACCTCCTCTTCCTCTTTTTAGTAGGTGCCCTGGAGCACAGGAGGGCCTAAGGACCAAGATGGTGCTTCCTTTCTAGGGGCCTAACCTCAGGGTCCTAACTCTCAAAATCCCATTCCTAATTACATATTTGTTCCAAAAAGATGATTGTCCATTTGAAAATGAGAAGTGTAATAGGAATAATAGTAGCATTCTTATACAAGTTTGGAAAGAGGAGGGTTTAAAGACTATGTTCTGCACTAGCATCTGAAGATCATTGGTTGTTTCCAACTATTTCACAGCTGTGAGAGTCAATCTTGCAAGCGCCGTGCTTGATTTTCTTCCGTTTTATTTGTTTCTTTGATTAACTGATATCCTGACTTTAATTTTTGTAATAATTGTCCTGGTTGTGTTTCTACAAGTTTCTAGTTTCCTCTAGATTTTTTTTTTTTTTTAAATTTTGCTACTCACACTGCTTGAAACAAGAGACTGGAGACATAACTGATTAATATTAAGTATGGCAGTTTGCTTAATATTGTTTAAACTATTACAACCTGCTTTATAAGGGGCCACCTTTCAAAAGGTGATCACTTGGATGATTTAGGTGATCTGATATGGAGCAGCCCAGTTATTTTCTGGTGCTTGATGGTGGGAGCATACTACACCTGTGCTAGAGGCCCAGAATTGGCTTCCAGTAGGCTTCCAGGTGCAACTGAAGATGCTGGTTTTAACTTACAAAGCCCTTTAGAACTGTGTCTGCTCTCTATAATTGATCTGATCATTTCAATCTTGTTGGGAAAAGCAACTAGGATTCCCCACTTTAATGAGGCCTACCAGGCCAAGGCTTGGAGGAGCTGTTTTTCTGGAACAGTTCCAGCCCTTTGGACTGGCCTCATTCTGAAACTCAGACCTAGTTTTGACCTCAGCTTCCTTCTAGCAGCAGCTGAAAACACAGTTCAAGAAGGCACTTGAGAAAAAATAAGGCCTGGTTTTTAAAGTCTGGGTTTTGCTAAGGCCCTTAGCTAATTTTTCAGCGGATTGTGCTTTGTATATTTCTGTAAAATTGGTGTTCTGTGGGATTGCTACAGGAAATAAATGACTAAGTAAGCATTCTCCTAGAAATCTTCTAGTAAGGGTGGCAGGGAACAAGCTTATCACAGATCAGGTAGTCCATGCTTAACAACCACAATTAGATACAGTAACACTGTCTCTAAATAATTCAGTCATTAAGCGAGACATTGTGTGACCACAATTTGCTATTTTATTGCCAGCTTTCTAAATTGATTTTGCTTGTCCGAAGCTGGCTGAAGAGCATGCAAATGATGATCACTTGATTGGGGAATGCTGCAACTTTTTTAGGAGCAGAGACCAGTTATAAAGTTACTTTTTTCAGCAACATTGTAATTTTAAATATGGGCAGGCATTAGCAACTGCATCGTTTAGCAACTGTTGAAAGTTATGATGGTAATGAAAAAGTAATTTTATGACCAATCTTCATATTTACAACCTTTGCAGGTCTTTAAAGCGAAGGAAAGCTGAAGTAAAATAATAAACTTGTGGTCTCAGTTAGCAACTACTTTGCTTAACTACTGAGTTGCTGGTCCCATTTGTGTCGCTAAATGAGGACTATCTGTACCTATTTTTTGAAAGAGGCCCATATAATCTGCTCTCAAAATTTCAAATGTGCCTAGCAGCTCCAAAAACTGTTTTCTTGTGATTTAATCACTAAGTTTTCTTTTTTCTAACCTGGAAATGGAAGCTGGTTGCATGTCTAAATGCTCTGCCTTTTCCCTAGCTGGAAGTGTTTATTTTCACAAGCTATTTACACAGTGCATTCCAGAGGTTGGAGAGAGGTTTTCTAGCTACCAGGGGGGAAAATCATGCCATTGATCCTGTTTGATAAAATATTAGCCAATTAATTCCACCTTAATATATACTAAATAATACTAAAGAAAATCAATAAATCAGAATAGAGCTGGAAGGGACCTTGGACCTGTTTTAGTCCAGCCCCTGCTCAAGCAGGAGACTATATACCTGTGATGGAGAACGTAAGGCACGCGTGCCAGAGGCGGCATGCAGAGCCCTCTCTGTGGACATGCGCGCTGTCGCTGGTTTCCAACGTGCTGACCAGCTGGTCTTTGTGGGTGCTGGAGTGCTGGAAAAAGGCTTGAAAACGACCTGAAAACATCCAAAAAGCAGGCCATTTTGGGGTGTTTTCCGGGCCATTTTCAGGCCGTTTTTTGGGCCATTTTCCAGCCGTTTCTCAGGCCGTTTTCCGGCCTGTTTTTGGCCTGAAAACGCCCCCAAAACGGCTCTGAAAACAGGCAAAAAAAAAAAAAAAAACAGCCAAAAAACAGGCATGCATGTGCTGGCCAGCTGGTCTTTGGGTTTCTGGTGCTCTGGCATGTGCACACGCACACATACACGCATGTTCCAGTTTGGGCGCTCGGTGCCGAAAAGGTTCGCCATCACTGGTCTAGGGCCTATACCATTTCAGACAAGTGACTGCCTTGTCTTTTCTTAAAAACCTCCAGTGATGAAGCACCCACAATTTCTGAAAACAAGTTATTCCACTGGTTATTTCTCATCACTTGGTGGCACAGCAGATTAAAGTGCTGTTAAGTAACACCAGCTGCCTGCAATTACTGCAAGTTTGAATCTCACCAGGCTCAAGGTTGACTCAGCCTTCCATCCTTTTGAGGTAGGTAAAATGAGGACTCGGATTGTGAGGGCAATAAGCTGACTTTGTATAAAAAGAACACTGCTTAAGGGGGCCCAAAAGCCCTACTAAGCAGGTATATACAAAAGTATGAAGGCTATTGCTTAACGCATTGTAAGCTTCCCTGAGTCTCTGAAGAAGGGCGGCATATAAATTGAACCAATAAATAAACAATAAATAAATAAATCACTGCTAGGAAGTTTCTCCTTAATTCCAGGTTGCTTTTCTCATTGATTAGTTTCCATCTATTGTTTCTTGTCTTGCCTTCTGGTACTTTGGAAAATAAATTTACTCCTCCTCTTTGTGGCAGCCTCTCAAATGCAGTACTGGAATACTGCTATCATGTCACCCTTATTCCTTCTTTTCTCTAGACTAGCCAAATCCAAATCCTGCAACCGTTCTTCATAATTTTTCATCGGGCCCTGAAAACCTATTTATTTCAACTAGCTGGGCTGGCTTGAGTTAAATTTTAAATTGATTTTAAATTGGGTTGTCTTAATTTACGGCCAAAATATTTAATTATTTTAAACTGTTTTTAAATTTTGTATGTTCTGTTTTTCACTTTGGCTGTTCACCGCCCTGAGTCCTGTTTGGAGAAGGGCGGTATAGAAATGGAAATAAATAAATAAATAAATAAATAAATAAATAAATAAATAAATAAATAAATAAATAAGTTTTAGTCTCCAGGCCTTTAATCATCTTAGTTGCTCTTCTTTGCACTTTTTCCAAAGTCTCAACATCTTGTTTTGTAATGTGGTGACCAAAACTGGATGCAGTATTCCAGGTGTGGTCTTACTAAAGCTTTATAAAGCGGTATTAATACTTCACATGATTTTGATTCTATGCCTCTGTTTATACAACCCAGGATTGTATTAGATTCAAATAATTTAACAACCGGTTCTCTGCCCTAATGACTGGCTGGGTGGGCATGGCCATGGTGGGTGTGGCCAGGGGGTGTGACAGGCAGCACTTGGCCTCCTGCACCCCCCCGGAGCAAAAACAGGCCGTGGGGGCTGTGCTGCACCCCCCTGTGCCCCATTTTGGGCCTAGTAGGCCTCCCTGCAGCCTCCTGGGAGCAAAATTGGGCCGTAGGGGGGGGCGTGCAGGGGCCGCGCCGCACTCCCCCACCCTGTTTTGGGCCTAGTAGGCTTCCCCGCCACCCCTGGAAGCAAAAATGGGCTATGGGGGGCCGCACCCCACACCCCATTTTGGGCCTAGTAGGCCTCCCTGCACTTACCTGTGAGTCAAAACTGGGTGCATGGGGACTTCTGGAAGGAGTGAGGTAGGGTGGGGCCAGCCAGCAATTTAACAACTGGTTCGGCCAAAGTGGTGGGAACCAGTTGAATTTCACCACTGTATCTATCATCTATCTAATTTTTCTGACAAAATGGAGTGGGTGACAGAAAAACAATTTGCCAAAGTAGAAGTATTTCTGAATAAAATAGTAAGAAATAGCATTAGGGTCAAATTACCTCTTTAATATTATTATAAATCTTAATGATTAGGGTTAGGGTTAGGGATTCTCTTGTATCAGCAGAAACAAAAGGAACTTGATGAGTATACCATGTGTTATGTGAAGTATCAGATTAAAACAAATAACTTGGATCCTTTTTCTATCAAAACATATGTGATATGTTGGCAGAAAGGAATTGAACCTGACATATATCATGTTTTGATAGTTTGGGAGGTTGATCTGCCAAATTTGTATATCACCTTTAAGGATTGCATTAGTCTTCACATAGAGTAAAGGTTTCACCATTTCATGAGTCCAGAAACATTCACTGCTGTCTAACTGAAGCAAAACCACCAATCTGAATTTAAGTTATCAACGCCTCTACCTTTACTCATGTGTAATATAGTTGCAGATGCCCATATTTTCCCCACATTTTTCTCTTGCTCACTTATATCAGTGAACACACACACATAGACCCCAAGTACACATAAATTTTTCTTCCTATTGGTTCCTCTTTCAAATTTAGTGGAGCTAAAACTGCCCCCCCTCCCCCCCCCAGGGGATCTTTCACTTGCCAATCACATAGGGCCATAGTCTTCCATGTTAGAGCTTGCTGAGCTGCTGGAAAGCATTAACTTCTGGCTTTTGGCAAATTGCCCTTGCGCAAGAGAACATGTGGCTATGTTTTTAGATCAGTGCGTTGGGAAAAGGGTGCTGGGCTTGTAAATAATGAGTTGTCTGCTTCACTCCCAGTGGATCACAGTGAAAATTTACCTTGGCCTGCTGGTTTTTTGTTTACCACTTCTGACATTGGAATACTTTGGACCTGAGGGAAATATCCTATTACCTTGTCACAAAGGAAGGGATTTGTGAGCGTGATGCAACGGATGTGTTTGCTTGGTTGCAGAGAGGCTGGAAAACAGAAGGTTCAAACATTTTTTTTAAAAAAAAAATCTGGGATATCATGTAAGAATCCTTGTTCAGAATGGTAGCTTAGTTTTTAGGTAGGAATCAGCAGAGATAGTGCAGCACATTCCTTAAAGGGGGAAAATAGTCAGCTGATGAATCCACACCACTTTCCCTGTGAATCAAGGAATATATGTCTCCATGTAAATCTTTGCAATCAACTACGTTAAAGTATTTATAAATATATAGCTGGCTGTTGCCTAAATTATATTATATTATAGCAGAGAGGGTGGTGATAATAATAGTAGTGGTGGTGGTAGTAGAAGTAGGTTTTTAAGTCCTTGTATGCTACCCAGTGTCACTTTGAAGAGATAGGCAGCTGTATACAGTGTTTAAATAAATAATTTTTTATTGGAGATTGTCTCCAGTGGAGACTGAAACCAAGATCTTTACAACGAGGAGCGTGTTCTCCAGTATAGTCTCGTGCAAATCAGAAAACTACAGGTGAAGCTTCAGACAGGACTAGAACTCACCGTCTCATGGTTTTTAGCTGGTACTTTAACCAGTGGGCCAAAATGTCTCTTTTACATTTAAAATGTGAGAAAATGGTAGATGACAATCAATGAAACTTTTATTATGATTTATTATGAATTTATATTATAACATTGCTTGGAACTGAAAGAGATAGAGAAATATGTGCTTTGTAACTCTACAGAAAAAAAGGTGGAGGGAAAAAAATGACGCAAGGAATTGGGGTTTGGAATTCCTAAATGGCTAATAAATTAGAATCAATAACATTTCTCCATAGGTGATGTTAAGATTGCCTTGGCTGATGAATGTTCCTCTGAAATTAATTTTAAGATATTTATTTTGTTGACCTAATCAGATGGTTTAAAAACAATTATGTGAATCTTTTTTTTTTTGTTTGGTCTAACTTTCAGTGCATTAGGTCATTGTTCTTTGCAATGTTTTCATCATCTGACTTTGGGGTATTGCATATGCTTGAAACCAGTGGGTTGGATTTGGATTTATTGAATTTAGTAAAACTAGTAAGAGGTTTTTTCTTGATTTCAGTGAGATAAAATATTTATCTAATAAATATATGAATCACACTGATTAGTTGATAAAAATATTTTCCAGTTTTTTGTTTCTGCACATTCAGTTCTATTATATGGAACTTTAAAAAAATATTTTCAGCATTTAGTATTCAGTTTGAGTTTCATGCCCAAATGACATGTCTAAGTTTTTTCTCTTTCATTCAATTGTGTCTGATTTCCTCTGCATTTTGTAACATTTTTTAAAAAATATTTTGGGAACTGTTTTTTTTTTTCCAGCACAACCTTTCTACGCAACCTCCTCTGAAGACTCATTTGGAGTGCTGCAATATATATTACATTGATTCATTTGATCCCTCTTAATATCATATTACTATGAAGATGCATGAGAGAGAAACAACAAGAAAACTGAGATGATTTTAAAATTATACTCACTGAAAAACTGGACTTTCACCCTCTTTCATATCATGCCATAAATGCTAATCTAGAAGCATTAAATAAAGCTAGAAGCAAAACAGTTTCTCAATTGATTCAAGGATTTGTTGCTGAATATTTTCTCCCTAAGCAGTTAGGTAATGAAGAACAGTGTCAGGATTTGCTGTTCTGGGTGCCATTAAGTTTTTTTGCATGATTCCGTAGCCACTAGAAGCTAAAATTGCTGATAGAGGCCATCTAATATAATACAGGCCTTTCAAGAAGGGCAGTAAAGTAATGCATATTGTAGTTAACTAATGCTCCAGTTACAATGCCTCCTGATCTTCTTTCTCATGAGGTACCATTCCTCAAAAAAAGATAGAGCCAACAACAGCAGAGTATAGAAGGCAAATGGGCAGCGAAGTGATCAAATAAATTTGTGTATAATGCAATGCAAACACTGCATTTCCCTTAACAAAAGAACTGTGTTTGGCATTTCACGGATCAAAGCTGAATGTAGGAAAACAAATAAGGAAAACGTAAAGGCTTTTATTTAAAAGCAAAGTCGAGAGAGTGGAAAGTGTGTCACTGTAAGAAGAGTTGCTAAATGTGCATGATTCGTTTCGTATCACTTGCTGTATCAAAAAATAAATCTCTGTGTGTGCACGTGCGTGTTTGTGGGGTAGGGAGAGGATACCGAAAATCCTAGCCACCTTACTTGGCCTCATATTCCCTCCCTCTGGACTCAAGTTTCTTTTTTTTTTTTCCTAGATATTTCTGGTGTTTGACTCAGCATGTACCCAGACTGGGATTTGGGACTGCCTTAGATCTGCTTAAATTTGACTTGGCATAATTATACGTTTTTGACCTTGGCTTTGCGAGAATAGAGCCTGTTTTGTTGGTGACCATGAGTACAGGCCTAGCTGAGCAATTACAACAGTGGCCTCGCCTCCTCTGGCTTCTGTCTGAGACAAACTTTCCTTGTAATGCACTTTTCAGCTTCAGGGTAGAGAGGATTCTCTCGCTCTGGTTTGTTAGTTAATTGATACAAGAAAGCCCATTTGGTCATTAGGACTGAGCAAAGTCTGCAGAGGAGGAAGGAGAGAAGGAGGAGAAAGCAAGCTCTGTCTCCCATTGCTGCTTATTAGTGTAGCTTTTGGCATATGGAAGGCAGAAAGCCATCACAGAAAGCCAGTTATAATCAGAGAGAGCCTCCATGGGTTGTGGATCATTTCATACAGATACTATCTCCATGTAAGGATGCTATGAACAACAGCATGATACCTATGTACAATTTCCCTGATCCTGAGAGGTGAAACGAGTGTGTTGGAGTGCTGCTTCTCTCTTAGTGGTGGCCCACATGAACAAACATGCCATGCTAGCAATATTGTCATCTTTCTAATAAGAAGCTCTGTTCAGTATCCATTTCGGTTCTTCCTTCACTGGAGAAGAAAAGTAATGAATAACAGTGGTCCAATGCTGGCCACATTTCTGGTTCTATTCCTGCCTCTGCAGGATAAATTGCATGTTCTCAGGACCAACAGCCTCAAACTCCTCCCAGTTAAACAAATCAGACTCTTCCTCAGTCAGCTCCATGTGACCAAATCAGAGTACATCTAAGCAACTTTTTTTGGCAGATTTCTCAAATAGTCCTCACAGCAGCCTTGTAGACTACTTTCCTACTTAGGAGTGATCAGGTCGCCCTTCCCTACTGGTTCGCAAATGTGAACATGCACACATGCGCACAGCCTCATCCACGCATGTGCACAGCCTTCCGCGTATGCGCTTTGCTCGCACGCGTGGCTTGCACGCATATGCATGTCTAAAAAACATGTCTAATTAGGATGGCATAGAACCACGGAGGGTGGGCGGGCCCACCTGCAATTTCCGCTACCGGTTTGGGTGAACCAGTTCGAACCAGCTGAATACCACCTCTGAGGTCACCCTGAAGAAGACTGTCAATCTTCAGACAATGTAAGAGTGGAAAGATAACTATGTTTTGCTTCTTTTATTGCCATGAGGTGAATCCTTAAGAAAGACTTACCGGTACCGGTGTCTCCCCAGGTTAGCTCTTTGTTCTCCTCCTCTGGTGCTCTAGGCATCTCTTCTGAAAACTGGGGGTGGAGCATATCTCTTTATCTACATGGAAAGAAAGGCTGCATGTGTGAAATCTGATCTTCTTCAGAACCAGGAAGCTTTTGTTCAGTCAAATACTACTTGGCAGAAGGGCTAAAGTGACTGGGATAAGACCGTTTCTTGTTTCCTAGGGAGGAACGTATATCTAACCCATCTTTCACAGAGCAGCTACTTGGCTAAGGGAATGTTGTGGTTCTCTCTAGCATTCTCCTTTAGGAAATGAAGGCGTAGGAACTGGACTTTCTGGAAAGAAAGCACCTTTGTGACAACCATGATCTGTATGACTGAGAATCTCCATAGACAAATTAAGCTAGAGATGAATGGGATTGCTTTGGGATTCACTTAGCAGGGGAAAGTGAATTATACATTTTAGAAACAATCCAAAATACAGATCACATACTGTACAGGAAGATTTCAAAATTTTCTCATGTACCAATAGAACAGTGCAAAATATAAGACAAAATGCTACTGAAAGAGCAGTGCTAAATAGAAAAATCACTAGTGGATTTTTTTTTCCTTTGACAAACAATACGTGATTTGCAGCATATTGTATTATTTCTCAGTGGGCAAACTGGTATCTAGTTATAAAATCACTATATAACAGTATTCCAAGTAGGTGTTGAATTCCCATCTTTAAACAGCTGCATAGAAGATAGAGATTCATCAGGTATCTTCCTTTCATTGCTATTCTTCATCAATCTTACTTCTACTATTACTTTTCTTTTTGTAACACACACACACAGGCACACATAAACAGTTATTTGGATTCCTTTTCTCTTTGTCTCTTAGAGGTTTTTTTTTTTCCAGATCAGTGCTATTTTTTTTTTCTGTTGGTAAGTATAATAAATGATACAATATGAAATGCCAACACAAATCCCATTCCCATCATCACGAAGATCAGAACATTTGTTAATTCATCTGGTTGTCAAGGATGGGCTGGAAAAGCAACTGGTCTGCTTTTTGAATTTTATTTGAATGAAATATGGCTTGTCAGATTTGTGAAAGATGTGTCATCCAAAGGTGCCTCCTGAAGTAAGGCAAGGAATAGCCAAAGCAGGGTGTGAACAGCCTTGCTTTCATCCAGAGAATAGGACACAAATAGCAGCATGAATAATTCATAAGGCATAATTTATCTTGTGATTTCAATGAAAAAAGTTTCAGGCTTGGCTGCTGCAAGTTAAATGGTGTGCTTTCTACTGTGTTCTTTTTTCACTTATTTCTCTGTATCAATAAGGCAGGAATATTCCAAACTGATCTCCCTCTCTCTCTCTCTCTCTCTCTCTCTCTCTCTCTCTCTCTCTCTCTCTCTCTCTCTCTCCCCCTCCCTCCCTCCCTCCCTCCCTCTCCCTCTCTCCCTCCCTCTCTCATCTCATCTCTCCCTCTCTCTATATATTTTATTTTATATTATTTAATTTTTAGATTTATATTCCACCTGTCATTCAAGCTCTCAAGGTGGCCTATTTAGTGCTCTGTATGTTAAACTGGGTCTAGAGGAACTGGATGAAAGTGTACTAGAGGAAAACATGATGGATTGTTTAAATGCTTTTTCATCTTTGATCATTACCAAAACAGTAATTGACAAATAATGATGAATAATGTATTGCTTTTTTTTCTAGGAACTCAAATTGGTGTATGTAACACTCTCCACAAACAAAACCCTGTGAGGTAGGTTGGACTGTGAGAGACCATGGTTACCCAGTGAGCTTCCATAGCTAAGCACCCTGGTTCTCCTTCCTTTTAATTCACTTTAACTACTACATCATGTTACTCTCCTGTATGTGAAGGAAAATTCTCATCAGATTCTTCTGAGGAGACCCATCTCATTATCCCACTTTTGAGAGATATACTTTGAGTTAATGGCAATATATAAATCAGGGCCTACATATCCTGACCCTAGAATTTGTTCCATCGAGATAAATGCTAGGGCCTCTTTTTTGTTGTTATTTTATATTTGTTTCTTTTTTATATATTTCAGTATTAGGTTAAACCCTATTTATCCAACCGATACAGTTCTGCAGGGGAATTATTGAGTCTGTCATTTATGCTTCTATATCTGTCTGGCTTGGTACAGCAACCAAACGGAACAAGTTCAGGCTTCAACAGATAGTTAGGACTGCAAAAAACAAACAAAAAACAATTGCAGCGAGCGTGCCTTCCATTGAGGCCTGTATATTGCACAAGTCAGAAAGAGAGCTGAGAAAATATTTACAGACCTCTCACATCTTGGACATAAACTATTTCAACTCCTCCCCTCAGGACACCGATATACATCATTGCATGCAAAAATAACTAGACACAGGGACAATTTTTTCCCTCGTGCCATCACTTTGCTGAACACCTAATTAACACAGTACTGTCTTATACCTAAGTACCATATTTTTCAGAGTATAAGACACACTTTTTCCCCTCCTAAAAGAGGCTGAAAATCTGGGTGCGTCTTATACTCCGAATGTAGCTTTTTTGAAGCTTTTTTTCAGCCCTAACAAGGCCTAGCGAGTGAAGCGAACTCCGTGATTTGCCTGCTTTTCTCATTGCTTCTCTCTCCAAAGATCAGTTGTGCTTTAGAAGCTGTTTTTTATCCCCAAGCAGGGGATAAAAACCAGCAAACTAATGTGCTGAAGCTGACTAGACTAAGGACGCTAGCCAGATGAATACCTGGTAGGCAGATTTCCCCCCCCCCCACCCTATTTTCCTCCCCAAAAACTAAGCTGCGTCTTATACTCCAGTGTGTCTTATACTCCGAAAAATACGGTATATTTACCCATGTAGTATGGTTGTATTACTATTATCCTTCTCATTTTTCCTATTACGTTCTCCTATTGGTATCTTATTATTATATTACCCTGTTGTTTGCATGTACATTGAGAGCTTATGCACCAGAGACTAATTCCTTGGGTGTCCAATCACACCTGACAAATAAAGAATATTCCATTC
The DNA here is from genome assembly GCF_029215685.1 of Pituophis catenifer annectens. Classification (NCBI taxonomy): domain Eukaryota; kingdom Metazoa; phylum Chordata; class Lepidosauria; order Squamata; family Colubridae; genus Pituophis; species Pituophis catenifer. The sequence continues at coordinate 131,908,554 of NW_027256881.1, forward strand.
CGTTCCATTCCGTTCCATTCCGTTCCATTCCATTCCATTCCATTCCATTCATGAACTTGTGATGACTTCTGCAATGTTTTGATTGTATCATTTTTCTCTACTATACTGTATATACTTTTTATTGATTTTTAAGTGATATTTTGTCTTGGACCTCTTCAAATGGTTGACTATCCTTGGATTTTTATGGAAGTTGAGATATAAACAGAAGGAACTAAATAAATCAAAAGTAAAAAGAAGCATGCAATGTATAAATGTATATCTAATACTAGATGACAATTCCATATTTTCATATTTACACTGGAGTACAAATGTTTGGTCTGTGTGTTCATTCAATTTATTTCAGTGGGATTTCTAAATGCAGGATATCGACTCTCAGCCTGATGCAAAGAGAAATGCAGTTGATGGTGCTATGAATAGTTACTCTGAAGTAAGCAAGGTTAAAGTGTCTACTTTAGTGTTATTAGTGGGGTTGTAAATTTCTCATGGCAGGTAATCACTGAAGTTATATTGTAGGATCACTTCTTCACAGTGCTTTTGTCCCTTTTCTTTGTTAGCTGAGTTGCCCATTTCTTTATCTCCTAACGAGGTAAACATTTTAAAAGAGGATTTGAATGTTGCTTATTCACTCAAACTTATAAATTGATCCCCCCCCCAGATATGGGTCAGTACAGAAGGGCCACGATTCAGACCCCATGCTATTAACAGTGCTCTTGATGAATGCATCACATGCCATGGTTTAGTGGTGTTCATCTAGCAGATGTTGGGCCAAATGCCCCCTTCTGTGTTTTACAATTTGGTTCCCCACATTGCTAACTCCACACAACTAAATGACACTAGGGATTTGGCACTAGGACATTTCATCTCATCAAGCTGGCTTTTTTGCAAAATGAGGTGTTGACAAGGATACTGTATTTATTCTAAATGTGTCTGTGCCAGTAGAGATATAGCAAGGAGCATATTATTTGAAAAAAAAAAAGTGGGGGGGGGTATCATCCATCATGCAGTACTCCATGAAAGTTGAAATTCTAATTTCTTGGACATTGTTGGAGTCCTAACGTAGAGTTCTATGCAATGTAGCACTAGGAATCAATTGCATGTTTTAGCCTCCTTTGTGCAAATCCACATTGCTGTTCTAATGAACTGCATCACATTGCTCTCTGTTCTGCTAGGCCTTAGCAAAGGTTGGTTTAGCTAAGTTTTGATCCATGTATATCCTTTGTTAGTTCATATGTAGGAGCAACATTTCCACAAGAACTAAATCAGTAATCAAATGCTTTGGATCAAGGAACATTTATCTGATGTACAGAGCAGAGGCTGGTTTCAGCAGGTTCTGACCAGTTCTGGAGAACCGGTAGCAGAAATTTTGAGTAGTTTGGAGAACCGGTAATAAAAATTCTGACTGGCCCCGCCCCCACTATTCTCTGCCTCCCAAGTCCCAGCTGATCGGGAGGAAATGGGGATTTTGCAGTATCCTTCCCCTGGATTGGGGAGGGAATGGAGATTTTACAGTATCCTTCCCCTGCCACACCCACCAAGCCATGCCCACCAAGTAGTATCCTTCCCCTGCCACACCCACAGAACCAGTAGTAAAAATTTTTGAAACCCATCACTGGTACAGAGGTGGATTTCATATAATTTTACCACCGGTTCACCGTGCACCGACAATGTGAGCACACATATGTGAGCGCGCTCACATGCGTGTGGCCTTCCATGCATGTGCTTTCCTTCCATGCATGCGCGGCTTAGAAAACATGGCTAAATAGGACGGCATAGCGCTAGGGTGGGCCCATCTGCAGGTCACCACTACCAGTTCGCTGGAACCGATCCTAACTGGCTAAATACCACCTCTGATGTACCCCCATGTCTTGTACTACATATCTCACAATTCCCACTCAGCATGGTCAATAGCAGAAAGATCACCGATTGCTTCTAAAAGAATGATTTTGAGGGTCTGCTGAAGTATTAAGCTCAACCTGTACATATATAAAAGAAGGCTGTGTGTACAATCTTGTTAACTTTAAAATGATAAAATTTCCAATCAAAACCTGCCCCTGATGAGAGTATTGCTCTACAAGATTTAAATGTATTCTGTTTTATCCAGTTGAAGTTAGAGAAAAATGGAAGATACCATGCCATGTTTTTAAAGAAGACCAGACTTCCATATTTGTTCCTGTGTCTATGTGATTTGAAGATTTCAGCATTTGCATTTGCTGAATGAAAGGTATTTCTGAAAATGAGCTTGAAAGATTTACAGTTATGATACAAGTTATGAGTGAAATCTGATCTGTAGGTTATAGTTATCTTCATTTTAGTTATTTCCTTTTGATGATCATAATTTACCCCACTATTAATGAACTACTGACATGATTTAGATTCTTCGTTCGTTATATGAATCATTCTTGGAGTCTTCTTACAGAATCAGTCTCTTATTTGCCATAAGAACTCTCTCACTCATCACATTCACTTTGCTTATTCATCAATATAGAGACTTAATTGGATTTCCTGTTTTATTTTGGTTTTGTGTTTTTTTTTAAATAGTGTGATCCATTAGGAATAATTTTTGCTGAATCTATCAGTATATAAATATAATAGTAAATAAATAAATACATAGCATTACACTTTTCATTCCTACCTGTCTTATTTTACACAAATAACGTTTATTTAGAAATGTGACAAGTTTGAATGAAATTTGTGGTTTTCTCACAAAATTATCAGAGAGTTTGTCATTGCTCTGTAGGTATGTCAAAGTTTCCACAAGGTTCTCTTCCTCTCCCCTCCTCCGTGTAAACATGCATACCTAGTTTGTACCTTGCTATAACTTTAGTCAAAGAAATATGAGAAAGAATAGACTTCTTACTTGTATTATTAAGAGGGTGATTTTTATTCTGTTCTATGCTACAAGCCTGCATCCATCCTCTCAAATAAAACTTGCAGTCTAATACTGTTTTGCTGATAGATAAGAAAGCAATATTATGCTTGTCATCTTAATTCAAGCATATTTCACACTCAGAAAGAAGATAGTGGGAAACATATTCTTTCTTTCCTTCTTTGCAGATGATTCAATTTTTTAAAAGCTTGCAGAATTCCTGGAAGGACTCAGTTTTGGCACTGCAAAATCTGCAGAACCAGAATATAATCCTTCAATTGACAGGAACTGCCTGGTCGGCTAAAAGTGCTGCTGTTTTCAGTGTTGCATCAAATATAACCTTTCCCGCTGAATTAAACTTTAGAAAAGAATCAGGCCACATAAGTCTTGGTTCATCTCTTGCTCACCCCTCGTTTTTATTGTGTGGTTTAGTATTGCCAAAGCAGAAAGTCACACCTGGCCTAGACTTTAGGTATATTTAAGCAGACATGGCACCACTTGACTTCTCTGACATACTACATTCTGTCCCTTCACCCCTGCTCTATTTATTAATTAAGAGAATATGTCCTTTTGCTTTGTTTCCCGTATTATCTGTACTACAAAAGATTTGCACTAGAAAAGTGGTATTTTTCCATCTGTCATCTCTCTAGTATCATGTATACTGTATGTCACAAAGTCAGTCTTCCAGATGTATTAGAGCAGGGGTGTCAAACCCACATCATCACAGTGGCATCACATGTCGTATCGGGACTTTTTTCTCCTTCACTAAACTGGGCGGAGGCGTGGCCAATGCATGACGCATCCAGCCTGCGGGCTGCAAGATTGACAGCCCTGTATTAGAGTATCAAGTTTTAGAATTTCCAATTGACAAGGCTGTTAGAGACCGCTAGGCTGGGGAAAGGGGTTGTTAGTCAGACTCCCTCAAAAATAGCAAAACACTTTCTCCTCTAATTCCGTATTACTTTTGGAGCTTTCTTTAAAAAGTTGAGGCTAATGTTATGCAGAAAAGTACCGATTGTGGATTGCAATCCAAGCAGGAATTAAAGGAATGAACCAAGGGGAACATTCCTCTTTTGGCACCTTATAACAGAAGACATATGCTTTAATAACTAGAAATAAAGTATGTATACATTTAGCTCTAAGCTTGAAATGACCACTTTATTTTTGAAAGTTTTTTTTAAAAAATAATATAAAGATTTATGCTTAGGAATGTAAAATATGTTTTTGCCATAGATTCCATTGGAAGTGGATTTCATACAGCTTCACAATGGGTTTTGCAGTAACACGGATGGTAACTTCAAAGCAAAATTTAATATTGTTCTTTCTACCCCAATCAAAACATACACAAACAGACACATACTCACATATACATACACAAACTTAATTGGGAAGATTTATATTAAAGAAGCCTCTACCAGGAAATTTATCTATCTTATCAAAAAACAGGTTAATGTGTATTTTTTAAATTTTACACTAATGGTTCTATGCATTTGATGAAGTTAAATAGTAGGTGCTATATATTAGGAACCATTACAAATATTAACAATTATAAAATTTTCTACATTGAAAAAAAAATAATGTAGCGATCTGAATATTGTCTGACAAACAGGGCAGGGTTTAAAACATAACAAATTTTTTTTACTGTTTTTTTTACTCATATTGTGGTACCTCTGACTCATGGAAGTAACATGTGAAAAAATGCTGAGGAAAATTGATGTGGAATGTACCCTTCTGTAAAGACCAGTTCAAGGATAACATTGCACTTTTGGATTTTAGTGAAGATAGTTTGGCCTTTTTATATGACTTCATTTGTTCAGTTGTTTAGTTGATTGAATGATTACCGGTATATTCCATATAATCTTTTGATATGCCATATGATCCTTTGATATAATATGGCTATTCATATTATAATAAAGAAAACAACAAATGCATTACAATGCAGACATGAGTTGGAAGGAACCAAAATGGAGGAATATGTACCCTGCCATTGATAGTCGTTCTTTAAGCATCATCTTCAATATCTCCACATTTGAGCTCAATTTAACTGTTCAATGACTTTCAAGCAATGGTTATTGTAGAAAGATGGGAAGGTGGTGAAAGAATCTACAGGTAGTCCTTGAGTTACAACAGTTTCATTTAGGGATCACTTGAAGTTACAACAGCACTGAAAAAGGTGACTTATGACCATTGCAGCATCCCCATGGTCACATGATCAAAATTCAGACACTTGGCACCTGACTCGTAGTTAGGATGATTTCAATGTCCTGGGGGTCATGTGATCACTTTTTGTGACCTTCTGACAAGCAAAGTCAATGGGGAAGCCAGATTCAATTAACAACAGCATTACTAACTTAACTGCAGTGCAACAACTGTGGCAAGAAAGTCAAAACTCATTAGCAATTGTTTCCCTTAGCAATAGAAATTTTGGGCTCAGTTGTCGTCGTAAATTGAGGACTACTTTTATACAACCTCGATAAGTCTTAGATGGAGCCTTTCCTCAAGCATTTTCATAGCTTGTGCGTTAAAGAGACTTCTGGGTGATATGTGTGAATGAGTGTAGAAAAATATGTGACAGAAAAAAATACGCTTCAGGGTACCCGATATGCAAGAGAAATATATGTAATCTATAATATTAGTTTTAAGACTTACTGTGTAAATTCTTTGAACATGGAAGATATTTTCTGCAAGGATAGCACTGAACTGAGCTGTCTGATTTCTGTGCTAAACTGTCTTATCTCCTCTCACCGGAGGTGACTCAGATGAGGCTAAATTGTCATAACTCTCACTTTAGTCAAACAGAGAGAATTAAATTTCCCTAAGACCCAAGAAACAGAGGAAATGGAAGTGGGAACACCTAACTGATACATGCTCTAAATTCAATTTTTCTCATGTATGAATGGTTACTAAGAAGCAAGGCTCTACTCGCAAGGAAAAAAAGTTTTTCCAAATGATGTCATAGGTATAGAAAGATAAAAATTCCAGAAATATTGAAGCTTTGAAAAAAAATCAGGAAGGGGTGGCAGGTAACCTACAACTGAAATACACACCGTATTTATTCTGCTACCACTCTTTATTCATCGCTATGGTATTTTACCAACATCCAAAGTATATACAACTATGTTCTCACAGACAGTAATCAAGGTTGGCATACTTATTAAATGTATAACTTAAATTTACTAATTGAATCTGCTTTGAAATGTTTTAATTTGTTTTAGAAATGGAAATCGAAGGGGTCAGGCCTCTTACTTGCTCTTAGTGTACAGAAGGGCTATTTTCCATGCTGGCCCTCAGTTTGGCATGCTTTCGGGAGCTCTGGCTTTATAAAACCTCAGTTCAGAAGTGTTTGCGCTGGGGACATGCCTCTATACCAGAGGTGTCAAACTCACGTCGTCACGGTGTCACGTGACATATCATGACTTTTCCCCCCTTCACTAAAATGGGAGTAGGCGTGGCCAATGCATGACGCATCTGCCCTGCGGGCTGCGAGTTTGACACCTCAGCTCTATGCTAGCATATCTGGGATTGCTTGTGCCTTTCAACTGACCTGCTGAAACATTGTTTCATAAACCCCCAGACAGATTTTGGAAACAAATTCTGGTTTACTGACTAAATCTGATGCCTTTATCCTCTTCCTAACATTTGATAAACCCCAGACTGGTTTTTTAGACTCTGGCACTATGCAAACCTGATGTGATTAAGAAGTATTAGCCATTACATGGACAGCCACAGCTGAGACATGGCGTAAATGAATATAGTAAGTCTGCTTCTGCTATTGCTTCTCTCTCTCTCTCTCTCTCTCTCTCTCTCTCTCTCTCTCTCTCTCTCTCTCTCTCTCTCTTAGAAAATAATGTTTTATTTAAATAGCATGGTTGGAAATAATCTTAGCATTTGTTAGGACTGAAATGACACAACTCGCGAGTTTGTTTTTTTTTTCCACTTCAGTCCATATTGATAGTTTGAGCTGAACAGATTGAAGTGAAAATGCAGATAGCTCTTCAAGTCATTTCTTGTGCTATTTCAGCCGTAGCAGCATCAGAACCTGTTCAAATTGTTTCCAATATTGCCTTTTAAAATTGGATTTCAATTTTCTAGTTGGTCTGAGCACACCTGTGCACACTGAAATACAGTTTCCCTTTCTCCCCCTGAGTTTTTCTTTGAAACTAAAGACGTGTGTGTGTATGGGTGCAGGTGTGAGTGTGTGTGTGTGTGTGTACACACACACACATTCTAGTTCTTAGACTCAAGGATTTAGTTAATACAAAAGCATAAAGGAAAGCATAGCACAAAGTAATACATACACAGAAATTCAGCAGAAAGCTCTACTTACTATTTAGCATTCACCTTCAGATACAAGAAGCTCATATTCTTCTAAGTATTTAACGCTCATATTCTTCTAACTATTTATTAGGCCAAATTATATTTTGATACGTTTTTAATATTTGCTGTAGTAATTTTCTGGAGAATTGTATTCACAGTATTGCAGAGGAAGCAGGTCAGTGGTGGGTTGCTCCTGGTTCGGACCGGTTCGCAAGAACCGATAGTAAAACCGGCGAGAGGCTCCACCCACTGACCCAGATGTATCAAAGTTGATCTGTGCATGCACAGAAGCTTCTGCGCATGTGCAGAAGAGCGGGCAGGGGCGCGATGTGAACCGGTAGTAAAAGTAAGTAGAACCCACCCCTGAAGCAGATGCTTCATCACGTAAAGTGGCATATGATAGTAGCCTTCAATCTTTCCAGACCTAGGATCTACCTTAGGACAGATCTGTTTGGACTACCCCCATTACCGGTCACTCACTACATCCTGAATGCAGGAATAATGACTGTAGCATCAGAGCAAGGATAATACTGTAAGGGGGTGGCAGCAGCAGCAAGGAAAACTGAAAGGATCTGTTGTGACCACTTCTAGTCAGGCTGCAACTGAAAAAAAACACAAACCTTATTTGCACATTGTGAAAATATAGATTGTACGTAAGGGTCTCTATATACTTGGCTTGTGCATCTGTACAGTCTACATTAAAGATATGAACAAGAAATCTCTCTGGGAATAAATTTGCAAGTGTTACCAAAAATGGATTGAAATTTGCACTAAAAAGCACAAAGCAGGCCTATTAGATGAAATTGCCTTCAAAACTCCTGTATGCAAATGACGGATGCAGATTATTTTTATGAATCCTAGGCAGGGGTGGGTTCTAAAATTTTTTACTACCGGTTCTGTGGGCGTGGCTTATTTTGTGGGTGTGGCTTGATGGTCATGTGACGGTCATGTGACAATTCTTTAGGATTTAGCAGAGGTACTGGTCTACCAGGCTTTTAACTGCTTGCAGAGCTGTACCGATCTACCCATTTATTTTTTTGCAGGCACTGATCTACTCATGTATTTTTGCAGGCACCGGTCTACTCATTTGTTTTCTTTTAACACTGATCAGCTGTAGGGCGGCCCTTTGAAGCCCCGCGGCAAAAGTTTAAACAGTTTTTTTTCCTCTAGCATCAGCTGGGACTCAGGAGGCAGCAATAGATTGGGGGCGGGGCCAAATAAGAGGTAAGTCTAACACGGGGGGGGGCAGAACCGGTTCAATGATGTCACATCGTCACCGCTACTGGCTTGGGGGAACTGGGCAGAACCGGGAGGAACCCACCACTGATCTCAGGGTGAACCATTTTATAAAAGCATCAGTTCAACATAGCAGGAACAGTGGAATGAAGCAGCTACATCTTGATCTGATTAGAAAGATAAGCTTGTGCAGTTTAGCGGCCAATACCTTCCGCTACATTTGAACCTTCTCCTTGATATGTCTCCTGTGTAAGATCTCGGCAACCCAACTCAACACAGCTTTTTGATGCAAAACTACAGAATCATGTGAATATGAAATGTTGTTCTGTGAATTATGCTGCCTCACTGGAAATTCTGAAAAAGAGAGCGAGCGAGCGAGCGATGTTAATCTAGAATAGAAGGGCTATTTTTTTTTTGTTATCGCAACTCTTTAGTTTGTAGTGGAAATTTCATATATGTTCAGGCAACTGAGTTGGTTGTGGGTTTGTTTATTTTTCACCTGTATGGTGTTTTAAGGTATCTCTGTACAGAACCTGGCACAGAGGACCAAAAATTTCGGCAGTCCTCTAGGTGGCACCATCATTGCACCATCAAGTAATTTCCTGTCTTAATCCTTCATTAACCAGCTGTTCGTGCCTGTGTCTCCTGCCACACACAGAGAAACCTTTTTATTTGGCTTTATACAGTATGCTGATCCAACCCCCTGACTATTTTGGCCAGATGTGAAGTCTCCATCAGTCATTTCTGGTCCTGGCACTGCCTGGGTGACCATGGATGTCTCTTGGCTGGGATAGAATCCAGTAATTTGGCCTTGAAAGTTGAGCTTAGTTACTGAGTACAGTTGATTTTATCTTTTAATTTAAGAGTCAGTTCTGGAATGAGTTACCTCGAGGTCAATTATTCCATGAATAATCACATCAACCTCATCTGTTCCATGCTTGGATTTTTTAAAAAACTTTTTTTTTCTTAAACTGCAATTGTACACCCACTTTCCTGAGAGCAAAACTCACTGGTTTCAGTAGGACTGACCTGAGACATGTTTAAGATCATATTTTTAGTCTGTTGTTCTTTTTCCTTTCCTTTTCACATCTTTTAATAATAGAGATTAAAAAATAGAAAAATGCTTTCACATTATTTGAAAATATGCAAAACTAAGAGTAAGATATGTATATTATGGTCCCAAACTGTAAAAAAAGGTAGACTTTTATTTTCTATTATAATCAATAACATTTCAGTTTTGGCTGGAGACAAAAGCTTTATGAAAGTGGTTAAATTGCACACTTGAGAATTAAAAATCTATTGTGAGCAATCTGCATAGCCCACTCCTATAATATTACATCCTCATAGGCCTGCTATTTATTTATTTGCATCCACTTGTATCCTCCTTATCTTGATAACTTCACATGTTGATTGTAAAAGCTTGCAAATGCTTGTGAGGGAGTTCAGCTATGTATGTTCACAATTCCTGCAGACAACACTGCTCAACATGTGAAAAACCTCAGAGGCTTTGGGACATGTTGGAACATGGAATGAGGCTGGGCTTCCATACCACATCTCCAAAACAGTTCTAATCCCTAGAATGGGTAAGCTGAATCCTATCTTTTTATTTAAAACAAAACAAAACCCTGACAGTGATTTTTTAAAAAAGCTTTTGAATTGATTTGTATATATTCATTCTCACTTTTTAGTTGTTCAAACGGTTCCAGAGGTTTCATTTCCCCCCCAAAAAACCTGCCAGACCATTTTGGTGAGAGTAGCAAACAAAGAAACAGACGAGCTATTATCTCCATTTTGAATATATAATTTCTCTTCTGTCTTAATGACCTCTAACTTTCTTTGAATCACTAATCATTAAGACTAGATTTCAAGTGGACTGTGGTCTAATACAAGGATTGAAAATAGTGTTCCTTTTACAAGGAAGAAAGAAATGGGTCTAAACTAACCCCTCTCCTCAGTTAAAATCTGTGGGAATCTAAATATAAGATGCAGACAGTAATTTTCTTAAAATTTGTCTTGAGTCATAATTTATTCTTAAAGATATTGAATAACATTTTTCTGTGGCAGGATGAGATAAGAAGGTTTACATGGAAACTTGTAATACCCACTTTCTCACTTAATAATTTGTTCTGTTATTATGCCATCTCTAAATTTGATATGTAAATAAAATAAAATGTGTGATGATAACTAAACATAATTGCTTCGTCTTCTCTTGTGTATTTTCCCATACATTCTATATTTGAGGCATAAAGAAAAAAAATACAGTTATTGGTATTATCAACTATCAGTTGGATCCCAATGTAACTAAAATATTGAAAGAAAATGTACAACTGTTGGCAAGGAAAGATGATATATGGGAAGGCAATAATAATATTGATTAATGTGGGAATCTTTCTATGGTTGACAGTGATAACTACAAATTCTATATCCTGGGCTGACCAGCTGATGAATGCACTACAATTAATAATTCATAATCCGATCACACCTATTTACATATACAGTTGTATATAATATTATTTGTGGGGGAAATGGATATTATATTCATGTATAGTAAGGGAACGTGATGGTTTGGGCATCAGAAGGAATTTCGTCCTTAATAAATAGAAATAGGAGATTGAAATACAAGCTCAGCAGAATCATATGTTACAGTTTTTGTTGGATTCTTTCACTCCTGATCCTGTGGCTGGGTGCATTAAATCACACGAAGCCATAATTTGCTTTAATCCCGGATCAGCCACAATGCCTGGGTTCACTCATGGATTCAACAATAATCTATGGTTCACAAACCATGCTTTTCTGGCTTTGCATGAAAGGGTAAGCCCAAACCAATATAACCATAATCTGTTTTTGTGCTATGTGTAGAGCAGCCTTTACATGTGAGACAACAACCTTGGAATGTTTTCTTTAGGAATAAGGAAATCTTGAGCACAGTCTTATCTACTAACCGCCTTCAAATTTAATGGTCTAACTGAATTATTTTGTCTTCAAGGGCAAAAGTAAGAGACTGCTGCGTTTAGTATAATTATTTATTTATTAAATGTACTTTAATAAATTTATTTATTGTATGAACAATGGGAAGGAGGGAAGGAAGGAAGGAAGGAAGGAAGGAAGGAAGGAAGGAAGGAAGGAAGGAAGGAAGGAAGGAAGTTTAAAAAATATAAGCTGCACTTGGTAGCATTTTGGTTGACAGAAAACTGGCAACTGTTTTTTCTCCAATGCAGTGGAATATCTTGCATGCAGTTCCCTGGATATGGCCCTGGCACCTCTGATTATGTCTGGTGAAGACTTATCAGAATCAAGTCATTGATGGGAAGATTTTGATAAGACATTTACGGCACCAAACTGAAGTCCAAAGACTCTATAATGTTCCTAACAATCTTGGTTGTGTGTTAAAAAGGTTTCCTGGAATAGGCTCTTGGTTCTTAGCTATAAAATCTATGTGTCTCTACATTTTTTCATCATTTTGACCACATAATAAAGTTGGTGTTTCCGTAACAACAGGAACAAAATAGAACATATTAGTCTTGTGAAAAACATTCAGTTTGAAACACTTACCGTAATCATGTTGGAAGGGTATGTATGCTTGTGTTTATTTAGAACTGTATCTAGCTTAATATTTTCAAAAAACCAAAAATAAAATTCCATTGTCTTTTTCACAGAAACATAAAGCCATACAAGCATAGGAAATGTTCTGAATATATTTTCCCTAGAAACATTACATTTTTTCTTTAAAAAAAAAAAAACACCACTCTATTGCAGATATTTAGTTTAACGGCTGCGTTTCTGACCTTGTTTTTAATTCTTGTTTACTTGTCTCCTCTGAGGTGGGAGAAAACAAACTTTTCCAGGTGGAGTCTGGGGAAGGATATTTATGGAAATCATTTTTAATACATTTCCCAGAATTTATTTTCACTGTGTTCAGCAGGAATTAAGCTTCCCCCAAAACAGGCCCATCTGAAAAGCTATTTTTGTCCCTTCCAGATTGCAACGGCAGTTCATTCATGCTTTTAGACAAATAGACTGTTTGTCCTAAACTAGGCAGAGATCAAAGGTAATTGGGCTGGCAAGTCTTGCTGGCTTCTGACAGCTTTGGGCCCTTTGATCAGACACCTATCAGTTCCAGGAGGCATCTTTCCCCCACATACACGCCCTACACACTTTTTTAAAAAAATTGTCTGAGGCAGGAAATGATTGAGCTGATAGCAGCTTTCTGGGCCATAATTCATGCCACTATGCTTGACAGCAGATGAAAGGATCACTACTTATTTACCAGTAATAACTGACTAGTCTCTGCCTTCATTATCATAACAAATTATATGGTAAGTCTCTGTCTTCCTTATCTGTGATTTGTAGAATGTAGATGCAGATGACAGGCAAGCTGGTATGTTACTTATTTATAGGCATAGATTATATAGGTACAGAAGATTTTTTAAAGGACTGTGCTTTCAGATAAATTTATAATAAGAGTACAAATATCCCCAAATGAGATGTTTTCCATTATCCTTCGGTTTGAAAACATCTAAGATTTTTCCAACCGTAATACAAAAAAAAAAAAAAAAAAAAATCCAAAACCTTAAAGACTATTTCAAGGTATAAATTATTGCAGCAGTTCTGTTACAATAGCTTACCAGACCAGAAGATAGACTTATATATATAAAAAATCTTTGCCTTGAAATTAATATTAGTATTGAACAAAATTAAGGTGACCAATCGTCCTCCTTTAGGGAAGACAGTCCTTCTTTTGTAAGTTCTGTCCTCTCTCGAAAAGTGTCCTCCTACATGTCCTCCTTTTCGATATTTGAAGACTAATCTGTAAATCTCCGTATTCGATCGATGCTGATCTGATCCGTTGGGTGTGATGTGACGTATTTGTATTTGACATGACGATTCGTCAAGGCTCAGTACAGTACGGTGAGACACAATTATGAGACGCATGTGCTCCGCACAGGAGAACTGTTTTGAGAGAGTGTGCCGCACGCAAGAGGGTGCCACACACAAGTGGCTTTGTTTATTTCTTACCGAAACATGACACGGCACACACACATGCATTAGACTCACTTCTTTTTTTTTCTTAAATTTATTTGTGTCTTCCTCATTGTAAAAAAGTTGGTCACCTTAACAGAATCATAACTTCTGATGAGGAAGGAAAATAAGTTTTAAAGTAGCACCTCTTACTTTCAAGCACCCTCCAGATCCTCCAGTATAAGAGAGAGCCTCCTTTTCTGGAGATGGTAGGAAGTGAATAAGGCTCTATCAATTTCAGACATTTTATGAATACAGATAGAAATCTCTACTTTACAATAAAAAGAGTCATAATAAATTGATAAATGTGTCATTTTCATGAAATAGAAATATTGTCCATTTATTTAAGTTTAATGTAGATCAGGGGTCTCCAACCTTGGCAACCTGGCGGACTTCAACTGTCAAACAGTCCCTGTTTTCCTTCATTTATTTGCAAGCGATATGGGACTCCCTCTTGCAGGCCTGCATTAAGATCATAAAATTATGAATTAAGCTTCACTGTAGGCATACCCAGTAGGCGCATAAGTATTTTATCACCCAAAATATTTAATGAAATAGAGATGACTCATGTAGTTCTATTTTGAACTTTCTATTAGGCTGTCTTCCGAAATGAATTGCTTGGACCTGATTCTCTAGGCCAATATTTCTCAACACTGACAATTTGAAGAGGTGTAGTCATGCTGGCTGGGGAATTCTGGGAGTGGAAGTCTGCCAGGCTTAAAGTTGCCAAGGTTGGAGACCTCTGACGTAGATAACCTAGCATTAAACATTACATTAAATAACAAAGCATTTAAAATAAGATTGTAATGTATTTCTCATTTCTATTCAGAAAAGATTAAAGGCACACAGACTGAGGCTTTGACTCTTTGGTCTAAACTCTAAAGCTTTCAAAAACTTGGTGTGGCTTCTGGGGGGTGGGCTTCTGAAATCTTTTGAGTTAGTCTATTTGTAGTGTTTCTCAATCGTGGCTGCTTGAAAAGGTGTGGACTTCAACTCCCAGAATTCCTCAGCCACCATGACTACACCTCTTCACATTGTCAGTGTTGAGAAATACCAGCCTAGAGGATCAGGTCCAAGCAATTCATTTTGGAAGACAGCCTAACAGAAAGTTCAAATTAGAACTACACGAGTCATCTCTATTTCATTAAATATTTTGGGTGATGAAATACTTACACATCTACTGTGTATGCCTACAGTGAAGCTTAATTCATAATGTTATGATCTTAATGCAGGCCTGCAACAGGGGTCCCATGTCACTTGCAAGTAAATGAAGGAAAACAGGGACTTGTCTAATGGAACAGGGTACTTTAATTCCTTAGATCTGAATTTTAATAACCCATAATTATATGAGAAGCAGTTTGCACATGATCCTTCTGCTCACCAGGTGTTATAAGGTATGACCAGGTGTGTTTGTTAGTGTGTAGACAGTTGAAGGCACAGAGCATCTGGTTTGTGGTCCTTTTGAAATCTACATATGTGTGCATGGCCAAAATACACTTCCTTGGAGAACTTGGCACCTTGACTTGGTAAGACAGGTAGATTTAATTCCAAGCAGAGTATTGTTTGTTGCCAGGTCCAATACAGAATAGGACAATTAAAGGCACCAAAGTCTGTCTTCTGTTGAGTCTGGTAACTCTACCTCTTCCCAATAATTGCTGTCAGGTATTTATGTATAATTTATTGGTCCCTTGGAGAGAACATCCTGGTAAACAGCCCTGGAACTGATTGATTAATTCTTTCAGATAAGTGTCAAGATTGATTAACTAATTCCATAATAATTTATTCCCCTATGAATAAAAGATGGACCGAGAGACAAGAGGTATAACAGCTGGGTATAAGTGATTATGGCAACAGCCACGTCTGCAATAACAAAAGCTGTAGTTCATCCTTACATCATCATGGTATGTAACATAAATTCAAACTTAGAAACAAGAAATTAGTGTGTTGTACTAACATAGCATTTCAATGGCTTCTGAGAATGAAGATTAATTCAGATTGATCTCATTTTAGTTGATATTTCTTTACATTATATATTTTAATTTCTAGATTAGATTAGGACACCTTGAATCTTTATCATCATCATCATCATCTCCTTTTAATGACCCCATAATCCCTTGCAGGGCGGAGTCTGGGCAACTGAATGGAGCTGAGTGTTTACTGGCCGAATGCCCTTCCTGTCGCCAATGCAGAATTTTATTCAGCAGATATAGTCTCATTGTGCCCAGAGAGAAATATCTGTGAGTGATGTGATGGCCTAGAAGTGGAGCTCTTGCCTCACAATCAGGAGGCTGTGAGTTCAATCCTAGATAGAGGCAGATATTTCTCTCTGGGCACAATGAGAAAGTGATCTTCATCACTTACACCTTGAATCTTTATAAATATGGAAAATCATTGGACAATGGGAAAGAGATACAAAATATCTCTAGTGCTATCTAGTGGTCTCATCTGGATTTTAGTAGCCTCTATCTGGTATTCCTACTGTTCTACAAGTGATAATCAAACAAATACTTTTCGGAGGATGAAAAAATACTGATTTTTTTAGGCAAATGCTAGGGGACTCTATGTATTTCTCTACTTGCACCACAATGACTTCCATTTTTACTGAAAATAAAACTGTGATGGATTTCTCTGTCATCTTTAGTTCAACCCTAAAGAATGCTCCTGCAATCTTTATCATTTTGAATCTGAATCAATAATTGTTTTTCCATCAGATTTAGCCTTTATTTTTGGCTAAAAATTTGCATTCCAATATCCATATTATCAGGACACAGAAAAGAGTTCAGATCTTTGATCTTTCACACTTGTGCAGTCATGGAGAAAGTGGGTAAATATACCTGCAATCATGTCTACAACATTTCAGATTTCTGTCTCATGGAGCAGATTCACCTTGATGACTCTGCTTTGTCCCAGTCTTTAGAACTCATACAATGACTGAGCAAAGATGATTTAGCTGCATCACTGAACTAAACTACATTATTGATCTTTTCAAAATCTTTGGTAACCAGAGAGCTCACAATGAAAGCCTAGCTATAGATGGACTCTGCACAGCCATGCAAGAAAGTAGATATATTCTAGCAATAATCATGATTCATCTTTTGGTGCGGATTGTTTTCTTTGCTTCATTTTCATATACTGTACATTTAAAGTAGTATAAAAATAATTGCATATATGCAAAGAAACAGGCACAAAATAGCTGCGGTGAGCCCATTCTTTCAAGGAAAGTGAGGGAACCTAAATAGCAAGAGTAAAATATAACAAGCAAGGCATGCGATCAAGTATTGTCCAGATATTTGCTGCTCCAAAATATTGCAAATAAAGTCTGTGTTTCAACAAAACCTTATATCAGTTATTTTTATAAGATCACAATATTTTAAATTCTACTTTTCTGTTGAGAGATCTAAACATCTAATGTATTTGGCCGCTTGCATAATCTGGTGGCTATAAATATGCAAAGTTTCAAGATTAGCCTTTTCAATCTTCTCTTTAAGATTACATGCCAATCTTATTTTAGATGGTTAGTTAAATTCAGGAAGTTAAATTCTGTTAGGAATTTTGTTAGGAGACAAGCAATTAAAATATGCAAGAAGTGCATTACTTCCACACTGGAAAACCTTATATTATAAATGTAGCTTTATTTATAATTCAAATATTCAGCACAAATCTGAACAAGATTCTTCTTTCAGATGACTTAATACTAATAGGTAGAGCAATTTTCAGTAGAGCTAAGAAAGTGGAGAACTCATATCCTATTACATGTCAAGAAAGAAGTGTGTATTGATGACTTATAGTATTTTATTTCTATACTTTCCCATCTCACTAAAGGAGAGGGGGGAATTGGCTATGCCAGCTGGTGTAACTGATGGGCCAGAATTTGGATTTGGAAGATCAGGTCTATTCTCTACCTGAATTTTAGAATTACCTGTCTGCAATTTTATCCAGCCATCTCCACTAATAACACTAGTAGTGAAATATTTTTGCCAGGACAAAACTCTTGAGAGCCAAAGCTATCTCTACTAAATCTAATCCATTCACCACACAATCAATAGCAGCAGGAATAGGACAACCCTTCACATCCATTCCTGTTTATTCTTTTGAACATCTTCCCTGGTGCTTGTCTGCTTTTTCATAAAACAGCTCTCTCAAATCTAACAGAGCATGAATCTGCCTTCCTGGTTTTTCTAATCCAATCTCACAATTATTAGTCTTTCCCAATCCATTACAATTCTTTCATAAGGACATTATGTGGTAACTAGCTTAGATAATACCACAAGTGGGAGATGTTTGTTAGTTCTGTGTTATTTTTTCTTTATCACTATATTCCATCTCTCTGCTTCAACAGATTTGATGTGTGAAAAAACATCATGAAAGCGATCCCAAGCAGCCTGGCATAATACCGTAGTAAGTATTATGTGCCTTCAAAGGGTAAAATAACATCCACAAAACAAAGACCTTCATATAATACAATTATCCTTAACTAAGCAAGTTCAGCCAAATTAGTAAACATAATTGTATGACTAACTTAAACATATAAGCAAGCCATAAAGAAAAAAAGCAACCACAGAGGGAAAAAGTTTTCAAAACTATTTAAGAGGAACTAGAAACAAACAATAAAAAACTTTTCCAAAGCATGATTTAATTAACTTAATTATTATGTTGTGTAGGTTTTAGACAAAGGGCCACATAGAATAAAGATTATAGAATAAAACATTAATTGAAAAAAGGCATTGATTATCTTTGAAATGATGACTTGAGATATTAACTCAGATGCAGTCTTTTAAGGGAGCCTATGACAATTTGCCGCAGCCAACTTGCTATGGCCAACTTGCTGCAGGATAATTCACCATGGCTGAACTCTTTGCAGAACAACTCTTTGCAGGCAAGAGTTACACTAATATCAAACAAATGGTGGAATAGAATCATTTAAAAGAGGATGCAAAAGGAGGAACAAAATGAAATGTGAATAGCAAAAATTAAAATATTTTTAAATTTATTTTAAATAATTAAATACAATTGTTAAGCTGCCCTGCAGCGAGTTGTCCTGTGGCAAGTTGGCCATGGTGAGTTCACTGAAGCCAGTTGGTGGTGGCAACTTGTTACATTCTGCTTTTAAGGTGTGCCACATTATTTCCTTTCAATAAAAATTAAAAACACTTTAGGAATGATCCTTCAGTTTGTAATTTATTTTATATCTGAGATTCTTACCTCCCAATCACAGTTTCAACACTTTCAAAAGTCTCTGGCAGCCCAATCTTATTTTGAAGGATACCAGATTGGGAAGATTGAAGCAAGAAGATGGATGAGAGATCTTCAAAACTGACCAGTCAGATTCTTTTGCAGTTACTTAGATATAATCCATTGGCAAGAACAAATTTCTTCCATTTTGATATTTTCCCAGTACAACAGTGTGATTCATAATTGTGCAAGCTTTTTCCTGGAACATGATCTCTCCTTTCCCATAAAGGTACAAATTTTTATGAGCCATTTAGCTCTCAGTCAAACACTGGGAAACAATTATTCACCCTGCCTTTACTTTGCAAGACTGAGTTTTCATTTCTTGCACTGTCATTCAGTGTGCAATACTCACAATCAGTTTCTTAGATAACTTTCTTTCCTGCCTAAGTGCCCATCAAGAAAAAGACTTGAGCAGGATTCTAGCCAAAGCATGCTCTTTAGCTCTTAGTTCTGGAGTTTTTCTCAACCCTCAGTTGGAAGATCAGGTAGCCAAACTTTATCGGACAATTGCAAGCATATAAGAGGACCAGAGATAGCAAAATAAAGCCTTCCAAAACCTTCCCTGCCATTTTTATTTGTTCCAGTCGAGGGTAGAGCAAGGTGCATTCTCGGATATTTCTTTCCCATAACAAGGTTCAGATTTGCCTCACCTCTCCTCTGGTAGATCAAGCTCTAGAGAGAAAGTTATAGTACCTGACTTTTTCTTTCTTTTTTAGCTCTCAAAAGTAGGCCTGAAGTATCAGTGTCATCCAGTTCATTTGCATATCCTTGTTGAATCTTTCATCCAGGCTAGACAATAATAAAAAGACTTTTCAAAACATGGCTGGATTGTTCCCATGTTCAGAATACTCAAAATGACATGGCAGTATGTGCAAACTTTTGGGCTCTCTACGACCAGTGGTGGGTTTCAACTGGTTTGGGCTAGTTCAGGCAAACTGGTTGTTAAATTGCTGGCTGGCCCCTCCCCTCCCCCCTCTTCCAGGAGTCCCCACGCACCCCATTTTGGCTCCCAGGTAAGTGCAGGGAGGCCTATTAGGCCCAAAATGGGGCATGGGCCTACTAGGCCCAAAAACGGGGCGCACCCCCCGCGGCCCATTTTTGCTCCCAGGGGTGCAGGAGGCCGAGTGCACCCCTGGCCATGCCCACCAAGCCGGTAGAGAACTGGTTGTTAAATTATTTGAATCCTACCACTGTCTACAACTCACTATATTAAGATGATAGGGATAAGATGATGATGATGACAATGATAACAACAATCATAGTAATGAAGAAGAAACAGATGTCCAAAAACTAGGCAAGGTGTTGTGTAACGAGTCCAGCTTAGAGTTGGTTCCAAATGCATTTACCAGTAAAAGATATTGCAAATATTAGCATTGTTGGGCAAAATAGCTAATATTTTAGCTGTAAGGCCAGGCCATTCACTGATGTCTCTTGTTATATACTCTGTTGTCAAAGAGCAGAAATACAGTTAAACTTTTAAATGATAGTTGAAGAGATCAGGATGGTTTGTGCATTGAGGTAAGAAAACTCTCTGCACCAGATTAAACAGCCACTTTCTTTTTTTCTGTATTCAGCAGTATCTTTTGTCTTCAAGCCATCTCCAACATTAATTATGATTATATAAAGAATGTCAACCCTTTTCAATCTTTAACACATTCTAGAAAATTAAACAGAAATACTGTAAGCAAGAATAGCGACAAATAATAGTATTAGGAGGAACCGTCATAAGATAAATAATACAATAGCAGATAAAAGAACTGAATGGCACAAAAACTGCATAAAGCAATAGGTACAAAGATCAAATAAGCAAGCAATCACGAAAATAAAGTAAGACTTGCTATTCATTAAAAGCTCAGACAAATGATAAGATCTTCACCTGGCACTTATTATTAATGTGGTTCATTTTATCCTTTGGCACACGGTATGATACCATTATGGTCACTGAAATAATTAGGGTTGCTATAGAACCTGGAAAAACATGAAATTTAATAGTGAATCTTAGAAACCAGCTAATTCAAGCTCCCCAAAATACTTTGTGCAAGAGGGCACAAAGAAAAATGACCTACAGGTCAGGAAAAAGGGCAGAAACACAATGAGAGAGTGAATAAAAGGTAGTGATGATGTTCCATGATAAAGCTAAGAATACATCCTAGTCAGTGAATTGTAATTGGACACAAGTTGATACCTATTCACTTTAAATTTTCTTCTCAAAATTCACAGCTCCATCATGATGTGACATACTCATGTCACAAAAGAGGTGCTGAAAAGTATTATCTACTTTTGTGATCCACAAGAAATAGGTTAATTTTTTGCCTATTTTAATTCAATTAAAATAAAAAAATAGCCATTATTTTATTCATATTTTTAAAATATTATTTGTCACTATTAAGTTATTCATTGAATGGGATCAGAAAGCCACGTCTGTCTTCTGGAAGCCAGCTGGGTGGCATTTCTTATCTGTGTAAAGATAAATTTCCTGAAATTCCTGAAATTTATCCATTCTTTAATATAGAAATACAGCTTGTTGTCTACCTTCCAAGAAGCTCTGTTCCAAGAAATAGATGTATACTTTTCTGATTAGCTCCTTTGTTTCTCACCCCATCAAAACTCCTGTGGTTAAGGGTGAGCGTTTTAAAAAGTTACCGTATTGTTACTTTCTTTTGCTTTTGTCTGGATCATTTTCCTGCCTGCCTGCCTGCTTGCCCGAGTAAATCCAATGTGATGCTGTCATATCCCATGCTTTCTCATCTGGAAAAAAAATCTTGAAAAGGAGAATACCTGTGGCTAATGTCTTTGTCTCTGAGCTCAGTAAGGGAATAGCTATCACTGGCCAGCTACAGTGGCCTTTCAAACCTATTCAGCTGTTCTGAGCCAGAATATATTTTTTTGCCCCTTCCTTCTCTCCCTCCCTCTGTTCTTGCTTTTTTATTTAAGAGAAAGAGGACAGCCTCTGAATGGTGCCCTACAGGAAGGAAAGACAAGCTCTTTGAGATAATTGTACAAAAGCCATTTTAAGGGTATTGCTTTGGTGTGAAAAGCTGTACATTTCTGCCATGTAATTTTGAACATAATTTCTGGCTGCAATTGGGTCCCATTTATGCAATGATTAGCAGGAAATTCACACATTCTGAATTCCTATTATATTACAATTCATCCAGGCCACAAAAGACGTCTTAACTGCAGCTTGGGATTGGTTATAAATGTGTCATAAAATGTGTGTTAATATATGTGACAAATCCTAGCTACAGATTCACATAAGCAGTACTGTGTGCATCTTTGAAAAGATAAGACAAAAAGCAGGCATTTTAGGCAAATAATTTGTTTTTTTGCTTTTTAAAAAAAATTTTCACATTTTCTAAAAAAAAATCCCACAACCCTGCAAAATGTTTTGTTTTATAATTAGACATATAAAAGCATTATATTTCATTCAATAATTCATTAATCATGTTTATATGGCCACTCATCTCACACAAAGTGGCTCTGGGCAACATACAATTGAATAAACAGCAAGTAGATTTAAAAAATCATTATAAAAGAATAAAAAGTAATGATTAAAATAAGAATTATACAAACATCACGGAGAGAGGAAGAATATCAATCACAGTTGAGCCTCTAAGAATGTCTCCAGTTCCCAAAGACCCTAAGGCCTGGTGTCATAACCTAGACTTGAGGGACTTCCTTAAACAATAGCATGGAAGGAGCAAGCCTAACTTAAGAAAGGAGAATGTTGGGAACCATGACGGAGAAGTCCTGCCTCTTGGGTCCCACCAAATGCAAGTCCTTGGTTCATAAAACTCATAACATGCTTCCCTTGACAGATTTATTAGGATGGGCTGATATAATTTGGGAGGGTTTTAAATATCAAACTACCAGCACTTTGAATTGGACCTAGAAGCAGATTGGCAACCAATGTAGTTTGCAGAGCAGAGGTGTAATATGTGTTTTTCTAGGAGCATACATAACTGTTCATGCTGCACCTATTCAAGCTTCTGGAAACTCTTCAAGGGCATCCTCATATAGAGTGCATTACAACAGTCCAATCTGGAGGTGACCAGAGCATGAATGACTGAGCAGAACCTCCCAATTCAGGAAGGAGCTGGTGTTCAACCCAAAGCTGTTCAAAAGCCCTCCTAGTACAACTGCCACCTGATCTTGTAGAAGGAGTTGAATCTAGGAAGCCTTTCATATTGCACACTGGGTCTGTCTGAGGCAATGCTATCTAATCCAGCATAGCGCTAGAACTGGCAGGACCCAAAATTTAAAGCCACTCAGTCTTGCCAGTTGAACCCTGTTGTGCCTCGTCTGGACCCTCCCTGTCTCCAGGAATTCCATTCACAAGATTGCTTAATTTGCTAGGGGAAGAGATATACAGTGGTTGTCATCAGTGTACTGATGATACCCCATCCTATGGTGATGAATGTGCTCCTCCAGTGGCTTTATGTAGACATGAAATAGGAGAATTAACTTTGTGGCACAACATAGTAGAGGCCAAGGGCAGAACCTTCCCTTTCCAATCACCACTCACTGGAATTGATCCGGAGAAAGTGGACAAACTAAGCATAACAGTGCTAGTGGATGGATAGCATGGTCAATGGTATTGAAAACTGATGAAAGGTGAAATCGGGCAAGATGGATGCACAATGTCCATCCCACCCATGCCATAGATCATCAAAAAATGTAATCAATGTTGTTTCTCTCCCATACCTGGGTCAGACTCATGATTAAAAAGGATCCAGATAAACCTCTTCATTCAAAGCCCTCTGAATCAGTTGCACAAACACCTTCTCAACCATCTTATCCAAAAAAGGGAGCTTAGATATTGGATGAAAATTGTCCATTAGGGTGGCATCCAGTGGTGGCTTCTTGAAGAGGTGGTAAAATAAATCCTCTTGAAGAGATAAAGAAATAATCCCCTCACTCAAAGAAGAATTAACCACCATTAGAACCCACTGAGCTTGTTGATAGAAAGGTCGGCAGTTCAGCAGTTTGAATCCTTAGTGAACTGCCGTTACTTGTCTCAGCTTCTGCCAACCTAGCAGTTTGAAAGCACGTAGAAATGCATGTACAAAAATAGGGACCACCTTTGGTGGGAAGGTAACAGTGTTCTGTGCTCCTTTAGCATTTAGTCATGCTGGCCACATGACCACGGAGATGTCTTCAGACAGCGCTGGCTCTTCGGCTTTGAAATGGAGATGAGCCCCCTAGAGTTGGGAATGACTAGCAGATATGTGTGAGGGGAACCTTTACCTTTACTTAGAACCCACTCACAAGATATTCTCTCAGGCTTTTCACAAACTAGGAGGGCCCTGGACCTCAGGTGGCTGAAGTCACAGTTCAGAACTTTATTTGCTTTACTCAAGAAACCAAGATTTGTTGTTGATTCTTTTCATTAGTTACCACCTTTCCCTTAGGAGCTTTCTCCATCTAGGCTTTGTGAAATGGCGGATTGGATATTTATTTTACATCCTGCCTTTATTATTTTTCCATATACAATTCAAGGAGGTGAACATGTATTAATTTCTCCTTCTGTGTTCCCCATAACACAAGTAAAAATTAGAGATACAAATTGGAGGATATTTGGCCTGGAATTACTTGCTCCCTGCTAGAAATAATGCTCTTCCATCCAAATTCCCAATTCTGTGCTGGCTTATCTTGTTTGTCAATGCTTCGGCTATTCTATGACCAGTAACTCTTCTCTCTTGATAAAATTGCTAATGGGAAAGCAATGAAAAAAAACTCCCGTCAGGCTAATCAAATTCTCCAAGCACACAAGCCTCATTAAAACAGAGTAAACAGCTTTGGGAGGAAAGTTCCTGACTCTGTCAAGTATAGCCTCTGTTCCTAAAGCCTGGAAGGAATTTGTGTAATAAGCTTAATAGCCTTTCCATAGGAAGAAAAGTCGTATGGCTGGTTTCTAATTGTCCCTCAGGAATCATCTCATTTAGAACTGTGTTTATGAAATAAATAAAAAAAAAAGACCATATTCCCTGGTTTTACAGCCCACTGATTGGAATTTTGCCATTGGGAATTAAGAGACTGATTTTTCCATTCTTGGGGTGGCATGTTGTGACTAAGACCATTAATGATGAAGCAGTTCATTTTATGTATAACCAACTGAAACGGGCAGGCCTCTCTTCTAATGCTACTTCTCATTTTGTTGCTAAGGAAAATCACACTATCACTCAAATTACATGTGTTCATTTAACCAGGGACTATAGTGGGAAGGATAAAACTAGCTATTTTGGACGTACTGAAAAACTTGACTAACATCAGATTAGCTGAGCAACTTCTTCCTCTTCTGCTTTTGAGAGTATCCTTCATTTCAACAGCAGTTTTGCTGTGGAATGTAAACCTCAACTCATTTCTAAGGAGAACTTAAATTAAAGCAGCTTTCTGAGGGACTGATTGTTGCAAGAATCTAGCTATGAACCATCTGGTAAGTGAAATACATGAATCTAACCAATCCTGGTTTATGCAGGGTGTGTGCATCAGGGATTGAGCAGATCACTGATCCATCTAAGTCAGTAGAGTTGGCTAATCCTTCACACCCACCAGGTAGAACAATTTTGGGGCAGTTCAAGGCTGCATCTCACATTAAAGCTACAGTAGATGAGCAATAATGAAAAATGTAGGGGGCCATGAAGTTTCATCTGGCTCCTTCCAGTGATATCACAGTATTACTTTAATAATAGCGAAAAGATAAAAACAATGACAACACAGCAACTACCATAAAACAAGGCAATAAAGCAACAGGAATACAACCATTTTCAACAGAGAGTTCATTTAAAAATAAAAGTGAAGAGTCCCAGTGGGCTGAGGTCAACTCCTGGAGAGTTCATGGACACATCCATGTGGCTTTCTTGGCAATTAAATGTCAGTCTAAAAGGCCACCAGCCTACTCGGGACACTTGTTTCCCTAAGAATGCAGAGCGGAACAGACATGTCTTCTGTTGATGCTTAAAACACCCAATCACATGAGGGCCAAGTCCATTTCTTGGAAGAGAGTTTAGATCTTGGCCAAGGCATGGATCAAAGAGCAGCTTGTAAACTCATTCAGATGAATGGACATTCAATATGGCTTCCTGAAGTCTTACTTGATCAAGAAAGGAGAAAGACCAAGAGGATTGGGAGACTCAAGATTTTATTCTCATCTCACCTCCACACACATTGTGTTTTTATTCTTCTTTATGCAAACCAAACATCTGCAGGGAAGTCACTGATTTGGTTATTACTATCCCCTCCTTTTAGAAAATAACATTGTTGGATTTTGAAAAGTAGAAATGAGGTTGGTTGGTAAAAAAAAAAGTTTTGTTTTTTTTTTTTTTTTTTTTTAAAAGTAGAACTGCCCTTGTTGCCTGTAAAACTCTTACAGATCCTAGTAATGGTATTATAACTGTATCTTGTGCTGAAACCTATCATCAGCCAGGAAAATATTTTCCCCAGAGGTGGCCTGTCTGCTGGATAAAAGGAGAGTCTTCATTCGGTTCTTCAGCATTTTCCATATGGAATTGGTTAGAAGAAGGAAGGATGGTCAGCCAACATTCAGAGTTTCCAATGTTTTTCCCAATAGAAGGTTGAGATCCACAATGCACAAAGATTACATTTTGCTTATTCAGTTGTCAAATGCAACATCTGCATTTAGAAGCCATATACTCTGTAAGATGAAGAGGCAAATTATGTTCAAATTAGTGTTCTTTCAGAGCTAGGATTTATGGCAATTATGAAGTAGCATAAGCCAAAATCTGAGTCAGAACCATTTTTTAAAAATCCTTCTGGGCTCTTACAGTTTTTTTCCCCTTAAGATTTCATCCCCACCCCACCCACAGTTCCTGGATAGAAATTAAAACCTTTAAAATATCATGAATGGCACCCAGACTGAGACGAAAGTTACTTTCAGGCATGACTGAACTGTGCTTTTTCACACATCATCTAAGTTCAGAATTATTGACCTGAATTTTCTAAAAAATTGATTTAGGTCATTGGATCCCCTCATTTGCAGTGGGGAAGTTCCTGGATCTGAAACCTCTGGGACTGTTTTGCAGAATTAACTATTCATCTTTTAGTAGGACCTAGTGAAATTAAGACCAAGAGTTCATGCCCGGCATACTTAGTTTGTCATATTAGATATGTGCCTTTACTCAGTGTCTTTTTGGTACCAAGGTGTGGGCATAACATGATCGTGTGATCACTGCTTATGGAAATGATGCTTGCTTGCATTGGACTGGCAAAGAGACAAAGGGGACAGTCAAGAAAACCATTGGTTTCATACAGTGGT
The DNA here is from genome assembly GCF_029215685.1 of Pituophis catenifer annectens. NCBI lineage: Eukaryota > Metazoa > Chordata > Lepidosauria > Squamata > Colubridae > Pituophis > Pituophis catenifer. Next base: position 131,935,499 of record NW_027256881.1, read on the forward strand.
AGGATTCAAAAACTTTTACTACCGGTTCTGTGGGCGTGGCTTGGTAGGCGTGGCATGGCTTGGTGGGTGTGGCAGGGGAAGGATACTGTAAAATCTCCATTCCCACCCCACTCCAGGGGAAGGTTACTGCAAAATCCCCATTTCCTCCCGATCAGCTGGGACTCGGGAGGCAGAGAGTAGATGGGGGCAGGGCCAGTCAGAGGTGGTATTTACCGGTTCTCTGAACTACTCAAAATTTCCGCTACCGGTTCTCCAGAACTGGTCAGAACCTGCTGAAACTCACCTCTGGTCTAGAGGCCTTGAAACCAAATGGTTCAAATTTTCTAAGGGGATTCAGAAACCTCACATGACATCATATGTGGCCCTTAGGACTTCCCATCCAGTGTATGGGTGGCTGCCAGAGGGGAAAAAACTTCTGTACCTGCTTTACATTAACTTGTCATGTGTTAACGAGACTGTTGTTTGACTCATTTAAAGAAGAGATTCTCCAAAACAGTTTGCCAGAGTGATACAGAAAGAAAGCTGAGTGGGAAGGGGTGATGAAGAGGATGGGGCAGACACTGTTCTCGCCTTTCAAGACCTTTGGAGTCAGGTTTATATGACAGCATGGAAAAACTACTACAGAGTAAGTCACTGACTTCTTCAGCTACAAGGACGTTCTACTCTTGTTTGTTTGTTTATTTATTTCATACTTCTTAACCATCCATCTCCCTCAGAAAAGGACCAGGGGTGGAATCCAGCAGGTTCTGACAGGTTCTGGAGAACCGGTAGTGGAAATTTTGAGCAGTTTGGAGAACCGGTAGCGGAAATTTTGAGTAGTTTGGAGAACTGGCAAATACTACCTCTGGCTGGCCCCAGAGTGGGGTGGGAATGGGGATTTTGCAGTATCCTTCCCCTGGAGTGGGGTGGTAAAGGAGATTTTGCAGTATCCTTCCCCTGCCACGCCCACCAAGCTACACCCACCAAGCCACACCACGCCCACCAAGCCACGTCCACAGAACTGGTAGTAAAAACATTTGGATTTCACCACTGAGAAGGACTCTGGGTGGTGTACAATTTAATCAATAAATACATTTTGCAACTCAAGATTGGACAAATGCCCAAGTAAATTATACACTGTGTCTTCATTGAACATAGATTCATGTTGATGTATTCCTCACTGTCACTGACTTTATTTATGGCATTCAAGAGTTTAATTTTCTTTATTTAACATAGAGTGCGTGAGTTTTTAAAAATTTTCATACCATAATTTATGATACCGTTTTGTTCTGTCTTGCCCTCTACCCTTTACCGTCAGCTCTGTATGGCAACTGTTTAAAATCTACAAATGAATTGGAGTGGTGCAGATGAATGCACTTTTAAAAAATTCACTGCAGCAATACAGGTAGTCTTCGACTTACAACAGTTCATTTAGTGACCGTTCAAAGTTATAACGGCACTGAAAAAAGTGACTTATGACTGTTTTTCACAGTTACGACCTTTGCAGCATTCCTATGATCATGCGATCAAACTTCAGGTGCTCGGCAACTGGTTCATATTTATGACCCTTGCTGAGTCCCAAGGTCATGTGATCCCCTTTTGCGACCTTCTGAAAAGCAAAATCAATGGGGAGGCCAGATTCAATTAACAACCGGGTTACTGACTTATCAACTGCAATGATTCACTTAACGACTGAGGCAAGACAGGTCATAAAATGGGGCAAAACTCACTTAACAAATGTCTCACTGAACAACATAAACTTTGGGCTCAATTGCGATCGTAAGTCGAGGACTACCTGTAGTGCTTCATACAGAGACAAGAAGACGCAGATGATTAATAAGCATGTTTAAAACGGTTTCCCCTAACCTAGGGGGCACTTTCTAGTTGTGAGGACTTCCAAAATTCTGGATGTCTATGCTGGCAGGCTGATTGTGGAACTTGAAATCCATATATTTGGCCATCACCTAGTTTGAGGAAGGCTGGTTTAATATTTAGTGTTTAGGGTGATCAAATCTACATTAGAGAAGTCTGGACCAGTGGTGGGTTGCTCGCGGTTCTATCCGGTTGTTTAGAACCAGTAGTAAGAGTGATGGGAGGCTCCGCCCACCCGCCCAGATGTCATAATTGATGATCTGTGCATGCGTAGAAGCTTCTGCGCATGCACAGAAGCACGTGTGCATGCGTGCTCCCGTTATGAACCTGTAGTAAAGAACCCACCCCTGCTCTGGACATTTACCAGGTGTCAGCAAAGAAATACAGAGAATTCTAACTCTTTCTTGCCACCTACCAGATTTTACCTAATATTCCTTATAGCTTTGTAAATTTTGAAGTAGTATTTTCATGATTTTATTGAATAAAGGCAGCAGATTAGCCTGGAAGTATCTTCATCTCATAAAGCTTGCTGCTTTTGAACAGGAAAGGATTTCCAAGGCATTTTTTTAAAAAGGTCGCATGCCTCAGGGATTTGTTTTCCAGACTTTCAAAAGTCAGAAAATATCATGTGGGAGTTTCTCTTTAAAACCTAGACCTTATTAAAATAAACATTTTAATATGAAAGGGGGAGAAACATGGAAGATCATCTTTTACACATCTTACAAATAACCATGAAGCCATTTTTTTCCAGAAGATTATCCTATACGCATAATAACGCAAACTTTTTCCAATCTTATTATTTTTATTATTTATTTTATTCAATTTGTATACTTATGTTCCTCAGGTGTAGGTTAGAACAGCAGATCCCAGAATTCTTAATCACTGGCTGGACAATTCTGGGAGATTTGTGCTTCTGACAAATCTGGAAAGTTAGAGAAGGTTATTTCAGAGCAAGAACTGATTTTTTTTTTTTTGCTTGGTTGTGTAATTGAACATAAAAGTGATGAGTTTCAACCAAATAGTTAATGCGAACATATATTTCTTGAAGCACTGGCCTATATAAGTTTCTTGTTCAACAGATCTGTGATTGTACTAATATCCGTTAAAATACAGGTAGCCCTTGACTTACGACCCCAATTGAGCCCATAGTTTCTGTTGCTAAGTGAGACATTTGTTAAGTGAATTTCAAGACCTTTTTTGCCACAGTTAAGTAAATCACTGCAATTGTCAAACTAGTAAAACAGTTGTTAAGTGAATCTGGCTTCCCCATTGACTTTGCTTCTCAGAAAGTTGGAAAAGATGATCACATGACCCTGGGACACTGCAACCGTCGTAACTATGAGTCAGTTGCCAAGCATCTGAATTTTGATCATGCGACCATGGGGATGCCACAATGGTTGTAAGTGTGGAAAATAATCATAAGTCACTTTTTTCAGTGCTGTTGTGACTTTGGTCACTAAACAAACTGTTGTATGTCAAGGACTACCTGTAATGTATCAGGGCAAGTTCCTTTTTCATAGTTGTTGCTTAGGGCAAATTCCGGACTTAAAGGAATTTCAATTTTGGCTGAATGAATTTTTGGAGTTTGTAAATTACTGCCTACCTGGTTATATAAATAAAATAAGGCCTATTTAGGTGGTTATGGGATCATTGCTTTTGTAAGCTGTGTTACTGACTGGATAATTAAACTTCTAATGTAAGGCAGTGGTGGTATTCAGCCGGTTCTATCTGGTTCAGGTGAACTGGAAGTGGCGGCTGTGGGAGGCTCCGCCCACGCACCCAGACGTCATCACGTCCCATTTTTGACGCTCTGCACATGCGTGGAAGGCTCTGCAGGCTCACATTTGCAAACTGGTAGCGAAGGTAAGTGAATACCACCCCTGATGTAAGGACTTGAAAGTATGAATGACAGTTGTCATGACAGTACTCCACCCCTTTGCCTAAGAGTCTGCATGTGTGAATATATCTTGGTTCTTTTTCTCTTTTTTTTTTAAAAAAATAATTTTTATTAAACAGTTTTTTTTTAAAAAAAACAGATATTTACATCTTCTTTTCAACAACTTTGCATCAGTAATCCATATTTATACATTTTCTCTTTCTTATCTTAATATATCTTTTATACATATATTTCTAGTATATCATATATATACCGTTATAATATATTCTCTTAATCTAAATATATTTATTTATTTATTTATTTATTATTTATTTATTTATTTATTTATACAATAAATAAATAAATATACTGTTATAATATATTCTCTTAATCTAAATATTTTATTTACATTTAACATAAACAGGTACCTAATTTCCTTTCCACAATTTTTATATCTTCCCATTTGTTTCCATATTCCTCCAACTAATTTAACCATTTGTCCCCCCCTTTTTCCCCCTTTTCTCCTCCATTTATACCATTTCTCCCAGACTACGTAATATTCTGTTTCCTCTTTTTTTTGTACCTCCTTTGTGAGTTTATCTATTTCCGCACACTCCATAATTAGCAAAATTGTCTTCTGATGGTAGACATATCTTGGTTCTTTCTCATTCCTAAGACTTCTTTCTGGTATACCTACCCCAAGAGTGAGGAGAATGAATTACTGCATCTGTTGAGGCAATCCACCCTTGTTGCAAATCAATCCATACCTTTTTCAAGATAACCAATTCTTTTTCCTCATCATTGGTCTCATTTCCTTGAGTATACACTTATCCTGAAACTGTATAAAGAGTACAGTATGTGGGCTTGTAATTTCTTGCATGAATACAAGAGACGATTGTTTGAAAAATCTGTCCTTCATGGTATCATAGGTACAAAACAGCTATGCTTGTTTGAAGCTAGCTGGAAAAAAAAATAATTACACTAATTTTCTTATGAGGCAAAAAAAAAAAAAAAAGGAAACCACCACTAAACTATTCAAAAGGAGGCCAGCCCCACAAGCTGGGTGATTTTCATTCTGTATAAAATGACAGTTGGAAACAATACCAGAAACAGAGAATAATGCTATTTAAATGCAGAGGTGGGGGGGGAGGGGGCGGAGAGAGTGGGAGGAAAATAAATAAATAAATTTAACAAGGCTTCTTCTGCAAATATCGAATATCTCCACACAATGACTGCAATACAGAAATACTAATAAAACATGTACTGTATATTTTAAGGACCAGAGTGAAGCTGCATCAGCTGTGGCTACAAATTTGATTTGCAAAACAGGAACCACAATAAAGCTCATTTACTCCTATCAGATGTGATGATTAATATGGCATTAATGTGGTATGCTCAGACTCCTTCCCCCCCCCTTGCTTTTTGTTTCTGGCTGTTCTTTTAACTGATCAGGCGCCAAAGCTTGTGGCTATATAATTACATTAGTTGGGAAATTAATGCAGGAAATAGCTTGCTCATTCAACTGTTTTTTTAAAAAATAAATCTTCGAATGCACTTTTAAATTGTGTTCACCTTCTTAGTTTAACCTGATGCCAAAATCCTGAGCTAACTATGCATCTTCTGTGTCCTGATCTGCAGCTACTCTTCTTTTTCAGCCATTGTCATGCAGATATTTCAAATCAAGGTATAGTTTTGAATTGTTGGGGAAAATATTCTCTGTCTCCAAAAGCAAGGGAATTAATTTCACTTGCTCTGCCAGCGAAAACGGGCTCCTGAGCTCCGTTTTCAGCTGCGATGGCTTCCTGCAACCCTCTGCCAGCGAAAATGGCGCTCCCTTTTTGCTGGCAGAGGCACCATGGACCGCTGTTTCCAGGTCAGCCCCATGGGCCAGATCTAAGCATACCGTAGGCCGGATCTGGCCTGCAGGCCTTGAAGTTTTTTTTTTTTAATTATTATTTTATTAGTTTTAAAAGTAAAACAATGGACATTGCTCAACGTCTCTGGTTTCTAACATTTACGTCAAAATCAAGTTAATAAGTAATCTATTCCTTGTTCTATATACAAATTTACATATCTCCTACTTCATTATATATCAAGTATACAGTATTTTACTTCCTAACCAACTATGCATTTATTTAATAAACCAATATTACATTCACAAGTTCAATATACACTGATATATTAAAATACATTGATATATACATTTCCAGACATTCGTTATCCCTTGTTTTTGGCATTCTTCCTCTTATCTAACTAATTATAAAATTTATTCCAGACTTCATAGTATGTTGATTCACTTTTGTCTTTGAGTTCTAAAGTAAGTCTGTCCATCTCTGCACAGCTGTAAATTTTGTGCATTACTTCTTCTTCTGAGGGAATTTTTTACACTTCCATTTTTGAGCAAATGCTAGTCTTGCCGCAGTAAGTATATGCAATATTAAATAGGTTACATTTTTGTCATATTTGCCATCTGTCATGCCCAGTAAGAAAAATTCCTGCTGAACTTCTATTTTAAACATTAACATCTCTTCTAACCATCTCCTTATTTGCTGCCAGAAACTTTTGGCTTTTGAGCACTCCCACCACATATGGTAATATAACCCTAGTTCCACTTCATATTTCCAACAAATTGGGGAGTATTTTCTACTAATTCTTGCCAATCTTGTGGGTGGAAAGTGCCACCTGTAAAACATTTTATACAGGTTTTCTTTATAAGAAGCCGCCAGTGTGATTTTGATATTTTTTCCCCACAGATGTTGCCAATTGTCCAAATCGATACTGTACCCAAAACATCTACTCCAAGTTATCATCGTCTCCTTAACTTGTTCTTTGAGCATATCTTCTTCTAATAAATAGTGGTACAGTTTTTTTTATGGCCTTTCCCTCTGTGCTTAGTAAAATTTTATCCAGTTCTGATTATTCTAATTTTATATCCTGCTCTTTTTTATCCTTCATAAATTCAGATTGTATTTGTAGGTATATACACCATTCTAATTCAGTTCCTTCTTCCTTTAACTTCTTCCTTGATTTTAATTCCTCTTTCATGTTTAATAATTCTTTATATGTAATAGGCCCTCACAGCCTTGAGTTTGACATCCCTGTCTTACACCATCTTTGGATAAAAATGCCTTGCTTGTCATTTATGCTTTCCTCTCTGGTCTATAGCCAAGCTCAGCTAACTTTTGATTTATCTGATCAGAAGTGGAAGTAATGTTTTTCATGTACTTCTGATCACAAGGATGCTAATTGTACAATATCTGGTGCTTCAGCAAAGATGAAGTTGATGAAGCAGGACCTGGAGTCACTGTTAGTTGGCCCTTCCCCCTCTTCAGCTGCAAGTAATGGTGGATTCTGAGGAAGAGGATACCACCTCTGACTTCTTATAGGACATTTACTAACTAGACAATAACATTATTTCAAGCAAGTTGAATATCTTTGAAGTCATGTTTATTCTCCCATCTCAGATCTTCACGTGAGCTATATTTGACAGTAAGTTTACTTCTTTCAGCATCTGTATGAAAGAATATCACTTCATCATGTCTCTGAAGTTTTCTGTCCCATCCCAATGGTATGCTTCCTATTGACAGGAGCATTGACCAGATGTGTTGGGGACTATTGGTGCTCTTGCTTCAGCTACTATAGGTAGTCCTCAATTTACAACCAAAATTGAGCCCAAAATTTCTCTTGCTAAGCAAGATAGTTGTTAAGTAAATTTTGCCTATTTTATGACCTTTCTGGCCACAGTTGTTAAGTGAATCACTGCAATTGTTAAGTTAGTAACACAGTTTTTAAGTGAATCTGGCTTCCCCACTCACTTTGCTTGTCAGACGTTCACAGAAGGTGATCACATGACCTTGGGACACTGCAACTGTCATAAATATGAGTCAGTTGCCAAGCGTCTGAATTTTGATCACAAGACCATGAGGCTGCTGCAACAGTAGCAAATGTGAAAAATGTTCATAAGTCACATTTTCAGTGCCATTGTAACTTTGAATGGTCACTAAATGAACTATTGTAAGTCGAGGACTAACTGTATTGCCCCCATGATACCCTCTGGCACACTGGGGGGGATCTAGAAGGAAGAATACGAATGTTTGGAGTCATTTTTCACACTCCCCTTTATTAATCTAAAGGTGTCTGAAAGGGCAGAGTTCATATGTCTTCTAATTGTCCTGCCCTTCCTTCTCAGATCCCCTAGGAAGGCAGAGTAACTGAGAAGTAGCTCTACTGCCAAATGATTGCACACCCTGACTGTCAGCTCCTATTCATTGCATGCTTCACTTACTATCATCTACCATCAGCTCCAGCATTCTAACTCCAGGCAGTAGGTGCTATAGGCAATCCATCAGAGGTGGGTTTCAGCAAGTTCTGACCAGTTCTGGAGAACCGGTAGCAGAAATTTTGAGTAGTTCGGAGAACTGGTAAATACCACCTCTGCCTCCCGAGTCCCAGCTGATCAGGAGGGAATGGGGATTTTGCAGTAACCTTCCCCTGGAGTGGGGAGGGGATGGGGATTTTACAGTATCCTTTCCCTGCCACGCCCACCAAGCCACGCCCACAAGCCACACCACGCCCACCAAGCCACGCCCACAGAACCGGTAGTAAAAAAATTTGAAACCCACCACTGCAATCCATGTAGTGGATAGGAGTGGGAGAAAATGAGGGCTCATTTTTTCTGCCTTGGTGGAGGGGAAAATGCAGACATCAATCATCAATGTTAGGATTTGGAGAAGTCCACCTATATGGAGCTCCCCGCACTTGGTGTCCCATGCGTGCTCACCATAACGTCATGTGCAAAATGATGACATTGTGTAGATGATGCCTCTGTTCCTCTTACCTCCTCCTAGATATTTACAGGTATCCAGGTTAGGAAGAATTATGCTGAACCCTACATCTTGATTAATGTGAATATACTTACTTGTAACTACTAGTTTTTTCCCCCTGAATAACATGGCTGGCAAGCATCTGACTGCAGTCTACGTAGAGTAAACCTGGAATGTGGGCTGAGACCATTTCTATCAGGGATTGCCCGAGAAGGTAGCAATAAACAAACCTGAAACAAATCGTGTTTACCTTTCTGATTAGTTCTAGGTAAGCATAATCTGCGCCCTGACAACTTGCTTAATGCTAAACAAACTACGGACTAGTGATTTAATGATTGTGCGGGTTGGCTGAGAGAGCCGTAGCTTGACTTGAGATCAACAACGGTGCTTCATCATAAGATCATCTCTGATAATTTCCCTAAAAAGGACCTAAGAAAAGTATTGTACCATGAATAGGCGTTTTGAAATCCTCCGAACCAAGTTTTGACCTTTCTTTTTTCCAAAGGATGCGATTATATGCATAATCTCAGAATTATTTGCTGAAGCATATTTTTCTATCCTTCTAAGACAGTCTCTGTGGGAACACTGAAAATAGATGCAGACACTCTTTCAAGTTTGGCTGGTATAATGACGTATATAGTTTGAGTGCTTACAAAGCAAATAAACATCACCAGTATTTATTATATTTCAGAGGGTGTCTCAACCCACGCCCCCAGCAACTGTCTGCTCCCTTCTTCTCAAACTTTTTCTTCCAGTTTAATTGCTTTTCAGGACATTCAAGCCAATGCCATTCACCTGAATAGAACCAGACTGGAGCACCCACCATCCTTTCTCCAGTTGCAAGCATACAATAAACATAAGGTCTGCAGAGCTTAAGCCATAAATCCCGCCATAGACAATCAAGCCTCATACCAATGAAAAAGGGGGACTAGTGGCTAACCTCCTACCAGAATAATATGGCTTTGTAAGCCTTCCAGCCCAGTTGTTCTTCTATAATGAAAAACAATAGTTTGGTCAAAGAACAAACAACAACTTTTTTTTTTGAAAGCCTGGAAGCCTCATATGGACTTTTTGCTGAAAGAAGAAGAAGAAAAAAAAAAATTCATGGATTGGAAAACTGAGAAAGATGATGCCCAAGTGAAGGTATGAAGAGAGGGAAGAGAGACAATAAAAATGTAATTATCTGAAAAGAAGGTTGGAAGTCATGTTTCTTAACTTTGGTTTTCTTTCCCTTTTTCTTTTCTCACATTTTTCTGTTATTTTTCCTTTTGTTTTGTTATTATATGACATTTTCAATAAATATATCATATTTTTTTTTTAAAAAAGAGAAACAGGAGAAATGCTTTACCCTTCTTCATTTTTAAATTGCTGCTTTAAATTTCCATTATATTCAGGCTAGAAATAGAAAAGATCCTGCAGGAGAATCATACCTATGATTTATAGGCAAGTAGACTGGTTATCCCTAGCGCCACGTAATGGGGTGAGCTCCTGTTACTTGTCCCAGCTTCTGCCTACCTAGCAGTTCGAAAGCACATAAAAAATGCAAGTAGAAAAATAGGGACCACTTTGGTGGGAAGGTAACAGCGCTTCATGCACCTTTGGCATTTAGTCATGTTGGCCACAAGACCACAGAGATGTCTTCGGATAGGGCTGGCTCTTGGTCTTAGAAATGGAGGTGAGTACTGCCCCCTAGAGCCAGAAACGACTAGCATGCATGTGCGGGGGAACCTTTACCTTTACCTTATGTTATTTGGGATTAACAAAAGGGAGTGTCCTGAGTATAAGGGAGGTGAGAATTTCAGAAGAGGGATATTAAGGAAGGAGGTGGAAGATTTTTAAGAGGATTCATTTTCATGTTACTTTTTATTTGGGTCTAGTGAGGGAAGGCAGAATACCCTGGCCTCGTTCTTTGGCTAAATGTCTGCTCAAACAAGAACTTCAGGAAGAGAAGATCCGATGAGCTTGAAATGCATATTAATGACAGGACTTCCTGCTCAGCAATTTTTGCGCACCTTTTCTTTCTTTCTTTCTTTCTTTTTTTTAACTGTACCCGTCACTCTTTGTGAGGCTTGTCTTTTTAGATTGTGAAAGGGTTTGTTTCTTTTATTTTCTTCTTTTTTTCTTTCAGGAATGAGAGGCACTTTGGAAAACAATAATGATTTGATAAGCAAGGTGAAAATGCCACAATGCACAAGTAAGTAAGTAAATAAGTCAGACAGACTCTGGAATAGCCTAATGGTGAATGATGACATTCCAAAAGAATGAAGACTGACAAGTCTTAATGGGGACAAAAGCTTCAGTATGCCAACTGAAGTGCGGTAGCAGCTTGAATTAAGGACTGTGTTGGGATATATAGCTGTAGTTATCTAGCAACGTAGCATCTTTTTCAGTGCTGGTTTTCTCCACTCCCCCAGGACTCCTGATGACACAAGAGGGATAGAATCAAGATCAAGTGAAGTGTTAATATCATGCTATAATGCCTTAGTAATGCCACACCTGGAATACTGCATCCAATTTTGGTCACCACAATGTAAAAAAGATGTTGAGATTCAAGAAAGAGTACAGAGAAGAGGAACAAAGATGATTAAGGGACTGGAGGCTAAAACGTATAAAGAAAGGTTGCAGGAATTAGGTATATCTAGTTTAATGAATCATATCTATCACACTAGGTATGATAGTAGTGTTCCAATATATGAGGGGCTGCCACAAGGAAAAGGGGGTCCACGTATTCTCCAAAGCACCTGAGCGCAGGACAAGAAGCAATGGATGGAAACTAATCAAGGAGAGAAGCAACCTTAAACTAAGAAAGAATTTCTTGAGTTGGAACAATTAATCAGTGGAACTATTTGCCTCATCCAGGCTGAGCTTTTACAAATGGGTATCTTAAATTCTCTCTCCCACTCCTTTTCCTTCTCCCTCACATTTTAAAGTACCTTAAGGTAGTTTCTGGCTTTGCGGACTGGTGGGAGGGGGGAAAGGGAGAGGAAATGGTTATGCATGAGTGGCAGGCATGCATGCTTGCCCACTGCTTGTGCAAGTAGAGCTGCATGCATGCATGCGCTCACCCACTGCTTCTGCGGCCCGGTCCCAAATGGCCGATGGCCCGTTTATTAAGGATATCACATAAAGTAAAAGACAAATCTAAAGAAAAAGATCAAAAAGAAAGAGGAAAAATGAAAGAAAATTAAAGTTAGGAAATATAGTGACTTCCCATCTTCTTTTCAATAGGTATTGACAAATTCATCATCTCCCCTTGAGCATCAGGACTGTCTGGGAAATTCTGGAAATTTTTGCTGGCTGAGGAACTCTGGGAGTTGAAGTCCACAAGTCTTAAAGTTGCCAAGGTTGGAGACCCCTGTCTTAGAGGACTGTGTTTTTTTTAATACAAGCACTCCCTATAGTCAGCTTAAAAATGCCATATATCTAAAAAAAAGTGAAATGCGAAGGATTTGGGGGTAACACACAAAGATTGCCTTCCTGCTTGATTATATAGAAGCAGTACAAGCTAAACCATGCTTATCTAGTAGATCTCAGCCTTGTCTCAGTTCATCCCTGAAGTTCATCCCTGTGAAGTCTGGCTATTAAAGATGTTATTTTATAACTAAATTGAAAAGTCTTTGAGGTTTCACAGTAGCATTCCCTCCATTAGTGCAAAAGTAAAGGCCTTTTTTTTTTTTTTAACACAAGTTCATTTTCAGGTTTATGAACAAGAAAACATTGAAATCAAGTTTTAGTAGGTAAGCTGCATATGTGAGTAACGTGAACGAGAAATGGAGAAATCCATCACTTTGCTGACATTTACATTTGGTGGGTTTGAAAAAAAGAAAAACCACCAAGTTTTTTTTTTCTGTCCTGTTTCTGAAGCAATTTTCAGGAAAACTCATGTATGCTTCCCAGCATGGAGAAAACAACTTTGCCTTGCCAAACCTCTTTTAAAGACAAGGAGCCTCTCTGGCAAAAAGAAGCCGCAGCCTTAATTCATTATTTCAACAAAAATGGGCTTGATGCCGAATGTTCGACACCAGGATTTTAACTGAATCTGTGCTGCTGTGTTTGGTGGTTGTTGTTGTCCTTGTTCTGGATTTATCTTTTATTGTTTCCCAGTTTTAAAACCTTTAAAATCATTTTAGGATTTTAGAAAGCAATATTATGCTTTTAAGATTCCGTTTAGATCTTATAAATCACGCAAAAAAGCTAACTCTGAGAGAAACTTAGACTTGAGTTAAGCCCATTTTTTATGAAACTTTTATTTATATTTCCCATTTCTTCTTCATACATTGCTATCTTATTATTAACTAGCTGTACCCGGCCACGCGTTGCTGTGGCCCAGTCTGGTGCTTCCGCTAGGCTAAAAGAGCGAGGCTGAAGTTCCAAACTCTCCATGAACATTTGGTGGGCATGGCCAACTTGATGTCACTCACTTTCATCAGTCACATGACAGCCCCCGAGCCACGCCTACTCAGCTGGTGATTAGGGCAGAGAACCGGTTGCTAAAAAACAATGGGAACCACAAAATCCTCCCTGTCTCCCCCTCTCTTTGTATCTCTCTATGTCTCTCTCTCTCCCCCTCTCTCTGTATCTCTCTGTCTCTCTCTCTCCCCCCTCTCTCTGTCTCTGTCTCTCTCTCTCTCTCTCCCCCTCTGTATCTATGTCTCTCTCTCTCCCCCCCTCTGTATCTCTCTATGTGTCTCTCTCTCTCCCCCTCTCTCTGTATCTCTATCTCTCTCTCCCCCCCTCTGTATCTCTCTCTGTCTCTCTCTCTCCCACCCTCTCTCTCTGCATCTCTGTATGTGTCTCTTCCCCCCCCCCCCGTCGCTCTGTATTTCTCTATGGCTCTCTCTCCCTCTCTCTCTGTTTATCTCTGTCTCTGGCCTGGCCTCTTCTGCATCCCCCGCCATCTCCCTTACCTTTTCAGGCCAGGCCTTCGCAACTCTCTGCACCACAGCAGAAACTCAGGGGGGCCCTCCGTCCTCCCTACACAGATGTTCTCTGGGGCCTTGACGGGGAGACACATAGCAGGGAAGGGAAGGGAAGGGAGGGAGGGAGGGGGTGTGGTGGGGGTTCGAGGCTTCTTTGGGGCTTCCCGCCCAAAGGAAGAAAGCGGCAAAGCCAGGAGCCACACACACCCCACTGGACCCCTGTTGTGCAGTTCTCCTCCCCCGCCTGCCAAGGGCAGGGGAATGATTAAATCCCCCGCTCTTCCAGGTGAAACGAAGGAGGGCCGGCCATCCTCCCTCCTGGCCGTTTCTGCCCCCTGAAGCCTCCCAGGAGCCCCTTTTCTGCCAGAGGCTGAAATTTTTGTGTAGGCTCCGTGAACTGCCAGAGCACCCACCTGGGAATCAAAGGCGGCGCTGGTCAAAGGCGACCCCGAGGCTCCAGTTGCCTCCATCTCCCGCTCACCGACCAGATTCGCATAGCTCCGGTTAGCCGCTGGTCTTTCTGACCTCGGGCCCGTGGTAGCGCTGGGCCAGGCATGATTCGGGCCAGGCGAGGGATGGAGGGTTCCCACTTGGCGGACCCAGGCAGCCTCGTTGCCAGGTGTTCTTTGGAGGGATGGGCAGCAACGGCAGGTGAGGCTAGTTCGCAGGGCGGCCGGGGGACGGGGCGGTAAGAGCGAGGCTTGGGCGGGCCCCGCCCAGCCCTAGAAGCTCCAGCTGCGAGGGCTTCCTGGCAGGGAGCCGGCTGCCTACCTGCCGAGCCTGGTGGCAGGATATGGCTCTCAGGCGTCTCTGCCTTCCAAATGTGCAGTTTCTTGGAAGCAATATGGAGAGTCTAAATATAAGGAGCAGAAATCTGTTGAGCATAATCAGGGCTGGGAGGCTGCCATGTTGGTTTTACATCCAGCAGATAGCGCTGTTTTTCAACGTTTTTCAATGTTTGTCAATGTCTTTCAATGTTTTCCAATGTTTTTCAAGTTTTTACCTGTCACAGGTGTGACATGTATATAATATAAGTATATAAAAACACGCCTATAGTCGAATGCAACGTTGTGTCAAAATTTGAAAGCAATCAGTGAAGAACTTTCAGAGATGTGCGGTTATGTACAAACGGACATTTACATTTTTATTTATATAGATTACTGATGAAAAGGCTGGCCATATGTGAGACTACAAAACAGTCTTCTCCTTTGGACGCTGAATTTCATCTCCCAGAAAATATTTATGTAGGACCAAATGCTAATTGTTAACTTTGGCTCCAAAATTCCTGCTCATCAATGAATCCCAGTGGGCTTAAGATTTCCATGGGGGAAAAATAGTGGTGGTTGGGAAATAAGCATCTTGAGACTTTGTAGGGAACTGGATACCAAGATAAGCAGCCTTCATGGAAGGCTGCTTATTATCTGAGAGTATGAGGTGACTTCTAGATGGCAGGGTGCAAAGTGCACATTCATTTGTGAGAGACATCTTTTTTTCATGCATTTGGAGTTATCATAACAGCCATTGGCTGCATTGTCATCAAACTCTAGGGATGAGTTACACATTGTCTGAGCCATCTATTGGCCTAGAAAATCTTAAACCCCTCCCCACAAACATGTCATTTTGAAAAAGTGGACATTCAACATCCGTCTGTTCACAACGATAGTAGCAGGCTTCCTGAGAGATGGATCACAATTTGTGCAAATAAAACTCAAATCCAGAGGCCTTGGAAATCAAAGGGTGGTTGGGAGAGGACTTTCAGCCAATAACCCACATCTATTTAAAACAAAAAACAAATAACCAATGCAGAATAATATGTTAAATCAGCAGCTAAAATATGTGGTATAAAAACATTATTGCTTTATTTAGTCAGAGAATTCTGTAAAACAGATCCCTGGGTAAATGTTCATTTAAATAAATTTCTGATCTCAATTTTCACATTGCAGGGTGAAGTTAAGGCTAGGAAGTAACTGTGTATAAATTGCCATGCCTTCTCCCGCCCCCCCCCTCCCGCCCCCCCCTCACACACACACACACACACACACACACACAGACACACAGATGGGCTTCATTTTCCTTCCATGCAAAAGGTATTGATTTAACAGTAGGATCCATAGCGGAATCACTGTTGCTAATTTACAAAATCTCTATCTTTTTAGAGATTATTTCAGTTGTAATTATTGTAGTCATTGGTGATCTCAGATAAAAAAAGAGAATGTCCATCTGCATAAACACTTCTGAAGTATGACAGCACACTTTAAAACCTAACCTAAACCTGCTTTGGCAACTCCAGAAGGGTTATTGGAAATGTAGTGGAAGACTGAAATATTCAAAGGGAGGACTGTGGGAGACGATGTGGGGGATATGTAGAATTGAAATTGAGGATGGAGGGTGGGGAGACATAATCTTTTTAAGGGGTAGATGGCTTGTGTTTAATTTTTAAAACAGCAATCCCATATTGCCTAATGCTGGACCCCACAAATATGAAAACAAGAATGCTCTTTATACAGACTTTCAGCAGATCTCACTGCTGTTAAGTTACACATTATGGTGGCCATATGGAAGCCACCACAATTTTGTGGTGCTCTCTGTAAGCCTGGAAGTCCCTTGAATCAGAGTGGCACCATATGTCCCTACCTCCCAACCCCAGGATTGCTTGACCTCAGCCACCACTGAGGGGGATGATATATGTGGTAGGTAAACATTCTAATCTGGCTCCCACATGGGAGTGCTGTCAAGCAGTAGTGCTTTAACTTGGCCTAAACTTTAGGCCAAGACTGGGTTAGACCCCTCTCAGTGCAAAATAATGCTACAAAATAAAGCATTGTTGTAAGATTTCTCTCCGGCAATGTCAGTTAACCAACCCCTCAGTGGTAAGATTCAAAATTTTTTACTACTGGTTCTGTGGGCGTGGCTTGGTGAGTGTGGCATGGCTTGGTGGGCGTGGCAGGGAAAGGATACTGTAAAATCTCCATTCCCACCCCACTCCAGGAGAAGGTTACTGCAAAATCCCTATTTCCTCCCAATCAGCTGAGTCTCAGAGGTAGAGAATAGATGGGGAGGCAGAGAATAGATGGGGGCGGGGCCAGTCAGAGGTGGTATTTACCGGTTCTCTGAACTACTCAAAAATTCCACTACCGGTTCTCCAGAACTGGTCAGAACCTGCTGAATACCACCTCTGCACCCACCCACCCCCAGTCATTCTTTGAGCCATTCTCTGTGCAATGCTATCTAGTATACAGGCAGTCAACATCCTGTTGACTACATGTTGATGTATCTCTGATTTCATTGAAATCTGTATTCAGGAAATAGGCTACCTCTTTTCCTCTAAAATAATCTAATTCAGAAGACCATACCTGCCTATTCAGAAAGCCCAGCTCAGGTACCTCCTTACTTGGGAATTAATCCTCAGCGGAGCTTAAAGTCTTGCAAGGAAAAGAAACATTGCAAAGAACTGTCAATAAAGATTCTCAGTCATCCGGGTAGATGTTCGTCAATATATTGCCATGCCTTTTGGGGAAGAAACCCTGAGGTTGGTGTGGGAATACTTCTAAGAATTTTAAGAGTTGGACCATTCCAATGACTCTCTGCCTACTCAGATTCCCTAATCAACTTGTTCAGACTGAAGAAGCTACTTGGGTAATCAGCGAAAGGTCTCTCAAACAGGGGTGAAATCCAGCAAGTTCTGACAGGTTCTGGAGAACCGGTAGTGGAAATTTTGAACAGTTCGGAGAATTGGCAAATACCAGCTCTGGCTGGCCCCAGAGTGGGTTGGAAATGGAGATTTTGCAATATCCTTCCCCTAGAGTGGGGTGGGAATGGAGATTTTGCAGTATCCTTCCCCTGCCATGCCTACCAAGCCACGCCCACAGAACCGTTAGTAAAAAAAATTACTACAACAAAATAAATCCAATCGCCATGACTCAACTTCCAGACATTGCAACGAAACTCTGAGAGATAACTTCAAGTTGTTTTAAGAACATCTTGATGAAGTGTTCGTCCCAACTGCAAATATCTTTAAATGCCAAACTGGAAAGTTTACTACTTTAAAACAACTGGTTAGTCTAATAAAATCTACTGCCTCTTACCTCTCCCTCACCTTTTCTCTTTTTCTCTCTAGGTTCATGTCCTTTCTCCGCTACTCATTTCTGAAAAATGTCACTAGTGGAAGATAAAAAAAATAATAATGGAAACTGTGGGAGGGCAAGGAAAGGACCAGAGGCAACGGCACTCTTCAGTAGTCAAACTGAATGGCTGAACTACTGGAAGATTATTTGAAATTACCCATTTAGGCAATTATGTTCCTGTCTGCCAAGACTTATGCTGGAGTGGTAGGCCTTTCAAGTCCTTTTTCTTGTCCTATTATGACAATTTAGAAAGGAGCTAAATTTTCCATTCCGTTTCACTAGGCAGGACTAAGGTAAGACTATTTTGATTAAGTGTCTGAGCAGACTTTTTTGAACTCTATTAAATCAGAGAACAACAGTCACTGCGAATATGTGATGGCTCAGGGTCTCTCCATGGTTTTTATGCCTTTTCTTTCCTAACAGAATTCAGAAATGTGCAGCCCTACTCTAGAATACACCTTTCTCAGGATATATTTCTTAAGTGCGTGTGGGCATTGTAGAATAAAAAAAGATTTCTTCTTTGGTGTGCTCATTTAAAAAACAACAATGCCATCCTAATTTATTTTTATTTTTATAATATGCAGAAAGAAAGAATCCAGGCAAAAAGGATACCCCTGTCTATTCTATATCTATATTCATGTTACGCTGGACAATTACATTATTAGCATTCAAGACCAGTAAGAAGAAGAAAAAGAAAGAAATTAACATTTTGCCCAGTGTAAGCAATCTGCATTTTTAAATAGTCCCCCACGTAGAATTCCTATTCAGTCTGATAATGAAAGACAAGTGAACTTTTCAGACAAGATAGAAAGTGGATGTAATTCTAATTCTGTAGCATCTGTCTCTTTGCAATCAGAATATCCAATTTTTTTATCTTTCTATTAGTTTCCAGACTGTGGGAACTGTTGCATTTGGAGTGCTATGTGTCCAACAATTATCTGACCATACTGATTTCTTCCTTAAAAGAAAGATAGGCTTGCAATTTTTGCAAACTATTTTTTTTGTTCATTTAATCATGTTTGAATCTAGGTATATGATATCTCAATGCAAAATGGTATTCATGCACTTGGCGTTCTAATTCAATTTTTCATACTTCCCGATATGCCTGTACATATAATCTGGCCTATTCCAGCAACTGTTCATAATTAGTTACTCTTCATGGGGCTACCTAGACACAGTTCTTTCATTTTGTGCATAAAGCATATGCATCTCCCACATTACACAAGGTTCTTACAGCAACACCCAAAATTCATCTGCAAGTGTGCATTTCTAGCCTACACAGCCAACTTGGGGAATTGCACTACAACATATTTGAAGGACTTCATATAGTTTTGCATTAACACTCTGTCAATGTATGCTTCTCACTGAAAGAAGCTGCAAAATATATGGAACATATCTTGTGGATCAGGGGTCCCTAACCTGTGGGCCTCAGCCCACTACAAGGCCGTGACCTATTTGCAACTTGTCTGTGTGAGTTGCGAGCTGGCACATGCACCCAGCCCCACTCATGTGAGCAGTGGGCGCTGGTGCTCACAGTCCCACTTGCGCGAGTGATGGGTATGTACACCCGCCGCCTCACGCAAATGAAGCTGTGCATGCACGAGCCTGCCTCTCACACAAAACCATCTGCTCTTCCCTCCTTACCCCCCCCTCCCCAGTGCCGGACTGCCAACCTGAAAAGGTTGGGGAACGCTGCTGTAGATTACTATGTCTGCCATAATATGATGCCTACCAGTTCTATCCCACAATCAGTGCAGAGCTGTCCAGGTAAAGTAGGAATGAGGAATGAATGATCCTACAGATGTCATTGAACCGTAATTTAGTAACATCTTAACTAAGTTGAGGATTCTCTGATTTCTTATCAAATGAACTAAACAGAAGAAAATTAGTCAGCTAAAATATTTGGGGACTATCTATGTGTTCTGCCCCAGCTATGGACCCCAAAGAACGCAGCACACACAAAGTCTGTGCAAACCTTAGTTTACTAAATTAAATCAGTCTTTTTCAAATAAAGGCTGTTAATTAACTTTCTTAACAGCCTACAAGAATCCAAAGAATAAATAATCGTAATCTTACTATGGTTGGCAGACAGCCCAGAAGCAATTTGCAGGAAACTGATAAGAGAACTAAGATCAGGACGCGAAGGAGAGTGAACGAAGTTGTTCCCTGCAAATTGCCTCAGTCATCGTCCTTCCATAAATAGGCTAAGGGAGTGGCCAATTAGCCCCAAGCCTTACTCTCGAGGAGACCTCCTCCTGAGGAACCACTCCTGCCTTTTGGCAGCTCTGCGCGCCTGTGCATCGAGAAGAGGCTCCTCCTCTTCTTCCTTTTCACTTATGGAAGCTTCTGGAGGTTCTGAAGGCCCTGGCTGAATCCCCACCTCTGGCACCACATCTTCTCCAGCTCCTCATTGTCTGACTCGAGTGCCAGCTGCACAGGCTGCTGACGCAGCACCACACCAGCCTCCTCGCTATCGGAATCAGGTACTAGCTGCACAGGCCGCTGACAGGCCACAACACTATGCTGATCTTCTTCCTCTATACATCTTCCTCTCATTATATTGAATACTGATGGGAGTTGCTATCTAGGGATAGATGTGCTCCAGGAATATCACTTTATTCCAAAATATGAAAGAATTTTATAGTCAACAATCAGGCATTTTGCTTTCATAGCAAATATTCTTTCTTTCTTTCTTTCTTTCTTTCTTTCTTTCTTTCTTTCTTTCTTTCTTTCTTTCTTTCCTTCCTTCCTTCCTTTCTTTCTTCCTTTCTCTTTCTTTCTTTCTCTCTCTCTTTCTTTTCCTTCCTTCCCGCCTTCCTTCCTTCCTTCCTTCCTTCCTTCCTTCCTTCCTTCCTTCCTTCCTTCCTTCCTTCCTTCTTCAGACATTGCATGGTGCATATAATCCCTGTATAGTAGGACTAGTGCTTTGTGTTCTATTGAGAATTTTTAAGAGTGCAACCAGACTAATAGTATACTATAATTTTAATTGCTTCTTTTAATATTTGTTTCTTTTAAACAACTTTTCTTTATGATTCTTAATTATGTATGAGTTAATAAAAGTAACTTCTTGGTTTTCCTCATTAGCTCATGAAAGAAAGGGAAAGAAAGGACTAAAAGTAGGTCTCTATCCTTTCTATGTGCTTTACAGTTTTCACAATAATTCACTTTTTATCAGGCATACATATATTTGGTGCCATCATAAACTCATATGCAATATAAAAATGTTGAATTATCTTCTCTATTTAAATTGTCCCTAAAAGTATTTTCTGCAGAAATGTCTGGATGGTAAATAGAATGCAGCGTCCCACCCCTGTATCTTTGCTCACTATATTCTCATTTCTGTAAGTGAAAAGGTCTCCTGATATAACAATCTCTAATTGAGGTGACATGTAAACAGTTACAGAGTTGGAAGGGACCTTGGAGGTCATCTAGTCCAACCCCCTGCTCATGCAGGAGACCTATACTAGGGATTTGAACCACCGAACTGCCGACCTTTCTGATCGACAAGCTCAGTGTCTTAGCCACTGAGCCACCTAGCCAGGCTAAATCCCACACTGCTGGATATTGTAGATGGGAGAAGAGGGGTATCCACAGGTACCCAGGCTGACTCATGAAGGACTTTAAAGATCACAATCACCACCTTTAATGGGATCCAGAAACCACCAGGATAGCTCTCAGAGTAGAGGTGTTAGGTGGGTGCCCCAAAAATGTACTCATCATTCTTCTACGTTGAGCTTCTAGGTTGAGCTTCTGAATTTTTTTTAAAGGCAGCCCCATGAAGAACCCCGTATGATTTGGGACAGATTCATGGGTGCCATAGTCACTATAAACTCCTGAGCTATCTGCATTCTGTCTCTAAGGAAGGCAGACAGCTGTTCCTGAGAAAAATAAGCCTTGGGAACTCCACTGCCAACCTTGTATTAATGAAGGAAGTCATTTTACAGCAAGGGGAACAATGAAAGAGCAGTATTCTTACCTTATTCCTGTAGCTCAATTTTATTGAGGTAACTAAACTTAATCCAGCTCGTTTCCCCCACTCTCTCTTCTAGCAAAAGGACATCCACTCCAGCTATGGCATCATGGGCCTCACATCAGGAAGTTCTTCTCCCTCCATGGCTGATGATCTTCTGCTGGTCCCAACACTGTCTGGAGCTGCCCAAGGCAATCCAGTTCATGCCCTCTATCTTCTTCCTGTCTGCTTCAAATCATCCTCATCTGTTTTACTACATTAGAGTGTAGCCAGTAGAGCCCGAGTAGTTCAACTACTCTGTACCTTGACTTCTTAGACAGGTTTGGACATGTCTTCTTTTTCTGTATGGGCTTGATGGCATGTAATCATTCAATCTGTCAATTCAATCATAGGGTTTCTCAACCTTGGCAACTCTAGAATATTTGATTTCAACTCTAGAATAGTTGAGGTTGAGAAATACTGATCTAGACCAAAGAAGGTCCTTACTCAGTCTGATGGATAGCTCATATGAGCCAAGATCCTGAAAATTTTTCTGGGTCCTTGCATTCTCAGTACTGTTATAGTGATTGATTGTGCTATTATTATTTATGTATTTTGTTATCAAATTTGCATACCATCCACCTCCCTTCAGATGGTTGGATTCCATGTGGTAATTTTCTTTTCTCTTGTGGGACAACAAGGGAAGCTCAGTTTAGCTCACCTGGCCATCCATCCTATGGGAAGAAAATAAGGTGATCATTGGATTCTTAGGAGCAGGGAGAGGAAGTTGATTGAAGCAACAAGACTTTACTAAGCATTTGAAAACAAATGTGCATTTATTTTTCCTCAAGCCCATTTTCAAATAATCCTGTCTGTGGATTGCTTTTTGGTTCAGAGATAACTCTTAGATTCCTTTCTACAGTTCTTGGCTCATTTTGGGGCCCTCTAAATCCTAGCTGAGTGGGAAGAGGAAGGTCTATCATTTAAAAAAAAAAATCTTGGGATCCTGATCTAGATTTCTGCCACTGTTCTTATGTTTATCAGTGGGAATGATAAATAGGAAAATAGCCTAAATTGCAAATGGAAATAGAAATTTATTCTGTGAGCAGAGTCCAAAACTTCAGAATGATACACTTCAGTCTGAAGTAAGAACAGCAGAGCAGAAGAAGACGGTACTCTTCCTGGGATAGTTAAAGGCCTCCTCACTCAAAGCTTTCAATTTCATTAACTGATTAGATCAATAATATTCATCTTTGCCCTTAGGACCATAATTAATTTCATTTCATTGCTAATGGTATAGTAAGGGTATAACTGCGTTTGAATCAGAGAAGATGAAGGAGTACCTCTCCACAGATGAGAAATGATTTATACTGAGAGTTTGGCTTAGCAGGGAAATACAGTAGTTAAGTATTTACAGCTTTTCTAGGAAACACAACTGCCCAACAACACTTAGTTACCCTAACTTAATTAAACATATGGAGGGTATTTTTTTAAAAAATATTTGCATACATACTTCAAGGAACTCTGTGCTGGAATCACCTTGAATTAACCTGGCATACTTAAGGGAAATATTTCACAAAGAATTCTGGCCACGAGTATGTTAATCTTATTCACAAAATGCTTACCTGTCATTTAAAAAAAAAATAATGTTAGAGAAATGGATGAGGATATTTCCTTATGGGCCTTTTCTTTACGTGTCAATAGGTAACTTTAAAAACGATACCTATACTTTCTGATCATCAGTTTACAAGTATAGAAATAAGAATAGATTTTTTTTGTTTGAGTGGGTAGAAGGGAATATCTATGTAATTACAGTTCAAACTGATTCTTAAATCAGTCTTGAATGTGAGTATAAACTTGTTGAAAAGCTAGAAAATGTTTCCCTAATTAATTCCTTAGAGAATAATTAGTTCAGCTGAAAATATAAAATTTAAACCTCCCTGGCGGCTTTCTTTATCACTATTGTATGGAACCCTAATAAAACCACTATACTTCCTAAGAGCTAATGCACTTGTAAAATGACGAAAGCATAAAATATTTGTGCAATAACCCAGAGAATGGAGTATGAACCAAGAAGCACATTTAAATAAACATACCCGGTATAAAGAAGAATAGGGCAATATCTGATTCTGTACTTCTAGCATACTGCTTGCAATACAGAATATTTTTTCCCCAACTTTTCAATCCTTTGATTGCTGACTGGGCAGAAATGATGACTAATTTATTTAAGAGTAGGAGTGATCTAAGCCTGTAATTCTGTTGCTGTAGCTACGCTCTGCCTTTAGAAGAAAACTAGATAACCCATGCCCTGTTGAGTCATCATTTCAGGAATATTTCCTTACCTTAACAGAGAAACAGAATAACCACTGGTGGGCAAAAAACCAGAGGGAACAGAAGGGATTTCCAACTTTCTGCTGTTTCCCTATTGAGTTTCCTTGTGGAAATTGGCAGGAAGCATCAGAAATCTTCCTTTCCTTTCCTTTCCTTTCCTTTCCTTTCCTTTCCTTTCCTTTCCTTTCCTTTCCTTTCCTTTCCTTTCCTTTCCTTTCCTTTCCTTTCCTTTCCTTTCCTTTCCCCTAACCCTAACCCTAAACCTAAACCTAAACCTAACCCTAACCCTTCCACAGGCAGTTGGGGGAGGGGGAATGAGGGATTGTGAGACTGGCTGGGAAACTGTCATGGAACATTGAAAACATAGGTCACATGACTGCAGCAGCAGCCCAACAGCAGCCAGTAGCACAGGAGCAGCCACAACTTTCCCAATTTTAATTCCCTTGGGAGTCATGAGTCCTGGATTTGGGACACATTCTGTAGATTATCCCATTGAGGTAAAAGATAAAAGTAAAAGTTCCCCTCACACATATGTGCTAGTCGTTCCCAACTCTAGGGTGCACTGCTCATCTCCATTTCAAAGCCGAAGAGCCAGCGCTGTCTGAAGACGTCTCCATGGTCATGTGGCTGGCATGACTAAACACCAAAGGTGCACGGAACACTGTTACCTTCCCACCAAAGGTGGTCCCTATTTTTCTACTTGCCTTTTTAGGGGCTTTCAAACTGCTAGGTTGGCAGAAGCTGGGACAAGTAACGGGAGCTCACCCCGTACGAGGCACTAGGGATTTGAACCACCAAACTTCTGACCTTTCGATCGACAAGTTCAGTGTCTTAGGCACTGAGCCACCGCATCCCTTTCCCATTGAGGTACCTTGATTCAAAACTTGGGTGAAAATGGTGCCTCAAAAATATGATGCACCATTTCACCCAGTTAAAGGTCAAGGTTTTGGTAGTGTATAGATTGCTACTTTTTAAAAAATAAATGCCCCTGACTATTCTGGGAGCTGAAGTCCACACGTTTTCAAATTGCCCAAATTGAGAAGCTTTGAAGAAGGCAGGGATTGCCTCACGAAGGCAGGAATTGAATATGAGGTGAAGCTTTCCAACATGTGATTTCTCTCCAGACAGTGGATACCTCTTGCTTAGCTGAAGATGTAAATGCCATGTGTTTATGTGATGGTTCTCAACAAGAAATGGTGCCTTGATAGAGAAAAAGGAAGACTCTGGATCAGGATCAAAACTTAGAGGATCTAATCCTCCCACCTTTATTTATTTATTTGTAAAAGAACAACAACCACAATGAAAATTATGTTAACCCCAAATCATTCCAATTTTCCCAAAGAGGGAACCTGCAACAAAATACATTTTCTAAGGAAAAAGTAGGGGGCAACTTCGCCATCCCACTATCACATCCACTAGGCTTCACTACCATAATTAACAAAATAATAATAATACAAACACTCAATTACTTTGAAAAAACCAGCTACTTCAGTCCCTCAAATGGGAGGAAGAGTAAAAGCTTTTTTGTTGGGATTAAAACACTCACAAATCTTCCTTCCCATTTCAGTGCAGCACATCCTACAAAAGTAAGGCCTCCTGATTTCCTGAAAGTTTCCATCTCTGCAAAAATGTTGGGTATTTTACTTCCATGATTCAGCACCTTCTCACACAAACAGAGTGCCATGTTGTCAGAGCACAGTGTCTCCCGCTCCTGGCATTGAGAGAGCAGAGCCCGTGTGAGGCTCTGGTAACCATTCTTTGAAACAGACTTCCTAGAATGTGAGAAGCGTTATCTTTTGATCCAGGCAAACAAAGGCCAAGAATATGCATTTACTCTCAAAAGAAATTGCTTTAAGAGCAGGTCATTAAAAGGAAAAAGCAATCTATAGTTGGTCATTGCTTGTTTTATTGCTTTAAAACAGAAGTCCATGCATTCTAGCACTGGCGCAGCTTCTCTTAAACTACTGAGGCATACGAGAGAGGAATTTAGATCAATAGGCTCTTATTGACATAAAGCAATGCTTATATGTCTGTCATTAAACCAATGACCCCTTTTACCTAAACTGTGTATGCTTAGCTGTAGCTCCAATCAGAAAGGGAAGGAGCAAGACTGAACACAATTAAAACCAGAGCAGGAAAAGAAAAAGAGAAAAAGAGAAAAAAGGGAGAAGGTGGAAAGGAAAGGAAAGGAAAGGAAAGGAGGGGAGGGGAGGGGAGGGGAGGGGAGAGGAGGGGAGGGGAGGGGAAAGGAAAAAAGGAAAGGGAAGGGAAGGGAAGGGAAGGGAAGGGAAGGAAAGGAAAGGAAAGGAAAGGAAAAGAAAGGAAAGGAAAGGAAAGAAGGAAAGGAAAGGAAAGGAAAGGAAAGGAAAGGAAAGGAAAGGAAAGGAAAGGAAAGGAAAGGAAAGGAAACTAACCCCACAAATCAGTCAATCATTTGAATCTGCTGAGAGGAACATTTACCAACTTTATATTTACATATAGTCACTTGGAAGGCCCTGTGAACAGTGACTGCAATGGGCAATTATGAGCTAGTAAATCTTAGCTTTGGAGGGTAAACTGACCTTCAACTCTTACTCATGGCTCTGATTAAGTGGACATATTTACTTATGACGCAAGGTTGGTTTGAGCTTTGTTCAATCCCGCTTTCTCATGTTTATCACCCGATACATCTAACTGGGCTATGAAAAAACAAACCCTTCTATGGGAGGTGGTAAAAGTTAAGAAGAGATGAAAAGTGATATTTCAAATGGTAAAGGAACACAGAAAGATTTCATAAATGTTAGCAGATTTAGGAGGCCCAGAAAATGGTCTGACGTATACAGTACCAACTATGGAGATAAATTAGATTAGGCAGGATACTGCTTAGGAATCCATATGAGAGGCATGTTAAACACTTGTAAATGTAAAAAACACTAAATTCCTTGCATAAAATCTTGCATTGTTTGTGTGTCTGTGCATTTGGATTGTTAATGCCTATTTATGAATATGCTTCCCAAAGAAAACAAAGAAAGGCTAGTTATTATGAGAAAAGATGTTGCTGTAATTCCATGAAGTTCTTGGAAACTCTTCCTTTCATAGGGCTTTTGAACTCCCTCAGAATATTACTATCAAGTAATCCAAAGTATCCAAAGCGGCACTTTGCAAACCATGCAATCATAAATACAGCTAGTTCTCGTTTAGCAACTGCATTGCTTAGCAACCGCTTGCAATTACAACAGGATGAAAACATAACTTTATAACTAATTCTCACATCTGTGCAGATTCTCAGTCATCCAAGTCATGGTTGTCCCAAAGGTGCTTTTTGAAGAGTCAACTGGATTTTCTGGGGGTTTTTTTTGAAGATGTTTCACTTCTCATCCAAGAAGAGCTGAAGAAGCTTCTTGGATAAGAGGCAAAATGTCTTCAAAGAAAAACCAGAAAGTCCAGTTGCCTCTTGAAAAAGCACCTTTGGGACAACTAATTCTCACATTTATGATTTTTGCAGGTCTGTAAAGCAAAGGAAAGCTGACGTAAGATCGTAAGCCCAGTCATGGTTTCACTTAGCGATCGCTTTATTTAACGACCAGGTTGCTGATCCCAATGGTGTTCACTAAATGAGGACTACCTGTAAATGAGGACTACCTGCATTCTTCCTCAAAGTCTAACAATAGTGAGGTTTTCTAGATAATGTTGCATGGTGGCTTTGAAAGCTGCTTGGACGTGTCTGGGCTGCCAATCCCAGTGGAAGTGTTGTCTCTGCACATCAGGGATGAAATGCTCCCGGTTCGGACTGGATCGCCCGATCCGGTAGCGATGGCGGCGGGTGGTTCGGAGAACCAGTAGCAAAAATCCCTGCGCCCCACACCCCCATGCCCAGCTGAGCCACACGATCATCAGAGGCTTTTTTTTTTTTTTACTTTTAGAAGCATTTTTTCTACAACCTCTTCCAATGAAAAAATGCTTTTAAAAGTAAAAAAAGAAAAAGCTTCTGATGATCACGCTGCTCAGCTGGGATTGTCAGAGGCTTTTCAAAGCATTTTTTTTCTGCAAACTCTTGGCCGATGAGGTGGTAAAAAAAAATGCTTTAAAAAGTCTCTGACGATCCCAGCTGAGTTGCCTGATCGGCAGAGAGGCTTTTCAAAGCATTAGAAAAAATGCTTTGAAAAGTTTTTTTTAAAAAAAAGTTGGCCACGCCCACCCAGTCACATTACCCCCCCTCAAGCCACGCCCACAGAACCAGTAGTAACAAATTTTACATTTCACCCCTGCTGCACATATATACTCAGGCAGTTGGGGAAAACTTTTGACTCAGCCATACTGAAGAGGCAGCAGTTTTGATGCTTAAAGGAGGAGTGCATCCTTTAAAAATGCTTGCATAGCCTGGGCAATATATTTCGGGGAAGTTCCAAGTGGGCTACAAAGGGCCCCAGATCGCTCATTCACATGTGCATGTGTGCATTCTCTCTCTCTCCCCCCCTCCCTCCCTCTCGTTTTCTCTTTGGAACTAGGAGCTATCAGTTTGATGAGTAATTCAGTTGAAATAATGCTTCAATTACTGATGCTCATTGTATGAAAACTCAATTCCAAATAATCTGCAAAATTTTGTTTCACAGAATTACTTGTTGCTGTGGTGCCCATCGGTAGACTGCACCTTGTACGATTATCCATGTAAACATTGATTTTTTTTTTTAAAAAAAACATATGTTCTAGTCATTGTAGCTTTTACATTTGATTTATAGGTGGGGAATATGCCCATGCTGATGATGCAAAAGTGATTTAAGACTCAGCAGGGGTAAAAGGTACCATCTGGAAAAGAGCCTGTTTTTGCTTAATGCTGCCTCACACAAGAAAAAATGGTGTGAACATGGCTGGACAGCTCTTACTGCTGTAAGAGAGGCTTTGGCAGTGTGGAGATGGGGCATATCCTGAAGCAGTGGGTTATGTCTCTGTCAGAACCAGATCTGCAAGGTGGGAGAGGACCTTCCACTTTCTTTGCTAGGAAGCTCCTTCTAGTGCTGGATCTCTGCAACTCTTCCCTTTTTACTTTCCTAGAATGCTCCTACCCTGAAAATCTCCCTTGTGGCATGTTATCAAGTCTACAATCTGTTGCCTGCGGTGACACCACCTCAAGAAGCAAGAGAAGGTCTCGTGGTGGATTGGCTGACTGTAAGGTATATCTAGCTAAAATGTGAGGCTTCTCTGGCCTGCTCTGGGGAGAATCTGAGAGAGGACAGCAAAAATGACTTCATGCAGTCATGCTCTCTCACACTGAGTAACCTGATAATGTTGCTCACTAACTGCTGTAGAAAACTGGAAGGGAGGGGGGGGGGAGTGTTTGCATACTTCAAATCTCCCATTGTTGCATCATCCATTCAGTTGCCAGTATTGTTGCATCATTGTGCAATTAGCCGGATTTCCGCCAGTAGAAGTTGGCATTTTTTCTTAAATTTGGAAAAACCAAAATCATCTGGCCTTAGTTATGGGCTGGAACAAGAGGAAGCTCCTTCAAAACCAGTTGGCAAACAATCTGAAGCTGAAGTAGGGAATAACCTGTAGGTGTACCCCAACAGTTGCATAGCCTAATAGTAAACAAGTATCGGAGGGGAAAAAAATAGAAAAGTTTCCTCTAGTTTAACTGTTACAAACATGTATTTCATGTCTAATTCTCTCTCTCTCTCTCTCTCTCCAAATTACTCTTTCTGAAAATGCACAATTACACAAATTAGAAGCCTTCCAAAGAGCCTGTTTGTAATGTTTACAATGTAGTATAATTGTGACAAATGCTTTAATTGTTTCCCACTGATAGCAGGCCTCGTTCTGCTTTGTGAGGGCAGCTCAGCCTGCATTTTTAAAGGTAATGTGTATACTTGTGTTAAAGATTTATTCTTTCCCTCAATGCCAGAATCTGCCAATCTGCTTTCTGAAAAGATTACTGCCAAGTTGCTTGACTAAATTATAAATTAAAACATCTGTATTCAGTTCTTCATAAATGAAGGCTCCAACACTGTGAGTTAATCTATTCCCACTGATTCTTGTCTGGAAAATAAATGTTCCATTTATTTTCATTCAGCGCTGAATGGAAAGAAGAAAAATGAGAGGCAAGAGAAGACAATTGCTATTAAGAGAACTACTGTACCTGCTTTTTAGCCTTTAGAGTTTAACTAATTCTCTTGTTTGACAGTTGATGTGGCCAATTTGGTTTCCAAAGGCTTCTCAATATTTCTGCTATGACATTTTGCCCAAGTGTGAAGTGAGTTATAATTGCATACACTCCTTTGCTAGCTGTTGGTGTTGGCCCATAATTTGCTAATCCAGATTCCCTGGGGTACCAGGGATGGGCAATTTTGCCCCCTTTCCTCCTCCTTTTCTTACCCAAATGCCAGCGATTCATGGCTAGATGTACCACACTGGACAGACACATCATTTTGCAATGCAAACAAGGAGAGCAAGAGAGCAGTACAAAAGTTTAAAATGAGGAAGAATTGGTGTAAAACCAGCCCCCAGGATAGTAGGATCGGTTTATTGACTATTGATAGGTTTCTAAATCCAATTTAAAGTTGAGGTTTTGACTTAAATTGGGGGAACCAAATGCTTGGGGGAACCAAGCAGCCCATGTGTGTCTCCCAGCCCATGTGGGGGACACATGTGCTGGGCATGGAAATCTGCCCAGCCTGTGTGTGTCTATCTTAAGGGAAGGTTTAGGGTTTGCTTCTTGCATCAAATCAAAGAGATGTAGACTTGGAGATGTCTGCTCTCTACAGTGGCCCCAACCTTTGGAACCTCTTCCAAAGTATTGTTTTCTTTTCTATGTTGGCTTTCTGCAGCTACTGAACAAGGATATGACCAATTTTATTTATTTGTTTATTTATTTATATTTGTTGGGCATTTCATTACTTTTAAAAAATATGTTTTATTATTGCTGGTGTTGATTGATCACGGGTGGGCTGCCTTATTTTTGTGATGTATCATATATATTTATTGCTGAGAATGAGCTTGAAGCAATTGAGTTCTGCATTTTTATTGTTATTATTATTATTGTAAACTACCTGGATCATATGAGCTGGAAATATATAAGCATTGTAAAGCAAATAATTAAAAACTGTTGTTATGCTTACTCCCAATATACTGTATTAAATATTTGACCTCTTCAGTCACATATTTTTTCTATCTGGACTATCTCAGAGTTAAACAAAGATTGCTGGGATTGCACTGGCAAGTTATAAATCCAGAAGTTATAAATGGAAGGTTAATTTCCTCCAAGAATCTGAAAATGTATCATAGCCTAAATCCCACAAATACAAACCTTGAGCCTTTTCCCACTTCTGGAAGGAATTGTTCATCTACTCACCCTTGAGTTATCAGAAACTATACCCTTAGTAAAATTTATTGTCCCCATTGCTGATCTCTCTTCTTCTTCTTCTTCTTCTATTGCCCCATTCCCAATCACTGCAGTTCCCTGAGGATGCCTCTGGTGATTGAGTCTTATAGATTTTAAAGCTTGTCTGGGGATGAGAATAAAGACAATATTGTGGGGATGATGCAGAAAAAAGAAATTGCCAGGACATGCTGCCTAGAGTCACTTCATAGTGAGATGGGCGGCATATAAATTTAATATGCTACATATATAGTCTATTATAGAGAGATGATAGAGGCAGATAGAGATGATAGAGATAGATAGATGGAAGATAGATGATAGAGAGAGAGAGATTAGAACTAGATAGATGAGAGAGATAGAGAGAGATTGATACAGATACATAGAGATGGATTGATACAAATGGATTGATAGATACAGAGAGAGAGAGAGAGATGGATGGATGGATGGATGGATGGATACAGATGGGTTGATACAAACAGATAGAGATGGATTGATACAGATGGATTGATACAGATAGATCGATAGATGATAGATAGATAGATAGATAGATAGATAGATAGATAGATAGATAGATAGATAATGCCTGTGCAGATATTGGGTGCAAGTATGGGAAAGTTCTAAATTTGTAACTCCATTTACACAAGAATGAGTGAGTCCCAGCATTTGCCAATGTAGCAGTTTGAAAGCATATAAATGCAAATAAATGAATAGGTACCACATATAAACATGCAGGAAGGTAACAGCATTCTGTGTTTTGCCGTATGCTTTGTGCTGTGGCGTGATGTCATACTGGCCACATGACTGCAGAAACGGCTTCCGGCAATGCTGGCTCTTTGACTTAAGAAATAGAAATGAGCACTGCCCCCTAAAGTCAGTCACGACTAGTGGGGTAAAACCCTCAGGGACACCGTTACCTTTACCTTTTTGTGCTCAGCTTCTTGTTTATACAGCACATTCCCTTTCAACATTCAGCTAACCTTTTCCTGACATTTATTGCAAAAGAACTCTATTTTACAAGCAATATTTTAATCATGTAGCTATTGTCCCTCTTTTTTCATATTTATTTCTATATATAAATATATAGTAACACTTGAAATATATTTAAGAGCCTGTATTCAGTTTGCTTATTCATAAATGTTACATTACGCTTACTGCTCTGCTGAATCCATAGCTGTTAGTATCACAAACCATTTCTTATGTGACTCTGTATCCTGATGGGAAACCCAGTTCTCTGACATAATGGAATTAATTAAATCAATAACTTTTGCCAGTGTCTTGGGCAGATGAATTCTGCACAAACTTACTGATATTCCTTGTATTCCTAATCCCAGAAAAGAAAGATATTGTCCTCCAGATGACAACTTTCTAGGTGGGGTATGAAGCTTTAAGCAAGAGTGGGGAAAATTCATTAACATTCAGATTACATGTCATTTTGATTCACACTCTGTAAGGAAGCTAATTTGAACTGCAGCCAGCCTTGCAGTGTGATGACAACACAAGATGTTCCCCTAACACTCCTTTGTTACTAATGATTCTTTGAATGGCAGCTGTACTTTCTGAGCTCAGTGTGATACTTCTAATACCATCTAACTAGCCTTGTGTATCACCTGACAACACCATGCAATGTGAACCTAAGCACAGCACAGTTGTAAACTTTGACTTACCCAGCACCTACCATTTCATATTCTGGATGTGGCTGAAAGTCAAATATGCTTAATGATAGCCCTATCAACGGTTACCATCTCCAGAAGATTCTCATAATTGCTGAGAAAAGAACCACAGCAAATAAAATGATCCGAAGTGTTTGAACAGTTCTTACCCTTTGAATTTCCTTATCTCTTTTCCCAAATAGTATCCGGGTACAATTCTCTGGTTGCAGGATATAAGATTTTGATCTATCTACAAAACATCCAGCTGATAATTTAGCACAGACAATAGATAACTGCAGCCTTTGTGGAAAAGAGAAAGATCAAAAGAACCACTCTACAGAGTAAGAATGGTGAACTTGTGCCTCTTTAGAACACCAACTCCTTAATGTTGTCCATTTTGGCAGATTTTTCTGAGAGTTGTACCTTGGCAAACCACCAAGAATACTTCCACCAACACTGACAGGGCAAGCCACTAGTAAACTGCATTGAAAGAAAGCAACCCCACTCCCTTTTAGTACTGATGATGTTACCTGTTCATCTGCAAGAATACATCTGCAAGAACACAACCAAGCTCAGAGAGTACCAAGGATGCCACAGAGACCCAGGAGTTCCCCACTTTGTTAAGGAGGTGAAGAAAAATGTTCTTGATGATACATGCCATTCAAACAGGCTTGTTGTAGATCTCATGTTGCATATATTGTAGCTCCAATTCATTTGACCTTTAGAGCAGGTAAATAATACATTTTTGCTGTGATCCGATCTCTTTTTTGTATATGTGGGGTAGTGTCTGGGATGAGCCACTAACACATCCAGTCCACCAGCAAACTAAAGGAGGCCATCTACTTAGCATCTCTTGATAAAACAATATGAGCAGCTGATATTAGAATCCCTGCATTAAAGAGTTGGAAGGAGCAATTAAGTCCAGCTTTCGGCTCAGCATAGGAACCTCAATCAAAGCACCCCTGATAGATGACTGCCTAGCTTCCATTTGAACACATCCACTTTGACAAGACTGTTGACAGCCTGAAATTGTGCACAACCCAGATAAGTGTTTATTGCTCTGACGAATCTCAGCTTGCTTCCTAGGTTCTTTATGCACATTCCATATTGAAGAGGTGGTTTAATTTTGCTGATCCTCTCTTGTTCTTTTTTATGTAAATGTCCATAAACCTTTTTCTGTGGGAACAAGAATTTTTACATAATAAAAGCACCCAAGTAAATCTGTGGTTACCGGCACAGAGCAGAAAATTTATCCATTTTGTGTTATGATTTAATTTTAAAGTCTGGATGTCTTAAAATGCATTTGTTACATCTGACCTACTTTTTAAATCTTTAATATTTCAGTTTGGATTTGTTCACAACATGGTGCTTGAAGATATGCCCACTCTCCAGCCAGACAGGATTTAACTAGCAATTTTATAGATCTGTGCAGGGAAAATAAAAAGACCACAACTTGATTCTGTCTCATTTTCTGAATCTGAAATGTTAACTGTATTGATATTTCTGCTTCTTCTAATCCTTCATTTGCCATTTTTAGGTGTCTGAAAACAGAAGGGTTTGCCTGCCCTGAGACGAGCAATTCTACTTTTTCACACTAGTTTATTGCTTAATTTGATGTTTCCAAATGCAGACAGATGTCTATTACTTCTTAATTATTTATATATCATTAAAGAAGGAGTTATTAGGAAATACGTCAATTTTTTTCTCTTTTTTCAGTGGCCTGGGGAAAAAAAATAGGAAGCAGGAGATGCATTTTGTACAAAGTGGTGGTGGGGTTTTTTGGTTTGGGTCTTCAGATTGCATCTGGGTTTCTTTCAGATCTAGCTGATCTCGATTCTACAAATTAAATAAATAAACCAGTAAATTAAATATAATTGATATCAGTATATTTTCAGTTTAATGTGCATAATAGCCTCATAATCTTTAATATCAAGGAATAAAATGATGTCATGTATCTTTATATATGATTTTATATATATAGTCATATTGGTTTCATGTTGGTCTAGTTGGGGAACATAGCAGTAGGGGTGAAATCCAGCAGGTTCTAACAGGTTCTGGAGAACCGGTAGCGGAAATTTTGAGTAGTTCGGAGAACCAGCAAATACCACCTCTGGCTGGCCTCAGAGTGGGGTGGGAATGGAGATTTTGCAATATCCTTCCCCCAGGAGTGGGGAAGGAATAGGGGTTTTGCAGTATGCTTCCCCTGGAGTGGGGTAGGAATGGAGATTTTGCAGTATCCTTCCCCTGGAGTGGGGTAGGAATAGGGATTTTGCAATATCCTTCCCCTGCCATGCCCACCAAGCCACGCCCACAGAACCGGTAGGGAAAAAAAATTGGATTTCACCCCTGCATAGCAGGATATGTATGACTTGGTGCTGATTTTTTAAAGACATGCCACAGTGCATAGCAACATTGTCTGCACTAGGAGAGTAAAAAATTTAACATGGAAATCATGACCATATTATCATCTTTGATACTCCCCATACCCCCACCCCAGTATCTGCTGCTGTGTGCAGTCTTAAGGATAAATGTAAGAACCAAGAAAAATGGAGCTGAAGGTAATATGGAAAGAAACTCTATCGTGTTGGCACCAAGAGGAGAAAGACAAAGATGGTCAGCGTTCAATTTAAATACAAAATTTGCACTTTGAAATGACATATATCAAAGAGGTTATTTGGTGTAGTGATGAAGGTCCTGGCCTAGAAATTAGGTGACAGTGAGTTATTGGCCTCCCTTCTGGACGGAGGTTGGCTGGGTGATTTTGGGTCAGTCACTCTCTCTCAGCTCAGCTGTTTTAACTGTGCTGATGATATACACTTTATAGTGAAAACAACGATGCTCGTTCTAAATTTGAATATTGAGTATATGCCAATTTGTCAAGTGAATATTGACAGACTATCGGTGGTGGTGGTAGAAGCCTGCAGAGGCAAATAGGGAGGAGCAGAAAAATGAGGAAAGATATGTAGAAAACATGATAACAGCAGATATATCATCCACAGCCAACATAAACAACCAACATCAGGTGCAGAAGATGTTGTGGATACGCACAGTGGGCTGCATCTCAGATCTGGAGGCCACAGGATGCCCACAGTTATGAAAAGAAGCTAAAATTGTACATTTGCCAGAGTTGAACTTGTGTGCAGATTAGCTTCCAGGAATTGTATTTGTGAAAACCAGTATAAGGAATTCTGGAAGGTTTCCATTAGCTGACAATCACCTTGCGATGGCCACTCTTACTGTATCCCAGAAATCGTCTTGGCCAGCTTCTACCAGCTGCACAATAGTAGAGCCTCCTCCCCATTATTCAAAATGATAGCTGCTTCCTCAAACTCAAAGAGTTGAGCTGCTCCGTAAGGCAACAAGTCCAACCCACCAACTATTGCTCAACAAATTATAGGCCAAGCATTTTTGTTACAAACTTCTGGATTGGATGGTCCAAGAGAGACTTTTAGCCACAAAACAATCTGGCTTCAGATCAGGCTATTCAAAGGTGGACTAGTGTTAAAATCTATTTCTACTGATCAAGAAATACTTTAGGGGATCTTGGTCAATATGAAGGCAGCCTCGGACCTCATTCCTTTATCTTCAGGCCGCCTGTCCTTTGGCTGATAATGATGATCCACGAAGGCAACTCTGTGCACATTAAATATACTCTAAATATATTTAGAGTTAGAATAGAGTAAATATACTCTAAATATACACAAAATGGCAGGCTGAGGACCTCTATTCCTACACACAAAGGAATCAAGCAGACTTCCTTTTGACTCTCTTTATATTTAATTTTCATATCAATGACATTGTACAGATCTTCACCACATGGGCATTTCATCCCTGACTCTAGCACACAAAACAATTCCCACATTTGGACTATTATAACACACTTCACACTGCCCTTGAAGAGCATCCAGAAATTCCGCTGGTGCAAAACACAGCAGCACAGGTAAGTTATGTGGGTTCCAAGAATGATACACGTTACATCTCTGCTCCATGAACTGCATTGGTTGCCAGTTTCTTCCGGGTGCCATTCCAGATGCTCGTTTTGGAGCTGGAAGTCAATTATTTCAAAACAAAAGTGGTTGCATTTTCCAAGGGTTAAAATACAAGCCCACAAAGTTGGAAAATTAACAACTAACCAAATTGTACAGACCTTGAAATATCTAGTCATCTTCTTCCGCTTTGTGGAAACCCTAAATTAGCCACGCTCCATTCAATGGCAAAAATCCACCATAGTAATTACTGAATCTGCAAGCTACAAGATCACAACTGTTTCAAGTAGAACTGAAAGGCTTTAAAGTCAAAATGTGAATCCCCCTTCTTTACAGTGCTTGGCTGTACACATATGAAAACCTATCTGCATTAAATTCAATTCAATCTAATTTCTGAGAGCCCTGCTTTGTGCATCACTGGCTGAAATACTGCTGAAGCAAGTTGCGGGGGGGGAGAGAGGAGGAGGGTGCTTAGCTCAGCTTATCCTGGCTGACAAATTCACCTCCCCTTGGAAGAGGCAAATAATTGCTGAACGCTCACTGCACCTTCTGTTTATGATGGGATTACCACAAGCCATGGCTGAAGCCAAGCCAAGTGTATTTAATTCAATCCTACAGCGGGACAGAGCCTGACACCACCCTGCATTGTTTTCGCCAGCACTTAAGATGCCATTCCCAAATCTCTCTGCCCCACATAGAAATGCATTCACCCTGCTGAGCTTCGGCACTCGACCTTCAAAGTGCATGGAGGGGACATCTAATAGCACCCCTTTCCCAGCATGTTTTGAGGGTGAGGCTGTTGCACCTGAGCTGCCCCACGAAGCACACCTGGCGCTCAGAGTTCTAGTCTCTCCCTTATCAGCAGATGCTTGGACTGGTCTCAATCTGATCCGGTGCTTTTTTCACTGTTAATGTGGCATAATTCTCTGCCGTTAACAGATGTAACATGAATGGTTTTGGTTCTAGTCCATTCTGATTGATTCTCAATGCATCACATACATAATTTACCTCATATCTATGTGTCTGTCTGCCTGCCTGCCTGCCTGCCTGCCTACCTACCACCTATCTATCTATCTATCTATCTATCTATCTATCTATCTATCTATCTATCAATCATCTATCATCTATCTATCTATCTATCTATCAATCATCTATCTATCTATCTATCTATCTATCTATCTATCTATCTATCTATCTATCTATCTATCTATCTATCTATCCGGCCAGCCATCTTTGTCTTTTAGCATTTAACTTATTGTTTACGTATTGGTGTATTTATCTCACACCTTTATTATTTTTACAAATGACTCAAGGTGGAGAACATCTCCCACACTCCTTCCTCCTCCTATTTTTCCCACAACAACAATCCTGTGAGGTGGATTGGACTGAGAGAGTAACTGGCCTAAGGTCACTGAGGTGGCTTTCTAAGGCTAAGGTGGGATTTGAATTCACAGTCTCCTGCTTTCTAGCCTGGTGCTAGAAACTAGAACAAACTGGCTATTGTCATTAGCTTTTATCTGATCTATTAATTGCTAGTTATTTGCTTGTTTTATGGGTCTCCAACTATATAGCAGACTGAAAATAAAATAAATAAACAATATGCTTGTGGGAAATTTAAAATGGCAACTCCTGGCTATAGAAAAAGGCTGCAGCAGGTTGTGTGAAACAATGACACAATATAGCTGGAACGTCACTTTATATATATATATATATATATACATTGAGGACAAATACTCTTTGCTATTACAGCAGCTTGATATTTATAAATGAATTTACAACCATTCATTGTTGTAAGAATCCTTATAAGAGGCTGTGTAAAGAAGAGGAGTCTGGGAATAATGGATTGAACCCTGGGCCACAACGGGGAATTTACAAGCAGGATGAACCTCCAATTCTCCTGTTTTTCTAAAATACATATTAAGCACGAGCTTCATCAAAATAACAAGTGTTTGTAAGCTCATATATCATGCTATCACTTCAGCAATGACATAATGGTGAGTGAAGCAAACAGATGGGGGCAGGAAGAAACAGATAACAGTAATTTAAGCATGTTTTTCCTCGGCTGTCTCACCAGAGAGACAGGTAATCTCACTGGGTAGAGTTTAGTCCTAATTAGAGTAATGTCAGTGGAACAGTTATTGTCACAATCAGGGGCACTAGCAGACAGGCGGTGGGTAAGAACAGGCTATAAAAGAGATGCTTCACATAATCAAGTCCCCAGAGGTTCAGATGATCTTGGTGCTCTTTCGAAAATTGCCCTTTTCATTGACAATCAGATCTCAAGCCCATCTCTCCCCTCCTTCCTCTCTCTCTTCCCACCCCCTTCCCAAATACCTTTAGTTTACTTGGGCTAGGATATGGCGGCGTTCTGCTTCTAGAAAACGAGAAAGAGAGATCGAAAAAGAGGAGAAATGCTTCCTTTTCCATTGCATGACTACATTTTAACATGAAAGTCCATGCATGGAAAGAGGAGGCCACCAGCACCAATCTAGCAATTGACACAGCGAGCTGAGCAGGAAGGGTGCTCTATTCTCCACCCCTCAGCCTAAATGCTGTGCTGTGGTCACCTGGCAAAGGTGAGCAACTAAAAGCCAGGCTAAGAATGAAAGGCAACTTGCAAGACACTAACTAGCTCAGACACAAGACGAAACTTGTATCATTTGGTTTTGCTATCATATGGATTATCAACCATGGCTGTGGCTTTTGTATAATTATCATTCTACCCATAATAATGCAGCATCTCTGAGCATTGTATATATCAGCATATATCAGAAAGCTTTTAGCAGGCTCAGGAGAATCTGAAAATTTATGTATTTTTCTGTGCTCAGGAAAACATGTAATGTAACGAAACAAAACGAAACGAAACATAACGTAACAATATAAAATAACATAATACAATACAATGCAACGTGATGCAGTGCAATGCAATGCAATGCATTACAATGTAATACAATATAATACAGTACAGTATCAACATAACCACAATAGGGAATGGGACTGGAATTTCAATCATAGTTTGTTTTGGTCATAAGTTGAGTTGAACCTAATCTTACAACAATTTTTATAATGGTCACTAAGTGACTCACGATGTTGTTAGGCAAATCTAGCTTCTTCAATGGATTTTTTGGGTCATTTTTTTCCTGGAAATTGTCAAAACAGGTCACAAATCACGTGTCTGCAGGGGTAATGTGATGGTTATAAGTGCGAATACAGGTCATAAGTCACTTTTTTCAAGGCCATCATAACTTTGAACCATCATTTATTCACAAGTCAAGGTCTACCTATATGTGTGTGTGTGCGTGTGTGTGTATGTGTGTGTATTACACATTCATATAGGCAAAGAAGCCTATAATATTTGTGACCACCATCTTAGTTTTGTTTAATGCCATCCTGGATACCCATATAAATGTGAGAGAGTGAGACAAAGAGATAATGAAAAGTCTTAGAAGAGATAATAAAAAGCAATTCAGCGAGTACTGAGCTTGTAGAATAGCTGCTAAATGTGAACTACAGACGTGGAGTAAACATAGAAAATAAAGACTCAGATTTTGTACCTCTGATTTGGACAGGATGAAGCTGTTTAAGTCAATGATCTGAGAACAGAAAACAGCTTCTAACTGTTTAGGCCTTTTCACAATTCAGTTGACACATTTTCAGGAAAAAAGGCAGGCGGTGTTCCTGAATATAACCAACTTAATAGGGGTAAGAGTTCCTTAGTGAGAGATAAGTTGTTTCTTCCAACGTTTATGGGACTGTGAACCCACCACAAATTCCAACGTGGGCACGTACCCATACAATACCACAAATTCTGAAGAAGTTCTGATTTCAGCCATTTGCAGGAGACTTGTCCGCCCTTCCATCCCTCCCTCCCTCCTTCTCACTGCTGTTGGTCATCTCCAGCTATGGACTGAAGTTCTTGAGGAAGAATGTTTGGACTAAAAAAGCTGAAAGGTTTATTCACCTCTCCACCAAGGACCCTGGCTTGCTAGGGCTGTTCAGGACTCCATGAATTGGAATGAGGATATTAAGATAGGACAAAGCAATTCCCAAACTCTTGCTACTCATGTAGTCTCCCTGCTACTGGGCCACTTAGGATATCATTATTTAAACTTTTCATAAAATTAACATCCTAGCCTGTTCAGTTTGATTCTATTTAAGATTAGCTCCCAGTAGACTAGCTGAGCAGTCCTTGTGCAGCACACTCTGTCACATAAAGAAATTAGTGTTTAGAAAAGCCTTGAGATTTCCCTTCCAAATATTCAATCTTTTCTCCTGCCTTAAAAAGTAATCTACCTTGATATCCAGAGTGCCTCCTTGCATGGAAAGCCCTGTGTTTTTATTTAGACAAACATTGATTCTGGCCACCTGGCTGGCCTATTCCGAAGCAGGCAGGGAAGGCTGGCATTGCAAACAGAATTTTCCAAAGTCACTGAGTAGTGTTGTTGTCCAGTGGAAATTATAAACGAGAGAGATCATTTAATGATGAGGTTTTGTTTTCTTAAGCCCGCTTTTGGGCTACAGGTCTGGTGGAAGTTATAAATTTTAGCAGCCAGGACTAAGCTGTATCTAGCTAGAAAAACATAGAAAGGAAGCAAGCACGGATGTTATTTTTAGACCAGTTCCATTTTATGCAAATATTGCCATTTATTTAGCCTTTGGGGAAGGGAAGAATAGAGCAAGCTGTCCATGTCATGTTTGTAAGGGCAAAAGAGTAAAAGTAGAGACAGGAAGCATCTCTATCTCAGCACCAAGCAAAGAAGCAACCACATACTTGCTGAGTATTAATTACTATTATTTTTAACCCATCCTTAGGCAGCGTTTGTCTCAAAGGCGATAATTAAAACGCAGCACATATAATTCTAACAAGGGAGCATTTGGCCAACTTTCTTTGAACTTGGAAGCTGAGCATGATAGGACTGTGTAGTACTTGAATGGGAGATCCATCGAGAATCCCTGAGAAGTCAGAAAGCATTCTGGAAGAAAGCAGTGCCAAGTCATTTTGTTACTGTTGTCAAGAAAAAGGCATGGTTGTGTCCACAAAGTCCCCAGGAATGGAAGGAAACATTAACTTGATGTCCATCCCATGTAACATCCTTCTAAAAGCCTCTCAAGGAGGCCAGAGGGATCAACTGAACATTACACAATCACAACTACCTAATATTGTGCAAGGCCATTTTCCAATTCCCTTTCCATGCAGTTTTCTAACAATGTAAGATTATATCAGGCCCTGAAGTCCTATAGGAAAGCCACTGCCTCATAGGTCAGGACTACTTTTATTGTAACAGTTACAGTAACAGAATATTACAAGCCTAAATAGGCTTCCCCCGTCCCTCCTTTTATCTCTGTGTGAAGTAGGAAGAATAGAATAGAATAGAATAGAATAGAATAGAATAGAATAGAATAGAATAGAATAGAATAGAATAGAATAGAATAGAATAGAATAGAATAGAACTGAACTGAACTGAACTGAACTGAACTGAACTGAATTTTTTATTGGCCAAGTGTGATTGGACACACAAGAAATTTGTTTTGGTGCATATGCTCTCGGTGTACATAAAAAGAAAAGATACGTTCGTCAAGAATCATAAGGTACAACACTTAATGATAGTCATAGGGAACAAATAAGCAATCAAATCATATTAGGAAACAGTCAATATAAATCGTAAGGATACCAGCAACAAGGTTACAGTCATACAGTCATAAGTAGGAGGAGATGGGTGATACGAACAATGAGAAGATTAATAGTAATGCAGCCTTAGTAACTAGTTTGACAGTGTTGAGGGAATTGTTTCTTTAGCAGAGTGATGGCGTTCGGGAAAAAACTGTTCTTATGTCTAGTTGTTCTGGTGTGCAGTGTTCTATAGCATCGTTTTGAGGGTAGGAGTTGAAACAGTTTATGTCCAGGATGTGAGAGGTCTGTAAATATTTT
This sequence comes from Pituophis catenifer annectens, assembly GCF_029215685.1. NCBI lineage: Eukaryota > Metazoa > Chordata > Lepidosauria > Squamata > Colubridae > Pituophis > Pituophis catenifer. The sequence goes on from NW_027256881.1 coordinate 131,978,290, forward strand.
CACAGCCCTCTTTTTGACTCGTACAGTATACAGGTCCTCAATGGAAGGCAGGTTGGTAGTAATTGTTTTTTTCTGCAGTTCTAGTTATCCTCTGAAGTCTGTGTCTGTCTTGTTGAGTTGCTGAACCAAACCAGACAGTCATAGAGGTGCAGATGATGGACTCAATAATTCCTCTGTAGAACTGGATCAGCAGCTCCTTGGGCAGTTTGAGCTTTCTGAGTTGATGCAAAAAGAACATTATTTGTTGTGCTTTTTTGATGACGTTTTTGATGTTAGCTGTCCGTTTTAGATCTTGCAATATGGTAGAACCTAGAAATTTGAAGGTCTCTATTGTTGATACTGTGTTGTATAGTATTATAAGAGGTGGTAGTATGGGAGGGTTTCTCCTAAATTCCACCACCATTTATACGGTTTTGAGTGTGTTCAGTTCCGGATTGTTCTGGTCGCACCACGAGGCTAGTTGTTCAACCTCCCGTCTATATGCGGATTCATCATTGTCTCGAATGAGACCAATCACTGTTGTGTCATCTGCGAACTTCAGTAGTTTAACAGATGGATTGGAAGGAGCTTGTCTGAGACATTTTCACAAGGTATTTTCTTGGCTCAGGCTCAAGGCACACTTATCTGTTGGTGATCACCTTTAAAGCGCTCCATGGCTTAGGGCCGGGGTACTTACGGGACCATCTTCTGCCACCAATTGCCTCCCACCAGCCAGTTCGCTCCCACAGAGAGGGCCTCCTCAGAGTGCCGTCGGCCAGACAATGTTGGCTGGCGACCCCCAGGGGGAGAGCCTTCTCTGTGGTGGGACCTACCCTCTGGAACAATCTATCCCCAGAGATACGAGGGATCCCAGACCTCCGGACTTTTCGTTGGGCCCTTAAAACCTATTTTTTTTTCAGTTAGCCGGGCTGTCCTGATTTTATGGTGGGATTTTAAAATTTGAAATTGGTTTTTGAATTGAAATGTTTTAAATTATGGGCCAAACTTTATTTAATTATTTTAAATCTATTTTAACTTTTGTGTACAAATGTTTTATTTTGGCTGTTCACCACCCTGAGTCTGAAAAGAGAAGGGCGGTATAGAAATCTGAAAAATAAAATAATAAATAAATAATCTGATTGCTGCCTTTGTAAAGGTCCTTCAAGGCCATTCCATCTGGCCTTTACAGATGGGTCAGCTCCTTCCCAACCTTCCTGAGAGACTTTGAGCAAGTATACTAGAGACTTCAGGGAGATGGAGGTCTGTTGTTGCATGAATGCCTCTTTCCTTTGGATCGGATATCACTGCTTGTACACAAATGTACAGGGACAGACTACCTAAATGTAAGGAGGGGCACAGATTCTTTAATAAGAAGAGACTCTATATCAAGGCTAGCTTTTAAATATAACACACCAGTTAGGTTTTTGTTTTATTTTTATTATGTATTATGTTCTTTTTATTGCTTTTAAAATTGGTTGTACTTGTATTTTTGTTTATTTGGTTTTATTACTGTATCTTGTCTAATGCTGTAAGTTCTTTTCTTTGAAGGATAGAATTACTCTTCTCATTCTCAGTTGTTCCCCATTTATATCATTTTGATTCTGATTAAATGTCCCGGTTTGTATTTCTGATTCTGATTTATTTCTTATGCAAGACAAACTGACTAGATATATCCTAACTCAGGGCATGTGACCTGAAACCTCTTTCCCAAGGCTGGAGGGTTCAATACTTATGATCCTGCATCATAAAACCGGAAGGCTGACTCATGTGTGGTTGCTTCAGCTTCTGAGGTATGCTTGCTTCCATACATCATAGCGTTTTACAAAGCATTTTACTCTGTGAAATTCCCATAGGACACATTCTGGAATGTGGTTAGCTCATGGTGGTAAAAAAGCTTTATCGTCACTCATCCATTATAGGGCAAGAGATTTATGTTCAGTTTGGAGAGCGAGATGAGTTCCAGCTCAGCAACCAATTTTACTGAAAAGCTATTTTGTAAGTAAGAGGAAAAGGATATGGGGAAGTTGCATTCATGTTCTCTTCCCACGTTTCTTGCCCAACAAGGGGCATATTATATTAATCAAGTGATCTAGTTTCTCCAAGTCCTATTAATCCTCAAGAGGAGGCAACTTGGCACCTCCAATTGTTTTGGTCTACAGTGATGGCATCAATATAATCAGGACAGGGATAATGCCTGTATGTAATGCCTGTCTTGGGGCCCATAAACCTTCAATATTTGAAGCCAACCAACCAACCAACCAACCAGATTTGCTACTAGAGAGAAGAATCTACACATTTTGTACACTCTATTTGTACAGAGAAGAATCTACACATTTGCTTAAGGTGGCACTGTGGCTGTGGATGGAGTGAGAGAGGGCCTCAAAGTCTATGGACTAGGGTGACTACTAGTGCTCAGCAAGATATCTCTCTGTCTCTCTGTCTATCTGTCTGTCTCATCTATCCTCCTCCTCCTCCTCTTCCTCCTCCTCCTCCTCCTCCTCCGGAATCCCTGCTACAATATGATAACTTATTCTGTCATTTAAAGAGCAGCCTCAAATTTCTGCTGCATTATTCCATCCAAAGAGTAGCATGTTTGTAGCCACTAACTTCTTTCCTACAGTAGTAACTAATTTTGCTATATATGTCCTCAATGGAAAGGTTTGCCTTGGGGCTCAGATGGTTTTGGACAATCATAATAAATTGAAATTGGGTGCAGATGGCTCCACTTATGATCCTGGACAGAATTTCCACAATTGGGCATGTTGGTAGGGCGGATGGAAACCCAAGAACAGAACATGAAGGGAGCACAAGAGGGCCTAACCGAGCCTTATTCCTATCCTATTCAGAGGTTCAAGTTTATTTGAGTGTTTCTTCAGGAGAGAAGCACAGAATGCAGTGAAATTCCAACAATTACAAAGCACAGGCATAGCTGCCATTTCTGAGGCAGCTTATTTGTGCATTCCAGTCCATTCTGCAAGGCTTGCAGTGAATTCTCGAACAGATTGTGTCCGTTGTCTGCCAAAAGGACAAGCAGTGATGCGTCTGCTTGTCTGTCTGATTTGTGTCAAGAATTTTACATTCCTTAAAGAAAAAAAAGGGGACAAGCTGCTGATGTATTCAAAAGTGCAACTTAGCTTTCCAATTTGGTTCTGCACATTCAGTTTTGGTTTTGCTTGAGTAAAATATACCTCTGGAAGTATGATTATGAGCTAGAAATATTGGACATTTTCATTCCAATTGGATCCCAGAAGACCATCACATTTCATAGATTCATCTCTGTCACCAAAACCAAAGGGGGCTACAAGTGTTAGATTTTTGACTGCGTCCTCTATCATCCCCAAAATGTATCCAGCGGCTAACAATATTATTTCAGCCATTTTTCATAGAGAATTTGTATATAAAATCTGGGCTTTCTGGGAAAAAAGAGAAGGTGCTTCACGGTGAATTTTTAGCTTTTCCATGGCATTAGGCAAGTGGCCCTTGCAACTCTAGAACAATGCCATGGCTTCTAATCAAAATATCCTGAAATGTGGCTCTCCAAGTATCTCACACTACTCAGGGAGAGCTTTCAGAAAGAATTATCCACCACAGTTGTCTTTCACAGAAGTCCAACCGGGAGTTAGTTATTTAAACCTCAGATAGAAAATAAAAGATGACACTTCGAGATACATTATTCCAGGGGGTCAAGTATCAGGAAGATGGTAAGAGAGATGACAGGAAAGCTATCACTCAGGACTGGGTAGTGAATTGCAACAGCAGGATAATAAAAGCTGAGGGAAATTGACCATACTAGAGAGCCCTTAAACATCAGCTCCACAGCCTGGCAGTTTGCATCAAGTCCTTAAAACAGTTTAAGAAGGAAAAATGCATTTTAGAGCATGGCTTTGATTTTTCTCCTCTCTTCTACTTATCCCTTACATCATCTGTCCCGTGCTTAGCCGGTGATTCTGATGAACCACCTTGGAGGAACAAATATGTGCACCATCTCCATGTGTGACCAAAGCTGATCCTCTTCCAAGAAAAGGGGAAAATGTAAGCAGATCAGGGGTGAAATCCAGCAGGTTCTGACAGATTCTGGAGAACCGGTAGCGGAATTTTTGAGTAGCGGAGATTTTGGTAGCTACCAAAAACCGGCAAATGCCATCTCTGGATGGCCCCAGAGTGGGGTGGGAATGGAGATTTTGCAATATCCTTCCCCTGTCACACTCACCAAGCCACGCCCACCAAGCCCACCAAGCCACGCCCACAGAACCGGTAGTAAAAAAAAATGGATTTCACCACTGAAGCAGATTTGCACAGAATTCATGGCTACAACGTTATACTGCTTGTGCCAGGTTTTTTTTTTTCCTTGAATAACCTTGCCTTGTGCAAACCATCATTGATATGCTAAAAGCCTCTGAAGAAGAAACCATTTAATTCTAAATTCTGGAATTTGGAATGGGGAGGGATACTGAGGCAGTGGCTTGCAACCTTCTAGACTAGAGTCATGGCAGAAGGAAATTCTGGATGGCTGCAGTCCACATTTTTGGGGACTGCTCTCTATAACAGCTGTACTAATTTTCTTGAGGTTTGGAATTGAACTAGCCCCCCAGGTCTCCTTCCTGCCTCTTAAGTAGTGGCAGGTGGGGAAGACAATGCAATATTGACATCTTACTGGGAGGCAGATGGTTGCATCCAAACTCTCTGCCTTCATTTTCTCCCAGTTTAAAAGCAGAAGCTTTGGAAATGGTATAGGAAAATATTGGGGGGCTCTTGATCTGGCTTGCTATGCTGTATGAAAACTTAGAAGAAACACATTTTCTATATGATATTCCACATGGAATATCCTGCTATATGAGAAAATAGGTGTCTGTCTGTCTGCATCCATCCATCATCCATCCATCTATCTATCTATCTATCTATCTATCTATCTATCTATCTATCTATCTATTACATTTTTTATCCCACTTTTATTAGTTTATAAGTAACTCAAGGCAGTGAACACACATAAAACTCCTTTCTCTTCCTCTTTTTCCCTTCAACAGCAACAACAACCCTGTGAGGGGGTTGGGCTAAGAGAGAGACAATGTAGGCCCAGAATCACCCAGCCAGTTTTCATGGCTAAACCAGGACTAGAATTCACTGTCTCCTGCTTTCTAGGCTCAGCGCCTTAATCATTAAACCAAATTGCCTAATTTTTCTTCTATATGAAGGGTTGTGCTTTCTAGTATCTTTCCATTTCTAGCAAAAAGCTTAAAATAATCTGACACTGTCAAGCTTTCGTCCTATTGAGGCCTGCTGTTTCTGGGAATTTTTGGGGGGAGAAAAAGAGTCCATTTGTGTACTGGTTAAATAGTTGGCCTAGAAGCCAGGAGATTTTGAGTTCTAGTCCTGCCTTAGGTGACTTTGGACCAGTCACTCTATCTCAGTCTGACCCACTGTTGTTGAGGGGGAAAATAGGAGGAGGAAGGAATATTAGGTATGTTCACCATCTTAAATTAATTATAAAGCAATAAAGGTGGGATTAAAAAAATTAAAAGTCTGCCTCATCCTGGAAGCTCCAGCTAGCCAAGCTATTAGATGACAAGAGCAAAAAATCACTTGGATCCATTTATCTTGACATGGAACCCATAGCTTATGGGCTATGGGTGGCTACAATCATCTTTATTTGGTAGCCTCCCCAAACATAAGCTGGCAGTAGTGAAATCCAATTTTTTTTACTACCGGTTCTGTGGGTGTGGCTTGGTGGGCATGGCAGGGGAAGGATACTGCAAAATCTCCATTCCCACCCCACTCCTGGGGGAAGGATATTGCAGAATCTCCATTCCCACCACACAGGGGCCAGCCAGAGGTGGAATTTGCTGGTTCCCCGAACTTCTCAAAATTTCCGCTACCGGTTCTTCAGAACCTGCTGGATTTCACCCCTGGTTTAGCATCTTAAAACAAGAAAACAACCTCAATGGAAATCTTCTCTAAATTGGCACCGCCCACGATGAATATCAGATGACCGTCCATTTCCTATGGCTTTGCATGCTGGAAACAACACACAACAAGGTGGTCTGCAAGAAAACTGCAGAGACTTGTCCAGGCAGTATCTGAGAATCAGATACAATTTGCACACACTTCTGTACTTTGTTTGAGGTGTGTGTGTGGGGGGGTGTTATTGTCTGTAGTAAATGGAGATGTAAATGGGGACATTTCTTGTATCATTCATAGGTGGATCACTAAGAAAACAGTTCAAGAAGCAGCACAATGACTTCCAAACATGACTGTCAACAGGAAAACTCTTCTGAATCTATTCCATGTTCCTGTAAATTAGCTAATTTTCAGGTGTAGCCATGACTTCCATGAAAGCTAATCAGATCATTTAATATGAGGCATATAATTCAGTGATATTTTTTTTTGAAAAAATTATTTATTTATTTTTAAAACATAAAACAACATCTTTTTGGAGCAAGAGTTTGGTCCGGTATAACATAGGTATAAATTCCCAATTTCATCCATTAACATCTTAAGACAAACAAAAAATAACAAAAATAACAAAAAAAAAAAATCCCAAATCTAAACCCAATTTTTATCATTCAATCTAACATCTTATTCTAACATTTAAGTTTCTATTATGTTAGTCACTCTAACTCTTAAACTTCAAATCCAAACAGCACTTTATAGTATTCATTTATCGTTTTAACAATCAGTATTTCTTGTATTTTCTGGTAATTCAGTGAATTCTGTTTAATCGTTCTGTTTAATCAACTCACCAAAAAAAAAAAAAAATAATACAAAAAATGACTTTGTGCCATTGATTTGATTGCTCTGTTTTCATTGGCTCTCTTACCAGAGGGATTGATTGAAATAAAACAATAATACCTCTCCTGAAAACTTTTGCATATCTAGGACAATACTATCCAGGTTGTAATTAAAGGAGTAGCTTGCAGGCATTTTAAGGCAGCTCTTCCCACTGTTTTGGAGCAGCAGCTCTCAGTTCCTGTTGGATGCCTTCCTCTGAGGTGGATTAGTTTATTAGTTTAATTTTCTCAGATGTCTCTCCAGAATCTGTTAACACAGACAGTGACTTCACTCCACATGGCCAGGCATTTGGAATGTGCTCTAAGTTTCCTGCCAGTAAAGGCCAACTATATTTAGAGGCCTTAAGAAAATAATGTCAGTTGATGTTGCATAATGGAAGAAGCGTAATGGCGGTGATAACAATGAAATGTGTCTTAGTTGTCTTTCAAGATTCTGAAAAACTGCTGTGCTCTCTGAACCTTTACATCAGAAGTGGGGAACAATGGCCCCCTTTATGACTTGTGGACTTCAACTCCCAGAATTCCGGAGCCAGCCATGCTAGCTCAGGAATTCTGGGAGTTGAAGTCCACAAGTCATAAAAGGGGTCTCATTCCCCATCCCTACTTTATATGATTTGGAAAGTAGCTTTCCAAATCGTATGTGATTCCAGAAACAAACAAATAAAACCTTTAAGGACAATATGTAAATGCCCAAATTAGAGAAGCTATGCTTTCAGAATAGGAGATTTTATGAGACAGGGATCAAGCTTAAATCTAGCCAAATTAGTGTATATTGTTCTATTTTTCTGAAAGAAACAAGAGCCTGAATTTAGATTAATCAACCCCCTTTAAAAGAGAGAGAGAGAGTAGCCAGGAAAAACAATGGGCAAAAATTATTGGCTCCGCTCAGATTTCTACCTTGCTAGTCCTGGGTCACCAGCTTCAGTTGAGATTGATCTTGCAGACTTTACATCCCTTTGCCTATGCTTTATCTGAATTAGACATATATAGGCACCCACCCAGGACAGAAACCATGAAGGTTGTACTTTGAAAGAAGTAGCATGGAACATAGGAGAGCATGTATTCCAGAGATGGGTTTCAGCAGGTTCTGACCAGTTCTGGAGAACCGGTAGCGGAAATTTTGAGTAGTTCGGAGAACCAGTAGTAAAAATTCTGACTGGCCCCACCCCCATTTTCTCTGCCTTCCGAGTCCTAGTTGATCAGGAGGGAATGGAGATTTTACAGTATCCTTCCCCTGTCATGCCCACCAAACCATGCCACACCCACCAAGCCACACCCACAGAACAGGTAGTAAAATTTTTTGAAACCCACCACTGACGTATTCAGCATTGCTCTTCAACTCACATCAGCATTTGCCAGGCTGCATGGCTGCTTCCAGCTGTCTCCTCGTCTTTTCTCTGTGAACTGATTTGTTTTTGCACACATGCACTCCATTGTCATACCTGTTATAAAAAGACCCTGTTGTCAGCATCCAAGTCCATCAAGCAGATGATATCCCCTTCATCCCCCCCCAAATCATTATAGCCTGAGGGTTGCTGTTGTGATTTGAAGAGAGATTTATTGTATCAGTTATTTATTTCCTGCCTTTATTACTTTGTAAGTAACTCAAGGCAGATAACATATTATACCTAATATTCCTCCATCCTCCTACACCTAATATTCCTCCATCCTCCTACTTACCCACAACAATCTCTCTCTGATGTGGGTTGGGCCTGAAAGAGAGTGATCGGCCCAAAGACACCTAGCCAGCTTTCATGCCTAAAGCGGGACTAGAACTCCCAGTCTCCTGGCTTCTAGTTCTCAAACTAGGCTCAGTTCAGAGATGCTAAATATGGGCAGTCCTCGACTTACAACTACAATTGAGCCCAATATTTCTGTTGCTAAGTGAGACAGTTGTTAAGTGAGTTTTGCCCTATTTTACAACTGTTCTTGCCACAGTTCTTAAGTGAATTGCTGCAGTCTTTAAGTTAGTAAAACAATTGTTAAATGAATCTGGCTTCCCCATTGACAGAAGGTCACAAAAAGTGATCACATGACCCCAGGACACTGCAATTGTTCATAAACATGAGCCGGTTGCCAACAGTTCGAATTTTGACCATGAGGATGCTGCAACAGTCATAACTGTGAAAAACAGTCATAAGTTACTTTTTTCATTGCTATTGTAACTTTGAATTGGCACTAAATGAATGGTTGTAAGTCAAGGACTACCTGTTCTGACTCAGCCTTAGCAGAAGCAAGAAACCGACTCCTTGTCACGAAAAACCCCTCTTTATTTACCTCTTGTGAATTAATTGCATTCACCCACCGAAAAGTTCAGGCTGTCAACTTGCAAAGCTTTCAAGTTGCCATAAGCAGGAAGGGGGGTGGGGTGGGGAGAACTGATGGAGCTGCTTGATTGCCCTAACTGAAACTACATTAGGGCCAGAGGTGGGTTTCAGCAGGTTCTGACCAGTTCTGGAGAACCGGTAGCAGAAATTTTGAGTAGTTCGGAGAACCGGTAGTAAAAATTCTGACTGGCCCCGCCCCCATCTATTCTCTGCCTCCCAAGTCCCAGCTGATTGGGAGGAAATGGGGGATTTTGCAGTAACCTTCTCCTGGAGTGGGGTGGGAATGGAGATTTTACAGTATCCTTCCTCTGCCATGCCCAACAAGTCACGCCCACCAAGCCACGCCCACAGAACTGGTAGTAAAAAAAATTGAAATCCACCACTGATTAGGGCATCTTTCGGAAACTTAACACAGGCAAGAGTCCTGAAGGAGTTAATGGCAGCAACAGATGTTATCAGTTCCTTGCAATAATTGCAAGGCCGTGAGCTCCCAGCTGAAAGGCTGCAAACTAAGTTCTGGCAAGCAGTTTTTGATGCACGAAACACAATGAGCAAAATCTTCAGAAGTACGAACTGTTGTCTCCTACGACAACCACTCCCCTTTCCTTCTATTTACTCCCCAGCCAGGGAGGGGCCATTCAGCATCCACGTGTGCTTTGCTTCCTGAGTTGACTCCTTGTCCACCGTTGTTCACCTCTCCTAACTGCTCTGCGCATACATGCATCTGGAACAGGCCCCAGCTGTTCTTCCTCCTCACTCATCTCAGCCTCCAAAGGCAGCTGCCTCTCTGGTGGCTGGGAAATGTCAGATAGCCCTGGCTCTATCTCTGCATCTGACGCAGAGCGTCCATCAGAGCCTTCCCCAGACTCCAGAATTGGCCCAAGTTCTTCCCCAACCTCCTTATTGTCCGAATCTGCTGCCAGCTCTGCTGCCAGCTGGCAGGCCATAACACTATCATGCTCTCCTACGTTGCATAGAACTTCTTTCAACGTATTTGTATAAGCTTGATGGGTTTCTCTCTCTCTCTCTCTCTCTCTCTCTCTCTCTCTCTCTCTCTCTCTCTCTCTCTCTCTCTGCATGCACATAACTTAAGACTCACATTGTTCATTTCGAAGAAAGAGCAGTTTTACTAAGATAGTCCTGCCATCAGACCATGTCATAACTTAATTTTGTCTCTGCACTCTGTGTTCATAAATGCTCAGTTTTCTGTCTGTATTTCAGAAGAAGCCAGAAACAGACTCCAACTAAAACATTCTTCATGAATATCTGAAAGATCTGGGGGACCAGTTTATTATTCCCTAGGAATGGAATGATGGGAATCATGGTTGGCCAGGATTCTCTAAACCATGTAGAAAAGCCTGTATTTGAAATACCAGCCTTCAGGATCCAAGCCTCTTGCCTATTAACTCGAGAAAATTGCTGTCATTAAGGCAATAGAGCTAATGCTACATATTCTCCCAGTAGTTCCATGTATTCATAAACTAATGACTGCAAATGGATTTGGTTAGATGAATCATCTAGCACATGCAAAAGATGATGATAATGACAAGAGAATATGTTTTGAATCATGACAAGGGATTCATGAATCTAGGAGTACGTTGATATTTTTAATATTGTCATGTTAATTATAAGATTTAATACATTGGGAAGCTGGGACCTGCATATTTTCATTATTAAAAAATTGAGGTCTATTTCACTGAAAACCTATTACGTTTGCCTCTCAGAGAGGACAGAGCACAGCTAATGATGTATTTGATGATATAAGACTGAGAAAGATACAAAGCATTTTTTCCTATTTTCTTCTTTCTGACTAGTATCAAGTCAAACAATGTAAGAACTAATCTGATTTTTGAGATAAGCCTAATAGGTTGTTGTTGTTCTTTGTTTAACGTTGCTTTGAATTTTTTAAAAAATATGTTTTACTATTGTGTTATTAGGTTGCATTATAGTTTCCTCTGCATGCATGTGCCTGCATCTGTAAGTATGAATCGATAAATATGCATTCCTGACTGTTATGTAGGTGAAAGATGTGATTTATAGATTTAATTTGTATATAATAATTTTCAAAATACAGTTAAAAAATTGTGTCTTTATAGAATTTTTTTTCCTGGCATCTCAGGTACCCTTATTAAGTTTGGCTTTGTGCTACTTTAAGGGACTTCTTCTTGGAGAAGAAGTTTGGAACATTTGAAAAGTGAAGAATATATTATTGGACGGTGTAGTGACGATAACCATTCTACTATATATTCTGAATCAATTAAACAATCCAATCAATTAATCAATCAATCACCATCATAATCTGTCAGAAACACAAAATTTAGTTCTTGCGGTTTAAATAATTTAGAAGCCTCACATTAAAGACCACATTAAAGAAATGGAAACAGAACCTCCTTTTCACATCTTAAGGTTTATTTGGTGGCCAAGAAAGTATAATTGTCTGCTATATAAAATAAATACCCCATTTGAAGTGTACTTTCTGAAAAGCCAAATAAGAGAAAGCAACAGTATAAAAACAATATTGGGAGAAGGAAGGTAGAATTCAGGGCTGTTCTGTTTAAGATGAGAACATCAAAATGGTATGCCAGACAGCAGAATATTTTACTAAATATTTCTAAATATACTTTTCCTAAATATTTTGCTAAATATTTCTAAAAAAAATATTGAATATTTTTTTTGAAGAAATGTTGAATATTGAATGTGATAGAATCCTATAATTTCTTTTGGCTTAACAGTATCTTTAGAGGTTCTGTCAAGTTGGCCTTATGCTAGGCCTGAATCCAGCAGTGCTTCTCTTTTCTTCTCAAAAATGCCTCTTACCATTCAACCAGAAAGTCCTTGAGAAAGTGGCTTCAACAAAAAGTGGTTAAGAAATGAGGCTCAGGAACATCCACATAGGCTGCATTATAGCTGTGAGCTTGACTCAACTCCCAGCCGTCCAACTCACCAGTCAGTTCCAAAACCCTCAATTTCTACAGCCTGCTCACAAGGATTTACAGTTTGTCCATCTAGGCCAGTGTTTCTCAAGGCCTTCTTAATTCACGACCTTTCTTTTTCAGAGGCATAAAAATGTCACGCTCCCTTCAAACCCACTTCCTTCAATAATGACATCTGCCATTTCAAAATGAATGAAATCTCATGACCAAAACCAAAGCAAACAATTTGATCTTCGTTTAAAAAAAAAAAACCAATCAAACATAATGTGACATCACATAACGTTGTGATGACTCTGAACTCTGAGGCTGTTTGCTTGCCACAAGCTTTTGAATTCTGTGAAGTGCAGAAGCTGCACACAGTGTAATGTAGTGCACTTTCATTGTCAGGCCTGTGGTGCTTCTTTATTTTTCTAGCCATAAGCACAGGAGAGGGGAGGGGAAAGAGTGTTGCAAATGTATGGTGATGAAAATAGAATGATGACACATAAAGCCTACTAACTTGTTTAGGATAAGTATTTTACTAAAAAGAAATAATCTTCAAAGTAATTTGTTGGAAGTTATATTTGGCAGCTTAATCAAGTTGGAGTTCCAAAAACTCCTCTTGGAGATTCTCTGGCAAAGACTAAACACGAGTGATGAAAGGTCCTTCACAATTTTGTAAATGGGATTTTCAGGCACAACATCTGGGAAACATCACCTGAATTCATCTTGAGGATGAGATTTAATTTTTATCTGAGATTATTTTGCAGAGGTTTCTCTTTAACAGCTTCATCAAGTCAAGAAAATGAAGATGTATTTTTAATAGCAACTTCTAGTTTGGCTATAAATGCTTGTCCTTTTAGGTTCTATGTGTTCAATAGTTTAAATAATATCTGTAAGGTATGCCAGCCTTCAGTGAAAGTTATCATTTCCATAATATTTCAAAAATAGTGACTTCTTCCTCCATCTTATAAAGAATTCAAAGCATTTCCTTTTTGACAACCACCACACCTCAGTGAAGTATTGAAGAACTCCGTGACTGATCTCAAATATTCAGAGGTTCTCAAATGTCCTCAAGTTTTTTGTACTCCTTTTCATCTAACTTACTTCCCTAATTACAATTTTGAAGTCTTCTTGTACATCAATGAGCAGAATTTTGGAAACTAATGTTTTGTAGTGAGTGATGCTGTAGCTTCCAAAAAGAAAGGAGTTTTCTATTTAAAAAAAAATTCCCCACGAACAAACAAACCTGATTATGAGTGCAGAATTGCATTTTTGGTGTAAATTCCAACCAAATTCTTCCATCTGATTTCTTTCGAAGAAGGTTGACATCACTTCAAATACCTGATCAGCCTAGCCTATGCCATACACAAAAAGCCTGGCATGGCCCTCAGACTTATGGAAGTTGCACACAATAGCCCTGTGAAGGTTGCAAAATATGAGGCATTATTGCTGATACATTCTGGATACTCGAAAAAGACAAAGAATACTAAGAAGTCAGTTGGTGTTTCATTGATGATAGGAAGGACTTTATGTAGATGATGTTAAACTGTGGAATGCGCTTAAAAAATAAGAATCCCAGAATCTCTTAGTCTTGATGCAAAACCAGTCACACAGTCAGGGCAGAACATGGTGAAACAAATTGGCTCCAGGTTGGCAAATGAGTGACACAAGGCTATATACTTGGCTTCTTATTCATTCAACCTACATACTGAATATATATTAAGGAAAGCAGTGTTGGAAGAAGGTTGATGACAGTATTCTATTTAGTTGAAAATGCAAGCTCTAGTAAGAGAAGTCAAGGAGCAGAGAGGAAAAAATGAGACTAAAATTAAATATATTCCACCACCAATAAAGGAACAAACGGTCAAAAAATATGGTGCAGTCTAGCTGGTAGAGTAGCCATGAAGACCTTGGAAAATATACTCAGATGATGCCATGTGATTTGATCTACAAAGATCAGAGTAGTAAAGGCAGTGGTACTCATGTGCCACTTTATGGAAGCAAAAGTTGGACTTTAGCCGAAGATGATAGAAAGAGTATTGATGCTTTTGAATGTTAGTGTTAGACCACTGATACTATTCTGAATAAAGACTATTTTCAATCCACTATTTTATGGCAAAATAGATATGCAAATATGTTTTATCCAAGTAAAGTAACTTAAGCTCTCTGATTATAACAGCTGTAATCACTTAAACCTTAAACTTCGGTCTTTGTGCTATGAAGTGGAAGACCACAGTATAGTGGCTTAAATTATCGTACAGTCTATCTTTAGAAAATTAAAGGTATTTTTTAAAAAAAAAACACTTATTTTGTCCAGTTTTAAGTTGTTTTCATTACAATCTATATTATTATCACAAAAAACCTTGTCAAAAATCCTTTAACAATGTCAATCACCAGTTGAAGGCGGTCTGAAAAATTCAGAAGGAAAGCTTAATAAAAATAGATCTTTATCAAGTGAGCATATAGAATAGAGTTTTTTTTCTCTTTTGAAAGCCACAAATCTTAAATCTAATCTGTTGATAATAGCAAACTGCCAGAGCCCCATAGGGATATCCACATCCTCAAATTGTCTCTTTTTCCCACTCTGTTCTAAATTTTCCTCCATAGCATGGGGAACAGTGAGGAAATGATAAGATTATTCCAGTGGTGAAATCCAAATTTTTTTACTCCCGGTTCTGTGGGCGTGGCTTGGTGGGTGTGGTGTGGCTTGGTGGGCATGGCAGGGGAAGGGTACTGCAAAATCCCCATTCCCTCCCCACACCTGGGGGAAGGATATTGCAAAATCTCCATTCCCACCCCATTCTGGGGCCAGTCAGAGGTGGTATTTCCCGGTTCTCCAAACTACTCAAAATTTCCGCTACCGGTTTTCCGAACTACTCAAAATTTCCACTACCTGTTCTCTAGAACCTGTCAGAACCTGCTGGATTTCACCCCTGAATTATTCTTGTTGGAACACATCAGTAAGAGAAGGCATTTGAAATGTTAATTCCTTGGATGGTTTGGCATATAAAGAAAAAGTATGCCAATTCAATACTTTTAAGTTGTTCCTTTGGACCTTCTTTTCAACATTCTATTTCTGTAATATGTGGCAGCTTTGCTTCCTTACTCTTTTAGAAATCTTTGTCCATCGAAAGTATTACTATTTCAAAGACATTCATCACAGGCAAAGATTGAAGGAACAGAGGCCAAACCAGAGCCAATATTTCCAACAAGTTTTTCTGAACTATATGGAACTTATTTATCGTAGTCTAGTTTTAAAACAGAATAAAGTCTTCCTCTCACTATCTGAAATGTTTACAGTATTGATTACATACTGACTTTTCCTATGTCGCTTCAATATTTCCATAGATCTGATAAAAAGCCACTTACGTGATGGTGATCTAATTTTGCTGCCTGTAAGAATGACCTTCAGAGGCAGGAGAAAGAGCCACAAATTAGACAACCATCATGCAAAAGAATCTCAGCCCACAGGAGGAAAAGCGATGGGGAAAGCATTTCAGAAGGGACCCGTTCTAGTTTCCTTGAAAGTAAAAGTAAGGGAAGAAATATTTTCAGTCATGCAAGTTTCTGTTATTGTAGAACAATCACTCATAGTTTGGGTTTCTAGTCTAGGCTACCTCAAAGGGCTGACACAACCTGATATTTTGGAGGCTGGCAAAAGTCCCATCCCATCCCCATCCCATCCCAATATCAGTGGGTAGCTCCCCCCTCCCACATAGGAGTAAGAATAAAAATGGCTGTGAAATTTAGATCCTAAGGAAGGCAGAGTGCTGATGAGTTGATGCTTTTGGATTGTGATGTTGGAGAAAACTCTTAAGAGTCTTTTGGACTGCAAAGAGATCAAATCAATCAATCCTAAAAGAACTCAATCCTGACTGTTCTTTGAAAGGACAGATGCTGAAGCTGAAGCTCAAATACTTTGGCCACCAAGTGAGAAAAGAAGACTCATTGGAAAAGACCCTGATGTTGGGAACGATTAAGGGCAAAAGGAGAAGGGGACAGCAGAGGATGAGATGGTTAGATAGTGTCATTGGTGCAATTAATACAAGTTTGGGGAAACTCCAAGCAGGACCGGATTTAGATGAAAAGAGGCCCTAGGCTATTCCACTTATGAGGCCCTTTCACCAGTGGTGGGATTCAATTTTTTTAACAACAGGTTCTGTGGGCGTGGCTTAGTTGGGGGTGTGGCTTGGAAATAATGTGACTGGGTGGGCGTGGCTAGCTGGTCACGTGACTGTGTAGGCGTGGCTAGCTCGTCATGTGACCGGTGTGAGCGTGGCTATGTGCATAGGGACTACTCAGAGGGCTGAAAAAAGTCATTTCTGACTGGGCCTTGCACTTTTGACCGGTCCTCACACTTATGACCATCCTCACATTTATGCCCGTGCAGCTTTCTTAACAACCATGTCACTCATTTCACAACTGCTTCTCTTCACCATGGTGACAAGATAGGGTAAAAACGTAAAATGTGAGGACAGTCGTAAATTCGAGGACTGGTCAAAAGTGCGAGGACCAGTCAAAAATAACTTTTTCAGCCCTCTGAGTAGTCCATATGCACAAAAGGATACAGCAATAGAGAGGGATGAAGGAAGGGAAATAAGAGTAGGAGTGAGGGTAAGAGAGGGAGGAAGAGAGAAGGAGAAGGAGAAAGGAAGAGGAAGTAGGGAGGAGAAGAAGAGGGGGAGGAAGAGAAAGTAAGAAGGAAAGAAAAGAGAGAGGTGGTAGGTTTGAGGAGAAAGATTGCTGTACAATAAAAAAGATGAAAGGGAAGAAAGCCAACCCCAAACAAATATAAAGATATTAAGATAAAGAATGAATTGTTAAACTTTAAAGAATAAAAGAGAACAAATATGAATAAATAACAATAATTAGAAACACACATACAAACATACAATGTAATTTCTTTGAACAGAGTATTTGGCCGGTTCACAAATTTAAACAGTGTTTAGTCATTTCAATTAAATTTACAATTTCTATATTTCCTTTTTGCCATATTTATTCCTCATCTATTTTTGTAAAAAACCAATATTACCCTTCATCCTCATCTCTAATCTTAATCAAATTCAATTTTTCCCTTCTATTCTATATTATACCCCTTCCCATTGTCATCTATTTTTATATCCATCCTCACATTGGTTAATTATGTAATATTAGTTGTTTAATATAAATTTAACATTTTAATATAAATCAATTAGTTATATAACTACTTTTTTTGTATATTAATCAATATGAACATGAATATTCCAATTATTTCCATGCAATCCAATTTCTTACAAATCAATTAATTATATTTACCAATAATAATAAACCAAATAATTTCCATATATTCCTCCAAACCACAACTTAACCATTTCTGCTTTTAGAAATATACAATTAATAGTATCTCAATTATTACAATTCCCTAGTTAAATAGAGCTTTTTTTCTTTTGTGTTTTAAAATCCTGAACTCTCCTCTTTTTCCCTAAATTTCCCATTGTTTGCACCTACCTTTTTTGGTGAGGAAAAAGAAAAGAATTCTGCCTGCCTAATATTCCAACCTTGCAGCAAAGCAGTTTCAGTTTCATTTCTCAGCATAGCTAGGGGGAAAAAAAAATCAGCACTCTTTGCAAGGAAGCAGAAGAGCCCTGAGCAAAACAGCTGAGACAAATCAGCTGAGAGCCGGGAGGCCAATTAGCCTATGCTGAAGCTCCGTGGGCCAATAAAATTACAAAAAAAAAAAAAAACACCGAACCCTTTGTTAAATTGCTGGCTCCCCCGCCCCTCGCCCACCACTATTTATTGGCAATAAATAGTGGTGCGGAGGGGCGGGGCAAGCCAGCAATTTAACAAAGAGTTCGGCTGTACCACTGGCTCTAGGGCGGCCCTTTGAAGCCCCGCGGCAAGAATTTGAAGTTTTTTTTTCCTCTAGCCATCGGAGGCAGCAATAGATGGGGAGTGGGCGGGGTAAGCGAACAGCCGGCGATCCAACAGAGCAGAGAGTGAGGGTGAGTGAAGGCGTGGAAGCTGCTTTCTCCATCCTGCTCTCTTGTGTCCAGAGCCAGTGGGGAGCCACGTGGCAGCCCACGTGGATCCCAGGCAGCGGAACTCAGGCTAGGGAAGGGGTGGGCAATTGTGGCTCTTTTACAACCTGTGGCCTTCAACTCCCAGAATTCCTGAGACAGCCAAGCTGTCTCAGGAATTCTGGAAGTTGAAGTCCACAGGTTGTAAAAGAGCCACAATTGCCTACCCCTGGCTACGGTAGGCTGGCGCCGCACGGGTGGGAGGCGAGGGGCGGGCGAGCCAGCAATTTAACAAAGGGTTTGGCCGAACCCCCTAGAACCCCCAGAATCCCACCACTGTGTAGGCCCCTCTTGATCTTGAGGCCCTAGGCTGAAGCCTATTTAGCCTATAGGAAAATCCGGCCCTGACTCCAGGAGACAGTGGAGGACAGGGCATTGGTGTGTTATGGTCCATGGAGTCATGAAAAGTCAGATATGACTTAATGACTGAATAACAAAGAAGAATAATTCATAAACCAGATAATTCTTGCAAAATCTGTATACTCTTTATACTCTTACCAAAGATTGTGTGAGATTTCAGGGGAGAATACGTAAAATCTCTTGAGATGTCTTAAAAGTTTTAATCAATTTACTTATTTTGGAAATTCAGGTATCCATGACATTACATGAAATTAAAACTGAAACTGAATCTGAAAGATTAGCAATCCCTATCATATTTTCTATTCCTTTGTAATTTATGGATCAAAGTGAAAATAAATTATTATAAATTGTTTAATTATAATAGAATTGTTATATTAAGGGAAGAAAATTTCTGAAAACCATAGCTCTCATCACTGTTCACTATTATTATCCATTCCATATATTTTGTATCCTATAATTATCTATGCTGGTAATGCAAATTCCCTGAAGAATTAAATGTTATGGTTTTTAATGGAAGTTGACCTGTTCTTCACTGACTGGACTGCCATGTTGATTGAAGTATAATTATCCACTGGTTTTTATATATGAATTTTACAAAGAGCTTCATTTTTAAACCAATTCACAAAAGTCTGTTAAAACATTAATAAATAAAGGAATGTGTACAATATACATTTACAGCTAGACATTTTGTAAGAAAATGCACTAAAATGTGTTTATGAATGTCACATTTATTGTGGAAACAGGATGGAGAATCTGATTTATGAATAAGCATGCGGTATACGATATTGAATTGATCAGATCCATCTCTAAAGATAGATGACATTTTATTGAACTAGAAACTAGACTGAAGCTGTTTGAACTGCGAATGTGCTGACATCATCCACAGATAGCCAGATAAGAAAGTATAGCCTCAAAACGTCAATTCATTAATCAGCTTGGCTAATTCATTAACGGTAGGTTAAAAGCCATAGGTTTTTAATCAGCAATTTTTAATTGGAACTGTTCCCCCTTCTTGTTTTATTTTAAGGGTGCCCTGAGTTTCTGTTATTGTTAAGACATCTCATTTCACCATTCAATTAAACAGATGTCCAGGTTCACATTTTCACAGAGACCACCAATGGAGTTAGGGAGGGAGGGTCCTTTCCTTAGAAAATAGCAGTTTTAGGCTATCCAGATGAACAGGCTGGGTTCTGCGTAAGCTGAAGGACAGAACCTCTTTTAAAAACTCAACTTGAATTTCATATGATAATTCATATGAGTAGCCAAGAAGAGATTGTAATACCATTTTCTTTTATTTTGTTTGATGTAGTGGTTAAGATCCTGAACGAGAAGCTTAGGATTTCCTGAAAGTCTAGGGCAAAATCAGAAGTAATGAATTGAATTCTTGCCAGAGGTGGATTAGATTCAAAAATTAAACGGGCTTCATTAACTTGAATATATAAAAACCAAGATAACTAATTCATTGCTCAACATTTTCACATAGGCATTCTTTTAAAAGAATGGACATGTAAAATATGACCGAGAATTGGAGAAACTCCCCAATAAGAAAAAGTGTAGAGCTTTTTTATTTAGAAAAAAACAAAAACAAATGAGGATCTGAAAGAGAAAATTAATGATGTATGGTATCAAGAACATGGTTCAAGATAAAAGAAAGCACTTTATCTTGCAGTTAATCTACAGAATCCAGCACTTCACAGTGCTGTGATCACAGCCAACTTGGCCAACTTTAAAGAGAAATTAAGCTAATTTATAGAGATAAGTCTTCAATGGTTTCTAGTCATGATAGTTATATTTCCCAGGCATAGGGAACTTCTGAAAATCCAATAATCATTAGGCATCAAGGACATAAAGAAAATTCTCTTTGCTGCTGTCAGCCCTATAGTTTATCTATTTATATATTAAATGTATATGCTGCCCATCTCCTAATCAAGCAACTCAGGGCAGACCGGATTAAGAAACCAATGCTATATAGGTCTAAAAGTTACTTTATTAGTACAGCTATAATAACAGAATTTTGCAAATCTGAATGTGCTTCCCTTCTTCCCTCTTTTATTTTTGTGTGAATTAGAGAGGTCCTAATTTAAGGCATATTTTCAAGGGGGTTTATTGGAATGCACTCAAGCTGCCTGATTTGATTGCTGTTTTGGTAATGGATTTTCCTAATGTCCTTCAATGCCATTCTTTATGCCCTCAACAGCTGCTGGATTTTAGCAGCCCAGATCTGGTAGGTTTATGGCGTTCTCTCTGCTGCTTATATCCCCAAGTGTTCAGAAGTGCTCTGGGTCTGAACCTGGGAATGCAGCCATCATGATTAAAAACCATTGTAGTAACCTTGCTGAGAAAGTGGTTGGTCTGCAGCTGATGATTATCTAAACCTATTTCAGTTGGATTTCAAGGAGGGATTTAATACTGAGACAGCCTTAGCCATGCTTCTTGATGTCTTGCTGCATCCACTTTGATGGAGGTACTGCATCCATTCTCATACTCCTTGATCTCTCAGTGGCTTTTGATATCATTATCCACGATACCCTTCTGCACTGTCTTGGAGGCACTGTCTTATGGTGATTCTCTTCCTTTCTCCAGGGACAGTTCCAGTAGGTGTTGGTTAGGAAGAAGAGTGTGGGGTGCCACAGGGTCCTACTGTCTCTCCTCTCCTTTTCAACATCTATGTCAGAGGTGTCCCATCTTGGCAATTTTAAAGCTTGTAGACTTCAACTCCCAGAATTGCCCAGCCAGCTGATCTATGTGAAACCACTGGGTAAGGTCATCCACTGGTTTGGAGCTTGGTATCATCAGTATGTTGATGAAACCAGTGTTAAAGCCCAAATTTTTTTACTACCAGTTCTGTGGGCGTAGCTTGGTGGGCGTGGCTTGGTGGGCATGGCAGGGGAAGGATACTGCAAAATCTCCATTCCCACCCCACTCCAGAGGAAGGATACTGCAAAATCCCCATTCCCTCCCCACTCCTGGGGGAAGGATATTGCAAAATCTCCATTCCCACCCCACTCCAGGGGAAGGATACTGCAAAATCTCCATTCCAGGGGTGGGTTCTACTTACCTTTACTACCGGTTCGCATGCGCAGAAGTATTCTGATGACGTCGGGGTCAGTGGGCGGAGCCTCCCACCGGTTTTACTATTGGTTCTATAGAACTGGTGCGAACCGGGGGCAACCCACCACTGCTCCATTTCCACCTCACTCTGGGGCTAACCAGAGGTGGCATTTGCCGGTTTTCTGAACTACTCAAAATTTCCACTACCGGTTCTCCGAACTACTCAAAATTTCCGCTACCGGTTCTCCAGAACCTGTCAGAAGCTGCTGGATTTCACCCCTGGATGAAACCCACTATATGTTTCCACCTAGGACAGCCAAGTGAAGCTTTCAAGGTTCTTATCTGAATGCCTGGAAGCTTTGTGGGATTGTCTGTCTGAGCCAATCCTACCAAAATCAAGTGCTGAGGTTCTTTGAGGTAACCAGATTTGGGGATATTCCATCATTGACCTTGGATGGAATAGAACCTTCACTTTCAAGGTTGGTCCAAAATATGGGGATCTTCCTGAACTCAAAACTCCTGTTTGAAGAACAGCTACCAGATGTGGCAGAAAGGCTTTTGCCCAATTCCATCTGGTGTGCTAGTTGCTCCTTTTCCTGGATCAGGAAGTGGCGGGGGGAAACTTGAGACTGTTCTTGACCTAGTCACCTTCTGGTTTGATTATTGCAACATACTGTATATTTGAGCAGCAATTGGCATGTCTTGGAAGGCCCATGTAACACCTGTGATTTGCAAGCTGCACTGGTTGCCAGTTTGCTTCTGGGTGTGATTCAAAGTGTTGGTCATTATCTATAAAGTCCTACATGGCATAGTGCTAGTTACTAGAGAGACCATCTGTCACCCATAGTATCTGCCTGGACAATTCGATCCAGCAGGTTTGGGTGTACTCCAGATTCCTTTTATTAAACCATGTCATCTATTCAGGCCTCTGTAGTAGCACCTGCCCTTTGGAATAAGGTTGCCCCTAAGATCTGGATGACCCACCCACCCCGCTATAGTTTAGAAAGAGTTCTTCACCCAGGTTTTCTACGAGGGAGGGTGAGACCCTGACTTCATTGTGCTTGCCATCTTTCATCTTTTATTGATTTCATTGTAATGGCTTTTTGTTTGATTATTGTGGGCCATCCACAGTTGTTGAGAGTTAAGCTGCATACAAATTTAATTCATCATCTTCACCTCCAGTACACCTGAACTGCTGGTGAGTTTCTAATAGGCACCTGATTGGAAATTGGTTGTGAGAAAATAATGCTGATTCAGCTTTCCTTCATAGGAATGGTCTTCAAAACAGAGGTCTAATGAGGTCCATGGGGTTTATTCCAGGTAAGTGTAGGATAGCAATATTAAGTATTTATTTATTTATTATTTATTTACCAAAAAATTATATGTACTGTTTTCATATTTTCTGCATGTTTTTCCTCCCTTGGTGGTTGTTTTTGTGTCATACTTCTCCTTGTTGGATTACGAGGCATCATAATGAAGTTATAAGTTGGTCTAGACATTATGTTACTGTTAGTATCTCCATGATAAATTCCCCATGGGTTCCATAGTGGGAAATCTGGGGCTGAACAAAGATCAAACAATGATTTTATCAAGATGCAAAATCTACAGTTTCAGTTTCCCCCCCTGTTGATTTAACAATGTACAAACAAGCTGGAAATGCATACTCAGTAGATCACTGCCACTTTTAATTTTTTTTTCCCTTGTGGCTTCTCAAAAACTCAGATTTGCAATTTCTGTTTCTCTTATAAAACCAAAGCATATGTTTAATTAATCGATTAAACTAATGTATATTTTGTCTGCCAGTATCTATACTGTACAATGTCCTTTGCTGAGATGTTTGCCTGACATTTTTTATATGGGGCTGCTTTTGAATAAATGAATACTGATACTTTAAATATCTTATGCTGCTTCTTTAATGTGTATTCTATATTTTATTGGTTTAAAAAAAATTGCTTTAGGGAAGCTTTCCCTAAAAGCTGCTGTAATTTAAAAAAGAAACACACACACACACATGCACACATACTTACATCTACATCAAAAAAGCCCATTGTAAATTAAGCACAACTCAGTACAATACATCAACTGAATAAAAGAAAGATAGAAGAAGAACAAAAGTGAAAAACATTGGCTCCACTTGAACCTAATGCTAGGGGCATTGTTTAAAATTCATTTTTTCCTTTTTGTATTATTATAAATCTTAGTACATTGTGTTGTTTCCAACATCGATGTTGTATAATAGTTTAAGAATTATTAACATTCAAACAATAACATTCTATTATTGAAATAGCTTTGAATGTTGAGAATAGAAAAGAGGGGAAAAAAATCCCTCAATGTTAATTAGAATTTAGGATGGCAATATTACAAGCATATTTTTTTTTTAATTTTTGCATCCAAAGTTGATTATAACATTGAAAAAGATCACCTACAACTCCTATCAAAATACTTGTTATATACTAGAGGTTTTGATCTTAAATGGTTTATTTATTAAAGTCTCCCTAATATTTTTTATTAAATATGTGTGACCAATATTTTATTAACAATGGTTTATTATTTATATTGTTTATTGTTACAGCATGCTTGTTTGTACAATACATAATCCTGCAGGATGGATTTCTTGGTCAAGAAGGAAATTAGTAGCTGTTTCCTTTCCCTTCAGAGTAATTTGCATTTGCTATATTATCTCAACCCCATCATTATGTTTCTTAAGCCCTTAGAGTACTGAATGACAATAAACTAAAAGATCTGTCAGTAGTTTGGTTGGCATCTACATTCCAGCCCTTGGCCAGGCCACTGGTTCTAAGTGCTGTCAGTGAGTCAGAAAGTCAAACAGTTTTGCTGAGGGAAGATAATATCAGATTTGAAGACAACAGCCAAAGCAAGAGTTATCTCAACTATACCAGTGAGTCTCTTGAAATATTTATCTGGGGGCTCACCAAATTGCTGTTAAAGGATGGTCATTTCCTTTTCAAAAGCCACAAGGCTATTTTTTTTTCAGAGGCCCTTCTTTATCCAAATCTTTGCCAAAGGGCATCCTCTCCGAACAGTGGCGCCTGGCTTTAAAGCTTCTGCTTTGGATTCCCTAAGGCCGATTTTTGTTCATGATTCATGAGGTTGCTTTCCTCCAAAGATGTGTGACAAGAGGGACTAAATCAGCAGCCAAGGATGACTCAGCCTCTCTTTATTGCCTTACTAAATTTATTTATTTTTATTTTATATCAAATTTATATACCGCCCTTCTCCCTGAGGACTCAGGGCGGTGTACAGCCAAATAAAAACATAAACTACAAACATTAAAATACTATTAAAAAGATATATATAATTTTGGCCCCGTAATTAAAAAACAATGGCAAACCAGTTAAAAACATTTAAAAGTGTTAAGCCAGCCCGGCTTGCTGAAAAAAGAAAGTTTTAAGGGCACAGCGGAAGCCTGGTGGTTTGTCCTAGTCCAGTTTCTTGTCCATTTCTCCTCCCTGCCCCCCCCACACACACTTTTTAATCCAGCAGACACAAAGAGAGAGGTTGGCTAGAGAGGAAACTAAGGCAGAATGTGCCCATATTTGAGAGCCAATAGGTGTGCGTGTGTGTTTGAGAACCAAAAAGCAAAGATCGGTGAGTTCAGGAGAAGGGAAAGGGCGTGAGAGACAGAGGCTAAGGGAGAGGTGAATAGCCCAGATCAGATAATGAGTAACAGGAAATTTGAGTTGGTGGATAGTTGCAAAGGTAGCTGTTATCAACAGGTGGCTTTTGAGAAAAGGTTTAACAACTGCACTAGATGAATCAACAGCACACCATACAAATGAGGCAGCACTAAAAAATGTGAAACCCAGAGAGTATTTTCTCACATATTTGGAACGGAGGATAACATGTTTTTTCAGGGGCTATTGCAAATACAATTCAAGGGCAAGTCAACCCAAATTTACATTTATGATCCCATAAAAACCCACTCTGAGCTATTTCGTGGGAAATCTGAAGAAGCCTGGTACCCCACCCTTACTCCCTGGTCTCCAAGAATGCCAGTGTTGTGAGAAATTCATTTTATTGAACAAGTTTATTCCTCTAGATTGATGCACTGTTCTCCTTTCATCTGCCAAGAGAAGTAATTAAATGAACTCAAATTAACATCTACTTTAAATGGTCAGTGGAGCAGGAGAGGGCAGATGGGAGGAATCTGGACTATCCAGCATAGTTCTGGACACCTGGATACTCAACGTGTCAGTCATCTACAGCCTCTCCCCTCTAACAGCCTTCAGTAATTATGATTTTTTTTTTAAAAAAAAAAGCAGTTTGCTTGAGATGCCTTTAGGAAATGTCTTCTGAAACAGCACATAATGTCTTCTTCAGGAAGGTTCTAGTGTTGTTTTATTGTCCATTTCCCCCAAGTTTTATAAAATGAGTCACAGAAGAAATTCATTCAATTTTTTATTGTTACTTTCAAGTGGAAAAATATTGTCCTTTTTGGTCAGTGTGATTACTAGTGTTGGCTAAAAATTAACTTGACAGTGTTAAGATTTTTTCATTCACACTTGAACTCCATTTCTTAACTAGATAACTTCCATCAATAAAAGTGTTTTGATCAGAAATGTTGAATATTAGATGCATAAACTTTTTTATCTCTTCCTAACACCATAAATGCATCCTTACACTCCAGAGTAAGATACTATTTTTGTGCTTTTGTTTTAATTTATTCTCATTTTTAATGGGTTTCAAAAAAACAAACAAACCAAGAAAAAGCTATTATTATTATTTATTAAATTTGTTTGCCGCCTGTCTTCCCACGAGGTGTTTAGTGCTGCCTCTTTTCTTGGTCTTTTCTTGGGGGTCAGTCTTGGGGACTGACAAGGGAGACTTGAGAAGCTAGGAGATACCATTTTTGACTTAGTCAATTAGACAGAATAAAACGCAATCTTCAAGATGCTAAGCACTCAGCTCACAAAGTTTGTTGTCTGTCCACCATCCAAAATTTGCTTGGTCCCTGTATTGCTTTTAGATGTTGAAATTAATGGCTAGGTTGCTGTATTGTGCTACTACAGTGAAACTTTTATTGATTGGACCATTTAGCAAACTTTGGATACAATGGACGAAATTTCTGCCTGGGTATTGCCTGAAACAATAGGTCATTCTGCTATATCCAAAGTAGTATGGACAAGACAATTATATGTATGTTGTGTTGATTTTAATTTTACAACCTCTGCAGTGATTTATACCATTTGTGTAATGATGTATATTATGCAAATGACATACATCACTGCAGTGATATACACTGGTATTTAATGGACTTTAGGGGGAATGGATACCTCTCCCCCCAATTTCCACTAAAATAAAGTTTCACTGAATGCACATTTCAAAATACTGTTTAGCACACTTATTTTCAGGAACTCAGAATAATATGCTCCATTTCTGTGCCAAAATGGACGCTTCCTGAATACTAATGGTCGCATACATTTTTCTATATGTAGTCAAAAGCTGTCATGTCACATAAATGGAGTAATATATCATACTAAACACAAAGAATCACAATGTACAGGTGTCTCCCTACAAACATTTTAAAAATGTACAACAACTAAAAAAGCCATTATCAAGTTATTACCTATTATATTTCTATTCATAGTGCCATCATTTGCAATTATTGGTGCAATTTTATTCCTGTCATTGTTGCTGCTGCTATGGTTGTTATCTTATCATAATTTTTGCAGAATGTGAGTTGTTTCCAAAACAGAAAGAATGCAGGAAAAAAAGAAATGGAAGAGTCTTCAGGCAGGCATTTTCTCATAGAAATATTTTGGAATACAACAGATCTATTGGGGCTGGAAAGAAATGAATGCAAAAACACCTGGATGTTACCAGGTGTCTCAGTTGTAAAGCTGATCAGCCTGAATGTGGTCCCATGACTCCAAGACAGATGACAAACATTTATAACATCTGGGGGTGTTTTTTGGGTGTAAAGCACCTGTTTCATGGCCATCGTAACTTTGAATGGTCGTAAAAAATCCAGTTGTAAGTTGAGGACTACCTGGATTTGATTTGATTTGATTTGATTTGATTTGATTTGATTTGATTTGATTTGAATGAATGAATGAATGAATGAATGAATGAATGATGTGGACCTTGCTCTTATCCTTTACATGATGAATGTCATGGGATGTAGCATTCCCAGACAGCATACAATGAACAATCATTCCAAATGCTTTGTTCTTAACAGGCCATATCAATATTACTAAATTTCCACTTTTTCAAAAGATATTCCACAACCAGATTCTGTGATCAACTGGACAGCGTTTACGTTCATCTGTTTTGAAAGAGTTGCTAAATACTTCCTCTCCTTTCCTATTCTTGGTAACCAATGTTATCAAAAGCATTTGATGAAAGAATTAATACTAATAATTCTCTCAAAACATTTAGGGTTGCCAGGTGTCCACTATTTGAGCGGACAGTCCACTTTTTTCACATTATGTTCACTATTTTTTTTCACAAAATAGTGGACATTTTTTTTATTCAAAAACTTTATGATGAAATGGTACGTAATCTAAAACTGTACAGTCTAAGAGAATAAGGATAGGAGAATCGTGTTTTGTCTTCTTTTTCATAAGTTAGAATGAGACAACGATCGAATGCTCATTGCAATAATCACATTTTACACAACAGCGCAAAAAATGCATTAAAGTAGTTATCTTTTGATATCGAAAATGTAGTGCTGAAGGTTTTTGCCAAATTTTCGAATTCTGCGAAGAAACGAGAAGAGTTGAAATCATTTTCTGAGTTTTGTGAGTCAGAATTCCATGAAGTTTTGCGCCATGTTCCAACACGTTGGTTAAGTTTGTTTAAAGCGGTTGAAAGACTTCTTTTAAACTGGATACCTCTAAAATCATATTTTATTTCTCTTGGATCTGATGAGTGCCATAAGGTTATCTGGAACCTTATTTCGGATCAGAAAAATGAACTCGCAAAGGACGATGAACCAACAATTTCAGAATTGTATTTATATTTCACACACTTCTTCATGTCAATAATGCAAGACACCCTACTGAAGCTGGAAAGCAAGAAAATTCTTGCATGTGATCTTCACATTATCATGTGTAAGCTGCGTGATTCTTTGCAGAAAAAAATACGATGAGCAGTTTTTTGGAATGAAAGTTTTATTTGCCTTACGTAAAAAAACATTTGCCTGAGAATGCCGTGCAAAAGTTCAAGAAAGAAGCCATCAACGTGTATCAAAGAGCCATTGCGTACCTAGAAAAGTGGTATAATTTCACCAATTCAGTATATGAGATGCTAAATTGTTTCAATCTAATTGATCGCAATAATCCTCCAACTTTAGAAAAAATGACGAACATCTGGTTATTATCACCATGGCGAGAAGAACTTCCACCCAACACTCTCTTCAATGAAATTTCTGCCTTAGAAGAAGTTTATGTTCGTTTGCAGGGTGATTCATCCCTTAATAAGTGGACGTACTTTTTCAAGAAAGAGCCAGCTCCGAGTTTACTGAAACTGTTCCAGTATTATGCATCAATTCTGGTATCAAATGCAAACGTTGAACGAATTTTCAGCATCATGGGAAATTTGTGGACTGACGAACGTAACCGACTACTTGTATCAGTTCGAAGTGAACTTTGTATATTTTTTAATATTTCTCAACGTTGTACTGAAATTAAAGAATTATTCCTTAAACACAAAGAATTGATAAAGTTGCGCAGTCAAATAAAAAATACACACGACAGCAAAGTAAAATGTAATTTAATATTTTACATATTATTATAATATATTTGATGTTTTGAATTTTAAGTAAAGTTTTGAAGTGATTATTTTAATACGTGTTAAAATGTTTGTAAGAAAATATATAATTTAATTGTAAATTTATTTTTTTATTTTTTTACTACTTAACACCCCCCCCCGCTTGTCCGCTATTTTTGGGAAGCAGACCTGGCAACCCTAAAAACACTTTCTTTTCTTCTGTGACTTCCTCTGCACTTCAGAGAATTCAGGAATTCTTATCAGAGAGAAGTCTTTTCTATTTCTTCAGTATTTCCCTCATGCATTCAGCAACCATTTTTGAAATGGTAGCTTTACCAAATAGCTTTATCAAGAAAAAAAATTACACCTATTTCAACCCTGTGAGAAAAATGTCTTTGACAAATAACAATCAACAGAGCAAATAGATATTTTTCAAGGCAAAGAAAATTAATTTATAATATTGAATACATTCAGAAAGTTATTCAAGAGAATTGAAAAGAACTGCAAAATAAGGCAGGACTAAAATGGAAGAAGCATCTCTCATTTTGACTCAGCAGTACCATTACTTCCATTCTACCCATCCAGTGGTGGGCTGCTGCCGGTTGTAACAACCGGTTCACCCAGAAACGAAAATGTGAGCGTGCAAGGCATCGAAAAACCGGCTATTATTTAGGACGTGATAGCGCCCGGGTGGGTGGGGCCAGCCACTAGTCAGAACTACCGGTTTGCCTATATCTGTCTGAACCGGCAGCAGCCCACCACTGGATCCATCTGATAATCCTACTCCCCTCTGAGTCTAGTAATATATCTGAGAACCAATTTATCCCTGTATTTTCATGGTTAAGAAGGGCCCTGTGAATCAGACCATAAACCAACATAGCCCAACATTCCGGGTCAGGCAGGGGCCATTCGGGAAGTTTGCAAGCCTTAACTGGCGGGCATCATTCCAGCTAAACACAGGGAAACTCAGGCCTGACAGAAGGAAATACTTTTTCACCCAGCACATAATTAAACTGTGGAATTTGCTGCCAGCAGTTTGTCGGTTTTTACAGCAGCTCTATACTGGCTTGACATTTTCATCAAGCTGTCCACTGTGACTTCATAGTTGCATTTTGGGTCAGTCACTACTAGCTTAGATCCTTTTTTTTCCTCTTCAATGCTCAGCCCTAACCTTTACATAGAACTTTAAAAAGCACTGGTGGGGGATCTTTCTCCACTGTGAAAATTGCCCCTTTATTTCTACTAAATTCTGCTTTTAAACTACTTGTCCATCCGTGAAAGCACCTCTCTTCTGGTCCCATGGCAACTGAATTTTTTTCAGGAGTCTTTGGTGAGAGACTTTATCAAGGACTCTTTCAAAATCCAACAATACAATATATATTGGTCATCCTCCCCTATGTGTTCTTAAAAACTTTTTTTAAAAAACTCTAGTTAGTTTAGTGAGACAATGTTAAGGAGACAAAGTTAGTGAGATCAATGAGTCAGAATAGAACTGGAAGGAACCTTGGACTGGAGGTCTTCTATTTATTGTTTATTTATTTATTTATTGGTTCGATTTATATGCCGCCCTTCTCCGGAGTCTCAGAGCAGCTTACAATGCATTAAGCAGTAACCTTCATACTTTTGTATATACCTGCTTAGAAGGGCTTTCGGGCCCCCCTAAGCAGTGTTCTTTTTTATACAAAGTCAGCTTATTGCCCCCATAATCCGGGTCCTCATTTTACCTACCTTGGAAGGCTGAGTCAACCTTGAGCCTGGTGAGATTTGAACTTGCAGTAATTGCAGGCAGCTGGTGCTACTTAATAACACTTTAGTCTGCTGCGCCACCAAGACTCTAGTCCAATCCCCTGCTCAAGCAGGAGATCCTATACAATTTCAGACAAGTGGCTGTCAAGTCTCTTCTTAAAAACCTTCAGTATTGAAGCACCCACAACTTCTGAAGGCAAGCTGTTCCACTGGTTAATTGTTCTCACTGTTAGGAAGTTTCTCCTTAATTCCAGGTTGCTTCTCTCCTTGATTAGTTTCCATCCATTTTTTCTTGTCTTGCCTTCTGGTGCTTTGGAAAATAAATGGACACCCCTCTTCTTTGTGGTGGCCCCTTAGATATTAGAACACTGCTATCATGCCACTCCTAGTCCTTCTTTTCATTAAACTAGATATACCCAATTCCTGCAGCCATTCTTCATATGTTTATAAGATAAGGTTAATGAGACAAAGACTTATCTGTATAGAAGCCATGATAGTTACTTTTTACCAAAATTTGTTTTTCCTATGTTTGTTCATTTCTTTTTTCCTTCATAATATTTCCTGCAGCAAATGTGAAGCTAACTGGAATTTTTTTCTTTATCGCTGCTTGAGTTTTTTAAACAACCAGAGTCACATTGGATAATTCTCGGTCCCAAAAACAGCTGCTGATGTTCAAGAGAAGACGTATATTTTCATGAAAGGAATTGCTCAAATATTTCCTACAATTTTCTCAAGCCTCACCTTACTCCAGTAGCAGAAGAGCAACTGCAAAGAAAAGACTTCATGTTGTCTTCCTATTTTTGAGCTTACTGTTATGTTGCTACTGTCAGGTTTCGGTGCTATCTTGAATAAACTTCATTCTCAAGCACAAGCTGTCTAATGAAACATTTTATTTTTAAGCATAGCAGAATCCGACATTTCTGACTCAAATTTGCAGCCAAACTGGCCCCTCCTTCCAACCCCCTCCTCTTCCGCTCTCCAGCCCCAACGTCCCATTGGCCATCATACAAATCCATCTCTACATCCCGGCACATTCTTTTCACAGGAATGCAGCCCCCCACCCTCGTCTCCCAGGACACCCTATCTGTATATACAAAACTAGGTAAAAGTTCATCTCAGCAATAAATCAAGCTTCCGCTCTTTCTGCTTCAACTTGTTATGTCAGCGCTGGAAGAAAGCCTAATTTGGAACGCTGACATCCGGCCCCTCTCCCTTCACTTCTGCGACATCACCTATCCCATAGGGAAAACACAACAAGATTAGTCTCATCAGCCCCTCCCTGGCTGTGCAACCCCTCCTCCCGGCTTTCCCGGGTGGTCTGCATGGAATTTTGCTATAAGGCGATCAGCTTGGATGTTTGCGCTCTTCACCCAGGAAGCCTCTGACAATGGGTAACCTTTCCATTTAATTAAGTACTGAAGGCGCCCCCTGTGCCATCTTGAATCAAGAATCCGCTGCACTTCGTAGTGCGTTTGGCCCCCAACAACCAGGGGCCCAGGGGGTTCACGTGGCGTTGGCCTTAAAGTAGACCCCACTACAGGTTTTAGAAGGCTACTGTGAAAAACGGGGTGAATTTTCCCCAAAAGCCGTGGCAACTGCAATTGCACTGTAACGGGGTTGATTATTTTTATTATAGGAAATGGTCCTATAAATTTTGGGCCCAATTTCCTGCTCGGGAGTCTAAGTCTCAAGTACTTGGTGGAGAGGTAAACTTTCTCTCCTAGCTGAAATGGTCTTTGGGGAGTTCGGTGCTTGTCTGCTTGTTCCTTATAAGATTGAGCCGCCTTTGCCAGCGCCCTCTTAACATTTTCCCACGTTTGTCTCAACATTGCCATCCAGTCGGTCAAACTGACTGAGGAAGGGGGCTCCCTCGGGTATTCTGGCATGGGAACAAAATCCATGCCACTCACTATTTTGAACGGGGTTAGCCCCGTGCTGCTGTGGACAGCATTATTATATGCAACCTCCGCAAAAGATAGGAGGTCTGCCCAATTGGACTGCTGGTAGTCGACGTAGCATCTTAAATACTGTTCTATCATAGCGTTCAGTCTTTCTGCCCCCCCATTGGTGCTCGGGTGAAATGCTGAGCTGAGCCCTTGGGATGAACCTATGGACCGTAGAAACTCCCTCCAGAACTTTGCTGTGAACTGGACCCCTCTGTCGGAAATGATTCTCCTGGGGACTCCATGTAGGCGGTAAATGTGTTTCAGGAACAGTTTGGATAACTGACGGGCTGAAGGCAGTCCACTACAAGGAATGAAGTGTGCCTGTTTGGAGAATAAGTCTATTACAGTCCAGATCACTGTATTTCCACTGCTCCTCGGTAGGTCTACTATAAAGTCCATTGCAATCTCCTCCCATGGTCTTGTTGGCTCAGCTACTGGTTGCAACAACCCAGGCGGGCACCCTGGCCTTGTCTTCATCGTGGCACAAATGGTGCAGCTTTTTACATAACTGTCTACGTCTTTTCTCATATGTGGCCACCAGAACTGCCTTCGTACTAGGTGCAGAGTCTTTAGGAACCCGAAGTGTCCTGCTGGTTTAACATCGTGGCTCCTCTTGAGAATCAGGATGCGTAAACTCTGTGGGACATAGAGCTTTGTCCCCCTCCATGCTAGTTCATCTCTTTTTGTCAAGAGATGTTGATTGTCCCGATACCAGGGGTCTGTCAGCATTTCATTTTTTAATTTCGCAGTTAAGTCACTTGCAAGTTGGCCTTGCTGGTCACGTCGTTGCCGTCTGGTTACCACTTGGGCCGCAGCTTGGGTGGAGGGGATGATGGCATTCACTACCTGCTCCCGCTCACTGTTGTATTGGGGCATCCGGGAGAGGGCATCAGCCAGGAAATTTCTCCCACCTGGGATGTGCTTAAGCTCGAAATTGAAACGATTGAAGTATTGTGCCCACCGCACTTGCCTGGGCGACAGTTTTCGTGGGGTTTTTAGGGCCTCTAGGTTTTTATGATCAGTCCAGACTTCAAATGGTTTCTGGCCTCCCTCTAGAAGGTGCCGCCAGGTCAACAAGGCCCACCTTACTGCAAACGCTTCCTTCTCCCACGCCGCCCATCGCCTCTCCGTATCGGTGAGTTTGCGGGAGGTGTAGGCGCAGGGTTGTAGATCACCTTGGTTGTTCTTTTGGAGTAACACGGCTCCTACTGCCACATCACTTGCATCTGCTTGGATGACAAAAGGCTGTTCTGGATCCGGGTGTCTTAAGACAGGTTCTTTCGCGAACAGTCCTTTTAGCGTCTCAAATGCCTGTTGGCAGGTCAGGTCCCACTGTAGGGGTTGTCCCGGGCGAGGTTTCATCGCTGGGCTTCCTGTCTTTAGGAGATCTGTCAAAGGTTTGGCAATCTTCGCGAACGAGGGGATGAATTGTCTGTAGAAATTCGCAAAGCCTAGAAAACTTTGCAGTTGTCTGCGGGTGCGAGGGGGCTGCCATTGTAGAACTGATTGGACCTTGGCTGGGTCCATCTCTATCCCCTCATTTGATACTCGGTAGCCCAGGTAGTCTAGCCGTGATTGGTGGAAATCGCATTTTGGCAGTTTGACATATAGGTTTGCCCGTAGCAGTTTTTTCAGCACTTGGCGGACGAGGGGTATATGTTCGTCTATGGTCTCCGTGTAGATAAGAATATCGTCCAGGTAGACGAGGACCCCTTTGTAAAGATGTTCATGTAAGACTTCGTTTATTAACTGCATGAATACTGCTGGGGCTCCTTGCAATCCAAAAGGCATTACTTTAAACTGGAAACTACCCAGGGGGCAGTTGAATGCTGTTTTCCATTCATCTCCTGCCTTTATGCGTACTCGGTAATAAGCTTCTCGAAGGTCTAGTTTGGTGAAAACCTTCCCTTTAGCTAGGTGGGCTAACATGTCTTTCATGAGGGGGAGGGGGTACAAGTTGTGTACGCAAACAGCATTGATACTTCGAAAGTCGACTACCAGTCTCATGGAGCCGTCCTTTTTCTCTTTAAACATGACCGGCGCCGCTACCCTTGGTTTCACTGGCTCAATAAATCCCCTTTGTAAGTTTTTGTCTATGTAGTCCCGCATTTCCTGCATTTCTCGGGGCGTCATGGCATACATTTTAGGTTTGGGTAGTTTCGCTCCTGGGATAATCTCGATGGCACAATCGGTCTCGCGGTGGGGGGGCAGAATGTCACACTCGGCTTCGCTGAATACCCCCGCAAGGTCTTGGTACTCCCTTGGGATCTGGTTTGCGTTACAAGCGGTGGTGGGTGCGGCTGCCAATTGCTTTGCTGCACCTTCTGGGAGGGACCCTTGTGTTGGTGGTGTTTTATTCTGTAGTGGAGGGCTGCTTTGGGGTCTCAGCGTGGGAGGGAATTCTTCTGGTCGGGGCGGCAGGGGTTGGGGCCCCTTTGCTATTCTCAGCCTGCGGGTTCCCTCTTGCCACCAAATGATTGGGCCCCATTTGTCGAGCCATGAGAGTCCCAATATGACTGGTTCTGTCATCTTGGGGGCTATTATGAAGCGGATCGTCTCCCAGTGATCTGCGAGTTCTAGTCTCACGGGTTCAGTCAAGTGTGTGGCGTACGTTCCTCCCACTAGGGACCCATCAACTTGCTCGAAGCGAATTGGTTGTTTGAGCTGTTTAGCCCGGATTCCCAATTTTAGAACTGTGGGTAGGTTGATTAGGCACCGTGTGCTACCCGAGTCTATTAGGGCTTGGAAAGTCTCTTGGGCCCCTGTTTTGGGGGCTGTTAGGCGTATGGGGAAAAGAAAAGGATGGACGGGTCCACTCACCATCGGGTCATCCTCGCCTTCGTCTTCCGTGTCATAGGGTTCGGGGGACTGATCTCCCTCCACTGGGATTCCTCTGGTTTCGGTCAGATGAGCGAAAAACTCAGGGATTTGGGTAGCTTCCCGTGGTACGTGGATGACGCGCTTGGGCCCTCGTTCCGGTCGTGCTTTGGGCGGTGGAGCCGGTGCCGGTCTAGGCGTTCCACATCTTGCTGCTATGTGGCCGCTTCCTCCACATCTGTAGCATTTCAGTGGGCTCCGTGGGGCAGTTGGTCTGTAGGAGGGCTGTGATGTTGGGGTTTCTCGTCTGTTGAGTGGCCCCTGGTCTGGTCGGCCTTTCTCCTTTTCCTCTGGTGGTTTTGACGTGTCACTCGCCCGCAGCCCTCTGTCGACTTTTATCGCTACCCGGAACCATTCAGCGAGTCGGTTTGGGATGTCACGATAGGCAGTCACTTGGGAAATTCTTTTATCTAGGCTTGTTCTAAAAAAATACACCAGCAATCGCTCTGGTAGGGGAGGCAGTGTCCCAATGACTCTCCTGAATTCACGGATATGCTCTCTGATAGGCTTCCCCCTCTGCATTAGGTTTCTGAGCTCGTCTTCCACATAGGGGTCCTCCTCCTCCTCCTCATAACGGGCTCTCAATAGTTGCAAGAACCCATCCGCATTTTGTAGCTGGGGGGCCCTGTATTTGTAGAGTGATGCTGACCACCTCTTTGCTTCTCCCTCCAGCCCTTCCGAGATAGCATTCACTAGGGCTCTGGGGAAAGGGAAGAGGTGTCCGAACCGCTCTATGTATATCTCAGCTGAATCGAGGAATTGGGCGAGGTTGTCTGGGTCACCATCGAATTTCCCTCTGAACTGGGGTGGTTCCTCCCTCTCTGCCCTCTCCTCTCTGTGCTGAGCTCTGGAGGGCCAGCCTTGGTGTTGGTAGTCCTCTGCCTCGTCTCTCATCCTGGGGTGGGGAGGTGCTGCCTTGTCTGGACTTCGCTGCCATTCCCATCCCCAGCTCGCCCTTCCCAATTCACTTAGGGGTTTTTCTTTATCTTTTACCTTTGTATTTTCCAAGTTGGCTGGAATCACGGCCGCTTCTGCTCCTCCCGTTTCTTGAAGCAGGCTTTCCTCCGAGAGCTTGGCTTCAGCCATAGTCCGTCCGACCAGATGTCTGGGAGGGAACGGGATGATTTAAACTCAGCCAGCCTGGATTTGGAGGAGAGTTTGGCTGTCTGTCAGGTTTCGGTGCTATCTTGAATAAACTTCATTCTCAAGCACAAGCTGTCTAATGAAACATTTTATTTTTAAGCATAGCAGAATCCGACATTTCTGACTCAAATTTGCAGCCAAACTGGCCCCTCCTTCCAACCCCCTCCTCTTCCGCTCTCCAGCCCCAACGTCCCATTGGCCATCATACAAATCCATCTCTACATCCCGGCACATTCTTTTCACAGGAATGCAGCCCCCCACCCTCGTCTCCCAGGACACCCTATCTGTATATACAAAACTAGGTAAAAGTTCATCTCAGCAATAAATCAAGCTTCCGCTCTTTCTGCTTCAACTTGTTATGTCAGCGCTGGAAGAAAGCCTAATTTGGAACGCTGACAGCTACAGTAAGATCAAGACTTCTAATTTCCATGGTTGGCTATTATATTATATTATAATTATTGTCTCTTCTGTGATTACTGCTTTAGCTACTGTATTGCTTGCTGGTGGGAATAGAGTGGGTTTCTAGTTTAGATTACAATTCAAACCAGATCTATTTTATGTGAGCATCACATTTTTTTTAATTTCTACTTTATTTTTCAAAAGCTCAGCAAAGTCCCAATTACATTTTAATCTTTTTTCGATAACAAGTAGACACACCTAAAATGTCCACTTCCATTTTATTGGGGGGGGGGGGGCTTGGTATTCCTCATACTATTGATTTTGATAGCTTTAACAATGCCTAGAATTCACTTGCTCCTTGATATAAGTGAAATGTCATAATGTACCAGAAACTATAGTAGGGTAGGGAACATGCACTCCTCCAAATATTGTTGAAATACAATTCTCAATTATTGGTAGGAACTGATGGGAACTGTAATGCAGCAACATCAGGAGGACTACAATTCTCCTATTTCTTGATTATAACATTATCCTGAAGTGCTAGGATGCCAGGCACAGTGGACAGGTTGTCTGAGTTGGTGAGCTGCAAGGTACTGAAGACTGACATATATATATATATACCTTAAAAAGTATGCATTCTAGAGAGGACATCCACTAAATTCTAAAGAGTCTTTAGAATTTTGTTAACAAATTGTAATTTATAAGGTGACAGCCTGCAGAGCATATCACGTATATAATTTAAACATAAATTGTTTTTCTTTCAGTTTGGGGTTTTCTCTCTTATGCAAGAAAAGTTTTGTACCTTGTCTTTAAAAAGTCAAAGTCTCAGAGAAACTCAGTCTCTCGTCTTCTTATTTATTGTTAGAGCAGGGATCACCCACTCAGCATGGACATTTCAGGAACATTTTGGCCATTTTAAATCTTCAACCCATGGCCCCCTAATATGATGAGTAATGGAGAACCCCTTTTTTTAATCCTGGGGAATGAATCATGTTCTCTAAAGGGAATTTAGTCCCTTTCAATAATTTATAGACCCAGCTCCTTCTTCAAGTTGCCTCTTGTCTAACTAAGCATCTACTCAATTTCCTTTCAGCATGTCTTGTGTATTATGGTAGATCTGAGTCTGCTATAATAAGTCTTTTGTGGGAGAGTACGGATGTCTGATGATCCATACAGGAGGGTCATTCAACAGACAGATACCACCTGCACATTCCTGGCTGCCGTGGGAAGTTGGAATGCCTGTGATTTATCTACCTTTCAGCTAACCTGTCCTCCTCTTGTGTTCCTGTATAAAGATGTGAATCACATCTCTCTCTCATTTTCTTATCTATCTATCTATCTATCTATCTAATCTATCTATCTATCTATCTATCTATCATCTATCTATCTATCTACATTATCTATCTATCACTATCTATCATGTCTGTCTGTCTATCTATCCATTTACCCCTCTATCTATCTACTGGCTATCTGGCTATATAGCAATCTATATCCATGCATCCTTCCTTCCCTCCCTCCTCTCTCCAACTGGTTTTAATTTTCCTCTAAATATTCTGATGAGATCTCCTTCCTTTTTGTTCTTGCTATCTTTTCTTTTCTTTTTCCATATCTTCAATTTGGGGATAATGAAGTCACCCTTTTTATTTCCTTTCTCAGTTATAATGACAGGTCATGCTATGGAACTTTCTTATCATTTTGTGTAGATTGGAGTCAAAGGGAACCTTGACCAGATGTTTTTGAATTCTAACTCCCATCAGCCTCAGCCATGCTTTGCTTTGGATCCTTTTTTTTTTTTCAGTTTCAGAGCTCATACTTAAAAGGTCTTGACTAAGTCATTTTTCATAGCTACACCTTAGTTTTGATCATACTTGTGCTGTTTGCAAATCATGTATGATATCTATTTTATACCTGTGATCTGAACCGTTTGTAAAGCCCTTTGCAACAATTGTGCTAAAAGTAACCTGATCATTATGCCTCGGGCCATATCAAATCATCCAAGGCTATAACAAGGCTGCCTATTGACTTCCCTTTCTCTTTGAGAATCTTAACTCTTGACTGGATTAAAATTCGAAGGTTTGCCTGCTGATGTCATTAATTCAGCACACTTATATATTAAAATAGCATTAAATGATATGTATTATTCAAGCATTCCCTTAAATCATTAAATTTAATCAGATAGCCCTTCCTTCAAAGTAGCATAATTAAGCTGATTATCACAGGAGGATGTGACACACACACACACATATTGCACACTGCATCATCAACCAGTTCATAGCACTATGGAAGAATGATCCGAGGAGAATATGTGTGGCACGTATGGTTTCTGAGCATCAGGATGAGTATTTGGTATAATATCTGCCTTCACACTCGAAGAAGCTGCCAGCTGGCACAGTCTGCAAGGAGTCTGTTGCTCATTCTGTCACAGCTTCTGCAGTCTGCCACCTTATTTCTTGTAATCAGGCTTTCAACAATAGCTTTCCAGGCCAATCATCTCCCCTTTTTTAAATTTAAAAAGTCATGGAAAAGGACTATCATATCTGGCCTGTGACTAGATGGCAGCAAAGAACTATAATTTTATGTAGCACTTTGCTGCCACCTAATGGTCACTTGAGGTTTTGCAGATGAGATATGGCCATTGTACCATGGAGAAGCTGATTATAGTTTATTTGGTTATAAGCATAGTTGCAACTCTTAAAAGTGGGTGATTGTCTGAAAGTGCTAGATTAAATTTATGATGCAATGGGAGAGCAGAGTAATATTTTCTATTTCCATCCTGTAGACCATGGTATTTATTTATTAATTAAATTTATACGCCTCCCATCTCACTGTTGTAGATGGATATGTTGGGTCCAACACTTCCAAAATTCTATACCATTGGCCTTGATGACCCAGAATTCTGGAGGTGCAGACCAATACAGGACTGGATTGATTGCACAACAGCCTCTACTTCAGTGGCAGAATTCATGCCTTATTGCTAAAAGCCACAAATACTTTTTTTTAAAAAAAAATCATATAGCAGGTGATATAAAAAATAGTTTTAGGAAAACCTGGAGACCTGCTGGCAGTAGGATTAGGCTTTAGTCAGATAGCTAGAAGATTTAGTTTAAACTATATTTTAGTCAAAATATGTTTATAAGAATTAGTCTTTGAGAAGGTATAGGAGTTGCTCTTTATTGATTCTATTCAAAATTTCAAAAGATGTTTGTGTCCAAAAGATAACAATAGCACTTAGACTTATATACCACTTCACAGTGCTTTACAGCCCTTTAAATGGTTTACAGAGTCAGCATATTGCCCTTACAATATGGGCCCTCATTTTACCGACCTCGGAAGGATGGAGGGCCGAGTCAACCTTGTGCTAGTGAGACTTGACTTGCCAAATTGCTGGCAGTCGGCAGTCAGCAGAATTAGCCTACAATACTGCATTCTAACCACTGTGCCACTCTGGCTCTTAGATGCGACTTTGAAAAAACAAAAAGAGCAGCCATCTCTATCTTTAAATGCTCCATCCATAGAGCGCGGTGGCACTTGGTGGTGACGAAGGGCCAAATGCAGATACAGCATATGCCCTGCTTCTGCTTGCTGCTTTCTGCCAACTCTGGTCCCATTCGAAGATCAGGTGACAGAGAAGGGGGCAGGAGCAGGGGTGAAATCCAGCAGGTTCTAACAGGTTCTGGAGAACAGGTAGCGGAAATTTTGAGTAGTCCAGAGAACCGGCAAATATCACCTCTGGCTGGCCCCAGAGTGGGGTGGGAATGGGGATTTTGCAGTATCCTTCCCCTGTCATACCCACCAAGCTACGCCCACAGAACCAGTAGTAAAAATATTTGGATTTCACCGCTGGGGAGGAGGTCGTGATTTGTTGTTTGGGAAATGGTTTGCCATTGCCTGCTGCCTAGGGCTGAGAGAGAGTGACTGGCTCAAGGTCACTCCACTGGTTTTATGCCTCAAGGCAGGTGTGGAACTCAGAAACGTTTGGTTTCTAACCTGGTTCCTTAACCACTACAGGTACAGTAGTTTTCGACTTACAACCTTTTGTTTAATGTTTCATTTAACAACAGTTCAAAATTATGGTGGCACTGGAAAAGTAACCCATGAGCAATCCTCACACCCATTGCAAGGTCCCTGTGATCGCTGTTTGTTGCCTTCCCAGCTGACTTTTGACAAGCCAAAATCAA
The DNA here is from genome assembly GCF_029215685.1 of Pituophis catenifer annectens. Classification (NCBI taxonomy): domain Eukaryota; kingdom Metazoa; phylum Chordata; class Lepidosauria; order Squamata; family Colubridae; genus Pituophis; species Pituophis catenifer. The sequence goes on from NW_027256881.1 coordinate 132,019,786, forward strand.
TGGAGGAAGCTAGATTTACTTCACAACGGCATGATTCACTTCAACGACTGTGGCAAAATACAGTAGGCTGTAAAATCGGGTGTGACTCCCTTAATGACCACACTGCTTAAGAATGGATTCCAGTCACAATGATGGCTGTTAGTTGTATACCATACTGGTTTCCAGAATTCTTTAGAGGTGCAAATATATGTCATTTCCACCTATTAGGAGGGGCTAATGAATATTCATTTGCAGTCTTGCTATGTTTGAGACACCCCCCCCCCAGGGATTTCTTAATTTTATCCTTTCCCCACAATCTTGAGCAAGGATAGCTGGAGGGGAGACTGCTGATTCCTCAACAAATGATGGGCAGCCTGCAGTATTATTGTCCAACATCTGCACTTTCTTCCTCAGCACAATCATGGCCCATTTCCTCTCTTACAGCCCACAAATGCTATGCAAAAGGACAGTTTTTTTTCTTTTCCCATGGGTGGTAGATTACGAGAAAAGAAGAGTGCATTAAAACACAGCAAGACTTAAGACACTTATTTTCCATTCTAATAATCCTCAACTGTCCCAGAAAAGGTTTTTTAAAAAATGGTTATTCTCCTTACTTCAGTGACATGGCATCTCTGGCTAAGCTCACTGTGGCTGTTGGGTGCCATAAAAGGACCCGCCCAAATCAGTGGTGAAATCCAAATTTTTTTTACTACTGGTTCTGTGGGCGTGGCTTGGTGGGCATGGTGTGGCTTGGTAGGCATGGCAGGAGAAGGATACTGCAAAATCTCCATTCCCACCCCACTCTGGGGCCAGCCAGAGATGGTATTTGCAGGTTCTCTGAACTATTCAAAATTGCCTCTACCGGTTCTCCAGAACCTGTTAGAACCTACTGGATTTCACCCCTGCCCCAAATATGTTTCTATTCCTCCACTAATGGGATGATTCCGAACAGAACTCAAATCCAGGGATATTTCCTTTGGAAAAATAAAACACTGGATCTTTTGGGGAGAGCACTGACATTAGAACAAACTAAGGCTTCATTTGTTACAGAAGGTCCTTGACTTACCACCATTTGTTTAGTGACTGTTTGAAGTTACAACAGCATTGGAAAAAAAACCTGACCGTTTCTCACACTCACAACCATTGCACATCCTCATGGTCATATGATCAAAATTCGGGCGCTTGGCAACTGGCATGTACTTATGACAGTTGCACTGTCCTGGGGTCAGGGGATCACCATTTGTAACCTTCCCAGCTGGCTTCCGCAAAGTCAATGGGGAAGCCAGATTCACTTAAAATCACTGCATGATTCACTTAACGACTGGAGTGATTCGCTTCACAACTGTGGGGGAAAAAAGATTGTAAAATGGAGTAAAACTCACTTAACAACCGCCTTCCTTAGCAAGGGAAATTTGTGGTCGTAAGTTGAGGACTACCCTTGATTTACAATGGGTCGCTTAGCATACTTGCAGCCTGGTTCTGAAGTTCCAATGGCTGGTCCTGCTCCTCCCCCATGGTCATGTCCCATGTCAGGATTTCAGCAACCTGCCTGGTGGCCCAGTGGTTAGAATGTAGTATTACAGGCAAACTCTGCCCACTGCCAGCAGTTCGAGTCTCACCAGCTCAAGGTTGACTCAGCCTTTCATCCTTCCGAGGTTGGTAAAATGAGGACCCAGATTGTTGGGGGGCAATAAGCTGATTCTGTAAACCACTCAGAGAGGGCTGTAAAGCACTGTGAAGCGTCTAAGTCTAAGTGCTATTGCCTGTATTTATGACCATTTGGAGCATCGCATGATCATGTGACCATATTTTATGTTGTAAACCAGTTTTACTTCTGGTTTTCAGCAAAACAGCCAATAGCAAACATTTGATTCACTTTACGGCTGCAGTGGTTATTTTACAATCATGGCGTTAACTTAATGACCACCACAAAAAAAGCCATCAAAACAGGTCTGGTCACATGTTGACCTGCTTTAAGACCGTCACAACTTATGACCATAATGAACCAGTAGTCTTTGACTTATGACTTACAGGGCTACCTGTAAAGGCAGGCCTCATTTAGCAACTGCCTCATTTAGTAAGTGTTCATAGTTAACAACAGTGATGGAGAAGTAACTTCCTGACCAATCCTTGCATTTTTAACCTTTGTAGATTTGTAAAGCAAAGGCAAGCTGAAGTAAGATCACAAGCACCATCTCAGTTTCACTTAGCAACCACTTTGCTTAACAACCAAATTGCTGCTCCCAACAGTGGTTGCTAAATGAAGACTACCTGTATAGAGGCTTAAAATATATAGTGTGAGCAAGAGATATTCAAGATGCAGAGATAATTTGATTTTTGTATATAAGATGCCTAAAAACTGAGTTGAGTACAGATGTTTGCTAGGCCTTTTGTGTGAATGATAATGTGAAATACATAGCATTACTCACAAGTTGTGAGCTAATATTTTCAGTGATGCCTCCCCAAGTGATTATTGTTCTGTCCCCCCACCGTGTTTTTATTTGCTCCTCCCCTGATGCAATACAATGTTGTAGCTAGTATTATTTTGGCTGTTCCTAATCTTTGTTACTTTCAGTGATAGTCCCTACATTTATCTTTAGCTATATTTTTGATATGACTGCATGTTGTCTCCCCAACTGCTGTTTAGATGGAGAATCACCCATTACTAGGAATTAAATAAATCATTAATTCCATATCCCTGGATTTGAGAAAATGATCCAATACAGCCAAATACATTTGCTTAATAATAATAATAATAAAAAAAAAATAGGGAAGGATAGGAGGAAAAATAGGAGGACAAAGCAGCCTAAACATAAAATTCAGCTTGCCCCACTTTCTGAATTTCATTTGTTTTTCTAAATAAATACATTTTTATTTTACATAAGAAACTTGAGTGTAGAACAGTGGTGAAATCCAAATTTTTTTACTACATGGTCTGTGGGTGTGGCTTGGTGGGTGTGGCAGGGGAAGGATTCTCCAAAATCTCCATTCCCACCCTATTCCAGGGGAAGGATAGTGCAAAATCCCCATTCCCTCCCCACTCCTGGGGGAAGAATATTGCAAAATCTCCAATCCCACCCCACTTGGGGACCAGCCAGAGGTGGTATTTGCCGGTTCTCCAAACTGCTCAAAATTTCCACTGCCGGTTCTCCTGAACCTGTCAGAACCTGCTGGATTTCACCCCTGGTGTAGAGCACTTAGATTACATTGCTTCCTCTTACTTTGAGAGGGCTTTCCTTAATGGCTTTACTAAATGCTAGGGCCTCAGGATATGAGCTCATAACATGGTAGTAAATAATTGATAATAAAGAAAACTTTGCTCTTTGCTATTCTTAAGCAGTTGTCTGGATTTTTGCAGGCCACATCTAGTAACCTCACCAAATGTTACCATTTAAAATATGATCTGCTCTTGCTCTGATATTTTGAATGTGTTTTGTGTTATTGTTGTAAATTCTTATGAGCCTTTTCCGAAAACCTGTTTGTGAGTTGAAGAGTGGGAGTTGAATGCTCAAAACAAATAATTGTTCAGTAAACATAACATCTTGGGAGATGTACGTGATTGCTAGCTGAAGGTAAGCTGTGCCCTATGTTTCCTTAAGTCTAGCAAGCCACATGTGCCCCAATTCAACAAAGAACTATACAAAAGCAACAGCAGATTTCTTTGTGTGTGTGCGCATATTTAGCGGAATGGGGAATTGTATCCACAGGCAGGTGCTGCACACATAATTATGGCCCTGCCTGCCTTATGCCAGATCAGGCTGTGCCTGAATTCAAGCATAAGGCTAAGCTATTATATGGTTTGCTTTGTTCTGGATTAGTGTGATTGGTGGGTTCTCAGCTATTAAGGTTTTGGCAGCCATCTTTATGGATTACTACTATGCAGGAACTAAGCTGAAAGCCCACAGACAAAATATGATTTAGTGTAATGTGTGAATGCAAGTCCTTCTAACCCAAAAGGCTTACTCTTAACTGATAGCAGCTCTTCAGGATCCTGCCACTGGCTGCTTCTGAGTCATCAACTAAAACCCACAACTCTTTAAAACAGATCAAGTAGCCACGGTTTCAGTCCAAGGGTGCATGTAAATCTGGGGAAGGACAGATGTAGATACCCTTCAAGGAACATACTTGTATGTACGCACACACATAAAGATGCACACTCACATATACACACCAGAGTAGACATGCAGAGCCTCTTCTGTTTCTCCTGCAGTTTCTTCTTGGTTTATCCATCCTACAGTTCCTCCTGATTTCTTTGCTTTTGTACAAGATCATTGAACTCTCTTGTTGTAGAGGGAGAACCAAGTAGATGCACTTGCTTCAGGTCTGAGAAAACTGTGAGGTTAAAAAAAAAAAAAGGACAGTTCTCCCAAACCTGGTGTTAGAGCCATTTTAGAACAGAAGCAGAATAACAAATCTTCTGTTTGACATCATGGAGCATCACAGAAATGTGGCTGCTTTCAGGAAATTGGCAGCACCAGCCACAACAAAGTTGGCAAGTCAGAAAAGATAAGCTAATGAGGGCAGGTGTCAACTTTACAAGGTAAACCAGAGTAAGGAACCAATGTCATATAGGCCAGGACTACTTTTATTGTAATAATTATAGTAACAAAATCTTCCAAGTCTGAATGTGCTTCCTTCTCCTTGTCTTTACTTTAATGAGAACTACTTTAATGAGAACTTGTCTGAGGTAACTCAGACAATAACTCAGGTTATTTTCTTGGCCTGGCCTCAGACCCTTCTTATCTGGCTGTTGCCTTGGTGATGGCTCTTCTTCCTGTCCTCCAATACCCCACTCTATGCCTTCTACATCAGGAGAGTATTTTTTTTTTATTCATTTAAATAATTTCTATAGCTGTCCATCTCACAATAGTGATTTTAGGCAGTGTGCAAAGATTAAAATTCAATGAAAACTATAACCCATGATTCTTGAGGTACATAATACCTTCCAAATATGAGCTGTGGTGGCACAGTGGTTAGAATGCAGTATTGCAGGCTACTTCTACTGCCTGCCGGCTGCCTGCAGTTTGGCAATTCGATTCTCACCGGCTCAAGGTTGACTCAGCCTTCCATCCTTCCGAGGTTGGTACAGTGAGACCCAGAGTGTTGGGGGGCAATATGCTGACTCTGTAACCGCTTAGAGAGGGCTGTAAAGCACTGTGAAATGGTACATAAGTCTAAATGCTATTGCTATAAAAATGCATTGACAATAAGGTTAGCTTAACCTCCTTGTCCATGCACCTGATGAAATTGCCAAATGTTTAGAGTCTTATGAAAGGCTAACAGGATCAGGGCCATCTGGATCTCCAGGAGGAATCTGTTCCACAAGACAGGAACTGCCACAGAGAAGGCATGGTTCCTGAGTCCAAAGAGATGATATGGTTTAATAGAAAGAACCTGGAGCATGCACTCTTTGCTAGATCTGGTGGACTGAACAGGGCTTTATAGATGCAGACAGTGGGCAGAGCTGGGCAAATATGGCCTTTACAACTTGTCGACTTCAACTCCCAGAATTCCTGAGCCAGACATGCCTATCCTACAGGCTCTGAAATTTAAATGAGAATAAAATCCACCAATTGGTAGTTCAGAGGACTTTATCCAGCTTGCTCCTAAATCCCATCAAACAGCTGATCATTAAAACTTCAGCATTTTAAAAAGGGCTGTATCCAATCCTGGTTACTTCTGGATCATTCTGTGAATCCTACTTCAGGTTTCTATAATGTGGTGGGTTATAATGACTTGATGATGCTTGAGATAGTTTGGACTGGTATTCCCTTGGAATAGCTGGAGGGATTCATGATGTATATGCTGTTCAAAAATGAGGCATATGATCCTTCTAATTTAAGATGCAGGTCATCTCCTGTAGATTACATCTTGAATACCACGATATGAAATATGCAACTGTCATAAACGCATACCAGTTTCCAAGCACCTGAATTTTGACTATGTGATCATGGGGATGAAGCAATGGTCATAAGTGTGAAAACTGATCATAAGTCACTTTTTTCTGTACCGTTGTAACTTCAAATGGTCACTAAACAAATGATTGTTAAGTTGAAGACTACCTGTACTCCAGAAATCTGGGGCAGTAAAGGGACTATAATTGTCCTCTTGGTTTCTTAGTCCACCCTCAACTGGCCCTGGGCTGGGAGTCTTTCATAAGCCAATGATTTATAAACTAATAGACACCAAAGCTTGAATACATTTCAGATAACATTAATCACTTTTTCCTGAATATTTTCCATGATTATTTCTTTCTGCATCTTTTTTCTTTACCATTTTTTAAAAATAAAAGTATCCTTATTTTATTTAAAACAATGGAATTGCATCATAGTTGTATGCACTTTTTAAAAGTCTATGTTATTTCAGTAATAAAATATCATGCTTGTGAGGTGTGTTGTTTTGTTTGAAGAGCTTGGCTGGAAATATTAAACATTTTGCCTGGGCAGATGGACAATGTGGCCATTTTAAAAACGGCAACACATATATGAATTTAATTAGAAAGTGATTTGACAGGCACTTTCTCCATGATTTATATTTTTTTCTGGAAAAAATATCAAGAGCAGTTATTGAATTCAGAAATAATATTTCCAATTCTGTAGGTGGTCATTGGCTGCCTTGGTTGATGACGTTTTTTCCCAAAATATGGAGTGACATGTCACATAACCTTATGAAATCTTTAACATGATACTTAAGACAGAAGAGGAATTGTTGCACTCCTTACCATGCCTTTCATTTTAAATTTTTCTTTGCACAAAGGCATTTCTCTGAAAGCATACTAACTTTTCTGCAGCTAGTTTCAATAGTATCATTTGTACATTTGCATTGTTTATTTTTTCAATGTTTCTGTCCTGCTTATCCTTACTAAAATATCCAGGACTGTAAAATAATCTTACAGAACATTAATGCAACCTAATATTCAAAACATGTATACTTTTAATTGAAATACAAGTAAGAAACAGAGCCATTATAATAAACTCAGAGCGTGGTGGAACGTAGTCTGGATTCCCAGGAGGGAGAGCTGCATTTCAGAGGAGTAAGAAACAGCAAAATTTAGATCATTTGGCTGGGAGGAAGAGAGTCAAGACAGCTCCTCCTTAGGAGTTCTCAGAGTATATCCTTAATAATGCAGTAGTTTGCTTTAGTTTGTCAAGATTTCAGTCTATAGGTGAAGAACAATAAAGGAAACTGCTTAGAAGAAATTCAGTATGTTTTTCTTGGGTTTTGGAGTTTGACACTGAGTCACAAAACACAAACAATTATTTATTTATTTAAAGGATTGCTAGTCCTGACAATTTCATGGTAGACAATCCATAAATAAAGATTTGCAGATATGAAAGGCAAATAATAACTTACATATATATTAATAACAGAGGTGGGTTTCAGCAGGTTCTGACCAGATCTGGAGAACTGGTAGCGGAAATTTTGAGTAGTTCGGAGAACCGGTAGTAAAAATTCTGACTGGCCCCGCCCCCATCTATTCTCTGCCTCCCAAATCCCAGCTGATCAGGAGGAAATGGGATTTTGCAGTAATCTTCCCCTGGAGTGGGGAGGGAATGGAGATTTTACAGTGTCCTTCCCCTGCCACGCCCACCAAGCCATGCCCACCAAGCCACAGAAACCATAGTAAAATTTTTTGAAACCCACCACTGATTAATAAGCATTATGACATGAGTGGTCATACCAGGAGAAGATACTACCATCCGGCCCTTAGACGGCCAACAAGACCTGAAGCAGATCTTCTGAGTGGTCTCCCATCATAATGGAATAGTTTACTCTGGGAGGTTCAGCTGACTGCTAACCTACCTATCTTTTGCCAAGCGGTCTTGCTTAGACACATATTTATGCATAAGGGCTGCTTCAGTATTCAGTATTATTTTGATTTATGGTTTGAGACCCCATCCCATACAAACAACAGGTATTCCAAAGAATTTGGTTTTGCAGTCCTTAGTGCTGGCCATTACTTGTTTTTTTTCCCCTAGTCAGTCTAAATATTTTATTTTTCAAGCATTTAAAATATGCAACTAGACTGGCTTCATAAATGTGAAGTATTTGTGAAGGGAGTACTTTTTAATTCTGTAATGGGTGTATTGTTGTGTTCTGTATATGAATAGTTTTATTTCTGGTCCCTCTATCTTGACCTAAATACATTTGATTAGCTGATGTGGCCTGGAAATATTTTTTTAAAAAAGAAAAACTAAGTATAGAGAAAACAAAATATAATTGTTAATTTTATATCAGATGTATTTTTTTTAAATTACAGGTTCCTATAAAGAACAGGATGAAACAGTCCCTTTACATGAAGGCTTTGGAAAGTGACATTGGCCCATAATCAATCAATTTGCTCAGATCTATTTTTTTTGCTAATATTGGTACAGTCAACCCCACAATTGACTTTAAATTAAAATGCTTCCTGAGATGAACTTTCTTCGAAGGCTTTTAATTTCCACTTCTCATCTTTGCCCTGATCATGTTAAAACAAGGGCCAGATGGCTGTGCATAGATTTTCTGCAAAAAGGAGTTGTGACTCAAATTTTAATGAGGCATTTTGTTTTGCTTTGTTTTGTGCAGTTCCATGTCCCTTTAAACAAAAGACATTTGTGCAGATTTATTTCTGAGGTTTGATAAATAGTAAAAATAATTCTAAATAACCTAAGTGCGTATCACAGAACAGTTGTTTCCGTTTCACAATGTCTGTTCTATGATGAATAAAAAAGTGTTTGGTTGTGTATTTAGTGGTCCCTCGGTGTCAAAAGCTCATCCATGCCAAAATAGCTATCCATGTGGAAGAAAAACACATTAGAACCCAATTTTCTTGAAGTCTTGAGAAGCAAGTATTTCTAAGAAACCCTGAGTGGAATTTGGCTCTGCATTTAAATCCAAGTGTAGAGCCTCGGTCTCCACCAACACCTTTATCAAGGGAATAATGAATACCAAAGTCAATTTTTCATACACACACACTCGTATGTGTGTTTCTAATATCAGTGAGTAGTAGTGTAATCAAAGAAATACATTGCACAATTATGCATTCACTTGAATAAATGGCATTCACCAGTTAAACAATTTAGTTGCTTAATCATCTGCCTTTTAATGAGATCTGGGTTACATAGATCCAGATAACTCTTAGATGACTTCAAGGAGACACCAAAGGTAGCATCTCATAGTTCTTTGAATTTTTGCATTCCAGACCAAGAGGCCTGGGTTTAACAGCTGTGGCTAGGGGGACCTTTGCAGCCGCGCGAGCTATTGTGGGTGCACCTAGATACACCCACATTACAGCAATTCTCTGCGAACTGCACTGGCTCCCTATTGGTCTCCGGGCACAATTCAAGGAGTTGGTTATTACCTTTAAAGCCCTACATGGCTCAGGGCCAGGTTATCTTCAAGACTGCCTTCTACCACATAGCTCCCAGCGACTGGTAAGATCCCACAGAGTTGGTCTCTTCCGGGTCCCGTCAGCTAAACAATGCTGGCTGGCGGGCCCGCGGGGGAGGGCCTTCTCTGTGGCTGCCCCAGCTTTCTGGAACCAGTTACCTCCTGAGGTCCGGACCACCCCCACCCTATTGGCCTTCTGAAAAGCGGTGAAGACCTGGCTTTTCCGGCAGGCCTGGGGCCGTTGATCTCGCTGTTGCGATCTTGTGAGATTCGGCCATGAATGGTGTGAATGGGTTTTAATGTTTAAATGTTTTTATAATGGTTTTTTTTAAATGCATTGTAAGCCGCCCTGAGTCTCCAAAGAAAGGTGGCATATAAATTGAACTAATAAATAATAAATAAATATTCTTAGATTGAAATATGCAAAGCATATCAAAGTTTAACACAATTTCAGTAGAGCAACCCATCTCAGAAATTAGAGCAAGTGAAATACTTCATATTTTAATAGGTAAGAATCTGCAGTTCATCTTTTAATCAATTCAAGTTAAATAAAAGCAGGCCTACTGATTTATTGGTCACCTTTACTCCTCTAAGTGTGATACTCACTGTTTCAGATAAGGTTTGTCTGAAAAATGAAAAAATAGATATATCACTCAATGGAATGATCTAGAGCAGGGGTCCCCAACTCCCCAACTCCTGGCCCACGGCCCCCTACTGGACCGTGGCCTATTTGGAACCAGTCTGTGTGAGTGGCGAGCTGGCACACGGATGCGCATCTCAACTTGCATGAATGGCGGGCCAGCATGCATATATACTCACGTGAAGCTCAACTTGTGCAACTCAAGCTGTGCATGCATATGCATGTGCTCTGGCTCGTCACTCATGCAAGTTGAGATGCATGCGGCCCAGTTTCTCTCTCCCTCTCATCTGGGCTGCCAAGCCACAAAGACTGCTGATCTAGAGATTCCCAGGGTTTAGGTCTGAAGATTTCTCTTATACTTGGAACATTGTATTCCATCAATAATCATAACAATTTGGCTGATGGTTCAGCCAACCGTAATGATAACAATAAAGAAACAAAAGACTGGTTCCTAACTGACAGATAATTTTGGCAACTACAAGAGAAGGAAGACCAATCTGAATGTAGCTTGGATTGATTACAGGAAGGCATTTGATACCCTGCCACATGATTGGATAGTCAAGTGCCTAAAAGTAACAGGAGTCAGTAGAAATATCAGAAACTTTGTGCAAATATTAATAACACAACAGAAGATATAGTTGCTGGTCAATGATGTTTGATTGGGAGAGGTTAATATCAACTCAGGAATCTTTCAAGGAGATTCACTATCACCACTACTGTTTGTCATTGCATTGATTCCTCTGCCAACAATACTGAACAAGTCAGACGATGGCTAGCAAACATTGAAAATATCTACTAGGCTATTCCACCTTCCTTCCATGGATGATCTGATGCTGTATAGAAAAACACCATTTGAAATAGAATTGCTGCTTTTATATTTACCGCCAAGATATTGCAGTAGTTTGGACTGGACACCAATCAAATGTCCACTATCATCTTTAACAAAGGGCAAATAGTGAAAAGTCGAGGAATCAAGATGTCCTATGGAAATAACATCAAGAGTCTGGATGAAGATGATCCTTAGAAATACCTGGGCATCTTTCAAGCTGACAACATCAAGCACACAGAAGTCAAGAGGAAAGTTAGAAGTGAATACATCAAGGAAAAAGACCTTAAAGTCCAAACTCAGTGGAGGAAATACCATTGAGACAATTAACATCTGGGCAATTCTAATCATTAGATACATAGCTAAATCCAGTTGCCTAGACTTAGGCAGAACTAAAAGCCCTGGATAGGAAGACCAGAAAAATAATGACAATGCCCTTCATTCATACAAAGATATTGACAGAATCTACTTGGCAAGGAAAATAGGTGGGCATGGAATGTTGCAAGTACACTAGATAGTTGAAGAAGAAAAAAGGGCATGGGAAAAAGAGAGAAGGTAAATTGGTATTTTTTAATCCCACAATAGAAGGTTCAGTCAGATATCTGCAACAGCTCCCACCGATTAATCCTTTCAACTTGTAATCTTCATGTGGAGGCTGACAATTTAAACTATTTATAGTTTATTATTTATTCTCATTTTTGTTAATCTCAAAATGCAGAGAATGTGCAGCACTATCTCCAGCTCATCAGTGTTCAGCTAAGCAAGATAAGAATGAAAAAAAAAAAATCATTCGGTGTCCCATTTCCACAACTTTGGAGCAACAAAAGTGCCCTCATCTCTCCAATCCACCCAGAATGGAATAAAATTAATGGTTGCCAACGCCCAGGATAAGGTATGTGTATTTTCTTTTATTATTTGCAAAATTATCATTGTCTGAATGGTTGCTATGAGAAGCTGACTGCAAAGACATCATTCCTTTTATTGTTAAATATCTCTTGCAAAATGAAAAGAGAGCATGTCCGCAGAGCTGCAAGCAGATGTTTCCTAATAGCTGCAGCAACGTTGCACGTTGTTGCAGTAGCTGGAGTAACGGGTATGGAGGTTAAATAGGGACCAGTATTCGAACATTCTCTGTCTCTCTCTCTTTCTTCCTCCCTCCCTCCCTCTCTCCCCACCCCACTCTCTCTCTGTTAAACGGAATAATGCTGAAACCAAGAGGCCAAGAAATGCACTGAAGAGTTACCACAGAAATTGGAAATTGGCCTGCCTACCATCCCTGTTAAGAGGAAAATTGTTTTGCTCTAATTATAAATTGATACAGCGCCAGAAAGAAATTGATTCTACAAATCAGGCATAGTGATGGTATTGAATTGATCCAGAACCTATTCAGTTTTCCTTTCCCCTCTTTCCTGCTTGGCCTTGAATTTGCCACCAATTCCACCAGTAGCCAGGGGTGATCTCACAAGAGTATCTACATAAAAAACTGAATTAACATCTAGTGAGTTCAGGTCTCATTTAGGCAATTATCAAAGTAATTGATAATTTGATTGGGAGCCTCTCAGAGTTGGCTGAAAGATGAGAGATTATATATATGTTTTAAATAATAATAAACACACAGAGATTTTGGAGGCCAAAATTAGAGAACTCAGAAAATATTTTAATTTAGTTTTTATACTATATTTGCAATTTTTATAATCATAATTTTTAGAACAAATTGTTAAGAAAGAATAAATATTTTCAAAAAAATCAAAATGGGGAAAATAGATTAAAACTTTATCAAAAAAAAACTTTTGTAGTTTTCTCCTTGTTATGTTGAATGTTTAGCATTGAAAATGTTGGTATCGATTTTAGTTATTTCATAATTTACTTGTAACTGGTATCATGATTCTTTTCCTGCAAATCATATTCTAAATGCCTAAACTTGCCTTGATGTGTAGAACTGTATGCAGTATGCAGTTCCTGCTTAAATTTAATTAAATTTCTGCTAAGAATATATATTGTCAGTTTTGCCATTGCTGCATATTCTCCAACTTCAATCTCCCAATCTTTTATCAACCAGAAAGTATATTTTTTCCAATATTGGACCAACTTTAAACTTGCAGTTGTTAACTTGTATCTTACCATGTTTCCCCAAAAATAAGACCCTGTCTTATATTTTTTGAACCCTGAAATAAGCGCTTGGCCTTATTGCCATGCGCTCAAAAACCAGATTGGGTTTATTATCAGGGGATGTCTTATTTTGGGGAAAACAGAGTAGTGAATTGTGATTTTTTTTTCCTCTCTCTATATTTTTGGGTATTGCACCTAATAAAAATATCTATGGTTTCAGTTCAAATTTTATTTTTAGATTTTTCTCAGTATTTTTAATTATTTGAGATTATATTTATAATCTCAATTAGTACATTTTTTGAGATCCGGTATTTTGGAGTACAGTTTAAATACTGAAATTCAGAAGATTTTTTTAGGGGGTGGCTGGATTTATGTGTCATCCACAGAAACATTGTTAATGATCAATAGAGCATAACTCTCAGAATCTTCACATGCTGATTTTCAATTTTCATCTTATTAAAAATAAAGGACTTTCCTAAGAAGGGAATAGCTTTAAATAGCAAAAGTGCAAGGGGATGAAATCTCACAACTGTTTAATGAAAATCATTCAGGACTAGAATTACATGGAGATTTGCAAACTGTTTGTTAAAACATCACATTAGGATTCTAGGAACTGCAATATCAGGATGGGCAGACAGATATTGTGTGTGTGTGTGTGTGTGTGTGTGTGTGTGTAGTTAGCAAGATGTAGTGGCTGGACTAGGACTAAGAAGAATGAGATTTAAGTGTACTTACCACTACAGAAAGTAACTGAGTGAATTTGGGGCAAATATTCTCAGTTCATAAAGTGTTATTACTCTGGGGAAAAACGTGAAGGATAGAAAGCTATGAACACCGCCTTCAGGTTTTATAGAAAATGGGGGCTATAAAACTAACACATAAATAAAATCCCTTTCTATTTCCAACTCCCACCTCTACAGATTTTCTATTCACTTTAAGGATAAATCTCTTCAATTCGTGCTGATACGAACAGTGCTTTTGATACAATATATGTTCCTGTCGTCACCTCCTGAATTCAAACATATATTGTTCTGAATTCATGCAGCTCCTGTGCGAGCCAGGAAAAAGCATGGCTCCTTTAGGAAGCAGCTGATGGTGTAACCAAGGTGCCCATGCCAGATCCAAAGCATCTTGCTTACTCTGGATTCTAATATTGCACATCTCTATGGTATTCAGTACAGTGGCCGAGTGGCTCTATGGGATTGCTTTCCACTTGATCAGGAATTGATTGAGGAAATAGCTATGCTTTCTTGATGCCTGCCCATCTTGGCTTTCTCAAGTCAGTGTGTGAGGTGGGGTGATTGGATGGATGCAGGGAATGGTGAATACATATTTATTCATTCATTTATATATTGAATCCATTTATGGGGCAGCCCAACTCAGACATGGTGTAAAGCATTAAAAATCAACAACAACAACAACAACAAAATCCCAGTAACCCCTACTTCCCATGGGAGTGAAAAACACAACTACAATTATTTATTGGCCAAGTGTGATTGGACATACCAGGAATTTTTGTTTGGTGCATATGCTTTCAGTGTACATAAAAAGAAAAAAAAATACATTCATCAAGAATCATAAGACTTAGTGATAGTCACAGATTACTAATAAGCAATCAAATCATACTAGGAAACAAATAAAACAATATAAATAGTAAAGATACAAGCAACATGGTTATAGTCATAAGTGGGAGGAGATAGATAATAGGAAGGATGAGAAGAATAATAGTAATGCAGACTTAACTAGTTTGGCAGTGTTTAGGGAATTATTTGTTTAGCAGAGTGATGGCGTTCGGGAAAAAACTGTTCTTATGTCTAATTGTTCTGGTGTGCAGTGTCCTATAGCGTCATTTTGAGGGTAGAAGTTGAAACAATTTATGTCCAGGATGGGAGGGTTCTGTAGATATTTTCACAGCCCCCTTTTTGACTCGTGCAGTATACAGGTCCTCAATAGAAGGCAGGTTGGTAGCAATTGCTTATTCTGCAGTTCTAATTATCCATTGTTCTCAGTGGTGGGATTCAAATAATTTAACAACCGGTTCTCTGCCCTAATGATTTCTTACAACAACCAGTTTGCCAAACTGCTCAGAAAGTTAACAACCGGTTCTCCTGAAGTGGTGCGAAATGGCTGAATTCCACTACTGGTTGTTCTGCGGTTCTAATTATTCTATCAAACCTGCTTAATCTCTCAATAGCTTTCAGGATCACTAACCATTGTATTCTGGATCATTTTTATAAGTTGAAAATTTGGAGCACTGTGTTTTAGGAATGCTACTTCTACTTTCAGGGATGGGCTCAGATAATTGCATTACTCTCTCTTTTTTCCTTGGCAGCCATGCTGCGGGCATTTGTTACATAAGACTGCTTGGGCTTCTTTGGAAGTTATGGATAGGGTTGCCAGGTCTGCTTCCAAAAAATAGCGGACAAGCCCGGGGGTGGGGTGGGGGGGTTAAGTAGTAAAAAAAAAAATTACAATTAAATTATATATTTTCTTACAAACATTTTAACACATATTAAAATAATCACTTCAAAACTTTACTTAAAATTCAAAACATCAAATATATTATAATAATATGTAAAATATTAAATCACATTTTAGTTTGCTGTCGTGTGTATTTTTTATTTGACTGCGCAGCTTTGATCAATTCTTTGTGTTTAAGGAATAATTCTTTAATTTCAGTACAACGTTGAGAAATATTAAAAAATATACAATCATAAAGCTTTTGAATAAAAAAAATGTCCACTATTTTGTGAAAAAAAATAGTGAACATAATGTGAAAAAAGCGGACTGTCCGCTCAAATAGTGGACACCTGGCAACCTTATAGGAGCTGAGTATCACTAGCATGCAAAATGCCCTTCCTGTCTGTTTCTTCAAAACAGCTCAGTCAGGAAAGGCTATTCACTTCCTGTAGCACCACATGGATGACATCCAATACATTGGACCTGAATCCCTTCAAGATAGAAACGTTGTGTATTTGGGAACTGGGGAGTCTGCCCATCTAAGTGAGATAGAAGAAAATATATGTAATTTGATGCTTCTGTTGATACTTCAGGAATGATAATTCTTGCTGGAGGCCTAAGTGACTTCCACACCCAGGTGTTCACATTCCCACTTTTGATCAGTATATCAGATGCACTCTTTCCTGCAGAGATGTAGCCTAGCTATAATTGTTCAAGTGCTGGTAACCTCTCATCTAGATGATTGCAATGTACTTAATATGGAGAGAACTTCCACCTAACTGAATGTATTGAGTTAGTTAGAGTGCTGTATCTGGTCCATAGCATCTCCACTAAAGCATCTTTCTGCATCGTGTGCCTCAGTGAAGCTCCTCTCAAATTTCCCTTCTTTTCATACAGGCATTCCTTGACTTACGACCATTAGCTTAGGTACCGTTCGAAGTTAAAATGGTGCTGGAAAAAGTGAGTCATGGCTGATGCTCACATTTATAATCATTCCAGCCATGTGATCACAGGCTGCCATGTGGCAACCATTGCACATTTACGAGGTTTGCAGTATCCTGCAGTCATGTGATTGCCATTTGTGACCTGCCCACCTTGCTTCTGGCAAGCAGTTGGGAAGCCAGCAGGGAAAGTCATAAGTCATGATCATGTGATGACTCACTTAACAATTGTGGCAAAAAAGATTGTAAAATCAGGTGCGGTCATGTGATGTCTCACTTAACAACTGCACTATTTAACAATGAATCCGTCCATCCCAATTGTGGCCACAAGTTGAGGACTACCTGTACCTTATTTTTTTGGGGGGGGAGGGAAGGATCAGAGCAGGTAAACCAAAGTTGCTGGTGCTCGCAAGAGCCTTGGAGGACCTTGAAGCAATACTTCATTTAGAAGAAGGATATTATTATTGCTAATGAGTTTCCAAAGGGAGTTATAGAAAACGTGCCTGGTGCTTGCAGCCAGTATTCACCCAACTTTGTCTAACCCCAGGAACAGGGAATATATAACACACTGCTTCAGAGGCAATGTTCATTTCTTAAAATAACTGGCAAAGTGTGTTGCGGTGGTAATGGCTGTCACCTGACTTGTCTCAAATATGAGTCTGCGAGTTCTCATGCATGTAATTTAGCTACCTGATTCATTAACATATAAACAGACTGTTAGGCTATGACCACCAATTAGATGCTTTTGCAGAGCTTTGGCAGAAGCGTGTTTAACAGCCACTGGCACATAGCACCTTGTCAGGGAGAATAATGTAACAATGTACAGGTTTAACATATTTTGGATTTGTCTTTGTCTTTTTCTTTTTTAAAAAAGGATGTCATCAACTTTCATTAGAACTTGCTATGCAGCACATCTCCATTGGCAGATGGTTTCTCTTAGTCATGCAGATATTGTTACTGAAGGACGGTTAATGCTGTAGTGTAGCCGTACAAGTAACTTTAAGCCACAGTCAATGAAACATGATTAACATGCAATGCATTTCAAGAAAGATGAAGGCCAGGATAATAACAGCAGGTACAGCTACTGTTTTAAGACTACTTGAAGTTAATGACTGGATTTAGCCACTGAGCTAAGCCTTCACTTGATCAGCCATGATTTATCAAATAACCTGCTGCTAATGGGGTTCACTTGATAAAAACGTCATAAATTGGGATTTACAGTTTATCTATGGCATATCTATGTTCATGTAACAAGTTAAGCCAAGCTCAAAAGAAAACCACTTTCTGAGTTGGAAATAGCCTATGTCAAACATTAGAAAAAACAGAACAGTTGGTGCCTCGATATGATGGTAGGGTGAAGTGATATAAAGTATTAATATGAAATATTATTAATAGTAATCTTGTTAATATTAAATGTTAACATTTATTATTTTAATGTTTTATCTTTTTTCTTTTACTTGGTTTTAAGACGCCTAGAGAAATGTTCCCCAACCTTTCCGGGTTGGCAACCTGGTGCAAGGCAGGGAGAGGGGATGGTTTTGCCTGAGGGGCAAGGTACGTGTGTGCGCACGCACAGCTTCATTTGCGTGAGCGGCAGGCGCACATGCCCACTGCTTGTGCAAGTGGGGCTGCAAGCACTGGCACCTGCCGCTCGCGCAAGTGGGGCTGTGTGCAATGCATACTCAACCGCCACTAGTGTGGTCCAGTTCCTCTAGTTGAGATGGGCAGCATATAAATTTAATAAATTAAAAAAAAGGAGATGTTCTAATATGACTGAATTGGAAAAACCATAAGACATAAGGGTGATAGGATGAGTCCGGCTGCACTCATTGATTTCAATACTCTACTCAAGAGGTTAGTTCACAGTAAACTACATTAGGTACATCACAGGATACAAGCTACAGATACATACACCAGAGACAGAAATACATTGTGGGTATATTTCTCTCATTAAATATAATAATTATATTATATTATATTATATTATATTATATTATATTATATTATATTATATTATATTATATTATATTATATTATATTATATTATATTATATTATATTATTTATATATATATATATATATATATATATATATATATATATATATATATATATATATATATATATATATATGCCGCCCTTCTCCGGAGACTCAGGGCGGCTTACAATGCGTTAAGCAATAGCCTTCATACTTTTGTATATACCTGCTTAGTAGGGCTTTCGTTCCCTCCCCCCAGCGGTGTTCTTTTTTATACAAAGTCAGCTTATTGCCCCCACAATCCGGGTCTTCATTTTACCTACCTTGAAAGGATGGAAGGCTGAGTCAACCTTGAGCCTGGTGAGATTTGAACTTGCAGTAATTTCAGGCAGCTGGTGTTACTTAATAGTACTTTAGTCTGCTGCACCACCAAGGCTCTTAGTAATATGAAACCTGTATGTAAAATGAATATGAAAATTGTGAAATAAGTTCCATATAAAATAAAACGTGATATATACTGTATACATCTACTTAGTAGGATTTGTATTACTTTCTGTATTCAGTATCACCATTTTGATAGACTCTGTCTAGCTCAGTGTTTCTCAATCTTGGTATCTTTTAAGATGTGTGGATTTCAATTCCCAGAATCCCCCAGCCAGGAGAGGAGAGGTCCAAAAGATACCACAGTAGAGGTAAGACTAAACATTTGTTCAGCTGTCTCAGTCAGTCCCTCCTCTGCAAAGTATAGCATCTTTTTTCTCCTTATCCTATATTTTAAAACTTTTGTTGGAACATTTCTTACTCCGTTCTGCACTTGAAATAATGTTGCTTTCCCCCCAAAAGCAGAAAAGGAGGCCATGTAGGTATGAAGGTGTGTCTTTCCAGTCCTTGCCTTTGAAGATGGCTTGACAATCAAATTCTAAGATGGGAAGGGCAACTGTTGACATGTTCTAAAACAGGGGTGGGGAACGATAACCTTTTTATGACTTGTGAACTTCAGCTCCCAAAATTCCTAAGCCAGACATGCTGTCTAAGGATTTCTGGGAATTGAAGTCCACAGATCATAAAAGGGCCATAGTTTTCCACCTCTCTTCTAAATCAAGAAGGGAAATAAGAAATCAAGTCAATTCAATGATAGGAATACCATTTAGAAAACAACTCACTGGTAGTGAATAAGGGAAGGTGGAAGAAACCAGAGATGGGGTCTCTCCTCTTTTCCTGCCGTAGCCCAAGGGGCCTGCTGGGGAAGATAGGACTCAACTTGTCCCACACTGGGGAGCAAATCAAATTGCAGTGCATTTTCATCAGCTGTCAGAAAGGAGATGAGTGTTTCTATAGGGCCAGGCAGGAAATTAGGCTATTAAATTACAGCTTTTCTTCTCTCTCTCCCCCCCCTCTCTCTCTTCCCCCCCCACTTCTTTTAGCTCTTGTCATTCTTCTCTCCTACATATGTTCTATCAAAGCAAGTCATTGTAACCATTTATCTTTCCCAAACTTAAAATACCTTCTCCAGAACTGATTTTTCTCCTCAGCGTTTGAGGTCTTTGTACTCCCTGTCTTGCTTCCCTGATCTTGTATGGATCTGAGATTAATTTGCACCAGCTAGGAGTTCAACAACAAAATCAATTTCAATTGGGTCAGCTGGGGTCACCAGCAGCTCAGTAGTGTGCGTAGAGAAATAGATTATTATCATTCTGAGAACATACTACTATACTTCCCTATACATACAAAACCAGGGGTGGGGGTGAAATGCAAGGAAACTTATACTGAATTAATATCAGGATAGATGGAATGTTTCCTTATTATACGCTAAAGATAAATTAGGATGGGATATATTTTCCCAATATTTTTTTTAAATGATCCCCAAAAAGCTTGGGATAGAAATTTTGGGATGGGTAGCATTGTAATGTCATAAATAAACAAACGGATGAATAAATCCGGTACTGTCAGGGGGATATAGCACTAGCAGTATGTTTGATAGAGCCTTTTTGCACTCCTAGCACGTAGCAGGTGTAAATTAAACAGCACTCTGTCTGTTAGATATTCTGTGTCACAGAAGGATGGCGAGACTAGGACTTAAAGGAGCAGGGCCCTCAGAAACCAGGCAAACAGAGAGATGTTTATGGCCTGCAATTTGTAGGACTAAAATGTTGAATTGCCTCCAACTGCATTTTTTTTAAAGGCACAGTTGTGATCCTCTTTATGTGTTTGCATTCCCTGAACTTCTGTAGGGGAAAAGATCAACATTTATTAGTACATTTCTTAACATAAATTACATATTTCATCCAATCGCAATCAACGAATGTTGTTTAATATTCTTCCTTACCATTGATTCTATACTTTTTAATTATGTTTTATAACCTGTAAACTGCCCAGAGTTACCTTGTAGGGGAGATGGGTGGCATAAAAATTTAACAAATAAATAAAACAAAACAAATTCATTAAATGTATTTTAATAAAATAAATTGACTTTATTAAAAAAAAAAAGTATATAGCTGCCCTACTCACCCATAGGTTGTTCTGGGCAGCTTACAAAATTTAAAAAACTCCATCATATAATAAAAACCCATAAAGAAATCCCACCCCAAGCCCCCACCTCCTTGGAAGCAACAACACCGCAATCAAATCAGCTACTGCATCAGCTCCATCTCCATTCATGGTCCCGTTGACAGAACCACTTAGGGTCCTTTGATAAAGCAACAAGGTGGGGCCCAACTGTACCTCGGGTATATGAAAATAATACAGATATAGGAAGAAACAAAGGATTGGCATGATAATGTATTGAAAACCTGTTTCACTTTGCATGTATTATGTCTATTTATCCGTGTGTGTGTGTGTGTGTGTGTGTGTGTGTGTGTGTATGTGTGTGTGTGTAGGTAGAGAGAGGGGGGGGGGAGGGAGGGAGGGAGAGAGAGCTACACAGTGGAAATTGCTGGCCTAGACCCTTCGACTTCAGATACCTCATATTTCCAAGCAACTGACTGAATGAACTACTCTGTCTACATGACATTTTGTTGTTTATGTTGGAATCTACAGTCTTTTATCTCGAGATTAATATATTCCAGAATTTATAAGTGCAAATACTTTAACAAAAATACAAGCCTTTGTTTTACTTGGAAATAAAATGGTAGACCTGGCAGAAATAAAAGGGGGTAAAAATCTTTTCCTTATGATTATGATGGGAGTAAATCTGTCTGATTAATTATCCAGAGACTTTGGTAAGCTTCAGCATAACCAGGCTATTAAAATATTCTGGGCCAATTTAAATACCTAAATCATTTTTTCTGGGAGCTACAGAAATGATTGATTTGGCCCAAGGAACTTGCATTACTTTGTCAGATAATCCCAATGGCAGAATCCAAACATACTAAATGAAATAACCCTAGCCATAATTTTATTTTTGCTAAATCATTTGATTTATTCTGAGATGAGGTTATATATAAACATTTAATTAAATGTTTCAAAGGAGTACGATAATTCAAGAAGACACCACAAGTACGGTATATAACTTAATACCTGGCTGTTGTTTCTTTCCTTTATGAGAGTCCTTAAAAAGATATTTCTGACCAATGCAATCACAGCCTCAGATATTGTATTATTTTTCATAAAGCTGCTGCTATGGAGCAGCTAATCCCTTGAATCCTTTAGTCAAACCTTCTTTTACTGCATAATATTAAATAAATCCTTCTTTCCTGATGCTGCTGGACTTTCTCTGAGATGTAATAAAGTTCAAATGCTTAACCCTTTCAAAGACATAATAAGCCAGACATTCTGGTAGCTGAATATCATTTTTAAAATTACAATGAACTAAAGAAGTACTATTACAGATTATCAATGTGATCATTGTGCTATGGAGGCCTGAGGATACTCTTGATGATTTTCCTTTTCCTTCTGATTATCTTGTGCTATCTGAAAATCTGATCCGGATGTGAAAACCAGCAACAAGGACAACCCCTCCACCCTTACCCCCACCCCCGGGCCTGCAGTTTAAATCCTTCTTTTGCATCTAAATTGTTTCTTAGTCTTGTTTTATCAACAAGAAACCATACTCTTGATAAAAGGTGAAATGTAGATTTTACCCAAAGTCTCTTGAAAGAAACAAAATGCCAGTTAGATAGGACTAGGCCGCAGCACAAAAATCTTTAGTGTTTGCTTTTGGCAGTATGTAATTTATTAGGGAAAAAGAGACTAAGATAATGCAAATGATTGTGATGTCAATGCATTTCTCTTGGGATCACTTCCATTCCCCCGCCCCCCAGAAAAAAAAAACTTAGGAAAATGTATGCATGGTTATGGTCTACATGTAAAATAGTTTAGCCCAGGGGTGAAATTCAAAATTTTTCCCTATTGGTTCTGTGTGCGTGGCTTGGTGGGCGTGGCAGGGGAAAGATATTGCAAAATCTCCATTCCCACCCTACTCTGGGGCCAGCCAGAGGTGGTATTTGCCGGTTCTCCCAATTACTCAAAATTTCCGCTACCAGTTCTCCAGAACCTGTTAGAATCTGCTGGATTTCACCCTTGGTTTAGCCTAAGGAAGATTATGAAGAACTGTGTCCCAGAGAGATTTGTTATGAAATGGAGATTTGATCCACACCATTTCTGAGCGTCCCATCCTGTTCAGTGAGACAAAGAAGCCAAATAGGCACATTGGATGGATGGAAACAATGGACTTTGGAAGACCTCACTGTCTTAATGCTTACTGAAAACTATAGCTGTTCATTGTAGGCTTGTCACAAAAATATTTATACAGATATGAGTAAAAGATGGATAACTCAATCACCAAACAATCTTTTTTTTTTTTTACTGCCTGATCATAACTGTAACTCAGCTTTCTGGAATCATAAATAGTGGGTTCTAGTGAATGCATGTGTAGATCATACTTCGTTGTATGATATACAAATGGAGATCATATATATTCATATCAGGACACAATTGCTCATATCAGGAGCAATAACACTATAGCTCTATATTTGTGTAGCAACCTTCTCTTTTACTACCCTTAAACCTGAGTTACAGTTCTAAATTCTACTCTATCTAATCACCAATCTTTCAAATATTAGTTGGTTATCCATTCATTTGCTGCTTTAATGCTCTTGCATTGAAAAAAAATAGGTCCTATTTCTGTATCACAGAGATATATGAAGAGGTACAGTGGGTGTTAAGAGAAGAAAGGGATCCAAGTTTCTTTCTCTTTTTTCCCATTGATCTTAGCTTTTTAAAGTAGCAGCTGCTCTTGAGTTGGAAATCTGCTCTGCTGGCTGAACATTGGACAAAAGCCACATTCGAGTCTTAACTGGAAACCATTCTCTTCTATCTCCATCCAACTTTTGATCTCCTCTGCTAAAGAAGATCAAATGCCTCCAAAACTCAGTTACATCCTGAAAGGACAAGAGAGGGAAAGGACATCTAAATACCCCCATTACTCCTTTGGTGTGTTTGAAGCCTTGGATCTTATGTTTGAGACAAAAGCCTGAAGTTCATACTGGCTTGTTAAGTTTTCTGACTTATTTGTTTCTACATGCCAAAATATGTGGGTTCCCCCCGCCCTCTACTGCAGTTGCTGGCTACCATATGGCTACACTCACATTTCTCCTGCCTTCATTAAAGAAATTGAGCAGCAGCCAAAAAAATAGTCTATTTTAGAACTATGCTAGATATGAGGAAGTAAGAACTTTGTCTTTCCAACTTATAAGAAAAAGAATCCCCACATTTGATAGGTATATTCTCTCCCCACCCCCCTTCACCCCCACTACTTATGTGGCCCATCACTACTGAAAAGAGAGGGAAGAGCCGAGAAAGAAGCGGATGCTGAATTTTCCATGGCTTAAAACTCTTTCATCTTAAAATGGCAGCAACTCATCCAGAACGGCTTCAGATCTTGTGAAGAGGGTTGGGTTGCACTTACTACATAGTGTACAACTACAATATGCAGTAAGTGCTTCCTATCCCTGTTCATGAGATCTGAAGCCTTGGTAAAGGGCCTTGGTACTACAGTGGTTTAAAGCACCCTGTTATTAACACAGCTGCCTGCAATTTACTGCTGGTTCGAATCTCTCCAAGGCTCAAGGTTGACTCAGCCTTCCATCCTTTCTAAGGTAGGTTAAATGAGGACCCAGTTTGTGGGGGCAATAAGCTGACTTTGTATAAAATATATACAAAAGTATGAAGGCTATTGCTTAATGCACTGTAAGCCGCCCTGAGTCTCCGGAGAAGGGCGGCATATAAATCAAATTAAAAAAAAAAAAAAAAAAAAGCCATTTTGGATGAGTTGCCGCCATTTTCTTTCACTTTCATGAATATTAGGAAAAAATTCCAAAGACATGGCTCAGGAGGAAGTAGTTTGGAGGTTTTCTTTTTTGCTGAAAAGTAAAATTGCCTACCCAGAAATATACTTGCCAAAGTTTTCAGTGTTGCTTCAAATACTGTTTACTCAGGTACAATGTAATTCATAAATAGAACACAAGGTAATTTTATAAATGAATGTAGTGGATCATATCGATAGATCTTTACACTGACCAAACACTTTCAAACTAAGTGAGTTGGATCCAAATTTAGTTACGCTTGTAGTAATTATAAACTTGAGCACTACATATCTTACTCAAGTAAAGGGAAGGACATAGATGTCTATTTAGAAGGAACCCACATCAAGTTCTGGGGACTTATTCCCAAGGAAATAGTGAATTGGACCGCAGGAATGTTACTCTAGAAATATGTATCTTGATTACAATAGCTTTATTTTCGCATAAGTAAGTCTGGATTTCACTCTTTGGCTTTGTATTGATTGATTAAAATGATTTAATGGTTTAATCTAAATTTGGATACATTTATACTTGCTAGACTTAGAAAAGAACTAGAATGTTCAAGTAGTCCTTCAAGGGTAGCAACTACTCATTCAGCAACTGTTTGTAGTTATGATGGCATTGAATGAGACTCATGACAGGTTCTTGAAGTTGTGGCCATTGCAACATCTTCAAGGTCATATGATTACGATTCATGTGCTTGGCAATTTGTGACTTTCACTGCTGGCTTCTGATGAGCAAAGTGAATGGGAAAGCAAGCAGAAATTTGCAAGTTGCAGCCACATGACACTGTGTTTAACAACTGTGTGGGAAATACTTATCATCTGCAACCACAACTGTTAGAACTGATATCTTAAATTTGGCAGGTGATATTTTTGTTTTATGACAACACTGCTTAGTGACGGAGGTCCTAATTCCAATTACAGTCATTAAGGGAAGACCACTGTTCATATAAATTCTTGCTTTTCTAAGGTTAACACATAACCCAATAATATACTGAAATGTGTATATTTTAGATAGAAATATACACAGAAAGGCATACCTTTCAATAAAGCATAAATAACACTCATTGTTCTGAGGACAATTGAAAAACTAACTATTAAGAAACTTGGCAAAACCTACCTATTTAGAGGAACAAATAGAAAATGCCATATTCAGTTTTATATAAGTTTTCCTACAATTTTTAAAAGAAATATGCAAAATCAGGGAGGAAAAATGAATTGGATAGACTTGCCAATTCCAGGCCTTAGTCACCATGATGGGAAAGATCCACAAATGAATTGCCACTCTGTTCCATGGCATTGTGGTATATTTGGTCACCTTTCTCAAACATTGCAACTCCATCCTCAAAGTTCTCCTAGAAAGGCCTATAAATAAACTGATGCCAGCCCTGATTCACTAGGACAGGGGTCTCCAAACTTGGCAACTTTATGACTTGTGGACTTCAACATGGCTGCCTGAAGAATTCTGGGAGTCGAAGTCCATAAGTCTTAAAGTTGCCATGTTTGGAGACCCTTGCAGTAGAAAACTGGAACTTTAGAAGGATCTTGTGATTAAGACAGCCAAACAAGTTGGGGCTCTCTGAATATAGGTAGGCAGCTAGAAGGTCTGGGTTCTTTTTTAACAACATGGCTTTCAGGGATTCTGGCTGATTCCTGGACAGAATCATCTTGATGAATCGTGCTGTTCAGGATTAATCCTGGTGCACCATTGTCATGTCTTGGGTTGGGAAGTAACTATGAGTCAGGGGTGGTTGTTCTGATCTATACCTGAGCAAGTAGGATTGAGGTTAGGACTCAGTGGTGAAATCCTCTGAGGATCACCACTGGTTTGCTGCCCACGCATACGTGCTGCATGCCAAATGCGCACTTCATATGGAAAACAAACACTTCACTAGATAAGTAGAACAGCGGGAGGGGGGAACAGCTGTGCTGCATGATTTAGCTTCGCTAGAAAGCAGAATTTCCTGCTTTCTAGCGAATATAAACCACGCAGCACAGCTGATCATTGGAAATACCGGTTCAGATGAAACGGTAGCTTTTTTAAACTACCAGTTCACCTGAATCGGTAGCTTTTTAACTACCAGTTTGACCGAACTGGTAGGTTTTTTTACTACCAAGTCACCCGAACCAGTAGTTTTTATCACTACCAGTTTGTCCGAACCGGAGCAAACCGGTATCATTTCACCCCTGTTTGAACTGGAGCGGGGCAATAAAGTTTTTAAAATTTGATTGTGATTGTTGCATAAGCATGTTTGGCTTGCATTATACCCAATGTTGCTTGGGGTTCAAAGAATGTGATAGTCACTGATCTTTGGAAAGCTAAGTAAATTGGCAGTTTCTGAGCAAGAAGAATATAATCTGTATCCTGTGTATCCTGTATGGAAATCAACCTTGGATGTTCTTTGGAAGGACAAATACTGAAGCTGAAGCTCAAATACTTTGGCCACCTAATGAGAAGAGAGGACTCATTGAAAAGGACCCTGATGCTGAGAAAGATTGAGGGCAAAAAAGGGACAGCAGTGGATATAATGGTCAGATAATGTCATTGATATGAAATATGCAAGAAATATGAATTTGGGCAAACTCTGGAAGACAAGGGAGGATGGAGGGCATGGCGTGCTATGGTCCATGGGGTTGCAAAGAGCCGGACATGACTTAGTGACTGAACAAGAAGAAGATATCCTGTGGATGCTATAAACACTGGAGTACCTAGTAAGTAGAATTGCATCTTTCCTTCCTTCTGTCCAC
Organism: Pituophis catenifer annectens; assembly: GCF_029215685.1. Classification (NCBI taxonomy): domain Eukaryota; kingdom Metazoa; phylum Chordata; class Lepidosauria; order Squamata; family Colubridae; genus Pituophis; species Pituophis catenifer. The sequence goes on from NW_027256881.1 coordinate 132,047,139, forward strand.
ACTGTCTTCCAGGAAAAAAATCTTTTTCATTTCTATAAAAAATGGTAACTATCTGGGTCCATTTTGTTTTTGAAGCAAACTAGGTCTTTTGTTGCTTGAGGACAGATTTATCAATGGTAGCCCCTGGTATGGGGTGTGTGATCTTGAAACAGCTCTAATTCTCTCTCATTCTGTCACCCCACACTCACACGCAATGCATGTATAAATATAAATTCAGTTTTCATAAACAGGAAACTCTTTTTCTTTGTTGTTGTTCCTACAATATGTATCTCCCAGGAGAAGGAAAGGGGGGGGGGAATCTGAGGGTTTATATAGTGCAAGAGTTCAACAAAAGGCCAATATTTCTGTGTGTATGCATATGTGTGTGTGTTTGTGTCTCTGTGTGTATCAATCATACCTTTCACCAGAAGGAAAATAAAAATAACTCAGAATATTCCAGCTTTCTGATCCTGTCTAGGCATGGGGAGACGTGATGCAAATAACAAGCGACAGCCTACATGCATACAAGGGGGAAAGAGGGGACCCCACTGAGGGCTTTGATTAAGCACTATCAGGAACCAAATAGAAAATGGCACAGAGCCAAGCACGCGTTCCGCTTTCTGTCCTTCTGCATGCGGCTGGCTGGCTGCTTACACAGGTTGTCATAAAAACTAATCTGCAGCCTGAACTGCCTATCAGGTAGCAGAGGGAATGTGTGCTCCATAAGGGGCTGTCTGAAATGTCATTTGCCTTGTCACTTGGGGAAAAGGCAGCCGTGTGGCTTCAACAGCATCGCCTTAATTGGGTTTTTTTAAATTGTACGCTGACATCATAAGAAAAGAAAACGGCAGTCTTTATTTTAGCGACGCCAAAATATTTTAAGCAAAGAGGACTGTATTTATATCTGCCTTATAAAAGTATTGGAAGGCCAATGGGCAAGGGAGGAGGAGGGAAGTGCTTAATTCTCATCACAATATCTGTGCTTCATATATGAAAAATAATAGTGACTCAGAACTCAGCAGTGTACTGTGCATGCAACATTTCAAGATAAGGTTGAAAAGATTCACGCTTGAAATTGTTTCTCCATGATGATGTTACAGCATGAGGGTCTTAAAGGAGCCATTAAAATGTATGCATCACAATGTTTTCACAGAACTGATGCAAATGATGTAAACCTCAACACATATATGATGATACCACAAGGCCTGGGATAGCAAGTTGGACCAGTGCTCTCATTAAGGCAGTTCCTTCAACTTTTCATTAAAATGCATTCACTCTTTTTAGGGTCTGTGCAATTGTGAAATAACTCTGTTACAAAAAGTTGCAGGGTGAAAAAAGATCACAACTTCTGCATCAAGTTGATCTAGGTGTCCAGATTAAGAAATAACAGCCTAGATTTCTCCGTTCTTCAAATTTCCATCCAGGTTTATTTTTTCCCTCTAAATGTTGATGGACGAGGACTCAAACATTCAAATTCCTCAGTACATTTCAGGAAAATGTTTACTAAAATCTGGAAAAGCTTCATCAGCTGAGTAAAATCTCCTATTGTGTACTTTCACAATTAACCATTCAATCCACATCATCAAGTACTGAAAGATCATTACCAACTTTATCTGGCAATTTTGAATAGACTGAACACTTTCCTTGTATTAGCTAAGCAATTCTTATAACAGATTTGCATCAAAGAGCAAAGATACAGTAAACCAGAGGTTCAAAAGTGGATGCTGGATTCCTGCTTTGGTATTTGCTTCTGACATATAATATATCAGTTGCTTGTGCGATGGTAATTTGTAGACAGAAGGATTTGAAATGGTTTTCAAACGGCGTTCTGTCGGCAACCATTTTTCCCCAACCGCATCTGCAATCCAGTTTCCTGGTCTTCTGGAGGGATGTATATGAAAAGATTGAGCTTCCCCCTTCTCATAACAATCCCTGCTTTCTTGTTGTCTGATTGAAGTACTGCATTAGGCTGCCAAATCTCTAATGTGCACATTCCAGATGGAAACATACAGAAGATATCTTGCCTATGACTTGAAGAGTAGCTCAATAATTAATTCAGTGGAAACTACACCTTACAAAACAATTTGTTCCTGTTTAAATAGGAAGAGTGTATGTGTGTGTGTGTGGGGGGGAGAGATCCAAATGTGGAAGAAGGGAATTAATGAAAAGCGAGAATAGCATGTGAGAAAAAAAAACAACAGGCCACTGGTAAAGCGGTACCTAATGGTATGAAGAGTGATCCCAGGAATGGGTTGACTCTTCTGAGTTGTGTACTTGAAGGAAAATAAAATGAAAAAAGACAGGTATAATTTATTTCCTGTTAAAAAGAAGGGAAGAAGCCAGATGGTGCTTTGCTGTTTTCCTGCTTCCTGGCTTGGCATACTTCTGACCAGTTCCTGAGTCAGTTCAATCTTGGCAGTATTGATTAAAGTAAAGTTGGAGAAGGTTGGGAATAGTTTTTAGGAGAGCAAGTGAACCTGGAAACTTATTCTTCCGTTCTGTACATGTGTCTTTTGGTTTATTCTTCCATCTGCTCCAACAGGCTGTGTAGATTTTCCAAACAATAGAAAAGCTGCAGAGTCGGCTCACTAGAGTTGAATGGAGAATAAATAACATTCCTTTCTGACAATAACTATAAGTATATGCTATAAGAACTGCTTTGCCTGCAGATAGTTCCTGGCGGTGGTGAAATCCAAATTTTTTTACTACCAGTTCTGTGGGTGTGGCTTGGTGGGCATGGTGTGGTATGGCTTGGTGGCTGTGGCAGGGGAAGGATACTGCAAAATCTCCATTCCCACCCACTCCTGGGGGAATGATATTGCAAAATCTCCATTCCCACCCCACTCTGGGGCCAGCCAGAGCTGGTATTTGCCTGTTCTCCAAACTGATCAAAATTTCTGCTACCGGTTCTCCAGAACCTGTCAGAACCTGCTGGATTTCATCCCTGGTTCCTGGTTGACAACCTTCATCTTCAAGTTGAAAAAAGAACATAGAATAGCAGTTAGACTTATATACCACTTTGCAGTGCTTTACAGCACTCTCCAAGCAGTTTACAAATGTCAGCAAAATGCCTCCAACAATCTGGGTCTTAATTTTACTGACCGGACTTCATTTTACAGACTGGAAGGCTGAGTCAACGTTGAGCCGGTCAGGAATGAACTGCTGACAGTCAGCAGAATTAGCCTAGGATCTTAGGTGGAAGGGACATGGTGCCTCAGTGGCTAAGACGCTGAGCTTGTTGATCAGAAAGTCGGCAGTTCAGCGGTTTGAATCCCTAGTACTGCATAATGGAGTGAGCTCCTGTTACTTGTCCCAGCTTCTGCCAACCTAGCAGTTCGAAAGCACGTAAAAAATGTAAATAGAAAAAGAGGGACCACTTTGGTTGAAAGGTAACAGCACTCCATGTGCCTTCGGCGTTTAGTCATGCCGGCCACATGACCAGGGAGGCGACTTCAGACAGTGCTGGCTCTTTGACTTAGAAATGGAGATGAGTACCACCCCTAGATCCGGAAACGACTAGCACACATGTGCGGGGGAACCTTTATCTTTACCTTAGGGGGAAGCATCTAATATCAGAGTAGGTCATCCTGACCTGGTGTCAGGCTTATGGAACCAAGAACAACATAAGGAGCTACTTTATATCTTTATTAGTTTCTTTATTGCTGCTCACCTATAGACAGGAATCTTGACAAACTAATGCACTTATCTGTATACTACATATTAGATATTCCCTGTGAATTGCTAGTTGGGCAGCATCCCTTTTTCTATAAACCAAAGATTCTAAGATATGTTGTCTCTTTGCTCCTTGGAAGAGACCCCCTCCCTCCTGTGACCCTGGGATACTTTCCCCCAGTGGTGGGTTCCAACTGGTGTTACCACCAGTTCTCTTTGCGTGCACGCTTTGCGTGCGATGACCACGTGCATGCATGATTGTATGATCTGGTGCAAGTTCACTTCAATCTTCTACCTTGAGAAAATAACTACTAGTACCACCATTCATAGTTTCCACTCTAGTAGTCCAGTAGAACTTAATAACACTCATTATTTGTCTATAAATTCTCTGATTATTGAACTCTGTTGCTAAGTAATATTAATATATACTATATGCTTACAGCTGTCTGAAATTTACTAGCATCCATCATAACTTTTTATAATGTAACAATCATAGACAGAAACTTAGTTAGTCTAAGTATTACCCATATTTGACATTATATCAAGAACAATTGATTTCAGTCTATTTCTGCAGAACATTTGCAGAGAGTAAAAACTGAACCACTGCCAAGTGGTTACAATAAGAGTTTCCTACCCATTCAATCCCACCCTAATAGAGGAGCAACTGGGAATGGGCTTCCTATGTGTGACCAACATTGGAAACGATATGCTGAAAGTTTAAATGCTTGCCTTAGACTGCAATTTCACCAGAGTGCCTTTCAAAAGTGCAGCAGGAGCAACACAGATTAAACAAACTCCTGTAGATGAAGTGAAGGGAGAATTGCAACTTTAATGTGTTCTGGTGCATAGTTGCAGTCTGGGGGACAATGCTGATAAATTGTCTGTAGGACAGGAGAACAGGAGCTGGGGTAGGTTTCATCAGCAGATCACTTTCACTCCCACTTCATTCTGATTTAAATCGTACATCAATTGAGTCACTCTGTGCATCTGATGAAATGAGCTGCAACTTGCAAATACTCGTGTCTTTTAATAAAACATGTTAGTCAGAAAAAGTGCTACCAGACTCCTGACTTTTGGCTGCCATAGACTAACACGGCTCTTCTCTTATAATGTGTTGTTCTAGGCATGTTCTTGGAATCTTAATATTTGCATGAAGTGCTGGAGAGGTCATCTGATAGTTCCAGGTACATAATCATTAATAAGCTGATGATACCTAATTGTTTGTTGTTGCCCAAACTGTACAAGAGATGCTGTCAGTCTCTTGGCCAAGAGTATGGAGGAGATAAGGATCTTGGTGAGATGAAATAGCCTGAAGCTGAACCCTAGGAAAATGAAATTACTGTTTGCCTATCATGGATTCCTGACGTCTCTGATTGTGTCTCAGGATGGGATGGCACTGCCATTGAAGGACCACCTCTGTCTCCTGGACTCAGTATGTGACTGAATGAACAGATGGAGACTATGACCAGGGAAACTTCAATTGATGATCCAAGCTGAACTGGGAAGCTTGTCCATCAGTGTTTCTTCCTTTCATAACCACTTGCTTGGAATACTGTCATATGTTCTCCGCAAGGCTGAAGACCACCCAGAAGCTTCAATTAGTGCAGAATGCAGCAGCCAAGGAAGCATATGCTAACATGAAGTGCATTCTGCACTAATGCACCAGTGCTCCAAGCTCTGCACCGGGCTTCTATCAACTTCCATGAGCAACTTAAAGTACTGGTGTTGCTTTTGTCCTTTAAAGCTCTCCTTGGTTTGATGTGGAGGTATCTTCAACACACGCTTCCTTTACCCCATTTTGACCTGCCCAATTCAGAACGTGGACTACCACTTCCCCACTTTCATGAAATAATGGGGATAGTAGACCGTAGATATTGTTTTGCTGTTATTCCACTAACACGGTTTAACCCTTTTATGCTGCCCAGAGGCATTGCTGTGAGATGGACGACCATTCTTGTTTAAGGGAATAAATTAATAACATAACCTCCCCTGAAATTCAACCAGGTCCTGTCTAATAAGGCTTTGAGACATTATTACAAATTTAAAAAAAATAAAAGGTTTTTCATTTATAAATTCTGCCATTTGCTTATTTGTTGTTTATATTTGCAAAACACCTGGAAAGTGTTAAAAGCGTAAAGCAACATAAAAGTATCAAAGTGTCAAAAAATAATTCCTGGCTAAATTTTGTTCCTCTCCAGTATATCTTCTTACTATTAATTCTCCTTCGGAGTTGGAAGATGGAGATAAAAGAGGCAATGATAAATGTAAATAACAAAGAATCAGCCTCCTTTCCTTTTCATTATTTCTCTATATCTCTTATTCTTCCCAAATTTCTTTGTGGGTTTTGAAAAGGGTTTTAATGCTTTTCACAGAGAAAATGTAATTACAGTTCCCTAAGAGGCAAGGGTAATATGTAAGTTTGAGACTTGAAAGTTCTTTAATCCCATCTACTATTTGTTGTTCTTTCTGCATTGAAGGAATGTTAGAAGATTTTTAGTTATTTGCCATTATAAAAAAGCAAAAACACAAACTTACATATGTAGTTTTGCATTTTATGACTTAAAAAAGACGCACAATATGCAAACTACCATGCTTGCATATTTTTGCTTTCAGTTTATATTGTGGTATTTTTCGGCTTGCTCAAAATACCTTTGAAACTGCTGAAAGTGGACAAGTCTTCATAAATGAAGTAAGTCTCAGTGTCGTACAGCTCTCTTTATATATCATCCAAACAAAAGGCTCCCTCTTCCCCAAGAACATTTATATGCTTATATGTTCTTGTTTCTATCTGTTTTTCTAAGGTTTAAATACCTAAAATATTGCACTAAGATCTTGCAAATGTTCTAATACTCTAAGCATGAAACGTACATATAATAAATAATTTAATAACCAAGAAGTATCTTGCAATAATTCAGATTTATTACTGATTTGTCGATGGCTGCATTTCTGTAGTTAATATCTTAATTTAAAGAAAAAGGTCTTATACTACAGAAACAGGATGGTTTGTTTATCTCAACTAATTCCTCACACTCAGCTAGCAGATAAAGATAATGCACTTTCAATAGGAACAACATGTGGACCGTTTGTCAAAACAAATAGTAAGCAGAATTATTAACTGAATTATTCTCCTGTTTGTTTGTTTTTTAAAAAAAACTGAGAAAAATGCCTTGTAGGTAGAAGAAACAATCATTTTACATGTTGTCTTTTCAAAAGTCTCATTTCTAGCTTCTAATGAAGTAGCTATTGAGATGAGAATTGTACTTTCTGGAGAAAAAAATTACCCCTTCTCCTCTCTCACAACAATGTCTGCTGAAAATCCACAGAGTGATTTTTCTATGCAGTCACTGGGTTTCAAAATTGCATTCTGATATATAGGTAGGCCTCAACTTATGACCAAAATTGAGCCCAAAATTTCTGTTGCTAAGTGAGAAAATGAGTTTTGTCCCATTTTATGATTTTTCTTGCCATATTTGTTAAGTGAATCACTGCAGTTCTTAAATTAGTAACCTGGTTGTTAAGTGAATCTGGTTTCCCCATTGACTTTGCTTGTCAGAAGGCTGCAAAAGGGGATCACATGACCCCAGGACACTGTGAGTCAGTTGTCAAACATCCAAATGTAAATCATGTGACCACGGGGATGCTGTAATGGTCGTAAGTGTGAAAAATGGTCATAAGTCACTTCTTTCAGTGCTGTTGTAACTTCGAATGGTTACTAAATGAACTGTTGTAAGTCGAGGACTACCTGTAGTAGTTAGAGATGCAATGAATGTTGAGCTTTTGATTTTAATTTGATCGATCAGCAGAAGGCTTTTGGAATACTCTGGCAAAATAAACTTTTAGGAAAAAAATATGCTGATACTAAAAAAAGGTTAAAAGTAAAAAAAAAAATTCTTGCTGAATTACATGAGAAAAGAATTGGGAATTTAGAAAAAGACCGACTTAGGAAGAAAGAAAAAAAAAATCAACCAATAGCTTGCCAAGGAAACGTGGACCAATTCCAAGGTCAAACATGTCATTAAAAACTTTGTGTGTTGACCTTTCCTTATCTTGGAGCCAAACAATCCCTGGCAGTTGGTGTGCAGGAATGTTTTCAAGATAATGTTTTAAATAGTTTGATCAATGGCTAATCTAGCTGAGATGTGTTGTGTTGGTTCAATTACAATTTCCAACCAGACTCTGGTAATAATAATAGCTTTACATTTGAAAAATTCAAAGTTAGTAGGAAGTCTGTTTTCTAATACATTATTGCTAGAAGATCCTCAGCATGTAGACTAACAGACAGAAATAATATTTTCCCCCAAATCAACAGAGATTTATTTTTTATTTTATTTTAAAAGTAGTTTTTATTGAATATAAATATTAAAAAAGACATACGTAACATATACACAACAAACATTTATACAACATATACACAAAAAAAGTGTAATTTCTTCTTAAGCATTTTTTCAGAGTGACGTTCTACAATTCTACTTATGATATATTCCTTCACCTCTCCTTAATCTAATAATATTTTTTATTATATATATATATATATATATATATATATATATATATATATATATATATATATATATATATATGTAATATTTCCCCTATATTTTTTGTATATTTCTGATTTTTAACCAATTATACCAATTATTCCATATTTTATAATAGTCTGATTCTTCTCTTTCTTGTAATTCTTTGGTTAACCTATCCATTTCAGTGCATTCTAAAATTTTCCCTATTACTTCTGTTTCACTTGGTATTTTTTCTTGCTTCCAATTTCTTGCGTAGGTTATTCTTGCAGCAGTTAATATGTGAATTGTGAGATATTTGATATCCTTAGGGTATGATTTGTTAAAAATTCCTAATAAAAATGTTTCTGGTTCTTTTTCAATCTGTGTTTTTGTTATTTGTTCCAACCATTTTTTGATGTTAGACCAAAATTTCTTTGCTGCCGGGCACGTCCACCATAAATGATAGAAAGTCCCTTGTGCCTTTTTGCACTTCCAACAAATCGGGCTATTTTTAGGTTGTATTTTTGCCAATCTGGTTGGAGACATATGCCACTGATAAAACATTTTCAGTTGTTTTTTCTTGTACGCCGTTGCTTTCGTTAAATTTAGGTTTACCTACCAGAACTTTTCCCATTTTTCCAAAGGTATTGTGTGTTTGATGTTTTGAGCCCACTTAATCATCGTTTCTTTGACTGTCTCTTCTTCCAATTTATAGCGTAGAAGAAATTTATAAATTCTACTAATTAATTTATTTTCTGAATCTAATATAATTTTATCTATTTCTTGTTTTTGATTATAAATTTCATATGCTTTTATATGTTCTCTGTATTTGGATTGTATTTGAGTGTAAGTCCACCAGTCTATTTCTCTGTGTAAGAGATTTATCTGGAACTGTACTGAAAACATTTATTAATTATGCCAATAGTTGATGCTTATCATGGGAAAAGTGAAATATTTATTTATAAACCATTTTAAAAAGATATAAAAGAAAACTTTTAATATTTATGCCAGAAATCAAATATTGGAATCATATCATGCCTTTAGATCCATAAAACTGGAGCTTGGTATCGACGAAATTTACAGGGCCTTCACAAACTATGCCAGAAGAAACAAACTCCCTAAAGAAGTACACATCAGATTTACAAAAAAAACAATGAAAGAAGAAATATACCGAAAGATGAGAGAGGAGACAGTTATGTACAAAGGGAGGGAAGTTCTAACGCTAAAACAAGTACCGAAAAGGGCCAGGGATAGGAGAAGAGAATATAACTTCTTAACCCGACAGTTAAATAAACTCAAGATAAAATTTAGATGGCTTATACCAGAAGGAGTACTCATTTCTTGGGAAGGAAGAAAATTTCGAATCGACACCATAGAAAAAGCCCAGGACTTCGCAGATCAACATTTAGGATATGAAGGAGAACAGGAGAGTAGAGGAGGCAGAGAAGATTCAAACCCCAGCGACCAAGAAGAGCAACCAACAAATAAGGAGGACAAGGAACGGAAGAAGGGAAAGCTGGGCAAGGAGGAAATGACGGGGATCACACAAAGAGTTACAAGAAACACAACAAAACTCAAAATAACAGACAAATAAACAACACCAGGAATGGAAGAAGAACTAAAACTCATTTCTATAAATATAAATGGTCTAAACTCACCAAGCAAAAGACATCAGATATTCACTAAACTGCAAAAATTAGGCGCAGATATAATCACGTTACAAGAGGTACACATAAAAAAACAACAGAAAAAATTACTCGAAAATAAAAAATTAGGAGTAATGTACACATCCTTAGGCGACTGTAAAAAAAGGGGAGTGGTAATATATGTTAGAGACCATATAAGAACAAAGCCAATATATGTGGACAAAGAGGGTCGAGTCTTAATAATAGGAGTAAAACTGGAAACAAAAATAATACTGTTAGCCATCTACGTTCCAAATGGAAACCAAATAGACTTTTATAAAAAAATTACACGATAAATTAAAAGAGCTGGATTATGAAAATATCTGCATTGTCGGAGATTTTAATGCAATTGTCAACACACGAGAAGACTACTATAGTAACAGGAAGAATAAAATCAAAAGGAAGACACTGCCACAAACATTCAAGAATTTGGTACAAGAAATGAGTCTACATGACACTTGGCGAGAATTAAATACTACAACCAAACAGTACACATACTTTTCTGGCCCACATCAATCGTGGTCAAGATTGGATATGGCTTGGATGACACCCCAACTAAGTAAAGAAACACACGACATAGAAATTATGCCTAACATATGGGCTGACCACAACCCCATTAAAATAATTTGGAAAGGCTCCCGAAAACAAAAAAGATGGAAAATAGACACAAGTATTATAAAGGAAAAAGAGTATCTACAAATGATGGAAAAGGAGATTAAGATATTTTTCCAAATTAACACAAAGGACCAAACGTCGTTACAAAATTTATGGGACACGATGAAAGCATATATTAGGGGCTTAACCATTGCATACGTGGCAAAGAGAAGAAAAGAGAAACAAAGAATCAGGAATGACTTATTGGAAGAAATCAAGATAGAGGAAACTAAATTACAACAGCACCCTAATAATAAGATAGCACAGCAAAAACTTAATTTGGCTAAACACAAATTGAATTTGACTACAAAAGTTGATTTGGCACAAAAAATAAAAATGGCAAAACAGACCAACTTTGAACACGCAAACAAAACTGGACGCTGGTTAGCCCATAAATTAAAAAAGCAAACAGACAAAAGAATTATACACCAACTCCAGGACGAATCAGGAACTTTATTCCATACACACGTAGATAAGAAAAACATAGTCAAAACATTCTTTCAGAATCTCTATCAGCAGGAAGATGTCCCGGAAGACCAAATTCGAAAATATCTTAGTAAAGTGAATATTACACAATTCGAAGAAGAGCATAGAGAGACCCTGAACCGCCCCATAACAATGACTGAATTGACTGAAGCTTGTAAAAAACAAAAGAACAATAAAACTCCAGGACCAGATGGAATTCCTACTGAATTTTATAAACACTCCCAACAAGAAATAGACGAAATATTGCTACAAGTCTTCAACGCAGCATTATTGACAGCTGAAATCCCAAAATCATGGACAGAAACCATTATTACGTTAATACACAAAGAAGATTTAGACCCGACCCAAGTTAGGAATTACATTTCATTACTCAATGTAGACTACAAACTATTCATGTCAATATTAGCACAGAGACTCAAAACAATAATTCATAAATACATACATACAGACCAAAACGGCTTCATACCCAGGAGGCAGATTAAAAATAATTTGAGAACGATCATAGATATACTGGAATACTACGATAAGAAGATAGATAAGGAAATAGCTTTAATATCTCTCGACGCCCAGAAGGCCTTTGATAATTTAAATTGGTCCTTTCTTACATCACAACTTGAATTAATGAATTGCGGAGAGAAATTCCTTAAATTGATAAGAAAGATTTACTCCTGTCAAACAGCCAAAATTGCAATAAATGGTGACATGACACAAACTTTTGACATTCAGAAAGAAGTATGACAAGGTTGCCCCATGTCACCTCTATTATTTATAATCGCACTGGAAGTTTTACTAACGGAAATCAGGAAGGAGGAAGACGTAGAAGGCCTTAAGATCCGGGGAGAGGAGTATAAATTACTTGCCTTTGCAGACGATGTGATTTTCATATTGGAAAACCCAATACGATCTGGAACCAGGTTGATGACAATGATAGAGGAATACGGGGAAGTTGCGGGCCTCAAAATAAATAAGCAGAAGACGAAAGTATTGACGAAAAATATGACCCAAACACAACAGTTGAAATTAGAACAAGAATTAGGACTTCAAATAGTAAAGAAAATAAAATACCTAGGTATTTGGTTGACAGCAAAAGCAACTACAATCAAAGAAGATAATTATACCAAATTGTTAAAACAAATAAAAAAAGACTTGGAAATTTGGAGTAGATTACAACTCTCATTGATGGGCAGAATTGCCTCAATAAAAATGAATATATTACCAAGAGTACTATATTTATATCAAGAGATACCAATACACCCCGGAAGAGATTTCTTTAAGAACCTCAACAAAACAACAATGAATTACATATGGCAGGGAAAGAAGGCCAGAATTAAAATCAAAGCCCTACAGGATTCACGGGACAAAGGAGGCCTAGCAATACCAGATTGGGAACTCTACTATAAGGCATCAGGATTGACCTGGATTAAAGAATGGATGGAACTGGACAACAAAAGAACTTTATATTTAGAAGGCTTTGACTTAATAAGAGGATGGCACGCTTTCCTATGGGACGGATCAGATAAACGACACATGTACTTCCAATGTCATATAATTTAAGCTTCATTATTCAAGATCTGGCAGGATATTAAGAGAACTCACTATACTAAAATACCAAAATGGTGGTCCCCGATGGAAGCATTGATATACCCGAACACTCTCGAAATAGGAAAAATGATGCGGTACCAAGACCTATTGAATCATGAAGGTGAACTTATCTCAAGAAAGCAACTCCAAAACTCCGGCATAAATATCGATTGGTGGCCCTATACTCAAATATACTCAAGACACATAGCAGACAAAAAGCAATATGGTATCTCGAATAATTTGAACGAATTAGACAAGATTTTACAAGGTCCAGAACAAAAAATGATAACTAAATTATATAACTACTTGCTTAGATATAAATTATTGGAAGAAACAGTAAAAGAAAATATGATAAGATGGGCCAGGGACATAGGGCACAACATTCAATTGGCAAATTGGGAGAAATTGTGGAAACAGAACATCAAAATGACAAGAGCCATACCCTACAAAGAAAACCTCATAAAAATGTTTTACAGATGGCATCTAGCACCAGCCAGATTAGCTAAAATATACCCGAACACCTCCCCACACTGTTGGAAGTGCAAAACAAAAAAGGGGACATACTACCATGCCTGGTGGAAATGTACAAAGGCCCAACAATACTGGAAGGGCACAAAGGAAATTATTGAAGAAATAATAAATCAACAAGTAGAAAACACTCCAGAATTTTTTTTATTTGGAATGATAACAACACAACACAACAAAGAGACAAAATACCTCATCATACACATTTTGACAGCAGCACGGTTACTGTTCGCGCAAAATTGGAAATCAGACCAACTCCCAACCAAAGACAAACTAATCTCAAAGATAACAGAATGTGCCGAAATGGATAGACTGACACTAGAACTCCAAGATAAAGAAGAAAGTGAATTCTATCTTGTGTGGCACCAGTGGTATTAATGGCTGGAAAAGAAAATCAGTACAAATATAGATGAAAGAAAATAGGGTAGAAAAATTAAAATCGGAAATGAATAAAGAGGAGATGCAAGATTATTTCTAATCTAAAACACCTGAATTGATAATGTATCATGTATATATTAATTTATAAAGCAATATATATTCTGATGATGATCAAAATATATATGTAAAGTATGGTGTGGGTAGGTTGGTGGTGGGAATTCGTTTGTCTTTGTAATGTCTTTGTATTTCTTGTATTGTCTTTATATCTCTGTTTAAAACTCAATAAAAAAAAAAAACCTGGAGCTTGGTCAATTACATCCTTTAAAGTATATTTGAAGATTTGTTTCCATATTTTAAACATTTGAAACTAAACAGTGTCATACTTCTAATAAATGACTCTCTGGGGCAATGGTGAAATCCTTCGCAGGTTGCCACCGGTTTGCTGCCCGCGCATGCATGGTGCATGCCAAATGCATGCTTCATGCGGAAAAAGGAGTCTTTTGAAAGTAAGTAGAATAGCGGGGGGGGGGGAACAGCTGTGCCGCACGATTTAGATTTGCTAGAAAGCAGGATTTCCTGCTTTCTAGGGAATATAAATCATGTGGCACATCTGATTGTTGGAAATACCGGTTCAAATGAACCGGTAGTTTTTTTTTTTACTACCGGTTCGCCCGAACCGGTGCAAACCGGTAGCATTTCACCCCTGCTCTGGGGATAATGCATAAGCATTATAAGGAAATATTTTTTTAATTTAGAGAGTTAATATATGGCTAGTCATTAAGCAGAATAGAGTTTATGTGGAGAAAATATTTCTGAAAAGTTGGAAACATCTCAATGGATTTAAGTTTAGGTTTTAATTTTGAAGGTAATATTTGCTACTAGTGGAACAATGTCATCCAGAAAACTCTCTGGGTAAGATGGCATTCCTATTGAATACCATAAAAAGTATAAGGAATTTCTATTTTGAGGAGCTGTTTGCCAGAGGGTGAAGAGGCAGAGTAGCTTGGAAAATCTGATTGAAGTTAAGCCCCAAGAACCAAGAATATGTAGAGTTACTTCTGAGTAGTTTCTTTACTACTGTTCACTTACAGACAGAATCTTGCTAGACTAAAGCAACTATTTGCATAACGATAGATATGCTCTGTGATCTGCTGGGGAGAGGCAGTGAACCCTTTCCCCACTTACCAGACTTTTCAAGCTCAGGCTGCCTCTTTGCCCTCTGGCATGCAGACCAATGGTGGGTTTCAATTTTTTTTACTACCTGTTCTGTGGGTGTGGCGTGGTGGGCATGACATGGCTTGGTGGGCGTGGCAAGGGAAGGATACTGTAAAATCTCCATTCCCTCCCCAATCCAGGGGAAGGATACTGTAAAAATCCCCATTTCCTCCCGATCATCTGGGACCTGGGAGGCAGAGAATAGATGGGGTTGGGGCCAGTCAGAATGTTTACTACTGGTTCTCTGAACTACTAAAAATTTCCGCTACAGGTTCTCCAGAACTGATCAGAACCTGCTGAAACCCACCTCTAATGCAGACCCTTCCTCCGGAGATTCCAGACTACTGTACTTTAAAACACATCTTGTTAAATTGAGTTCAGTATTTCATTTTTCTAACATGTAGTTTGGGGTGAATCGCAGAATGTAATCTACAGTATTTTACTTTTTTAATTTAGGTTCGATTTGAATTTGTATTTTTTTTTCCCAAAAAAGGAAGCAATAAAACGATTTCTTAAGTATCTTTTTTTAATAAATCCTTTTTTTTTTAATTGAAAAAGAAAATCAGCCCCTGTTGCTGGTATGTTCAATTTGAAAAGCGTTTTCACATGCAAGTCGATGCCCATAACTCTTTTTCACTCACAGCTACCCAATTATTTATTATTTATTTATTATGTATTCAATTATTTTTTTTTTGCTTTAATTTATATGCCGCCCTTCTCCGGAGACTCAGGGCGGCTTACAATGCGTTAAGCAATAGCCTTCATACTTTTGTATATTTATACAAAGTCAGCTTATTGCCCCCACAATCTGGGTCCTCATTTTACCTACCTTTGAAAGGATGGAAGGCTGAGTCAACCTTGAGCCTGGTGAGATTTGAACTTGCAGTAATTGCAAGCAGCAGATGTTAATAACAGTGCTTTAGTCCACTGTACTATCAGGCTCTTAGTTTTGTTATAGCTAAATTTGTTATAGCTGCTCAACTCCAATGGACATTTATCTCTTTTCCTAGAAATTTCCCCCCAAATACATACTTCATTTCCACAACTGGCTTATTTTCCTGGGCAGCCTTCTTAAATCTTATAAACAACTCTTGAAATTGTGTGATGTTTCGAAAGCAAGTTTCCTTGCAGAAAAATGATGGATGCCGTCAACCTCAGAAGCTGTTGCTGGTGCTCTGATAATGTCCAATTTGGTGGAACAGCAGTTTTTTAAAAATAAAGACAAATCCTTAAGAGATAGTTTTATCTTTGCTTAATAGGTTCTATTGGTGCTGTATACAGAAAGGAAGAGTCCCATCAAGTAGCAAGGTCCAGAAGGTAAAGAAACCCTAGGACCGTGATGGCAAACCTATGGAGCCATATCGGTGGGCATGTGAGCGCATGTGTGCACTGACCAGCTGATTTTCGAGTCTTCTGGGCCCACTGGAAGTCGGGAAACAGACTATTTTTGGCCTCTGGAGGGCCTCCGGGGGGGGGAGGCAGTTTTCGCCCTCCTCGGGCTCCTAGAAAGGCTCTGGAGCCTGGGGAGGGCTAAAACAGGCCTTCCAGTCCCACCGGAAGTTGAAAAATGGGCTGTTTCCAGTCTCTGGAGGGCCTCTGGGGGGATGGGCAAGGCTGTTTTCGCCCTCCTCAGGCTTCAAGAAAGTCTCTGGAGCCTGGGGAGGGCAAAAAACGGGCCTACTGGGCCCACCGTGCCATCGCGTGCCAAAAGTGGGGGCAGTGCAGGGGTGTTGCATGCGCATGCGTGGGGGGGATGGGGCGCACTGAATTATGGGTGTGGGCACGCATGGGTGCGACCCCCCCCCACACTCCCCCCACTTTTGGCACACAACGCCAAAAAGGTTAGGTATCACTGCTCTAGGAGTTACAGGTATTTTAAAATTTGTATGAGAAGCAAGCCTTTTCTCCCCCTGGTTGAGTTATTCTTAGAAGTGGATGTTTACGGTGACGGTTATCAGTTCTTCTCCATTTAATAGTTTCCTTCCCTGTTAATTGGATGCTGAATCTGTAGAAAAAGAGAAGATACGCTATTTACAGATATATGCGCACATTCTGCTGAAGATTTTTTTTTTTTTTTGGGTCATTAAAATGCTGATTATAGGTAGATGCAAAGTAATAGTTCAGCATTTTTAATCAGGCTGCCAGTTGTATAACTTTGCTTTAAGTAAGGCTTCCACCCGGCTGTTGGAAGATCGAAGGAACATGCTTTAAGCCAAGCACCTGCAAATCTGGGATGGCTGCCAGTTGAATCTATTATCCAAATTAAGCTTCTACCTCATTTCTTTATCAATCAGCAAATGACAAAACTGACCTAATCAGGTTTTAATGCAGTTAACAAATGCCTTTCAAAGGCTTTTGTTGGGAGGCCTCGCTGGACTCACTTAACGCAACGCAGGGGTGGGGAAGTAGCTCTCTCATCAAACAGTTGGTCGAATGGCTAAACAATTGAGTCAAGTTATGTAGTTTAAGGGAAAACAAACCCCATTTGTCAAAATGATGAGATAGAAAAGTGCCTCTGAACAGGAAACAGGATCAGTTTGGAAGCCAGGAAGTGAGAATGACAAGGTTGAAAATTAAATCATAGGATCTGCATATTTTAAGATAATTTAAATGGGATTTTAATACCCACATATAAGTAACACATAAAATAGTCATATCCAAGGGAGAGGATGATCCCTTACCCAAAGACTTGCCATTGGTCCCTTCCAAATTGAAGTATTATTATAATTTTAATCTAAACCGTTTAATGGTTAGCTCTATCCAAAATACTTTTTATCGCATGGATAAATAATAGTACAGGCAGTCCTTGACTTACAATCACAATTGGGAACAAAATTTCAACTGCTAAGCAAGGTGATTATTAATGGAACAACAGAGTTGGAAGGGAACTTGGAGGTCTTCTAGTCCAACCCCTTGCTCAAGCAGGAGACCCTATACTTGTGATGGCGAACCTATCGCACACATGCTGGAAGTGATATGCAGAGACATCTCTCCGGGCACGCGAGCTGTCGCCTGTTGCTTTTCTGGGTTCTGGCATGCCGGCAGGCAGGTCTTCACGTGTGCAGAAACGCTGGAAACTGGAAGAGCAGTTGCCTGGCGCGCATGCGCATGCCAGGAAGATGATCTTTCAGTTTCCAGCATGCATGTGCACCAGCCAGCTGGTCTTCACACATGCACGCATGCCAGAAACCGGAAGACCAGGTGGCTGGTGTGCATCAGAAATCAGAAGATCATATTCCCAGCACGCGTATGAGCGCCGAGCAGCTGCTCTTCTGGTTTCTAGTGCGTGCGTGCACACCGGCCAGCTGGTCTTCATGCATGCATGGACACCGGAAACCGGAAGACCAGGTGGCCCGGTCACATGCGCGCTCTGGAAACTGGAATAGCGCCGGGTGGCTGCTCTTTTGGTTTACGGCATGTGCACACGCTCCTATTTCGGCACTTGGTGCTGAAATGGTTCACAACACTGCCCTATACCATTTCAGATAGGTGGCTGTCCAGTGTTAAAAACCTCCAGTGATGAAGCAACCACGACTTCTGGAGACAAGCTATTCTACTGGTTAATTGTTCTCACTGTTAGGAAGTTTCTCCTTAGTTCCAGGTTGCTTCTCTCCTTGATTAGTTTCCATCCATTATTTCTTGTCCTGCCTTCGGGTGCTTTGGAGAATAGGTTGAGAATAGTTGAGCCTGATTTTATGACCTTTTTAGCCTTGGTATTAAGTGGGATAGAAAGAAATCCTTCCTGCAAGAGTTAATTCTTACAAAGCCAGGGAAGAACAGGGTAGCTCTTTGGATGGTATGCAAATAACGCACAGAAGGAGACAACCTGCATGCCACACAGTCAGGGTTTTGCAGTTCATTGAATGGGATGGGATGGAGAACAAACTCTAAGATGGTTTCCACATGATTTCTCCACATGCGGCTTGTTCTGAAATTTTCGCAGTTGCTGACACTCTTTTTATTGCCCCCTTCCAAACTATCCTCCACAAATTTTTCACATTCTCAGTTCTTAGATGCTTCTTGTGAGCTTTTCAGAGTTTACTGACCCTGCCACTTCACACCACCTAAACGTGATGTGAAACTATACTCCAGAAAGCATTAAACTCTCCATAGGTGTTTATGAAAATCTTCAAAGGCTTTTTCACTTCAGCCCCATCCCTTCAAATTGTACAAAAGCCGAGCCTGGCCCAGCACTGAGGCCAAATGGGTTGCCATGGTACAGTGCAGTGTGAGAGCAGAGAAATTGTTCTCCTTTGAGCTGGAAGCCCTATGGGCAAGGTGTTTGATATATAAGTAATGACATCGTTTGTTATTGATTTTTCCTTTTCCTGGAGCAGCGGTAGTGCCTTCCATCGAGCAAGACCACTTTTCAAGGTCATATATAATATAAATGCTGTTGAAATGGTCGTATATAGAAAGAAAACTCGAGCTCCAAGAATCTGCTGTCTTTGCCTCACGTTTGCATTCATCTGTAGTTGGACCCTGTGTGTGTATGTGTGTGTCAGGGAGGGGAGGGGGGAGTTAAGGTAATATTACAGACAAAATTACAGTGTTCTCCAAACAGTGAGGAAAATCAAGGGACCATCTGTTTGGTTTTTTTTAATCTTAATTCTATCTTAAATCTGGAAATTAAGATAGGTCATTAAACTGCATTGTTTTAAATGGAATCCTTGCTCATTCCCAATAATCCAGATCTCTTGAATGCAATTTAGATCATGACTGTTCCTTTGGTGTTTAATTTTGGCTTAATTCACAGTGGTCTTTGCATCATTTTAAATGTGTACTGAAATTATGCAGTTTCTATGTTCCTTTGTAGCATATATAGAGTTTAGCATTGTGGCAGGAGAGTAAAGCTGTTTTAATCTTTGAATTTAGTAAAGGATGGAGCTCAACACATTCCATCATTTTTGTGCCCTTGCAGAGATGGATAACAATCTTTCTTTCTTTCTTTCTTTCTTTCTTTCTTTCTTTCTTTCTTTCTTTCTTTCTTTCTTTCTTTCTTTCTTTCTTTCTTTCTTTCTTTCCTTCCTTCCTTCCTTCCTTCCTTCTTTCCTTCCTTCCTTCCTTCTTTCCTTCCTTCCTTCCACAAATTTATATGGCTGTCCAACTCACACACAGGTGACTTGTGTGGCTTGCAACAGAAACCTCCCCCCCCCCCCACAGTATAAAAACCATAACTTGCCTTTCCCCCATGGCAGCAGCAATGCAATCAGAACAACCACTTGATTGGCTCCATTTCATTGGCCTCAGCGAAGGAGTAGCTAGGTGAAAGAGCAATCTACTCTTGACATGGAGATCTGCAGGTCTGCTGACAAAACCATGTCTTCGGGCAGGGGTGAAATGTAAAATTTGTTACTACCGGTTCTGTGGGCGTGGCTTGATGGTGGTGGGTAATGTGACTGGGTGGGCGTGGCCAACTTTTTTTTTTTTAACTTTTCAAAACATTTTTTCTAATGCTTTAAAGAATGGATAACGTTAAGGAATATTAGATTGTTGATTTTAGAAGGACATGATTTGTTGTTGGGCTGGCACGCTTTTATATGGTATAAAAGTACAAAAATACAGGGTTATTTTAGAAGGCATATGATACGAGAATCTTTGTTATTAAATTGGGAGAAAATCAAACAATGTCATTACTTAAAAATTCCAGTCTGGTTATCTCCTATTGAAGCAGTCTCACACTCAATAACATTTAGAAAGGAACAAATTGTCAGATATGGTGAATTATTAAATGAAAAGGGTGAACTTAAGTTGAAGCAAGAATTAGAAGAACAAGAGATTGAAATGGATTGGTTTTCATATATGCAAATACAGTCTAGATATGACAAAGATTCTAAAATGGAGGGTTTTTATAGTAATTTGATGAATTTAGATAAAATTTTAACAGGTTCTGATGACTATGTAATTAAAAAACTGTACAGTTACTTATTAGAAGTAAAATTGGCAGAAGAACAAGTTAAGGAAACAATGATTGCATGGGGGAAAAATGTTGGTCATGGGATTGATTTAGAGAAATGGGAAAAACTGTGGTTGCAGAATTATAAAATGACAATGTCAACAGCATATAAGGAGAACTTGTATAAGATGTTTTACAGGTGGCATTTACCCCCAGCGAGAATAGCCAGAATGTACAAGAATAAATCGGAGAAATGTTGGAAGTGTCATCAGACTCCGGGTTCATATTACCATATGTGGTGGACATGTGCAGTAGCGAAAATATATTGGACTAAAACCCACACATGGCTGGAAAAAATGATAAAGAAACACATTGACTTTAAACCAGAGATATTTTTGTTATGGATCTTACCAAAAACATACAATAGAGAATTGAGATATTTAATTGTGAATGTTTTAATGGTAGCTAGAATTGTATTTGCTAAAAACTGGAAAGGAGAGAAGATACCTACGGATGACGATGTTATTAAGAAAATTTTGGAGTGTGCTGAAATGAGTAAATTGACATTTGAAATTAGGGAACAAGAAGATAAACAATATTATTTGATATGGGATTTATTTTATCAATGGCTAGACAAGAAAACATGGAAATGAAATATGAAACATGAAATGGATAAAATAATAAAACATATAAAGAGGGGTTTATTTCCCTTATGGAGGATAAGCTACTGTCAAATAATTGGTAAATGACAATAATAATGTAATAAACTGTTAAATAAGAAAATGTTGGATAGAGGATTAAGCACAAAAGATTTGTAACCGATCAATACACTTTCTGTAATTGTAATGGATGATAATTGTTTTATGTTTTAAGTTTTGTTTAAAAATAAAAAAAAAATTCAAAGAAAAACATTTGTTCTAATGCTTTGAAAAGCCTCTGCCTATCAGGAAACTCAGCTGGGGTCATCAGAGAGGCTTTTTTAAAATACCTCTCTGCTGATCAGGAAACTTAGCTGGGATTGTCAGAGACTTTTCAAAGCATTTTTTTTACCACCTCTTCGGTTGAAGAGGTTGCAGAAAAAAATGCTTTGAAAAGCCTCTGACGATCCCAGCTGAGTCGCGTGATCATCAGAGGCTTTTTTTTTTACTTTTAAAAGCATTTTTTCATTGGGAGAGGTTGTAGAAAAAATGCTTTTAAAAGTAAAAAAAAAAGCCTCTGATGATCCTGAGGCTCAGCTGGGCATGGTGGTGGGGTGGCAGGGATTTTTGCTGCCGGTTCTCCGAACCACCCACCGCCATCGCTACCGGATTGGGTGATCCCATCCAAACCGGGAGCATTTCACCCCTGTCTTCGGGGCCATTTGGAAAAACAACAAGGTGAGGGGGTCAAATGTACTTCTGGGGGGGGGAGGGTTGACTTTCCATAGACAAGTGGCCACCATTGAGAAGGCCCTTTTTTGTGATCCCACCAGATGTACATCCCTAACAGATGGGACCTAAAACATGCCCTGCTTTCCTGTCCCGGTTGGCTGGGTAGATGTAATGGGGAAGAGGCAAATAGCCTGGTCCCAAACCACGTAAAACTTAAAGATGATAATCAGCACCTTGAATTGCACCCAGAAGCAGATTGGAATTAGGAAAAGTATAGATGAAGATTTGGTGGAAGTGAACTTGAGCTTTATGTAGCCTGTTTAGGTGTTTTCTACTCTGTTGGAGAGTTGGTTGGAAGGAATGAAAGTGTCAAATAATGCTTTTAACTATTTTCATCCTCAAATGGTTGCAATCTCTGTTTTGGCCGTTCTGGTCCAAATAGGAAGGATAGAAGCTAAACCAGAGTAGGCACTTATGTTTCATTTCTCTGAAGTTGTGACTGCCAGAATATAATTCTGCTTTGATCACAGTGCATGACTCTTCCTATTTACATACAGGTTCAGAGGTATCAACTTGCACTCAAATGCAAATGAAGTAGCTTTCCTATGCTTAGCTGCCTCTTATATCTTCATGCATTCAGCAAAAAGATCTAAAATGTTCCAGTACAGGTATAGCTGCTGAATGTTTCCTTAAAGGCCTGGTGACTGAGAAAGACTTTTTCAACAGGGTTCCAGTCATAAAAAATCAATAATAACTTCCTTGGTCCTTTGCCTCAATATGCTTCTTTCTGCGTTAGGGTACTTTTTAATTCTTGCCATCATTATGACATTGGATACAAGGTCCCCGTTTGTTTTTTATTCTTCTTCTCACACCTACTCTGAAGCTCTTATGGTTGGGAGTCCCCCAAAAAGACGGGGCAGAAAGGTCAAGGTAGACATTTCTCCACATTTACTGCCTTTGTGAGGAAAGATGGCATTTGCATGTTTGAGTGCTTTCATGACGGACCCTGTGGATTAGCGAATGTGCTATGACAAGTTGTGACTTTGCCATTTTGCCTGTGAAGCCTGTGTCTGAAGTAGAAACAGCCAGCTGACGTTTCTCATTTTGACATCTCCCATATACTTTTCTGGAGAGAAGTAGCTCTCATTGACGATCAACAATGCTGCATGAGAAGAAAATGAGGACAAAGCACTCCACCAGCTTGTAACAGACAACTGCGTTTTGGAGTGCCCAGAGGAGTAGAAAGAAGCAGTTCTTGAGATGCGTGGATATTTGCAGGGAATCTATGCATCACCATAGTTGTGAACCCATCAGAGTAAATATGTTCTTTACAGGATGCTGTTTTGAGTATCTTTTGTAGTGTTAAAGGACAGGGAAGAAAAATCTCCTAGCCATTGGCCATTGTGTGCACCACCTAACAGTTTAACACTGTTACGCCCCCAGATATTTGTCATCAAAGTCCAAGAACTGAACATTTGATGATTCTGAAACCTACCTGTACTATTGATGATAAAAAAGAGTAGATTTATCCAGACTGTCTGATCTACTAGTTAAGAATACAACTAAAAGACCACTGCTTGACAAGAGGATTGGGGTAGAGCCAATAGCCAAGGTAATACCCATCCAGAACTGGCAAAAGGAAGAAGGAGGAGATTCTAAATAAGAACATGCAGATATTCAGATATTTGTCAGGCAATGCTGAAAGCAAAGCACTTGTTTCAAATCTAACAAAACTGTTTCAAATGTTCTGAAAGACTTGAGGTATATATTCTGGTGATCTACTTTGATATGATGTTTGGGTAGGTTTTTTTAGATAGCAATAATAAGAGCAACAGTGAATTATATAAAGTGCTCTTGTGTTTATTGTAGGTAAGCATTCATGCATTTGTTTGTCTGTCTACACATCTCCACAAAATATGGAAACATAATCTTCAGCAATCTAACCAGAAGTTTCCAAAATTCTATTTTTCTTGTGTTATCAGTCCCTATACATTTCACTAATCTCCTCTGTGGAGGGAGAGTAAGATGGTTAATGTCTTGCTTGTAGTCACTCATGCTTTAATCTCTTCCCAATTGGCTTACTGCAGAGTGGTCTACAGGGGGCTGCCCCTGGGCCATCCAGAAGCTGCAACTGGTCCAGAATGCAGCAGCACATGCTGTTGCTTCTGCAGTTTGCATGTGTTCCACTGCTCTTTCATGATCTGCACTGGCTCCCAGTTGCTTTCCAGGTGCAATTCAAGATACTATTTACCACTGTTAAAGCCCTACATGGCACACAATCTGGTTATTTGTGGGGCGATCTCTCCTTGAGAATATTGCACTGGATAGAGTGGGCATATTCCACATGTTTTCTCTTAAATGCTGTCATCTGGTGGCATCTCAGAAGCATGTCTTCTCTATAGCCAACCCAATTCTGGAATCTTCAGATTCCAGGTACTCCCCCATCTTTTTAGCCTTCCTCAAGGGCCACAAAAACTTGGTTCTTCCCTCAGGCATTAGGCTAGGATGAGGCTGAATTCGGGGGTCCATGCAAAGGGATGATTTGGTGCCTGGTGAGAAGGGCATGGCTGTTTTTATTGATTGTTGTGAGCCACCTAGCATGAGATAGGTTGGTAGCCATACACGTTCCATACATGAATAAATAAATCCCATTTTTTTTAAAAAAATTGATTTATATACCGCCCTTCTCCGGAGACTCAGGGCGGCTTACAATGCGTTAAGCAATAGCCTTCATACTTTTGTATATTTATACAAAGTCAGTTTATTGCCCCCACAATCTGGATCCTCATTTTACCTACCTTAGAAAGGATGGAAGGCTGAGTCAACCTTGAGCCTGGTGAGATTTGAACGTACAGTAATTGCAGGCAGCTGATGTTAATAACAGTGCTTTAGTCTGCTGCGTCACCAGGGCTCTTTTCTTATCATTTAACATGATACCTGCAGTCCAGAAGGCATGTCAGAATACAGAATAATAAGAGTTGGAAGTATAGTCCAACCCCCCATCCAAGCAAGAGACTGACCCTGTACTATTTCAGACAAATGGTTGTCCAGTCTCTTTTTAAAAGCTTCCAGTGATGAAGCATCCACAACTTCTTTTTTAATTTTTTTTAATAATATATTTTTATTATTTACATATAAGTATATCGAACACAGTGTGACCATCCTGGCATTTCATCCCCCATGAAAACCAAAGTGAAAGACAAATAACATATATGCTACTTACACAGTCTTGTACAATTATTTTTGACCAACGTATTCATTCTAATACATATATAATATCTCATTCCAGGTCTACTTAACCTAATTTTTTCATGTTCTGACTCCTACCTCCTGCTTCCAGCCATTGATAAAATCTGTTCCATGTGTTGTAATATTCTGACTCGCCTTCGTTTTTTAATTCTAACATTAATCTATCCATCTCTGCACATAGCTATTATCTCGTTTTCTGAAGGGGTGTTTTCACATTTCCATTGCTGTGCATATACCATTCTCGCTGCCGTCAGGATGTGTAGTATTAGGTATATTGACCCTTTGCTATAACCATCTGTTATAATGCCTAATAGAAACAATTCTGGCTTAAATTCTATACATTGTCCAAACATTTTTTTCTAGCCAACTCTGAATTTGTAACCAAAATTTCCTTGCTTGCCTAACCCACAACTTCTTGAAGGCAAGCTGTTCCACTGGTTGATGGTTCTCACCATTAGGAAATTTCTCCCTAGTTCTAGGTTGCTTCTCTCCTTGATTAATTTCCATCCACTGCTTCTTGTTCTGCCTTCAGGTGCTTTGGAGAATAGGTTGGCCCCCTCTTCTTTGTTGTAGTCCCTCAAATATGGAAAAACTGCTATCATGTCGCCCCTAGTCCTTCTTTTCATTAAACTAGACATTCCTGCAACTGTTCTTCATATGTTTTAGTCTCCGAGCCCTTAATCAACTTGATTGCTCTTCTCTGCACTCTACAAAACTGGGGCTTTCTAGTTATGGTACATGGCCTGATCCATTTTAATTTTAAAATGTGGGGTTTTTTTTTTGCAATTGTGCCTGTTTCACTCTTCATTTCATCCTGTCTGCATTTACATTATTTCAATAAGTTATTAAAACCTGACATTAGGATATTTCTGACTGTCTGCTTGCCAGTCTCTCCCTCCCTCTGTCTAAAAGCAGTGGCAACTTGCCAGAGATTGTACAATATATCTACTGCCGAAAAATATCAGTGAAGCCAATTATAGTTCCCATAGTGGTTTGGGGCATAGTTTGGTACATTGTTCCATCACAATAAAGGAATTTGATAAAACACGCAGTTCTATTTTATTTGCAAGGTTTGAATGAAATGAAACTAAGCCATTTAGCTAACTGAAATAAAATAAAATAAAGATTAGGAAGAGAAGGGGAATTTAGAAAAGCGAAGGGGGGAAAAAAGACTACAGAATGGTTGTCTGTGCAACGATTGATCCAAAAAAGCAGTTTTGATTTCAGATAGTAATAGAATGACCCATTTGTTGACCCAGTTTTGAAAAGAAATACTTTGAAAATATGTCAAATGCCTATAAAGCAGGCAGCAGGTGGTTATTCCTATATTAAATGGGAAACAGAAGGATATTGCAAGAGCTTGACTACAAAGCAAAGCAAAGCAGAAAGTGACAGAAGACTGGAGGTTTTGGAAAGATTCCCAGGGACAATACAGCAAGATAATCTCATCAAAAAGATGGTCATATTTTTTTTTTAAAAAAAATTACCTGTTAGCAAATCAGGCATCATTTCAATGGAAATGAAAATTGCCAGATATTTCTATGAGAGCAGATGTGCGAGTCCTGCCAAAATATATTCCACAAATGGCACCAATTCTTATACCGCGCAAAATCACAGAAGAGCCTTGGTACTACAGTGGTTTAAAGCACCCTGTTATTAACACAGCTGCCTGCAATTTACTGCTGGTTCGAATCTCTCCAAGGCTCAAGGTTGACTCAGCCTTCCATCCTTTCTAAGGTAGGTTAAATGAGGACCCAATTTGTGGGGGCAATAAGCTGACTTTGTATAAATATACAAAAGTATGAAGGCTATTGCTTAACGCACTGTAAGCCGCCCTGAGTCTCCGGAGAAGGGCGGCATATAAATCAAATTAAAAAAAAAAAAAAAAAATTATGTAACTTTTACAGGTTGTTTGGAAACAGATTCAAAGATTTGGAAGGTGCCATTCAGGCCATCGCATTCGATCCCCTGCTGAGAGCAGGAATTCAATTTAAGCATCCCACACAGAGGGCTGCCTGGCCTCATATCAACTCAGTCACTAAAAGAGAATCAACATTCTCCTTAGGGTCATTGATTCCAATGTCAACCTGCTCTTATCATTAGAGTGGGTCTTTCCCCCTCCCCTAATAGTCACAATCTGCTTTTTTGTAACTTCAAATCACTTTGCCATTTCCTGAACCCTGGAATGATAGTACTTTGGTCTTGATCATCAGATTTAGGAGATCTCAGATTCTCCTCCTTGCCCTCCTCTCCATCTGCTCCATTTTTCTCTCTTTATTTCTTTTTTAAAATGTGATGTCAGAATTAATCACAATGCTTGAAATGAACGAAGCAGAATTAAGGAGAACCATCACTCAACCAGGATTTGGAATCTATATTTCTGTTGACGCAACATAAAGTTGCCTGTTCTTTTCTAAGCAATTTTGCTGAATTCTTTTTAGTTTGCAGTGAATGACCATTCAGAGATCTTTTTGTTAATTTAATTAACAAAATTTGTTAATTTAATTTTGTTATTATTAATGATTTAATAATAATTTTATTTTTTAATATGATTTAATATTAATTTAAGAAGGGTAGCTTCTTCTCTGGTAATATTGTACTACTAACTAGAGCATGCAAAACATTTGCTAGACCAATTCTCAAATACAGCTCATCTGCCTGGAACCCCCACTGCATATTGGACATTAACACAATTGAGCGAGTCCAGAGATATTTCACGAGAAGAGTCCTCCACTCCTCTGCTCGCAATAGAATACCTTATGCCACCAGACTTGAAATTTTGGGCTTAGACAATTTAGAACTATGTTGCCTTTGGTCTGACCTAAGTGTAGTATATAAAATTATCTGTTACAATGTCCTACCTGTCAATGACTACTTCAGCTTCAACCACAACAATACACGAGCACACAATAGATACAAACTTAAAGTGAACCGCTCCAAACTCGATTGCAGAAAATATGACTTCAGCAACAGAGTGGTCAATGTCTGGAATGCACTACCTGACTCTGTGGTTTCATCCCCAAACCCCCAAAACTTTAACCTTAGACTGTCTACTGTTGACCTCACCACATTTCTAAGAGGTCTATAAGGGGCATGCATAAGCGCACCAAGGTGCCTATCATCCCTGTCCTATTGTCCCTTTTTATTCGTACCCATTTCATGTATTCTTAATCATGTTTATACTTTTATCCGTTATCTTATATAAGCTTGACAAAATAAATAAATAAATAATAAATAAAATAAATAAAATTAAAGGATACCTATGGCTGCCCAGCTTGCAAAAATGTGATTCTGGTGTCCCAAAAGTGCTTTTTTTCAAGACGCAACTGGACTTTCTGGTTTTTCTTTGAAGACGTTTCACTTCTCATCCAAGAAGTGTCTTCATAATAGAACAGTGGATATTTCAGAAATTATTCTGGTAAGGTTTTGAGTTTTATTGTTGGAAGAAAACCAGAGATGATATTTTTGTTTTTTCCCATTCTGTGGCCCTCCTAGCTGTTTCTGCCTGATCTGGAAAAGCACCATGTGAGAAGTTCTCTTCATTGAATCCCACATTATTGAATGGACGAGTGGGAAGGCCAGATGGCAACAGAACACCAGACTGTATAATGAACTGGACATTCATACCAGGGATGGGTTCTATTTACCTTACTACCGGTTCGCATCACGCCCACACGCGCTTTTCTGCGCATGCGCAGATCACCTATGATGACGTCTGGGTCAGTGGGTGGAGTCTCCCACCGGTTTTACTACCGGTTCTTGCAAACTGGTCCGAACTGGGGGCAACCCACCACTGATTTATACATATCCCTTGCACAATCCTATAACTAAAGAAAGCCAGAACCCAGCATTCCACCCCTGAAATTGTCTTCTCCTTTAAGTCAGAAATTACCTTGAATAAAAATGGCTTTAAAATACAGAACAAACCAGTTGGAAAGTTAATGGATAAGAAATCTAAGTTATATGTGGGCCTACATTGATTTAGCGAGTTTATGCCTAAGATAATAGTTGAACAAATGAGTTTTTGTTTCCTCAGTATTTCAATCAATGGCTATAGAGTTATGTGAAAAAATAGGTTTTGGATGTACAACTGCCACAAAAGACATCATCAAAAGCGACACAGGCAAAGATCAACCAGAGTGAATAAACATGATAAATTCAAGATAAAAGATTCAGACTCTTGATGTACTGGACACTGAATAACAATATTCAATGATTCTAACTAATATTAAATAGTTCAGGGATTTTTTTTTAAGTTGGGCAGATTTTGCTCAAAGCATACTACACAAGGCTGAAAATGAATATCTTACAACAGCTTTAATTTTCTTATGTAATGATCCATCCTTCCTATGTAAGAGGAAGAATCAATGAGGCAATTGAAAAAAATCATCTTACAGAACGTGCCACTGGGCACAATTGTTCCTCGCTGATAACTTAATTTTTACACATTTGAAGGGAAAAGTTTGTAACATTTGTTGATTATCATGCTTAGTACATATTAGTACATATTAGTACATATATTAGTACATATTAGTACATATTGATTAATGTAGTTTCATAATCTGTAATATTAGGAATCAGAGATCTAGAATTTTCTGCCAATTAATATTTGTCATTAGAAGGCTACCCTTTTAATGGGAAAGGCTACCCTTTTAATGAGAAAGGCTACCTAGGCTACCCTTTTAATGGGAAAGGGATGGGTAAAACAGGACAGGGAATCTCTGACCCTCCAGATCAGGAATGGGCAACTAGGGCAACTTTACCACCTGTGAACTTGAACTCCCAGAATTCCTGAGCCAGCATGTCTGGCTTAGGAATTCTGGGAGTTGAAGTCCAAAGGTCAAAAAATTGCCATTATTGCCCACCTCTGTTCCAGATGTTGCATAGTTGCCCATCCCTGCTTCAGATGTTGCAAGTCCCATGCATTCCCAGGCAGCATAGCCAATGGGGAAGAGGGGTTTGTATCCTGCAAGGCCTCAGGGGGTATGGCGAATATCCTTATCAGCGTTTTGGATGTATTACCTTCCTCAAGGATCTTTTTCCTTCTCCTACTTCAACCTCCATATTCTTATCCTAGAACTAACTTTCCCGGGGCTTACTTGGTTTTGTTTCTGAGAGCAGGAAAGGTCAGCTAGGATTGTCACCTATTGAGAATTTCCAATACAATAAATGTACTCATTTCTAGGGATGGTCAAATCTCTCTGTTTTATCTTTGCTGTTTTTTATCTTCTCAGTTGTGCGTTTGTTTCTTCCCCAGTTTTGCGTCTTTTTGAATCTGACAAATCAATTAATCAATCCACATGAATATTCACACACATTTTCATCTACATTTTTCCAATATAACCACATTCTTCTAGTCTGCATACTCCAGGCAAAGATTATTTTACTATTTGAATAACCTTTGGGAATATTTTCCTTACAAGCTATGCATTTTATCAGTATTTCCCCCTAACATA
This sequence comes from Pituophis catenifer annectens, assembly GCF_029215685.1. Taxonomy (NCBI): domain Eukaryota; kingdom Metazoa; phylum Chordata; class Lepidosauria; order Squamata; family Colubridae; genus Pituophis; species Pituophis catenifer. Next base: position 132,077,784 of record NW_027256881.1, read on the forward strand.
TACCTTTTTGAGCATATTTGTTGAACTACAGACAAGTGTGGCATAGAATGCTGTTTTGATTCATACACTAGTTCAGAAATTATGGAGTAAATAAATATTACTTTTTTCTACCTATCCCAAATTCTAAATCATATAATGCTAGATGCATCTCATTTTACATAGTCCACATTTAATCTCTATATTCTACATAGCTCTTATTTTGGAATGAGACGATATAAACAAGCAGACATACATCTTGCATATGATATTTTCTGAACAGGAGAAGCTCGGATAAATGAGATTGAACTCCATTCATAATTACACTAACATGTACATGAAATATTTTACATATAGATTGAAAATTATTACTGAATTTTTGATGATATTGGCATGCTATGATTGATAGAAGGAAAACGTTTTCTCAATATGCCTTAGTATAATTCATGAAGTACTACCACAGAAGACTGCCTGTGTTAACCCTTTCTGCTGGGATTCCTTTTGTTATTCATTGGATGATTTTTCTTCACACTACAGAGTCCGGCTTTATCAATGGTCTGATTGGATTAATATTTCTGAACCAGTGGCATGCAATCTTTTGCATTCAATAACTTTATTAAACAAAAGCTCATTGATTTGAAGACTCTGCCTGTCCTCTACTGTCTCTTTAAAGTAGAATTAATGAAATGGCTGCAGTGTGATAGTTTGATCAAGAGCTACCTGAAAATAGGCTCTTTCATAATCACCACCCATAAGACTAGACTAGACTAGACTAGAATAGAATAGAACAGAATTTTTTATTGGCCAAGTGTGATTGGGCACACAAGGAATTTGTCTTGGTGCATATGCTCTCAGTGTACATAAAGGAAAAGATACGTTTATCAAGAATCATAAAGTACAACACTTAATGATAGTCATAGGGTACAAATAAGCAATTAGGAAACAATATCAATGTAAATCGTAAGGATACAAGCAACAAAATTACAGTCATATAGTCATAAGTGGACGGAGATGGGTGATAGGAACGATGAGAAGATTGTTAGTAGTGCAGACTTAGTAAATAGTTTGACAGTGTTGAGGGAATTATTTGTTTAGCAGAGTGATGGCATTCAGGAAAAAACTGTTCTTGTGTCTAGTTGTTTTGGTGTGCAGTGTTCTATAGCAGTGTTTTGAGGATAGAAGTTGAAACAGTTTATGTCCAGGATGTGAGGGGTCTGTAAATATTTTCACAGCCCTCTTTTTGACTCGTGCAATATACAGGTCCTCAATGGAAGGCAGGTTGGTAGCAATTGAAGAAGAAGATACCATGCAAGACAGTCAATGAAGACAGGAAAGAATGGCCATCATAAAATAATTATTGAACATTCTGAAATTTTCTCAAAGAATTGTTGGAATCCACTCTAGCTGACTTCAGGCATTCACCTGAGCGTGAGTAGAATTCTTCCTTCCTTCTTGTTTAGCACAAAAAATAATCCTCAAGAATACAGTTGGGGAGGTTGCTGCTTCAGGCAAAGGGAAATATTATTCAGTTATGTACAATATATGCTTATTAATGAAAGCAGTTGAGAATTTATTCAATTCTCTCGCAGAAAGCATTTTATATCTGGTTGTGGTAGAAAATTCACTCTTAAAATCCCAGTGGTTAAAACAAACAACATAACAATCTGCCTAATTTATTCTCTTTATAATTTAAAATTTATTTGTAGAATTTATATCCTGCCTTTATGGATTCTGTTCAAGTTAGTGAACAAATTAATGCCGTGTCATTAAGGTACAATTAAAAACATAATGGAATCATAATGAAAACATATAGTAAGAATGACAAAAGATTTCAGTGCCCCCCCCCAAATTAATTTACTAAAATGTGCTTAGAAATAAAAAGGAAAGGAGTCCCTGCAGATTTTACTTCTCTCGTCATAGCTGAATTTAGGGGGCAGTGCTTATCTCCATTTCAAAGCCATTGCACCAATGCTGTCCAAAGATGTTTCCGTGGTCAGGTGGCCCGCATGATGTCATGGAGCACTGTTACCTTCCCACTGAAGTGGTACCTATTTATCTACTCATATTTGCATGCTTTCAAACTGCTAGGTTGGCAGGAGCTGGGGCAAGTAACAGGAACTCACCCAGGGGTGGGTTCTAAATTTTTTTTACTACTGGTTCTGTGGGCGCGGCTTATTTTGTGGGTGTGGCTTGGAGGTCATGTGACTAGGTGGGCATGGCTAGCTGTTCAGAGTCATTTCTGGAAGGTCCTCGCACTTACGACCAGTCCTCGCACTTACGACCAGACTCATTTGTTTGCTTTTAACACTGATCAGCTGTAGGACGGCCCTTTGAAGCCCTCCGGCAAGAGTTTAAACAGTTTTTTTCCCTCTAGTCATCAGCTGGGACTCAGGAGGCAGCAATAGATTGGGGGTGGGACCAAATAAAAGGTAAGAATAACGTGGGAGGGCGGGGGGGGGGAGAACCGGTTCGGTGACGTCATATCATCACCGCTACCGGCTCGGCGGAACCGGACTGAACCGGGAGGAACCCACCACTGAACTCACCCCATCACACAACTCTCAGGTCTCAAAGCTCAGCTGTCAGCTTTCCAGCTGCCAAGCCTAGTGTCTTAACTACTGACCCATCATACCGCCCCTGAAATAAAGCCATTTACTGCTTAGAAATAAAGTTTAAATAAAAGTAATTTCCTGCTGGCAGAGGAAAGATGATAAAGAGAAGGAACTACTAGAACAATTTTGTAGGCAGTTCCAAAGCTTGGGAATAACATTTATATCAGTGTTTCCCAGTCTGGGCAACTTTGAGATGTAGGAGCCATGATTATGCAGTGGTTATAATGCAGTATTGCATGCAAACTCTGCCCATAGTCTGGACCTTGATCCTGATGGGCTCAAAGTTGACTCACCCTTCCATCCTTCCAAGGTTGGTAAAATGAGAACCCAGATTATTACGGGGCAATATGCTGACACTGTAAACCACTCAGAGAGTGGTGTATGGAGCAGTATATAAGCCTAAGTGCTATTGCTACAGACTTCAGTTCTCAGAATTTTCAGCAACAATCATACTAGGTGCAGAATGCTGGTTGTTTGTTTGTTTGTTTATATTTTCTATTTCAAACCACTCATCTACCTCCAACCCAACACAGATTGGGAAGCACTCTACTCTACCACCTTCATCTTAGGTCCTCTCTAGACAAAACTTTGATAATGATCAGAGAAGGGTCCATCCAAATCATCCTAAAGGTTGAGGAAGCCTACAAGGTCATTCTGTTAATCTGGTCCGCAGTTGTGGACTATTGAAAATCAAAGTGGTGAATTTCTATTTTGAGGTAGAATAGTTCCAAACCTTGTGATCTATTTGGGGATTCCTGCTGGTTTGGAAAACAAATACTTTTTTTCCTGTTCAGAAAAGGCAAAACTGTAATTTCTTTTCCCCTTGGCCTTCCAAAAGAGTATAGATAGTCCTCGACTTACAACTGTTTGTTTAGTGACCATTCTAAGTTACAAAGGCACTGAAAAAAATGTCTTATGACCATTTTTCACACTTATGACCATTGTAGCATCCCATGGTCACATAATTTACATTTGGATGAGTGACAACTGATTCACATTTATGACGGTGCAGTGTCCTGGAATTATGTAATCCCCTTTTGTGAAGTTCTGACAAGCAAAGTCAATGGAGAACCCAGATTCACGTAACAACCATATTACTAATCTAACAGGTGCAGATATTCACTTAACAAATGTGGCAAGAAAAGTCGTAAAATGGGGCACTCACTTAACAAATTTCTCACTTAACAGCATACATTTTGGGCTCAGTTGTGGTCGTAAATTGAGAACTATCTGTATACTCTTTAAAGACAGGCAGGATTTAACAAAAGAGGAGTCTCTCTCTCTCTCTCTCTCTCTCTCTCTCTCTCTCTCTCTCTCTCTCTCTCTCTCTCTCCAACACACACACACACACACACACACACACACACACACACACACACACACCTGTATTTTATTTTATACAGCCACACCATAATGCTTCAGGCTGAAACTAAGCATGAAAACATGAGTGAATCACTATTGATCAGGCTGCAGTTATTAATATACTTTACTTGCATCACAGTTTGAAGTCCCATCAATGAAGTTCTGATTATTCCCATTTTCTAGATGAATAAATGGAACTTCAAAAGAAATTGTTTCTCTAAGACATGTTTCTTTTATGATGGCATAACATCCCATTTGGGCTAGGATGAAGTTAATTCCCTTGCTTTGTCTTCTTCATACTATTTCCTTAAGGACTAACAGTTTTCTGTCTTCTAGGAAAACTCTGATCTCAGAAGGACTGTATAGAACAGGGGTCTCCAACCTTGGCAACTTTAAGACTTGTGGCCTTCAACTCCCATAATTCCTCAGCCAGAAGAGGAAAGGCAAAGCAGGTCAAAAAGGGATGCATTATATTCTTAAAACATAATATTTATTTTTTATTTTATTTTATTTTTGGATTTATATACCACCCTACTCCTGGAGGACTCAGGGAGGTGAACAGCCAAAAGATAAAACACACATAATACAAAATTTAAAAAACCATATAAAAACACATTAAATAATTTGGCCCATACAGATTAAAACACCCCTATTGTTTTAAAACAAATTTAAAATTAACAATTAAGAGGAAGTTAGGCCAGGCCAGCCTGTTGAAATAAAAAGGTCTTGAGGGCACGGCAGAAAGTGCGTAAATCCGGGATCCTCCGTATCTCCGGGGGGAGCTCGTTCCAAATGGCAGGTGCCCCCACAGAGAAGGCTCTCCCCCTGGGAGCCGCCAGTCAACACTGTTTGGCTGACGGCACCCTGAGGAGCCCCCCTCTATGCGAGCGTATTGGCCAGTGAGAGGCTACTGGTGGCAGAAGGCGGTCTCGTAAGTACCCAGGTCCTAAGCCATGGAGCGCTCTAAAGGTGGTAACCAAAACCTTAAGTGCACCCGGAAGACCACCGGGAGCCAGTGCAGCTCGCGCAGGAGAGATGTTACATGGGAACGCCACGTCGCTCCCATAACCACCCGCGTGGCCGCATATGAAAGCAAAGCAATGCTTCTGACATAGTTTCTTTCAAAGTATGTATCAGTGGGTGGCAGAGGAAGGCAAGGCTTATTCTTATCCACCTAAAGTTAAGACTCGCCATTTGGCACCTTTATCCTAAACACAGGAAGGCTGAATATGAAGGAGATAAAGAAATGAATGCAAGGATGTTGAGGATTAGTCCAGCAATTGCCCCACACCCCACACGGTCTTATATATTCAGACCGGGATGATCTTTAGATGTTCTACAGGATATTTCAAAGTATCAGACGGCAATAGCAATATACAGTATGTTATTTTACCAAGAAATATTCTACCACTTCTTTTGCCCTGCTTATGTATCTGATATACACAGTATGGAGGAGATCCACTTCAGAGCAATTCAATGGAGTGCTGGGTTGAGAAGCACCACTCCAGGCAGCAAATTTGATGTTCTGCTCTGCTGAAGATATCTTAGGAAGACGGAAGCCCTCTGCAGCTGTTTTTTGCCCAACCATTGGATCACTAGCATCACAGTCTACTAGTAAGTATTAGTAAAAATTAAGAAACACCCCCCCCAAGTCAAAATGCATCTAAAAGAAAAACAAATATTGCTGAAATTGCATGCAAACCATTTACATTGGTAAAATTTGCATTAACCCCCCCCCCCCAGAAATCAGAGAACTAAGTTTGCATCAAAGGTTGAAAGCAGTTTGCACTTTGAAACAAAAGAGATTCTTACCGAACTATCGTGATCATTTATACATTTTTATTTTAAAAATTGCAAGGGTGATTTCATTACAAAAATCAGGGAAAGAAAGATCCTACAGATGCTGTGAGTGTAAGCTGTTTTATAATTTTCTACATTTTTAAAAAAATCCACACTGAAGCATTTCTAACATATTTATTTATTTTTATTTATTATCAAATTTATACCGCCCTTCTGGGCGGTGCACAGCCAAAGTAAAAACATAAATGCAAACATTAAAATACAGTTAAAAAGATATATATATGCGTTTGGCCCCATAGTTAAAAAAAAACAATAACAAACCTATTAAAAACATTTTAAAAAGTGTTAAGCCATCCTGGCTTGCTGAAAAAGATATATGGTAACACAGTACTTTTAGCTATTTAAGCATGCCAAATAGAATAGAATAGAATAGAATAGAATAGAATAGAATAGAATAGAATAGAATAGAATAGAATAGAATAGAATAGAATAGAATAACAGAGTTGGAAGGGACCTTGGAGGTCTTCTAGTCCAACCCCCTGCTCAGGCAAGAAACCCTATACCATTTCAGACAAATGGTTGTCCAATCTCTTCTTAAAAACTTCCAGTGGAAGAATTCACAAAGTCTGGAGGCAAGTTTTTCACTGCCCTGTCACAGGAAAACAAGTTTCTGGGCACAGGTCAGGCTCAAAACACCCTTATCAATATATCCTTCCGTATCATTTTCAAGCCATTGTGACAAAATGTGAAGGCCTCTGTCAGGAATTGTATATAGAGGGACTGTGAATACTGTCCTGGATTCAGTCTGAAGAAAAAACACAACTCTGAGGAGAAGAACTGAGTTTACTGCAAAGATTATTGGGTGTCTACAAGATTCCAAACAATAGAAAAGCAAAGATGTTTGTAGAGGTTGAGGGCTACAAGATGGGACATCCTAAGGATCTGATTAACTGGCTTGTTTGAAAAGCTGAGCAGGTCCTCATTCCTACACCTGAGGTGATTTCTACCATTAGGCAAGCAGGCCTTTCATGGGGCAGCAGAGCTGGTGAAGACCTTTGTTAAAAGGAGATGGAATGCTGAGGTCATCAACTGATGGAGGATGGAAGATTGGGCTTTCTCTAGCTTGTAATTTCCATATAAGGGTTGCTAGTGATAAGCCTTCTATTCTTTGCTCTAGATCAGGGGTGTCCAACTTTAACAACTTCAAGACTGGTGGATTTGTGGGATCCAACTCCCAGAATTCCCCAGCCAGCCATTCTGGGAGCCAAAGTTCACAAATCTTAAAGTTGCTAAGATTGGACACCCCTGTCTAGATGGGATGGTGGGATGGGGTTGTCTGGGGCAGGGAGAGTCAATTAAGAGGAAGAAGGTTTTTTTTTTAACTTATTGAATTTTACCTTTTTTTTTTTTTTGTCTAGGATAGGGTAAAAAACATTTCACCTTAATCCCACATGACAAAGCTTGTGCCAGGTATAAGCTACCTCTTAACCACTTTTTTGATTTGATACTCAGAGGGGAGAACTTCCTGAGCTTAGCTTCAAGAACTCTGTGAGTTCGAAGCCAGGGGGGAAAAAAAAAAACACTTCCAAGTTTTATTTTGCCCAGGCAATAAGCCTGGGCAAAGAGAGAATTCTCACTAGATCCCTTGCCTAGCTAACTTTTCCTCTTTGCTGCTTAGTTATCTTGCCAAGCCAGAAACCCTTTCATCTTTGAAAGTCTTGAAGCTTTTTGATGATGATTTTGTTTGCATTTGTTTGGGACTGACAGGCAGCCAACTTTAAATGCAGGGCTGCATGTTATTTTTATTTTAGTTATTTGTATCCCACATTTATTATTTGTACAAATAAATCAAGGTGGCAAACATATCCAACATGCCTTCCTCCTCCTATTTTCCCCTCAGAAACAATCCTGTGAAGTGAATTGGGCGGACAGAGAGTGACTGGCCCAAAGTCACCCAGCTGACTTTCATGGCTAAGGAAATACAATATTTTTCAGACTGAGGAGGAAAAGATTCCTAACTGTAGCTTCAAGCCTTCTGAAGAGGTCCATCTTGTACTGGTGTTTCTGCTTCTTGGTGTTTTTGCACACATTCAGTTATACAACTAGCTAATTCACCAAGATTCAGATAGCGTGTATACATCTGCTTTTATCTTAGGCCAAGATTTTGCTAGATTTTTGGGACTTGGGCAGTACACAAATTTAATAAATAATAATACCGCTTAAGAGGAATCCTGCACGGAAGTTGTAAATTGCTGTAGCTCCTAGGAGAAGAACTTCTACCAGTGATCCTTTTAGTGAGCATGCAAACCCAACGATTCAGATTTCACTGGAGAAGCATCAGATTTGTTAATTTGTTTTAGCACACATTGGCATCCTTAGGAAATAGTTGTGCAATTCCTGCTTATTGTTAAAAGAAGATTAAAAACATGCTTATGCTTGATGTTACATATTTGAACCTACTTTTGTTTCCCTCTATCTTAAGATGGGCAGCCATGACTTGGTCTGTAGGTGCCACAAAATGAAGTGTTCGAAGGTAGATGAAGACACTTTAATGAAGTGAACGTATCCACATTTGGAAAACAGCCATGTACGTTTTCAGGTAAAAAACAAATAAGAAAAAAGAGAACAGTCCAGTTCAATGGTCTCCAACATTGAATTCCTCAGCCAGCATGCACTGGCTGAGGAATTCTGGGAGTTGAAGTCCACAAGTTGTAAAGTTGCCAAGGTTGGAGACCCCTGGTCCAGTTTACTCTTTGCTCTATTATATTAGTTCCATTTGCAGTCTCAAAATGTATATGCTCCATCGTGCCACCCTAAACTTGATATCTGATTAAGGCACCTAATTTCTACAGGAATCTCTGATGCCAATTCTGATTATCAACTAGAACTGTGTTATTTCTTGGCCCATTTGGTAAAGTGTGACCTGAGTCATGCTCCTGGAATACCATTAGATTTTGCTGTATAAGGATGGCAAACTTTTATTCATGAAAGAAAACAGCCTCTCTTTCTTTGCAAATTGTACAAATGCAAGCATCTGTTGTTTCAGGCTAAGTATCAGGGCATTTCTGCTTGTTCATCTCTCATTATATAATAAGTCCGCCAAAATTACAGGCAAAACGACACATTAATTGAATGTGAAGTCACAGGGAATATGTATCAAGAGATTTATGTACAACAGTCAGGGAACAGAAAATGCAAGGATTACTGGAACATTATTGTTATAGAGTATACAAACAGAATCTTGAAAGGGTGACAGAGTTTTTCTCTGCTCCCTATTATGCCATAAAAATTAAGATGGGTTATCTTGAGTTTCTTTCTCAATCCTCTTCTTTCTCAGGGCTAATTTGCAGGGGTGGAGGAATCAAGATGATGGCCACAACAATACAGTCACAAACCTCCCCCCCAATGTTTACATCTGTTGGCAAAAAGGGTGAGACAATAAACATATGGTTGTGGTTGCCAATTGCCAACTTGCACACACTCCAGGATTTGCTTGCCTGCTTGTTTTTGTTTGTTTATCACATTTTGGAACCACCCATCTCCCTCACAGAGAGACCCTTGCATTCTTTCTTCAAGGCCATTTCCATATTCCTCTATGGCAGTGTTTCTCAACCTTGGTAGCTTGAAGATGGGTGGACTTCAACTCCCAGAATCCCCCAACCAGCAGCGCTGGGAGTTGAAGTCTACCCATCTTCAAGCTACCAAAGTTGAGAAACACTGCTCTACAGGTATATGGAGATTACAACCCCCAACATCACCAAGTATTATGATTGGAAATTCTGGAAAATATAGTCCTGCTATATCAGAATCGTATGAGGTATGGAAGGCTGATCTAGATTAACTGAGAGGAACTAGGGAATGAGTTATTTGAAATGAATGGGGAGGTGTCTGCAGGAAGAACAAATGACATGATTTAAAAAATGCAAAGAACTTACTGTTCTCCTCTGTAAACCATTTGCCCCTCCCAAATTCTACCACAGAAGTTCCTACCTTATACCCTAATAAAAATAAAAAGAAGTCTTAGCTCTGGTCCACTTTGGATTCTGGGTCTCAGGATGTCAATCAAAATTCAAGTATAGACTTGGCCCAGAAATTCTTGGACATGCCTACAGAAGCACTAGAACAGGGATCTCCAAAGCTGGCAACTATAAGACTTGTGGACTTCAACTAGCAATAGCAATAGCACTTAGACTTGTATACCACTTCACAGTGCTTTGCAACCCTCTCTAAGCAGTTTACAGAGTTAGCATCTTGCCCCCAACAATCTGGATCCTCATTTTACCCACCTCAGAAGGATGGAAGGCTGAGTTAACCTTGAGCCTGGTGAGATTCAATCTGCTAAACTGCTGGCAGCCGGTGATCAGCAGAAGTAGCCTGCAGTACTGCGCTCTAACCACTGCGCCACCGCGGCTCTTCCCCATGCTGGCTGGGGAATTATTTTATTTTATTTTATTTTATTTTATTTTATTTTATTTTATTTTATTTATTTTATTTTATTTGTCAAGCATATATAAAATAATAGATAAAAGTATAAACATGATTATGAATACATGAAATGGATACGAATAAAAAGGGACATTAGGACAGGGATGGTAGGCACATTGGTGCGCTTATGGACACCCCTTATTTCTGGGAGTTGAAATCCACAAGTCTTAAATGTTAATTGGGAGGATCTAACCCAATAACTCTCAATACAAAATAGTAATTGTTGTGGTTTATTTATTTGTAATTATAAATATATCACAGGCCTAAGTATACACAAGTAACTGACCTATGTCCTTTCTTCTCAGGTATATAGCTGGAACTGATCTGGTACCCATGTGGCCGGTCCTTTTGTACCCAGGGGGAGGAGTCAAGGTAAGGTCGTATTGTGGGAGTGATGGGTTGTGTAGTAGTGTTAACTCTTGATAGACCATGGGGCAATAGGGGCATATGTAAGTTAGACATTTCACGTGACAAAACCCCCTCTAAACGTCTAACTGGTGGGGAGTGCGTGTCTTCTTTATATACACACATATGATTTACATGTAGACACATAATTTTGACATAAGATATGCGTGTTATTTGTGTTGTAATGGCTTGGTGAGTATGTCTGCTGTTTGCTCCTCGGTGTCGCAATGTATGGCCCTGATGAAACCGATCTCTGAGAGTTGCCTGACGTGTTTGCATTTTATATCTATGTGGCATGACCTTTGACCAACGGCGTCGGCTTTTGATATTTCGATGGCGGCTTTATTGTCCTCGTGGATGACTGTAGGGTACAGCGGTTCTGTCCAAATGTCATTGAGTAGGTCATTGAACCAGGTTAGGTTGTTGGTGGCCTTGGACATGCAGACAAACTCTGCCTCGGTGGTGGAGGTGGCCACTAGTTTTTGTTTACCTGTATACCAATGTATGGGGCTGTTGTTGAGGAAGAAGATGTATCCAGAAGTGCTTTTCCGGCTTTTGATGTCTCCTGTCCAATCAGCATCTGCGTAGCATGATAGTTTTGGTTCCTTGGATATGTCGGGTTCAAGGCATAAGTAGGCATCCGCACTGTATTTCAAATATCTGAGTATCTTCTTGATGGCGTCCCAGTGGTGGACTGTGGGTTGGCTGACATGTCTGGATAATAGGTTGACTGCTAATGCGATATCGGGCCTTGTCCAGTTAGCTATATACAGTAGTGAGCCTATTGTGGACCTGTAGGTGGGATTGTGGGAGTGATGGGTTGTGTAGTGGTGCTAACTCTTGATAGGCCATGGGGCAATAGGAGCATATGTAAGTTAGACATTTCAAGTGACATTAAAGTTGCCAAGTTTGGAGACTCCTGCACTAGAATATGTAACCCACAGCTAAAACATGCCCTCCTGTCTCCCATTTACATCATAAATGGATCATAAAGGCTGGAGATTTGGTGGATTGCGTGCCTGATATATTGTTCTTTTCTAAATAGCACTTAGGAGAAAATAAATTTCAGATCAATAAATGCTTTATTGAGGAAGGTATCCATAGGAGTGATGCTTTGTCACTAGACAGCTGAATGGAAATGAAATATATCTATGACCCATAAATCCTTTTGGATATTGGTCAACAATTTGTAGAAAAGATGCTATACCAGTCTTCTAAATATTTTATTGGTTCTTATTTGATCATTTGTTAATTTTCTTGTTGTCTGAGGTGAAAAGTCCTACATTTATTATTCAACAGATTATATTGTTTTTTTTTAATTATACAGTGATTTTCACTCTCTTGATGCAAGACCAATATATCTTAATTGTCTGTGCCAGATCTTACACAAAGTAATAATTCATCAATCATTTAGTATGAATTCCAAAGCTAAACTGTCGGAGGAAGAAACTAATGCTAATTTTAACCATATTTTTATGTTGCATAGACCATCTGTTTATATGAGGCAAGCTGAGACTTTCCAAAGCTGCAAAATTAAATGTAACTCAATCTCTTATGTTTCATGTTAGTTATTTAATCTATAGCAGCTACTTCATTATGAATTTTGAAAAATGTGTTTAAAGAGTGGAAAAGAAACGAAAGAGTTTGGCTCAATGGAAAGACAGTATTTGGATCTGCACTTGACTGAAGCCTTAAATATACAGTAATATATTCTTTTTAAAATATTGTATCCTGCTTTATTGCTAACAATTACGCATAGGCATTAAATATTCAAGAAATATTGAATGTTAAACTATACATGTTTTTGGTTTGCACTATTTATCACTTTAGTTCTAAGTAAATTGCTCAGTTTTCAGTAACAACATAATTTAGTAAGCAGAATTAAATGCTGTCCACTGAAAAGCTACTTGACAGTTGTGTATAAAATGGATAGAGAGGAATACAGTTTGAGAACTTTCTTTCTGGATCACAACTTCTTCCTCTGCTTTGACCACAGTGATAGCCCGGTGTCCAGTCCAAACCATAGTAATGTTATTGTTATTGTTCAGTTGCTAAGTCATGTCCAACTTTTCATGATCCTACGAACAAGGGTGAAATGCTACCGGTTCGCACCGGTTTGGGCAAACTGGTAGTAAAAAAAAGCTACCAGTTTGTCTGAACCAGTATTTCTGATGATCAGCTGTGCTGTGCGATTTATATTCGCTACAAAGCAGGAAATCTGCTTTTGGCATGCACTGCGCATACATGCATACAGCATGCTTTTGGTGCACACCGCACATGCATGGGCAGCAAACCAGTGGCAATCCAACAGAGTATTTCACCACTGCCTACAAACCATAGTACGCCAGGCTCCCCTGTCTTCCCCTGTCTCCTGAAGTCGGCCCACTTCCATGTTCGTTGCATCAATGACACTATCTAACCATTTCATCCTCCGCCATCCTCTTCTCCTTTTGCATTCAATCTTTCCCAACATTTTTTTCAATGAGTCCTCTCTTCTTGTTTGGGGGCTAAAGTATATTTCCCAGATTAAAAATAAACAAATAAACAAGTCAATTAACATAAATTATATTTCTTTCCAGTTCTTTATTTTTGTTTTTATTCCCTTTTTGGCCATTTGTATTTTGTATACACGGATTCTCCACTTACTACACTTATTCAAGGAACAGATGTAGTATGCTTTGTGGGGAAATGAAAGCCCAACAAAAGCAATTGTGTTGAGGTTTTTTGCTGATGTTTTTGCTCGCGAATAGTGTTAGCTAACCAGCTGCAAAAAGGAAGGGAAGGAAAAAGGAGGGGAAGGCAGGGAAGGGCTAGAACTGGATGAATAATATTAATGTCTAAGAGCAAAGAACATGAAGAATGCATGCCCATTTCAAAATTAAATAAAACCAGTTGCAAATTTAATAGAATCTAGATTTTTAAATGCTTAAATATTGTGTACTTTTGTTTTGTTCTCTAATCCATGTGCAGGTCTTTCTATCTTGTCTTGTGATGCCGAGCATATATCTTTCCATGGCTCTTTGTGCCACTTGTAGATTTGTATCAATTTTGTCCATGTTTCACTGGCATATGTTACACCGGCATATGTTACAACAGGTAGCACACTACTGAATACACTATCGAAAGTATATGATGCCATCAAAAAAGAATTGAAATGGAAATGAGCTGGTGTTTTGACCTAGGCTTCCTGAGTCAGTAAAACACACAAGTAGTCCCAAAAACCTCTTTTATTGCAACAACTGTGAATTCTGTTCATTCACAGATGAGTCCCAAATAGTTGTAAAGAGTTCTTCGGGATAAGGCTGATAATCACCCACCTTTATCTCCCTTAACACGCTGCCCAAGACCTAACTGGCAAAGCCACACAGAGTCCAGAATCAAACAGAGCTTCAGACTTTAAACTGAACAGAATTAACAATGTTGCTTCCTGCAAAGGGCTCAATTGCCTTTGCTCCTCTTTTAAGTCTTCTGAGAGGGGCCAATCATCTCCAAGCCCTACTCCTGAGTTGTCCCTTTTGTTTTAACTGTTCTTGCCTTCTGGCAGCTCTGTGCATGCACGCACTGGGAACAGGCTCTCCCTGTTCCTCTGCCCGCTGAGGTCCGACTCTGGAGGCTCCAGATGACCCTTTCTCTGCCTCTAACACAGAGCCCTCGTCTGAGCCTTCCCCAGACTCCAGGACTGGCCCATGTTCCTCCCCAACCTCCTCATTATCTGACTCTGCTGCCAGCTCCACAGGCCATCGCCGGACCACAACAGCTGGTCACATAGCAAGAAGAACCAGTGGCAGGTGGACCAAGGCAGTCATAGAATGGATTTCACTTGATATAAAGCGTCCACGAAAGAGACCTAAAAGAAGATGGATCGACGACATCAGCAAGCATTGCAGGCCCAACTGGCAAAGGAAAGCTCAAGACCGTATTGGTTGGAAATATGCAGAAGAGGCCTTCCTCCTGCAGTGGATAGACAATGGCTAGGATGATGATGATGATGATGATGATGATGATGATGATGAAATGCTTAAATGCTCAGTTTCAACATAAGGGAACGCCCAGAATGTGCATGTACATTTTTTTTTAAAAAAAGCAACAATCAAGCCCACATTTGATGTGTACTAGTAATTTAAAACCTTAACAGCATTAGCAAAGCTTACATCAAGCATAGCATGATCTACATGCAATCCATTCACATCCGTTCTAATTATTCCATAACAAAGTTTTTCTTTTTTCAAGTAGCTGTAACCAGGCAGGTTGGCAGGCTTACAACTACAGCCAGCCACCATCTTCCATCTGGCCATATGCTCTAAGGCTTCTATGTTCTTGCCAGTTCACTGCCACATTAAATGCTCTTTCCAAGGTTAAAACATGTGAAAGCTGGAATGTTTTGCACAACCCTGCGGGGAATCCTTCTTATGCACAAAATCCTGAAAACTCATTTGAATCAAGAGGATTCAAGATATTTAAATGTTGAAACAATTGCAGCCAAAAGATATCTGTGCCAGCACAGCTGGTGCAAAGGAGATTCGGTCCACTGCATTTCAAAGATTGCCTCTTTTTAGCTATTGGAGCTATACAGGTTTTAGAATTTATAGTGTTTGTCAAGCTAATTGGATCTAATGATGACTAGAGATCCTTACATTTTGTGCTAAGGAAGTGTTATTTATATATATAAACCTTTTCACATTCTGTGTTCAGAAATAAAAGCAAAAAGGAACTGCACTTGTGAAATATGCTTTCCTTTCATAATTTAGATGCTTAGGAAATGGCCCTCCATTTTAATTTTGATTCTGCAAGTTAACGTTCTATGCACTATGCTTGGCTTGTGCGTTTTAAGGAGGTTACAAAGAAGGATTGTCATAATTATTTTTTTTTCTTTTCAGAAGTACCTCAGGTAAGGTTTAAAGAGTATCTGATTGGTGGACTGCATGGACCCTAAGCTGTTTTTCAGCACAAAACACCCCACTCCCAAATCACACTGCCAAATTTCAGTGGCAACCTAGCAATTTTCAATGGCTCAATTTTTGGATTTTTTTTTCTTTCTCCAGCACTGTAACAATATGTGAGAAAGATCTTGGGAAACAGGTCAAAGAGATGCTGCTTAGGGAATACCAGCTAAGAGACAGCATATCCAACAGTTGGAGTCTCAGAAGGGACCACCCCTAAGTTCTCAGGCCGTAAAGATGACAGAGGGAAACTTGTACTTTCAGACTTGCAAGAGTCTGTCAATATAGCTTCAAATAAAGTAGAATTAGTTTACCTGTTGTATTCCTGTCTAATTTACCTGATAAGGCTGACAATAACACTTCTTTTCCATTTACCAGGATGATTATAAGTGACACCAATGATGAAATTCAGATGGATTGCGTGATCCGGTAGTGCCGGTGGCAGGAGCCTCGGCCCACCCGCCCGGACATTATCACATCCCATTTTTGACGCTCTGCACATGCATAGCGATCGCTCATGCACGCTCACAGTTGCCAACTGGTAGGAAAGGTAAGTGAATTTCACCCCTGGTGACAACCCTTACAGAGACCTGTTCAGACGGACTCTTCTATCCAGCTAAGGCCATTACCACAGACTGGCCTATAGGAAACATCCTTGAAGGAAGATGGAGGAAAGGGGGATGGAGAGGAAATACCTTTAAAGAAAGCTCTATGGGTTTGTCCCTCAAGTTTATCAGGAATTAGCTCAAGGGAGTCTTCTTAATTCTGTTAATGCATCCCCTTGGAAAAGTGTTTCTATTCTCCCTTTCTTCTTGCATTCCAAATTAGATCCTACGCAAGTATTTCTCCAAAGGCCCAGTATTTATTGCATCATAGAATTACTCCCTCTTTTATTGTGGCAATACGCAACCTGTCTTCATTACTAATAGATCTGCACGGTGCTATTGGATGGCACCACAAGACACCATAAATCCATTAGAGATTTATCACTAATTCTTATCACCCTTTTCTTTCCTTATTATGAATCATCCTTGCTTTCTTTTTTCATCCAAAATTACTTGCATAATGTTCCAATTATCTCACTTGATCTTTCTTTTCCCAGACCACTCTGTAGACATAAGCAATTAGCTTGTACCCAGGTTTTGTGCATGTCATCATTTCTATATCTCTGTAGTTAACATTTATTTGATTTTTCAAAACAATAGTTCTTGGCTCTTGTTTCAATCTTTTCTCAATGAAGCAACTCATCTTTCTCTATCCAAATAAACCAAGTCATGCTTTTTTATAAGATTAGCTCAAACTCAAAGGTCTTGATGTACAATTTAAGTTCTTATGGACAATTAGATAAAGTGCATCCCTTTCTAAATTTTGGGACAACTAATCACAAATTACATATAGTACCATCAGTCCAGGTGAAGAATTGTTGAGAGAGAGGGATAGAGGGGGAGAGAGGGAGGGAGGGAGAGAGAAAAAGAAAGAGGGAGGGAGGGAGGGAGGGAGGGAGGGAGGGAGGGAGAGAGAGAGAGAGAGAGAGAGAGAGAGAGAGAGAGAGAGAGAGAGAGAGACTCTATCTCTTTGTTCATAATCTTATAGCTATCTAGACCTATTTATGAAACACATTTAAATAGGTCATAGGTCATGGGATCAGGAAAATCAGATCAAATCACTTTGAGGCAGTCAGCTTCAATCCGGATCCTCTTTGCAATTAGACTAACTCAGCTCAGTCAACCAAATCATCAACAGATGATTATAATTTTTTAATAAACAAACAAAGAACTAGAAAATTTCCATCAAAGGGGAGCTTTTCTAAGGCCTTAGTGTCTGTCACCATTACAGCTATTCTACTGATAAATCAATAATCACCCTCATGGTTGCAAGGAACAGGTATGCCTCATCTACCTCCTGTTCAGTGATACAAATTCAGTCATGTCACCAGAGATCTATTTTCTCTGAAGTTTGGCCAAGTAGATGCTGGAAAATGGGAAGGAAAAGGATACAAATAATCTTTAATTTACAACTGTAATTGAGCCTAGAATTATGGTCGTAAATTGTGCCAGTTGTTAAACGGGTTATCCTGTGAGCAACCTGATTTTATGACATTTTTTGTGGTGGTTGTTAAGTGTACTGACTGAAGCAACTCTTTGGACAACAAAATATGATGATTAATAAAATAATTTGACAGTACAATTCTATGAATATTTACTTATATGAAAGTATGTGTTAAATGTCAATTTAAATCTTTACTATTATGGCCAAAATTATCACAGATACTAATAATTAAATCTAATGACAAACTACAAAACATTTGTATAACAGATAAAGTCTGTTAGAAATAAGTGACATCAATTTACTTTTTCAAGCTTGTAATAATAACTAACTGCTGGCTAAACAGTTTGTGATGAAAAGCCAGAGCTAAAGAACAAAAAAAAAAACATAAGGGTGGTTTGTGTATCTCCCCCCTTTCCTGTGTGTGTGTGTGTGTGTGTGTGTGTGTGTGTGTGTGAACTAACTGAATGCTGTTTGCTTGTAAATTGTGCTTCCTGTTTGCTGAAAATTCAACTACAATGAATGCTAAGCAAGAGTCTTGTTTGCAGAAAAGGTGATCTACATAAAATCCCTCAGGGAAAAAGTTGATAAGAGGTGCGAGTAAACTATAGCAGTCTGTACAGAAAAGGAAGAATAATAAAAGAAAGGGCAGCAATTTGATTATTCCATCAACACAAGGGCGCAATGTTTTTGCATGTGGTCTTAAATCTTCTTTCCAGAACTGCTGAGACTAAAATATTGAAGCGGAGGAATATGAAAGTTTTATGCTATTTAGCTGGGCTTTGTAAAGCTTTAGATTCACTTGGGGAGAATTCACATTGGAAAGTGGGGAGACCAAAAACAGCACCTCTCGGAAATTGATTACAGGAGATCCTTCACTTACAACAGTTCATTTAGTGACCGTTCAAAGTTACAACCGCACCGATAAAAGTGACTTATGACCATTTTTCACACTTACAACTGCTGCAGCATCCCCGTGGCCAAGTGATCAAAATTCAGATGGTTGGCAACTGACTCATATTTATGATGTTTGTACTACCTTGGGAGTCATGTGTTCAGCTTCTGCAACCTTCTGACAAGCAAAGTCAGTGGGAAAATCAGATTCACTTAACAACCATGTTACTAACTTAACAACTCTAGTGATTCACTTAACAACTTTGGCAAGAAAGGTGTAAATGGGGCAAAATTCACTTAACAAATGTTTCACTTAGCAACATAAATTTTGGGCCTTAATTGTGCTCATAAGTCAAGGGCTACCTGTATAGCACAGCAGCACTTTGAAGCAGTTCTCCAAATTAGATCCAAATCAGTGCCCTGTCTTAATATTTACAAACAGCAAGTCAATCAAAGTATTTTTCTGGCTTGAGATTATGTTAAATATACATTAATCACAAAATCATTACACAATTAAAGTACTTTAGCAGTAATAATGGCTGAAACCAAAACCTGTATCATAAAATTTGCATATCCTAAATATTGGGGGGGAGGAGATTCAATAAACATTCAAACCAGATCTAGGAAATCTAGTTTTCATTATTGGCCCTAGTCAAGAAATATTTCTATACTCCTTCCCACGTAGCAGCATCTTGAAATGGTTCACAAATATCTTCAGAGAATAACTTCACAATATTGTGCTGCTCCTAATGAGAGACAATATTCTCAGGTGCGCAGAGTATGGTACCAACACCTCAGTCCTTTAAGGTAAAGGTAAAGGTTCCCCTCACACATATGTGCTAGTCATTCCTGACTCTAGGGGGCAGTGCTCACCTCCGTTTCAAAGCCGAAGAGCTAGTGTTGTCCGAAGATGTCTCCGTGGTCATGTGGCCGGCATGACTAAACACCAAAGGCGCACGGGACACTGTTACCTTCCCACCAAAGGTGGTCACTATTTTTCTATTTGCATTTTTTATGTGCTTTCGAACTGCTAGGTCAGCAGAAGCTGGGACAAGTAACGGGAGCTCACCCCATTATGCGGCACTAGGGATTTGAATTGCTGAACTGCTGACCTTTCGATCGACAAACTCAGTGTCTTAGCCACTGAGCCACCGCATCCCATTCATTCATTCAGGCCTTTAGAGGTGGAGAAAACTGCACTACCACGTCTGGCCTCATATTGCCTGTTTCATAGTTTTGTGGTCCATGAGAATGGATCCCTGGTCAAAAGCATGTTGTCTTCTCCTTCTCGTTCTCATCTAGAGAGATTTGTAGAGGATTAGATGTGCCACTGAGTTCCTATTAAGCAAAGAATAAGGAAACTCCCCTTGCCATGACTTTCAGCAGGCAGCCTTCTGAAGATATCCCTGTCATCTGGAGTGAAGCAGAAGGCTACTAAGGAGAAGGCCTTCCTTGGTGCCAGGGCTGTAACTGTTAAAGACCACTGAGTGACCAAAGAATGGCACATGTTATCCTTCTGCTGCTTGAGCTGCGTTATGTGTCCGTTTTCTTCAGTGTCAAATTCAATATGACCTTTAAAGTCCTATATGACATGGGGCCAGGCTATGAAATTGTTTTCATCCAATTACATCAGCCCATCCCACCTAGTCAGGCAGGGAAGGTATGTTATAGACAATGTCAGCCAAAGAATTCTGACTGGTGGGATCCAGGATGAGAGCTTTCTCTGCTGTTGCACCAAGCCTATGGAAGATCCCTGCCCTGGAGTTGAGGTGGGCCTGTACTCTCCTGGCCTTCCAGAAAGGCATAAAACATGGCTCTGCAGCCTTGCCAGGGACACACACAGAAGCATACAGCCATGGGGCTGCTTATTGCAGAATGGGACAACTCGCTACAGCCAGCTCAACACTGCCAACTCACTTCTGCCAACCTGCCACTGTCAGGTTGCCACAGGACAACTCCAGACAGCCAACTCATTGTGGGTGACTGGAGGGAGACCCACGCGGGTCAGCGAAGAGTGCATGGGAGCAGAGCAGGGAGGCAGCAGGGACTTCCCATTTCATACCCCCTGCTCAGTGGTGGGTTGGACCGGTTCGCAAGAACCGGTAGTAAAACCGGCGGGAAGCCACACCCACCGCCCCAGATGTTGTCATCGGCGATCTGCGCATGCGCAGAAGCAAGGTGTGCAAGTGAGCAAAGGGATCGCGCATGCACGATCCAATTGCGAACTGGTAGTAAAGGTAAGTAGAACCCACCTCTGCCCCTGCTGCTGTGCTGGGCTCTGAGCAGGAGAGACCGGGGATAGCAGTGGCAATGGTGGTTAAAGCAGGCATTGGGTAGGTGTGGCAGCTGATGACTTCCCATTTTCACACCCGACTGCCATAGCCACCATGCCCATGTGGCAGCAGCAGCTTTACACCCAGCACGGAGTGCTGCAGCAACAGTAGGGGATGTGAAAATGGGAAGCCCCCAGCCACTGTTGCTTCCCCACCAATGCACAGATTGCCACTGCTGCCATCCCTGGCCTCTTCTATTTGGAGCTTGGCATGGCGATGGCAGCAGTGGGATGTGTGAAAATGGGAAGTCTCTGGCCACTGCCCCCCCCCTTCCGCACTCTGCCTCTTGTTCGCTCACTTGTCTGGCTCTCTGTTTGGCTGCCTTCAGCAAGTTGTCCCCATGGCAACTTGGTCATCTGGAGTTGCCTGGCAGTGACTTGGTGGTGGTGAGTTGGTGGAAGTGAGTTGGTGGTTGCAAGCTAGCCGCAGTGTGTTGTCCTAGACCTGTTTAGTGCCTCTCCCTGCCTTTTAATTTTAAACATTCTTTGCCTCCTTTAAAAATTACGTTTTTAATATTTTATTGGGCACTGCCCAAAGAAAATTGTGAGAGAGATGGACACTTCATAAATATGATAGATCGATGATAGATAGATAGATGATAGATAGATAGATAGATAGATAGATAGATAGATAGATAGATAGATAGATAGATAGAGATCGATAGACAGACAGACAGACATCTAGCTAGCTAGCTTAGATATTATCTTTTCAGTTCCAGGCAAGAAAATTAAAAAGAAAAATAACCCTGAGCTTTGCAGATGTAATTTTTGCTCTTTTCTGCAGCTTTTAGTCTATTGTATAGTTTGTGTTTATCTTTGAGAATTGCCTGAAGGGCACTATGAAAAGTACTTAGAATAACCAAACCATCATCCTGCCCTTTTTTTTCTTTCTAATGATACAGAAATTGAGCAACTGAAATGTTTTTAATCCACTTTAGCAAAGAAAGAAAGTGCATTTCCTGCTAAATTTCCTCAGATGAGCCAGCTCAAGATGCACAAGTTAAAAACTATTTAAGAAATCTGACAGCTCCATAAGGCCAGAACTGTTCAGTTATGTGTGAAGTTCTGTGGATTTGAAGAAATGTCTGGACTAATATATTCAACTGATATCCTTTTGCATCAAAAAAAACCCCCTGTCTTGGCTTGTTCATCAGACAGCACCACCACTTTGAGTAGATTGCATGCCATTTGAGCACATTCAAAAATACAAGATTTTGGATCTGTTTAAAAATAGCATGACATTTTAGTATTTTTTTTTTTTAAATGCTGAAAGTTTGGGGTTATTTTACTTCCCTATGTGAATTCAAACTATTTGCAAATGCTGAAATCTTAGAACTTCTATCTGGCAGAAATTCTGTTTGAGCAGAAGCCACGGATTTTTAAATGTAAACTTGGGAACTTTCTCACCAACGTTATGTATGAAGATGGAGGAAAAATATGGAAATAAAACTAAATAAGGCCGCATGATTACACCATAAAAGCCTAATGTAAAAGCACTTACAGTAGTAATGTCCTCTTTTTATTCTTGTATCAACAACGTTGAAGATTATCTATACTCCCAACATGCCTGGGATCTTAGCTCAGTCAACAGATTCAGGTTGACAAGCATTCGCCATATTTTGAAGTGTCCAGATTCAGGGTCTTTAAAACATCTATGGAGGAATAGGGAATCGAAACTGAAATGGCTAAGTATATGGGTGTAGCAAAGAGTGTTACGGGCTTTCACTAGAAGCTAATGGAACAGTGCATGGTATCAATAGCTAACATGAAACTGTGTTCTCAAATAAAATGAAAAATTGTTGCAATTACCTTTATGCACTTACAAATTTGTAAGCCAAATTAGCCCAGCCAGGAAGTTGTACCTATCCAAAATTGGTTCATTGTAAAAAAATAAAACAAACCCACAGATTTAGATTTAGTTAGCAGTTGGATAAGAGCCCACCGGGAAAAACCAGGGGTATAAATTAGACTGAGAAGTAAAACCAACCAATAACCAATCAATCAGCAATTGCAAACCACTTCCCTCCAAAACTAACAGAGAAATCCATGAAGTTATACCAAGTTCAGTTTTAAAAAAACTGTCAACAAGGTCAATTAAACATAGTAAGGGAAGGATCTTTCTCTTTATGTTCCTACAACAAAATATATAAATCTTATTTCATTCCTATGATCCCTGAGAATAAAGGAAACATTTTCTTTAATAACTTAGAAGTGCTTCTGCTGGAAGAAGCAAACATTTGGGCTATTTTAAAAGTTAAGAGACTGTTCGCATCTTACACCTCTTTAGCCTGACATTTTTTGGAAATTAAAACAAAGATGTATCTGTGAAGAAGCACTGCTATCCCAGCCCAAGACATTTTCTATTTGTAGCTATAGGGCTGATCTTTTATAGGGCTGATCTTTTATAAGGCAACATTTTCTATGTGTAGCTATAGGGACGGTCTTTTAGAAGGCAATGGGACAACTTGTCACAGCCAACTCGCTATGGCCATCATGGCCAACTCGCCACAGCCAACTCACCATGGCCAACTTGCTGCAGGACAACTCATTGCGAGACAATTTAACAATTCTATTTGTTTAAAATGAAATAAACATTATTTTAATTTTTGCCATTCACATTTCATTCTGTCCCTCCTTTTCCATCCTTTCTTTAATGATTCGATTCCACCATTTCTTTAATATCAGTGTAACTCTTGTCCTGCAGTGAGTTGGTAGTGGTGAGTTGACCATGGTGAGTTGGCTATGGTGAGTTGGCCATGGTGAGTTGGCCGTGGTGAGTTGGCCATGGTGAGTTGGCTATGGTGAGTTGGCCATGGTGAGTTGGTAGTGGTGAGTTGGCCATGGTGAGTTGGCTATGGTGAGTTGGCCATGGTGAGTTGGCTATGGTGAGTTGGCCATGGTGAGTTGGCTATGGTGAGTTGGCCATGGTGAGTCGGCCATGGTGAGTTGGCCATGGTAAGTTGGCTGTGATGAGTTGGTTGTGGCAAGTTTTCATAGACCCGTTTTAGAAGTAGCTGAACCTTCCTAAATCAGCCCAACTAGGTAGATCAGACCAAGAAATCAACTCCATGGAAAGGAGTTGGAACTACTTTTATTGGCTATAATAATTGTTCTGTACCTCCTCTTCTCTTTATAGTTAATAAATTATGGAGGCACCTCCAAATGTTACCTAGTGCTTTGGACTTTAAAAGAAAATCAACCCCTTTTGCCTAGAAAACAGCTCTTTCATATTTTGGCCAAGGTCATCTTCCTTACTCTTGGGACCATACTGCATCAATATTATAAGTATTTTTTTCCGGTTTCTTTCTTTTGTTTGTATTATAGTATGCAAGGCTTTACAGATGTACGCTTTTGAAGGGGCAGAGAACATGGCTGATTTGAAGGCCTCACTTCCATGACATGTGAATATGGCACCTTGAACTTTAAGCCGGCTTCATTTTGCTTGTGGACTTCTTTCTGGTTGTCCACCTTCAGTACCAAAGAGGATACAGTTTAAAATGCAAGTGAATGAATTGCTGCAAAGAGCCCTTATTTTGCAGCTGTCCTCATCTGCTGAGCATATTCCTTGACTTCTGAGTAACCCTAACTCTGAGAGATAGGAGTAATCCCATCCACTTTCCAAACTCCATTAGGCATGGATGCAGTCAAGAGATAAACTTCAATAATTGTCCAGGCTCTTCTTGCCCTAGAAGACATTTTAAATTACCAGCATGTGTATGCCTACATATATACACCCACAAATAACATCAAATCTTTTAATGTGAGTGTATTATTTAGCAAGCACTAAGTATTTATAACCTTGAGCAACAGAAAATGATGGCTCATCCATATTTAAATTTACAGGCATGCTTTAATTATCTTCTTGTATGTATGGCATTCACTTGCTGTGCAACTTTGCTGCTGAATCCAATATTACGAAATCCCTGGTGTGACATAGGGTAGCCATCTGTTCTATGATTTACAGGGATCACTTTTGAACAGATATTTTGCATTCAAAATCCTCAACCTGGAGAGTTTGAGCTCTCTTGACTCTTTGAGCTGGAGAGCTTTCCGTGAAGAAAGGGATTAAAATTTATGGACTAGTTCCCATGAAAAATCTCTAGGAGGAGACATTTAGGAAGGAGCAGAGGATCTATGACAATTCACCATGGCCAACTTGCCATAGCCAACTCCCCACAGCCAACTTTCCATGGCCTGTCGCTGCAGGACAAGTCACTGTGGGACAAGAGTTACAGTAATATCAAAGAAATGGTGGAACAGAATCATGAAAGTAAGGATGCAAAAAGAGGGATAGAATGAAATGTGGATGTCAGAACTTCAAATATTTTTTATTTATTTTAAATAATTAAATAGAATTTTTAAATTGTCCTGCAGCGAGTTGTCCTGCGGTGAATTGGTCATGATGAGTTGTCCTGCAGTGAGTTGGCCATAGCAAGTTGGCCATGGTGAGTTGGTTATGCCAAGTTGTCCCATTCCCACTGACTATATTCCCAAATGTAGGAAATATAGCCAGGCTTCACGCTATTTAGCTTCTGAACCCAGACATGTTTTGGGTAGAATGTTACCATTGGTTGAGATAAGTTATCTGAAGGACTCTTAAAAGCAATAATTGGATCGAGACCAATATTTTATCTAGCTATGTAAAACATTAGTCTAAAAGTATATCTCAGTTTTCTTCCACCTGAACCCTTCCCATCATCCTTAAATTTATCCATGTTGATCATGGCTGATGGGACTTGTAGTCTAAAATATCTGGAGGTCATCAAATTGGGGAAGTCTGGATACATTTGCCCTCATTTTGATTTTACCAGTGGCAACACAGATGTTTTGAAGAAGCCTAAGGGTTGATTATGGAGACCATGACGTTTCTTCAATATTTTTATATTCGTAACTTTATTCAGTTTCAGTTTCCCTTCATTCCATTCACTGGTTAGTATCATGGTAAAAACACTCTCCATGTATAAACCTGTCTTCTTTTGAAGCCTTATATAAATAATCCTCGACTTACGACCACTACTGAGCCCCCGATTCTT
Source organism: Pituophis catenifer annectens (assembly GCF_029215685.1). Lineage (NCBI taxonomy): Eukaryota > Metazoa > Chordata > Lepidosauria > Squamata > Colubridae > Pituophis > Pituophis catenifer. The sequence goes on from NW_027256881.1 coordinate 132,103,669, forward strand.
GTTGTTAAGTGAGAAATTTGTTAAGTGAGTTTTGACCTATTTTACGACCTTTCTTGCCATGGTTGTTAAGCGAACCCCTGCAGTTGTTAAGTTAGTAACATGATTGTGAAGTGAATCTGGCTTTCCCATTGACTTTGCTTGCCAGAAGGTTGCAAAAGCTGATCATATGACTCTAGGACAGGGGTGGGCAAATGTGGCTCTTTTACAACCTGTGGACTTCAACTCCCAGAATTCCTGAGATAGCCAAGCTGGCTCAGGAATTCTGGGAGTTGAAGTCCACAGGTTGTAAAAGAACCACATTTGCCCACCCCTGCTCTAGGACACTGCAACCGTCATAAATTTGAACCAATTGACAAGCATCCAAATTTTGATCACCTGATCATGGAGATGCTGCAATGGTCATAAGTGTGAAAAGCGGTCATGGGTCACTTTTTTTCAGTGCCGTTATAACTTCAAATGGTTACTAAACAAACTGTTGTAAATTAAGGACAATCTGTAATCTCTGGCAGTCATCAATTTACCACAATTTTGTGAAATGAATTCTATAAGCTGATATATGAAGAAATGTGTCTTTATTCCCAATCGGTTTCTCTGGTTAAAAAAAACACGCTGTTTTCAAAAAATTTCCTTTTACTTTTCTACCATTCTCTTTGCAACCATCTGTAATTTCTGTCCATCAAATGTGTCTGTGTGTGTGTATGTGTGTATGTATGTGTGTGTGTGTACGTCCTGGTACAATGAGCCTGGCGAGATTCGAAGGCAGCTGGTCTTAATAACAGGGTGCTTTAGACCACTGTACTACCAAGGCTCTTACTTTGGAACAGGTCTCAAGCAAATGAACCTGGGTGTCATTATCAACTCCCTTCAACATTTGGCAGTCAAAGGTAAGTGGATTCAAACATGAACGGCTTAGTTTTAGGTATCCTATTAAGATAATGAACTTTTCGTTGTGAGGAGAATATTTAAAGGTCAGAAATTAAGACTGTAATATTCTTAAGCATACTTTAACAGACTATTTAATTGCGCTTGCGTTTTGGGCACATATTGTAAAACGTTAAACGCGTTTTCTCCAATGTTTCCATGCATCGCTTTAAAAAAAATATATTTTCAAAAATAAAAAAGAAACAAAAATAAACAATTGAGGAGCTACGTAGGCACCTCTCACTTCTTATGAATTGCACCTCCAGTATCTATTCATAGGCACAGCAATTGGCTTATATACTTTTTTTTTTTTCATACGTATAGCTGTCATGAAAATCTGGCCAACAGACTTCAACAGCCATGTTTCAAGCAGTTGAAAGGAGGGACTTTAGGACAGCTTTTATTCAGGACTTGTGCAAGCAAAGTCACATGGAATTATTTCATTCATGACTGAAAACCCTTTTAGTATATTCACTTCTTCAGTGATTTTCCTGGGTTATAATTCTTGCTAGAAAAATACCGTTTTGCAGAATTCTATTTTTCTTTTATTAAATAGGTGTGCGTGTTTGTGTGTGTGCGTTTTGGTGGAGGAAAGAATTGTCTGAAATAGAAAATGGGTGGGTGGGGTTTTTTTGTGCATTAATTATCTCTTTCCTCTACAAAAGTGAACCCTCTCCAGCCCCCAGCCCTGCCTTCAATCCCTCTACACCAGTGTTTCTCTCATCATATTCAAAACTGCAGTGTTTCTCAACCAACTTCAATTCCCAAAATTGACTTTGAATTAATTCGTATAATTGCTTTGATAGGGATTAAATTAAATTATTAAATTGATTTTGAATTAATTAATTCATGAGATTCATTTTATAATGATTAAATTAAATTGTTAAATTAATTTTGAATATGATTAAGAATTCAAAATGGAATTTTGGGTGTTAAAAGTCCAGACATTTCCAAGGTTGAGGGACACTGCTCCAGGTAGCAGCGCAATTAAAATAACCTCGATTTATATCAATGGATGTTATTTTAGATCTTCATGGTAGCAAGGGTGAGATTCTTCAAGGAAGTTGTGTCTCTTTCCATCGACTAAAAATTCTCCCCCTTGTGCCCATGAGACTTTAATATAAGCCCCATGGACTAAAATATAAGCCCCATGGACTACAAAAGCCAACACAATCCTAAATTGCATTAACAGAGGGATACAATCAAGATCAAGTGAGGTACTAATACTACTTGTAAAGCCCTAGTAAGACCACACCTAGAGTACTGCATCCAGTTTTGGTCACCACACTTGTAAAAAAGATGTTGAGATTCTAGAAAAAGTGTAGAAGAAAGCAACCAGGATGATTAGGGGACTGGAGATTAAAACATATGAAGAACGGTTGCAGGAACTGGGCATGGCTACTCTAGTGAAGAGAAGGACCAGGGGAGACATGATAGCCGTCTTCCAATACTTTTTTTTTGTATTTTTTTTAAGATAAACAAACATACAATACATTTTTTTTGAATAGAGTATTGACCGAGTCAAAATTCATACAGCTTATTTTCCCCAAATTTGATTTATATATTTCAATTTCTGCCATTGTATTCCTTTTCTACTTTTCTCTTTTTCATCTCTATTTTATATTTAATATATAATCAATATTACCATCTGCCCTAACCTCCCAATCTTGATCTTATTTCATTTCATTCTTTTATTTCTCCCTTTATCACATATACTTTTCAATATTTCTTTATTTTATTGAAACCCTTTAATTTACACACAATCCTTTTAATATTTCACACTTATTTCTTAATCTCCATTGTTTTCTAAAGATGGACCAGATTATCATGTTTTATTTCCTTATTAATCATTTTAACATTTTAACAATATATTTCTTCAAATTTGTTTTCCACATCATTTTTTAAAAATAAAAGTATCTTATTCCATTTCAATTTCATTCAAATTTCCATTGCACCTTCTAAATAAATCCCTTCTAATTAAATCATTTTCTATTTCACAATTTATATCATCATATCCAATCATCTTCCCTCCTAAGTAAATAATTTCAAATTATCATTTTACATTTAAATAAACCTATCTTCCATTTCCATTTGATTTCCATTTCTTTTCATTTTATATTTCACAATTTTATCATCATTTCCAATCATCTTCTCCTCTAAGTAAATAAATTCAAACTATCATTTTACATTAACTTAAGTTCAAGTTTTTCCAATCCTAATATTAATACAATACTTGAGGGGCTGCCACAGAGAGGAGGGGGTCAAGCTGTTTTCCAAAGCACCTGAAGGCCAGACAAGGAATAATGGATGGAAACTAATCAAGGAGAGATTCAACCTAGAAATAAGGAGAACTTTTCTGACAGTGAGAATAGAATAGAATAGAATAGAATAGAATAGAATAGAATAGAATAGAATAGAATAGAATAGAATAGAATAGAATAGAATAACAGAGTTGAAAGGGACCTTGGAGGTCTTCTAATCCAACCCCCTGCCCAGGCAGGAAAGCCTACACCACTTCAGACCAATGGTTATCAAACATCTTCTTAAAAACTTCCAGTGTTGGCAAGTTGTTCCACTGATTAATTGTTCTAACTGTCAGGAAATTTCTCCTTAGTTCTAAGTTGCTTCTCTCCTTGATTATTTTCCACCCATTGCTTCATGACCTGCCCTCAGGTGCTTTGGAGAATTGCTTGACTCCCTCTTCTTTGTGGCAACCCCTGAGATATTGGAACATTGCTATCATGTCTCCCCTAGTCCTTCTCTTCATTAAACTAGACATACCCAGTTCCTGCAATCGTTCTTCATATGTTTTAGCCTCCAGTCCCCTAATCATCTTTGTTGCTCTTCTCTGCACTCTTTCTAGAGTCTCAACATCTGAATAATCAACAGTCTGAACAATCAACCAATGGAACAGCTTCCCTTTGGAAGTTGTGGGAGCTTCATCACTTGAGACTTTCAAGAGAAGATTGGGCTGCCATTTGTCAGAAATGGTATAGGGTCTCCTGCTTGGGGGGTTGGGGTTGGATTAGATGACCTATAATGTCCCTTCCAACTCTGTTAATCTGTTTAAATAATTCTGTTCAAGTCTGTTTTTAAAAAATTGATTGTAGATAACACGCAGGTCCAAGTCTTCTTCAGCCATAGAAGCTCTCTTAGGGCGAGACCTTTTCTCCCAGTCCAACCCTCCTCCTAAGGTGGTTGTTGTGGGAAAAGCAGGAAGAGGGAACACTATGTTTGCTGCTTGGTTTATAAAAAAGGCAGGATATAAATCAAATTAATCTCTCTATAATCAACTTTTTCAGGAGGGAGAGAGAATAATTAGAATTACTTATTTCTAAGCCTAATAATATCCAGAAGTCTAAGCTCAAGTACACTCCGAGGCAAACAAAATTTAAAATGTAATTCCCTTCCAGAAACTTGCAAATTTGGGGAAGGCGGCAGGGTTAAATGAAGAAACTTTGTAGTTAACTGCTTTAAATTTAGTCAGACCACTAGCCTAGATGGACCTTTGATCTGTATTTGCAATTCTTGTTCTTAAATATACACATTTTTCTTATTAGAGTGCTTTTCTATATTGCTTTAGGGTCCTCCGTTGTTTTTTTTTTATTATTTGATTTATATGCCGCCCTTCTCCGGAGACTCAGGGCAGTTTACAGTGCGTTAAGCAATAGCCTTCATACGTTTGTATATTTATACAAAGTCAGCTTATTGCCCCCACAAACTGGGTCCTCAATTTACCTACCTTAGAAAGGATGGAAGGCTGAGTCAACCTTGAGCCGGGTGAGATTCGATCTTACTTTAATTGCAGACAGCTGGTGTTAAATTACAGTGCTTCTGTCTGAGCTTCTGTTGAGCTAAACCAGGCTCCGTTATTTTGGGATGGGGCATAAATTCTTTAGGTAAAGGTAAAGGTTCCTCTCGCACATATGTGCTAGTCATATGGGGCGGTACTCATCTCTGTTTCAAAGCTGAAGAGCCAGCACTGTCCGAAGACGTCTCCGTGGTCATGTGGCCAGCCTGACTAAACACCAAAGGTGCATGGAACGCTGTTACCTTCCCACCAAAGGTGGTTCCTATTTTTCTACTTGCATTTTTTACGTGCTTTCGAACTGCTAGGTTGGCAGAAGCTGGGACAAGTAACGGGAGCTCACCCCGTTACGTGGCACTAGGGATTCGAACTGCTGATCTGCTGACCTTTCGATTGACAAGCTCAGCATCTTAGCCAATGAGCCACCGCGTCCCTTAAATAATTTAAATAATTTAAAGAAATTCTTTGTCCTGCTGCAAAAACAAAGTTCAAATCTTTGTGATCCAGCAAAATGAAATTTAATGTAGAGAAAAGCAAGGTTTTACACTTAGGCAAGGAAAATCAGAAGTACAGGTACAGACAAGGTGAAACCAGGCTTAGTGGCAGTAACTGCGAGAGGGATCTTGGAGACCTAGTGGACAACCTTTTAAAGGTGAGCTAACTGTGCAGCAGCCCCCCAAAAAGCCAATGCAATTCTAGGTTGCATTAACAAAGGGTTAATCAAGATCACATGAAGTACTAGTACCGCTCTACAAAGTCTGCATCCAGCTTTGGTCACCCCAATGCAAAAAAGATGTTGAGACCTTGGAAAGAGTTCAGACAAGAGCAACAAAAATGATTACGGGTCTAGAAGCTAAAACATAATAAGAACTATTATGGAACTGGGTATACCTAGTCTAGTGAAAAGAAGGACCAGGGATGACATGATAGCAGTCTTCCAATACTTGAAGATCTGCCACAAGGAAGAGGGGGCCAACTTATTTACCAAAGCACCTGAAGGCAGGACAAGAGACAATGAATGGAAATTAACCAAGGAGAGAAGCAACCTAGAAATAACTAGAAAATTCCTAACAGTGAAAACTATTAACCAGTGAAACAAATTTGCTTTAAGAAATTATGGGTGCCCCAACACCATAGATGGACAGCCATCTATCAGAAATAATATAGGTTTCCTGTGAGAGCAGGGGGTTGGACTAGATGACCTCCAAGGTCCCTTCCAAAACTGTTACTGTTACATATTGTTTCTTCAGCCCAGTATAGGAGTTTCCCACCACACACAGTTGTGAGAGGAACTCATTACTGGTTTGGAAAAATCAAGGGCAGATGCCAAAGATCTGATCCCTGTTTCTGCAGTCCCTCAAAGAAGTTCCCTTCCATGCCTGGAGGGGAAGGAACTCCTCTGAAGGGCTACAGAAAGGAAGCTTGGAGCCTTGGTGGCACAGTGGTTAGAGCACAGTACTGCAGGCTACCTCTGCTGAATCTCAGCTGCCTGCAACTTGGCGGTTCAAATCCCACCAGGCTCAAGGTTGACTTGGCCTTCCATCCTTCCGAGATGGGTAAAATGAGGACCCAGATTGTTGGGGGAAATATGCCTACTCTGTAAACCGCTTAGAGAGGGCTGTAAAGCACTGTAAAGTGGTATATAAATCTAAGTGCTATTGCTATTGCTATTGGATTTTGATGATCTGAGCTTTGCTTCTGCAGTCCATTGCAAGAATTCCCTTCCACACTTGGAGGCAGCTGCCTGCCCTCCTTCAACAGGCAGCTCTTTAGCTTTGTACACTTAAAGTCCTGTTGCTTAACATCAAACCAGGAGAGCCGAGATTGTCATCATTGACCAAAGCGGTCATGTGGGTGACTCAGTTTATGACCACTTTGCTCAATGACTGAAATTCCAATACCAATTGTGGTCATAAGTTGAGAACTACCGGTACAGCTCCTAAAATACCTATACAGGTTGTTCATATACCACTTAATGGCTTAAAAGAAGCATTCCCTGCTAAGGAAGAAGAATCAGAATGCCGTTCTAGCAATAAGTGTAATTTTAATATAACACTAGTTATATTTAAACTGTTTTTCTCATATGCAAATGTATGCAGATCTGTAGCATAATGCAAACCATGTTTACTGTCATAATTCCACATAATAGGACATTAGAAGGCATAATTCTAAGCACATTTACTCAAACATAAATATAACCCAGCTAATTTCTCTGCAGTAAGTATGTTTAGGATTGCAAGTTGAATAATTACTTAACTGAATAATTGACAAAATCCACAAGGTCACTTAACTTGATTTCTTTCCTCAGTGGTACAAGTCTGGGTACAGATGCCAAGTGGGGGTGGTCAAAAGAAGACACTATGTCCTCTGATGAAAGCATCCGGCCAAGTATTTTGCCTGTATATAGGTAGACCTTCTTTAGCAGCTAACCTTGTTTAACAACTATTATGATGGTGATGAAAATGTAACTTTGAGATCAATGCCCTCATTGACCGTCTTTGCAGGTCTGTAAAGCCAAGGAAAGCTGAAGTAAGACCATAAGCACAGTTGTGATTTCAGTTTGCACCGCTTTGCTTAACCACTGTAGTGTGGGTCCCAATTATGGTCACCAAACAAGAATTATCTGTCTGGAAAGGATCTGTGACAGCTGTAATAATGTCTGACTTTTGTCAGTATTTAAGTTTTTAGGTTCTAATGATTCAAGGCCATTACTCTATAGGCAGCGGTCAAGAGAATGCTGTCATATGGCTAAACCCACGGGGTAGTGGTAGATGATTCCTGGCAATTGGAGAAGGGGCAGATGGTTGAACTTGCTCTCCTAGACCAGTAGTGGGTTTCAATTTCAGTCACTACCGGTTCGCTCGTGGGCGTGCTCATGCGCGCAGGTGTGATGCTTCTGTGCATGCGCAGACGTCTAGGCAGGTGGGCGGAGCCTCCTGCCACTGCTGCTACCGGTTCGCCCGATCCAGGGAGAACCTGTAGCAACCCACCACTGTCCTAGACCCTGTATGACTGCTGCACGGAGACACCTTACTCAGATATCAATGCATGGATGCAGAGTTCCTTTGAGGGAGTGGGTACCTGGGGACACCTTCCTCAAGTATACGCGTCAAAGCATTTCATTTCACCGCTAAAGAAAAGCAAGGCCACTGGGAGCCCCAGTGAATCCCTCCCATGTCTTTGCTTTCCATTAGGCATGGACTTTATATAAATTTGCTAACATCTATCGCTTGTCTGAGGCTTATGAGACGAAAAGGAGGCTACTCACCCATTGTTTATTCCTGGGAGCTATTGCCACCTTGTGGGTGCTCATGTTTTTCTTGTTTCCTAAATCAGTTCTTAGGCAACTGGGCCAATCAGCCAAATGTCCCTGGTTATAACTAGCAGTTCGTTCCCAAAGTCTTAGAGACCTTTCCTATGGCTTGAAATCCATCACCTAGAGATGCCTGCCATTGAATTTGTAACTTGCTGGAGGCTTTTAACAGTGCATCCTTCCTGCCTGTCTCCTTTTTTAGGCTCAGAATGAACATGGTCAAAGCTTTCTTTTTTTCTTTTCGTTGGCGATGAATTTAAGGGATGAACTGGGCACTTTAAAAGCTTAAGACATCCACTGTATTCTTTAATGCAGATGGTCCTTGACTTACGACCATTTATTTAATGATGATTTGAAGTTATGGAAAAAGTGATTTACCACCCTTCTTCGAAATTACAATTGTCACACAACCTCCACAGCCACAAGATTGCAATTCAGGGCTGGGCAACTGGCTCACATTTATAACAGTTGTAATTACAATCGGTCATGTGATTGCAATTTGCAGGCTTCCCAGACAGCTTTCAACCAGCAAAGCCAATTGGGGAAGTATGTTTCATGTAAAGGTCATGTGATTTACTTGCTAGCCATGGTAAAAATGGTCATATCACTGGGTCCAGTCACACGATGTCTCACTTAACAACCACATCGCTTAGTGATTGAAATTACAGTCCCAACTGTGATCGGAAATCAAGGACTACCTATGCAGTACCTCCAAAACAGGGGTGAAATCCAGCAAGTTCTGACAGGTTCTGGAGAACCGGTAGCGTACATTTTGAGTAGTTCATAGAACCGGCAAATAACACCTCTGGTTGGCCCCAGAGTGGGGTGGGAATGGAGATTTTGCAATATCCTTCCCCCAGGAATGGGGAGGGAATGGGGATTTTGCAGTATCCTTCCCCTGGAGTGGGGTGGGAATGTAGATTTTGCAGTATCCTTCCCCTGCCATGCCCACCAAGCCACGCCCACCTAGCTACACCATGGCCACCAAGCCACGCCCATAGAACCGGTAATAAAAAAAATTGGATTTCACCACTGCTCCAAAATATTCTCTAAACTAGTGTAACCCCATCCATTTTGGCAGTGCAGACTTGCTGTAAAAAGCTTAATTAGGCTTTCATTCAGTCTGATGTGTGTTGTTCACCTGAGGCCTGTCATATACAGAGTGAATATTCAGCCATTGAGGTAAGACAATCTTCTATCTATTGAAGAGCACATCTGTACCTGACTACTTTGCTTTAGCTTACCTAGCCAGGATTTCTCAGACATCCAGAGATGATTCAGTTATCAATTAGGTTGAGGCCCTCTGGTTTAAGATTTGCTTTTTTTCTGTTAAAAAGAAAAGGAACACTGGAACATGGAAATGAAATAAAGCACCCAAACTAAAGTAAACAAAAAATGACACACAACTTGAATAATTTTTAGTAAAACAGACTGAGCAAATATCTCAATATCCTCCCGGGAGTTTGAAGCTTGGCCTGTTCTTACTTAAACAGGAGAGCCTGAAATCCACTCCTCCAAGTCGTCGTACATTGACACACATTCCCCCCCCCCCCCCGTGACCCTGTCAGAGTTGAGGCAAGATAAGCAGCACAGTTAAAACCAAGTCCAAGGACAACTGGCCAGGAAAGAATATGGAGTGATTGCCACTTTCAATTACTGTTGACATTTCTACATCTATTGAATGCCCGATGGGATCGTAAGAATATATTTTTAAAGCTCTGCATGCAACATTTGGATTGTAATCTGCATCCTTCTTGATATCCATCCCCTTAAAGATGATGCCGCACGCACCAAATCATTTCGTTTTTTGCAAATTGCTTGTGCAGCTTCCCCCATTTCTTTTGCAGTGGGAGGAGGAGGAGGAGGAAGAGGAAGAAGAGTGGACATGCAGATATGTCACCTCCTTCCTGGCCTATCTGAACTTGTTAAACTTTATGCAAATTCAAAACTGTCTGAAAGAAAACCAAACCCCAAACTGAGGGGGGGGAGGGGGAGATGAGGGGGAGAGAAAAAAAAAATCCCACATGAAATGTGCTGATAATTAAAATCCTCTGACAATTACATCATGCACTATCAGGCTTAGCCAGATCCATTACTCACGATCGGTGCCTTGGACAAAACAAAGCTGCCTCACTAGGGACTGTCAGCTGAGCAGATGCTCCTATAGAAGAAAGCAGCCAAGCCCTGTTTATGTAATATGAGAAACCCGGGATGCGAAGGCAAGATACTGCTTCAGCCTGTGGACTATTTGGAAGGGGACAGGGGTTAAAATGTTGGGAAAGCCCCATATTTGCTGTACGCGTGTGTGTCCTCTTCTCCTGGCACATTGTTATAAATATTTTGTGTGTGTGTGAAAAATAAACATGATTTTCTCTTACGCTCTACCTTGTTATCTGTTTGTCGGTTTTCACACCCAGGCTAACAGACAAAAGATACACACGTGCATTCTTAGAGGAGTTTTTTACAAGACGGCTTTTAATGGTTTATGACCTATTTCACTCTAACTGTGGTTACCCTTGCATGCATGAATGGCTATTTAGGTACTTTCCCACAAGGCTGGGGTCGGGGGGGGGGGACTTACAGCCTCAAAACAATGCTGGATATTTATGTCCACTGAGTCACTCCAAACCAGAAACCTCCTAGATGAGGAATCGGTCCATGAGAGGGGGCTTCACCCCCGGGGACCCTTCTTTCCTCAAAATATTATCCAGCTAGACCCTGAAGGAAGATTAGACTTGCATTTAGACTTGCATTGTACCTTATAATACTTGACGGATGTATCTTGTCTTGTTATGTACACTGAGAGCATATGCATCAAAGACAAATTCCTTTTGTGTCCAATCACACATGGCCAGTAAAGAATTCCATTCCATTCCATTCCATTCCATTCCATTCCATTCCATTCCATTCCATTTTATTCTATTCTATTCTTTTCTATTCTATTCTATTTGCTCAAACATGAATAAAACATCTCATGTGATCCCTGAATGTTTATGGCAGGTCTTCGGAAAGTGTAGCCCTTCTGCTGTTCTGACTGACAGATGTCTCTGCCCTTTAATATTGATCGTGTCAATCTCTTGATTGACATTTAGAGAGCCATTGGCAGTTGAATGAAATTTAAGGCAACCAATAAGTTGCCTAGGAACTATCCAATAGTTTAATCAATGAATGGTCTGTCTCTAAAGTGAAAAGAACCCACCAACAACCAACTCATTGACCCAGCACCTTCTGCAGGCTTCTCTATTGACTTCCACAAATCCCTCTCTTTGGCACTGTTATTGGAAATGGAAAGAAGGTTATTTGGATGTTAGATATTTTTCTAATAAATTTGAATTGGATATAGATTGGGTAGATCGCAGCCTAGGTCTCCCTTCCTTCCTTGCTTTCTTTCCTGCCTTCTAATAATTTCCACCCAACTTCTTCTAGCTGCATTTTTTTTCCTTTGTTAAAAGCTTCCAGGCTTCCAAATATACTCAGAATCTGAATATAATCAATGTTCCATAACAGAAGAACAATTGAAACTCTCATAATTCGTTTAACAGGGATGAATTTAATAGCTTTAATCTGTGTTATGAAAGAAAATCTTATGCCAGAAAAACATGATGGTTCAATGTTTTTTTTTAATCCAGGGCCATTCAAAATGCACGATCTGATTACTTCTCTTTAGGGCTTTTGTGTCTCAGACAAGGAGAAACAAATAAGGGGTCCCAGTTCTTCCATCAGATGTCTGTAACCTGGTCCCATGTTTTTTACCCATAGGAATTAAATTGACATGACACATTATGTCTTCATTTTTAACCATAGTCTGCATAAAACCTGGTTTATCTATCTCAAGGTGAGTAGAACCACGTTCTACCATTCAGATGGCAAAATGGAATAACAAGGGAGGGAGAGGACAGACAAATCACAAAACAAGGGTTGCACCTTCACCATGCAAACTCGATTCCTTTTGCAAGTGTGTTGTGATGTAACACACATATATAAGGAATGGAGCTTGCATTGCAAGAATTAACCAGCTTTGAAGCCTGAGCAATTTTTGTTAAATTTTGTTTTTATGATGCAGGCATAATGCTTTATGGAGAAGGAAAATAAGGACTTAGAGTTTTGGATCAAAAAGTATGACTTAAACTTTACATTTGGCTAATCAGAATTGGTTTGATTTTTGATTAACGTGTTGGACAAACCTTCATAGCTTGTAAATCTCGATTTATAGTTTGTGGAAATCTTATGGAAGACTGACCTGTGTGATTTCTTCAATTAAAAAGGTTAAACCGGTGCACCAAATGCAATCCTAGGATGCATTAACAAAGGGATAGAATCAAGATCACATGAAGTAGTAGCATCACTTTACAAATCCTTAGTAAGACAGCATCTGGAATATTGCATCCAGTTTTGGTCATCATACTATAAAAATAGGTTGAGACTTTGGAAAAAGTGCAGAAAAGTTCAACTTAGATGATTAGGGGCCTGGAGGCTAACATAATGATTGATTGCAGGTGTCAGACTTTGATGCTATCTCAAAATAAATGAATTTCCAAACTGCCAATCTTTAAGGAAATCTTCTCTTTATTTGAGCACAGCAACCGGATCATGATGCGGACAAGACTGACCTTTTGCCCCCCAATCCCTCCCTTTCCGATCCCCAATTATCTGCTTCTCATTGGCTATCTTCCAAGTCACTCCACTGACTTTTTGCCTCATCATTTCACAGGAATGTCCCCCCCCCCTTCATTTCCACGACGACCCAGCTTCAAAGGGATTTAGCAGGCAAAAGTTCAGGGCTTATCTCTCTCCTCTCTATGCCAGCGGTGAGACACTGACATCAGGAATTGGGTATGGCCAGTCTAGTGAAAAGAAGGACCAGGGGAGACATGATAGCAATGTTCCAATATTTGAGGTGCGGCCACAAAGAAAAGGGGATCAACCTATTTTCCAAAGCACCTAAAAGCAAGATAAAAAACAACTGGCAGAAAACAAAGAGAGATCCAACCTAGAACTAAGGAGAGTTTTTCTTAGAGTGAGAACAATCAACCAGTGGAACAGCTGGCCTTCAGAAGTTGTGGGTGCTCCATTACTGGAGGCTTTTAAGAAGAGACTGGACAGCCACATGTCTGAAATGGTATAAGGTCTCCTGCTTGAGCAGGAGGTTGGACTAGAAGACTGCCAAGGTCCCTTCCAACACTGATATTCTATGTTCTACTGTTATAGAACATAGAATATCACTGTTCATATATCACACTAAAACAAAAGCAAAATGAATTCATCTCAATAAATGCAAATCGATCTGTGTATGGTTTCAAAACAATTTTGAAAAAAAGTCCTCCAGACATTGTGTGAACAGAGTCACAACACCTCTGTGCGCATCGTGAAAGCAGCCTGGCTTTTTTCAAGCTTCCAAGGAGAACCTAGAAAGCCTTCAAAGCATGAGGATGCTTTAAAATAGTCCTGTGTTAAACTTAATATACATAAAGCTGTACAGGTAGTCTTTGCTTAACAATGATAATTGGGACTGGAACTTCCATTCAATGGGGTCATAAGGCATGATGTCATGTGACCATGCTGCTTAGCAACGGTAATTCTGGCAGACCCCCCCAGTGAACCTACATATTGAATATGTGAATGGAAGAGACTGTTCTGACAATTTAGGCTTTCTAAATGCTTAGAGTCCAACTCATAAAGGAGTCTCAACCATAAAACTTTGAAGCAAGGAAGATTTGCCTTGCTTCAAATCCTACCCATGGTACCTGGGTGGTAAAGTTGGGTTATTTATTTGTTTGTTTATTTATTTATTTATTTGTGACCCACCTCATATTTCAAGGCAATTCTGAGCAGATTAAGAAGGATGTGAAGGATTTCAACCTCTGAATGTCACAATAAAGCTATCTCTTTGACCATAAATAAACTTACCATACTTTTTGGAGTATAAGGTACACTCCCCCCCCCCCAAAGAAGGTGAAAATGTTGGTGCGTCTTATACAGCCGAATACAGCCATTTTTGACCTCCTGAAGCCCTGCCCCACATGTCCTATTTTTGCAGAAAATGTTTTTCACAAAAACAGGGCACGCAGAGGGTTTGGGAGACCTGCAGAGTGCTTCTGGGGGCTGTGGAGGGCAAAAATGCCCCCATTTTTGCAAAAAATGGGCCTGTTTTTGGCCTCCCAAACCCCCCACGCATCACATTTTTGCCCTCCCCAGCCCCCAGAAGCACTCTGCAGGCCTCCCAAACCCTCTGCACATCCGTTTTCATGAAAAACAGGATGCACAGAGGGTTTGGGAGGCCTGCAGAATGCTCCTGGGGGCCGGGGAGGGTAAAAATATTTTTTCTCTTGTTTACCTCTTCAAAATCTTGGTGCGTCTTATACACCAGTGCATCTTATAGTCCGAAAAATACGGTATATGGGAGCCTCTAACCCTACAAACAACTGTTGTAGGTTTTTTTTGGAAACCACTAAGCCATGATTGGTTTAATCAGTTATTGTCTGGGTCTGCAAAGGCTGCTTAGCCCAAACCAAATGAAGCATACTATGGAGTTAACATATTACCTAAGACCACTCAGTATGATGTAACAAATCCCCAAATCCATTTTTTGGAAATAAAATATATTTAGAGGACCAACCAACTCAAAGCCTACAAAACAACATGCCAGTTTTCATTTTGCTTTCCATTTCGTGACCTTTGGGCAGGCCTAATGAAAGTGTTTCCCTTAGGAAAGAATGTTGACATTTCCATTATGGCCAGCATAACTATCTTTGCCAGTTGTGTGAAATCAAAGTAATTGAATCTCATTTGGATCATCCATGAGTTCAGAGGATAGCTTGAGGCAACTCACAACGTGTTAGCCTCCCTCCTCCATCATCTGTAATACTTCTGATAAAGTAAAGGGGCAGGGGAGAACTTGCAGCTGCTAAAGTTTGGGAGCCACAAACTCAGTTCTCCTCTCCATTGTCCATGCTGTCTGAAGACTGATAACTTGCTGACATCTGGAAGGTCCAAATTCCCCACTCTTAGGGTAAGAAGAATTTGGTTTAATTTCAGCTCCTCTTTCGGGAGAATCCTTTTTCCACTGATCACTCCCAGCATGACTGACTTTTCAAGTGAGTCAGCTCTCATGACATAACCAAAGTATGACAGCTTCTATTTGGCGATCTTGGCTTCATGAGATACTTTTGCTGAGGTTCAGTCTAAGACTTCTTTGTTTGTTATTTTTGCAGTCCACGGGATGTGTAATAGTCACTGCCAGCTCCACAGTTCAAAGGCATCCAGCCTTCTCCTATCTGCCTTTTTCAAGTCCAAATTTCAGAGGCATCAGTAGCTGCGAAAGTAAGACATATAAATGTCTTACAAGTAAGTCATGAGGTAAACCTTTTAAGTTGTACTGATATAGCAAGATCATCTACAAGCTATTGAATGACAATCTGCATGAAACTTATATCTCATAATTAGACAACATATAATAATATAACATAAAGTTTAATTATACTATATTACAAATAAACGTAATACACTGTAGCCAGTTTGCTGATAGTGTTAAGGCACCAGGCTAGAAACTGGGAGACTGTGAGTTCTAGTCCCACTTTTGGGAGACAAAGCCAGCTGGGTGACCTTGGGCCAGTCACGATCTCTCAGTCCTGGAAAGAAGGATTTCTGAAGAAGCTGCTTCTGAAATCTTACTAAGAAAACTGCAGGGATGTCATTCCGTTATTCACCAGGGGTCAAGACTGACTCATTAGAAACTCTCCCTCCCCCAAATTATCTACACTTGATGGAGTGGTTACCACAAGCAGCACTACTGATTTCTTCTTACTTAGGTTTTATTATAAATGCTGCAATTTCTGTATATAAAGTACCCCTTGAGAGAGGTAAGTGCTTTTCATTTTGTTTGGCAATGGCTTCTATTTATATGACGAGAATGACAATTATAGGAGTAAGAAGTGCATGCTCTAATTTTAATGCACATTTTGAAAATAGTGCATTTTGACACAGCTAGCCCAAGATCCCTTTTAAAAAAAACTCCAACCTTTTCTATGTCCTTGGCATCTCTCTATCCCTCTGTTACTTTTCTCTCTGCTTTTTTCTATATTTTTTTTTCATTCATCTCCTCCACCATCCTTAGATATATTTACTAACAGCGACTCTAAATCAGGGGGCTCAGCTGAGGAGCATCAGTGCCAACACACTGTAAAATCATTTGGTTTGAGACTGCAAATTGGTCTCTATAAAATATGCACCTAGGCATTCAAAAACCTGTGAGAACAAGCAACAAACAAACAAACAAACAAACAAACAAACCATAATTAACACATCCTTGACAGGATTCCAGAGAGGTATCCTGTTAGTCTTTTGAAGAGACTCAACCAATTTATTATCCTATAAGCTTTAATTAGACTATAGTCTACAAACATTTCCATGGTAATAAATTTATTAAGATGTAGTCTTTCAAGGAATCTTTGTTGTTGCTATTGAGAAAAAGGAAAGCGGCATAAATACAAGGGTTACAGAGAGATGCTTTCTGATGGGTAGAACACAGAACAAGCAGCTAAACTTGAAAAACTATGGATATTCAAACACAGCAATTTGTGCTCATCTGATATCTTTCTGTTTTCAGTTCTTTGCCTTTGGATTGGAAAGAATTTGGTTTGCAAGGATGTATAAATTACCTGAGATATCAAATTATTTGTTCTCATATTTGTTGAATTATTTTACTCAACAAATATTGAGTAAAATAATTTATTCAAATTATAATAAAATGTGTTACCATGCTTCTTTTATTTGGAACTGAGTTGCATTAATCAGATTTTTTTTCTTCCAAATCTCAGAAATAGCCAATGTGCTACAGATGGGTACCATGAGCTACAGTTAAGCATGGGTCAACTCTGCCATTTCTCTTCCCTCTTGTTCACTTTTTCTATGTACAGGAAGCGTTAGCAATAATTGCTTTATAATATGTTTTGTTTTTTCTTTTCATACAGAAACAGGGCAGTTAGTTATTAGTATGAAATCTGTACAAAGGGTTATCCACCCAGCCCACTACAGTTGCCTACAGCTAAAAGCTGAGGAGATCCATTCGTTCTGTCCCCTTTTTTTCTTCTTTTTAATCTTGAACTGATGAACTGACATAAATAGGTCTGCTGAGAACAACATCCCTAGTCAGATCAAGATATTGTGCCAGCAGTGATTTCAGAAGATCTTCCTGGACTGGTTTGAAGTCACCACAAATTATTACAATTAACTGAACATTTGACTTGGTACTAAGACCGGACGCCTCCACTATTTCTCCCCCAGCAATAATTGGAGAATAAGTCTGACACAAGGGGATTTGGAGATTTGGTGGCCTTGCGTATCCCATACTAATATTGAAGGAAGGAAGTGGTTCTTTCCATTTTTTCTATTTGCTTCGAGGAGCAAAACTTTCTTTAACCTGGTGTCCTCATGATTCTCTGGAACCATATTTCACTCAAATTCCCATCCAGCACAGATAGGGAAGACTGAGCTAATCCAAGTTGGGATTTCTCCAGCACTATTTAAAAAAAAAATCTAAAATATCCTCTCCTGCTGGGGGCCATATTTTCAGCAAGATTTTTCCCTGTTTGTTTTCTTCCCCCCTTTTCTTTCACATTTCTCTACATAATTTATAATTAAATGTGTCATAGCACTGACCTACTTTTTGAAATATAATCCCTCTTTTTATTTAACATTCCTTGCTGATATTTATAAGCTTTTCTGGTGAAGGACAAATAGGAACCACAGGCTCTTTCCCTGCTGTTGCCCAGGCTATGGCAGAATTTGCAGATCAATGCATTTTGACATAAGAATAATCTCTAATGGATTTCTGTTACATCCCTACTGATACCTAGCACATACAGCTTACTCCTCATTCTCTCAAGGTTGGGTAGGACTTTCTTCTGCCTGAGGTATTGGAACAAACCTATTAATGTTTTTTTAAAAAAATATCTTCCCCACTACAAAGCTGAAAAAAAGTTGAACAATCATTCCGCCTCCACTTTCTGCAGCTCTCTTTCCTTCATCTTACATCTCTTATGGTTACTTCCTCATGCTGTGGAAATGTTTCAAGGATTCATTGCACTCCCTGGAAGTCCTTAATGGACTTTGCTTGTTGGAAGACATCTAGGAAGGTGGCAAATCTCTGGCAGATCACATCACTGCAAGAGGCCACAACTGTCGTAAATGTGAGCCAGTTGTCCAGAGCCAGAGTTACGTAACCACATGTATGGTGCAACTGTCATAACTTTGAGAACAGATCGTAAATCATTTTTTTCTAAGGCTGTCATAACTTTGAACCATTGTTAAAGTTGAGAACTGCCTGTAGTTTTATTCCAGTTTTACAAATTTCCATGGCTGAAAGTGAATTTGAACCTGGGTTTCCCTATCCTGAATTCACTATCCTAACCTCTTTTCTCTTTTCTTGCCTTCAGAGTCTCCAAGACCTGTATAATTCAGACAGTTTTGCATACAATTTTCACAGCTCGCTTCTTTATTTCTCCAGGGATCTTCACATTGCAAAAGCATCAGTTGAAAAAGAGAGTGTAATAATAAAAACAATAATAAAAACAATATGAAACTTCTTTTGAATCTCCTAAGAATCTCCTAAGAAGTCCAAGCAAGTCCATTGTTCTCAATTCTTCATCCATCATGTATTTTCTCATCTTGAAACCAAAAGGCTCTAACAAAATCCCGCTCAGGCGACATCAGCGTTAATAAATTGGTAACATAATGATCGGATATTATCCAGTGGATTCAGAACTTGACCTCTCATTCTGGAGATTTTATATTTATTACACTCTTCTTCAGGATTCCTTTCCCTTTCATAAAATAGAAATGATTCTGGGGGGAAATAATCTCTTGTGAATTCTCAGGATAAAATTATAAAATAAATGGCATCCATTATTAATGAAAAGCTTGGATAAAAATAACTTATTTTGCCTGAGGTTTTCAAGTGATTTAGTGGTACTTTTTTACATTAACCTGTCTAATTTTCAGTTCCCAAACCATCGCATTCACTTATACCCGTGATGGTGAACCTATGGCACTATAGCCATATCACTGGGCATGCGAGCTCAGCTCCGGCGCGCACATGCTCGCCGGCCAGCTGATTTTTGGGCCTTCTGGGCCTACCAGAAGCAGGGAAACAGGCAGTTTCCTGCCTCTAGAGGGCCTGGGGGGGGGAAGGCCCATTTTTCTTTCTCCCCTGGCTCCAGATCCTCTCTATGAGTCTAGGGAGGGAGAAAACAACCTTCCCCATCCCCTCGGAGGCCTTCCGGAGGCCAGAAACGGCCCGTTTCCCAATTTCCGGTTGGACAAGAAGTGATTTTTTTGCTGCCCCAGCCTCCAGACTCCTAGAGCCAGGGGAGAAAGAAAAATGGGCCTACAGGGCCATCATGTGCCAGGAGGGGGGGGGGCGCATGCGTTGGGGCAGGGCACATAGAATTATGGGTGTGGGCATGTGCGTGCACGAACCTCCCCCGCCTCCCCCTCCTGGCATGCGATGGCAAAAAGGTTAGCCATCACTGACTTATACAGTACAATTTGAACTTTCTAGAATCTTTATGCAGTTTGCTATTTCAACAGGATGAACAAAAAGGTATATATTAAAGATAACTGTGCAGGAAATTAGAGAAAAAAACTGTATACAATCACTTTACATTATGCAAAATCTACATGCTAAAGCTATTTTTTTTTTTGAAAAAATAATATTGCTAAATGATGTGGATTCTCTTTAAAATGTAAAAAGAAAAACAACAACTTGTGAAACAAAACTGGACAAATTTGTCCATCCCTATTATCTTTTCTGAACCCAAATCTTTGCCAGAGAATTTGAATATCCCCAAATCAGGCATAGCACAATTGCAATTCAAACCCAGTTCCATCCCTATTTCTTCCTGCCTATTCTGCCAAGCCAGGAACAGCTGTTTAATTGCTTGCCTTTCTGTGATTCCCATGTGCTTTTATCTCTCGGTGCTCCCGATACACATTTTACACTCGACCCACAATTTACATGACTGGTGGAGCAGAGCCAGAGGCCTCCTTGGGATTTGTGGCGCCCTTTAGACGCCGCTACAGTCACCTTGGTTTCTTGGAGCTCATCTGTGGAGGGCACTGCTGGCCAGTGTGTCATTTTACTCCAGTGTGAGTCGTGAATCCTTCAGCTGAGGCTAGGCTGTTTGGTGTGATTTTCATTTTATTGTTGTCCCTTAATTAAACAGAGAATGATGAATTGTTGATGTCAACGGTGCAGTCTACAAATGGGTACTTCCTGGTTCATTATCATTATCATACGACACATGAAAAGGATAAGAAGGACTAGATTAATGGAGCTCCGGACTGATCACAGCCTTGGCTATGAAGCTTCCAATAGCTGTAATCGAGGAGCCCGTCATAAACTCGGGCTAATCTGGTGAGCCACGACTGCTCAGCTATGACCAGAGAACCCTGGGCTGTTTTGATGACACCACCACCCTTTTCAACAGGACATATCAAACAGAAGATTAGTTATTGTTATGTAGAAAATAGATGATTAGCAGAGGGGTGATTTTTGGAAGGGACTCAGAGAGAAGTCTCCACAGAAAACAAAGAGGCTGACTGAAGCCATGTTTTATATGGAAAGCCACCTGAATTTCTGCCTCGGAATGTATTTACCTATCAGCATCTATGAGACTCATCCAAGCATTCTGACAAAACGACAGTCGCAAGCTTTTTATCACTTTGGTGTTGGGTGTGTGTGTGTGATGGAGGGGTGTGTGTGTGTGAGGGCCGAAGCCATGAAAATGTCATGCCATTAATGGGGAAAAGGCCCGAGATTCATTTTAGCACTGCTAACAGCAGGTCTGAAATGGTTTGAGGGAGGGGGTCAGGGTGGGACAGGGTCAAAACCAGGTCACAAAAAATGGAAGATTTGTTAAGGGTACCTTGAATCATCTTTTATATTTGTTGCAGCGTTTGTCAGTTTTTGTTCATCTGTTTAAGGCCATTGGGTGGGCCTCTTCCCTGTTGCATTGGTGTCTGTATGTATAATGTGTTTTATTAGTGTTGTATGTCAGTGATTCCATGACCTCTGTAGATGCCATACACAAAATAAAATAAATAAAATTCCCAGTTTCATCGAAGAACAACCTTAACATCACCCAGAAGAATATTGTTTTCTGCCATATCCCCATAATATAGCCTTCGTCTTCCCCAGCATCCAGGTGAGACCAGGCTCTAGTTGGCCGTAAGAGCAGCTGAGTTAAAATAATATTTTCCCTCTTAATCTGATAACATACAAGGGCAACCTCAAGGTGTGTAAAATCTATTAGGCTTTGTCACTCATCGCCTTGGAGAAATTTCAATAACTGTAGGCCAAGGAGGCAGGGTGGACTTGGCAGTGCAGAAAATAAATTTCAAGCTGACATAATTTTCTGCCATCTAAAGGGTAGTTTATAGCTTAGGTATATAAGCCTAAATGTTATTGATATACCAGTGGTTTACCACATCAACTCAGCAGTGGGAAAAGCCCTATGATATCCCAGGAATAGCCTTTATGGCATAAATGGAAAGGGTGAAAAGAAGAAGTGGCTCTTGTACCCATTCTTATATAACTGAAAGAATGGAGGTTAGTGTCACCTTAGCTCTGTTGCCTGTTGGAGACCCCTATCTGTCTGCAGATGTCCAGCAGCAATCCACTCTTGGCAGAAACCAAAGGGTGCACTGGAGGACAGGTGTCCAAATATCAGGCTTTGAAAGTCATTTAGATGTGCTTTAGACCTAGAATGAGCATAGCACCTCTTTCCTAACATGAAAGCAGACCAACATTTTTCCAGCTGCTGTTTGAAGTAATTCATTCGTTAGAGTTCCTCGCAAAGCAGGGAGTCCTCTTTTTCAGGCTCACACAGAATACTCAAGAAAGACTGGTTGCTTTTATTAATAGCAGAGAGGTGCTAAGCTTGCATGCTTCATGAAGTCCAAGGCATTTATAAGTCACTGTAGATATATAAACGCTGCTACCAGAGATATTGCTATCTTAACTGCACATTCACACAAATGGTAGAAAATTAGAACCAAGGAAGATTTCTATTAATATTTCAAGATCCATCAGTTAGAACAAGGTATGAAATAGCAATAAATAGGAGCAGAGAAAGGCACCCTGTGCAAGATGATGAGTGGGTAGGTAGGTAAGTAGGTAGGGATAGATAGATAGATAGATAGATAGATAGATAGATAGATAGATAGAGATAGATAGATCTACCAGACTAAAAACCAAGAGACTGTGAGTTCAGGTCTTGCCTTAGCCATGAAAGCCAGTTGGGTGACCTTGGGCCAGTCACTCTCTTTCAGCCCAGTTCACCTCACAGGATTGCTGCTGTGGGGAAAATAGGAGGAGGAAGGTGTATTGGAGATGTTTGCCACTTTGAGTTATTTGTGAAAATAATAAAGGTGGGGAATGAATGAATGAATGAATGAATGAATGAATGAACAAACAAACGAACAAATGAATATTATATTATCAGTTTCTATGTATGGGACAGTATGAGATTATGAATTGGAAAAAAGTGAAATAATCATGAATTGAACTGAATTGGAATTAGACTGAATCATTCATCCTTCTTTTTGGGCTACAGAGCCAATTCAACACTGCTCCTGACTATATACAGATCACAGATTTCACTGCACAGTTCTAAATCTACCCAATAAAGATCCTTCAAAATCTAGCCAAAGGCAACCAGTGAATATATTTAATATATTTATTTAGTAATATAATGATGAAAATCTTGAGGCTAAAAAATAGGCATAGTAGATTTTATCTTTAGTTTTTGTTTAACATGCTAATTTTCTTGCTACGGTTAAACAACTTTTGCTGATCTGTGCCAAAGAACTACTTATAGATTCCTAATTGTCTCCTGTTCCATTCAGTTTGAACCGAATTTTACTAACATTCGTAATCTCCGATGCGGTGAAGTACAATTATCAGAAATCTCTGGTTCCGATCCAACAGAAGGATCATAAAAGAATCAGAGTCATGAGCTCATCATACCCCCTCCTGTGTTCTTTAAAAAGGGGAATGTTTTGTTGTTTCAGCCAGGAAGGAAAAACAGAACAATCTGGATCTATTTCACCAATCTCTTCCCCAATCAGTGGGATTTGAAAGAGAGTAAGCACATTGTAGAATAATAATAATAATTTAAAAAATTATATAAGCTTGACATTTGTTCCCTATCCAGGCCATGGTACTTGTGGTTTATACGTTGAATCCTGTCCTTGTGCAGATAAATTCTCCAGCTGTATCAAAGGCTGAAGTCCGAGTGCAACCCATTCATGCCACTCACTTAAGGATTAAAGCTAGCTGTGGGAAGGGATGAACTGGCTCTGAATTTGTGCTATGTTCTGCGTGGCACTCTAAGTTGGTATCTCTCCTGTTTATTTTAATGAAGTTTGTATCCCCGGGTCCTTCAGGTAAATGAGATTGCAAGCAGTTATAATCATGACAGTCATTATGCCTTTGGAAGTCTTTTCTTGAATACATTATAGTGATTTAAATAAAAAAGCTATCTATTCAATCGATTTTCGTTTTCTTTTTCTCTTCCTCTCCTCTGCTTTCATCTTGCCTCCATGTTCTTTCCGCTAGAGAAACAAATTATTTTCATGATTCCCATACCAGATCCCAACTTATTAGGTTTGCAAACTGTCCCAAATGGAAACTGAGTCCAGTATCTGAACTCTCTACATAAATCTTACTGTTTTCAGCCTGCAAAGCCCAAATGTCTATCTCTTCAAAGACAGAGGAAAAATTATCTGAATCTGCAATCAGCCATCTGATTACCCATACTACAGGTTATTCCTCCAAAGGGATTTTTCAGGATGGGACAAGGATGGTCAGCAGTGTTACAGCATTAAGCCCTGCCCATTTTCTATGGGTATCATGATGTCACACACAGGGCTTATCTACTTTTATCATTCTGATGCAAACCACATGTTCTTGCAGATATTGTGGTATTCGTGCTATGCACTTACAGTCACAGTCTGATCCGTTGCTTTGAATGATCCTACAAGTCATGGAGGCATCATGAAAGCATTATCATTTTCTTCCTTTTCCTTAAGAAGGAGGACTTACAAAAATGGTGCAAGGTCTGAGGGACAAAATATATCAGGAGAAATTGGAGGAACTGAATATGTACAGCCTGGAGGACAGAAAAGAAAATGGGGGCATGATTGAAACCTTTAAACATATTACTAGCAATAGCACTTAGACTTATATACCGCTTCACATTTTTTCAGTCTTCTCTAAGCGGTTTACAGAGTCAGCATATTGCGCACTTTGTCCGCACTGGGTGCAAATAAGCAATATTTTCAATATTAAGCAAAAATCAAGAACGGGGGGGGGGGGGGATAACCTCAAACCTACAGGAGGGGAGTGCAAAACTAATTATCAACTGTCCAACTAGTGAACCCAAAACAAGGAAACACTCTTGGGAGCTTTGAATTCCCAAAAGTAAAACTTTATTGTATTCACCATGAAGAATCAAAACCAGCTCTGGTTTTTCTGCAGATATGCTTGCTTACTTAAACAATAGCTTCCCTTTCTCCCCACCCCTGGATGATCACATGGTCCAATTATGAGACATCCTTTTGTTATGGGAACACTCAATCTCTTTCTCAAGCACCTGCAGTTATAACCTTGATAGCTTCCAGGCTGTCATGATCTGTACACAACTTCTCAGCATTTCATTTCACCCTTCCCTCTCCCCAGTTTATTGGCAAGTTGAATGGTGATAGAGTTTGAAAGAAGCGAAGCGGTTCAATCTTGACAGTAATGTTATAAAGTATTACTTCACAGAAAGAGTAGTGGAAACTTGGAACAAACTTCCAGTGGAGTAGGAGTCAATCATCAGTAAATGGGTTTAAACTTGCTTGGGATAAGCATTTGTCCATCTGACAAAAATTAAAAATATAAAGGAAAGAAAAAAAATTCAAAGGGAAGACTCAATGGATCACTAGGTCTTTTTCTGCTATCAATTTCCCTTGTTTCCATGTTTCTATGAATTATATAATTTCTGGCCTTGGATCCAGCCTTATTATTTGAATCTCTAGTAAGGCCAGTGGACCAGAGCACTACTTACTATCTTCAATTTATTTCTCAGTTATTGTCTTTCCTGGCCAGAAATAGTCCAATTGCAGTTCTTCATATACTGGAAATCCCTAAACTGGATTTCTGCACTGCCTATATAGTTCCTAGTCCTTTTCTTATGACTGATCGCTTATCCCCAAAAGCTACATACTTCCTCCATAGTCACATGATTGCATTTTGGGCACTTGGCAACCGTGCACTTTTATGACCAATGCACTTTTATGATCATATGACCATGATTTATGAACTTTTTTTGCTGGTTTCTGGCAAATAAATGCCTATAAAAATGCCCTGATTTGTTTAACAGCTGTGGTGTTTGCTTAACAACCAACACAAAAAAGGCCATAAAATTGGATCCAGTTATGTGGGTGACTCAACTTACGATCATTATGACTTATGATGGAAGTTTGGGCTCCATTATATAGTAAGTTAAGGACAGGGGTGAAATGCTACTGGTTCGGACTGGTTCTCCCAAACTGGTTTTACTACCAGTTAGTAGTAAAACCAGTTCGGGAGAACCTATCTAAACCAATAGTAAAAAATGCTACCGATTCGGGCGAACCAGTATTTCCGACGATCAGCTGGTCGACGATTTATATTAGCTAGAATCATCAGATTTCCTCCTTTCTAGCTAATCTAAATTGCATGGCACAGCGGATTCCTCCCCCCTCGCTGTTCTACTTACCTTTGCAGACTCAGAAGCCTTCAAAATGTTCCTTTTTTAATGCTGCGTGGTAGCAGACTCACAGAACCGGTAGCAGACTTCAGAGGATTTCACCGCTGGTTAAGAACTACCTATACGTAGTTTTCCCTTGAAAATGGTTCATAGGTTCATTGGAGTTGGCTGGTACAATTCCACCTGGTGTGCCTAATTTGAACCATATTCAATCAGTCCTGGAAAAACTACCGATACATTGGTTGCCTATTTATGATTGAGAGCAATTCAGATTGTGAGGTTTCCTATTAAAAGCTTAAATGATTGGAGGACCCAAACATCTAAAAGCTTGCCATCCTTCATATTAATCTATTCTTGCAGAGCTATAAGGAAATCCATTTACAAAAAAAGAGCTTTGCATTTGGAATTCCTTCTTGTGGGAGATAAACTCGGTGGGGGTGCCATGGTCTTTTTAGGTTCCAGGCAAGTGCAGTACCTGGCTCATCCTGTGAGGCCTCCAAAACTAAGCAGAATTTGTCCTGGTTTGGACTTCTGTAGGATTCCTCCAGAGAAGAAAGCAAGGTGAAAAAACAAATCTTGAAACAAAACAATGACCAATTGTGTAGGTTTTGTAAAATATTAATTGATCATTCATATGGTGATGCTGAGTGGCATACTCAATGAAACAAACTCTTTATTTTTCCCAGGAAACTGCATGGATGTGTCCCGGATATTGAGCTTCACTTGAAGGTGCCTTTGCTTTTTCCACCCTAGTGTTTTTCTATTTCAATGTGCATTTTTAATTGGTTGAAATCACTTCTCTGCCTCCTATTCTTATTTTACAGTTTTAGCTTTCTTCTTGCTATACTAACCATTCAATCTATAACATTTTGAAATCCCTTTTGGATTTAAAAATCTTTTAAATAAATTAGTTCATACGTGCTTTGCATCGTAAGATTTAAAAGAGTTGACTGAACAGCTCTACCCAGTTTTAATAGTCACTTTTCTTAATTATTGGCAGTGATTTTAATACGGGGCAGAAATAAATGGATTTTTTAGATATTCTTTTCCATTTCAATTTGCGGCATTCGTGTGAAATTCTTTTTTTTTTTGAAAGGGCCTTTTGTACTCCAAACTGCACTTTTTAAAAGAGTAATTCCTTTGCTGTTCCTTTCCCTTGAAACCTTTTTTTCCGAACTTCCTTTTACCTGATATGTCTCATTAGCCTCGATGAATAATTCATCGGATGCAATGTGGAAAAAAATACTATTATTAAAGGTTTATCATTAAGTGCAAACATCGATACATGCTGGGAACATTGCTAGGTTTTATATGATTATTTCTT
This sequence comes from Pituophis catenifer annectens, assembly GCF_029215685.1. Classification (NCBI taxonomy): domain Eukaryota; kingdom Metazoa; phylum Chordata; class Lepidosauria; order Squamata; family Colubridae; genus Pituophis; species Pituophis catenifer. The sequence continues at coordinate 132,130,827 of NW_027256881.1, forward strand.
GAGTTCCGTGTCTGTGACTAATGTTTCAGGGCTGCAACTTTCAATGACTGCAATCGAGAAATAATGACTTTGTGTTTACAAGAAGTGAAGTGGAAACTTTAAAGCAGAAGAGGGAAGGAAACTATAACATGCAAATCAGTTCTCTAACTGTTAGATGCTTGGGCTATATTGCTGTATCTCTCTATCCAGCCACTGGGGCCATCCGTCATGTGATTCAGCCATGTGGAAATAAAAGAATGGTGGGCCCAAGACCAATGCTGTTGCCTTTCTGAATTCAAACAAGAAAACTATCCATTGATCCTCCTGGATCTAATGGATTTAACTATCTCTGCTGATCTTGATTGACAGGAAGAAGAGCCCATCTTTGCAATGCGTTTAATTATACATGGTGCTGGGGAAGGACGTCTGGAGAAAGAGATTATGCTTTGTTTTTATTTGAAAAGGAGCCTGCTGTTCCTTTCTGCCACAGTTCACAGAGTTATAGCACTGCATGTTTAATCTTTGTATGTACTACTTCATACCGTGACCTGGCAATTGCCCAGGGGTACTGCTACAACAAAGCAAATTCAAATGAAGCACAGAATTAGTCATGAGCTGTGATGATCAGAGTCATGCAAAAAAGCCCTGTGCTCCTCCTTTGCCAAAGACCAGGGGCAATTCTTTGAGGCCATTTTCCTTCTTTCGACAGCTGCTTTTCCATGACTCTTAATGGTTGTCAACCATACGCAATGTACCGGCCGACAGTAAATGATATAAAGAGGGAAGGGTTTTGCATTTTAGACTCTGTAAACTTACCTTGTTCAGAGATAGCCTTCTGGAAAAAGGGGGTTTAAAATGCTTTACCAAAACATGTGGAAAGGAAGGACAGTAGGCCCTATGCATATTTACCTATCGAAATATCCAGTGGGAATTTAAAAGCCTATTTTAAAAGAATGAAATATATTTTGATTGATTCATGTAAGATGCACTGGTTAAATTCAGAAGCTTGTGGTTAACTATATTGACAGCTTAAAGAAAAATGAACTGACATGAGAGGAGGAAAGAATCAGTACATCACAAATGATTTGCTCATGTTTGAAAACTAATTTTCTTCAAATTTAAACATAACTCCAGAAGAAATCCAGGTATGTCGTTGCATGCAACTTTATGTACTAGAAGCAATTCAGTATGCAATTTTAATAATTATTATTTTAACCTTCAGCTACATGCCATTTGTTTATATGCCACACTCTCTTTGGTATATACAACTTTCCAAAATACAATGTAAAATTTCTGAGTCATGAGTAAGGAATGGTGGCTCCTTATATTACTACTGATAAGGTAAGGATTGAAGCTGGAAATGTAATTGGTTTCTTACATTATTACTGTTTTCATGCATTATTATTGTCTATGTTGTAACTGAGTTTCTATTGATGGAAATTTCTATCTTGTTCACTCTATTTCTATCTCATTCATACTAAAGAATACATATTAAAGAATATGACATTTCAGGAAGGACTTCAATTTAGAATATTGGCCTTATAGATTTCAAGGGAAGGAAGGAAGGAAGGAAGGAAGGAAGGAAGGAAGGAAGGAAGGAAGGAAGGAAGGAAGGAAGGAAGGAAGGAAAGGAAGGAAGGAAATATAACTTTCAGAATTACTAAAACTACTGTTTCTATGCCGGAGCAATAAAAAAAAGTCAGTAAGAGTAAATATTAGAATTCAAACCACCATTCCATTATAGAATTCAAGGAAACACACTTTTCTCTTAAATCTTACACCAGCTGTAATTTAAGTTTTGCCTTAAAATATAACAAAAGAAATCCAATATAAATTATTTTAGGAAGACAGCAATACCATTAGACTCATAAATGATGTTAGGCCTAAATCATGTTTGCCGGTTCATAACACTTTTGGGTGGACATAATCCTAAAATACACTGTCTGCATTCTCTTTATCAGATTCAGTGTATAGAAAGGTCATCTTCTGATGACGTCTGACTTTGATCTTGGTTTTCTACTAATTAAAGCACCCTTCCCGTGGCTGCAGATCTGTCACACAAAGAGCTGCATTTTGCTTCTTTTAATCATCTTATTTAAGAATTAGAGACTGGGAAAGCGGTGTTCTCTATCACAAAAAGATGTATAACCATGAATCGCTTCTAAAGCAGCTGATGCAACTTCTGCAAATGTTTCCAAACAATTTCATTTACTGTTTCTCAGAATTTCTTGAATGGTATCACAAATTTGCAACAATTTCGCATTCAGCATCAGGAAATCACAGCTAATCCTCTGTCTCTAATCAAGTTACCCAGACTCATATTGCTAAATATCTGTTAGAAAATGCCCCAATTAAAAAAATGATAGAAGACCTGTATGTATGTATACGCACATGTATATATGTAAAGAAACATGTATATATGTATACGCACATGTGTATACATATATACACATGTATATATGTGTATGTGTGTGTATAATCTATTTGTTGTTTCTGTAATCCTGAAGTTAACTACTAATAAATGAACCACAGTAATTTTAACTAGTTTGAATAATAAAGGATACTATGAGCCCCCTTATTTGCAGAAATAGCTTTTTTGGGATGACAAAATTAAACAGCTTACTGAAATTTTACATGTGTACATAGTTACTTCCAGCTTACTGAGACTCTTGAGTTACAATTGAGCAAATATATAGGTGGTCCTCAATTTATGACTGTAATTCACAATTTTGGTTGTAAGTCATGACAGTCCTAAAATGGATCACTATCTGACTATGCCTAATTTTATGATTATTATTTTTGTAGTGGTTGTTAAATGAACACTGTGGTCATTAAGCTAACCCACTATAGGCATTTGTTGCCAGAAACCAGAAGCAAACCCTGGCAAAATTTCTGGCAAAAATGTTGTAAAATTGTGGTCAAATCAGGTTGTAAGTCCCTTTTTTGTTTTCTGTCTTAATGATGGCTAAGTGACTGGTCATAAGTCAAGCAGGATAGCACATTCCAGACTCTCTGAAATCCATGCCAAAGGCCTGGAACCTCCCAAAATCACATGAAAATGTTTGCATGATTTTCAGATGTTCTAGAGGCCACACAAGAGCAGGGCCCTCTTGTATAAGGGAGGCCTGGTACGTCACCGAACATAACATAGTGTGTCTCCTGTAATGCACATGTCATAGATTTGCCATCACTGTTATAACCTCTTCTCTTCTTATCTTTCTTGCTCCCTTTCTCTCTTCTGTTTTCTCTCATTAACAAAGGGATAGAATCAAGATCCCAAGAAGGCTTTGTAAGACCACAGTTTGAATTCTGTATCCAATTTTGGACACCACAATATAAAAAATATGTTGAGACTTTGACAGAGTGCAGAGAAGAGTGACAAAAATGATGGGGGTGGGTGGGTGTCTGAAGGCTAAAACATATGAAGAACAGTTGTAGGAATTGGGTATATCTAGTCTGGTGAAAAGAACGAAGGGTGACATGATAGCAGTGTTCCAGTGCCACAAAGAAGGGGAGGTTGAGCTTGTCGATCAGAAAGATCGGCAGTTCGGCGGTTCGAATCCCCAGTACAGGTCTCCTGCATGAGCAGGGGGTTGGACTAGAGTTGAACCCTTCCAATTCTGTTACTGTTACCTGTTTTTTAAAGAACAACAGCAAGAGAAGAAGTAACGAATGGAAACTAACCAAGGAGAGATCCAACCTAAAACTAAGGAGAATTTTCCTGACAATAAGAACAATCAACCAGTGGAACGGCTTGTCTTCAGAAGTTGTGACTGCTCCAACACTGGAAACTTTTAAGAAGAGACTGGACAGCCACTTGTCTAAAATGGTATAGGGCAGGGATGGGCAAATGTGGCTCTTTTATAACCTGTGGACTTCAACTCCCAGAATTCCTGAGCCAGCTTGGCTGGCTCAGGAATTCTGGGAGTTGAAGTCCACAGGTTGTAAAAGAGTCACATTTGCCCACCCCTGGTATAGGGTCTCCTGCTTGAGCAATAGGTTGGACTGGAAGACCTCCAAGGTCCCTTCTAACTCTGTTATTCTGTATTCCTCCATTTCTTTCACCCTTCCTTTCTGGGGCAACATATTGTACATTTTTTGCTGGCCACATGCTTGTAACATGCCACATACATTACTAACATAATAAAAGAAACAACATATATGGAATAAAGTTTCCTAGCTATAGCTGGAGCATATCACCACCTTGATAAAGGATTGGGACTGTCCATCCAACAAGCTGTTTATAATTAAAAACACATAAATCCTTTTTCTTTTTTAATGGTACAAAAGTAAAATATGTAGCTATATGTAAGCTTCTAAATTCTTCAGCATGAAACACACATGCTTGACTTCAAAGCGCTTCAGCCTTCCACACCAGGTACTTTAATTAAATGATATTTTCAGGAAGAATCTAACCAGGAGGAAAAGAGGGGAAAGGAAAAGGGGGGAGGAGGAGAGAAATCTTTACACAACTCGTCCAGGGATTAGTGATTTATATTGCCTTGAGCATCTCATAAAGGCATTTGATGAGGAAATCTCGTGTTTGTTTTTTATTCCCTTTGAAATGCAGCTTTGATTACCATTATTAAAGCAACACACAGCTTAATGGCTTAGCAGCAAGAGGAAAGTACAGTGGCTGGAGAGGAAAATATTTATTTGATCTATAAGACAAATACATCTATCGGTATAATATTTGGACAGTTGTGCAGTTTCAATAAGATTGTTGCAACTGATCCTTGACTCAGATCAATATTGTATGGAAATAGAGGAAAGCATTTCTTTTTCTGCAAAGGACAGTTCTTAATTTTGAATTTTATCTCATGGGTTCTACAGCTCCCAGTGTCTGACCCCTCAAAATCTTAGTGGGGAAGCCTTCCAAATAATGTGGCAGAGAAGCCTGCCAAGAGTAGGAAGGATGTGTAAAATATGAATGTGCATTGAAGATGTAACCTTGCCTATAAATGAAATATCTGCAAGCAAACAAAAAAGCTCAAGGACTCCATAAATGTGAATGTCCTACTAACGGGAAACCGCCATCTTGACTTCTGAAGGTGGATTTTAAGGACTAATCATCATATTGTAAAGATAAGTACACATTTCTGAAAGGGATTTGGAGGACGGATTCTCACAATAGCATCATTTTTCTACTGCAAAACTTGAATTGAAAAAAAAATCTATAGTACTGGGAGATAGCTAGGTTTTCAATTAGTTGAATTCCACCAATCAGGGTCTTCTCAGTAGCAAAGATATTGCATTTTTGAGGTGATTTCTCCTCTTAGATCTTATCCTAACCAATAGGGAATAACTGTTTGACGAGGTAATAACTGTAGGCACTTTGGGAAGGAGCAACCATGTCATCCTGAGCTTCAAGTTAGTGTAGAAGGAGAAATTGGAGCATAATCCTGCATACAGATTCATCTTCAGGAGAGCTGTTTTGAAGAAACCTAGAAAGCAGGTGGGATCTGGATCAAATTAGCTAGGTCAAAGAAAGCAGAGAGAGGTAGGAAATTTTTTAAAGATAAGACACTTCACATATAACTTTATGTGGGAAGTCACAGCATTGGAAACTGCCATAAATGCATAGGAAAGTTTCAACCAGATTTATAACAACCCAGAATACACTGCTGAATCAACAATAGATATGGAGAACCAGGTGGTGGACTCTTTCAAGGCTGTTCCCTATTTACACTTAAACCGCATACAAAGACTGGCAAGCTTTTGATCTTATGTCCTCATTATATTGCCTTCATCTCTTCCTTAGCTCACAATCGAGACAGGCTTAATTCTTAGCTGCTGCTTAGTTTTAAAGCATTTGCATTCTCTCCAGGGGTGGGTTCTACTTTGCTACTGGTTGATGATGTCAAGGTCAGGGGTGAAGCCTCCCACCGGTTTTACTACTGGTTCTATAAAACCGGTACGAACCGGGGGCAACCCACCACTGATTCTCTCCTAAACCAGCACCACCCTGCAACTCTTTGCAGTTGTTTAAAATCTGACACACATGGCTACTTGTTCTGTCAGTGGTACACTTGCAGTGTATGGAGATAGTTTGGCCCAGTTCAAGCAGCCCTTTCTCAGGCCTTCTCCTCTGCTTCCATTTCCCCATTCCCTTGTTTTCTCTTCCAGGTGAAAAGAACAGAGCCCAATGGCTGGTACCACTGCTCTTGAAACATCTTCTGAAGGAGCATGAAGCCCATTGTTGAAGCAAGCCTACCAAGCAGTTGGCTGGCAGTAGTTGGAGGAGCCCAACTACCTAGTACAGTATCCTACTTTACTGTTTGGCTTTCCCAGCTGTTAATGAGCTGTTCGAATAGCTAATTTTTGAAAAATTTGCAAAAAGGTTGAGCCTTGTTTGATCATTGTTTGATCACCCTTGTCCCTCCAGTGTCTGTTCCTGCTTTGGCATGTGTGGTAAAACAGAACAGCCAAGCCAATCACATGTCAAAATTCACAAGGGATCTAAAGCTCTATCACATCACAGCCCTATCTTATTGTCCTGGTTGCTGGGTGGATGCCTGTTGGCTAATGACATCCATAAAACAGGAGAGGGTGAATTGCTAGGCTTAACATCACCTGTGTATGAAATCAGGATGCTAACATTCAGCAGCAAGCTAAAAGAGAGCCAGTTACTTGCCCCAACTCCTGCCAACCTAGCTGTTCAAAAGCATGCAAATGCGAGTAGATAAATGGGTACCACTTTGGCGGGAAGGTTACTATGTTCCGTACTTTCATGCTGGCCATATGATGATGGAAATGTCTCTAGGATAACGCAGGCTCCCTCAGCTGAGGATTAGAGATGAGCACCACCCCCTAGCGTCAGTCACAACTGGACAGGGGAAACCTTTAAACTTTTTTTAGAGGCAGGTGGGGATCAGCAATAGGGATAACAAATCATGCAGGGACAATGTTCTATGAGCACAAGGTTAGACAGCTAGCATTTTGTTTATTGATTAAATTTATATGCTGCCCGTCTCATCCTGCAAATTGACTACTCAGCAATGGGGAAAGGCCCTCAGCATCCTTTTTCTAAAGACTTCAGGAAATGCAGGTCAGCTTTATAATGATGACAACGTTTTTCCCCTGCATAAATGCCAATTGGTATAGGTGGGCACTGAAAATTAGATTTCTGAAATAGTAATAATACAGTAATTGGAAAGAGAAGGAGGCAGATGAACTAAGCATCGCCTGATTTATTCCAAGTCAGAAGCAAAACTATAAAACTGTGGCAAAATAATTTCTTTCCTTTGAATGAGAAATTTATTTTTACTTATTTAATTTATTAAATTTATAAGTTGCCCAAAGTAACTCTGGAGAGCTATAATAATACAAAAATCACAAGAGGATTATATTTACGTTTCGTACTAAGAGAATGAGTGAGACTACTACAGATGGGCAATATGTCCTTATATTCTTTTATGAAATGATTCGCAATGAAATTATGTTCTGTCCATACTCAGAAGCACTTTTAATTTCAAAGCCTAGCACAATAAATGGTGCTGTATGCTAGCTCAGAAAAAGCAATTAAAACAACGAAAATAACAATCCTTTTAAATAAGTAAATCTGGACTCCCAACTACAGAACTCTTGTTATCCTGCCTTAATATTGATCACTAAAAGGCCTCTGTAGTGCAATTCACTTAAGAGTGCTAGATTCTACCTTGATTAAATATCCAGAAGAAAAGAACTCTTTACTTCTTTATGGTGCATGTGCACCGGCTAGCTGGTCTTTGGGTTTCCGGCGCTCCGGCATGTGTGTTCTGGTTTGGGCACTCGGTGCCGAAAAGGTTCGCCATCACTGTGTTATGGAATGCAGTGTTGTGTGATCCTTAGCTGAGAACATCAGTCCCAAATCATGTAACACAGGGGTCCCCAATCTCCAGTCTTGTTCTGCCCCCGTCTCACACATGCACACAAACAGACAGCCGGGGGTTAAATAAACTGGCAGACAACCAATTCTTCTGATAAGAAGCTTGGCAGCAACCCAGTAGCTGCTTGCCAAGAACTTTACTAATAAACAAAATACACACAGTCAAGAATTGTCCAGTTCGTAAAATAAATCCAAGACCGATAATGTTGTTTCCAAAGATGCAATGTAACTCGATAGTAGTTAGTTTTGTCCGTCACAGAGTCTGAATGGCCACCTCACCCCCTTTTATACCCTGTGGGGTGTGGTCCAGTGACTCAGCTTAATCTCTGGCACGCCTTTTCTTCTGTTGCACGCGCTTATCTCTGCGACGCTGCCGAGGATCCAGCCAAGACTCATTTCCCTCATCACTGTCCACCTGTGGCTGCATGGACGTGCTTGGCCCCGGCCCTATCTCTTGCCCTTCGGCAGACACTGAAGGCATTGCCAGAGAGGAGGGTCCTGGAGAGGGAGGCCTTGCCAACTCCTCTCCTTCACTCTCGGAGTCCTCTCCTGCCGATGACACCGGCTCAGGGAACGGAGCCACAACAAGTCTGTAGACCGGCACTAGGCCACGGCATGTCCGAAACTGGGCCATGCTAACAAGGAAAGCCTCATCTGCGGGATGCAGACAACTCCTGAAATCATGCCCCCTACAGTTCACGGAAAAAGCTTTCTCCATGGAACCAGACCCTGATGCCCAAAAGGTTGGGGGCTGCTGATGTAGCACATTCAGCATATGGGCAAAGGAGCAAAGGACTTAGATTGCTCCTGCAGACCCCCACTGGCTCCAGAAGTGAGACAAAAAGCGTGGATCCACTTTTCCCCCACGTTTCCTAGATGTGTAAAGACATGCATAAAGTGCATTCAAAAATAATTGTTGTGTTTTGGAGGTGGATGTCTACAGCTGGGTTTCTCAAAGATGTCTACTTCCTGACAGGGGGACTCAGCTCAAAATTCTGCAAGCAGCATGGCCAGAGCTGAGGACTGTGGGAGCAGAAATTTACCCATTCAGAAATGTCAACTCTGAGAAACATGGGTCTATGCCAGTGGTGAAATCTAAAATTTGTTACCACAGGTTCTGTGGGCATGGCTTGGTGGGGGAGGTTTAATGTGACTGGGTGGGCATGGCCAATTTTTTTTTCTTTTAAAACCATTTTTTCTAAAACCTCTTCAGCGAAGAGGTTGTAAAAAAATGCTTTCAAAAGGCTCTGTCGATCCCAGCTGAGTTGCCTGATCGGCAGAGGCTTTTTTTCTTTTAAAAGCCTCTGCCGATCAGGCAACTCAGCTTGGATCGTCAGATGACAATCCCTTTGACGATCCCAGCTGAACCGCGCGATCATCAGAGGCTTTTTTTTTTTAACTTTTAAAAGCATTTTTTTGGCCGAAGAGGTTGTAGAAAAAATGCTTTTAAAAATTAAAAGAAAAAGCTTCTGATGATTGTGCGACTCAGCTGGGCATGGGGGGGGCAAGGATTTTTGCTACCGGTTCTCCGAACTACCTGCCTCCATCGCTACCGGATCAAGCGATCCGGTCCGAAAGGGAGCATTTCACCCCTGGTCTATGCAATGTGATTCTGTGACAAATATGTGGCCATGCCGCAAACTGATTTCAAAAGGTAATTTGAAGGATGCTGGTATACCTTAAAGCAAACCCCAACCCTAGCACAGAATATACATATGTGGAATTTGTCCCAGTGGGGTCCATCTTCTCTCTTTCTCTGCCTCCTTCCCGCTCTCTTTTTCAAAAGCTTCTATGGCAGAGAAAGCTAAACTGGAAATCTATAGCTCTACTTAGCAGGGGTGAACTCTGGAAAGATATTCTGAGCTGATGAAGGAGCTTTCTTGAGTATCCTGAATAGCACCTCATATAAATGAGCCAATTATACAGTAATGCAGTGTGTTGTTGATTCAGAATTTAGGCACGATATTTTTTTAAAAAAATCCATGCATGCAAGGCCCCAGTTACTAGTCTGTTGCTGCTTTTTACACACCATGCTGTCAGATGAGGAAGACAGGAAGAAACCATATTGACATGTTTTATTGCTGCTTGGTAGCTAATTTCTTTATGCAATCATTGCTATTTAATGAGAAAATGGCCTTGTCTGGGGTTTAACGCTAAGGTGACCAATTGTCCTCCTTTAGGGAGGACAGTCCTTCTTTTGTAAGTTCTGTCCTCTCTTGAAAAGCGTCCTCCTACATGTCCTCCTTTTTGATATTTGAAGACTAATCTGTAAATCTCTGTATTTGATCGATGCCGATCCGATCCGTTGTGTGTGATGTGACGTATTTTATTTGACATGACGATTCATCAAAGCTTGGTACAGTGCAGCGAGACGTGATTATGAGATGCATGCGCTCCGCACAGGAGAATTGTTTTGAGAGAGTGCGCCACATGCAAGTGCTTTTTTACTTCTTACCGAAACACGACACGGTACACATGCACGCATTAGACTCATTGTTGCAATGAATAAAATGTTTCTTTTATTTACGATATTTTTTTCTTCAATTTATTTGTGTCCTTTCTCATTGTAAAAAAGTTGGTCACCTTATTAACGTGCACGCACACGCACACACACCCCTTCACACACAGAATTCTACTCACTTCCTTGGAACGTTAGAAAAGGTTTGCTTGCTGAAGGAACCACGCACAATTAATTTTCTTCTGAATGGTAGAAATTTATATTTGCTCCAGACAAACAGAAGCTGCTGCTCATGCAGGGTAGAGTTGCAGCAAGCAGAAACTGTGCAGTGCCCTGCAAGTAAGAGATTTATTTGGTAATAATCAGGGTGACACAGAACAAACCTGCGCTGACCCAGCTCTTGGCATGGTGTTTCATGATGTGACACTAAGGAATCTGGCTCATCTTGAGCTTCAATCTTTTTAGCCCGTACACATGATATGCAACTGACCCACTTCACTATCTGCACAGACAGTGGTGAAGTGAGGCATGTCAGGCCCACAGCCAAGAATGTAAAAGGAGCTAAGTGGTGTCCCCTTGAAATCAACTCCTTGCTGGGTTGGAGCTGTAAAGTTGCAGCAAATACAAGTACAGGAGAGAAAATTTCAGTACAGTGGGAAGCTTCTCCAGCTCAGACTGCGACTCCTTGCCACTGCCAACTCGCTGCGGCCTACTCACTATGGCCAGTTCACTGTGGGACAACTCGCTGCGGGACAATTCAACAATTTAATGTAATTATTTAAAAAAAATTTTTTTAAAAAAATTGTCATTCACATTTTATTTTGCCCTTCCTTTTGCATCATTTGTTTAATGATTCTATTCCACAATTTATTTGATATTAGTGTAACTTTTGTCCTGCAGTGAGTTGTCCCACAGCAAGTTGGCCATAGCGAGTTTTCCCATGGTGAGCTGGCCACAGTGAGTTAGCCATGGTGAGTTATCCTAGACCCTCTGCAGGTTGAGCTGAATTGGTTGTTGGAATTGCATGTGAAAAAGACATGCACCATTGCCAAGAGAACTGTCGTATAAGAGACAGCATAGCCCACAGCTGATAGTGGGCAGGGCAAGCAGCTCAGAAGGGACTAGAGATGGAGGTGGGAACTGTATTTTCAGACTTGCAAGATTCTGCCAATATAGTTTTCTTATAAAGTAGAATGAACTCATCTGGTTGGGATTCTTGTCTCGTCTGCTCCACAAGGCCAACAGTCATAGTTCCATTTCAAAACTTTTCAGTCTTCTGTAGTAGTCTGCTTGACATTTCAGGTCACTTTCCTACCAGGTGGTAAAATGAAGGAGACTTGTATAAATACATCCACAAAATAGCTGCTTGGAGCATTTTACTTTGACTGCTTGAGGATAGGAGGCATCCTCTCTGTAATATTTTTTCTGGTGATGCTCCTACTGATATCAGGCCAGGAAAGCTATTAAGTATTTTGTTGATTCAACTTTCCCCATTTTGGTTATGAAGAACCAAACTGGGTATGTCTAGTTATGAAAAGGACTAGGGGAGACATGATAGCAGTGTCCCAATATTTGAAGGGCTACCTCAAAGATGAGGAGGGTCAACCTATTTTACAAAGCACCAGAAGGCAAGACAAGAAATAATGGATGGAAACTACCTTCAGAAGTCATGGGTGCCCCATCACTGGAGGCCTTTAAGAAGAAATTAGACAGCCTCTTGTCTGAAATTTATTTATTTATTTATTTATTTAATATAATTTGTATGCTGCCCTATCTCAGTAGGACTCAGGGCGGCTCACAACAAATAAAAACAAACCCAATAAACATAAAATACATAAATATGCATACATAAAATACATAAATGTATGTATTACATCTCAGTCTACTGGTGATTGGTCCAAAGCCACTCAGCCTGCTTTCATGCCTAAAGCGGGACTAGAAATGGTATAGGGTTTCCTGCTGAAGTAGGAGGTTGAACTAGAATACTTCCAAGGTCCCTCCCAACCCTATTATTCTATGTACTATGGCCCCCTCTAAATGGGTTGGGATTTCATATCCTAGAGTTCTGAGTATTGCTTTGGCAGGCTTGGGATTCTGGGTTTTGTAGTCTTAATCTACTTGGTGAGGGCCAGGTTAGACAATGAGCTAAATAAGTGCCAAGGAGCTCAGTGGTGAAATCCGAACCGGTTTGCTGCCGGTTCGCTGGGCGCGCATGCACATTGTGCGCCAACCATGCGCTGTGTGTGCATTCGCACTACGTGCCAAATGCACACTCTGTGTGCATGCTCGCATGCGCAGTACGCACCAAAAGGAGGCTTGGGAAGGTAAGTAGAAGCAAGGGGAGGGGATCAGCTGTGGTGCGCGATTTAGCTTCGCTAGAAAGCAGGATTTCCTGCTTTCTAACAAAGCTAAACCCCGCTGCACAGCTGATCGTTGGAAATACCGGTTCGGAGGAACCGGTAGCATTTCACCCCTGGCTCAGCCTTGTATAAATTCACATCAGTGAATGTGAAAATGAGCTTGCATGTAAGTAGCAAAATGTTGCCACACAATCTTTTATGAGGCATTTCATCGAAATGGAATGCCTGTACTCTCATTAGCATCGAACAGGCTAAATTATCCTGTACAAGCTACGCAGATATCTTTTTTCTTTCCATTTTTGTCATAGAAATTATTTAACTTCTGAATCATAATGTTTAAATAATTACTTATCATAATTACTTTAGGCAATGAAAGATATTTATACCTTTTAAACACTGAATCCTTAATTAGCATATTTTCATTAATCAGAAAAGTGAATAATTAAAAAATGGGTAACCAATAAATTATACAGAAGAAGGCTTTGTCTGGAAATTATGTTTCATCTAGCCTCTACGCAGGAATCTATTGAACTTAATCCCAAGAAGCTGTGTTGTCTTCACTCGTGCAAACGATGGAGTCAAACATCCCACCCCTCCTCTTTTTCTTAAGTCATCTTACTCATGACTAATCAGCTGAAAATTAATATTAGGACTCCTGCTATTGTTTATTGTTTTCCAATTGACTATTTTGCAGAGTTTTTTCTCAGGCACCTAAATAAATATATATAGTTAACACTGGGTGACTGTTCACATATGCACAAAAGCCCTCTATCTCAGCAGGTTGTAGCATCTGGCTGACTTCTCTGGGCTTGGAAGATAAACAAGGTTGGGCCCCGTTAGTATTTGAAATTGACCAGGAATTGAGCAGAAAAACTAACACCTCCCATAAGACAATGACAAACCTTTGTAGGCCTGTGTCATGAAAACTGCATGGAGGTGACCATGTAGTTCAGCTTGAGTAAAAGGGTATTTTTATTTTTTTAAATATCCTCCCAAAAACTTAGAAATTGCCTGTGGTTCGAACCTACATTGGTCTGTCAACCAATGAGCCGAGGTGGCGCAGTGGTTAGAGTGCAGTGCTGCAGCTACTTCAACTGACTGCTAGTTCAGCAGATCAGTGGATCAAATCTCACCGGCTCAAGGTTGACTCAGACTTCCATCCTTCCGAGGTGGGTAAAATGGGTAAAAAAACCCAGGTTGTTGAGGGCAATATGCTATTTAGTATACTGTCTTTGGTGTAAGCTGCCCAGAGTCTTCAGAGAGTGGGCGGCATAGAAATATGAATAATAAAATAATAATAATAATAAAAACATGGAAAAAAAAATAAAGAAGGGGAGTGCCACTTCTATTTGTCTTCTATGGCTTCTTTCATTCTTCTGGAGGGCTTTATTTCTCAAGGAACTTTGAAGAGGTTATTGTTATATCCTTTGGGCAGCAGCATCTGGTTAATCTTTCCTGGGTTTATAAATTAAGTACGGTTGGGCCTGGTTAGTATGTGAATGGGAGACCACCCAGATATCACAGCTGTGGTGGGATTCAAATAATTTAACAACCAGTTCTCTGCTCTAATGACTGGACGGGTAGGTGTGGCTGAGTGGGCATGTGACTGGGTGGGTATAGCCAATTCAACATCACTCACGTCGAGGGGTGCCTCTCCTCGCCTGGCCTCTCCTCGCCACACCTAGCTCCCCCTCATCCCTCCCCTCCCAGCCACTCCTTGTTATGCCCAGTCTTGCCTTACCTCGCTAAGCCTCTCCTTACGTCCACAATTGAGCCCAAAATTTATGTTGCTAAGTGAGAAATTTATTAAGTAAATTTTGCCCAATTTCACAACTTTTCTTGCCACATTTTTTAATGCAGTAGTTACGTTAGTAACATGACTGTTAAGTGAATCTGGCCTCCCCATTGACTTTGCTTGTCAGAAGGTTGCAAAAGGGGATCACATGACCCTGGGAAACTACAACCGTCATAAATGTAAGACAGTTGTCAACCATCTGAATTTTGATCACGTGACCGTGGGGATGCTGCAATGGTCATAAGTGTGAAAAACAGTCATAAGTCACTTTTTTTCAGTGCCATTGTAACTTTGAACAGTCACTAAATGAACTGTTGTAAATCAAGGATTGCCTGTACAGAAATATAAAAAGCTTTGCTTGCAAAAAGCTGCCCTAAATATCAATCATTAGATTAGAAATGGGGGAACACACACTGAAGATCAATTACACAATGGAAACCTAGACCATTTTGTCCGAATACCTCCTTTTCATCAGCAATACCTACAAGCCAAAGTTACAAATCAGGCAGGGTGCCAGAGCATCTTGAGGAATTAAAATAGTTAAAACGCAACAATAACTATCAGCAGCCAACTCTTGCTTATAAAGTGAAACCGTTTAACAGAGAGGTCATTTAAGCTCTCCAGAAAGTGGGTGGGTATACTTGGGCTAAAAAATGCCGAGCTAAAGAGACAAATGAACAAAGCATATAGGGGACCCAGGTTCAAGTCTCTGCCCTCCCAAGCTTGTCAGGATCACAATAAAATTAGTACATACCACAGATATCTAAATAAACTTCAAGCCTAGTGCCATGTTACTAAGCCTTATTATCATGAGAGAAAACTAAAATGAATTGGAGGGAGGATCCACATCCTTACCTCCTTTTTTTTAAAAAAAAATATCTTAGTATCAGTGAGCAATCATGTGCCTTGGCCACTCTGAAGCAATGCAAGAGACTCCTGCCTCAAAGGTGCTTTTTCAAGAGGCAACTGGACTTTCTGGACATCTGTCTGTCAACCATCCATCTTTAAACAACCCTCAGTCATCTGCAAATGTATCCCTATCTAAGCACACTGAGTTTATTGGGTTTAATGATATTGATGGGACATTGGTCTTCTTATCCAATCAAGATGCTTGTTTGATTTACCTATCTTGATTTCTCTGAATAGCTTTGTTTCCTTTAGGTCTTGAAGATCCTCAAGAACTGTGTTGCCCAACCTGTGCAACTTCCAGATGTGTACACCAGCTCCTAGCATTTCCAAGACATAGTTGAGAATTGTGGAATTGAATCCTACAAGTTATCTACAGGTTAGTCTACAAATTATTATTATTCATTATTGATATTTATTAAATTGGTATCGCCACCCATCCCACAAAATGTGACCCTGACTGGTGTACAATCGCCCAGATTAATTAAAAGAAACAATAACAATATAAAAACATTATTATTATTATTTTAAAACTACTAAATAAACCCACAAAAAACAAGAGAGGGTAATGTTGGCTGTAAGAGAGCCATCACAAGTGCCCTGAGACCACCAGGTCTGAAGCCAGATTTTGAGGGACCTTTGGAATGTTGAGAAATGGAACCAACCTTATTTTGGGGGAAAATTCCACCAGGTTGGCACCACAGCAGAAAAGGTCCACCTCCTGGGACAGACCAAATGTAATTATCTGGCAGATGGGACAGTAGCATGCCTACTCTGCCAGATCTGGTGAGACAGATATAATTGGGGAGAGGCAGCCCCTCAGATAACCCATCCCCATGCTATAGAGTTAAAATCCAAATTGGACCAGGTGCTTAGCCCTATAAAGTAGTGGCCAAAATTGTGGAAACCTCTTGGGAAAAGTGTATTTTTGAGGTTTGATGGCTAATAACACCGCTTTTTTTTTGGCGTTTCAAGATAATCATATTCCACTGCTGGAATGGCCTGGGAATAGCCCAGACAATAACCCAATTGAAAATCTATGGAGCCGACTAAAGAAACTTGTTAGTCAGAAGCGACCCAACAATAAAACCCAGAAACAATCATTCAATCTTGGTTTCACATTAAAACAGCTGCAGAACTAAAAGATTTGGTTCACTCCATGGGAAGATGTTGTTTTAAGACCGTAATTCATGCTAAAAGTTACCCAACTAAGTATTAACTGACGTGATAATTTTTGTATATCTCATTTTTTCTATGTCACTTTTCTTCTTTATACTGTAACTGCTATTCTAAATCCTTCATAAAAGTTATTGCATTACATTCTTGATTAAGTTATCTTTCCATTGATATATAATTTTATGTTACTACTCCAAAAAAAGTGGTGCTATTAGCTAGTTTTAGAAAATACACTTCCCAAAAGGTTTCCACAATTTTGGCCACTACTGTAGAGGAATCCTATGTGTGCTTATTCTGAAATAAAACCCATTCTGTATGATGAATTCTATTCCCAGATGACATATTCATCTGAAAAAAGTCTTTTTTTCTTACTTCACTTTTAAAATGAAAGAGTCATGTCGAAAGTATAGTAAGGCAGGAGATCTTTGTTTTTATTTCTTTTCCTTTCTTTTTGCAAAAGATCATCTAAAATTTTTCTTCGGTAAAGATTAGTGCAGATATGACTGTTGCCTCAGAACCAATATTTTAATTTTATTTGAAGTAAAATTCTGAATACGTACATGCACACACACACTTATACAGAGTCCTATAGCTGTAGCTTCAGATGGATTTGCCAATACTTTGTAATCCAGAAAAAATAATGTTACAATGGACATTAGATCTAATATACTTTGCAAAGAAGTTTTAACTAGATTGGCTGAAAGCAGTGAACCTGGTCCAACCTGTGCCAACACAGCAGGGTGCAGAGAAACTTTCAGAATAATGATTTCCCATCATTTCTTTTATATAGACCGTCACATTATTAATGAAAGCTGTTGCAAGCCATTATATAAGCAGACATTTTAGCAAACTCTGCTGCTGATGGAAGTCAAACATAAACACCATAGGGCACTAACATAGCTGTTTCTTACTATTTATAAGAGCAGATTTCACTTAAAGACACAGAAAAATAGTTTCGGTTCAGAGAGAGTTGCATTTCGTGAACATACATATAAATATAAAGCCAATTATCGTCTGAATAATAACATTCAGTAATATTGAATATGACATATAAAAGGAAATGTTATTATTACCATTATTGCAATATCTCCCCCCATACCCCCGCCAGATGCAATATCTCCCCCCATACCATATGATGCATTGCAGGAACCTGGCTGACCCCTGATCTACTGTTGTTCCAGATAGTGACATGTACTGGACATTTGCAGATGGAAAGTCTAAAGTAATTTGCATAGTGCTGAACAAGTTCTTGCTAGATTTGGTGCAGTTTCCCCAGCTGCCTTTATTATACCCAAAACCTTGCTATTGACTTCTGTAGCAACATTAGATTTAGCAAGTTGTGTGGATCCTAACAGTGAAGGGAAATGCGGCAGAAAATCCATGTAGTTGTAGCTTGTTCAGATTATGGAGGCGCATCAGATGTATTTTTTTAAGAAAAAAAAAATCTGTGGTGCTTTTAGGAATTGTGCTTATATTTTAACATGTCCACAGGGTGAGTCATGGTAAAGATGTCATTTGAAATGTTATATAAACAATAAGCGTAAGCATGAATAAATGCAAGTAAAATGAAACATCAGGAAATTTGATCCAGGTTTTAATACTGGATGTTAGTAATACACCATTTTTAAATAGACTCAAGGACTGGCAATGCCTTGAACAAAATCAGGTCCATTTCTAAAAATGTAGGATATAGTTTTAACAATGTAAGATTGATGCATTAACATTGCTATATTAATTTCAAACCATTTGAAAAAAAAAATATTTTTTTTCCTTTCCTTTTTCTTTGGAGGCCTTCAGCTTCTGGCATTAAGGAATTCAGCGATGAACAGTGCAAACTTTCAGGAAGGGCAGGGTAAAAATACAATTTACCACGTAGGATAAAACAAAAGACTAAGGTTATTTTTAGGGAAGCAATTTCCTGTACATTCGGCATATGTTATTTTGCTTGCATATGGAACTTACTTCGAGCCAGCAAATTAAAATGCATTTTATCATAAATAGAGTGGTTGTATGTTCCTTTCCATTTTCACATAATAAATCTGTAAAACAAAGATGCTGAAGGAAGAAAAAAATGTCTTTCTTCCTCATGTTTTAAAAATAGAGTGCAAGATGTACAACCTTTGAAATGTTCTTCTTGTGTGTGCCTCTTAGCGGTATATTTCAATAAAATGTTATAACAATAAATAATTATAAGCCAATATTGTCATTAATATGCCGTATGGTTTGGGTTTTAATGGACAAGATCAACATTCTTATATTATTGGTAGGTGGAAGGAAATTATAATTAATATAAATAAAATGGGAAAATGGGGTAAGAGTTTTCATATCATCCCAAAATTACTTCATTGGTTGAATTCTTGAACTAAGAAAGCAAACTATTCTATTCTTCTATTAAGAAATAGAAAACTGGTAGTTACCATATTAATTATGACAAGAACAGAAACTCTTTTTAAGCAAGAAAAGAAATGTTCATCAATTGATCAATGTTTAAAATTAATAGGGAACTTATATATTTTCTAGATACAATTGAGAGAAATGGGACTTCAATGTTGTACAACATAACCTTCCCATTGCACCACCAGAAGAAAATGTTGATGAGCACTCATGTACCTTGTGGAATAGCATGGGAGGTGGTGTAGGAGTCAGTTTAAAGGGGCAGATTGGTCAAAGTAGCATCAGCCAGATAGCAACAGCACTTAGATTTATATACCGCTCCATAGTGCTTTACAGCCCTCTCTAAGTGGTTTACAGAGTTAGCCTATTGCCTCCAACAATCTGGGTCCTCATTTTATCAACCTTGGAAGGATGGAAGGCTGAGTCAACCTTGAGCCGGTCAGGATTGAACTCCTGGCAGTGGGCAGTCAGTCTGCAATACTGCATTCTAATCACTGCACTACCATGGCCACCACACCACACTGATGTTTCTTTAAATCTTAATGGTGAAAATGAATATAGAATTCTTGAGAAATGAACATTTCTCCTTCAGGCAGGGAAAAGAGAAATGTATCAGGAAATATTCTGAATTGTGTACAGGCCATTTACTATTTCTTAAATAATGTTTTTAAACTTTCCCTTGAAATCAATTATTTGATTTCTTCCATAGGTGGGACTGGGATATTGACAGTGCTGCATTACTTGACAGAAACCTGGACAATAGCTTGAAATTATCTATCTTTAACTATCTTTGATAGGGAGCCCCCCAGAGTTGGCTGAAAGATGGGCAGCCATGTAACTAATAAGTAAAATAAGTAAATCAAAATAAATTATCCAACGCAGAGCAACTGAGAGATTCTTAGGATTTTTTTCAAGACACTCAAGAGTTCCTTTGCAAAAGACTGGCATGCAAATGGAATTTATAAATATGCCAAACTCTACATTTGACTAGCTATGACATAGATGTGAATTGATTTTTGGACTGGTTTCAGGGCTAATGTTCAAGACCATCCACTGAAGCCTTCTAGCTATTTGTAGTGAGACACCATCCACTGTTTGGGGAATCTGCCATTTTATCTTTACTTGGCAAGTGATCAGGCCTTGGCTGAAATTGGATGCGTTTCCCTTTCTTCACCTTTGAATGTGGCCAAGAGATTTTTTTTAAAAAAAAAAGTCTTCAGCTGTTTCTAGGAAGACTGTTTTCAATTTCCTTTAGAAAAATGTCATCCATTGCTTTATTTCTTTAATGCATTGTTATTATTTGCTGCAGTAGGAACATTCAATGCCAACTGACAAGAATGCATATACATTTTTATGGTATATGAGCATGGCATTAGATGACAAAATCATTACTTTTTTGAACCACACTGACAATATCAGCACTGATTGTGCACCAGATCCCTTCTGCCAGGCAGAAGAATCTGGGAAACCCCTTTGTAAATTCCCTTTAATGCTCTGGAGCATGTATGGGCTATATACAGTCATAAACTATGTATGATCCTCCTAAGCTTTCCCTTGGGCTTGTTGTAGATGGGGAGAAGTCAAAAAGTATGCTACGTACAAGAAATATGATTCTGCCTAAACAAATAATTAAACTCTGACCACACCAAATATTCACCCGTTCTTCCATTATGATAGTAGGCAGAAAGCAAACACCTAACTGTGATTCAAAATTGTAAATTGAATTGGTGTCTGATATTTTTGCTGTCCTCCCTATTCTTCTTGAAATGTGGACTTCCTATCCTGAATGCTGGTATATATAATCTCAGAAGTACATTCATATCCTCAAATGGTACTAATTTTTGTAACACCACATTAACAAACTGACAGTTATCTAAGCAAAACAGAACATTAATAAAATAAGCCCATTATGTGTATATAAGCATTTCCTCATCCAGCATATCCTTCCAACATAATGGAATTGAAGACAGCCCTTTTGTAACATTCTCTGAGAATCCAGTAAACAGGAGAAAAAAAATTGAGTTAATTTCATCTTAAAATCATAAGAAATACTTGATTTAAAAACAAAAAGACTTTCCTGATTTACTAATACAGAATATTCTAACTCATTATTCAAAAGTTCTTGCAAATAACTAATATCCAGTTGAGTGATAATCTTTAACTCTTTATAGAATAATATCCTAGGTTTAGGAATTGTTAAAGCATATGCCAATACCAAAAATTGAGGAGTTTTACACAATATATTTGGTGCAAATTGCAACATCAACATTTTAGGCAATCTAGATACTCTAAATGTCCAATGATGAAAGTAAAAATTATAAAATTCAAAGAGAAGCCCCTATCATCATATGATAATCATAAGTGAAAGAAAACTAGGGATACTACAGATTCATCCTCTAAATAATGCTTAGTATTTTATGAAATTGAAAGTATTAGCATTGATATACCTCTAATTAAATATAAGAATCTTCAAATAATATTTGCTAGTATTATATTTATGCTTCCTTAAAACCTCACTGGAGCTCAAATAAAGAATCTTAGTTTGAGATAATTATTCCCAAAAATTCAAATGACCAATATTTGTACAACTTTGCATAAAACATTAGAATGCATAAGAAGTAGACAGAATTTATTGCAATTGACAATCTGATGTTACTGAACTCCCACCAGATCCTCCCATGATTCCCACTCCACCAGGCCAAAAACCTCTTCCTCACTTACCGTTTGAAGAGCTCCGATGCCTTCCAGAGTGCTGGAAGAGATTGCTTTATTGCATGGCCATGTGGTACGATTCTGCAAATGGCAGTGTTCTTTACAGCTGCTGGAAATAAGGTGGCCGCTTCTGGAATGGTGCCTTGCACCCAAGGGGCAAAGAGACCCTATCTGCTCTGCCAACATGGTCTGCACAAACCCTTAGGAAACCTTCAGGCCCCTGCTGCCTTAATGCAATTTACACAGTGCTGCAAAAGCTTTCTGCACCTTTCAGAAGTTTTCTACAGCACTGTGCAACTTTGTTTAGGTAAGAAAATGGAGCTGTTTGTCTGGTGGGACAAAATGACTGATGCATCTGTGTTGCTACCACATTGCCTGTCCTTCTTCTGCAACAGGAAATCTGGAAATCTTTAAAAGGTGTGTGATGAGTGGCAGGTGTGTTGGGAGCAGGCTCAAACCCTAACCCTAACCCAGCAGGACAGAATTGGGGGGGGGGAGAGAATTGGGGGGAGGGCACAGTCCCTGTGGTTGATTGTAAGGGTGAATGGCCATGGGGGCACTGCAGCAGCCATAACTTAGAAACAAATGTCATTTTGGGGGACTCTATCATAACTTTGAATGGCTTTTCAGTGACCAGTTATATTTCAAGGACTACCTATATAGGTTTCAGTATAGAGGCTGAAAAAGGCATAATTATGACTTCTCATAATATAGTGGCACAAAAATATTTTATAGCATTCCATAAAACAACTACCTGAGATAGCTACTTTTTCCGTTTTCATGAATGTAATTGTATTTCTTGAAAAGCTAAACAGCCAACTAAATAATGTGCGATCTAAGAAATATCTATATTATGTAAAAATGCATTAATTTCTTTCTCTATTACAATTGACTCAGTATATAATGTTGAAAGTTGATTTATAGAGCCTGAATCACTTTATATTTTACTCCAGATGTTCCTAATAATAGTAATTTTAAATGGCTGCAGTTGTTTCAGCCAAGAGGATAATAATCTGCCAGGCATTTTATCTCATTCTCAATATGTTTGCATTGTACAACTCAATAATTATTCTGTTTCAGGTGTTTGAAAGGAATTAAGCTCTCATAAGCTTTAGCACTTGTAAAAAGCTTTATCTAATTCTAGTGCAGGTCATTTTGCATATTCATCCAAAAGTTCTTTAATTCTTTTTGCCAGATTTTTTTTCTTTCTCTTTTTATATGAAGCATAAGCATTAACATTATAGGTAGGCATCAAAGACATACTGAATAACCAATACATTTGCATAATGCCTACTTATACAGGAAAAAAAATATCCATTAAGATTTATCTCTATGGCAAGAGAAGAAATTTATACCTTTGCATCCTTATGTGCTGAAATAGGAAACTCTTTAGATGCACGTGCAAACATTTGCATAACATGGTGTTTATGTATATGTTAACCATGTATAGATCAATCTGCCTCCCCAAAGTGCATCAATCCATCTGAAGGCTTTACAGAGATTGATGGCTCTGCCTTAAGAAAAGATGAGCTGGTAAACAACAAACACTGAGGACAGTGAGACATTCTGTTGCCTTGCTATCCAGCGACTTTCTACTACCCAGAGTGAAAAGCTGTTTTACTCCATGGCTTTGCTTCAAGTTGGAACTTTGGTTTTTAAGCTTTCAACAAAGCATCCTTCCAAAATATTTACAATCCCAGTTGCATATGGAGCCCCCGGCCTTCACATCAAAATTTAAAATGATGGCTTCCCATGGCATTCAAGTATACTTAACATTACCTACTGCCTTGGTGGGGGGGGAGTAGATATTGGAGATCAGTGATGGCACCCTCCTGGCTGTTCCTCCTGGGATTCCAAACTGTTCTTTTCTTTAAAAAGAGCCTCTCCCTAAAAGAGGCTATTGCCTTCAGAAGGCTGACGGTGTAGAGAGCAATCCAACCATCAGCAATCACATGCTCACATGCACCCAACTGGAGGCTGCATGTAAGAAGGAAAAGGCACCATCTTGTTCATCACTTTAGATAGTGATGAAAATTATCTTGTGCTGGTCAAATATAATAATATGCAGCAATAACCTTGGGAGGCAGGAAGGAGAGCCACAGACAAGGCAACCATCAGGAAAGAAGCAGTTGAGACCACAGAAGGAATGGAGGTGGCTGAATCTATAGAAGGAGTGAGGGCATGGCAAATCTCTCAGAAGGGACCCTTCCTTGTTTTTTGGACTATAAAGCAGGGGTGAAATTCAGCAGGTTCTGGAGAATCGGTAGCGGAAATTTTGTGTAGTTTGGAGAACTGGCAAATACTACCTCTGGCTGGCCCCAGGAGTGGGGAGGGAATGGGGATTTTGCAGTATCCTTCTCCTGGAGCGGGGTGGGAATGGAGACTTTGCAGTATCCTTCCCCTGCCACACCCACCAAACAACACCATGCCCACCAAGCCACACCCACAGAACCAGTAGTAAAAACATTTGAATTTCACCACTGCTATAAAGGTGACGGGAGGAGAGATATACCCCCAGACTTGCAAGATTCTGTTAATGTAACCATAGACTAAAGTTAAGAGTTAGTACTTCTGGATGTGCTTCTTCTCTGAACTGCTTTACAGGTTTGACACCGTCGCTCTGTCTACAAGGAGAGCTACTTGAGCTCTTTGCTGAGGGTCCTTCTGCCACATAGCCAGTCTAAAGCAACACCCTTTTCTTCTGTTGCGCCGAATTGCTTAGGCAACACTCTTGTATTACAAGTCCTGAAACTCCTAGGCAAGCAGTGCCCCGATAGACAGGAATGAAAGGCATGCAGACTTGTCTCTAGAAGGTATCAGCCAAATAATATTCATCTCAAAAGCCGAGTTGCCATCGCTGAGGTGAAATGGTGATATGTTGGAGGCATTGCTGCTGACATTGCACACAACTAATGAATGACAGTGCCAAAATGCCAGCATTTACCTTGTCACCACCAAAGAGTTACAATTAAATTGCCCCTTAAAAAAACTGACAAGTGATGAAAGAGGTTTTGATGAAGGTCATGAGTATCCAGGATTCCTATTCCCTTTGAGCACGGCTGTAATTTCTGATTTCCCACAGATGAAATGGCAAGACAAACACCCTCTCATATTCGAGAAGGTTTCCAAAAGAAATACTAGATTACAGAGACAGATTTTAGCATCAAAAGTGTAGCGTCAAGGCATGTAGTATTGCATATGAGATAGGAATGTTGCTCCAACTATTCTTTCCTGTATTTTCAAAGCCTTCCTTCACCTGTTTATATCTCTACAGATACATACTTACTTACCTTGGATTTCTGAAAATTGGAAATGAGCTGGGTGTTTCTTTGTTAGGAAAAAAGACAGTTGCCAAGCCTTTCAGGAATGTATGCAATTCTTTAACAAAGGCTCTCAAAGGAAAAGGAAATTGATTACTAAAATATTTTTCTTAACATATAAGGTTTAAAAGGTATAAATTGTTCTGGCACACTAAACAATTCTGCTTCCAGATTCCTTATGTAGTCTGATAACAGGCTTCTTACATAAACAAAGTTAACACAGTACACAGTACAGTATATAAAAAAAATACATTTAGGCTTTGCACTCTACCTTTAGAACCATTCAAATAGAAGTATCGTTACCAAAGCATGACATGTCATAATACTAGCATTTGAGGAAGAAAATCTTTGTGGGATTCTTTCAGGCAACAATCAGATGAGCTATTTATTTATTCATTCAGTTTGAGAAATTCCAATTTTTCTGGGTTTACTATCTTTTTTTGAGATATTAGATAGCAATAGCACTTAGACATAAATACCACTTCACAGTGTTTTACAGCCCACTCTAAGCGGTTTACAGAGTGAGTATATTGCTCCCAATAATCTGGGTTCTCATTTTACCGACCTTGGAAGGATGGAAGGCTGAGTTAGCCTTGAGCCTGGTTAGATTCGAACTGCCAAATTACAGGCATCTGGCAGTAAGCTGAAGTAGTATGCAGTACTACATTCTAACCACTGCACCACCACGGCTCAGTAATACTCCCAAAAAGATTATTTCTAAATCTCTAGTGTTTCTAAATGTAATTTCAGTTTCATTTCCAGGATGTGTGTTTTTTTGTTTTTTTTTTAGGAAGTGTGCCTTCTAGTTTCTGTTGACTTCTGGCAACTACTGCCACAACCATTATTGCAACCGCTACTTCAGTTTTCTTGGGAAGATTTTGGAAGTGGTTTGCCTCCTCAGGGCTAAGAGTGACTTGCCCAAGATCACCCAGTTGGATTTGTGTCTCAAGTGGGACTAGAACTCAGTCTCCCAGTTTCAATCTTGAGGCCTTATCCACTATAACAAACTGGCTCTCCAACCTAATTATGTATTCACCTGAATAAGAGGAGAGATAAAATGTTGATGTGTATAGTTACATACATATTGATATCCTGATTTGGTTGAAATGTTGGATTAAAAAAAAATAAACTTTGTGCAATCAAAATTTAAAACGTAAACATGAGCCAGCAGTGTGTGGCAGCAGCCAAAAAAGCTAGTACAGTCCTTGGTTGTATAAATGGAGGCATAGAATCAAAATCACGTGAAGTATTAGTACTGCTTTATAAATCCTTAGTAAGACCACACCTGAAATACTTCATCCAGTTTTGGTCACCACATTACAAAAAAGATGTTGAGACTTTGGAAAAAAGTGCAAAGAAGAGCAGCTAAGATGCCTAGAGACAAAAACATATGAAGACCGGTTGCAGGAATTGGCTATGGGCAGTCTAGAGAAAAGAAGGGGTGTCAAATTTGTGTCGTCACAGCGTCATCATGTGTTGTATCACAACTTCCCCCCCTTTGCTAAACCGGGTGTGGGCTTGGTCAGCGTGTGACACATCCAGCCCCAAGTTTGACACCCCTGGACCAGAATAACATGATAGCAATATTCCAATATTTGGTGACTGCCACAAAGAAGAGGAGATCAACTTATTTTCTAAATCATCAGAAGGCAAGACAAGAAACAATGGATGGAAGCTAATCAAGAAGAGAAGCAACCTGGAATTAAGGAGAAGCTTCTTAACAATGAGGACAATTAACCAGTAGAACAGCTTGCCTGCAGAAACTGTAGATGCTTCATCACTGGAGGTTTTTAAGAAAAGACTGGAATGTCACCTGTCTGAAATGGTGTAGGGTCTCCTGCTTGAGCAGGGGGTTAGACTAGAAGACCTCCAAAGTCCCTTCCAGTTCTATTCTGATTGAAATATTAAATAGCTGGAGGCTATTTGTTCTCTTTTTCTTCTTGTGCCATATCTATCAAAGAGACTAAAAAGATGTTGAGAGGGAAAACCATTTTGAATCAAACCCAGAATACATGGATATGGGATATATTCGCAATGGGCTTGGAATGGAAGGAGGACTACATTGCAATAAAAATATCATCAAGATAGTTGCCTTATACTTCAAAGCAGAAGTATAATTTATTCTTATTTGATTGTTTTTAAAAGAATCATCTGCATTGATAAAAATATAATCTTTGTTAACTGAGAAAAATATCAGAGGCCATCTTTTTGTGCTTGCTTATAAAGAAGTTGGATTTGTGGGTATGAGAGACTGGGCCCTGTATCTGCGTTCATGTTGTCCAGCTCGTCAACAAGCAAGCAGAAAATACTAATTCGTTATAAGAACTACCATAAATTCTGCACATATAGCCCTTGCATTTTGGCTTGATTCATCATTATAAGATCCATGCAGATAGACTGATTAGCTTACAAGAAAAAAAGAAAGGAAAGGAAAAAGAAAAAAGAAAAGAAAAAGAAGGAAGGAAGGAAGGAAGGAAGGAAGAAAGGAAGAAAAAGTTCCAGATAAAAGAGAAGCATCACCTAAATTCCACTCAGAAGGGAAAATCACTATGTCACTCTGATTCACTTTTTCTCTCTTCCCTTAAAAATTATGCTGCACTAAACAATAAGAACTAAAAGTCATAAAATAACCCATGGAAACATCATAAGATGTAGCAAAAGAAATAACTGTCATCTGCCATAAACTCCTTCTCTAGATGCCATATTCACATCTATAGCTTCTAGAGTGCCACTTGCCAGACATCTGAATTTTTAAAAGCAAACGAACAAACAAACAAACAAACAAACAAACAAACAAACAGCAAAGTTAAAAGTTAATGCAAATTAATGTAAAAAGAGCAAAAGAAAAGATGAAGAAATTAATTTCTCTGAAGCTAAGCTACCAGTTCTTCTTGGTAATTCAGTTTGTATGAACCTGGCCTATGAATGCTAGCTGGAGAATTTTGGGAGTTAAAGTCCATACATTTTAAATTTGCCTAGGTTGGGAAACACTGCTTTAGAGGAACATAAGAATGAAAGAATAACTTGTTCCCTATTGCCTTGCAGAACCAGCATCATGATATTATAAGGTGGGGGGGGGAGGATCTGGGTAAATGTCAAAAGAAAAGATGGGGAGTGAAGGCATCCATATGTGCAAACATCTGGGACAGCTTCATAGGAAGTAGAAAGAATGGAACAATTCTTAAAAAAGAAAAGCCAGGTACTCGTAGATTGATCCACAAGAGCCAGCCTTGGGAAGAATAAAAAGCAGGGGGATGACTAATCAGGTTTTTTGGTGGCCCTAGTCCCACATTGAGCCCAGCTACACTATAACCTTCCCCCCAGCAATTTGGATTGGCATTTATGAGCAGAAAGGAGACCATCAGCTGAGGCTGCAATGTGGAAGTCCTTTGAGACAGGGATGAAATCCAGCAGGTTCTGACAGGTTCTGGAGAACGGGTAGTAGAAATTTTGAGCAGTTCGGAGAACCGATAGCAGAAATTTTGAGTAGTTCAGAGAACCGGCAAATACCACCTCTGGCTGGCCCCAGAGTGGGGTGGGAATGGAGATTTTGCAGTATCCTTCCCCTGCCATGCCCACCAAGCCACACCACGCCCACCAAGCTATGCCCACAGAATTGGTAGTAAAAAAAATTGGATTTCACTACTGCTTTGAGAGGACAAAGCAGTTTCTTCATTATTAACTCTTATTTATATTTTGATATTGCCAGCCCCCAACTGTCAATGCAGTAGGCCAAGCTGTCTAAAGCAGAGCAAGTGAGGGAGCTTATAATATCCAAGTTAAACTTACTAAACTATATTTAATTTCCATAATTATTGAAATGTTAATTGGATGTGTTTCTTTAAATTAGAAAGTAAAGTAAGCCTTTGCTTCCTGCCTATCAAAGAATTTACTATATAATCCTTAGGGCCAGTTCTGTAGTCAGCCAGGCCTTTTCACTGGAATTATTTATTCCGAAAGCTTAGTCTGTGTGAAAAGTGAGACATGTCTCCAAATGTGACTATCCTTAATTTTAAAAACCCTACTCATTAATTTACAGTAATGAGATATAATGAATATTTATAGAAGGTTTTATCTATTACTATTAATTTGCCAAGATATGATATGGGTTCCCCCTTTTTTTCTGAATTAGTGACATGATGGCAGGGGATGGAATGAAAAGCTGATTAAACTAAAGACATCCCGATTCTATTTTAAAAACTAGCATTTTCCGGATACATGGAAATTTACTGGAAAATGCACTGAACCTTTCAAAGCATACTAAGAAATTCTTCATGCATATGTCCTTTTGTGATCCCAAGCATTATCATTTTTTATGCCACTAGACTTGAAATTTTGGGCTTAGACAACTTAGAATTTCGCTGTCTTCGGTCTGACCTAAGCGTAGTACATAAAATCATCTGCTACAATGTCCTACCAACTAATGAATGCTTCAGCTTCAACGGAAACAATACAAGAGCACACAATAGCTACAAACTCAAGGTAAACTGCTCCAAACTTAATTGCAGAAAATACGACTTCAGCAAGAGAGTGGTCAATGCCTGGAATGCACTACCTGACTCTGTGGTTTCTTCCCCAAACCCCCACAACTTTAACCTCAGACTGTCTACTGTTGACCTCACCTCATTCCTAAGAGGTCTGTAAGGGGCGTGCATAAGCGCACCAGCGTGCCTACCATCCCTGTCCTAATGTTTTCTTTTATTCGTAACCTTTTCATGTATTTATAGTTATGTTTACACTTGTATCTGTCATAAAATACAGGCTTGACGAAATAAATAAATAAATAAATAAAATCATTTCTTCCCTTACCCTTTTCTTGAGCACTTTTTTCTTCCCACAAATGTTCTTAGTGCTTTCTGGAAACCAGAAGTTTTCAGCTCTCTAGGTTACTGGTGAAGATCAAGGAAGAATTGATATGTATATGTACTGTGTGTGTGTGTGTGTGTGTGTGTGTGTGTGTGTGCATTTATGTGCTATTTGTATTCTGGGTCTCTCAGGAATACAGGTAGTCCTTGACTTACAACAGTTCATTTAATGTCCATTCGACGTTATAATGGCACAGAAAAAAGTGACTTATGACTGCTTTTCACACTTATGACCATTCCAGCATCCCCATGGTCATGTGATCAAAATTCAAATGCTTGGGAACTGACTCGTATTTATGATGGTTGCAGTGTCCCCCTTTTGCTATCTTCTGACATGCAAAGTCAATGGGGAAGCGCGAGTCACAACTGTGGCAAGAAAGGTGGTAAAATGGGGTAGAACTCACTTAACAAATGCCTTGCTTAACAATAGAACTTTTGGGTTCAATTGTGGCTGTACGTCGAGGACTACCTGTAACTTATAAAGGACCTCATTTTTAAATCAGTGGAAGGCTTGGTATTGCCAGAGCATAGCTCAGGGATGGCGAAACGTTTGGACGTGTCAAAATTTTGGAAAAATTACCTAATTTGATTCTGCTGGCATGTCACCCCTGTCAAACAAAAGAGAAACAATTCTCTATCCCTCACTCCCTGATCTTAGCTACCATTAACAGTGACAGCATTGAGGCTAGGTCTGAAGTAGATCCTTGGGCCTCAACCCTATCATCACTGCTGACACTCAAAAAGGCTGCCTTGCGCCATTCCCCAAAGTGTGTGAGTGCTCCCCAGGGCCTGCCGTGTGCCACTTACCTTCAGGTAGTGTTTTGTTTCAGTCTGACAGGTCCCTGCGGCCTACCCGAGGCTGTTCTGGGTTGCACAAGGCCTTTGATCTTGAAGCAGCTTTAGAGAATGCTCTTCTGTAGCCTTTGCCTGAAAGCATACCCCATTCTTTGGGGTATGTTTAGAGATTCTTGAAGCAATGCAAGAGACTTCTCACAACTTCCAAAGGGTTTGGAGGCCGCCCACCCCATCCTTATGTGGCCTTCACAGCCTCCACACTATTTTCAGAGGCTGTGGAGGCCGCATAAGGATGGGGTGGGTGGCCTCCACAGCCTCTGAAAATAGTGCAAGAATGAAGCATGCTTTTGAAATAGTTCTTGGATGCTGGTGAATGTTAGCATATATTAACCGTATCTGCATTGCACCTTAAACTGCTCCTGTCCTGTGCTCATGCCTGGCTGACTCTAATCCAAGTTAAGAAAATTTGTTTGGCCTTAGACACTTTGGCAAAATCTTACAAGGTGTTCAGTCTGGACTGTAAGCTAAAGTATCCTCTCACTGGATAATTCCCCTGCTCCTAGGCTCTCCTACCTTTCTCTTCCAGGAAAGGAGCGGGCCATTGCTTCCCTTCCTGTGGGCAGATCTTCATGAACCCATACCATTGTACAAGTGTTTGTGTAAATCTCTCTCTGTATACTTTAGAGTATCAAAAATGCTCACTTATGCAGACAGAAGAAAAAGAAGATAACCCACAATGGCATGTCAAAGTAGCAACAATGGTGCATTGGAATATCTGTGACAAATACTGTTTGCCTGCAAGCAAGCGACAAAGTGAGAGAAAAATGAAGAAATTAAAGTGCTCTGGGACTTTAGAATTCAAACTGACAAGCACCTGCCACATAACATCTCAGACCTAATAACTGTTGATAAGAAAGACAAAAAAGCCTGGATAGTGGACGCTGCAATATTTGGAAATAGCAGAAGAGAAAGAACTGGAGAAAATCACAAAATATAAAGGCCTGGGAATAGAAGTAGAACAATTGTGGCAAAAGAAAGCAAAGATAATGCCAATAGTAAGAGGTGCCTTGGGCGCAATCTCAAAACATCTGGAACACCACTTGAACACCACTGGCATTGACAAAATCACCATCAGTTCATTGCAAAAGGCAGCTTTATTTGGAATCTCCTATATCAGGGGTGTCAAACTCATGTTGTCACGTGATGTCTCACGACTTTTTTCTCATTCGCTAAACTGGGCGTGGGCGTGGCCAGCACATGACGCATCCAGCCTGTGGACCGCATGTTTGACAGCCCTGCCCTATATCCTGTGATGATTCCTTTAACACCATTAAACAAGAACATCTACCTATCTCAGATCCTTAGGAAGGGCTTGATAGGCAGATATAAATGCCAAGTCCAGTCTAAACATCTGGCTGACTGTGTGACCAAACCAAAATAATCACCTTTCTTATTAACCTGTTGGTCTCTAATGTTTTCTAGAGAAGACCCATAGCTAAGAATAGGAGGCCAAGTAGCAGTCATAAGACATGATGAAATGAACTCCACGGTCGTTAAATAAATCCGTTGTTTGATATGGTGTGCTTTTGCTGAAAACCAGAAATAACTTCCTGTTTGCAGCAAAACTGTCATAAAATGCAGTCGCAGTCAAGCTGTAAATGGCCATAAATGCAGTCATGTTGCTGAACAACCAACGTGGTCATGTAACCAGATAGGAGGGGTGACCCATCAGAACATCGGAACTGGGTCATAACTCCTTTTTTTTCCAGGCTTCAAACAATTGCTAAGCAACCAGTCATAAATTGAGGACTACCTATAACTGAAACCTACAACAGGAGATTTTACCATCTTCTAAACAATAATGTATGTTTAAATGAAAGGATCCTCTCCCCAATGTTTCTTAAAAATTATAAAATACCCAGAGAATGAGATAAAAATAGATGAACCTCTTTTGTAGGATTAGAACATTTCTGAGAAAGTGTAAGAGATTGTGAGGCATTATTTTACAAAATCAATCCTTGAGGCAACATTATTAAATATCCAGCAATCCTAAAAATGAACAGATCAGGGCTTTCTGAATTTATTACAGCTCAGGAAATCCCTGTTCCATTTTCTTTGTAGAAGGCATCCTTAGAGATCTAATTTACTGATGTCATAGTTCCTCCAGGAAAAGTAACCAGCAGCATACCTTCCACACTGCTCTGATTAACTTCCAATTAATTGAAAAGTGTTACGTCATTGCTGCTTGAGAGAAACGGTTTACCACTTGTTGAAAACTGATAGAGTAGGGAAGAGCTCTATAGGATGACCTGAGCATCTAGAAAGCAAAGGTGTAAGGTCACTTCTGAATTAATTGTTTACCAATCCTTAATCCAGAAGGGCTTTGAAGCATGAGCCAAAATTGCTTAATGAATGCCTGGAAATTTTCCACGAGGCTTATCCATTGCAGGTTTAACTTTCATTGAAGCTCAACCAAACCAGGAGTTAAGGAAGAATTCGTGTTAAGCCTATGGCAAGGAATATGAGCAATGCAAAGCACATATGCTGCATAACTTAATTTAAACATCTCTTAAAGATTGATTTGAAAATTAGAACCAAGTAATGAATGAGGAGAGGAAGAGAGAGCCAGGAGGTGGGAGGGGGCATATCCTGTTGCTTGTGGCATGGGGGGATGGAAACATTCCCTCCCTCGGCCCTAAATGAAATCATTTGAGAAAAAAGGCAGCAGATTTAAAATGAAGCAGACGTACTGTACAAAACAATGCCTTTGCAAATAGGACTTTAATGAATGTCGCCGGTGGAGGGACAGGCATAATGACACAGCTGCAGGGAAGTCATGTAGTTAGGGAGAGCCCTTCTAAATAGAGTCTCTCCAGCAATTTTTATGCTTTCTCTCATCTAATCTCCCATCACCAACATCAGGTCTGACATATTGATTTCTTGCAGGGAGGGGAAGAAAGAAGGGGGAGGAAATGGTAAGGTGTCCTGCCTTTGTCAAGCCAGGCCTCAGTTGCCAGGCAACATATGACCTGACTCACTGGAGATCGGTTTAGTGGCCCGACTCAGTGCCCCAATAGCCACCTGAGAATTTTTAAAGAAAACCATGGGCAGTGTTGAATTATTAATGCAATAAAGCAAGTGTTATGCCTCCTGTTTGCCACTGACAAGAGGACAGTGTTGGAACGGATTGATGGTTTCAAAGAAATGATGAGGCCGGGATCTTCATGCCAATTAAAAAATAGCACTGTGATCCCAATGATGGACAGACCGCACTTCCTTCTTAATGAAATTGCTTGCAATGGATGCGGTATCTGCTGGCTGCCGCCAGTTAAATATATTCTTCTGCAATGTGTGATTGACCTCCCAGACAGCTGCAAGATCAGTCCGTAAAGCTGACACAAGGCTACCTCGGAGGGAAAGGCACTCCAGTCAGGTATTTATATATCTCCATGTGTGAGTGTGCACATATGTATCTGCAGCCCTTTCTGTCTCTCTCTTAATAAAACATTAGGACTCATTAATACTTTTCTTCTTTTATCCCTAGAAGACTGAAAAGATTAATTAAGAAGACCGCATTACCACTGATTTATTAACCATTTATTAGAAATGTGGTGCGCTGAGTGACACAGAATATTGTCCTCATCCGTAGGGGTCTTTTTGGGGAGGTATGAAGCATTCAAAGGAACATTTTATATGTGAGTCAAACATTCAGAGGGATTATCTAAATTACGTGACCAGCCATGCTTTGCCTACTCATCTTTGGTCTTAGTTTGCTGCATCTGTTTTTGTAGCAATAAAGAGGGGAAAATAGTCTCTGTGTTTGTGTGGGGAGCAGTAGAGACACCTTATGTCTCATGGAAATGGCAGCAAGCAAATTGCTGTGGTGACTCACAAAGAGAAATGTGAGAAGTGGGAGGCAGGAACAGGGAAGAAAGAGTTCCCAGCAATGGGAAACCCTCCTTCCACCAACTCTCAAGGAAATGCTCCTGTCTTTATTGAGTGGCAGCTGCAGAAGTCATCCCAAACATCATGTCATTGTGGGAACCTAGCAGCCCCTCCTTAGTATGTGAATGAGGCCATGGATTTGCTTAGGCCCAGTAATTCTCCCTTCTTTGGTCCCCCCGCCCCTCCCTCTATCTCAGATATCATCTGACAAGCCAAGGAACCTATCCATGCTTATTTCTGGCAATCCTTCAATCTCTGAGAATAAGAGAAATTCACGTTCTAGGTCTAATAATGTTGTTTTATTTGCCTTAATGCAAGTAAGAGCTCATACTGTGTCCAGATCAGTTCTGAGAAGATAAATTGCTGAGCTACTGGAAAAATCAGTACTTAATTATGTGGAAATCATACTTGGGTGCAAGATGCTTCCTGCTGTGATTGTTTACCATCATCCGATGAGAATCCAGAGCAGCGGTACACAGGATATGACAATATGAACTCAGAGTCCAACTATATTCAGAGTGAGTGTTTTGAATGAAGCAGCTTTGTCTGCATGCCCTCTGTCAAGCATATATTTGAATTTGCTTTTAAGGGATCCTAATATCTTTATCCAGCCTTAAAAAGATGAACGAAACAGTGAGAAGCATAACACATGTGACGACAACAGCTAGTTCAGTAAAAAATTGGCAAAGGAAGCCTGATGGCTGCTTAATGCGTGCCTGACTGCATTTTGAATGTGATGGTTGTTTAGTATGCGAGATATGCTGACTTGAAAGATGCTTGTTTATACTGATATCTCCTTGTAGCAGATTCTGTGCTGAAATGACCAGATAAATGTTGCTTCCCGCATCGCTTTTTACAAATAAATATTGCTTTTCCCATAAAATGGGTTATTTTGAAAACCTAACCGATTGTTAATTTATAGAACTCTGAACAGGATTGACTTGTATTTGCATTTTCAAAATTCCCATGTTGATATATTTGTATGTGGCAGAAATGAACTTAGTTATATCCACAACATTATGATGGCATTGTTAATGAGAGAGTAAGAGCTAGGAAAGCATTTGGCTAGTAGTAAAATAATTTCAAATTATTCCATTTCAAATGGAAGTAAGATAGATATTAGATGTAATATATCTGATGTGTGATTGACCTTCTGACATTGATTTTAAAGTTTAAAAGCTGGTGGGGGTATGCACTGGTATGACTTCTGTTGAGGCGATGGGATGGTTGCAGGTTTTAACCTACAGTATATCATTAGCACTCAGTTTTCCCAATGCGCTATTAGTTCTAATTATAGATAGGGGCAAGAGACCTATTAACTCTGCTTTTCTTCCATGCACATGATTTTTTCTTTTCCTTTTTTTTTCTCTGTGTGCCTTTGGGTCAGCACTGACTTCTGGAGATTGTCTGGACTAATCTCTGCAGTTTTTCTCATCTCCCTGCCCCACTCCACATTTGCAAATCTGTTGCACAGAATCCTCAAAACTTTCAGAGCCAGCCTGGGGGATATGCAAGAGCAACACAGGAGAATGTGAGCTCTATTCCATTGCCAGATGCTGTTTCTTTCATTAAAACATTTGATAGCTAGAATTGTTTTTTTGTTTTTGTTTTTTTAAAGGGCATTTGGAGATCTGATTACAGATCTCACACATCTTTTCTGGTTTCTATTTCTGAATTAAATATCAGTTTATCCCATAAGCTACATTTAAAAAATAAATTGTCTATGATGCAGCAAGAATGTGAGAAAGTGTAGGGAAATGAAGCAAACCTTGTATATGTGTTGTTTGTCTGTCTGTCTGTCTGTCTATCTATCTATCTATCTATCTATCTATCTATCTATCTATCTATCTATCTATGTAGTTTTCATGCCGCCCATCTACTCTGCAAAGTGACTCTGACCCGGTTCACAAATTATAAAACAAGTAAAAATACTTAAAATATTAGAAAAAAATAAAACAACACAGATTAACATTATTAAGAACAAACCGCAATTACCCTGTTTTCCCCAAAATAAGACATTCCCTGATAATAAGCCCAATCGGGCTTTTGAGTGCATGGCAATAAGGCCAAGCGCTTATTTCAGGGTTCAAAAAAATATAAGACAGGGTCTTATTTTCAGGGAAACACGGTAAGAGAGCTAAGAGACAGATAGGACAGTATATATATATACATATTTTCGGAGTATAAGATACACCTTTTTCCCCCAAAAAAGAGGGTGAAAATCTGGGTGCGTCTTATACTCCGAATGTAGCCCCGCCCGGCTTCTCAAACAGAAGTTTCAGAGGCTGAAAAAAGCATCAGAAACAAAGCTTCAGAAAAGAAGCCCCCAAACAGAGCTTCAGAGACTTTTTTTCTGAAGCTGTTTCGGAGGCTTTCAGAAGCAGGAAAAAAAAGTTTTTTCTGAAACAGAATTTCAGAAGTTTCAGAGGCAGAAAAAAAAGCAAAAAAAAAAGCAAGACACAGAGCTCACAACCAAGGAACCTGTTGCTAAAATTCATCTCTGGGAACAGCTGATTGGGGATATTCCGGGAGGCTGATCTACCTGCCAATCAGTTTTTTTCTTATTTTCCTCCCCAAAAACTAAGGTGCATCTTATACTTCAGTGCGCCTTATACTCCGAAAAATACGGTAACTGGAAAAAGTTATATATTGTATTTAAAATACAAATAATCACAAATCTATTGATTATATATCAGCTTTTGGAGTAGAGCAAGACGAGACACCTCACTGGTCCAACAAACTAGATCTTATCATCTGGGCTCCCTAACTGGTTCACCAGAAGCTGCCTCCCTGCACAAAGCCATACCTGTATAGCAGAAAGAAAGCCAGGGTCTTTCTTTTCTTGTTATCCATATTTCTGTCTCACCCCAAAAATTAATGCCCAGAAAATGAGCACAATGATAAGAGGCATGCTGATGGCCTTGGAAAGCCAGAACACAATGACAAGAATGAAAAGATTCTTTTGACATTCATACAAACTCTTGTAGTTTGTTCACTATTAAACAGAACTATCTTTGTACATAAAAGAGAGCAGCTGAATAGAGAATAGCTGAATAAGTACAGAATCCTCTCTCTTTCATATGTGCCAGAGTGAGGGTTTTGTTCCCCATTAACATTCAACAGGGAGGTCTGAAACTCAGATACTAACCGATTTCGTTAATTAGGCTGGGTCAAACAAATCAAGCTATATTAGTTATATATAGTTGATATTACATACTAGACATAAACTAGGAAAACTAAATTTTAGTCTTTCCTTAGGCATGAAGGCCAGCTGGGTGGCTTTGGGACTGTCACTCTCTCTCAGCTCACAGGATTGTTGTGTGGGGAAAATGGGAGGTGGGTGCATTAGGTATGTATGGTGCTTTAGCTTGACCAAAATAAATGTGGGCAATCAATCGAACAATCAGTCTCCATTAAGATAAAGAAAGATGCTCTTGAATCAAGCTTGGCTCTTGGTGGCTGCATTCTTACAGTTTTCTTGGCATTATTAGGGAAGTGATTTGCCATTGCCTTTGCTCGGGATATTTCTTCCCTTCTTTCTAGTCTACTCAGCACCTCTGGAATTCATATAACCAAGTACTATCCAGGGCCAACCCTACTTAACTTTCAAGATCAGCCAAGGTCAACTAAGTGGCCAAAAAAAATCTGCCGATATTTCAAAAGCTAATAATAATACTTAACATGCATATAGGGCTTTTGTAGACATTCTGTGTGTAAAGTACACTGTAGATAATCTCACTAATCCTAGAGCTTTGTGCTGAACTTTGCAGAGTCACATTTTAAATTAAACCATGATGTTTCTTAATATAAATGAGGTATATCTGGACTCATTCATTCTCTGGCTGCTTGGTTTTACATTCCCTTATTCAATGGATTTTATTTTCTGGTAAAACAGAAACAATGATTTCCATAGGATTAATAAGAGCCTTATTAGGGATATTAATATTTCTATATCCACGTTCCGGTTCTAGACACATGTCATAAACTGCTGCAGTCCTGTCATGCAAGGAAACTATTATGTTTTCCCTAGTAACAGTTTCCATCATCTTTAGAGTCATATATAACTGTTCAACATAATAATAGCTGCAAGATCATTTATGTAGTGGAAGCTGTAAAAGCAAGGAGGATGCGATGCAGGTAGAAAAAAAACTGTTTTGAGTAAACTAAGAAAGAATTAAGGTCAAGAGTTTAACCATTCTTACAAAAAAAGCATATGTAGCTATGTCTGCTCCTTTTTCCAGAGGTTAAGAAATCAAAACAAGTACTGATTATTAACTTGCACACATTCAGCTGGTATTGCAAAGGAAGGCGGAAAAAGATGTTGATAAAAGTAGGATTAAGCAAGGAAACGGTCTTGTCCCTTAACCCCAAAACATACTAACAACTTGCATAGTTTATCTAATATATGGTACTCAAAAACATTTTATATATCTTTACATTAAAAATCTGGCCAAAGACCAGAAATTCTAGTGACATTTGCAACTTAATTTACTAATACAGTTGAATTACAGCATGTATTATATATTGTAGTATTAAGAAAGACAGTGCCAACCTTTTTTACTATCACTTATTGAAAATATGAAAATATCATTGATTATCAATAGATACAGCACAATAGGAACTGGGGATTATGATGGTGTTCCTAGATTTGTGTCCTATTATTCTATCCTTGCCACATACAACTGTGTATGATATTATACTAGGTATATTCGCACAAAGTTTTTGGACTTCTTGCTTTCTTTTGTGACAGCTTCTCCTGAGTGAAATGAAATGGGTCATTTGATTCATGCTGAAATTTGGCATGGAAAGTTGCAACATTGGCTTGTACCAGATGTCAGAAGATACGCTCACTGGGAGCAGCCATAGGATACAAAGTGAAATTGTCCACAACCATTTTGGCAGGCACTTTTGTAGAGAAGTCATAGCCTGGACCGACTTTAACATGTAAGGTTGGGTTGATCTAAATAAGGAATCTCCAAACTTGGCAACTTTTAAGACTTGTGGACTTCAACTCCCAGAATTCCCCAGGTACCTACCAGGGGTAGGTTCTAATTTTTTTTACTACAGGTTCTGTGGGCGTGGCTTATTTTGTGGGTGTGGCTTGGTGGGGGGTTAATGTGACTGGGTAGATGTGGCCAACTTTTTTTTTTTTACTTTTAAAAGCATTTTTTCTACAATCTTAAGAGGTTGCAGAAAAAAAATGCTTTTAGGAGCCTCTGACGATCAGGCAACTCAGCTGGGATCACCAGAGGTTTTTAAAGGCATTTTTTTTTCTACAACCTCTTCGGCTGAAGAGGTTGCAGAAAAAAATGCTTTCAGAAGCCTCTGACGATCCCAGCTGAGCTGCGTGATCATCAGAAGCTTTTTTTTTTTACTTTTAAAAGCATTTTTTCGGCTAAAGAGGTTGTAGAAAAAATGCTTTTAAAAGTAAAAAAAAAAAAGCCTCTGATGAGGTGGGCGGGGTAAGCGAGCAGCAACTGGGCCGGGGACCGGTTCGGGGGCATGGCCAGCCAATGTTATTACTGGTTCTCCAAACTACTACAAATTTTTACTACCGGTTCTTGTGAACCGGTGCGAACCGGGAGCAACCCACCACTGGTACCTATGCAGAAAAGCAGGCAAAGATTTGCATTAAAAAAAAAAGAACTAGTGTTTGAATACAGTTGATAATAAACAATCAAATAGCAAACACTACTTATTTCCTTTCTGCATTTAATCGTCCACCTCCCACCCCTCCCAGGACAACTCAAAGCAACCTATTTAGCATCATAACAACCCTTCTTTTAGTCCAAGAGCAGTCAGGCTTTTGTGAGGCCAGAACAACACATGTGATGCTTTCCAACACAGCAGAATTATGGAAATAAATGATATAAATAAGGTTTAAGTTTCTGTATATCTGTGAATCTTCTTTCTGCTAATCAGTGGGATAATTGTAAAAAACAAAAACAAAAAAAAACCAACCTGAATCAAATGGGACCACATTTGATGAGGAGAGAGAAACCAACAGAAGAAAGACTGAGTTTTAAAAAGGCCTGGATCAGAATGAGGGTTGCAAAGAAAAAAAACATTCCCTGGTTGCATCTGTATGCAAGAGGCAATTAGTGCCTCGGAATGCTGCCAAGTCCTCCATTCTACACCCCCTCCTTCTTCCCAGTCATGTGACTCAGAGGCAGTGTGCTTTCACTCCACCCTCTGCTTCTCCTTGCATACAAACACACCCAGATGCAACCTAAGGAGATAACAGAAACACACATGCACCCATCTTGATTAGACTCACATATACACACAAAAGCAACATGTATGCATGCACCTTAATTAGTCCCTGAGGAGAAATAAATTCTCTCTCTCTCCCCCCTCCCTCCCTCCCTCTCTCCCTCCTCCCTCTCTCTCTCTCTCTTGTGTGTGTGTTTAAAGATAGAGTTTTCATTAAATTTTTCCTACATGTTGAAAAAAAATAATTCTGTTAATATTCACAAATGTTGTCTTAATATTCTAGATAGTCAGAGTTATGTGCAATTTTAAGCTTTCCTTTTTGTTGAATGAAAGACGAGTGTTTTTACTTTTATTTTTGAGTTGATTCTTCCTGGGTAGCGGTGAATGAAATAACTAAAAACATGTGAAGTAAGATATTAAAGATTAAAATGGGCCTACAAATGATGTTTAGAAATGATTAGTTACTCATTACCGTGTTTCCCTGAAAATAAGACCCTGTCTTATATTTTTTTGAAACCTGAAATAAGCACTTGGCCTTATTGCCATGCACTTAAAAGCCCAATTGGGCTTATTATCAGGGGATGTCTTATTTTGGCGGAAACAGGGTAGAACTATAATTTTAAAAAATGTAGAAGAAAATGCTAGGTATGTTGCTTTGAGTTCCTGAATGTAAAATATCGTTATTGCCACCATCATCCAAGAATTGCAATAACAATAGCACTTAGACTTATCTACATCTTCACAGCCCTCTCTAAGTGGTTTACAGAGTCAGCATATTGCCCCCCAACAATCTAGGTCCTATTTTACCAACTTTGAAAGGATGGAAGGCTGAGTCAATCTTGAGCTGATGAGGATCGAACTGCTGGCAGTTAGCACAATTAGTCTGCAACATTGCATTCTAACCACTGCTCCACCACAGCTGAAGAACTGTTATTTCACGTGAAAAAGAAGAACAAAAATAATCCAATCCTTCCAAATATTGTGCTTCTTTGTATAATATTTAAATAGTTATCCTTTCCTTGGTAAGATTTTCCCACAATACCACACTACATAATGCATTCCTTTCATTAATCTACAAGTGTCCAATAGGACACCCAATAAATGCTACCTGAATCTACAAAATGTGAATGTTCAATTCATGCAACATGTATAGCTACATTTGAACCGATGAAGATTGGTGGGGTACATTGTTGGCCCACAGAAGGTTAAACAGTTGAAATCATGGATTAGAAAATTATGTTTCATATTATATACACAACATTAATTTTGACAACAATTTTAACAATCTTTTGAGAAAACATTTAGAACTTCCTTCTGCTTTTGTTTATACCTCGGCATACATCGAAGTTACCATTTAGGACAGGAGGGATGTTGTGTAGTCCTAAAAGTCTGAAGCTTGATCCAACAGACTTTGAAGTCTCCTTGATTGATGTGGGAAA
This sequence comes from Pituophis catenifer annectens, assembly GCF_029215685.1. NCBI lineage: Eukaryota > Metazoa > Chordata > Lepidosauria > Squamata > Colubridae > Pituophis > Pituophis catenifer. Next base: position 132,173,051 of record NW_027256881.1, read on the forward strand.
AAGAACCACATCCTTAAATCTCGCATAGTGAAATCATCAAGATCTCATGTATAATCTCCAGTCCTATTACTATTTTTCATCTGATGTGAGATCATTCAGCACAGAAGAACTCAAAGCTTGATTTGATTCAATAATTCCTTCAGTAGTCTGCACTGTGCATCTTTGATCTGATATATATCTAAGCTGTCTACCTAGACTTTCAGATTTTAAAACTTATTTTGATCCTTTGCTTAGTAGCTTGGCTCTTTGCTCTCATAACATTGAGCTACATTAACATCTTAAATGGAGGAATTAAGACTTTTCAATAGATAGTCCTTTGTAGACACAAGAATTGTTGTAGGAATTCTTCTGGGAATGATTTAAATGAAAAGGTGTGTGCCACTTCTGAGAGAAGCTTTATCAAGGTTGGTAAACAAGTAGCATACTCACTACTGCTTTCAACTGGCTAAGTGAGGGTGTTAGTTGTTACAGTGTGCATAGTGTACATATGAGAGAGATAGTATATTTTCCCTTCCTATTGTAAAACTTCAGAGGTTTTATAATAATGTCAGTTGATATACATCTTCCCAAATGGGTTTTTACAGTAGTCATATACTTGGGGTATCTTCACATGAACACATTTTCTCCTCCCCAATTTCTCAAAAATTATTTGAATTGTATTTATATTTATATTTATTCTTACTTTTGCTGATCTCAAAACACTAGAAAAAAAATAATGTCTTACTCTGAGCCACCCCAGATCTCGGAATAATGGAAAACCCCTCTGCCTTGTGTGAACAAAGGCATAAAGATATATTATACAGCTCACCATCCATTTATTTTACCTGTGTTTATCCATGTGGTCCAATGGAAAATAATCAGATAAACAATCAGGGTGGTTTCTATCACAGGTGTGACAGAAATAAATTGCTTGCTCATCAGCCAAACAAAAATGATGGCATGAGATCATATAAATAGAGAGATGATTCTAGAGCAGCATGAAACTTCTGCACTGACATGTTCATTACACAATGCATCACCACTCCAAGATCTTTTTCCTGTTTACTTATCATTAGCTCACACCCCATTAGTGTATGTGTGAAGTTAAAGTTTTGTGTTTGTTCACCTATTCTAATGTGCAGGAAAAGGAGATATTTTGGAACACTTTTTCTTTATTATTTCCTTTAAATAATCTAATTTGTTTTAGGAAGGAAACTTATAACAAATTCATTCTCTGGCAATGAGAGTTCATGTCCCTGGAATGATTTTAGCTTGTATCTATTAGGAAGAAAATATATCTTCATTTTAAGTATTTATGATTTTATGTGTGTGCAAAAATGATGCATTGCTTAAATTGAACTGTAGACCTACAATCATCATGACCACAAGACAGGTTGATTCTAAAGATACTGAAAGCACAATTGCAAACAATTTCACTAAGGACAAAAAGAATATATACAACAGATCCGGATATACAGAGATGGTGTTAGAAAGGTTAAAGCTCAAAATAAGCTATGGATGGCAGAAGATGCAGAGAACAAGACAGATACATTCAAAATAAAAAGAGAAAAGAAGCCGTGTACAAGTTCCTCTGTGAAGATGGCAAATGCTAACAGATAACAATGATAGAAAAAAATAGAGAACAATTCAACTGTTATGCTAACTCCTACAACAAGAGAATACACATTCCATCAGACAATTGTGAAAAATAGAATAAGTGAACATAAGGAATAAGAAAACAACATAAATGCGGAGTTCTTCATTAAGAAACAGAAATCAAATGCACATATACAGAATGAAAAAAAGATTGGCTAGTAATGTTATTTATGAGTTGAGTCTTGGAATAGCTGTTGATGACAAACTGATTTTGGACATATCAGTAAGAGAAATTCCACAGGTATATTGAAGACGTTTTGCTCTCATTCATTGGCTATTCGGACAGAGACTAGCAAGCCATCGGATGAGAATGCTTTAAATGAGATTCCTGATTTAAAGGGGGGTTGGATTCATTGGTATAAATGCTCCCTTTCATCTGTATAATTCTGATTTCTAACCCTCTTCTTACTTTTTCAGACAGTATTGATAGGTGGATACTGGGAAACAAAATATTATTATAGGCATATATTATAGGCTATTGTATAAGGAAAGACTGAGGCCTAGCAATAATAATGTGCAATGTGTAACAGGTGAATTAAGCTGTTTCTCATTTGGTGATGAAAGTCATGCAGCTTCCACATATTCAGGGATATTCCCCCTTTTATTTTACAGGTTTCAAGATAACAGTCAAATTTAAGCACCAAAAGTTATATCTACCGATAATGACTGAATCCTTTAAAAAAAACTACGGATCTTTGATAGAATATCTATTGACTGTCTCACCACAAAAAAGAACTGGAATTTGTTCTCCCAAAGATAGTTTTCCGATCATCATGATGTTCAGTGATTAAACTAAATGTAAAATGACTGGTCTTTTTAGTAGCATATATAAGATATTTTAAGCATATACCTGACATATGTCCTAAAATGTGATTACCAGCAAATCTATTTAAAAAAGTAAAATATCTTTCTTTGTAAAATCATTGACTGATGTCAGTGATTTTCTCCACAGAAACCTGGAGTGTCTGGGCAATAAAATGCCATTTGGTAGAAGAAAGGTATGCATTCCCACACACTATTGATGGGTAAAAGAGAAGATAAAATATGACTTCAGAAGCTTATTCAAAGGAAGCCCATCAAGTCAGAGTCCTCAACTTGGATTTAAAGCCAGAGGTAAAGGCAATTCTACACCAAGAGCAGCAAATAAAAAGGTACTTTAAAAGTGTAGGTTTAAAAGCAAAACATGAAAGGCCTTCTTTTCATGTAACAGAACAATCTACATTATGAGCAGCATTTTGAAGTACACATCAAACCTATTCCTCTCCCCTTTATCCTTTTTAATCTCTACCAGATGCACTTTCTTTAAATTCAGGTTTTACATTCCTAACCACAACTTGCCTGAACACACTGGATAGAGCACTGAAAGAAACAGTAGTGTTTCCCCTTTTACTTTCTTACTTTAAAAACTGCCCATTGAAGGCTTAAACTTCTTAAATGTCTCTGCTTTGGAGGATTGTATTAATTTATTTTGAACTTTAATTCAGACAAGTCTCTGCTCCCTAAGGAAGAATCTAGTAATACTAAATTGGTGTGATAAAAAGATGACTTTTTTGTGGCATCATCCAGCAATTGTTAAGCAAAAGGTCGTTAGTATAATTTCTGATTTTTAACAGGAAATGTATAGTGTATAATATACATTCATTTTAATTTTCTTGGGTACCAACAATGGTAAGAAATTTAAACAATACAGTCAAAAGATGAACAGAGGTAGATGCAAGCATTTCATTGCATTGCATTGCATTGCATTGCATCTACCTTTGTTCATCTTTTGACTGTATTGTTTAAATTATTAAAAGGGACTAACTGTTTTAAATGGTAAGAAAGTAAAAAGGATAGTTGTCTTCCATTTAAGCTTTATTCTTAATTACCTCATGGAAAAGATTATGGAAGTGGGTTGACTATGGCCCTAGGATTACGTGGCTGTTGCCCATCCAAACACTAATGAGGCCTGAACCTGCTTAGTTTCATAGAATAACATGAAAGTTCCCACAAAATGAACCACATACTGCCACTTGAGTGTTTTCTAGAAGATACTGTATATTGTATGTACACGTTTTTTTAAAAAATAAAGACTTTGCAACTGAAAGCAAATACATGTATTTGAGACTGATGTGTAGCCTGAGTTTTCAAAATTTTCCATGATGTTAGGCTTTATTATTTTCCATTAGAGGTCTCCTCCACATACATAAACATGACCTCTCCTACTCCATTCCTGTCCTATTTGGAAAATAATAACACAAATTTATTTTTATTACCCTTCATGACAGTTTAGACCAGTCTTTCCCAGCTTTTTCAGAGTTGGGACTGAGTCCTGAAGTTCCTGGTTAACAGATACAGTGGAATGCATCAGTGGCCTTGAAGACAGAGAAAGAAAGATGCTGCCTAGGAAACAAATCGGATAAGAGGGGCAAAAGCCCACAATTGCTTACTGACCGCAGAAAGAAATTGAGAAGGGACTCGCCCTAATAGATCAGGCAGTTAAAAATGGCAGGCAGAAGTTTATACTTTCAGACTTGAAAGGTTGATGTCAGTCCTCCCAGAGAAACCAGTTAGGAAACAGAACTAGATGAACTAATGCTACTATATTGTAAGACTACATCACAGAATTTTGCAAATATCTGACCTTTTTGCTCTCAGCACTGAGTCTTCCTCCTTCCACTCTTTTATTTTTTTTTTCAGCTTGCTGTTTCTGTGTATTGGAAAAAAAAAAACGGAATTGAAGCAATAGTTTTTCTTTTTGTGGAACGAATAATTGTTCCACACCAGAAAAATTGCTCTCTGCCAGAATATTTTGAAATAGAAAGAATAGGAGCTTTATGTTCCCCACTTCTGTCCTCTCTGCCTCTCAATACTGCATGTGTGCATTTCTCTTTGTATTTATATGTATGCATTCATGTGTATCTGTATATCTATATATGTGTATGTGAGTCCACATATACACCGTTGCACGGTGTGTGCGTAAAGGCCTCCTAAGAGACATATGGAGTATTCCTATAGTTCTTCCTCCTCCCCCCCTTGCTCCTTCGTGTTTCTAATTCGTGGGCAAAGACCATTTGCCTTTTCCCAGCATGCCTCTCTTCCTTATACCAGGGAGTTAGCCTGAGGCCATACCTATATATCTGATCCATGCATAATGAAGCGTGAAGCTGCCAATTGTCAAGAGCATCTGCTGTGTCAGAGACTGATAGGCGTTTCATTTGCTGAACTCCCCAGGGCCCACCATGTATCTCAGGGTTCACGTCAAATTTATTTTAGGCCCTCTGCAAAACTCCCACCCCTCAACTGAGGAGCAGTGTTGGCGCTCTAGTCTGAAAGAGTTTTAAATGTAATTTGCCAGAGAGTAAGAGCTTGGGCACCCATTGTAGATGAAGGCTTGCATGGGAAATGAAGGAATATTAAAAGGCTTGTGCACAGCAGCTGCGCGAGGCTTTCAGCACCAGATGACAGTAGCTTTTGCCTCGTCTAATCGGAGCTGGATTCTAATAAGACCTCTGGTTAATAAGCAGGCTGCTTTGCATATGGGGCCGTTGCAATACTGCTGGGCTGTGCACCAAGCACTCGTGCATTTTGCAAAGCTTAGGACAATTCTCTTGTATTCTGTTATGAAAGAGAAAAACCTCTACATGGTTGGCAGAAGGGCAGATTAATCTGATGAACAGCAGGGCCCAAATTCTGTGCTCTTTTGAAATCTAAGCAGGGAGTAATGAACCCGAAGTAATTGCTTAAAACTCCTGAAAATATGATCGTACCACTTTAGTCAATTGAACGCTGTAGGGTTACCCAAATATGCTTCTACAGTAGATGGGTATATATTGTTTTATACATGAATATGTGCTAGGCTGACTTCTCTGCATTTGTAGTAGACCTTTTATATAGGTTTGGCCCATATATTAGAAGACAGCATTTTTCTCAGAGAAGCTGTCTTGTTTTTTATATTCATTTATTTAACAGAATAGCAGAATGAGAGAGAAAACCAACCAGTGAAATATACAGGTATTTGAAAATACATGAAAGAATGATATTAAAGTATTTACTTTATCATATGCTGCTGCTTCTAATATTAGAAGCTTTGTTGTTAAGCATGCAATGCATAGCTGTCAGCCCTATTAGACAGGCCAGACCAGGAAACTAACTCCACAAAAAGGCTAAAACTACTTGAGATTGGCTCTAATAACAGAATCTTGCAATTGTGCTGAACCTCCTTATCTCCCGCCTTCTTATATTCTACCATAGTGTTTTTCAAAGATTTGTGGACTTCGGTTCCCAGAATTCCTCAGCCAGCCTGCTGTAGTGAATGGCAGCATTTGTTCGAGCCACTTCCAAATGTTATCTCATTGTCCGAAATTAAGAAAAGTGTTTCAATTCCTTTTCCCTGTAAAACAGCAGATATAAGTAGAATTATACATTTATCTCTTATTCTATGATTATAATATCTCTCTCTTCTTTCGATAAATTATCCTGTCTAATCATCAAAACCCTAACTCATAACTTCATTTTTTCATTTTTATGCAAAAAGTCCATGAGGAGTTTCCAAACAGCAATAAATAAAAATTGACATTTTTCTGATCAAAAAAGTCAATGTGTCTCAGCAAGTTTCATCATCTTCATCAACCATTACTCCATTGTAGCTATTGCCTGATCTTTCCATCTTTGTGAACATAATAATTTCGCTTCATCATCACGTACAAAAAAACATTTCTATGATTTTTTCCCAATTGTTTGTCCATCAGTCCCAAAAGAAAAGCATCTGATTTTAATTGCATATTCATTTTTAAAATTCTCTGAAATGTGTGTATTTGAATCCAGAATTTTCGAACTTTTTCAGGTATCCATCAAATATGATAAAATGTCCCATATTGTTGGCCTGCTTTTCTAGATCTGTGTATGAATAATGAATAGGTCCAGGGCTGCACTTAGAAATATTGTTCACCCAATGGAACTAACCAATGACTATATCATAATATTTTTATTTGAAATAGTATTTTTATTATGCTTATAAATATGTGAGCTTTTAGAGTGTTTTTAACCAATTTTTAAAAGTTATTACTTATTTGTAATTAATATTTGCTTACTGTAAGGACCATCATATGTGTATGTATTGCTTCACTTATCTTTTTGCTTTTCCTCAGTGTCTATCAGGAATACCCAGCCAATGGCCTTCCTACAGAGGCCATTCTACAAACTGCCACCACTCTTACAATCTTAGAGTGTCTATACATGTATAAAGTGTTTGGAACATTCAGCATGATTATGAAAGTAGTTATATCCTATGAATACCAATGTCCACCCCACAACCCTTATTTTTTTATTCTGAATCTTTTATACAGTAATTCTGCTGTGTTGTCTCAGATAATATAGGCTTTCACTCCATTTGTCTGTGTATGATACACATATGATGATGATCATTCCATATATTTATATATTTACACATATGATATATATTTACAGATATGATGAGTTGCAAAAATGAGTTGCAAAAATGAGCAAAAGATTTTAAGGCTCTTGCTTTACTTCTGCTGGTGTGCTGCCAGGTTTAATACAAGCCATTATGTACATTTAATACATTCTCATTATGAAGTCACCCATGGTGAAGAGGCAATACTTACTCATGGAGGAAGACAGTAGTACTGCTCCAGCAGTTATATTAACACTGGGGTTGCAGCCATACCTTTGCAGCAGGAAGCAAAGCTCAAAAAGGGAGTGAGAAGTAGTAAGCCATTAAATACATAAGGACAGAAAAGCAAATACAGCTAACTCTTCTTTCCACTCATTATACCATTATATCATCCATACATTTCTATCTTTGCAAACTATCCTTCTGTTGTGTTTCTTACATTCTCATTTTTTTCTTTTAAGCACTCAATCCATTCATTCAATTAATCCATTTAATTCCCCTCAATCCATTGATTCTTCCTATTTATTTCTTTGTGTCTTGCCATTATTATTTATAACTCAAGGCAGCATATCCAACATCTTCCTCCTCCTATTTTCACCTCAACAATAATCCTGTGAGTTGGGCTGAGAGAGAGTGTCTGTCCCAAAGTCATCTAGCTGGTTTTCATGGCTAAGGTGGGACTAGAACTCATGATCTTCCACTTTCTAGTGCAATGCCTTAAACAAAAACCACTAGACCAGAGGTGGAGAACTATGACCTTTTTACAATCTGTGAATTTCAACTCCCAGAATTCCTGAGGCAGTGTGGCTGGCTCAGGAATTCTGGGAGTTGAAGTCCATAAGTCATAAAAAGGCCATAGTTCCCTACCCCTGCACTAGACCAAACTACAGTACAGAGGTTTCTGAAGTGTCGTCTCAACCCAATGGGATTGGCCTACCTCACTTGCTCCAGCAGAAGAGGCCTACTTTAGATTTCAGCTGGCAGGATCTAGAAGAAACTTTCTTGCTGCTCCCCTCCTCGGTCCTTTGTAATATTCTCCCCCTTGAAATGAGGTCAGCCCCACATTCCTGCTCTTATGAAAGAGCATCCTATGCTGATTATGGTGTAGGAAGTTAGCACCCACCCCTCTCCTAGAAAAATGAAATATTCTAGGAAATATTAAAAAGGCAGAATATTATACCACCCTGGATGAGAAATGGAGAAACTTGTTTTTTAGGCAGGAAGCAGACTCAGTCTTAATAGCTCCCACACGCTCAATAGCCCACAGCAGATGTCAGCACTTAAGATATAAAGAGATAGCTAGGTCTATTCATAAGCAAATGCCCTCCACCCAAAATCCAACAAAGGTAGGATTAGTCCTCAGCCATAATAGGAATTTCCCCAACCCTCTTCATTACATCATCACCCAGCAAGATTCAACCAGGCTTGGACTCAAAAGACAACCTACAAAGTTACCCCTCCATGGCCCCATGGGAGTCTGACAAACAATCAGAATACAAGCTCAAATTCAAAGCCCAACAGAGGGTATAAATCTATCTCCCTCTCTCACTCATGTGCTTTTTTGTCCAGGACCTCAAAACCATGTGGTCCTGTCCACCATTAAACCATCATTTCAAACAGTCTCCATGTTTCCAGTGTCTTTCTTCCCACTTGGAACTGAACCCAGATGGACATTTCTTCCAAGAATGGCTAATAGGGTAAAGAGAAGATCCCCACCAAGATCTCTTGGTTTTTAGTATTTTGTTTAATCTTAATTTTAATTATTTTGTATCTTTTCCGCACAGAGTCACTGCAACACTGAGATGGATGGAATATGGGCACGCACACACACTCTGTTTTATAATTTGAGTCTGATTCATTTTTTTCTGTTTAACCAGGTTTTTTATTTAGTCCCATTCATTCATACCCACACCCATTTGTTCTCGACTATATCTTTTTCGTTTGTTTGTTTGTTGTACTTCATTGATTTATTCAGTTCCTCATTTCTACTGAATTCAATTTGCTTTTACCCAACTCTTACAACCATATAGCTAGTAGGGAGAAACACACTCTTATACAAATCTATTTTCAAACACTCTTTCCTTACAACAGACCACATACTATTTCCCTATCTTTCTATCAGGATCTGCATGTCTTAATATTTTTCACTGACCTCATTTTCAGTAAACACACCTAGTAACATACTCATCTAGATGCATTTTTTTAAACCACAGCCTCTTTCACTTCATCATTCCATGGTGCATCCTACTAACATAATTCCATGCACTTCTGTGATTATCACATAATGATTTTCATTTTGTTCCAAGCAGTTTCCATATCCTCTTTCCTTACATCAATTTCCTATTAATTCTGATGGGAAATTAATCCTTCTTTTAATATCTCTAATACAAGAGCTGTTTTTCTTCTTCACCTCTTTCCTTTTCCTCCATTTCCATTTTCCCATCAACTTAGACTCTTGACAGCCACAATGCTCACACAATTCTATGCAAATCAGAATCTGTAAACTATAGACACCCTTTGCAAATCTGTGTCCCCATTCTACCAACATGGAGGTACTTGCTGTGCACTGACACACACTTGGGATATAATTATGCCGAGTCTCTTTCCAAAATGAAGTGCACAGAACAGGCTCCTTTAGGTTTAATTTGCTTTGTTATTTGCATCTACTTTCTGCCAATGAATTTGAAATATTTCAATTTTAAATGGAGGATAGCTGTGTGAATTGCCAGTAAAAGAAATACATTCTGTTTGAGGTAATTTAAAATGATTTACATTAAGTGAAAAAGAAAGGTGCTTTCTATCTTCCTTATCCCACCCACCAACTCTTTCTTTAGGTCAAATTTTTTTGACATTGTTACAATATAAATACAAAGTTTAGTGCTATTAATAATATTTTTATCCCAATAGGATTTTTTTTCTGGAAACTGTCACATCATTTAATTTCTGCAGAAGAAATCATTTGTCTTCGGTTACTATTAAGTTTTTTAAAAGTTTCTGAATGTTGTTTAAAAAATGAGGCACTCCTGAAGAGTTTTCTACTTTTAATTTTTATTTTTTGGGGGAAATACTTAGGTGAAATATATATTTAGTTAGATAGATATTTAGATAGATAGATGGATGGATGGATGGATGGATGGATGGATGGATGGATGGATGGATAGATAGATAGATAGATAGATAGATAGATAGATAGATAGATAGATCAACAATTGTCAGAATATTTAGTTATCTTTATAAAAGATAACTTCCCTTCTTATTGGAAGAATCTAGAGCTAGTTGACCTATTCAAGGGTCTCCACAAAAAATAAAAGCCTTAATAGTTCATTCATTTCAGTATTCATGTTGCAACATAAGCTTTTAAAAGGTTACAGATTTTGTTTGAATACCATTGTATGTGATTCAAACATCTACACCTGCAAGATGTGTGGAGTTGTTATAAGGGGAATAATTTGCAGCACAAAATCAATAAATGCCTAATTATCCACATTTAAATAGGCAATTATTCATATTCTACCTAGATAAAATTCATCTGATTAAAACCTAGCAAAATGTCCCTCAAGCTACTACATGTTGTTCTGTTTTGTTCCAAAGAAGAGACAATTTATTTTAATGTAGAGGTACAAGTTAATAAGCTATCATTACAAGCATCACTTTACCTGTTTTGTGACCCATTCCCTGGTGTGGTATTAACAAGTGGAATTTAGAAGTTTGATTCTTAGACTGCAATCAGGAGACGGGGCATTAAGATTTAATCTTGACATTGAAGGCATACTATTGAGTGAACTTAGTCTATTAAAAAATCAGAAGCACTAAAGTTGCTTACTAACAGGTTTTTCTGCACACATTGAGCTCTTTATTCAAAATGCATTCTGATTTCCTTATATGGATAAAAAAGTCTGTTAATTTAAAAGATTTTGAGATTAAGGATAATTAGGAGCATTCAAAGATATACAAAGAGAAAGAAACATGCATTTTGAAATATGGATGAGCCATCTTACTTGCATTTCAAAATGAAGTGGCCATTTTAGTTGCTGTAAATCAAAGCAAACTTTTTTAATAGGAGGAATTACCAGGTGTCTAATGTAGGCCAGAATTGAGAAAGCTGTGGATCTTAGTTTTTTTAGAGAAGATATGGGGGTATAGCTCTATAGCACTTTCCTAATTGGTACTTTGTGACATGTAGGATTTTTGATGTCATTATCTCCAACTATAACTTCTACCTGTTGCAAATAACTGGAATGACAAGTTGAAGAAGGTGGCTCCAGGGAGTGAAGACCTTCCTAGTGTTATTTCACACTCTTGTCTTCTTTTCTTTGCAGTCTAATTGCGAGTATCGAACATTTTCCTGTTTAAAATTTGAAGAGGAAAACGGTAGAAAGGGGAATAGACTGGGGATAGCCACATGACCTGCTTGTTTAGGCCTGAAGCAGAGGTGGTATTCAGCAGGTTCTGACCAGTTCTGGAGGACCGGTAGCAGAAATTTTGAGTAGTTTGGAGAACCGGCAAACACCACCTCTGATTGGCCCGGCCTCCATCTATTCTCTGCCTCCCAAGTCCCAGCTGATCAGGAGGAAATGGGAATTTTGCAGTAACCTTTCCCTGAAGTGGGGAGGGAATGGAGATTTTACAGTATCCTTCCCCTGCCACACCCACCAAGACATGCCCACCAAATCATGCCCACCAAATCATGCCCACCAAACCATGCCCACCAAACCGGTAATAAATTTTTTTGAATCCCACCACTGGCCTGAAGATGACTCACTAGACTTTACCTGAGGGTCTAAGCCTATGATGTTATTCCTGGCCCATCAGGGACACTTTCTGCATGGCTCTCCTTATTGGACTTACTGCAGTCTTTTCCATTTCTGGCGGCAGAAGCCACGCTAAGTGGTCAATCTGCATTGAATTGTTCTAAGGTACATTTAGGGCCAAGGTACGCTCTGGCTCCTCCTTGCCATCTAAAGCTACTGCAGTCATAGCTACCTTCTGGTTCCTGGCTACTGTTTTTTCAAAGCCACTTGCCGTTTGGCCACAATAGAATCATGAGGGCAGCATTGCATAAAAATTCTATGGCTTCTGCTTCTCTTTCCAACCCTTGAGCAGTAATAAAAAGAGGGAGAGGAGGAGGGAAGCTGGTCTGTTGGGTGCCATTCTCCCAACAATAAAAAGAACCATGGAAAAGAGTCGGTGGTAGTAAATCTCCTGCAGGCAATTTCTTGATATTCATGGAATGAGGTTAGTGGCAGCAGAGGAACTGTTCTCCCTCATCTCATTCCCACTGTAGATTAGCCTTACCTCAGGAGTCAGCCTGCAGAAGCACTTTCCCTGTGGTACAGCTGGCTGCCAGGCCCCCAACAGTTTGGTTGCAGGAGTACCTAGGTGGGGGTAAGTTATTCTACATGTCTCTAACCTTTTTCTGGAAGATTACCAGGCAAGTGTCATCTTAATATGTGTAGTCACCTTCTAAAAAATCACTGGGTAAGAGCAACCTGTCATGGAATAGGGATGGGAAGCCAGTATAGCTTTTCACTGTCCCCCGCATGGATAACAACACCTCACTGCTGGTTGTGGGAGAGTTTGGTGGGATTTCAGCGCTGTACAAAGAATAGTTGGTGTCTTTTTCTTTCATTGCTTGTGGATAAAGAAAACACGACCCCCCGTGCTTCACTTTACTATCTCAATAATTTTTAATTCAGCTTTTATCCACACTGTCTAGTTTCCTGCCTCACCTGACCTTTTATATTAAAAAAAAAGTATTTTAAAAGTAAAGATTGGTATGTTGCACAGCAAAATGTCAGTCTCCTGGCTCTGGGATCCCCTTGTGATGCCTTAGGTTCTTTTGCAATTGCTTCCAACTGTTAAGCATTCTGCTGCTTAGTTTAAAATATGCACCTTTGGCAAGAAGGTGTTCCACATTATACAGGGAGCAGAGAGCGAAATGGAGTAGCATCTTGTAACTCTTAGCTATGCATCAATTTTTCAATTCCACTATGTTCTGATATTTGTCTTATAAATGCAAAGTTTGAGAGAAAATATATTTCAAAATGCATTAATAGAAAATCATGCAGAAATACATATACCAAGATAAAATAGTTTAAATTACATTACACTATTTACTTAAAGGCATTTATGTATGTGTTACAATAGTGAGGCAATGCTTAAGTAATAAGTCCACATCTAAAATCACTCATAGATAGAACCAGGAGTGAGGGAGGCATTCTAGATCATGTTCAGAGCTTTCATACTGAATTAGATCTACAGTGCTAAAGCAGTTCTCTGCTGGCAGAGAAGATCTAAAGAAATCAACATTGCAGAATATCCACAGAGCTTTGAGTGAAAACATGCTCTGCAAGGCCAACAAGTTAACATTACGAGGGGGAGAAACTTCAGAGTCCAAAGGCTTCATGAGGCAGTCAATATGGAAGTCCATCAAAGATTGAGCTGCCTTACTCTGAAGTGCAGTTTGTGTCCCGAACCATATGATTTACTAGATTATATAATTTAATTATCTTTGGCCTTTGATGTAGAAACCACAAACAGGCTGCAGTTCCTCAAATAGCTTTTTTCAAGCTATAAAAGAAGCAGGTGGTATATTACTGAGGCTGAAATTACATTTGATGCTAACTCACCAGTTTGTACTGATTTCCTGCATGGATTTTTTTCATGTCTTTACTTCTCCCTCCTCCTCTTTTTTCCCCATTTGACAAACCACAGGTCTGTAATGAGTTTCAGATTTTTTATATAGATTTGTATACATTTAAAACATGCACACTCACAAAGTAAGACACATTTTGCCTCCGGGAGTTGCTTGGAATTCTATGCACTATATCATGGATGCTTCTGGTGATTGTCCAAGATGATTGTGTTAAACTATTGACAACCATCAGGCAATTGTCTACATCCACCCATATATTTTCTTCCTTTTCTTTTGTTCTCTCACAACCGATATGTGAGGATTTATCAAACAGAGATATAAAAGAATACCTGCAGTATTGGGAGCCATTCAATGCATTTGTCAGTGGCCTTTATTCACAGCTTCAATCTGTATTAATCAGCAGCCAATTCTGCTGTAATCTAATATGTAATGACTCAGATGTATGGCTTTTTGATTTCAAAGATTATCTACCCTTCCTTGAGTTGGTATGAGATTTACTGCCTCATGGTTTTAATCTCTCTCCTACTTCTATTGAATTGTTTGAAATCTCTGTTGAATGGTGCTGGTCCTGTTAATGCATTTGCATCAGGATTCAGTGTTCTCACGTGGCTTTCCTTCCTTCCTCTTCTTCTCACCACCATCCAATGGGAGAAACATCCACCAGTCATGATATTCCAGCAGGAATAGGATGGTTCATCAGATCTAGCTTCCTTCTTGGTCCCTCTTCCTAATTCTTAAATAATTCCTCCTAACATCAGTTGAATAAAGTCAGAAAGGGAACTGGGTCACAAGCAGCACTTTTAATTAAGATTTCTCTTCCCTTCCACTTCCTTCTGAGGTAAACAGCAAATCCAGACTTCTGTGCTCAGTTTGGGAGGCAACAGGGGATGTCCCCTCATTGTTTCTCTGTTGCAGCTGATGTTGATATATCATTGTGATATCTGTTCTGACCTAGGCTTCCTGAGACAGTAAAAAGCACACAATTAGTCCCAAAAACCCTCTTTTTATTTCAACGGCTGTGAATTATGTTCATTCACAGCTCGTAATGAGTCACAAATAGTTTGTAAAGAGTCCGACAGAAGTCTGCCACAGTCTTTCGGGATAAGGCTGATAAGAACCAACTTTTATCTCCCTTGACATGCTGCCAAAGACCTAATTGACAATTAGGTTTGTAAGGCCACATGGAGCACATAGTCAAAACGGAGCTTTAGAATTTAAACCGACCAGAAACAACAAAGTTGCTTCCTGCAAAGGCTCACATACCTTTGCTCCTCCTTTATGTTTTATGGGAGGGACCAATCATCTCCAAGCCCTACTCCCAAGTTGTCCCTTTTGTCTTAACTGTTCTTGCCTTCTGGCAGCTCTGCGCATGCGCGCACTGGAAACAGGCTCCCCCTGTTCCTCTGCCTCGCTATGTCCGACTCTGGAGGCTCCGGAGGCAGCACATAACTCCCAGATAGCCCTGGACCCCTCTCTGCCTCTGACACAGAGCCCTTGTTTGAGCTTTTCCCAGACTCCAGGACTGGCCAATGTTCCTCCCCAACCTCCTCACTGTCCAACTCTGTTGCCAGCTCCACAGGCTGCCAGCGGACCACAACAATACCATTTTATTGCTGCACCATCCCAATGTTCACCTATTTCAGCCTTGCACTGAAGCAGTAAAAGACGTGGTGCTTAAACACTGCACATTGCTGAAATATTCAGTTCTGCAAAATGCTGGTAGAGACAAAGAGACTGACTGGATACCAGAATAATGGAAGTAGAGAGGGCATCCCCAGATCAGAGAGAAACAGCCCCACAAATGCCGTTCTGATCCCACTTGCTACAGGTCATCTCAAACATAATGAATGGCAGGGTTTACACACTTGGTGGCTGGCTGGTTTGGCAGGCTGGAAAAACACTGCTTTAAAAGCAGTATACTCAGGGACAACTAAAGCCTGTCTCATTCATGGGCTGGGCCTGAGATGATGACAGTATTCTGGAAAATTGGCAGAAAAACGGTTTCCGGGATATTTTTATGTTGTGGTTAGGTGGAAGTGGGAAAAGGTTATGTGGGAAATGGACTGCTGGATTGTCTATGTTTAATTGCAGTGGGCAGGGAATATTTGTGTGGAAAAATCTATCATCCAATCTCTCCAAAGATTCCACACACACACACACACCCCCGTGGCTTTTGTTTTTCTCTCTTTGATTAAAAGTTGCATTTTTAAAACATTCATTTCAAATTCATTTTAGCTTCCTTTACTTTTGCAAAATGGTGGAGAATGCTAGTGTTAATCTTTCTTCCCCTCGTCTCCATTCTTTCCAATTCTCTGACCATCCCTGCTTCTTATTCTGGAAAGCTCCACAAAAGACATTTCCTTGTGGCGGTTCTTCCTGTCACTCAACTGAAGCATGGGAAGCTGGAAAGCTAAAACTATTGGATGATTTCATTTTAATTAAGAATAAGCACATTTGCACTGCAAAATCAAATTATATTTTATAACCAGAAATAACAAGTGGACATATTTAACCATATTTATGCTTATTCCATCTTTCTTAATCTCAATGCTGTTCAAATCATACCACAGGACAAAAGAGGTCCCATTTCAAGTGCCAAATTAGACCCCAAATTATATTACAAGGTACACTAAGTCCCATTGCCTATGCTAGGAAATCTCTTTCACCCATGAAACAGAAGAAGTCTCAAATGGAATGAGACTTCCTGTTGGGTGAGCATGTTCTCAGTTTCCTTGTGGAAATTTGTTTCCTTTCATAAGTGTAACTAATCAAAGCCACTTGAACAAATCTTGAATTTGTCTTTCCCACCACTTCTGCACATTGGGCACTGGGTGCTCAAACTGCAAGAATATGTCTGTAAAGTAATTTACTACATAAAAATCTGATCCCCAGTTTCTAATTCATTCCAGGTCATGGCACTTCAATGTTTGTTGAAGATGCAACTTTTATTCCTTTATTCTGGGAGGGAGGAGGGGGGGGAAATACTTTAATTTTTAAAAAAGTTCTACCTGGTTTTGAAAGCATTTTTTTCCATAGTAAGTAAAGGTTTTAATCAGTCTACTGTTTCAACTATATTGGTAAAATAAGATGTAGAGTCTATCAAAATGCATGAAAAGTATTGGTTTAGTTGTGGGTATGGTTCCTTCTCAGAAAAAAAACAGTCAATCAGCTTCTGAGGTTAGCCTGCAACCAATGAAATGATCTAGCTTAAATGGACATAAACACTTGAAGCGACATAGTCGCTTTGGAAGTAGAGCAGAAAACCACTTCCCAAGATTGCTTTAAAATTGGGAATTAATAGACGATGATGTCTGTTTCAACCAGAAATGATTGCCTGCATGTTTTGGTAATGGGCAACTGGGCAGTGTGGATAAATTATTGAAAAAATCTTCAGGAAGTTTGTTTGTTTGTTTGTTTGTTTGTTTGTTTGTTTGTTTGTTTGTTTTTGTCACCTTTCAGAACCATCCATATCCCTCACAAAGGGACTCTGAGTGGTATATAATAAAACAGTTAAAGTTTAAACAGTTAAAGGTACAATGAAAACCCAACTATGTTTGTTTTTCTTTTCATATTCTTTGTTTTTAAATATTCAATGAGTTTATTTGATTATTCTTCCCTCTTCATAGATTCCCTGCCCCTGCCTCCCTACCCCATTGGTATTGATAAATTTATGCCACTAGTAAAATGATGCTGATCTTGCAGGGGGAATATATTTTGTTTGGTAATAAAACACACCCATCAGACTATCTTCTTTTTCCTTTTGATCTTTTTTTATGACTACCCCAAGAGGAATGTACTTGAATTCTTATCCCAGTTTAATGTGTTGCTGTAATCAGCCTTACACTCCATCATAACTTGAAAGTTTTCAGTGAAGTAATACCTCTTGCAAGTCTTGATTTATGTTTAATAACATTCTTATCATGAAAATAGTCAAAACTTTATTATTTGTGTACACTTTCCTTTAAATCATGTTTATTAATGATGCCTGGTGATGAAACATAGCATTTAACACCTCTTCTTTCTTTTCCTTCTAGTCCTACATTTTATATTTTTCAGTATTTTAGAGTTTGTAATTTCCTAATCTGTTGCCAGCCATGACAGAATGTACAGTAAATGTTTTCAATCTCATCATGAAAGCTTTAGGTTTCATAAAAAAAAAAAAAGAAATATAATAAATGCCGGTTTAGTAATATATGAACATCTTGAACTGCATGCTGTGATTTGAACCCCAAAGTGCAGATAAGCAAGTTATATCTGTGTTGTTGAATTATAGGATTTCTGGATCAGTTTTGTGAATGTTAATTCTGAGTAAGGAAACCTCTCCCCCCCCGCCCCCCATTCATACTGCTATATCTGCATGTAGTGTTGAAATTTAATATGTAATTGAATGTAAGTTAGGGATCAACATGAATTCTGTCCAGGATTCTTTTTTCCATTCAGAGAATCTGGTCATGATGGATGCTAGTGAAATGAATTATCAATAGCTTTCCATTTCTCCAAGGAAAGATGTCTAGAGGGATTTTACATCCAGGGTTTTATTTACTATATAAGCCTAACGTCTGACAATTCCTCTCCTTTTTTAACATTTAAACAATTTGCATACCATTAGCAATTTGAATACTATCCAGATTTGTTTTGAAAAATATACGTTCTTTCTTTGAGCATCTCGGAATGGAGTGAAACCATAAAGGTTCCACCAATCTTTTTAGTTATGCCCCTGCACACTTGTTTCGCTTCAAGCATCTGATTTTGGTCTTATTTAAGACATGAATTTCCCTTTTATTGAATGCAAATGTGATTTCCAGAATAAGGACGTGGGACTCCAAATATGATTTTCCCAAATAATGTTGTGAGTTTGTATTTATGACATAATTATCAATTTCATATTGGGAGACATGATCATATTGACCAAGATCTTGGACTGAATAATAGTACTGCTTGCAAATTGTTTTCTTTCCTACCACTTCTTCCCGCATACCCATTTCCTACTGATATCCTCAGAAGTTGTTCCTGAAATGTAAATAATGTGTTATGCAGGAACTGAACCTGGCTGTAATAAGCCTCCATTTAGGCTTCTTTTTGTCCTTGGAATCTTTGGATCAGGTGTGAAATCCAGCAGGTTCTGACAGGTTCTGGAGAACCGATAGCAGAAATTTTGAGTAGTTCAGAGAACTGGCAAATGCCACCTCTGGCTGACCCCAGAGTGGGGTGGGAATGGAGATTTTGCAATATCCTTCCCCCAGGAGTGGGGAGGGAATGGGGATTTTGCACTATCCTTCCCCTGCCACACCCACCAAGTCACACCACACCCACCAAGCCACGCCCACAGAACCAGTAGTAAAAAAATTTGGATTTCACCACTGCTTTTGATTTTATAAAGGAGAATGTTACTGTATTAAAATGTGTTAACATCAGAAACAATGACTTGCATTTACAAATGATTAAATCAAAACACATTCTGTCAGGTTTTATCTATCATATGAACTAGAGGGGATTGAAATGATAGGCCACTCAAAGCTAATTTTATAGACCATAACTGTCAGTAAAAATGCTGAATAATTTAAAATTGATCTTTCGCAGAAAGATTCTGCAAGTATGGAAGAACATGATCCTCTAAAGCAATCACATAGTAATCACTACTTAATTTTTTCAAAATAAATATCTCAGACCTAATACTTGTCGGGTGCTATTATTCTTTCTCTGGAGCAAGGAAAATAATATTTAATTTCCTCTTGATAGTTCAGCTCTATATTTATAGTGGATTATAAACAGACAAGATAAATATCCTCTATTATGAAAACTACTAATATCACATATTGAAAATAAACCTCCATTCCTGCAGAGGGTTTAGCTGTTGGCAGGAGAGAAAAGATATTTTTCTCCTCTAGACTGCCAGACCCTGCAAGGAGCTCTATTTTTGACTTCAGACTTTCTAGGACTGCTGAAAATAAAATAAAGTAGGCTTTTATGCTGAGGCTGGAAATGTTACTGTTTATTCTGCTGCCCTTTTATTCTGGACTTCTCTAAACTTCAGCCCTGAAAGGACCACTTAGAATTTCTGATGTCCTTGAAAAAATAGAACTTGTTTTGAATAAGTGACATTTGTTCAGATCAGTTAGATTTTGTCTCAAGGATTTTGTTCTTAGTTTCCACCACCCCTCAGGGATGGGTTTTACTTGCCTTTGCTACTGGGTTGTGCGCACGCCCCGTCTGCACATGTGCAGAAGCTTATGTGCATGCACAGATCATATTTGATGACGTCTGGGCTGGTGGGTGGAGCCTCCCACTACCGCTGCTACCAATTCGCCCTAATCAGGGCAAACCGGTAGCAACCCACCACTGCCCCCCCTGTATTAAACACCTTATTATTTAGGATTACAGCCAAATATCTTTCATTTACATACATGAGCCACGGTGACGCAGTGATTAGAGTGCAGTACTGCAGGCTACTTCTGCTGATCACCGGCTGCCAGCAGTTTGGCAGATCAAATCTCACCAGGCTCAAGATTGACTCAGCCTTCCATCCTTCCGAGGTCAGTAAAATGAGGGCCCAGATTGTTGGGGGCAATATGCTGGCTCTGTAAACCACTTAAAGAGGGCTGTAAAAGACTATGAAAGCGGTATATAAGTCTAAGTGCTATTGCTTTTTAATTCGAAGTTACAAACACATAGAAAAAAGTGACTTATGACTATTTCTTCTAGTGATGACCATTATAGCATCTCTGTGGTCACGGGATCAAAATTCGGGCACTTGGCAACTGGCATATATTTATGACAGTTGCAGTGTCCTGGGATCATATGATCCCCTTTTGCGACCTTCTGACAAGCAAAGTCAATGGGAAAGGAAGATTCACTTAACAACCATGTTACAAACTGAACAACTGCAGTGATTCACTTAAGAACTAGCAAGAAAGATTGTAAAATGGGGCAAAACTCACGTAACAACTGTCTTGCTTAGCTCATTTATGATTGTAAGTCGAGGTCTACTGTAGAAGGTTGATCTCTCCCTGGATTTCAATATTGATTGGGTTTTCAGATGTACAAAGAGCAGTGTGTTTTCCTGGGGTCTGTTTTAAAATTGCTTAAAATAATTGGAATTTGAGTTGCGTGGTTTTTAGATGGTTTATTGAACACCAAGTGCAGTCTATTTTGATAGACACCAAGCATATTTACAATAATTAAACCAGGAATGAGGAACGGAGTACTGAAGTACATATCTCGGCAAATATATTATATGGGTCACAGTGGGGGATTCTGGGAACTATAGTCCAATGATATTTGCACTCTCCAAGTTTCCTTTATCAGGAATTTCTAATCCTGTCAACTTTAAGACACATGGATTTCAACTCCAGAATTTCCCAGCCAGACATGCTGCCTGGGGAATTCTGGGGATTGAAATCCACACGTCCTAAAGTTGCCAAGATTGGTAACCCTTGTCCTATGTAATAAACCATGATTACTCATGCTGCAGGTTTCATGAGTAACAGGACCTAAATAAGTAAATTAAGGTAGAAAGCGAACAGCTCTCATATTCAGTTATGCCACAGATTTTAGCTCATGCAGTAATCTATAGTGCACTTCCCTAATTCCTGTATGAGCAGGAAGATAGCAGAAAGTGCACAAAGGCTTAGTGGAGAACTGAATATTAAAAAGACATATATTAGCGGTGGAAAGAGGAGCAGATCACCACAGAAGAGCATGACAGCTTGCCTGGATTTGTAGAGATGTTGCTGAGTTTTCATTACAGTAAAAAAAAAAAAAAGAAAAAAAAGCTGCCAATGCAGCCATCTTATATTGTCTAGTATCAAAGCCAGCTCTGTGAATGGCACAGATTGCAAATTATCAAGTTGAACCTGTAAGCCTGACAGATGTGCTTTGGTTGATGATACCTTACCCCTTACATTACTTTCAGATTATCCACCGCGCATCCTGCTGAAAGTGATTGGAAAGGTGTCTTTTATTCATTTCACACTGAAACCAAATGCCAGAAAATGTTGCTCTGCTGGATATAAATAATTCTCAACAATTAGCTCTGACTGTATAACAGCAAATGCCAAGTTTCTTTAGTTGATAATCAATATGCTTTGGCTTTCGGGCCAACATTGAAAAACAAAAACAAGCAAAAGACACAAGTTGTGTTGGGCAGCAGTTGTAAAGTATTGTTGTGAATATAAAGTATCAGTAAAGATAATTTGCCTCTTAAAATAACTGCCATGCAGAAACTATGGTAATCCCACACTCATCCTTTTTTGAAGGAAGAGTAGCATTTACAAGTAATAAATGAATATACTAAGTACACCTCTTTCCTCTTTCCCTCTTGAAAAGAATCAAGGACTCATTGTTTAAAAAATTTCTTGTGTGATAAACCAATTTGGAATTTGCACAGGAAGAAGAATTCAAACAATTTGATGGTGGAGAACCATGACCCCTGCAGCTCCATTATCATTGCATTGATGGAGAAAAAAGCACCCGTGTTTGTGCATGGAGAAAAGGGAATATCTTTTTTCAAGGTGGTGGGGGGGAGGATTTTCTGTCCACAGATTAGGTTTGGTCAACAAGGATCTCTTGCTCTTGTTGGCCAAAGCTAACCTATGGGCAGAAAATTCCTCATCAGTAACAAGCATTGGGGGACGCAGTGGCTCAGTGGCTAAGACGCTGAGCTTGTAAGTCGAAATGTCGGCAGTTCAGCAGTTCAAATTCGTAGCGCCGCGTAACGGGGTGAGCTCCCATTACTTGTCCCAGCTTCTGCCAACCTAGCAGTTCAAAAGCACGTAAAAAATGCAAGTGGAAAAATAGGGACCACCTTTGGTGGGAAGGTAACAGTGTTCCAGGCGCCTTTGGCATTTAGTCATGCCAGCCACATGAGCATGGAGACATCTTCGGACAGCACTGGCTCTTCGGCTTTGTAACGGAGATGAGCACCGCCCCCTAGAGTTGGGAACTACTAGCATATATGTGCGAGGGGAACCTTTACCTTAACAAGCATTAAATTATTGAAGTACTAGGCTACATCAACAGAGGAATAGCATCATGATCACAAGAAGTGATAGTACCTTTTTATACCGTACCAGGGAAACCACACTTGCAATACTGCATCCAGTTTTGGGTTGCCACAATACAAAAAAGATGTTGAGAAAAAGTAGAAAAAGTGCACAGAAAAAGCAACAAAAGTGATTAGTGGACTGGAGGCTAAATAGTATGTTAAATGGGAACTTGGGGGAACTAGGTATGCCTAGTCTAACAAAGGAAGGGCGGGGGTGATACGATAGCAACCTTCCAGTACTTGAGGGGCTGTCACACCGAAGAGGGTGTTGATCTATTCTCCAAAGGTGCTAAGGGCAGAACAAGAAGTAACTGATGAAAGACTTTCAAAGAGAGATCCGACCTAGAATTAAGGAGAAATTTCCTGACAGAACAATTAATCAGTGGAATGGCTTGCCTTTCTAATCATATGAAGGCACTTATCATAGGAGGCTTTCAAGAAGAGATTGGACAGTCATTCATCCAGAATGGTATAATTCTGCTTGAGGGGTGGTGGTGTGGTTTGGACTAGAAGACCTCCAAGGTCTTTTCAATCTTGTTATTCTATGTTCTATTTTCTTTTTCTGAATACCAACTGAGGCTCCCCAAATCATGCTTATCTTCTCACATCTTGGAAAACAAATTTACCTAGACTTGAAAAATATTAAGCATTTCAAAATGCTTTACAGATAGTATTTGACTTACCACCACAATTGGGACCAGAATTTTTGTTGCTAAGCAGAATGGCTGTATTGGTATTGCCACAATTTTACAAGCTTTTTTTTTTTTTTTTTTTGCCACAGTTATTAAGCAAATCCAGCTTTCTCCATTGACCTTACTTGTGGGAAGCTGGCTGGGAAAGTTACATGACCTTGGGATCCTGCAACCATAGTAAATAAATGCTAATTGTCAAGCACCCAATTTTTAACCACATGACTGTGGGGATGTTACAATGGTTATATGTGTGAGGACCAGTCATCCCAAAGATACTTTTTTCAAAAGGCAACTGGACTTTGTTTTTCCTTGAAGATTTTTTGAAGCAAAACATCTTCAAAAAAAAACAATGCCTAGTTGCTTTTTGGAAAAGTACCTTTGGGACAACCATGACCTGGATGACTGAAAATTTCCATAGACCAGTCATAAGCCACTTTTTCCAGGGTCATTGTAATTTGAATGATCACTAAACAAATGGTTGTAAGTCAAAGACTACTTGTATTTTTCTATAAATAGAATAGAATAGAATAGAATAGAATAGAATAGAATAGAATAGAATAGAATAGAATAGAATAGAATAGAATAGAATAGAATAGAATTCTTTATTGGCCAAGTATGATTGGACACACAAGGAATTTGTCTTGGGTGCATATGCTTTCAGTGTACATAAAAAGAAAAGATACATTCATCAAGAATCATAAGGTACAACACTTAATGATAGTCATAGGGTACAAATAAGCAATCGAATCATACTAGGAAACAATCAATATAAATCTTAAGGATACCAGCAGCACAGTCATACAATCATAAGTGGGAGGAGATGGGTGATAGGAACGATGAGAAGATTAATAGTAATAGTAATGCAGACTTAGTGAATAGTTTGACAGTGTTGAGGGAATTATTTGTTTAGCAGAGTGATGGCATTCGAGAAAAATGTTACATTTGAATATTTTAAAATGTTGTGGAGCAGTTTTCAGCTCACTTCTAAATGTAACCCACATAAATTTTTCTTGGGAGCAAAATATTCAGACGGGTGGTATCACCTTCCTGTGTCCTCATGAAAAAAAAAAGAGGGGTTCTGTCGTTGTAACCTGATTGGCTGTCCAGTTGATGTGTGAGACATAATGAAATCCAAGATCATGAACAGCTGCTTAAAAGTAGTTTATTTTCCACCCAAGCCTCAAGGTCTGCTTCCAAGACTCAGGGGTCACAGATATGGTGATGAGTAACACTGTGCAGTATTTACAAAGTATCCTGTTACAGCTTCTCTCCATCTAAAACATCTGGGAAGAACTCAGTGGGAGCTGACAAAAGTTGGCTTTTCACCATATTTCCTGAAAATATTTAATGGATCCAAAGAGAAGATGAAAGGCTTGTATCAAATTAGGCTTTTTTTTTTTATCCACACTTTGCTTGCATTCATGTATCAGAAAGTGAAACCCCAGCCAGAGCTCATGGCCAAGAAACAAACTGATATAAATAGCTCATATGTGGCAGATCTGTTCAACAGTACACCTAAAATTATAAATGCCTTCCAGACAAGTAGGACTGAAGAAAAAGTTTTGTAGGAAACAACAGATTCCTGCACAGTGTTGTTTACTGCCAAGTTGCAAAGCAAGATCAGAAAGAGAAAATTGCTAAAGGAAAGCAGCAAGAGAGGCTACTTCTTATTCTCTCCCATAAAATTTTTTGATAGTAAATAAATAAACCGTTTCCACACAAGTGAGGAAGTTGAAAAACCATCCTTTGTTATTTGGTGTAGATAGAGAGGGTAACCGTAAACCATTGATTTTATTTTTATTTATTAGACTTTTATCCTTTATTATTTTACAAGTAAATCAAGGCAGCGGACATACCTAATACTCCTTGTTGCTCCTATTTCCACCCCCCCAAAACAATCCTGTGAGGTAGGTTGGGCTGAGAGAAAAGGATTGGCCCAAAGCAGTGGTGAAATCCATTTTTTTTTTTACTACTGGTTCTGTGGGCATGGCTTGGTGGGCGTAGTGTGGCTTGGTGGGAGTGGCAGGGGAAGGATACTGCAAAATCACCATTCCTTCCCCACTCCTGGGAGAAAGATATTGCAAAATCTCCATTCCCACCCCACTCTGGGGCCAGCCAGAGGTGGCATTTGCCGGTTCTCTGAACTACTCAAAATTTCCGCTACCGGTTCTCCAGAACCTGTCAGGACCTGCTGGATTTCACCCCTGGCCCAAAGTCATCCAACCGGCTTTTATGTCTAAAGTAGAACTAGAAGTCACATTCTCCTGGTTTCTAAGCCACCCATTTATGTGCTGAATCATGGTTGTTTTTCAAAGTGTTTTTATCCAAGTTCACCAGAAAGGAAAGGATTATCCATACTAATTACCTTGTTACTGATACCTTTCCTGTCTCCTGTTGCAGTCCTTTAATGTGTCTCCCGAATCTACTGCAGGAGATTATGAGCATGTGATTAAATGGAAGGAGGAGGAGAATTCAATTCTCTTGTGTAAGCAAAGGTTTAGACATGTGGCATTTACTTTCAGAATCTGAATTATTCTAAAATATTCTAATATAAACACAACACGATTGGCACTTAAAACAACAATATTTGTATATGAAAAAAATCATCTGCAAGTCATTGCCTAGGTAATGGGATGTTTTTCTTGGAAAACTTTAATCTGTTGGAAACATTTTTTTTACATAGAAACAGGGGCTTCAGGTAACTTCAGCAGCCATGCTCTAAGTAGCCATAAATCTGTCACAGATATTGGCAGTGAAAAAGTTGGAATTGTCATCACTTCAGGGACTGTACCTTTGCTGCAAAAGGGGTTCTTGTTCCTTCCCTTTTTTATACAGTTTTCCAGTTACGGTCGCCACCTTCTGCTCCCATGGACTACAGGCTGTACTGCATTTAGCGTAACCCTACACCAGTGATGACCAACCTTGGCAATTTAGGACTTGTGGACTTCAACTCCCAGAATTCCCCAGCCAGCATGGCTTAAATTTTCCAAGATTGAACACTCCTGCCCTGCACAGAGATGTCTGCTCTTGCAAACATGTTCTGTGATCCCTCAAAGACATGGTGATGTAGTTAAGGGAGAAAAAAATTAAGAATCTTCCTTAATTCTGCCTCCTTCCAACCTACCAATATGACAGCTTCTTTCCTCAAAGGCTGTTTTGCAGAAGTTCCACAGATAGAGACATGTAGAACATAGACTAATAGGGCTGGAAAGCACCTTGGAGGTCTTCTAGTCCAACCCCCTGCTCAAGCAGGAGACCCTATATCAGTGATGGCTAACCTTTTCCGGACCGAGTGCCCAAAGCGCGTGCGTGTGCACTCAAATGCGTGCGTGTGCCCGAACCCCCAAAATGCAATGTGCGGATGGGCCCCGTGCATGTGCCCTGCCCCCCACATGCACATGTGGGCCACACACACACGTTACACCCTCCCTCACATGCTCGCATGCCCCTCCCACATGCACCCCCCGCACATGCATGCATGTCCCCCACATGCCCCATCCCCATGCATGCGTGGCAGAGACCTGAAGACCAGCTGGCCGGCAGGAGGCGCACATGCATGCACACCAGAGCTGAACTGGGGCGACGGCTCACGTGCCATAGGTTCGCCATCATGACCCTATATCATTCTAGATGAATGGCTGTCCCTGCTGTACTTTTAGACCACCTTCCATCACATAGCTCCCAGCGACTGGTAAGATCCCACAGAGTTGGTCTCCTCCGGGTCCCATCAGCTAAACAATGCCGGCTGGCGGGCCCGTGGGGGAAGGCCTTCTCTGTGGCTGCCCCAGCTCTCTGGAACCAGTTACCTTCTGAGATCCGGACCGCCCCCACCCTATTGGCCTTCCGGAAAGTGGTGAAGACCTGGCTTTTCCGGCAGGCCTGGGGCCATTGATCTCGCTGTTGCAATCTTGCGACATCCGGCCATGAATGGTATGCATGGGCTTTTAATATTTTTAAAATGTTTTTATAATGTTTTTTAATAATTTTTCTATGTTCATTGTTCACATTATTTTTGCTGTAAGCCTCCCAGAGTCCCTTGGGAGTTGGGCGGCATAGAAATGCAATAAATTAAATTAAATTGCTACAGTCCTATGCTCATGGCGGTTTAAATCTAAGCCAGATGAAGAAAAAGGTGGCTAAACTAAGATGGTTTGGCAACATTTTGGAAAGGATATAGACCAGACTGTAGGCTACTATGTTGTCTCTTTGGATACACACATACAATGTACATATTGGGTATTTTAGGTATTATCTACATGCAGGGTCAACAATCAGATTTAAAATAAAAAATTTTCAGTAAGTTTTTCATGGTCTATATTATAGTCTTATTTTGATAGCACCATTTGGTCTTGTGGTTCAGATGCTGGCCTAGAAATTGGGACGCTGCGAGTTCTAGTCCCGCCTTAGGCATGAAAGTCAGCTGGGTGACTTTGGGCCAATCACTCCTTCTTAGCCTGCAACATTAGGCTTGGATGATAAGTTGGTCGGTCAGTTTCTGTTCAACCAATGGATCGACAATTGGTTGATCTGAAAAAAAGGAGACCCTGAGCTTATGGGAAAATGCTAGGAGGGAAAAAAAATAGCATAAAGCAGTTAGAATTCCTGTTTCGCAGACAAAGCATCCCTTGTTTTAATAGAAGAAATCGTACTCATTTGCAGTTACAATGGTGATGAAAACATAACTTTGCAACCAATCCTTGCATTTACAATCTGTAAAGAAAGGGAAGCTGAAGTGAGATTGCAAGCACAGAGTCAGTTTCACTTAACAACCACTTCACTTAACAACCAAGTTGCTGATCTCAATTGTAGTTATTGAGCTAAAATCAGTAGCTCAGCTGACCTGTGGGCTCTTAGTGCTCTATGTTGTTTCCTTACCAATGTTTCATTACCAGGCTAGCATCATCATCATATGATAACATCATCATACAAAGGAGTGGGGAGTTTGCTGCCTGTTTATACCTGTATTTGTCCTGCCAGGCTTTGTGGAAATGTAAGTTCTTCACTTGATGGTTCCTTGATTACTTCCCAGCCATTTACCTGGTATTATTTCCTGTTGTTTAAGTGTTGGCTGCTGAAAGAGAAGCATCCTAGATTATTTGTTTTCCTCCTAGGCTTTTGATCGTATCTTTTCAATGGCATGTAAATGGGATTTATCTCTACGTATT
This sequence comes from Pituophis catenifer annectens, assembly GCF_029215685.1. Classification (NCBI taxonomy): domain Eukaryota; kingdom Metazoa; phylum Chordata; class Lepidosauria; order Squamata; family Colubridae; genus Pituophis; species Pituophis catenifer. Next base: position 132,201,636 of record NW_027256881.1, read on the forward strand.
TAATGATGGCTTATTTGTCTGAATACCAGCTTCTAGAAATCACATAGCATTTTTGGATTTAATTTGATCTAAAATATAAACAGTTTCTCAGTTGACACTTTGGTTAAATCTGTCTGTATGTCCACCTCCAATTTGAAACTCAGAAGAATTTTTTTTTCTTTCCCCTGAGATTCCTTTGCTTTTTAAATAATAGCAGAAGCAATGAACAATTGGACCCTTGCACTTGATTTATGTTTATTTCACTACTGATTTATTCAGGAAGTGAGTTTCAAGAACTTATACAAACTTAAGGTAAACCACTCCAAACTCGATTGCAGAAAATATGACTTCAGCAACAGAGTGATCAATGCCTGGAATGCACTACTTGACTCTGTGGTTTCTTCCCCAAACCCCCAAAACTTTATCCTTAAACTGTCTACTGTCGACCTCACCCCACTCCTAAGAAGTCTTTAAGGGGTATGCATAAGTGCACCAACGTTCCTAATGTTCCCTTTTATTTGTATCCATCTCATGAATTATGCCTATACTTATATATATATTGTCTAATACATGCTTGATGAAATAAATAAATAAAATAAATAAATAAATAAAAACTTGAATTTCAGTCTGGACTTTGCCAACATTTTAACATTTTATGTCAAGAAGCACGTAGATGAATGTTATCTTTTCTTTAAGGTATGTCTTGCAAGCTTCTCTGAATGGGATGCATGTGAGACATTTCCATTCATTAAAAAGAAGCTAATGAATGAGAATTGTTTCTGAGTGTGCCTTTGATTATGTATTCTGCCAGAACTCTATGAAACCAAACTGTGTTTTAAAAGTACAGAATTTAACAGTAGTTTGTCACACTTGTTGTACACTTGAAAAATAACGACTTGGCAAATGGTATCTATTACAAACTAATGTGATAGTTTCTACAGGTAACAGACAGTGACCTCCCTGCCGCGTCTGTAATGAATATGACGTGGTGTCAAAGTTACAATTAAATACAGCACAACGCAGATCAGGTCTTCCAAATGTTAATCTCATTATCAGCTTCCCTGAGCTGCTTGCCAGAGAAAGTAACAGCCATTACAGCTTTGCTGCTCTTCCAATCAGGATATTAAATTAATCAGTATGATCCTGACACAAATATGGTCAATGCAGTTAATCTTACTCTGCACATAGCACAACGGAAGAGGACTGGAATATAGGGAGGAAGCTGTTATTTGCAGGGCACGTTTCCTTGCAAATGTATTATTGTAGGGCAGGGGTGTCAAACTGGTGGCCTGAGGGCCAGATGCATCACACATAGGCCATGCCTACCCCTACACCGCAAAGGGAAAAAACCTAGCGAAATGTCACGTGATGGTAATGTGATAGTATTATGAGTTTGACATCTGTGTTGTAGGGTGTTAACTAGTGGAAAGAGTTTGCAAAACCTGGATAAAAGTTCTGAATCAGAATTGTCTGTTCAGATGGCAATGATGCTACTGCTTCCTGTTCATTCAGTTGCCTTCTCGTGGCCTCTAAATCATTTTCTGCCATCTGAGTTTAAATGCCTCTCCTTCTTCCTCCTCCTCTCTCTTGCTCTCTACATCATGGCTGGCTAATGAGAGAGAAGATTATTTGGGTTAGATGGACAGTTGATGTATAAACTCAGAGACCAACCAACAGAATATAGCAATTAGATTCTTTTCCCCTTATAACAGTAGATCCAAATATAAACATTCTCCTACATCTCTTTTTGCCAATTCTTGCTCAACCTGGGGAAAGTAGATTTGCTTTCATTTGTTTTATGAAAGGAAATGGATTATTGAGAAAATTCCCATGAGCATTTGGTGAAATTCCTGAACATCTTTAGTGATGAGCGGTTGAACGTCTTTCACTATATAGTACTTTCTCCAATATTCTGCAACTTCCTCAACTTCCACTGCTTTCTAGGGAATAGGTATCCTAAGGGAATGTCTCCCCTTGAGTTCTTCCAAGCTGAAAAATGGAAGCAACCAGGGAATAAACGGAAAGATGTGTAACAGAAAACAACATTATCAATAACAACTTGCTCCACCACCTTGTAGCAATAGAGTAAGTCCAAAAATATCACCCAGATATTTTTTTTTCCAAAAGAAAATTAGCCAGACTGAAAACAAGATAGAAAAATAGAAATTTGTCGTGCAGGGCAAGAAAAGTGTGGATTCCATAGCTGAGTATCTGAGCTTCTGTATATGTTTTCTTGCTTATCTCTAGTGCTCTTTTGTCCTCTCTTTCCTTCTCATTCTTCTTTTCAAGGTTTCAGCTGAAAGCTGACAAGGAGAAAAATAAAAATGGAGAGAAAAGAGAAAAGAGAAAGACCAAGAGGGGACAAGAGAATGAGAGAGAAAAGAAAACTGAATAAGAGAGCGGGATGAACAGGGTGAAAGGGAAAATATTTAGGAACATGTCACCCAGTAGTTCCTTTTTCTTGTACTAAAATACAAAAGAACAGTAGTACATTTCTTTCTTTTTAATGACAGTGACCTTAAAGCAATTGTAAAGAGGAATTGCAGGCAGAGAAAAAAAACCAGTTCCATCTTATATAAATTCCTTAATCTACAATTCTGTATCTTTAGGAATAAGAAGACAGCTTGACAGAAACCTCTACTTTGTTTTCCCGTAATAACTGCTATTTTTCCATATTTCTGTCAACCTCGATAATAGACAGAATAAATGAGCAAAATATACACATAGGAGTTGAGTCTAGAATATATGCAGCAGTGGTTATAAATAATAGAATTACAGCCTATATTTGCTAAAAAATGCATGTCCTTATAGCCTGCCATGCATTGCAGTCTTCAAACTGTTTAACTTTACAGTAGTTCCATCAGTTGTCATTAGAAATGTTCACTAAAAAATGAATCCAAAGATTGTTACCATGTAGAGCTGATGTGTGTGTGTGTTTATATAACACACAAAGGCCATTGTGTAGCAATAATAATCAATATTCATGTGAACCCTTTAATAATTTATTATGATAAATATTTATACAACATACATGATGGGGGTGATATAAATGTTTTAATGCATCACTGCATCACTGCATTATTTAGGAGCGATAAGACCACAACTAAGTTGAGTGTGTCATCCAAAGTGTGTCCTGCAAGAACTTTGACATTGTAGAGCTTTTTGCATATGGCCTGTGTGCTCTCAAGGAGAAAGAATCTGATAAAGATTTTCATCTACTGATAGTTAGCTAGGTCACAGCTGTATCCTTGAAGTTGTACGGGGAAACCTCTCTCTCCCCTGTGATTTGAACTTTTGCTACCATAGTCTTTTGCATTCCACGAGATTTTAATGAAATTGGTTTCTAAAAATGAGAGAGAACACTGACATCTGTAGGAATGTGGACTGATGTGCTTCTTATCTCTGTTATCTCAGTTCTTGATTTTTCTGAATTAATTCAAATAAAGATTATAACACCTGGGCCAAAGAGATAATTTGAGTATCTAAAGAACCCAGAAGAGTCTTATAATTTACGCAATCATCATGAAATATAGAGATTTAGGATTACCTAAGACTGTTTATAGCTGTTTTTAGAGAGACATTGGTATTCCAGATGAAAAACCCAAGTGCCAGGAAATATGATCTATTCAAATCAGGGGAATTTCCAGATCAAAAAAAGAAAAGAAAAATTGCAGCAGAGCCAGGACTTAACAAGCTATAGATCACAAATGGTAAGATACATGTTCCTTCACATCCAGTAAAATATCAAAGCTTTTTTTTTTCTTTGATGAACTTGCTTATTCTTACCATTTAACACTTACGAAGGTCAAACATTCAAGGCAGGGGTGAAATCCAGGAAGTTCTAACAGGTTCTGGAGAACTGGTACCAGAAATTTTGAGCAGTTCGGAGAACCGACAAATACCAACTCTGGCTGGCCCCAGAGTGGGGTGGGAATGGAGATTTTGCAGTATCCTTCCCCTGGAGTGGGGTAAGAATGGAGATTTTTGCAATATCCTTCTCCTGCCCCACCCATCAAGCCACACCCACAGAACCAGTAGGGAAAAAAATTAGATTTCACCCCGATTCAAGGATGTGGCCAACCATATGCAATTGATGACTTGCCTCTTTTTAATTGCACTGCAACATCATCTTCATCTAAATCTTCATCTAAATAAATCTTCATCTAAATAAAATTAATAAAATAAATCTTGATTATTCTTTTAATCCCATTCTTCCCATGAACACCTATGAATGATAAATTATTGATCATATCTCTGCTACTATTTGAAAGCCAGTTTGGTTGTAGTGGTTAGGACACCAGGTTGCAAGCCGGGAGACAAAGTACGAGACCTGCCTTAGGCACAAGTCCCTCTGGGTGACCTTGGATCACTCGGTCTCTCTGAGCCCTGGGGAGAAAGCAGTGGCAAAATATTTCTTAAACTGACGTCAAGAAAACATATTACACAGGATAGTTGCAGGCTGATTTGAAGGCAAACACACACATATTTCAACAACCTCTATAACCCAGTGTTACTATTCTTAGAATCAAGTGGCTTGATAAAACCGAGCACTTTTTATTTTAAAAACACAGTGGATTTTTTTTTCGTAGCCTCCTTCTACATTTATTAAAGGTGTCTCTGCGCTTCTCTGCTTCCTTTCTCTGCATCGCAAAGCCTTGTTTGTGTCAAACCTCTGCAGCAATGCCTCCTGCATTTCTGCTTTCTTTTATATTTCTGTAATTGCATGACAGTTGAGGGTACCTGCCACCTATAAGACAAAGCTGTATTTAAACAATCACATGGCCCAATAACTGCTGATGCCAATATTTTGTAAGAGCCCTAGAAACATAATTCTGATATCTTTGCCTTCAAATCCCCCAGGCTTGAGTTCATTTTTTAAATTATAACTGAGGATATGGCATTTCTCTGAGGTGACAGGCAAGCAGCAGGATAAGATGAATATGTATAGCATATCTGGAAAAAAAAATTAACGGGGCCAGCCACTCCAGTGACCCTCTTACTTAGGCTGTCATTGACAAGTGTGACAGAAGGGTTCTGTAAAACCTGAGTCTTTATGACAGAGTTTTCTCTCAATCAGCTTATACACTATATGCACGTCCACGATTTAAAAGCACTGCAACACAACTGGATAATTAATCGGTAATTCGCCAGTGCCGGCATAAAACAATATTTGAGCTGATCATCAATTCAGATCCTTGCAGCCCCTGTTTAAATCATACAGATCATTTGTAGTTGAGAAAAAAATCCCTACCATGCTAGACATCACAGGGTATGGCACCCCTGGAAACCTTTTTTTTTTTTAAATTAAATTTTATTTATTTAAAAATACAAACAAAACAAAACAAGTAACAACAAAACATACAGAACATATAAACAAAAATTCAATATACATCTTATCAAAGTTGTTGCAACTGTAATCTATGTTCTTATTTGTGCTTTTGACTCCTCCGTGTTTTGGTCTATTCTCTTATGTCTATCTTTGTAGTTCATTGTTAACCTGCATTAGTGGTTTGTGACCCTATATTAGGTCATTCCAGTTACTTCCTAATCTTTTTTTCCTCTTCTATCTTCCAACCAAATGTACCACTTTTCCCATACTAAATAATAGTCATGTTCCTCTTTTTCTTGTAGTTCCTTTGTGAGTCTGTCCATTTCTGCACATTCCATGATTGTATTAATTACTCTATTTTCTGTTGGTATATCATTACTCTTCCAATTTTGTGCAAAAATTATTCATGCTGCTGTTATTATATGAAGGATTAAATACTTTATTTCCTTTTCGTATTGTCCATTTATTATACCTAGTAGAAAGGTTTCTGGCCTCATTTCTATTCTTTGTTGTGCTATTTCTTCTATTTGTGTTCTAATCATTTGCCAGTTTTGTTTTGCCTTTGGGCAGATCCACCACATGTGATAGTAGGTTCCTTTATGGAGTTTGCATTTCCAGCATGTTGGGGAGGTGTTGGGGAACATTCTTGCCAGTCTGGCCAGTGGGAGATGCCACCTATAAAACATTTTGTGCAGGTTTTCTTTATAGGGTACAGACATTGTTAATTTGTAATTTATTGTCCATAATTTTTCCCATTTGTCCAATTCAATATTATAGCCAAAATTCTTTGCCCAAATTATCATGTTTTCTTTGACCACCTCTTCTAATTTATATCCTCGTAAATAATTATAAACTTTTTTTATCAATTTGTCCTGTGATCCTTGTAAAATTTTATCTAATTCGTATTGGCCCTTTTGGAATCCAAATTAAACCGAATCTTTCTTATACCTTGATTTTATTTGTAAGTATGGCCACCAGTCAATGTCTGTACCCATCTCCTTCAATTCTTCTCTTGTTCTTAGTTCCCCTTGGTTATTTAGCAATTCTTTATAAGTTTTCATTTTGGTGGTATCCATGGCATTTGGGTAAATCTGGGCTTCCATGGTCGATAACCATTCCGGAATTTTATTGTAGTGTGTTTTTTTAATGCCCTGCCATGTCTGATATAATGCTTGTCTGAGAATATGCCTCTGGAGATATCCATGTCGTTTATCGGTGCCCTCCCATAGAAATGCGTGCCATCCTCGTTGTAGATTGAATCCTTCTAAATTTAGTAATCTTTTATTTTTAAGTTCCATCCATTCCTTGATCCAAATCAGTGCTGATGCTTTATAATATGTTTCCCAGTCCGGTAGTGCTAGTCCTCCTCTTTCTCTTGTATCTTGTAGGTGTTTTATTTTAATTCTTGTTTTCTTCCCTTGCCAGATGTAGTCTGCTATTAATTTATTGAAATCTTTAAATAAATTCTTCCCCGGTTTTATTGGGATCACTTGAAATAAATATAGAATTCTAGGTAGGACATTCATTTTAATTAAAGCGATCTTTCCCAAAAGAGATAGTTGTAGTTTTTTCCAAATTTCTAAGTCTTTTTTAATTTGTCTTGTCAATTTATCGTAATTGTCTTCTCTAATTGATATGCTTTTATTAGTGAGCCATATTCCTAGGTATTTTACCTTCTTTGTTGTTTGTATACCTAATTCGTCTTCTAGTTCCTTTTCTTGTTGATTGGTGAGATTTTTCGTTAGTGCCTTTGTTTTTTGTTTGTTGATTTTGAGTCCGGCTACTCTCCCATATTTTTCTATTTTATCTAATAATTTAGTGCTGGTTGTTATTGGCTGTAAGTGAGCAGGATGGGCACAAATGTCTTCTTGTTTTTAAATGCCTCTTGCAAAAAGTTGTCTTTTTAATACACACAAGACACCCCTTTTTTAAAAAAAGCCAATCCCTTCACCAAGCTCCTTGCTCTCCATTGCTCAACTATTCCAGATTTAATTGTTGCACTGAAAACGGTCTCAGGGCTGACCATTTTGAACACTATTTTCCATAGAATATTGGCTTGGATACGTAACATCAATAGACATGACGTTCTGTTATTCAAAGCGGTTCCTAATTTTTGCATTAGTTTGCTCTGTGCTTCTAATTTCTAACTTCCTGCAAATGCATTGCAGATATATTATCTTCCTCACTGGAATTAAAGTGCAGCTGTAGCTGTTCAGTCATCCATAAACATCTCTCTCTCTCTCTCTCCCCCTCCCTCCCTCCCTCCCTCCCTCTCTCTCTCTCAGGTAACAGAAGCAGGCTGAATTTTTTTTTGTTCTGTGTATTCCCAACTCTAAGCCTAATTTTAGATGTTAGCTCTCGACAGCATCTAGGCAATCTGTTTCCAGTCATGCTTGTGTCTGTTTCCAAGTGGAGTGCTGTCTTAATAGTGGGATGAGTTCAAACTCCACCACTGACCATGTGACTTTGTTAACTGGTCCTTCAAATGATGGTAATTTCTGTTTTGGCATTCTATCTCCTAAGGAGAAAGCACTGTTTCAGGTTGTGCTTATGGTGTATGTGCTTATGATGCCTTGCCTTTCAAGCTCTTATGATGGGGGGACGCCTGACAATACTGTGTACGGGAGGGTGGGGGGGCTTGGAAATCCATGAGAGTACATCATCATGGTGAGACACATTCAGACGGGAAGAAATGTACATTGGATAAGAAATTCAGAGAACAAGACAAGGCACCATCAAGTACACCTTGACTGGAAGAGAGGTTTCTGTTCTTCCTCTATTTGCCAAATGTTGATCAGTTGCTAGATTTGTGCAAACCTTTACAGACTTTACAAATGTATACAGGTAGTCTTTGAATTATGATCATGATTGGTCATAAGCAAGGTGATTGGTCATAAGCAAGGTGATTCAGTGAGTTGAGCCTGATTTTACAACCTTTGTTTTGCCAACGGTTGTTAAACAAATTACTGCACTTAAGTAAATCACACAATTGTTAAGCAAATCTGGCTTCCCCCATTGATTTTGCTTGGAAGCTGTTGGGAAGGTCGCAAATGGTGATCATGTGACCCCAGGATACTGCAACTGCTGTAAATACATGTGGTTGCCAAGTGCCAAAATTTTGATCACGTGACTATGGGGATGCCACAATACTCAGAACTGAGAGGATGGGTTGTAAATCACTTTTTTCAGTGCTGTTGCGAATGGTTGTAAGTCAAAGACCTGCTGTCAACTTTTCCTTGCTCATCATATCCTAGAGCCGTGATGGCAAAACTATGGCACGCGTGCCACAAGTGGCATGCAGAGCCCTCTCTCCCAGCTCAGCTCGACCGCGCAAGTGCGCATACCTTCTGCCAGCCAGCCGGTTTTCGGTCCCTGCCATGCATGCATGCTGTGTGGGGCGCATGCACAGGGGGCATGGGGATCACGTGTACATGCACGAGGTGGGTGGGCATGCATTGCATTATGGGTGTGTGCGCGCGCACATGCATGCTTTTGGCACTTGGTGCTGAAAAGTTTAGCTGTCACTGTCCTAGAGTCTGCTAATGGTCAAAACAACTCGAATCAGCCCTTACTGTGTTTAAGGGGAATCGGAAGAGCCGGAAGAAAAGAAAAGATGGTCACTTGAAAGAGTCTGTCATGTACCTGTTTCCCCGAAAATAAGACCTATCCCGAAAATAAGCCCTAACATGTTTTTACTGTGCACCAAATATAAGCCTTACCCCCAAAATAAGCCCTACTTAAGAGCCTCCTGCCCCACCACAATCAAGCAGAAGAAGTCGGCCTCCTGTACATGGGGGGGGGAATAAGACTCCCCCCCCCAAAAAAAAAATAAGCCCTGGTGCATATTTTGAGGCCCAAAAGACCGAGTCTTATTTTCGGGGAAACACAGCTGGTAAATTTCCTTCTAGAGTACAAAGAACACGCGTGGAGAAAGGATAGGAGAAGAAGATGTTCCAGCATTGGCCCATCTACTTGAGCACAACCTCTTAATGTGTAGAACCTCATTCTCAGCTTCCTCCCATGGTTCTGTTTTATTTTTGAACTTGTTGGCTAACATTCCAAGGTTGTTGTCATTAAAAGGTATTGACTCTTTTATTTCTACTGCTATATACTCAATATGGTTTTATCTAGCTGGGTAATATGTTGGTTCAACCTTCTTCAATCTGATGCCTATCATACCGGTTGGATGTTTACCTGCATTTTTATGAGATGATAATAATGGGAATAGGAGTCTAACATAGATGGTAGGCAACCCTTGCTGATGCCAACATTTCAAAAAACGTTGCTACCACTATTTAAATAGAAACATTTTTCTCTCTTCCCTTTTCCGATATCTAAAACAAGCTCCTTCATCCTGATTCACAAAGAGGTGTGGCAGGATTTGGGGCAGCTCAAAATTTCTTGGATGTCTGAATTCCAGTCTGAATATTATGACTCTCAAAAACACTTTGAAGGCAATCTGTGACTGTCTTCAGCTGCTAACTTGAAATGCTGAGAACAAGGAACAAATTTTTGTCCAACATTAAAGCTACTAATGGTGCTTCAACAACAACAAAAATTCTTTATAGTCAAACAAACGGGAGAGGGAAGGAAGAGAGATGAATCTAGACAGTCTGGCATTTCTATAGTGAGGCTCCTAGTGAGGCTGGAGAGAAGGAGGAAACCATCAAAACTCAGGTTCACCCCAGCTAACGGCTGAATTGGGACTGTAAAGCTATCAGGCTAAAAAAATTTTTACAAGACACAAAGCTCAGGAGTAAGAAGTATGAGCCAGGTGTTCCTTCTAATGGATGAAACAGAACCACAAAACAAAACAAAACAAAACAAAACAAAACAAAACAAAACAAAACAAAACAAAACAAAACAAAACAAAACAAAACAAAACAAAACCCACAACCAGTCTTTGCAGCAGTTATAAGCAGATGTGAATCAGGTCTCAAACCTTGGCCTTGTAAGAACATAAAAATTTGGAGTTACCATACTTTCAAAATGGCAAGAATCCTCAGGTAAAAGTGACTTTAAAGAAAGTCAAATCAGGCTATTTTATAACACTGAAAGCTCAAAGCTCTTTACTGCCATTTTCTTTATGACCTGCAGAAAATGGCACGGGAGGTACTACTGTTCTGGTTAGGTCTTCTTCCATTAGCAAAAAGAGATTCCCCCACACATTTGCAAGTGGTACCTACATATTGTTATGGCAGAGTGTCAGATCCTAGAATCATTAGGTGCCCTCCCATATCAGTCTAAGGCTAAGCAGATGCTAATCCTCCTCCCCCACTCCTTTTAAAAGCAGATCTGGGAATCAGCATTTTAATGTCAACTCCCACCTTACATCTGATGTAGCATCATCAAGGACTTTGCAAGGAATCAGAATGGTGTCTCCCATCCCATCTGTTATTGCCAATTGCTATTACCACATCTCCTAGTTTGGATGCCCTAAGGAAAAAAGGAGGCCCAGGCTGGGACACTTTATCAAACCAGGAACACGTTCTGCCCCAGAGGCATAAAGCTATCCCCCCCATCTCCAGATTTTTACATACTATTAAGTATGTGTTAAAACATACTTGCTGTAACTAGAGAGCAATCATAACTGCCTCAAACTATATGTTGTGGGAACAGTTCTGCATATTACATCAGTGTTTCTTCATTGGCAATGAAGTTTTTAAGATTTACCTTCCAGTGTCTTTGAGTTTACATCACAACTCTTATGAATGCTTGCTGTTATTTATGGATGAGTGAGTCAGGGATTTTCCTTATGCTCAGAATAAGTTCTTAGTGCTTTGAAACATGTATGTTTCTGATTAGAAAAGAGGAGGAAACGACAGATGGTTTTACTGAGTGGACAGTTCTCTGAATTTAAAAAGAAACGTTTTGAAAGCCTACATTATCTTGAAATATGTGGCTTGGCAATTGGGCATAAAAATATTTAGATACATAGCTACGCAAATATCTGTGTATATTCTCCCTGGAAGTGATTATTTTTTAATAAATATTACATAAAAGGTTCCATTATTTGTAATTTGGAGAGAGAGAGAAGTGCATGGTGCACTCCAAAACTTAAAAATAACTCCAATGCAAAAGAGTAGAGAAAATTTGTCTATACTGTAGCTCTGCAGGTGTAGATTAATATTACTATGGCCAATGTCTCAGCAATGTCCTAGTCTCAAAGAGGATTGCCATTTGGAGAGGGATGCAATAAGGCAAATAAATGATTTCTTCTCTATCTCCGATTAAATTCATGTGCTTGGGAGAGTTTCCTTTTAACGTTACAGTTAGGGAGAAGGGTGAGGAGCTCAGAGAAGGAGAAGAAAACTCTCTTCTTTGAGTTAGTTCCTTGTAAAGACAAGCTGTGGGATCCTTATTGGCCACTTTCTGGTCTGTTGATACAAAATGGTTGGCTGGGGAATTACAAGAGTTCCCCCTTTTATCATTTGTGTCTATTTGCTTTGCAAAACTGAGATCTGGGTAAGAAGGCTCAGAGGAGTACTGTGTGGCCCAACTGCACCTCCTGTTCCTTTGTGTCCCACTGATGGAGAACAAGAAGATTGTGGCCAATAGGAATCCTTTCTCTCTTCATATTTCCTAAAATCAAGCACTGATTTTCAGTACTTGTAGATACTTATATATGGTACTGGCAATGTGGGTGCACTGAATGCAAACCTCCCTGCCTGAATTAGCCTGCCTGAATTAGCCTGTCTAAGACACTGAGTTTGTCGATCAGAAAGATCAGCAGTTCGAATCAATGGTGGGTTGCCCCCGGTTCAGACCGGTTTGCAAGAACTGGTAGTAAAACCGGCAGGAGGCTCCACCCACCAACCCTGATGTCATCAGGAAGCTTCTGCGCATGTGTAGAAGCGCGCACAGCCCTGTTGCAAACCAGTAGTACAGGTAAGTACAACTCATCCCTGGTTCAAATATCTAGTACAGGTCTTCTGCATGAGCAGGGGGTTGGATTAGATGACCTCCAAGGTTCCTTCCAAATCTGTTACTGTTACTGTTACTGAATTGACAAAGGAAGTTCTAAGCCTGTTGGTCTAGACCCCAGAATGATGGTTGCAAGATTTCAATATTCTCGCCACAACTACAACGTTTGGCAAAGTTCTTGATTTTAGGAAGTATATATGGAGAAAGGATTCCTATTGGCCACAATGGTCTTGCTCCCCACTGGTGCGGCAGCCATGACAACATGTGTCAGTGACATTTTCCCAACACATGTGGCAAGACACACTCTAGATTTATGCTTCCCCCCCACCCTACTGGACAGAAGGACAGAGGTCCAAAACTGCTGATTCAAGGTATTGATAGTAACTTAGAAAGGCCTTCACACTTTGAAGCCAATAGAGGTGGTTTTCAGCAGGTTCTGACCGGTTCTGGAGAATCGGTAGCGGAAATTTTGAGTAGTTCGGAGAACCGGTAGTAAAAATTCTGACTGGCCCCGCCCCCATCTTTTCTCTGCCTCCCAAGTCCCAGCTGATTGGGAGGAAGTGGGGATTTTGCAGTAACCATCCGCTGGAGTGGGGTGGGAATGGAGATTTTACAGTATCCTTCCCCTGCCACGCCCACCAAGCCACACCCACAGAACCGGTAGTAAAAAATCTTGAAACACACCACTGGAAGCCAAGTATCTGAAGGAACTTCTTTTCCCAAATATTCATACGTAGATATCCAGAAGTCATCTTTAAGGGTCTGCTCTAGTTTTCCCTCCCAGGATGAGAAGTGGGCAGAGGCTACCAGGAACCAGACCTTCTCAGTGGTTGCCCTCAGTCTCTAGAATGCTGTTAATATATTGTTTAGTGCTTCAGGGCAAGCACAATTTTATTATCCTGGTCTCTTTCTCCCATTTTATTTAGCTATGGGAAAGTTGCATCAACTTAGTTCTAGTTCCGTGAAGACATAATCAAAAATTGCATGCATGCTACCTGGGAGTAAACTATGTTCAAAATAAGGAATTATTAACAGCCGAATCAGAGATGATTGCAATTATTATGCACACCATTGTTGTGGTTGTTACATAAATAGCAGCCGCAGGGATGTTTGAATATGGGAAGGAAACTTAACTCTTTCTCTCCTTGTAGATCTGTCAAAACAACATTTCCGCTTCTCTGAAATGCACCTATTTTTAAAAGGCAATCGTTTCACTAGAGAAAAATATTTGAAGTCTCCTTCATCATGGTCTTGAGTTTGCTTTTTCCATAGGTGCTATTTATATTATTTAAAAGTATCTGTTAATGGTATTTACACAATTATTCTTGTATCTAGTTAGGCCTCTGATAGATGAACTTATGCTTAAGGAATCCTCCTCATCAGTTCAAAATGCAGCATCTCAGTGAAGTAAGAAATAGAAAATACACAGCAACTATTCCTTGGCCCAGTAATGCATAAGATCCCATAAAGTCATATTTACAATGTAGTACCTAGCCTTCTGCCATTTATTTATAAAACCTTTGAAGTGACTTATTATTTATAACAGTTGACAATTGCCATCAAACATGTCATGGAATATGACCTTCCCTTCCCCTTTATAAGAAAGCTGGCCTGGTGCATTAAGAATATTAAACATCATTGCATAAAACTGAGGTAATGTCGAGATTAAAAATGTGGTATAGTTAATCTTCAAACATTTATTTGTTTTCTCTAAATGAGCAAGGCTTAATACAAATTAGAATTTCAGTTATGATAAAAACAGCTTCTAGTACCGTGTGTGTGTGTGTGTGTGTGTGTGTGTGTGTGTGTGTGTGTGTAGGTAGTCCTCATTTTGCATCAAAATTGGGACCAATAATTGGGACCACAAAGTGGTCGCTAAGGGAAACGGCAACTGTGCGAATGATCTTACTTCAGTTTTCTTTTTATAACCTGCAAAGGTTGAAATTGTGAGGATTGCTCACAAAGTTACTTTTTCATCATTGCTGCAACTGTGAATGGCCACTAAATGAGGTAGTTGCTAAAACGAGGACTACCATAATTCACTATTTGCAAAAGCATATCAAGTGCATCACAGAGTAATCATTGACCAGTACCCAATATATCTAAGCAGGAACAGCTGCTTCCTATTCTGCTGTCATAGGATTCACTCCTCATATTTTACTTTCTTCATGTGGAGCTGAGATTCATTTCAGGAAGACACCAGATACTTCCTCCCTGATCAAATTTTGTAGGATAACTTACCATCAATTGATTATCCCCTACAGGCATGATCAGAGTGGACGATATCCCCATATTTTTCGACACATGTTCCTAAGATCATTGTCATGAATCCTTTTCCAAGTCAACAATGAGATTCAATGGTGGATCATTAGAAAACTCAGCATTTCAATGGTATCTTCCATTTGCAGAACACCCTTAGCCTTGCCACAGTCTGCTTTCTTAGTTCCATATCTGTATTTTGAGCAATTGATTCATTCTGTCTTGTGGGCATACTGCCGACAATTGAAACCTCTTGTTTATATTTATTTTACTGCACAATTGTATTTTTAAAACTACTTTTAATCTCCACAGTTACTTGCTCAATAACTCTTGAGTATGTGTTGCCTTGATCTGCTATTGAATATTCTGTCTGTGCTGTTCTACTGCATGTTTATTCTGTTTTAACTGTGGTGTGTTGATTTTACTTTATATTTGTTAATGCTTCTGTCATTCCGTTCCTCACCCTATAGGGTAGCTCATATGCTATATAAATAAAGGAAAAAACCCAAAGGAAAATGGGATGTTGATATTGATGTTTTTTTTAAAAATGCAAACCTACCTTCTTTCTCCTCCTCTTCCTTGTTTTCCATACAATTCTCAACGGAATCCTTTTCTTATCTTCAGGTTCTCAGAGATCAAAGAACTTCAATCACTCTGTTCCTTGGGTATGTGATATAATAGCAGTATTAATAATAATAAAAATAACACCACGAATTTGGTTGAACGTTGTATTCAATGTGCACAGGCTATGTAGGTTTAACTCTGAACCTGGCAGTTTATATTTGTACACAATATAATGTCATAAAACACTCACCAGCCTCTTCAGTAGAGTCAGAACAATATCTGGCATAATGAAGTACAGTACCAGTGGGTACCAAATTACATCTTAGAGATTTCGTTAGTCATCCTTTATGAAGCAAATGTAAAACTGTAGCGCCGTTACTGACAGACTCTATAATTCAGCTGTCTGCTGCTTTATCATTGCTCTCAGTAGGTCTCTGAAGAATAATTCTGTATGCATGTTTCTGACTGATAATCAAACTCACAACGGTCCCTAATTGGGTTTTTCAGGGTGCGGAGAAGTGCCTGTATTAGCTTGGCAGATGTCCCAACCAATGTTAAATGAAAAGCACAAACATAACAGATTTCTTTTATATATTTTTTTTTTCTGTTGGAAAACTGTAAGTGCTTTTTTTCCAAGTTATACGAATATATTTAAAAAGAACAAAGACTCAAGTAGCGCACATGTGCACTGTTGCATAAAATATCTATGCAGGCCAGGAACAAACAAACAAGGAGAATTAAATAGAAACATGAAAAGGTTACTAACAGGCTAGATTACTTTCTTGTTTACACCAATATGAATTAGAAATAACGGTCCTGAAATCAGATTGCTCTTAACTGAAAAACCACACGAAAAATGTGTTCGTTATAGCAGCAAGAGTGGCTTCAAACTCCTTCTCTCCTTTGGTTCCTGCGTCAACCATCTAAGTGAGCTGATTAAAGAAAGTCTTTTAAATTAATTAAACATTCCATTAAAATAAGTATTCCTCTAGACCCTTTTCATTTTGGTTATCAAACTCTACAGAATCAATGGAGCGGAGTGTCGACTCTTTCCTCTGTTGAAAGAATCAATCATTTTCACCAGCTGCCTGGCACTTTTGGGCTTCTCTTTGTATGAAGTAAAATCCTCCTTGTGAAGGACAGTATTTAATGGAAGTTCAGAAAAGCTAGCCTCTCAATGGAGGTCACAGCTAGATTAAAGAATCTGGGGAGCCAGGTTTGAAGACCCCACCCTATCCTAATTTAACACTTCCAGTGGATCAGTGGTGGGTTGCCTCCAGTTTGGACTGGTTCACAAGAACTGGTAGTAAAACCAGCAGGAGGCTCCGCCCACTGACCCCGAATACATCAGGACGTTTCTGCGCATGTGCAGAAGCTTCTGCACATGTGTGCGCACGACCCCATTGCGAACTGGTAGTAATGGTAAGTAGAATCCACCTCTGCAGTGGATGCTTCCAAATGAGATGGGAGAGGAAAAGGGAAAGGCACCCTGATTTAAAGGCCGCAGTCCTTTGCATTGGCAAAATTGTGTGTGAGAAAAGAACAGCACTGCTTTCATCATCAGAGCCAGTTTGGTCTAGTGGTTAAGGCACCAGGTTAGAAAACAGGAGACTGTGAGTTCTAGTCCCACCTTAGCCACGAAAGCCAGCTTGGGTGACTTTGGGCTAGTCACTCTCTCTCAGTTCAACTCCATCACCAGATTGTTGTTGAGGTGAAAATAGGAGGAGGAAGGCCTGTTGGATACATTCGCCATCTTAAATTATTTGTAAAAATAATAATTTATTTTATTTTATTTTATATTGGATTTCTATACCGCCCTTCTCCCTGAGGACTCAGGGCGGTGTACAGCCAGATTAAAAAACATGCAGAACAAATATTAAAAACAATTAAAAGATATATAAATTTGGCCCAATTAAAACTCATTACCAATTAAAAACGTTTAAAACATTTAAAAAACAGTTAAAATTTCATCTTAAGCCAGCCCGGCTTGTTTAAATAAATGGGTTTTAAGGGCGCGACGGAAGGCACTGAGGTCTTGGATTCTCCGTATCTCTGGGGGGAGCTGATTCCAGAGGGTAGGTGCCCCCACAGAGAAGGCTCTCCCCCTGGGGGTCACCAGCCTACATTGTCTGGCTGATGGCACCCCGAGGAGGCCCTCTCTGTGGGAGCGCACGGGTCGATGGGAGGTCGTTGGTAGCAGCAGGCGGTCTCGAAGATAGCTAGGCCCTATGCCATGGAGCGCTTTAAAGGTGATAACCAACACCTTGAAGCGCACCCGGAAGACAACTGGGAGCCAGTGCAGCTCGCGCAGGAGCGGTGTTACATGGGAGCGCCATGCTGCTCCCGTCACTACCCGCGCTGCTGCGTTCTGGACCAGCTGGAGCCTCCGGGTGCTCCTCAAGGGGAGCCCCATGTAGAGAGCGTTGCAATAGTCAAGGCGAGAGGTGACGAGGGCGTGAGTGACTGTGCACAGGGAATCCCGATCAAGAAAGGGCCGCAACTGGCGAATCAGGCGAACCTGACAAAAGGTCCCCCTGGTTACAGCCGTCAGATGTTCCTCCAAGGACAGCTGCATATCCAGGAGGACTCCCAGATTGCGAGCCCTCTCTGTGGGGGCCAATGACTCGCCCCCAATAGTCAGTGATGGAGTCAACTGACTATATCGGGATGCCGGGAGCCACAGCCACTCAGTCTTGGAAGGGTTGAGCTTGAGCCTGTTCCTCCCCATCCAGATCCGTACAGCCTCCAGGCACTGGGACATCACTTCAAGGGCATCGTTGGGGTGGCCTGGGGTGGAGATGTACAGCTGGGTGTCATCAGCGTACTGGTGGTATCTCACCCCAAAGCCACGGATGATCTCACCCAGCGGCTTCACATAAATGTTGAACAGGAGAGGCGAGAGGACCGATCCCTGCGGCACTCCACAAATGAGAGGCCTCGAGGTCGACCTCTGCCCCCCTGCCAACACAAACACAAAATAAAGGCAGGATATAAACAAACAAACTTGCTTTGGTGAAAGATCTCATTAGCTGTGGATTAATATGAAACTAGGTTTACCTACAGATGGACTGGTCTGCTTAGAAACCCTGTTGGCCCCATCTACTAACTGGAGCTGTGTTAAGTGAAGGGTGAACCTGCCTGCCCAAAAAAAACCCCACTGGCGCCAGGTGAACACAAAGCTGTCTTTGGGATGGCGCACCTGAAGCAAGGAGACCTCTTCATTTTTGTGTTCTCAGATCACTCACCCCTGGCCATCAGCAATCCATCCCTGTGCTTCAGGACCTTAATGTTTCTGTGGCTCAATGCAGTTGCATGTCCTGCAAGCTCCTACAACTAGCCTTGACAGCCTTATTTTTTATGGTCATCCACAAAGTGACTTATGAACATTTTCCACCCCTACAACCATCGCAGCATCACCATAGTCATGAGATCAAAATTCAGATGCTTGGCAATTGGTTCATATTTATGATTGTAGCAGTGTCCAAGGGTCATGTGATAATTTTTGTGACCTGACAAGCAAAGTCCATGGGGAAGCCAGGTTCACTTAACAACTGTGTTACTAACCTCACAACTTCAGCGATTCACTTTACAACTATGGCAAGAAAGGTCATAAAATGGGGCAAAACTCACTTAACTGTCTCACTTGGCAGCAGAAATTTTGCACTCAGTTGTGGTTGTAAGTCAAGGATATTGTTTTTGTTATTTAACATTTCATTATTTTGTTTAAATAAAAGGTTTTCCTACAGTGGATTCTCCTCACTCATCTTAACTGTCTTGCACTAGAAAGATGAAGAGTTTTCTGTTTGTAGACAAAATGAACTTTCCTAAATTAGATTTCTTCAATATCTTCATCGATGATTTATATGATGGAATAGAAGGGGAACTCGTCAAATTTGCAGGCAACACTAAGCTTAAAATTACCAACCACCAACTGACCAATGCCATCCCTGCTGAGGAGGATGCCAGAGGAGCTGAATCATTTCTTTGCTCGCTTTGAAGGGGAGACATCAGAGACAGCTAAAGTACAGCCACCAGCCCATTGAAGCCCCCACCTTATTGTGGAGGAACAGGAGGTGAGGAGCATTCTGAGGGCTGTGGACCCTAGAAAGGCTGCCAGTCCTGATGGTATCTCTGGCCGAGTCCTTAAAGACTGTGCTGATCAGTTGGCTGGAGTCTTTACCAGAATCTTCAGTCGGTCTTTATCCCAGTCCACTATTCCATCTTGTTTGAAGGCTTCCACCATTGTTCCGCTGTCAAAGAAGTTCCCAATCAATAACCTCAATAATTACTGACCAGTGGCTTTCACTCCTATCATCGTGAAGTGCTTTGAGAAATTGGTCTGCTAGAGCATCATTTCTGGTTTTCCGCATACATTTGATCAACACCAGTTTGCATACAGAAAAAATAGATCTACAGAGGATGCTATAGCCATTACTCTTCACAC
Organism: Pituophis catenifer annectens; assembly: GCF_029215685.1. Taxonomy (NCBI): domain Eukaryota; kingdom Metazoa; phylum Chordata; class Lepidosauria; order Squamata; family Colubridae; genus Pituophis; species Pituophis catenifer. The sequence goes on from NW_027256881.1 coordinate 132,221,135, forward strand.
TGCTCTGACTCATTTGGAACAGCGGGGGGGGGGCAGGCTACATGAGACTACTTTTTGTAGATTTTAGCTCTGCATTTAACACAATACTTCCACATAGACTAGTGTCTAAACTTATGGATCTTGGATTTTCTTATTCAATCTGCCTTTGGATTATGGATTTTCTCTCTGGCCACTCTCAGAGGGTCAAATTAGGTAATCATATCTCTTCAACCCTTATTCTTAACACTTATACACCACAGGGTTGCATGTTGAGTCCCTTACTCTATACTCTTTATGTGCATGACTGCATTCCCACTCACGGTAGTTTATGTTTATGTTTATGTTTATTATATTTGTATACCGCCCTTCTCCCGAAGGACTCGAGGCGGTGAACAGCCAGCAGATAAAATACAAAAGATACAAAATTTAAAAGAATATTAAAATCCAATTAAATTAATTTGGCCCACAGTTAAAATACCCCTATATTAAAACCCATAATTTAACAATTTAAAATTAAAACAATTTTAAAAAGTTAGGTCAAGTCAGCCCGGCTTGATGAAACAGAAACGTCTTTAGGGCACGGCAGAAAGTGCGCAGATCCGGGATCCGCTGTATCTCCGGGGGCAGCTCGTTCCAGAGGATAGGTGCCCCCACAGAGAAGGCTCTCCCCCTGGGGGCCGCCAGCTGGCATTGTTTGGCTGACGGCACCCTGAGGAGCCCCTCTCTGTGGGAGCGTACTGTCGGTGGGAGGCCGACCAGTACATTTAGTAATTTAGTAATACTATTGCTAAATTTGCAGATGATACAACAGTGGTGGGACTCATCTCTGAGGGGGGGGGATGAGTCTGCCTATCGAGATGAGGTGGACCAGTTGCTTTCGTGGTGTGGAAACAATAACTTGGTCCTTAACACCAATAAGACAAAGGAGCTTATAGTGGACTATAGAAGGAACAGATCAGACATCCAGCCCTTGCTTATCAATGGAGACCGAGTGGAGCTAGTGGCCAGTTTTAAGTTTCTGGGTGTTATCATAAAAGAGGACCTGATCTGGGGCACTCACATTGCAGCACTGGTCAAAAGGGCCCAGCAGAGATTATATTACCTGAGACTTCTCAGGAAACAAGAACTGAATGAAAAACTGCTGGTGACCTTCTACCACTGCACCATAGAAAGTATTTTAACTTACTGCATCTGTGTACGATTTGCCAATTGCACAATGGCAGATAGGACAGCACTCCAGAGGGTCAACGTCATTGCCCAGAGAATCATTGGTTGCCCTCCCCCCTCTTCGGAAGAGCTTTATAGCTCCCACTGCCTTAAGAAAGTTCAAAACATTCTTAAAGATCCATCTCATCCTGGGCACCTTTTTTTTTTTTTTTGAACTTTTACCATCTGGCAGATGGTACAGGATAATAAAAACAAGGACAAATATACTGAAAAACAGCTTCTATCCCAGGACAATAACTATATTGAATTCTACTGTATAGTGCAATATTAATGCAATATTGGATTTTCAATTCAATTGCATAGAATGTAAAGGATGTGTGTTTGTGTTATATACACTGAAGATGGCATTTAATTTCATTGTATGAGGTGCAATGACAATAAAGTAAACTTAACTTAACTTAACTTAACTTAACTTAACTTAACTTAACTTAACTTAACTTAACTTAACTTAACTTAACTTAACTTAACTTAACTTAACTTAAGCTTGCAGGAATAGCCAAGACTGCAAAAGATAGGCTCAAGATGCAGAAGAATTGTGACAGATTTGAACACTATAACAAAATGAAAGTCAATGGTTAGAAAAATAAGGTTCTACATTTAGGCAAGAAAAGCTAAATGCAGGTATAGAATAGCTGGTACCTGGCTCAATAGCAGTAACTGCAAGAGAGATCTTGGAGTCCTAGTGGACAATCACTTAAATATGAGTTAGCAGTGAATTGCAGCTGCCAAAAGAGCCAACACAGTTCTAGGCTGCATCAACAGAGAGATGTAATCAAGATCATGTGAAGTATTAATACCACTTTATAATGCTTTAGTAAGACCACACTGGGAATATTGCATCCAGTTTTGATCGCCACAAAGATGTTTAGACTCTAGAAAGAATGCAGAGAACAGCAGCAAAGATGATTAGGGGACTGGAGACTAAAACTTATGAAGAACATTTACTGGAATTGGGCATAGCTAGTCTAATGAAAAGAAGGACTAGGGGTGACATGATAACAGTGTGGCAATATTTGAGGGGCTGCCACAAGGAAGAGGAATTCAATTTATTCTCCAAAGCACCTGAAAACAGGACAAGCAATGAATGGAAACTAATTAAGGAGAGAACCAGCCTAGAACTAAGGAGAAATTTCCTGATTAAACAATTAATCAGTAGAACAACTTGACTCCAGAAGTTGTGGGTGGTCCAACACTGCAGGTTATAAAGAAGACATTGAACAACCATTTGTTTGGAACAATATAGGGTGTCTTGCTTGAGCAGGGGGTTGGACTAGAAGACCTCTGAGGTCCCTTTTCACTCTGTTATTCTGTTATTTATAGCCTTCAAGCCACCACCACCATTATCATATTAATTATGACCGTTTTAACTTATTTGGCCTTGAAAGAAATCAGCACTGGACTCCTATAGTATGTTATTGCAATGCAAAAAAGCTGTTTGGAATGGAAGGTAGGTAGCTGATCACCGAGATACTTTACCATGGTTGTTTTCTCTCCTCCTTTTGTTTTTTTAGAGAATAAAATTAAGCTTCAGAATATCCTTTTCAGTAAGTTACTTATAACATTAATTCCCTCCTCTTTTAATTCTGATAAAAGAGAATGTATGTAGTTCATGATTGAACTGTTAAGACTGATGATGTTAGCTAGTTGGGTAATGAAACCTCTGCAAGGAAACAACCAAACTCAGGGAGCCACAAGGACTCCAATCTTTTAATTTTCAAATAATCTACTTTTCAAATAATCACATCTTTTCTAACAGGATAGAAAGAGTCTATTTAGAAGTTTGTGTTCTATAAATGTATACTAGTCAAAAGAGAATCTTCAATTTCAGTGTGTCTCCTATTTCTGAAGGATGCCCCCTTGATTTTGTCGCGCATTTCATTTGGAAAATTAATCATCTCTGAATTCTTTATGTACCATTTCCCTCATTTGCATTGGGCTGATAATACAAGCCTTTTTCTTCTGAGAGCAAGAATTAGCCCCCCTAAGCAGGTAATTAGCTTGCTTAGGGAAAGAGTGAAAGGGAGTGGGTGGGTGAATGTATGCATGCGAGGCCTTCCCTGACTCCCTCTTTGCACCTGCTCATCCCTAGACTATCTGATGTCAGCACCGAAGGCCTGAAAAGATTGTATGCTTGAGTTCACTTAAATGGGAGGCAGCAGCTCCATGTGATCAGAGATTGCAATAAAGCAGGGCTCCTGATTAGGCACAGGGTTCTGTTCCTATTTCACTGAGGATAAATAAAACTCTAATTCTGCCTCCTTGCTCAATGGAAGAAGGTTGATGGCTGAAGGCGCTTCCAGACCAATTTCTCTCCAAAGCAGCCACTTTAAGACCAAGCAGTAAAAAAAACCCCTACACTTTAATCACTGACTTAATTTACTTACCATAATTTTCAGAGTATAAGATGCGTGCAGAGGCTGAAAATGTGACACGCGGAGGCTGAAAACACGACGCATGGAGGCGGTGATTGGCGGCGATGTGCTGTGACGATCCCGGCAGTCTGGAACGGGTCTAAAACGGTGTGTGTGGCGGCCAAAAATGCGACACACAGAGGTGGTGATGGGCTGTGGAGAACCCTCAGCCTGGAACAACTGATTGGCGGTATTCTGGGAGGCTGATCCAACTGCCAATGAGCTGCTTGTGCTGAATCAGCTGTGATAACATGCTGAAGATCAGGCTGTTTGCTGTTTGCTGCAAGGATGCTAGCCAGATGAATACTGATGGATACTGGTAGGCAGAGGCAGAATTTTTTTTTCTTGTTTTCCTCTCCAAAAACTGTAAGTATAGTGTATAAGTGTGTCTTATACTCCAGAGCATCTTATACTCCGAAAAATACGGTATTTGTTAAAAACATTTGCTGCCCATCTCCCTTCCATGCTGAATCTTATCTCCAGATGCCAATGATCTGGAAGCACCCAATATTACTTTATAAGCATTCCATACAATCAAACGAGAAATTAAAAGAACTGTGCAGATTTAAGCACAGTTCTAACCATACCATCATAGTGAATGTTGTGTGCATAAGATAATGATAGACAAAAAAATCTCAGAGTTCCTTGGAGAATGAACTAAAAAACCGTCAGAGAACTTTTCTTTTAGCCGAGGAGTCAGGAAACATGCAGAGATTGCTGCTTCTGCAGAGGGAGATACAAACCACCTACAAGCTCCATAGAGTGAAAGACAGCATTTAAGTTAATTTTATGGAGATTTCAAGTGAGCCAGAATCATTGACTGATGTCCTGGGATCATACAAGTCTAGAACTGCATAGAGTCCTCAGATACAGGTGGTCTAAATGGATGTAACATGTTAACTAAGGGCAGAACTTGTATGAAGGACCTTATTATGTCTATCTTGTTTTTTCCCCTCACACAAGGAAGGTACATGGCATATTAATTAGATAACCATGCCTCCCAATTTTGCAGGGAGGGAAGCACACAGATATTAGGAGTATCAAAAGGAACAATTATTTTTTTAAAAAAATAACATAACATTTCTGCCACTTTAATTCATAAACAGATCCAGAGCCGCTGACCAAGTAATGGAAAGGCTTCTTCCAATCCCAAATGGCTGAAGATCCAGCTGAAAGGATGTTTGCATGATGTGTGAACAAGTGAATTAGATTAAGCTACAGGTCCTGCCTCTGTCATCACTATGTTTAGTGTTTTTCTACTCAACCTCTGTCCCTCTCTGTGTCAAAGAAAGAAGAGAGGGCTAAACAAGCTCTAAATCCAGCATAATCTGGGCAGTAGCAATATTGGAGAAGAACAGTGCTAGCATCCTTCTGCTACTTTGTTGTGTTTAATACATGGGGGAAAAAAATGTGATCGGGGTTGTGAAAGGAGCCATTTTCTATAGTTCTGTAGCCTGAGATATTTTTTATTTAATGTTAACGGTGAAGACAAGAAACATCTGTGAGGTTTTTCCCAGAGGTCTGTGTGTCTTTATAATATATACAGAAGCTGATGTTTTTGTCACATTTATTTATTTTTATTTATCCTGCCTTTATTATTTCTATAATAACACAAGGCAGTGAACATACATAATATTCCATCTTCCCCTTATTTTCCTCACAACAACAACAGCCTATGAGGTGGTTTGTGCTGAGAGACAGTGACTGGACCAAAGTCACAGGCCTAAAGTGAAATTAGAACTCATCGTCTTCAGGTTTCTAGGCCAGCACCTTAACCACTAAACCATACTGGCTATATCCTGCTTTTCTGTCTAAAATTCTAACTAGTATATCAATTGACTAATCCTCAGAAATATTGTAAAGGAGGTTAGGTTTTGAGCCAAAAGGAATCTAATGACCTTCACGGCTGAGTGGGAATTTAATTTTTTCTCCAGGCCTTTTTGAGTGCACTAACCACTACACTTCCTAGCCTGAGATCCTCCAGAATGGTTTTTATCTCCACCTTGTTTCTTATCTTATCTTTAAAAAACAGGCCAAATCAACCTAATAACTGTGCAGATGAACAGATCTGCATCCCCTTTCAGTCCCCTACATGACCGTGGGTCCATTATTCTACTTCATTATGCATTGTCTCAAGTGACAAAGGGGAAGCACGCAGTAATTTTGATCTTTCCCTATTCCCCAGCTTGCAAGAAATGATTTGCATAACACTTGATAATAGCCACTTCACTGTCTTTATCTGCTGCCAATGGAAGCTTTATAAGCTGGTGTTGGAGTGAATGCATCCTCTAGAAAGCTCTAATGCTTGAACTTCACGGGTGCTGTAAGACTTATCGCAACGTCTACTATCTGGGGAGTATATAAGGCTAGACCTTAAGTTTTAAAATGGCATGAATAGGCAAGGCATTAGATACCCAAGGACCACTTCCATTTATACGTAATTGTTCAGGCTAACCAAAGGCAAAATAGTTCAGTTCTTTCAAAGCGCAGCCTGGAGTCTAGAGTGATTTCCTTAATCAAATGCTAACAACTTGGTTGAAATTGGTGCAATTAGGTGACAAGGCCTATTGTACGTTCCCACCAAACAAAAAAAAAATCAGTATAAAATGGTTTTGGGGGCTGAAATAATTAATAAATCAACTTTTTTTTAACTTTTAGAGCGCCAGCTGAGAATGGAGAACAGGAACATCTCACTCTGCGAATACAGGGCGCTCCCTCTTTTTCAGTCTTTCTTTCCAGCGTGACTAATTGACGACTGTGTAGATTTTTTTCATTTTGTTTTGTTTTTATTTATTTATTTATTTATTTTAAAGGGAAGGAGAATGAAAGGACTGGGATTGGCTCTGGTCCCATGACCGCAACGTTGCTGGAGCTTAGCCATCTGTCACAGCTGCTGCTTGCTTTAGCTGCCACTCTAATTGACAATGAACCCAGAGACCTGTAATAATTGTGGCTGCTCTGTGACTTCGGCAGGTAATGCCTCTCTTTGAGCATCTATCAAGCCCCATCTGTGCCCTCCAGCCCTGCCTTTCTCACGTGGGGCTCTAAACTTTTCCAGATGAGAGATGTAGTCTCAATTCTAGAAAGGGAGAAATCATCTCGCTAGAAAGCTAAGCAGTTCTCAAACTTGTCCTTCAAGTCTTCATGCACAATCAGCATCCTGTATTTTGCTCCCTGTATCATTTCTCCTTCAAACTGGTGAAAGGGAATTTGCCTTTGGAACGGATTTCAAAGGAGAAAAAAACTTGAGGCGGGGTGGGGGGTGGGGGTTGCCCAGTCTTTAATATCTCCAGCAATCTGCCACTTCCCTAGCTTCCCATGCTAGGATTCCAGGTCAAAGGAAGTCAGGTTGGATGCCACAAAGAAGAAGGAGTCAAACTATTCTCCAAAGCACCTGAGGGTAGAACAAGAAGCAATGGGTGGAAACTAATCAAGGAGAGAAACAACTTCGAACTAAGGAGGAATTTCCTGACAGTTAGAACAATTAATAAGTGGAACAACTTGCCTGCAGAAGTTGTGAATGCTCCAACACTGGAAATTTTTAAGAAGATGTTGGATAACCATTTGTCTGAAGTGGTGTAGGGTTTCTTGCCTGGGCAGGGGGTTGGACTAGAAGACCTCCAAGGTCCCTTCCAACTCTGTTATCCTATCCAATCCTATCCTATCCTATCCTATCCTATCCTATCCTATCCTATCCTATCCTATCCTATCCTATTCCTCCTGCCGGTGGGCTTTATTCAGAATGGGAAGTGTGGTCAGCCAGGGAGGCTTCAGAGTAGCAGGAAGCAAAGCAGCACCACTTAGGAGCATCTTCTAATACCTTACTTTGAGCAATAAAACCCCGCCAAGAGAAAAGCTCAAATATACTGAGATCAAGGAAGAAAAAGAGCGAAGCCACGGTCAGAGAAAGCCAACATATTTTGGCATAGCATCAATACTATGAATAGCTGTAGCATTAATAGCATTTCAAAAAAATCCCCCTCAATCTAGTGACTCCAGATGTTGGGCTACATCTTTCATCACAGCTCAATATAATTGGAGGAAATTCCTGAAACCAAGAAGGCAAACCTCAGTAATCCGATTCAATAGGAGGCAGATTCAGGCTAAACCTATTTTGAAAGCTCTCTGAGATCAGATCAAAGTATTTTTAGGTATTCTAGGATTATCTGTCCTGACCATGAGAGGCCAACATCAAAACAGGTAAAACTCTTTTCCATCATCTGCTACCTGTAGAGGACTACAGAGGTACTCTGGGGGGAAAAAAAACATTTGCAGCCGTTAGAAAAACACCAGCTTAGAAGTTTCCTGGAAAAACAGGAGGTAATGAGGAATAAACTCAAGACTGGCCCTCCTTGACTCTTTTAGGTATAAAAGGAAACAGAGAAAAATTGTCAGCTGTACAAGATTCTGTTATAGCCTATATCAGAAAAGCATCTTCCAGTATTTCTCATGAGGTCTACTTCCTGATCGGTCTACCTCAAAGGGCTGATACTTCAGAATTTGACCATGAACGGACAGAAAGAGCTATTCATTTATTAATTCATTCAATTTAATTTGTACAAATAGCCCGAGGAAGAATGTAACTTAGTAACTAAAAGGCTTAATCGCCTTAAATATTGTCTACCTTCACATAGGGGTAGATGAGGCTATTTTTTCCCATTGCACATCTTTATTATTGCTAGCTCAGAGAAGTGGGAAGGAAAGGAAAGGAATGGGATGCAGAAGCATTTCTGTGATTGAGTGATTGATTGAATTGTACCGTGTCCTGATTTTAGATCAAAAAAAGGAGGGTTTTCAAACAGTTGGTCCTCTCTTATTTTACTTAAACATGCATTAGTGAACCAGTAAACATCCACTGTTTTTTAAAAAAACAAAAATCTAAATCAATAACTCTACAGAACACATTCCTGCAGTATGAGACAATAATCTGGTCCAGGAATCAATGCATGCAAGTGGCAACTCCATCACTAGCTTTCTGCTACTTTCCAGAATGATTGTAAGTATATTCTAAGCACCATAAGTCTGGGTTATGACTTTCCTGTGTCATTGTTCTCCCCACCCGAGGCACTCAAAGAGAAAGAACATGTGTCCATTATTAGAGTTCTCTTTCCCCACAGCATTTTGTTAGAGATTATAAAACAAGTAAAAAATTAGAACACCTGAGGACATGAGGCTTTAGCAATATCTTTTGATATTTCTTTTATCGTACTTGATATAAGTTTAACTTGCTGCTAGGGGGGGAGAAGTCTTGAATACGTTAAATCCAGCAGTAACACATGCAGTGCTTTATTTAAACAATCACATTATGTAGAAATTAAATCCTTCAAATCAGGGGTGAAATGCTCTGAAGTCTGCTACCGGTTCGCTTTGCTACCGGTTTGTTTTGCGCGTGTATGCGTGGTGTGCACCAAACATGTGCTTCATGTGCACATATATGGTGCACGCCAAATGCACGCTTCATGTGCACATGCACAGTGCGCACAAAACACACTTCACACACTTCATGTGTATGTGTGCGGTGCACACCAAACATGCGCTTCATGCGTGGTGCACACCAAATGCATGCTTGACACACATGTGCACCACATGCGCTATCACGCAGTGCTGAAAAAGGATTAAGAAGCCATTTCTGAGTCTGCAAAGGTAAGTAGAACAGCAAGGGGGGGAAACAGCTGTGTCGCGCGATTTAGATTCACTAGAAAGCAGGATTTCCTGCTTTCTAGCAAATATAAATTGTGCGGCATAGCTGATCGTCGGAAATACCAGTTTGCCCGAACTGGTAGCATTTTTTTTACTATTGGTTCACCCGAACTGGTAGCATTTATTACTACCGGTTCGGGCGAACTGGTCCGAACCGGTAGCATTTCACTCCTGCTTCAAATTATGCTTCTGTTGAGTTCCAAAAATTCAGAGGGGCACTGAAAGATATAGTAACAGGAAAAGTGAATGGACTTACTCTGTTTGCACATCTTTTGTAAGGTGCAGTTTCAAAGCCATTGTGAACATCACATGTCTCTGTTATCCAAATGCCAGCTCTAATTTGATATTAGTATCTCAATGGGATTAAGAGGAAAATCTAAATAATATTGATTCAGAATCTGTATATCAGCAAAAGTAACTTGAAAAGTGAAACTTTTAAACATATTGACACATTTGCTTTAAAAATGAATTTAAATTAGTTTCACCAATGACTGAATTTTTTTTTTTTTTAGGAAAATAAGATCTATTTTGTATAGGTACTGTACATATATGGCCATTTGCAACATATGTCACTTATACCGCCCTTGTGTACCACCAGATCATATATCAATAAGATGAAAATAAATCTTGTATACAAGAAGATGGTAAGAGAACACCCGTCTGATTTTGATGAATATAAATCATTGTGACCTGATGGATTAGATCCCATAGTTTTGAAGGAGCTGGTGGATGTCATCTCAGAACCATTGTACCATATCTTTAAAAAATCCTGGAGCACCAGGGATCTACCAAAGGATTGGAAAAGAGCTGATGTGGTTCCCATTTTCAAAAAAAAAAAAAAAAAAGGGGTGGGGGCGGGGGCAGATCCAGGAAACTATAGACTAATCAGCCTAACATCAATACCTGGGAAGATACTGGGAAAAAAATAATCAAAAACCATCTATGAACATCTAAAAACAAAATAAGGTTATCACTAGTAGCCAGCAAAGAGTTGTTAAAAACAGATCATGCCAAAACAATTTTAATTCATTCTTTGACAAAGTGACTAAATTAGTAGACCAGCGAAATGCTGTGGATATAGTATAATTAGATTTCAACAAAGCATTTGACAAAGTAGACCACAACCTACTTCTTGGTAAACTAGAAAAATGTGGGATAGACAGCATCATCACCAGATGGATTTGTAACTGGCTGACAAACTGCTCTAAATGAGTCGTCCGTAATAGTACTACATTAAGGAGGAAGTAAGCAGTGGAGAACCAAAAGTTTCTGTCTTGGGCCAGTACTCTTCAATATCTTCATAAATGACTTAGAAGGGGAACTCATCAAATGTGCAGATGACACTAAGCTGGCAGGAATAGCCAACACCCAAGAAGACAAGCTCAGGATCCAAAAGGATCTTGACAGACTTGAACAACGGGCCCTATAGAACAACATGAAATGTAATATGGAGAAAACACCTAGGCAGGAAAAACCAAAGGCACAAGTACAGATTAGGCAAAACCTGTTTCACAAACAGTAACTGTGAGAGGGATCTTGGAGTCCTAGTGGGTGATCACTTAAACATGAGCCAGCAGTCTGCAGCCGTTGCCAAAAAAGCTAAAACAATCCTTGGTTGTATAAACAGAGACATAGAATCCAAATCACATGAACTATTAGTATCACTTTATAAAGTCTTAGTAAGGCCACACCTGGAGTATTGCATCCAGTTTTGGTCACCACATTACAAAAATGATGTTGAGATTTTGGGAAAAATTGGTCGCGTTGGTTGATGATCTCTGGAGGGCTCGGGATAGGGGTTGCTCCTCTGTTCTGGTCCTGTTACATCTCTCAGCGGCTTTTGATACCATCAACCATGGTATCATGCTGCACCGGCTGGAAGAGTTGGGGGTGGGAGGCACCGTGTTGCGGTGGTTCTCCTCCTTTCTCTCCAACCGGTCGCAGTTTGTGTTGGCAGGGGGGCAGAGGTCAACCTCGAGGCCTCTCATCTGTGGAGTGCCGCAGGGATCGGTCCTCTCGCCCCTTCTGTTCAACATTTATGTGAAGCCGCTGGGCGAGATCATCCGTGGCTTTGGGGTGAGATACCACCAATACGCTGATGACACCCAGCTGTACATCTACACCCCAGGCCACCCCAATGATGCCCTTGAAGTGATGTCCCAGTGCCTGGAGTCTGTGCAGATCTGGATGGGGAGGAACAGGCTCAAGCTCAACCCTTCCAAGACAGAGTGGCTGTGGCTCCCGGCATCCCGATATAGTCAGTTGACTCCATCACTGACTATTGGGGGCGAGTCTTTGGCCCCCACAGAGAGGGCTCGCAATCTGGGAGTCCTCCTGGATATGCAGCTGTCCTTGGAGGAACATCTGACGGCTGTAACCAGGGGGACCTTTTGTCAGGTTCGCCTGATTCGTCAGTTGCGGCCCTTTCTTGATCGGGATTCCCTGTGCACAGTCACTCATGCCCTCGTCACCTCTCGCCTTGACTACTGCAATGCTCTCTACATGGGGCTCCCCTTGAAGAGCACCCGGAGGCTCCAACTGGTCCAGAACGCAGCAGTGCGGGTAGTGACGGGAGCAGCATAGTGCTCCCATGTAACACCGCTCCTGCGCGAGCTGCACTGGCTTCCAGTGGTCTTCCGGGTATGCTTCAAGGTGTTGGTCATCACCTTTAAAGCGCTCCATGGCATAGGGCCTAGCTATCTTCGAGACCGCCTGCTGCTACCGACGACCTCCCATCGACCCGTGCGCTCCCACAGAGAGGGCCTCCTCAGGGTGCCATCAGCCAAACAATGTAGGCTGGTGACCCCCAGGGGGAGGACCTTCTCTATGGGGGCACCTACCCTCTGGGATCAGTTGCCCCAGAGATAAGGAGAATCCAAGACCTCAGTGCCTTCTGTCGTGCCCTTAAAACCCACTTTTTCCAGCAAGCCGGGCTGGCTTAAGAAATTTTTAAATGTTTTAATTGGTTTGTGATTTTTAATTTTGGGGCCAAATTTATATATATTTTAATTGTTTTTTAATATTTGTATTTCATGTTCTTAATTCTGGCTGTACACCACCCTGAGTCCTCAGGGAGAAGGGCAGTATATAAATTGGAAATAAAATAAAATAAAAATAAAAAATAAAAATGCAAAAAAGAGCAACTAGGATGATTAAAGTTCTGAAGACAAAAACATATGATGAACGGTTGTAGAAATGGGTATGACCAATCTACTAGAGAAAAGAAGGACATGATAGCAGTATTCCAGTATTTGAGGGGTTGCCACAAAGAAGAGTGGGTCAACTTATTTTCCAAAGCACCAGATGGCAAGACAAGAAACAATGGAGGGAATCTAATCAAGGAGAGAAGCAACCTGGAATTAAGGAGACACTTCCTAACAGTGAGTACAATTTACCAGTGGAACAGTTTGCCTTCAGAAGTTGTGGGTGCTTCATCATTGGAGGGTTTAAAAAAAAAAAAAAGACTGGACAGCCACTATCTGAAATGGTATAGGGCCGTGATGGCGAACCTATGGCACGCATGCCACAGGTGGCTGTGGAGCCATATCTGTGGGCACGTGAGTGTTGCCCTAGCTCAGCTGCAGCATGCACACGCACACTGGCCAGCTGATTTTCGGGCCTTTTGAGCCCACCAGAAGTGAGGAAACTGATTGTTTCCAGCCTCCAGAGGGCCTCCAGGGGATGGGAAAGGCCATTTTTGCCCTCCCCAGGCTCCAAGAATGCCTCTGGAGCCTGGGGAGGGTGAAAATGGGTCTACCAGGCCCACCAATATCCTTTTCGCCATTGCGTGCCAAAAGCGGGAGGACTGCGGAGGGGTCGTGCACGCATGCACGGGGGAGCGGGGTGCAGGGGGGGCATTCAATTATGGGTGTGGGCATGCTCACGTGCAACAGCCCCCCCCCCGTGTTCCCCCCGCTTTTGGCACGCAACTGCAAAAAGGTTAGCCATCACTAGTATAGGATCTCCTGCTTGAGCAGGGATAACTAGAAGACCTCCAGGATCCCTTCCAGTTCTATACTGATTGATGATAATAGTATTAGTAATAAAAGTAATAACAGTGATTGTGATTATTATTATTATTAACCATATAATATTAATCATAGAAAACAAAATAATAAAATCTAACTCAGTAACAAGAGCGATTTAATGACTCTTAACTTCAGCATCTGAGTTTTAATTTTTGAAACATCTATTATTGATCAAGGAAGATTAGTTTCTATGATCAAGGAAGATTAGTTTCTATGGTTTCCGTGGTAAGTGGATCCAATGATCAGTATCTTAAGAACATTTAAAATCCTTCTGGAACTCTAAATGCTGCTTTGAATTTGATTAGAATAATATAAATAGGCATGAAGTCACATTTCCCTGGTCAAAGCAATTTGGTGCTATCTTCTTTGCAGAGTCTTAAGGGAATTCTGAGCATTTGTATGCCAATTCAAAGGAAGCCACTTAAAGAGAAACACATTTCTGATGCAAAACATGCTACAGATAGTTTTACATGAGGAAATTAAAACAACTAAAACTCAGTTCATTACTACTAAAACTCAGTAATGATTACTCTGGGCCTGTATGGTTGATTAAGCATTTACAGAGTGTAAAAACAAAAGAAATATAGACGTGCGAGTCCTGAAACACAAAGAGATGTTTGGAAAAGACCAAGGATTCCATTTCAATATTTATCAATCACATAAGATCCACACATGAAGTCCAGTTAAAATGATTTATTGCTAATCATGCCTATGCAGGGGATTCATCTCAACTAACAGTCAGCATCTGCTTGAGGTTCAATAAGGGGCAACTGAATTCGGGGGTGGTAGGGGTGGGGGCAGTGGTGGGTTTCAAATTTTTTTTACTATCGGTTCTGTGGGTGTGGCTTGGTGGGTGTGGCTTGGTTGGCATGGTAGGGGAAGGATACTGTAAAATCTCCATTCCCACCCCTCTCCAGGGGAAGGATACTGTAAAATCTCCATTCCCACCCCTCTCCAGGGGAAGGATACTGTAAAATCTCCATTCCCACCCCACTCCAGGGGAAGGATACTGTAAAAACTCCATTCCCTCCCCAATCCAGGGGAAGGTTACTGCAAAATTCCCATTTCCTCCCGATCAGCTGGGACTTGGGAGGCAGAGAATAGATGGTGGTGGGGCCAGTCAGAAGTTTTACTACCGGTTCTCTGAACTACTCAAAATTTCCACTACCGGTTCTCCAGAACTGGTCAGAACCTGCTGAAACCCACGTCTGGGTGGGGGTGATGGACTTAGTTTGTTTGTGGCAATGTAGAGTGATCCCTCTAGACTGATCCCTCTTTTAACTCCACCCCCAAATTCTGCACCCTTTCTTCTATTGCATTATAGCTAGAGAACTACAATGTTGCTTCTTACTCAACAAAGCATTGTTCAGGAGGTATTAAATATGCAACTGAGGGAAGATAAGAAACCTGTGAAAGCAAACAACCAAGGTCAGAACAAAGAGCAAAAAACACGCACAGATGTAAACTCTCCATTCCCCTCCGTTCCCCCTCCCCGAGAAATGATCTCTTCTCAGCCTGTTAGGATGAACAGGCACGAAGAAGAGACCAAAGGTTTCAACTTCAGGGCAGTTTAAGGCTCAAAGTTAGTAGGTGCTGGTTTCCTGCAGCAGCTCTGCTTACATTTCTTCTAGTATTTGCAATAAAAAAAAACTGCTTATGAAAGTTATATTGTTCATTTTATTTTATTATTTTTATTCGTTAAATTTGTATGCCGCCCATCTCATTAAGCAATTCTGAGCAGCTGAAAATAGCAATAGCACTTAGACTTATATACTGCTTCATAGTGCTTTTACAGCCCTCTCTAAGCACTTTACAGAGTCAGCATATTGCCCACAACAATCTGGGTTCTCATTTTACCCACCTCGGAAGGATGGAAGGCTGAGTCAACCTTAAGCCTGGTAAGATTTGAACTGCCAAATTGCAGAAGTAGTCAGCAGTCAGCAGAAGTAGCCTGCAGTACTAACTGCACTGTAACCACTACGCCACCGCGGCTCATAATTTTATGTAAATAGTGATATAAAACAATTTAAACATCAAATTATTAAAACACTGGACATCAGAGTTAAAACAAAGTGAATAAAGTCCATGGCTTAGGACCTGGTTATTTACAGGACTGCCTACTACCACAAACAGCCTCCCACCAGCCGGTACACTCTCATAGAGAGGGGCTCCTCCATGTGCCGTCAGCCAAGCAGTGTCGACTGGCGGCCCCCAGGGGGAGGGCCTTCTCTGTGGGGGCACCCACTATCTGGAACGAGCTCCCCCCGGAGACACGGAGGATCCCGGATCTGCGCACTTTCCGCCGTGCTCTTAAGACTCTCCTATTCCAGCAAGCCTGCTTGGCCTAATTTTCTCCCCTTTCTTTTAAATTTTTAAATTGGAATTTTAATTTGTTTTAAATTATTGGGATTTTTAATTGTCTTGGACTAAATTATTTAATTTGGTTTTAATTATGTTTCTAACTTTTGTATTTATGTATTTTATTTTGTGCCTGTTCACCGCCCTGAGTCCTTCAGGAGTAGGGCGGTATATAAATTTAATAAAACATAAACATAAACATAAACATAAACATAAAGGAATGCATAAATGGGTTGAAGGTGGGAAATGGGATGTTCTTTGAATATCAAGATATAGTGATATATAACAGTATATTCAAGCTATATCCTTGAACCTTTACCTTCATATCTGAGTAATGGTCTGGGTGTCCGAGGAGATCTGAAAAATTAGGAAAAATTTTCAGATGCTGAAATAAGAGCTTGGGAAGGGAAAAGATGTTGGATTTGAGTGTTGTGTTTTGAAGTATGTGTGTAAGAAGGGTTACTGGTGTTGAAGAGCAGTGTTTAATTCTTGCCTCTGCTGCAGTTATGAAGTTCCTTAGATGATTTTTTTGGGCAATCATTTTCTTTGCCTACCTTACCCCACAAGGAGCTGCAGGGAGAAAATTAATGGCAGGATCTATGGGTATGGCCTGAACACCTTAGAAGAATAAATTAAACAATGTTTTGACAGAATATAATATGTTGGAATATAATATGTTTTAACACCAAGCTTTAGTGAGCCAAAAGTAGGAGAGTGGCTCCTTATATGCTGTCCACTCCTGTAGAGGGAAGAGGGAATGGTCTTGAAGGATAAAAGGAACAACAGCTCCCAAGGCAATGGTCAGGAAAGAGGGGTCTGAGTACAGGCCAAGAAAGTAACCAGAGAAAACATCCCAGACAATCCTCTCTATTTCATGAAAAGATAAAAGGAGACAGGAGAAGCATATTCAAAATTCTGTCACTGTAGATGTTCCAATAAAAGTCCCATGATCTACATGGGATTGGTTTCTTAGTCTGGTTATATCTGTAGATTGATACTCCTCCTTTATTCATATGGGAAGTGATGATTTGGTGTTGCACCTCATTTAATGAGGTGGAAGAGCATGTGTGAGAGAATAGAAATCCAGACTTCTCTTTGTATTGGTACCAATTATCCACAAATAATTGGTCCTGACTTTGGTGCATAAATACTGCTGTGTAACTGACTTTGGTGCGTAAATACTGCTGCTGCGTAAAGACATCTGGAACAGCAGAAGAAATCAAACATTGACATGGGATTCTCAAAAGTTCCCTAAAGAAGAAGAAAAATGAGGAAATCAGCATTAAATCCACTAGGAAACAAGTCAGCAATGAAAGATATGAAACAGAGAAAGTTGAGACTTTGGGGAACCGAAGAATCTTTGACCAAGTTTAGGTTACACATGAAAAACCCAAGAAATCTATTAAAGGCAGAAGGAGTGTATTCCAAGAAAGAATAAAAAGTACAATTTTGATTCTAATGAATCAAATGAATCAAAACTGCAATATTCCGGTTGATAATATTATTTTTCCTATTAAAACATACATATATTGTGCCAGCTTCCACAAGGAACATGCACATGTATCTGTTAGAATAAACCACTCCTTCTAAATTTCATTCTTTCTTCTCAAATGTTTGCGATATTTTGAAGATAAAAGTATTAAATTACATAAATATTTCTCTTTGATAAGACACGAATTGTTGCAACTATATTTTGCAATCTGTATATCTCTACTTATAATAAGTAGCCTTTAGAGCAGATCTGTTTAGTTGGTGTAGCAAGCAATCCACTACAGAAGTTCTTGATACTGTCCTTGTCAGGCTTCAAGAACCAAGAAATTACTTCTCCTGGAATTACTTCTGAGCAGTTTACTTTATTGTTCCTCACCTATAGACAGATATCTGGCCAAACTATAAGCAACTATTTGCATCACTATATTCTTACTCTGAGAATTGCTAGGGAGGAGCCTTCTTAACTCTTCTTTCTCCTGACCAAATTATCTAAGCTTCACTGTCCCTTTGTGGTCTAGAGTGCAGCCCCTCCCTCCTGGGAATCCAGACTACATTCCATCACAGTCCTCCTATTAATCACATGACCAAAAGGGAGATGTTAGAATATATGGTGTCTATCTGATTCCACTTCCAACGACGTTGGGTGAAGCTGGGGAAAAGAACAACTATAAAGGCAAACAGTTGTGATAAGTTCAATAACTAGGTTAGTATTGCTAAAAGTATACTAGTATTACCATACCACATATTAATGTAAGAACTTGTGATATGACTTTACAATACATGCAACACTATTCAACAATATTGAAAATTACTATGGGTAAGGTCTAGTTTAATGTGCATTGATTGCACTCCTGGTCTGTTCAAGCAAGCATATGCACCACTTAATAATGTTGCAAAAAATAATAAAGCCTGGTGTTGATTTATTAAACATCAGCAACGATCAAGAACAGTTCATTGACACAATGGGACATAAAGGAAAAGCAGGAACAGACATAAGCAAGAGGTTAGTGGTTAAAAAGGTCAGAAGGCTTAAATCAAATATCTATACTAAAGGCACAAAACTTTCCCAGGACACATGAAATAGTATTGTGGATAATTAGCCTGGACAGCCGCATTCACACTTTTATGTAGAATAACAGCAGCAGAATTCAGATGGAAAGTAGGACACCAGGTGACCCACTCCTCTATTCTACACCATGAAGGAAACAATTGGTGGATGGGGATGATGTATCTGCCACAAAAGACATTAGTTAAAGAATAGCTAGTAGCTCTATGTGAGAATGTTTTTGTAAAAAGAAAGACGGGAAGATTATTACTACAAAGTGTAACAGGAATTGGAGGGTGACATATGGTGTCTCTTCCAGGCAGTCCACCATTTATAGACCAAATTCAGAAGACCTCTCCTGTAAAGCCAGAGTACTGTCTGCAGCCCTGGGAATACAGAATAGAGGACTATCATTAAACAAGGAATTAATATGCCTTGTTTGTTTCCTTACTAGCACTGGATTGTATAATTTTAATTTCCATGCAATTATTTTAATAAAAGAACACACATTTTGCACGTTGCATCATGTGTGAAACTGCTGTTTAGAAAGATAACTCTTTGTGCAAAGAATGTAAACGTTTGTTATAAAGAAGTTCTGAATGCGTAAAATATAAAAAGAGAGCAAAGGGAGAGATACCCATGCAGAATAAGCACACCACCATCTGCATGGATTAGGGGCTCTGATGGCATCTGTCAGCGGGCACTATTGAAGCCCTTGTTTTGTGTGTGACTTTGTCTTTTCTTGCCCCCACTTCATGTTACAATGAGGCTATTCTTCTCTAGGAGACCACAGGAGTCTGTGTGGTCGCTACTTGTAGTACTTAAGTCCTCTGAATGGCAAGTGTTTTGGGCTTTCTTTTTCTTTTTTTGCAAGCATCCAACCCTTCCTTATAGCAGGAGTAGTTGGAATCTAGGCCAACCCACTTTGTGAACTACCAAGAGGAACACAGCTCCCAATGCAAATGTGAGGGATCTCACGAAGATTGATGGTTTGTTGAGGGCGCTTCCAAGAAAAGGCAGCATGCAAGGATGCAATCAAGTTAAATCTTTATTTAGAAATGAAGTAGAGAAAATGAGTTCCCTGGCATGGAGGCATCCATGCCTGGATTGAGCCCATGGATCAGTCCCGTAGGAAACTAGAACAAGAGCCAAAGAGCAGCCCCTGTGCAGGGGTTCTTATGGGGGCCCTTGGCCCCTCCCTTACCAAGGTGTGTGAGGGGGCTGGAGGGCCATTAACTCTCCTCAATGGGGCTGCAGGGGCCGGAGCCCCTTGACCCACCAGTGGGATCAAAAGTGCCTCTTTGCTCCCATCTGGTGGCCTTTTAAGAAACTGCTATGGCTGGCACAAAACACCTAACAGAAAGCCATTTAGTTAGTATTCCCCAAAACAAGTCTGTATATTGCAATCAGCTTGCCCAAAGAAGTAACAAATTCCTTTCGTTACTTAGGGTCCCATCTGCAAAGTGACAGCAGCATTAATGAGGTAGTGCACATGAGGGTGAATGCAACATAGCTAGGGTGGAAAGAGATTAACAGAGTGCTCTTTGATAGGTTTAAATATGCTCCTAAAATCAAAAGTATATTAAATGATGCTCTGCCCAGTAGCACCATAGAGCTCAGAGTGCTGGCCAATCACCAAAAGTGCTGAGAGCCCTTTACAAGCCATGGAGATATACATGCTCCATTGGTGATTCAGTGTTTCCCTTTTTGATTATGTCAGCAGTGATACAGTCTGGCCACAGATGGGAGTTCTACCAATAAGAGAGAAAATGCGGGAAAAACACCTATGGGGCTATGGCCACATTCCCCAAGCAACATCCCACAGTGTTGCCTGCACACCTAGCATTTTAACATGATGGCAAATGCCTGTTTGCAAGACCAAAGAAAAGCTTGCAGGACACAATTAATGCAGACATGAAAAGAAATCAATAGGATGTGGTTGCTGCATTTGATCGGTGAAATGGTGCTTGTTGATTCAAAAAGTGGAGTCTGTACCTGAAGGAAAATACTAGAGAAGAGGAGGGGGGAGGGGGAGGAGGCTAAATGTAGTTTTTAGAGTTTCCATCTATTATTGATTTGCTAATACTTTATCTTCTCAATTCCATTGACTTCCTTTGACTGAAAGCACCATGCTAAAAAAAGTAAGAAAACAACATCTATTTGATGGTTCCATAATCTTTGATTTGTGTGTTTGCTTGTTGTCTTTTCTTGAAAGAATCTCTTGTTCGCTTGTTGTTTACTTTCAACCTCCTGAGGTGCTTGACGGTAAAGAACAGGACTAGCAGACAAAAGTGGTGATACCACCATCAACAGATTGTGTGGAACTGTATTTGCTGGAGATTTAACCAGCACATTCAAGCTGTCATAGATGGTATTTCTTCTCCAGTGAAGAGATCTTTTGATATGTCCAAACATTTAGAGAGGGAAAGATATTTTGCTGCTCATTCTCAAATTAATAACTTTGGTCATGTGTAATATTTAGACAAGCAGTAATTTCTGGTACATTGAAATTTCTCAATGTCATCTATGACTCTAGAGAAAAAAAAAGATGATTTGAGAAAGATAATCTTAAATGTAACTTAATAGAATATAGGAAAAAATATTTATCCCTTTCCCCTTTCCTTCCAGTGACAACTGGGACTCAGGGTGGATTCATGAAATTTTTAATGTGAATATGTTGCCAGCAGGTCATTTCATTATCCTACTGCCAAATGGTAAATTGGTAGTGTGAAAGCATCCATACATTCAAAAGCCTCATGTAAAAAGCCTCATCCTAAAACTGTGACTCTCAATCTTTTGCATCTTTTGACCTATCAATCACTCTGGCACAGAACTTCCATCCCTGTATGTTAGAAATAAAATGTTCACTTTTCCCAAGAAGGGTATTTATATGCTTCGAGGCATCCTATTATTATAATTCTTATGTTTGGTAAGTTTTATGATACCCTGCATCATGCCTGCTAATAAATCAGAATCAGACATTGAGTTTTTCACTTATACAGTATGCCAATATAAGTAAAAAAAATACTTACTGATGCTTCTCATCCCCCCCCCCCAAGGATTTTACCTCCAACATTAAAGAGTATGATCTAACAATTTGCATATTTGAAGACCTTTCCAAGTACGGTCTAATACAGACATGGCTTGAACATCAAGTAATGTTTTTATCAAAGAGGAAGAGAGGGAGGGGGGAGGAGGAGGAGGAGGAGGAGGAGGAGGAGGAGGAGGAGGAGAAGAAGGAGAAGGAGAAGGAGAAGGAGAAGGAGAAGGAGAAGGAGAAGGAGAAGGAGAAGGAGAAGGAGAAGAATTATGAATGCAAAAGCCCTTGGTGTCATGCAATGCCTTGCCCTATAGATGCGGAAAGGACAACCATATACGATTGAGGTGGTTCTTTCAGCATCCATGGCTATGAAGGAGATCATAATGCACTCAGTTCTCAACTTCTGGGCATTCAGATATGCTTGATATTATAAGTCTAGAAGGGTGTCTTGACAAAGTGTTGCATAAGGTGGTCCAGGTCTGTAAAATATATAAGCTAAAGCTCAATGTTGTCCTGCAACAAAGAACACAAATCCTGTGTCCATGGCAACTGAAAATGCCATTTGAAAGAGCAGGAAAATCCATAGGTAGGCACCCATTAAGGCATTAGGAGCACATCCAGTATGCAACCATTGGATTCAACTGGAGTGGCAGCTGCCTGAACCTTTTTCAACTCAGTTTTTTTTCTTGCAAACAGGCGCACCCTTTGGCTGGGCAATTGTGACACTTATAAGTCATTATATTTCAACTGGTGTACATGTTTTTATGCTGATTAATTATTTTTCTGCACCTGCATTTGTATTTTTTTTTCCTTCAGAGGGGATGCTTTTATTATATTTTTTCAGATAAAGAGATAAAAAACAAAAAACTAGTAATTAAAGTAGAAAAAAACAACACCGTGATGCATTTTGAAAATTTCTTTTCCTTTTGCAGTCCAAAATTTTCCAGGCCTTACTATTAGCTTGCACATGAGCCTTTTAGCTACCCTACTCCTATCTAACCTGATTCTGCATGCCGCCAGTGGTACTTGCTATCCCAGAAAATCCTTTGATACTCATGATTTGCAGATCATAGTTACTTGTTCTGTAAACAGTAGCATCTGCAAAATTCCACAGGAACAATCTGAACACTTGTCGGCTTTTCTTGGTTTCCAAAGCTTCAGTCATATGATTCAAATGAGTCTATGCTGCTATTTTGAGACAAATATGATTTCTGAGTTGTTGTTATAAAAGATGCAATTACTGCATGTGCAAAGAACCTTGTACTGGATCATTGAACCTTGTACTGGATCACTGAAAGCAGCCTATAAAAGTCAGGTTCTATAACTATTCCAGAATGTGGAAATGTTTTTCAGGTCACATAAGATTTGCAACACATGTATAGATATACCTTTATTAAGGCAGAGTAACCTGAGCCTTTTACACATTAGAGAAGTCTGTGTTTAAATTGGGACATTTAAATTATCGTACAATCAGCTGTAGGAGGATGGGGAAACTTCAGTTAGGTGGTTCAATTCCATGCTGCTGTACCAACCCAATGAATTGTAGTAGTAGTAGTAGTGAAAATCACAAAATACAGAGACCTGCAGATCAGGGATGAAATGCTCCTGGTTCAGACCGGATTGCCTGATCTGGTAGCGATGGCGGCAGGTGGTTTGGAGAACTGGTAGCATAAATCCCTGTGCCACCCCGCCCCCATGCCCAGCTGAGCCACGCGATCATCAGAGGCTGTTTTTTTACTTTTAAAAGCATTTTTTCTACAACCTTTTCAACTGAAAAAATGCTTTTAAAAGTAAAAAAAAAAAAAAAGCCTCTGTTGATCACATGGCTCAGCTGGGATCGTCAGAGACTTCTAAAAGCATTTTTTTCTGCAACCTCTTAAGGTTGTAGAAAAAATGCTTTTAAAAGTAAAAAAAAAAAAAGTTGGCCACGCTTACCCAGTCACATTACCACCACCCCCACTAAGCCACGCCCACAGAACCGGTAGTAACAAATTTTAGATTTCATCCCTGCTGCAGTTAGAAATAGAATGACTGTGGCAAAAGAAAACAGAGACACTGTCAATAGTAATAGGTGCCTTTCTATTATTCTATTATTCTATTAATTTAATTTGTATACCGCCCTTCTCCCAGAAGGGACTCAGGGCGGTGAACAGCCAAAATTAAAAAACATACAAATGCAAAAGTTATGCAAAGCCTTGGGTGCAGTCCCAACTACCTGGAGCACCATGAACACCATCGGTATTGACAAAATCACCATCAATCAATTGCAAAAGGCAGCTTTACTTGGAACACCCTACATCCTGAGATGATATATTTAACACCATCAAACAACATTTGCCTATCCAGATCCTGGGGAAGGACTCAATGAATTGAATAAAAATGCCAATACAGTTTAAACATCTGGCTGACTGTGTGACCAACCATAATAGCAATATTAATGATTTAATATTGTTTAATCAAATATAATTGATGGTTTTGGCAATCTAATTTCACTAAGACTTTGTTATTATACTTAATTTGAATATGAATTACCATGTACATTTCAGCTTCATATTTCCTTTATTGCATGCTTCCATTGACTTTCTTAAATACTCAAGAGTAGAAACTTGAGGCACATATTAAAAAAATGTGTGAATTTATTATTGCATAGGTGCAAATCTATTTTTCATATAAGAAAATTATAGCTATCTATAGCTTCCATTAGGGATGCAGTGGCTCAGTGGCTAAGATGCTGAGCTTGTCGATCGAAAGGTTGGAAGTTCAGCGGTTCGAATCCCTAGTGCCGCGTAACAGGTTGAGCTCCTGTTACTTGTCCCAGCTTCTGCCAAACTAGCAGTTCAAAAGCATGTAAAAAAGTAGAAAAATAAGGACCACCTTTGCTGGGAAGGTAACAGCATTCCATGTGCCTTTGTCATTTAGTCATGCTGGCCACATGACCACGGATACGTCTTTGGACAGCGCTGGCTCTTTGGCTTTGAAACAGAGATGAGCACCACCCCCTAGAGTCGGGAACGACTAGCACATATGTGTGAGAGGAACCTTTACCTTTACCTTATAGCTCCCATAGGTTATCCAGAGCTAAAATCACCTCAAAGGAAGATCACTGATCTACCAACATGGGAATCTGGAGTTGAGATTGCCCACTGCAGAATGCATCATTTCTTTCTTTTCCTGTGACTCTTGGCTGGTGTGAAAGGACAGGCATTTAAGTCAGCAAAATCTTTTGATCCTCCCACCCTCTGCTGTAGTGTCTTGAACAGCCTTGAACTGATAAGAGTTTTCTGAGAGCATCCCCTCGTCTTGATATGCTACCAACTGAGGTCCAATCAAAAACGTAATGTGGGATGCTCATTGCCACCTCTTCATTTTACCCCATAGACCACCTTCCATTCACTATATACATAAATATCAGATATATTGTTTATACATATGTATTTTGGACTCCAGCCTACCACCCATTATTGCATGAAGCCTTTAGGGGCAAAATTATTTTCCCATCTCTGGCTACGAATGTATGAGTGGGGGCCATAATAACCTTGTTGAGCATCAAAGAAGCATAATTTCCCCCAGGATTCTTACAGCTTTTTCTCCCCACTTTGCACAGCAGCATTAACATTTCTGTTGTAGCAGGTTTAAGCCACAAGTGACTGCTACTTACTTCTGAACGGAGGAATTGGGTTTTCTCTTATGCTTAATTACATGCCAAAATAGCAATAGCATTTAGACTTATATATTGCTTCACAAAGGGATGCAGTGGCTCAGTGGCTAAGATGCTGAGCTTGTTGATTGAAAGGTCAGCAGTTCAGCGGTTCGAATCCCTAATGCCATGGAACAGGTTGAGCTCCCGTTACTTGTCCTAGCTTCTGCCAACCTAGCAGTTCAAAAGCACGTAAAAAATGCAAGTAGAAAAATAGGGACCACCTTTGCTGGGAAGGTAAAACCTTTGGTGTTTAGTCCTGCCAGCCACGTGATCACGGAGACGTCAGACAGCGCTGGCTCTTCAGCTTTGAAACGGAGATGAGCTCAGCCCCCTAGAGTCGGGAATGACTAGCACATATGTGCGAGGGGAACCTTTACCTTTACCTTACCGCTTCACAGTGCTTTACAGCCCTCTCTGAGCAATTTACAGAGTCAGTATATTGCCCCCAACAATCTGAAACCTCATTTTACCCACCTCAGAAGGATGGAAGGCTGAGTTAATCTGTTTAGCAAACTGGGAAGTTCCTGGTTTGTTGCCCTGAGATGATGGTGCTCCTTCTGAGAGGCCAAGCATTATGGTAGGTACCATTCTCATGCTAAAGAGCATTTTAGCGATCTCCACAAGGAACTTTTATTTAAATGATCTCTGCTTACGAACCATTTCTTGGCTCACAATCAAAACCAAACTGACCAACTCCTGGAAAATATTTGTCTCATGCTGATAAAAAAAAAAAAAAACCATTCTACTTCCCAAAGACTCTATTTAATGGTTTTTCGGGGGGGGGGGGGAAACAACAACCCCACACTATTGCTAACATTCAACGTTTAGGGAAGCATGATGTTACCTCTGCACAATTTAACACCCTACTGAACTGAGTGTCGCCCAGCTTTGTCCTGTGATCTATCAGGTTTCAAATCTCTTCCTTTTGCATTTCCATGCAGCAAAACCAGACATTGCTTCCACTCCCAATGGATTGTGACAGTGGGTGGGCCGTTGTCGATGCCAGATCTACAATTCCAACAATTTCTTGAATTTCTGATAAGACAGTAATCGACTTCTCTCAGAAGGACACCCCCTATTTGGCAGCTCCGTTGAGTGGCTGTATACGCTCGCTTTGCTTGCAAGGAGTTTTATTTGGCCTCCAAAACTGATAAGTTGCTGGTTAAACATCTGCAGAAGATAGGAAAAAAAGGTGGGTGGGGTGGAATTCTATGTGCTACAAATTATGCATAAATAGCCAGATTTCAGAACAAAGTTAACTGCTTGCAATTTGCAAAACAGTGGCGTTTTGTCATTTTTTATTTATGGAATGCATTGAAATGTAGATGGAAATGTACCACGTGCTGAAAAGAAATCCTATAAACAATCCTCCTCTGGATCTTTAAAACCATTAACCATATGGCAAGAGAGAGACTAGAAAGAGACAGCGCCTCTTCTAGGCTCCATCCCTTTCCTCCAAACAGACTTGATGGGCCTCCTTGGCAGTTATTTTTCACATACGGTGCATTCAGTTTCACTGACTTCTCAGGATAAGCTAAATAAAACTGGAAAGAAGAACTGGGGGTGGGGGTGGGGGGAGAGAGAAGCTGCATATATTTTGACTTCTAGCAAACCGACATGAAATGTTTATGTTTAAAGGCCCCTCTAGGGCAAGAACTTTCCCAGGCACACCATATAGGCATAATCACCCAATTTCAAGGAAGATTAAATAGGCACATCAGGATTTTTGAAATGTGATCGTAACACATGTCTTTGGGGAACCGGTGGCACTGGAAGTTTGCCATCAGGGATTCCTCTTTAACAAATCTAGGTTTGCCTGTCTGCTGAGGCCTACCTTTTCTAGCATGCTGAACTTGCTTAGAGTAGTGAGAGAAGATTCAGTCATCAGATGAAGCCTGAAGAATCACTCTGTGTCTTTAGCTCAAAGAGGGGACCTGGCTTTTTTTTTACCTATTCCCTAGTGCAAGGGACTTCAACCTTAGCAACTTTAAGACCTGTGGACTTCAACTCCCAGAATTCCTCAGCCAGCAAAACAAAGCTGGCTGAGGAATTCTGGGAGTTGAAGTCCAGGTCTTAAAGTTGCCATGGTTGGAGACCCCTGCCTAGTACACTGTTTTCCATCCACATTCTTTACATGTGTTGGGCCTGGCACAACCTAATTCCAATAGCCATCCTGACTAGGAATGTTGGAAACCCTCAAAATATTGAGAGCACCAAGTTGGAGAAAGCCAAACTATTGTATGTTTGTGTATTTACATATTTGATTTGGCATTCAGGCATTCCTGTAGTCCCTGCTAACTGGATTATTCAAAGCACTGTGGAGATGATGCTATTCGCTCCAACAATGTGGCTTGTTGGAGAGGTTTCATTCCTCAAAGCTCTTTTTTTAATACAGTAAACCCATCCAGATTGAGAGATTATTCCACTTCTTGCAAGGGAGCCAGTCGTGGCAGGATTATAAGCATAACAAGCATAGTGCCATCTCCATCACTTATTGTATGGACTTTCCTGTAGATTCAGCCAACCAGAGTTTTCTGAAGCTTCCCATTCTGGGTGAAGTGAGAGGAATGGGAATCCATTGAGATATGATGTATTTAATGTCAGGAATGACTACCTTAGTTTAGAGAGGTGTATATTGTTTTTACCTGTTCTGTTTGTCTTGTTTTGACTGTAGCTGCCTCAAGTCTTAGGAAGTATGCAGTTTTTATACAAACCAATAAACAAGGAATACAAATCCCAGAATCCCAATTTTTGAATGCCAGGTAATTCAGAGTCTTTTTTATATGCCACCAGGCTCAAAATCTTGGGATTAGACAATTTAGAATTATGCCGCCTTCGGTCTGACCTAAGCATAGTACACAAAATTATCTGCTACAACGTCCTATCTGTCAATGAGTACTTCAGTTTCAACCACAACAATACACGAGCAAACAATAGATACAAATTTAAGGTAAACCGCTCCAAACTTGATTGTAGAAAATACGACTTCAGCAACAGAGTGGTCAATGCCTGGAATGCATTATCTGACTCTGTGGTTACTTCCCCAAACCCCAAAAACTTTAACCTTAGACTGTCTACTGTTGACCTCACCCCATTCCTAAGACATCTGTAAGGGGCGTGCATAAACGCACCAACGTGCCCACCGTCCCTGTCCTAATGTCCCCTTTTATATGTATCCTTATCCTGTATTCATAATCATGTTTATACTTATATCTGTTATTTTATACATATTTGACAAACAAACAAACAAATAAATAGGCGGCCAAAACTGGTTGCAATATTCCAAGTGTGGTCTTACCAAGGCATTATAAAGTGGTACTAACATACTGTATCTCATGATCTTGATTTTATCCTTCTGTTAATGCAGCCTATGACTGCATTGGCTCTTTTGGCAGCTGCAGCACACTGCTGGCTCATATTTAAGTGACTGTCCACTAGGACTCCAAGATTCCTCTTGCAGTTACTACTATTGAGCCAGGTACCACCTATTCTATACCTGTGCATTTGGATTTTCTTGCCTAAATATAGAACCTTATTTTTCTCATCACTGAATTTCATTTTGTTAAATAAGGCCAAGTATTCAAGTCTCTAAAGATCCTTCTGTATGTTGAGCCTATCTTTTGGAATGATGGCTATTCCTGCCAGCTGGGTGTCATCTGCAAATTTGATGAGTTCCCCTTTTATCCCATCTAAATCATCAATGAAGATATTGCAAAGTACTGGGTCTAAGACAGAGCCTTGGGGCATCCCACTGCATATATGTAATTGAAGAAAAGCAAGTTTTACTTATAAATGGGGCAATGCCGCACTAGATTAGCTCAGAAGGAACTAGAAAAGATTGTAAGATATTGGAAGACAACAAATAGAATACAGAGATTAAGTTTTCCTTATAATTACTGGAGCATTGGGAGCTATCACAATAGAACTGTCAAAACAGCTGGAACAATTAGAATTATTTCACTTTTATCACATTCAATTTATAAAGATCAGTTTTGCTTACAGCTAGGTAGATATTATAGTGGTATTGGGACAATTCATAGAAGATGGAATAAAACTTGAATTACTAGCATTTCCTGAGTATTCTTGTAAAAGAATGAATGAACGAACAAATGAATGAATGAATGAACAAACAAATGAATGAATGAATAAAAAATAATAAATTTTCTATCTGCTACTAGGAATTCTCCCATTTCTTTTTTAGTTTATATTTCCCTTTATAATAATGATGTTAGATATATTTTATGTCACAAC
This sequence comes from Pituophis catenifer annectens, assembly GCF_029215685.1. Taxonomy (NCBI): domain Eukaryota; kingdom Metazoa; phylum Chordata; class Lepidosauria; order Squamata; family Colubridae; genus Pituophis; species Pituophis catenifer. The sequence goes on from NW_027256881.1 coordinate 132,250,365, forward strand.
AAATTCACTTCAGCTTTTGCAGTCTCAAACAAGATCTGATTGTATTCATTAGATTATGTTAGATTCAAATACTGCTTTAAATTAGTTTCAGATGGTTCAGATATATCCATCCATGAGTGCTCTTTTACTGTTTCAGAATCACAGCTGTTGGAAGTATATTAGTTTGGGCTCAGAACTATATTATATATTTGTTCGGGTTCAGAGTTTTTCTTCCCTCTGTGGGACCATCCACATGTGGAATCGCATTTAAGAAGCAATCTATAGGCATTTCCATATGAGAAGATGGTTATGGAGAGAAATCAATCTTGGGCCTGTCTGGTCTGACAGCACCGGCCTGTTCCAACACTTGACTCAGCTTTTTTCTTGGCATTGTGCCAGTTTATTTGAAACCAGAGCAAAGTCGATCTTTTCTTTTGCAACATACAGCTTGTAGTGGTCTAATTTCCCCTTGGCAGAAAGTATTGCTTTCCATTGCAGCTTTTAAATACAAGCAAGCCATTTTATTTCAAAATAGTTGCCCTGTGAAAGAATGGAGGAAGAGGAAGAGGAAATGGAGGTGGAGGTGGAGGTGGAGGAGGAGAATTGTCAATTTCACCCCTATCAAAATAAACCTGGATTAAACCATCTTGCATTGTTTAAAGCAAATGTGTTTTCTGCACTGCTGTAACCAGTGGCATCATGTCACTATGGTTAGACATACTAGGAAAAATACCATGTTGTCAATTTTTCAGTATTTTTCAGTATCTATCTATCTATCTATCTATCTATCTCACACACACATCTTCACTTAGTGACCATTTTGCTTAATTATCAAAATTTAAGGAATGGTTTGCTGGAACCAGACGAGGAGAGGTGGCAAGTAGATTTGCTTTTTTTTGGCTCTCCCATCCACTTTTCTTTCTCTCTTTCTTAACAAACCACATCTTTCCCTTAATTTATCATCAAGGGTGTGTGGGAAAAGGAAGATAGCAGAAAAGCAGGACAAGAAGCCAGCTAATTAACTAAGATTGATAGGACTGTTCTATTTGTGTAAATTTGTACTGTGTTTAACCCAGTGTATCAAACTTTGCTTGTAACAGACTTGACATGGAAAAGATTTAAGATTATTTTTTTTTAATTTGACGCATCCCTAAATACAAACAATCCCCATGAAGTCTCTGAACTGGACAAGGTCCAAGTAAAGCATACAACCAAATGGAAACCATTTGGGAGCTTAATTCTGAAAAAGCCATGAGCTTGCATAGTAAAGGGCAATACATTTGTACTTTTAAGGATGGCAGAGAAATCTATGCACGTCCCATTTGCTCATAGGTGTGGAGAGAAACTGTTCCAGTTCACAGTAAAATATGATCCACTACACCCTTTCCAAGGGCTTCATTCTGATTGTGGCATCCAAAGGGCCTGCATACTAGGAAGTATGCAAGCATGCATAAACAACTATCACTATTTTTCATTTGGGAAACCGCATGAAAGCCTGACTTGAGCAAAGTCATTTCGATCAACGGGAAGAGTCAATGTCATTCATTATGTGACAGATAGATTACATTTGTGTGACACAGATGAGCAGTTCATGTTCATATTCAGATGTCTATGCATAATAGGTCTCATTTAAACATCCTGCCTCCATCTGGTCTTTGTTTGCACCTCAAACATCTGAATACAAAAAAGGCTAAATAACTCTCGGTTTTGTGATATCTGCATATGCCTCCTTTAATTGGAACTGAATAATATTACAGAGCTGTTGAGCTGGAAGCCTGAAATAACAAGCACAACAATAGTCAGGTTCAACAAGAGAATTCACATCCATACATCTTCATCTAGCAGTTCTATTTTCAATCTGTGCATCATGCCAAGCCTTTTCTCTCCCCCCACCACTCCCCTTCTGTGTAATGCCTATTTTTAAGATCGACACACTGCAATGTTGGTTTAAAAGCCTCAGCTTAGCCATGAAATATCTGTATGGGGATTCAAATGGCCTTAATTGAGCTGCAATTCCTCAGCTTTACTCATTTTTCCTCAAGGATATGTTGATGGTCCTCTCCAATCTTCTTGAGATGATTAAGTCATTAAACTAATGGATATGGCAGTGTTATGAATGATAAAGAGAGCAACTAAATGCTAGCCAGGGCCAGCTCTTAGGCTAAGGTCAAGTAGGCACCAAATTTTAAGGGATGCCAAAATTGAAAAGGCTTCTGAAAAATACAATAAAAAAGCAAAAAGCAGCAAGAGCCCAGACCAGGAGAATCACATCTACTCAAGACTTATATATAATTTGGATTAAAAGTATATATGATCTAGATCTGTGATGGTGAATCTATGGCACACGTGCCATAGGTGGCACACAGAGCCCTCTTTGCGGGCACACAAGCCGTCACTCCACTGTGCATGCAGGTGTGCCTCCCGCCAGCCAGCTGGTTTTCGGGTCTCTGCTGTGGATGTGCGGGGGGGTGGAGCACATGCGGGAGACACATGCGTGGGGGCGGGGGAGTCGCACGCACATGCCTGGGGGGCGGGGCTCATGCAGGAGGTTGAACGTGCATGCTTGGGGAGTGCGGCGGGGGTCATGTGTGCATGCAATATGGGTGCACACACACACTGTCGCATGTGCACACGCGCCTTCGGTACACAACAGCAAAAAGGTTAGCCATCACTGATCTAGATGATAGGTACAAATACAGATATATGTGAGTATGTGTATATGTGTGTCTAATCTTGTAGGATTGTTGCATAGAATAACAAAGGGTGCTCATATAATTGAAATTGTATAAATAGGGTGAAAATGTTTGAGGAAAGGTGGGGGGAAGATTGTGGCTGAAAATCATAAGTATAAAGTTCAAAATTCAAAGAAAGAATAAATAAAAGAAACAAAAGAGTGCCGAACAAACTTGGAAGATGAGCTAAACCACAAGGGCCCCCAGAAGATGACTTTGCCCAGAGCTCTAAAATATCTAGAGCCATCTCGGATGCTAACTATTATATCTTTTGATTACTAAAAAGAATGAACTGAAATGTTTAATTACAAGTCTGTTAGAGTAAGGATTTTTAAATCCCTCAGGAAAGCAGTTCTGAGGAAATCGTCAACTCAGAGGCTTTTTTGGTCACTCCTTCCTCTCAGAAATGAAGACAAAACTCTGAATTTAGAGAAAAGATTTGCTTCCAAGCTCAAACTTCTCTAAAAGTGGAGAACCTCAACTTCAGGAAGTCCCAAAAGTGAGTCTGATAAAAAATGAGTAGGAGGAGACTGGTCAAGAATAGGATTTTGAAAGTCTTCCAGGCTTGATCCATGGTGGAATTTCACAGGTTTAACCTCTCTTCTCCTTTTTTTTTTTTTTTTTTTTTTTTTGCTAAAGGAGGGAATCTTTATTTGTTGATTGTAAAAAGTCTTGGAATTGAATGACCTCTAAATAGCCAGCTGGCAAGGGATAAAAAAAAAATCATATTGACAAAATCATCTGCCACTGAGCTTGGTGACACTGAACATTTTGGGATGAGTTCATTTAATGAACTTTTTCTATTAAATAACAATGTTAAAAACATTTGGGATTGCTTTAAGGGGCACACAATTATCCTTTGAAATGTAGTCATTTCTGAAATTTTGTAAGGTTTTAATCAAACTTATTCAAAAATTTACCACAGTGACATCACAGGGAAAGTGCGATATGAAATATTGCAGAAAATGGCAGAAAATTTGGTTTTCAAAATGTGTCTTGAGAGAAAGGAACATAATAGGATGTGTGAAATTTGTCGTGCTAACTTCTAGAAAAAAACTAATCAGGGAGAAACAATGAGATGAACCAAATTTAAAACTGGAAAGAAGAGAAACTAAAATAAATTCACACTGAGATTTTTCTATTCTCACGTGAGTGTCATTTTTGTTAGATAACTGATTTCAAAATGGTACATGTTGCAAGAACAAATTGACAAGTGAGAAACCTTAGGCTTTAGAGAAGCAAAGGATAGGCATTTGTGTCCATACAACAATGAGTGCTAAATAGTCCTATCCAGTTACTTGCATTATACATCTATGGTCCCATTAAAAGAAATAGAATTGACCCAGTGTGATGAAGTTTACCCAACTTCCTCATTCATCTAACGTGCATAATTTCCTGGCAAGAACTATGTTCTGTGTCTTCTATGCTGACAGGTAGCATGACTGGTGCCTAAATTTAGCCAGGAATATTGCCAATCAGAATGCAAGAAACCTTATTTTGGGATGTAGCCATTCTTCCACATCTTTCTAAATCAGGGGTGTCAAGCTCAATTTCATTGAGGGCCGCATGAGGGTTGTGTTTGACCTTAGAGGGCCAAAGTGGGTGTGGCTAGCTTGAAGTCACTCGTGTTGGGCCCTCCTGAGCTCCATTTTCACTGGCAGAGGCACCGCTAGCCGGTCCTTTGCTGTATCCAGGGCAGCCCCACAGGCCAGATCAAAGCACCCCATGGGCCAGATCTGGCCCCCGGGCCTTGAGTTTGACACCCCTGTTCTAAATTGTACATTATTCCCAGAACTAGATATTTAACTATTTGCAGGGGTATTGACTTGCCTTGAAAATCATTTCAGATCCTTATTTTTCCTCCAGTAGCATGCATCCATTACTGTGAAACAAAAGTGGATAACAGCTAATTTCAGTGGAGAGGAGTGTTTGCTAATTCCACATCACCAAGGGCTGCTTGCCTTGCCAGTTTGTCATAGAAGGAGCCTTAGCAGATGGTAAGTGGAATGTAAAGTGAGCTTTCGCCTATCTGATAGACAGTGTCATTTGCTGACTGCCTAAACATGTTAGATGCATCACCACATCCTGTCTTCTTGCTCTGCGAGCTGGGAGATGGAGCACCTGTAGACATGTAGGAATGAGGAGATGAAGGAAATCAGGTGTCAAAAGTTCAGCACAGTTTCTCCATGACAATGGGAAGAATCCTATGGACCCGCACAAGAGATTGTGTTTATTTTTTTCTTCAAGGCAAATTTGGAAGAAGGAAAAGAGAAGCAATTATTTCATTCTGGAGATGAAGGGAAAAGGAATTGTAAATTGTGGGAAAGGTTTTCGTAGCAAAGGTAAGTGAAACCCACCCCTGGTCCATAAGGACTTATCCACAGTGCCGAGTTGCCTGATTATCAGAACAGGATAGAAACCATTTACTGAAGGCAGAAATGGATGCCACCTCCCTCCAAAAGCACAATCCACTTCCAAGTGCATTTTCCTGCTGTGGTTTGAAACCAATATTTTCCTCTTATGTCCCATTGAGTGCTCTTCTCTGTTTCAGCAGGAGTTATTTTAGTTCCTTATAAGCTAGCCTTAGCAGTTCACTGGCTCCTCTGCAGAAGAAGAAATGCCCCTTCAACGGGGTCAGTGCGTCAACATTAACTTCTTTTAAACCTCCCTTTTATGACGAGGGCTTTAATAGTACTGGTATCATAATGTTCAACCTCTAAAAAGAAGTGTGCTGGTTTGAAATCAAGCCAAGGTGGCCTTTTTAAATTACTATTTTTCGATGCTTCCAACTTCTCCCTCTGCTTTTTTTTAAGTGCAATGGTGTATCATTTCCCCATTTTCCAAGGCATCTGAGGTTCAAGAATTTTGCCCCCAGCTTCTAAAGTAGTTTATATATTATGATCTAAGTCAGGGGTGTCAAACTTGTGGCATCACGTTATCGTCACGTGACGTATCGCAATCCTTTCCCCTTTTGCTAAAGCGGAGGTGAGTGTGGCCAGCACGTGATGCATCCAGCCTGTGGGCCACGAGTTTGACACCCCTGATCTAGGTTATTTGGGATCTGAGGGTGGAATCTTCACTTTAGTGATCGCACTGCTGCATTTACTTACAAATAATGATAGTAGGAAGCTCAGAAAGGAATATATTCATTTTTTAAAAGTTTCTATCAGAGTTTGAACCAGTAACCTTGTATTTACAGAGTAAGAATTATAACAACTGTGCTTTTGGCTGAATCGTAGTAAAGTCAAATATAAAATTCTTTAGAAATATAGAAGTAGGGGAGGGCATATATATGACACATATATACATGCAGTGTAAAATATATGTGTCCAGGAAGACCTGTTCTCAGAAAAAAAAAATCCATGCAATTTTTGGTTCAAGTCAACTTCCTAAGAGCTTAAAACTTGAATTTGGTAGCCCAACAGGGTATGTATATTCACTCTGAATATCTCCTCCTCCCCATGCAGTCTTGGACATGGCAGCCACATGAAGCCCCAAAAGTTTTAGTCATGGCCTTTAAGGATCTCCAGAAGTTGTCACCAAAGAGACCATTTTTAAACACGCAGAAGGATGAAATTATTAGATAGAATAGAATAGAATAGAATAGAATAGAATAGAATAGAATAGAATAGAATAGAATAGAATAGAATAGAATAGAATAGAATAGAATTCTTTATTGACACACAACGGATTTATCTTCAGTGCATAAATTCTCAGTGTACATACACACACAAGTGATAAATCATGATCATAATCATCATAAAATACATTCATCATAATCATAAGTGATAGTCATCAGATATTAATTAAGCAATCAACATAATTCATACCAGGATACTAAATAAAATAATTAATATAAATTGTAAGATACAAACAACAAAGTTATAGTCATGAGAAGATAAGGAAATAGGTAATAAAAAAGATGAGAAGGATAATAGTAATACAGCCCTACTAAGTAGTTTGACAGTGTTGTGAGAATTAGTTGTTTAGCAGAGTGATGGCACGGGGGAAAAATTGACCTTGTGTCTGCTTGTTTTGCCCTATAGCGTTGAGGGTAGGAGTTGAAACAGTTTATGTCCAGGATGTGAGGGGTCTGTATATATTTTCACAGCCCTCTTTCTGGCTTGTGCAGTATACAGGTCCTCAATGGAAGGCAGGCTGGTAGCAATAGTTTTTTCTGCAGTTCTAATTATCGGTTGAAGTCTGTGTCTCTCTTGTTTGGTTGCAGTGCCAAACCAGACAGTTATAGAGGTGCAAATGACAGACTCAATAATTCCTTTGTAGAACTGTATCAGCAGCTCTCCGGGCAGACTGGGCTGTCTGAGTTGGTGCAGGAAGAAAATTCTTTGATGTGCTTTTTTGATGACATTTTTGATGCTAGGTCTCCATTTTTAGTCTTGAGTTATTATAAAACCTAGAAACTTGTCTACTGTTGATACTGTGTTGTCTAGTGTTGTAAGAGGTGGTGGAATAGGAGGGCTTCTCCTAATAAAAGAGGAATCATCTAAATTATAGCCAGTTTGGTGTAATGGTTAAGGGACCAGAGTAGAATCTGGGAGGTGGTGAGTTCTAGTCCCTGGGTGACCTTGGATCTGTCGTCCCCCCATCTCTCTCAGCCCTAGGAAGCAGGCAAAGGCAAACCACGTCTGAAATCTTGGCAAGAAACCTGTAGGGACTAGTCCAGGCAGTCTCTGGGAGTCCACATTTACTCACAGGTACACATTAAAAAAATCGTCTAAATTATCATTATATTTCAGTGTAACTGAAATAATTATCAAATAGCATATTACTCAAAGGCCAGCTCAGCACTTGGCTAGGAAACCATTGGTCACACCTGGCTTAGAGAAGCTCTTGATGAGCCTTCTGACATGACAAGTAGTCCTCGATTTACAATAGTTCACTTAATGACCATTCAACGGCACTGAAAAATGTAACTTATGACCGTTTTTCACAGTTATGATCTTTGCAGCCTTTTGATCATGTGATCCAAATTCAGATGCTTGCAGAGTGGTTCATGTTTACGACCATCGCTGTGTCCCAAGATCACACGGTCACTTTTTGTCACCTTCTGATAAGCAAAGTCAATGGGGAAGCCAGATTCACTTAACAACTGGGTTACTAACTTATCAACCACATTGATTCACTTAACAACTGTGGCAAGAAAGGTCGTCAAATGGGGCAAAACTCACTTAACAAATGTCTCACTTAGCAACAAAAAATTTGGGCTCAATTGTGGTCGTATGTTGAGGATTATCTTATTTCTGCATATTCTGTGATATGTTTGCGTAAAGCAAAAATTCAAATGAGCGGCCCATCCCATCCCATCATTCCTCCAAAAGGAATGATTTGGGATGGGAACTTGATTTGATTAACTCTTTCTTTTAAAGTTTTTTTTTTAAACAGCCCCTTGGCTCCATCTGAGAAATAAAATTGGCAGCCACCTGCTGCTGTACTTCATCTTTTTGAAAAATATTTGGGAAATCCAATCACAGGTTTTCCATATGACAGGGTTTGGCTCCAAGTCAAATTAGTCCAATGTAATAGCTGTTACCCATAGAAATGTGGGCGTAGTGAAACTTCTGTGCTATAATTATTGTTTATCGTGGGCATAAGAAAAGACCAAGCAGCCTAGCATACAGCTAATAAAGCTTAAATCTATAATACTTAAACTTCAGATTAATTTTCTTTTTTTAAATAATAAGTTTATTTCCATTTTTAAAAACAAAGCTTTACATATATACATAGAAAAATAATTGCAACAAGCGTATACAAATATGCGCCTATACCACTAATGAAATCCATTTCATTTCCCTCCCTTTCCTTTCACCCAAATATACCATAAATTCCAACATTCATAATAATCAGAATCTTTTTGGTTCCTAAGTAACTTCAGATTAATTTTCAACCATGACAGGAATCCAAGTTCACGTTAAGTTACGTTACCAGTGATACTGTGTGTGTCTTTATAAAATTCAGTACCAAGTCCAGGGTGCTTGTGTGAGTTAGATCTTTGCACTAATTGGTGCAAAGAAGTAATCTGTTTCATGTAAAGATCCCTGCTTGTGGAACAGACTATTTCCATTACTTACTTACTTACTTGGTCTGTTGTGTGGATGTTTGGGTGGTTCAGGGGCAGGGAATTTGTGGTGGGTGGGGGTGTGTTTGGGGATTGGTCTTGGTCTTTGGGTGTGATGTGAATTTCGTTGTATGGGTATACTATATATATATGTACAATGACAATAAAATTATAATAATAATAATAGTAGAAACTAATTCTGTCAACATCTATAAGGGCTGAGTTTCAAGAGTGTGCTTAAGCTTCTCCTTATGTACAAGAGTCAACTTCCCTTAGAAATGGGATTTCATCAGAGGTGGGCTGCTCCCGGTTCAGACCGGTTTGGGAGAACCGGTAGTTGCAACCAGCAGGTGGCCCCAGCAGTATCTCATCCTATATCGCCGTGTTTTTGAAGCCGTGCACTTGTGCGGAAGGTGCGCTCATGAGCGAAGCAAGCGTGTGTGCGAGCGCGGCTCACATTTTCGGTGCTGGGAGAACCAGTTGTTACATTATGTGACGCCCACTTCTGGATTTCATGTATTTTTAAAAAAATCTCAAAATATGAATGTCACTCTGAGTTTGTTTCATTACATGGCATCAATATTCTTGAGATGAAACATAATCATTTTATGTATGCTATCCCAAGTTTCTAAATAAATAAATGTCAACCCATATACAGTTGAATTATGTCAATCAGGTATATGTGTGATACTGATTTTTTTTGTCTTTTACATTCTTACCTGAGGTTCAGTCCTCATGATTTCACCCAATTCCAGTCTCTTCTGAAAGCCAAAGTATATGTTAACTTGTATGCAAAACTTTAGGCACCCCTGGTGATGTTTTAATGAATCCCTAAGTGAATGGAAACAGACACAATCACTGCATGACACAAAGTTAAAGGCAACATCATTCTGTAAACATGAATGCATATCTATTTTTTTATGTGCAAATGCTCCAGGATTCAGAATAGGAAAACAATGAATGTGTGTCTGTGTGTGTGTGTGTGCGCACATGCACACACAGAGAAATTAGATACCATTTCAGATAGTACTCTGTGACCTTCTTTAGCAAGAATGGTGACTTTCAAACATTTCCTGCTAAGTATTTTTCTGTTCTGCCTTTGGAAACTCTTATTTGACTTATCCTTGCAGTTATTAACTACTAAGTAATAAAAATAATAGTATAGGATAGGATAGGATAGGATAGGATAGGATAGGATAGGATAGGATAGGATAGGATAGGATAGGATAGGATAGGATAGCATAGCATAGCATAGCATAGCATAGCATAGCATAGCATAGCATAGCATAACATAACATAATATCAAACATAACATGCACCTTGATGTATAGTCATGCTGGCCACATGACCACAGAAATGTCTGGACAATGCTGGCTCCTAATGTAATGTAACATAACACAATAACAATGGGATGCACTGAGCTCGTCAGCTAAAAACCCTGACAGCCAGGGTTCGAGACCCAAATGCTGTGAGGTGGGGTAAGCTCCCATTAGTTGTCCCACCTCCTGCCCACCTACCAGTTCAAAAGAATGCAAATGGGAGTAGATAAATACCTATGAAGTAGGTACCACTGGGAAGGTAACAGCCTTCCATGCGCCTTGATGTATAGTCATACTGGCCACATGACCACAGAAATGTCTGTACAATGCTGGCTCCTTTGGCTAAGAAATGGAGAAGAGCACCACCCCCTAAAATTGGACATGACTGAGCAGGGGAAAACTTTACCTTTGGCTTTATAATATAACATATTGTATCATATCATATCATATTATAGACTAGTTCTATATCTACTAGTTTAGATGTATTCTTAGGTCTCCTTACATGTATTGCATGTTTGAGCATTTCCCATATATTTTCAATAATATTGAAGTCTGAAAACTGAAAACGTCATTGCAGATTGTTGTTGTTGCTGCTGCTATTATTATTACACAACAATATGAAGTCATAGGTACCAGTTCTTCAGCTGGTGTTGACCTATATATGTAGCAAATTCTTCTCAAGACCCTGAACTTTAACCAGGGATGTCACAATGAATTGGCATAGTATATGTACGGATCCTAGTAGTGTGTAACTCTAATTGACAGATGGAAATTTTAAATTATTATATATTTATATATTGTTGGTCACGCAGTAGCCTGATGTTTGATTGGATCTGGAATTTTACCCACCTGCTGAGTCCTTCCCAAGAATTTGCAATAGGCAGATGTTGTCTGATGGAGTTAAAGGTATTGACGTAGGATGCAAGCTGTTCCAAGTACACTTGCCTCTAGCAATTGACTGATGGTGATTTTGTCAATGCCGATGGTGTTCAAGTGGTATTTTAGATATTTTGGAATTACACTCAAGGCACTTATTATTATTGGTACCACCTTTGTTTTCTTTTGCCACAGTCATTCTACTTGTGTTTGCAGGTCTTCATATTTTGCAATTTTTTCCCAGTTCTTTTTCTTTCTTTTTTTTCCCTGCTGTCCTCAGGTACTGCAATGTCCTCTATCCAGACTTTTTATTGACAGTTGTTAAGTCTGGAGTTTTATGTGGCAGGTGCTTGTCCATTTGAATTCTAAAGTTCCCAGAACCCCTTAGTTCAGTGATGGCAAACCTTTTCGGCACCAAGTGCTGAAAAGAGAGCGCACATATGCATGTTTGGGCTGCAATCCAGAAGAGGAGCTGCCCAGGGGACATGCACACACCCGAAAATGAACTTCCGGTTTCAGCTACTGAACTTCCAGTTTCAGCCAGCTACTCTTCTCGGTTTCTGGAGTGCATGCGCAAGTGACAATCAGCTGGCTTGCACACATGCTCACCCAGGAAAATGGAAGACCAGCTCTTCTAGTTTCTGGCATTGCCGGATGCAAAAAGGCCAGCTGATTGTCATGTGCGCATGTGCACCAGAAACCAGAAGAGGAATGGGCAATGCCATGCATACCAGATGACATGGCTCCGCGTGCTACTTTGAGCACACATGCCATAGGTTCACCATCACCATAAGGCCTTAGCTTCTTCCTTTTCTATTATTTTGCCTATTTTCTGGTCCCACCAATTCTTTTAATCACTCATGCTTTTGAGTTTTGAGGGCTTTGTTATTTCTGAAGAGAAGACTGAGGAGAGGGTGCCTGGTTGAAGAATGAAGATGATTCAATAGGGATGCTGGCTTCCTCTTTTGGTGGGTACTTCTGCTTTGTCTCTGCAGTATGAGCTACTTCTGGCATGGCTTTGATTTCTTTATCTCGGTAGATCTTTGGAGTTCTTCCAATGCTGATTCTGTGAATACTTTTATTTTGTGTTATAAATCAATTGTTGAACTGCTAGCCTGTGTCTATTATTTCTGATTCTGGATGTTGTTCTTTTCAGATATCCTTTTCTCATTGAACTCGATTTGAAAAACAGATAATTATTTCTTTGTTTTCAATCTTGGTATATTTGTATATTTATGTGCAGCCTACAACATTCCCAAAATCTACTAAGGAAATTACCAGGCCACAAATGAGATTGGTTTAAACCGGATTGATGTTGTTCTTGTCAAATCCATGCTGACTTCCAATAATTATTCCGTTGTTTTAAAATGCTTAACGATCAAACTCTTTTATGAATTGCTATATAATTTTCCCCAAATATCAATGTTGGACTAATTTGTTTGTAGTTCCTTGGATCCTTCCTCTGACCTCCTCCTTGTTTTGAGTTAGCAACAGTATTTTCCTTCCTTCAGTCACTTTCATCAGTCTCCAGGATTTCCTGTTGTGATATATAAAATTTTGAGAAAATTGCTAAGAAACTGCTTCAATAGTTTAGGAATTTATCTAGATCTGGGGATGAAACCCATTCAAAATCAGTAGATAGGCTTATAAAAGTTTAAAACAATAAAGTATATTCAAAGAAGGATTTAGAGAGAAATGTGTCTTACATATTGTAATGTCCCTACATAAACCTATACTGTAAGCATAGATACACCTGGTGTGGCAAAACTGTGTCTGGATCACACAAAATGATATGAACAACCGAAACTATTAGATCACAAGATATGTTATGTTATTGTCAGAACAACTGGTTTACATGGCTTTTAATTTAGACTGAAGATTGTTTGCAGAAGACATGTTAGCACATAATAGAATAACAGAGTTGGAAGGGACTTTGGAGGACTTCTAGTCCAACCCCCCGCTCAGGTGGAAAACCCTATACCATTTCAAACAAATAGTTGTCCAATCTCTTCTTAAAAACTTCCAGGGTTGGAGCACCCACAACTTCTGGAGGCAGTTTGTTCCACTGGTTAATTGTTCTCACTGTCAGGAAATTTCTTCTTAGTTGTAGGTTGCTTCTCTCCTTGATTAGTTTCCATCCATTACTTCTTGTCCTGCCTTCAGGTGCTTTGGCAAATAGGTTAGATTGACTCTCTCTTCTTTATGGCAACTTCTTAGATATTGGAACACTGTATCATGTCATCCCTAGTCTTTCTTTTCATTAAACTAGACATACCCAATTCCATCTTTTTTACATCGGGCGACCAAAACTGAATGCAGTATTCCAAGTGTGGTTTTACCAAGACATTATAAAGTTGCATTAACACTTGACATGTTCATGTGTTCTTGATTCTATCCCTCTGTTTATGCAGTCTAGGACTGTGTTGGCTTTTTTGGCAGCTGCTGGCTCATATTTAAGTGACTGTCCACTAGGATTCCAAGATCCCTCTCACAATTACTACTATTGAGCCACCTATCACCTATCCTATACCTATGCATTTAGTTTTTCTTGCCTAAATGTAGAACCTTACTTTTTTCACCATTGAATTTCATACAATTATTTATAATTGAGAAAATTTAGAAAGTGATGATTCCTTCCCCTCTCACACATTATTGCAATTCAGGATTATTTTTTTAAAATAAATGAATAAATTTATAATAAATTTAAAAAAAAACAATGAAGTTCACTGCCATCAGATATAATAAGAGCGACTAATCTGGATGAATTTAAACAGGTTCTGAAAAAAATTCTTAGTGGATTGGGCTGTCAGTGGCTAGTAGTTGGGTACTAGGTAGAAAAAAGAAAAAGAAAAAAAAACAAACAGATGTTGGTCTAAATGAGCCTATGGTCTTATTGAGCAAGGATCTTCTTAAGGTTTTAAATCTTTATTCCTTAACATTAGCCCTGGGCTTGCTTTTGAATATCTTCTATAGGAAACTGATCCCCTGGAAAAACTGACAATGTCCTAAAGACTCTAGTGCTCAGTCCTGGGGAATCCCATAACTAATACTGCCTAGAGGGTTTTTTGTATCAGTGGTGAAAACACTCGAAAGGCAGTAGACTAACCTGAACTGAACATGGGTAAATCATAGATGTGTCAAAATCTTTAAACAGCAACACTGAATGGAATCTGACATAAAATCTGTGGATCACCCTACAAATCCAATCCTGTGCTTATTCTTACAATCTTCTGGATTGTTTGAGTATATTATTGTTTTAATTACTTTACATGCAGCAATATAACACATTAATTAAGGCACACTATGAAACAATGGAAATTGCATATAATAAAGCCCTTCATTATGCTAGTATCCTAGGAACCTCCATCATTACTATGTCACTGAATGGGTCTGTTCCGCTACAACTATTTTTATATTTATAAAGTCTCAGGTGTATTAAGGTTTAGTACCCTAATTAGATTGTATGTTATAGTACCTGAATTTGCAGTTTTATTTCTGTTCACAGCTGGCTGATATAGGCTGCATATAATTTTGATATTAAGAGGTGGGGCATTTTAACAGTAAATATAACACGCCCACACTCAGTGCAACATCCACACACTGCATAACACATCACTTCTTTTTTTCATAACTATAAAAGCACCAGCAGGCTTTGTTCTCTTCACATAAATAATTTGATCTCTGTGTTGCAAATTGGGGAACAAATTTTGCACGTTGTGAGAATGCCATGATTGAAGTTCTGGGTTTTATTTTTATTTTTCTAATTACTGGAAGGACTTGTGCTCTCTTGTTTCTCCTTGTTCTCCATGCAGTTTTTTTTGCATCTAAATCATAATCCTCTCCGAAGTGATAAAAATCACCCCAAAAGAACCGGCTAGAGAAGGGGTCAGCAACTTGCGGCTCTGGAGCAACGTGTGGCTCTTTCACCTCTTTGCTGTGGCTGCCTGTCACTCGAAATGTGTGTCACAATCACCAATGTGTGACACCCGCCGGCACACTATTTATTGAGCTTTTCAACCCTGGTAGTCCAACCATGGATAAATCCAAGAAAAGAAAATTTTCAGAAGAAAACAGAACATTTAATTCAATTACATATGATAGTTTTGTGCCACTCAAACAATAGTCAGGCATGGGAAGGGTTTTGTGGCTCCCGGTGTTTTCTTTTCTGTGGAAAACAGGTCCAAATGGCTCTTTGACTGTTTAAGGTTGCAGACCCCTAGGAATAGAGGAAGGAAAGAAGTATTTAAGGAAGAAAAGGTCTCAAAGGTCTTAGTCAAAACCTTTGCATCCAAAATGCTATTGTAAACAAACCCACCACCAAAGATCTCTCTAAGTCAAGTATTTCTTGTCTCTAAACCTCTATCGTTTGTTTCCACATTTTGTGCCCACTGTATCTTAGAGATTGTGACTGCTATTACAGAAAGATAGGGCGGTACGGTGGTCAGTGGTTAAGATGTTGGGCTCGTCAGCTGAAAAGCCGGCAGCCCAGGTTTCAGACCCGAGTGCCACGCAATGGGGTGAGCTCCTGTCCTCACCTCAGTTCCTGCCAACCTAGCAGTTCAAAAGCATGCAAATGTGAATAGATAAATAGGCACCACTTCAATGGGAAGGTAACAGGACTCCATGTCATCAAGCTGGCCATATGACCGCGGAAATGTTTTTGGATAGCGCTGGCTCAATGGCCTTGAAATGGAGATGAACACTGCCCTGTAGAGTTAGCAATGACTAGCCGCCCTGAGTCTTCGGAGAGGGGCGGCATATAAATTTAATTAAATTTATTAAATTAATTAAATTAAATTAATTAACAGAGTAAAATCCACTGGGACTCCTTTACGTTTATTACAGAAAAACCACCACTACAATAACATCATCTGCTTTTGATGAAGTGTTTATCAGAAGTCACCTGTGGCAGAAGAAAAGAGTCTCCAGATTCAGAAAGGGACATAATAGTTCTTCATGTTGTGCAGAACTGGTGCACAACATGAAGTTGAGCAAAGGTGCTCCTAAATGGCATACCAATAATCTGATGCTTCCCACTCAAGTGCATACATCCAAAGATATTACTGAAGTTATACAGAATATTGTAATTAAAATAGATTTCATGACTAATGCTTAAAATAGTTCTTATACTTCTAAAATTAAGAAGTTTTTTTTTAAAAGCCTTGATTGGAAATAATCATGCTCATGCAATTCTTCTAATTATGATGAGAACCTGGAGTTGCAGTAATGGCACACTATTTTTATATTTCCAATATCTCAGATATATTAAGATTTAGAACACTAATCAGATTGTACGTTGCACTACATGTACATGTAGCTGCAATTTATTTCTGCTCACAGCTGGCAGATGGTGTGCTGCATATTATTTCAGTATTAAGAACTGAATCATTTAAAACTGGTGAAATATAAACACGTATGCAAACACACAGACACAGGCACGGAGAAATCACGCCATACTGTCATCTCTCTCTCTCTTTTTTTAATTGCTGACCAAAGCAAGTCCATAACTGGTAGGTTATCTTATATCCATTTCTTTGCCATTTCTGATGCAATGCCCTAGATGGGGGCGATTAGTGCAGGTAATCCTCGATATATGACAAACGGTGGGGACCAGAACTTTCATTGCTAAGTGATGTGGTAAGTGAGCTACACCCAATCTCCTTACCTTTCTACCTCAGTTATTAAATAAATCACATGGTCTCTAAGTGAATCCATCCTACCCCATTTGCTTTGCTTGTTGGAAACCAGCTGGGAGGTCACAAATAGCAATTACATGACCCTAGGATGTTGCAACCATCATAAATACATATGCCAGAATTATGATCATGTAACCCAGGGGTGTCAAACATGTGGCCCGCGGACCAGATACTGTTGTGGCCCACCAGCAGCCAGTGGAGCTGGCAGCAGATTCGGACAGTGAGGTTGGGAGGAACATGGGCCAGTCCTGGAGTCTGGGGAAGGCTCTGATGAGGGCTCTGCGTCGGAGGCAGAGAGGAGGCCAGGGCCAGATGCCAGTTATCAGCTGCTTTCAGAGTCAGATATTAGTGAGGCAGACAAACAGCTGGAACCAGCTCTCTGCATGCACAGAGTTGCCAGACGAAGGGAACAGCTAAAGAACAAGGGTCAACTTGGGAGTAAGGCCATAGGTGGATGATGAATGACCCCTCCCAGAGGGAATAAAAGAAGAGTGAAAGGGGAGTGGAGTTTGCAGGAGACAATTAGTTCGCCTAATTGGCTTGCGACTGTCCGAGGCTCTTTGCAAAGTTTTGAAGATATAGGCCTGGCAGCTCTCCAAGCCAGATAAGGTCTGTGACTGTAAATTCTCCCTTGAAAGACTTTGCTGAAAGTGAATTAGAGGAGTTCACTGTTCGTTTAATAAAAGGGGTTTTGTCAGGATAAGGAGTCTGCTTCATGGTTTGGGGAAGCCTAGGTCAGAACAGATATGGCCCACACAGGCCATGCCCACCCCAGCTCCTCAAGGGCAAAAACAATCCCAATACGTAACAATATGGCCTGCAATGTGATCGGGTTTGACAACCTCTGATGTAACCTCTGAAATCCTATGATAGTCATAAGTGCAAGGTCATAAGCACCGTTGTAATTTCAATCAGTCACTAAATGAATGGTTGTAAGTTGAGGACTACTTGTAGATGGAAAGTATGAAGGAATACAAGAGGAAGAATTCTCTCTGACCTGTCCTCTTTCATCTTTTTGTATTTTATGCTTAGCAAGCTGAGCAGGACTGACTCAAGTCATTTTGCTTTCTGAAGGACAGCAAATGGCTCCCTCATTCTCAAAGCTGACCTCTGTATTATTCTGAACACTAATTGATGCTTGGGATTGGGCAGCTCTGTAGGGTAACTTGAATTCATCTGGAGCAGTCTTGCCTGCTAGGCTTGACCACTTCATTGGTTTTATGAGGAGTTTGAGGAAGTGAAGATGGTGAAGGGAATGAGGGCTCCCCTTGAAGAGCACCCGGAAGCTCCAACTGGTCCAGAATGCGGCTGCGCGGGTAATTATGGGAGCGACCCAACGTTCCCATGTAACACCGCTCCTGCGTGAGCTGCACTGGCTCCCGGTGGTCTTCCGGGTGCGATTCAAGGTGTTGGTTGCCACCTTTAAAGCGTGCCATGGCATGGGCCCTGAGTATCTACGAGACCGCCTTCTGCCACCGATAGTCTCCTATCGATCGGTATGCTCCCATAGAGAGGGGCTCCTCCGGGTGCCGTCAGCTAGACAATGCTGGCTGACGACCCCCAGGGGGAGAGCATTCTCTGTGGGGGCCCATACCCTCTGGAATGAGCTGCCCCCGGAGATTTGTAGGATTACTGACCTGCGTACCTTTCGCTGTGCCCTAAAAACATTACTATTCCAATAAACAGGGCTGGCCTAAATAATAATAATATTTTTACTATTTTTAATGAGTTGTTTTATTAGATTTTTTGGCCAATTGATTTAATTGTTTTAACTTGTTTTTAATTTTTCTATTGACATGGTTTTATTTCTGGCTGTACACCGCCCTGAGTCCTTCGGGAGAAGGGCAGTATAGAAATTTAATAAAAATAAATAAATAAATAAATAAATAAATAAATAAATAAATAAATAAATAAATAAATAAATAAATAAGTAAGTAAATAAAATTGGCAACAAATAAAAAGCAGTAGAAATCTGGAAGAAGGAAATGAAGAAGAAAGATAGAGGGAACGGAAGAAGAAGAGTGAGAGGAAGGGAGGATGGTACAAACTTCCCGCCTATTCTTTGGAGAGAAAAGTGAAGAAGCAGAATAATTTCTCTGCTGTAATTCCATTGCAGAGTTCTGACTAGCTGCATAATTTAGGGAGTTCTGAAAACTATTAAGGAAACATAGGCCAGAAAAAGCAATTAGTCTCAATTGCAAATCATCTGGGACAAATATTTCAGGGAGTTTGCTCGGATTTAAAAGGTACACAGACAGAATCCCTGGAGGTGACAGAGGTGACATCTTATGAAGATATCTGAAAGGTTGTTCTGAACTAGTGGAAAGTAGACAGAATCCTCAGCGATCTGGCTGGTGCAAGCACCCCAAAAGGGACTGGAAGATCTTTTGAGGTTCCATGAATGAGTAGAGTATAGCAAGACCAAGAAGAATGGAAGGGTGGGAAAGGACTATCCAAATATTCATCTTGAAATTCACTATATTAGAAGGGGGAGATGTTCAGCACAATTTATAATAGTGTATAGATTAATTAGGTAAGAGTCAGGCATAAAAATCAGAGAACTAAGCCAGCCAAATGAAGAGCCACATACATACATACATACATTTATCACATTTCTACCCCACCCATCTCACCTAAGTGATTCTGGACAGTTTATAATATATATGAATTATTATGCTGCAAGTGTTTTCCCATTCTCACTTATTTTCAAATTGTCAGCTGATCTGCTTAATATCACATTGGGGTTTTCCCGCTGAACTCAGTATGAATCTGGTAACCTTATCATAGTAGAATAGTTATATTCTCTGTAATAATGACAGGAAAAGCTGCTTTAGTGGAAAACCATTCATCACTATCTGTCAGAGAATAGTAAATGAGCAATGAGACCAATGCATATTATAATATGCCCTTCCCAAGACTAGCAATAGGATAAGGTGAATAACTGAAGTCCAAGAAGAATCTATACATTTCTGTTCTGGCAACTGTATATGATCCTAGGACAACCTTTCAACATGGCTGAAATCTCCATGATTTCACTTGGATTATATTCCTTTATTTTCCCGATTCAGAAATAAATAGTCCTGGCAATCCTCCATGATTTTCAATCTCTCCTACAAATGGTTTTCCCTATTTCTATTTTATAATGGGAGAAAGGAGGGATCAGTTCAGCAAACATAATGCACTTTATGCCTTGCAATTCCTAATCTCCAAAATGTAGCTATAAGCAATGATAAGGCTGATGGGGGAGCTATAAAGAGGCAACCTACCGTTCAGATCCTCACTGGGGTCTTTATGAGCATGAATTTCCTAAGCCAACAGTCCTTGAGAAATATAATTTCCAAGGCTTCTGGATACTTACTCATTTGTAAAACTTTGTAGCCTCTGTGGGATAGTTGCAATGATAGTGTAATATCAGGCTATTGCCACAAGCAATTCGAACCTCCTCTCTAGTGTTCAGACTTAAGAGCATTATATATTTTAATCATTTTATTAATGCAATGTGTATCTTGCCTTTTCATTCAACACTGTAATCAACTCGGCTTAGTGAAAGACAAAACAAAGACAAAAGTAGACATTAAAATTACTACTGACTCTGGACCAAAACGACTGATCTAAAGTCACCCAGCAGCTTTCATGCCCAAAGTGGGACTAGAACTGACAGTTCTAGCTGGTGCCTTACCCTCTAGACCAGGGGTGTGAAACTCAAGGCCTGGGGGCCGGATCCAGCCTGCAAGGTTCTTAGATCTTAGGCCCATGGAGCTGCTGTGGAAACAGCAAAGGACCAGCCCGTGGTGCCTTTGCCCACGCTCCATTTTTGCTGGCAGAGGACTGCAGGGGCCGCAGCAGCTGAAAACAGAGCCTTGACAAGTGATGTCAAGCTGGCCACACCCATCCTGGCCATGCCCACTCCAGCCATGCCCAACCCTCAGCCGCCCGAGGTCAAACACAACCCTGATGCAGCCCTCAATGAAATCGAATTTGACACCCCTGCTCCAGACTAAACTGGCTTGATGAGTACCCCATAAAAGTGAAGGCTTACATGTTTCAAGAAGAAACAACCAACTCAAGTCCATACTGCTTCAGATCTATCCAAATACCCATCCCTATTCATGTGCATAAGCTATGTTATCAATGCGACAGTTCCGATGTACATATTTATCTTAGAGCTTACATCACAACAAGAACATTTTCATCATTTCATAGCTTTTCCTCCTTATTTATTTGCAGGGGAATCAATTCTGTTGGGGATTGGGTTTGCCACTTAAGGACCACCAAGAAGAGGGAAGCCAAGAAATTGTAAATGCATTTGTAAACCAGCCTCTGGCATTTAGGACTGGAAAACATACCAAAATGTCATGTCATTCTGAGGGGCATCATAACATCAAACCAAAAACAAGCTGGAGGCACAGGCTTCCAATGAACCAGTGCCAGTGTCAGGCTATTTCTCTTTTTCATGAGAAGTATGTATCCTAAATGGACCTCTCAAGTACCACACAGTATCAGTGCAAGCTGCTTGTAGGGCCCCTGAAATAATATTCTGTTCCCCAGCCATGAGAAGCTGATAAACATACATTCCAGGAAAATGAGATGGTCCAACAGTCTAAAGGTAAAGGTTCCCCTCACACATATGTGCTAGTCATTCCTGACTCTAGGGGGCGGTGCACAGCTCCATTTCAAAGCCAAAGAGCCAGCGCTGTTCAAAGACTTCTCTGTGGTCATGTGGCCGGCATGACTAAATGCCAAAGGTGCACGGAATGCTGTTACCTTCCCACCAAAGGTCCCTATTTTTCTACTTGCATTTTTTACGTGCTTTCAAACTGCAAGGTTGGCAGAAGCTGGGACAAGTAATGGGAGCTCACCCCATTACGCGGCACTAGGGATTCGAACTGCTGAACTGCCGACCTTCTGATCAACAAGCTCAGCGTCTTAGCCACTGAGCCACCGGGTCCCATTCCAACAGTCTAGGCTTCCCCAATCTGACCAATATGTTCGACTACATTTCCCATCCACCCATTCTGGATCAAAATAAATGTACGTCAGCACATCTGAAGGCACTGAAGGCTAGAAAAGGTTGGGATGATGATGGTGGATTTACCCTGCAGTGGCCATAGTGCTTGCTGAATAATTCTGGAAACATGGAAGCTTCTGTTTCTACTGCTTCTATAATTTTATTATTATTATTGAGCAAGTGGAAACGCCACTTATTACTAGCCCTGCTTAGAATACAAAGCAGCCTTTGGACCAGCCCTTAGAATTACAAATGAGGAAGAGGGAAGGAAAGGTGTTGAGAATACATGGTTGGGAGCAAATATTATACAGCAATAAATATTATAACTTTGAATGGTATCATGTTCACGCAGCCTAACTAGATTTAAACACCTAATTTACTAAGATCCTAGAAAGAAAAGGCATTTTAAAGCAAGCCAAGGCAGCATAATGACTTTATTTTTATTCGTCTGGAACGGATGTTGAAAATCTTCTCCGTTTACTCCGGCCTCCTTTTCCAGGATTTCAATTTGTCACAGTACAAGTGGTAAATATGCATAAAGAAAAATTAGCATTCCTGGTCATGGTACATTTCTGGATTCCTCCTGCAAGTGGAAAAAATGTATTTGTGTCTTCAGAAGGTTTTCCCCTCTCCCGCTCTCTCACCCACATCCCTCCCCCCCCACTTCATTCCCAGGTAATCCATCCAAAAGTCTGCGTGTTGCATGACTGCTGTCAGATAAATAGACTACAGTAGCTGAGCTCTTAGAAAAGGATCCTTTTTTTAGGGAGAGCTGATGCAACTCATGAATAAATCCTATCAGTTCTGTGGAGAAGCAGCAGTAATACAAAGCTACATTTCCTATAGACTCAGCTATGTAAACAAACAAAGGAGCCAAGAGTTTTTTTATCACTCTGCACACACTGTCCAGTTATCCACTGTGTGTGTGTGTGTGTGTGTGTGTGTGTGTGTGTGTGTGTGTGTGTGTGTGTTGAGAGAGGGGGGAGGGAAAGGGGGAGGGGGAGGGAGAGAGAGAAAGATTGTATATGAAATTATAGGCCAACAAGCATACAAAATATGATGTTTTCCTTAGCTCAAGGTATGAAGACAATCTGCAAAACACATCCTTGAAAATGATCCAGCTGAAATCATCCTTCTATTGAGCTTCAGTCTCCCTGGTTAGAGAGCCCAAAAATTGTAATTATTGTGATTATTTCAGATCAGGAAAAAGGACAGCTGGGGAAGGCCAGAAAACACCTGATAAGAAAGAGAAGCTCATTCACTGGGAAAGGAAACTTCCAGGAAAACAGAAGATTTTTGACGGTACCGTTTTCATCAAAATAATCTCGTCTAGTATAGCAGTACGATCAATCTCAGTTCAACTTGTGAACACAGGTTAATAATGACCAATTTCCCCTAGGATTAGAGTTAACATGTGCAATGTTTTATGGGTACACTTTTCATCTAATAACATCAGGAGGCAAAATTCCAGAAGCAACAGCATGGGTTGAAGTGTCAAAAAGTCATAATGGTGGCCAGACAATCAAAACCTCACCATTTTGCAAGCAAAGAGGGATTAGGATCTTGATTGGACAACTGTGGCAACCATCTTGAGGCTTTGACACTGCCCCCCACCCCCCACCCCCACTAATGTTTCTGCAGAGTTCTGTGGCCAATCAGTCTTCACAGCCTTGGGAAGCTGAAAATCTATAAGGGGAAAAAATGCATCCAGAATCCAATCCCGGATGTAGAGGTGGTCCTTGAATTACGACTATAATGGAGACCAACATTTTTGTTATTAAACAGGACAGTTGTTAAATGAATGTTGCCCATTTTTATGACTTTCCTTGCCATATTTGTTAAGTGAATCACTGCAGTTGTTGTTAAATTAGTAATACGGTTGTTAAGCGAATCTGGTTTCCTCATTGACTTTGCTTGTCAGAAGGTCACAAAAGGAGATCACATGACCTCGGGACACTGCAACCTTTATACTTTTCCGCCTCTATTGCGTCATCAGGGAATCGTCCGGCCGCCCTGTTTAGGGTGACCCGCGCCCTGCTCCATCTGGGAGTGCGGGAGGATCCCTTAGAAGGCAGGGCGGAGGATTTCGGACAATACCTGTATGACAAAATCGCTCAGATCCGGGGGGATTTGGACTCTGACTGGGTAGATCAGGGCAGGGTGACGAGGAACAGTCTTGAGAATGTTATCTGGGAGGAGTTTGATGCTGTGACTCCCGATGATGTGGACAGGATTTTGGGGAGACTTAGTGCGGCCACATGTTTACTGGACCCGTGTCCCTCCTGGTTGGTACTGGCTTCCCGGGAGGTTACACGAGGCTGGCTCCAGGGCGTCATTAATGCTTCCTTGAGTGAGGGTCACTTCCCCGCTGCCCTGAAAGAGGCGGTGGTGAGGCCTCTCCTCAAGAAGCCGTCCCTGGATCCAGCAATATTGGCTAACTATCGTCCTGTCTCCAACCTTCGCTTCATTGCGAAGGTTGTTGAGAGTGTGGTCGCGCAACAGTTTCCACAATTCCTGGAGGAAACATCCTATCTGGATCCGTTCCAGTCGGGTTTCAGGTCTGGGCACAGCACGGAAACGGCATTGGTCGCGTTGGTTGATGATCTCTGGAGGGCTCGGGACAGGGGTTATTCCTCTGTTCTGGTCCTATTAGATCTCTCAGCGGCTTTTGATACCATCGACCATGGTATCATGCTGCACCGGCTGGAAGAGTTGGGGGTGGGAGGCACCGTGTTATGGTGGTTCTCCTCCTTTCTCTCCGACCGGTCGCAGTTTGTGTTGGCAGGGGGGCAGAGGTCGACCTCGAGGCCTCTCATTTGTGGAGTGCCGCAGGGATCGGTCCTCTCGCCCCTTCTGTTCAACATTTATGTGAAGCCACTGGGCGAGATCATCCGTGGCTTTGGGGTGAGATACCACCAGTACGCTGATGACACCCAGCTGTACATCTCCACCCCAGGCCACCCCAACGATGCCCTTGAAGTGATGTCCCAGTGCCTGGAGGCTGTGCGGATCTGGATGGGGAGGAACAGGCTCAGGCTCAACCCTTCCAAGACTGAGTGGCTGTGGCTCCCGGCATCCCGATATAGTCAGTTGACTCCATCACTGACTATTGGGGGCGAGTCTTTGGCCCCCACTGAAAGGGCTCGCAATCTGGGAGTCCTCCTGGATAGGCAGCTGTCTTTGGAGGAACATCTGACGGCTGTGACCAGGGGGACCTTTTATCAGGTTCGCCTGATTCGCCAGTTGCGGCCCTCTCTTGATCGGGATTCCCTGTGCACAGTCACTCACGCCCTCGTCACCTCTCGCCTTGACTACTGTAACGCTCTCTACATGGGGCTCCCCTTGAAGAGCACCCGGAGGCTCCAGCTGGTCCAGAATGCAGCAGCGCGGGTAGTGATGGGAGCAACATGGCGCTCCCATGTAACACCACTCCTGCGCGAGCTGCACTGGCTCCCGGTGGTCTTCCGGGTGCGCTTCAAGGTGTTGGTTATCACCTTTAAAGCGCTCCATGGCATAGGGCCTAGCTATCTCCGAGACCGCCTGCTGCTACCGATGACCTCCCATCGACCCGTGCGCTCCCACAGAGAGGGCCTCCTCAGGGTGCCATCAGCCAAACAATGTAGGCTGGTGGCCCCCAGGGGGAGGGCTTTCTCTGTGGGGGCTCCCACCCTCTGGAATCAGTTGCCCCCGGAGATAAGAAGAATCCAGGACCTCAATGCCTTCCGTCGTTCCCTGAAAACCTATCTTTTTCAGCAAGCCGGGTTGGCTTAAGAAGAAATTTTTAAAATTTTTAAATTCTTTTAATTAGTCTGTGATTTTTAATTTTTTGGGCCAAATTTTATATATATTTTTAAATGTTTTAATATTTGTATTCTATGTTTTTTATCTTGGCTGTACACCGCCCTGAGTCCTCAGGGAGAAGGGCGGTATATAAATTCGAAATTAAATTAAATTAAATTAAAATTAAATAAATAGGAGTCAGTTGCTAAGCGTTTGAATTTTGATCACATGACCATGAGGATACTGCAACGGTCGTGTTAAAAATGGTCATCAGTCACTTTTTTCAGTGTCATAACTTCAAACGGTCAATAAATGAATGGTTGTAAGTCGAGGACTAGCTGTAATTTACTTAAAAGACCAGATAGCACAAACCTGAGGCAAAGGCAGCGCAGGGCTGTAGGATGTCACCAAGATGAATGCAACAAGCAGGTCATCTGGAGATTGCTTCCCGGAACCACTCCTAGATTGAATCAAGTTCTTGAAAAATATATATGAGTTAATTCATTTGCATCGAACGATGCTGAGTCATACAGCCTGTGAACTAATGCACTTTAGAGACGGGCAGTCCTGCAGCCACCTAAGATGATCTCAACAGAATTTCACTGCAGCATCAGTTTTGACTGAAATCAGAGACTCTAACATACAAATGCAGCTAAATAGGACACCCAATAAGATGTTGACAGGAATACGAGCCTTATGCTCTGCATAACATAAAGCAGGAGTCACAAACTTTCTTTTACTGCTTGAGAGACTCATAAATATTGCATTGGCTGGTCTTTTAAAATGTTTTAGAAAGAGCCCATGGCATGCTTTTAGTGGTTGCAAGGAGAGGAAAGAGAGAATGAAAGAAAGAAAGAGGAACTCGTCAGCTGTCATCATAAGCCTGAGTGAGTGTAGTACAGCAAAGTGGCAAAGCTGCAATGGGATTTTCATAGGAGCTTCCTCTTCTACATTCCTGTAGCACAGTCCTTTAAAGTGTTTTCACACGTGCCTCTAAAAGTATGTCTTTTGTGCTAGTTAGGCAGAATGTGTAAATGAGGATGAACAGGGAAAAGAGAGAGGATGCTTTCTGAAGCAATGATGCATTTTACTTACATGAGCAAGCCTGGAGCAGATCTTCTTTCCCCACCATCAGTCTTACCTTCCAGCCCATGGGGCATGCACCGTTCTCACAGCGGTGGCCCACGCTTGTATGAAGCATGCAGGCTGGTGGGTGGGCGGGGGAGGGGAGGGGAGGCTGGCAGAGGGCCGATGCGGGAGGCATAGCATCATACTCCCTGGTCACCCCCTGCCCCCTGGCAGACAAGGCCCAAAAGCTGCAGAGAATCTTGGTGGGAGGCGAGATGCAGGGTGGTGGGGAGCTGAGTGGTGACGGCTCAGCCCTGGCTCGCCTTCTCCTCTGCTACCAGCTGTGGAGGAAGGTAAGGTCGTGGGATGAAGAAAGAGACAGTAGTGGTGGAATAAGCGGGGAGAGTGAGTTAGGGGCCTTTGAAGGAGGGGAAACGGGGCAGAGGTAAGCGAGCCAATTTGGTAAATGGTGAGACTGCAGTGGAAACTTGCGGTGTAAGCGGGGTGGTGGTGATGGTGTCCCTTTAGAAAGGCAGGAACTGGCACATTCCCCGACCCAAGGTGAAGGGCAAGAGGGTGGCATGTGGGCAGAAGGATGTCATGAGCCAGGCCTGAAAGGTGGCTGAGCCTCACCGTGTCCACCCTAAGGCGGCCCTTTGGCCAAGTACCTTACCTTCGTGAGCAGCCATGGTGAGCAGAGCAGGCGAGGTGCGGAAACCAACTAGGCCATGTGGCTAGTATGGTAGGCCGCGGCGAAGGCAGGCAAGTGGGCAAGTGCAGAGATCAGCTGGGCTGAGTGGTCTGGGCGAGAAAGCGAAGGAGCCAGAGAGTAGCTGGGCATGGGTGTGACTTTAGTCACTGCCCAAGGTGGGCAAGTCGAGACAGGGCTGGATGGGGCAGGGTGGGGTGGGTGGGGCCAGCCAGTGGTGCGATTATATGGTTCTTCAAACTGCAGTTTGAAATCTTAACAACTGGTTCACCCGAACCAGCTGAAGTCCACTTCTAGAACACGTTAACTATTTCCTTGGAGATAGATATCAATGAGCACAGGGCTGGATGACATGAGCTCTCACTAATTTCTCCCAGCTATTTGATAAAGCTTTGAAGAGTATGGGAGGCATGATAGAAGTCTGAGGGACTCAGCATTCCAAGAGTAGCAGCTTCTTAGCGAAAAAGCTGGAATCATTGTTAAATAGACCACATATTCATGACTTGGCAGTAGCACATGTCAAAAGCTCTGGGTGCCCTTGATGATTGCAAGTGAAACAGGATCCAGCAATATGATGCGGCAGTAGAGTAAATTTAGAGGAGGACCAGAAAGATGCTGAAAAGTCTAAAAACCAAAACCTATAAGAAACAGTACATGTATGTTTTGCCTGTAGAAGGCACAATCAAAAGGAAATATGGGAACAACTTTCAGATATATGAACCATTGTCATATAAACAGGAATAGGCTCCTCTTAATCTCATGGGTTTGTTCAAGTGTTTTCTGTTGGAAGTTAGAGCACTGGGCATGTTTCAGTAATAAAACTTATTTGTAAATTGTGACAAAGTTTTTAACCTGAACAGTTTTAATTTTATGATTAATGTTGTTTTGACTTACTGAATGATATCTCTTCCAGACAAAAGCCTTGGCTTGTTCTGAAAAGAAGAGAAAGTACTGTAGCTCTATCTGCTTTTGCTTTAATACCATTATTGTTGTCTAAAGAAAAATCTTTGAGGAAACCATTACATCGCTGTAATCTGGTGAACCTTTCCTCATACTTGAGAATAACTGTCTTCCTATTTGGGAGGCACTTATATGGGACACGATGGCTCAGTGATTAAAGATGCTGAGTTTGTCAGGTGGAGAGCTGACAGCCGGGTTCAAGACCCAAGCTGTGTGCACCGGGTGAGCTCCTATTACTTGCCCCAGCTCCTGCCCGCCTAGCAATGTGAAAGCATGCAAAATGCAAATAGATTAATAGGTACCACTTCGGTGGGAAGGTAACAGTGTTCTGTAAGCCTTTGGCGTATAGCCATGCTGGCCACCTGGCCAGGGAAAATGTCTTCGGACAACTCCCTCAGCCAAGAAAGGGAGATGAGCACCACCATGCCCTAGAGTCGGACACGAATGGACAGGGAAACCTTTACCTTTTATTTGGAAGAATTCCCACTCTCAAAGGGCTATTCCACGTTCTCCTTCAGATCTGTTAACCCTTCTGTGTATAACATTCTTATTCTGTTCATTCTCTGCCAAGCAATTAAATGTTTCCCTTCAGTTTTTATGGCTCAACATTTGAGAATGATTTTTTTCTTAACAAATTCTTGTATTTAATATAGGTGATAGGAGTGATCTTGTACTTGTCAATGTTACCTTATGCAATTTTGGTGTGTTATTTCAGTGTACTTTTCAGCCGTTAATTTCTTGGCTGATCTGTTTGCCTTAGTCCCTTTGAAGATTCTCTGTTTGAAGAAAGCTGGTGAGAGAAACATTTCAGTCATTACCAATA
The DNA here is from genome assembly GCF_029215685.1 of Pituophis catenifer annectens. Taxonomy (NCBI): domain Eukaryota; kingdom Metazoa; phylum Chordata; class Lepidosauria; order Squamata; family Colubridae; genus Pituophis; species Pituophis catenifer. Next base: position 132,279,391 of record NW_027256881.1, read on the forward strand.
AAATAGATTAAATTCAGTGAAATGGCTTCTGAGTAAAGGGCATGATGTAAACAAAGTCAAACACAGCAAATATCTTCTTTTCCTTGGGAATAAGTAAGCCCTCTGAGAAACAATGAATCTTTCTTTGGAGAAACAGACAGAGAGTTGTATTTTCTCCCTTCATTGGCTTAACTTTTGTTCAGATCAAAGTGCTCACCTTTAGCTGAGCTTCAGCCTGTCAGGGCAGGAGTGTAAATTTCCTTGTTTAAAATATAGCCATTAAATAGCAGCTCCTAAATCCCTATCCATTAACATCAATGGACATTTTGCTTGTAACTTCCCTGAGATATGAAGTGAGTCCACATTTTTCTGGAAGTTGTCAAGACACACAAGCCATTTCGTTGTTTCAGGCATGGTAAATGTATACAGAACAAGAGCTTTTATTATATCACATTACATATAGGGGATGAAGGGAGCTAGATAAGTGACAGTTGAGTATCTATGTTCATTCATTCTATCATAGTATTTAATTGCCTATTCATGTGAAACAATTATCCTTCTGTATTCCTTGACTATTATTCAGAAGAATATTTTCACATGCTTTTTTTTTAATCAGCTGCACACATTCCAAGGCTTGGTAAACATTTTAAAATGTCATTTTATGATTTACTTTAACTATTCAAATGAAAGGCACGTAATAATGTATGTATATATTGATAGATTTAAGGTTTGACATGTATATGTATTGTGCCTGTATATGAGAGAGAGTGAGGGAGGCATGATATAAAAAGCAGAAAATATCATTTTGAAATCAATACTTAATGGGTTTGATCTAGCCTATGTTAGTCTTGTTTAATTGTACTGCAAGCTGTGCAACTTAAATTACATCCATCATAACTTAATCACATGATTAATTCAACATCTGCCTGTTACTAATCAGTGTGAATTCTGTGCAAATCTTTAAATAGGAGTTGTCAACTAACTACAATGTTTTAGATGGAATTATCACCCGTTTTAAGTCAATTAATCAACTGATTAAAAATAAATTTAATAATAGCAGAACATCAATATTTGTAGCTTTTAAAACATCAAGGATAGTATGAAATAAATACATGCTATTTCTCTAGGTCAGGAAAAGGGTTATCTTTATGTTTTCAGCCTTATTGTAGGAACATAGCTAGGATAAATCAAAATTTAAAAGTGGGCAACTATGATCTTAATTCATATCACTCAAATGTCACAATGTATTGATATTAACATTGTCAGAATATTTCAATAACCATTCTGAAAATAATGACAAGCTGCCCTCTGCTTTGAGAAGAAATAGCAACTGCAGCAAAATTGTGATCTGAGCAGACATCAGAATTTAGATACAAACAGGCTGTCTTCTTTACCACTCTTTAGGCACTTTACCAGTAGAATAAAATATACTTTGGACCAGCACAAGACCAGTCACCAGATCCTGAAGTGACATTAATGTTGTGTGAACAGAGTTTTTCTGTCCAAAAGAAAGCAGGGATTATTGGTTTCTGCAAATTAAAAGAATAACTGAGGGCAGCAGGCATAGAAAGGCCTTCCATTTCAATTAGGGAGATAGGCCTCCATTCTAAAAATGCATTGTGATGTTTTGATGCAAGCTCCACCCTCACCTATTTGGGTCATGATATCTCACACAAAGATATGGTCTAACTTTCAGCTCTTACTGAAAGCACTCTAAGACAGTTCTGTCAAAATTCAAACTTAAAATGGCTGACTTTTGATGACTTGAATTTAATCTCCTTTTTGCAGGTTGCAGTTTGGGAACAGTTTGTCAGTCTTAAAAATCCTCAAAAAAAGCACTTCCTGTCCCAAACCAACTACCCTTCTTCCAATGCCATCACCTGATGACCTCCTGTAGACCTTCATTTTATTTTTCATTTTTTTAATTGTCCTTTTTGTTAGTTTATAATATAAAATACAAAAATTCCAAAAGAACCAATAATAGGAAAAATAGGGGAGGGAAAAGGGAAGGGAAAAGTGTAGAAAAGAAGGAAAAAAGAAAGAAAAGGCGTTGACCTCCTGTAGAACTTCAGAGCTGATAAAAATTCTTCATTAGACCCAGGAACAGTGCTAAACTTTCTTAGGACATCTGCTTAAAATAATCACTCTTTTGTTTTATTCTGCCTGGTATAAAATGACTAAAATGCATACTTCTTTTTAACCCCAACACATTTAAGCTCTTAGGATACTTAATTTCTTATCTTCAAATGCTAACAATTTGACTGTCATTCATGTGCAAACATACCTCCTTGTCTGATAACATCAATAATCAGACATCAGAGAAATATTTGATTATTGTGCTCAAGGGCCTGTGAGGACTTTTTGGAGGAAAAAAAAAGCCCTGAAACCCAGCAACCTAGAAATATCTGAAAACCTGTAATGTGCTCTAGATTATCACTTGGAAGACAATTTCTAATTGTGGGACATCTGTAGGAAAACAAAGCAAAATGTGTTTTTAAATAAAACCTGCAATGATATTTTATCTATTTAATAGAAAATTAATGTATTTATAAGACTTACAAACATATTACCATGAAAATTCAGTTTTATGACAATCACACATATACATGACCACCCATTTAATATGATTCAGATGCTGTGTACCAAATTTACATTCAGATATCCATCCTGAACTAATGGAAAAGTCCATTGTTTCTGAAGTAATTAGACTAGGGCTGGTGTTTTTCTTTTACACTTGTTCAGATTGAGCAACCTGCTAGTTAAAAAAAAAGAAAAGGAATCCCTTATCAACAAGCAAAGCTCTAGTCATAGACGACTGGCTGCATTCAAATGATCTTTTCCCTTCCTTTGGCCCTTAGTCTCTCACAGAATCCTATTAAGATCTTGAAGAGGCCAAAAGCTTCTATAGAACACAGTTTGAAAAAAATCCTGAACTAGACAACTGATGTAATTTATGCCATTTCTGTAATTACATAATTGACCCTATTATGTCATTTCCATCAACCAATGCAAATTGCATAAAAATGCAAATGATGTTATTTACATTGATATTGGACATTTGGATGCATCAGATATTCAGATTTAACAGGGATCCTTTATCTCAAATGATCTATTCAATCAAGGAGCCAGGGTTCTTTTGTTGTTGTTGTTGTTGTTGTTGTTGTTGTTGTTGTTGTTGTTGTTGTGTCTTTGAGTCAGTGTTGTCCCTGTAGTTGTCTTGGCAAGCTTTTTTAGAAGTGCTTTGCCCTTGCTTGCTTCCCGGGGCTGAGAGAGAGTGACTGGTTTAAGATTACTCACCTGGCTAAGGTAGAATTAAAGCATACATCCTCCTTGTTTCTAGTTTGATGCTTTAACTACTAGACCAGTTCTCAAATCAAGGCTTCCTGTATTATAAGCAATAAAACATTTCTATTATAATTAAATGGATGGGATGTAACTAAATAAATATATTTAATTGCTTCTACTTATCTCTCCTCTCCCCAGACATCATAAAAGGGAATGTCATTGAATATCCGGTGTTATGAATGTTCTCATGAGCTTTCAAGTTGTGAGCTTTCACCCATATGAACAAACCTGTCTGCAGTTCCAACCTAGAAGGTCCCGGAAGTCAGGAGAAGGTGGGAAAGGGTTGGTTTATAGCACACCACATGTGTACACTTGGCAGCGTTATCGCTCCCATTGAGGAGGACAGCTGAACTCCATGCGGGAGGAATGCCAACCTGGCAGGACCAGCCTGGGAGTTTGTGATCAATTGGATGGAGAAGAAACAACAAAGTTGAACCATACCCAGTACTGTCTGAAAGGTTGGTCTAGACCAGGGGTCTCCAAACCTGGCAACTTTAAGACTTGTGAATTTCAACTCCCAGTATTCCTCAGACAGTCATGCTGGACAATGCCCACATCTTCCTTGAATTCCCCCAGATAAGTCCACCGTGGAAAAAAAACAAAATGGTGCAAGAATGGCTATCAAGTCCTGGAGCTAGAAGGCCTCCCACTGCTGGAATACCCCCCATAAACACACCCCCATTATACCCCTAGAGAAAAAAGAGGTGCAGGGCTGCCCATCATTGCTTGTGGGGTTGAAACTGAGCAGCATGTGCCTTACCCCTCAATCTCTAATGGGGCCCAGCTGACCTTCGGAAGTTGTGGGTGCTTCATCACTGGAGGTTTTTAAGAAAAGACTGGACAGCCACTTGTCTGGAATGGTAGAGGACCTTCTGCTTGAACAGAAGTTAGACTAGAAGTCTTTTTTTTTTTTTGCTTTTTTATATTTTTATATTTTTAAATAAGAAAGATAAATGTAGAATCCCAAAACATGTTGAAGAAATGGATCACATGAACATTGATAGAAATCTTTCTTGGTATTCAAAATGGGCAGATCCTACATACTGTGAAAGTTTCATAAAACAATACAGTATTAGATTTTGAGTATATATATATATATATATATATATATTACCTAATCTAGTCCCATTCCTCTGCCCAAAAATACTATCAAAATATTAATACATGTAGGCATATCTCCTCCTTCTCCTCCTCCTCCCTTATTGCCCCTCCATCTTCCACATATAAGGTTATATGTTTCTCTATACATCCTACCTCAGTACTCATTGTTAATTGGTTCTGGGAGGCACAATCAGTACCAAAACTAGCAAGTATTTTTTTTCCCATTAGGAATAATGTGAGTCACAAGGAAACCAACACTGATAAATTCTAGCTTGTGAGTTGAGTACCAAACAAACAATGAGTATCAGGATTTTTCTTGTCAAATGTATACCAAATTCAATGAGTTTTAAATCAGTTGAGTACCAAGATATCACTGTACCATATATTGTAAGGAATGATTTAATAAAGTAAATTCATATTTTAATTTCAAAAAAAACTTCTTTCCTAGAGTTTGGTAATGTTTTTGGGCAACAGAATTATGGTGTAGTTCCTTGTATATAATATGAAATTACTAAGATGCAAAAAACTGCTTTAGGCTGAATTAGTCTATTTTTACCTTGGGTATCAGCTACCAAACATAGATTATGATGACATAATGTGCTTACCTATAACATGAATGTTTTATCAGAAATATTTGCATGCCATGTGTTAACCTTACTTAAATTTTTGGAGCTTTGGGAAGTTAGTGGTTTAATATATTGCACACAATGAATATTGAGTGAAGTGAATAATTATGCTAGCAATGCAGCCATAGTATGATATGGGCTCTGAAGGCAGAACAAGTTGGTGCATAGATTTATCAGCTATTTTTCTTGCTGAATAACTCACTCAACCATTTTGCAATTGTGCAATTTATGCTGCTTGAACTAAAAATACTTGAAAGGGCTTTTTCATTGGTCAGATCCAAAGTGTAGGATTCTGTTTCACAGGATCAAAGAGTCACTGAAATCTTTTGAAAAAACCCCCAAATCTTTTCTTTAGGAAGGCAGTTGTTTCTCAAGAAAGGTAAATTTTAACTCTGCCTTTGCCCATTTTTTTTCTATGTTGCTATATTGCATCATTTTTCATTTGTAATTAGCAATCCAGAGTAATATGTAAATACTAGAAGGATAGGATAGAAATTTTTATATCCCATAAATACATTTGCTTCTGATCCAAGGATGTCAGGCTATTTGCAAGAGGCTTGTGATCCAGTGGTGGCCTGAATCGATGGAAGAGTGAAAGAGCCATTCTCTAAAGCAGATCTAGGGAGGAACGACTATTGGGAGAAGAAAGTGGAATTCCATATTCACTGTGATGTCTATAGGACTGTTACCACCTAATAAATCAGCACGAGTGGAAGTTTTTTCAGGATAGATGTCTCCTAAAGAAAACTCAAGATGATACAAAATGTGAATAATTATACTCATTAAATTATTGCATTTATTAGACCCAAAACTGTGTGGCTGACCATGTCTCAGTATAGAATATTTATTCCTGAATTGGGCTTTGCATGAAATGTAAGTTTGGTGCTTCAGAATGAAGAGGGGGTTTTTTCCCCCCTCAAAAAAATGCATATGGATTTTTATTTAGTTTAATTTCTTTTTATCCTGCCTTTACGATTTGTATAAATAACTCAAAGCAACAAACACACCTAATCCAAATAGTAAATGAATGAGAATTAACATTCATAGGGCTTGTTATGTCAGGTGGAAATTATGTACATGGGCTGGGAAGAATAGTATGAATCCTTGAAACAAGAGGTTTGGTGCCTAACAATGACTATAAAGTGCTGAAGAAGATGATTTGTTTTCTTTTTCCCTGTCTTTTTTTCCTCTAGTATCTGTCAGGTAATGGATAAACTGTTTACTGTACAAAGAAGCTTTTAATAGCTGCAGAAATAGTAATAGCCAAGGAACTGGAAATATGTAAATATACTATTTCAGAAAGCCTTAGGATCTTTGAATACAACTGAATTGGAGGGACAGAGGCGATCAGGCATTTTTCTTGATCTAAGAAGAAAAATGTTCTCTCCCGTTCTTTGTCTCTGTCTCTGTCTCTGTCTCTGTCTCTCTCTCTCTCTCTCTCTCTCTCACACACACACACACACAAAAACAAACACACAGAGAATTGATTCATGTGCATTTCTTGGAACCCAAATACCCAATCCACAACTTGGGCTGTGAACATTGGAAATGAGCCCATGATTTATATATGAATATGTTTTGTTTAAAATTGTAACAGATGGATCAGTAATATATTCTGCAATACAATATTCAGCTTTCTCATTTCTCAGGCAGCTGTTTAGACGTTTTAAGGATAAAACCTGCTTAATGTGGCTGCCACCCGGAAACCCATTTCTTGCAGGCAATGAAAAGTTTACATTGTTCCATGTGGGAAAGGGATAAGGGATTAAACTCTAGAAGAGAAACATCCAAACATGGCTCATACCCCACAATGCACTACAATAATTGACTTGGTTTGCTCTACAGATTCAGTCTTGTGTATCCAAAACTTTGAACGAAGAAGCATGTTATCTTCTAAGATTGAAAGATGTCATCAAGATACCAAGTCCTGACAGCTATAGAGGCCTTTCAAGACGTTTAAAATTGCTGGAGACCAAGCATCCAACCCATAACTCTGCTTTTATACCATAAAGGAAAAGAAAACCAAATTAATCCAAGGGGATGTTTTCGGTAGCTGATTCTCCCCTTTCTCTTGTCAAAAAGCAGAAACACAAATGCAAGATTCTCCTGTATTATTTTCCAGTTTTCATGCATCATGCTCCTCCTTCAATTCCCCCCTCCCCCACTCTATCCCATCTTCCAGCCCACTCGTAAACTGAAAGGAGGCTGCCAGGCAGAGTAAATGCAGTTCATTGTCAATGTATCTGTCCACATTCTCAGTCTCTGTTCAATGTTCCATGACAACAAGGTGAGACGGCAGAGGTTATCTGAACAGCTGCTTCCTAAGCTAGAAATTCCAGGCATTGAAAACCATCTGTCTATACATTCACAAATGTATATAGGAGCAATCTATCAGACTGCAGCTGCCACTTGATCAGGCCCGCTTCCTTTCTTGATGTGGAACAATACCAGCGAGTTCTTCACTTTGTGTCACACAGAATAGCTGATTTGATTAAGTCCCCAACTCTCATTATGCTAGGTAGGGGTGTAGAATTTCAATGATAATCCATAATGCATGACCAGTTTGTCACCATGGCAACATAAATTCAAGGTTACTAGCTCAGACACATAATTGGGTGTGCATTGAGTGCTGAAGAAGGGTTGTTAAAATTCTTGTCATAGAAGAGTCGCATCCATCATACTGTCTAAAAATTGCAAAGTGCTCATAATCAGAAGGGGGGGTATATCCTTGGAGAATAATGTTAATAAAATAATGATTATATCTAATAGAATTGTTTAAGTTTTTGCACTTGGGGCTTTAAGCCTTTGAGGTAATAAAGGCCCAAAAGGATACTCCTTCGAAATTAGACGGCTTTGACTTGGCATTCATCGATTCCCCAAAAATATTTCTGTGGAAAGGCAGGCCTCTGTCAGCCCTGCTTTGAGTGTAAGTGATCTGGATAAAATCACATCATATTCAAGGATGTAAATAGTGTTTGTGTCACTCAGGTGGTTTGGGAAGACACACCAGCCAGCATTAGATATTTTTTAAAAGAACATATCCTGAAAAATGTTTCCAGCTTGTAGAAGGAGGAGCTTAGGTTTTTTCTTATTTCTTTATTGCTTGTATTGGCAGCCATTTTAAAGCTCTTAGATAACAACAAAAAAATAAAATAAAAAAAAAGACAAGATGCCAACAACCAAATGCAAAGAAAAATCTGAGGTGACAAATATAATAGAGAAACAGAACAGATGAGCTATATCTTATTTCTCTCTATCTGCATCTATCGATCCAATGCTGTTTCTGATAACTAATATTTTATTTTTCATTTTCACTATGTTTTTAATGAAAAATTACTTGATGTAAACTTTTTTTAGTCTCTTAGAGGCCATGGAGGGCATCACTAATGCAATGGGCAGAACCAACGTTTTTATCCTATTTAGGATGTTCTCCAAATGAAGCAAACAAAATAGCAACTTCTTATCATCTCTTCTTCATGCTTATACCATTTTAATATGGAGTGTGCATGGCATGAGTTATCATTTATAGAAACACAGTTACTTGGAATTAGTAATTGTTGAGTTCCATGGGACTTAAGTCTACCATTCCAAGGAATGGAGACATCAGCACCAGATCTACCTTTCTGCATTCTTTAACCTGTATTTAATATAATATAATATTCTCTACTCTATCTACTTTACTCTAAAATCATAATCTAAATAAAGTGAACCTCTTGATCAATTATTGGTTTAGCAGAAGAGTTAAAACCATGCTTACTACGATTTAAGTCTGGGAAGATTTTTGCCAATTATTCTTCCCCCAAAATTAAATCTATCACAGTATTAAATCAACAATGAGATTTTGTTTACTTTCTACTTCAGTAGTTTTCAACCTTTTCATCACCACTGACCCCCTTTGAATACCTTTTGTGGCCACGGACCATGGCCACGGATTACCAAAACATCATTCAAGATTTAGATAACATTTCTTCAAGCCTTTGCGGACACTCTGTGATGACATCATGCCCCCCTCGGGGTCTGTGGACCACAGGTTGAGAACCGCTGTTCTATATCATATTCCAATTAAATATTTCCCCTGGATTTGTCTGCATTTATCAGCTGGAGTCCTTGTTTCTTCACTGGAATGTCATTCTCTGACAAATAAGTCAATCACTGAAGACTGTATTGTGAGGGCAGCTTTGCCATGTTTGTAAACATTTCACAAAGTAAAGAAAGTAGAGGTTGTAAGTATTCTGTGATGGTCGGTTTCAGTAAGGCAACAGAATGGTCACTTCTCTGTTATCCTCTTTTGTGATTTTGTGATCTTCCCTTTGATCAGATTTGAACATTAAAGTCATGAATATTAAAGTTACTTTCACAATAAGGTTATAGTAACAGAATCTTGTCTGAATGTGCCTTGACATCTCCTGACTTTATTTTAACGAGAATTAGGAGAGCAAAGTCTAAGAGTCTTTCTCAAATTCTATTCCTGCTCTGGGCTCAGATTTCTCTTATCTGACTATTATCTTGGCTACAGTTCTTCTTTCTCTTCCTTATTCTTACATTCCATTACAGGTGGCAAAGCAGTTACTTATTCTGCTTTAAATCAAATGATGTTGATAAAATTAGGCATAGCGCCCAACAATCCATGTAGTTGACCATTGTTTGTTTATTGAATATTTTTTTCTATGGCACAGAAATATATGTAATGTAACAAATTGGTTTGTTATTGTAAAATACTGGATAGCCAAAGAATATTTTTGGATGATTAGTACTCAAAAATATTAGAAATTGTTTTGTTAAAAAATAGACCTCACAAACAGAATGTTCACAAGACAGGATAAAATTATTAATAGGTTTATTTAAATATGTTTGCAATTTATTACATATATTAACATTTTTCTAATATTTACATACTGTATATATTGTTTTGGGTTTAAATCTTGAAAGTTGATGTTTTGTATTTTTGTGTTTCTCCTCAAAAATCATATATTAATGTATATGCCATGCAACACAGAGATACAAATATGTACACCCACACAGTCACACTTGTTTCTATTTTTTCTTTATTTGCTCTTGTTTTTCTTCATTGTTTACTTTCTTTTAATTCTAGATTTTATTGTTTTAATCATGGTACCTTGTAAGATAAGTTTAAAAAGCCAAACCAAACTGAACAAACAATAAATTAAAGCAAGTTTGGTCTTCACTTTTTTGGATTCAATCAGATTCAATGAAGTTTTCCAGATGAAGCACAGATCCCTCAAGAGAACAAGAGGACCTTCTCCATGTGTCTAAATGGCATATGTGACAGGGTTAGGTTCCTCCTGCTTTCATTACTGTCATCCCTTTGAGGTAAATCAGGTCAGGAAATGGACAACCCAAGAATTATAGCAATCTTGGCAACTTGAAACCATATGGACTTCAATTCCCAGGATTTCCCAGCCAGCATTGAATTGAGAGTTGAATTCCATCCATCTTAAAGTCACCAAGATTGAGAAACACTGCATTAGAGGAAGATTGTAGGATATAATAACAGAATCTTGAAAGCCTTCTCTCTTTATACACAACAGAATCAAGGTAGGTTATTTTATCAGGACTAAGCTGATTTTTTTCCCGTTAATGGCTCATACATTCCTTATCAACATTATCTGTATATTCCTGCATAGTTACACAGTGCTGAACAAATGGTCAACCGAGGAAATTACACACAGTAATTGTACAGTTCATGACTATAGGTGTATTCCTTACTTGGCAAACATAATTAAAATATAAATGCAATAATTCTCAGACTGTCAACCTGTGTTGAGGATCTGTTTGTCTATAAGAACTGATAAAACATTTCTCAACCAAAATAAGGTTTTTGGTCCAATAGGAACATTTAGGTTTTTTTCAGGGATATCCAGGGACAGGGGAAAAAACTGTACAGTTAGCAGCAATAAAGGTATTTATTTTTATTTTATTTATTTATTTAAATTTCTATACCACCCTTCTCCAGAATAGGACTCAGGGCGGTGAACAGCCAGAGTAAAAAACAATACATACAAAATTTAAAAACAATTTAAAATAATTAAATATTATTGGCCGTAAATTAAAATAACCCAATTTAAAATCAATTTAAAATTAACTCAGGCCAGCCCCGCTAGTTGAAATAAATGGGTTTTCAGGGCCCGACGAAAAATCCGGAGGTCTGTTATTGTACGTATCTCTGGGGGGAGGTTGTTCCAGAGGGTGGGCGCCGCCACAGAGAAGGCTCTCCCCCTGGGGGTCGTCAGCCGACATTGTCTGGCGGACGGCACCCTGAGGAGGCCCACTCTGTGCGAGCGTACTGGCCGGTGGGAGGCTATTGGTGGCAGAAGGCGGTCTCGTAAGTACCCCGGCCCTAAGCCATGGAGCGCTTTAAAGGTGGTCACCAACACCTTGAAGCGCACCCGGAAGATCACCGGGAGCCAGTGCAGCTCGCGCAGGAGAGGTGTTACGTGGGAGCGCCTCGTCGCCCCCATAATCCCCCGCGCGGCCGCGTTCTGGACCAGCTGGAGCCTCCGAGTGCACCCCAGGGGGAGCCCCATGTAGAGAGCGTTGCAGTAGTCCAGGCGGGAAGTGACGAGTGCCTGAGTGACTGTGCGTAGGGAGTCCCGATCTAAAAAGGGGCGCAACTGGCGTATCAGGTGGACCTGATAAAAAGCTCCCCTGGCCACGGCCATCAAATGATCTTCTAACGACAGCCGTGCATCCAGGAGGACGCCCAAGTTACGAGCCCTCTCCGTGGGGGCGAGTGATTCGCCCCCAATAGCCAGCGATGGCGTCAGCTGGCTATATCGGGACGCCGGAAGCCACAGCCACTCGGTCTTGGAGGGGTTGAGTCGGAGGTACAGTCAAAGTTTTGACATGGAACACACTGGTGATAGACATGAAAAGGGGGAAGTGCTTCATTTACAACATTTGGGAGCAACTTGACTTTTTTGGTCTCTTCTTTGATCCTAGGTCTTTGTATGGCATTCTAGAATGGCACTCCAAAAATGGTGTTAGAACAACAGCAACGAAAGGTTTAACTAAAGCTAGGGTTTTGTTTTTTTTTTTTTGTAGCTGAGTTTGACTAAAAACTGAGTGATGTCTCACCAATTAAAGATATTGAGTTTGTCAGCTGGAAAACTGACAGCTGGGTTTTGAGACATGACTGTTGAGCAATGAGGCGAGCTCTCCTTATTGCTCCAGTTCCTAGAAACCTAGCAATTCAAAACATGCACTAGATAAATAGATACCAGGGGTGGGATTCTACCGGTTCAGACCAGTTTGGGCGAACTGGTAGCTCCGACGATCAGATGGGAGCGAACCGGTTCGCTCCGACAATCAGCTGGGCCCGACTGCCCACCCCTGCGCTTTACTTACCTTTATCTTTGCAGCTGATTAGCGCAGCAGAGTGGATTGCCGCGCCTCAGCTGTTTTAATTCCCTAGCACTAATGCGGAAGGTGATTTTTTGTTGAAATGCGCACGCACGTGCAGCGAAGTGCACGACCACTGAATCGGTTGTTAAACTGGAAGGATCACCCCACTGTAGATACCACTTTGGTGGGAAGGTAAAAGCAGTCCATCCACCTCGGCATACAGTCTTGCTGGCCACATGACCACAGAGATGTCAACATTGGCTCCCTCAGCTAGGTGAGCACTGCCCCTAGAGTCAGACATTGGACAATAGAAGCCTTTACTTTTTTCTTAACTAAAATTGAGTACAGTGAATATAACTACTCCCCATGTTTTAACAATGTTCCTTTTCCTCTATAAATTAAATACAAAAATACTGAACTAATGACAGATTGTCATTAAGATAAACTATCTATGCGGTCAGTAAAAGTCAACAGTGATTTGATGGGCACATAATCAATCAATTTTTCTTTCTTTCACATTCAGAGTTAAAATTCAGTATTTTGTGATCTAAACAATGGTGCTCAATAATTACTAATTTTTTAAGATTTTCTACTTTGCCTTTGGTCAATGAAATCACAGCAAGGCAACATATACCAATTTAAAGAATGTATCACAAAACTATAGCAATAAATGAAATTAATATCAGAAAGCAAAGTCTAATAGCAATAGCAATAACAGCAGCAGCAGAGGTAGTAATGTGATCAGAGGTGGGTTTTAGCAGGTTCTGACCAGTTCTGGAGAACCGGTAGTGAAAATTTTGAGTAGTTCGGAGAACCGATAGTAAAAATTCTGACTGGCCCCGCCCACATCTATTCTTTGCCTCCCAAGTCCCAGCTGATCGGGAGGAAATGGAGATTTTACAGTATCCTTCCCCTGCCACACCCGCCAAGCCACACCCACAGAACCCTGTAGTAAAAAATGTTGAAACCCACCACTGAATGTGATCCCACCTATTGGAATGTGGCTAGCTGGTTGACATGCTGAACTGCCAATAGAATAGCAGATTGAATTGGTAATGAAAGGAGGGAAACTGTTTAGTAAAATATTATGAGGAGCTGCCAGAAAGAATTTTAGGGTTGGACAGTTTAATCTGATTACATCCAAATCCATTGTCTGAGCAAACATCCCTTTTCTCTTTTTCCCTCTCTAGTGCTATTCATAATACATTGGCTTTCTATGTATATACCTTTGATGGAAATTCTGAATTATTGGATGCTCTTATAACGTCTTAAACTCTCACAGGGATCATAGGATCCTAGGGACTTTATTGTGATGGGCTTGTTAATTTGCTTCCTAAACTCTCAAAGTCCAACTATAACCCAACTTCCATACACAGAATTTTTAGGTGCCAAATGAAGTTACAGACAGGGAAAATCAAACAATATCCCTTTTCCTGACCCCTCTACAAATACAGAGTATGGAAAAGACTTTCTGACATCTATTTATCTATGTATATGAAAAATGTGTTATATGTTCATGTCATCTGTTGTGGTACAGCATAGACAGTTTAGCCTTGTGATTTATCAGAGGATTCACTAACAATCTGATAATTTATTTTAGTTGTCACCTTCATTTTTTATTTTAATTTTTTTGGAAAAAGGATTAAAGCCAGAAGATATTTACAAATTCAGTTCTATGGCAACCATAAAGAGGAAATGTATTTTGTTTAACAACAACAGAATGAGACAATTTTAGGAAACATTTGTAATTGTGTATTTGTATGCATGTATGTATGTACTTATCCAGTTTGTCAGAAATGTGATAGTTATATTTCTCCTGGAAAATGGTAACAAAATATTAGCACAACACAGTCTCAACTGTTTGTTCTAACTTTTGGTTCAAGTTCTGTAACAGATGAAGGAAAATCATTTCCAAACATATTTCATCATACCACATGATACATAAAAAGCAGGGAAATTGTCTCAGTCTATACTAGTGTTGCTAAACCCTGCGACTTTAGAACAGGACAGAACAGAATAGAGTTGGAAGGGACCTTGGAGGTCTTCTAGTCCAACCCCCTGCTCAGGCAGGAAACGGTTTCCTGCTCAGGCAGGAAACAGGCAGGAAATGGTTGTCCAATCTCTTCTTTAAAACTTCCAGTGTTGGAGCATTCATAATTTCTGGAGGCAGTTTGTTCCACTGATTAATTGTTCTCACTGTCAGGAAATTTCTCTTTAGTTCTAGATTGTTTCTCTCTTTGATTAGTTTCCATCCATTGTTTCTTGCCTTGCCTTCAGGTGCTTTGGAGAATAGCTTGACTCCCTCTTCTTTGTGGCAACCCCGAGATATTGGAACACTGCTATCATGTCTCCTTTGATCCTTCTTTTCCTAAACATACCAAATTCCACCAACCATTTTTAATATAGTTTTATCCTCCAGTCCCCTAATCATCTTTATTGTTCTTCTCTGCACTTTTTCTAGAGTTTCAACATCTTTTTTACATTGTGGCAATCAAAACTGGATACAGTATTCCAAGGTATTATAAAGTGGTATTAATACTTCATGTGATCTTGAGTCTAACCCTCTGTTAATGCAGCCTAGAACTGTGTTGGCTTTTTTGGCAGCTGCAGCACACGGCTGGCTCATATTTAAGTGATTGTCCACCAGGGCTCCAAGATCTATACCTGTGCATTTGGTGTTTCTTGCCTAAATGTAGAACCTTCCTTTTTTCACCATTGACTTTCATTTTGTTATATAGTGCCCAATGTTCAAGTTTCTTCTGTATCTTAAGCCTATCTTCTGGAGTGTTGGCTATTCCTGCCAGCTTGGTGTCATCTGCAAATTTGATGAATTCCCCATCTACCCCCTCATCCAAATCATTGATGGATGTTGAAGAGTACTGGGCCTACAATAGAGCCTGGGGTTGCCCCACTGCATACTTCCCTCCATGTAGATTCAGTTCTATTGAGAACTACACGTTGAGTGCTGTTGGTTCTTACTGAAAATCTGTCATAATTATATTTCCAAACAGCGGCTTACTTCTTAAATGTGACTAATTTTATTCAAATTAATATGCTATAATGTGTTTGTGATGATAACATGGTATTCAGGGATTTAAAATAGTCAAGGTTGTTAAAAAAATTAACTGGGCTCGGTTACTCTTAATATATTCTACTGAACAGTTTGTGTTGATCACAAACCAGTTTACCATCAAATGTAAAGAATTTGAGGTAGGTTTCTTTTTTTACCCTTTGGTTCTGGATTGCATAATTTCTGTTTCTGTTTCTTAAACTATTGTAACCTGTCTTGAAGCTGTGGAATAGGATAATATTAAACAATTTTCAATACATAATCATGGTATTTACCTGGCTTTATAAAGCAGTTAGATCGCTGACAAAAACAAAATAATACTACTGTATAGCTTTGAAATGCTCCACTAATGCGGGTTGCTTTTATTTGAATGCAAAGCTGCTTTAATAATAATAATAAAAAAAACTTTCAAGCTGCACATTGGAAATATATTCACTTCCTTAATATGTGCATGTAATTCCAATTAATGTTATGTACATGCAAATAAGCCCCATTAAATCTATTGAGGTAAGCAAGAAATGCAGGGTAGCTCTGAGGCTCTGATTTAAATAACAAGTGACTTTGGCGAACAACAGCATAGTCAGGTCCTGTATGCACATATTGTCAAAAGACAGCAACAGTGCTCAAAGATAATTCCCTATTTACATACTGAAGTTCCTTGGTGCCTGGCCAAGCGAACCCCAAATACAGTGGATCTAGGAGGAGAATCTTTCCCCAAGGGAAAGGATGCATGTGGAAAGGAAGGAAAGAGGAAAGAGGAAAAAGAAAAAAGGAAAGAGGAAAGGGAAGGGAAAATTGGTTGGCTCACTTGGTGGTTACCTATATGCCAGAGGAAGATTCAGAAGTATTGAGGGATATGCATAAAAAAATATGGCTTGGAGACCAAATGCTTGTTCTCTCTCTGTTCTCTTTGGTTTTTCACTCAGAGCTTGAGGGATAAATCTGAAAACACACTTTTCATTATTTTCTAAAGGCTCCCTCCCTCCCACCCGATAGTGAATTATTCTGTTTTGATTAAGAGCACCATGCTGCCTACTCTGTTTTAGTTCAGCTTTGTAAAAAGAATGAAGAAATAAGTGCTGAGCCCTCACACCCCTCAGTCTCTATGGCATTTCTGATTTTATTTTAAAAATTATTTTGATTTTTAAACCAAAGTAGGGAGGATGCATTGAAATTCAGAAATTCTTTCCAAGCCTGTTACCAGCAATGGACATAAAAGAGTCCACATTTACTTCAGTGTAAATAAGTGAGATGTTCTCTCTCTCTCTCTCTCTCTCTCTCTCTCTCTCTCTCTATCTATCTATCTTCCGTGTTTCCCCAAAAATAAGACATGTCCTGAAAATAAGGCCAATCGGGAATCTTACCTTAGGAGAATGACATTCCAAAAGTCAAGTGCTATAGAACAAAAAGCTTCCAGGATCCTGTCAGAAAGAACTCCTTACACAGGGTCGGGCAACTATGGCCCCTTTATGACCTGTGGACATCAACTCCCAGAATTCCTGAGAATCATTGCTGAATTATTCTTCTTCAGGCAGTGTTGGATTAGAAGACCTCAAGCATAGGTTATATCCTAGACAACAACAGATGTTTCTCTTGTAGGGTGCAAAAAGAAAATATCTGCCACGAACTTCGCATAGGCATCAGGAAGGGCATCCAGCCAGTAAATGTTCAGATTCATTCAATTCAGCCCCAATTCCATTCTGAAGAAAGGGATTACAGAGTTGTAAAAAGAATATGTATAATGGATTTGACCTGAGAGCTGATATGCTGTATATGCAACTATGGAATTTTAACTTGCCAATATTTGGAGATAATTACATCTAACTAAACAGGAATATTCTTTTTTCCCAATACCACACAGCACTGAATATTACTGATCTAATTTTTAATATCTTAGTTGATTGTTAATTTTGTTGACAACTATCATATTGCTTTAATTATAATTTCTAATCATGTTCCACTAATAATGTCAGTGGTTTTAGACAGGAAAATTCAAATTAGTGGGATGTGAGATTTTAATAGGTTACCGCTAGAGTATCATCAGTCTTGTTGACTGACAAAAATATATATTGATGTGATTTTTTTTTTTAATACAGGGATGACTAATAATGTGAAGATTCTCTGTGATGCATTTAAAACATTTATATGTGGTAAGGTTTAAGCCTCTTGGTAAAACAAGTGACAGAATTATCATTTCCATAATAGAATTTATCTATTATATCATAAAAACTGCAATGGAAGATAGAAATATTTATGCTAGAAACCATATACTAGAATCATACTATGCATTTAGTTCCATAAAATTGGAACTGAACAATTATATTGAGTACTGAATATTCATTAAAGTGTTTTAAGCTGATCTGTTGGGAACAGGCACAAAAAAATGTGGTAAACAGCTGCATTCATATTTAAAATAATGAAAACAAAATAGAATAATACCTATAATAAGCGATTCCATGGGGATAATTCATACAGACTATAAAGCAATTAATTCTCAGTTTATGGAAGTTTTCTCCAAATCTATATGCTGTAGCTGTAACCTGTAAAGCAGATTTCTTTTTCTTTTTTGTTCCTCCCCTTAAAGATGGAATAAATCTTCCTAGGATTTTGGAATACCATTCTAGAGTTTGGCTGCAACTTTAACTTTTAAGGAGATGTTTGATACTACTGAAACAATGAAAATTTGTAAGGCTTCCAGACCAGATGGTTCCTACTAAGTAGAACAAAAATAAAAGATGTATCCACATCCTCTCTTGTTGGAAATATATAATGATTTTTTGCTGAAGGATTCTACCTTTATCATTCTGTGGACCCTATATAACTTATTTTAAAACGAGAAAAGGATGCTATAAACTGGACAGATTTTCATATCCTAAAAGCAGATGAAATTATTTTGACAGCTATTTTGGCACAAAGTCAATGGAAGATATTAGCTAGATAAATCATCTGGTACCATCTAGTTTTATGGAAGGACATCAACTCTCTGACAATCTAGAATACAAGTAGACATTTTAGCATTGTATTCTAATAACAAGGAAATGCCCATTCCATTTCATTAAATATGGAAAAAAAACTTTTATTATGGTACAAATTAAGTTTTTGAAACAAATTATGACCAAAATGTCATGTCAGAATGTTTTCTGAAGGCTTTATTTCTTCAGTAAAATATTTTTTCATACTCAGTAGTGAGATTATTTCTCCTACCATTAAAATGAGGTATGAAGCCAGAGAAGGATATCCTGTATCTCCTTTAATTTTTAATTTGGACAGGTTTGTTAGAAAATCTGCTGTTCATTATTTTAAATTAAACTTGGGATGAGTTGAAAGTTATACTTTCCTTCAATTGTTCTACTTTATTTTTCTTGAATCCATGTTGACAGTATTAATTATTACTATTAGTAGTATATGGTGTTGTTACAGTAGGGAGGAGACTACAATACCAATATAGAGTATGAGTTTGGCTTGCCAAGTTACCAGCCCTGTTATAGAACACACTTGTGTGTTTCCCAAGGTGTTCATCATCCCAAGATGAACAGCTCTTCCTGCAACATCATCCAAAGCCCCCTCCCTTCCCGAAGGAACCTCGCAAATGGGCACTGCAACTGGGAAGGTTCAGAGCCATTAGGAATCTGACTGCCTGCACAGAGCACCACCAAAGTGGTACCTATCTACCTACTTGCATAGAACATGCTTTCAAACTGTTAGGTGGACAGAAGTTGAGGCGACTGACAGGAGCTCACCCTACCACACAGTGCTTGGCTCAAATTGCCAGAGCAATATGACCATCTCCAGTGTTATTAAGTAACTGAACCACCACACCTCCATTGATTATTAATATTAATACAAGTAGTAATTTTTATAAATGCTGATTTATAATAATATATTATACTGTATTATTGTATGTTATTCTGTATAGAGACCCAGTGTAATGGAATGCTTAAGACATCAGGCTAGAAACAGAAAGACAATGGGCTTTCATTTCACATTAGGCATGAAATCAGCTGAATGACTTTGGGCCAGTCACTCTGTCTCAGCCCTAGGAAACAGGCAAGACCAATCAACTTCTGAAATCCTTCCAAGAAAACTGAGGGACTAGTTTTGGAAATTGTCAGAAATCAACACTGACCTGAAGGCACAAAAACACCCATACACAAATATTCTGTAGACCACTTAGAATTGTATAACTAAAGTGACATAGATTTATTTGTAATAAAAAAATAACAACCACAACAAGAAATAACGCTCCCATCAATGCTAGTGGTGAGAATTGATGAGCAGTGGTGAGAGAGACACAATTTAGCAACTGCTAACTTCCACACCCACTGACTGCATAGATAATTTCATACGTGTAAATCCACTAAGCCACTATTTTTTCAACCAAGCATTCTCTAGATGTGTTGGACCACAACTCCTGCCATCCCTTAGCCAATGCATCTGCGTTAGGGATGGCTACAGTAAGAGATTAAAGAATTTTGTGGCAAACATGCAACTTGATTTTATTTTTGTGGCACACAGAAACAGCAAAGTACATAGCTAAACTCTATTAGGCAAATAATGCTCCACTGGATTAAGTCTTGTTATACTGGCAATGACACTATCAGGGCCTGAAGTGCAAGTTATAATAAAGAGACCTCATGCTGCTGGCACTCATCATGCATCACTTCTTGGCATGGGAGGCAGCAGATCTAAAGCATATAATTTATTATCTGTTTTATTCAAGGAACCCAGCATAAGTACCATGTGCTGTTCATTCGTCATCTTTCAGAGCACTACTTTTCACTGGGCAAAACATGCTTCTTCTAATAAATACTGACGGGTTTTGCGATTCCTGAATTAACATGCAAACCAGAACGCATTTGTCTTTTTCACATTCTTTCAATTAAAGTCTCTGATTTTTGTTAAAGACAAAATCAGGTACAATAGGGAAAAAGGGAAAAAACAGCAGCAAAAATGTGTCTATCAGGGAAGAGAACCTACAAGCATGTCTACAAAATTTGTCCATGAAAATGTTCATGAACATACATTTGTATGGACTTTAAAAGGTTCATCCTTCCCTAAGTGAAATGCTTTTTCAGGATATGTCAAGTTAACAGTCCAGCAAAATGTATTTCACATGGAGAGTCACGCTCTATATGTGTTCACAAATAAACCCTCGGGTGAGAGAAAAACTGTTACTGGAATAACTGTCATACGAATTAACTGTACACTGAATGTATTGTCTATTTACATTATTTGAGTTAGCATAAAACTTACTAGTGCACATTTCGTGGTGAGATGTTCATATGCTGTAATGGACAAGGACTTCACAGTGGAGCTTCCAATTTTTATTAATATTATTAGGCTGTTAAAGGAGTTTTCCATTATTGTACTGCTCAGGCTATTTTGTTTAAATCTAGCTTGCAGTTAAATTACCTATAATCCATCTATAAAACAGGTAACAGGATATTTCTAAATATGGGCTAAAATCTTGACATTTGGCTAGAGCTCATTTTTTCATCTGTCCTTTTAAGCAATTTTCTTCTGCTGAGTCCAGCAACCAGCCGCCATTAAAAATTTCCCATAATGTTCCAAATCCACATCACTGCAGGGAATCATGGGAAATTAAAATACCATGATTACCATCTGGAGGTATCACAAATACAAGAGAGCCTACTTGGTGGCACTTTGCCAAGGGAAAGTTAAAACCAGCCTTACTAGGATGTTCCCCCTCAGCCATGGAGACTTACTTGCTGCAATTAACAGAAGTAAGATTGATGGCAAGGTTGCAAGGCTGCTCTCAGACAGATTCAGGAGGTCCTAACATCCTGGTGCAAAAGAAAAAAAAATGTTTTCAATTGCCTAAAGTAGCCACTTTTAGCTTTTCTGTAGTTCATTTTCCCAATGATGCCTTCCTCCTTAGAGAACCGGCCTGTGATCTGGGCCTTAGGAGCACTGATTGCTATTATACTCCATAGCAGGGGTCTCCAACCTTGCCAACTTTAAGCCTGGTGGACTTCAACTCCCAGAATTCCCCATCCAGTTGAAGTCCGCCAGGCTTAAAGTTGCCATGGTTGGAGACCCCTGCTCCATAGGGTGCAAATCCTCACATAAAGAAATACTGTTTTCATTTCATTTATATAAGGATGGTTGTTCCTACCCAGTGGCAGAAAGCCCCCCCCCATCCCGTACAGTATTGATGGAAAAGAAACAGTATCTCCTAGGACCTCAGCAACAATCACTCCCTCCCCTTATATTTGCTGGTAGTTGATACCTCTTTCAGCAATCCCAATGCTATTGGGATTGCTTTGTGTTGTGGCAGCCAGTTCTAGCAATTGAGTCCTCATTTTACGCATGGAGTAAAGAAGGATTTCTTTAGGAAGAATAGTCCCCACTCTCCTGTCAGTCAGCTGACAGTATCAGCCACATCACTGGTGGGGCCACTGCTGTCATTTGCATTGTTTTGCACGGGGTGTCCAGATACTGTTTCCAACATCATTCATGGTAAGATTTTCCTGTTGAGATTGAATGTCCTTTTCAAAATGAAGCCAATGTTTCTCTCGGCCAGTGAGGGACAACCTTTTGGTTCAGGGTGTGAAAAATTCAGAAAATGCCTAACTTAACTCTGCTGGCATGTCGCTCTTGCTCTCCCCAAATTCTTTATATATTCATATTTTTTAAAATAAGAAATAGTCCAATCACGTGTGTGATTCTCAAGGATCTGCTATGCACTGCTTCCTTTCAGGAGCTATTCTCTTTCTGTTGACAGGTCTGTGCAGCCTACCTGGTCACTCCAGGTTGCAAAAGGTTTTCATTCCCGAAATGACTTTGGTGAATGCTCTTCTGCAGCCTCCAAAAACCATGCAAAAACATGCTCCGTTCTCATAAATTTTCAGAGTTTCCGGAAGCCACACAAGAGCTTGGACTTGGATTTCTGGAGGCCACATGGCTTCAGTGGCCTTTGAAAATTACATGGGATCCGGGTGTGCTTTCAAGAATAGTTGTTGGTGGGTGTTATTGAGTGTTGGTGTGTCACCCAAAACTTAATGGTGTGTCTCCTTTGACATGCATGTCACAGGTTTGCCATCACTGCTCTAGGCTTTTAGGAGGTATGCAAAAGCATCTCTTTTAAGACATTTCCCCCCTTGCAAATGGCTCTGTTTTCTGTTCTGGAGATTAGTCATTTTTAATCCTTCTGAGGATTGTTTGCTTTGCCATAATGCCGATCTTTCATAGGTTACATGCCCTTATTTACTTAGGCGTACATGCTTTGCTGAGTTTTACGTGTATTGTTGGTGTGCTGCTGGAGCAAAGGAGTGACAGAGATGCATGTCTTCAGCCCTGTCCCCCGAGAAATGTCATTCCACCCAGATCCTCCCCTCCTGAAGATTAACTTCCACAGCATGGGGCTTTTTCTGATCTATAGTGGCTCTTCCGTGTGATTTAGAGCAGGGATGTTTGGAATTGGCACTTGCTAAGCCATTTGTCAGATGTGCAGAGTTTCTTTCCAGAAATAGTTATTATAATTTAAAATGACAAAGAAAAAAAAAAGGGGGGGGGGATGACCCAACCCTGAAGGAGAGATTGTTTTAACATAAAATGGTAAAAAGCTAAAATCAGGCAGTTAGAAAGCCTTCTCTAATGAAGAGTTGCTATATTTAGCACCCAGTTAACATTTAGGAAATTTGTAGGCCAAACCTTTCCAGGCTAAATTGCCAGCACTTAAAATGTAGTACAGCTTTGAGGAAAACGATGTTTCCCTAGAAATAATAAGCAGATCTGCTTCTGAGGCGCCTCCATTTCCTCCAAAGATTTGAGAAGAACAGATGTAAAATCACAGTCATTCTCATTAAAATGTAACGTTATGGCATCTCCTTATGCTGAGGCAGAAAACTCAGCATTGGCAATGACAAGCTACAGACTTTTGTGGTGTTATCTTGCCTCTCACCATGAGAATGGAGAACATGCTCGTAGATGTAGAGATGCAAATGATAACCAAAAGAATGAACAACACTAACTTCATCAGGCAAAAAGCATTTAAAACCATCTAATCCCCGCTTTGAACGAAAGGAAAACCTTTCTCTTTCTGGATAGGGCCGGTTTCTCTGAAGATCTCTTTGCTATGCCAGTGACCCAGCTATTATGATGACCCAATTCAATAGGACAGCCCTTACTACTCACTAGACTCAATGTTTTCCTGTCTGTATTGCTGGAGGGGAGATTTAATCATATCCCAGTACAAGAGCCACTATGTTCCTGCCTGCCAGGAAATATAGAGTTGATTTCACACATGCTTCAGCGATGCTTTGCTTACTTGAATTGGCAAGCAGCCCTTCTTAATTAATAGCCATGATAGAGCATATGTAGAGAAATATGGGTCACCAAAAGAAGCTCACCTACCATTGACATTCAGCATTCAATACTACAGGGTTTGTTTGTTTTTTATAAAGGTATTTATTGGAAGGTTTTTTTTAAAAAAATATATTCTTTGTTCTATCATGTTTAAGTAAAGCGTAATAATAATTTCTTGTTTTCATAATAAATGGAATTTAAGCTGGAGAATAGAAAGCCATAAGACAATGGCCTTGACAAAATTGGCCAGATAAGAGTGAAAATTCTGGAGTATAACCAAGATTTTCATGCTGCCTCTGAGTGACATCACATAGTTACCATATTTTTCAGAGTATAAGACACACCTTCCCCCCCCCCCTCAAAAAAAAGTGGGTGGAAATTTAGGTGCGTCTTATAGACTGAACAAGGGTGTTCCTGAACCCTCTGCGTGTTGCGTTTTTGCCTTTCCCAGCTCCCAGAAGAACTCTGCAGTGCTCCGCATGGCCCATTTTTGTCAAAAATGAGCCCATTTTTGGCTTCCCAAGCACTTTGTGCATCACGTTTTCAGCCTCCCTGGCCCCCAGAAGCACTCTGCAAGCCAAAAACAGGTGCGTTTTTGGTGAAAATGGGCTGTGCGGAGCATTGCAGAGTACTTCTGGGGGCCAGGGAGGGCAAAAAATCCAACGCTCGGAGGCCAAAAACTATTTTTTCCTGTTTTCCTCCTGTAAATTTAGGTGCTTCTTATAGCCTGGTGTGTCTTATAGTCTGAAAAATATGGTACTTGTTACCTTGTTGTAAATTGAGTTCTGCACTAAGATCCGGTAGTTCCTGGAACTGAAATGAGCAACTTGGCGGTGACTTTGGGTTTGTTTGTTTTTTTAGTACTGTAGATGTTTCATTGCCCAACTAAGTAACATCATCATCATCAGATGCACTGATGTTGTTACCTAGCTGGGTAATAAAATGTCTGCAAAAAAATAACCAACCTCAGAGAGCACCGAGTTCAACACTAAGCTACAAATACCCCTTCTATTGGTACTGAAATGCATCTCTCAAGTTTTTCCAAAAGTCACTATTCAACTGAGCTTTAAGAATAACAAAACACAGGAAAGTACATGCCATATGCTTTGTTTGGAACTTGCACTTCAGTCAAAACAAAGCACATTCCAGCCAGCCACGTCAAGGTCATATCCATACAGACCCACAGTGGCCAGAGGGAGGGATCTCTACAACCTGCGAAACTGCTTTGTTGGAGAATGTGATTGATGACACACCTTGGGGGGAGGGGGAAACAGAGTCAGAGCCTGGGCATGAATTAAGTGAGGTCAGAATTGGCTTCACTTGGTCCGTGCTGACATGAAATAATTGGATTTCTTTTGAAATCATGAGGCTCATGATTTAATTAGGGCATCGGTCAGAACCCTGACACCATGGAGGAATCAAAGAGAAGACAGAAGTATTGTGGCTGTATGGATCCGTTGCTTTTATTTTTTTGCTGCCCAGAGAATCCATCCAACCACAATTGCCAAAAACTAGAAGCACAGTGTCTCAGCCTTCTGAAGTGAGGAAAACAGAAAGTCAGAATCAGAATAGAGCTGGGAGGGACCTTGGAGGTCTTCTAGTCCAACCTCCTCCTCAAGCAGGAGACTGTATACCATTCCAGAAATGGCTATCTAGTCTTTTCTTAAAAACCTCCAGTGATGAAGCATCCACAACTTCTGAAGGCAAGCTGTTCCACTGGTTAATTGTTCTTACTTTCAGGAAATTTCTCCTTAATTCTAGATTGCTTCTCATCTTTATACTGTAAATATCAACATAATACAGCACATACTGTAAATCCTAAAAGAAGCATAATTTAAAGTAAACTTTAAATTTAAAGTAAACTAATCCAGGAGGGCACTGATCAAGCAAGTTTTGTCTATTAATGACCCAGCCAAACTAACTGCATTTCTCAACCTAATGAAATGTTGAAGGGTTGTCCTCTGTTTTATTCAATCTAATAAAAAAAAAAAGTAATATCCCCCTCTCTGTTTTGCATTGTTGTATCACACTTGGAATATTGTCTTAGTGCTGGGCAATGCATCTTAGTAGGGATATTGATATGCTGGAGAATCCAAAGGACAGCAACCAAAATGGTAAAAAAAGAAAAACCTCTGAGGAATGATTAGAGGAATGGGCTTGTTTAATCTGGAGAAAAGACTGTGGGAAGACATGATAGCTATTTTCACATACATGGGAGGCGGTAGAGGTTGGGATAATTTCTCCAGTATTTTGACCGGATAGCAGGAAGATTTTTTTAAAAAAAAAATAAAGTAAAAGCTTGTAACAAATTGCTCTGGAAGATGGTGAACTTTTCTTTGTTCAAATACATAGGCAGAAGCTAGATGATCACATGTTGGAGATGCTGCAGAAGTAGATTCTGGCATTGGGCAGTGGATTGGATTAGTTCAGTGTTGGTGAAAATTTTGGGATCAGTGTGTTAAAAATTCAGAAAATGCCTAAATTGACTCTGCTGGCGTGTCAAGCACAGGCATGCTCCCCTCCCCCACCATCAACAAAAGAAAAATAATTTCAATCTCACCCCCATCTAGGCCAACATGAATGGTGACACCTGACATCAGATGTTGATGAATGCTGGCATGTCATCCAAAATGTTGTGGCATGTAACTTTTGACACATGTGTCATAGGTTTGCCATCACTGGACTAGATCATCCCCAAGGTCTGTTTATCGGTTGCATTCTGTGTTTTTATGAAGCTCACTCAGGCAGCTCTTGTTTAACATTGCACTCTTAGTAAATGAGTGGCTTATTACGGTTGTAGAGACCATATTGCACTTTTAACACTGATTGGAACTTGCTAACACAGGCTAGACACATTTTTCAATGATAATGCCATAAAGCCTCTAATACCATATTCTGGACGAAGCCATACATTCTTTTCTAAGTAGACAAAGAAATTAAAACACAGTTAAAATACCATGATTCTCAGCCAAACCGATCGATATGAGCTTCCGATTTTCAGTTCTTTAGTCCTACCAAAAGAAAACATTTCCCCCCCTCTTTTCCAAATTTGGTACTAGAAATTTTTGATCTGTAGAAACTTGGTTGAAGCATTTTAGTGTTACAAATAGATACATCGTACAACAGGCGATACTGAAATTTAGTTATGTTTTCTACTATTTATTTATTTTTTTTTTGTCTGGCAAATGCCGAGTTGAAACTGGCTCAATTAAATAGCTGTTGGGGATTCTAGGTTCTTGTTTTAAGTGCAACGTGTGTTATTTTTTGAGGCGGCAGTGATACAAAAGATGAAGTAATTACATTGTTTAAAGATTAGCTTGGATTCTACTCTGACCTGGAACCAAAAGTAATTTAACATATTGCAAGGAGTGTACTATTAATCCCTGACAGGGATAGGCTCAACTTTTGGGAAACGCTGACTTAATTACACAATATGCTCATGTGTGAATAAGAGTATACAAATAGGATACACTACTGCTCATTTCTTGTGCAGGTAGCCCTCATTTACACCGCTTTGTGCAATGACCATTGGAAGTTACAATAGTGAAAAAAAGGTTACAACCAATCCTCAGTTTTGTAAGCATCACATTTATAACTGACAGGCGCTGTTAATCCAGAAGATAGACATAACATTATAAGTTTTTCACTCATCAACTGCATCAGTTCTCTTAGCAATTGAAGGGGAAGTAAGGTCATAAGTTCATTGCGAATCATGTAATTTTCTGTGGTGCTTAAGTGACCAAGTTGCTGGTCCCAATTGGGGTTGCTAAGCAAGGACTACCTGTGTGTGTCTCATTTGAGTCCCTCTGATTGCTAAGTCCTGATGTTCAAAACTTTCCATTTCTACATAGAATTCCTCTGCTGTCATATCTGCAATATACTGTATTTGCCAGTTGAGCTGCATTTTTAAGGTTTAATTCCAGTCAAAGCTTGAACAGGAAACAATAGGAGAATTTTATAACTAAAAGTCTGTAGAGATTCTCAGTCATCTAGGTCATGGTTGTCCCAAAGGTGCTTTTTTTCCCAGGTGGCAACTGGACTTTCTTGCTTTTTCTTTTGAAGACATTTCTCTTCTCATCCAAGAAGCTTCTTCAGCTCTGACAGGATAGTGGGGAATGGAAAGATTTATATTCCTTGCAGACAGCTGGTCATTTGCATCCTTTTAGAGGATCCTTGAAGCATTTCAAGTTTCTCTGTGTTCTCAGGATCACCTGAGTAGTGTCTCCTGGTTCCTGTAGTCTGCAATTTTTCCTCCTGGTACCAGGAGCACTACCCAGGTGACCCTAAGGACACAGAGAAACCTCCATGTGCTTCAATGACCCTCTAAAAGGATGCAAATGACCAGCTGTATGCATGTTGTGGCCCGTCAGTGGCCTGTGCGGATTGTAGATGATTCTGACAATGAGGAGGCTGGTGTGGTGCTGTGCCAGCAGCCTGTGCAGCTGGCACTCGAGTCAGACAATGAGGAGGCTGGAGAAGATGTGGTGCCAGAGGCAGGGGTTCAGCCAGGGCCTTCAGAACCTCCAAAAGCTCCTTTAAGTGAAGAGGACGAAGAGGAGGAGCCTCTTCTCGATGCACGGGTGCACAGAGCTGCCAAAAGGCAGGAGTGGCTCCTCAGGAGTAAGGCTTGGGGCTAATTGCCCACTCCCTTAGCCTATTTAAGGAGGAATGCCGACTGAAGTAAATTGTAGGGAACAACTTTAGTTCACTCTCCTTCGCATCTGGATTCTCTGCAAATGGCTTCTGGGTTTCTGCCAACCCTAGTAAAATTGTGATTACTTTATCTTTGGTTTCTTGTAGGCTGTTAAGAAAGTTTATTAACAGCCTTTGTTTGGAAAAGACTGAGTTATTTTAGTAAATTTAAGTTTTGTACAGACTTTGTGTGTGCTGTGTTCTTTGGGTCCGTAGCTGGGCCAGAACAATGCAAGGATTATAAATCCTTCCATTCCCCACTATCCTGTCAGACCTGAAGAAGCTTCTTGGATGAGAAGCGAAATGTCTTCAAAAGAAAAAACAAGAAAGTCCAGTTGCCTCTTGAAAAAAGCACCTTTGGGACAATAGGAGAATTTGTTTACTTTATTTGATCTTATTTCACAATGTAGTAAAGGAGGCCTCTAGCAATTAGTTGGATTCACCATCTTCCCCTGACTGTAGCTTAATATCAGGGGTGGGTTCTACTTACCTTTACTACCGGTTCGCAACAGGACCATGCGCATGCGCTCGTTTCGCTCACGCGCATGCGCTTCTACGCATACACAGAAGCTTCCTGATGATGTTGGGGTTGGTGGGCGGAGCCTCCCACCAGTTTTACTACCAGTTCTTGCAAACCAGTCCAAACCGGGGGCAACCCACCACTGCTTAATATGCCACATGAACTCAGCAATTGTGATGGGTAAATCAGATTTTCTGGCAGGGGCCTACAAATTCTTCTGGCTGCAGGCTTCAGAGACACCTCAAGGGACACACTTCCATTGTGGCTAGGCTCAGAGCCCATTTGGAGATGGGGATTTGGGAGCATTAATTGATGCTGCAAGCAGAGTTTAGGCACCAATTTTGTTCTACAAGGGAAAAAAAAAAGTTATTATTTGACCAAACAAGTCATGGAGGCTTTTGGAGACTATAAACATTTACCTTTTTGCTCCTCTGGTGTGTGGCTTAATATTATATGTGAACAATGCCACTATAATTAACATATCACACTAGGTCAGAATTAGGCTGATTTGGGGCTTAGCGTAGCCCTAAACACCATGGTTTCTAGCATAGTGTTGGGTGTGAACACAGCGTTTTATGAAACATATCACGGTAATAAAAGTGGTGTACAGATACTTCAAGCAAGGATTGAAGGCTGTGCAGAGATACAGATTATACAGGCATGGGTCCTGTCAGGAACAGGCCAATAATTGCATAAATAAAAATAATTAAACCAAGTATCTTTTACTGAGATCACGTGTCAGCTGGAGAGGGCATCTAAGATGCAGTTGCTTTACTGGGTTCTCTGGCAGGAACAATGTTGCCCTTCAAATTCAAATCTCTGCATAGTTTTGGTAAAAACATGTGAAGCCAAAGTAACAATTTTCTAGAATATATCTATTAACTACGCTGGCTCATTTTCTCTTTTTATAGCCAGGATGTACAATCTGTATCTCAAATTGTACAAGGTCCTTCCCAATTATTCTGAGCAGCTTTTAACTCTCTGTTCAGCTGCCACTTAATTGAAACAAGCTAAAATTAGTCATTAGTCTTAAAATAGGATAAGATAAGTCAGGACTGATGTCATGACAATACATAGATTGGGTTTAAGAAAAATGTGATTTTTACTCAGACATGACTCCTGGCTGTTTCGAACACACTCACTTCCCTCTTGTTCTGCCCAAACACAACCACAAACTCATCCCACACTTGATAATAGTGCAGCTGAAATGATGCGTTCCATCTTTTATTCTTGCTTCATTTTTCCCCCTCCTAGTGGAACTCATTCTGCATCTCAAGAAATGCCTTACATGCTTGGCTGAAAGGCTTGAGACATTACAGGTATATGGACATTTTACTGCATGGAAACCGTGTGTGTGTATGTGTGTGTTACTTTTCAATGTCTTCTCAAATGGACTAATAAAATATATAGTCAATAATCATCTTCTTCTTCTTCTTCTTCTTCTTCTTCTTCTTCTTCTTCTTCTTCTTCTTCTTCTTCTTTTCTTCTTCTTCTTCTTCTTCTCTTCTTCTTCTTCTTCTCCTCCTCCTCCTCCTCCTCCTCCTCCTCCTCCTCCTCCTCCTCCTCCTCCTCCTCCTCCTCCTCCTTCTCCTTCTCCTCCTTCTCCTCCTCCTCCTCCTATTCTCCATTTTCTTCACAGATTTTGCCCTCCCCTTTCTAACCAATTTCTTTATTTTGCCTTGCATGTAAAATTTTTACACCATTATACATAAAAAATTGAAAGTTATCAACAAACAATATTCAAAAAACAATAAGATAGAAATTAGTCTTCAGGACTTTTTTTTTAACATGAAGGAGAGATGATAACAAATTGCTCCTTCCTGGTTAAAATAATCAAGAGTTGGAAAAAGAAACATCTTTTTATTGTGATTTCTCTGTGTCTGTCTGTCTGTCTGTCTCTGTCTTTCTCTCTCTTCCTCCTTAAAAATATTTTAAATGTTTGAAATTACATTTTCCTGCCATTCACAGATGTCAAACAGATTGGGTTTTTTCTTACCTAAAGAAAGTCTCTATATCATGATCTGATTGCTGTAATTAATATATTTAATAAGGGAAAATGAGGATATTTGGAAAGTATAATTTGATGATTGGATTGCCATGTGAATGTTGAAACTGACATGATAATGTGATTGATCTTCCTGAAACAATGCTGGCATACAGAGCAGGAAAGAAGCTTGACTTACAAAAGCGCCTGGGGTTCTTGAAAAGCAGAGTGTACATTTTCCTTTGTGAATTATATTCTTTGTACCTATAAGTCAAGTTGTCACTCACATGACTCTAATCCTAAGTGTATAGTCTACTCTGATGTCAAGCCATTACTCAGTTCCACAGGCCTCTATTTAACTCACAGATCTGATGGATCTGAACTGAAGACAGCCACTTTTGCATTGTTTAAAATATAAATGAGAGAAAGGATTAAAGGGAAAGCATCTTTGCAGAAAATCTGTGTTAATTTATGTGGGTGCATGCACATTCGTAATGATCATTGCAATTTATATAGTGGTCCATCTTCCACAGTTTCTTGGAAAATGTGACCAAGTAGCCTATGCATCTGCAGCTTCAATGCTACATTTAAACATGAACTTCAGATACAGGACTGTCCTCTCATAAACAGAACCCACACTCCTCCTTGTAGTTTTCTTGACAACAGTACCAAAATAAATTGCCATGGCTTTCTCCAGGATGTTGGTTTCCACTTTCCAGGCTAGTCTTTAGTCTTGACATTTTACAGTGATCTTCTATCTAAACACCAGTCTGATCCAATGTGAACACGGAGGTTTCAAAGACAGAATTTCCTGAACCAATTGGCTAATCTCTGAAATCAATATTTTGTCTCCCAATTTCTCTAACCTGCTCTGATAGATACCTTGTCATCAATGCCACAAACTGTCCCTGAACTGATGTGATGTTTGGGTAGGATGTAGGCAGGAAAGACTATATTTAAGATAGGAGTAGACTAGAGGATTCAATTCAAAGCATAATGAACTGAATTAGAACCCACCTTACTTCACAAATAGGGTGAAATCTGGATTTAACTAAAGATTTTACTTATCAATAGCACTAGCAATAGCACTTAGACTTATATACTGCTTCATAGCCCCCAACAATCTGGGTCTTCATTTTATCCACCTCGGAAGAATGGAAGACTGAATCAACCTTGAGCTGGTAAGATTTGAACTGCCGAACTGCAGCTAGCAGTCAGTTGAAGTAGCCTGCAGTACCGCACTCTATCCACTGCACCACCTCGGCTCTAAAAAAAAACCTTTAAAAATATTTTGGGGGAACTTTGTTTAACTGTATTAAAATTATTTTATTGTTTATATTTCTGTGTTTGTATGCTTCTCATCACAATGATGGGAAAATCACTTTCCAATGTTTGCTGTTGTTCAGTCCTAAGTTGTGTGCAACTCTTCATGACCCCATGGACAACAGCACACCAGGCTGCTCTGCCCTCCCTTGTCTCCCAGAGTTTGCCCAAACCCATCTCATCCTCTGCCATCCCCTTCTCCTTAGGCCCTCAGTCGTTCCCAACATCAGGGTCTTTTCCAATGAGTCTTCTTTTCTCATTAGGTGGCCAAAGTATTTGAGCTTCAGCTTCAGCATCTGTCCTTCCAAAGAACAGTCAGGGTTGATTTCCTTTAGGATTGACTGATTTGATCTCCTTGCAGTCCAATGGACTCTCAAGAGTTTTCTCCAACACCACAATTTGAAAGCGTCAATTCTTTGACACACTGCCTTCTTTAGGAACTGACTCTCACAGTCATAGATTGGGAACATACCTTCCAATGTTCAACTATCGCTATTTTCAGCAATGCACCAAAAGAGATTTGGTGACCATATGCACACACTGACCATTCCTGGGGAACCTACAGAAATTGATTTCATAATAATAAATTAAATTACTTGTGCCTCAGCCTAAGAATGTCCCAGGATGTAGAGAATCTCATGCAGAGTATAATTTGAACTGTATTGCCAAAATTAGATCTAGGCAAAGATTTATCAGGCCAATATATTCTAAAATGTCCATAGTAACTTCTTGATCCATAATTCATTAAATTTGCTCTCAGCTTACATTGGGCATCAGAGTACTATTTGGTACAACAAGCAAAACTTTGTGAGTTGAGAGATAGGCACATTCATATATACTGTCAATATGAATTGGACAAGTGGATAATTTCAAGTTTACTCATGTATTTCCATTAATATCCTCCAAATCAGTATCAATTAGCTCTGCAGCAGTTAGCATACCCTCTGAAAACAAGACATGCCTTTGTATTTCAAAATTTATTGCAATGGTGCAGATACATTGCAAAGCTAAATGGGCAAACTTGAACAATGACCTATTTGTTTCACTTGGAGGAAGGAAGGAAGGAAGGAAGGAAGGAAGGAAGGAAGGAAGGAAGGAAGGAAGGAAGGAAGGAAGGAAGGAAATCCAACTTCTACCTCACCCATACCAAAGAACATCACTCTCAACAACATAGCAATTCTTACTGTATATGTGGGA
The DNA here is from genome assembly GCF_029215685.1 of Pituophis catenifer annectens. Classification (NCBI taxonomy): domain Eukaryota; kingdom Metazoa; phylum Chordata; class Lepidosauria; order Squamata; family Colubridae; genus Pituophis; species Pituophis catenifer. The sequence goes on from NW_027256881.1 coordinate 132,312,918, forward strand.
GGGTGGTTAAGAAGGCCACCTCTTATATAGTTCCTGAACACTTTCTGAAATTGCCAGCTCTTGTTGGTCTTTCTAAGTGCCAACAGGATTGGGCTGATCTAACCTTGCATTCCTCCATTGCTTTCTAGTGACTTACTGTATTACATTGAGAACAAGGAGAAAAACTACCTCCTCCTTGAGTTGTGGCAGCAAAAATTGACTCACTCATTCCATAGAAAAAGGAAAAAAGTGGAGCAAAGACGATTTATCCTAGAATTATGGACCACTTTTAAAAGAAGCATGGGGAGGGGGAGACTGGCAATTTTTAAATTTTGGATACAGGCGAATATGTAAAGCTTCCAAGCTACCATTCCCTTTAATAACTTAAGAAAGAGGGAGGCATGAATTATCTCCAGGAGGAAATAGAGCTACAATACACATACTCTACCCAAATAAATCTTTCGCACAATTCCACCCCAATCAGTTTAGCACTCTAATGCTGCTTATTGGGAAGATAGATCCTGGACGGCTTTCAAAGTGGCAGATGCAAATCCTCATGTGGAGGTGCCAGGATCTGTTTTTTGAATCCACCACTTTGCTTATCTGTGGTTGGATCGACTTGTGATCAGACCCCGTAATCATTTCAGGGTTGCTGGAGTATTGCTGTTGCTCCCAAACACTGCAGAAATGGAATTCTATTCTGGAATAACAAATAGGATACATGTTGGGTTGAACAACAGAAACCAAACAAGGACACAAGGACAAGTTTATTCTCAAGATGTTTTTCACTTATAGCAAGTAGTTGTAGCCTTTGCTCTTTCAGAACAGAGTCAACGATCTGGGCAAGAGATCTGTTCTTGAGGGAGCTTGAGAAGTTTTTAAGTAATGAAGTGGTCTGCTATTAGAATTAAAGTTCTACTGAAAATGTCCATAACAATGAAGCGTCACTAAACCAAGGTGCAGGATAGAAAGAACTTTATAGGCTGGATCCAAATAATTGTCTAAAGTAGAGGTGTCAAACTCACAGCCCGTGGGCTGGATGTGTCATGCCCACCCATGGTTTAGTGAAGGGGAAAAAAGTCACGATACGTCATGTGACGACAATGTGTTGCCACAAGTTTGACACCCCTGGTCTAAGGCATGAAGACATTGACAATATAATTGTACCTTACAGTTCTTCCATTCTTCCAAAAAGATAGCCATCACGAGAATATAGAGATGTGGAAATTATTTAAATCTAATCCATTGATCCTTTAATAGAATAAAATTCTTTATTGGCCAAGTGTGATTGGACACACAAGGATGTACTGTATATACATTTTGTAATAAAATAATTATCAAAATAATCTCAAATCTTTTGATTAGTGTCATGTGGAGTATGTTAGGCTCATTTGGAGAGGTAACCTAATGTCATAATTTGATTACTATATCATCTGATTAATGTCTCATTAATCAACTATTATTTTTTTTAAAAAAAATATGCAGGCATGCTTTAAAATATAAATCAAACATTCTGTTAATTAGTACCAAAGTCATAAGAAATAATTTGTTTCTCTCTTTTTCAAAACTTTTAGCAACGATATGAGTCTTTGAAATCCTGAAGCAGACAATCAAAGAAGGTGGACACATTGCACCAAACTGGGATTTGCTGAACTCTGATCTGAATAAACCAGAATTCCTGGTCCATACAATACACTGAGCAAAAGCCAGGGTATGGTATACAGACATGTGAACTCAGTCACTTTGCATGATGGTTTTTGATCATCCAACTCTCTCCTTTTCTGTACCCTTTTATCCCTTGCATGTGTTTCTTGGGCTTCTGTTCATCTAAATGTTAGAAAGCGAAGGGCAGCATAGGCTGCACTGCAGAAATTTGTTGGCTACAGTTAACCCTGCAGGCATACTTAGGTTTCCCCTACAAAAACAGACAGCTACAGCTTGTTGAAAAATTACTAAATTTCCCCTAGTGATCAAGGGCAGTCAGGGTGGGGGGGATCAGCTTCTTTACAACTCAGTGGCTTACAGAAGGCAGGCAGATGAGTATTTCAACACAAATTACTTCTGTATCTTGGATGATTTTAACACTTTGCACTTGATGCTAAGGAAAAGGATGTTGCACTGACCATTTCAAAATCACACTTTTAGATAGATCCTAACCTATCTTCCTCTTAGCCTGGTTTTATTGGCTTGGAGCCATTGAGTAAGCATTATAACTGTAGGAGGCTTCTTTTTATAATCTTATATTACTTATATCGCTATCCATCTCAGTGATATATTAAATAATATGGAGTGAAGGTTTGAACAACCTGTGTAGAGATAATTTCCTAAACTGAAAAATGACCAGGAATCCATAGCTAAGACAAAGCATATAAAGATACTAATGTTGTCAGGAGCTATGCAAATTGCAGCAGGAGATGGTTGATTTAAATGCAGCAAAAGGGCGATTCAACCCCTTTTTTCTGTGATGTAATCATTAGTGACTTTCGAAATTCCTCCATCCCTGCTCTAACCACTACATGAATTTTCTGGAAGTTTGCAATGACACTTAAATTTATAATGTCAAGAATACAGTGTAAACATGATTTTTTCCCCTACAGATTTTGTCCAAGCACAATATCTTTTTAATCTGCGCAAAAGTAGCAAGGAGAAGACTTCAGATGCCCCAAATGGATTACATGCTTCTCCACTTGTCCAAGCAGCCCTCCAAAGAGGCTTGCTTGATCTCTTACCCCAAATCTCACCTTGAATAGGTCACAGGGCTGACATTAGGCGAGCTCTGGTCCTCCAGGAAAGACCTGGGCCTGTTCTGGAGTTTTGTTTTGTCTGGGCAGAGAATATATTTACCAGTAGCTCGGGCTGTTCCTAAGCAGCTGCACACACTTGATACCAAGGAGAAGAAAGCCCTCTGCACCTGCCATGTCACAAGAGAGGCACGGATGGATGACTAGGGAAACAAAGGCAGCCGCCGCATGTCTGGAGCCACTGCCAACCGTCTCCTCAATCCCTCGCCCACTTGAGAAACAATTTCTCCCTGGTCCCTTCTCTGAATCTGCCTTTTTTTTACTGGCACCAATTGCCGAGCCAGTGAACTGGCGATAATTAATCTCCTTTTGTGCTGTATTGTGATGTAGCAATTGATCTTACAGGCTGCAGAGAGCTTTTGACAAGTGTTGTAAAACCCAAATGCTGCCAAAAGCACTTTCACTGTAGATTGTGTACTCCTCTCTGCCCTTACCTCAGAATTAGATTTCTAGTAAACTGAGGCACCTCCTCCCTCCCTCCCTCCCTCCCTCCCTTCCTTCCTTTCCTTCCTAGCTGTGTAAAGTTGGCATAATACTCAAGGGTACGATAGGGAGTTAAAAAGGGCCCCCAATATCTCATCTTTGTCATGAACATATTCTTTTTGATTCCACTCTTGGTTTTAAATTCTGCCCATATGCGATATAGAAAACAGTCAGTTAAATTTCTGGATTTATCGGGAGGGTTTCTGAAATAATGACTATGAAATGCAATTGTACATTTGGATATATTTGGGGATGATTCATTTAATAAAGACATCCAGCTGAAAAACCGTAATGAGGGATCCTTGGTGTTCTTTGAGTTTGCTTGTTTCATTAGCCAAATGGGCTAGTGATGATGTTACTTAGTTTGGGTAATGAAAGGTCTACAAGAAAACAAGCAAGCTCAGGGAGCTCCAAGGGCCTCTCATTTCAATCCTGAGCTACAAATATTCTCCTTTGTTGAAACCGTAATGAATTTGGGGAAGGAATTCCCAAGCTCACCAGCTTCCTTCTTTGCCTTCATGGATTTCCTGACTTGTCAGAGCCCCTTTGAGCACATAATGAGAGAAGCCCTGAAAACATATACTAACCTTAACAAAGAAGCCAGCTTGTATGGATGTCTGGGGTGCAGCACATTTGAGAGCTTTGGTGATGTTAGACTGGTTTATACCACCTTGTAATTATGAGCATGGGTGTGTGTGTGGGGGGGAGGGGGGTTGAAGCTAGAGTGGAAACTATTCTAGACATGCAGACGATAGAATGCTATTTCTGTGAACACTGCAACAGTCAGTCCAGTTTCCTTCACATCTTTTCAAGAATTGTCCTATTATCCTAACTCTGTGTGGAATGATGGCAACGCTGAAAGCTTTCTCTGGGTTATATTTCTGCCTAAGAGGGCAGGCGCCGGAATTCAGATCTTTCTTCTCAGGGAACAGAATCATTCATTTGCTGCCCTGACCGCAAGAAAACAAGCAAGCTCAGAGAGTACCAAATACCCCTCATTTCAATGTTCATATATCCAGGAGCATGAGTTACGTTTAAAAACAGAAGCAACCCAATCTCCTAGACTGCATTAGTGCTGCAAGCAGAAAGCCAGTAACGGATATACAAAGATATATAAATAATCAGAAAGCGGTGTGAAATTCTCTATGCCCCTAAGCATTTGGTGCTCTTGAATAATGCAGTGATTCTCCAAGATGGACACTCTTCAGGTATAGGGACTTCAGTTCCCAGCATTCCTCAGCTGACAGGGCTGACACTTCAAATAGACCCATTTGCAGGCCATCCTACCTAAAAAAAAAAAAAAGCTCTATTTATAAATATGTGTAAGTACTAGAAAAACCTAAATTCCCTCCCAGGCAATTGGTCTGTTTACTTTCCCTTAAGCAGGGGTGCAAACTGACGGTCCCTACCCCCTCAAATCTTGGATGCAGTCCTCATCCAAATCTTTTAAAGAGCTGCCATTGAACAATAATTTTGAAGTTATTGGAAGAAGTTATTCATCATGTTATTTAATCGATGTCATTGGATTTAATTGTAAATGAAATCATATTTCATTTTTTACCTGACCTCTCCCACTTGTTAGCTCTGCCCTCTTTCAAAAATGTTGCCTCTGGTATGCCACTCTTAAAATATGTCTTTTCCCATTTTGGCCTTAGAACTAGAGGTGATCTTTTTTCCAAAATGTGCGTGAGCCATAGTGGTGCAGTGGTTAGAGTGCAGTACTGCAGGCTACTTCTGCTGACTGCCGGCTGCCTGCAATTTGGCAGTTCAAATCTCACCAGGCTCAAGGCTGATTCAGCCTTCCATCCTTCCAAGGTGGGTAAAATGAGGACCCAGATTGTTGGGGGCAATATGCTGGCTCTGTAAACTGCTTGGAGAGGGCTGTAAAGCACTGTAAAGTGATATATAAATCTAAGTGCTATTGCTATTTTCCAGTTACCCACAAAATATGAGCTATTTTCACTGGGACTTGGCCCTTTCCTATATAGAATATGGTCCCGCCATTCTGCCCTTTGCAGCCTCAACTAAACAGCATTAACATGGCTTATTATATTTTGACATGAAAGACCTTTAATGGATCCATCTTAAGTAGAAGAAGAATTTTTTTTACATGTAGTTCTCACTTAGCGACTTTTTGAAGTTAAAGATGGACCACCTCAGAAGGTACTTATAACCAATTTTAAAGTTACAACAGCTGCATACACCTCCATAGTCACATGTTCACATTTTGGACCCTTCTTGGCAACCGGCTTGGATTTATGACCATTTGCAGTATCTCATGGACTTATGACTGCAATTTTCGGCATTTTTAAGGATTTCTGGCATTTAAAGCGCTCCATGGCATAGGACTTCTGCCACCAATAGCCTCCCACCGACCAGTCCGCTCCCACAGAGAGGGTCTCCTCAGGGTGCCATCGGCCAAGTTATGTCAGCTGGCGACACCCAGGGGGAGGGCCTTCTCTGTGGGAGCCCCAGCCATGTGGAATGAACTGCCCCCGGAAATACGTAAGATCTCCGACCTCCGGGTGTTTTGCTGCGCACTGAAGACCCTGTTGTTCCACCAGGCCGGGCTATCAAAATAATAATTTTAAATTGGGGTATTTTAAATTTCTGGGATTTTAATTTGAGCCTAATCTATTTAATGATTTTAAATTTTAATCGTTGTTTTGTGTTTTGTGTTTTTAAATAGGCTGTACACCACCCTGAGTCGTCATTATTATTATTATTATTATTATTATTATTATTATTATTATTATTATTATTATTATTATTATTATTATTTGCAAATGCTCACCTATATCTTCTTTCTCTGCAAAATGTTGCTTAATAATTCCCAAAGGGGAAATGTCACACTTCCTGTGTTTGCGTTCCAGTTGGAACCCAGAATCCAATTATATATCCATTAAACAGTGGTAAAACACTCTCAGTTGGGAGTACATCTTCTTTTCTTTCCAGAATTACATTTGCAGTATCCATTTACAACAATCCTGGAAGAACCTTGTGCCAAGGAGCCCTGAAAAAAAAAAAAGAAAGAAAAGAAAAATTATAACAAGAATAACTGCCATTTCAAAATTAGGAGACAGGCTCCCTCTTCCTTTCTCTACCCCTCCCTCGCGCAAAAAAGAAAAAATCAAAAGGGTTTAGTTATTTTTAAATAGTAATTATTGCACACTACCCACGCTATTTCAAAATCGGTAAGAATTAATTAGAATCTCTCCATGGGGTCTTTGGGACCTTATAAAGAAACAAGGAATTGAAAAGGAAACTCCAACCTTAATGAAGCAGTTCAAAAATCTGCCAGCATTGCCCTTTTAAGGGCTGATTTACCACTTTGGGATCAGGTGTAAGGTTTACAGTTGGTTACAGCTCCAATTTCCAGAATGATTCAGCTAATGTGGAGCAGGGGTGGACAATCAAACTCATGAGGAAATTCATGGAAGGAAAGAATTAGGAGGGGGGTTGGGGAGAAAGAAAAAAAAAGTGTGTGTGTGTGGGGAGAAGTTAATCCTACAGAGCAGCAAAAGAGAGCCATCTGCAAGTGACAGAGGAAATGGGGGGTGGGGAGGGAAGAAGGCAAAAGGGGTCCAAGGAGGTGAAGCCATTCGCAATTAGGCCCTTCAGTTCTTGGGCAAGATCTCTCTCTCCCTCAGCCATCTGCCGAGTGGAATGGAGGAACTGAGGAAAGGCAGCAAGGAAGCCACAAATATTCACCCCCACATAAGCCTAGAAGCATTTCCCATTGTACCTTAGCTTGCTCAAGCGTGGCTAATGAAAGAGCCACCCTTTCTTGGATTCATGCCCATGATGCTAAGCCAGTGATGGTGAACTTTTTGGGCTTGGTGTGTTAAAAATTCCCAGAAAATGCCTAATTTGAGTCTGCTGGTGTGACATTCCCCTTCCCTCCTCCACTCCGGACAAAAGAGAATCAATTCATAACAGAGACGCTTTGGATACTGAGATGGGTGACATAGAAATTTAATTAATAAATAAATAAATAAATAATAAATAAATAAATAAATAAATAAATAAATAAATAAATACATACATACATACATACATACATACATACATACATAGTTGTAAATATTTTTTTGGCTTTTGTCCTCAAGGAAAAAAAAAGACACTTCCTATCTCCAGGAGCTCTGAATCACATGATGCCTGAAGACTGGAGAATGCCTTTGGGTGGCCTTGAAGCTCCAAAAGGGATAGGACAGCACACCCCATTCTCACGTGATTTTGGGAGACGCCAGAGTTGCATGATTCTGGAAGTCATGCAACTTCCAGAGGCCACATAAAGAGCACACCACATTCCTGTGTGACCTCTAAGTATGTCACTAGGTGTCACAGGTTCACTATCATGGCACTAACCAGGGGTGGTATTCACTCACCTTTGCTACCGATTCGCAAATGTGAGCGCGCACAGAGAACCTTCTGTGCATGCGCAGAGCATCAAAAACAGAACGTGATGACATCCGGGCGGGTAGGCAGAGCCTCCCGCAGCCGCCACTACTGGTTCACCCGAATCAGATAGAACCGGCTGAATACCACCACTGGCACTAACCATTGTTTATAAAAAAAGGATTGGATTTACACAGCATTCTAGGTGAAAGCCAAACAAACCATATGCTGGCTTTAAGCATTCTTAAATGCAGTATTGCAGGCTAATTCTGCTGACTCCTGACTGCCAGCAGTTTGGCAGTTCGATCCTGACCGTCTCAAGGTTGACTCGGCCTTCCATCCTTCGGAGATCGATAAAATGAGGACCCAGATTGTTGGCAGCAATATGCTGACTCTATAAACTGCCTAGAGAGGGCTATAAAGCACTGTGAAGCGGTATCGGGGTGAAATCCAGCAGGTTCTGACAGGTTCTAGAGAACCGGTAGTGGAAATTTTGAGCAGTTCAGAGAACCAGTAGCAGAAATTTTGAGTAGTTAGGAGAACCGGCAAATACCACCTCTGGCTGGCCCCAGAGTGGGGTGGGAATGGAGATTTTGCAGTATCCTTCCCCTGCCATGCCTACCAAGCCATGCCCACCAAGCCACACCACGCCCACCAAGCCACGCCACAGAACCAGTAGTAAAAAAATGTGGATTTCCCCACTGAGCGGTATATAAGTCTAAGTGCTGTTGCTATTGTTATTACTGTTCTGACTTTGCACAGAGAGAGGAAGAAAGGGAAGAGGAAGTAAAAGAAAACAGAACAAGGAAAGGAACCACTCCCCACTTTTAGGGTTCTGCCAGCATTAGCATCCACAGGTTGAGAAGTACAATCCTTTGATTCTATTCCTCAGAGTAGAATCTTATTCTCAGATATATAGCACAAATGACTGCCTGAGTGAATAAACTGGGAGCCCAAAAGAAAAAGACTCTTTTTTTAAAAAAAATTCTCCAATCCTTCCCAAGCACTTTAGAACCCTGAAAACAAGCAGGAAGCACCTTGGAGTATTCACTATGCTTTCTATCAGACCAATAAAGAATGCAAAAATCATAATTCAGTCATTGCCCTCCACTTGAGCTATCCCAGCTTCTGGAGTAACCAAATTCCCTTCCTTACCACTCCACACAGGAAGGGGGGGGAATTAAAATGCTGATGCCTTCCCCTGTTTTCAGTATATACAGTACTATATGCATTTTCTTTTGTTTTGCAAAAGGGAAAAAAAACCCTCTTGTATAAGTTATAGTGCAAGGAGAAAGCTGCCTAGCCTTCAAGACATCATTCTTCCTGTAGATACATTTCCATTGAAAGCTGTGATGAAGCATAAGACCATAATTTACAGCCAGGTGCTTCTTCCTACAGTTGCACACTATGGCTATAGATTGTAATGTTGCCGGGAGAGAATCATGGCTCACTGGAGGCCATCAGTGGGATGCAGCAAAAATTCAGTGCATCGTACAATATTCATTTAAGTAGGAAAAATAAAGCTGAGCAGGGTTTTGCCCACCCAGAATTATGAAACTGTGTATTAACTGATTAAAGAGATTAAGATTAGGTTCATAGCCTTTGAAATCCATTACTAGATGCAGGGAGTGGGGACCGTCAGTGGAGAAATGGTCCACATCATCCTTGGAAATTGCAGCAACTTTGTGACTGGAGCTGCATTGCGGATGACCTGGAAGAAAATCATTGAGCTACTCAGGAGAATGACATTGTGGGCATATTTATAGAGATGTTGTACCAATGCTGGACCAGTGCAACTGCCATTTGCAGGGGCACCTTCAGATCTGGCATTAACTACCGTGTTTCCCCGAAAATAAGACCCTGTCTTATATATTTTTTTAACCCTGAAATAAGCGCTTGGAATTATTACCATGCGCTCAAAAATCCTGATTGGGCTTATTATCAGGGGATGTCTTATTTTGGGGAAAACAAGGTAGTTTTAGGATCAAGCTCATAGAAGGATCCTTTGTGTGGGTTGTTTCACAGGGTTGGTTTTAGTCATTAATTCTCACCTTGACTAGAGGGTACTTGCGTGGCATGGAGGCTTTCGTGACCGTGAGTCCCTAGGAACTCATTTTTTTTTTTTTAAAAAAAAGGATTCTGGAGCATCCTTTCATCTCCTCCTACATAGATCTTCTGGGATAAGAAAACGAATGGGAAGGAATAAAGGAAAACAAAAGTGCACTGTGCATGTGGGATTTCAGAAACAATGTGGCTGGGGGAGAATGTCCCACCTCTTAGTAGTTCCAAGTCAGGTCATGCTCTGTGCACATATGCCAGAATAAATGAAAAGATGGGGATCAACAGCCCGCTACATAATTAACACAATATGCGAGTGTCTCTGAATATTGGTACTCACACTGGGAGGGCAAAGGCCTTTTATAAACATTTAATGAGCTACTATAGTTAGAGGGCATCATATTGCAGTTTATAAATGCTTTCTTGCACTTTAGAATAGTACAGTAAATATACAGTACTGAATGTGAGTCCAGTCAAGTTCTAACTCTAGCATATTGTTGCTGCCAGGAATCCTTGTTAGCCCCATGTCTATATGTCCCAATGAAGATTTGGAGGCCAATCTTTGGGGTCTACATCACAGCCATGGTGAAATCCAATTTTTTTTACCGCCTATTCTGTGGGCGTGGCTTGGTGGGCGTGGCAGGGGAAGGATACTGCAAAATCACCATTCCCACCCCACTCCAGGGGAAGGATACTGCAAAACCGCCATTCCTTCCCCACTCCTGGGGGAAGGATATTGCAAAATCTCCATTCCCACCCCACTCTGGGGCCAGCCAGAGGTGGCATTTGCCAGTTCTCCAAACTGCTCAAAATTTCCGCTACCGGTTATCTGAACTGCTGAAAATTTCCGCTACCGGTTCTCCAGAACCTGTCAGAACCTGCTGGATTTCACCCCTGCATCACAGCCAATAGGCCATGTGGTTGGCTGATAATGGCAGCAATGCAAAATAATCCATTGTGGCCATTTTTCCCCCCACTCTCCAAAATATCAAGTTTACCTAAAGTTACCCAAGTTCCTATGTCATTTACATTTCATTTCTTTCACTTTTGATCATTGCTTTTGGTTCAGAATCTACATGTTCCACAAATCCATGCCAGAAGTCAGACTTTTGCATTGCAGTCCTGCTTGACTTTATACAGCTAAATCATTTCTAAGGTACTTGTGTTACTGGCTTGCTTCCCATTTCCTCAGAAATTCTTTTATGCAGTCCGTGCTTCTCTCCTGAAGGCACCATGTCAGTTATAGGACAATCACACCCACACAGTTCCAACAGGATGATTTGTGGAAGCTGTACCTGTCAGCTGGATTCATGGGCTTTTCTGCCCTCTCAGCATAATAATGTTTTAAAAATTCTAACCCCTTAATTGATATGATTTTTTTAAAAACTCCTGAGAATTATAATTTGATGAGGATTCTATGATCTGTTATTGATGTAGTTATATTATCCAGAACTGCATTTCTTAGGATTCTTTCTTTCTTTCTTTCTTTCTTTCTTTCTTTCTTTCTTTCTTTCTTTCTTTCTTTCTTTCTTTCTTTCTTTCTTTCTTTCTTTCTTTCCTTCCTTCCTTCCTTCCTTCCTTCTCCCTCCCTCCCTTTCTCTCTCTCTCTCTCTTCAACCTGGAATTAAGGAGAAACTTCCTAACAGTGAGGACAATTAATCAATGGAACAGCTTACCTTCAGACATTGTGGTGCTTCTTCATCACTGGAGGTTTTTAAGAAGAGACTGGACAGTCACTTGTCTGAAATGCTATAGGGTCTCCTGCTTGAGCAGGGGGTTGGACTAGAAGACCTCCAAGATCCCTTCCACCTCTATTCTTAGATGCCAAAGTGACTGCTAGTTCTGTTTAAGCCTTAACTAATGAGCCCACAGTTGTGATTGGAATGCTAATGCTAATGCTAATGCTAATGCTGCTGCTGCTGCTGCTGATAATAATAATAATAATAATAATAATAATAATAATAATAATAATAATAATAGGAGGTTGGGATTGTCAGGTAGACTTTATATTAAAGTAGGAAACTTGCATTAGATTTGCTAGTCTTCCTGCCTTTGGATGGTAACAACAATAATAATCAATTTGCCATTACTAGACATGTCTGTCAATATCTTCCAAGTAACCTGATGGGATGAATTCAGGGGACCCTACATGACCCACTAATCTCTGCAGCCTGTCTCAGCATTGGGGAGGAGTCTGCTACTTAGCTGCTTCTCTTCTACTTTTTGTTTAGATATGTTCAACCATGACTTTTAAAATCTTATTTTACTCCTTGGATATTTTCCCAAATATGCCCCCTAAATACATGATAAGAAAATTGTGGGGGGGGGGACACAATGTGTTTTTTTTGCCATGTGAACAAAAACTTGTAATGTCATTTCTCCCACATTCTCCCAAGAAAAAAGAAAATGTCCAACAGTGTTCTTGTTCCAAGCAAGCCCTTCCGATAGCTGACTACTGTGTGTAGAATGGGATAATGGCATCAGTCTCACCGCTGTGGTTTACTAGATTATCTAAATCTCTAAGCAGGCTTCAAGGAACTTGTGGATGAAATTCAGCATAGAGAGGTGCAATAAACTCCAGGAATGTGATCACATGTCTTTATGCATTGCTTGCACTGTCAATAGCCTCCCACCCACCAGTTCGTTCTCACAGGGAGGGACTACTCAGGGTACCGTCAGTCAAATTATGTCGACTGGCGATTCCCAGGGGGAGGGCCTTCTCTGTGAGGGCTCCAACCCTTTGGAATGAACTGCCCCCGGAGATACGGAATATCCCTGATCTCCGTGCTTTCCGCCGTGCCCTCAAGACCCTGATGTTCCAACAGGCGGGGCTAAACATATGAACATGTGAATGATTTTTTAAATGTGATCTAATTCTGGGTTTTATTTAATTGACCAAACTAAGTAATAATTTTAATTAGCAATTTTATGATGTTTGTGTGTCTATATTTTTCTTGACTGTACACCGCCTTGAGTCCTACGGGAGAAAGGCGGTATAGAAATATAATAAATAAATAAATAAATAAATAAATAAATAAATAAATAAATAAATAAATAAATAAATCCTCGCCCAGTTGCATCAGAGTTGCATCAGAGCAATTCACACTGGGGTGGGAATTACACCTCACACTTATCTGCATAAGAGAATTGTTTAGGGTAAATAGACAACCTTCTCTGACTGCAGATATAGAGTACTCAAAGGTAGAGAAATGCATGGGGAAACCAAATACATTTAAAATAAATAAATAAAGATATCTAGCCTAGTACTCTATGCCTAGTACTCCAGAGCAGCTATTTTTTTACAGCAGTCCTTGGTTTGCTCTCGATGTAACAGAACTACAGCTCCCCAAATTCATAGTCCTCAAAGCCCAATTTGTAGGGTATTCTAAATAGTTTGCGTTTTTCTTTTTCCGGAATGCTTGAAAGACTTCTTTCAATGTTTATTTTATGTGGACTGCAATATTTCCTATACATTGGGAATTTTCATTAATAGAAGGATTAGTAACTTAGATGTGGGTTAGAAGTGTTCCTTCGTTCCTTCTCTTTGATCCTCAGCTGATTATCATAACAACTTGATACACCTTCTTTGAAATGGAGAGAAGAGAATAACTAATTCAGATCTGAAATATTCTTTGAATAGGATAGGATTCTTCTTCTACATGTATAGTTGTACATCAAGCCACAGGAGATGCATCTTCGACTGATAACTGCAGCTTTAAAGACACTGATTGTAGCCCAATTCTCCTTTAGCTTCTGATTTCACTCTATTATATATAGTAGAGTAGATATTTCTCCCACCACCTTCCTTTCTTCTACAGATTTGGAAATTATTAGTTACTTCCTGCCTTGAGGGAATCTGCCTCACCCTCTTTCAGTATGTAAATAACCCACACACAGCTGCTTTGCTATACTAAGGTGACCAGATTTTAACATTGGTAAAGCGGGACACCCACCATTTTGTGGGCGTGGCTTGGAGGTCATGTGACTGGGTGGGCATGGCTAGCTGGTCATGTGACTGGGTGGCCATGGCTATTTGTATAGAAAAAAGTCATTTCTGACAGGTCCTTGCACTTTTGACTGGTCCTCACACTTATGACCATCCTCACATTTATGCATTCTTAACAACCATGTCACTCATTTCACAACTGCTTCTCTTCACCATGGTGATAAGATAGAGCAAAAAACGTTAAATGTGAGGACAGTCGTAAGTTTGAGGACTGGTCAAAAGTGCGAGGACCAGTCAAAAATAACTTTTTCAGCCCTCTGAGTAGTCCATATGCACAAAAGGACTAACCAGAGGGCTAAAAAAAGTCATTTCTGACAGGTCCTCGCACTTTTGACTGGTCCTCATACTTATGACCATCCTCACATTTATGCCCATGCACCATTTTTAACAACCATGTCACTCATTTCACAACTGCTTCTCTTCACCATGGTGACAAGATAGGGCAAAAATGTAAAATGTGAGGACAGTCGTAAGTTCGAGGACTGGTCAAAAGTGTGAGGACCAGACCAGTCAAAAATAACTTTTTCAGCCCTCTGAGTAGTCCATATGCATAAAAGGATACAGCAATAGAGAGGGATGAAGGAAGGGAAGGGAAATTAGAGTAGGAGTGAGGGTAAGAGAGGGAGGAAGAGAGGAGGAGAAGGAGAAAGGAAGAGGAAGTAGAGAGGAGAAGAAGAGGGGGGAAGAGAAAGTAAGAAGGAAAGAAAAGAGAGAGGTGGTAGGTTTGAGGAGAAAGATTGCTGTACAATAAAAAAGATGAAAGGGAAGAAAGCCAACCCCAAACAAATATAAAGATATTAAGATAAAGAATGAATTGTTAAACTTTAAAGAATAAAAGAGAACAAATATGAATAAATAGCAATAATTAGAAACACACATACAAACATACAATGTATTTTCTTTGAACAGAATATTTGGCTGGTTCACAAATTTAAACAGTGTTTAGTCATTTCAATTAAATTTACAATTTCTATATTTCCTTTTTGCCATATTTATTCCTCATCTATTTTTTTAAAAAACCAATATTACCCTTCATCCTAATCTCTAATCTTAATCAAATTCAATTTTCCCCTTCTATTCTATATTATACCCCTTCCCATTGTCATCTATTTTTATATCCATCCTCACATTGGTTATTTATGTAATTATGTAATACAGTTGTTTAATACAAATTCAACATTTTAATATAAATCAATTAGTTATATAACTATCTTTTTTGTATATTAATATCAACATGAATATTCCAATTATTTCCATGCAATCCAATTTCTTACAAATCAATTAATTATATTTACCAATAATAATAAACCAAATAATTTCCCCCATATATTCCTCCAAACTACAACTTAACCATTTCTGCTTTCAACACAATATACAATTAATAGTATCTCAATTATTACAATTCCCTAGTTAAATAGAGCTTTTTTTCTTTTGTGTTTTAAAATCTTGAACTCTCCTCTTTTGCCCTAAATTTCCCATTGTTTGCAGTTTTGCACCTACCTTTTTTGGTGAGGAAAAAGAAAAAGAAATCTCTCTCTGCCTCATTTTGCCACTTTGGAGCAAAGACCCTGCTTTACTTTCAGTTTTGCTTTTAAAGCATAATTAGAGGAAAAAAATCTCCAGCACTCTGCAGCTAGCAACTACAGAGCCCTGAGCAAAACAGCTGAGAGCAAATCAGCTGAGAGTCAGGAAGCCGATGTAATCAACCTGTGCTAATTAACCTATGTTGAAGCTTTAAGGGGCTGTTTTTTCTATTTTTGCAGGCATCGATCTACTCATTTGTTTTCTTTTAACACTGATCAGCTGTAGGGACTCAGGAGGCAGCCAGGAGCAACCCACCACTGCGCGGTGCATTCTTTCCCAAAACTTTTTTAAAACTCCACGGGACGCGGGACTGTCCCGCCAAAAGCGGGACGTCTGGTCACTTTATGCTATACCTTACCCAAACTTAGGACAGAGCACAATGATTATAATTTTAAAACCAAATGACAACAACAATAAAGAAAAATAACAAACTTTGTGGTAGGAAAGACATTCTTAAGCCAGAAGCTGGGTCAATTTTCAGATTTTCAGGCTGAACTTAATAATGAACAGATTATATGGCTTCTTTGCTCGTTTGTTTGTTTTTCATTGTTCATGTGATGTGATCTTTGAAACATTCCCCCCCCCCCAAACTGGTGCTATCAATTGGAACCTGAAAAATAAAATATTCAGAACCTCCAACCACCATTCTAATGGTAGATGAAAGTTTAAGAGCTGTAATCGCCATATGCAGGGAACAATTTGCAGAGAGTCATCTTTTTTGGTAAATATTTTTTATTTTTTTCAAACATAAACATAAAATATAACTTTCAAGAACAGAGTTTCGATCCGGTCATAGATGGTTAACACGCTTACATTCCTTTAACAAGCTCCATTCCCAATTTCCCATTAGAGCTTTTAAAAGTAAAAATTCAAAATATAAAAGAACAAATTTTAACATAGATTCTAACATCTTCATCTAAACAAGTCTATCAATACAATTATAGCTTCAATTTAAATTTAACTCATTTTTATGTCTATGTATCAATCCTCGTTACATCTGATTCTTCTCCACATTGTCTTTGTTATATCTTTTACCATCAGTGTCAAAATAATTTTTAACAATATTCTAATCTCCTATTCTAATTATTTACCTTATAATTTTATCACCACAATTCTTAAATTCGAGTTCAATACAACTCCATTTTGTTACAGTTTATAAAGCACAATTCTATCTGTATTTTAGTTCCTTGACCCTTTTTATCAAATGTTAATATCTTGAACTTTATCAGTTTGTCTTTGATTTTATCCCACTTATCATCTGTTACACACTTCATGTTATACAGTTTTATCAGAAAAAAAAACATGCTTTATTTAAGCTAATTTCCAACATAATCTCCTCCATACCTCGCAGAGAGGCATCTTAAAATATTGTTATGTATCCAAAGAGAATGTTTGGCAATTGGAAAACTGAGATTTGAAGATGCACTGGTGTTTTTAGATGACCTTGTTACAATTCCACATTCAACCATTCGTAGCACAAACTATCTCATGGGGGTGGCTTGTTGTGGGGGAAAATGAAAAAAAATAAGTGCTATACTGTATACTCCCTGTCCCTCCTGAAAGAAAGATGAGATATAAATCTAAGGAACAATAAATAAATCCAGGAAAGAAAATTGCTATGGATGGAAAACGGAGCCAAAAAGTCTGTAAATGAACATCAATTTATGCTTGATTCAACTGTTTTGGCATTTCTTGATTATATAGATTTGCAAGCATTAGTTAAGAAATCTAATAAAAAAGATCAACTGTTGAATAAATGTTAATTAGCCACTGGATATCAGAAAATATCACCTATCAAATATTTATTAAATACAACTGAGTCACATATTAAATATATACGGCATACCAATTATCAAATATAATTATTCACTGCTTCTAGCAATAAAATGCAACTTTATTTGGGGCTCGTTAGAAACACTTCTGGACTCTTGGTCAGTTTTTCCTCCAGTACTTTATAATATGGCAACTCCTGTCTGAAATTTTGGCTGGATTATATTCAACATAAAATAATTCTCATTCATTTGAATAGAAAAAAAATTAAGTGCCTCTTGAAATCTCTTTACTGGCACAAATGGGATTTAAAGGTAGTTCTTGATGACTGATTACAAAAGGAAAATATGTTCATTTTTGTATTGTTACGATCTGATGAGCGGCCGCCCAGCAACGGAGGCTTCCTGATCGGCTGAGCTGATAGCTTGGCCGGCGGGAGGTGTGATAGCTCGGCCGGCGGGAGGTTTTATTGCCTCTGTGAGCCCAGCTGCAATATAAATAGCGGCTGCGCACGACCGAGGTTAGGTTACATTTTAACCCTTGTGCTTGTTGCTGTGAATAAACCGTGTTGCTTATCGTGGTCTCTTATCCGCCGTTCTCAATTCAGAACACTGGCGACGAGGATGGGATGACTCCCACTGAGTACGGCCACGAGAGAAGAATTGTTTTGTTGTTGGCATTTCGGAAGGTAGCTACGTGAGGCAAACATTTTTTTTTCTCTTCTCTCTCGTTCCTTGTGGGCCTGCAACTCTTTCTAATGAGTAATTTGGCTATCTTTACGCCTTTTGTGCCCAGCGCAGAAACTTGGGAAGCTTATATTGAGCGTTTTGAGTGTTTTTTGCAGGCAAATGACTATACTGACTTTTCCAATGACCGGAAGAGAGCCCATTTTCTCAACGTGTGTGGGCCGCAGATTTTTACAACGGCGCGGGCGCTTGTAGTGCCCCAACAGCTGTCCACTGTTTCTTGGCCTACTTTGCTGGCTAAATTGAAGGGCCATTATGCACCTGCATCTTCTCGCATTTTTCGCCGTTTCATGTTTCGACAACGGGTGCAAAAGGAAGGGGAGTCCATTAATGACTATCTTGCCGCCCTTCGGACTGAGGCGATAAATTGTGAGTTTGAAAATCTTGATGACTCCCTCCTCGAGCAACTAGTTTGTGGCGTGCGCGATTTGCGGTTGCAGCGCCGCTTTTTGGCCAAATCTGTCATCAATTTGGAGACTGCTGTTGAGGAAGCAGCTGCATTTGAGATGTCTGACCGGTCTGCGGCAGAAATTCGAAACTTCCCGCATGTTCCATCGGCCTCTCGTTGTGCAGCCATACAGCTAGGGGAGTCTTATGAACGCTCTGATACCATTGCTGATAGCGAAGAGGAGGTGGACCGCCTCAAGGCATCGGTCTTCAATCGACGCCCACCCTCCAAAGGACGGGCTCCAGCGTTTTGTTTGGGTTGTGGGGATTCACATCCTCGTGCTTTTTGCCGTTTTCGAAATGCCGTTTGCCGCCACTGTGGAAAGAAAGGCCACCTGGCAAAGGTTTGCCGTTCGAGATCCTCCGCGGACATTACGGGCGTACCATCTTCCATTAAATTAGGCTGGGAAGGGTTCAACAGTCCTCAGGACTCTTGTTTTGCTATTTCCTGCTGTGATCTTCTCTTGTCTGGCAACCATGCTGTCTCGGGTCACAAGAAGATCTTTCTGACTGTTCGTATTGAAGGAAAACTGTGCAGGATGGAAGTGGATACTGGTTCATCTAAGTCCATCATCGCCTGGCAGACCCTTAAAGAGCTGGTGCCGTCCTTCGCTTGTGACCGTTTGCAACCCTGTTCTACTCGTCTCCACGGCTACCAAGGAAATGGCATTCCCATTTTGGGTTGCAGCCAGTTTATGGTGGAGTGGGGGGAGTTTGCAGGTCCCCTCCCACTTTTGGTAGTCAAGGGCAGGCTCCCTAGCCTTTTGGGTTTAGACTGGTTCGGGGTGTTGGGGCTTTCCATTGCCGGCATCCATACCACGTCTAGTGATGATTTCGAAACCTTGACAACAGAGTTCGCTGAGGTTTTCGACGGCACCCTAGGTAAATATAAGGGCACCCCCATATATCTTAATTTAGACCCCCAGGTGCCACCTATACGCCTTAAGCCCCAACGGGTCCCTTTTGCCCTTCGCCCTAAGGTGGATGTGGAGATAGATAAGTTGCTGGCTCAGGGTGTACTTGAGCCTATGGATCATTCTCGATGGGAGACCCCTATTGTTATCCCCACTAAACCGGATGGTTCCATCCGTATTTGTGGTGACTTTAAGTGTACCCTTAATCGGGCCTTGCAGGCCCACCCGTATCCGGTCCCGGTAGTTCAACACCTCTTACATTCTTTGGGTCAAGGGTCTATTTTTGCTAAATTGGATATGTCCCAGGCGTATCAACAGCTTCCTGTTGATGACGCCACGGCCGCTGCCCAAACAATTGTCACGCATCGGGGCGCTTTTAAGTGCCGTCGATTACAATTTGGGGTCTGCGTAGCTCCCGGCATTTTTCAGAGCCTTATGGAGCGGTTACTCCAGGGAATACCTGGCGTCATTCCTTATTTCGATGATGTTTTGATCTCGGCTACCACCAAACACGACCTCGTCGAACGTGTTCGACGGGTGCTACGCAGATTTCAACAAAAGGGCCTGAAACTTAAAAAATCTAAGTGTAAGTTTGGCGTTCCCCAGGTCGAATTTTTAGGGTTCCTTGTTGATAAGTTTGGCATTCATCCTACACCTTCTAAGGTCGATGCCATAAAGAATGCTCCAACGCCATCATGTAGGGCTGAGCTTCAGGCTTTTCTGGGCCTGCTTAATTTCTATAGCATATTTTTGCCGCATAAGGCGTCTGTGGCAGAACCACTCCATCGGCTATTGGACAGAATGGCCCCCTGGAAGTGGGGGCAAGCCCAAGCTACTGCTTTCAGGGCTGTTAAAGATTTACTTACTTCTGATGCCGTGCTGGTCCAGTATAGTGACCATATACCCCTTACCGTGGTTTGCGATGCCTCTCCATTTGGCATCGGCGCTGTGCTGAATCATGTTTTACCCAATGGGTCCGAAGCTCCAGTTGCCTATTATTCCAGAACTCTGTTGATGACAGAGAGGAATTATAGTCAACTGGATAAAGAAGCGTTGGCACTCGTGGCCGCCGTAAAGCGGTTCCACGATTATATTTACGGCCGTTCCTTTCATTTAGTTACGGACCACAAGCCACTTTTGGGCTTGCTGGCCGGAGATAAGCCTACTCCCCAGATTATCTCCCTGCGTTTGGCGCGGTGGTCTGTTTTCTTGGCCGCCTATAACTATCAGTTAATTTATCGCCCCGGGAGCGCCTTGGGAAATGCGGACGGCCTTAGCCACTGCCCCCTTCCTTTGGCTGTAGAGGATCCCGTTCCGGACCAGCTGATTCTTTTGATAGATAATGTTCCTTCCCTTGTGACGGCTGCGGATGTAGCTAAACACTCCGCTAAGGACCCTACCCTTGTACAGGTCATGGATTGGGTGCTTAGGGGATGGCCACGTGGGCCGTTACCCACGGAGGTTAAGCCATATTCCATCCGCCAACACAAGCTTTCTATTTCCCGGGGGTGCCTTTTGTGGGGCTGCCGAGTGGTGGTTCCCCCTGTATTGCGGCCAACTATTCTGAAACGGCTGCATGATAGCCATCCCGGTATCGAGAGAATGAAGGCTTTAGGCCGTAGTTATGTTTGGTGGCCTAAGCTTGATCAGGCCATCATAGATTGGGTAGCAAGGTGTCAAGTTTGTCAGTCATCCCGGCCAGGGCCCCCGGCTGCCACACCTAGGGAATGGGAGATACCCAGGAATCCGTGGTCCAGGCTGCATATAGATCTAGCAGGGCCGGTTCAGGGCCAGACTTTTCTAATCGTGGTTGATGCGTATTCTAAATGGGTGGAGGTTGTTCGTATGGCATCAACCACGTCGGACGCTGTGAGCAAGGCTCTCCGTAATATATTTGCCACACATGGACTTCCTGATGTAATTGTCTCGGACAATGGACCCCAATTTGTTTCGGCAGCGTTTCAGATGTTTTTGATGGGGTTGGGTATTCGTCATGCCTTAGTGGCACCATATCATCCGTCCAGTAATGGCCGGGCGGAGAGGGCCGTCCGCTCGGCCAAGGACGCTTTGGCCCGTTTCGGCCCCGGTGATTGGCAAGAGAAGGTGGAGCGGTACCTTTTGGCGCAGCACTCGACCCCGTGCCCGGTATCCAATCATAGCCCGGCTGAACTTCTTATGGGCCGGCGACTAAGGACTGTGTTAGATAGGCTACATCCAGACTATACACCCGTGGATTCCTCTAGCCAGCCCCGGGTGTTCGGGGTTGGTGATGGCGTTTATGCCAGGAATTATGGGGGTGATCCTTTGTGGCTTCCTGGACATATTATTTTAGTCACGGGACCCCGTTCTTACAGGGTCGAACTTGAGGATGGCCGGACCTGGCGGTGCCATATAGACCAGCTAAGGAGTCGCATTACGGCTCGGACCCGGGGTAACGAGGAGCTGGATATGTTTGGTGCACTTCCGACGTCTGATCCGGTGGACGATAGTACTCTAGAGGCTCCGTCGTTGGGGTCTTCACGTTCACCTGTTGTAATTACAGCTCCTTCATTGCCAGAGGTACCCGTAGATGTTTTTGCACGATCATCAAATATTCCACCATCTTCAGACCAGATACCTCCGTCTATGACATCTCAGGAAGTACCGGAGACGGTGTCACCCCCTGATCGCTTGGACGGCGATTTGCACCGGTCCGGGTGTATATGTAGGCGCCCGGGTTATCTGGACGATTATTGTACTATCTAAAGGGGGAGGAGTGTTACGATCTGATGAGCGGCCACCCAGCAACGGAGGCTTCCTGATCGGCTGAGCTGATAGCTCGGCCGGCGGGAGGTGTGAATGTTTTAAAGTGTTTTATTGGCCGTGCGAGCCCAGCTGCAATATAAATAGTGGCTGCACACGACCAAGGTTAGGTTACATTTTAACCCTTGTGCTTGTTGCTGTGAATAAACCGTGTTGCTTATCGTGGTCTCTTATCCGCCGTTCTCAATTCAGAACATGTATGTGCTTATGTTAGTTAATGTTAGACTTGATTTTTTGTTTTTAATGCATTACTTTTTTTTTTTTTACTGATTTCTTATACTTTTTTATTAAAAGGTTTTACAAATACTTTTGTGTATCTGGTATAAA
Source organism: Pituophis catenifer annectens (assembly GCF_029215685.1). Lineage (NCBI taxonomy): Eukaryota > Metazoa > Chordata > Lepidosauria > Squamata > Colubridae > Pituophis > Pituophis catenifer. Next base: position 132,335,233 of record NW_027256881.1, read on the forward strand.
ACGTTATAAGGTATAATAGAATGGGTGATAGCTCTTATTGCTCAATTCAGAAGTTGTTTCACCCCATCCATGAGTATTTGCAACTATTTGATACAAACATTTCCCAAACAGAATTTTGAGAAGAAGATTTAAAAAATGAACATATATTTCTGCTGTAGCCCAAAATAAGCTCCAAAAGTAATTGTATGCTTTTCCTCTTTGGAGAATCTGAAGGACTGTTTAGCAAAAGGAAAATTTTGATATGAGATAAAACCATTTATCACCTATGGACTGTTGTGATGCCAGCAGTTTCATAATTGTTAATATTATCAGTGATGTTTCTTCCTTTGAACATAAGGCAAATGTTATATGTCGCACAGCTTATTCACATTAGCTTCATGTTTCGAAAGCATATAACTTTATAATAGCTTTTTCAAATGAAAAAATGAAAAAAAAGAGCACATAATAAAGGAAATAGTCAAATTATTTCTCCCTTTTAGGAGATTTATCTTTAAAAAGCTTTAAATGAAGTCTTGCTGGGTTTCACCCCATGGTGAGGTGACATTTCTTTGAAGGGAGAATGTTTCTGTAAAAATAGTTTGAACTTTGTAATCCAGTTTAGCTTTTCCATGCAAGCTGTGTTGAAATGAGAAAGACTTACTCTTATCTACAGTAGTTATCACTCTGTTTCTTTCAGGTTCGTGTGGGAGAACGTTTGGGATAGCTCTGCTATAAAGGTGTGTATGCAAATATTTACAGAACTGTATCTCTAAGCCTGTAGGTTCATGGTTTTTCTGAGGAGGCGGGAAGAATCAAATCTCCTTTGCAAAGATCGGTGGGCTAATTTTGGAATATCTTACAGTATGTAATTGCATTTGTTCAGAAACTTGTCATATGGAAGGATTGTAATTAATTGCTGTATTAATCAGGAATGTTGTTTTGGAGGAAAGGAGTAATAGTGGTAAGATAAATCGATTTTATAGGTAGAAAATCTACATATGTCTCACTGCCACAAGAAAATATTGCCACAGTTGTTTTTAACAGACTTCTCTTTGTAAATGGCAAAAAAGTTGATGTCTTCATAAAGGTGCCATCAAAATTTATATGAAAAAGAAATTTCAATAGGATGACTAAAGATTCTCAAAAAAGTGGATATACTTTACATATAAGTGGCAATTTCCTAGTACTACATCGTTCCTAATAAATATGATATGTACAGAATTTAATTTAAATGAGTTGCCTCAAACTGCAAGATGGGGTAGCATATAAATGTAATAAATAAATAATTTGTGGGAAGACTAAACAATAATCCACTGACCAATTAACTTCCAGAGAAGTAGTTAGACTTGGGCTTGCAAAGTTAAACACATTTCATCCAGTCGGTTATGTTTTGGAGATATCAAAACTCAGCCTCTTGTTCCATTTTATTTAAATATTTCTCCAGGAAAAAGAGCTGTAGAGATAGGCTAGCTGAGAAAGGATGCCTCTCCATTGCAATCACTGAATCATTCATTCAGTCATTCAAATCATACCCTGATTGGCTTGCAGCAGCAAAGCCATGCCTACTGCAGCCTGCCTAACCAATGAGGAAAGGCCTAGTGATATAAAGAAACCAGTATTCTCCCAGCTTTGGGAAAAAGAGGTACTTCCTGGAGGAAGTGAGTGAGGATTCTGTAAATCTGAAGTGGTCACATTTGATTAACTTAGTGTGCTTGTGTGTGATCTGAACCACCAGTAAGGAGATTTGAATAGGTAGCAACCAAATGTTTAACTGTGTTTTGAGAACAAAGCTGATAAGTTTCTTAGCGCTAATTGTGTGCGGTCTGAAATAAAATGGAGCAGAAGGAGAGGTTGCCAAATTTAAATTGAGATCAAAACTGCATAACAATGCCTACCACTTGGGAGCAAGAGTGTCTGTTAAATCCATTTGTCCATTAAATTCAAATTAATTCAACTAACATAATTGCTATAATTGCCTAATTATGTAATTTACATTCTTATATCATTTGTTTTAATTTATTCCATTTATGTTTTTATGCAAAGGATGGCAATTCATGTAAATGACACAAAAACTTTGATTACATAATTATGCAAACACCCAAAATTGACACAAATGATGTAAATTATGTCAATTGTCTAGACAGTCTTTGGAAATACCGGACTGTTCTACCATGGGATGGTAGTAGTTGAAGTGTGAATGTAAATGTAGCCCATTGCATCCAAAATGCATTAAATGTGGATCTGTTGATTTATGGTTTCACTCTACATTATTATTTAATGCTAGAAGAAACAATATAAAGTAATTTACACTGAGTCCATTGTACCTGAATGACTCATGTAGCAAAATGTTAGATCCACTAGAGTCAGTTCAGAAATTCAGATCAGGAGACAAGTTTTGAAATTCAGTTTGACAACAGTAATGTAGCTACTTTATGTGTACTACTGTTTCCCAGACTTAAATTATCAGGGGTTTAAAATCTAGCATTCTGTTCAATAAATAACTCTAAAGGAGAAATATACTGCATGTGAGAAGCTTCACTGAACCTGCAAAGTTAGGTTGTTGAATGTTAAAACACTTCTGATTTAAATATTTTCTAACTGAGAGGATTATAAACTATTTTAATGGGCAATGGAGACAGAGAGGTTATCTTCCCTTGACAGCTAAAATTTTTTTTTAAGGCTAGGATAAGATATCTCTCACAATGTGTAAATGCACATTGCTATTCTGTATCAACCAGAGTAAATGAACAAAGACCAAGGACTTGATTTTTCTTAGAAATCGGGCATGGATTATATTAATGCTATTAATAGATTAGCAAATTTGAAAACCACACAGAAAGAAATCTGGGTTTGCCACCAACTGCACACCAAAAAAGAGCTGTAGCAAACGCAGTTGGTTGACAAGTGCTCGTATATGCTATGTAGCCCTTTCCCCTCCTTCTTAAAGCTTTTTTTTTAATCCTAGAGGTTCAATTTACATGAAATGTACATGGATGTCTTACATACAAAATACAGAAAGCTGATAAATCAATTTTCAGTATTCAACTATACTGATTTAAATCTAAATACATCTATATTTTCGTATCTCTAGTTCCCACTATTCTTACAAACACATTATGACAATAGGGGGGAAAATTCCCAATGAATTAATGTCATATGAAGATTTCTAAATGCCTGCTTCTGATATTCATACATCATACTGTATTAGGCAAATCATAACAAATGCCAAAAAATATATGTAAAGCCACCTTTTGAGAACTGATAGAATGCCAACCTCAAAATTGTCTATAGTTCATTGCTCATTGATGCAAAGGTAAGCAAATACTCATTGGCTGAAAGACTTTTCAAAAATATTTTCTCTCTCTCTCTCATTCTCTCTTTTTAAAATATTTTTTATTAAAAAGTTTTACAATACCAAAGATAATACCAACTGAAATCAGGAAAAAGGAAAGAAAGGAAAGAAAGATGCCAAGCGCAGAAGAAGAAGAAGAAGAAGAAGAGGAGGAGGAGGAGGAGGAGGAGGAGGAGGAGGAGGAGGAGGAGGAGGAGGAGGAGGAGGAGGAGGAGGAGGAGGAGGAGGAGGAGAAACAAAAGGAGACAGGGGAAAATAAAGATGATTTAAAGAAGTGACTCCTGTTGTTCCTTGCCACAAGCACAGGCAAATTAATAGTTCCCCAGTCTCTGTGAAATTACATACATGATTCACTTCTTCCCATGAATCCCTTATCCATTCACAAACCTTTGCCATTTCTGTCCAAATGTTGGCAAAAAGTCCATAAAGGATTTCCAGAGATTTATGAAATGATTTCTCATTTCAGCCGTGATCAAAGAAGTCAAGTTTATATTCCTTTCTTTTGCTTCTGACAATATTGATCTTTAATTCATCAAGTTGCTCTGTTCAAATGATCTGTCTCCCTCCTCAAAATTTCTCCGAGCTTTTACAAGCCCTCTTTTACAAATCCCAAAGAGACTTTTTCTCACAGAAGTGTGATATGCTTACTCCAAACTCAGCGGTTGATGACTAATACAACCTGTTATTCTTCCAAGGATATTCCCTTGATCTCTCTGATCTTATCCATCCTTGGCGGCTGTTGTCTTCCCTTTCCTTGGCCAGCATAAACACACTTTAGCTAGCAGAGAGGAATTAAATAGATAATAGTTTTATCTGAAATGGAATACAAAGTGTGGAAAACCTCATTTCCTTCTTTCTTCTTTATTGTTCTCAGGAGCAACAAAAAAAAAAAAAGAAATGACTTCCCATTTACATTCTCTATGATGACTGTGGATAAGAATATGGGCGTTAACACAAGAGAATTTGTGTCTCTGATAGTCCACAGTTTGGGAACCCCCGGCAGTTGAAAAGGAAAATTCAGGCAGTATAAAGATGCTGAGGATAAACTGAAAGCCACATATACACACTCCTAGACCACATATTATAAGACTATTAAATTCCCTTAGAGAATGCTTCATGGTGTCAGGGGAGACAGCAACCCACCAGGCAGGAAAATGACCACCTTGTTATCTAGATCAGTGGTTCTCAAATATTTTGGTCTTAGGACCTCATTACTTTCTTTAAAATGATGGAGGACCCCAAGGAGTTTTGGTTTATGTGGCTTATATCTCTATCACTCTTTACTGTATTGGAAATTAAAGCTGAGACATTTTAAATATTTTTATTTTTTATTTCTTAATTTTATTTCTTAATTTCTTAATTTCTTAATTTCTTTCTTTCCTTCCTTCTTTATTTATTTATTTATTTATTTATTTATTTATTTATTTATTTATTTATTTATTTATTTATTTATTTATTTATTTATTTGTCACCCATCTTACTACAGGATAACTCTGGGCAGCTTACAATATTTTGTATTGTAAAGATCCAGACCATAATTTGAGAACTACTGATCTAGAAAAAAGTGTGCCTTGGAGAGCTACACATTGATCATTTTTTTTTAAAGTTTTTTATTTTTATTTTTCTTCAACACGTTTAAATGTAGTCTTTTATCCATCCTCACATTGACCATTGTTACTGGCTCATTAATTGTGTGGAAGTAGTTTACCAAGAAGGGAGGTGTGCCAGAATTTCTTTCTCCACACAAGAAGCACTACTGTGCTAGTATAGGTCTCCTGCATGAGCAGGGGTTTGGACTAGATGACCTCCAAGGTCCCTTCCAACTCTGTTACTGTTACTTGTTATAAGGCTGGGGAAAAGGGAAGATGCCGCTTGCTTTGCTGGTCTTATGTTGGAACCACCTCAGAAGCCCCTCAAATGTTGTATTTGATTGAAGGAGATTCTGACAGTGATTGTGCATTCATCACAGGATTGTTGTTGTGTGGAAAACAGGCAGTGAGAGCATTGTGTACATGCCCTGAGTTATACAAAATAACTCAAAATCTAAGCTTATCTTCCAATCAAGTTTAAACTTAGTTGCTTTTTCCCAGTTCCTTATCCATATGAAAATCTGAACAGAGTTCAGCCAGTAAAAGTGAATATAAACCTAACCTTTACATAATATTTAGCCCACAACTAAGGATAGAACTACCCCCTATGACATATTTGTGTTTCCACTTAATCTGCAAAGCATAACTACCCTCCTTGGTTTAGTAGGAGGAACCAGTTAGGGCAGGGGAGTCAAACTCACGTCGTCACGGCAGCATCATATGACATATCAGGACTTTTTTTTCCCCTTCACTAAACCAGGCGTGGGTGTGACCAGCATATGACGCATCTGGCCCACAGGCCACAAGTTTGATAGCCCTGAGTTGGGGTGTTTTGGGAAGAAACTGTGAGATAAAAGTTAAATACGTAGAGCCAGTAGAATTTATGTTGTGTCATTGTTAATTAGTTAGATAATATTTATAGAATCTTCCCCAAAGGGGAAGGTCTTCCCCAAAGACCTTTTCCAAGGTCAAACACCCAAAGAAAGACTGTTTCTCAATGGTCCCTGATGTACCTGCATCCCCAAATAGCCTTTTCTTACTATACAAAGAACTGGGTCCAGTTTTCCATCTCCATTTGCTTCTACTTGAAAAGTCAGTTGTCTAACTTTGGAGTCAGCCTCTGAAAATGGATCAAAATCTAAATATAGCTGTGAAGTACATTTGTTTTGATTTACTGAAAAGCGGCCATCTGCAACTTGGGATCTTTGAGGAACAACAACAACCCCAACAAATATTCTAGAAAAAGAAAATGAACCTTGAGAAGCTGTATTAAAAAAAACAGCAACCCACAGAACAGTGATGGATTATCTCTGTTAGCTAAACAAAGTTCTTTATTCAGTTGGGGAGATCCCCTGGGATCCTATTCATGTAACAAAGTGTCTGTCAATGACTATTCACTATTCAAAATGCTTCAGTCATACAGTAAGTCAATAAGGATGGAGGAGAGTGAATGGAATCACCCAGCTTGAAATAGCTGGTTTTTGCCACGCTAAAATGCCATATATCTTGACATCATCAGGTAGTTCATATAGCTCCATATGACAGAGGAACAAAGATGAAACACAGACTTTGGGACTCCAAACCAATTGTTAATATTATAGACCAGTCTCCAGTCTCCAACAACAACCAATTAAAGACATTGGGAGGCATCTTTGAATAACAGTCTATTCCAAGTCCTGACAATTTCCTTCATCTGGTGGAAATGATTTTTAGATTTACTGTTGTGTTTTGTTTCTAAAGTTGTGCCTGTGGTTGGTATGCATTCCTTTCTTTTATGGAGGCCCACTGCATTCTCTATGACTTTACATTCATCTCTCTCTCTCTCTCTCTCTTTCTTTCTCTCTCTCTCCCCTCCCCCACTCCCCCTCCCCAATGTTATTGAGTCTTATTGTCAGAGACTTTCCCCATTGTGATATTTGGAGAGTTTATAATTAGCTGTCAAGACTTTCATAGGTTCTATTTAAGCCCCTTTGTGTTTCATATTTATTTTTATTTTATTCAGGTTTGTTTAAAGTATCTCCAGAGAGGAAAGATGGAAAGAACCAAGACAGACCATGGTATGTGGAAAGCAATGTATTATAACTTCGAGGAATGGGAGAAGCAAAATACAATGAAATGTCAAACAATATTTCCACCACATTCATTAAAAAAGATTACTCCAAGCTGTTACAGTGATTCCAATTATTATTTTTTTAAATAGAGGTATACCAACTTCGCAAAATCTATTTAGAGAAATAATTTTAAACATGTGTAATGTAACCAAATTTTAGATAGTCCAAGATTAGATCTAGGCATTTAGCTACTCATAGCAGAACAACAAATGACACAAATTTGAAAACTCTAGAAAGGGTTTTCTTTATCATAAAGAGAGTGAGGGAAAATATGATTTTAAAAAAAATGATGAGAAGTATATGATATATTACCCTATCTAAGCTGGTTTGAGCGTCCGGGATGGAAGGAATCCCTGTACATTGAATAAATATGTGGTACTGAATGGAATTGTCTTTCATGGTCCTCATCTATAATTGTTAGAGCCAAAGAGGAAAATCTTGGAGAACATTTGGGTACAACATGATCCCCTTCATAACAGCGGGAGCTATTAAATTTGACTGACGCAAACGTGAAAGTTTTGTTTCCACTTTTTAAAAAATTGTTGTTCACACATGGAATTAAAAATCTTTGCATATGGGGAAAAACAAAACTGACATTTTCATGCATCCTTAAGAAACCCTCTTAACACCTTTAATGATAGAAATAATTACTCACATCATAAATAACAATGTCATTATAAACGAAAGAAACCAGCCAGTCATTGTTGAATACAACTGCTTTCCAAAATAATACTATAAGTGGAAGCTAACTATCACTGTTGCTGTTTCATGAAACTCGAAGGCATTATTTGTATTCTGCTTGAAGAGGGAGAGGGAGCCAGTGGGGTCCACTTATATGGAGATATGTGAACAAGGGATTGAAGATCTCTACTATAGTCCACTCTGGTTGCTCACATTAGGGACCGCTGATCTCTAATCATTTCTGCCTGCATACACCATGAAGAACATCCTCCCAAGAGATAAGGATGGGCCTTCTCTCTTGGGGTTCCAGAAAGCCTTGGAAATCTGCCTCTGGTCCCTAGCCTGAGCTGATGTTTGTCCTTGCTTAATGACCCCTGCTTTGTTTTGTGAGTTTTGTTAGCAAAGTATTTGACCCTGGACTGTTCATTTTATTTAATATTTCTAGCTGTTATTATATTTCCTGTATTTTTATAATGCTTCCCAGAATCTACCAGAATTGGGCAGCCAATAAATTTAAATGACTTTAACTTAATTGTATTATATTAAATTTATTATTAAACACCATGTCGAGATCTGTAATGTCCCAGATCCTTGGGTAACATCTTATATCTCTGATAAGAACAGAACCAATACAGATGTGGAGGGACACAGTGGAACTGAGGGCAATAAATTTCCTATTCATAATCTTGCTTTTTCCCCCTGAAATAATATCTAGACCATAATCTACTAGTGAACTTTTTAAAAAGTTGAATTCCATTCATTGAGGCCTACAGACTGTTCCAGTAATAGAAATTGACTCCTGAAGCAAAAAGGGTTAGACTTATTAAGAAAGCTTTTCCCTGTTCCCAAGAGAGATAGTTTTCTATTTTATGTTCCTCTGGTAAGAGGCATGGAGAAAAGAATACAAAATATACTCTCGTCTGGAATCTGCCGATATGAGTATAACAAATAACAAATGTTTCCTATTAATAGCTGTGTTTATCAAGAAAACGTAGTGAGTTAATATTTATGCTATTTAAAAATTCCTCCGTCCCTCCCTCCCTCCCTCCCTCCCTCCCTCCCTCCATCCATCCCTCCATCCATCCATCCCTCCATCCATCCATCCAAATTTCTGGTGGCAGTTGTCTCTCTGGATTGTGTGCAGTGCTGGTTGAACAATACCTGGGAGAAGACAACCATCTCTAGGTTGCTCTAGGTGTTTAATAGGGAAACCTGACTTAAACCACTCAAAAGGTTCATACGATGATCAACTGAGTAATTGTTTCACAGAAAAATAAACTGGAGATCCAATCCAAATGTGATAAATTACATCAGACTACCTGCAATCTATATCCAACTGGAACTTCATGATGAACATATCTCCCCTGCCAGGTAATCCACCAGTTAATGACTCCTCTTTTATTTAAATTTCCGGGGTGCACTGACAGCTTTTATCTGCACTTTTAAGTAATCAAGATAAATTCATTTCTCTAAAGCTAGCAAAATTTTGCTACCTTATGAGTAAGCTATTAGTAGCCAAAAACTGGTTGGTAATAATGCTTGTTGTTAGGGGATGGTTTTGTGTTGTTTATTTTATTGATTGTATTTTTATTGGACAATGATTAAAATAAAGCTCACTCATTCACTCACTCACTCTGCCTGCCTGCCTGCCTGTCAATGGGAACTTGAGCCTTGCTAGAAGAAGCAGCTGATTACCCAAAGGCTCACCATGCTTGTCTTTCTGCGGGCAAGTCTAGTGTAGCAAAGCTGGCAAATGACAACTATTCAGCGAGGAAGCCAATGGTGACCCACTAAGTTTGCCTTGATCTCATCTGAAATTAAACCAACCGCTTCCTTCTTCCATCCGTGCCCTTGTTTTCCCCAATTTGAGCTTCCTGTGATGTTTAATTATAAAACCTGTCAGGTACATATTTGTTCATTGTGTTGGAAAGGGGGAGATTTGCGTCTTCAGTATCACTTATTGCGTGTTAATTAACTGTGGCTATTCCTCTCCTTGCCCCTACCCCCCAATTAAAGATAACATCAGCCAATAACCCGAGAAGCTCTCTGGGGGACTTTCAATCATGGTTGATGTGCTGGAACTTTTGCCTTCCTGCTGGATTACTTTATGTCACCTCTCTTGCTTCAAACAAATAGGACCAAAATGGCAAGTCAAAACAGCATTTCATGGGCAAAGTGGGTAACTCAAAGAGTAGGAAATTAGACATCTTTGGCTTGGACACAGTTTCCAGCCCCATGGTGCTTCAAGTGTCATAAATTTCAGAGTTGAATCATTTGAAGTGGTTGAACTTGTTTTTGTAAGGTGAAGAGTGTTGGGGAAGGGAACGATTTTAATGGGAGGGAAGAAGGGCCAGAGTCAAGCCCCAGGAGTTATAGTTAAAGGGCCAAATGAAAGACCAAGGTGAGTGTCCATGTTTGAACGTTCCAGGATGAACTTATTGTTTGTTTGTTTGACTATTTAATCAATTTCTACAGCTGCCAATGTCATGGGTGGCTCGGGGCAGCAAACCATGTCTGTAAACTGGGAGATGGTGAGTTCAAGTCCCACCTTAAGTACAAATTCAGTAGGGTGACCTTGGGCCAGTCACTCCTCCTCAAGCCCTAAGAAGAAGGAAATGGCCAACCACTTCTGAAAATCTTTGCCAAGAAAACTGCAGGGACCTGTCCAGAGTATTGAATATAACTGAATGGAAGAAAAACATACTATGTATCTTAAATAGTTATCCACTGCTTTAGTATTTATTTATGCCCTGCACCAATGTTGTATAAGAATCATCACTCTTATGGTGACTAGGCTTGATGGCATGGCTACTTATTACACGTTCAGTTCCACTGAAATTAAAGTGGGGCTAACTACGTGGCAATCCGTCAAAATTAGATGAACAAAAACTCAACCATTTGAAGAACTGTAATAGCAACCATGGACATAAGTACCCACATATCTGCTCTCTACTCTCTGCAAAGGTATCTTCAAGCTGAATTCCTCCAGAGCTTTGACAGCTATGCTTTAGAGCAGTTTCTGGAAGGGGAAAGAGTTTGCATGCACTTGCAATCCTTCTTCCCTGATTAATTTACTAACTGTGAAAGCGATGCCCAGATCAAACAGATTAATAAAGTCTGATCAACACCGTGTAATATCAGAGTGAACAAAATGTCTTACAAGTCTCTGAAACTGTCCAAGCTAATAATTTCATTACCATGATGATTAGGAAAATTGGTGGATCCCCTTGCGTTTTCATTGCTTTAATAATGAGAGAGAAAAAATAATGACTTTGCATTCATGGAGCACTTTCCATCTGGGCAATTCTACTCAGATAAGCCTTTGAGTAATTCCCTGCTACAGATTTTTTTTTAATCCTAATTAATCGATGGCATGGTGAAGTGTAGGGAGGTTTAACGGCATCAGAGACACACACTACAAAAGAGCTGTTGTTCAACTGCCAGGGTTATATGAACATTTTCATTTTAAAGGTTAGTACCCCATTCCTTAACACTGCAAATTTCTATAGCATGGGGAGGAGGAGGAGGAGGAGGAGGAGGAGGAGGAGGAGGAGGGGGAGGGGGAAGAGGACGAGGAGGTATCCTAATTGCTTCATCTGTGATGAGGTGAGCCTTGTAGAATTTTTCCTATAGAAATGCTTAAGAAGTATATTAAGATGTGTAGGAAGTTAGCACCCACCCCTTTCCTGGAAGAATGAAATATTTTAGGAAATATTAAAAAGGCAGAATATTATATTTCCTTGGATGAGAAATGGAGAAACGTGTTTTAAAAGACAAGCAGCTTCCTGCCTCCCCCCCCCACCCCTTTGTTAATGGGCCATAATCTGCAACACAATAGCAACAGAAACTAATATAATGGGACCCATCTAGGACAGAAACTCACCACATGGCACCTGGGAAGATTACATCAGCCAGCAAGGCTAGCTAAGACCCCCACCCCCTGGGAGTCTGACAACCAATCAGGATACTCTTTTGGGGCCCCAGGAAGTTCAAAGCCAGAGAGAGCATAAAACCCGGGGATTTGCTGTATCTCGTCCCTTTTCTATTCAGGAACTCGAGCCATGTGATCCTGTCCACCATCTTTTGAAGGAGTCTCCATGTTTCCAGTGTCTTTTTCCCCACTTGGAGCTGAATCCAGAAGGATATTTCTTCCAACAGATGTATTAAGAGGAAACCAATAATGCTTAATGGGCATTATTTCTTTAGATCTTCCGTTCTGTTTTGGTAAGAGAGGCTGAAAAACACTTGTCCAATAAAGGAGAATATTTGTAGCTCAGAGTTCAAATGAGGGGTCCTTGGTGCTCTCTGAGTTTGGTTGTTTTCTTGCAGACGTTTCATTACCCCAACTGGGTAACGTGCTAGTGATCATGATGACCAGCACTGTTGATTTTACCCAGTTATCAAGCTCAGAAAACACTAGACCCTTAAGGAAAGTCCACAGCTACTTCCCTACAAGGCATTTGTGCTGCTCCTTGATTGGCTCTGCACCCTTGATCCCATGCTCTCATTCCTCTTCATTGGTTGCAGCAATTTATTTCCATTTCCCATTTCCTTTTTGGTGCAAGAAGAACTACTTTGATGCTTATTCAGAATTGGAAATGCAGCTTTGTGGAGCCACTTTATAGAAGGTCATCTGCTTTCAGCTGCCTTAGGAGGTCCTGGAAGAGAGAGGTAGTTTAGCAGCTTCACAATTCTATAGAAGTCCAAATAAATCAATTAGGAGTAAAGCTGGCAAGATATGATCAGTTTTCCTCTTCCCTTTAGAATGGAAGGCCAGTTTGGAAAGTCCCAGGCTGCTTGTTTCCCATCCTTTTTTGTTTGTTTTGGTGTTTCAGCAGTGCAAGGGAGGGCAGTAATTGTTCTTGGGGTTTCTGAATTGGTAGAAATGAAGAGCACTGGGATCGTTTTCAAACTGTTTTTGAAGAACTGTTTTGGGAAGAGGAATTTTGGCAGTAGAGCAGTGTCCTATTTTAGATCCCCTTTCTTGACCCCCACCCCCTGAGGTCAAACTACCTGTAAGAGCTTTAATTTCATAAAACCAGAACACACATAAATCTTTAATATACCAAACGTGTAGACAGAAGAATAATCTGGGGGGAAAAGAAATCTTGGGGAAGGAAATGCTTTTGGAACATACAATGGAAGATCATAGCCCCAGGGTAAAACCCTAATTCAGATTAACCTAAAGCAACAAACAAAGAAAGCAATCTTACCCAATAGATGAAGGATTGTTAGTCATCAAGCAAACACAGCAGCTTTGGAATTGTGAACAAAGGTTCTCCTGCAATGTAGGTGAAAGAGGGTTTCCTGATATTTGACTTCATCCTGAGAAACGTGCAACCCTTCCCCTAATTCTGAATCTGAGGTGGACAATCTTTGTTCAGGCAGGAAAGACACACTCTATTCCTTTATGTTTCAGTCTCTGAAGGTCATCTGAGATCATAGATGCTAGTGAATGTTGTCGCCAGAGTGTAGGATGAAGGCTTTTTTCCCCCCAGTTTCTTTGGGGGAGGGATGAGGGAGGTTTATGTGGCAGGTTGAGTGAGTGGAAGATTAAATTACTTGCCCCAACAACCATCATTACAATGAACATTTTGTATATTATGTGCAAGATTCATAAGGATTTTTAAATATGTGCATTGCAATGAAGAGTTAGATCAAGAGACAATCATTTTGATGGGATTATATTCTGTGGAAGTCAGAGGGGGTGGGTCAGGGGGGGTTTGGGGGGGGTTAGGGTGGGGAGGGAGGGGTGGGTTGGGGGAGAAAAAAGTGGGGTGAAAATGTAATTGTAAAACTTTTGCAATAAAAAAAAAGAGACAATCATTTCGATGAAAGTCGGGCACTTTGGTGTTTCTTATATGATTATAAATGAACGAAAAAGCAATATTTTAGGGGTTGTTTTGACAACAATATTTTTATTTATTCATTTATTTGTCACGCATGTATAAAATAACAGATATAAGTATAAACATGCTTATGAATACATGAAATGGATACCAATAAAATGGGGACTTCAGGACAGGGACGGTAGGCACGTTGATGCACTTATGCACAATATCCCTAGTTATCCTCTACTGAACTGAAAGAATAGGGTGTACATTGCATTGGAGTAACATTGAAGTAAGAAAAGAAAAGAGCACAAGGACTGAGTTATTTCTTTATTTAGGTGTTCTTTATGCACAGGTAGGATGCACCTGATAACATTCAGTGGTAAAAATTTGAAAAATATTCAGCCAATCTGAAAAAGAGTGACTTTTTTCTTTTATAATGTTTTATATTTTACTCAAAAGATTAAAATACAAAATGCAAAAGAAAAAAAAATAACCAAGACAAAACAGGACAAGAACATTTAAGGGAAAAAAAAAGGTGACTTTTTCATAGAATTGTATCTGTCTTGCATCTATTTTGCTGACTTACTTTATTTCTAGAGTTTCTCAATATCAAAGTTCCTCCAAGCTCTCTATCATCACAATGAAGTAAGAACAAAGCATAAGAATCTGACACCCTGCAGAACGTAGCTAGGACACAAAACACTAAAAAATTATTTCTGGTCCAGTGGATCCAATGATGGAGTTTCTTCATTTAGGAATTTGCTGTCTACAGTTCATGACCAACTCTGTATGACAGTTGTTCACAGATCCTTCGCAAGGAAAAACAATCCTGGTGATATGAGGAGGTAATTCTATAAAAATTTGGGGTGGGGGATTAAACAGTAAGTATTTAAGACCTTAAGGGCATTAAAGGACTGAAAGCAATCAAAAGGTTGACAATTGCAGGCAATGAAAATGACAGTAACAGACATTATGGCAACTGTGTCATGTTTAGATGAAGCTCCTGTGAAGCACTTACAGGATACAAAAGGGAGGGTGAGATATTTAGAAAATATAATTTAAGTAGGTGAGTCAACATTGCTTACATACTGTATGACTGCATCTCAAACGATCCATCTGTTAAACTACTGAAGTTCGCAGATGACACAACAGTAATCGGTCTCATTTGAGACAATGATGAATCCGCATATAGACAGAAGGTTTAACATCTAGCTTCGTGGTGCAACCGGAACAATCTGGAACTGAACACACTCAAAACCGTAGAAATGGTGGTGGACTTTAGGAGAAACCCTCCCATACTACCACCACTTACAATACTAGACAACACAGTATCAACAGTAGATCAAATTTCTAGGTTCAAATATCTCAAGACTTAAAATGGACAGCTAACATCAAAAATGCCATCAAAAAAGCACAACAAAGAATGTTCTTTCTGCGCCAACTCAGAAAGCTCAAACTGCCGAAGGAACTGTGATACAGTTCTACAGAGGAATTATTGATTCTGTCATCTGCACCTCTATAACTGTCTGGTTTGGTTCTGCAACCCAACAAGACAGACACAGACTTCAGAGGATAATTAGAACTGCAGAAAAAACATTTACTACCAACCTGCCTTCCATTGAGGACCTGTATACTGCACGAGTCAAAAAGAGGGCTGTAAAAATATTTACATACCCCTCATATCCTGGACATAAACTGTTTCAACTCCTACCCTCAAAACGACGCTATAGAGCACTGCACACCAGAACAACTAGACACAAGAACATTTTTTTCCTGAATGCTATCACTCTGCTAAACAAATAATTCCCTCAACACTGTCAAACTAGTTACTAAGTCTGCATTACTATTAATCTTCTCATCATTCCTATCACCCATCTCCTCCCACTTATGACTGTATGACTGTAACCTTGCTGCTGGTATCCTTAAGATTTATATTGACTGTTTCCCTATGACTATCATTAAGTGTTGTACCTTATGATTCTTGACGAATGTATCTTTTCTTTTATGTACTCCGAGAGTGTTTGCACCAAAGACAAATTCCTTGTGTGTCCAATCACACTTCGCCAATAAAGAATTCTATTCTATTCTATTCTATTCTATTCTATTCTATTCTATTCTATTCTATTCTATTCTATTCTATTCTATTCTATTCTATTCTATATATAAACCACTAATGAGTAATCTGATTTTTCATTCTATTACTGGAAAAAAATTGAAGTAGTATCTAAGGTTTATTAGTTGATATGTATAAGTCCAAAATCATGATAATGTGAGTACAGATACTTCTTTGAACAGGGGAAGGGCTCATAAAGCTCTCAATCTTTGATTGTAAGCCTACATAAAAAAATGTCAGAATTGTTTCAGCTTTCTTCACCTTGATGCTTTCCAAATGTGCTGGGATTAGCCATGATCACGGGTAATTTCAAACCATATATACAATTGAAGAAACTGGGTCTACCTTGTGTTTCTGCTAAAAGTCTCAGAACTCTGACACCAGAATTAGATGATGAATGCATCTGTGTGTCAGAAGAGCAATTCTTGTAATGATTTAGGGCCCGGTTATTTACGAGACCACCTTCTGCCACCGATAACCTCCCACCGGCCAATACACTCCCACAGAGAGGGCTTCCTCAGGGTGCCGTCGGTCAGGCAATGTCGGCTGGCGACTCCCGGGGAACAGCCTTCTCTGTGGGAGCACCCGCCCTCTGGAATGAGCTACCTCCAGGGATACGACTGATCCCGGACCTCCGGACCTTCTGCCGGGTTCTGAAGACTTTTTTATTTCAGCAAGCCGGGCTGGGTTAAAAAATTTTAATTGGTGAATTTTATGGGTAAGGGGTTTTAAATTGGGGAAAACCAAAGATAAATTTAATTTTGTTTTATAGTATTTTAATGTTTATATTGTATGTTTTTTAATTTTGGCTGTTCACCGCCCCGAGTCCTTCGGGAGAGGGGGTGGTATAAAAATTTAATAAATAAATAAATAAATAAATAAATTTTAGGCACACAGTGTTCATTAAGAGTAGTGAACCTAAGGTCTTCAACATCCAGCTGATGGCAGCTCATAACTTTCCTCTCCTTTGTCCATGCAAGTTGAAAATGATAGAGACTCAGCAAAATCTGATTAGCTACAGCATGGGTGTCAAACCCGATCATGTCATGGGCCGGATTGTGATCTATCGTGACATTTTTTGCCTTTGCGGAGCTAGGGTGGGAGTGGCCTGCACTTGATATATCCAGCCCACGGGTCACCAGTTTGGCAGGCCTGAGCTACAGGATCACAAACTGTACAGCACATGTAGGACCAACCTAGAAATCTTCTTTGATCAAAGGATTCAAACACAGACTGAATTCTGACTAGAAAGTTAAGCATGCTTGGTAGAGGTATAATTTCCCTAAAGCCGAAGAAACCATCTGAATTGTGACAGGGTTTAGATCAAGAAAACAATATGGAGGAAAAGAAGGTCTGCTCTGTTTTCATGAATGCTTTCAAGCTTAACCAAGTGGGGGATTTGGTCATGAAACTCCCACTGTTTTATTTATTTTGACCCTCAGCTGGCACAGAAAGCTAAATAAGGAAAACAATTCACTCTTTAGTTTTGCCCTCATCTAAAAGGACAGAAAATGGTTTGGGTGTAATCCAGTCTCTGTTTCTCATGACCTACTTGACTTACAAAGATTCGAGACTACTGTACTCACTCTTAGTAAAAGCATATTAATGGTCTCTGATGAGAAGCAACCCTTTTTCACATTTTATTCTGAAATACAGAATGTGGTTTTCAGTTTCAAAAACTCAAAAGACAGTACAGTAAATATATAGATTATTTCCATACTTTAACATTGTGTGTGTGTGTGTGTGTGTGTGTGTGTGTGTGTGTGTGTGTATCAACCCATCTTCTTTTAGGCTTTCATGTGAGTTGGACAAAATACTACTGCATCTCTTTCTCTATCATCTCTATCTCTAATCCATCTATATCGCTCTTTTTTCTGTGATCTATCTATCCACCCATTCAGCTATCAATCAATTGTCTATCATCTTTCAATCATCTATCATCTATCCTATCTTTCTATCTGACATCTATCTATAATCAATCTATAATCTATTTATCTATCCATCATTTATCTGTTATCTATTATACATCCATTTATGAATCCTCCATCTATCAATCATCTGTCATCTATCCATCATCATCTGTCATCTATTTTCTGTCATTTATCTGTCATTTATCTATCATCTACTTATCACAATGCTCTACTCACACTGACACACAATCTGAAGCATTCTTCTGAATGATTTTGAAACATGCAGAGTTTTGAAATGATTGAGGAAATATTGAAGCCTTAACTGCACCTAGATTATTGTATGCACAATGATAGAAGAACAGCAAAATCCCCATATAGGTAAAATGGATTATGAAAATGTCAGAATTCGCAAAAATGGCAAAACTGGGGTCAAAGAAAAAAAAAAAACTTCTGAGACACTGAAAAAATGTATTTGGACTTTTTTCTGAAAAAAAGAAAAATGATGTTTTATGGATCAAAAGATGAAGAAAAATGAGGATTAAATAAGGGACTGAAGAGGCTTATGTAATATTAAATACATAAGTACTTTTCTTATCAAATTTTTCTGATATCATCCCTAATAAAAACAGTTCAGGTTTAAAATCTACATGTTTCCCTATTATCTTTTCTAGCCATCTGGGTATTTTTGCCCAATTATTTTTTTTTTTAGGACAAATCCACCACATATGATAAAATGTGCCGGTTTTTAAATTACATTTCCAACATTTGCTAGACATATTTTTAAACATTTTAGCTAACCTAGCAGGTGGTAAATGCCATCTATAAAATATTTTATTTAAATTTTCTAGGAAGTCATTATATTTCTTAACTTTAGGGTCCCCCCTTCTCTTTTTCATTTTTTTCTTTATTTTTTTTGGATTTGTCTTTTACCCTTTGAAACCAAATGAATAAATATATTTTTTTAAAAAAATACTTAAAATTGTGATATCAAGGATCTTTTGGTTTCAGTTTAAAAATGCAAAGGAAAGAAAGAAGGGAGGGAGGGAGGGAGGGAGGGAGGGAGGAAGGAAGGAAGGAAGGAAGGAAGGAAGGAAGGAAATCAAATGAATAGAAACAACTAGTTTATTTATTTTATGAATGCATCCGTGCATATATTTCTACAGCTGGTAACAATCACAATTGGGACCCGAGTCTTGATTTTAAGTGAAGTGGTCATTAACCAAGACACCCTCTTGACTGCTTCACTCAATGATCATGATGCCAGGACTCTCTATTATGGTCATTAAACAATCTCACACATCATTAAATGAACAGAGTTCTCTCTATGCTTGAAGAGCTGGAGGAAGAGATGGATTTTGGGCTCCATGACTGCTTGTATTTCAGCTGCTGAAGTTCAACCAGGCATGGAGCTAGGTGTCCTTTCATCCCTGCCTCTGAAGAGCATTCCACAGGAATGGGAAGAGAATGGGAAGAGAGGGATTTTGGGTTCCATGCATTCTTGAAATTTGGCTGCCAAGTCTTAAGCAGACATGAAATGGTAGGGACTTCTTTCAGCCAGCCTCTGGGGACATCAGGGAATTACCTCAGCAGGTGGTAGCAGTTTACAACCTTCCCTGCAGTCTTTCCCATTGATTTCCTGGGGAGGCTGGCAGGGAAAATTGCAAGTGGCAATCATGTGATTCTAAGATGCTTGGCAACTGGTCATAAGTATAAACAGATTGCAGCAAGTTGTTAAGCAAACACTACTAATATTTAACTTTGGGCAGCATATAAAAAGACAAAAGGGTTACCATATTTGGGCTATAAAAACCCAAACACTAGATGGCAGCAGAGGGTTAGAGTTCTCTATATATCTTTGCTGCTATCTAATGATCATCTAGATTTTGCATCAGATAGTTGGCCTGTCATTAGTGGTAGTACAATAAGAATTCAGACTTGCAGTTGGGGTAGCATTAATTATGATGAATTATGATTTATATGATATTTTCATATAAATGTCCAGTGTTTTACCATGTATAGATTGTCACCAGGTACATATAATAGTATACACTGGTATATTATTATCTGTATTCAACATCTGAACAGCCATCTATTTAGTCAATTTTATATCTAAATTGATTTTAATTAATAAAGCACATTTGGAATGACTTTGGACTTCTGCTTTGACTGAGGGCAAATGTGTTTGTTGCTCTATTGCAGGAATCAAACTTGTATTTATATCACAGAGAAATAAATAGTGAATGCTCATAAATAAATAATAAGAATGAGGCAAGGATTTTTCTACTAGCATTGACGATGTTACCTAGTTTGGATAATGAAACATCTTCAAGAAAACAATCAAGCTCAGAGGGTACCAAGGGTCCCTCAGGCATTCTTCTATCCCCATCTTAATTTTGATGGGCTTCTAGGGGAGTAGACCCTCTGATTTAGTAGTACGAAAATAATTGTATTAAATGTAAATATGCGGGATGGCATGATAGCTCAATAGTTAAGATGTTGGGCTTGTCGGCTGGAAAGGTGGCAGCTCAGGTTCAAGACCTGAGTGCCACGTGACGGGGTGAGCTCCCATCCTCACTCCAGCTCCTGCCAACCTAGCAATTCAAAAGAATGCAAATGCAAATAGATAAATAGGTATCACTTTGGTGGGAAGGTAACAGCGCTCCATGACATCATGCTGACCACATAACCACAGAAATGTCTCTGGACAGCACTGGCTCAATGGCCTTGAAATGGAGATGAGCACCGTCCCGCCCCCATTGTTGGCAATGACTGATGGAGTGAAATTTGCAGGGACATCTAAATACTCCCCGTAGAATAGATCCAAAGCAGCCCAGAAAACAACATTATGAAAAGGACAATGCCAGATTGATTAAGAACTGCAAGGAGGAATCTACTTGGGCTTCTTATATAACCCTGGTTTTCCTGTAGGAATACAGAACAAAACAAAAATTCCTTAAATTTCCAATGGAGTAGTGGAAAAGGGTTACATGCAATAAGTATTTGGAATTTCCACCAAAGAAGGAGCTTCCACAATCAGAGAAGATCTGTGTTGTCTTGGCCTGGACTAAAAACAGAGGTGGTATTCAGCTGGTTCAGACCGATTTGCCCAAACTGGTAGCGGAAATCATGGTTGGGCCCACCCACCCACCCCAGCTCTATGCCATCCTATTCACACATGTTTTTGAGACCGGGTGCATGCGCGGAAGGGGTGCCCCCCAGCAAAACACATGCGCGGAAGGCTGGGGGTGCTCACATTTGCGAACTGGTAGGGAAAGTAAGTGAATATCACCCTGACTAACAAGTTTATGGTGGCATGACCTTTTGCTGCTCAGATGGGTCACAGGATGATAGAATATTTGACAGTTGTGTTTACAGCACAGAAGAGAGAAGAAAGTCTTCTGCTACCCTACTGATCTAAGCAAAATGCTCAATTGGATGCCCAAACATAGTTGCTCTGTGTATCACAGCTACTTATTCTGACTATTCAAAATCTAGTTCAAGTTTTTGTCTGGGAATCGTGGAAATTATTTTGCTTGACTTCTTTTATTTTTGTATTCACAAAATTTGGACAAAAGCAGATCAGTAGCTAACACATCTTATCTTTTAATTTCTGTATACTGAAAGGGGACCAGATCAATGTGTATTTATATTACACTCAGATCTCACATTCTCATATTCTAATTATATTAAATTTATTGCCATTGTGAGACAAACCATTCATAGGGAAAGCTCAGCCTTGCCTTTCTGCTCTCGGTATTTGCTTGAGATCATCCGATCTACTTTAGCTCTGAATACTAGTTGTTGCTACAAAATGTCAAGTTGGTAAGTAAAAAAGCTGCCCTTATCCATTATATGATTGTGGATGAGGTGGCGGATCTGGCTTGTATAACGTACCTGAGCACAACCAAAGGTGGAAGTGTCCTTCTCTAAAATATACCCACTTGGTTTTCAAGTCTGGCACCAGTTATAATCCTGGTAATGGAAAGTTGGGGTGGCATTTGTCATGCAGAAAACCCTAATGCTTTCAGAGGCAGAGCACCACATAAAATCGGACATGGCAAAATGTATGTTTCAGGTCTTATCGTGTATCTTACCATGTCTGCAGATAGCCCCCGTGGTCCTTTTTTAAGGTGATCCATTCCCTGCTGGAAAGGGATGGGTCACTAAAACATGCAGGTAGTTCTTGTTCAGCAATCCCTCATTCAGTGACCATTCAAAATTATGACAGCACTGAACAAGGGGACTTATGACTATTCCTCAAAGTTGTAGCCATCCCAGTGTCTCCACAGTCCCGTGATTGCAATTCGGGCTTTAGGCAACCAGCTTGCAATTATGACATCACAGCGTCCCACTCTCGTTTGATTGATATGTGCCATCTTCACTGCTGGCTTCCAACCAGCAAAGTTATGGGGACGAGGACACAAATGTTGATCTTGTGACTTCAGGACACTGTGACCATGCAGGATTCACCTAACAACAGTGAGTAGAACTATTGTGATAAATCGGTGCAGTCACAAGATGTTGCACTTTATAACCATGTTGCTTAGTGAATGAGTTGCCATTTCCAATTACTATTGTTAAGTGAAGACTACCTGTCTATAGCATTGCTGTGAGGAATATTCTAAGCATCTGAGGGATAAAGATCTTTAAATCCACTTGGAGTAGATGTGACTGGTTATATCCAATTGAGGTACAAGAGGAAGAGTATGTTGAGTTATCTGGAAAAGTCTGACCCAGAAGAAATGGACTGCTTTTGGGGACTGTTAACCCAGCTACCTGTTTGTTAGAACCTGTCTAAATAAAGTTGCATTGTGCTAGATCAGGAGTCAGCAACCTGCATGCGGCTCTTTGGGCCCTCTGCTGTGGCTCCCTGACAGGTGATCCCACCACTGGCTGGTCCTGCCCCTCGCTCTCTCCTCCCAGTCACTCCTCGCCTGGCCTAAGGGCGATGGCGGGGGATGGCAAAGCGGCCAGGGCAGAGACAGAGGGAAACAGAGAGAGGGTGAGAGAGGGAGGGAGGGAGGGGGAGAGAGAAATATGTCAAAAGGATTTTGTGGTTCCTGGTGTTTTTTAACAACTGATTCTCTGCCCTAATGACCAGCTGGGTAGGCGTGGCTAGAGGGGTCATGTGACTGGTGGAAGTGAGTGACATTGAGTTGGCCATGCCCACCCAGGTTTTGTGGCTCCTGGTGTTTTCTTTTCTGTGGGAAACGGGTCCAAATGGCTCTTTGAGTATTTAATGTTGCAGATCCCTGTGCTAGATGGAAGTGATACACAATTTAGGGGTCTCCTTGGACTCTGACTCCTGCACAAAGAGCCACTACGAAAAAGCATATGCGGCCAAGAAGACTGAAGTTTAATTTAACTTAGATATAGTTAGCCTATTAATTCTCCCTTCCTTCAATTATTTCCCTATTTCCCCAATTAAAACTTACAGTTTCCTGAGATTTTTTTCTACGAAAAAATCAAGGTCATATTTTAGTCTTGCCTGTGACTCCAAAGTTTCCTGATCTTTTGGGCTAAGTAGTATTTGAACACCTTAGCCCCAAAATTAGCATCAATGCAACTATAGGACCAGAAGACTCAAATATAATAAAAAATGCATCTTGTGATTTGATTTTTAGTAATTTTAAACTTCCTTTGTCAACGGTATTTGATTTAGAACAGTTGCCTGTCACTTGGCTTGTTTGTATAAATCAGCTTTTATGACTCTAATTTTATGGAGAAAACACCCATGAAAGGTAGTTAATAGCTGCTGCACATACTAATTCTAATAAAAGTGAACAAATGACAGAAGCCAATTATTTGCTGTTTTCTTGCTGAATAGCTTGGAGAAGTGACAATAGGGGAGGTCATATTTCAACAGCACACATTAAGTGTGGAGCTGTGTTCTCTGAGATATGTGGGGTGACGGCTCTGTGAAATTATTTCTTCCTCCTTCTTTTAATATAAAAGTATTAAGTACTATTATTAATGTTAATGGCCACACTTTCCAGGTTCTGGTATCATTTAACGATATGTCATTGGGGTAAGAAAAGGAGGAGTGTAAAAAAGTCAAGCGTTGCTCATGGGGTTTTGATCACATTGTCCTCTAGACTCCCAGATGGCCTTGGGTGTCAAAGGAACCCTGGTAAAGAAGGAGGAGGAGGAGGAGGAGGGGAAGGAGGAGGAGGAGGAGGAGGAGGAGGAGGAGGAGGAGGAGGAGGAGGAGGAGGAGGAGGAGGAGGAGGAGAAGAAGAAGAAGAAGAAGAAGAAGAAGAAGAAGAAGAAGAAGAAGAAGAAGAAGAAGAAGAGGAAGAAGAAGAAGAGGAAGAAGAAGAAGAAGAAGAAGAAGAAGAAGAAGAAGAAGAAGAAGAAGAAGAAGAAGAAGAAGAAGAAGAAGAAGAAGAAGAAGAAGAAGAAGAAGAAGAAGAAGAAGCTTATAAAACAATATCTCTTTCAGAAAAAGAGAGGTAGAAAAAGGTGTTTTAGCTAAAATTCCCTTAGTTAAAATTATGTCTCTAAATTTATCAATACAAATAATAGATTTGTATAGCATCTAATAACTTGGTAGCACAATGTCTACTCAGACCCATCGTTTAACCTTAGTCCTGGCTAAAGGTTCACAGAGACTGACTTTTAAAAATAACTATGTTTTACCAGGGGTGAGAGTTTAGGCTTTTATTTTTTTCCAAACAATTTTCAGATGATGAATAGTGTATGTTTTCTGCTGTTCTGTAGAGTAAAGTTCAAAAAGTTCAAAAATGCCTTTGACACAAGTGTTACCTTTCTGCTGAGCTATCAGGGAGAGACCTCTACACGTCTGAGGAGTGAAGGTGCAAAAATAAAACCAAACAAAAGGGTGAGAAGAAGAAAGAAAGTCCAAGATGGCAGGTGATACTTTACTGTTCATAAAACTACTTCAGCTGGAAGGCTCCATCAAGCTATATCAAGCATTCTAAGCCCCACTTCAATTTTATAGCATCAGTCTGAAACATTTATGGCAGGGGGAAAAATGTCCTGAAAATTGGTTACTGCAAGCACAATTTCCTTTCTGCACTATGTACCAAAACATCTTTGCTTCCTTTAGAAGATGGATAATAAAAGTGAAACCTTCCAGATGTTTATATATTGTTGAAATTTGAGGAGATACCTTTCAGAATAGAACAGCATCACTAATTGTTGTTCTTTTTTCATTCTTGAGGTAAAAAAGGTAAAGGTTCCCCTCACACATATGTGCTAGTCGTTCCCAACACTAGGAGGTGGTGCTCATCTCCATTTCAATGCCGAAGAGCCAGCGCTGTCCGAAGACGTCTCCGTGGTCATGTGTCCAGCATGACTAAATGCCAAAGGCGCATGGAACGATATCTGATGTTATCATGTGGAGCACAAAATAAAATTATTCCTTCAAATGCTATAATTTGATCAAGGTTTTGGTAGCTACGATTGGATCATGGAACATTTGTTTGTAAAGTCTATAGGAAGAACCGGGGAAGAAGGAACAAGAGTCTTTACAGGTGGGTCTGTTTGGGACGAATCCCTGGAGACTGAAAAGAGTCACACTTTCAATTCAGCATAATCATTTCCATCTCTTTCTTGGTTGTTATGATATTCCCTTGTCCAGTGAGAGTAACAGTTCAGCAAGAATTTGTTCCTGAGTCTTCTGTATGAAACTGTTCAGTCTCTGTGCTCTGCTTGCCAATTTTAAATGGAAGGCTGAGGTCCTATTATGATCAGCTGCAGAAAATTCTCAACAGATTAATTGAAGTACTTTATGGAAGCTCATTGCTAAATTTAACTACAAACACTCAGAGTATTTGCAGTTGTTTATTGCATGTTTTAAAATTTCTTGGTATTTCTGAACCAGTTCTTAGAAAAAAGTGTTTGTGTCCAAGATAAGACAACTCAATGTTTTGAGTTGGCAATGTACTTGGAAAAATGTAGAAACACACTTTCACACACAAGTACATGCACACACTCCATGGACATTGGGCAGAGGAGATGGAGAGCACTACATTCACATTGCCTGAAGGAATTATATCATCATTATATCTTCAAGAGGCACATCCAAAAGAATCCCAGATAAAGGAAAAAGAGAAGAAAAAAAATGTTACAAAGCAAAGAGGAGCTGAAACTGAGAGCACAGTAATTAAGCAATGATGGGACACATTGATCATATTTTTATATTACTGAGTTTTCTCCAGAGTACCAGAATGACATAAAGAAGAGCTCATCTACCTGAAGAAGCCCTTTGGTTGAAGCCTGTTAGGCATTCATTCTTCATGAATATTTATTTTAAGGCCCACTTTGATAGGAGCACAGTAACGATCTTGGATAAAATATACAGCAACCATTAGTAAAACATACAGTAAACGTCACCTAGGAAAATAGAAAGTGTGAGAAAATAACTCAAGATTGCCCCATCTTGATTCTCCTTGGTATAAGAGGGAAGCAAGGAGAAATGTGGTCAGGCTTTCAGGATTCTGTTATTATACTCCACAACAACAACAACAACAATAACAAAATAATATTCTTTGTAAACTATCTGTTTACTGACCTGGCAAATGTTAAAGGGCTGACACACTTCTCAATCTGTGGCTTTTTTCTCTCCCTTGCTCTTCTGCACCTTCAAGCAGAGCCTGTCTCCTGATGCTTAAATGAGATGTTTACACAGTGGCACGTGAATGGAAGTGACTAACTACTGCCTTCTTCTTCTAGTTCCTAGTAATGCATCCTATATCCTTGGCATTCTTGCTGGTCATCTTACCCAAATATTAAGCAGGTCTAAATTCTGCTTATCCTTTATTTATTTATTTTAGATTAGTCATGGTTGGCCACTGTGGGCTGGAGCCATTGTGTGTGAGTTGGGCGGTTACATAAATTCAATGTCCTATAAGAACAACGTTCTCAGTAAAATGCAATAAAAGATCCAGTTTATTTAAACTAACTCCCTGTGAGAGTTGGGCGGTTACATAAATTTGTTTAGTAAATAAGCAATAAAATAAAGTATTGCTGCCTGAGCTGCAATGCATTGCAGAGTGATTGAAATAGCAAATGAACCAGTTCTTTTTTGGTAAATGACACAACCTATTACTTCCTGGTCAGGAGAAATGTCATGAATATGGAACTTGCATTCAATGTCCTATAAGAAAATGTTCTCAGTAACATGCAATACTAAAAGATCCAGTTTATTTAAACTAACTCCCTGTGACATGTAAACTACTCACCAGGGAGTTAGTTGACTTTCCTCCTGAGACTTAGTAATGTTCTAGACAGATGGTGAAAATTAAACTTCTCCAGGAACTACTCTTGGTAGTTTTCATGCCCACATACAGCTTGTGTGAAGATTGTGGTTGAAAAAGGACAGAAAAGGCTGGTGATGGATCACTCTTTTCACTTCTGTCTGTTACAGTAGCAATTTTGAGGTGTGCTCTTCAGATTATTAAAATAGATTTTCCTCCATACAGTTTGTCTGCTATACCTGGGCTACAAAAATCCAAATGACAGCCAGATGGCAGCAAGAGATTTTTGAATCTCCCTGCCATGGTCTGGTGGCTGTCCAGATTTTGTACTCTAAATATGTTAGCCTTAGCAGAGGGGAAAATAAATTATTAAGGCAGGAAATGAGCAATTTTGGGATAACAAAAAAAAAATAGCCTTTGCCTGACAGATAGGGAAATCTATTTCGTGGATTGATTCAGCATGTACTATTAAGTCATTGTTGACTGTTAGCGACCACCTGGATAATTTTTCTCCATGATGATCTGTCCCTAACCTGATCTTTCAGGTCTTCCTCATTCCTCCCCTCCCCACCACCATCAAGGAGTATACTCAGTGACCCTCTAATCCAGGGATGTTAAACTCAAGGGCCGTAGGTCAATTCTGGCCCACAGAGTGCTTAGATCTGGCCATTGGGGCCACCCTGGAAACAGTGAAGGACAGAGAAGGCCACAGTGCCTCTGCCAGAGAAAACAGAGTCTCGAGCTCTGTTTTCAGCTGTGACGGCCTCCTGCAACTCTCTGCCAGTGGAAACAGAGCTTGGGAGGGCTGCAGGAGGGTTGCAGGAGGCTGTCACAGCCGAAAACGGAGCTTGGGATCCCATTTTCACTGGCAGAGCACTTGGGCCACCACAGGCGCCAACACGAGTGATGTTGAACTGGCCATGCCCACCCTGGTCATGTCCCCCCGGCCACACACCCCTGCCCGAGGTCAAACACAACCCTGATGAAATTGAGTTTGACACCCCTGCTCTAATCCATCCACTTTCCTTCCTGCCATCTGTTCTTCTTTTTCCTTCCACCTTTCTCAACATTAGAGGCTTCTCCAGAGAACTAAATCTTCATATAAAGTGTCCAAAGTGGGATAATTTGAACCTGGTTGTTTGGGAGGGAATGACTAAGAATCATTTGTTATTATGAACATAGTCCTGATGTCACATGGTATATTACATTATATTAGGTACTACCTGGAATATGGAGGAAAACAAAACAAAATATCAAGGGATCCAGTGCAAGTGGAATAGAGCTTCCATATGTAGCAATTGCTAGATGGCTGGGAAAGAGTCACAATCCCATGCTTCCCCAAGCCCCCTAATAGCGTTTGTTTCCAACAGATGTAGTTAAGTCTCCTTCCTATCTCTATTCCCAGAGTTAATATAAGATTCAACAGGCCATCCAGTTGCCTTTCTTTCCTTTCACTGAATTGATACAGAATAATATGTGCTCAATATCTTGGGTCAGCCTTTATCCTGTTGCCTGATCTCCCACCAAGGTCTAAAATTCTGTGCATTCCTTTTCTGATATGTTAGGAGAACACCAGACTTGGGTGTGGCTATCCCAGCAATTTCATATTTGGATCGTCCTGTCAGATCATTTTCCATCCACCCACAGTCTAGTCATAATTTCAAAAGTAGATTTGCCATTTGAATAGTAGGATAGAAAAGTACTGTACCAGCCCTTCTATAGAGAGTCTAAATAAAATGAAAGATAAATATATCCTCTGCAGATCATGAAAAGATATTTGTTGTGTCTTCTACCTTCTCTTTTAAGAAGTAATTTTTCAGATAGTTCAAATGCCTGCTCAAGCTTTGTGTAGGTGGGATCTGAGTTCCCCAATTAATAATGTCCTATTCCTACTTAGTATATATAGCTAGAGTATTCTAGCTATAGAATACACAACTATGGTTGCAGCCCTACTTCTATTTATACAGCCACTTAATAGTACAGACTTAATCATATTTCCTGAGTACAACTGAGTATCCCAAATATGAATTGACTTCCTTATTTTCATTTCTTTTTTCTTTTCAAAGAAGGGTATCTTTTTTAAAAAAATTGGACCATTTTATTGATTGCTTTATATGTGATCAATTGATTCTATAGATCCCACCATAACTCAAATCTACAAAAAATCTAATGACATGGCAAACCATATCAACCAGACCAGAGGAATATTTGATCTGTTCCAGTTTTCCCTTGGACATTGCACTTTTAGTAGTCTCTTTTATTGCAAGATCCATGAGTTTCTTTGAAACTGGCAATATACAATATGCTTTAACTGTGCAGATAAATATGTAAATAGTTTAACCATTTCCTCCTGCAAGGGGTATAAAGTACATACAGCATAAGAAACACTATTGTAGAATTAAATTAAGTATTTGTATCCTCCATTGAGATTATTTTCAATAATAATGACAGAAGACATAGACCAGAAGTTATATTAGCAATGGTTGCTGAAGAAAATAGCAGCTGAATGTTTTATCTTCCTGTATTTCTAGCAGTACCTAATATTGGGGTGAGGGCTCCAACTCCTTCTCCAGAATGTATCAAACTATCAGGGTGCTTCACCATTGACCATGCTAGTAGGGTTTAGCAATGTCTGGAGAACTAGGGGTTTCCCATCTCTGCTCTAGTTAAACAAAATGTATCCAACATTTCTCTATCCTCATTTTTTGCTATCTATAGGCTTACTCTGAGTAACTCCCAGCACTTGGTTGCTCTATATTTTACTTGAAGTGGAATATCCCACCAACAACTTGTTCTTTGCAGCTGTTATGACATGCAGTGATAAATTTGTGAATAAGAGGAAGAGTTTATCAATTGTGAGATCCCCTTCAGAAGGCAAGATTAGGCTTACTGAATTAGCTCACTTGGTCTAGATTTGGTTTTGTTGTTGTTGTTGTTGTTGTTGTTGTTGTTGTTGTTGCAGTTGGAGTCTGAAGGCATGCTTGAAAACCTCTGGGCTGGGTGATGGCCTCCAGCCATCAGCAACATCACTCTGTAGCCTTAATGCTCTTTCTTTTGATTTAATGCTGTCAGCTAAGCAGTGTGACTCAGATATCCCCTGGCAATCTCCATTCTTGGATCTTCAGATTTTGCTCTTAGCTGTGTGTGGTGACATAGAGGTGACATAAAGCCCTGGGAATGATCAGTCTTCAACTTTATTTCAGCCATCTCTATAACTGGATGCCCCACCAGTTAATTAATCAGTACTGAAGTCACCTTAAGAATGACTACACTTTCAGTTTTTTTAAAAAAGGAAACAACTCTTGAAATGGGAGATTTGGGATCCCTAAAGCAATTTTCTTTGGAATAATGTCAATACCATTGTATTCAAAGGCTGAAGAAGCTTCATAGGACATTGGACAACTTGTGCTGCCAGATCACAAAGATGCTGTTTGATAGCATTTCTGATGTTCATTTCTGATGTGACTGCCAGTTCAGTAACACTGTGAAAGTAAAAATCTCAGACCTTCCAATATTGCTACTTATAGTACATTTAGAGCAGCTGGCTCTATTATGCATATGCTGTTTAAAAAAAAGAATCAAAAGACAATAAAGAAAACTGTAGGCTGATAGGTTCAATGTCAGTTATGGAGAAAAGACTCTCCATATAGAGAGTCTATATCTATATATAGATAGTCTAGAATGAGATTAGACTTCTAGACTTTTTTGCATGTTTCAATAAGCATGAAGGCAAGGATGATCTACAAGATTTTATATTCTTGGACAAAGCCTTGAAGAAAGTCGCTCACCAATTTTGCCCAAAAATGGAAAAATAAAGAGACCCCCAAAGAAGAAGTATTAGCTAAAATATTAACTTGTGCTGGACAGGTTGACTCTGGAACTTAAAGATAAGGACGAAACAGAGTATTATGAAATCTGGAACAAATTTTATTATTGGCTGGACAGGAGGAGGAATGCTGGGATAAATGAGTTTTGACAAGTTGAATATTTAGAAGTTTTTATGTTAGTTTTCTGTGATAGAAAGGAACGAACTTGGTATTGATGTAACCTTCACAGATGAAAGAATCTACATGTTTGAAATGTGATAAATAGTGTAAAACTTGTATAGAGATAAGGAATTGTATCGATTGCAAGGTAAAACTTGATGAAAATGTTTAAACCGGAGACGTCACACCATGTCCAATGTTTTTAATTTGTATTATTAATAAATAACTTTTTTTTTTTAAAGAGAAAGTCGCTCACTAAAAACTCCTGAGTGAATTCATCTACTATGGAACAGGAGGAAAAGGTCTCTATAGATCAGCTACTAGTTGAGAAAAAATGGACAATTCTCACACTAATGAGATTTGCGCGGTAGAGTCCCTCATGGGTGTTAATTTATATACGGATGACCTGGAGTTAGGACCCAGGAGAAATATATTCAATTCTACAGATTCCTGAATTTTGTAAAAATGACTTTATGAAGACTTCTATCTGGAATATTTTTAAATTGAGTTTGGTCTTCAGAATTGCAATAGAATCAACACATAAATTGATATGTGTTGACACAAACAGATCTATCATCCTCTAATACATTAATAGGATCTAATTTAACAATGATTGACCAGAAAAAAAGATCCTGTAATACATTGGGCATTAAGAGGTAAATGTAATACTGTCAAATAAATTTGCAGCTGCTATAAAAAAATAGAAATTCTATGCTCAGAATCATTAGAAAGAGAACTGAAAATAGAACTGCTGATGCAATTATTTTCTTATACAAATCTATGTATTGTGTATACTGTTGATCACTGTACCTTAACAAATAAAACAAAATTAAAGGAATGAAGCAGTTCCCCTACAAGGAAATTTTGTAATTGGAGGTCTTTAATGTATATGATAGAGATATATGAAATTATGATTAACATCCATAACGTGGAGAGAGAAAATATACTAATTTTTTTTATATATTTCACATACCCTGTGGAATTTGCTGCCAACCATTGTGATAATGCAGCCAATTTGGATCATTTTAAAAGGATCCTGGAGAGATTTGTGAAGGACCAGGCTATCAATGGCTACTTATATGATGGCTTACTACCTTCTGAATCACAGGAGGCATGGCTATTTATTGATTGATTGATTTACATTTAGAAAAGCACTCAGTTCCTTTGTGACTCTGGGTACTAAACAATGAAACTCAGTAAAAGCTTTGCAACCAACCCAAAAGTACAGAAGTCCCAAAAACAATAAAAATATAAATCTCAATCCGTCATTATCCCCACAGAGACCAGGGGTGGGTTCTAAATTATTTTACTACCGGTTCTGTGGGCATGGCTTATTTTGTGGGTGTGGCTTGGAGGTCATGTGACTAGGTGGGCGTGGCTAGCTGGTCAGAGTCATTTCTGGAAGGTCCTCGCACTTACGACCAGTCCTCGCACTTATGACCCAACTCATTTGTTTGCTTTTGACACTGATCAGCTGTAGGATGGCCCTTTGAAGCCCCGCGGCAAGAGTTTAAACAGTTTTTTTCCCTCTAGTCATCAGCTGGGACTCAGGAGGCAGCAATAGATTGGGGGTGGGACCAAATAAAAGGTAAGAATAACGTGGGTGGGAGGGCGGGGGGGAGAGAACCGGTTCGGTGGCGTCATATCGTACCGCTATCGGCTCGGCCAAACCGGACCAAACTGGGAGGAATCCACCACTGACAGAGACCCACTACACTCCCTAATCCAGGACCTGGGGAAAGAACCAAGGCTTTCAAAGACTCATCTAAAAAGACCATAGTAGTAGCCATTGAAATCTTTGGGAAGATGGTGTTCAGTCACAGGCACCATGACAATGGAGATCTCTTCCTGGGTCCCAGGAGATAACTCTATTTAATCGATGGAAAACAAAGCTTGCCAACTCTGTCTGACTGTATAGGGAGGGCAGACAGTCCCTCAAATAATCAGGCCCAGTGCTGTGAAGAACTTTATAGGTGATATTCAACACCCTGAATTCTATCCAGAAGCCTACTAGAGCCATCAGTGTTGCTCATGAAGCAGATGTGACAGATGAGCATAATATAGCTTGCCCACAACTGCTCAAGCCACTGCATTCCAATCTGGATTTGCAGCTCCCAAGTGGTCTTCATGGACAGCCCCAAATACAGTGTGTGGCAAGAGTCCCAAAACAAGCTGACCAAAGAATGCGACTGTGAGGAGGACTTTTGATCCAGGAATGAGCACAAGTCACACATGGGATGAATTTGTGCAAACAAGCAGTAACTGCAAGTCTAGAGTGATGGTGGAAGGGATCTACTGTTCTCCAATCAGGCGGTGAACTTCTAAATGCATTTCAGTTATTAATATGTGACCCAGAATGCTGGTCTAGATGGGTGTATGGCTTGATCCAGCAGAAGGTTTTTTTGCTTTTGCTTTTGCTTTTGCTTTTGCTTTTGCTTTTGCTTTATTTTGTTTTTATATTCTGGGCTCATCTGTACCCAAGGAAGGCAATTCTGACAGGATAATAGAAATCCTTTTGTCTTCTGCCTGGACCGATCTCTTACTTTAGAGTGTTTCTTGCTTTTTAAATAATTTCTTGCCAAGCAATCAACCCAAAAGAACAAGGAAAGGCTAGAGACATTTCCAACCATTCAAGTTCAAATACTCCATCAAACCACTCTGACTTTTTGTACTTGGCTTAGTATCACAAGCGAATCTTGATGTGTGAATTTTAGTATGACATGTGAATCTTATGTCTGGTTAAATAAGTCATGTCTTGGTGTATAATGTGGCAGTAGATAGTGAACAGAGCCAGAAAAAAAACATTGGAATAAGTTCATTCTACTCAATATAAAAGATACACAACTGGGAACTTAGCCTGAAATGAAACTTGGTTGACATCTTTGTACTTTGCTTCTGCCTGTGTTCCAGGTTGTCCTTGACCTCTTCCAGTAGGTCATCCTCCATGGCTTGCTTACTCTGCTTCCTCCTGTATCTAAGACAACCCTCTAGATAAAATATCTCCAGATTCTGTACAAAGATATCTGGCCTAAAAATATCTACGTCAAGCCTATTGGGTTAATTGACTTCAAAGCGGAGAAACTAAAAATTTTAACTTGTTCTAGTACAAAGGCAAACCCCACATTAATAATTTGCCACCATATTGACCAAAATAGTTGTCTTTATGAATGATCATAAATCAGGCGTAGGGAAGGACAGTCTGGCATGCTGCTGTTTAATGTACGGGGCACCTTGTGTTAGTTGTTCTGCATAAAGTCGGCCATCAAGTAGTTAAATCATTCCTCTTCTCCTCCTTTCATGCCTCTCATACACAAGAGATCCCTTGCTCCTTCACCTTTTCCCCATGCAGAACCTATTACCCACACAGAGGTCTTTCATTCAGTCCATATGCTTCGTGGTGCTTTCCAAGAGCATTAGAATAATGGGGCTCCTACTGCCATGCCTGTATAATTAACCTCTGGTCTTTCAACTGTATTTTGATACACTTGAAATGCTACCTAGAATTTCAAGCCCCTCCCCCCCCCGCACCGCATATTAACCAGGCCAATCTGACAAGCAGATTTTCTGTTCCTCTCTTCACTTGAACTGATTCCCACATCAAGGTCCTGGTGCTCTCAGATTTTTCCAGGATTCCTTTGTGTTTGTTTCTGGGAAATAAATAAGTCAAGGAGGAGAGAGATTACAACACCTGTCCAGAGCTTTCTTTAATGTAGGTCTACACTTTGGAGAGGATGACAGCTGGGTTTCGGGATAGCACTGCTCATAAATCTCAGCCTAATCTCTCTGCTGCTGTCTTCAGTTTGCTTCTCGCACTCATAATGTATTTTTAATGTGCCATGAATGTTATCCCTTTCAGAGGATAATGCTAGCTTTCTGGTTTTTTAAATAGGTTTGCCAGGTAATTGTGTGTCTGTGCATGCGTGCATACGTAAGTGCATGAGTGCATACCCATGCATGTTTCTGTTCCTGGATAGCATTGAACACTCCTGCACATTCATGAAAACCATGCCTTTCATTTAAATCACATTAATTAAATAAACTGGAGATGTTCATAATTACCTAAGTGGTGGTTATACTGTAACACGTTCATTTTTTTTCCTCCCATGAAATATTTGCTTGTGTTTTCACAACTTTTTTGGGGGGAAGTCTGTAAATAGGCTGGGAGAGCCAGTTTAATGTAGTGGTTAAATCATCCGGTTAAAAACCAGGAGACACTGAGTTCTACTCCTGCCTTAGGTGCAAGGCCAGCTGGGTGACATTGGGCCAGTCCCTCTTTCTCAGCCCTAGGAAGGAGGCAATGGAAAATAATTTCTGAAAAGCCTTGCCAGGAAAACTGAGGGACTTCTCCAGGTGGTCTTCAAGAATTGTCACAATTGAATGGAAGGAAAGAAACATTTATAGTCTTCCTGGACGGAGACCTCTCCCCTAACTGTGGGATCCTTTGTGTTCTCTGAGCTTGGTTGTAATGCTTGCAGATGTTTTATTAGCAGACCAGGTAACATCTTCAGTGCTAGAAAGGACTGGGGTTTGCTTTATGATCTTGTTCTGACCTAGGCTTCCTGAGTCAGTAAAACACATGAGTAGTCCCAAAAACCTGTTTTATTTTAACAGCTGTGAATTCTGTTCATTCACAGATGAGTCCTAAATAGTTGTAAAGAGTTCTTCGGGATAAGGCTGATAATCACCACCTTTATCTCCCTTGACATGCTGCCAAAGACCTAATTGGCAAAGCCACATGGAGTCCAGAATCAAACAGAGCTTCAGACCTTAAACTGCACAGAATTAACAATGTTGCTTCCTGCAAAGGCCCACGTGCCTTTGCTCCTCTTTTAAGTCTTATGGGAGGGGCCACTCATCTCCAAGCCCTACTCCCAAGTCGTCCCTTTTGTCTTAACTGTTCTTGCCTTCTGGCAGCTCTGCGCAAGCATGCACTGGGAACAGGCTCCCCCTGTTCCTCTGCCTTGCTGAAGGCCGACTCTGGAAGCTCTGGAGGCAGCCCGTACTTCCCAGATGACCCTTTCTCTGCCTCCAACACAGAGCCCTCGTCTGAGCCTTCCCCAGACTCCAGGACTGGCCCATGTTCCTCCCCAACCTTCTCACTGCCCGACTCTGCTGCCAGCTCCACAGGCTGCTGGTGGACCACAACAGATCTATACAAATGGCTTGCCCTGTCAGTTTTGG
Source organism: Pituophis catenifer annectens (assembly GCF_029215685.1). Taxonomy (NCBI): domain Eukaryota; kingdom Metazoa; phylum Chordata; class Lepidosauria; order Squamata; family Colubridae; genus Pituophis; species Pituophis catenifer. Next base: position 132,371,190 of record NW_027256881.1, read on the forward strand.
TGTGGATGTTACTTTCTCAAGAAAATAACTCTCCTACCAATACTGACAGGGCAAGCTACTCTATACACACAGGAAGCAAGCCCCCACACTCAGTAGCACTGGTGATGTTTTCTAGTCTGGTGGTGAAATGTCTGTAAGCAGAAACAACCAAGCTCAGAGAGCATCAAGAACTCCATAGTTCAACTCTGATATTCTCTTCTACTGGTCCCCTAAATTCCTAAAGAATTTTGTTTGCCTGTCCTGCAAAGGGGCATCTGCTTTCCTATTTCATTCCCCAGGTGACCTCAGTCTTAACTGTGAGAATTTCACAAACAGCGTATTTGGGGGGGGGGGATCCAAAAGAAAACTTGTTTTGCGTAATACCTTTTGAAAAAACTGCAGAATACTGTCTTGACACCACACTAAGCCTCTGCATTAATTTTTGATTGTCTGCTTGGTGTTACCACTGAATAAATTCAGAAAACTCAGAATGAGCCCTGATACATTTCTATAGAGCCACATCTGAATATGTTGACTTTCTACATTTTTAAACAATTAAAAAAGAGCAAGATATGCAACAGGTGTAATCAGTCACCAAAGAAATCAAAGGAACAACAGAAAAGAAAGCATTAAAATAGTTCCAGATGAATAACAGCAGCATTTAAATGTTAAAACACATATATCTAAAGCCAGACTGAATGCTGATCTATTATTAAGATGTACAGCAAGTGACTTCATCATACATACTGCTGAAGGCCAATCTTGAAAACTGTTCAAGAGACATTGTTAATTTCATAAGTATAATTTATTCCAGGACTTGAGGAGGCCCTTTTGTTTCTAGGATCATTTTGCAGGATCTGGCAGAAATAACTCTTCAATTGTTAAACTTAATATTAAATCACCAGAGGGTTAGATTGGGGAAAGGTGAGTCTTTTCCTTGTAGGTGTGGAATGGTTTCTGCTAATGCCAGACCACCATTGGACATACAAAAGTCATTGTACAGTATCCATAATATGACCATGAAAATGTATTTTATAAAATAGTGGACTATAACACAGATAACCGCATGAGCATTTACAGTATATGCATAGAGAAACTTGTGTAGAGTCAAGTCTTGGTTTAACATATCTTGGTTTGGGTGGAAACTCAGATACAACACTGTTGTTTGAGGCAATTTGCACCATTGGTGGAGCCTTATTTTTTTTGCTTCATTGCTTACAGCAAAACCTCTACTTGTAATTCATCCTAGAATATGAAACATATTTAATACCAAAGGGTGTTTTAGAACAGTGGTGGTGAACCTTTTACTCACCGAGTGCCGATCAGGTATGTGCTTCGCACACTTTGTGTGCGTGCATGCTATCTGCACTAATGTGTGGCTCCTCTCCCATGCGCTGTGTGCGCAACTGCACTATCTGCACATGCACAAGGCTTTCGTGCCCTCCGTGAGCTGCATGCACAACCGCAACATCTGCGCATGTGTGCGGCTTTTGTGCGGCTCCCCTAGTGTGCTGTGCATGCAATTGCACCATCTGCACATGCGTGCGGTTTTCAAGCGCACAATGCACGTGGTTTTCACCTGCACAATGTACACGTGCAAATGCCATGTACACATGTGCGTACTGTGTACGAGTACTCTTGCACACATGTACAAATGCGAGCGCATGCGCAGGAGAACTCCCAAGACCAGCTGGGTCCCCTGAATTGCGCGCATGTGCACTGGAGGTCTGAACGCCAGCTGGGGGGCGACAACTTGCATGCCTGGAAAGATGGCTCTGTGTGCCACCTCGGGCACGTGTGCCATAGGTCCGCCATCATGCTTCTATAATGTATGATCATTCTTCTGAAGAATATTTACAAGCAGCTACTGTCAAAACTGAATTAGGAGAAGCAATGATTTAGAATTGGGAAGAAAGTGAAACAATGAAGCATATCATTTCCATATCTGTTTAACTTAAAAGACAAACATATTACGAGATTGGAAAGATTGGAAAAGATGATAACCGGAATGAACATTGGACATTAAAATACTAATTAAGCTAGATATGCAGGCAACTACTCTTTCATTAGATGAAGAAGAAATCAAAGTGCTCATTAAGAAAGTAGTACTGGAAAATAAAATGCCCAGGTTGATGTTAACTATTCAGAAGACAACAATAAGATGAACCTGTACGCTTGGTGAATTATATCAGTGATAGTGAAGAAGTAGAAGTATTTTTTAAAAAATTTTTAATTTTTTTTTTTTAAATTAAGAATAAAGATAGCATGTTGGAAAAGTAAAGAAGAGATGTATTTTAGGACAGAAGGCAAACTTAAACAAGATTATGCATAATAAAGGCATTTAAATGTCAACAACTATAAGGGTAATGATTTTTCCTTTTTAATGTATAACAACATTAAAATATTTGGATTATGGATTTGGAGACTAAGATTCTATGGACAGCAAACAGAAACTCACATAATTTAGGATGTAATGGCAAATACAACAACAACAACAACAACAACAACAACAACAACAACAACAACAACAACAACAATAATAATAATAATAATAATAATAAACATATTTCTGTTCTAAGATCATTGGATAAGTAACCTTAACATAGAGGCTGGGACTTTCCTTTAAGACACGTAGATAAATATGCCTTTTCCCTGTACCATCTGTATTCAAATGCCTAAGTTCAGAGGTGTCAAACTCAAGTTGTCATGGCGGCGTCACATGACGTATCGGAACTTTTTCCCTCTTCGCTACACTGTGGGCCGGGAGTTTGACAGCCCTACCTTAGTTGCTCTCCTTTCAATTATTTCCAATGATTGTTTTAATCTATACCAGGGGTCTACAACCTTAAACACTCAAAGAGCCATTTGGACCCATTTCCCAGAGAAAAGAAAACATCGGGAGCCACAAAACCCTTCCCGTGCCTGACTATTTCTTGAGCGGCCACAAAACTAGCATATGTAGTTGAATTAAATGTTCTGTTTTCTTCTGAAACTTTTCTTTTCCTGGATTTATCCATGGTTGAAAAGCTCAATAAATAGTGTGCTGGCAGGTGTCGCACATTGGTGGTTGTGACGCATAATTTGAATGACAGGGAGCTGCAGCAGAGGGGTGAAAGAGCCACATGCGGCTCCAAAGCCGCAGGTTGCTGACCCCTGATCTATACTATTTGTTTACCAGATCTGATGTTTAGCATTTATGGATTTTTAACTATCCTGGTGGAAGATCTGGTAGAATTAGACTGTCTTGAAAGGACAGTCTCCAAATACCACGTTACCACATTAACTTGCACCTCTCCTCCAAGTAGGAGTATGGCAGTGATTTCAGCTGCTAAAACATGACTCATAGGAATAATTTTACATTGTTAGCCAGATTGCATCTGTTTTGAGGAATGATGTGTGAGTCATCCTTTACAGGGGTAACAGTCTTGGTGAGGGGAAAATGTATATTGAAGTCAATGCAATCTGAGTTATACATATTTATTTCTCATAACAAATGAAATAGTTAGTGGGGAGAGCGGGTGTTGAACATAAAAAGGACCAAAGTGGGAAGCAAAAGTGGAAAGTAAATGTCTGTGGAGATTCTCAGTCATCCAGCTCATAGTTGTCCCAAAGGTGCTTTTTCAAGAGGCAACTGAACTTTCTTGTTTTTCTCTGAAGACATCCTAAAGAGCAGAAGAAGCTTCTAGGATGAGAAGCGAAATGTCTTCAAAGAAAAACAAGAAAGTCCAGTTGCCTTTTGAAAAAGCACCTTTGGGACAAGTGGAAAGTAAGAGATAATGAAATTTTGCTTAGGTGAAAAAAGGTAGAAGAGTGACCCTCAATTGAGATGGAACAGAAGTGACGGGAAGAAAGTCATCAAAAACTTTAGGTTTTTGCTCTGCACCTGTGAAATATTAAATTTAGGAGAGACTGCATAGTAAACAGTAAACAGACAGAATAAAATATAATATGAATAAGGGGAGAACAGGATGAAGAACATGATGGTAAAATGAAGAAACGGTCCAGGAAATAAACTTGCTAGCCAGAGGGCTGCAGCCATCTAGCCCAAAGCCAGGGAGAATGGCCAGGTCTTCCTCTGAAATCCTGACTCACATTGTGTCATTCTGATGTCATCATGGTTAGGAACACACCTCTGCCTTTTCTAAAATCTGGCTGTGTATTGAACATTTGGCTACCTAAGCATGGTTTTATTCCTCTCTGCAAGATTGTGAGAAAAAACTCCTTGAATATAAGGTATTCTGTTAATGGCTCAGCCATTTACACATTTTGGGGTATCTCCCTTCTTTCATCTTTCTAACCTCTTGTATACATATAGATATAGATCTTTTAGCACATTAAATGTCTCTTCTCTTGACGCCTTCAACAGCTCAGCTGGTATTTTACCTATGCCTGAGATTTCCCTGTTTGACAGCTGGTCCATTGCCTGATGACCTCTCTTTCTAGCGAGTTGCTTCCTGAATATCCATTCTCTTTATATGTTTGTCATTGACTGACCTGTTTTCTCCTACAGCCAGGAGCCATATTCTCTGAGACTTGTAGTTCAGAATATCTGGAGGCACCTGGATGGAATAAATGATGTCCCCCGTTCCCCCTCCCCATTTTACTTAGCAGACAGAGCTTTTACCATGTTGCTAGGGCTACCATGTTGACTTTTTTGAACATATCCTGACCATATCCTCGGTTCCATGAGGGCCCGCTGCAGAGGTGAAATCCAACAGGTTCTGACAGGTTCTGGAGAACCGGTAATGGAAATTTTGAGCAGTTCGGAGAACCGGCAAATACCACCCCTGGCTGGCCCCAGAGTGGGGTGGGAATAGAGATTTTGCAGTATCCTTCCCCTAGAATGGGTGGGAATGGAGATTTTGCAGTATCTTCCCCTGCAGTGGGGTGGGAATGGAGATTTTGCAGTATCCTTCCCCTGCCACGCCCACCAAGCCACACCCACCAAGCCACATCATGCCCACCAAGCCATGCCCATAGAACTGGTAATAAAAGAAAATTGGATTTCACCACTGGCCTACTGCTCTTTCTCCTAGAAGAGTCCTGCTTTGACTAATCCTGAATAAAGATTATTAGACGTTAAGCAGTTTTCCTACTCCTCTATGTTGTTTTGATTAATCAAAAAAAATTATATGCCCACCAGAATTGCATTTTTCAAATTGCATTTAATAATTCGAACATACTGTGCCTGCTATAGTTCTGCTGTCTTTTTGTTTGAGCAAATCTTCAAATGAATATGCTGTTTTGCCTTAGTTTTCTTTTTTTTAAAAAAATAATCTTTATTTACATATTCCATTAAAAACAAAAGAAGAACGACACATTATATAAATAACAAACAAAACATACAAGACAACACAACAAAAACCAACAAAACTTTCTCACTTTTCTAATGAGATTTAACTAAATCCTTTTTTTAAAAAAAGCTACAACTAATTCAAAGTGATGACTGCTGTGTTAATTCTTCCTCTTGCATTCAGTCCATGAAGACTGGAGCCTCCTTTGCCTTCTCCTCTTCCTAGAACTAAGGTTTGTATTTGCTGACTGAATGCTCACACACACACACACACACTTTTCTTTTCTTTTTTCTTTGCTTTAGTGAGAGTGGTCCAGCTTGGGGGAAGCTTTGCAAATAATAATAATAATAATAATAATAATAATAATAATAATAATAATAATAATAATAATAATAGATTAATTAAAAAGATAGTGATAATCCTTTTGAAAAATGAGTGTCCGTTGGCCCCTTCCTTCCTGAATTTGTTGTTGTGGTGATGGTGGCAGTGGTTGTGGTGACGTACTCATTTTTCATCTGTTAGCCAAATTGCTCTATGTGCAAGTCAGCCTGAGATGAATCTTGAATTAATTTTGAAATTCTGCTGTCCTCTCATATATAATTTATTGTATGAAATACAAGGCAGTCAATCTTTCACTAGACATGAGGTGACCGAGGGTCAGCAGACACCACTGCCATACTAACAATAAAGGCCCCACATCTGGTCTGGAACGATGTCTGGAATTGCAAAATGCATGCACCCACTTACTGCTCTGGCTGAAAACATAAACGTAGAGGCCAGTTTGCCTGCTGAAACATGAACCCATGTAATAGAAACCGAAGGCCTGAAAGAGACTGTTTGTGTATCTAGCCAGTCTATTAGCAAAATGTGGAGGACTGAAGAGCAGGAGGACCTCAGTTTCAAGTCGCACACTTTATAAGCTATTTTGTAATGTAGTCCATTTTGGGTTTTGGAGGAGGGGAAAGGGGTGGGTTGGGGGGGGTAGAGGTTGCATTCCATAGTGGAAGTCACACATGATGCTTTTAACATGTGGTTGGTTTTCGCCACAGAAGCTGCTGATGCATGTGGCAATGCTTGTTTTTTTTCAGAGCTGACTGACTGACTGTTTGACTTTCTTTGTGGTATGTTCTTCAGTGAGGCCTGCACAAATCCCAGGGCAGAAGCTTCTCAGAACTGAGCCCAATACTAATGATTGAGGCAGTGGTGAAATCCAATTTTTTTTTACTACCGGTTCTGTGGGCATGGCTTGGTGGGCATGGTGTGGCTTGGTGGGCGTGACTTGGTGGGTGTGGCAGGGGAAGGATACTGCAAAATCCCCATTCCCACCCACTCCAGGAGAAGGATATTGCAAAATCCCTCTTCCCACCCCACTCCAGGGGAAGGATACTGCAAAATCCCCATTCCCACCCCACTCTGGGGCCAGCCAGAGCTGGTATTTGCCGGTTCTCTGAACTGCTCAAAATTTCCACTACTGGTTCTGCAGAACCTGTCAGAACCTGCTGGATTTCACTCATGGATTGAGGGGATTCTGAGGGGGAAAAATTGAGATTCCATCCCGAGGATCAGTGAACAGGAGAAAATCTTCTTTATCTACAATGACAGCAATCAAACATCAGGACAAGAAGCCTCATTTAGACATTATCCAGAGTTATGAGGTAAAATAGCACAGGCAATTTAGCAAATTTAACCACCACAGTTGTGGTGACATAAGCGACACGCACCCAAAGGATCCAGATGGTGTATGCACAAGTATCTCTAAGGCACATGACTATGGATGTCTACAAGCTACAAGCTACTTTTGGTCATCAGCTGTGGCTATTTTAAGCATCTGTACAAAAGTGGTAGAGCTTGCATTAGGATTGCATGGTGATGGTTTCATCAGATCGACCTATTTGGTTCACCCTGCTGTGGTCTTCTCTGTGTGTCTTTCCTGTATGTCATCTCTTCCTTCGTATCTTTTTATAACATCTGATGTTTATCTATAGGGAAAGGGCACCCAGCCACAAAATGCTTTAATATATATTCATACAATATTTTGAGATAAAATATTATACCTTTGGAACTGATGTGAGTCCTCTGTACAAACATTTTTCAATAATGAAAAAAAATAAACAATGTTTTTCCTTTATTTACTCTTTATGCCTACTTAGTTAAAATGACATTTTCTTCCGTTTTATATTTTTCTTCTTCCCGTATACAGGCTTGATAAGAGTTGTCTAATAAACGGTGTACATTTGCTTTATATTGACTGAAAAATTTCATATATGAATATATTGGTATATGAAAGCACCAGCTAATATCTTGGTGCTTTCTTCCAGATACTATTACATAATAAGTGCATTGCAGAAGGGAGACTGATTTTTTAGACACATTTACAATAACATACTTTGGCAAATATCCAATTTTTGGATTTTATATTTCATTTCTGCAATACTTATAAGAAGGGTAAAGTGAAAAAAAGGCCTACAAAATACGAATGGGGGGAAAATTCATTTGGTTCCCATTTCCATTGAACTGACATATTCAAAATTTACAATTCTCACATTTAGCAATGAGGTTCATTTTTTTTTTTTAAAAAAAGAAACATTAAGGAAAAACCTGTAGAAATATATCATGCAAATAACATATAGAAATGCATTGTGTTTGAGCAAATTATTGTAAAAACTCTGTACAATAAGAGAAATTGAAAACAAATGTGCATGCCTTTGGAGAAATGTGCATTGAAACACAAACTGATGCTTATATGAGGTTTTAAAAATCATTTCAAATTCATCAAGCTAATCCTGATGCATTTGCAAAAATAAGAAATTGGGATAAACCTAAATGGACTGATCCACTCATCTTTTCCATAACATCTTTTCTTTCTTATTTGCTGAGTGATCACAAGGAATATCTGGTGAGATCATCCGTGGTTTCGGGGTGAAGTGCCATCTGTACGCTGATGACACTCAGTTGTACATCTCCACCCTGGACCACCCCAACAATGCCCTTGATGTGATGTCCTGGTGCCTGGAGGCCGTGCGGATCTGGATGGGGAGAAACAGACTCAGGCTCAACCCGTCCAAGACCGAGTGGCTGTGGCTTCTGGCATCCTGATATAGTGAGTTGGCGCCATCGCTGACTATTGGGGGCGAGTCGTTGGCCCCCACAGAGAGGGCTCGCAACTTGGGTGTCCTCCTGGATGCACAGCTGTCTTTAGAAGAGCATATGACGCCTGTGGCCAGGGGGGCTTTTTATCAGGTTCGCCTGATCCGCCAGTTGCGTCCCTTTCTGGATTGGGATGCCTTACGCATGGTCACTCATGCTCTCGTCACATCCCGCCTGGACTACTGTAATGCTGTCTACATGAGGCTCCCCTTGAGGAGCACCCGGAGGCTCCAGCTGGTCCAGAATGCGGCCGCGCGGGTGTTATGGGGGCAACTCGGCGCTCCCATGTAACACCTCTCCTGCGCGAGCTGCACTGGCTCCCGTTGGTCTTGTGGGTGCACTTCAAGGTATTGGTTACCACCTTTGGAGCACTCCATGGCTTAGGATCCGGGTATTTACGAGACCGCCTTCTGCCACCGATAGCCTCCCACCGACCAGTAGCTCCCACAGAGAGGGGATCCTCAGGGTGCTGTCGGTCAAACAATGTCGACTGGCAGCCCCCAGGGGGAGAGCCTTCTCTGTGGGGGCACCTACCCTCTGGAATGAGCTGCCCCCGGAAATATGGTGGATCCTGGATCTTCGCACCTTTCGCCGTTACCTAAAGACGTTTTTATTCCAGCAAGCCGGGCTGGCCTAACTCTTTTAAATTGTTTTAATTTTTAAATTGTTTAATTATGGGTCTTAATACAGGGGTGTTTTTAATTAATTTAATTGGATCTTAATACAGGGGTGTTTTTAAATTTTGTATTTCTTGTGTTTTATCTGTTGGCTGTTCACCGTCCTTCGGGAGAAGGGCGGTATATAAATATAAACAATAAATAAATAAATAAATATCCAAGTCCTCTATGGTACATGTATTTATTCATTAAATTTATATGCTGCCCAGCTCACTATCATCTTGTTCTTCCTGCTTTACCTTTTTCCCTGCTTTATTGTTCACAAACTGCCTTGATTGGGACAGCTGAGAAATATTATGTAATAAATGCATTACTATCATTTTAAATATGATTATTTTAGATAAAGTATTTCTATGGTAAGAAAGAAAACAACCCCCCAAAAAACCTCTTTTTGGAATAGCAGCATTCATAGGACATAAAGCAAGTATTAAGATAGCAGTCTAAAATTTCTGCAAGTGTTCAGTTTAGGAAGAATTTTAACAGAACGTTTGAAACAGCTATAAGAAATTCTGCCTGTGTGAGTGGAGCATATCTAATCTGGCTTCATATGATTTTTGCAACCTAGTAGGGCTTATATATGTTGAATGTATAGTGCCAGATGCTTACTGAATCATGCTCACAAGTAGAGTATAGGATGATTCCTTGTTCTTCATCTGTGCTAGAATCTACCATCTGACATCTACCGACTGACAGTTTTCTTGTTTATCTGCTATCAGTAGTGATGGACAGCATCTTTCCAGGGAACTTAGAAGTCTGTCCCAGTTTATACTCCTTTATATATAAAGTTTATTGTTGTTGTTGCCAGAGCTGGCAGCGGAGTCGGACAGTGAGGAGGCTGGGGAGGAACATGGGCCAGTCCTGGAGTCTGGGGAAGGCTCGGACGAGGACTCTGCATCGGAGGCAGAGATGGAGCCAGGGCCATCTGAGAGTTATGCGCGGACTCTGGAGTCTCCAGAGTCAGACTTCAGAGAGGCAGAGGAACAGGAGGAGCCTGTTCCTAGTGCGCGCATGTGCAGAGCTGCCAGAAGGCAAGAACAGCTAAAAGAAAAGGGATGACTCAGGAGTAAGGCCTGGAGATGATTGGCCCCTCCCATAAGGTTTAAAAGAGGAGCAAAGGCACGTGGTCACAACAATTGTCATTGTATGTATATACACGAAATTCACATAACACCCAGAGACCAAGCCCAACACACATAACAATCCCCAGACACACCCCCACCCACCCAAAATTCCCCACCTCTAAATCACCCAAGCATCCACACAGCAGACCAAGTAATGCTGTCCAGCAGCTCATTGATGGTGGCCCTTTAGTTCATTGTTGAGTGCAATTATAATTCTGGAGTAAAATCTATTCAGAAGATGTGTGGTCCGAGTTTTAATTGTTCTGTATCTTCTGCCAGAAGGCAATCTTTTAGATGAGGATCCCAGAAATTGATCCGGAAATCTGCTTTCAAAACATGTGTTTCTTCTCCATTGAGCTAATGTGAATGCAACAAATGCACTTGGGTGATTCACCTGGAATCTTGCTTGTTCAAGAGGGGAACTGGGACTGGGGTGAATTCATGTTTCTGGCTTAGCATTCATTCAAATTCAAATTCAGATTTTGGAAAGGGTGGACTATACAATGACCCATAACAGGACACAGTTTTTCTATCTTGAAATAGTAGAAATAGTGAGGGAAGATCATGTTTTGGAGGAAAGAATAAAGGATAAATTGTCCCCATCCACATTCTTCAGACATGAACCAGGTTATATTCCTTCCCTACATGACTTCTGCATATATATATATATATATATTTAAAAAGTGAGACTTATTCCTGCCTCTCAATAAGGTCATCTTATTTGGCAGGAACACCAAATGGCTGAGGAGAAGGATACAACAGCTTTTCTGAAGCCAACCTGACTTGGCTGGTGTGCCAAAGAATCCCATTCATGCCACTCTACGTTCCATGATGGAATGTCAGTTTCATAAATCATTGTTGCCTTACTTTTCTATTTTACTGACAGGGTAGAAATTGTGTGTCTCCACCTCACCATTTAGTTGCATGTAGCATTTAGTGTGAATGTTAAGACCCAGCAAGCAGAACTCCAAATCTTTTCTCTAATTGAAGTCCAGGAAGAGGCCTCAGGAGATATGAAGGGATTGTAATTGACTGAAACAAAGACCATTTTGTTGTAACTCTCCTATCAACCCAGGACACAGGCAAAATCCTAAACCCCACTACTCACTGGCTGCCTGCTTTTGATTGATGAAGTTGACAGCTCACAAAATATCCCAAACATTGTGGTTTAGCTGGCGTCTAAGGATTGCTCTCCAAAGAGCTGTTTCAGGTCACTCATTGCCTTTTCAAATATGCATGTTCACCTTCTTATGTGTGATTTAATAATCATTATGTGTCCTGTAACCCTAGTTTAAAATCTTCCATTCAATTTTAGGTTAAACAGGAAGTCTTAATCTGGATCAAGCCCTCACGGAGTTTAGTAATTAAGCAATCTTAGTATCGTGCATAATATAGCAATTAGCTCTTTGATTGGGTTTATCATTTGCTATGTGCAAAACTCCCCATTCCAGGAAATATCAGAAAAGATTGTGGTGTCAAGCTCGCGGTCTGTGGGCCGGATGCGTTACGTGCTGGCCACGCCCACCCCTGGTTTAGCAAAGGGGAGAAAAGTTACGATACATCATGTGATGACGTGTTGTCGCGAGTTTGATATCCCTGTTCTAGAACATTTCAAACGACTTTCCATTGTGGAAGATTTATTTCCAGAGAACCACTGGAGCACTTCTAGAATTCTGGATTGGTGTGCTATGGAATCAAAATGGACATTTTCTCTGTTTCCTGGATCATTCCCTAGAACAGTGACCGTTGCATGCCCCTCTTAACTGCGTTGTCTGAATTCAGTCACTGAACGGGTTTTCAGACAAAAGACTTAATCGGCATTCTGCAAAAATGCTGGGGATTGAATCCACGACTATAACTGAACTGGGTTTAGATTTCAAATGTGGTAGAGACTAAGTTTTATGTGGCTCAAAGCAACTGCACTACAGTATTTGATATGCATCTCTCCTTTGTAAGGTGACCAGACGTCCCACTTTTGGTGGGACAGTCCCGCTTTTGAGCAATTTGTCCCGCGTCCCGCGGCGTTTTAAAAAAGTCCCGATTTTTCATTCTGCCTCCTGAGTCCCGGCTGCCTCCTGAGTCCCCGCTGATGGCTAGAGGGAAAAAACCTGTTTAAACTCTTGCTGCGGGGCTTCAAAGGGCCGCCCTACATTGATTAGCTCGGCTTCCCCCTCTCAGCTGATTTGCGCAGGGCTCTGCTCTTGCTAAATTGCTCAGCAGTTTTTTTTTTCTCTTTGTGCAAACCAAGCTCAAAACGAAACTGAAAGTAAAACAGGCTGTTGGCTTTGCTGTTTGCTTGCAACGTTGGAAAATTAGGCAGCAGATTTATTTTCCTTTTCCTCACCAAAAAAGGTAGGTACAAACAATGGGAAATTATTTAGGGCAAAAGAGGAGAGTTCGAGATTTTAAAACAGAAAAGAAAAAAAAGCTCTTTTTAACTAGGGAATTGTAATAATTGAGATACTATTAATTGTATACTGTGTTGAAAGCAGAAATGGTTTGGAGGAATATATGGGGGAAATTATTTGGTTTATTATTATTGGTAAATATAATTAATTGATTTGTAAGAAATTGGATTGCATGGAAATAATTGGAATATTCATGTTCATATTGATTAATATACAAAAAAGATAGTTATATATCTAATTGATTTATATTAAAATGTTGAATTTGTATTAAGCAACTCATATTACATAATTAACCAATGTGAGGATGGATATAAAAATAGATGACAATGGGAAGGGGTATAATATAGAATAGAAGGGAAAAATTGAATTTGATTAAGATTAGAGATGAGGATGAAGGGTAATATTATTTTTTAAAAAAAATAGATGAGGAATAAATATGGCAAAAAGGAAATATAGAAATTGTAAATTAAATTGAAATGACTAAACACTGTTTAAATTTGTGAACCAGCCAAATACTCTGTTCAAAGAAAATACATTGTATGTTTGTATGTGTGTTTCTAATTATTGCTATTTATTCATATTTGTTCTCTTTTATTCTTTAAAGTTTAACAATTCATTCTTTATCTTAATATCTTTATATTTGTTTGGGGTTGGCTTTCTTCCCTTTCATCTTTTTTATTGTACAGCAATCTTTCTCCTCAAACCTACCACCTCTCTTTTCTTTCCTTCTTACTTTCTCTTCCCCCCAACCTCTTCTTCTCCTCCCTTATTTCCTCTTCCTTTCTCCTTCTCCTCCTCTCTTCCTCCCTCTCTTACCGTCACTCCTACTCTAATTTCCCTTCCCTTCCTTCATCCCTCTCTATTACTGTATCCTTTTATGCATATGGACTACTCAGAGGGCTGAAAAAGTTATTTTTGACTGGTCCTCACACTTTTGACCAGTCCTCGAACTTATGACTGTCCTCACATTTTACGTTTTTGCCCTATCTTGTCACCATGGTGAAGAGAAGCAGTTGTGAAATGAGTGACATGGTTGTTAAGAATGCTGCACGGACATAAATGTGAGGATGGTCATAAGTGTGAGGACCAGTCAAAAGTGCGAGGACCTGTCAGAAATGACTTTTTTCAGCCCTCTGGTTAGTCCTTTTGTGCATATGGACTACTCAGAGGGCTGAGAAAGTTATTTTTGACTGGTCCTCGCACTTTTGACCAGTCCTCGAACTTACGACTGTCCTCACATTTTACGTTTTTGCCCTATCTTGTCACCATGGTGAAGAGAAGCAGTTGTGAAATGAGTGACATGGTTGTTAAGAATGCTGCACGGGCATAAATGTGAGGATGGTCATAAGTGTGAGGACCAGTCAAAAGTGTGAGGACCTGTCAGAAATGACTTTTTTCAGCCCTCTGGTTAGTCCTTTTGTGCATATGGATTACTCGGAGGGCTGAAAAAGTTATTTTTGACTGGTCCTCGCACTTTTGACCAGTCCTCGAACTTACGACTGTCCTCACATTTTACGTTTTTGCCCTATCTTGTCACCATGGTGAAGAGAAGCAGTTGTGAAATGAGTGACATGGTTGTTAAGAATGCTGCACGGGCATAAATGTGAGGATGGTCATAAGTGTGAGGACCAGTCAAAAGTGTGAGGACCTGTCAGGAATGACTTTTCAGCCCTCTGAGTAGTCTCTATACACACAGCCATGGCCACCCGGTCACATGACCAGCTAGCCACGCCCACCCAGTCACATGGCCTCCAAGCCACGCCCACACAATAAGCCACGCCCACAATGGTGTCCTTCTTACCAATGTTAAAATCTGTTCACCTTACCCTATACACATAGCCATGGCCACCTGGTCACATGACCAGCTAGCCACGCCCACCCAGTCACATGACCAGCTAGCCACACCCACAAAATAAGCCATGCCCACAATGTCCCTCTTTACCAATGTTAAAATCTGGTCACCTTACTCCTTTGATATGTTATCTCTCCTTATCCTAGAGATAACATATATGATTCCAAATAACATGGAATCATTTTTGCCTTTGGAAATGTAAGGAAAAAAAGAAGGAAGAAAGGAAGGAAGGAAGGAAGGAAGGAAGGAAGGAAGGAAGGAAGGAAGGTTGAAGAGAATAGAATGAGCTGTAAATTTGTTTTTTATTTCTGTGGTTTAACAACCTCGGAGCTAATTAAAACTAAATAATAGTTTAGCTGAGATAGCATGAAAAACAAGGGGAGATTCCCTTATTCAAGCAGTAGGTTTTCTTACCAGATAAGGGCACCACAGTATTCCCCACCCCACCTTTCCTCATATACTTATGTCTGTTATTTGCAAACTACGTTACTTTTGGATACATTTTTCCCCATAAATCATATCTGTAAAGAATAACAGGAAGAACTGTGAAGAACTATAGTGAGGCAGATAAAATTTTGCTATTTCAGTTTGGACATTTAATGAAAATGCAAGTTTTTGGTGTGTGAATCTCCTTCTGTCTTTAACGCAAGATCTCCTTTGTAAAGTTTCTAAACCATCATGCAATTTGTAATACTTAATACAAATGGTCTTATATAACTTAGAGTCTAGGGAATATTTTAGTTAACATTTAACACTCAGTAAATAAGCATCACATGTATATATGTTTCTAACAGTACATTAGCCCCAAATGTGGAGGAAATGTTGGTTATTATCAGAGATATATGCCCATTCCATTAAATGATCTCTATGATGATAAACTACAAAAGCCACTTGTTTTTCTATATCTCTCAGAAAGAAACTGTTCAAGTCTTTCTCTAAGTACATTTGTGCAAAAAGGAAGAAGGACATTTTTAAGATCAGCAAGAGCTCAGTCAGCTAGGAAAGAAATATCTATGAGCTGGAAGTCAGCTGTAGAAGCAAAGCTTACACACAGTACATTTTCAGTGAAACTCTATCAGAACGTGGGTGTTGTTCCCACACTCAAATCCCTATTTTTATAAAAACCAACTTCCTGTTGCCTAATGCAGCTTGGCATAACGTTTCACTCTATGCTATTTACAGCAGAGAATACATTTCTTGGTTGCCGGGTGAGTGTTTGAGGGCAAGAAATCTTCCACACAGAGTGTAAGTTAAGGATGTAATAAAGCATAAATAGTATGGTGATATAAAAGGACTTTTCTTCCTCCAACTCCATTTGGATCTTCATTTCCCTTCCGTGTATATCTAGTGGTTTATATGAGATCTAGAATCTTGCAATCGGCCAATTTTGCCAACCTAAAATTCTGTGCAATTGGAGCAAACTTTTATCCCAACAAACCTTGGAAATAATTGCCTAGTTCTTGCCCCAAACAAGTGAAGAACATGCAACTGGATTGACCTTTCACTTTTATTCCTCTTCCTCTTCCTTTTACTTCTGTTCTGTGAGTCATTCAGGGTGAAAATGGCTATCCAAGAACCACATAAGTAGTCATTGTTAGCCATCCGGCCAACAATTCATCTTATTTTTTTCACCCATGTTTCATTCCTTGTCAAAGATATTGTAAATTCAGCCAGTCGTTTACTGTACAGTAGACAAGGCCAAGCATACCACAAATATTTGAATGGACTAAATAGTATAGATTTATCATAAGAATTGATAAAGTAACCATTCAACTGGAAAAGATTGTACAAGAAGGGCAGGACTGTTAGTATAATTACTTGGACTCCATGAATCAGGGGTGAAATCCAGCAGGTCCTGACAGGTTCTGGAGAACCGGTAGCAGAAATTTTGAGTAGTTCGGAGACCCCGCAAATACCACTTCTGGCTGGCCCCAGAGTGGGGTGGGAATGGAGATTTTGCAATATCCTTCCCCCAGGAGTGGGGAGGAAATGGGGATTTTGCAGTATCCTTCCCCTACCATGCCCACCAAGCTACACCCACCAAGCCACACCATGCCCACCAAGTCATACCCACAGAACCGGTAGTAATAAAATTTGGATTTCACCACTGCCATGAATGGATTGTAAACCCCAAAATCAGATTTCTGGTCAATGGTTCATCAAGGACCTAGGAAAGAAGCAAGAGAAAGGTTAGAAAGTTGTGTAGCAGATTTTTATCAGTGTAAACTTTGCCTCCTGTGAAGCTTTTCCTTTTTGTAAACAATTTGTAGGAGCAGGAGTCACATTCCAGTTGCTCAGGAGGATTTAGTGACTGGAAGAATGGAACAGGTTGCTTTGGTGCTGCCCATCAGTTTGAGCTTCTGCAGATGCACTGACTCTGGACTGACCCATTGTGCTCCTTATTTTAGCCACCACACACTATTCTTCTGCACTGCCAATAAGCACTTAATGGGGAAATCCATAGAGGCCCACAAGGAAAGGAGTTCATAGCAACTTACTAAGTATGTGTTGGGACATTGTGATGCCACCCTTTGCTCCTCATATATTTGTATTGATATGATGCAACTAGAAAAGGGAGTGGTATTTGTGTCTTGATATCATGGCGCACATGTTATCCCTTTGGTGTTTGGTGTCATTGTGGTACAGAACAGATGCCTATGCAAAGATCTGGAGACACAAACTAAGGGAGTGGGCAACTGACTAAAGACAAAACAGATGAAAAGGACATACACAGCAACAAGGGCCTACAACAAGGGCCACCAGAAAACTGTGGAGAGTTTCAGGATGTTCATTTACAAAAGAAACTTTTTATTCAGTTAGTTCTTCATTAAACCCACATTTGACTGGGATAATGGAGAAGGTACCATATTTGTTTGGCCACCCCAAGATTCTGCAGCATCTTCCTGCTTCTTTGTTGGCTGTCACCACCATATCTGGGAGAGCTATATTGTCCTTTGATCTTCAGAAGCTGGATTTTATTGTCTCCTTACCACAGCTCCATGTGATCCTTCTGTGTGACTCTTTGGCATGTTTGGTATTACTGTTCTCTGACATTTAATTATGCACTATGTGGCTGCTCTGAAGTTGTTTTATTGGTCTTTTCAATTTTTTCATATGGTATCTGACTCTTTTATTATTCCTTAAAGCTGTCTTGAATTATTTGAGAACAGGTGGAGCTGGCCCATTATTGTATAACAAACAGTTTTGGGGTTCTGTAAAAGAAGGTCTCTCTCTCTCTCTCTCTCTCTCTCTCTCTCTCTCTCTCTCTCTCTCTCTCCCTCCCTCCCTCCCTCCCTCCCTCCTCTCTCCCTCCCTCACTCTCCATCTCCCTCCATCTCTCCCTCTCTCTCCCTCCCTCCTCCTCTCTCCCTCCCCCTCTTTTCCTCTCTCCCCTCTCTCCCTCCTGCTCTCCCTCTCCTTCTCTCTCCCTCCCTCACCTCTCCCTCCCTCTCCCTCCCTCTTTCTCTCTCTCCCTCTCCCCCCTCTCTTCCTCTCCCCCTTTTTCTCCTCTCTCTCCCCCCTCCCCCCTCTCCCCCTCCCTCTCCCTCCCTCTCTCCTTCTCCCTCCTTCTCCCCCTTTCTCCCCTCTGTTCCTCTCTCTTCCTCTCCCTCCCTCTTCCTCTCTCCCTCTCTCCCTGATCCAGCTCTATATCTGGAAAGGCAAAAACTTAACATATTTGGGGAGGGGGGTATATAAGAAGAAGGAACTGTAAAATATAGTATTTGTCTTCCACAGTATATGATAATTCAGTTACTTCATAATACTTTCAGTATCTTTCAAAGACATTAATTTTGACATCATGTCTGCAAATACGTATCAAGACTTGGAAATGCAGCTATTTTCTGCAGTTAGCACTGCTTGGTATTTAGCTGGCATTTCTAAATGAACTAATTTGTATCTTCAGGGAGAATGAATAGAAAGTATCCTTTGGTTTTTATATTTCTTAAATATTGCAACAGACATCTTGGCTCACAGAACATGTAAGACAACACATCTAATGTACTTACTCAGATTAAACTACAAACGAATGTAAATGTTGTGGACAACATGCATGCACAATGCACTACTTTTAAAAAAATGCAGACAGAAATGTGCCCAGTAAGCTGAGTTATTTTTACAACAGATTCGAAAATCAAGAATCCCATCACTTAAAGCTGATCATTTTGTCAAGAAGCTCTCAGTACCTGCTGATAATTTGCCTTTTCAGAAAAGAGTCATTTATATTTAGCTGTTGTAAGTAAGTACTTCCAAATTAAACGTAGGCTGGCTCTGTGTGCCGATCATGTATTCAAAGGCAGAAGTAATAGAGATAACATGACAAAACATTTTTCACAGGGGGAAAAAAAAAATCTATTGATGTACCGCTGTAGGTTTTATGAACAAACGAAGCTGCTGTACGTGTATGAAACTTGGGAAAACGGAATAATAAATACAACTGCCGGTTTAAAGTCATGTCTAAAATATGCTTAAGAAAATAAACTTCGTGTTGATCTAATCCATAGGCTGGGTATGGATTGTCTATCCAAACGCTCAGATCCAGAAGCCTGGATGAAGCCTTCGCATTATTTACTCTATCTAGTTTCATCTGTCAAGAAATGTCTTCTACAATCTCAATGTAGGTTCAAGCACCCAGCATGGCATCCAGTTCATGCCTCTCCAAGTAGCTGCACTTTATTGACCAGGAATTCCAGACATTTTAGGAGTTACCCTCCTCCCTCCCCCACAAAGCCACTCATTCAGCTGCATGTTTGGAAATGATTGGAGTACTTAAATGCTGAGCTCACTTTGGCATCTGGGGATCCAGGCTATGGAGACTCTGCTGGGATAGAACTCGAAAGGCAGCTGAGAGGTTCGCTAAGCATATTATCTCATGCCTGGGTTTGTTTTGCTTAGTTAGCTTCCTCCCTCTCCCTCCCCACACACATCCCTCCTTTTTACCCCTCTGGAAGGTATTTTCCTTGGAAGGTTCCTTGCAAATTCACCGCTGGCCTCAGCATGCGCGA
The DNA here is from genome assembly GCF_029215685.1 of Pituophis catenifer annectens. Classification (NCBI taxonomy): domain Eukaryota; kingdom Metazoa; phylum Chordata; class Lepidosauria; order Squamata; family Colubridae; genus Pituophis; species Pituophis catenifer. Next base: position 132,390,671 of record NW_027256881.1, read on the forward strand.
AGCAAGCCAGCCTAGACAAATACAGCCAATTGGACATGCTCTATAAATCATCACCCACATCCTTCAAGGGGGGAAGAAAAAGACGCAGTGGGGTCAGAAGCAGGAGAGAACAACTGGTCAGTCTTCCACAGCAGGAAATGGAGTCTGTTCACTGCGTTACTGATTGAAAATATGCACCGTGTTGAAGGAGAAGAGAACCTCATGAGCCACGTTCATAATGTGATCAACCACTAATTTTTTTTCTAAAGTTCTCCCAGCCTCCTCATGTTTGACTAGTTTTCTGCTCCACACAGGTAGAGTTCAAAAAAGGAATATTTGCCAGGAAAAGAAAGATTCCCAGCCAGATATTGAAAAACAGGCTTTGCTCTCATTTTAAAGACTGGGGTGAAAGTCTCTTTCAACTATGCATTATTTTGATGGATGGGAAGGAAACAATGCAAACTGGAAGATGGTTCCAATAATAATAATAATAATAATAATAATAATAATAATAATAATAATAATAATAATAATAATAATAATAATAATACTGTCATTATGTAAAATGTACAACTTACCTATATCCAAAAAGTAATGGGAACATAAAGTGGAAAAAGTTATAGAAAATGAGAAGGTGAAGATCTTGTGGGACTTTCGAATACAGATGTCGTTTGGAACACAACACACCAGATATCACACAACCAAAAAGTACAATTTATTGACATCGCGGTACCAGGAGATGCCAGAGTCAAAGAAAAAGAGCTGGGAAAAATAACAAAATATTGCGACCTGGTCATCAAAACTACGTGATTGTTCTGCCCCAGCTACGGACCCCAAAGAATGCAGCACACACAAAGTCTGTAAAAACCTTAGTTTACTAAATTAAATCAGCCTTTTTCAAATAAAGGCAATTAATAAACTTTCTTAACAGCCTAAAAGAATCCAAAGAATAAATAATCGTAATCTTACTATGGTTGGCAGAAAGCCCAGAAGCAATTTGCAGGAAACAGATAAGAGAACTAAGATCAGGATGCGAAGAAGAGTAAATGAAATTGTTCCCTGCAAATTGCCTCAGTCATTGTCCTTCCTTAAATAGGCTAAGGGAGTGGCCAATTAGCCCCAAGCCTTACTCTCGAGGAGACCTCCTCCTGAGGAGCCACTCCTGCCTTTTGGCAGCTCTGTGTGCCTGTGCATCGAGAAGAGGCTCCTCCTCTTCTTCCTCTTCACTTATGGCAGCTTCTGGAGGTTCTGAAGGCCCTGGTTGAATCCCCGCCTCTGGCATCACATCTTTTCCAGCCTCCTCATTGTCTGACTCGAGTGCCAGCTGCACAGGATGCTGGCGCAGCACCACACCAGCCTCCTCGCTGTCAGAATCAGCTACTAGCTGCACAGGCCGCTGATGGGCCACAACAGTGATTATGGATGAAACATGTAACAGTGATATCCATTGTCATCGGGGCACTTGGTACCGTGTCCAAAAATTTTATAAGATACATCAACAAATTGCAGCTTCCTGCAATAACACCAGCGGAACTGCAAAAAACTGTGCTACTTGGAATATCGTACATCTTAAGAAGGTACTTGGTTGATACCTAGGATGCTGGCAGCAACCCGTATCAACCATTAGCACCAGTCAATGGTATTTGTGATGCATTTTTGAATGTTTAGTTGACTGAGTTTCATGTTTGATGAATAAAGTAAATCATCATCATCATCATCATCTATGCAATTATGGTTGAAGCATGTAACAGTGATACCCATTGTCATTGGGGCAAGTTACTTTTCTTTTCCTTTACTGTATTCTTATTTTTCTTTCTTTCCTTTTTTCCTTCTATTCTTTACATCTTTCCTATTTTTTCTCCTTCCCCTTTTACGCTTTCTTGCTGTCTTTTCTTTCTTTTAGCTTGCACACATTTTGCTATTGTAATTATAACCTTTAACAAAATTATTTGAAAATCAAAAGGGAATACAAATGTCGAGGAACTATTTGTGATGAATTGTAGCAAGGAGACTAAAAAAAAAAAAAAATCAACCTTCTGACCCAACTTCTAGGCTCTTGCTCTTAACTAGGATACATACACACAGCTGGAAAAGACATAACAGTAACTTCCTCAGTAACTTTCTACAATGTCTGACCCTAAGGAAGGACGACAGCTCCGGGCAAGAGATCAAGGGGTGGGAATCAACACAACATCTTCTGTTAATATGTAGGAAAACTAAACTGGGACAGGGGAGCATATACAGGTGGTCCTTGACTTACAATAATTCGCTTAGTGACTGTTTGAAGTCATAACGACACTAAAAAAGTGACTTATGACCCTTTTTCTCACTTATGACCATTGTAGCATCCCCATGGTCATGTGAATAAAATTCGGATACTTGGCAACTGACCCATATTTATGACGGTTGCAGTGTCCAAGGGTCTAGGGATCTCCTTTTGCGAACTTCTGACAGGCAAAATCAATGGGGAAGCCAGATTCACTTAGCAACCGTGTGACTAATTTAACAAGCTGCAGTGACTCACTTAACAAATGTGGCAAGAAAAGTCGTAAAAGGGGGCAAATTTCTCACTTAACAACCTAAATGTTGGGCTCAATTGTGGTCATAAGTCGAGGACTACCTGTACCTATTCCCTTCAGAAGGCAAGTTCCTTGGCTCATGCTATGTTAATCTGTCCATTTGTAAAAAGAGGCAATCTGACTTTCAATTTCTTTTTGTACTGGAATTGTGTGTGCATTGTACCCATGGTGAAACTATGCACTTATTAACCCAAGTTATTTTCTTTGGACTATCTTAATATCCCACATACACCCAGTTATTGCATCTACAGACTGGTTCAAAATGTGCACTGCCTCCTCTGATTTAGATCTTATAGAGAAATAGGGGGGAATGTCCTATCCATTTGGTAATTTGGGTAGTTGAGTTACGATCACCATTGAGCCCAATATTTATGTTGCTAAGTGAGACATTTGTTAAGTGAGTTTACAATTTTTCTTGCCACAGTTGTTAAGTGTGAATCACTGCAGTTGTAAAGTTAGTAACATGGTGGTTAAATGAATCTGGCTTCCCCAATTGATTTCCTTTGTCAGAAGGTCCCAAAAGGGGATCACATGACCCTGGCACACTGCAACAGTCATAAATATGAGCCAGTTGCCAAGCGTGCGAATTCTGATCACCTGAGCATGGAGATGCTGCAACAGTCGTCAGTGTGAAAAATGGTCATAAATCACTTTTTCAGAGTCGTTGTAACGGTCACTAAATGAGCCGTTGTAAATCGAGGACTACAATGTACCCAATTCTAAAACTTCTGGTAATCAATTTCCTCCGTACATTTAAGAATCCGCCAGATTTCAAAAGTCTTTGGAACAGATGATTTAAAGGAATCCCCTGCCCCTGTAGGACTGCTTGATGCCATGATATCGAGCTTCATAAGTTGTGGTCTGACCATGGTAGAAATTATAATCCTAGCTCCCCAGAGGAAAAAAAATAAACAGACTATCCATTGGTCCTTATGCATAGGCTTGATAGTAGTTTAGGGGAGAGACCCATAGAGACCTTGAAATCTTGTGCTGGCACTGCAAGAGACATGAATGCAAAAGTCCTTTGGGGCCACATCTGAGATAACGTTTGCCATTGTGGTCAGATATGGCCCAGAGGACTTTTCCATAGATCCAACTTCAAGTAGATTTAATCTCTAACCCACTCACCCCCCAGGTAAAGAGCCGTTTTGGTGAGCAAGTTGGTATTTCTTTTTGACCACTCCCTTCCTGCTTCTACTCATTAGCCTGGGTTGAGGCTACACTGGGAAATCGGAGGGGTGAAGCTGAGTCAGCTAATCCAATGCATATGCATAACTGAATCCACTAATGGGACTCATATGGGCAGCTAACAGCTTTTAGCCACGCTCGCTCTTTTATTTTAAATGTTCCCCATTTATGATTCTTAAGCTGGTTTGTTGTTGCTTTTGTAACTTCCCAAATTGCTCTGATGTGTGAATCCAATCCACATAGATGAAAGGATGCCTCCCCCTTACGTCCCTCTGTTGATATTCATTTTTTTAAAACTTTCTGCTTACTGTACATTAATCAGTTACTGATGCACAAAGGAACATCTGCTTTGATGCTTGTTAAGTTCTCCCAATTTCCTTGGAAAATATGAAGCTATCCTGCCTGTAATTCCTTAGCTTGGTTTTTAAATTTGATATTATATTGCCCATGTTTCCACTCTCCAATACGGAAGCTGATTTTTGTAAAGCTATTATACATTAGGGATGGAGTGGAGGAGGTGCTTTGATTTGAAGAAGTTGGGTGCAACAGGCTTTCTTGCAACAGCATCTATAAAATCCTGCTCTGCTCCAGGGCAAGTCAGCACTACTATTCCTATACTACAGGGAACATCTGTATCTTCTGCATGAGTGCTCCGCAGAAGGGGCAGAAGCTTTTCCTGGCTTTTGCTAGAGCCTAAGGAGGCTAAGGTCTTCCTGTTGAGGTGCTTCAAAGCTACTTGGCACAAGCCCATTGCATATTTTCAGTAAAAGATCAGTAAATTTACATGCGGATTATTTAACCGCTCTTGGGTGTTTTTCCCAGTGATTTGTTTGTTTTCAATTTGCTGGTAAGAACTAGGCATTTTTTCCTGTGGCAGCATTATTTTCTTGAGTACTTTTGATTCCCTTTCTGAAAATATCCCTTTAGACACAAGGAGTTGCCTTACATCTTCTGCAGTGAAAACAGATACAAATAATATTCTCTGCAATTTCCTTTATCTTCCTTTAACTTGCTCATTATTAGTCTAATCATTTCTCTACTTATCTTCTGGTTTCTAATCTTTCTTATTTTTTTAAATTATCATTGGTTTTGCTGAGAAATAATATGTCACCCTGCTCAAAACAGTGTGGGCAGTTGGGTTGCATTCTTTATTGTCTCCTAAAATTTATTTTTTTATGTTTGTGTTCCTTTTTTCTCCTTGTTTGGGCAAACCTTCCATTTTCTAAAAGGATCTTTGGCTCTTTGCTAACATCTTCTTTGATACTGACAGTTAACTATGTGAGCGATTCTTAGGACTTGGTAATTTCCTTCTTGGACAAGTATACCTTGTAGACAAGCATCTATTATGGAGCTTTTGAATTATGGCCAAACTTTTCTTTAACTATCAGAAAGTCCTATTTTTCCTTTTCCTTTTTTAAAAACCAATCCACTCAAGAAATATCTTTTTGTGAAATCAAGTATGATTATATTGGACTTCCAACAGCAACTTTCCACTTAAAAATAAATTATAAAGAACTCGGGGTTGATTTGTTTGATGATCCATTGGTTTGGTTTGTTGACTGTCCATGATATTCTCAGGAGTCTTGTCCAACACAAAAGCTCAAAAGTGTCAATCATCCTTCTATCCTGCTTGCATAGAGTGCCACAGGGATTGCCTGCACAATTCTGACTGGCTTGTAAGTCTAGATCTGCATATCTGTCCAAAGGCTTTCACTACTACTCTACAGAGCAGGGGTGGGTTCTAAATTTTTTTACTACCAGTTCTGTGGGCGTGGCTTATTTTGTGGGCGTGGCTTGTGGTCATGTGACAATTCTTTAGGATTTAGCAGAGGTACTGATCTACCAGGCTTTTAACTGCTTGCAGAGCTGTACCAGTCTACTCATTTCTCTTTGCAGGCACTGGTCTACCCATTTATTTTTGCAGGCACCAGTCTACTCATTTGTTTTTGGAGGCACCAGTCTACCACCACACTGCCTTTTACCACTGATCAGCTGTAGGGCGGCCCTTTGAAGCCCTGCGGCAAGAGTTTAAACAGTTTTTTTCCTTATAGCCCATCAGCTGGGATTTAGGAGGCAGCAATAGATTGGGGGTGGAGCCAAATAAAAGGTAAGAATAATGTGGGGGGGGCAGGGAGGGCACAACTGGTTCGGTGACCTCATATCGTCACCGCTACCGGCTCGGCAGAATCAGGAGGAACCCACCACTGCTACAGAGTATTAATTTGTGACATATTTCTTGACTCCTAGTTCCTTGATAGTTGATCCTAAAAGTCAAAGGCTATCCACCTCTTTAATTTCTTCCTTACTAGGACTGGTTGCTCTGTCTGTTGTCATTAATATAATCTTCTTTATATATAAAAAGGGGCTGATTGGTTTATAAATATGATAGCTAGATGGCTAGCTAGCTAGATACATAGATAGATAGATGATATAGATAGATAGATGATAGTAGAGAGATAGATAGATAGATAGATAGATAGATAGATAGATAGATAGATAGATATAGAGAAATAGACAGACAGATAGATAGGTAATCTTAGTCCTATTTTTTCACTTAACTTTCATTATTAGAGCTTGCATTTTCAATTATTGAAGTAGTGTCAACAATATAGTTCAAGTTATAGATTTTTCTTCCTCCAGTTTTAAAACCATACTTATTTTCTTTCATCTCCAGCTTCCATCCATGTATATTCTGCATGTACAGAATGTAGAGAGAGTATGCAACCATGTCTCACTCTGTCAATCTAGAGATTTGTCATATTCTATCCATACTGTGGCTTCCTGAATAGTATATAGGTTTTGCATGAGGACAACATTCTGAGCAAATGCCTAAGTTTGACACGATCAACACAATCAAAGGTTTTTCTCAAAAGCACATATTGAGTTCTTTTCATATTATTTGGCTTTCTCAATTATCCAGCCTTCATCAGCAATAATGTCCCTTGTTCCTTGACTTTTTCTAAAACCACTTGAACTTCTAACACGTCTCACGCCACGTAAGGCTCTAATCTGCATTGGATGATCGAAAGTATTATTTTGTTAACGTATGAAATTAGGTTTATTGTATGATCATTGACATAGTCTGTTAGATCTCCCATCTTTGATATTGGAATGTAGATTGATTTCTTCCAATCTGTTGGCCATTGTGTCATTCTCCAGATTTGATGGCATCGTTTAGTTAGAAGTTTTACTGATTCTTCTTCTCTTGCTTGAAATATTTCTGTAAATATTCCATCAATTCCTTAGTAATTCCTTAGTAATGAGCAGATATTTAATTTTATCTTTTTGTGCTAGAAGTTCTGGTAAGTAGAGAATATCTTTTCAGATGTCTTTGAGGTTGATATGTCTCCTGTGCAGAATGTCAGTATACTTCTTCCATTTGTTTTTTTCATCTTCTTTAAATCAGTCCTTGCATCCTTACGAAACAATTGGAGACTGGAACCTCCTTTTGAATTCAGAGGTCTTTTAGAAGACTATCCTTATTTGTGAGTATCTACAATAGTTCTATCTTCAATGTCTTTTCAGATGTTGTAATACTGATTATTCTTTTTTGTGTGTGTTAAATTCCTTCCTAAGATTTTTGTTTCTTTATTTTGGCTTTTCTCTCTTGTCAATTTCCACATTTTGTTCTGACATGCAGTTTGCCTTTTTCTGTCTCTTGGTCTTTCGCAGTCTCTTTTTATGCTCACCCTTAACATTTTCTTCAAATTCACACCACAGTTCCTCCGGTATCCTGTCAATTAATTCTGTACTTCAAAGTGATTCCTGATTCTTTGAAAATGATGCATATATGCTCAACAACTTATTTTAGAAACTAGTTGCATTTCTTCTTCTATTTTAGTTTAACTTGGAACCTGTACATAAACAAAATGTGATCTGTTCTACCATAACTCCTGGCTATGTGTTATACTGTAGCTGAACTCTTCAACCTCCTTCTACCAATAATATAGTCAAGTTGATTTTTGTGTACACCATTTGGTGATGTTCAGCTATATAGCCATCTTTTAGGTTGTCTGAAGACTGTATTTATTTATTGTTTATTTATTGGTTCGATTTATATGCCGCCCTTTTCCGGAGTCTCAGGGCGGCTTACAATGCGTTAAGCAATAGCCTTCAAACTTTTGTATATTTATACAAAGTCAGTTTATTGCCCCCACAAACCGGGTCCTCATTTTACCTACCTCGAAAAGATGGAAGGCTGAGTCAATCTTGAGCCTGGTGAGATTTGAACTTGCAGTAATTGCAGGCAGCTGGTGTTACTTAACAGTGCTTTAGTCTGCTGCGCCACCAAGGCTCTTATTGGCAGTGTCCTAGGAAATTTTAATTTGACTAGAACATGGAGCTGGGCTGCTGGCCAGGACTTGTTTTAAGGAGTATCTCATCACCATATTACAGGATCATCCCACTGTTGCTTTCACAGATTACTTTCCAATAATTGAAATCCATGGTAAGGAATCTTCTCCTCTCTGCCTCGATACATTGCTTCATATAGAAGTCCCCAATGAAGGCTGAAGACTGCTATTTTAAAGCAGCATGTTTTGAGAAAAAAATGCATTGACAAATATTCTTCAAATATAAAGTAGTAGCTGACTGTGTTCTCAGGATTAAACTGGTTCCTTAGAAAATGCAGCCAAAAATGACATGGGCCATTGATAGACTTAGCCATCACTGTCTAAAAGCTATAATGAAAAAGGCTACTGTTCTATCTAAAATTCTGCTCTACAGTTGATACATTGCTATGCCAGCATTGCTGGTTCAATTGATTCTCAAAAATATGACTGCTTTCTGAGTGCAGGATATTTTTAGCATAATTTATTCACATTTCTGAATTCTGAATTTCTGAATGCCTATACTATTACCTTAGACTAATTTGGAAAAAAAGAATATTCCTTGTCTTGCGATAGTGTAATTTATTCTGAGTTTTCATTTATCCTCTGAATTCTTGTGATACTTTTTAATATATGTCTTAAATACTTTTCTGTGAACTTGAGTTTAACTTCTGGGATTTTCTGAACACATTGACATCATTTTATCCTTCTGTGATTTTTTTAAAAAACCCTAACAGCTTTGAGTTTCTTTGCAGAATCTCCAATCCAAGTATTAAGATTTCTTAGCTTCTAAGCCAGATGCTTCCTTAAAGAGTATTCCTCTTTTAATTAATGCTTTAATCACAACTTTCAACAACAAAAGGAAGACCAATAAAAGGTGAGAAAGTAAGTATGTAGTAGGTCTTAGATAAAGTCACCAGGTTAGATGATTATAGTTACTTATAAAATGATGTCGTCATGATTGATATGCTTCAGTTAGCTCAATATCCAAATGTGTGGTTACAATCCATAAAAATAAATTAGAACAAACAAATAAATCCAAGATGAATGAATGAATGATAATAAATACCAGCACTGATCAAGAGGCTCTTATGGGACAAGGGGCACGAGGAGATTGTGGACATTAAATATTGAATGTGAGAATAACAGGCTAGGTCTTCCCTTGTCTCAAAAGTGGGAGGCTCATCCAGAAATAGGGGAAGGAGAGAAGCAACTAGAGAACTGTAATTCAGGTTAATAATTGGCCTGAGAGATAAATAATTAACACTTCCAAAACCAACCATGACTGGAAAGGTGACCTATACAGAGATTTGAGAATCAATATTATATGCAGGAGTCTTCTTATTTCTAAAAAAAAAACCCTCCTAATGGACAAAACCAACAGTAGGCAGAACATCTGGTGCTTCTGTCCCACATTAAAGCCAGATCGCTCCTGCCAAGAATTGCTCCATCTGAATAATGAATGTGGTGGAATCTTTTTTTTTCTTCTTCCCTTAATTAATAGCCTTGAGAATGCTAAACCTGTCATTATGCAGGGCATGTTCAATTAGGGGGCAGGAAACATGTAACAAAATGTAAATAATCTTATATGTGCAAGACATTAAGCACCACTCTAAACCAGCGTTTTTTTAACTGGGCTTTGTATCTCAATCAGGATGCAATAGCAATAGCTGGGACATGGTTTGTATTATGGGAAGCCCCTAATGACCTTCCATTGGGAAGACCACCACTGCAGGCCCCATTTAAAATAAATGAGAACAGTGCAGTAGATATATTATAATTGCCAATGGGGCTTGTAAAAGCCGATTTACAGGTAGTTCATGCCTCTTCTTCTCATAAGCCTTAATGACAGAAAGAATTCTCATAACAATCTCCTGAGATACATAATTAATTTCACTTCTTTCATTGATGGCAATGCAGCAAATGACTTGCTCTTACCTCGACGCTTGGTTGAATCTGGAATGTAAGACGAATTGAGTTAGAATCCGCTCTCCAAAAGTTTAAAGATGCTATTGATCCATAGAAATATATGGAAGAAGTCCCGATCGAACACTGGAAATGAAAAGGCAGTTTTGCCTTGAATCTTACCTGTCTTCATTAAGAAAAATTGCTTAAGCAAATAAACGGGAAGAGATTAAAATCTGTTTAACTTTATGAGGACAGTGGAATTTCCCAGCATTTAACTGGGTTGGATCAATGCTACTTTTGATCAAATCATCTGAAATCCCAGCAGAAACAGCAGGGCAGCTTTAGGAGAAGAAATCAATAGCGCAGCCATGTAAGTCTCACAGCGTTCAATGGTAATAAGGATCAGGGTTGAGCACCTACAATTTTCTTGCTTGCCTGCCTGCCTGCCTCCTTGCTAGAGTGACTCAGGCAAACCTTGCTTACAGCTCTACGGTCTCAAAAGATAAAACCTGAAAGAAAACTAAGAGGTAGAGGGAAAAGGGGGAAAAAAATACAGGAAAACAATTATTACATATAGTTGATGGCTTTTACCATAAGCAACTGTCATGGAAGTGAGTTGCTCAGGGTTCCCCAAATATCACCGTCACTGCCAGAACAGAACAGATGGTTGCGTACTTCTCACAAAACAGTCAGTCCTGATAGATTCTAGAGAGAACCCCCAGCACAGCCAGATACAGCAAAAATGGCAGCTCCTTGCTGTCTGCTTCTCCCTCCTTTCGGAAGTGAATGTGCACCGATTTTAACCGTAGCCTTGAGATCATTAATGGCACAGAATTCAGAGAGTGCATCACATAATTCAAGAAAAAGTAAAATAGGATCTGGAAATGTTGCAGGCATTTTCAACTTCCTTTGAAAACTTGGACTTTTTCAGTTAGGGACTCTTAAGTCCAAACGGATTGCCTTCGACATGATATCTGCGGTGGTTCTGATCCAGAACTTCTTCTGCGATCATGTTTCCATTGCAGGTCTCCGGTACAAGCTGCAATGAGGTTATCATTATCATTACACAGTTTTGCATCATGCAGATTGTATAATCTGCATAATTATGTAATTTGCAGATTGCATCGTTTATATACTACAAAAGACGTATTTGGCCTCATGCAAATTACAACATTTGAATCACTTGCCAAATGATGTCACGATACACATGATGTCACATGTCCTTCCTTTCTCCCCACCCCTCTTGGATGCTTGCAGTTCCCATGAACTGGATATTGAGTACCATCCTCCTTGTATGTGTAACCATGCTAATGCTGTTGCTGATGCTTCGGCACTGGAACTTCACACCTCCTTCCCCCATCAGAATAAGATCTGAAGAAGGTTTGGGGTGAGGAGATGCCTTGTTATAAGAGAAGGAAGAATTCCTTTTTGTGCAAGATTCACTCTTTGCCATTCAATAACATTCCTGGACCCAGTCCTTGATCATGGCCCCATAAAAGGAGAACAATTTGGTCTCTCAAGAAGAATGTATAATGAAAGTTCCAAAATGGAAGGAGGTTGTATTAACTTGAGTAGTGAGATTTTGGATGTTAGGGCAGTCAGCAGCTCTAGCTCTAATATCCAAAGTCCTGTAAGCCATTAGTCAGGCCTGTAGGGTAGTGGTGGGGGAACCTCTCATTTCAGGTTGTGTGTGGACCTCCCGAGGGGTGCTTTGCTGTCTTGGAATGTAGACAGGGTGGGTTCTACTTACCTTTACTACTGATCTGCGATGCGCACATCAACTTTGATGACGTCCAGGTCAGTGGGCGGAGCCTCCCACCGGTTTTATTGCCAGTTCTTGTGAACCAATCCGAACCGGGGGCAACCCACCACTGAATGTAGATCAAAGCACTGCTTGGAATGAAGCTGCAATGGGGTGGGTGCCCAGCTTCTCTTCATGGCTTGCTTCATTGCTTCAGTTGGACACTTGCATAACTCAAGGCAGTGAACGTAGCTAATACTCCTTCCTGCCCCTATTCTTTCCATAACAACAATCCTGTGAGGTGGGTTGGGCTGAGAGAGAGGGACAGGCCCAAAGCCGCCCAGCTGCCTTTCATGCCTAAGGTGGGACTGCAATTCACAATCTCCTGGTTTCTAGTCGGATGCCTTAACCACTGGACAAAACTGTCTCTCTACGTTCCACATTCTATGCTGTTCCTGCAATATTACTACCTCCCACCCCTTCAAATCCTTGTTAACCCCATTTCACCCACCCAGTCTGTCAGATATGGACCCAGTTTCATACCTAAAGCCTCCTTTTCCTTCCTTGCTTGTTTCATTCCAGAAACAAATTGCAGATCATATTTCTAATGGTGAAATTAGGTCTTACCATAGCTAAATGATAAGGTCAGACAGCTGCTTTTTCATCCCTGGGGCAGCATAAGGACGAATTCCCTGGAAGTTCAAGGGAGTTATTTGGATGGCCTTCCATAATGTCCAAGCTGATTCTAGTATATTATCTGGCCTCTCTTGGCTTCCTGCAGGGAGAATCTAACAATGATTGTTTTTTTTTTTCCTGCACCAACAGGGGTTTGTCTTGGTACTTGCGCCGACACTAACCAATTTTCTGGCCAATTGCAATGTAGATATTGTCACTGATGATCAGCTTCCTTACAAATATGAGTATCTACCCTTCTGCAGACAACATCAGTGGCTAAAACACTGAGCTTGTCGATCAGAGAGGTTGGCAGTTCAGTGGTTTGAATCCCTAGTACAGGTCTCCTGCGTGAGCAGGGGGTTGGACTAGATGACCTCCAAGGTCCCTTCCAACTCTGTTACCGTTACTGTTAACATGAACAGAGACTTTTCTCAACTGATTCTGTATTTGTGGTATCTTTGGGGAGCAGACATTTTCTTTCCTCCATGGAAGCTATTACGACAGTGAATCCCTAAACCTAACTTTTAAAATTACAATTTACATTTTTCCCTTATCCCATTAACCAGGCTTTTGCAGCAGCTCATTTTGTTTTTGAAAATGTGCCCATTTCCTAAAGGATCTGTAGAGTTTCTGATGTGACGATTCACCTTCCTGCACTCGTTTCTCTATCTCTGCCTCGCACTCTTCTCCTGTTTTGCTCTGCTCCTATCTCTCCCAAGCCCTTCAGAGCAGCTTGCAAACATCAATGAAACATAGCCAGTTATTCGCCCTTCAAAGCTGTTTTTATATGCCTCAAGGTATTTTGGAAAGAATTGTTTTACTTTTATTAGGCTGCCAAAGGCATCCGTTATAATATCCCCACTTTCCCTGTTACAGAAAGTAAATTCTCACTATAAGCCTCACTAGCACCCTTTATTGATGATGGGTTACTTTGCTCTGTCCTACAGTCGTCTTTTGGCTCATCTTTTGAGGGGACTTTCCCAATCCCCATCACCTTCTTATTCAGAAACATGATTTCTCCTTAATTGGTTCCAATTCAAGTTTAACTGTCCCAGTTTTCTAATACTGAGGACCAGAAAGTATCTTTAGTGCCATTTGTTTTTTCCAACTGGGAAATCAATGCTCACTTACGTCGTTATTGGATACTTCCTGAACCCCCACCCGCACATTCACACATTCAAGTGAACCCATTAACTTAAAATCTATCCTGGCTATCTACTCTAGGTTTGTGTTTTGGAAAAATTGAGGCAGAAACACGCAACGCACACAAAATCTCATTCTATATAATGGCTTCCAAAGTTTCTAAACATTTTCCTGTCTTCCCACAAGTTTTTATCAGACCATCAAAGCATCGTAGTTTTTTTTTTTTTCACATCTGCAGTTACTTTTCCACCAAAGGGCCATTGCCTCATCCAGTACTCATGGGAACCATTCTTTGTTGCGAGAACCATTACTTGTTATGTCATCTTCAAAGTCTTCATTACACAAGCTGCACGAGTTAAAATTTGTCTTCATGGTCTGATTTGAGTGGTTCTCCTATACTCTATCTTTCATATATGTGTGTGTGTGTGTGTGTGTGTGTGTGTGTTTCTCTTTAGCCAGGTTCTTCCTACGTAAACCAATATGTATCAATTAAACAAATTTTGATTGACTATACAGTATGTCATTAAGTCTGTCTTGATTTTTAGTGACCACATAGATAAATCTTCTCCAGGATGATTTGTCCCAAGTTGTTATTTCAGTTTTGTCTAATGGTGCATCATTCATCACTTAAATTTAGTCCACCCAGATTACAGTCAGTCATCTTTTTTTTTTCTTCTACCTTTCCCAGCATTATATATTCTCAAGAGAGTTGGGTCTTCAGATAATGTGTCCAGATACGGATCTTCTATCTGAAAGTGTCCAACTCCAGTTCAATTCAATTAAATTCACTGGTGCCTACGAGGTCAATATAGATTCAAATCCTTTCATTTTCACTGTTAAGCTTTCCCATGTTCATGCTCCTTATGTTTCATGTTCCTTTTGAAATTGCCTTTTCAAATTTTCTTTTCCTGCATGGTATCACTACAAGTAGACATTCAGAGGGCTTTAATCTAGCCATGACATAAACACCATGAGTTCTCTGAAAGATGCTCAGCTCTTCCTCAGTTGAGTGTCAACTTACCTGAGGCACATCTGGTATTACATTGTTAGTCACTTCGGATTGTCTATCCATGTGCTTTTGTGAGTAAAATGCAAGAGAGGTTACCACTACCTTCTTCTGTGCAGTATAAAATAATGCTTTACATCAGAAGCCAAAACAGATAATGCAATCCTAGACTGCATTAATAGAGGGATAGAATCAAGATCATGTGAAGTTCTAGTACCATTTTACAAAGCCTTAGTAAGACCACACTTACATTGCAACTAGTCGCAACAATATAAAAAAGACATTGAGACCCTGGAAAGAGTGTAGAGAAGAGCTACAAAGATGATTAGGGGACTGGAGGTTAAAACATATGAAGAACACTTGCAGGAATTGGGTAGGTCTGGGCTAATGAAAAGAAGGATTAGGAGAGACATGATAGCAGTGTTCCAATATTTGAGGGACTCCTACAAAGACGAGAGGGTTAAGTTATTTTCCAAAGCACCAAAAGGCAAGACACAATAGACGGACGCTTTTGTTGTTGTATCACTAAATTTACCTCCAGCATCATACATGGTATAAAACTATATCATTATATTGTGGAATTATGTATTCATTGGCATCATAAGCTATTTGACATTACACTGGCATTAATATATTTAAAGAGGTTCATTCATTAAATGTTGTTAACATTTTCTAATGCGCATGGTGACTTTCAGAGGCTTGCAAAAACTATATAGTGATCCACATAAAAGAAAAACTTGGGAATTGCTATTCTAGAGAACTGCAGTTACTATTTAGGCGATCCTGGTATAATTTTGTAGCAATAAAAAGGTTTAATTCCATCAATGTTTGTTTCATTTGATTCTGTTTAGCCACACAGGACTCTACAACCAGTGAAATAAAGATGACCAGAAAGCTTTCAACCTTGGCTGGATTG
This sequence comes from Pituophis catenifer annectens, assembly GCF_029215685.1. NCBI lineage: Eukaryota > Metazoa > Chordata > Lepidosauria > Squamata > Colubridae > Pituophis > Pituophis catenifer. The sequence continues at coordinate 132,406,134 of NW_027256881.1, forward strand.
CATGCCATATGTTGAGGTCTGAATGCTGGAGAAAAATGTATTCCCTGTAGCAAAAGAGAACTTGTCCAGATCTCTCATAATAAATATTTTTCATCCGTTTAAAATAAAGACCTGGAAAGCTCTTTGTTGGAACATATAACTAAATGTATTTATTATATCATTATGCTGGAGCAAACTCCTCCTTTCCTTTGCCAAGCCCAGTGTCTTTATAAGTAATAATTGCAACAGTGCAAAATTGCTTATATGGGGATCTTTGATTCCACCTCCCCCCCACCCCCAATCATTTTGATTTTCCTCAAAGGGCTTCGTAAATATTGTAGCTAGCACGAATCTATGCACAGAAATAACATCATCTGCTAGTGAAATATGACTGACTCCGTTAGCAACTTCTCAGAAATATGACTGCATCCATTAGTAAAAGTTTGATTACACAATCCAGGCACCACATTTTTCACTATTTTCTGAAAGTTATACATCATATTATGTCTTGGAGGGCTCCCTCTGCAAAATCACTCTTTGAAGAACCAGAGAGGCAAATACTCTGGGTTCCAGTTCTGTTTCCACTTTTAGAGAAAATTGTATGGATGAGAGAGAAAGAAAAAAGACTGTATTATTAGTATCAGGTTAGGATCCGTGGAGGGATTTATTTTCCACACTTTGTCATTTTAGAGGTTCTACCACAGGTCTTTGTAATAATAGTAGACTTATACTGATTCTAATTGTTTCCTCCTTCTGTACTTTTTCCGATTAATCACGGTTCCTAGTGGGGCAGTGGTCCCCCTACTACACTCTTTAATGGGAATGGACCCCAGAGAGTCCCTCAGCCTGTTACAGGTGCTTACAACACCCTTCTCCCAGCTGGCACTTAGGTCCAAAGATTGTTCCTACTGCTCAGATAAATGGCCATCATCTGCTCGTCCTTAAAAACGGCATAAAATTTGCCAGTCCTGATCCTGCCTTTATTGCTCCCAATGGCCAGTATGTTGTCAGAAAAGCAACTGACTAATTCCTCCTATTTGGTCATCTTCCTTTGCCTTCTGTCATCGTCTTGTGGGGAGAAAAATGCACCAATCACGGCAATGCAGCAAAAATGGGGCGGGGCTGATTTAGTCACCTCTGAGCTCATTCTCTATTGCTCATTCTCTCCTCCTCTACAGTATCTCATTTTTTCAGAATTTGAGTTAGATATGAATATCTCCAAACATATGTGTGGAGAGAGTGAGGGAAGGAGGGAGAGAGAGAGGGAGGGAGGGAGGGAGGGAGGGAGGGAGACTGGAGTTCAAAGGAAGCTGATTTACAAGCATCACTTTTCCTTAGGATTTCTCTACCCTTCCTTGCATTATGTCTAGGTCTAGGTTTCTATATATCTCCATGTCTGGAATATTCTCCATGTTTAATTCGGGAGGCGAGGCTGAGAGTTGGATTCCACTGCATCAGAAGTGGAAATATGTTAGCCCAGCAGCTGAACTCTGCTCCTGAGCTGCATATGAGGTGTGCAGAATCCTTGCATGGAGGGGTTCCTAAATATAAAAGTGTTTATAGAATTTGTAATGGATTTGTAATCAGAAGTAGTGCAGTAAACTGGTGGCAGCACTGTGTGTTTGTGCATGCATGCTCACTATGAACTCTTGTTCAAAATTTTCTAATTCTGTCTTTGAGTTCCCAATATAGCAATTTATAACACTTTTGGCTTCCATTGACCTTTCAAGGGGTGTGTCCAGGGCTACCCTCTACAAGGATAAACCATGAAGGTAACTTCATATGGATGGAGTCACCACTACACCTGTACTAAACCAATCAAATATAGTTTGTGTGATTACTCCCAATGCTTTTTCTGATGTCTCCTGTCTGCCATGTTACTTATTTTTGGAAAAGCCTGGAGCCTCCTTGGATCCCAATCTATGGATTTATTACAAACAATCATGCATGGACATTTCAAAGTGTTTTTTTTAAATCTTCCATATAGCCACTCCAGTTGGCATTAGGGTTGGTATCTGTGGAGAGCAAGACATTGGATTTGGTAGAGTTTCAACTCCTACCCTCAAAATGATGGTATAGAGCACTGCACTCCCACTTATGACTTACTGTATGACTGTAACCTTGTTGCTGGTATCCTTACAATTTATTTTGGATGTTTCCTAATATGATTTGATTGCTTATTTGTACCCTATGACTATCATTAAGTATTATACCTTATGATTCTTGACGAGTGTATCTTTTCTTTTATGTACACTGAGAGCATATGCATCAATCCTTGTGTGTCCAATCACACTTGGCCAATAAAGAATTCTATTCTATTCTATTCTATTCTATTCTGTTCTGTTCTGTTCTGTTCTGTTCTGTTCTGTTCTGTTCTGTTCTATTCTATTCTATTCTATTCTATTCTATTCTATTCTATTCTATTCTATTCTATTCTCACATTTTTCTATTGACTTGATAAGCTAAATAAGTTCAGTTGCTCCCAGAATAAAGCCACAAAGACTCAAGACAATATCATAGAATACATAGTACAGATAGTTTTTGACTTACAACCACAATTGAACCCAAAATTTCTGTTGTTAAGTGAGACATTTGTTAAGTGGGTTTTGCCCCATTTTACGACCTTGCGTGCCACAGTTGTTATGTGAACCACTGCAGTTGATAAGTTAGTAAAATGGTTGTTAAGTGAATTTGGCTTCCCCATTGAGTTTGCTTGCCAAAAGGTGATCACATGACCTTAAGATACAGGAATGGTCATAAGTATGAACCAGTTGCCAAGCATCTGAATTTAGATCACATGATCAGTGGGCTGCTACAAAGATCGTAAGTGTGAAAAATACCAATAGCAATAACACTTAGATTTATATTCCGCTTTACAGTGCTTTACAGTAGTGGCCAAAATTGTGGAAACCTTTGGGAAAAGTATATTTTTGAAGTTTGATGACTTATAACACCACTTTTTTTTGGAGTTTCAAGATAATCATATTCCACTGCTGGAATGGCCTCGGAATAGCCCAGACCTTAACCCAATTGAAAATCTATGGAGCCGACTAAAGAAACCTGTTAGTCAGAAGTGACCCAGTAATAAAACCCAGTTAATAGAAGCAATCATTCAATCTTGGTTTCACATTAGAACAGCTGCAGAACTAAAAGACTAGGTTCACTCCATGAGAAGACATTGTAAAGCTGTAATTCATGCTAAAGGTTACCTAACTAAGTATTAACTGATGTGATAATTTTTGTATATCTTATTTTTTTCTACATGTTTCATTTTTCTTCTTTTACTGTAACTGCTATTCTAAATCCTTCATAAAAGTTATTGCATTACATTCTTGATTAAATTATATTTCCATTGATATATAATTTTATGGTACTACTCCCCCAAAAAAGTTGTTATTAGCTAGTTTTAGAAAATACACTTTTCCCAAATGGTTTCCACAATTTTGGCCACTATTGTAGAGCCCTCTCTAAGGGGTTTACAGAGTCAGCATATTGTCCCCAACAATCTGGGTCCTCATTTTACCCACCTCAGAAGGATGGAAGGCTGAGTCAACCTTGAGCTTGGTGAGAATCAAACTGCCGAACTGCAGGCAGCTGGCAGTCAGCAGAAGTAGCCTGCAGTACTGCACTCCAATCACAGCATCACCACATAAGTCTCTTTGTTCAGAGCTGTTGTAACTTTGAACAGTCACTAAATTAATTGTTGTAAGTTGAGGATGTCAGAGCATTTGCAGCGCAACTACTATTAGGAGACAACTCAGGAGCAAAACACAGCACACAGAGACTTAGACATTTAACAGTGGTTTATATATAAGATATATAAAGAAATATACATGGTAGGCAAATACCTGACAAGCAATCAATCTTCTTCTTAACTCTACACAGAGAACTCAGCAATGAATACCGGACACAAGGAGAGAGAATACGCTCTCTCCTGGCTGCCTTTATAAATACCTCTTAAAGTGGTAAAAACTCTTGTGGACCCCTTCATAGTCTACAACCGGTAATACCAATGCTGATTCATCTTCATTGCATCAGCTTTACATTGCATCAGCTTTACAATTGCATCAGCTTTACAGCTGGTCAGCTCTTAAATCTCAATACCTTAACAGAGGACTACCTGTATTGATAGCTCAAATGCTAATGTTGCTTTCCATGCCATTTTTCAAAACAATGATTCTTAGATATCATTTCTTGGCCAGTCATTTTGTGACCTTGAACGAAGTATAACTACAGCCCTTTAGAGGTATGTAGGATTATAAAATAAGAACTCTGCAGCCAATCAATAGTGGTGTTAACTTGATTTAAGAAAAAAAAAAGCATGAAATGAGATTTTTTAAGCAGCTATATTCTCCCTCTTCTCAAAACGTTTCCTGTAACATTTGCAATTCTGCTTCCTTCTCTCTAGAGGGACTTGTGTAGGCTTCAAATCTGTTCCTAGTTAAGGACAGGAAAAGAACGGAAAGAAGTTGCTGCTATTTGTTGTAGATGTCAGCTCCACAAAAGATCACAAGGAATTTGTCTACATTTTTTTTACAATGTGGTTCTGTATCTGCAGCCTTTTCTGTCTGTCTTAGTTCCTGCTCCAAATCCCTAGGTTGAAAGCTGAGTTCAGAATAATTAGAGCTTTGCTTTGTGCTATGAAGCTTTGAAAACACATTAAACCTACGTGCTGTCTACATCATCTGCTGAAATTAGATTCAGGGTTTTTTTTTTTTTTGCTCCTAAACTCCATACTTAAAATTACAGTTTCTTCCTGTTTCTCAGCATTATGTAATAAGTAATAAGTAGTGAAGTCTGGTATCTAGGCAAAGTGTATTTATATAATATATGCCCACAAACAGAGCCGGTGATCCATTGCAATCGCTTCATGTGCCAAAAAGCACACAAACAGCAACAGAAATGTGATTTCAAAAAAGACATTGACTTTTTCACACCATGATGAGGTAGATACAGTGTGACCCTAGGCTTAACTGGACAAACGCTTACTATCTTGATTTTTTTTTTTTTAGTAATAACTTATAGTGCAAGACAAATATTTAAGCATTGATCTGCCTTCAAAGTGGCCTAAATGAATGCTCCAAAACTAAGAACTTTTTTAAAAAAAATTTGCTAATGAGAATAGGACATACATGTGGCAATCTAATGCATACTTAAGCTACAAAGATTTAGTTTGGAAACTAATTTAAGGTGGGCATATATGCAGCCTCTGGGGGGAAAATAACTGTCTAAGTTATTATCTAAGCAGAGAAATCTCTACAATGTTAGTTATTAGTTATTATCTAAGCAGAGAAATCTCTACAATGAATTAGTTTTGCTTCCCTTACTATAATTTCATTAAGGTAAAAGTACAGTATATATCTCCTAAGACAGTGATGGCTAACCTTTCCGGACTGAGTGCCCAAAGCGTGCCCAAACCCCCAAAATTGAAGAGCCTTGGTAGTACAGTGGTTTAAAGCACCCTGTTATTAACACAGCTGCCTGCAATTAGTGCAGGTTTGAATCTTACCAGGCTCAAGGTTGACTCAGCCTTCCATCCTTTCTAAGGTAGGTTAAATGAGGACCCAGTTTGTGGGGGCAATAAGCTGACTTTGTATAAAAATATACAAAAGTATGAAGGCTATTGCTTAACGCATTGTAAGCCGCCCTGAGTCTCTGGAGAAGGGCGGCATATAAATCAAATAAAAAAAAATGCAATGCATGTGGGGCCCCCATGCATGCGGACACACCCCCTGTATCCTCCCTTCCCTCCATGCATGCATGCCCCCATGCACATGCCCCCCATATATGCGTGTGCCCCGCACCGTGTGCGCCCCACTCCCATGCATGCGCGGCAGAGACCCAAAGACCAGCTGGCCAGCGGGTGGCGCACACACATGCGCAGCGAAAGTGAACTGGGATGAAGGTTCGCGTGCCATCAGAGAGGGCGCTGCATGCCACCTCTGGCACGTATGCCACAGATTTGCCATCACGGTCCTAAGAGGTTGAATGACTTAAGGATATTTTCCAACAGTTTATCCATAGAAACAAATATATCCATATAAACTTTAGAGAAAAGGGAAATTCCCACTCTTAACTGTAATAATAGTACTAGTAATAATAATAATAATAATACAATACTTCATATAGCAATAATATGGATATTTGGCTTACGGTTATTACAGAATAATTAATGTTTACTGACAGAAGAGAATATTTGTAGTTCAGGTGAGGTCTTGGATGCTCTTAGGCTTGGTGGTTTTCTTGCAGACATTTCACTACCAAATTAGGTAACATCATCAGTGTTAGCTTGGTAATGAAATGTCTGCAAGAAAACAATCACCTCTCTCCCCGCACACACACACACTCTGGGCCACCAAGCTGGATATATACTTTTCAAAACCTCTGCATGTTCCTGTTTGAAATCCCTTTTGACATTTTATACCCAATGAGTTTGCACGAGCTTTTTGATAGAGTGACAAAATTCAAAAGACAGATCTATGAAAAGGAGGGAAGGAAGGAGAGAAGATAGGTGAGAGTTCACCAAATGGCAGGTTTTAACATTTCTACTTTCTTTCATAAGTTAATGCGCAACTATCACACATTAGTAGGTGATTTGAAGCCTCCGCAAGTAACACATACTTCACCTTGGCTGATTCCGAGTCAGCCCCAGTTGGTACCTGAGTAGAAAACCAAGCCTGTTGGCTAGACTGAGAAGTTGAAAAAATATCAACGATGAAAGCAGTGGCAAACCACTTCTGTACAGATCAAGTGGTGTGCTGGTGGAGGTTTTGGACTAGGAATGAGAGATCGTCATACACAGCTATGTCGCCTCTGAAAGTGGCCTCTGCGTCCTTCACAGTGATCGGTTTAGTGACCACTTTTGTATAAAGATGGGAGAAAGAGGCAATCCTAAGTATCATTGTCATACTGATTCGATAGTATAGTTTGTGCTTATTTATGTGAATGAACCTGTGCTAAGGCTACCTTATCCAGGCTACAAAAGTCAGGAGTTAGGATTTTGTTTTTTCCTTTCCTTTCCTTTCCTTTCCTTTCCTTTCCTTTCCTTTCCTTTCCTTTCCTTTCCTTTCCTTTCCTTTCCTTTCCTTTCCTTTCCTTTCCTGTCCTGTCCTGTCCTGTCCTTTCCTTTCCTTTCCTTTCCTTTCCTTTCCTTCTCAATATGCTGTGATTATTCTCTCTCTCTCTCTTTCTCTCTCTTTCTCTCTTTCTCTCTCTCTTTCTTTCTCTTTCTTTCTTTCTTTCTTTCTTTCTTTTTTGATGGGGTGGTAGTTATCTTGCCCTATGGCAGCATTAGTCTTTGTGGTGTTTGCAAAGATACAATCAGACGGGCTTTCCTGAAATAATTTGCTTCACCCTACACTGAAATGCACTTATCCCTGGGGTGGAATGCAAGGACATCTGTTTTAACAACTTCACATTAGGACTAAGAATATCCTGTCTAAGTGAAACGGCAGGATTTATTTAAGGAGGCAGGTTGTAACAACATGCATTGGAATTTGACCTAAGTGCTAGCTGATATTTCTGCTGTGCAAAAGGCTATGGGGGTCTTCTGCCTTCGTGGATCATCTCACCAACAGGCCCCACATTTGAAACACTGCTTAGTGGAAAAAATTGGGCATCGGTAAATGGAGAAGAGGAGCAGGAGGAAGGTTAGACTCTAAAACATGCAGCTCTGATGGAAATGTCAGGCCAAAATGTGTGTATGTGGAGTGGGTGGTAAGGAAGAAATGTGTCAGGTGAATATATTAAAATCTGTTTTGTGTTGATTTATTAATAGCATTTAGAATGAAAATACTTGCCATCTCTCATTTATGTTTTCTCTTTGTTGTAAGGTAACCATGTCCTTCTGTTCATACCAAAGAAAGATTCAATAATTAGTGGAAATAATAAATAATAGCTTCATGTAACCTTCTCCCTCATTCTTAAAGCTTGTAATTAAAGTATTTTGACACTTATTGCACAGGTCACAACACTGTCAATTGCATGTGGAGAAACACATCTCTTGCAGGGGAAAAAAAAAGAAGCAATGCTACACTGGGAAATGTCTCCTGTTTTATTTCATGTTATTACTTGCATTGTTTTTAATAAGATGTTATTTTTATGGGCCTTTTTCTAATAGAGTTTCCATATGCTTCAAACACTAACAAATGCTGAGCATATGTAAGTCAAAATCTCTCCTTTTAAGTCATTTTTCCCCATAGACTGGATTTATGTTTCAAAAGAAGCTCAGTTTAAGAGCTGCTCTCTCAGAGAGACTATTACTGATTCTATATCCCATGAAAAAATGTCAGCTGAAGGTTGGAATGCAGGATCTTGCAAATATCTTGGCTGTGATGGGTTCCTCAACCTTCCTAACCAAGGAAGACAACAACTGTAGACAAAATGGCAGCAATCTGAGCAATGACGCGAGAGATTATGAGGACCAGGTAGAGGAAAAGTTCAGCCCAGAGGTGGGGTTGAGGGAAGAAAACATTTCAAAGAGGCTCCACCTTAAATGGCTTTCTATTAATTTGTCTGGAAATGGATGTCTACCAGGGGTGCTATTCTGCAGGTACTGACAGGTTCTGGAGAACCGGTAGCGGAAATTTTGAGTAGTTCGGAAAACCAGCAAATACCACCTCTGGCTGGCTCCAGAGTGGGGTGGGAATGGAGAGTTTTCAATATCCTTCCCCAGGAGTGGGGAGGGAATGGGATTTTGCAATATCCTTCCCCTGCCATGCCCACCAAGCCATGCTCACTAAGCCAAACCACACCCACCAAACCAAGCCCACAGAATTGGTAATAAAAAAAAGTGAATTCCACCACTGATGTCTACCATTTTCAAGATTATGGTTTTATCCTGAAATGTTAAGTACGCTTTTCTGAAATCTGTGTGGTTCTCGTGTTATGAATTTGCCAGCTATGTAGAACTTGACAAATGAACCAAGACTAGTTAGCTGTAATTCTCACCTAAAACTTCTTACCTCCACCCACCCATCCTGAAATCTACAAATCATAACATTGGATAGGACCATTATAAGTCCAACTGCCATTCAATGCAGGAATCGCAATTGTGAAATGGGCGAATACATAAATGAATATAACAAATAACAGAGTCCCTTGATTGAGTTGGGCGGTTATAGAAATTGAATGAATGAATGAATGAATGAATGAATGAATGAATGAATGAAATAATCCTCAAGAGATAGCTGCCCATTTTCAGGCTGAACATGTCCTGTAAAAGGGAGTTCACTACTGTTCTCAATATTAGATTATGTATTGGTTTCATTGCATTTATTAAAATTGAATATTTTTGTAACTTAAGTCCATTTGTTTGTGTTGTGACTTGTGTGGCAATAGAACAGAAGTCACAGTCACTTTCTGAGTGACACTCTTTCAGGTAAATGAGAAGGGCTATCATATTTGCCTCTCCTTGCTCCCCATCTCCTCAGGCTGAAATATGACAAGGTATTCAGTGTGGAATCCTAAGCATGGAAGGCAGTGCAATTGTTTTATTTCTCTTATTTAAAGACATTGTGTCTATGAAATTGTGTTAGCCTTTCTTCTAGCCATGTCAAACTTCTAAATCATTTTGGCTTGTGATTGACTATAGTGCCAACATCCTTTTCATAAAGACTAACGTCAAGCTATATACCTTCCATCCTATACCAGTTTCCTGAAGTGTTCTCATTACTGTCTTAAATAAGTTCTTAATAAAAAATGTTAAAAAAAAATACAGGATCTAATACTAAGTTTAGTCATTCACTCTTTGCAGTTTACAAGCAACATTGGTGAGTTGTAGTTTTCAGGCAAAGTCCACAATCTTGTTATCTGTTCCCTATTTAATTAGATTGCTAGTTAGTTTATCAGCAGGGTACTTTATCAGATGTGTTTCTGAGACCAAGATATATTATATCCACATCAATCCCACAATCTATTAAAGAAATTATCTGATCAAAGAAACAAAGCAAAGTTAATTTATTTGACAAATTGAGGGTAATTCTAGTTGGAGAATTTGAGTGCTGTTGATGAGGCATGTCATATTAATTTTCCCGAGGCAGGGAAAAATATTCTTCTTCTTTCCTTAAAACAACCCCTTTCCCCAATTTATTTTTGCACGTATGTTTTAAAATACACATTCTTTTTCCTATTCATCTTTCATGCAGTCTCTGTGTGGAGTGGAAGACAGAGATATCGTTTTGAAACAGAAGTGATGCCTGATGAAGCACTGCATTCAGCACTAGTATCCATGTTGTATAGCAAAGTCAGTTTCAGCAAATCTAGAAAATCCACTGCCATAAACATTTGTAGTTGGTTTCTTTTCCATCCTTTTCCAGTGTTATTAACTGGACTCATGGTCTCAAAACATTGAGTACATTCAGCACCGAACAATATAGGGAAGCTTTCTTAAGGTACAAAAAACCCTTTCAAGGTTATCAGTGGAGCTTTATTTCCAGGAAAACTAGCTGGGGTAGAAAAAAAAGGAGGGTTAAGGGGAAAAAAAATGTGATTCTGCCACATACATTCAGTACTCACACACTGTGACTAATACTAGAAGAGTAAATAGGGTAGCAAGAAAATATTTTGCGGGAGCCCTGGGCGGATTTACTGTCTGTGCAAACTGCCACAGTCCATTCCGTGACAGTTAAGCCAGATTTATTTTTAATGCAAGTTAAACTCCTGTCATAAAGAACAATCAATTTGAAGCCTGCCTCAGTCTCTAATTGCAAATGTATTGATTGATTGGTGATGAATGAACTATATAAGGCTGCCCATCTTAACAAGTAACTCTATGGTGCTTTCAATAAGCACGAAGATGAATTGTATCTTTATTGATCCCAAAAATATTATGACAAATCTTTTAAAATTGTAATTATGTTCTGTAAATCCTTCTCATTCTGGGAAAATGAAACTTTGTTAGTTAATTATTTATTTTAAAAGGGCTTATTTTAATCTAATTGTAAAAACCCACAGTATCTATGAATTATATAAGCTGTCTAACGGCAAAAACAATATGTTACATCAGTGATGTCGTGTTGCAAAACATTACGGATGTAAAGCAAAATTGAAGTATAATTTAGAAAATTCCTAAATAATTTTCCATAAAATGCATATTTGGATATTTTTAAAGCAACCCCTTCAGTTGCCCTATGACCTTAAACTGATTTACATGTTAGCCATGACCTTAAACAGACTCAACATATCTTCAGTGGGTTCGTGATCCTAAAGAGAGGACAGCCTGTTAGGAGAGGCCACAGAACAATTAGATCAATATTTTCTAAAACTTGGCACCTTTAAGATGTAGAACTCCCAAAATTGCTAGATTGTACTTTTTATTCTGTAATTCAGATGTTAAAAAACTATAAAATACCAGGGGGGGGAAAATATTCTTCAGGCTTTCCAGTTTGCTGTCTTCTACCCCATCTTATTTTTATTTTTTTCTCTGGGCAAAGACTATCTATCTTTTTTTATTATCTGTGTGATGCATGTGGGGCCCAGGGGCAGTCTGGGAAATAAAGGTCATGCTGAATGCTACTGTTTTATTTTCCATTGTGGCAGGTTGCTATTCAATTTTTTTTTTAATTCAAAGCATCTAAAACACATGCATATCTACCAAAGATCAGGGAGCTTAAAAGGCACCAAAAGGAGAAATCCTCTGGGACATTGGTGTTTATGGGCACCAGATTGCTTCCTCTTGCTGTATGTTTACAGAGACATTATTAAGGTAATGTTTCCAAATGGATGGTTCCAGTGGTGGGATTCAAATAATTTAACAACCGGTTCACCCAGGGTCAGGTTGGCTGTCGTGGGAGGCGTGGCCTATCCCCGTCCTCCAGCTCTGCCGTGGGATGAGCCTTCTGTGACGGCCAATCTGACCCTGGGTGAATCAGTTGCTAATCCCACCCCCCATCAAAATGGATCCTGGGCGCAGTGCTGCAATGGAGAAATGGGAATCAGAGTGGCCTGGATGAGGGAAGGAGGAGGAGCAGGGAAAAGAAAGAGGGAAAGTGGCCTTCTTCCCTTGCGCTGGCCTCTCCGTTGCCTGTTTCTCCATTGCAGTGCAGCACCCAGGATCCACTTTGATAGCGGGGGTGATGGTGGTGGTGGTGGTAATTTAACAACCAGTGTGAACCGGCTGAATCCCACCACTGAATGGTTCCCATCAAAAGGCATCACAGTTGTTCCACATTTTCCTTCATGAAGGATTTTCTGTGATAAAGAGGGAAGAGACTGAGAGTGCTGGGAAAATTGAGGAGGCTTTGGAAATGGAAGATAATATCATCAGACCTGTATAAAATTCTATGAAGGAAGCCAGACAGTAACAGCCTTCTCGAGAAAGACCCAATGGTTGATTTTAAAGCAACTTTCAACTGATTTCAACAAACAAGCAAAATATCTTCTTATTACAGGTAGTCCACAACTTATGACCACAACTGAGACCAAAATTTATGTTGCTAAGTGAGAAGTGAGTTGAATTTTGACCCATTTTATGACTTTTCTTGCCACATTTGTTAAGCGAATCGCTGCAATTGTTAAGTTAGTAACGGTTGTTATGTTGTTAAGTAAATCAGGCTTCCCAATTGACTTTGATTCTCAGGAGCTTGCAAAAATCACATGACCCCGGGACTCTGCAACTGTCATAAATGTGAGTCAAGCATCTGAATGCAAATCACGTGACCACAGGGATGCTGCAATGGTCGTAAGTGTGAAAAAATGATCATAAGGCACTTTTTTCAGTGCTGTTGTAACACTAAACAGTAACACTAAACTAAACAGCTGTTGTCAACTAAATGAACTGTTGTAAGTTGAGGACTACCTGTATTATGAAAATTAAAATGAATAAACTTTACCTCCAGACACTTGCACAGTTCAACTACAGTTTGCACATTTTGAATATTGATCTAGTCATCCCAATGATTTATGCCTTTTGCATTCTAGAAATGCCTATAAAACAAAACCTTTGCTTTTGGGAGCTCTGTTGAAACTGCCTTGTTTCAGGGAGTCTCAACAGCAATCACAGAAGGCCTGGCCTGAACATAAGATGCACATTCCACAAACAGGAACTTTTCAAAAGAAATTAAAACAAAAACCAACACACACACACACACACACACACACACACACACACACACACACGCCTGCCCAGTACAATTCCCGGTTAATTATACCTGGAGGATCAATTCCTTGGCTTTAGTCTCTTTTGCAAGCCTTAAAAAGTTCCTATGTTGCCACCTTAAAGCCTTTGAGCTTTGCTAGCTGGGAAGGGGGAGAGAGAGAGAAAGAGAGACAAGAAGAAATGTGTTGAATAAACCCTTTGTTCAAGAGGAATGCAGGTGAACCTCAGACATCCTGTTCTATAGTATATAACAGGTTCATCCAGCTGAACTATAAGGGAAATCTAAGCTTAAACTTAGACGTTTCTTCTCTTCTTTCTCCCTTTGATTTTGCCTGGAGATATGACAGGCAGGCAGGCATGGCACTTCGTTAACTGGCTGCAAAGTTAAGAAAGAGTCTTGCCATCCTCTGTGCCAAAGAGAGCCAAGCCTTTTTCTGTGTTGCCAAGGCTGTAGGGGAGGAGAAGAACAGGCATGTTGAAAATGTGAAGACAGAAGGATCTTCTGCATTCAAATCAGTTCCTTTGTTTTACATTCCTCACATGGGCCTCCTTCCCGCTTCCAGGAAGGTGTAGCTTATTTGATGGGCACCACCAGATTTACTAACTAACATGGAAACAGGTGCCCAATGCTCATTGCTTGTCTTGCCCGCATGAGTCAGGAATAGATTGGGAATGTCAAAGCTTCTACTAATTTTTTTTTCAGAAACTGCAAGTTGCATATTTGGAAGAAAAAGTTCAGATGTTTAAAAAGGATATGTTCATAGAAGAAAGCCTGCCATTTCCTTCCTGAACGTATGTAGGCAAAGGATGGGGCTGGGCGGAGGGGGGCTCCATATCTTAATTCATGGTCTTAAGCAAGTAAACTCACTAAAATTCACTTCACTTAGAGGACAAGGCTATAAACTGACTAAGGGTACGGTTGAGCTTCTTTTATAGCTTGAATGACCTTTCACGAATGCTAGCAGTCTGCTTTGAAAGTTTGTAAAAAGTCTTAAGACTGGAAGATTTGGGGTCAAAGGCTTGCTTGGCCTTGAACCGTCCAATCTAATCTACCCCACAGAACTGTTGTGAAAACACAAAGGTGGTAACTGTATATGCAGGCCTGCCTTCACCACTACGTCAAACTGTGTGCCTTGGGTGAAATGGGCAACTTCATAAATCTGATCAATAAATGCATTAGCTTTCTAATTCCTTTGATCAGAGAAGTGAAGTGTTAGCATCACCCATAATGTAGCAAAATTCTGAATAGCTATTGTGAATGTACACAACACTGACTACTGTACACGACTGACATTTTCATACCTGGTTCGCTTATCTTATGGCTATGTGGTTGGTTGGATGGATGGTTGGTTGGTTTATTCTCCTCTCCACTGCATTTTATTTATTTTTATTTATTTTTATCTCACCTTTATAAGGTTATAATAAATTCAAGGCACATGTGCAGAAGCGTTCTGATGATGTCGGGGTCGGTGGGTGGAGCCTCCCGCTATTTAGAACCTATCTTCTATAGAACCGGTGCGAACTGGGGGAAACCCACCATTGAGATAGATAGATAGATAGATAGATAGATAGATAGATAGATAGATAGATAGATGAGATAGAGATAGAGATAGAGATAGAGATAGAGATAGAGATAGAGATAGAGATAAATAGATAGATAGATAGTCTATTTTATTTTGTCACTGATAAAAAAATAAATAATATCTATTGATTTATCATTTTATTGGCTTTGGTTTTTTTTAAAAAAATCCTTTATTCTTCATCTGTTGTACTCTGGTTGCATTTACTTTATTTATTTATTTATTTATTTATTATTTATTATTCATATTTCTATGCCGCTCACTCTCCGAGGACTCTGGGCAGCTTACACCAAAGACAGTATACTAAATAGCATATTGCCCGCAACAATCTGGGTCCTCATTTTACCCACCTTGGAAGGATGGAAGGCTGAGTCAACCTTGAGCCAGTGAGATTTGATCCGCTGATCTGCTGAACTAGCAGTCAGCTGAAGTAGCTTCAGTACTGCACTCTAACCACTGTGCCACCTCGGCTCTTATATTCAATTTAATGTCTTAATTGTTGATATCCACTGTTTTAAGCCTTGAACACTCTGAACACTTTTAAATCATGTGTTCCTTCATACATACAGGTAGTCCTTGTTTAGCAACCATAATAAGTAAGGAGTGCCTGCAGATTTTACTCCGCTAGTTCTTGCCGAATATAGGGAGTGGTGCTCATTTCTGTTTCAAGACAATTCTGTCTGAAGATATATACACAGTCATGTGACCATCATGACATCACAGAGTGCTGTTACCTTCCCACCAAAGTGGTATATTACCTGGGTCTGCTGGCATCTTCTGACAGCGATGCCTTCCACAGCATTAACTTCTATGGGGGATTTGCACAAAACCTGATTCGACAGACTAGGTTGCCACTGAAGATGGATCACAAAATATAGATGAGAGAACTGTAATTTTCTCTTAAATTTTATGTTTGTCCTTCTCTTTTCTCTCCTAAGCATGTCAGTAGCCTCCTTTGAGAGAGCCAAAAGTGGTTTCAACTGGTCAAAAGTGCACCATTAGTGGTAGAGGAGTCTGAGTCAGCTACCACTGTAACTCTATTCAATTTCTATAGTAGTTTGTCCCAAATATTGACTTTATTCCTGTAAAAAAAAAGTGGTAACAAAAGAAGAAATTATTTCAAAACATGTCTTAGCTCTCCTTCGCTTAACCTATAAGTTGTGCAGTTTGCAGAAGGAGAAAAAAAAGTAAATGGAGAATTGGGTGAAAAACAAGCCTTTAAATTAGGAGGAGATGGGGAGAGAGAGAGAGAGAGAGAAACACTTTAATCCCTGAACATGAGTAAATAAATGGGACTCCTTTAGCCATTATGTTTGGTGAACAAAGCCAGTGATAACACACACCTCAGTACATACAACGGCTGAGTGAGACCACGAGTGAAGTTTGACAACCCTATTTTTCTGTTTGCCCGGAGATATTTTGTGGGAAGATAAAGGTTGCCTCTCTGCAGACTTTATTTGCAGCCCTGTTTAATGTCATGAACTTGACTGAACTTTACGATAGAAATACCACCATCATGGCCTTGTTGGGGGCGCGGTGCACTTACCGGTCTCCTCATAAAAGCCTCTTTTTTTTTTTTGTTTGTTGACTCTGGAGTTAGCTGCTTGGATGTGTGTGCTAAGCTGAGTCAATCTTCTCCTTACTACTAGAAGAGAAACATGAAGTCACCTCTGGAGACAGGGTCTATTCCATTAACTAAGCATAAATGGGAGAACAGCACCTCTTAAGAGAACACTACTACTTGATACAATATCTTCATTGTATCACCAGCTGAATTCTCTCTCTCTCTCTCTCTCTCTCCTCTCTCTCTGTCTGTCTCTTTCTCTCTCTCTCTCTCTGTCTCTCTCTTTCTGTCTCTCTCTCTCCATCTCTCTCTCTGTCTCTGTCTGTCTGTCTGCCTCTGTCTGTCTCTCTCTCTCTCTCCCCTCTCTCTGTCTCTGTCTTTCTCTCTGTGTGTCTCTCTTTCTCACTCTCCTCTCTCTCCTCTCTCTGCCTCTCTCCTCTCTCTGTCTTTCCTCTCTCTCTCTCTCTTCCTTTCTTCTGAACTTGTCATTTGTTTTTCATTTCCTTTTGCAATCAGTCTGTCTTGCTCATGCTTTTTCAGTCAAATCTCCAGCTGCCTGGAGGCATAAACAGAGATTGAACAGGGTAGAGGCAGGAAAATCTTAAATTTTATATGAGGTTTCGTTCTCAGTCTGATGGCAACTCAACATCCCATTTGTCCACCTGTAGGGGAGGGTGATGGATTTGAGGGAGGGCCCTGTACTAATCTCTGAGCTGTTGCATGGGTGGACGGGTGACACAGAGAGGATTGTTTTAAATGTGCAGTTTTGTATCCACCTCTGTTAGGTATGCTTGAGAGGGAGGCATAGTGCAGGAACATTATATTGGTATCTAAGAGTGCTGGAAAAACAGTTTGAGGATGTCTCTGGACATGTAAAAATAAAGCGTGTGGCTTGTTTTATGTGTGGATGCTCAGCTCTAGTCTGACAGAGGTATCCCAAAAGACATTTATTATATTCTCATGCCATAAAAGATTGCCTATCTCTGCCTTTTATTATTAGAACAGACAGAGCTTTGTTGCTATGCTTTTACCTTATCAAGCTATTTGTATCCACAGCACGAGAATTAAGGCAACAAAACTGCTCCTCAGCCACGGTTAATCTTTTGATTAACTATTTGTTAATCAAATAGGTAAAAATTGAGATTTATCCAGAGCTGTATTAAAACGTTAGAAAGAAACCTGTGAGATTATACCAAAGACCTATCAAGGCCAACATTCAATTGTTATCCAGGTCCATTCAGGAAGATGTGAATAAGAATTGTAAAGCACTATGTGCCTTATTGTAGCATGCATCCATTTTCAAGGACAGATACAGAAATGACTCACTAAGATATTCCAGTAAGGCATTATTCCAAAGTCTCCATTATAAACCATCTATGAGGGGAGAAATGTTTACCAAATATTTCTCATAAATTGAAGAAGTCGGTCTGTCTAATGGCACTGCCGAATACTCAGCTGGCTGACAGATGACCTATTCCCAGACCCATTTGGCCAGCCAATGGCATTCACGGATTGGATCAGACAGAAAAGAAGAGACAAACAACCAGAGACTACAGAAGATAAGGTCATAGGAGATCCACTCATCTTCTGTGCCTTGCTTGATCACAGGATTTTAATTAATTAATTTCTATCTACTGTTTTAACCAAATGATTGCTTAGTGGGACTAACAGAGTGTAAAAAGTTTAGAAACATAAACTAGAATTGTATACTATTATTCTTTTTTAGTGTATGTGTGTGTGTATAAAAACAAAAATTCCTTCTCATCCCTCCTTACTCCTGCTCCTCACCCCTCCTTACTACTTCTCACCCCTCCTTACTACAGAGGCCTGGGAGTTTGAGGGTTCTGTGCAGGATCTTCCTAGCACTCCACTCTTCTGGATGTTGATCCTGAGATCTGTTGGAACCATTCGGCCTGGTTGCAATTCAGGAAATGGCCCAATCTCTTCAATGCCAGATAGATGGGCTCCTGACAATAAGGTGATTTTTAGAAAGATATCTCCAGCAGGTCTTAAAGGGTGAATGCGTACAAATTAGGAGAGGTAGGGTTCCCCCCCCTAATTTTTGATCTTTGTGCTACTGATTGCTATCAGAACATAACTGTTAATAAATGCTATCCATTTCACAGAAGTCAGACATTTTTCTTTTAAATTCAACAAGTCTTTCCTGGTCTCTCAGTGGCAGATGAGCTGCCATCAACACCAAACTGAATATAGTATAGGAATCTTTACCTACATTTTATCTGGTATTTGTTGATATTCTAATGCCATTTCTGCACACTGGAGAGCTTTTCTTGGAGCTTTTCATGCTTTATTTGTCTTCACCAACAATAATTTGTTGAGATCCTTTTTATTTGACCAACTCAGCGCTCCTTATTGGCATTCTGGGAACTGGTGAAAATGGGATTGTTCTGGTGGGAATTTGGAAACTGTATTTGGCCATCCTCTTTGTTTGCATTTATTTGTAGTTATTATTTTGATATTTGCTAATATATTTGTTGATTTGTGCTGTTAGAAATGCCGTGTGCTTATGAATGTGTCAATGACAATGGGAAATAAGTACAACAAATAAATGGATGGACAAGCACTATTGCAAGTTCTGATTTTGAAGGCAGTGGAGAGACCAAGCTCTTTCTTACATCCACCCTGATAAACTTATTTTGGTGCTTCCTCCTTTTTGAAAATCCAAGTACCTTATGCCTTCTGCATCATCCACTATCAGACTCCTCAGTGGTTTAGCAAGACAGGATTTATCTTTGCAAATCATAAATCTTGGAAACGTCTTGTAACCATCCAAGTTGTACTTCTTTGCATTTTCTCATTTTATCTTCCACATTTATTTGCACTCTTTTACTTGGAAATTATATACAACTAACCAGAGGTGGGTTTCAGCAGATTCTGACCAGTTCTGGAGAACTGGTAGCAGACATTTTGAGAAGTTCAGAGAACCAGCAAATACCACCTTTGACTGGCCCCACCCAAATCTATTCTCTGCCTCCTGAGTCCCAGCTGATCAGTAGGAAATGGGGATTTTGTAGTAACCTTCCCCTGGAGTGGGGAGGGAATGGAGACTTTACAGTATCCTTCCCCTGTCACACCCACCAAGCCACACCCACAGAACCCGTAGTAAAAAATTTTGAAACCCACCATTGCAACTAACCCTCCTACAAGTTTCATGATTTTCTAGATCAACCTAGGATTCTGTTTTAAAAGATTGGCCTTACAATGGGTGCTTTACTAAATTGGCTGCAGTATAACATGGTGTTATGGTGGGTACGGAAGTAACACTAGGGAATGAATTATATATTAATCCCATTTTATCACATCTTAGTTTTTAAAGCAATCCACAGTACTCTGGTGATTAATCATTTTAATTTTCTCTACTGTATTCTTGTTTTCCTTCTTTAAAGCGCATCCTACTCCTTTATTGTCCAATAGTACAAATGCCTCCCTTCCTGTACTGAAAGCATTCTTCATTGTTGTATTAATGTTCCACATTTGGTTAGGACTCTGAAAGAAGCCATTTTACTCTAATAACTTCCTTACTTCGCTTATTAACTACAGTGACATCCTCTTGGACTTAGCAATACAATTCCTGATATGTGGTTTGCATTCTGGCCAAGCTTCTATTACTACAGCTTTGAATAACTTCCAAGCGTTTTGGAAAATATGATCATCTTTTTAAAAAACCCATCTCCTCATTTTTGAGGCATTTCCTCATAACGTTAACATGTTGTATTTTCTTAGCAATCCCCTTCCCCCCTTTATATACTGTATATGTTAAATGTGGTAGCAGTATAATTGTTCTCACTTCAGTGATGTGTCTCACATTAAGTCTTGGGTACATTTTAGTATTACAACCCGAATTGTCTTCTCTCTGATTGGTTTGATAATCAAATAATCTAAGATATAATATTTAGGTTATCTAAAAACTAGCACGACTGTATGTCATGACTATCAATGTAAGAATAATGTATTCTTTCCTACTTTCTGTTTCAACAAATTTACTTTCCATCATAGCACTGCTCTGATCATTTTGATCAAGAATGTGATATTACCATGGCTACATTATATTTGGAACCTAATAGTATTATCCAAAGTAATTCTGAAGAGCTGCTAGTGCATTATGGAATTTCAGAGGAGAGTTTATACCTTGTTTGACAGCAATGTATCCAAAGATACAGAGATACTCATATTAACTGTTTATATCCAGACTTAATTGCAATGCATTTTTCTTAGTTGTGAACTGGTAGAAGGGGACATCCAGATTAAAATTAATTATAAATATAAAATTATATAAACATGTAAAAAATCTATGGAGAGCTTCTAATATATTTGGTTCGTAAAAATAATCGGCATGCAAAATTCCCAAAACATTAATTCAATTAAATTATCAAAATAAATAAGGAGGGAAATAGACATGTAATCACTGAGCAAAGCTAACTTCACAATAATAATTTATAAAATATATGTGCTGTTTACAATTATTAAAAATGTAAGAATAGAAATCAATACAAACAACAAGAAAGCCAGTAAAAACCAGCACAAGACAGTATAACGATGGCAAAGGATTCCAACCTGAAGAAAGAAAAAAGAAAAGGGTGTCACTCATCCATGCCAAAAGCTTGAGAGAGAAGCCAGTAGGGTAGAGGTGGGCAACTATGGCCCCTTTATGACCTGTGGACTTCAAATCCCACAATTCCTGAGTCAGCCAGCTCAGGAATTCTGAGAGTTGAAGTCCACAGGTTATAAAGGGGCCATAGTTGCCTACCCCTGCAGTAGGGTCTAGCAGTAGGATGGGAACAATAAATTTCAAGAAGAGGTTCATTCGAAAGTTGCAGAGAAGGCATACTTCGGGATCTCAATAAATGGCACTGTTTAATCAATGGAGCCCGGAGTGTGCCAACCCTGCTAGATTGAACTGGCTGGGCAGATGCAATGGCAAATAGGCAGACACAACATCATATAGGGGTTTTTAGGTGGCAGCCAGCACCTTGAATCTCACTTGAGACCAAACTGGCAAGCTGGTATCATCACTGGATTCCAGGAATTTCTCTAAGAACAAATTGAAATTTGTCATGATTGTCAGACCTGCCCCAACTTGGTCCTTCAGCCAAGAAAGACCTCGATTCCATTTGTCATGAAACGTATACTTTTACTAAAAGCCAAGTGGATTGCAGTATAGCAAAGCCAGAACTGAAGTTTGCATGCCAAAATTTCCCTGTTAACTTTCCCCATCCAGTTCATCTCCTCCCATTATTGTTCAATTATGTTTGAATAAATTGTTTTGGGAACAGTCTCTTCAAATGGTGGGCTGGTTGGTGAGCCATTGCGTTCCATTCCCAGCCTTTGTCCTTGAGATGGTGTCTCTGGAAGGTAGGATGAGTTGGTAGCCTTCCCCCCTCCTGTCTGGCTGCCTCCCCGCATAGTTCATGGCAGGCTGTCAGCTAGCGAATGTGAAGCTCAAGCATATGATGGCAGCTCTGACATTGACTTAGTGGCTATGATTTTGATGATGCTGTGTGTGCTTTTTCTTCAGTCCAAGTATTGGTAATTTATTTTCATATCCGATGCTTTTCAACTTCAATGACCCGGAGCAATAAAAATGATATCTTTTTTTTTCACTTTATTAGTGACACATATAACAAATATATCTTTTATTTTGCAGCTAATTATAATTGTGCACCTGATCTCATGTGAGCTGCCACCCTACTCAGATGCCAGGGTGGATAACCCATTAGCAGCATACATAAGAGCAGGTCAATAAGTGTGCCACAGATAACATCCAGAAGAAATCCTGGCTATCATGATGTCATCAGAGTTCTTGGGGCTTTCCAGAATTTGTTTTCCATTTCTAGAAAGCAAAGAATCGCATTTTTCAAAAATGCATGACAGGTTTCTTTGTGACAAGTCATTAGGGTAAGCGGGAGTTCAAACTTTAATCCAATGCCGATTTCATTACCTTGGGGCCCAGCCTGTTCTCCAAAGGGCTTCAAATTACATCATGTGAAATCCCTATATATGCCATCCCATATACCCTGGAGAAACGCTATGCGCACGCATAACAAAATAACATGCAGACTGCAGGAGCAGTTGGACTTAGCCCAGTCTCTAAGCCTGTGAAAGAACATTGTCATCTTGGGAGCAGCCCTGATTATGAAGCAAAGGGCACAGGAAATGACAGGCAGATGATGCAGTATCATTTTATAAATTCTCCTAATGGAAGAGTCAAAAAAGGATCTACATGACACTTATGCAACCTGTGCTTTCCAGATATCTGGGCCTCTTGACTCCCTCTAGCACAATTAATGAATTGTGGGAGTTGTTTAAAAAAAAGAAAGAAAAGAAAACACTGGAGGACACCAGACTGCACCTTGGCTTACAAGGATAACTTCTGAGCACATATTTTGTAAATATGTTATCTTTTTCTGAGTGTTGAGTTACATCATTAGTAGATTTGTAGGCAGCTGTTGATCAATTCTACCAGTTCAATCTTATCTGGAATTCATGAATGCTTCCCATGCAAGCAGAAGTCAGAATAAAAATGAAATGCATGAATTAAACCACTTCAGTCTCAGCTAGAAGGTATAAATTTTCATCCTCCTCCAACAGAGGAGGGGAAAAATAGAAGCAGTGAGATGAATTCCTTTCAGCAAGAATATATAAATGCTTTCTCGTGCAAGAACAAACAAAAGAATGGGATTTCCTCCTCAGTTAGAATGTATGGGAAGGGGAGGAAGGCGGAGAGCAAAGGGAGGAAGAGGAGGGCAAGGGGAAGAGGAAGAGAGGAAGGAGGAGGAGGAGGAAGAGGAAGAGGAAGAGAGGAAGGAAGAGGAGAAGAAGAGGAGGAAGAGGAAGAAGAAAAAGAAGAAGAGGAAGAAGAAGAAGAAGAAGAAGAAGAAGAAGAAGAAGAAGAAGAAGAAGAAGAAGAAGAAGAAGAAGAAGAAGAAGAAGAAGAAGAAGAAGAAGAAGAAGAAGAAGAAGAAGAACTATACAATACTGTATAGTAGACCTGAAGTTGTGCCTGTTTGGTGCACTTGGTCAATACAGTTGGGAGGCATCCTTTAGAACCTAGGAGTGAAATTTGAGCCTGGTCATATGGTACTTTGCTTTATACAATAGCAGTGTATTTTTCTGAGTGCATCTGTGCCTTTGCTATGACCCCTTTGGCCTGGCTTGCTTGACATAAAGACACTCCCAGACCCTTGTGAATGGGGCCCTCTGTGTCTCTCCCTCCCTATGAAAATCTGTGCCTCATTTTATCAATGTTGTAAGACGGAAGAAATTTGAGCTGTAGCCCTGCTAAGGGGTCTTTCTGGACTTTTGACTAAAGGAGGGTAAGCTCCATTATTTTAAGGCTCCAAATAAAAACTTGTCTGTATTTCTTTTCCATTTTAATCACTGAGTGCACAAGTCCTTATAATAAGAAGAGTTTAGCATCTTACTGTTCTCTAAAATGGAATTAGGAACTAGCCTTGCTTTAAATCTTGCAGTGCTCTGCCTAAATCCCTTCCTTGAGATCCTTTGAACAGTTTTAGAAGTCAAGATTAAACATGTCATGTACTTTCTTTGGATGTTAGAAGGCCTAATTGCAAAGGTGGAAACAATACCCAGTAAGGCTTTATTGTTTTCTCTACTAATACATCTGAATCGTTTTAATCTGAATAAATTGGCAGAATGTCACTGCATCTCACCTCCCAGTATCAAAAGGGGGTTTCCCCCCTAAAATTGTGGGTGGGAATATTACAGTGCGGTGGTTCAAGGAACACAATATCCACTGTCCCCTTGAAATGTGGTTCTAATCATCACCAGCCTGTACTTCAGGCTAACAATTCTTCAGGGCACAGTTCTGCATATGTGATCATCTGGCATCAATATCTGTGCACGTGTTCATATGTAATTCCATTTGATCTAATGGATGCACAAGTATATAGCAATAGCAATAGCATTTAGACTTATATACCACTTCATCATGATTTACAGCCCTCTCTAAACGGTTTACAGAGTCAGCATATTGCCCCCAACAATCTGGGTCCAGCCTTGGAAGGATGGAAGACTGAGTCAACCTGGAGCCCATGAGAATCGAACTGCTGGCAGGCAGCAGAATTAGCCTGCAATACTATATTCTAACCACTATGCCCCCACGGCTCTTAATATAAACAGGAACTAGCTTGGATTTCCTTTAGCAATGGCCTGTACAGAAGGGTGCCTCGCCACTAAGGATCCTTGCCTCCCAAATATAAACAGAGGTGCTCATTTAGACTCTGTATTTTCTCTCCCATTGTTCTGCCAAGCTATGGACCCCAAAGAACGCAGCACACACAAAGTCTGTACAAAACTTAATTTACTAAAATAACTCAGTCTTTCTCAAACAAAGGCTGTTAATAAACTTTCTTAACAGCCTACAAGAAACCAAAGGTAAAGTAATCACAATCTTACTATGGTTGGCAGAAAGCCCAGAAGCAATTTGCAGAGAATCCAGACGCGAAGGAGAGTGAACTAAAGTTGTTCTCTACAAATCACTTCAGTTGACGTTCCTCCTTAAATAGGCTAAGGGAGTGGCTAATTAGCCCCAAGACTTACTCTCACCTCCTCCTGAGGAGCAACTCTTGCCTTTTGGCAGCTCTGCACGCCCGTGCATTGAGAAGAGGCTCCACCTCTTTGTCCTCGTCACTTAAAGGAGCTTCTGGAGGTTCTGAAGGCCCTAGCTGAGTCCTTGCTTCTGGAACCACATCTTCTCCAGCGTCCTCATTGTCCGACTCGAGTGCCAGCTGCACAGGCTGCTGGCACAGCACCACACCAGCCTCCTTGTTGTCAGAATCAGCTACAATCTGCACAGGCCACTGATGGGCCACAACACCCATATAAATTACAGCTGGTATAACTATTGCCCATGGCAGAGTGAAATGTTTGTTTTGCATACTTGCTTGGAGAACAGGTGAATGTTATGTGAAGTTCATGGCACACAAATATATTCTTGCGCTTATCTTTAGTCAACATTTAGCAGCATGTTTTCAGCAGCTGTGAAACTCCCATTATCAATAGGAATTGTGTACCTAAATCTCTTTCTCCTATGCCATTAACTTCCAAACTGATAAAGTGTTTTCAATTACCCTCCCATCCTCCCAAGAAAAGACACATGCATATGAGAAATGTGTGTTTTGATTGTGTCACAGAGAAGCTGAACATTACATTACATTACATTACATTACACAATTCATAATAAAATTGAGCATGAACGATGTGAATGAGGACAATGTAAAAGACTCATGTTCATTATTGCAGCATCTGCTGGAGCTGCAATAAATAAAGGCTTCTCTCCATTTCTCTATTATGAAACACTCATTTCATGAATTTATAACGTGAACTGGGGAGGGGGCAGCCCCCATTCACGGCTGATGCCCAGAGTAGTTTGTTCAAATTAGGGATGGGGAGCAGAAAAAAAAAAAGATGATGCCACACTGAAAACCAGCAAAGATGCAGGAAGGAGATCCAAGGGACTGTTGTCTTTACAGAATAAATAAATCCTGGTGCAGTTTGTGACTTTAATTGGGCAGAAGCCGCTCAATTGCGTATATGTTGTTTTAACAGAATATTTACAACCCATCCTGTAAGAATAATGCTCAGAGTTGAATAACTCCTTACTTGCGCTACTGCTGCTACTTCAGCTGCCAGAGTAAGAGAATTATTTCTGCAGTTGTTCTGCTGGTGCCGAGTTCAAAGTTGCCCTTAGCTTCATGTACTGTATGCATACTTTCTATCGTATTGTTCCTTTCGGGATAAGCCATGCTATGTAGGATGCAGAAAAGAACAACAAAAGTGCAGGAAAAAAAGAACAAAACAAGTTAAAGACATGAAATTGGGGGGGGGGGAGATGGAAAATATAGCTAAATGTAGTTTATACCAACACTACTCACTGTAACTATCTGTAACGTTCTATGCTTGCAAACCATCAAAACCTCTATTACGTCTGTTAGAGTTATTACCTCTTCTCTTTAGGATCCCATCAATTCCCTCCAATCACAACTTTATCATCTTCTCATTCCTGTCAACTCATTCAGTTTTATATCCTGTATTCGTTTTGCAATGCAATCCTCATTCATTTCTTTTTTGGTATGATCAAAAACATTTCAGTGTGCTTCTTTCATATCGGTCGTTCATTTGCATCCATTCTTGGCTGTACTTTTCTTGCTTGACTAATACCCTTTTTACACAAACTATTCCAAATATGTTCAGCTTGCTTTTATATTTTCACTGACATGTCCAATTCTTCCATATGAGAGAGAAAAAGCATCCTTTTATAAACAAATGTTTTAATTTCCTTCTTCAGATATTCATTCCTTGCAACAGTCCACGTGCTGGCATTGGGTGACTTAAATTTTCTCCATCCCTTCTTCCTTTCATAATTATTTTATCAAGGGATAGACATTCATCTAGTTTTTGCAATTTATTTATAAATTCTATTTTTCCTTGTTAAACAGAAGAAGCAATTTTCCATATCATACCTTTCATTTCTTCATTGAATCTAATCTAACATTTATTGCAAATATCTTGGGTTCTCAACCAACAGTACAACATTGTCTTTATACAAATACATGCCCACTTATGTCCCTGCTCAACACACTTTTAACATCACCACAAGCATTCTTTTTATTTTTGTCTATACAGATAACCAAGGTCATATTTCATATCCTTGTCTCACTTTCATCTCAACGATGAAACATTCACTGAGCATTGGAAATATTCTCACAAATGTTCTATATTCCTCATACATTGTTTTTACTGTAGTTGGTAACCAACTCATATTTGCATCCAATATTCCAGAATTCAAATGTATTCATTTTCTAAATAAACCTTTTCTAACTAAACTTACAATAACTTTTCTTTCTTGCAGGTATATATTTCTCTCTGAGCAGCCAAGAGCAAAAATCAGATCTGTACACCTCCCATCCATCATAAATCCACCTGCATTTCTGAAAAATGTTGTTCACGTGTCATTTGTTCCACCCTTTCAAACAGAATTCTGCCAAATATATTCTCACGTATGTGTAGCAAACAAACAACCCTGTATTTTTTTTTGGCATTCATTCTTCTTTTTCCTTTGTATAAGAAAGCAAAATAGCCTTCACAGACACTGCCTTTACATACATATTTATCATGCTGTACAGTCATTCTATAAGTAAACCGCATTCCTATTTTTTGAAAAAAAAATCAATTAGTACCATTACAGTTTGCAGGGTTTTTTTTACTATTTTTCAATATTTTCATTTCATGGGAAAGAGCAGAATGGATCCACATTGTTCACTTCCTTCAATAGTTCCATGTACAATATCCTGACAAGTCAAAACCAGCTCACATGCCAGAAGGACCTGCACCAATACCTGCCAGGAGATCTGAACTGAATGGGAAGGGACCTGGTTAGAATAGAATAGAATAGAATAGAATAGAATAGAATAGAATAGAATAGAATAGAATAGAATAGAATAGAATAGAATAACAGAGTTGGAAGGGACCTTGGAGATCTTCTAGTCCAACCCCCTGCTTAGGCAGGAAACCCTACACTACTTCAGACAAATGGTTATACAAATCTTCTTAAAAACTTCCAGTGTTGGAGCATTCACAACTTCTGGAGGCAAGTTGTTCCACTTATTAATTGTTCTAACTGTCAGGAAATTTCTCCTTAGTTCTAAGTTGCTTCTCTCCTTGATTAGTTTCCACCCATTGCTTCTTGTCCTACCCTCAGGTGCTTTGGAGGATAGCTTGACTCCCTCTTCTTTGTGGCAGCCCCTGAGATACTGCTATCATGTCTCCCCTAGTCCTTTTTTTTATTAAATTAAACATACCCAGTTTCTGCAACCGTTCTTCATATGTTTTAGCCTCCAGTCCCCTAATCATCTTTGTTGCTCTTCTCTGCACTCTTTCTAGAGTCTCCACATCTTTTTTATATCATGGCGACCAAAACTGGATGCAGTATTCCAAGTGTGGCCTTAGCAAGTCATTATAAAGTGGTATTAACACTTCATGTGATCTTGATTCTGTCCCTTTGTTTATGCAGCCTAGAACTGTGTTGGCTTTTTTGGCAGCTGCTGCACACCGCTAGCTCATATTTAAATGGTTGTCCACTAGGACTCCAAGATCCCTCTCACAGTTACTACTATTGAGCGAGGTACCACATATACTGTAACTGTGCATTTTGTTTTTCTTGCCTAAATGTAGAACCTTACTTTTTTCACCATTGAATTTCATTTTGTTTGATGGTAGGGAAAGAGATAGTTTCATGACCACTGAAAGAGACCCAGAAATTGTCTCAACCTGAAGTTAGAGGACAGAGCTAAACGACTCCTGGAATGAGACAGTTCTTGACAAAGAAGAGCAAGAGATGGATTCTCCCCTGGTATCTGAAGAAAAGAGGGGAGAGAAGGTCCACAAAGGAGCTCTTCATCTTCAGCCAAGGATTAAAAAAAAATATATATCTATCCATATCAGTGCCTGACATCCCCAGGCATAAATGGGGAAGGAAAGAGAGATATGGATAATCTTATCCATATCCATCACTGTTGAAGAAATGGAAATAAAAGGAGGAGCAAAATGCTCTCCAGACCCATAAAAATGTCCAGGACCTCTCAGACTGATAAAACTCGATAATACCATCATATAAACATGCCTATGCCCTCTGCTTTCAAGCCTGGGAAAAAAAAGAGTCAAGAGTTAGAAAAGATGGAAGGAAAAGGCTTAGGTTTTAAACCTGGGGCTGATATATGGCTTACTTGATGTGCTCTGCATCTGGCAGATCATCTTTGTATATATGGCTTCTCTCTTGTCTGCAGCAGACTGCTTATCTATCAGTATCAAATCTGTTAAGCTTCAGCTATTATCCAGTTCCCAAATGTGATGTTGTGTTTCTGCAGACAAATGCTTCGTAGCAGGGTTCATTCTGAAGTATATTATAACGTTCCTCATTACTGAATACATGCAGAAGGTATTACTAGAGTTGATGCAGCCAAAATGGATCAATATTGTTTAACTTCACCCAGGAAGTAACTAATTTATTTAAATACTAGGAATGGGAAGAACTTCAGCAGAAAAGGTACTTTAGGAGGAACAGGGGCATTCATACTAAAACTGTTGGTATGTTTTACTGAACCTGCATAACAGTCATGCAATACCAGGAAAATACTTGCATTAAGGAGGCACTAACAGTACACCTATACCCTTGACACACCTTGTCGGCTTTTCCTTAACTCAGTGACATTTCTCTTGCAAGTCACACACACAGCATGCTTATCCAGATTTAGTAGAACTATGGAGTTAAATCCAGTGCAGTAGCATCTGATAGATACATCTCTACATTATATAAATCTCTGTCAAAATCTTACCCAAATGGGACTCAAGAAGGTCAATCAATGGTTAATACAAGATGTAATGTGTCTTAGTCTTATTTTTGTGCAAAAGACTTGTCCTTTTTCACGTTTTTCCTCTTGAGAGATAACAAGAATGAACAGGCAGTATGCAGGGGCTCTCCACGAAGCATCAGAACCTGTTTGTAATTCCAAAGTTTAAACAGATTATGTCATACACTATGGGTCAAGTTGTACTTCCTCCACAAGGGTTTAAGGCCCCACGGATGGGTTTGCAGCAGGCCTGTGTAGCCTCGTCAGATGTATTTCTAAATCTGACAGTGAAACTGTGTGTGTGGCGTCTACCGGTATTTTCATGGATTCATGGGGATTTCCCAATAGCCCGGAAACATCTGTGTGGACTCTTTCAGGGTCTATTTGAATTAGCAGACTATGTCTTTATAGCAACCTAGCATCCTATAAAGCACCAAGTTAGATTTTCCAAAATTACACTATACAAAATTAGTTCCCTATAACAGGCTCTGCAATTTTGTAATGACTGGTGTAAAACAGTGTGATCCTTATACAGCTGGGGAATGTGATAAGTCTATCACAGGAGAACATGTAAGGTGCATCCTTTCTGACATACCACAATTTCAGTTGTACACAGCATATGGCTTCAGGGCCACATGTGCCATGCCCCAAAATCTTGGATATGGCCTCCAAAGTTGATCCAAAGGTTGCCTGTTCAATGGAAGTTTATCTTCAATACACAAAGAAGAAAGCAAGTTCACCCACTAACCTTTTGCAACCTGTAAAATGTAAAGTGGACAAGACCCATTCTCATAATGCACTGACAAAGCTCTACCTTGTAAAGAAAATTCTTCTTGTACATAAAAACTGTAAAAGAAAAAAAGACTTAAAAGAAGCCAACTACTTCATGTGGGACAATTGGTTGGCATGCCTGAAATTTCATCAATAGAAATAAACAACCAAAAAAAGAGAGATGCATTTTTGATCTTGTCCTTCCTCCCAAGATTAAAGAGCCTAATGTTCTGTAATTTACAGAGGAGGCCCATAATTCAGAAGCACAATTTAAACCTATTTTGTCTGGAGAGAATATAAACTAGCTGTGGGAATACTGACTCCCAGCTTTCAAATTCCTCAGATCCTTTCTAGATTTACCAAGACTAAGTTCATCTATGGGCACAGAGACTTCTAAACTCCAATAAGCATCTGGAAATAATAAGCATCAACCTTTGATGAACCCGATGAAGGTCTATTCCTATAGAAGGTGCTCACATAGTAACAGGTTATCTAGGTAACGTGAAGTTGTATTGAAATGGGAATGGCAACGTGTGGCAACTCGGATATTAATTGATGACGCTTCCATCTTGCATTATTTAGGCCAGGGTGATCTAGAAGCTAGAGTTTAATAAATCTGAAAGCTGCATATTTCTTATCCTTGTTAAATATATTGTGGTCACCACATGGAATAAAGTATCATGGAGGATCTTGATGTGGTTTTCATGACTGCTATAATACACTGGTGCCTTCAGAATTTTGGTTTGTCTACAAGCCAGACTTCTTATTTTCAAGCCCTGATTCAGCTGAATATACTGAATGTCTTAATAGTCACATAAAAGTTTATTCCATTTATATTACAGAAAAGAGCAACTATATATTTAAGAAAATACAGGCAATGTTTTTGCCTTATAAATTACAAGCTTAAATCCCAACAGGGGAAAAAAAGGGACATTTAAAGAGAAAATGCTTGCTGTCAATTAACTGCAATACATGGTCAGAACGCAGTGCTATAATATGGATGTTTGCAAATCCTTCTGATTTACAGCATGATGTAGTCATAAAACCAGTTGTAAATTTTGATGGTAACAATGAATGATAACTATGAAACTCACACACTAATGCAATAATGAGCATGAAAGGTATCTTCTGGCCTATGAAGCTTATTTTAATTTGTTTAAAAATTACATAAATAAACTCAACAGCAAATCTGTGAAAATATTCATGTTTAATTAAATTATGTTAGCCTCAATTATGTTTATGAAAATGCTTCCACTAATGGTTGCAAACCCCTCCCACTCTGTCTTTATATATAGATTGTTTTTAAAAATCATCTTCTCTTTTTCACTCCAATGTATTTGATTCCATTAAGTTATCAAAGAACATGAAACTGATACCTTCAACGTGGGCAGAAATATTCAATATTCAGGTTCATATATTTGGACTCAAATGTAACACTGTATGAAGAACTGGTGTTGAGAGTACCAACGTTTATTTAAAAATTTAAAAAGCCAAGAGTTAGAAACATGTAAGTATTTTTATACAGGGCTGGGATGTGTATGCTGATTTTGTTTGAATCGCTCAAAAAATTGTGCATGGACACATGCACAAAGACCTACCTCAGGTTGCTTGTTCACCAAGAATAAAGGTGCAAAATATTACATTTGTGTCACTGAATTCAACTTACAAGCCTTCTGCTTGGTTTTGGTGAGTACCTATGGAACACCACCTAGAAGCCAGTTGCTCTTTTCTTTCACACTTGCATATTATTATATTTTAACACCTTCAGGACATGCTAAAGAGGCCTTGGGTTGTAAGGCTGCCCAGCTTAACCTTCTCAAAGGTGAACATGCAAGAAGAAGAAAAGAAGGAGCCAGCCATTTCAAGAGAAGCTTTACTGGATGTCCTGTTCCAGTCCAACATTGTAATGAAATATGGAGAAGAAGGTATTCAACAATCATTAGGTAAACATAAATTTAGCCCTGAAAGAACACTATGCTCTGATTCTTTGCAAGGTTTACAAGATTCTATTATTAGACCTTTCTATAATAAAGTAGAATTACAGTAATCTGGGTAGGAGTCTGGGCAGTGGTATAGCCCAAGGATTGATGCTCTCAACCCACAAGAGCAAACATCATGGAAAGGAAATAGAAAATTCCTTTAAATCAAGAGTATTAAATGGCTCGGGGACATGTAGGAGTATTAATAGTCCCAAAGTTTTCTTCTTTGTTATCAGTCTGAAACAGTCTGAGACTAAATCTGACTGACATATTGTACACCAATGGAAGCCCTATTAACTTCATCAAAGTGATTGTGAAATAGACTATATGCTTCACCTATTGACTGTCCTTGTTTGCTGAATGTCTCTGCTTAAAAGGGGGGACAATTAACTCTAATCTTTCCTCATACACTTGAGTACGACAATAAATTTATAATCTGTTTTCTTCCTAACTATTTACTTAGGCCTACCACTGGTGGATTAGTTCTTCAGAGAACATTGTTCTCAGTACTGGTTTTCCAGACATGGCCAAAATATTGTCCTATATTTATTTAATTATTTAATTTAATTCAATTCAATTCAATTCAATTCAATTCAATTCAATTCAATTCAATTCAATAATTATTTAATTTAATTTAATTTAATTTAATTTAATTTAATAATTTAATTTAATTTAATTTAATTTAATTTAATTTAATTTAATTTAATTTAATTTAATTTAATTTAATTTAATTTAATTTAATTTAATTTAATTTAATAATTTAATTTAATTTAATTTAAATTTTATTTTATTTTATTTTATTTTATTTTATTTTATTTTATTTTATTTTATTTTATTTTATTTTATTTCTATACCGCCCTTCTCCTGCGGGATTCAGGGTGGTGTACAGCTGAGATAAAACATTGCATATAAAATTTAAAAAACAGTTTAAAAAACAATTAAATAATTTCAGCCCAAGATTTAAAACAACCCAATTAAAACCAAATTCAATTAAAACTGAGAAGTTGGGATCAAGCCAGCCTGGCTATATGAAGTTGGAAGGGAGGGAGGGAGGGAGGGAGGGAGGGAGGGAGGAAGGAAGGAAGGAAGGAAGGAAGGAAGGAAGGAAGGAAGGAAGGAAGGAAGGAAGGAAGGAAGGAAGGAAGGAAGGAGCTAGTAAGAGAACCTTAGGCAGGAACTTACTTGAACATTTATATAGATGTGGACATATTATCAAATTTGGAGCCAGTGAATTAACTTGTAATCAAATGGCATCACTGGAATTGTGTAGCAAATCAAAAACAGCTACCTACTAAAGAGAAATAAAACAGCATTGCCATCACTTGCACCAGGTAAACACATTATCCTGTCTTCTGATGGGAAATCCCAAAATAAAGCTTTCCATAGATGGACATGAGGGGAACATAGAGAAGAAAGTAGATTGACTTTGCTTAATGAGGTATGTCTGTTGATCCACATTCATTCCATTGTAAAAAATAATAATAATAATCAGGAAGGCAAAATAAAAGTTGGAATTGATTGTTGCCTAATGTATGTGGTACCCATGCACCAGCCACTGCTCCTAGGAGTTTTGGGGATCAGACCTCTGAAAGAAAAATGAAACCAGTGGCCTGAAGAAAGTTGTGCAATCTATTGTATGTAATGAGGAATAACCTATTCGTACAGACAGTGACTTTTATCTAAAGAATTAGGAGAAATGTTAATCTAACACAACATATTGTTTAGTGTATCCGAGGCAGGGGTGGGCTGCTGGGGGTTTGCAGGGGTTCGAGAGAACCTCTAATTAAGATTCTGTGCAGTTTAGAGAACCCCCAAATGCCACTCCTGGATGGCCCCGCCCCTCCTACCCCTCCCAAAAGTCCCCATGTGGCCCGTTTTGGATGCAGGTAAGGGCATGCACAGAGGCTTGGGGAGGGCAAAAAATGGGCCTACAAGAAGTTCAGGAAAGGCCTCCAGAGTCTGGGGAGGCCGTTTTCACCTTCCCGGAGGCTCAAAGAAAGCCTCCGGAGCCCGGGGAGGGCAACCCCCCCCCCCCGCCATGGTGCAGGAGGCTGACTAGGCCATGCCCACCATGGCCATGGCCACCCAGCAACCGGGCAGAGAACCCCTTGCTAATATTTTTGAAGCCCACCCTTGATCTGAGATTATGTTATGTTATCAGCAACAATGAATTATGACAGTTCAGAATATTCTACATAAACTACATGAAACCATGAATGTGTTTTAAGAACTAGCACCCATGTGGTTCTACCCAAGAATTTATGTGAGCTAAACATGGACATGTGGAGGCACTTTTTTTACCTGATCCTCTCAAGTCAGAAATATGCCTTCGTGAATGAAGAAGAAGTTTGATAAGGGGAAGGCCATTTGCAGTTTCAGCCTGTGTTGCAAAAAAAAAAATAAAAAAAAAATCGAATGACCCTACCGCTTTTAAAGTAGTATTTTCCTCCTTATCTTGATACTTTTCAAAAGAGGCCTCACAGAGTGTAAAATCTGGAAAGAAGACTGAAGGTGACTATGAACAGAGTTCATAGACACCTTGGGTGGGCAAAGAGCAGTGATGGGGAAAGGCCCCTTGGGGTTTTGATTTGTATCCTTTTCTCAACTCAAATCCAGCTTACACTGCATTGCAATATAAAGCCCAGACTGCTGATAAGAGAGAATAAAGGCAATGGAATATGACCGTCTGCTTTGAGATATAGTAAGATGTCTCTTATGGTGATGAGGAGGATCAATTCTGACTTCTCTTCTGGGAATCTATTGGCTTTGTAAACTGAAAGGAAACAATCTACTATGTACCACACTAAGATCTTAACCTGATCTAGCTTTAGTAATGCTGATGAAAAACAGAGAGTTTAATTAAATGATTGTAAAGAAAATAATTTAGTGCTGGTGCAAGAACAGATAAAGGTACCCAAGGAAGTCCATAACTTTCTATTTCTTAAGGAGTATATAAATCAGGAAGTCAAATTAACTGTTCTCCTAAATCCCTCTGTTTTCTAAAGGCAATACACCAAGATTTAGTATTTAAACAGCGTGGTTTATCTGCCAATCTCATCTGACAAAGTAAGAGAATTTGTCCATTCCCTGAGTTCCATTTAAAATGAAAAACTGTCTGTACTCTACTAAGACATCAAAACTAGACATCAATTATATGAACGCAAGAGTACTGTATTACTATCCTGATTCTTCTAGGATATATCGAGTCGGAGAGTTTCTCCTCACTTTAACCTCACAACAACAACCCAGTGATTGTGAGGGAGAGAGAAATCGCATTCCTGGCTCAATGGAAATCTGACTGTGATCTGCTCTTATACTTATGTAAATCATCAATGAGCTGTAGAAAAAAATTGTCCGTATATAGTTGCTTTTTTCAGATCTGTGCATGTCCAATATTAAATGCATTCATGCAGATGATTTACTCAGCAGAAAATATACTTAGTGTCACATCCATAACCGTTTTTGTATTTTCTTCTCTACCCCAATTTTGGGAGGTCTGTATCTAACAATAATCCTGAAATATATTTGTCTCCCTTTGTGGTTTATGAATAGAGGAAACTGCATCCCTTGAATTGGGCAATTGCTTTGCTTTCATTGAGGGTCGTATCAGGGTTGTGTTTGACCTTGGGGGGCTGGGATGGGTGTGGCCAACTTGACATCACTCATGTCGGGGGCACCTGTGGCGGCCCGAGTGCTCTGCCAGCAAAAATGGGCTCCTGAGCTCCAGCTGTGATGGCCTCGTGCAATCCTCTGCCAGCGAAACAGAGCTTGGGAGGGCTGCATGCAGCCCTTTGCTGGCAAAGCCACTGCAGGCCGATCCTTAACTATTTCCAGGGTGGCCTCGCAGGCCAGATCTAAGACCCCATGGGCCGGATCTGGGCCCTGGGCCTTGAGTTTGACACCTCTGTCTTAGTCCCATATTTTCCGTTTGGAGTGCCAGCAGTCCTCCAGGGATTCTGGTAGGAAGCTTTACCTCCTGGAGACACCAAGGGCTGAAATTACTACCTTTTGTATGTAAAGCAGGAGTTCTACCATCCTTGAGGGTTTCTCAGTTCTCAGAAAGTCAGAAAAAGGGATGGAAGTCGAATGGATCACATTTGAGCCATCAGGAAGCCAGAATTAAAGGTATGTGCTGTTTACATGTTTTAAAATTAGGACTCTTTTATCAAACAGTTCATAAACCTCTCTGATCTGAATTTTCATTGCATTCCAAATCTAAACTCAAGGAATATTTATTTAATCAACTTGTGCAACTGACAAATGGAATAATTACACTAAAATGGATTGATTTTGTCCTTTAAAAAACAACAACAACAGATGAACAAAATAAGAAGTCACCTGTAAAATGGAACATAAGTGATCTGACTTGATTTTGTTCTGATTTATTACTTAGCTGTATGATTTGTCTCCCAGAATAAAACCTAGATTTAATAATAACAATGGAATAGAGTAACAGAATAACAGAGTTGGAAGGGATCTTTGAGGTCTTCTAGCCCAACCCCCTGCTCAAGCAGGACACCCTCTACCATTCCAGACAGGCTGTCCAATCTCTTCTTAAAAACCTCCAGTGATAGAGCACTCACAATTGCAGGAGGCAAGCCATTTCACTGATTAATATTTCTTACCATCAGGAAACTTCTCCTTAGTTCTAGACTGAATCTCTTCTTGATATGTTTCCATCCATTACTTCTTGTCCTTCCTCAAGTACTTTGGAGAATAGGTCAACCCTCTCTTCTTTGTGACAGCCCCTCAAATATTGGAAGACAGCTATCACATCACCCCTAATCAGAGGTGGGTTTCAGCAGGTTCTGACCAGTTCTGGAGAACCGGTAGCGGAAATTTTGAGTAGTTCGGAGAACCAGTAAATACCACCTCTGACTGGCCCCACCCCCATCCATTCTCTGCCTCCCGAGTCCCAGCTGATCTGAAGAAAATGGGGATTTTGCAGTAACCTTCCCCTGGATTGGGGAGGGAATGGAGATTTTACAGTATCCTTCCCCTGCCATGCCCACCAAGCCACACCCACCAAGCCATGCCACGCCTACCAAGCCACACCCACAGAACCGGTAGTAAAAATTTTTGAAAGTCATCACTGCCCCTAATCCTTCTTTTCTTTAGACTAGACATACCTAGTTCCTGCAACCATTCATTGTAGCATTTGGCCTCCAGTCCCCTAATCATCTTTGTTGCTATTCTCTGCACTCTTTCTAGAGTCTGAACATCTTTTTTGTACTATGGTGACCAAAGCTGAATACAGTATTCCAATGGATACAGGTCTTACCAGCGCAGTATGAAGTGATGCTATCCCTCTGTTAACACAGCCAAGGACTGCATTGGCTTTTTTGGTAGCTGCATCACACTGCTGGCTCATACTTAAGTTGTGGTCTGCAAGGACACACTACTGTTGAGCCAGGTACTCAACAGCTTTTGCTTTAACTGACTTAAGAATTTCTTATACTAAGAAAATAAAATTTTGACTGGGTTTTCTGCTGACTTCTGAAAATCATTCATAACCAGGTCTTATACCTGGTTAAGAGTTGGGCTTAGGCCTTGCAACCACAACACAATTGTGTTCTATGCATGTATTGCTATGGCATGATAGAGTAAAAATGAAATTCCTTTGTCATGTTTTTCGTTGTCATCGCCACTTAGTAGAACATCATAATGATCTCAAGCGTCAGTGAATCACCAAATAGCCTCCTGGCACCAGATCTCAACAACAGCAAGCAAGAAGAGATTTTATATCAATATCTTTCAGTGAAACCATTCTTGTGAGGTTTGTTTATGCATAGGTTCAATACAATTATTAAGTGGTCTGCAGGGTTTGGACTTTCCAGATACTTAGTTTTATGCTGAAAGGTTTAGGAGAATGACTTTAGGAATGTAGAGATTTCCTTTATTCTTCTTCCAAAGAAAAGGTTAGATCGAGTTGTCTTGCATTCCATCTTGGAATACAGCTTGCCTGGCTTTTCATGTGAAATTATTTTTCTTGGATATTCTTCTGACAGATGCGAAACTCACTGAAATTATTTTGCAAGATATTTTTTTATCAAACTTTAAAACATTTCTTTACATATATCATATTTCCAGCAGGAACGTCTCAGTGACCTGTAAGATGCTTTTACCTTTCTCTACAAATTTTTCTATTGCTCATTTCATTCTTTATACTTTCTCAGACTTTTAATGAACAAGACAAAAACAAAAACAGTGAATATAATTGATTATGGGGGAGGGGAAAATAATGTTTGGAAACGATGTCTAAATTCATGCTTTCTATGTATCATTTTTTTTAATGAGAAAATAATGCATGTATTCAAAATATCAAAACAACTTGTGTTTATGTTCACCGATAATCTTCCAAATCCAGACCCAGCAGAAATGTCTCATAGCATATAAATAAAGTGGAGCCTTTCCATTTAAGCTGTGCAAATATTGCTCTGATTTGGCTCATCAGCAGAAGATTCCTAGGAGCAGAAAATGAACTGGAAGTTACAGAGCAGGAGGTAAAGGTAAAAACAAACTTGTTCTGCCAGTCCCAGAAATAGACAACCATCTACTCAGAAAATACTTTAGCTGGACATACTAGGACATACACTTAGGTAGTCATTCTCCTAACCGTCTAGATAATGACAATGGCACGACATATCAGCACTTGTAGTGCTGATATGTCGTGCCTGCTATGTGTTGAGCAAGCCTTGAGCATGCCAACGATGCTGGACAGATACATTTATGGATATAAATTCTCACTGGAGAACACTTGACAGAGTCTGGAGTGCATTTGGCGAGAACAATGGGTGGCATGCAGTTGGAAGGAGGGAAGGTTTCAATTACAGCCACCAGGGTTAGTGTGGTTAGATCTGCATGGGCAAAACTGCTTCATCTCCTGGGACCATATCGGAAGCTCAGAAAGGCCAGCTGAGGACTATAGACTGCTGCTAGGTTGGAAACTCCCTCGAAAAGGCAAGATTTAAAAAATCCCTAGAGCAGGGGTAGGGAAATGTGGCCCTTTTATGACTTGTGGACTTCAACTTCCATAGCTGAAGGGCCATAGTTCCCCACCCTTGCCCTAGAATGTTCATTACCCTTCACAAACCCTGCCAATCAGTATCAAGACCTTCCTGTTTACCTCATTTAAAGCAGTGGCCTATTAGTCACATCTAACCAGACAAGTTGTATGCTATGCAGAGATTAGTATATAGGAGCGATGCCCATTGAATTCAGATGTTTTGTCTAGGGCAGTGATAGCTAACCCTTTTTGCCATCGTGTGCCAGGAGCGGGGACGATGCGTGTGTGTGTGCCCACACCCATAATTCTATGCACCTTTCCCCTGCGCATGCACGCGCGACCCCCCCACACTTCCCACGCTCCGGTCCCACTGGAAGTTGGCAAACGGGCCATTTATGGCCTCCGGAGCGCCTCCAGGGGGGTGGGGTGAGGAAGGCTGTTTTCGCCCTCCCCAGACTCCTGGAAAGGCTCTGGAGGCTGAGGAGAGAGAAAAATGGGCCTTCCCCACCACCCCCCGAGGTCCTCTGGAGGCAGGAAACAGCCTATTTCTCTACTTCTGTTGGGCCCAGAAGGCCCGCCAGAGCTGAGCTTGCGTGCCCATCGATGTGGCTACGCGTGCCACCTGTGGCATGTGTGCCATAGGTTCGCCATCACGGGTCTAGGGGAACCTAGGGAGAATGACTTAAGAAAAACCTACCAAAAACTACTGTGGAAGATAAGGAAATATGCCTTTTTTTGTCTAATAATAACTGTGGGTACCTGGGTTTTCTGTCTTCATGTTATCAACTTTTTCTTTCTTTCTTCTATTCTTGCTCTTGTATTCTTTTCTTTACTTTTCTAATCCCCCTTTCCATAGCTTTCCCTAATTTCCCTCCCTCAGCAGGCTGCATGCTTTCAAGGGCAGCAGTTCTCTCTCTTGAGACAGAAACAAGTGTTGAAAATACACATTTAGCTAACTCTGCTTTTGTTGTTCTGAAAAGAATGGACCTGGACTACCCCAAGCCCACAAATAGGGCATCCATGAAAATATAACCCTCCAGGATTCACACGATTGTGTTGTATTAAAAACAAAGTTTGTGGTTTAATATAAACAGACATGACTTGGAACCAAATCATACAAAAATACAGGTAGTCCTTGACTTACAACAATTCATTTAGCGATTGTTCAAAGTTACAATGGCACTGAAAGAAGTGACCTAGCACCATTTTTCACACTGACAAGCATTGCAGCATCCCCATGATCAGGTGAACAAAATTCAGATGCTTGGCAACTGACTCATATTTATGACGAATGCCGTGTCCCGGAGATAGGATCGCCTTTTGCAATCTTTTGACAAGCAAAGTCAATGGGGAAGTCAGTTTTACTTAACAACCATGTTACTAACTTAAAACAACTGCAGCGATTCACTTAACAACAGTGGCAAGCAAGGTTGTAAAATGGGGCAAAACTCACTTAACAAATGTCTCACTTAACAACAGAAATTTTGAGCTCAATTGTAGTCATAAGTCAAGGACTACCTGTATAGTGTTACCTGCAAAGCATTCTATAAGTTTATACCCAGGGTTGGTTTCTTTCTTTTTTTTTTTTTTTGGCCTTGCAATTTAAATGATCAGACACTGTAAGCCAGGAGTGTCAAACTCAAGGCCGGTGGGCTGGATCTGGTCCACAGGGTGCTTAGATCTGGCCTGCGGGGCTGCCCTGGAAATAGCGAAGAACCAGCCCACGGTGCCTCTGCCAGCGAAAATGGAGCTCAGGAGGGCAGTTCTCCCGAGCTCTGTTTTCACTGGCAGTGGGTTGCAAGTAGCCGTCGCAGCTGAAAATGGAACTCAGCAGCCCATTTTCACTGGCAGAGTGCTCGGTCCACCACAAGTGGCCCCAACATGAGTGACGTCGAGCTGGCCACACCCACCATGGCCATGCCCACCCCAGCCCCCATGAGGTCAAACACAATCCTGAAGTGTCCCTCAATGAAATCGAGTTTGACACCCCTGCTGTAAGCCAACAGCCCTTTCCTTTCCAAATGTCTCATTGCCTTCTGAAAAACAGTGTGGCCAAGTGTTTGTATTTATTACCTCATTTATTTCCACACAAAATGAACTATTCCATATAAAGTGAACCAAACGTGCATCTAAATTCTAAACTTCAGCTGCATAAACTTTGCATGTGCTTTCATAGTCACACTGGATTCTTTCCATCTTATGCATCACTCCCTGGAATAAATATCACTCCAGCAAATTAACATGACCCATAAAATTCAGTGTATCTTCAACAGATTTCCATTGGTATATCCAGCATAGTATCAAACTATAATGAGGAGAATAGACTGTGGAACACTTGTTAATGCTAGGTATGATATATATGGTGAAAACAAATCAGCTTCACTTAAGATGGAAAATATTGAGACAGAGTAAATAATATTTGTTAAGAGAACACAGCATAGTGAGGAGTGATGCAAAGTTTCTAGTCAATATATATTTCTGTATAAAGGTTATGATGTCATATTTTGAGGTATAAGTAATTGAGGTAACCTGAAACTTAAAATATCACGTCTTGAATGGTGCTTCCAAATGAAAAAGCATCTAGCACCAGTCACAAGATATTTAGCAGCTGCCTCATCCAAAGAATTTCATGGATAATTTAGATCAGTGTTTCCCACTTTTAAAAATAATTGAAGACCTCAGAAGAATATTTGTTTATAAGGGTTATATTTATTGATATTTATCATATGCAAAATTAAAATGGATGCATCCAGTACCACTTTTCATAATTGTCTGATGGGATTTTAATATTATTTTTCAGCATAGATTGAAAACTAATTTTGATTATGTGGATCCCTAAGATCTCAGGGGGTCCTAGGACTACATTTTGAGAAACATTTATCTAGATCAGGGATGTTAAACTCGATTTCATTGAGGGCCACATCAGGTTGTGTTTGATTTTGGGGGATGGGGGCATGGCCTGGGTGGGCATGGCCAGCTTAATGTCACTCGTGTCGGTGCCTGTGGTGCAATGGTGAAATGTAAAATTTGTTACTATCAGTTCTGTGGGCATGGCTTGGTGAGGGGGGTGTAATGTGACTGGGTAGGTGTGGCCAACTTTTTTTTTTTACTTTTAAAAGCATTTTTTCTACAACCTTAAGAGGTTATAGAAAAAATGCTTTTAAAAGCCTCTGATGATCCCAGCTGAGCCACGAGATCATCAGAGGCTTTTTTTTTTTTACTTTTAAAAGCATTTTTTGGCTGAAGAGGTTGTAGAAAAAATGCTTTTAAAAGTAAAAAAAAAAGCCTCTGATGATCGGGCGGCTCAGCTGGGCATGAGGGGGGGCAGGG
Source organism: Pituophis catenifer annectens (assembly GCF_029215685.1). Lineage (NCBI taxonomy): Eukaryota > Metazoa > Chordata > Lepidosauria > Squamata > Colubridae > Pituophis > Pituophis catenifer. The sequence goes on from NW_027256881.1 coordinate 132,448,827, forward strand.
ATTTTTGCTACTGGTTCTCTGAACCACCTGCCGCCATTGCTACCGGATTGGGCGATCCGGTCCGAACTGGGAGCATTTCACCCCTGCTGTGGTGGCCCGAGCACTTTGGCAGTGAAAACGGGCTCCCAAGCTCTGTTTTTGGCTGCAATGGCCTCCTGTAACCCTCTGCCAGTGAAACTGGAGCTTGAGAGGACCACACATGCTTTCACTGGAAGAGGGTTGCAGGAGGCCATCACAGTCGAAAACGGAGCTTGGGAGCCCATTTTCACTGGCAGAAGCATCGCGGGCCAGTCCTTCACTGCTTCCAGGGTGTTCCCATGGCAGGGGTGAAATCGAGCAGGTTCTGACAGGTTCTGGAGAACCGGTAGCAGAAATTTTGAGCAGTTTGGAGAACCGGTAGCGGAAATTTTGAGTAGTTCAGAGAACTGGCAAATACCACCTCTGGCTGGCCCCATGGTAGGGTGGGAATGGAGATTTTGTAGTATCCTTCTCCTGCCACGCCCACACCACACCACATCACACCACGCCCACCATGCCGCACCACACCCACCAAGCCACACCCACAGAACTGGTAGTAAAAAAATTTGGGTTTCACCACTGCCCCATGGGCCACATCTAAGCACCCTGCGGGTCAAATATGACCCACGGGCCTTGAGTTTGACACCCCTGATCTAGATGATGATCTACAAACTTCCTGTATTTCCCAATGCATCATTTCTTCCCTAATAAGTGTATATTCTGGAAAAGAAAAAAAGAAAAAAAAAACTAGGGAAACTCAAAAGGAGTATTGATTAAAAGCTTCATTAGCTGAATTATAAAATTATGTGAGCAAGATAATTCCATAATAGTAGCTAATCTGGAAGTAGTTTATTTAAATCATCATATCCTTAAACCGTGGACAACTGAAAAAAAAGGCACTTTGTTTTCTGGCCAACACAAGATATCCATCATGGTGGTTCATACATAATCTTGGAGATAACTAACATATTATTTGAAGTATTTTAATATGTGCAGAAATCAGAATGGCACTTGCAAGGGGCTTTGTTAAGATTCCCAAGAAGCTTAAATGTTCAATTCATCACTATAGCTTTGTTGGATGAAGAAAGAAATACTAAGACAGGGCTCTCCAACCCCCTGGCTGTGGCCAGTTTGGAACCAGCATATGTAAGCAGTGGGGGCAAGCATGCATGCATTCATGCACAAAGCTCCATTTGAATGAATGGCAGGTGCACACACTTCAGTGGTAGGTTGCTCCCGGTTTGCCCCAGTTCAGGTGAATTGGTAGTGGCAGCAACAGGAGGCTCCGCCCACCCACCCAGATGTCATCAAAAATGCTCTGCAGAAGCTCTGCACACTCGCAAAGCGAGCGAGCGTACTCAGGCACTACCAATAGCGAACTGGTAGCGCTGAGATTTGAAACCCACTACTCACACACTTGTGTGCAAAGCTCCATTTGTGCAAGCAGCGGGCACACGTATTTGCTGTTCACAAGGAACCATAACCTCTCCCCAACTTGTCGATGCGCCAAGACAGAAAGGTTGGGGACCTCGTACCAAGAGACTTGCTTAAGACATTTTGTGAATTCAAGACAGAATCAAAATTCAAGTTACTTCCCTTAGCATTTATTGTTCAATGGAATGTGATGAATGTCTCCTCATAAATACAAATCCCATTGAATTCAATGTTTCACATTATGGGAAAGACTATGCATGTCTGAATGCAAAATTCTAGCATTAGAACATACAAACTCAGAAGCCCTGCTGGGAATTGTGGTATACAAAATGCTTAGCTCCTTAAATAGGTAGATCAGATGTCTCATTTCTAAAAGAAAGAAAAATCATTTATATAATTATATGAATAAGTTACTGAACATAGCATTAATGTATGCATTAGGGAAATTATTATACAGTAAATTGTGATATGTGATGTACCAGCGAGGCTTAGCATCTTTAACTACCTGCTTTAACCAAATTCTCCCTCTCTCCAATCAGGATGAACTGATCACATGGTACGCTCTTGGTAGTCAATGTAACTGAAAATACTACATAGGATACTGTGTAAAATAGATAACCCGGCCTACCACCAGAAATGTAAAATCCTCATATATGGCATGGGGCATGACATAATGTAATATCTATATATCTCTGCTCTGAATGTTTAAGGAAAGGGAAGCAAAAAGACTTTATATACCTTTGTTGACTTACGTGGAACAGATATCCATTTGCATTAAACCCAAATTTAGAGAATCAATGTTATTTTTGGCATCTCTGTAATAACATAATTACATTGCATTTTCATGTAATGAGTGCCATTACACAAATAACATTAATGGATAGAAATGGATACATTCCTATTATGTAATTGACAAAAAAATGTCAATTACATTAATTGTTTGAAAGGACTATTGAAACAATCAACTTGTCCAGTGTTTCAAAAAGGAAGTCCCAATGCAAATTTAGCCCATTGCATCCGAAGCCCTTTAAATAAAGCTCCAAAGAATTGAGTTTTCACCTTCTTAGCATTGTGATGATGACAAAACTCAGATCTCTCATTGTAACTTGCTTGTTTTCCTTTTATTGCTGAATGTTGTCACCAGCAAACTGCATTTTTTCCTGGGGTGGTATGGTCTCTCAAGAGGAGATATTTACTAACATCTGAAACTTCCTCCACTAGAACATAACAAGGTTAGTGAACTAGCAGTAAATGTGATTGACATTTCTAATATCACTGTTGTCAAAACCAAATTTTATCCCATTACATTATATCCCACTTGGTGCACTTTAACATAATTATATATTTTAAAAGATAAAGTCAGTATTTTTTCTAGGATACATCCTACATTTTCACAAAATGTTTAAAGTCCATCTCAGCAGGCAGAATATTAGAGTTTCTCTCACAAGCAGCTGGGCAGAATTCTTCAGGTGCCCCCATAGATGGAACTAGGGAATCCAATAGATTGCCAGTTCAGGCCCCACAGCACAGGGGTTGAATGGGATTGATTCCAGCATGTGGCAACCAGTATTTGGGCTTTTGCATTTTGGCCCTTAGAGCAGGGGTGTTAAAGGCCCAGGGGCTGGATCTGCCTGAGGGGTGCTTAGATCTGGCCCGTGGGGCCACCCTGGAAATAGTGAAGGACACTATACCTCTGTCTGCTGCCTGCAGTGCCTCTTCCAGTGAAAACGGAGCTCGCGAGGGCTGCACACGGCCTTCCCGAGCTCCGTTTTCATTGGCAGAGGATTGCAGGAGGCCGTCGCAGCTGAAAGTGGAGCTCAGGAGCCCGTTTTCGCTGGCAGAGTGATTAGGCTGCCACAGGCACCCCCCGACACAAGTGATGCCATGTTGGCCATGCCCACCCTGGCCATGTCCATCCTGGCCCCCTGAGGTCGAACACAACCCTGATGTGGCCCTCAATCAAATCAAGTTTGACACTCCTGCCTTAGAGCTTTCATGGTTTTTTTTAATGACAGCTACCTGGAGAGCAGCAGGGCACAATAGTTCAGTGGTTAAACAAGCTGAGCTTGTCAGCTGAAAAGCTCACAGACAGAATTCAAGATCCAATCACCACACAACAAGGTGAGCTCTCATTACTGGCACCACTCCTGCCAACCTAGCAATCTGAAAGCATGCAACTGCGAGTAGATAAATAGGTACCACTTCAGTGAGAAGGTAACAATGTTCTGTGTACCTTGGAGTATAGTCATGCTGGCCACATGACCCCAGAAATATCTTTGGACAATACTGGATCCCTTGCCTAAGAAATGGAGATGAGCACCGCCCCCTAGAGTTGGGCAAGTTGGACAAGACTGGGTGGGAAAACCTTTATCTTTGCTTTGCCTAGGCAGCAAATTACAGTAGTCCAGACAGATGTTGATGAGATGTTACCACTGCAACATCCTCACACTCCAGATGGGGCTGTAACTGGGCTGAATATATGCAACCAACCTCCCTCCCAAAGGCACATTGCCCAGAGCCTCAACTTGTTTACCTAGCAGTAACCATGAGTCCTTTTTTCAGAGCTATTCTTTTAGATAGAATGCCATCCTATTACATGAAATGTCAGAAAAATCCAATGAACGAATTGCCATTCTGCCTTACCTGAGATTAATATGTTTCAGTAAATTATTCATTATGTTATCAACCTCTTCATTTTTATTATTCTTGTTTTATTGTCACACACACACACACGCAGAGAGAGAGAGAGAGAGAGAGAGAGAGAGAGAGAGAGAGAGAGAGAGAGAGAGAGAGAGAGATGTTGTTGGCAGATTTTTGAACAAAGGGATCATTTTAAATAAAACTTCCTAAACAGATTTGAAACATTAGATTAGTAGCTTGAGCAGAAATTATTTCTGGGCCTGGAATTATGTATCTCAGTTGCAAGGAAGACCTCTCCCCCACCCCCGTATTTAATTCTCTTTAACTTCCCCCAGTAAATATAGATTTATATGGATGTACTCCACTGTTTGACGTGCTGATGGACTGATTATGTGCCATCAAGGTGGGATGATTCTAAGATATCACAAAGATGGAATCTGTACCAATTTGGTCCTTCAGATTGTCCAATGATGGGCCCCTTGCCACCCTAATGACTGTTGCTGCTGGTTGTTCCCTTCTTTTCTTAGCTTCCCTCTTTCTCGGCATTATAGAATTCTCCAGAGAACTTTTGAATATCAGAAGTATGGTAATTTGAGCCTAGTTATTTGTAGCTCAGGGGAGAAATTTAGGTTGATTTGTTTGATGATCCATTTGTTTGTTTTCTTAGTTGTTTATGATATTCTCAGACCAGTGATGGACTGATGCATGGTCGTGCAGGTTCGGGCGAACCCTTAGCTGTGATTGCTGGCTGGGCCCACCCACCCGTCCTTGAGCTATGCTTTCCATATATAACTAACTTTCTGGCTCGTTCTCCCCGCCCATGCTGCCCAGCTGAGTTCTGCGCCGCCCCTGCTGTACTCACTGGAGCTGCCTAAGTTGATTAGTGGCATGTTTGAAGCTCCATTTCAGTCCCAAAGGGGCGTGTGCACGCTCACAACCAGCGAACCCGTTGTGAACATAAGTGCAGCCCACCTCTGTCTCAGACACCAAAGTTCAAAAGCATACTTTTTCTATCTTATTCAAAAGTCCAAATTTCACTACCATGGGTGTCACAGAGAAGACTACTGCCTGCATGATTCTGATCTTGTAGCTATAGACACATCCTGGCATCTGAGTCTCTTTTTCAAGGACTTCATTGCTATTCTACCAAATGCCACTCTGTGGGATACATTTCTTGAGTGCTGGTTTCTTTACTGGTGATAGTCAATCCTGACTATCTGCCCATTGCTGCCTTTGACTAGTCTTCTTTGTATTTATTCTTACTCCCATTTTATTTTCAATTGTACTCCTTGACTTTCCTTACCAGAGCTTGCAGATCAGAGTTTTTCGCTATGAGATATTTTCATGTCATCAGCACAGTGCTGGTTATTGATGATTCTCTCTCTAGTTTTAAAACTGCACTTTCTCTTCTTTTCTAACTTGGTGCCTTAAACCACTACACCAAACTGGCTCAGAGTTTTGATAAGAGCTTAAGGTAAATGCATTTTTACATGCCAACATAGGAATTTGTAGGTTGTTAAATACTGTCTGCCATGTGATCCTATTTTTTTCATGTTGTACAACATCAAAAGTGTTTCATTGGCTACATTTATCATAGCAAAGAATTCACAGTTTCCTGTCTATTTTATAGTCTTGGCATAACAGGTTGGAAGACAGAATCACATAATTACATTTCTAACTTTGACAAACATTCTGGTTGCCTATATCGGGCAGTCATGTTAACCTGTTGCCAGCTTGATAATAAAATTATACAATACTGCATACTCAGCTCTTTGTGGGTCTAATTCAATTTTATTGGCATGTTTTTGCTTTAGTAAAGCACACTAGGTGAAAAAACGTAACTGCCGACATTGGTGACTTCAAACCATACAAAGCAATTAAGAATGTTATACTTATTTTATCCATCCTTATCTCACCACCATGTAACAAACTGCTGATTTAATTCTATTTTGGTGGCTTTCATTAGAACTCCATAACCTATTGAAAATCTGACAGGACATTTTATACTGAAGGTACACTTGGCATTTTACACTGATACCATAGCAAGAATAGTTGTAAAACTAAATGTGTTGCAAAAGTGAAATTCTCATGACCGCCACTTATTTGGCACAAATTCAAAAACAATGGTAATGTTGTACAGAAAACTGGACCATATGATATGAAGCATCTTAGATATGATGTACCCTAAAATAAAGCTCTAGAATTTCAAATCTACATTAGATATGAGGTATGATGTCAGATCATTTTATATTTGATTACAAACTGTCCAAATGAGAGCCATGGTGGTGCAGTGGTTATAATCTAGTATTGCAGCCTAATTCTGCTCACTGCCAGCAGTTTGATTCTGAGCGGCACAAGATTGATTCGGCCTTCCATCCTTCCAAGGTCAGTAAAATGAGGACCCAGATTATTGGTGGCAATATGCTGATTCTGTAAACTGCTTAGTGAGGGCTGTAAAGCACTGTAAAGCGGTATATAAGTCTAACTGCTATTGCCACTGCTATTGCTATTTTACAAAAGGACAATACCAGCTGACCAGAATAGAGATATAAATTGGGTTATCAGTTTGTGACTACTGGATCTACGGTAGTTTCCAAACAAGTGGGGCTGGTTCATCCACAATCTTATACTAGCTTAGTTCACATAGTGTTCTATGCCATGGTTTGTTTAATCACACTTAATTGACTGAGCTACAGTTGGCTATAAATTATTTGCAAACCTAATTGACTGGGGGCCCCAAATGTGTAAAATCAGAGTCAGACAAATCATGTTAGGGCACAGCATAGAACGTTAATCAGAACACAAATTTTGAAACTGGGAAAACTTCACCCTGCCTATTTACTTCACTCTAGTTGAATTTCAAAACAAAAATGGGTATGAATTGAATGTAAGCAAAAATGTAAGCAAAAAAACAAAAGTACATTCAATAACCTGAAAGTTCTTTCTGGAACAAAGATTGAACCAGAAAATGTTCTCTTCCTCTCTAAGTCTAAGGGGCAGGAGTTCTTCTAATTAAATGAGTGCAGATATTTTCCCCACCTTGAGAAGAGTGGACAGGAAGAGGGTGGGTCACTGTGGTTGACCCAGGAATACTGGTGTCTGCAAATGGTCTATTTCAAAGGACATTTTTCCAACACGAACTCTTCCGTCTAAATAAGGCAAGCCATTCTGTGGTGACTTCATGCTCTGCAATGAAAACTAGCAAGCTAGCCACGATGCAATGTAGCAATTTTTTGCTGTCTGAAGATTTTTATACCTTATTTTGGAACAGATGCTGTATGTCATATGTCATATTCAGCATTTTTGAGCAAAGTACTTTTTTATCTGCTTTAGCTTTGGCAAGAGGTCTACACAAGCAAAAGTACATTTAATAAATGGCATGCATCCTTATATTTATTTTATTCCAAAAATACATTAAGTATTACATGTTCGTATATTATTTATTTTCTTGCATCTATTACATCTTTGAAGATTTATGCTTTTAAGTGCTACTTTTTGCAAAATGTTGCCATCAAATTAATGCCACGATACTTTCATTAACATTGCTGTCACATTGGGAGTTAGATATTTTGTGATGATGGATTGATTTGGTTGCTAATGAACTCCCAGATAAGCATGTATGTACTGGTGCAAAAAGACTTCAGATAGTTTAACTTTCAAAAGTGTCCTTACATTCTAATCCTATAACTACATCCACATTTGTCATACTTAAAACATCATTAAATCTTTTAAAAAACTATTTGTAGGAATGGGTGGGCCACTGTTTATACAAAAAAGGAAACATTTAAAATACATGTACATTTTACTTTTAATTACAAATATAGGACATACAAAATAGAGTTTTAAGCATGTTTATTGGAATAACAGCTTGTAGAAAAGTGCTGATAAGGCAAATGGCCTAGTACACCTAAGCACACTTTTGTTGGCATTGCCAGCCTCACCTACATACCCTTATGTACTTAGAAAATATAACCTGATTAAAAGCTGATTAAAATCAGTGCTTAGATAAGCTAAAGGTACTTTGAAATATTCATTATAAATTAGACAGTACTTTGATTTACTTTGGATTGTTTTTAATTTTTATTTAAGGAGATAACTGTTTAAAAATGGTATTTGAATGGGGTTAGTAAAAATACACAAACATGGGCAAAGTACATGGGGTTAAGGGCAACTGAATATAACATATGATAAGACATATATGAATTTTCAAGCTTCCTTCCACCTCCATCTCTTGAAGCTGGGAAGCATGCTCAAGAGATATTAATCTACCACAGAAGAGCCAGATTATATTCCTGCTGCTGGTTTTTTGGAAAAACAGGCAAGAAATTCAAAATATAGTCCTGCCAGGAGATCAGGTAGGTGGGGAGGTTTGGCAGAGTGTGCTTAGAGAGGAAGGAAGGTTTGGGAGAAGGGGGGGAAGGGAAGAAAATAAAATAATTTACAAGTCAAGAAGACACATACACACAAATCTCCGTGTGTGTTTGTCTGTCTCAGTGTACAGAAGGAATCTGATCAAAATGAAACCGCAACGAGCTAGTGGTACTAAAGCGCCACCTACAGCTGTTGTGCAAAGAAGAAGCCAATGCCCAGAAGGATGCGAGTGGATTCCTACAAGAATAAGCTCCCCCAGTGTAACACTGGGCAATGTGGGTATAATCGCACCAGATTCACCTGCGCTGTCTCCCAGATTCTGGTAAATAAGAAGTAGGGCCCCTTCCTATCAAGAAAGCCCAAGGAGGAGAGGACGATCTCCTGATCCCAGCGCGGCTTTAGCGACCTCTCCGAGCCATTCCCTCGCTTCTGTCCCCCCTTCCCTCTCCGACTGTTAAGACGAACCTCCAAGCCCAGCCCCCTTCCCACTTCCACTTTATCTCCCCCCCCACCCCATGCCTTCCAACAGCCGCTGCAAAGGGGGTGTGTATGCCTACATGTGGGGGAACTTAATAAAGGCGGAGGGGCGGAGCCGAGGGGAGGAGTTCGGCTCATCCATTGGCTGGCCGCAGGAGTGATGTCACCCATATGAAACCCTGATAACTAGTTCGGAGAGAACCCGCAACTTTTGCAGAAGGGGGAGTGTGATCCAGTGAGATCTCTGGGTCCGGGCGGCTGCTGTTGCTGCTGCTGCTGCTGCTGTAGGGGGAGGGGAAAGAGCCGGAGCGAGTCCTTGCTTCTGCCGCCGCTAGACGGATAATCAGCGGCGTCCGAGGAGCAGGAGGGAAACGGAGAGACTGAGAAACGCAAAGGGCAGGAAGGAAGAAAAAATAAAAAAAGGAGCTTGCAACTTGCGCGCTGGGCTTCACCTTGCAGCCGCTCGCGTGAGCCGAACGAGGTGGGCGAGCGGTCGGTGGGTGCAAAGTGGAGGAAAAATACATTTTTTTAAAAAAAATAATAATAATCGACCCGAAAGACTTACAAAGAAACTCTCAAGAGAAATCGTACCTCCCACCATGGTCCAGCAAGCGGAAAGTCCAGAATCGGAGAACAACCTGCCCAGAGAAGCGATGGATACCGAAGAAGGGGAGTTTATGGCGTGCAGCCCGGTGGCGCTGGATGAGAGCGATCCGGATTGGTGCAAAACGGCCTCGGGGCACATCAAGAGACCGATGAACGCCTTCATGGTGTGGTCCAAGATCGAGCGAAGAAAAATCATGGAGCAGTCGCCGGACATGCACAACGCCGAGATCTCCAAGCGCCTGGGCAAGCGGTGGAAAATGCTCAAGGACAGCGAAAAGATCCCGTTCATCCGGGAAGCCGAAAGACTGCGCCTTAAACACATGGCCGATTATCCCGATTACAAATACAGGCCGAGGAAAAAGCCCAAAATAGACCCGTCCGCTAAACCCAGCGCCAACCACAGCCCGGAGAAAAACACACCCACCAGTACCGGCAGCGGCAACAGCAACGGCGGCAAGAGCGCCAAAAGCTCCAGTAAGAAATGTAGCAAAGGGAAAACCTCCTCCTCCTCCTCCTCCTCCTCTTCCTCCTCGTCGTCTCCCCCGAAGGCCGGGACGAAGCTGGCCCCCCACCCGGGCGACTACGGGGGAGAGGATTACCACCAATTCGGGACGCTGAAAGTGAGCAGCAAGACCATCAAGTGCGTCTTCATGGACGAGGACGACGACGAGGAGGACGACGACGACGACTTGCAGCTGCGGATCAAGCAGGAGGAGGACGACGAGGAGGAGGAAGAGGACCACCACCAGCAGCAGCAACAGCAGCAGCAGCAGCAGCAGTTGAGGCGGTACAACGTAGCCAAAGTCCCGGCCAGCCCCACCTTGAGCTCCTCGGCGGAGTCCACCGAAGGGGCCAGCCTGTACGAAGAGGTGAGGGGGGGCGCCGCCTCGCATGGCGCCAGCGCCAGCAGACTCTACTACGGCTTCAAGAGTATGCCCAAGAGCGCCCAGCAGCCCAGCCTGTCCCCGGCTTCCTCCCGGTCCGTCTCCACCTCCTCCTCCTCCTCTTCTTCCAGCAGCAGTAGCGAAGAGGCGGACGACCTGATGTTTGACTTGAGCTTGAATTTCTCCCAGCACACTCACGCCGCCTCGGAGATGGGCGTGAGCTCCGCGGCGGGCAACCTGTCCCTTTCTCTCGTGGACAAGGATTTGGATTCGTTCAGCGAGGGTAGCTTGGGCTCTCACTTTGAGTTCCCCGATTACTGCACCCCGGAGCTGAGCGAGATGATCGCTGGCGACTGGCTGGAAGCGAACTTTTCCGACTTGGTTTTCACTTACTGAAGAAGCGAGCGAGGGCGGGAGGGAGAGAGCAGAAGAAAACGCGATGGGCAGGCGAACAGGCTGAGAGAGAGAGAGAGATCAAAAGGACTGAGAAAAAAAAAAGAAAAAAATCGGTAATGGAAAGTGATTTACGCTTAAACGTGGTGGAGTTTTGAAGTGAAGTAATGATCAAAATGTCTTTGGATTTTTCTTTTCTTTCTTTTTAAAGTCTTGAAGTTAGTTCCAAACCGAGTCCGGAGTTGTGATTTTTTTTTCCTTCTGATTTTTTTTTTTTTAAAAATTGGTAATCACAACAGTAGCAGCAAGGAAAAAAAAGGCAAACGGGACTGGGGGTTAAAAGATTCAGAAGGCGTTGTTTGAAGTTTGTGATTGAAGTCTGGAAGTGGTCTGCAAAAAAAGTCTTTTGGCAGCACAACTGTTACTCAAGGGGGTTTGTGGATTTTTGTTTTTGTTTCTCCTACAAAGATTTCTAAGGACTGTTCTGATTTTTAAAAAAAAAATTTAAAGGGACCATTGCAAACTTTTTGTTTGGAGGGAGAAAACTGATGTCTTCTATGCATCCAATTCTTAACAAAGCTGCAGGGAGCTTGAAAAAAAATGCAGACTGTACAAACGCTTACAAAAAAAAAAACTGTGAACTGACTTAAGATCAGAGTTTACTTTTCAGATCAAATTGTTTATGGTTTTACAAATGTGATTTCTACTTGCCAACTTTTTTTTTGTAACTTGTTCCCTTATACCTCCTTGATTGAATACCAGACAGCCTAGACCTCAGTACACAAAGGTATTGAAACATTTTTGATACATAACAGACCTCAGTCTTTTTAAAAAATTAATATATTTTCAGGCGTATTTTTGTACAGTGAAAGGGAACATTCTTGCTGTGTTTTTTCAGTAAGACTTTTCAGGCACTTCTTCCCTTTTATTTTTTTATTTTTTTCCTCTGTTTTTAGCATGCAAGTTATATGGGTACGTTTATGTCCTGGTTTTGAAAGGATTTAAAAAAAATCCTTGTATCTAAAGGCCTTGTGGTTTAAAAAAAACAAGAAAACAAAACACTTTTTTGTACAGCTATAGTTCAGATTTGTTCAATATTTGTAGGTAAAGATTTATTGAAAATGGTGATATAGACCTCAGAGCTGTTATCTTAGTTTAAAAGATTGTATATGTACTGTACTATAGTAGGAATTTATGTATCTCATATGCTGTGATATGTGAATGGGGGCCCAGATGGAAGGTATGAAACTGGATTCTCGACTTTTTTTTAGTGAAAATTTAAAAAAAAACTAATGAAATGGGGAAAAAAAAGAAAGGCACATAGTAAAAGTTTCTCATTTTGTGCAATATGATTCTTACAAGTACAGACCATCTGCATATTTTGTAGCATAGGATGGTAACATAACAGACTTGTGCACTGTCAACAACATTGCCTGGTTTTTTGTTTTTTTTAATGCTGAAAGTCTGTATCTTGACAGTTTTAATAAATCAGCTGGAACTGATAGAAACTCGATTCAATATTAGCCTCTATAGAAGCAACGCCTCTGGATACGCCATGTATCCAAGCCTTCCCTCACCCTTGGAGGAGCCTTAGCTGAGACTTCATGGGGGGGCGGGAGGGGGGTGGTTGGGGAGAAATGGGTAGATAGACTTTAAAGGGCTGATCTCTTCTTCTTCTTTTTTTTATACCTCTTCCCTTTCTCTCCCCTGTGATGTGCGCTTCCCCCCCCCCCCATCTTCGGTCGGGTGGGCGGCCGGCGTGGTGCAGGAAAAGGCGATTGGGGGCAAAATGGCGGGATGAAGGGCGAGAAAGCTTCGATTCTGGCGTGTTTTCAGGGCTGTACATCTGGGTCCTTCATTCCGAGCGGCGGCTGCCGAGCCAGCCAAGGATGCCAGGGTCGGGACCCAGCGTGATTTGGCCGTGGGAGGTGTGTGTGTGTATGTGTTTGGGAGATTGTGGCGGCAACCTTGGCTGGAAGTGGGGTGACCGGTGGGGGAGGCGGGGGTTGGGTCACCTTCAGGTTGTCTGGGTCGGTGCGTGGGGATGGGCGCGGAGGCGGATGCCGCTGAAGCGAAAGATTTTAGCCAAGTGTTTTTTTACAGCAGTAGAGCTTTTTTTTTTTTTCCTTCCCCCAGACTAAGGTTATCTTTCTCGACGGTTTGATTTGGTATGATTCGGAAAAGGGGAGTCTCTCTCCCGCACCGCCACCCCAGCCGTTTCTCTGACAGAAGGGATCTCGGCGCGCTCGCCTTAGCCACGGGGGAGGGGGAGGAAAAAGGAGGGAAAGGTGTCTCTTTCATGCTTTGCTCGCCATCAGATCCGAGCTTTGCGAGGGGGGCGTGCCTTGACCATGTGGGGCAGGCAGCGCCGCGGTTCGCTTTAGTCTGCCAAAGCCGCCGCCTCAGGAACGCGCAGCGGACGAGCCGAGGGAAAGGAACTGAATGAGAGGGGGCGTGCCCGCCTGTGTGTGTGTGTGTGTGTATGCGCGCGCGCGCTTGTGTGGAGCCGCTAACTTCAACCCCAATATTACTAAGGAAAAAAAAAACAACAACCACCCAACAAGCTTGAGGCGAATAAAATGTGGCGGACGACAAGCCGCCGTGTTTGCGTGTGTGCGCACGGTGTTTTCATATTCTTTGCCAAGGCAAGAGAGGGCCGTTTCTCTTTCTCTATTGACGCGAGGCCTTGAACAGTGGCGTCAATAACCGTCGCCTCTCAGTTCGTGGCGAGCCCGGGCTCTTTTCTCTCTCTTTTTTTCCCCATCCCTTTTTCGAGCGAAACGTTGAAAAAAAAACAAAAAAAAAAACCGCGCGACACCCAGAGCCGCGCGCCCGCGAGGCGTGTGCGTTTTGCGCGCGTGCCGGTGCGTGGTTGAGTGAGTAGCGAGTGAGTGAGTCAAGTGTGCGCGCGCGCAGAGGCTTCTATAGGTTAAGGGAGAGGGCCGTGCGAGCATCCCTCTCTCCTCCCTCCGCCCTCCGCCTTCTGTGTGAAGGGAGGTACCTTCTCAGCGGGAGGAGGAGGAGGGCGGCTGATGGCTTTTCTCATTTTTCATAGACTAGAGGCAGCTTTCCGTCTCGCCCCTTCCCCCATCTACGTTTTATCCAGGAGCCTTTGCATTGATTTCTTTTTTCCACAGAACAGACTGGGGAGAAAAGGGTGTGTTATATATGTAGCTCGGATGTACTGCTTTTCTTCATCCCACCTCAGCCACTGCCTTATTTTCTTCGTAAGATGGGGTTTTCTCTGCGCCCCAAGAGCATTAGGGGCCCTTCACCTTTGGGGCACAGTTGTTTCCCTTCCAGGGACTCTTGTTTTATTTCCTCAACTGAGCAAGAAAACTCTCTGTAGTTACAAAAGATGCTCTGCACAGGGGAAAGCGGCATCTTACTCTGCCCCAGAGCATCTGGGAGTCCTTTTACCAGTGAAATAGGCTCTGTTTTCTTTTACTGAGATCTGGGCCTCAGGCACAGGAAATGGGAAAGAAAGATGAACTGTGGCAGATACTTGGGGTTTGGGGGGAGGTGTTGGGGTGTGAACTTTTTTTTTTTTTAATAATATTTCAGTCTTAAACTTTAGTGGGGAAATTAAGATTATAACTCGACTTAGTCACAGGGATAATTTGCGATAAGCTTTGGAAGGCTATCCTTTTGTTTTAAATAAGTAATCAATCAATTGTACATTTGTCAGTACAAGTGAATAAATCATCCAACCAGTCCTAACTATCATTATTCAAAAATAAGATAATTGGGAGTTGCGAGCAATTGTGATCTCAAATAAGTGTGATTGCCATTTTCCATGAAATTGATCAGTTTATTTTACTTTCAAGTAATGACTTGAATTACTTGTGATTGTATTTACTATTGAAAGTAGGTCCTGCTTAAATCAGTAGTGCTTATTTTTCTGTAAACAGGGTTAGAATTGGTTTGATGATATTTAACAGGGACAATTTACTGAGCTGCTCACTTTCGGAATCACTGCTAAACGGCTTCCAGGCTGACTGAAGATGGACCTGTCTACGTACATAGTCATATGATATAAATAGAATAAAACCTTTAAAATTTAGATTGTTGATCAAAAAAATCTTTGATGAGAGATCAATTTTAAATTAGTTATTTAAACTGGTAACAAAGTGCTTAAAATTATCTCTTTAAGCGAAGACCATGGCCTCTTAATTTTTTTTTAAAAGAGGTTGGTTTAAAGCTTCGTTTGATAGAAAAATTATGGTGTACCTCAAAACTTCAGTCTGTGTCTTTGCATTGCACAAAGGCATGATAAAACTTTTAGGGAAGAAGCTAGTGTAACACGTAACATATTTTTGGCTAGGAATAGTCTTGAATAAAATTCAAGTCCTTGAATTTTAAGTTTTTCTTTTTTTGGTCTCTTAAATTTTTGATGTGTTAATGACTTTACATATTTGAAAACAATTTATTGGACTATCTGAGAAAAAAGAGGCAAACAATTGTGCCCTGCAGTCTGATAATTATTTTTCAGCAGTTGAATACCACCAGTTTTGTCAACTGAACATAGAAAAATTAATCTTTGTTAGCTACATGAAGCCAAAATATTTTTATTCCTTGAGCTAGTCTCCTAGCTTCTCTAATTTGTGAAAATGATAGTGGAAAGGGGTGTGTGTGTGCTGAAGGATTGGGGAGCTCTGTCTGCCTTAATAATGGAGCTGCCTATATTGACTGCAGGAACTGTATTTTAACCTCCTTGTCATACTTATTATGTGAAGATACAAGGGTGTAGCTCATCTAAATAAGATATATTCAGACTGAACAGAACATTTACTTTTAGTGATATGGGAGGCTGAATATATTTCTAAAAGCTGAATTTGAAATTAGTCATATAATGATTTGGAAAAGGGATCGCACAGTATATAAGATCTAAGAATGTGCAATATACAAGGAAGGGGAATGTACATTTAATCTGGAAAGTTAAAATTGGTCAACTTGGATGACAAAAAAAAAAATCAGAAATGGAAATGTGTTTTTTGAAAAATCTATTTTCCCATTGTAAGTGAGGGAAATGTCCTATTACTATTAGTAAAATTCTAATTGGTAGATTTATAGACTGCGGTCCTGAATTCAGGGTTGCAATCCTAAGTACATTTACTAAGAAGTTGCACTCAAATCACGCAGACTCTTTTTGAGTAAAATGCCTGAATATTGTATGTTTTCTCTCATGATAATATACATGCTCATAGCTCTTCCTTGTAATTGCACATAAACATTTAGGCAGACTTTTATAAAATAGATTTATTTCTTGGGCTGTTGCATTGTTTGTCTCCTCCTCTTCCTCAGCACTTTTCATCTCCTTGGGTGAGGAGATGCATTGTTCAAGGGCATAAGGAAATGTTTTAAAGATTGACAGCTTTTAATATATGAAAATATCCTAATCCATATAGAATAACATTTCAAAAAGCAACCTAAGATTTTTTAAAGACACTTTGTGGAAGGTGAAATCCAGTTTGTATCTTTCCTTCTGGCTACTTCCTATCTAATGTTAGAAGATCTAATTAAAAAGAAAGTTTTAATTCTTTAAGGGCAATATATATGACAGATTAAATAGATTGATGAAAATGTCTTTTAAAATTGTATTTACTCTAAATATAGATGTCCATACATGCAAAAGGTAACTTTTTCCTAGTGTAGTGTCTACAGAAAGTGATTTGAACCTATATGGCCTTAACGGCCATTTATGCCAATGTAAATTGATTATAAAACTGTAATTATTCCAGTCACTATTGAATGTGAAATTAGAATCAGATACTAAAGACTTATATTAGTCTTTGGTAGCCTACTCTACAGAACTCTCTGTTCTATATCTCCACCTTTGTCACATATTCTTCAATGGCCTGGTACGATCCTCATCCTGCACTTCTTTGGTGAATTTTGTTTATTCTAATTTGCATTTTTCAATATTTTAAAGTTGGGCCTTGATTCTCCAATAAGTTGGAAGATTTTATTTTTTTCACAGCCTCATCCCCTTGCACTTGAATAGTTGCAAGGGATAAACAATTAATTTTTCATCCCCAAATGTTGTTATCTCCCTTCAGACACCTATTCTTTGAGGGTGATTTCCCCCTCCTTTCCACACACTACCTATAGCAATTAACTGCCTACTTGATTTTTACCTCCCCTCATGGATGCAGTGAATTTTTAAGAGAATTTCACAAGCAAGTAGTTTTTTAGTGAGTTTAAACATGAACAGAGTTTAAAAAGCCTATTTTTATATTCCGTATAAAGCACAAATGTGCAGAAAGTGTAGAATGACTTACAAAAAGGGAAATAAAAGTCCATAATATTTCATGTATAAAAGTAATACTGTAATTGGGTATTAATTCTTCTAGAAAGTCCCAATAGTTATGCCAGTGCAAAGCTAGAATTATCTGCAACATCTAAGAAACGACGATGGACAACATTTTCACAGGACTGACTTCTATGAATAAAAGCTACTCCTAGTTCATTATGGGGTTGGTGGTTCTCATGGACACATTAACAACCTGAAAGTTTGAAAATGGAGTTCCCTGTCTTTATTAAGTCATCACACGCCTTTTTCATATCCAAATTTCTCTGCTGTGAATTAAAGGGCCATACTCGAATTAGGCTCTCTGGGAAATTATGCTTTTAAGAAATTAGGATGTACTAATTTTATAATATTTATCTGCTAGTATGTCCTAATCATCTCAGTGAAATATCTAAATAATATATCAGTAGGAGTGAATCTACTACTTTTCCAACAAGATTGGAAATACTTTTATTTTTAATGTGATGGTGTAATAAATTCTAATCCAGGAACTCTCAGTTTCATTGTTTAATTTTCTTTCCATCTTATTGCTTATCTTCAAACCCAGTTATCAGGAACATTAGCACCATTTATTATTCTTTTGCAACTTCTGGTTTTTAATCTTGTAGTATATTGGAAGTATGGAGTCTACAATGCCATGATGCTTTTTTTAAAAAATGTCTTCAGTTTTTTTCGGTTGGGCTGTTTTAGTTTGGAGGCCTTTTGCATCAGTGTGGGAATTTTGGTGGTTACAACATTTATGAGATGTTGTGTGAAGGCCACAGGTGGAGTAAACTAAATGTCTTAGTGCTGTTTTTTTTTAGCTTGACACTTTTAAAAATATGTAACTTCAAAATAAGACAAAAGAGTTTTCAAAGGCCACTTGAAAAGTAGTTTTTCACAGCCATTCTAGATAAGGGGAGGAGAGGAAAGCTGAAAATATTCTTGTTTAGAAGTCTGAATGATGATGGTAGTGGGGGGGAAACCTTGGAGGTTTTTGCATGCCAGTGTACAGGCCTATTTCTGTGAGAAGGGGGGAAAGAAGAGAGTAAGGTTTGCTTGAGGCAATGCACTGGAGGACAAAAGTGTTTTCTAGCACTAGGAAAAGAAGAAAATGCATGGCAGAGTTTCGTCTTCTAGTAGACTATATAGCATGCAGAGTTTAGTATGTGTCAAAACAGTGTATGACATTGCTGTATCAAAGTTGTACAGTTAAGCATTATTTATTGAAAGCTATGTTTTTTTTTGTAAAGACCTGATCACCTAGAGGATTAATATCATTCACTTGTGCTAGTGTGCTACATTCTTAACCAGCTTCTTTACTACAGTACTTGATATGCAGTGTTAAAACGCTCAGGGTTGAAAACAGTCCACTCCAATGTCTCTTCTCTCTCTCTATTTTTTTTCTCCATTGGGAAAAAATACCAACTAAAAAAACACATTGACCTAATAAAACTGTATGATCAATCTTTATATGTGTTTTTATGTGGATTTTTTCCCCCTCACTGGGTTTTGTATTTTATGTATATAACAAAATAAGGGCTCAGATTTCACAGTCACTCAAACTGGAGTGTCTTTCCTAGCATGACTCATGGCCTTGCCAGGATGGCCTTGGTAAAGTGCGATTCTGTGCCCATTTGTGATGCCCTGAAAACAAGGCAAATGTTATTTGTTTTTCCTGCTTTTCTGCTTTGGATAAGAGCAAAATATCTTGGGTTCATCATTTCAGGTGATGTTTTAAAACTGAACATGAAATAAATAAGAGAAGTTTCTACTCTTGAATTAAATACCAGCAAACTCCATTTCTCTGTGTCTTTTTTCTACAGACAATTTACACTGTAAATGTATTTTGACATAGAAATAAATCATTCTGTATTAAGATTCTTGATATGAAAATGTTTTTATGAAAATCTGTAATTGGAATTATAATATGTTTATAAAATGTGTTTATGTGGTGGAAGTTTGTTGTATATTAAATATGGTTTTATATAAATTATTGTGTTATATTGTAGAGATTTTGAATTACACAATTAATATAGCCAATTTACACTGTAAATATGTTGGCTACCCAAAACCCTTAATTTAGTTTTAACATTATATATTCCCACATGTATTACCAGGGTGATAAAATTCCATATACACCACCTGCTTGCTTGTATATGAAGTGCATCATTAGTAACTTTTCTGGTAACTACTGTAACTATTGAAATCTATTTAAATGTAAACAATGCTGAGGCCATTCGCATTAATGGGCAAAGTGAGGCAGATTCTTCAGAGGACAAAATGGGGAGTTATATTAAGCAGATGGAGGACAGTACTTCCTGTTTGCTTGTCTTAATTTGCTGTCCTAAGATGAAGTAAAGATTAGTTGCCTTTATAAGTCTTAATGGTATATTAAAGAACAGTCAGTCTTAAATCTAAAAACTGATACTAACCATCCACTAAATTACCAAACCTCAAATGTTCAACGATTGTATGATTGTGAATATTTTAAATTGACCTTGCTACAGAAATACTATTTTTTAAATTTTCAACATGATTTATGTCCATGTTGCAAAAAATCTGATGTTATTGCAAAACATCAATTGCAAAAATCTGTTATTTAAAAGAATAATTTGCATAGCAGAATGGAGAAATTTTAAGTCCCATCCTCCATATTTTTTGCATTTCACATTATGGATTATATAGAAAAAAGGCTCCACCAAGCCCTTGAGCATCTAATAGATACCTGGAGCATAAAATTAATGCAGAAAGAGTTTACACCCAATACAGAGGCTAGGTTAATTCACTGTTCTAAGTTACAGCATTCCACATTTAGTTTCAAGCTAGCATGATGTATGAATTGAGCCTATGTTGTTCGTAAATACTTTTTGGCTTAGTGCAGTGTACAAAGCCAGCCAAAAATGGTTTATCCAGCAAACCATGGACAAAAATGATGCTTTATTCAAGTCATGAGGACAGCTACTCTGTCTGAAAAAAATCACTTCCTACCAGCACCTCTTCCTTCCTAAGCAGTTTTGGAAAGTTGCAATATTTGTCCGAATTTCACAAAAATAAGCCCTTGGACGAAAGACCTCTTTTTGTTGGATACTGGAACAATGTTGCCTAGCTGTTAAGAGGGGAAAACAGGAAAATAAAATAAAAGTTCAATAATAATAATTATTGGTGTATCTAGCAATGAAGAGATCAGAGATTTTCATCAATATGTACCATTGCTTATAAAGGAAACTCGGAAATGAATTAACCATTGTATATTTCTTTGCTTATAGTCAGCCACTCAAATCTTTGACAAGACCTTCAAAATACAAGTTTCCCTAAACAAACAAACAAAAAAAGGGGGGGGGATAGTATCTGTAGTACCTTGGTTGTTTTATAATGGATGTTCAAGGGGGGGGGGAGAGTTCAAAAAATATCTCTTGAAATTCTGTTTCAAGATTTATTGGAATATGGAAAAAAAGGTGCAAAGATGCTTTTAACAAAAACATCATTGTTGAAGATTAATCGGTGCCTTGATATCTTCTAGATATTGGAGTTTTCCTTCCTCAGTTTTGAAGCAACCTCTTTACTTTCCTGTCAGGAGTACACATTATTAGACAATGTTTATCAACACTCCAAAATCTCATGTTGATCTCTCCAGTGTAAGTGCTGGATAGGATTGGTTGTTGAAAGCGAGAAATGCTAGCTTGGGTTTGTATATCTGTCCTTTAATGTAACCAGTAAACATTCCCAGTGTGGATTTTCACACAAAATCTGCAGCATTCTGGTCCTAATTTGTAAAGACATGATAATAACATGGTGATGCAGTAAAGCCATTGTAAACCATAACTGGTGCTGGATTGTTGTTCTTTTTCAGCAATTAAAGTATCCATAGAAATGATGAGAAAATAAGAGGCTTGAACAAGGGCGCTCTGAGTCGTGTTCTTTGCAGACGTTCACTGGTGCCTCCAAGAAGGTCTGATTTGGAATAATGAACAGAAGATACCTGAAACTCAGCAAGGCTGCTCCAGTCCATGTTGAAATTAATGAAATAATGCATGTTACTAGATTCTTTTCCATAAACCAATTAATTTAACAGTTAAATTGTCTGATGCACTGCTGTTTTACTGAAATGGTTATAAGATCAATCGAGCTGGAGAAAAACTGAGTTTCAATACACAGAAAGGGTCCAGGAAGGGAGGGATACCAGAATAATGGAGTAGGAAGGGATCTTGGAGGTCGTGTACTCCAACACCTTGCTCAAGTAGAAGAACCTACACAATTCTGGACAAATGGCTGTCCATCTCTTCTTTAAAAACTTCTGGTAATGGAGCACCCAAAAACTTCTAAAGGCATTCCACTGCTTAATTGTTCTCACTACCAGGAAATTTCTCCTTAGTTCTAGGTTGGATCCCTCTTTGATAAGTTTCGATCTGTTACTTCTTGATCTGCTCTCAGGTGCTATGGAGAATATATTGACTCCTCTCTCCTCTGTGACACCCTTTCAAGTATTGAAACACTGCTATCGTGTCACCCCAGTTTACCACTACCTTTAAGACTGAGAACAAAAAAAAATATGTGATCAGGTAATGTGCCTCTCTTATGTCTCGCTGGAAAGCCCAAGTGACCCCAAGTTAGGATTGCCATAATTTAGGTAACCATTACGTAAGAGCAAAACAAGTTTTCTTATCTTTGTTGCTATTTAGTAGTTGCCTGTATTTTGGCAACTACTAAATAGGATATTGCAATCCTATCCAAACAATTTTTATAAAGTTACAATATCTTTATTGAACCTCCATCTTCTTCATCCTAAAATGGGTAATTGTTTTACTGGATTTGCTCATTTCACTTCACAATATTCCGTTGTGTAGAATGCAGTTTTCCATCATTTAGTATCAGAAAAGTTTCCCTTTGACAGCAGTTAAAAGAGTGGCACCAGAAAGTGGTGAGGTGACATCAGAAAGAAATTAACAAACTTACTGGATTCAAAAGGTTCGGTCAGATCAGTTCAGTAGCCCTGAAATTCCTCACTCCAATCAGAGAGAATAGAAGGCTTTGTTCATCCTTGTTTGTGCATGTGTGGATTGATACCAATTGATTAAAGCTAAATTATTTGTTCATTGCACATTGAAATTCTGATGCTGGATAGAACTCCACAAATTAAAATTTACATAACTCTTGGTAAAGGTCAGTCCCAGTCGGCAGAAGCCATTTATTCTTGAATATTGCAATTGACATCAGGATCAAAATTAATTGAAATATTACAGATATGATCCTCCTCCCTTTGACAATAAGCTGTCCCTTCAGCACCCTAGGCATCAAGAGGGTTTTGCTTCCTTCCATCAAAATGTATTCTTTTGATGAAGAAATAGGAGTCTAACTTTGGGCTCTGAAATCATAACTTTACAGGTGAGAATTATTTGTTAAGCATTATCTGAATTCCCTTATATGAAACTGATTTAAATATGCTTTAGAGGCTATATTTATCCCCAAGTGAATTGTAGTCAACTATTTATATAGTCAAAATAAAATATGTAACTTTGATAAAAAGAGCATGTAATAGGTGGCTTGATGTAGTTTTATTTTCTTTGTTCTGATCCATGTGCTAGAATTTCAGCTCCCTGAATTCCCTGACAGCATGTCCTCAGGCTACATTTTTGGGACTTGTAGTCCTAACACCAGGAATGTTGATAAGGAGCCACTGGCCAAGACTGCTGTATGCTGATGGGGCATATTTGCGGGAGGGGGAGAACTACAGTAGGTTTTTCCCCCTGAACTTTCTTTCATATTACCCAATCAACACCCACTTATTGATTAAAATTATTTGACATAAAAACTGGCTACAATAATTGGTTTGCATCTTGATTCAATAAAAAAAAATCCATCAATTTGCCCTGCACATTATCAGATACTATAGCACAACATGCCAATCAAATATCTGACTGTTATTTTTCTTGGCCTGTTCTGCACTGATGTTCCTGATGGATTCTGCAGAAAGTTACTATAATCATTACAAGTTTCACCAAGCAATTCTCAAGAGTGCTTGCTGAATTTGGTTAACCGAAGCCTAGCAGAACCATAGAGCAAAATCTATTCAATTGTTTGTGTCTGCAAGAAATGACTGATGAACACACAAAATAGAGAACTACGGTATGTTGTAGTCTATTGGTGTCTTCCTAAAATTTTGACAAAAGCCTTCCATCCTGTGCTATTCTTTCCCTGACAATGAGAAATCGTGCAGAATGGCAGGATCATCTTTGTTTGCAGGGAGCCTCAGAGGATGCAAAGGAAGGTGGAAGAACAATTTTTCACATAAATAGTGACTTTGAATCTTGACTTAAGGTAATAAAATCACTTTGTGGCTCAGTATTATATCTGAATCTGGTATTACATATGCTAATATGGCAACAATCAATCTTTTTTTAAAAATGTGTCTCACCACATCATTGCCTTTTGCAAAGTCCTCTTTAAGTGAGAAAAAGCGTTTGAAAAAGCCATCAGCTACACAACATGAGCCTACAGCCTTAAAAATAAACATTTTTTAATGCCATGACAAACTCCTCAGACAGCTACGCATCACTGCCTGTTCCTGACTTAAGAGTATTTGTCTTTTCCTTAAGTCTACAGGGGCTAATGTCTGTGAATCCAGGTGCCAAACACAATAGCAATGAAGAGATCAGTGAAGCAGAGTTCAGTGCCGCAGATGCAAAAAGCATCCCTGACTTTCCTTCCACTCCTCCCTGGAGTATCACATCTGCAATAAATGAGGAGAATGACATCACCTCCAGAAGGGACTGCCTTCACAAAGATGCTATAAATCATTCATTCAACAAAATGTGAACCAGTAAGAGGGGCAGCTGAAGTCATGCTTTAAGCCTATATATTATTTACTGCATAGTCTCTGGAAGCTTCTCTGGAGCCCTTTCAGTTGCCCAGGTAAGCACAGTAAGCATTATCTAGGAAAAAAGGCACCATAAGGCTTTAGTTGTACCACTCAAGAGTGCCAAAGCGGCATTACTTTAGTAGAGAATCCGATGTTAGTTTAAGATGCGGGTTTTTCTGCTTTGGACACACTGTTTTTCCTCTCTTCCCTCCTGAAAGAAGAGATGGATAAATACTGATGGCCCGTTTTGTCTTTCCTCCCAGGATTTCAAGTGAGATGGCCACGTCGGTTCCCTCCTAAGACAACATGCATGTGTAAGTAAGCAAATAAGCCAGCTGGCCACCATTTCAAAAACACCTAGCCCTTTTAACATGCATTTAAAAAAAAAAAGCATCTAAAAGCAGTTGAGAAGGTTTCAGGGTTGATGTACTGCCAGTGGTACTTACCACAATCTAATGGCTTCCAGATGACCTGGTTGCCCAGCTAAAATAACCAATTGCCAGAGACTGTGGCTGAAGAAAACATGGCTCTAAATTCAAGCCAGAGGAGCATATTTTGCTCAGATTAACATGTGCATTTCTACAGAGGACTGAACATTAGAATGAGGCATTTCCATGTTAGAATAATAATGATGTTGAAATAGTTCACATTCACAATTGTGCTTCACATTAACATGAAAGATTTGAATCTAAGCATGTTTACTCAAAACTGAGTCCCACTGAGATTAAGACTGCAATCTATATTTACTTATCTGGAAATCAATTCCCATTGAATTTAGCATGTCTTATTTCTGTACATAATTTTGCACACGGCACACTGCTGAATGCTCCAAACATGCTAAATGGAAACCATATCAAAGCTTTGAACCCTAAAGAGGGAGATTAATGTTTAAGAATAAACGTTATCAAAGCCGGCAGGGAGTTTGAAACCTGTGCCACTCTTGGGTTTCAATTCAGGGAATGGTTTTCAGAAAGTGCAGGAGCACCTGTCTGCATC
Organism: Pituophis catenifer annectens; assembly: GCF_029215685.1. Taxonomy (NCBI): domain Eukaryota; kingdom Metazoa; phylum Chordata; class Lepidosauria; order Squamata; family Colubridae; genus Pituophis; species Pituophis catenifer. The sequence continues at coordinate 132,473,794 of NW_027256881.1, forward strand.
TTTTTTCCAAGATCATGTGGTCGCAATGTAGAGACTTTCCAGGTGACAGGTGGCAGAAAAGATTGGATTGTGTTGCAGAACTATTGTTAGCCAGAATAAACAGGGCTGGCATAGCTGCAGCAAACATTCCCCAAATATATTTTCTTACTTTTGTAGGTTCATGTTTTTGTTCTCACCGCCCTACGGTTTGTCTCCCAGTTTGTCTGGAGCTTGCTAGGTTTTTATGCAGGGAACCCAACTCCCTATAAAAACATGTGAATGTAACTCTGGTCATATAATGTTTGATGGGGACTTCTGATTAGCTTCTGAGAACTTTAGACTTTCCCAATCTTACCAGAAGATGCTATGGATTTAATCAAATACTATTTTGCATAAAACCATCTTAAAGTAATGCATCTGTCTTTTTCATCTGTAGCACAATATGCTTGTCCTTCAGGTAAGAAAAAAAAAACTAGGTAGGGATTGATTTAAACAGCACTCCTTCAAGTCACTATTATGATCAATTCACGGTAAAAAGATTCCGTGGCTTACAGGTGAAAATGTGAATACATATCATTCCTTACCAGAAGTCCAGCCCAGTTGGGAATCTGATGAGGCTGACTTAAGACCACTAAATTTTATGCCATTCTATACTGCTAATCTTTAAGATGACTAGAAGTAAACTATAGATTTATGCCTGCAAAAGGAAGCTATTAAAAAGAGAAGGAAGAATAAAGCAAGTGGATTCTTAAGCAGTTCTCTCTCATATCCTTCTCTTGTGTTCCGTCTTCCTCAACTCAAATCTTAGTGATTTAAAAGTCCTTCACATATATCACCAGTCATTGTGTATTGTAACTGTCCTATAAGAAATATGCATATTGCAAATGGAGGAATGGAAGCTGAGAAAGAAGCTGTTTGTCTAGGTTTACCTAGAACAGGGGTGGGCAACTAAGACCTGAGGACTTCAACTCCCAGAATTCCTGAGCCAGCCATGCTCAGGAATTCTGGGAGTTGAAGTCCACAGGTCATAAAAGGGCCATAGTTGCCCATCCTTGACCTAGAAGTTTGTGGCAGTGTTAAATCCTGAATCAGACAAATGTGAATTCTGTGAGTTGTGGTTATCAGGCTGAGAAGACTACCTTGTTTTCTCAGTCAACTATATTTTCTCTCAAAAAGTCTGTATATCATACTGTATTGAACTCACAAAAGAGCAATAAAATTATGGTCATTCTAGGAAGTGGGAAGGAGATGATCCAAATGAGTCAATTAATGTGGGTTGAGAATGTGGTAATTTCTCATATCCTTTCTTTCTACAAGAGCTGGTTGCTTAAAAAGCTGATTGACATCTAGTTTTGCAAAATGATCTCCCCACCCCAAATAAAAAGTTTGCCTTTTAACCAAATGTTTTTTATATTAATTGTTTTCATAACCTTAATTTCATAAGCATCAAACCCTATAAAATGAACAATGCTGCCTTTTAAATCAAAACAGTGTTTTGTTCTTTGGTAATAGCATCTTTCAAATTGGAACAGCTTGCCAAAAAATTCAAAGTGTCTCATAAAACACAATATGTGAAAATGTAACAATAAAAATAGGCAAGCTCCTGTTTTCCCCAAAACGCCGCCGTCTTAATCAGGTGGATTTGCATTTTGAAAGCCTACATGCAATGAAAATAAGCATGCCACATATATCCAAAGCAAACTCACTAGGGCATCATCAATGTTGAGTCATCAAGTATTTTTCAAGAGCGTGCCAGTTATATACAATATTGATACGTTTTGTCATCTGTTTCTATAGGGAGTGGAATTTCCTTGTGCTAAGATTTTTTACATTAAGGGATGACTCGTATATCCTAAGCTTTCAAGGGAACAGCATCAGGGGAAACCTTTTAAGAATTTCCATTTAAAGTGAAGGAGGGGAAACCTGAACCACTAAGTTAATCAAGCCCAGGACAGCCTCTACACAACCTGCATGTTTTCATTTAAGGCTATACCTAAAAAATGCCTCCCATTACTAGAAGAAAAGCTGCAATTGCAGGTCCTCTTGTGGAGCACAGTAAGTGTGGTTCTCCTTGGAGCACTGTTCAATGCTCAAATACCGTTTCCAGCTGGAACATTTATTAGTACTCTTGTCTGGCTGCCTCTTCATGCCATTCCTCTTTAGAAAAATTGATAGGCACCGAGAAAAGTTGATGGTTTCCTACAACCCTGCTCTATCCAATCAATGCTTTTCTCTTAAGGAGCAGTGTGCTGTGCTCCTTAACAAGGGATTTGAATCCAGCCCTGAGTCTGGATTCAACTTCTTTCTCTTGATTTAGATCTATAGAAATTATGAAATTGCCATACCATTTCACTTAGCATGAAATGGCATAGCAGGCAGCGGCCCAACGGCACTCACTCCTAACGAATGAACACTCGGCATGACTCCATTCAAGTACAATCCAGATTCCAGAAAATTGTGTTCTGAATTGCTTACAATCAGGGTGGATAAAAATCAATGATTTTTTTTAAAAAAATCAAAAAAATCAGATTTTTTTGATTTAAATCGTATTTTTTTTATTTTTATCGAATTTATTTTAATAAAAAACTTTTGGGGTAAAAAATCTATCGTAAGATAGTTTTCTATTTAAGATACATAAATAATTTAGTTTATTCAGCATGAAATGGAGCTTAGTTATGCAGCATGAGGCTGTATATTCTGCCACACTAGGACTATCGGTGAGTCAACAATGGGTCAAAGGAGTAGCAGAGATGACAGTTGCTTTTTAAAAATTATGATTTAAATCGAGTTGATTTAAATCAAGCCTTTTTACTAGTGATTTATATCATGATTTAAATTGTGATTTAAATCAACTCGATTTAAATCAAATCCACCCTGCTTACAATGGTTTCTTTATTGATCTCTGGCAATATTTTTTTTAAAAAAACCAAGGACCTTGAGGCCAGCTATTTAATTTTATATCCTTTATTTCGTAATATCCTAAAAGGCATATAGAGAGACATAGCAGCTATTTACTACGTGCTCTTTAGTATACAAGGTTTAATATGGTTGTTTGCTAATATGATTTATTGGGTTAGGGATTTTCTGTCTTCACTGTGAGTTGTATTGTGTTGGGGGGGGTGCACTGAGGGAGCTCAACCAATCTCATTGTACATATGTTGTGCACTGACAATAAAGATTTGAATTTGGATTTGAATTTGAAACTATATCTACTCCAGTGCACATTATATTATCTGAATGCTATTAGATTTGCTAAAGGTTAAAGCCAACCTATGCTGTATTTCAGAAATCATCTTTTATGTATTTTGGTGGTTATTCAGAGCTGTGTTCAAATTGAATTTAGAGTCAGTAATTTTTTTTATGCATCATATACATTTACGTGATGTGTGTCACTCTAGGAACACCAAAACTTTGGAGTTGACAGTTTGTCTCGCTTTGACTATTCCTGCCAGTATTGCTGTTTGTGGTCAGAGTAGCATTTCTGTGGTAGCATTTGATGGAAAAGCAGCATGTTTTCAATGTTTATTAATACAGCAAGTAGAGCGGATCACTATGCCAATGTTTGCATTCTGAATTCCTTAATGTTTCTAAAGTGGGTAGTGAGGATGAATTGCTGCTATCCTTGCTACTGAGCCATAGAAAGTAGGATCTCATGATGAAACCATGAGGTCTTATTGACTTCTGAAAGCTGCAAGATGCAGCAGAACTATCATAATATGATTTTTTTTTGTTGGTTGTTGAGCAAGATTTTATGAAAGAGACTATCAATAAACCTTCTGAAGAAGGTATGTATCTCCAAAACAGTGCAAAATGCAAATGGAAGAAATGACAGGTCACATCACCATCTTACGTTCAGTTCAGAGAGTATCTATGTAAATTGGAAAAGGTTCCAGTTTAGAATGTTCGACCTGTCATGCTATCATATTTGGGATGGGGACCTTAGAACCTTGGGATTATATGATGCCCATCAGGGGTGAAATCCAGCAGGTTCTAACAGGTTCTGGAGAACCAGTAGCGGAAATTTTGAGTAATTCGGAGAACCGGCAAATACTACCTCTGGCTGGACCAAGAGTGGGGTGGGAATGGAGATTTTGCAATATCCTTGCCCTGCCACACCCACCAAGACACGCCCACAGAACCGGTAGGGAAAAATTTTGGATTTCACCCCTGATGCCCATCAGTCTATCAGTCCATCTGAAGAATATCGATTCAAGCTATTTTTTTTTTTTTTTGGCCTCTTTCCTGATCTCCAACATTATTTCTTTTATTCACCATATCCAAATGTACCAATAAAGAAGAATGTTTGTAGCTCAGAGTTGAAATGAGGTGTCCTTGGTGCTCTCTGAGGTTTGTTGTCCCAAAGGTGCTTTTTCAAGAGGCTTGCGGACTTTCTTGTTTTTCTCTAAAAATGTTTCACTTCTCCTCTGAAGAAGCTTCTTGGATGAGAAGTGAAACATCTCCAAAGAAAAACCAGAAAGTCCTCTTGAAAAAGACCTGGATGACTGAGAATCTCCACAGACATCTATCTGAGCTTGTCTGTTTCCTTCCATACGTTTTATTACCCAAACTAGGTAAACGTCATCAGTGCTCCAAATGTTTGTGCATTCCTTTGTCTGAGACTGGCCCTTCCTTTCCACAAGGTGTGGGCAAAGCAGGCATTTCCTAAAGTAAAGCTATTTTCATTCTTAGCGGTATCGTAAAGGCAGCATCTAGCTTCAACTGTCAATAGTAACCTTGCATTTTACCTTCTGTGCTTTATTTTATGCTTTGCCAGTTTCTCCTTCTGTCTTCTCAGCTGCAAGGTTTTTTTTTTTTTTTAATTTTAATTAGGAAAGTGTTTTGCAAATGAGGATTTAAGAACAAACAATGCTATCTGAGAATATTATTGATTTTGAGTGTACAAATGCTTTAACAGAAACATGCTGGGGGAAAAAATGGAAAGCTTCATTCCTCCATGAACTGAAGGTAGACAAGAGGACCACCTGGTATTCCCCCGCCCCCTGTTTTTTTCCTAGATTTCTCATCAAGGTCACATTAGCTTTCCGCACTTGAAACTTGTGATCTGCATTCTTCAATATCACAATTAGTGGGATAATTCTTTGTTGACTTCCTCCTACCATTGTAAGTGGAATGACATTTACTCTAGTAGTATTCCGAATGGAATGATCAATAGCAAGATATTTGCTGTTAAAACTGATGATGAAAGGTCAAGTAGGAGACAAATGAGGTGGCTTATATCTATTTTCATGGATTGCCAAATGTTTTCCTATGGCTACTATGGATAAAGTAAGAATACACTTGTTTTTGAGCTAGAACATTCCAATATATGCTCTTGGAAAAGGTGGGCTTTGTGGATTTTTAATTATTTGTGGGGAAGATATGGGGAAGGTCTAGCCTCTCAGTGTTGCCTCACACTGTGAGATGAGTGGCATACAGGTAGTCCTTGACTTACAAAAGTTCATTCAGTGACAACAAGTTACAACAGCACTGAAAAAAGTGAGTTATGATTATTTTCCCCATGGTCACAGGATCAAAATTCGGACACTTGTCATCACCTTTTGCAGCCTTCTGACAAGCAAAGTTAATGGGGAAGCCAGATTCATTTAACAATCGTGTTACTAACTTAACAACTACAGTGACTCACTTAGCAACTGTAGAAAAGAAAAACCGTAAAATGGGGCAAAATTTACTTAACTGTCTTATTCAGTAGCATAGATTTTGGGCTAAATTGTGGTGGTAAGTTGAGGACTACCTGTATAAATTTGATGAATGAATGAATAAATGAAGGCATGAGTGAATAAAACAAACAAACAGACAGACAGACAGACACACAAGGTCTCTAAATCCATTTTGACTTGGATTGTATCCAAATGTTATTTCCTGAGAAATAATTGTACTCATATAATTGGGCTCACTGGTATTCACACCTTACTGAGATCACCACTCTCTCCAGTTGGTCAATTGGTCATTCCAGTGCTGGAACACCTCCCCCCTTTTCCCCTTTTTTTTCCTTTTTCTGTTTTGAAGCAAGAGCAGGGAGGAGACCAACCACTGTTTGGGGAAGCAGCAAAGCTATCCCCGAAATTTAATCTGAAGGAGGGGATAGGATGGTGACAAAGCACAAAATCACTTCTGAATGTCTTCAGGTGGGAGGGAAAACTCTGGGGAATGGGATGAAGTGAGAGTTGCCCATCAATCAGACCTCCCATCCAACAGCCCCAAAGCAATAAAACGAACTTTACAGCTTTACCTCAGGAGTAGCAGCTGAGGCAGAAGTTAATTGGCTCAGCTTGTGAAAACCTCCATGAGCTGCATGGGGGCTTGGTGTGAGAAGTCGGTCCTGACATCAGTGCATCTCTTGTAAGGGGAAAGGGCCTTTGCTGAATAAACATTGATATGTTCCAAATCACAACAAGCAAGAACGGTTTTTGCAGCAGTGTAGAGAAGACTAGAATTCTTAGAAATAACAAACTCCATCAATGGATTTTAGGACACTGCTGCAAATAATAATAATAATAATACGCAGAAGTGAAAGGCATATCCAATATAGGCATTGATGTTTTTGCCTAGAGTATTTTCTTTCAGAGTGTATTGAAAGGAATATCTCTATTTCTCCATCCAGCTCTTCTGAGTGCAGAACTATTTCTTAAAGTTGCTCTAAATGGGTGATATATTTCTTATTATAAAAAATACCCAAGAAGTAACCCACAAGATCATTGAAAAGCATTATTTACTGGGGAGGAAAATTCACTCTACAGATCTTTCACAGTTGTTTAGGGAGGGAGATTTCTCCTTATCAAACAAGATCTAATCCACCTATTTTGAGTTTCTTGGCCATATACATTCTATAAACCTAACTTAGAAATCTTTCAGAGGGGGACAGGCATGTACAAAGGGAACCAAGAATTCTGGCACTTTAAAGACTAACACAAGGATGGCAATAATGCGTCCATCATTTTGCTACTAAGAGCCCTGGTGGCACAATGTTTAGAATGCAGTATTGAAAGTTAACTCTGTCCACAGCCATGAGTTCAATTCTAACCAGCTCAAGATTGACTCAGTCTTCCATCCTTCCAAGGTTGATAAAACGAGGACCCAGATTGTTGGGGGCAATATGCTGATTTTGTAAACTGCTTAGGAAGGACTGTAAAGCACTATGAAGTGGTATATAACTCTATTACTATGGCTACTTCATCTCTTAGTAGTTTTCAACAGTCCCAGTAGCCTTCTGAGCTGTTCTGTGAGTTGAAGATTGAGGATACCACTTTATAACAATTTTCTTCCTTTCTCTGGCTGATTCCAGCAGATGTTGAAAATGATGATATGGGGGAAGGGGAGAGATCACTCCAAGGCTCCTCTTATGTGGCTTGCCATTGGGTTCCAATCTCTCTCTTCTTCTTTTCAAAACCTATATTAACCACTGGGTGAGATTTCAAGATTGGTATACAACCTTTCATTTTACTTCCTGCTTGAAGCGCAGATGTCAGCTGTGGCTAGGAAGGTCTTTGCCCAACTCTATCTGGGACACTAGTTGCCCTCTTTCTTAGATCAGAGATGTCTTCAGACAATTCTCACCTCAATACCCTAATTACCTCATGACTTATGAAGTAATGCTGCTGCAATGCTTTCTTTGTGGTGCTGCCCTTGAAGATTATCTAGATTCTTCCGGTCCCATCGGAAGTTGACAAACAGGCTATTTCTGGCCTCCGGAAGGCCTCCGGGGGGGGGAGGCCGTTTTCACCCTCCCCAGGCTCCTAGAAAGGCTCTGGAGTCTGGGGAGAGCAAAAAAACGGGCCTACCATGCCATCGCGTGCCAAAAGCGGGGATCGCCCAGGGGGGGAGTGTCAAGCGCACATGCTTGGGGGTGGGGCGCATAGAATTATGGGTGTGGGCCAGTGGTGAGTTCCCCCCAGTTCGGACCGGTTCTATAGAACCAGTAGTAAAACCAGTGGGAGGCTCCGCTCACTGACCCTGGGCGGAGCCTCCCGCCCAGATTGCGCGCGATCCCATTGCGAACTGATAGTAAAAGTAAGTAGAACCCACCCCACGCATGCAACCCCCACCCATGCTCCACTCACTTTTGGCCCGTGATGGCAAAAAGTTAGCCATCACTAACCTAGAAGCTTCAACTGGTCAACAAGGTGGCAATGCAAGAAGCAGCGATGGTCATGCCTCAATGTGCCCAAGTAATACCTCTGCTTTGTGACCTGCAATGGATTTCAAGTGCTATACAAATGCTGGTCATTACCCATTAGGGCCTGGTGATTTGAGGGCCCCCTGCCTCCCACATTATCTGCCTGGCTGATTTGATCCAATGGAGTTGGCACATTCTGGGTTCTTTTGATTAAACACTATCATCTATTGGGACTCCCAAAGCACTCCCTAAAACCAAGGTCCCTCCAGAGATCCAGATGGCTCCCATTTTGCGGTTATTTACATGAGCTATGAAGACCTGGATATTCACCCAGGCCTTTGGCAAGGGAGAGTGAGACCTCTCAATTCATCGCCCTTACCATCTTTTCTATGTATTTTTATGCTTTATTGATTTAATTGTAACTTCCTTGATTGCTGTGAAGCTGCCCAGAATAATTGAGAGATGGGCAGCATACAAATTATATCATTATTATTATGTGTTCACAATAATGTAAAGTCACAGCTCTACTTCTTTAGCTGGTGTTGGCCTTCATAAGTATCAAGTTCTGCCCAAGAACCCAGGATGTTGTAATGAATTGACATAATTATATGTGCAGATCAGTAGTGGTATTCACTTACCTTTGCTACCGGTTCACAAATGTGCCACCTCTGCGCAGTGTGGGCTTTTGCAATTGACTGATGGTAATTTTCTTGATGTGCAGATTTTTTAAGTCCTGTCCAAGATTTTTTGATGTAGTATCCAGTATGCTGATAACCACTGGGACCAGCACAGCCAGTTTGTGCCATAATTTTTGTTTGTTATCTTAAGAGTTCTTGATGCTTTGTGCTCTCCAATTCTATTCCTTCTACTATTTGGTATTGCCACATCAATTATTCCCACTTTCTTTTTTTCAACCATAGTTAAATCTGGTGTGTTATGCGTCAAGATTTTATCAGTCTGTATTTGAAAATCCTAAAATATTTTAAACTACCCATTTGTGACTACTTGTTCTGTGTTCCAGCCAATTTTTCCTTACTGGGTACATGATAACTTTTACAGATATTCCAGTGAACAATTTTGGCTACTGTGGTATGTCATTGTTTATAATCACTTTATGTGATTTTCTTGCACTAGCTCAGTATATAATCTACTGTTTCTTCTGTTTCTTTGCACAATATGCACTTTGAAATGATTTGATGATTTTGCAATTCTGACCTTGATTACATTAATTCGAAAGCTTGCTTTTGCACAGCCAAAATCAAGCCTTTAGTTTCTTTGTTTAATGTTTCGGTTGCTAGCCATTGTCAGGTTTTATCCTTATCCACTTTGCTCTCAATCTTTTGTAGAAATTGACCATGTAAGGCCTTTGAATTACATGCACTAGTGCACCTAGTGCACCTAGTGCAAAAGTCAGTTTCTTACCTTATATTCCTAGAAACTACTTATTTATTTCTGGGCACAATTCATGTACTGTTCTTTTATTTAGAAAGCACTTATTAGTATGGGGGCAAAGATATCTGAAAATGGGCTTTTCCCATTGCTGGGAAGATAACTATTTTCCTTTATCAGGGAATTGTTGGGAAATGACAATCAGGCAGTGATGAAATGTAAAATTTGTTACTACTGGTTCTGTGGGTATGGCTTGGTGGAGGGGTAATATGACTGGGTGGGTGTGGCCAATTTTTTTTTTTTTACTTTTAAAAGCATTTTTCTACAACCTTAAGAGGTTGCAGAAAAAATGCTTTTAAAAGCCTCTGACGATCCCAACTGAGCTGCGCGATTATCAGAGGCTTTTTTTTTTACTTTTAAAAGCATTTTTTTGGCCGAAGACGTAGAAAAAATGCTTTTAAAAGTTAAAAAAAAAAAAAGCCTCTGATGATTGCGCAGTTCAGCTGGGCATGGGGGGGCAGGGGTTTTTGCTACCGGTTCTCCAAACCACCCACTGCCATCGCTACCGGATCGGGCGATCAGGTCAGAACTGGGAGCATTTCACCCCTGCAATCAGGCCTTTTCTCTGACAGCAGACATGGCTGTGAAACATGCCCTTCAGAAAGCTATACTGGAACTTTCTTTTTTAAGTTTTGGAAAGCTGTTAAAAGATTTCATTTCTAAGCAATTGTAATATATTGGCCAACCTTTTATTATTAAATAACTTTACTCTTGCTTCATTTCACATCACATTTCATTTCTATCACATTTTTTTAATTTAAAGTTTTAAAGTTTTAAATGGTTAATCAACCTAGACTTTTATAAACCACTCAAATCATTTTACAAATCAAATTACATAAAATCCAATGCTGACTTCTTTGGGAATAAGCTGCATCGAGTAATACAGATCTTACTCCTGAGAAATCCTGCTGAGGCTTTTCACTTTGGAGCTTAACCTATTATAACTATATTTTTTAATTAAGCTTATATTACTTGTCATCTACAGATTAGTATCTTCATTGTTTAATTATAGGCCTAAAATGCACAGAATGTGGTAATGGTTTAATTATTCTATACTACTATCTTAGTTTGTCATCTACACTTATTATCAAAAATTAATAACTTAATATATATACAGTATATATGCTAGCCATATCAGCTCAATTCTAGTAAATATGCATACAGTAATATTGCAATCTAATACTAAACCTGTGTTCTCCGTTTTATTGGATTTTGGGTGGATTTAAAGCATTTATTTTAGGGATTTGCGAACTCAGGTTCTCTGCAAGCTAAGAAAATGGAGATGGGATCTTTCCTGCAAACCCCTGATGTAAGAAATACAACTATATTAAATACATCTATAGCAGGGGTGAAATCCAGCAGGTTCTGACAGGTTCTGGAAAACCGGTAGCGGAAATTTTGAGTAGTTCGGAGAACCAGCAAATACCATCTCTGGCTGGCCCTAGAGTGGGGTGGGAATGGAGATTTTGCAATATTCTTCCCCCAGGAGTGGGGAGGGAATGGGGATTTTGCAGTATCCTTCCCCTGGAGTGGGGTGGGAATGGAGATTTTGCAGTATCCTTCCCCTGCCACGCTCACCAAGCCACACCACGCTCACCAAGCCACGTCCACAGAACCGGTAGTAAAAAATTTTTGATTTCATCACTGATCTATAGTAAAGCATGGTGTCAGAGTATCTAGACACCATGAATGGTAGTGAAGAGGTTGGACTGAAACAGGAATGATAGAGGTTCAGATCCCAATTCATACATGGAAACTTACTGGGTGACCTTGGGACAATCTACCTTGCTTGTTATGGGAGAAAATAGGATGTGAGTTGCACCACTCCTGAATGAAAACCAGTGGTGGGTTTCAAATTTTTTTACTACCAGTTCTGTGGGTGTGGCTTGGTGGGCGTGGCTTGGTGGGCATGGCAGGGGAAGGATCCTGTAAAATCTCCATTCCCTCCCCAATCCAGGGGAAGGTTACTGTAAAATACCTATTTCCTCCTGATCAGCTGGGACTTGGGAGGCAGAGAATAGATGTGGGCAGGGCCAGTCAGAATTTTTACTACCTGTTCTCTGAACTACTCAAATTTCTGCTACCGGTTCTCCAGATCTGGTCAGAACCTGCTGAAACCCACCTCTGATGAAAACCATGTGGCGTCTGAAGGAGAAAGAATCAGGAATTGGAGTAACAGGCAGTTAGCTGAAGAAAGTATGACTAAGCTAAAAGGTAAAGCCAAACAACATACAGAAAGAAAGAAACCACAAAAATACCAATGATCCTGAAGGAAATTGCTGAGGCAGGAGGGATGCTGGCTGGCTCCAGGCTATCCTGCTGGTTGAAGACAGGAGGCAGGAAGAAGTAAATAGGGCTGAGGCCTAAAACCTTTTTCCAATAAACAAAGACATAGTTAAACAAATGAACACGCAAGCAAGAACCATTCAATTCATTTCAGCAGGCAAAGGCAAACTGACAAAGACACAGATTAGTGAAATCAGCTTCTCAAGCTGGTGCTTTCCAGATCTGTTGGGACCACCGTTCCCAGAATCTCAGGCATTAGGACAGCTATACCCTAACTATCTGGAGCAGTGCATTCTTAACCTTGTTTTCAACTTTTATTTTTTATTAGCAGAGGTATGCATCCTCCATGCTGAGATCCTGGGTGTTGAAGTCCACACATCTTAAAGATGCCAAGGTTGAGGAACATTGACTGGAGGATGAGTATCTTTGCTATGAAATAAGCTCCTCTATTGTCATTTTCTAATTTTATTCTATTATTCTAATTATTATTATTGAATAATTATTATTGAATAATTATTCAAATTATTCTAATTTGTTCTATTAAAATCCATGACGGAGGTAAAGCCAACTGTAAAAGGGCGATATATTTAATAAGGCCCTTGGGCCTAATGGCCATTTAGTTAGCTTCTAAAAGGCCACATAACTAGAAGTTGGTCTCCAGAGACCTCAATGTTTGTCAACATCTCTGGATGCTCATAGTCTACTGCTACTAAGCAAAGGGCCATTTTTTTTCCCAAATGGAAACCAGCCTTTGAATCTGTCATCTCAGGAGGCAGATGCATTTTTTTCTCATGAATGTTCCAAATGAGAGATATGGACACTTTAAAAAAAAAAACAATAACAATTGTCACAAAGACATTATGAAGTAGAGACTATACAATAGAAGACAGACTAAATCTATTTTCATATATGTGTTTGTGGAAGAGCATGGTTTTGGTAACTGTGGGTCCAGCACCCCCATTTTCACCAGTCCCTCAACAGAGCTTCAAATTCTGGAAAGGGTTGGATGATCACCCAAGATGGAAAAACAAGCATATCATGTTGGCTTCCCTTACAGTCTAAGTTGACGTTACTGAAATATAGCTCCTGGTGATATTCTGATAGGAAAAAAAAACCTCAAAACCTATTTTGAGTTGCAAAAGAATGGTAGAGTGGTAAAATTATTGGTGAGATCATCACAGATAATCTGAAATATTTTCAGGTATTTCCATTATGCCACCACCATGAACAAACCATGATTTGTATGAGCAATCTTGTGGCTGCTTGCTGAAACTTAGAAGTAATTACAAATATATGATCAATAGGCAGCCAACTTCTATGATGTCAACTGATTGTTGTTGTCCCATAATCTATTTTTTCAATGTTTTTTTTATTTATATTTGAATATTTTATGGTTTTTAATTGTTACGTTGTATGCTGCCCAGAGCCATGTTTCGTGAGGTGGATGGCTATATAAATTTGCTAAAGATATTTTAAAAAATAAACTTCTTTTTTTATGTGGGAGGATTTCTATATTGACAGATGATTTAAGACAGTTTCATTTCATAGCAAGGCCTCTGTACAGTTATGGTCTCCTACAGGAGTCAAGCCGGAAGGACTACCCCACAGGCCTAGCTTCCCATATTTAGAAGTAAGTGACATAACATGTATTATCATTTCAGGTAGGAAGTTGATTAAATTCCAAGTTTAAATTTACACCAAGTTGTACTACTACATTTACCATTAGGAAGATGAAGGTTTATACCCAAATAATTGCCTGTGAATTGAGGTGGTGGTGCTGGCCCTTTTGTGCTGCTGTCTTTGAAGATTAGCCTGAAGATTAATTGCTGCTTGGAAGGGGCTGTTTGCCTGAATAATTGGACCCTTTTTATAATGCCTAAACTGGGCTGCTTTTCCTTCTCAGCCTGCTTTTCCATTTCTAGCCTGGTTTTTCCCTGCTTTCTCTCTTATTTTTCCCTGCTTCTGTCGGGGGAGGGACAGAGGAGAATATGAAACTTTTTTTCAAGAATCATTGCTTGTAAACGGATGGGAACATTTAATTTTGTAAATGAATACTTTCTTTTGCATTGAGCATCTAGCAGATTTATGCACACATACAGTATGCAGGCACACTCATATGAAATTATATCACATATGTTTACCAGGGTAAGAGGATTGTTGGAGTCTGCAATGGTAGAATAACAAGTTGGGGATGTTGGACATGGTATAGGAATATTTTTGTTTGTTTGCATATGTCTTTTTTTTAAGGGATCGCTTTAAAATGTGAGTTCTCTATCTTTGGATTGCTGTTCTATGTGTGAAATTGATTTTTTTTCTCTCTCTCTCTTATCTATCTATATAATTTATAATTATCTATCTATCTATCTATCTATCTATCTATCTATCTATCTATCTATCTATCTATCATCTATCCATATCACCTATCTGATCTACATCATCAATATTGTTGAAAGAAATTGCAATGAGTCAAGAGAGTTGTTAATTGCAATTGATCTTATTAGTTGTAAATCCTCAAAGGTGTTAGCAAAAAAATGATATTTGGTGAAATAAAATGAAAAGACTATTTCAATTACTTTACTGACCAGCCCTAATTAAAATAACCTAACATAGAAATAAGATACAGTACAAATAAAATTAAGCTATAATAAATGAAAGCAGCCAACACAGGTTTATTTTTTTTTAACCACACAAACCAATTTTAAGCGTTGAGGATGATAACAGTAAAACTTCAGGGAAGAGATCATCAATAGCAACAAACATAAATAGGGTTAAAGGATATTTGGTTAATAAAGCACTTCACTATTTCCCTCCAAATTTTGCTACTGCCTTTCTCATTAGTTTAGCTAGTGTAGTCAATAAAGAAACAGGCAAATAATGTTCAAGTTCTCTGATTTTAACCAGTGTTGAGTCAAACTAAAGCATGAAAGAGATATTTTGCAGTCATTTTCATTCTCTGCCACAAGCCCCCTTCAGTATTTCACCTATTTTTACAAAAAGTGTGAAAAAAGCCTTAAAGGGGTTTGATATCAAGTAGATGAGAGAACCAAATAAAAACTCCCTATGTTTCTTTCTTGTATAGTTAGAATAAAATGAGGATGGACAGTCATATTTCAAATTGACTTGCCTCCGAAATCATTTACCAATGCTATCTTTATCCTCATATATATTTATATATAAAACCTGTCCATTCTCACTAGGGATCACATTGTTTTCCAATGGTATGAGTATTTTGTGTGCATGTGAATGTATACTCCATTCTCATTCTGCATCTGAATGTGGATCTAATTGTTTGGAGGATATATTTTGCTCTGAGCCTATTAAAACATTGAAAGTTTTAGTATAGCACAATGAAGGAGAACTTGTTGACTGAAAGGAATATGTGCGATCTTTTCTTCCTTCAAAGAGAAGCTAATAAAGAGGCATCGTATCTTCACTGACATCATCATATAGCTCAGTTCTGATTGATTGTGGTAATACAGTAGGGCAGGGGTGTCAAACTCGTGTCATCATGGCGGCGTCACTTGACGTATCGGGACTTTTTTCCCCCCTTCACTAAACCCAGTGTGGGTGTGGCCAGTGCGTGACATATCTGGCCCACGGGCCAGGAGTTTGACAGCCCTGCAGGAAGGTGTTGTCCAGTGGTGGGTTTCAATTTTTTTTTACTACCAGTTCTGTGGGTGTGGCTTGGTGGGCGTAGCTTGCTGGGCATGGCAGGAGAAGGATACTGTAAAATCTCCATTCCCACTCCAATCCGGGGGAAGGTTATTGCAAAATCTCCATTTCCTCCCGATCAGCTGGGACTTGGGAGGCAGAGACTAGATGGGGGCGGGGCCAGTCAGAATTTTCACTACCGGTTCTCCAAACTACTCAAAATTTCCACTACCGGTTCTCCAGAACTGGTCAGAACCTGCTGAAACCCACCTCTGCTGTTGTCAGTGTTCAGTCTGGAATCCCTAGTTGGATAACAAATGTCATGAAGAAGAAAAATCTTAAAAATGGGATGACTGTAGCAACAAAACATGACTGGAAAAAAGGGAAGGGTAAAACAAAGCAACACAAATGCAAGGATACTTCCCAATCACAGCTATTTCCACATCTCCAAAGCAATTTAGACCTGCCCTGCAATCAGGTTCATTTCTACCGGCCCTGGAACAATGAGAATATGCAGAGACTACCATGAGCCAATGACTGTTCCCTCTAGATAGCCAATGGAAGAGCGCATAGAAGCCATTTGATGTTCTGCTCCAGCAATTTTGGAGTGACAAGAATCCCCATAACTCCATTGCACATTAAAAGGGAATTGAGTTTTCTCTTTGCCTTCCTTATCGACATTTTTAGTGCACAATGTGTCATTTGTCTGGCCATCTGCTGAAAAATCAGGGCCATTAATATGAAGTCAAGATTGTCTATAAAACCCAGTGTGAGAATATTCATGATGAAACAGCATCTCAGTATCTTTTGCAAAAAGATGCTTTCCCCAGTGTTTGGAACAGTGGAGAAAAGGGAAATATTTCAAACAACAAGCAATGGGAGCTGGCTGCTCTAAGGCTGGTGTCTCCAAACTTGGCAACTTTAAGAATGGCTGGCTGGGGAATTCTGGGAGTTGAAGTCCATAAGTCTTAAAGTTGCCGAGTTTGGAGCCCTTTGCTCTAGGAATAGGAAGGAAAACTGAATTGGACTCAGGAGCCAGAAGCTGGGAGGAGATTCGAATTCCCTCCAACTAGGAAACAGTCTGTCTACAAGTTCTGCAAAGCAGAGCACTTAAAGCAAAACAAATCCTCCAACATCATTTTATCCAATTTGAGGTCAACGATGCAGATTTCTAAAAAGAAAGTTGGTTCCCAAACTAGCTGCCTCTGAAGTGGTACTAAGCCCTCAGGCAGGATGGGGCCATCCTTTGGACCTTCTTAAATGCCGTTTTTGGTGTCCTAACTCAGGCTTAGAAAAGCCAATGTAATACATGGCCTTGTTTCTTGTACCGTGGGCCCTTCTTCCTTCGCTCCTATCTGGGGAAAAGTTGTTGCACTATAGCCTTCAAATCAAATATATGACTGAATGTGTTTATAATTCAAGGCTAATACCTTGCCAGTGATTGCATGTCTACAATCTACAATGAGCTCAACAGACACCACTTATCCCAACTGTTTTTTCTAAACTATCCCTGTTGACGAGGAGAACTATGACACACAGGTGAACCACCACTTAACACACTTCACTTAAGTGCAAAATCAGTCATGAGCTACTTTGCCAGTTTGCTGGATGTCAGACAATATACAAAATATGAGAGGAATGGATTCATAATTGTCTTCACCTTCCTTCCTTCCTTCTCTCCGTCCCTCCCTCCCTCCCTCTTTCTTTTTTCTTTTTTGTCTTCCTTCCTTCCTGCTTTCCTTCCTTCCTTCCTTCCTTCCTTCCTTCCTTCCTTCCTTCCTTCCTTCCTTCCTTCCTTCCTTCCTTCTCTCTCTCCCTCCCTTTCTTTTTTCTTTTCTTTTCTTTTCTTTTCTTTTATCTTTTCTTTTCTTTTCCTTCTCTTTCTCTCTCTCTCCCTCTCCCTCTCCCCCCCCTCTCTCTCTCATAAAAAAACAGCACAAGGAGATTTAAATGCACTTGTCTGCCCAAAGCATTTTATAAAATATATCTTCAATGGAGCACACAAGCTTAAAGTGCATTTCAGACATTCCTTGACAGCTTTCAGGAAACTCCGCTAAACCCCAGGGACCAAAATATTGATCTGAGTCATAAAATGACTCTAGTCAGACCATTCTGGATGACAAAAGGTTCTGTGTAAAGAGGAAGGCCGGTGACAGTTAGAACAATTAATCAGTGGAAAAACTTGCCTCCAGAAATTGTGGATGCTCCAACACTGGAGGTTTTAAGAAGAGATAGGACAACTATTTGTCTGAAATGGTTATAGGGTTTCCTGTCTGAGCAGGGAGGCTGGATTAGAAGAACTCCAAGATCCCTTCCAACTCTGTTATTCTGTTATTCTGGATGTTGGAAGCTGATATATACATGGTTACAGCCTACAAAAGCTCTCCCATGACATTGTGGAGACTAATATATGAAATTACTGAGGAAACAGGCTATTCTCAATAGAAGTTAATTCTTAATTTCACCTCTCGCTGTGTTTAATACTCAAAGACTTGGTATATAGCTTGTTTAATACTCAGGGTTAAAAAAAACAGGTATGTAGCAGTCTGTGTTTGTGTGTGTGCCACTATGTCAGTGTCCCAAAGAACAAAGTTGGGGGGGGGGGTGTCATCTCTCTGCTCCCCAATATTCCGTTCCCTGCCCTTAGGAGAAGAGACATTGGCCTTGGGGATGAGGATCCTTTCAGATGTTTCCCTTTATATTGCTGTAATGAATGCTTAGTGTCTGTAAGTTGCCTAGAGTCACATTGGATGAAGTGATGGCATATAAATTTGATAGATAGATAGATAGATAGATAGATAGATAGATAGATAGATAGATAGATAGATACAGAGAGACAGACAGAGAGACAGACAGACAGATAACTTTTTTTTTGCTGGAATGGTTGTTTGTAAAATGAATGCTAAGCACTTGCAATATACTGAAGATCCTGGAAGCTGAACTATAGCCTCCTAATCAGGAAGAAAAAGCCCTCATTGTGTCTGCTGGAAATTGTAAAGATAATAGCTTAGCTCCCACAATTTTTGGAAGGGATGGGGGAGAAAGGTATGCTGGCACCATCCCTAGATTGGCAACATGTTTATTATATTAGCATTTGCAGGATACGAAGTAAGAGGCTTCGTCTCTCAGCTTTAAGGAAGTTGCCACTGTTACTTCTTCCCATAGAGTAGGGGTCTCCAACCTTGGCAACTTTACGACTTGTGGACTTCAACTCCCAAAATTCCTCAGCCAGCGCATGCTGGCTGGGGAATTCTGGGAGTTGAAGTCCACAAGTCGTAAAGTTGCCAAGGTTGGAGACCCCTGCCATAGAAGATGAAACAGATTACCGTAGTTGGTTGTAGAAGACAGAAGGCAAGTGGTAACATAGAGGGGTCAATCTCTCTCGAGTCCAAGCATGATACGTTTGTTAATGTCTATGTCCATCTACAACTGTTGGGGGAGGGGGGAATCCTGGCATAATCTTATATGGCTGTGATCTAGCACATAGAGTATAGATCAAGTGATTCACATCCCAGCATTAGCTTTCCTCTTGGGCAAGAGATTATTTTATGGGGGAAAACATTAGACATTTATTTCACATAGCTACCCTAATGTTGCCATGTGGAAATCCTCTAGGAAAGTGGGTTCGATATAATAGGAAGCATAAAAGAAGGGCATCTTGGTTCTAATGTTCTAATGTCTACTAATATTCTTTTCCCTCAAAGCCCTTGGACAAAGTAGTATATGATGCTTTTAAGTAATGCATAATCAGTTGGCCCTATTATCAGCTATGATTTTTGTAGTATTCCTCCCAGAGCCCCTCTGCACAGTTTAGAAATATGAAATATAAATAAATAATAGGAAAAGAAAGGCTGAATTCATCACAAGGATATCTCCCATTATATTTCCATTTCTGGGTCAGGTTTACTGCATCCTCCAGGACGGTGCATATGACTTTAAAATGCAACCACCGCAACACTCACAGAACACACAAAGACCTGCCAGCTGTGCCTTGCATACATTAGTTAGAGAGGGGGGAGAGCTGCCATTGTGTGAACTTTGGATGAGCTGGCCTTTCACCTCTACATTGTTTTGACTTATTTAGGCTCTACATGGGAAGCCTGCCTTAAGTGACACCATTGTCACCATCCATCATAGCAAGAGTTGGAAAAGAAGCCATTTTTAGTCACATGTGCTTCTGGCTTTTTGCTTATCGAGATGGAGAGAAGCGCTGATGTCAGAAAGAAGGATTGGCTTGAATTCCACACTCTGGAATAAAAAGCAGCACAGAGCTGAGTTTTTTTGTTTTGTTTTTTGTGTTGCTTTGTTTTTTTGCTGGCCTATCATCAGTAAATGTAGCTCTGACACCCTGCACTGTATGTATACTTGGGGGCAAGACAAAAATTACAAAGATGCCTTAAACTCAGTGGTGGGATTCAAATTCTTTTACTACCGGTTCTGTGGGTGTGACTTGGTGGGCGTGGCAGGGGAAGGATACTGTAAAATCTCCATTCCCACCCCACTTCAGAAGAAGATTACTGCAAAATCCCCATTTCCTCCCTGTCAGCTGGGAGTCGGGAGGCAGAGAACAGATGGGGGTGGGGCCAATCAGAGGTAGTATTTACCGGTTCTCTGAACTACTCAAAATTTCCGCTACCGGTTCTCCAGAACTGGTCAGAACCTGCTGAATACCACCTCTGCTTAAACTTGATCTTCGTTATTTTATACCCTAGATTGTCACAGGATATTTTACAAAGTTACATCATGACCAGTTTAGTGTACTGGTTAAGAGTAAGACGTAGAAACAAGGAGACTGGGAGTTCTAGTCCCAGTTTAGGCATGAAAGCCGGCTGGGTGATCTTGGGATAGGCATTCTCTCTCAGTCTGAACTCACATCACAGGGTTGTTGTTCTGAGAAAAATAGAAGGTAGAAGGAGTACTATGTATGTTCTCTGTCTTCAATTACTTATAAAGTAATAAAGACAGGATAAAACCAACCAACCAACCAAACAAACAAACATCACCTGATTTCTGCAAAGAAAGCAAAGTAAAATGGAATTATCATCCCAGAGTGTTGCACTTGAACTAAGGCGCTGTAGATACGGCTGTTCCCTTCATAACAGAATGTGATCAGCAGCAAACAATTCATTTTAATGAAGCAGACTTATGCAATTCACTTTTATTTACAGATAGATAGATAGATAGATAGATAGATAGATAGATAGATAGTTGATAGATAAATAGATGATAGATAGATGATATATATATACACCCATATCCATACCCATAGAAATACTTGTGTGTGTGTGTGTGTGTGTGTGTGTGTGTGTGTCTATGTGTAAAGGTAAAGGTTCCCCTCGCACATATGTGCTAGTCGTTCCTGACTCTAGGGGGCGGTGGTCATCTCCGTTTCAAAGCCAAAGAGCCAGTACTGTCCGAAGACGTCTCCATGGTCATGTGGCCAGCATGACTCAATGCCAAAGGCACACAGAAAGCTGTCACCTTCCCACCAAAGGTGGTCCCTATTTTTCTACTTGCATTTTTTATGTGTTTTCAAACTGCTAGGTTGGCAGAAGCTGGGACAAGTAATGGGAGCTCACCCCGTTATACAGCACTAGGGATTCGAATCGCTGAACTGCCGACCTTTTGATCAACAAGCTCAGCGTCTCAGCCACTGAGCCAACACATCATATGTGTGTGTGTGTGTGTGTGTGTGTGTGTGTGTGTGTGTGTGTGTATATATATATATATATATATATATATATATATATATATATATGTAGGTCTTTGGTTATTCGGGTCTTCTGCCACGTAAAATTGGAAGTGTCTTGGCGACGTTTCGACAAAGTCTCATTCGACGAAGCCGAGAACACCAGCCTGAAGATGACGAATGAGACTATATATATTTGTTTTCTTTTCTTTTCATAGGCCTTTATGTGTATTTCTCTTTAGCCAGTAGGAACAACCTGACTAAAGAGAAATACATACATACATACATACATACATACATACATACATACATACATATATATCTTTTGAGAGTGGGCAACAGAATTTCATTTTTAATGTGTGCCAGTGTGCTCACAATATAAAAAATAACAATAAACGTTATCTAATATCATCGCTAGGTATTGAGAAAGAAGAGAGTGTGGTTTGCTGTTTGTCACCTCCAGCCTCCCTGTCATTGCACATGGTTTTACAGCTCTGACAAAGGGCTGAGCTGCAATTATGCGCCCTGCCTTCCTCAAGCCACCCTGGTATGTGGCCCCATCACTGGTGAAGTGGGGGTGAGATCGGATAAACACTTGTCATTTGACATCAGATAATCACTTATTCTTTGACGCCTTCCCAAGTTCCCATTCTGTTAATTCAAGGAATGGAAATGTAAAGGTTAAATTTCACTTTAACGACCTTTGGAAATGCCTCCCCCATTTTGCAGATTAGCCAACTGTACAGCCAGAGAAGGGAGAAGGTAAAGGGTCAAGTGCCTGTACCATCAGGGAAATAGGAAAATGATACGGCTGCTTCCATCGTCAGATGGCAAATGAAAGCAATGAAAAATCACTGCCTGCCATTCCACAGCATCGACATGCTGTTGGATTAATTTTGAGTCCTAGGATTCCTTGCTCTGGAAGCCACACCTTTTGTCCAAGTTTCACGTTTGGACCAAACCTCCATCATCTTACAGTAGCGCCTAACATACCTAGCATGCTTCTCAATGGGGAGAAAGAAAAAAGTACTTGGGTATCCCAAAAGAAGTAGCTGCCTCTTTTCTGATAAGTTTTGCAGATGTGATTTGCTGATCAGAAGAAAAATCCTCCCCTAAGATCTGAGAAAAGAAAATGTGCGTGTTAATCAGCAACAACACTCCCCGCATGCAGGAAAATGCAAGAACCCTATGTTCTTTCATGGGGCATTGAATACCAGCACATACATTTGCCAGTAACCATCATTTTTCAAGCATCTCTGAAAGTTGGCCTGGCCATGTAGGATGTGCAGAGACTGACAACGTAAAGGTTAACTCCCGACAATGGAAGATGCTGCAGCTATGTTGGAAATGAACATAGAGCGAATTCCACTGACAGCAACGAGTAGCATGTAATGTCACTTGGAGACGAAAGGCTACTGAGTCAGAAGGAGCCCCTCTGTCTGAGAATCCCTGGGCACCACTTAACAACCTCAATGTTCTTCTGACTGAAAGATGACTAAATAAAAGGCCAAATGCAGCCTACATTGACAAATAGGGTTTTTTTTCCCCGCTCCCCAGAGACCACTGTGTTTTGACTCAGCCTCTGCCAATTAGCTGCCATTTTTCCCTAGGAAAAGAAATCATAATTATGGCGTTGCTTGAAGCCGAGACAATTAAAACATGATATATAAACAACTATTGCAGGACAGTGAACAGGGATTTCAATGAAATTGGTTGTTAGTACACTGACAGAGATACGGACACCATCTGTGTAAGTCTATTTATCTATGGCAACATTTTACTGCTGCGTGGAACAAAATCTGGATTCTTTGATTAGGTTAACTCTCTCTGAGCATGTTTTAAAAGACTTTTTAAGAGAATGGAGCTATACATACAACCTCCTCCCTCCATTTTGTCCAAACTCTACTCATTCAATTGGCAGGACTGAGGAGCTAGCAATAGCAATAGCACTTAGACATATATACCACTTCACAGTGCTTTACAGCCTTTCTAAGCAGCTTACAGAGTCAGCCTATTGCCCCCAACAATTTGGGTGCTTAGATGTACAGGTAGTCCTCAACTTACGACCACAATTGAGCCCAAAATTTATGTTGCTAAGTGAAAAATTTGTTAAGTGAGTTTTGCCCCATTTTACGACTTTTCTTACCACAGTTGTTAAGCGAATCACTGCAGTTGTTAAATTAGTAACACAGTTGTTAAGTGAATCTATCTTCCCCATTGACTTTGCTTGTCAGAAAGTCGCAAAAGGTGATCATGTGACCCAGGGACACTGCCACAGTCATAAATATGAACCGGTACCAAGCATCCGAATGTAAATCACATGACCATGGGGG
Organism: Pituophis catenifer annectens; assembly: GCF_029215685.1. Lineage (NCBI taxonomy): Eukaryota > Metazoa > Chordata > Lepidosauria > Squamata > Colubridae > Pituophis > Pituophis catenifer. The sequence continues at coordinate 132,497,315 of NW_027256881.1, forward strand.
TGCTGCAATGGTCTTAAGTGTGAAAAATTGTCATAAGTCACTTTTTTCACTGCCATTGTAACTTTGGTCATTAAGCAAACTGTTGTAAGTCAAGGACTACCTGTATTTGATGCTTGCTTAAAAACAAGTCCTGGTCTTCATTTGATTTGGCAGCTTAATAAAGCAGGATTCTGTTAGTGCAGAGGACTATACTCATATCCGTCTTGTAATCATTTTATTTTTATTTAATATTTAAAATATAAAGAAAAGTAGAAATAAGAAATTAAGGGAAGGAAAAATAAAGGAGGGGGAAAAAAGAGTGAAGTACAAGGGAAGAAAGAAAAAAAAGCCATTGACTTCCGACTCTTTTTATCACAGTACAAAATAAAAACACCCCAACCACAACTTTTTGCTTTAACACTACTAACACCATTAGTACATAACAAGCCATTTCTATAGCAACAAATCTATCTAATCAATACTATACTCATATCCAAGTAGATAGAAGTACTGTCGTCTTTCAGGCTTCCAGATGAACACATGGAAACTGGGGAGAAGTCAGACAGAAATATCCTCTGCTTATTTCAAGCCCTCATACATTCAGGCCAATATCTCTCTCACCATTATAGCAATTTCTTCCTTGTCTCACTGTCACAGTAAGTTTCCTCAGTAAGGTGGATTTCATACATTCCTGTCTGCACCAATAGAAGAGAACATTTGTAGCTCAGAGTCGAACTGTGGGGGTCCTTGGTGCTCTCTCAGCTTCATTGTTTTCTTGCAGTGCCTCATTATCCACCTAGGCAGCATCATCTGTGCAACATTCATGTCTGTGTCTGATGAAAACTGTATTTTTGTGGACTTTTCCTCACAACCATATTAAAATGCTATGTCCTTCATCTGACATAAAATTACACTGACATACAATATGAGAGATGCTGGACTAGAAACCAAGAGAATGTTAGTTCTAGTTCTCCCATAGGCATGAGACCCAGTTGGGAGACTTTTGGGGCAATCCTTGGGTCAGAGACCACCTCAGAGCTGTTATTGTGGAGAAAGGGGCAACAGGAATACACATTATGTACACTGCTGTAGAAGAACACAGGAATGGCCTTGGACAAAATATGCAGTATCTCTTTTTAAAAACCTGAGCTTAGCTGGGAAAGCATGAGAAAGAAACTCAATACCATCTCATCTCAACTCTCTTGGTTGTAAGAGAGAAGGAAGGAGAAACTCTGTTAGGCTTTCAAGATTCCATTGTTGTCATCTGTATCAATAGCGTTCCACTACTACTTGTGGTATCTGTTTCTTGACCTGATCGACCTCAAAGGGCTGACATTGATCTTGAAAGCCTTGACAGTATTTCCCCTGACAGAGAGAGTTAAGGCAGATAAGTCTTTAGTTTCTTTCTCATGCTTTCTTGTTTTCCCAGCCTAAACTCTTATTTAATTAACACCAGGTGTTTTCTTTAATGTCATTTTTGTCTTGGGGCTAGAAAAGCAGGATATAAACCTAATTAATAAAATTTACCCCTCCCGATATTGATCTCTGTCCTGAAACAGGAATAACGTTGACGAACGGTGCTGTCTTTATTTAGTGTGTACAAGACTCATTAAGCGTTGGGACTGGTGGATTTCCCCTTTTTTTCTCACAACTTGGTTAGTCAGTAACAAAAAAAAATATACCTCGTACCTCCAATCATTGGCAATATGTTGATCCAGGTCTCTGAGTGGGGATCATTTAGAGTAGAGTAGAGTAGAGTAGAGTAGAGTAGGGTAGGGTAGGGTAGGGTAGGGTAGCGTAGCGTAGCGTAGAATAGAGTAGAATAGAATAGAATAGAATAGAATAGAATAGAATAGAATAGAATAGAATAGAATAGAATAGAATAGAATAGAATAGAATAGAATAGCTGGAAGGGACCCTGGAGGTCTTCTAGTCCAGCTCCCTGCTCAAGCAGGAGAACCTATACCATTTCAGATACATTTCTGTACCCAACAGCTTGAAGCCTGATGGGTAAAGAGGGAAAGCCCAATTTGAAAGAACAGAACTCTCTTGCTACCCAAATGTGAACAGTCCCAGAAAGTAAGGCCCAAGGACCAGAATGGCTAACAGAATCTGGGCTGACCCCACAATAGCAATACAGCAGTTGGTGGAATACACCACTGTTAATCCATGGTAAAAGTTGTGTTATGTGGGCTAACAAAGAAAATGTTCTTTAAACTGGCATAGCTAAAGATGGCTTAAACTTCTGCTGGCAGGGGATCAGATGAAGATTATGTCATGAGAACAGGGAACAGAAAAGGCAGTGTTGGGGCATGGTTACGTGCAAAGGAGGGAAAGCTTTATCACATTGGTTCCAGATTTAAAGAGGCTGCTTCTTTCAAATATACAGATGTGCTGTTATTCTCATCCCAAGATTTATTCCTACTCAGTTTTGACCACAAGTAGTCCCCTACTTAAAACAGTTCATTTAGTGACCATTGGAAGTTACAATGGCACTGAAAAAAGTGACTTGAGACCATTTTTCATACTTATGACCATTGCAGCATCCCCATGGTCACGTGATTTACATTTGGATACTTGACAGCTAACTCACATTTATGACGGTTGCAGTATCCTGTGGTCATGCAGTCATCTTTTGCGACCTTCTAATGGGCAAATCAATGGAGAAGCCAAGCTCACCTAACAACTGTGTTACTAACTTAACATGTCGGCTGGCGACCCCCAGGGGGAGAGGCTTCTCTGTGGTGGCACCCACCCTCTGGAACGACCTACCCCCAGAGATACGCACGATACCGGACCTCCAGACTTTTCGTCGGGCCCTTAAAACTCACTTATTTCATCTAGCCGGGCTGGCTTGATCCCATCCTTTGGTTTTAATTTGAAATTAATTTTAACTGGGTTATTTTAAATTGTGGCCGACATTATTTAATATCTTTTAAACTGTTTTAATTTTTGTATGTTGTGTTTTTACTTTGGCTGTCCACCGCCCTGAGTCCTGCTGGAGAAGGGCGGTATAAAAATCAAATAAATAAATAAATAAATAAACAACTGCAGTGGTTTACTTAACAAATGTGACAGGAAAAGTTGTAAAATGAGACAAAACTCACTTAACACATTTTTCACTTAGTAGCATAATTTTTGAGCTCCACTGTGTTGTCAAAAATATTTTAAATCCACATAAAAAATACTTTTCCTCAGATTCTTTTCTTTTATTATTTTTAGTTTCTCCAAATCCAATTATAGATATGAAAACTTTCTTGGGCTTTAGTATTCTAGCCTCCTCTTTGTTCTTCTCCCTCCATAGAATTTCCTAAGTGCCAATTAGCTGCTCATTTCAGCTCCGGGACACCTTTTAATGTTCCAATTCAAAATTTTCTTTTACCTGTGAGTTGGCCAATCATTCACCCAGTACCAGCACTCCGTTCAAACACTGTTCCTACACAAAAACCTAGTCCAGTTGCCCCAGCTTCAGAGCGGTCATTTTACAATGGCTGCCACCCCTGCCACCAGCCTGAAGAGTTGCCTCCAACCTTTCGAGGAACTTGCCTATTCCTCTTGGTCATCCGAGATGCCTCTCCTTCTTCACCGTCCCTACAGGACGGTTCCGGACCGAAGACCCCCTCCCCCGACAACGGTTTGTCCGATTGGATTTTCGTGGAGCTTGTCAGAGCCCGCTATTTTTCCAGCTGGTCTTGCCACGACGCTTCCAGTTTCTCCTTGGGCTCCACTGTGGTGGTAAATTGAGGACTACCTGTACTAATAAAGAGTTTGCAGGATGGAGGATGAGGTCAGGTGTTGCATTTGACTAACTTAGGTAACAAGCAAGCAAGCTCAAATTTGATACTCTTCTCTACGCTCAACTATTGGGCACTTACTATTTGGCTAGAACAGAGGTGGGGAAACATGGTGCCTTAAGACATGTGGACTTCAACTCCCAGAATTCCTGAGCCAGATGGGAGTTGGAGTCCATAAGTCACAAAAGGGCCATGTTTCCCCACCCTGGGATTGTTCTGCCCCAGCTCCGGATTTCCGAGGATATTAACACACACCAATGGTCCTTATCAAATTTATTAAGTAGCAAGAATAAACCAAAGTCCAGCAAAGGTTGGCAACCAGCCCAGAAAACAAAATACGATAAGATTTTTCCAAAAATGCTCTGATGATAATTACAAGTTGTTTCCAGCAAGAGACTTACTAACCGCGTGTGACTTAAATAGGCTAAGGGAGTGGCCAATTATCCTCAAGCCTTACTCTCGAGGAGACCTCCTCCTCCTGAGTAGCCACTCCTGCCTTTTGGCAGCCCTGCGTGCTCGAGCATTGAGGAGAGGCTCCTCCACTTCGCTCTCTCCACTTGAAGGAGCCTCTGGAGGTTCTGAAGGCCCTGGCTGAGTCTCTGCCTCTGGCACCACATCCTCTTCAGCCTCCTCGCTGTCCGACGTGAGCGCCGGCTGTGCAGGCTGCTGGCACGACACCACACCAGCCTTCTCGTTGTCAGGATCAGCCACGATCCCGCAGGCCGCTGGCGGGCCACAACAAGGATAGTGTGTGTCCTGAAGTAACAAATGTCCTTATCTCCACTCATACAGAAATAAAACAAACTGCTTTCATCTTCCATTCACCTCCCTGCTTTATGTTATGTGTGTTCGCCTGGTTGCATGAAAAAAAAAATAGTGAAGGAATCCTATGAGGAGAAGCTTTCATACTATTCAAATTGTAATCATTTCTCAGGCTGTCAGCAAATGTCTTGTATGGATGAAGTGCCAGACTGAATCCAAGAATCTTGAGGAAGCCTTCTCCTCTAGCAGGAAATGGTTCTGAAGGAGTAAATTCCTTGCCACTTACCAATGGCAGGATTTGTTCAGATTTTATAAGGGTTCCCTCTCAATCACAAGGCAAGACAAGTAGTCCTCGACATATGACTGTAATGGAGCCAACTTATTAGGGTTGTAAGTTGTGACAATCATAAAGGGAGTTACCAAGTGATCCACTTTTTATAACCTTTCTGATGGGAGTCACTAAGCAAACACCATGGTCATTAAGCAAACCCATTGTTCCCTATGAAATGTCAATGCGGACTGGTTGTCGGGTGCCCAAAATGTAATCACAGGACCTCGGAGGGGTGTCTTCAGAATTTCAGAACTGAGTCACAAATAGCTTTTTTTGGGGGGCAGGGATTGAAACTTTGAACGATCACTAAGCAACTGGTCATAAATCAAGGACTACCTGTAAATATTGTGCTGTCAAGCACAAAGAATCAGGACATTTGTATGGTTGCAGCAAAGGTTTTTCAAGCCTATATATAAGAATCTGGTCAACTAAAGTTCAGCACTTAATTGGTGCTAGATAAAGACAACAGAATTCAAGAGGAGCTGGACCTGGATCTTTTGCGGCAATACCAGGATTCTAAACTGATGATGCATTTAACTCCACCATCACCCTCCACTCTTCCTGTTCTTCTCCTACATGTGTAGTCCAGTGGTGTGTTGCTCCCGATTTGGTGCAGGTCTTGCGAACTGGTAGTAACGGCAGCGGGATGCTCCGTCCACCTGCCTGGACGTCATCATAAACAATCTGTGCATGCGCAGAAGCACACGCGCACACCTTCCTGTTACGAATCAGTAGCAGAGGTAAGTAGAACCCATCCCTGGTGTAGTCTCATCCATTCATATTTCTTGTCCATATTAAGACTTGAATGGAAGTTGGACTTCCGGTTTGCTTGCCGCTGGCGAAAGACGGTCCCGTTTTCGGACCGCCAGCCCCACTGCCTGTAGAGCCGCTTCGATCCAAAGAAGCGGCTTGAAAATTCCCAACTCCGAAGGAGGAAGAGGAAGAGAGTGGGCGAGGAGCAGGTTGAGCCCCTGTGAACCCCCAGACAGCTGTTACTGGGGAGGAAACAGGCGCGGCTCCCTTTCAACTCACTGAGACTCCGGACGGCGTGGGACGATTCTGCCTAGCGCAGAACAAGTCGGCAGCAGCAACCTTTCAATTTAAACAAAATCAATTCTAATAACCAGGGGGAGATAACAACTTGAACCTCCAAATTTCGAAACTGCAAGTATCATTATTTCTGTGATTTAAAGTTGAAGTGTGAGTGAGTGAAAGCAGCTTGAAAAATGGCGCCCGGCTTCAGTGTTAACAAGCTGAAAGTGAAAGTGGATTCGCAATGTTATTTCAACTAGCTACAAAGTAGCGCTGTCTGTGACAAGGAGGAAAAAGAAAAGAGGAAAAATTCTTTTAAAATAAGCCTGATCTTGCTTCAATTTAAATCTTATCCCCAATCTGATTAAACCTGGGGGAATTTTTTAGAGGACTTTGTGTTGGTGGAAAAGGAAAAAGGATCTCCTTTTTTAGAAAAGCTAGCCTACGTGGCAGAATGGCTTCCAAGTCTAAACAGGAAGGGAAGGCAGCAGGGGGGGGGGAATCCCCCACACATAAATCTGAGCAGCAGCCTCCCAGCCAGCAGAGCCATAAAAAAGAGTTTGATTTTGAAAGTTTAAAGGATTTTATTACTCAGGCAACTAAGCAACTTAAAGAAAAGCAACAACAGGAAAGACACAAATTACAACAATATAAGAAGGGAGCCAAGAGTACTACACAAGAATGTGAAGCCATGGGGGGAGCAAAGCTGAAGACTTCAGAAGATATTCGGCAATTCTGCTTGTCGCTTCAAAAAAGTCTACATGACGATTAAGTTTCTATCTTGGAATGTGAATGGATTAAATTCACCACAGAAAAGAAAGAAATTATTTACATATTTGAGACAATTTAATAATGATATAATTTGCTTACAAGAAACTCATGTTAGAACACAAGATCAAAAATATTTGATAAACTCAAAATTAGGAACACATTTCATAGCTTCAAATCTGGAAAAAAAGAATGGTGTGGTTATCTATATAAACAAAAGATTGTCAGCTAAAATTATAGAAGCAGATGAAGGTGGTAGGTTTATAGCAATTGAACTGCACACAGTAAATGGCCAAATTTTAGTGATTGGAATTTATGCTCCTAATCAACAACAGGATCATTTCTACAAAACTTTGCATTCCAAAATACTGCAATGGGACTACAGATCTATTTTAATCATGGGAGATTGGAATGGAGTAATTGACTCTAAAATAGATAAAAAGAGTTTGGCGAAGTCAAGGATTAGACTACCACAGACTTTTTTTGATATGAAAGAAGATTTGGAACTAAAAGATATTTGGAGAATACATAATCCAAAAGAACTGGACTTTACTTTTTTCTCAGATAGACACAGATCTTTTTCGAGGATTGACTTTATTTTATTATCAGCTGATTTACTTGTTAAGACAAAAAGAACAAAGATTTTCCCAAGAACTCTAACCGACCATAGCCCAGTGTGGATAGAAATTGAGATGGGAAAGACTGAGAGAAGATCATGGAGATTAAATGAAAACTTGTTTAGATATGAAAAAAATATAACAGAACTTAAAAAACAGATGAAAGAATTTTTTGAAATGAATTTGAATAAGGGTACCCCTATTGAAATCGTGTGGGATGCGAGTAAAGCATATATGAGAGGGGTACTCATTCATATGAATTCTAAACATAAATTAAACCGACAAAAGAAAAGATCTGAAATGGAAACAGAAATAAAGAATAAAGAACAGCTACTTATAAAAAACCCAACAGACAAAAGAATACGTGGTGCTATAAAACTTCTGAATGATCAATTTCAAATGCTTATGGCGGAACAAACAGCAACAAATTTACAATATGCGAAACATAATACATTTTGTAATGCTAATAAACCGGGCAGATGGTTGGCTTATACACTAAGGAAGAAGCAGAGTATACGGACTATTGATAGTATTGATATTGGAGGGAAGGAAATTTCTCAACAAAAATTAATTAAAGAAGTTTTTGTAGAGTATTATACTAAATTATATGCTAAAGATGACACGCAGAATGGACTTATAGAAAAATATTTAGAAAATAAAAGAGTTACAAAAATTACCAATCAACAAAAGGAGAGAATGAATTATCCTATAACAGCTGAGGAGATTATCGCCGCAATTAAACAATTGAAAACAGCTAAAGCTCCTGGAACGGATGGTTTAACTGCAGTGTACTACAAAACTTTGCAAGCAGAAATGGTTGAACATCTTAGAGACTTATTTTGCAACATACAACAAGGGGGTAAAATACCCCCATCATGGAAAACAGCTTATATTTCTTTGATACCGAAAGAGCAAATAGGTCCTAAAAAACCTGAGAATTTCAGACCAATATCTCTTCTGAACAATGACTATAAAATATATGCAAAAGTATTAGCCAACAGGTTGATGCCAGTTATCTAAGAGGTGATTCATGGTGACCAAGCGGGATTTATAGAAGGTAGATATATGAAGGACAATGTAAGGCAAGTTATAGATTTATTGGAATATCTGGAGAAGAATAAACAGATCCCTGCAGTGCTGGTTTTTTTGGATGCGGAGAAGGCCTTTGATAGAGTGGACTGGAATTTTCTATTAAAGACTTTAAAAAAGATGGACTTTGGGGATCAATTTATACAGGCAGTTTCAGCAATTTATCAAGAACAAAAGGCACAGATTATTATTAATGGAAGTTTGACAACAGATTTTAATATTGAGAAAGGAACAAGACAAGGTTGTCCGTTATCCCCACTGTTATTTATTTTAACACTAGAAGTCTTGTTGAACACAATACGGGACTCGAGTACCTTGAAAGGAATAGTGATAAGGCAAGAGGATTACAGAATAAGGGCATTTGCAGATGATCTGGTTGTTACCCTAACACAGCCGATGAAGTCAATAATCCAGATGAAAGATATTATAAAGGACTATGGTACAGTATCAGGATTTAGACTGAATCAGAAAAAAACTAAGATGATAGTTTTTGTTTGTTTGTTTGTTTGTTTTAATTTGATTTATATGCCGCCCTTCTCCGAAGACTCAGGGCGGCTTACAATGTGCTCAGCAATAGCCTTCATCCTTTTGTATATTTATACAAAGTCAGCTTATTGCCCCCACAACTGGGTCCTCAATTTACCTACCTTAGAAAGGATGGAAGGCTGAGTCAACCTTGAGCCTTGGCGAGATTTGAACCCTGCAGTAATTGCAGGCAGCTGGTCTTAATAACCAGCTTAATATCAGGGTGCCTTAAACCCCTGTACTATCAAGGCTCTTGATAGTTAAAAATATGACACAAGATCGAAAACATGAACTTGAAAGGAGGGCAGGTTTTGAGATTGTACCAAAGGTTAAATATCTAGGAGTTCAGGTTGCAGAATCAAATATGAAACTGTTTCAAAATAATTATGAGGTGTTGTGGTGAGATGTACAGAAAGATATGGAGACCTGGAAAAAACTGCAGCTGTCTCTACTCAGAAGAATAGCAGCAGTTAAGATGAACATTTTGCCAAGATTTCTTTTTTTGTTTCAAATGATTCCGGTGCTTAAAAGTGATAAACATTTGAAAGAATGGCAAAGTGGACTAAATAAGTTTGTCTGGAACGAGAAAAAACCGAGAGTGAAATTGAAAATTATGCAAGATGTTCCAGAAAGGGGAGGTCTTAAACTTCCAAACCTACAATTATATTATGAAGCAGCAGCTTTGACTCAAGCAAGTGATTGGTTTGGAAGGAAAAAGACTGGAATATTGAATATAGAAAGCTTTGATCTTGAATTTGGTTGGCATGCTTACTTATTTTATGAAAACAAAGTGGATAAAGTATTTAAAAGCCATATACTTAGAGATTCCTTGATGAGAGTTTGGAAGAAGCACCGATTCAAATGGGATTACAAAATACCGCTATGGCTGGATCTTGGTCATATTATGTGGAATACAAATATAATGTTACTTGGGGGGGGGGTTTATATAAAGAAGTTCTTTTTACAGATGCGGGCAGATGGCAACTGAAGACATTAGAAACACTGTTGGATGAAGGGATTAATCTAACTTGGTTACAGTATAATCAACTTCAATTGAGATGGAAAGAGGACCAAAAAATTGGTATAATGTTGCATGAGGAAGAATTGGTTAGACATATAAAAGAGAAAGGTCCAATGCATATTAAAAGGCTTTACAATGTTTTGCTAGAAAGGGATTCAGAAACTGAATTGGTTAAAGATTGCATGATTAAGTGGGCACAAAATTTTGCAGAACCAGTGATGTTGGAAACATGGGAAAAAATTTTGGGTTCAGAATGTTAAATTCACACAGTCGCAGAATTTGAGGGAAAATTTTTATAAAATGTTTTATAGATGGCATTTAGATCCTAAGAAATTGTCGCGCATGTACCCTAATGTTCAACCAAAATGTTGGAGATGTGACTGCTTAGATGCTAGATATTATCATGTTTGGTGGACTTGTAAGAAAGTGAAGGCTTTTTGGATAAAAATTTGGTGGGTCATGCAGAATGTTTTGAAGAAAAAAATTCAATTTTCTCCACAATTGTTTTTATTGGGTATAGTTAAGGGTTTTACATTGGGTGAAACAAAGTTGATATTGTATATGATAACAGCAGCGAGATTACTGATAGGTCAATACTGGAAAAATGAAGTTATGCCCACTATTGAGGAATGGACTTTGAAGATGGCCAGCTTTGCAGAGATGGCGAAGATTTCAGCATATCTAAAAGATCGCTCACAAGAGACTTATGAATGGGAGTGGAAAAAGTGGATAGATTATGTGCAGAACAAATATCAAACTAGGAAGTATCAGATAGCTTTTAACTGATATAAAGATAGAAATATTTGAATTTTGTGAAGATGGGGAAAAATATATTGGGGATGGAGGGGTTCAAGTTTTATAAAAAGGGGATTTTGATTTGGATTATATTCTATGGAAGTCCGGGGGGGAGGGGTGGGTTAGGGGGGGTTAGGGAAGGTAGGGAGGTTAGGGAGGGTTGGGGGGGGAAATGGGGAGAAAATGTAATTGTAAAACTTTTTCAATAAAAAAAAAAAGACTTGAATGGAAGTCATATTCTTAATTGGTATATATTATTCCCTTAATTTGAATTGAAGGCACTTCAGCTTTTTATGAGTTTGGTCCAGTGCTTCATGAAACAAAATAGGCCAAGGTGGCAGAGTGGTTAGAGTGCAGTACTGCAGCTACTTCAGCTGACTGCTAGTTCAGCAGATCAGCGGATCAAATCTCACCGGCTCAAGGTTGACTCAGCCTTCCATCTTTCCGAGGTGGGTAAAATGAGGACCCGGATTGTTAGGGGACAATATGCTATTTAGTATACTGTCTTTGGTGTAAGCCGCCCAGAGTCCTCGGAGAGTGGGCGGCATAGAAATATGACAAACAAACAAACAAACAAACAAACAAACAAACAAACAAATAAATAAATAAATAAATAGGCAGCTTTATTTCTTGAAGAAGTGCTCAACATTCTAGAAGCAAAAAGTTGTCCACGGTGAAGCGATGGGAATATAAACATCCATGTTATGATGCAAGATGTTTCTCTAAATTCTTGTTTGCATCCCAACTCAAATTTTCTTCTCTCCCTCTCAGCATTTGCTTCACTCAAGAACCTAGGAAAGATTTGAGAATGACATAACAAGACTCCGTTCACTGAGAACCTGATGCTGCCTTAAAAATCTATATTTCTTTGCATTGCTAACAGTTGAATCTACTAAAAGCTGGTGTGGGGAGGGAGAACATATGAGCATCTTTCGGTGCCTGAAATTTCTGACCACGGAAGACTTTTTGCTTTTATGTCACCATCATAAGCTGTTTCACTTGACTGCACCTGTGAAATGTGTGGATTGTGGCTTCCAAGTTCTTTGTCATAGTTTCTTTTGTCACTACATCTGCTGGTACAAATTGGAAAACATTTGTTGTTGTTATTGTCATTCCGGAAAATGCATTATTATTTTTCCCCTTTTGAACTTGCCATATTGAAGCGAGTTTATGTCTATGATTTCTCCTTATCCCTCTTGAGTGAAACAATTTTCTGCGTTAAGTACTTAGGTCACAGATGCTTTGAGAGAAAGAAAATCCACTTGTAGTTATTTGCTACTTGCCTGATAGGTGGAGGCAATAATGTTAAGTACGAAACAGCCTGGAAATGTTAGGGTTGTTGCCAGGTAAGAAAACATGTTATGAAAGCAATTGAAAGTTTGGACCCAATGTTGTCTTTTTTAAAATTATTATTCCAGAAATGCAAAGCGCATGTATACAGATAGTCCTTGACTTAGCAATTTATTTATTTAGTGTTCTTGTCCTACTCTCAGGTGCTTTGGAGAATAGCTTGACTCCCTCTTCTTTGTGGCATCCCCTGAGATATTGGAACACTCCTATCATGTCACCCTTGGTCTGCAGCGATTCACTTAACAACTCATGGCAAGAAAGATTGTAAAATGGAGCAAAAGTCACTTAACGTATGCCTCACTTAGCAACAGAAATTTTGTGGGCTCAATTGTGATCGTAAGTTGAAGGCTACCGTAATTTAGAAAATGTAGCTGTGATTTTTCAATCAGTGGTTCAGGAATGGTGTGTGGTCTGAACTTGTGTTACAAAGCCTCTTCTGTAACTACTACACAAAATATCAGGACGGTGGGTTAATATTAAACGAGATTTCTCCAAATATAAGTCAAAGGAGAAAAGTATTATTATTGCTTGTTGCAAAAGAAGATGCATATTTAAGTTAAACATTATAAATGGCACAATAGTGAAACTGGGGACTCTTCCAAAACACAAAAATTTCCATTCCCCATATCCTAAAAGTTGTTTAAAACTCAACTGATCCATCTGAATAACAGGATATTACAGAACACTAGTGTGCAACCAATACTCTGCTGTTCATCTACATTCAAAGAGTAACAGTTTCATGCATGTATGCCTTTAAGAAGAAAAAGGACTATTACCATGTGAGAAAGTTGCCCAGCTGTTCCTCCCTTGCTTGGTTTAGAGGTCCCTTCAGCTACATTTATGAAATCCTGACCCCACCTATCACAGAAAGGAGTTGAGAGATGGCAACAACTCCCACCAATGGGATCATGCCTGCTCCCAAACAGCACAAAGTCGCTAGTGCTGCCTTGGAAAATTGGCTTCAGTTTATTTATTTACTTTATTTAGAGACTGCCCATCTCACTCACAGAGCGACTCAGTTCAGTTCCTCCAGGGCTGCAACTGAGTGAAATGTAGATTGGTTTAACTCTTCCCCAAGGAGAAGGAGAAGAGATCAGAAGTGGATCTCCAATAGGACAAATAGCACATATGTCAGGGCCTACATACAGGTAGTCCTCGACTTATGACCACAACTGAGCCCCAAATTTATGTTGCCAAGTGAGAAATTTGCTAAGTGAGTTTTATCCCATTTTATGACTTTTCTTGCCACATTTGTTAAAATAATCCCTGCAGTTGTTAAATTAATAACACGGTTGTTAAGTGAATCTGGCTTTCCCATTGACTTTGCTTCCTAGAAGGTCGCAAAAGATAATCACATGATCCCGGGACACTGCAACCGTCATAAATAGGAATCAGTTGCCAAGCATCTGAATGTAAATCATATGACCAAGGAGATATTACAACAGTCCTAAGTGTGAAAAATGGCCATAAGTCACTTTTTTCAGTGACTTCAAACAATCACTAAACAAACTGTTGTAAGTCGAGGACTACCTGTATGGATAGTTTTGCAGCCCATAGAAAGTGCAGTTATTTCTCATCTTTGTCAGAAAAGTAATTTGAGAAAATTAGAATGCCGAGGGACAAATTAGGTAAAGAAAATGGTAGGGAGTATATTGTGCATGCCATACGTGAGACAAACATCCATTATCAAGATAAAATTAAATAGATAGATTAAATGTGTCAGGAAAAGTGCTGGCGGTTATGGTAAACTATAGCAGTTGGAGAAGGTCCAAGAGCAAGTGAGAGCTTTCACTGTTTCTCCATCCATCCATCCATCCATCCATCCATCCATCCATCGATTTAAGTTCATCAACTGCCTTTCTACCTTCATTCAATTTGAAGTGTCATACATAGTAATTCTGGTGGTTGCTATTCAAGTACTGAAAATTAATTTTGTCGGATTATTCACTGTCGTGTCTTTTATCTTTTATTGGCATTTCCAATGGACTGCAGAAGAATACAAGATAGCACCTCATACTCAACTGGTCTGCCAGTCTGCAAAATTAATGAGGCCTCAAGAGCTCATTGCCTTTAAAGGCCTGGCCTTCTGCCAAGCTACTTTCACCTCCACCATTGCTGAGGGCCCCTCATTCCTTTAACATGTACTGCTAATCTCCTTCACAATATGTCATCCTTACAGATTGTAAGTGAATTTTAAAGACAGTTTTAATGGTTGTTCATGAAATAACAGAAGAATAGGATTTTAGTATTGCTTGTATTTTTATGTTTGGCAGTTTAAGAACAGTAGCATGCCAAATGCCATAGACTGCTTGATACATCAATCTGTCCAAGGTACATGTAACATAAAGTCTACGGAGGTAAGAAATAATGGACCCAGCTTTTCAAATAGCACGTTTTCTTTTTTTAAATGAACAAATTCAAGAGGTTAACCTGATTCTTCGTCAAAGAGTTTGCCCCTGTGATAAATCAACCCAGCCCAATGAAGTAAAAAAGTAAAAGCTGGCAGGTTTACAAATGCCACCTTTTTGGTCCTCATAAAATCCAACCCACAAATCACAACATTGAACTAGATAAAAGGTGGGGGGGGGAAGGGAAGGAAGGGAGAGATAGGGAGAAAGAGAGAGAGAATGTTAAATCTTGCTTGCTGACAAAAACTTCCCCAGTCCATTTTGCTTCCAAGCACTTATAAAATGGCATATAAGATTACAACTGGCTAAAGCAACAGCCACATTGATTCTCTGCTGAGCGGGCTTCATCCTCAGCTCCTGCTTTCAGGGATAATTTTAATAAGTGGCTTACATGTTGCCAGGTTACTGTTAGAGATAAAGTAGCATTAAGTTTCTGTGCTTAGTAGCAATAGGGGCACACACATAACATCTGCCTGCACTAAATTCTGAAAATTGAGGATTAACACATATGCTTACTTGGGGTAACTTTCCCAGTCCATCCTGCACATAACCCTTCCATTAGAGACCCCTTTTCTTATCAGAAATATTATTTCTATATTAGATTTAATATAGTTGGAAAAGGAAGAAACAAGTTAGAACTTCATTGGAACTTCAGCTACATCTATATATTGCATGGCAGGGAAGAGTACTTTAACCACAAATATTGGAGAAATATTTAGTCCAGCTTTTCCCAGCTTCATTGAAAGAAGACTGATGGCCAGATCGATATGTCATCTAGTTATCAATATTTGTATGGTGTCTGGAAAGAAGTTTATTTGAACACAAGCATAACATCTTATACTCTAAAGGATAAGGCAACCAGACACAGAGAACAAGGCATCTTCCTGACTTCTATTCTCATTCTTACAGAATTATGGCAATGACAAGATGCACTTGACAACTGTAAAATGGCTTCCACCAAACATACATGTTTGCTACCTATTATTTTCCAGAACTGTTGACAGATTTGATGTGGCGTGGAAAGATTGAATATATTCCCATTTCCAAGGCAACAGGGATAACGCTCCAAGTTATGATAGCTTCATGACAATGCAACATGATAAGACAGGGACTCAGCTATTAGAGTTTTTTTAAATCCCTTCATCTTGCTGATGTAGAAGTCAGTATTTCTGGTGGCAGTGGGGAATCTTCCTCACTTTCTCACCGCATTTAGCCCAACCATAGTTGGCATCAGCAATTAGTAGTAACATAAAAGTCACACTAAGTATCTTTCCCTTGTGCTCTTTGGAATTGCCATCTTACCTTAAATAGTTGGTAGAAGTTGCAGGAATGGCAGGGAGGGGGGAGAGAAGAGGAGGGAGGGAGGTGGAGAGAGAGAGGGGGGGAATTCATGTCTGCATATTATTGAGCATCCATCTGGAAAACATTAAGGGAAGGCATGTTCCAAGATACTCAAAACATATGGAAGAGCAGAGTCTAGGTTTATTCTGATTAAGCTGGTACCACTCCTTTCAAATTCAGTACTAATATAGCCTTCCAGATATCCACAACACTTAATAAACTTCTTTATTTCAAACCTAAATATCCATTTCTTAGTGTATATGCCTTATATTGTCCTTATTTATGTATGTAATCTCTCTTGCAAGGGAGGGACCCTCTGTTTTGAGGATTTCCCAGATCTATGTTGGGAAGGTACGCTCACTATAAAATAATCCTGTGTTGGGATGCTTATATCCAGAAGTA
Organism: Pituophis catenifer annectens; assembly: GCF_029215685.1. Lineage (NCBI taxonomy): Eukaryota > Metazoa > Chordata > Lepidosauria > Squamata > Colubridae > Pituophis > Pituophis catenifer. The sequence goes on from NW_027256881.1 coordinate 132,513,529, forward strand.
TTAACTACAGATTGCTAGTCAGAAACTTTCATGACTAAACAGAATTCCATCTCAGCAGGGTATCTGTAATACATATTTCTCCATCATTCAGAGAAATGTATCTTCCTGACATACCATTTTTTTTTCCAGGGCAAGAATTTTGGATTTTTATATTCTTACACACTGAAGTATCGGAGTATAAATGATAGGAAACACCTAATATACTCTGAACCACCGTCAGTCAGATTGAACAGGGCTGAAGTGAAAGAACAAATAGTTGGATATAATATAATGCAGCTGCTTCTGCATCTCACATATTTGCACATGTGAGTAATATATGCCTTGTATATTCTACTTTGGGTGCTCATGCAATACATTGCCTTCAGTTGCTAAACTATCATCTTTTCTATCCTAACCCAGGGAATAAGATACTTTTAATACATTGGCAAGCTACCAAAATAAGAATGCCTTTCACTTGATCTATTATCCTTGCCAGTTATATCTATGTTGAAATAAAGACTGCACTGATGTGGTCAGTCTTCAAATAACTACTTTGATGTTCATTAAAATGTGGCCTGGAGAAAGAAAAACCATTTTTGGAGGCAGAGTATAAAAAAGCCATCAAGCTAAAAGAACATGCAAAGACTTTTTGTTTCAGATAGCTAGCCAGATTTCCAACGTTCCCTTTTTAATCAACATTTTAATTTTAAAAATAAGACTTGTGATTGAGAATTAAAATGAGGTGGAAATAAATTACATACATCATTTACTCATTAAACTACCTTCTCAGCCGGCAAGCTGCTTATAATAGTACTCAGCAAATTCAGAACAAATATTTCCAGGAATGTTCCCAAGAAGACGATACTGTATTCCTGAAGGCTAGCATTATTTTCCTCCCCTATTGGAAGTAGATGACAGAGACCAAGCAATAGTTTGCTCGAAGCCGCTAAAGTAAATCCAGGATTGGAAAAAAGTAGAACGCTAGGAAGTAGCACATTCTTACATAAATGAAGGAATAGATTTTTCCCAATCTGATGTCCTCCCAGTGCTGGGAATCGGAATCAGCGTATCTAGACAGCACCAGGTTAAAGAAACAGACCACAGAGTCCCCTAACTCTTAAATGTGCTTAGCTCTGCATTTTTTTGAATAGCAAGGGTTGGCCTACTAATGCAAAACAGAAATAATATTTACAATCCTCTTTTTCTCTCATCCAAAAGATTCTGCAATCTCCTGGACAATTTATACCATCTGTTCCATTTCTGAGCTGCTGAAGGAGGCAGGGGCGGCTGTGTGGCTTTCTCCTTGGCTCCGCCATCGACTTGGTGCTTACAAAAGCCGATTGCAGGCAAGGAATTGATAGCAGCAGCCATTGTGTGCCACATCCTACTCCTGTTTACAACCCGAAGGGCTTCTGAAGTATTCTAGGAAAACTCCTGCTGGACAAATTTTCTCCAATTATTATTATTATTTTTTTTTGTTCCTTTCTTTTATCAGTTCATAGAAACATACACAGACACCCCCACCCTTACCCCTTTAAAAGCCTCTTTAAGGTGGTACAATTGAGAGATTCTGATTATACCATTTAGTTGCCAAGGAAACAGGCTTGTGGATATCTAGGTTTATTCCTTCATTACTGGAAAATACCATTTTGTCTTGATATTCCTCCTATGCTCTTCGTGAATGTGCCGCTAAAGAGACAGAATAAAGTAGCTTTTTTTAAAAAAAAAACACTCTCAATAATAGGAACCTGATGCACAGACAGAAAACCAAGGCTTTGTAATTAATGAACGTTAGAGCGTTAAAAATACAGGCAGACTTCGCAGTCTTAAAAAAATCATATAATTAATATATACATTTTAAGCACAATTTAGCTATTTTAGAGATGACATTTAGAGCCATTTAAGTTTGATTGTCCCAGATGAAGTTGTCTTCAGATTATTTCCCCAGAAAGCCATTGAGTTCAACATAAGAGAAAGCAAGAGAATCATATAATTAATATATACATTTTAAGCCAGGGGTGGATTCTAAATTTTTTTACTACCGGTTCTGTGGGCATGGCTTGGAGGTCATGTGACTGGGTGGGCGTGGCTAGCTGGTCATGTGACCGGGTGGCCATGGCTATGTGTATAGGGACTACTCAGAGGGCTGAAAAAAGTCATTTCTGACAGGTCCTCGCACTTTTGACTGGTCCTCACACTTATGACCATCCTCACATTTATGCCCATGCAGCATTCTTAACAATCATGTCACTCATTTCACAACAGCTTCTCTTCACCATGGTGACAAGATAGGGCAAAAAACGTAAAATGTGAGGACAGTCGTAAGTTCAAGGACTGGTCAAAAGTGTGAGGACCAGTCAAAAATAATTTTTTCAGCCTTCTGAGTAGTCCATATGCACAAAAGAACTACCCAGAGGGCTAAAAAAAAGTAATTTCTGACAGGTCTTCACACTTTTGACTGGTCTTTGCATTTATGACTGGTCATCATTTATGCCCATTGTAGCATTCTTAACAACCGGTGAGGACCAGTCAAAAACAACTTTTTCAGCCCTCTGAGTAGTCCATATGCATAAAAGGATACAGCAATAGAGAGGGATGAAGGAAGGGAAGGGAAATTAGAGTAGGAGTGAAGGTAAGAGGGAGGAAGAGAGGAGGAGAAGGAGAAAGGAAGAGGAAGCAGGGAGGAGAAGAAGAGGGGGGAAGAGAAAGTAAGAAGGAAAGAAAAGAGAAAGGTGGTAGATTTGAGGAGAAAGATTGCTGTACAATAAAAAAGATGAAAGGGAAGAAAGGCAACCCCAAACAAATATAAAGATATTAAGATAAAGAATGAATTGTTAAACTTTAAAGAATAAAAGAGAACAAATATGAATAAATAGCAATAATTAGAAACACACATACAAACATACAATGTATTTTCTTTGAACAGAGTATTTGGCCGGTTCACAAATTTAAAGTGTTTAGTCATTTCAATTAAATTTACAATTTCTATATTTCCTTTTTGCCATATTTATTCCTCATCTATTTTTTTAAAAAATCAATATTACCCTTCATCCTCATCTTTAATCTTAATCAAATTCAATTTTTCCCTTCTATTTTATATTATACCCCTTCCCATTGTCATATATTTTTATATCCATCCTCACATTGGTTAATTATGTAATATTACAGTTGTTTAATACAAATTCAACATTTTAATATAAATCAATTAATTATATAACTATCTTTTTGTATATTAATCAATATGAACATGAATATTCCAATTATTTCCATGCAATCCAATTTCTTACAAATCAATTAATTATATTTACCAATAATAAACTAAATAATTTCCCCCATATATTCCTCCAAACCACAACTTAATCATTTCTGCTTTCAACACAATATACAATTAATAGTATCTCAATTATTACAATTCCCTAGTTAAATAGAGCTTTTTTTCTTTTGTGTTTTAAAATCTTGAACTCTCCTCTTTTGCCCTAAATTTCCCATTGTTTGCACCTACCTTTTTTGGTGAGCAAAAAGAAAAAGAAATCTCTCCCTGCCTCATTTTGTCATGTTGCAGCAGAGCCTGCTTTACTTTCAGTTTCATTTTTTCCCTAGCATAGCTACTCATTTGTTTTCTTTTAACACTGATCAGCTGTACGGTGGCCCTTTGAAGCCCCGCGGCAAGAGTTTAAACAGTTTTTTTCCCTCTAGCCATCAGCTGGGACTCAGGAGGCAGCAATAGATTGGGAGTGGGGCCAAATAAAAGATAAGCATAACGCGGGGTGGTGGTAGTGGTGGTGGGGGTGGAGGGGCGGGGGGGGAGAACCGGTTCGGTGACGTCATATCGTTACCGCTACCGGCTTGTGGGAGCCGGTGCGAACTGGGAGCAACCCACCACTGTTTTAAGCACAATTTAGCTATTTTAGAGATGACATTTAGAGCCATTTAAGTTTGATTGTCCCAGATGAAGTTGTCTTCAGATTATTTTCCCAGAAAGCCATTGAGTTCAACATAAGAGAAAGCAAGAGAATGCAGACCATTTCAACTTCACCATTTCTTCAACTCATTGCATGGATCTAACTTAATGTACCACTAAAACCCACAACGCTATTTCAGACAGAACCAGAGAAATAGATTAGGTTTTTGACCTTTTTTCAAAAAAAAATTAGAGACACATACAGTCACACTACATCACAGCAACCTTTTCAACTTTTAAGTCTGTTTCAAAACCATTTGCCATCCACATCAAAGCTTCTGGGTGCTTTAAAGGACTGCTCTTTCCTTGAGAGAAATCAAAGCATGTTGGAGGGCAGCTGAGACAATAAATTTGCATTACTCATATTATTTGTACAGAATTGAACATGAGGAAGAAACCTCTGTAGAACTATTAAATTAAATTCTAGAACTGAAATCTTTTCATAAAATGTTCAAACATCTAAGGCCCAGGAGGAAGATCTATGATGAGAATCAATGCTTTTTTTTTTTTTTTTTACGTATACCTGTGAAAAAAAACACCATTTGATAGGAATTTACATTGAGTAAGCTGGTCATTTATGAAGTACCATGCTTCGTTTTCTGAAAACTTTTCAGGAAATTAAAAATAAGGAACATTGGTTGCTTTTTTCCCACCTTTTCTTTTAAAAGGCCTTTTGAATGTGATGGTGTTAAGCAGTTCACAATTTCACATGCTTGTGATTAATCTCATGACTTGAACCCAGAATAATGGAATGATCATTCTTCTCCCACCTGCTCTCCAACTTCTGTTCAGGAAGGTCTTTGTCTTCCGGTAAGGCTTGAAATATGTCAGTCAAGGATACAAAACAGGAAGCAAACATCCTTTTATAGCCAATCTTAATATATATATATATATAACATTCATCATTGTACAAGTCCTGCTTTTTCTATTTAAGATACTTTTATTTCAGGGAGTATTGGACCGGCAAAGTTGAGTTTTAGCAGTTTGATCTTTCACATTTCATCTGCTTTTATTCATGATATCTGACTCTTTACTGCTTTACATCAGGGGTGAAATCCAGCAGGTTCTGACAGGCTCTGGAGAACCGGTAGCGGAAATTTTGAGTAGTTCGGAGAACCGGCAAATGCCACTTCTGGCTGGCCCCAGAGTGGGGTGGGAATGGGGATTTTGCAGTATCCTTCCCCCAGGAGTGGGGAGGGAGTGGAGATTTTGCAGTATCCTTCCCCTGCCATGCCCACACCACACCACGCCCACCAAGAAAAAAATGGATTTCACCACTGGTTTACATGGTTTTACATGGTTGCTAATGTTAAAGATTTTGCACTTTTAAAATTGTCACAGGCTTCTTGGCCACTGTTGCTGCAGAGGAAAGAAGGGTAACACAAGTAAATAAATGATGGCATGGGTGTTTCTTCTGATGGAATGATTATTCTCTTGAATAATGAAATCAGACAGAAGAAGAGAGTCTGGAATAACTATTTAAAAGAATGGATACATCTGAAATTAGCACTGAAACTGGATGGAGCATATATGTGTGTGCGTGTGTGTCTCTGTGTGTGTGTATGACCATCCATATAAATGATCTTTGAAGATACTGCATTTGCAATAAACTCAAAGTTACATGGAAATAAAATAATATTCAATGGCATCATAGGACTCTTCAGTAGGACGAACAGTCTCTACCTGTTCAACTAGGTCAAATAGGATGGGCCTGCTGCAGATCCTATCAGCCAAAGAATGTCAGCTGATGGGACTAGAAGGTGAGCTTTTTCTGCAGCAGCCCCTGCTCTGTGGAATACCCTCCCTTTGGAGATTAGAATGGCCCCAACTTTGTTAGCCTTCTGTAAAGCTCTAAAAATCTGGCTATGCTCTCGTGCCTTGGGTGCTACATGTGCCAAGAAGTCTACCTCCTGGCTCTATTGCTAACAGACCAAATATTTTGCTTTCATATGGACTTCAAATTAGATGTTTTAATGTTTTTACTGTTTTAATGCTTTTTACTGTTTTTATTGTTTTAAAACATTTTAATTGTAATATATGTTTTGAAGCCGCCCAGAGTCGTTTGCTAAAATGCACGGCAATAGAAATCAAATAAACAAACCAACAAACCAACAAACCGTGTAAACTGTCATGAAGAGAAGAGAAATCAAATTAAGACAAAATTTCAGAGACGTGTCCAAAGAGACAAGAAATGATATCACAGTAACATCTGTAAATAATCAATGATGGAAACTAAACAGAAAACCACAGAAAGTCTTCCAAAAGATCTCGCAACTCAGAAGGCGGTTCCAACTTTGCACTGGTATACTAAAGGACACCAAAGGATAAATAAAAAATTCTGTACAGTAAAGAGGTCAACATCCAAAATACCTTAGAAATTCCTTGCTTCTAAGAACTGAAAATGAAGTTAGATCAGCACTCTAGTTTTTACCAAGTTAGAAGCTACAGAAATTGATGGAATCTCTCTACAAATATGACAAACAACAAAACAGTCTGTAAAGATCCTAACCAAACTATGCCAGCAAACAACACAGAATGGAATGGAAGAGATCACTTTACATATCAATACTAAAGAAGCACTTAACAGAATGCTTAAACTATCCTATAATAATCCTTAATTTCACCTGCTAGCAAAATAAATGCTTAAGAGCATCCAATGCAGATAAGATCTTTACATAGAAAAGGAGTTGCCAGATGCTCAAAATAAGGCAAAGACAAAGGAACAACAGACATTATTGCTGAATTTTTTTTTAAAAAAACCCCAAATAATACCAAAAAGAAGTCAACCTGTGCATTATTGGTTAGAAAAGGGCATTCCATTATGTCAACCATATCAAACTGTGGATTGTCCTTAAGAAAATGAGAATTTCAGCATATCTCATTGTTGTCCTATGAAATCTATACATAGGACAAGAAACCACAATCTGGACATAACATGGGGAAACAGACTGGCCCGATGACTGCAAGTCATGAGACAAATTTATACACTATATTCTCCATCTATTTATTTATTTATGCAGAATACTTATCGAGGAAGTTGAATTGGAAGAAGATGAGTGCAATTTTAAGACTGAGGAGAAAAGATCAATATCCTGCACTATGTTGATGAAACTTCTTTGATGGCTGAAAATGCAAATGATCCACAAGCTCTGGTAATGAAAATTTAAAAAACAAAACAAAACACAGTAAATAAATGGAACTAAGATTAAATATAAAGAAGACCAAATTAATAATAACAGGTATAACAAGCAGCCTTGGAATTGACAATGAAGATATTGAAATGGTGGCTAGATCTCTCCTTTTAGAATTGACTATCCACAATAAAGGAACCAGAACTCAAGAAATCACTGCAAACTGGCACAAACAACAGCCTTAATCAAGGAACCACCAAGAACACTCCCACAAATATTGACAGGGCATTCCATCTTTAACTAAACAGAAAGCACTCCCACTCCCTTCTAGCATGATGATAATATCTAGTTGGGTAATGAAACATCTGTAAGAAAACATCCAAGCTCAGAGAGCACCAAGGACTCCACAAACTAGCATTTGGCATGGAAGCCACAAGGATCTTGGAAAATATTTTCATATGCTTGGATGTGTCTATATCTACACAGATCAAAACTGTGCAATCAATGCTTTTCCCTGTGACCTTCTACGGAAATGAGAGTTGGACTTGAAGGAGTAAGATGGAAAGAGTGTTGATATTTTTTTAATTTTGGCTTTGGACAGACTTCTGAGAATAGAATTGGTAACCAAGAAAATAAATGAAGAAATCATAGAAAAAAATCAATCCAAACTTCTCACTTGTGACATAAATTACCAGGCTCAAATTATCCTACTTCATTATCTGAAGACTTAGCTCTCTGGAGAAGGCTCTAATGCTGGGGAAGATGGAAGAAAAGAGAATAATTAGCAGCAAGCTGGATGGAATTGATTATAGTGGCAGGGACATTAGAAAACCTGAAGCAGCAGGTTGGGGATACAGACTGGTAAATGTATTGATGTGGCCCCCTAAGCCACATGAAATTTATAATTTCATTTTTTTTTTAAAAAAAATATATACATAGCTGGTGACTTGTAGCCAAAATAAAATTCTTTCTCCTGGGAATCAAGGACGTTCTCACCAGGTGTTGGGGAAGTGTGGACTGAAACCAACTGGAGTTGGGGATGCGATTGGATTGGACTGTGTAATGGACATGTGGATTGGGGGAAAGAACTTTGACTTTTAATTTGAATGGGGAAAACCGCAGGACCTTCAGAGACAGGTTTTCACCAGATGTGCCAATATGACATGCCTAATAAATCTGTACTTTGAGGAACACCTAGGCCTCAGAGGTTTGATTGCATTGGGTCTGTTACTTGGAACCCTGACACACCAATTCATACAATCAAATAACTAAATAAATAAAACTAAATTGAGAACATGACTGAGAATCATTTATACCAAATAGCTTTTTGGCAACTATACATTACATGTTTCCTGTTTACTATAATAATTGTGGCTGCTTTATGACTTACAGACTTCCACTCCCAGAATTCCTCAGCTAGCATGGCTGTCTAAGGAATTCTGAGAATTGAAGTCCACAAGTGTTAAAGTTGCCTAATTTAGAGACCTCTGCTGTAAATGACCTGTAATCAGTCCATCCCCCCCACCTACCCTCAACCCCCAATGTGAATATATGAGAACTAAGGAAGGTAGACAAACTGATTTGGCCTATGTCTAGCTCAGGGCGTTAAGAGGGCATCAAGAGGAGGAACTGTTCCCCTCCCGATGTAGCTGAAGAACAATTCACATTTTCTGCATTCTAACATATTTCTAGAAAACTCACATTCTTTCCCTCTGTTTCCTTTTACTAAAAGTGATCCTTGCAGCTTACAGCTTAAGAATGCTAAATTTTAAAACAATACTATTTTAGAGGAGGAAAAAGCAATATTTGCACCATGTCAAGTATTACTGTAAATAGGGGAAAACTTTTTTTTAAAAAAAAACCTTTACTTTTTCTGCCCTTGCCATTCAATAATCCATCACAATTACTTAAAGCCAAAGAGTTATCTAAACATCAATCCTTCAATCATTAAGTTTTGAGTAGCATTAACAAGGTCTGGATGGGGGGGGGGGAGCATGCTTCCCAAAAGTTTTAGAATAGCAAGCAAACCATTGTTTGAATAAACGGCTTTTTGAGACAGGACTTGGCTTGTCCCTCAACATCCCTTGATATTAATACAGATCTCAGAATAATAACAGCTGAAATTAAAGCTCCAGTTTTTAAAGCTATGTTAAGCGCATAGGAACATTTCATTCTTCTGTCCCTTGAAACAAAGCATTTAAAAGCACTTTGCTGATTGCCACTGGATAATAATTCCTTCTTTGAAGCCAAGGGAAGCGATTAATTCTACCTCTAATTTTCTTCTTTTATTCATTGGGCCCTCCAGCTGATTTAAATATAAGACAGGAAAATCAACATCACTGGAAGAATCTACACCTCCAGCAGCTTTCCCATAGGGTTTGTTAGTCGTCATTCTTTTAAAAGGTAACAATACTTTTAAGAGATGAAGAATTGACAAGTTGTACTATTGCTGATGAAATTAATCTTTTCCGTGCTATGATGTGAATGCACACATGTGTATTGAAGGATTATACCCTTATCTTCAAGCAATAAATCAGCCCAGTATCCACTGGACATTCTGTGTTATCTTGCCAGTTCCTAAACCCTAAGTTTACCCTGGTTGAACTGGAAGCATGAGACTTGCAATCCAGCACTTGGATTGGAGAAGGCTCAATGAGTCACTAAAAAAAATGGTAGCATATTGATTCCTTGAAGAGCAGTTGGCCATGCAGAGGTGAAATACTAGTTGGAAGTCTTTCCTCACTCTTCACTACAAGATTAGAGAACCCATCCCTTTGTTCAGTTCCTGTGTCCTGGGTTGAAGTACCACAAGTGAAGCAGGATGATTTCATGACAGTTTGTTATGGAATGATTACATCACAGTTTTCACTCCTTGCTGACAAAATGTTGAGGTTGGCAAAAGAGAAGGATTGTCTTTTCCCTTCCTTGATGGAAACTAGGGCAATCAGGGCAAAGCAGAAGGGCCATTCATTGAGGTTAACCAGATTTTCAAAACGTCTTAAGCATCTGTATATGGGATGGTCTTGGTATTGAGGTAATGAACAGAAATCAATCGGGGAGAAATTGCAAATCTTCAGGTCTGCTTCTTTGCCTTTGGAAGATGGAAGGACCTAGTGCCCTTGTATTCTGCAGAACAAGTAAAACAAGGAACTGCAATTCCATGCAATTAGAAAGCTGGAGATTAAATTTATGAAATTTATCCCTTTAGACCACAGCTGTCAAACTCAAGTTGCCACGTTGCCATCACGTGATGTTTTTCCTCTTCACAGAGCTGGGGTGGGTGGGGCATGCATGTGACACATCTGAATGCATCACGTGAGCCACCAGTTTGACAGCCTTGCTCTAGATTGCCAACACTGTGCTCCAATCTGTAGGAGAGGAGTCTCCATCTTCTTTTGTAAAATTCTGTTTCTTTCCCCCAAAGAAAATATAAAGATAGTAGCTTTCCTCAATGGAGCTCCAAGGCAACACAAAACCCATTACAGGAGATAGGGCATGTTGACTCGGAATGATGAATGTTAAAAATCCAACACTTTTGGAAGGTGAAATTAGTGGCTCATAGAAAAAGTACAACTTGTTTTGTCCTTGCATAAGCCACAGAGTAAACTGATCCTGGCTTCATTTATATCTGCCATATTTCTATGATGTTGCTTTCAACTCAACCACATCCCATGAGTGAAAGGGTCATCCTTAACCAAACTTTATAACCCACACTATCCATGGGCAGCCTTCAAGTGTTTGAAATTATATTGTTGGGAAACAGGCAGGGGAATGGCCTGAAACATGGAATTAGCGTTGAGTCCTTGTGAAGCCACAAGAGATCCAGGACTGACCTCCCCCCTCCAAGTTCGATAGAGCCTTATCTATCTGTTCCCAGGCTAAGGCTGGCAGTCTGGGGGAGATTCCTGTGTAATAGGCAGGATGTAATAAAGTAGCAAACTTGAATTCTACACAGAGTACAGAACAACAGAGTCAGAAGGGACTTTGGAGGTCTTCTTGTCCAACCCACTCATCAAGCAGGACACCCTGTACCATTCCAGACAAAATGTTGTCCAAACTCTTCTTAAAAACCTCCAGTGATGAAGCACCCACAACTTTTGGAAGCAAGCCGTTCTCATCATCAAGAAATTTCTCCTTAGTTCTAGTTTGGATCTCTCCTTAATAAGTTTCCATCAGCGGTGAAATCCACTTACCTTTGCTACCAGTTTGGGTGTGCTCCTGTGTGGGAGCGCCTCTTCTGCAGAACCTTCTGCACATGTGCAGATGGTTAAAAAATGGGACGTAATGACGCCTTGGCGAGTGGGCGGAGTCTCCTGCCAACGGCGCTACTGGTTTGGCGAGCTGGATAGAACCGGGGGGATTTCAGCGCTGGTTTCCATCCATTACTTCTTGTCCTTTCCTCAGGTGCTTTGAAAAATAAGTCAACCCCCTCTTCTCTGTGACAGTCCCTCACATATTGAAAGACAGATATCATATCACCTTTCATTTTTACTCTTCATTAGACTAGACATACCTAGTTCACTTAAGTGATCATCGTACGACTTAGCCTCCAGACCCCTACTCATCTTTGCTGCTCTTCTCTGCACTCTATTTAAAGGCTCAATATCATTTTTGTATTGTGATGACCAAAACTGGAGTCAGTATTCCAAGTGTGGTCTCACCAAGGCAGTATAAAGCAGTGGTGAAATCCAATTTTTTTTACTACCGGTTCTGTGGGTGTGGCTTGGTGAGCGTGGCAGGGGAAGGATACTGCAAAATCTCCATTCCCACCCCACTCCAAGGGAAGGATACTGCAAAATCCCCATTCCCTCCCCACTCCTGGGGGAAGGATATTGCAAAATCCCCATTCCCTCCCCACTCTGGAGCCAGGCAGAGGTGGTATTTGCTGGTTCTCCAAACTACTCAAAATTTCCGCTACCGGTTCTCTGAACTGCTCAAAATTTCCGCTACCGGTTCTCCAGAACCTGTCAGAACCTGCTGGATTTCACCCCTGGTATAAAGCATATAAAAGCATAACAAAGCAGACATGTGTGGGTCTGGTTGCTTGTGCCTGACAGATATTGGGCTTTATTGCCCATCTCTTGTAGAGAAATCAGGTGACTTCAGTGAATAGGAACAGAAACAAAGCAAGGATTAGCACTGGGTCCAGCCAATCTCATAGCATACAGTACAGGGTGGGTTTTTTTTTTTTTTTTTGTTGATTCAAAGGTGAGTGGAAGTCTTTCCCAACAGCTGGGAAAGGCCTCAAGAGAAGCTGAACTCAGATGCCTACCTAGGCTGACCCCCTCCCCCAATCATCACCACACAAAGAGGGTTTCTGAATCAACAATCCCCAGAGAGCAATAATTCAAAAATGAAAGAAAAAAAAATTACTGGTGTAATCATAGAGTTTTTTGATCAGTCAATGAATAGTTAATGGGTTTGTTTCCTGGTTTATGAGCCTTGAAATGGGTTTCAATTAGTTTAGCTGTGCAGAGGGAAAAGGAGGGGGGAAGCTTGGTTCTTATAAGCTTTGTTTTATCTTATTCTGAAGGAGAATATTATTTTCTGAAATAATTTTTTTTTCTTATGGTGTGATTTAAAACAGGAAATTGGCTGAAACTGAGTGACTACAGTACTTACATTGTTAAGTTCTGGACATCTGAGGGGATCTTCATTACCGAAAGATGATGAAATTCAGCTTGAACAACAGATACCACATATCTGGTAGTAAGTGTCATGGTTAGAGTTTAACAAGCTTTATGATATCTGTACTCTTTTAAGCCAAATAGTTTTCACAGAGATAATGAGGAAAAAAAGCAAGGGAATCAAAATCACCTATCCATTGATTTATGGATGAGATTTGTTCATGAACTTCTGTTCCCATGTAAAATGAGGACATGGTCATGTGCAACTTTATTCCCTCTTTGGAAAGTCACAAGGAACAACCCCATCACTGCATTTCTGCTTTGTTATAATTAGAAGCGGCTTGAACCCTATTAACACAATACTTTGTAATTTGAACATACTTGTCTTTAGACAATTATGGTTATGCATGCCTTTCCTTCATTCTCCGTTTCCTAGGAGATTATTAAAACATGAATAATAATAATGTGCCATGTATTCCAGACATCTAAAGAAACATACCAGATCCACTGAGAGGAATAAATCACATTTTTGCAAGCATTTTCCGGCAGCCTATCATTCTGTCGTTGCCAGCATATCTGTCACAGCCACAGCCTTCCATTAGAATTTTGTCGGCCTGGAAACTCCAGCTGACACCTTCAGAAATACAGCTGACACTCTGCATATGCTAATCATCTCTGGGAATGGAAAAACAAAGCCATTGTATTTGACACATAGAGGGTTGCAAGAGCTTCAGTAGACAACCAATTGCTCTGACCAGCCTTGAACCAGAGAAGCTTGCCAGGAATTCTCTTGCATGCATTCTGTGAAGTCACAAGAGGGTTGTCATTCTTTCTGCTGTAGGCATCTTCACAGCATCTTGCTGAGCCATGATTGTTGTATGGGTTGAACTGTGAGAACTGGGCAAGTGGTTGGATACAGAAAGACCTCAGTTCCAATAAGTACCCTTATTATTATCTGCCCCACCCTTAGGCAAGAAAAATTACCGGTGGATATTGTAATCAGGAAAACAGCTTGTAGGGAAAGGATTAAGCTCCCCCCCTTTCTCTTAGAGTAAACTAAGTCTGAAAACTGTCACCTGAAAGTTCTCATCATGTCATCATGGGAGTACAAAGGACAACTTAGTCAACTTTAGTTTTATTCAAGACTATAACCGAGTCAAAAAATATTTCATGATAAAAAAGAATGCCTACAAATCTAGTTATTTCTTGGACAGATAGTCCAAAGCAGATGCTTATTTTATTTGCACCAAAATGAGTTTGCCCATATTTTATCAATACAATACAATACAATAACTCTGTAAACTGGCGGCCCATGGGCCAGATGCGTCATGCACAGGCCACGCCCACCCCAGCTCCACAAATGGGAAAAACATTGCAAAAGTCACGTGATGGCAACATCATGCAGCGAGTGTGACACCCATGTTGTAAGGTAAGTGGACTTATTTTACACAGTAAGTCGACTTATTTTACACAGTAACCTTTACCCCCACAGTGTGGGGATCTGAATCCAAATCCTAAATACTCTAAAGCCAACAGTAGGAATAGATGCTGATAAAACAAGTTAAGACTTCTATGAAATCTGGAATTCTGGCTGTCTGAATTTCTAGATTATATAAACATCTACATGTCCAAAATTCCATTTCCACAAGATGTATTTAGGGTTAGTTAGGTTTAGGACAGGGCAATTGATGTTCCATTACTTCCCATTAATCCCATTAATCTTTATATTTACAGATGCTTTATATGCTGAGCACGTTGCTGTAATGAGATGACTTCTGAGAAGGCTGGTGGATGTCAAAGCCCAATTTCTGGCCTCTACAATACTAGGATTCAAAAAAGTTTAAGAATACTAAGAATAAATGGAGTTACACATCTATAACCAAGATTATTTATGGAATCTGCAAAATCTTTGTGACATCTTTTCAAACAATCTGCTGACTTGTTGAACCACAGAATATAGGCTTTCATTAGCAATTCAAAATGTAGAAGGAAAGCAGTTAATGCAAACAGACATAAAGGAAGAATTCACAACCAAACATATGTAAGAATAAAGGAGAATATTTGTAGCTCAAGGTTGAAATGAGGGGTCCTTGGTGCTCTCTGAGCTTGCTTGTTTTCTTAGAGACCTTTCATTACCTTAACTAGGTAACATCATCAGTGCTAGTACTGATGATGTTACCTAGTTAAGGTAATGAAACGTCTCCAAGAAAACAAGCAAGCTCAGAGAGCACCAAGGGCTTCTCAAACATATGTATTACAAATGTGATTTGAACATGCTCCTGATAAATCTATAAGGACTATCACCACTTATCCTCGTTGAGTTCTATGACCACCTTTGAACGTCATTGAGGAGAACTGACTGCTTTAACTCTACTACCAAAAGAAATGCAGACAGGTGCACTCAGGTATTCATAAATCAATAATGCCATTTTATATTGATTTTTGTATGACTCTGGGTAGTGTACATAATTCTCCCACTGCCTCCTTTGAGACAAGATTGCCATGAACCATTAAAAAAAAGAACTTCAACAGTTTATGCATTTCATATAATAAGTAACAAATTCAACTTCAGAAGTTCTGTTTCACCATCTACCAAAATTATATTCACAGGGCTTTGATCTCTTTAAGTAAAAAAAAATAGATTTTAGAAAATACTATAATACATTCAGATTTTTTAAAAAATAAAATACTTATCCAATGTATTTCTTACTACTGTGAATACTTTTGTCCTTGGGGTTATACAATACGACTGAAATTAAAATCTCTGTTCACAATTCAATTCACTGGGAGATAAAACTTTGGAAGCAAGCAATTATGTGGTTGGGATTTTTTTTTTTAATTAGTAGAGCAGTTGCAGTATTCTGTTCCAAAAAGGCTGCAGTCTGTGGGATTCTCACTTATTTCTGGTGAATTACAGCTTGCCACTGCTTAGTCTAACTATACTCTTAGTCTCTACTTTACTCTGCTTAACTGTAGTACAACTCATCACTGCTTAGTCCAGGGCAGTCAAACTCCCAGCCTGCGGACCGTATCCATCAGGTGCTGGCCACATCCACACCCAGTTTAGCGAAGGGGGAAAAAGTCCCGATATGTCACATGACGCTGCCATGACAATGTATGTTTGACATCCCTGACTTAGTCAGAATGACTAAATAGAGTACTAAATAAGTTTCCTTATGCAGCAAGCAAGGAAGTTACAGCATCATGCTAGTGCAAGTCCCTAGGATGTTTTTACTACCAACATAATTGATTATTTTCAGCAGTGACTGATACTCATGACTGAAATTCTAGGCTTTTTATTGCCACTAGAGAAGATAGAAAATGACTAGGTTTTGAATGATAATTACACGAAGATAAAAAGTTCTATTTATTTGCCTCTACAAGGCCCAATTGCATGTCAAAAATGATCAGAGTGATTCACTGGAAAGGGAGTTAAGTCGTGTTCTTAACACTGGATAACATGTTGGCAGTATTTAGTGAGCCAGTTTGTCATCTGTAGTTTTCTTCCAGGTGTTGAAGAGAATTTTACCACTTTGCATTTTCAATTGGAAAATACTTCAAGCATCTGGCAGTATGCTTTAGGAGTCTCTAAGCAGACCTATGGTAGTAAATTAACACACAGTCACTAACAAGCTAACAGTACTGACACACTGAAAAGCTCACCTGAGCCCTGAAGAATGGGGTAAGACTATGGCCTGAAAGAGTATCCAGTTTCACAGCTGGAACACTCTTGATGTGCCAAATCCTGAAACTTAGTTCACACCACAGAAGTAGAATCTGGTGTGACTGCTCTTAGAATGCTAATCCACAGCCAGAAGACCTTGAGAAGGTTAAAAAGAAAAGAAAAGATGAGCTATTTAAAAGGAATAAAATACTGAGCTGAGGATAATACAGAATGAAAGAAAGATACTTAAAGAGACCAAGGGTGCTTTCTTAAGTGATGCAATGTATTGCAGTACAACAGCCTCTTAATCCCCTTTAGGAATATAGTTCTACTCTCATGGTATATGCCAAGAGATGGGAGATTTAGTGAGGTAAAATTATTTGGAGGAGTTCAGGTAAAGGCCCAATCACTTGATTTATAATTTGTTGCCACAGGACATGGCAATAGATGGGGCAGGTGTGTGGTTTACTTTATTATTATTTTTAAAGTCAAATAGAAAGAACATAGTAATGATAGTAAATGCAACATCAGAAAAAGTGTTTAGAACTAATCATTTCTTATTTTAAAAAAATCAGTGGACAATAAACAGGGCATTTTTATTTTCATAGACTTCTGATTCTAAAGGTTTTTACCAGCTGAGGATAGAGAGGAGAATAATGATGGGCCAGGTAGCAAAAGATGTCTTGCTCAATAAAATCCATCTTCCAGCATGATTATAACTGTGTATTATGGGAGCTGCAATCTGGAAAGCATATGAACTATATGAATTCTTCAGCGTGCTTCGAAAAAAACTATGCTCAGATCCATCCTGGGGTCAAGATATTTCTGATTTGGAGATGAGAGTTTGAAGCACTACCGCCTGGATGTTGGAAGTGACTGTTTCTGCCTGAGAAGGTACATAGGTGAGGAGCAGGCGGTAGTAATGTCTACAAAGCAAATGGTAGTAAAATCTAAAATCCTCCAAATTGCTGACAGAATCAATATGAAAATATTTCCCCTTCATCTTCACAAAACTTTTCAGCTTCTCTACTGACTAGAATGTTTCATACAAAAGACGGTGCTTTAAGGTTGAAACTTAGAATGCATGAATATATTACATTTAAAAGAAACAGTTTGTGCAATATAAAATATCAAGAAAAGGGTATAAAAAAGAAGAATGGAGGGGAGGGGGGGTCTTCATATCTGTTATATGCCACTGGAGCATTTTGAATGAGTCGTGCCTAAAAGAGTTCCTTTCCTGATAAGAAATATTAGAAATATTTCATTCTAGTTACAAAGGATATGGATCACTAATCTGTAACTACTTTTTTTCCCCACTGTAACTTTGACTGAAATGTCAATAGTCATTTGTTGTATATTTTCAGCATGTTTATTCTGCTTATCTATGCAGATAGATAGATAGATAGATAGATAGATAGATAGATAGATAGATAGATAGATAATGATTTATGTCATAATTTCAAATTAAAACTGCATTTTATATTTCCAGAATTGCATTTAAGATTCAGACAGAAGCAGTTGGGTATTTTTTTAAAATTTTACCATACCTAATACGATAGTTTAAAAAGAGGGGGCCTACATGTGACATAAATTTAGGCATGTTCAAACACACTTGGATCATCTATTTAAGGATTTTTTTTTATTAAAAAAATGGGAGTTAGTTTCTAGGACTTGGCTGCCCATCAAACAGTGAATTATAATAGCAGATGCTGTGCTTCTTTTCTAGAGCTTTCCACCATCTCACCATCACTCATCAAATCAAGCCCCCCCCCCCCCCCCCCCCCCCCGTCTCTCATGGCTTACTCTGACAACAAAAACTGAAGAACTTGTGAAGAAGGCCTCAGGGGACTGCCACACAAGGGATTGGGGGGGGTTGTTATTCTCTAGATATTCAAATCCTAGTCAATGTAATTCAGAAGGAACCCTGGGAATTATGGAAAACTCCCCCCCCCCAAAAAAAACCCTTGCCAATCATATTTTTTAATAGACGTAAGCATTAAGGCTTGTTGTTAGCATAAAGTCTGTCGCTATTCCCCAATGCGCAAGAAAATATTAAGATTGTGTGAAACTTATGTATTTTCACATATCACAAAATATATTTCTCTCACTCTGTAGTTTTTTTTTTTAAAAAAACAACCTGATTTGAAGACATTTCTGCCTGTTTCCCTCCCTCCCTTCTTTCAATGGCATAAGAAAAATCCTCCCTATGAATGGTGATCATGGAAAATGTCTTGAAGCAAACCTAAGAGGATTTCAGAGTCTTTCAGCTTTCACGAGAATCCTAGAATTGGACTGTCTTATTAGCACACAAGAAAGAAGACAAGAAGCATCTGCGCCAGGGTGTAATTTGAACTCTTTGATGGCACAGCAGACATATCTGCCCCTCCCTTCCTTATGGGCCTCTTTCAGTACATGGTGCAGCATGACATAACATGTCACATAACTCCAACTCCTACTAGCATAGTGGCTGCTGCTGCTACACAGCAAAAGCTGGTGTGCTGAGAAATACTTCAGATGCATAGCTCAATTCAACACTTGCTAAAATGAGGTGTTTATAGTAAAAAAGGCATATGCCCCATAGCCCCAAATGATAAGAAGTAATGAAATAGCAAATGATGGCTTCTGGCTCCTTACATCTTTAGAAGTAAATAAAGGAACCTTGAGAAGTCTCCTTTCAAAGAATGGCCATTTACTAGTTTGTAGAATTCTGTCTGCCATATTTTAATCAGGAAAAAAAGTTATCTGGCATGCTCTAGAATTTGAACTACAACTCCCATTAACCTAGACCAGGTGTCAGCAATCTGCGGCTCTGGAGCCGCATGAGGCTCTTTTGGCCCTCTGCAGTGACTCCCTGTTGGGTGAACCCACCACTGGCTGGCCCCGCCCCTCACCCGCCCCTCACCCTCCCCTCCCAGTCACTCCTGAGAAGGTAAGGGTGACGGCGGGTGATGGAGAAGTGGCCGGGGCAGAGACAGAGAGATACAGAGAGAGGGGCAGAGAGAGAGACAGAGAGAGAGACAGTGAGACAGGTGGGCAGAGAGGGAGAGAGGGTGGAGGGAGGAAGAGAGAGATGTCAAAAGGATTTTGTGGTTCCCGGTGTTTTTAACAACTAGTTCTCTGCCCTAATGACCAACTGGGTAGGCGTGGCTAGGGGGGTCATGTGACTGGTGGAAGTGAGTGACGTTGAGTTGGCCACGCCCACCCAAGTTTTGTGGCTCCTGGTGTTTTCTTTTCTGTGGGAAACGGGTCCAAATGACTCTTTGAGTGTTTAAGGTTGCAAACCCCTGACCTAGACCATTGGCTGCAATAGTTGAAAGATTTATTTAATTTATTTAATTTATTTATTTATTTTTTATTTTTTATTTAATTTTGATTTATATGCCACCCTTCTCCGAAGACTCAGGGCGACTTACAATGTGTTAAGCAATAGCCTTCATATTTTTGCATATTTATACAAAGTCATCTTATTGCCCCCACAACTGGGTCCTCAATTTACCTACCTTAGAAAGGATGGAAGGCTGAGTCAAACTTGAGCCTTGGAGAGATTCGAACCCTGCAGTAATTGCAGGCAGCTGGTCTTAATAAGCTTAATAACAGGGTGCCTTAAACCCCTGTACTACCAAGGCTCTTACCTTGATGATGATGATGCAGTATTTGATTAATTTCTATGCATTCAGAATTCGATCTATGAATTTATTTATATAGATGCCCATCTCACAAAAAGTGACCTCTGAGCGGGTTACAATAATCCCATTGCATGTTTACCTAAACTACCTCAGATAACCTGGACTTGTTTTACCATTTTCCTTTCAGAAATCAGAAGAAAAGAAAACTCTCACAGTCTAATCCTTTCCAAATATTTTGGGCCAGTAACTCCCAAACTTACCAGTCACCATTTTCAAAATCAGGGTAGGAATACTGTCACTATGATTAGAAGCCACCTGATACTGGTGGTTATGAACCATTGGTTTCAATGTCCCATAGTGTGTTCAGATGTGATACTGCAGCCATAGGTTGTTATGGGACCTAATAAATCTCAGGGATGTTTTAAAGTATTAAGAAATTTCTAAAATCTGTGTCCTCAACAGCTTTTCCACAGTATTGGATGCTAAAGCCAGAACTGATTAAGTATGAAAACGTGCATTAAGGAGAAAATAGATACAATTCATTAAAAGAAACACAACATTTTTGGACAATTGAAATAGCCCACCCACCCCCCTTTTTTTTCATTATTCAGGACCTGCTGTTGAATACTTAGAATTGGTGAGATCAAGTTCAAATCTCTCCTCAGACCTGAACAAGTTTGAATGATTTCAGATCAGTCCTTATCTCTCAGCCTAACCTAGTATCTCACAGGACTGCTGTCAGGATAAAATAGAACTTTATTACATACCGTATTTTTTGGAGTATAAGACGCACTGGAGTATAAAACGCACTACCTTTTTTGTTGAGGAAAAGAAGAAAAAGAAATCTCCGTCTGCCTAATTTTGCCTCGTTACAGCAAACAGACTGCTTTACTTTCATTTTCGTTTTCAGCATAGCTTAGATTAGCCCAAAGGAAAAAAAATCTGCTCCAGCAATTTACCTCTTTGCAGCAAGCAACAGAGCCCTGTGCAAAACAGCTGAGAGCAAATCAGCTGAGAGTCGGGAGGCCGATCCAATCAACTTGTGCTAATTAGGCTGTGCTGAAGCTGAAAAGAGTTGTTTTTTCTTGCTGTTTGCTTGCAAGGAGGTAACTGCTGCGAGGCAGAGGCCAAAGGGTGGGGGCCAGTGGGCAGGCAAGGCTACATTCAGTGTATAAGACGCACCTAAATTTTCACCCCCTTTTAGCCCCCTAAAAGGTGGAAAGGTGCGTCTTATACTCCGAAAAATATGGTACTACATGTGGCCTTGAACTTGTGGGAAAATATTCAAAATGTAGACATAACCAATAAGGAAGCAGAACTGATTTTATAAATTACATCCAGGAAAAGAGGGATGGTGTCTATTTTCTCCTTAATGTTGAGGAGTGCATTTCATCACCCTCCCCCATGTGTCCAGCTGTACCTACTAGTAATTCCCCCTTTAAGAAAATGTTAAAGGACTCTCGTCTTCTCCTTGGGACAGACTGCCTTCTGTCACTCCTTCTCGCCCCCGAGCCACCCACAGAAATGCACAGAGCATCTGGAAGCTGAAAGTCAATTTACCCAGTCTAAATAAAGAGATGCCATTGCAGCTCAGCTGCCAGGGCATATCCTGACACTTCCTTCTCAGAGGAATGAAGTGGGCCGGGTGCTGGAGAGGAGGTGACCAGCTGTGTGGATTGGAAGACAACTGCATCCCTAGATTATAGCGAAAAGCAGAAAATAGTGTTTTGAAAAACAAAATCTCCTGCCTAGGTTAGCATTGAAGAGGAGTAGTGCTGATGAGTGCACGGTTTGTCATCTTCATATTAAATAATGGTCATTTAGTGGTGTCCCAGCCGTTTCCTTCCAAGTGGCTGGCTGCAATTGTGACCTGCCCGGCGTCATCCTGAAACACACCTTGTGTGTAGATCTAGGAAGAGGCAAAGCTGGCTGATTCAGAGGCAGCTCACACAAATTTCCTGCCGCAGCGGGCTGAGGACACACCTGCTGTTCCCACCTGCCCTGCTGGCCGGTGGACAAAAGTGAGGGGGTGAGCAGCAGGGAGGAGAGCAGAGCAATGCAGCTAAGCTTGCCTCTCTCAAACTTGCTGCTCCAGAAAGACTAGAGATTAACCAGGGAAAGCTGTGCTTTTATGATTTTTGCTTCTGGACATCCAAGGGCACCAATTAAATAAATCACCTTGTGCTAGGAGTGGGAAATCCAACAAGAGGGCCAGATCAGCTTGCAATGAAAGAAGAGGATCCTCATAACAAGGACGGGTAGGTAGGAACAGCAGAACAAAGACTGTCAACGAAGGGCATGCAAAGTCTTCATTTGGGGCAAACAATGCTTTGGTAAGTGTAACAAAACTCACTGTCTGGGAAGAGTTCTCAGCCCGAATCCACAATTGGTACTTAGTAGGCAGAAATGTTTCTGCAACTAAAGTCTAATCACATGGAAAGTGAGCCATAGGATTTGAAATCTTAAGAGACTTCAGGTCCAACAACTCGCCTCAGGCTGGAAATGCAACACTGCAGAGAAGTAGATAACAAAAATAAACTTTCAGGAATGTTTAATATTTCAAGAAGATGAGATGGCTTCATTTCATTATGTGTGCATGAGTATATACAAACACGTGTATCTAAGTGTACATACTGCTGTACTGCAGAAGCAGAAACGCTATTCACTAGAGCAGAAGGGAAAGTATTCCAGCGGAGTTACTTGGGATAGAAAAATATGGTAAACCTATTTTAAATCAATCAATAGTTCCCTGAGTCAAATTTGCAGCATTGCGAACAGGCCACAGAATAGCATGTAGGATAGAATTTTCTTATCAGATTATTTGTTTTTTGTGAGCACGGAATTTCTAGTTCCATTGGTTGTTTTTTTTAAAAAAACATGGGCAGGGTTGCCATTAGGACTGTATCACAAGTCACTGGTTTGTGGCAACTGTCTCAAAGGCAGGTCATACCATTTACTGTTGTGGCACTGTTTTAAATTGTATCTATTTCTCTAGCCCAGTGTTTTTTGACTACTGCCACTTTTAGAAGCATGGATTTCAACTCCCAGAGTTCCCTGCTGGTTGGAGAATTCTGGGAGTTGAGGTCTTAAAGTGGCTGAGGTTGAGAATCACTGCTTAATAGCTTAATACAGCGCTATCAAACTCGTGGCCCGTGAGCCAGATGCGTCATGCGCTGGCCTTGCTCATGCCCGGTTTAGCGAAGGGGGAAAAAGTCACAATACATCATGTGACGACATGAGTTTGATACCCCTGGCTTAATGGGAAGTTGCTGCTTTGGGAATCCCCAGCCAGTCAGGCCCTAACCTCTTTCCCTTTTCAATTAATTACAATTCTTGTTCTTACATGCAAGCCATGAATCTGAGTCTGATAACTTTAAATAGTTCTCAGATTGTGATTGGATTCACAGAAAAGGTTTTATTTTTGTTTTAGCCCCATCACAATTCTTTGTAAATGATGGCTCACATCATACTTTGATGGGTAAACCAATCAAAGCCAATTCTGATATATTTGACAAGCCATTGCTTAGTGCAACAGTGTAGAATACTAGTTCAAAACTGAAAGTTAGGTTGATGATGAAGGGTCTACCAACTCTTCACCATGTCTTCTATTCTTGTAGCATTATATCAGGCGTTTCCAATGTTTCACTATTTTCTAATCCACCTGATCCACTCCTAATGTCTCTTACGTTTTCTGAAATTTGCAAAACGCTTTACAATCATTGTTACCATAGTGGATTGTCCTTTCAGACGCAAAGTAGATTATTATAATGAACCTCATTTTACAATAGAAAAAGAGGGTGGAGATGGGTTTGCTGGCTCATTGCCTCAGACAATTTTGTAAATTTCAAGAGACATTCACACACACACACATACATGCAAATCACATAAAAATCCATTCATGAAAAAAAATCCCCATTCATTTTCATGCATGTTTCTTCTAAATACATATTTTGTGTTTCACTTTTCTTAATGGCATATTTTGAAGCACTTTTATATACACTTTTCCTCACATATCTATCTGTGAATAATATTTGTACAGATTTTTTTTTAAATTACAGACTGGATCATATACTCTCTCAGGTCAACTTTCATTTCAGAGTCACCAATACAATAAGCAAAATATATGTATACATCATTTTAAATTACATATAGGACAGAAATGGTGTGCATTTATTTTTTACATTGAGGTGAACATTTGGGAAGGAGCATCCTGGCCTTGATTGTGTCATAAATTGAGTGGAATGAATTTCTCCTACATTCCTTTGGCAATGAAGAATGGTGGTTTCCCCAGAATCTAATACAAACCCTTGCAAAGAAACCTCTTTTTTCTTGATCAAAGGATGCTTTAGAAACAGTTTCCTAAATTATATTGGAAAAAATATTTTCCACTGGGAAGCATAGCAACAAGTATTACTCCAGCTGTAATACCACAAATGAGCCAAATCCCACATTTTGATTACATGGCAACTTTTGTACCTTTACAATTTCATCAGCTAATAGGGGAAAAAATAACTATAAAGAAATCTTGAAAACGTTTTTCCTTTTAGCTATCACTTCAGAAAATTGCTCTGTAGCTCTCTTCTGCTAATTAATGGTGTAAGACTCAATTAGGAGCATTAAACACACATTTAACTCTACCACTGAAATCAATGGTTATTAAAAAGATTTAACCAGTTAAGACTTTATTTGCCTTTAGCTGTTCATTCTCTGTACTAGATAGATAAATAGATGATAGATGATAGATAGATAGACAGATAGATACAGTAGATAGATAGATAGATAGATAGATAGATAGATAGATAGATAGATAGAATTTCTTGCATATGCTTCACAGATATCTCTCTCCCACTAAATAAAACAAAAGCTATTTTCCTTCTAAAAGCAGAATGTCTTGTACTTAACCTGATGCCTAAAATAAACAAAGAACAGAGTGTATTTATGCCTTTCACAGTTACCTTTGGAAGAACAGGTGCTGTTCCCAAGATAAGTCAGTGGAATAAAAATGAATTCATAGACTATAAATACCTCTGTAATTTTAGCATCAACCCTGATCCTGAAACAGAAACAATTATTCTGGATTGTTTGATTGGTTATGAAATGTTAATTGTTAAATCAAGGAGCAAAAAATGACTTATGGAGAGAGATCTGCCAATCCCACAGTTTATGCCTTGCTGAAGACTTGGCAGGGGAAAGAAATTATGGCTCACTAAGGATTGCATTTTATGTTTTTTCTTCATTTTATGTTGTGGTTTTGGGGGTGGGGTGTCTTGTGTGGTTTTTCAAATGCAGAATAATGTTTCAAGCATGCTGTTTGCTACAATTGGGTCCATGGAACAAAAGCAGAATTTCAATTCTCTGAGGATCCCCTTGGCAGCTGAAGAAGCGTATCCTGGAGGAGCTTTCAACAGATTTTAGTTGCATCTCCATCCACTCCAGATGGAATGAAATGGCAAGTTAGTAGTATGTTATTAGCTAGTACATGCAAATAGTTTCCTTGAAAATCCAACTCCACAATTCTTTACAACTGAGTTAATTATCTATTTTTTTTTCCAGGTATGATGGAATTTACTGTCCATAACCATCCAAACATATATGTTGGCAAAAAAGAAAGAAAGAAAGAAAGAAAGAAAGAGAGAGAGAGAGAGAGAGAGAGAGAGAGAGAAAGAAAGAAAGAAAGAAAGAAAGAAAGAAAGAAAGAAAGAAAGAAAGAAAGAAAGAAAGAAAGAAAGAAACTTTTGCATATAACTGTGCCTTCAAAAGACAACGTTCTCTAAAAGTTTGGGGACATATGGAAGAATGCCGGGAGAGAAGAAGGAACGATACACTTGGTCATACAGTGCTTTGTTTTTGGACTCTCTCTCTTTCTCTCTCTCTCTCTCTCTCTTTTTTTTTTTTGAGAAAGTGATATGGTCCTGCATCTCTATTTTTCCCAACGAGGGAAAACAAGTTATTATCCAGTCCATTTCTGAATTGTATCACTTCAGATTGTAGCTAAGGGTTTGCAGAACTGAAAGATCCATACAATATGAGTGACACAAAACCCTGGATAGTTAATTAAAAGGCATTCAGAAACAGAAGCTTTCATTCTGATAACTAGATACTGGTGTGGTGGGAGCTTACTGTCATATCTGCAAGGAGGAGGTCATACAATAGTGACCCCTTTAAAGGACAATCAGTAGTGAGTTTTCCCAACAGCACCACTCCATCCTTATATTAAATCTTCAGTTATTTCTGCATTGTTTGCACTGGCTATCAGCTATCAGTTGAATCAATAAAAAATATTCCTCCCTTATCTGCCACTTTTCTTCCACAAAAGTACTCAGCTTTCTTTGTGCTAACACTAACTTAGGACTGAAAGGTGCTGCTGGTGTATTTTGAAAAGCAGTGGGAGAAAAGGAGAAATTCTAAATTTCCAAACCAATGTGCTTCAAATCAGCCTAATCTTTATTATTTGATGGCAATCTGCAGTTACATAAACTAATTTGCTTATTTCTTGCAATTAATTTGTATAACACCGAAACCCCAACTACTGGGCAGTTTAAAGCATACAAAGAAAAACATAAAACAACTCACAAACCCACACAAACAAAAATATTCCAAGTCCTTGAGTATGCCACAGAGAAAGTCTGCCTCTGGATCCAGTTCTACCCTTGTTGAGAGACTAGGACTCTGAGCAGTACCTTACTGAATGGGGAGAACAATTTTAAAAGACGCAGTCCCTTAAATAGACTAGTTCCATGCTTTCTAGGACTTTATATATAATAATCAGGTCTCTGGATGCTTATAGGTACAGTGCAGCTAAACAACTCAGCTATTACAGATGAAAAATGGCCAATCTTAGGCAGTGTGGAACTGCTGACGAACAACAGAATCACAAAAGTATTTTCCAGATAGACTACCTGGCATCCTTTACACTCTTGCAATTCACATTTAGTATGATCTTCACACTTGTATTCATTGAACATTGGAAGGATAGTGTAAGTGTAGTCAGCACAAGCCTTCAACTTCTTTTCCTTCCCACCCTCCCCCCTGGAAGAGTAAACAAGGATCATTTGAAACACATCTGCACTTCAGGTCTCAAATAGGCTTTCCAGATCTGGATAGCAATAGCACTAGCAATAGCACTTAGATGTTTATACCTTTTCATAGTTCTTTAGTGCGCTCTCTAAGCAGTTTACAGATTCAACATATTGCCCCCAATAATCTGGCTTCTCATTTTACTGGCCTGGGATGGATGGAAGGCTGAGTCAACCAGTCAGTCAGAATCAAACTCCTGGCAGTGGGCAGAGTCGGCCTGCAATACTGGATTACAACCACTGCACCACCACAGATGTGGGTACATTGGGAGGCAATGTATGGAAGAAGAGAAGAAAGGATAATTCTGCACATGAGAAATAATTGTATACCCATCTTTGAGTCTTTCTTATAAAGTCACATACTAATCTGATTGTATAACCTTTACTTAGACATGGGATTGTATCAACATTACAAGTCTGCTTTCATTTTATGGATATTACTATGTTCTTGATCATATGACACATGGAAGAAGCACTGTTATGTTCCTTCTCTGTTAGTTCATATTCCAGTTTTCTCAATCATCCCTATTTTATGTCTCAGGGTTTTTTTGTGTGGAAAAGAATGCTAGCTAGGCTTTTGATAAACACACATACACCATTGCCGTACAACAAAATGATTCCATGTCCTTCAAATTCAAGTCTGACAACTTCCCTTCAGTATTTAACATCTTCATTCTTCTCTCTGTCATTTTTTCAATGCTCTTTCTCTACTTCTCAAACGACAGACATCTTGTTCATTCACTCACAGAAACACAATTGCTTTCAGATCTCTTGGAGCAAATGATTTTGGAAGTCATCTTATATTTAGTCTTTGTCAATTCTATTGAAATCCAGCTTCTCCTTAATCTGCCCTCGGCTTTTCAGTATGTTGTTTCACATCTCCTAGGCCACAATTCAACCAAAAGATACTAGCACAAATAGTCACACGTGTGAAGCAGAAACCATCATCCTGTCAGAGCAAAGGACCTAATGTCTTCAAAATACAAACATACAAACATCCCAAAGTCCTTAAATTTGGGACCGACAGGAAATTCCTTATTTTCTTTTACACATACTTTGATTACATTTTATGAACTGACAGACTGACAGTATCAAGAGATGGGAGATGCATTGTTGCTAATAAAATCACTGTTTGTTTTTTTAAGGGAGCCCTTTTTATGCAAAGAACTTTTTTCCCCAGAGGAAGTTTGAAATGGGAAGCTGTTTCACTCATTAAGGCAGAAGGCATGCCCAGATTTCTCTGAAATGTTTGGTCAACAGGGAGCCATCCTCCATCCTGCCTCCCTAATGAGTATATTTTTATGAAACACATGTTTGCCATATTTGCCTTTCAATTTATGTAGGAAGGGCTATCTCTCAGAGGCAGAACATATGCCATGCCTGGAGAAAATTACAGCCCATTCTCTTATAGCTAGAACAAATCTTGATGGAAAGTTTGGGAGTGATATTGCTAGGGCTATCAGATCTTGGTTGCAAGTATATGAATAATCACCAGATGGCAGCAAAGAGCTAAAGAAACCTCTAGCTCTTTGCTGCAAACCAATGGCGACAGAGATTCCTGCAGCCCAGATCCAGTAATTCTAGCTACTGGTCATCTCTGTAATAGTTAAGTTTAAATATATATTTATGTTGCTAGAAGATTGTTCCTAAATCTCTCCCTCTCCTTCACTATCTTCCTGCCTGCCTGCCTGCCTGCCTGCCTATCTATATGTGTAATTTTCATTAAATATGAAAATTATATTTTCATATTTTCACTTATATTAAGTGAAAATAAACATATTGGGAAAATGGGGGAGGTAGAAAAGGGGAGCAGAGAAGCGTGAGGTAAAAGGAAAAAGGGGAAAATTTCAAACTGTTTTTGGTGCAGTAAAATGTAATAATATTGCAGCCTCAACTTTCATACATTTAGTATATATACTATTTCTGTAACAACAAATCCATCTACTCAGCAAATCCCAAAGTCATAATTTTATTTTATTATATGTGTGTGGGATTTGACCACAAAATCTAGAAGTTGGTTCCTAAATTTCTATTGTATTCACTATCCAAGCCAAAACTGATACTGCCTGATGTCTCCCTGTCCAATTATTTGTTCCATCACGTACAGTTTCAATAAGATTATCAATATTTGTATAATACTATATTGTTTAAGTATACTTTATATATTGCTGAAATAAATTCCAGTAGATGAAATACCTAGTCAAATTTTACCAAGTGGCATAATGCAGAACACACAGTTTATGCAAGAAAGCACACGTAAATCCCAAAGTGAACTGATATTGTCTAAGAATAATAAAATACATATTACTGGTAATAATTGCAGGCTGTTTCATTTGGAAAACAGCCATGGGCTTCTCTTTGTTTTGGCTTTGCTTTAATGTGAACCCCTTTAAATAGGAAAAAATTTTCCCCTCTGCATCTGTAAAGGTATGAAAAGCAAGTCTGATTTCACCAGCCCATTGATTTGCTTAACAACTCCAGGTATCCCGGCTCTTGCTGCTGGCAATGAATACTTAGCGCCATTTGAAGATGCATTTCCTGCCAATTAAAGCTTTCCAGAAGTGGCTCAGCTGCTCTGAAGAATACCCATAAAAGAATCTATATTTATAGTTGCCTTCCATCTAATAAGTGCATTTAGTTCCCTTAACATTTTCACATTTTTCATTCCAGGGAATATGGATGATGACTTGGCAATTAAATAATACCTGCATTGATAAGGGACATTTGAGTGCACTAAAATACTCATGCATGCATTATCATAGTAATCATCCTATTGGCCTTTCCTAACTTGGTAACCTTTGCCCACCCTAATGCTCCAACTCATCTCATTCCTGAACAAGAGAGCCAATAGCCAATGGTCAAGATAATTCCCAGAATTCTTAACCTATATGTGAAAGGAATCAGGTTGGTGAAGTTCTGAGGATACTGCATGACAATACGTTGGGTGAAGATGATACAAAAGGCATATTGTCAGGCAAAGGAGAAGCTTGAAAGAGCTGGCTTTCCAGTCAGATTCATGGGTTGTCCCTATTTTATCTCTCATTCTACTGCTTCTTGATATAGTGGCTACTGCTGCTGAGTGAGAATTAAGGAAGAAGCTTGTTGGTGTAACATTTGAGGATCATTTCTACAGGACAAATTATTTTCTCAAGGCTTAAACCAAGAGTTATGTAATATGTAAGGTGTTCAGGCAATGGCATGATACAGCCAGAAGGCCTTGGTCCAGGGGTGAAATCTACTTACCTTCCTTACCGGTTCGGAAGTGCATGTGCCGCCCACGCACGTCACGAGCGTGCACAGACCTTCCTGGTTACCAGGAAGTAATGACACCCGGGTGGGTGGGTGGAGCTTCACTCCAACATCGCTACCGGATCGTCGAACCACAGGCCAAGATCGCTACCGGACCGGGCAATCCGGTCCGATCAGGGAGCATTTCACCCCTGCTCTGGTCCATTTCATAATGCCATCAGTTGGAAAGATTAGGCAGCAGGGAAACAAGTGTGTATTGAAAGAAAATCAGCCTTTGCTTTCTTCCACAATGAGCACTGTCCTTGTAAATTTGGGGCTGGAAACTTAACAGCCTGGCTACTCAGCACAATGGACTTGGTAATATGGCAAAGCCTTTCAGGAGTCTGCCAGATGAATCTATAGATCCGTCAAGGGTGGCCTGAGGAGAGGGGGGTTTAGCTGGTATATTGTTCCGGGGCCCATGGAGTTTAAAGAGGGACCATGAAGGGGAATTTTTTTAAAAAAAATTTACAAAACCAAATTTTTAAAAAGAAAAACCATATTGGAATATATTTTATATTTCATTTCAGTTTATGAATGGTTAATTTGGGTGGAAATGGTCTTCGGGTCTCTGCCGCGCATGCGCGGGGGGCATGCGGGGGGACCGTGTGCACATGAGCGGGGCACGCGTGCATGCACCGGGCCGGGGGGGGCATATTAGTCATGTTCCAGCACTTAAGAATCCTCTTGGTGGTCCTGGTCAAGGGAGTGAAATGATGCAGTCACCCCCCAGGTGAGTCCATGAAATTGCCACTAAGTGCAGGCAGTGTCAATCCAGTTATAAACTCATCAACTTTCCCCGGTTCCAAATAAGGAAAAGCAGATATTGCCAGGGAGGAAGAAGTATTTTGTGCCTTGTGTGCCCTGGAAATTATTAGAGGGACAACTGACTTATCCTATTTCCATTCTGCTTTGGACTGGAGTGCTGGCTCAGAAGTTGCTAGAATGGCTGAACGTAAGGCATGAAAAGCATGTTCTATCACCATCTAGCACAGTGACCCCCCAACATAGTACACATGTATCCTACTTATTTACATTTAGGAGAAGAAGTTTATGATTTGGTACAATGCTGGTGAGACAAGATGGTAAATTTTCTGCCAAGCAATTGAGTACTGATCAGCTGGCATTCCCAGTATTTAGTTCTTGGTTAAGAAAGACAAGGATTCATTGCCTTGCGGGGCCCAGCATGTAAATATGGACTATCTTCAGAAATTTCCAATTTGCAAAATGGTCTGCAGTGGTCCATACAGTCCAGAAGTGTTAATACCCCTTTATAATGCCTTGGTAAGGCCACACTTGGAATACAGTTTTGGTCACCATATTATAAAAGTGATGTTGAGACTCTGGAAAGAGTGCAGAGAAGAGCAACAGAGATGATTAGGAGACTGGAGGCTAAAACATATAAAAAACGGTTGCTAGAATTGGGTATGTCTAGTTTAATGAAAAGAAGAACTAGGAGAGACATGATAGCAGTGTTCCAATATCTCAGGGGTTGCCACAAAAAAGAGGGAGTCAAGCTATTCTCCAAAACATCTGAAGGCACAACAAGAAGCAATGGATGGAAACTAAGGAGAGAAACAACCTGGAACTAAGGAGAAATTTCCTGATTGTTAGATCAATTAATCAGTGGAACAACTTACCTCCAGAGTAAGTTGTGAATGCTCCAACACTGGAAATTTTAAAGAAGAGATGGGACAACCATTTGTCTGAAGTGGTATAGGGCTTCCTGCCTGAGCAGGGGGTTGGACTAGAAGACCTCCAAGGTCCCTTCCAACTCTGTTATTCTGTATTCTATTCTGTATTATCGAGGGGACTATAAATAAACAGTGTAAGGCTATTTGGATGGGGTGATCACCTAAAAGCATCCTCAGAGGTTTAACTTAGTTACATAATAAAGTAATCACATAATTAGTGCCTATAACACAATTAGGCATGCCCATTTATAAGGTTTGATAAAGTTCTGGATTGACAAGCTTATTTCAGATGCAGCAGCTGCTGGGCTTAATTGAGCTTCAGGTTGAAAAATTTCCTGTTCAAAACAGAAAGCCATACCAAGCCATCAAATTGGGCATGGTCAGGGTTAATATAGCAGTGCCTTGCATCCTAGATGTGGGTTTTTTTTTTTTCATGTCCAAAAGTTTAATTGATAATGAATCGATTTTCATTATGGCAGATGATTTATAATTTAAGTGTTATACT
Organism: Pituophis catenifer annectens; assembly: GCF_029215685.1. Classification (NCBI taxonomy): domain Eukaryota; kingdom Metazoa; phylum Chordata; class Lepidosauria; order Squamata; family Colubridae; genus Pituophis; species Pituophis catenifer. Next base: position 132,546,080 of record NW_027256881.1, read on the forward strand.
GGTTTCATGAGGAAATACAGTGCAGACATTGGAATCTCTTCAGGAGACCTTTCAACCACATTCTCATCAGCACTAATTGTGAAGGTCTCCTCTACCCAGAAATGTTCAGAGGCAAAGCTGCAACATTTATGTTAACAAGAGGCAGCATAGTTCACATTCGCTGGAGTCAGATCAAAGGGCCTGGTAGAATTCCATTCAAAATTCTCCCTGCAAAACTCCTGACAACTGCGAGATCACTTCTGATAAACAATCAAATATGCATTTGGGTCAGACATTACTGTCATTTGAGTATAGAAGTATCTTATGTATTTTGTCGATGTGAGTTGGGGGAGAGGGGAAAGGCTCAGGCATACTGTACCTCTGACCTTCAGAAGGGAGACACAGTGCATTGTGGCTAAAGCAGGCTACTCAAGTGCTTCCTCAGGAAATGCTATGGTCTGACCCTTCCTCAATCAATTACCCTTCAGATATAGTGGATTACAGCTCTTATAATCCCTAGTCAATATATCCAATGGCTATGTTGGCTAGGCATTATCCTCAATATTCTTCTTCTGTGGCCCACTTGCCTACAATCTTGTCTGTCAACACTGCTATAAGCAAGATGCTTTGTAGCTATTTTTCACCAGTGGCTTTCTTTCTCTAGTTTTTGCTGCTCCAGGGTGACCTTTATTAATAAGGGATGATCTGACTTTTCACTTTGATGTACTTCATATACGTACTGCAATCCTTTCCTACTGTTTCATCGCCCTTAACCGATGTATGGGTATGTCTTCTCACATGCTTGGTCAGTCTTTGGCAAAACTCAGTGCATGGGGAAGGAAGGAAGGAAGGAAGGAAGGAAGGAAGGAAGGAAGGAAGGAAGGAAGGAAGGAAGGAAGGAAGGAAGGAAGGAAGGAAGGAAGGAAGGGCTAAGAGAATAATAAGAATGGCTTAAGACTAATAACCTTCCTGTTCAGATAAATGTTCCCTCATTAAAACAGCCAATGTTTATTTCAGTAACAATTTGACAATTTGAGCCAGTTAAGGCAGCAGGCTAGAAACTAGGACCACTTGAATTCTAGTTCCACCTTAGGCATGAAGCCAGCTGGGTGACCTTAAACCGGTCACTCTCCCTCAATCTTAGGAAGCAGACAAATTGTGAACCACTTCTGAAATCTTGCAGGCACTACTCGGAGTTACCCCCAACACTGACTCAAAGGAACCCCACTTTCTCAAAACTGATGATTGATCAAATTAAATAATCACGTCTGCTTCCAGGATGCCCTGTCTCTTTGGGTATGAGTGATTCATTCATTCATGTCTCCTGAGCCACACCGTTTCTTCCCAATTCCTCTAAACGATACATGTTCAGTAATATAATTCTGTACCTGGCTGGCTCAGCCTCAGTGATTTTTAGACTTCTCAAGGGAGCCTCAAAAGGACTAGAGCATTGCAGGAGCTACTTTTGGAGTGCATTAAACGTTTGGAAGGGAAAGCAGGTAAGTCCACTGGAGTAGTGCATTTAGTTTATGCAAGTTCGGAAGGTATGAAGGTCTCACTGCGTATTAAGTTTTGGGTCAGTTTTACAAGGGCCAACAGTTGGTATGGAAGAGCTCCCACATGTGAATAGGGGGGAAAAAAGCCACCAGATCAAGAGTGAACCCTTGAAAGCAGCTATAATCACAACATTCACTTAATTCAATTGCAAAAGTGGCCTCTACTACTTCCTTTCATCCTTCTGAATGAGCACATTAATCTTTTCCCCTTTTAAGTCTTTCCATTTACTGCATGTAATCTTAGCTCAACTTTATGCCTCTGAGATCATAGTCAGATTTCTACTGGGTTCCCTTTTATTGTGATGCTGAAAAACAAGGGGACTCAGTTACTGGTGCGTGGTGCTGGGTTCTAAATTAAGCGGGAGTGGGGTGGGGGAGAGACTTTCATGTCACTGGAGACAGCTTAATGAAAAACTCCTGCCTTGTGGATAGGAAAAGAAAGCCAATAGAATGAGAAGATGCTGAGGAAAAAAAAAACTGGAAAAATGGCTAGGAATAGAAAGAAAGAAGACAGGTGGATGTCAAATGTTCTCTGCCTTGCACTGAGCCCCCTCTGCATATGGACAAGTCCATTTAGTTGGGATTGTGAAAGAGGTGATGAAATAAGAAAAGAAAAAGTGACGGGTAGTTAGAAAGGTTAAGACTGTTTAGAAAGGAAATAAACAACAGAGGACTTGCTAAAAGAGAGAGAGGGGAAGAAAAGAGAGAGAGAGAATGAATGAGAAAACAAATTACAGCATATTGATGAACCTGATCTCACCTAAGTGGGCTCTGTTTTCGAATCCTATTTGCTTCACAGAGAGATATTTAAGTTTATGGCTTCCCCTGAAACTCTTGAAAGGGAGTATTGGCTTATTTGGGCTCAATTGCAATTCTCCACACACATATTGAAGAGGAAGTATAGGGAATTTTGAAACTGCTAATAAAGGAGAATATTTGTAGCTCGGAGTTGAAATGAGGGGTCCTTGGTGCTCTCTAAGTTTGGTTGTTTTCTTGAAGATGTTTCATTGTCCAGACTAGCTAACATCATCAGTGCTAGTCCTGCTAGCATTACCTAGTTTGAGTAATGAAACATCTGCAAGCAAGCTCAGAGAACACCAAGGACTTTTCAATCTGCTAATCATAAATTATATTTATGAGTAGTTTAGTTATCATACTTGTCTTAGTATAGAGATGGAACGAATCTCTTGTTGTTCTCAGATCTTCTCTGATACAAGAGTCTGAGGAGGGTTGGCTTGAAGTCCCTAGGGTAGCTCTATGACCAAATTGGATTGGACCTGCGAATTCAACAGTTCAGATCTGTCATCCACTTCATTTGCTTGCAATCTTTTCCATTCATTATACTATGTCCCCACAACTCTAGTTCATTGACAAACTGTAAGAGAACAGTCTTACTGTGGGGTTTTTTGTTTTTTTTTTAAGTCCAAGTGTTTTTGTAAAGCAAGTAGAGCTGAGGAATTGCCCGACTTGTTTATTTTTATTTTTTTAACAGTGCTTTAGTCTCCATGTGGGGAAATTGCAACATATCAAATTCTGGTTGCTTCAACTTACAAAGTTTGCAGTTGGGTTTTTGTTGGTTTGCCTTCCTGCCTGTGAAGGTGGCACTGAGGTCCTGTTGGGCTGCATTTTTCACACTGGGGCCAGCTGAAGTAGTGGTCAGCTCAGTGGGAGGGCTGAGGATAGCAAGAAGGGCAGCAGGGTGGACCCTCACAAGCTGTGGTATTAACAAACCTGCAGAGAGAATGAGGGAAGAAAGGAAGTAAATTATCATATTTATTATCTTCACACTCTTCCAGCTATGGTTTCCTGCATTGTCCTTCTATCACATCTTACAAGAGCATAGTGAAGATAATATCACAACCTCATGGAACTATGGATCTGGATCCCATTTATACCTAATTGGAATCATTAAACTCTTATCGTTCCAATTTTCTTACAGTCCAAAATAAGGGTATTCTTTTCTTACAAATACAAACTAAATGACTCACAGTAAAGCAGAAATGTAAATTAAAATCCTTCCTGTTCACAATAGCTCGAGTTCAGAGAAGGAGACAGTGAAAAGATACCAAAATGACAAGGAATAATTAAAAAATGACAAGGAATGAGGGAAGAGAAAAAAAATTGTGCTTTAAAAAATGTGATTAATCTTTGGTGACCACAATTCAGGGATAGAGAATCCTAAGAGCTCTTGATTTTAGCATCTTGATGTTGAGAATCTAGGAAAAAATGCAGAGAACCACAACAAAGGTAGTTAGGGGACTGGAAGTTAAAGCGTATGATGAACGGTTGAGGGAACTGAGTATGTCTAGTCTAACCAAGAATTAGGGTGACATGATAGCAGTCTTCCAATATTTGAGGGGCTGCCACAGAAAAGAGGGGGTCAACCTATTCTCCAAAGCACATGAAGGCAGGACAAGAAGTAACAGATGGAAGCTTATCAAAGAGAGATCCAACCTAGATTTAAGGAGAAATTCTCTGTCAGCAAGAACAATTAATCAGTGGAACAGCTTGCCTCCAGAAGTTGTGGGTGCTCCATAACTGAAGGGATTGGACAGCCATTTGTCCAGAATTATATAGGGCTTCCTGCTTGAGCAAGGGGGGTGGACTAGAATATATCCAAGGTCCCTAACAACTTTATTATCCTGTATTCTGTATCTCTTTGCTCCAGATTCCATTCAGACCTAGCTATGACTCCCTGAACTCAATAATTTCCTGCCAGGATCTGCTGGCTGTTGTAATGTAAATGTCCCTATATCCTCAAATCACCCTTTCCCCTTTGCATTCAACATGCTGCACAGACATAGAATGAAGTGCCATTGGATTGGAGCCACCATAAAGAAGACTCTATCTCTTGCACGTGTCACTAAAAACAAGGAAATCTTAATGGTGGATGGAAAGCCTAGTAATATTAATGGTTAAGATGGAATGGGTGAAGGTTTCACATTGTTATTCCAATATAAGACCAGAATAAATTCTCTCTTGGGTTGTGATTTAAGCTGCAAGAGAAAGTCTAGTGGACTTCTCTTAAGAGGGTTTCATGTGTGTTCAAACACACACAAACAAATACAAAACACACTTAATTTTCAGTTAGGTAGGCAAGGTCAATATATCCAACTCTGATGATGCACCAGTGACAGACTCTTTCCCATTTAATAACTCAGCATCTATTAGCATTACCTTCAGAGTCTAAAGGTTACAGATAAACACTAGTATTATAAAAGAGGGAGCACAAAAAGAAAAGGGCAATAGTGTATATAATTTTAAGTCATCCTCCCATACCTGTAAATTCAATAATTGTACCTATTGCAGTGCCATGGATATATACATTTCTCCCTTTATAGTCCTCAGCTGCATGAAATCTTCCTAAAATCTCACTAGCCTGAATCAAAATGACTCCAAATTTAAGACATTTAAGCACCAAGACAATTCAATCAAATTCAGTATGATTTCAACATAATTATTTTGGATAATTTAGCTGTTGCAATAGTTTTGGAATATTACTATTAATATGGTATTTTGTGGAAATATTGTATAACAGCTAAAACATGCTTTCTATGAGCTACTTTCAAAACTTCACATAGTAAAGGTGGACAAATTTACAGGAGAATTTTCTCAGTGTTTAACCTTTGCTGGGGTGGATACTTTAACTTTAACTGTTTGGTACATATTTTTGGTTTTCTGCATGTCCTTTTTAAAAACTTCCTACCAGGGTTTGTTAGCTTGCTTTCAGGATGAAAATATCTGTAGTAATGTTATTTTGTTCATGGTCTTTGATGAGCATCAAATTCTTTATAGTTCCTTGAATAGAATGGTCTGAGTCACTATATATTTGACGGAAGAATTATGTATTCAGAATCAAGACCAAATATGTTCTGCATAAAATTACATCCTGGGTTGATGAAATATTGCATAGGATTAACAAACAGTCTAAAAATCAACTCTTCCGAGAAAGGTAAACCTATTGCCTTACTTTGATTTTTTTTCCTTCAATACAGAGATCTGCTCTTACTTACGTGTATCCACATTTGTAATTTACATTTAGCAGTCTTTTTGGCACCAGGAATGTTGCCTTGCAATTATGCAAAGTCTTGAAAGGAGATTGGTCTTTATAGCAGAATTCAAAATACTGAAAACAACAACAACAACAACAACAACAAAGGTTTAGCCCAAATTACTGTCTGCAACAAACTTTCTACAACATAGATGTCTGATCTGTTAGAATTCAGAAGACTTCTGCTCAGATCTAGCAGACCATTTGTGCATACACAAATGACCACTTTGTGAAAGGTTTTTTTGCACCTTAAAATGCAAAGTAGCCAAGGGCCATTCCTCAACCTACAGCAAATGATTTCTGTAGTTGTCTGTGTATGTGTGAGCGTTGTTACGATGAATCTCTCCTTACTTTTATCTCACATTCAATGATACACAAATCAAACTTTCATCATATTGAATTATTTTGCGAAGTTATTTATAGGGAAATGCTATGTATCAGAGGTACAAAATCTTTATCACTTTGTAACAGTCAGATTGATAAAGATTTTGTATCTCTGATCTGATTCAATGGTGTCAATGGGAACAAACTCCTCCCTCCCTAAACTGCTCCCCTTAAACATCCTGCCCCTCAAAGTCAGATTACTCTATTCCTTTTGGTGCCCAAAGCAATGTGTATCTGAAGGGTGGAGGAACGTCCAGATTTTAGCAGGACAAATAGAAGTCTTTCCTCTGCCAGATAGATCTACTAAGAACTGTCTAAGTTAAATTCAACAGTGCTACTTCCAGGCAAATGGATGTAGGATTGTAGCTTAAGGACAAAAGAACTATACTATTGCTAGACTTTGCACTCAATACCTAAAATGATACAGCCAAGTAATAGTTTCACAACTTTTTTCTGTATGTGAAGTTGTAATAAAATGATTTTTCTGGAGCCTCTAAGTAGAATAAAATCTTAGACATGTGGACTTTAAACAGAAGTGAGACCTTATTAAAATCTCTGAAAAGTGCTACTTTGATACTAGATTAAGTCATAAGGGAAATAAAATGAAATCAAGGTTTGTGCCCTTTTTTTCCAATTTGGAGATTCAACTCTGGTGAACTCCACCTAGCATGGTCAAGTAGCTTGACCCAAGTAATTTGGGTATGAACCTAATAAATGGGCATTAATTCTCCAAATTCTCCATGCTAAGAACTTGGAAGTTATAATTACACAGGTGGAGGGCACCCAGGTTGGGAAGGCTGACTATACAAGGGTATGTTAAATAATGTCTTATCTGATGTTCATATCATCAGATGCTAGGAAATAAATGACCAGACAATAGCCCTATCTGGAATCTAAATGATTCAAACCTTGGGATGCTTCAGTTAAACATTTCAGAATAATGGCATGCAGTAGGACAAGGGCAAGTCTGCACAAATGGCCAACACACTGGTTGTGGATAATGACTACATTGAAAATATTGTCCCATCCCTACTTTAAAAGGATGGTCCCTTCAGGTTAAATGCCAATCAGCTGGACAACTGAACTAAGTCTAGAGAGAAAAGTGGAGCTTCCAGAGACTGAGGCAAGTTATATCTGATCTTGGACATGCTTGCAAAGTTGTTTCTTGATTCAATTGCTTCATTTGGAAAAAATAAACAAAACAAAAACCCTATCATTACCACCTTATCTTGAAAATATGGTTGGCACTGGGAGAGGATATTCACTTCCATCCCACAGCAAGAAAGAGTTACTGCCTTGTTTTTCCATAAGCCCTTGGTTCCTATGTTTGACAAATGTTTTAGCAGTTTTGCCCTCTTCCCATTAATGTGGTTTCCTTTGTAGGTGGTGCGATGGCAATCAATTTTGTTTGCATTTTCCAGTTCTTGTCCTTTGATGCAGCAATCCTGGCTGCCTTACCTTAGGTGTGTTAAGGAGCAGTGGTCTCTACTGTCTCTTCTATCCCTGCCTTTGTAACTCCACAAAATCATATCCCTTTCCCAACCCCAGACATTTTGCTCTCCTATGCTGAGCAAACACCATTAATTACAAGCAGTGCCTTCCACTCTGTCCCCAAGCCAAGGATCAGCTTCCAGACTGGTCAAACTGCTCTATCTCTTGCTAAGATGAGTCACAGAACAAGACGTTTGAGATGCCATGTTCCTCCTCTCCCATAAGACACATTAAGGAAAATCATTTACTCTGCCTTCTTTCTTGGACTCCCTGGAGATTGCTCCTTTGAGTAGATGTGTGCATCTACATAGGAAGCTGCCCTTGTTTCCTTTGGGATCACCCAACCTGACACAGAGTTTCCTGCTATTGCTGGACGGAAGAAAAGAGAGGAAGATATTTTCTTTTTTCATCCTGTCAGTTGGATTTTAATTTATCTTAAAAGTCAAAAGGAAAAGTGGCCTTATTTTTCCTCCTCTGAAGTTGAATATGTGCCCAAGCTATCCTTTTGCCCTATAATATTCTTCCATCGTCATGACTGTGGTAAGAGAGGTTGGACGGCTGCAAGGAGATGAATTACAATTTCCATCCACACTGATTAATTTTGGTTTCATAGCCCTGGTCATCAAAGCTCTACAGGCTTTACAAGCAAAAAGGGGTGTCTCTGGTGCTACACAGGATGGCTCGTAGATATGTGTGTGTATGTGGGCGAGTGTGAGTGAAGTCAGAGAGCATTTTGTGGGACAACTACTAAGTACTCATATTGTATATAAACTTGATAGATGTATTTTATATTTTAATCCTATCCCACCCACTTTTGGGGCCTAGGCCCTGGCATTTCTTTAAAATATTGGTGCAGTCTGAGCAAAGTTATACTCCTGCTAGAGACAGTGTCAACCCTCCCTTCCAGGTCATGCACTGGGAGCTCAGCAGCATATGGCAAAGTGAACTTCTGAATCAAAATTCAATCATGGATCAACCAGAATTTATTTTAATTTAATCTGGTAGCAACAAACCTGCCAACAGAAGGCAACAATAATGGTTTAGTTCAGGGAAGATCCAGAAAGAGGAACATGTATGAGAAAACTAATGGCTCTTCTTAATTCATCATCCTCCAATGCTAAGCTTCTTCCTATCCACATTTGTACTAGTATTTAACAGAGACAAATGCAAATATACACAAACATTGATGTGGGTCAGATCCTATCTTGAGTATTAGAATAGAACAGAACAGAACAGAACAGAATTCTTTATTGGCCAAGTGTGATTGGACACACAAGGAATTTGTCTTGGTGCATACGCTCTCGGAGTACATAAAAGAAAAGATACATTTTTCAAGAATCATAAGGTACACTTAATGATAGTCATAAATCCTTAAAATACTTAATGATAGTCATAGGGAAACAGCCAATATAAATCTTAAGGATACCAGCAACAAGGTTACAGTCATACAGTCATAAGTGGGTGGAGATGGGTGATAGGAATGAAAAGAAAACCTTCTTGCGAGTTCAATCAAACTTCTCGAACTCGCGAGGTTTTCTTTTACAACATGTAAGCGTTGTAAGCAACGGAGCTTGAAAGGTAAGACCTGCGTCCCGCTTCCAGTCCCACGCTCGCCGCCTCCTGCACCCCCAAAATAATAATACCCCCGATAATAAGGCCAAGCCCTTATTTGGGGGGGGTCAAAAGAAAATATTTTCAAAAGTCTTATTTTCGGGAAAACATGGTAGTTATACACCCAGATGCCCTGCTATATAGAAACTCTAGAGGCCTAGTGCTTTAGTTTTGACCCATGGTAACTTTAATTTTTTTAAAGTGGAATTACCTTTTCATACTAACTCTCTTTAGAGTCACACTCTAACAAGGCGTAGAAATTTATTCTTTTGCAGTTCCACACCAGGCAGAAACTGAACAAGCTACAACAGTTACCTTATTACATCTCCATGCCATAATTTACTCTCCGCCTGCTAGGCCGATATGGAAAGCTATGGAGATTTCTGGACACAAAACCTTGTTGGAATTAAATGCATTCAGTCTTTCTGCTGTTACAAGTAAAAGGTAAACACTGCTGAGACAAATATTTGGCATCACTTTACTAAAACACTCCACTTAGTTCATAGGGGGGGAAAAAAGCAACATTGAGATGGCACACAGTTAAAGAAAAGTTACCTTTTAAAATGGCAAACAAACAGATTGGTATTACAAGGAATTAAAGGGCAAATAATACATTTGGAAGTTTACAAGAATTTTCCGCCTTCTTTCAAGTAAGATTTTTTAAGGCTTGTCTAGACTACGGAAATCTGCAAGTATACTAATTTACAATTAAATTAGTATCCTCTAAATCCCAAATAAATACATGAACTAGCTGTCTTTTCTCTAATGTATTCCTAGTTAGGTATTAATAGTATAAGACATTTTTATTTTAGTAGAGCTATACAAAAGTGAAAACTGGGCCAGATAAAAACTGCATTTACCACACTGTTATATTAGCTTCTTAATCATTTAAGCCAAATTCTTTTCTTGGCTTGGAATGAATTGAAAGTCACAATTTCAGTGTTAAACGTGAAGAAGCAGTAAATAAAAAGTGAGATAGAGGGAGGTGACAACTTAAGCATAAGCAGAACAAGCCATCCTTTCGGGCTTTTATATGTGTGTTCATTTCCCAAGTCAACAAGAACAAGATGGCAGCAGCCAATCCAGAATTTGGGAGGACCATGAAACTAAAAAGGGCTCATGAAAGCACTCAAAACCCCCTTTTTTTTTTTTTTACCTTATGTGCTTTTTCTTCAAAAGGCAACTTTTGAAGGACTGGATTGTTTGTTTTTTGAGGAAGAAGAAGAAGAGGAAGAGGAAGAAGAAGAAAATGTTTTGCTTCTCATCCAAGAAGCTTCATCAATTCTGATGGTGGGAGAATGGAAGGATAGGTACTGACAGTTGAGACTGGATGGTAGGGGGATGGAAGGATTGTATTTCTTTGCAGTCATCTGGCCATTAATACTCTCTCTGAGAGTTGTTGAGGCACTGGGGGTATATCTGTGCCCTCAGGGCCCCCTGAATCAGGGTGCAATTGGTTGTGGAATCTTCTTGGAACTGCTGCAGGGACTATGTTGTAAACTGGAGATAAGTGATGTATCAGTGGTGGGTTTCAAAAATGTTTACTACTGGTTCTGTGGGCGTGGCTTGTGGGCGTGGCATGGCTTGGTGGGCATGGCAGGGGAAGGATACTGTAAAATCTCCATTCCCACTCCACTCCAGGGGAAGGATACTGCAAAATCTCCATTTCCTCCCGATCAGCTGGGACTTGGGATGCAGAGAATAGATGGGGGCGGGGCCAGTCAGAGGTGGTATTTACCGGTTCTCTGAACTACTCAAAATTTCCACTACCAGTTCTCCAGAACTGGTCAGAACCTGCTGAATATCACCACTGGTAGGGGGATGGAAGGATTGTATTTTTTTGCAGTCATCTGGTCATTAACACTCTCTCTGAGAGCTGTTGAGGCCACTTGGAGATTTATCTATGCCCTCAGGGCCCCCTGAATCATTCTTCAAAAGAATGACTTTTGTCTTTCAAATGCAGATGGATTGCTGAATCTTGTCCTCATGGGTTTGATCTCCTACGTTGTGCCATGAGCTTACACACACACACACACACACACACACACACACACACACACCATCAGAACTGATGACGTTTCTTGGATGAGAAACAGCCCATGGTTGGAGACAACCATGATCTGGATGACTGAGAAGCTCCACAAACATGTATTAGAAAAGCAGAACATTAGACTTCTCTCCAAACGTCCTAAGGCTGAGATTTTATCCCTCTCCACCTCTAAATATTTCAGCTGCTTTTTACAATTCCAAGGAGCAGAACTAGCTCAGGCACTCTTGGACTCGTCTCAATTCCTTAACATTTATTAAAAAAGATCCCAAGTAAGCAACAAGATGAAGAAGGTGGTTCCAAAATGCCAAGAACCTCAAGACAGGCAGAGTCTGACAGCCTATTGGAGGCTTGCAAGAGTGACAGTGAAATTGGCCTCTGATTGGCTCAGTGACTGTGAGAGCTGGGAAAGTCCAAGGCCACTTAGGGAACATGGTGTGGCTTCTTGGTGAAGGAAAAAGAGCTCACGGATAGGCAAGAGATGGAATCAATTAACTGAACGGCTGTGCAGTCTAGACAGTGGGTATCTGCTAGATCCAACTTCTGCTTCACTGGGTGACCTGGCAACCTGAAGGAGCAACACGTGGCTGAAATAAATTTTTGTATTGATTTTGAGCTAATGAACCAATCTTCTGGTTGCTGGCATCAAAACATTAACAAGTCGGCTATGCTCTTGACACTGAGTTGAGGCTCAAAAATACCCTTCCATTTTGAGTAGAGCTAGAGTAACTGGCCCTTCCTATCAATCACAGGAACTCTATCCAGGGACTAAACTGCCCTTCGAACACTTATCCTCTGTCCCAGAGCTATGCTTTGACAGCGGAGAGAGTTCAGCAGCTTGCAGAGATGTCTTGGTAGCCAGTCCACATTTTTCAAATTCATGCTTGTCAGGAGTGCAATTACATTTCCGGGTTGTCTTGGGGGAAAAAAGAGGTTGCCAAATAGATCTCTTTACTAAAATTAAATTGTGACTTATTAATAGTATAATATAACCCCCACCCCCTTCGAAGGCTCCCCACAAAAGGGCAAAGATTAATTGGGGGAAGCTTTTTGAACAAGCGTATCTTCATCCTTGGAAAAGCTAATCTGCTGAGGTTCTGCCATCTAGTAGCATTCTGGTTCTCTTACTATTTTAAGGCTAAGCAAAACTATTGAAGAACTGAAGTCTCCATTGGAACTCTTTTCTTCCTCAGGATCAAGATAAGGACCATGAACTTGAATTAATAATTTTCATTTATAGAAAAGACTTCAATGCAGATTACTGTATCCCTCTAGAAATTGTGTGGGTCACTCTGTTTCCCAAGAATGCAAATTCCAGCTTCTGTTCATTTATGTCTGTTAACTCACTGAGATGCATTCCAGTTTAGGATGGCTCATCGCCTGACACTGTGTGAGTGTGTGTGTGTAAATCAGCTGAGTGGAAGAGAGACTTGAGTGGAAGAGAGACAGCACCAGTTGTCATGTGGCAGAGATCACAATACTTCCATAGGACTTAAAGCTGGCTCTCAGAAAATCATATCAGATATATTGTTGATGATCCAGTAGAATGTCATTTTATTCGGAAATGGCCATGGGAAAACATATTAGAGTTTTGCATAGTGGATCTAGAAGATTTCTGACACATGGCAGAAGTACAAGCAACTTCCTAGCCAAAGGCAATATATATATGTGATATTTCCCTGAAGCTCTTGTATGTATTGGCTGGGATGCCACTGTGAGGATGTATGTTGAACAGATGTCATCCTTTCTCCATCCTTTTTTTTTAACCTAAAATCCAGACTCAGTTAAGGAAGAATGCTTAGTAAGAAGTGAAAGGGTGTCCTGTGTTCTGAACTGTTGTGTCCGGAGGTGGCATTTTATCAGGGCAGGGATTGGCAAGTCAATGGAATTTAAAAAAACAAACAAACCTGTTTGTTACCTACCCACTTTTAAGAAATTAAATATACAATATGCTGTTTTTCTAACCCCTTATTAATTTATAAATTACAACTAGGCAAGAGGGAGAATAAGAAGCAAGTTCATGGACAAAAAAACCCCCAATCCCAAAATACAGTATATCAGTCCATTGAAATGTTCTTGAAACATTTTCTCTAAAGTCACATCTTAAAACAGACTTGAAATTGCACAACGCACCACGTCCTCATTTGGTTTGTTCAGTTTCCACTTAGTGCAATACAGGTAGTCCTCGACGTATGACTGTAATTGTAATTGAGTCCAGAATTAGGGTCATAAGTTATGCTGATCTTTAAGGAGGGTCACCATGTGACTGCACTCAATTTTAGGATCTTTTCTGCAGCAATCATTAAGCAAATGCCATAGTTGTTAGTAAGCAAACACAGCGGTTGTTAAGCAAACCGATTGCACCTAATGGGCATGTATTGCCAGAAACTGAAAAGATATGCTGGTTTCCTGGGAAAAAAAATGTAATAAATTGTGGTTACATGACTAAGGGATGCCACAAATGGACATACAGTAAATGTGGTCCAGCTGCCAAGCCCCCAAACTGCGATCATGTGACATGTGACGGGGGGGAGGCACTGAAACTTTGAAACCAAGTGATAAGTAGCTCTAGGAAGGTCTGTCATAACTTTGATCGTTGCTAAGTGATCAGTAGCAAATCGAAGATCACCTGTATAAGAATCATGTTTCATGGCTTAGCAAAAGGTGTGAGCCAAGTTTATTCAATAAACCATGGTTGAGTAGATATCCTTTGGACAGAAATGTGACACTAGTCATTTGGCAGAACTCTAATTTTATGAAGAGGAATGCAGTGGCTCAGTGGCTAAGATGCTGAGCTTGTCAATCGAAAGTTCGGCAGTTCAGTGGTTCGAATCCTTAGTGCCGCATAACGGAGTGAGCTCCCATTACTTGTCCCAGCTTCTGCCAACCTAGCAGTTCGAAAGAATGTAAAAAAAATGCAAGTAGAAAAATAGGGATCACCTTTGGTGGGAAGGTAACAGAGTTCCGTGTGCCTTTGGCATTTAGTCCTGCCGACCATATGACCACGGAGACGTCTTCGGACAGCGCTGGCTCTTCGGCTTTGAAATGGAGATGAGCACCGCCCCCTAGAATTGGGAACGACTAGCACATATGTGTGAGGGAAACCTTTACCTTTACCTAATTTTATGAGCAAGTGTATGGAACCCAATGTCCAAAACCAAGTTATATTAAACCCAAAAGGGAACTTGGCCCAACTGCATTATCCCACAATACTACAGTAGAGAAGAACTCAGCAGAGAGACAGAAAGGAATCCCCTCACAAGTGCCAACTCGCACAGAGACATTTCTAACCCTCAACCCACAGAGTTCCATTAAGACGCTGTCAAGAATCTTTTTCATGCCTTCCATAAACAGCAAGAAGGCCTGGTGTGTGCAGCATCTCATGTTGCTAAATACATTTGGATGCTACGCATTCTTCTTGAAATGCGTGGAGGGGAAAGAGTTGGAAAAAGCAACTAGCTTACTTCTGCAAATAGCCTGTCCTGGTTTTTGAAAGTTAACCCGGATCCCTGATCAAATCTTTTCTTTCCAAGCCCTACCAATGTCAGAAAGCATTATCGTGCTGCTACAGGTTGCCTTGCTTCCAATTAGCCAGATGTTTTCTTCCTGCATATTTAAAGTGTATAGATGCAACTTTGCAACTCAGATTCAGCCCTAGTTCTCCCCTTCATAACTTTCGGAGACTGACAGATTCTCTAATCCTTGCCCCCGAGTGTTTTCCCTTCGCGGCCTCCTCCTGAAACTCAGCCAACGATAATTTGTTGCTGCGAATGGCTTATTATGACGATGAAGGGGTGAACTTATAGTGCTATAAGTCAAGAGACCAGCCCCACTGTTTTGGCAGGAGGTACCTGCCAGTAAGGGCACACTGGACAGCAGCTCTTATTAAAGGTGGGTCAGACACAAGGGGTATTTATTATTATTATTTATTTATTTTTTATCCCACCTTTAATACTTTATAAGTAACTAAGTCGCTCAAGGTGGAGAACATGCATAGTACTCCTTCCTCCTCATATTTTCCCCACAAGAACAACCTTGTGAGATGGGTTGGGGTGAGAGTGACTGGCCCAAAGTCATCCAGCTGAGTTTTCTGTCTAAGGCTGGACTAGAACTCCCAGGCTCCCATTTTCTAGCCTTGTGCTTTAACCCCTAGGCCAAATGACTCTCTGCTAAGCTGACAGCATCACATTTCAGCAGCTTGTTCCTCATCCCTGGATAGTTGAGTCTGGCTGCAGGTAATTTGCTAATGAATAAAGAGAATTTGGGACATGATCAGAAACATCAAATCCTTCATGATTCAATGTACATAAAAACCCAAATATAGCCTTCTTGGTCCATAAGGGAGAAAAATCCACATACCTTTAAAATGTCACAAGTATTATCTGAGTAAGCATTTGATTTCTTCAGGATTTCACTTAGGATGGGAAAGCTCTAAAGAATACAACAATTTGTACATTCTTTTTACGGTGCTTTGATTCAGGACCAGATGTGAATTTCAGACATTCCATTATGTATTTATTTTATATTTCATCCTTGGAGGAGGAGAAGCTGCCCCTCCCTCTCCTGCTTGTCAATCAGTGGTGGGATTCAGCCAGTTCGCACCATTTCGGGAAAACCGGTTGTTAACTTTCTGAGCAGTTTGGCAAACTGGTTGTTGGAAGAAATCATTAGGGCAGAGAACCGGTTGTTAAATTACTTGAATCCCACCACTGCTCTCAATGCATAAATAAGTTTGCTCAGCTGTGGTGGCGCAGTAGTTAGAAAGCAGTATTGCAGGCAAACTCTGCTCAATGCCAGTTCGATCCTGACCAGCTCAAGGTTGACTCAGCCTTCCATACTTCTGAGGTCGGTAAAATGAGAACCTAAATTGTTGGGGGCAATATGCTGATTCTGTAAATTGCTTACAGAGGACTGTAAAACAGTATGAAGTGGTATATAAGTCTAACTGTCATTGTTATTGCTCATTACACTTTAATGCAATTAAAGAGATTTCGGCACCTCTTTATTTCTCCTTCTTTGTAGCAAACATTTTAACCGGTTTCTGTGCTAATTGTCATTTTTTCCTTTGTATATGATATATGGTTTTCTTCAAAAGAAAAAGCTGAGTTGGAAAAACTTTGCAACTTCATTGTCCCCTTCCACTCCTTTCTAGGTAAAGAAAAGTTAAAATGTTCCATACTTCTATGGCAGTTGTTTCAAAATCACTTTCCTTTTGTTGAACAATTTTCAATGCTTCTAGATAAGCCATTTCTCCTTCTGGCCTTTTTCAAAATAAAATCTTATATGTTTGCCTTTTTGACTCAAAATTATAGTGTAGTTTCTCTAATGTGAAGTTCATTACAAGTGTTAGGACTGCTTTGGCATAGGAATCAGGGAGTTGTAATCACAATTCATCTGGGAAGGGTTCAGGTCAGGAAAGGCTGCTGTAGTGGGACTGGATTCAACAATGAGGGGCGAATGATGTTTTAAAATTTTCTCCTGCTTAGAAAAAGTATGGCCTTTACAACTTTACTTCTGTTCAGCTATGCAATTCTACAATTGCATAGAAGGTGAAAAAATTCACCTATGCAATTCTACAATTGCAAGGTGAAAAAAAGGCAGAGCCAGGTGAAATTGATAACTGTATTGAATATGTATGTGTGCGTGTGTTGAATGTAATAATACACTTATATACTGTATGTTAGGGACGCAGAGGCTCAGTGGCTAAGATGATGAGCTTGTCGATCGAAAGGTCGGCAGTTCAGCAGTTCGAATCCCTAGTGCCGCGTAATGGGGTGAGCTCCTGTTACTTGTCCCAGCTTCTGCCAACCTAGCAGTTCGAAAGCATGTAAAAAATGCAAGTAGAAAAATAGGGACCACCTTTGGTGGGAAGGTAACAGTGTTTTGTGCACTTTTGGCATTTAGTCATGCCGGCCACATGACCACAGAGATGTCTTCAGACAGCGCTGGCTCTTTGGCTTTTAAATGGAGATGAGCACCGCCCCCTAGAGTCGGGAATGACTAGCACATATGTGCGAGGGGAACCTTTACCTTTACCTTTTTACTGTATGTTATATTATTAATATGCCCATTTATGCAAGATTTTGTGCAAAATGTGCAACATTTTAGGTTTGTACAGGTTTCAAGACTTGGGGTCCCAGTCTCCCTTCTGGGTGGTAAAGGTGTTCTGTTCAATATTATCATGTAACTTCTATGAAACAAAATACATTGCTATCATTATCAGACTCAAATAACTATTGTATGGAAATGGATTACAGGTAATCGAAAGGTCACAAAATGGGGCAAAACTCACTTAACAACTGTCTTGCTTTAGCAATGGAAATTTTGGGCTAAATTGTGGTTGTAAATCAAGGATTACATGTATATTTTCATTGCTTCCTTGTAAATTAATGATTGCAAGAAGAGAAATTAATGAAGAAAAATTTACGAAACCTTACAAAACTGAAAGAAAGGCTTACTTATGTTGTCTGTCTGTCTGTCCATCCGTCCATCCATGTATCTATCCATCCATCCAATCCAGAGAAGCTGGATAGTGGTTAGAGCATCACCTATCCTGGCTGGTACCTACCTTACCAGTAGGAGTCCTTGGGCAACCACCTAATATTTCACTTACCTACTTAAAATATGAGAATGACATGAACTAGGCAAGACATGCTGGCTCAGACCTCACCCAATTAACAAGGTCCATGTCAGATGCTGAGAAACCATGACATCAGGAAAGTATGGGAAGCTGAAGGACCTGAAGGAGAAAATAGAGGGGATGTAGAAAGTAAAGGCCAAAGTGGTGCCAGTGGTGGTAGGAGCACTTGGAGCTTTGACTCCTAAACTGGGAAAGTGGCTTCAACAGTTCGCAGGAATCACATCAGTGCTCTTTGTCCAGTATATTAAAAATGAGCCAATTAGGTGTAGTGGTTAAAATACTAGGTTAGAAACTAAGAGACCATGAGGCACAAAGCCAGCTGGGTGACCTTGGGCCAGTTACTTTCTGTCAGCTCTAGGAAGGAGCCAATAACAAATTACCTCAGAAATCTTCTCCAAAAAGCTGCAGGGACTTGACCTGGCAGTCGTCAAGAATCAAGCCTATATCATCCATGTCTATATCATATATATTTCTCTCTCAGAGAACAATAAAAATGAAGGTTCAAAAGTTTTAAACGTCTGTTTGGTATAGCGGTTAAGGAAAACCAGGACAGATGAAACTCTATTAAAGTTGAACCTCAGCTATGGAAGAGCAATGAGTGATTTTCGGCCATTAATTCTTTCTCATTGCAGCCTAACTCGCAGGGCTGTTGATATGGAGTAAAATACAAAGCATTTCCTATCTAAACTACCTTCAGTTCCAGAAGAAAAGTGCAATATAATTCTAACACAATTAGCATCAAATTTACAATTCTGATGACTCCAGATTCTGGAAGAGGATTTGAAAGGGGCCATGTGGTTGCTAGCAAGCTTATTCTTAATTTGAATGTCTTTTTCTTTTTTAAATGGAGTTTCTTGGGTTACTGAATCCAAGATCTCCTGCATGACTTTTATTCTCTTCACTGATTAGCATCTCATTTGGCTGCATGGGCTCAGGGAGCCCCAACCTGTCAGTAAATTTACAAAGGAATATCATCCTGAAAACCGAATTTCTCTTTCCCCAGGAAGAAAAATCCAAAAAGGCCTTCTCCTTTCCCCTGCCCAAAGGTGGGGGAGGAGAGTTATAGTGACTTCAAGGAAAGGCAAGTGTATACATGTATATAATGAAAGCCATTTGTAATCCAAGGAGCATGCATTCACACACGCATGCACACACAGACCAGTTTGCAAGCACGAACCTTCTTTGCGATACACCTGCGTTCTATAAAAAGAGAGTCTGCAGACCCCAAATAAATAAATAAAGGCACAACGTGCAATTTATTGTTCCTCTGTACCGAAATATAATTAATGTTTCCATTTGAGGAGAATTAAGAGGAGGGAAGGGCGAGGAAGCACCTCCAAGGAGAGATCACATATCTGCCTGGTTGAAACAATTAGTTTATGCTTTGCTTGAGATCTAAAACATAAAGGACCTCAGATCGTTGTTGACTGGCTGTGTCAATCTACAAGATTGCTTTGATCCATTCTGGCATAGAAAATGACTAACAGAATCTGAAAAAAATGACCTCACAGCGCTGCAGAGCCTCTCTTCCCCCCAGACAAGCAAGTCCAGTCATAAGGCCTTATTGATCTGAGGCAGCCGAATAAAGGCCTCAGGTCTTAGAGGCCAAGACTGAAGGCCTGTAAATTGGTGGATGATTCAGCAAGCAACTTTAGAGCCTCAGATGCAAGTTGTCCTCTGTGATCCTTTGCTGAAGCAAGCCTTGATAAGAAAATTTGCATATTCTTTCCTTTATCCCGTATCACACATAGTTAGAGGCATCTTGAATACCGTACAGGTAATCCTCAATTTACAACTATTCGCTTAGTGATGAATAGGCTCTGAAAAAGCTGACTTAAAACTGGTCCTCATACTTATGACTGTTGGGCATCCCTGTGGCACGTGATCAACATTTGGGCACTTGACAACCAGAATGTTTTCAGAATGGTTGCAGCATCCCAGGATCATGTGATCTTCGTTTGAGACTATCTCAGATGGCTTCTGACAAGCAAAATCAATGGGGGAAGCTGGATTCACTTAATGACCATATGATCCATTAAACAATTTCAGTGATTTCCACCAGCAAGGATTACAGGACTGCTAGATTGAGCTATGTAACATTTGGTAAACTACCAAAATTGCAGTCAGTAGAAAGTATAAAAAAAGTTAAAAAGAAATGCTGGAAAATATGATATATTGATAAATAAACTCAAGATAGTGGAATATGTGCACAGAAAGGGGAGGGGGGAATTGTAGTCTAGATTTGCCCAGGGAGAAATTGGTCCCTACTGATGATGCCAGAGGTGCTGGTGTCTACCTTATAAGATAGGCCAGTATGTATTCCAAGTAAATACAGTTGAGCCTGGAAAGATATTTGCTAAACAATAATTCCACAACAAAAATAAATCCCTGCTTCCTGCTTTAAGTCATTACATCTGGCCTAAACTGTGCTTTAATTAAATCTCTTTATGACAGTTTATGCTTCAATTTGAAAGTAACAATGATACTTCTGATTTTCATCATACCAAGCATTTTACTGAGAGAGAGAAAAAAAACCCCACCCTGATTTACTAGGCATTATATCCAAAATCTTTGTTATTGATTGCCATTATTAGTATTTATGTGTTATTGACAGTTTTGTTATTGCATTCATTTTGTTTATATTTGTGATTAAGTTTTATACCTCAGATGAATCTATTTGTATTCAACACAATGCCATCAAATTAACTTAGGCCTACTGTATCATGTTATAAACAAGTTTTTAAAGTGTGCTGCAATTGCAAGGAATTTGAGATGCAAAAATACTAGCACCGCTTCATAACCCAGAGGGCAATGGCAGAGCTTTTTCCTCTGGGCTCATCTACATCTATTACTTGCTATAGTGGGAAAATGCTTTGCTAACCATTTGTTGAGGACAAGAATACCCGAAATCAGCCTCAGTCTGACTCAGACTCACCATAAATAAATTCTAGATGGCTCTACTTCAGTTTACTTATGTTTCTTTATTTCTGCTAGAACAAACTTTGCCAAGTGGTCACTCTATGGCAAATTTTCCCAGGTAAGTATATGGATGATGATCTGTTCTGCTCCTACCTGAGGATAATATGGACATGTCTCCACCATTTGCTGCTGGAGCCACCATGAAGTCTTTGGAAAATATATTCAGATGCTGTAATGGAATGCATCATTATGTATAAAGATCAGAACAGTGCGGGCCATGGTATTCCCAGTGGCACTTTATGAAATTGAGCATTGGACTTTGAAAAATGGGAAGAGTATTAATGCTTTTGAACTTGATGCTGGAGAAAACTGCAAAGAATTCCTGGGACAGCCAAGAAAATTAACCAATAGATCATCAAAGAAATCAGCCCAGAGATCTTATTTGGAGCACAAACAACCAGGCTCAAATGATCCTACTTCAGAAACATCACAAGAAGACCTAGCTTTCTGGAGAAGCTAGGTAATAATGCTGGTAAAACTGGAAGGAAAGAAAGAAGAGAGGATGACCAGCAGCAAGATGGATAGATTCAGTTACAGTGGTGATACTTGCATTGTTGAAAGACCTGAAAGACCAGGTTAAGGATAGAATGTTGAGAAGAAAATCTATCTATGTAGTCAATAAGAGTCAACAACAACTTGATGGCACATAATCAATCAATCAAGTTACTTTAAAAATGTCTGTAAATAACTCTTTCTCTTGATTTTCCCAGTTTATCAATGAAGCTGATCTTAATTCTACTAATATACTTCACTATCCCTGTTTTTTTAAGCCAAACTTGAATGTTTCTGCTTATAGAAGTACCATGCACCAATCTATGCATCTTCCTGCTTCTAAGCATCTGGGCTGAAATGAGCCATTTTCCTTCTCCTCTCCCCAATGTAGAAAACTTTATATTTCAACCCAGAATTATGCTCCAGATGTATATAAAAGGCTATGTCTAATCCTTGATGCCCCCCTGCCAATCTACTGGTACAAGAGAAGCACTGGTAAATATTTTGACTGGCTTCTCACAATGCCTTTCTTCTCAAAATGTCTTACACCAATAAAGTAATGAATACTTAATAAAATGCTTCCATTGCACATTAACTCTTGGCGTCTTATGAAAGCTCCCTAAAATGGGAACCATGAATCCAGGACCTTACTAGATTGATGGTATGACATAGAAGAGAAAGAGATGCCCTGCCAATTTTGAAACTCAGTCATATGTGAAGAATGAATTTATTCTCATCTATAAACTGATAACACTGTCTGAAAGCACATAGATATGCATACAAAATGCTGAGCATGTCAACATACTGTTTCCTAGTCATCATTCTGAATTATGGTCAATGAACTGGGAAAGTACACAATAAATACACACATTTTTTTCCAGACTAATTATCAGTTCTATGCTGAGCTACGCATCAATGCTCCTACTTCCTTTCTGCATCTGGAATGCAATTTTAACTTCATATTTAGAGTTGTATCTCTCCTCTTCTTGTTCTTCTATGTCATTTTCTTTCTTCAGTTCATTCTACTTTGTGAGACTACACTGGATTTTTTCTATAATCATTGAGTGCAGACAATAAATATATTAAATTCTAGTCTTGCCTTATTCATGAAAGCCAGCTGAGTGACTCTGGGCTAGTCACTCTCTCTCAGACCAACCCACCTCACAGGATTGTTTTTGTGGGGAAAATAGAAGGAGAAAGTTGTGTTGGATATTTCACTGCCATGCCTTGAGTTACCTGGAAAGTGTGGAATATAAATAAATAAAAATAAAAGCCGCATCCAGATGAGGTTTATGGTGGACCAGACATCTCTGAAATACAGTGCTAACGTGGTGAATAGTGGTCAGCAGAATCCCTCTGTCAGGATTCCAAGTAACGCCCCCAATGAAAGAAGACTCTGAGGCTTGAAATTCTTCAAAGTTCCATTTTACTAGAGATGTCATATTGGCACATCTGGGAAAACCGAAATCTGAACGTTTCCAGGTTTTCCCCACCCAAAGGAAAGTCCAAGTCCCTGCCCAGCAACCACAAGTTCATCACATGGTCCAATCAAAGCACCGTCCGAACTGGAGATGCCTCTCAGCCACACCCTTCCAGGTGCAGGGCAAAATGTCCTTGACTCTCTGAGAAAAGAATGTTATTATGACTATATATCACCCCTACTCCATACAATTTTCCCCTCCCAGTTTCCCACAGCAATAAATGTGGCAGGCCTGAAGGTCCAATGCAAAAGATGGCTTCCAGGCCTGACATCCTCTAGACAAAGGAGATCACCCTCCAGCACCCCAGACTTCTGCTCCTTGTGAGGAGACTCTGCAAATTGAAGTCTTACAGTATACTCATGACTGAAACAGTTGGTTACCAGAGAGACTATTCATACCCACAGCGCAGCGTATGCTGGAAATGTGAAACACATGAACGGTCATTTTATTATGTCTGGTGAACTTGTAAAAATGCCAGATAATTCTGGGTTCAAATACATCCAGTAAATACAAAGAATTTTAAAGACTGATTTTCAATTAAAATCAGAACTTTTCTTGCTGGGACTAATAGTCAAATAGCTAAAAAAAGACTTATGGATGGTTGTTTTTCTATACACTAACCACAGCAAATTATTGTAAATGCAAAGATGAAACGACTATGGAATGCCTATAATGGAGTAATGGTTGGTGAAGATGATAGAATTTGCAGAGATGGAAAAATTGACCTGTTTAATTAGAGAAAAGGCAGTAACTACATTAGTGACTAGAAACTATTTATGGACTTTTTGCTGAAAATGGGAAAAAATGTACTGTGATTTATGGTTTTGGCAGTTAGAAAGGGTCAATTATGGAAAGAAGGGAGTTATGATGTAATCTTAGAGAGAAGAAATTTGAATGAAATGTATAACTGTTTTAAAAAGGATGGGTAGTCATTTCTTTATATTTTGTCTTTTTCTTTTTTCCACTTTCTTTTTCATTTTTTCTCATCACTTTTTTTTAGATTTTTATCCCTTTTTTCATATTTAACTCAAGATGGCAAACATACCAATACTCCTGCCTTCTTCTATTTTCCCCACAACAACAGCTCTGTGAGGTGAGTTGGGCTGAGAAAGATTGACTGGCCCAAAGTCACCCAGTTAGTTTTTCATTCCTAACTCATGGTCTCTGGTTTCTAGGCCAGCACCTTCACCACTACACCAAACTGGCTCTTTTCTTTCTTTTCTTTCTTTTCTTTTTTGTAAAAATGTTTTTATTCTGTCAACATTTCTTTAATAAAAATTAATTCAAAAAATATTAAGTTTTACATGTGGATGCGCATGTCTACATGCATGTACTACATATATAGAATCATGTCCGATGTAAACATTTCCCTTTCTGTATCCCTGGCTCTTCTCAAATAGATTGAAGGAGGGGGGGGGGAATGACAGCACTACTGCTGTGATTAAGAGGTAATCAAATAATAATCTGTTTGACGATTAATTAAAACATGATTCCATTATGACCAACCATATCAGTTTCTAGTTTGTTTCCAAGGATGATGCAAAAACTGCTGGTTCTTGATCTATGCAATCATCCACAGTAAGAGGGTCTTCAAGATCAGCATTCCTTGGCATATTTCCCTGCTTATATATTGAGATCATCGGAAGTACTTCTCCAGTTTTTCTCACGATTGGAGATTTTGTGAGAAATCTGGGCAAAAGTGCTTTTTAACAGAAAGTATTCTCAGTTTAGAAAACTCCAGAGATTCACTGATAGTGTCTTGGCTTCTTTCAAGCTTTTTCACTGAGGAGACTTTGGAGTGTTCGAACACCAGTTGTAATACTTTTCTGACAACAGGCAGACATTTAGTTTTTCTAGACTTCTGTTTATAGCCTTTTCCCATGGTTTATTACTTTTCCTCTGCTCAGCATTGTCTGCCTTTAGCTTATTTTTATGTCTTGGTTATTGTTAACTTGTTCAGATTTTATTACAATAATAAATTGTTTGAAAGATATGCTATGAATAAATCTGGATAAATAAATATATCACTCAAGTGAGAAACATTCTTTACTGAACTTTCTAAGAGACTGAAAGAAAATTGTATGCGTACAATGGGGTTTCAAACATAGGTATCTTATCTAAATTCCTATAAGACTGTCAGGATCAATGTGACCCAAACATCAACACTGATGTAGAATAAGAGTGGAATGGGGCAAACTTTTGTATTAGTCTCAAAGTCACATCTGTTACACTTTTAACAGAATTAGATCAGCATTTTGAGCTTAATGTTAAACTAAGACCTACAGCACCAGACACAATTTTAATGAAAAGAAAATCTATTTTTAGTCACTTAGAACAGCTGAAAAGTATGCTACCTACCAACAGCAATTTCTTGCCTAACTTTGCTCCATTCTGCTTTACTAAAAACTTAACCAAATATACATCCAAAAAAACCCAATAATGACGTGTTTCACTAAAATGCTATACACTTTATTTACTTTAACAATTTAACCTCCGTCCACTCAATCCACAGGCTGACTGTAGCCTATCATTCAACCCTGATCATCCATTGGATGATCAATAAACCTTCTGTTTGGCTGCTTGCCGAGGGCTACAAAAACAAAGAAATTGTCAAGCATCTCATACTGATGGGCTACAGTAGCCTACATTTTGATTTACAGGGTATGTATGCTGTGCCCATTGAGCATATGTTCTTTGTGTTTAGACCAAGTTAGGCAACTGGTCCATGTATCTTTTAAACTTGTTTTCTGCAGCTTTTCAAACCCCTTTTCATGGAACCATTAAATTTCAGAGATGTAATTGTGGAAGATCAGCAGTGAGTTCTCTGCCAGGAGGAATCTTAGGACTTGGAAGCTATAATCTAAGTTCTAAAATAAGTTTGGAATTAGGAAGAAGAGAGCCAGTTTGGCCTAGGGATTAACACAGCAGATTAGAGTTCTACTCTTGCCTTAGGTATGTAGTCAGCTAGGTGACCTTGGGCCGGTCACTCTCACTCAGCCCTAGGAAGAAAGCAATGGCAAGCTACTTCTGAAGTACTGCCAAGAAAACTACAGTGATTGCAGTCATCAGGAGCCAACATTGATTCAAACGCATTCCCCCCTCCAAAAAAAAAAAAAAGAAAGAAAAAACAGAAAGAAAAAGAAGCCAAGCTTCTGCCAAATTTGGAGGGAAGAGTTTCTGGAAAGTCCTGTTCCTGCCCAGGCATACCCTAGGACAGTGATGGCGAACCATGAAAAACCTAAAGGCTTTTCATGCAGAAGCTTCCCAGTGAAACTGGATCAGCAAAACCTCTGCCTGAAACAATTGCTAACATGCCAACATACAAGAAAAGATAAACAGGGCTACAAAAATCTATATGACCACTAGATGGAAGCAAAGAGTTACAATTTTCCACTAGTGGTCCTACAAAAGCAGGCTCTTATGGTCCTGTCCTTTATGAGGAGGACTCCATGCACACATTGATCCCAAACAAATCACCATCAGAATCAGTGGTGGGTTGTCCCCGGTTCGCACCGGTTCTATAGAATGAGTAGTAAAACCGGCAGGAGGCTCCGCCCACTGACCCTGAAGTCATGAAAATGCTTCTGCGCATGCAGAGAAGCTTCTGCCCTTGCATAGAAGAGCATGTGTGCGCACGAGCGAAGTGAGCGCGAGCATGTGGCCCCGTTGTGAACCGGTAGTAAAGGTAAGTAGAACCTACCCCTGATCAGAATCATGTAGTAAAGAAGATGTTAGAAGAAAGGAGTTGAATAGATTGTATTCTGCATAATGACTGTTGCCCAAAACATGCCTACTTTTTTCCTCTAGTTGATACTCTTCCTGGTGACACATTTGCTGCATCTCCAACAATATTCTCAGTGGAAGAATCTAGATATCTAGAATATCTAGAAAGGATGGAGACAAGATATAGTGCTATAAAGAACTTGTATGAAGTGAGAATATTTGTCCATCCGGTCCAATATTCCCAACACTCTCAAAGCAGTTCAGAGCCAATTGCACTAATTCTGATGGTTGTGAACGATGGGAGGAGCTTACAGAAGTTGTAGTCCAAAACTGCCATGAGCACTAGGTCATCTCTCCTGATCTGAATAAGAGTGGTTCCCAAAGTCTTGTTAGACACCGTTCTTCATTCTTAAAATTAAAAATGCCAGAGATTGCATGCAATAATTGTGCTCTACCATTGACTTATGATTTTTCCTTAAATGTTCATTAGTCCCCTACAAGTCTTCATAGTGTATTCCCAAGTGTTTAGGACACTGGTGAAATCCTCCGTGGGTTGCCACCAGTTTGCTGCCCACACATGCACCAAATGCATGCTGTGTGCATGCATGTGCAGTGTACTCCAAATGCGCAGTGCATGTGCATGCACGCTGCATGCCAAACACACACTACGTGTGTGCACATGCACAGTGCACACCAAACGCGTGCTTCACATGGAAAAAGGAGCCTTTTGAAGGTAAGTAGAACAGCGAGGGAGGGGAACAGCTGTGCCACACGATTTAGATTCGCTAGAAATCAGGATTTCCTGCTTTCTAGCAAATACAAATTGTGCGGCACAGCTGATCGTCAGAAATACCAGTTCAGACGAACTGGTAGCTTTTTTTTACTATCAGTTCGGTGAGAACCGGTAGCATTTCACCCCTGGTTTAGAGTATTGATGGTTGCAACTGTCTCAGCAAAATGTACACTGTTGCTATGCTATCTTGTGTTTAACAATGTTCATAACAGATTTAAAACATGTTAATAATTTTTCAGAACTTTTGTGGAAAGGCCATCATGAGTTTCTGAGAGTTGTTATTTAAGAGCAACATTAATATTTAAGCAAGCCAAAAGTTCTCCTACCCTGTGAGCATTTATTTTGCTCACCATCTGGAGTTGTGAAATTCAGATCACTGTAGGTTCTGCAGTGGAAATGGAACAACTCTCCATCCCCAAATGGAGGATTCCAGAGGGATCCTCTACCAGGAAAATACATCCTAATGTATTATCAGGTATTAACATTACAGATGATGGGACAACTACAAGAAAATGTAATCATTTCTAATGAAGATTCCAATGGGGAAAGTGCAGAAATTATGCAAAAGTATATTAATAATTCCAAGGATTGCAAAAAAAAAAAGAGAGAAAGTTCCTTCCCAAAGCTATTATGTGTTAGCCATAGCAGGACACAGATTGGTGAGGAGGGTAATAGGAGTACCTGTAGGTAAAGTCACATTAGAATCCATTACACAAGAATGAATAGCTACTTTGTTCTCTATAGGACATTGGGAAAGATGGAGGGAATATCAAAGACAATATAGTTCAGAGATTTATTTCATTTTTCCAAACTGCTTTGATTCGCTTAAAAAGAGGTAAACTCTAGCAAGAGAAAAATCTTATCTTGAGGATGATACATTATTATCAAAGCAACATTGATTACCTATATCAGTTCATAGATAGATAGATAGATAGATAAGACAGACAGACAGACAGATAGACAGACAGCTCCAGTAAAGGTCTAACATTCTTAGTAGGCATTTTGCACCTTGTGCCTCTATTGAGTTTCATCCTTGGGCATTGAACTAAAACTAAACGGATGTGCATTGATTGCCATGTTTTAATGAATGGCCCTGCAAATTACAGGAAAGATTTAATGTTTCAGGAAGTATTTCTTAGCCTACTGCCCTCTAGTTAAATAATCTAGAGAAAATATGTAGCTTGGAGAACATTTTTAAAAAAGCTATTTGCTTTCCACATCCATTTCTGTTCTAATTGTATAGGTTACTTTTATTTATGTATTGTGCATTTAGTTAGTTAGTTAGTTAGCTATGTCTAATTAATCTACATAGTCCAACTGTCACCTTCTTTTTATTTCCAGCCTGCTTCTGAGGCAGCCTGGAATAAATCTAAGACAGTGTTTCTTTCTTTCTTTTTTTAAAATTTATTTTAAATACAAGTAATGCAAACAGTATGGACATATACATACACATTTAAATACAAAAAAAGAAAAAGAAAAAAGATATCAATAATACAGTGCACCCCAATCCCCGGAGACCATTGTTTTCCCCTTATATTTCTTCTTCTATAACAGCTAAAAAACATACAATATATTCTAATTGTGCCCTTATCCCCTCCAAAACAGCATATATTCTTGAGTAGGTTTATTCCCTTTGCCTTCCACCAACACTGATTTTATAAAATCCCCTCAAATTTCATTATAACTGTTTGTTTTAATCATCCCTTTTTTAAATTTAATTTCTGTTATTAATTTATCGTTTGTTACCATATTCCAAATTTCATTATACCATTCATTTCTTTGAATATCCCAATTTCTTCCCCAGTATTTAGCCATCATTAATCTAGCTGCCATTATCAAATTTACAATCATTTCTTTTTTTTGTTTGTTTCATTTATATCCCGTTGTTCCACCAGCAACAATAATGCAATTCTCGGTGACATATCTAAATTTACATTCAAAAGTGCTCCAATTTCTCTAAACATCATGTCCCATATTTTTTGTGCACTATCACAATCCCACCACATGTGTTTATATGTTCCGATCTCTTTCTTGCACCTCCAACATATATTTGTATATTTACCATCTATTTGATTTAATTTACTCATTTCAATTAAGTTTACAATTTCTATATTTCCTTTTTGTCATATGTATTCCTTATCTATTTTTTTTAAAGAACCAATGTTACCCTTCATTCTCATCTCTAATCTTAATCATAATCAAATTCCATTTTTTCCTTCTATCTATATTATTTACCAAAAAGTCCTACCTGTAAATGAGTACTTTAATTTCAACCGTAATAACACAAGGGCTATCAATAGATTCAAACTCAATGTAATTCGCTCTAATCTTGATTGTAGGAAATATGACTTCTGCAATAGAGTAGTAAATGGCTGGAACACTCTACATGATCCTGTCATTAATCTTGCTAATCCCCATACCTTTTACCTTAAACTGTCTACTATGGACCTTTCATGTTTCTTAAGAGGTCCCTAAGGGGGCATGCATAAGTGCACCAGCGTGCCTACCGTCCCTGTCCTACAGTCCCCATTTATATGTAATCATTCTATGTGTTTATGGCTATGTTTTGCCTATTTATATCCTTTTATTTGTGCCTATTTTTTTCATGTGTCCATGTCTATGTCTATGTCTATACTGCTACTTGTTTCCTTGTACTTGTTGATAGATAGATAGATAGATAGATAGATAGATAGATAGATAGATAGATAGATAGATAGGTAGGTAGGTAGGTAGGTAGGTAGGTAGGTAGGTAAGTAAGTAAGTAAGTAAGTAAGTAAGTAAGTAAGTAAGTAAGTAAGTAAGTAAGTAAGTAAGTTTGGCCATTAGAATATTCACCTTCTGAAAGATAGAATGCAAGCATCTCAGGAGGTAAGTCAAAGCAAACCTTTATGTGACTCTTGACATTAATCAGACGTATGAACCAAAAATGATTTGTATCATTTTGGGCAAAAGGGCCTAGCTGAACTTATGTAAGAACTTTTTGCATGCAGCTCAAAAGAAGGAGTGTGCAGCAGGCGGAACAGGAAGGAAAACAAGAGAAACATAAGGCAAAATGTCTTTTTTTCCCCCTCCTGTTGGCAGGTGAGAAAGTGAATGGAGAGGAACATCTATAGACAGGTTTTTCTCCAGGGTGGTTACCTCTTGTAGCCAACCAACTCATTTCCTATTGCCTTTGGTCACTCCCTAAAGAAAGTGTCTGAATTCAGTCAGGGCTTCCCTGATGTACTTTCCAAATGGGTTGGACTAAAGAGCCATATTTTTAGATAATGGAAGTTGTAGTTCAATACAGTTCAAATCCGTCAGATTACATGTAATATAAATGCCTAGTAATCAGCCAGACTACAAAAAAAAAAAAAAAAAAAAAAAATTGCACATGCCAATTTGGTGTGTTATCCAATGAAATGTGTTGTCACAGAATATTGCCACAAAAGACACCCTGGATATCACTTCTATGATTATTTGTTATATTGCAAAGGGAATCAAGCAAAGCAAAGCCAGTTTGATGTACTGATTAAGGTGGTGGCTTAGAAACTAGGAGACAGTGAGCTCTACTCCCACTTTAGGCATGAAAGCCAGCTGGGTGACTTTGAGCCAGTCACTCTCTCTCAGCCCAACCTACCTCACAGGATTGTTGTTATGGGGAAAGTATAAGAAGGAAGGAATATTAGATATTTTCGCCACTTTGAATTACTTATAAAATATTTTTTTTAAAAAAATAGCCATTGCAGTTCTGAAGTCTAGCGTAGCAAAAACAGAGGTTCAAAACAAGGACAATGTATGGGTAATGGATGTTTTGCTCCTGGGCATATGTTGAGATTAAAATTTTGTTTTCACACATATTTTTCCTAAAACTTTTCTCAATTTTAGTAACCTAATGTTGGGATTGATAAGGTAAGGAGTAGAAGAGGAATCAGGTTGGTTTTTTTAAACTGTAAACTGTCCATAGTCACACTGAGAATAAGATAAGGTAAAGGTTCTCCTCACACATATGTGCTAGTCGTTCCTGACTCTAGGGGGCGGTGCTCATCTCTGTTTCAAATCCAAAGAGCTAGCGCTGTCTGAAGATGTCTCTATGGTCATGTGGCCAGCATGACTAAACGCCAAAGGTGCACAGAACGCTGTTACCTTCCCACCAAAGGTGGTCCCTATTTTTATACTTGCATCTTTTATGTGTTTTCGAACTGCTAGGTTGGCAGAAGCTGGGACAAGTAATGGGAGCTCTACTCCGTTACGCAGCACTAGGGATTTGAACCACTGAACTACCGACCTTTCAATCGACAAGCTCAGCATCTTAGCCACTGAGCCACCACATCACTCTTGAGAGTAAGATAGGTGGTATCTAAATTTGATAAAAAAACAAGCAAACAAACAAACAAATATTTTCACTGTAAAACAATAGAAAATCTAATCCTTTTGACAATCCATTACAATCTCACAAAATGAATACATTCACACGTCCTACTAAATAAGTAAGTAAATGCTTCTAGGTGTAATGTTTCAAACTTCTGATTTTATAGAGTGTTTCCTTTATTGCAAACATCTTACCTTAAAGCCAGAATAATAGTTTATTAATCCAACAATAGGTCATTTTTGCTGAATCTTGAAAGCAGTGCAGGCAGCTGGAAGCCTTCCAACAGGAATGAAATTTCTGGAACAAAAAATGATCTTGCATTCTGTGAATGGACAGTCTTTGGAAAAAGTTATGTTGTGTCCGGATTCTCATATTTTGTCAATTTTCCTGGAAAAGCAAAGCTATAGCTTGGCACAACTCCAAATTCTTGGGACCTAATAAGAAGGTTGTCTATATATGTAATAAGTAGATTTTGGATCAGATACTCAATTTTTCACTAACCTTAAGATCCCTGTTCCAAAAATGTAACTTTAGGATTGGAGTGGGGAGGGCATTCTGCTACAAGACAAAATGTGGCATGCAGGGCTGAAGTAGGCAGAAAGGATCTGTGAAAATTAGAAACTAACGCCTGAGCAAAAGCATTTTCCATTGATTCTTAGGCATTTCCAGTGTGCACAAAAGATTCTTTTGTGAAAACATGTGCAGAAGAATCCTATGTAGGTCCTTCCCAGTAGATCAAAGAAGCACGTCTGCTTCCTTTGAACTCACAGTGGACTACCTGCCAAGAAGAGATGATTTAGTTGTGCAAAATTCCTATAATGTACGGAAGCTGAGTTGGACTGACTCAGGGCCTTTATCCGCTGCTGAGTTAATTCTTGAATCAGCAAAAAGCTATAGCAGCGTGACCTTTTTTTTTTACCCACATTGAAAATCCCTATTCTGCCTCTTTCACGTCAATAAGCTAAGAATGGCTTAGGCCTATTTCACTTACGGGACAAAAGTAACATCATGGGAATATGACACTAACAGGAAATATATGCTGCGGGTTGTTTCGTGAATAGGAGCTAGTAGGGAAAGGACCACAAACAGTCCTTTGATTATTATAACTTACTCTGTCACTCCTCTCCCAAACTATGGGTATTTTTAAAACATTTAAAATGAAGTTGACTTAAAATTGAGCTTGACTCTACAAGTAGTCCTCTCGACTATTCGTTTAGTGACTGTTCAAAGTTATAACGGCACTGAAAAAAGGGACTTGTGACCATTTTTCACACTTACGACTGTTGCAGCATCTCCATGGTCACATGATGTACTTGTGACGGTTGCAGTATCCCAGGATCATGTGATCATCTTTTGCAACTTTCTGACAAGCAAAGTCAATGGGGAAGCCACAGTCACTTAGCAACCGTGTTACTAAGTTAACAACTGCAGCGATTCACGTAACATCTGTAGCAAGAAAGATCGTAATATGGGGCAAAACCGTACTTAACAACTGTCTTGCTTAGCAATGGCAATTTTGGACTCAGTTGTCATAAGTCAAGGACTACCTGTATAGCATTCTTCCCACTCCAGGCTACAACCCTGGAATTCCCAGATTGACTTCACAGTCCAAATACTAACTAGAACGGAGTATGTTTTGCTTCTGACTCCCACTGCTTTTTTGCCTTCCCATGCAGGGGTGCTATTCAGCAGGTTCTGACAGGTTCTGGAGAACCAGTAGCAGAAATTTTGAGTAGTTCGGAGAACCAGCAAATACCACCTCTGGCTGGCCCCAGAGTGGGGTGGGAATGGAGATTTTGCAATATCCTTCCCCCAGGAGTGGGGAGGGAATGGGGATTTTGCAATATCCTTCCAGTGGAATGGGGAAGGAATGGAGATTTTGCAGTATCCTTCCCCTGCCACGCCCACCAAGCCACACCCACCAAACCACACCATGCCCACCAAGCCACACCCACAGAGCCGGTAGTAAAAAAAAATTGAATTCTACCACTATTCCCATGGTAGCAATAGCAATAGCACTTAGACTTATATACCACTTCACAGTGCTTTACAGCCCTCTCTAAGCAGTTTACTGAGTCAGCATATTGCCCCCAACAATCTGGGTCCTCATTTTACTGACCTCAGAAGAATGAAAGGCTGAGTCAACCTTGAGCCTGGTGAGATTTGAACTGCCAAATTGCAGTCAGCTGGCAGTCAGCAGAAGAAGCCTGCAGTACTGCATTCTAACCACTGTGACACCACAGCTCATTGTCATTCTGTTTAGGTAAATCAATACTGACCTATTACTAAAGTTTTGTTTGCCACTATAATTATTTTTCTATTTATGAAATGTATCCTTCTTAGATGATCACAAGACCACCTGACATTAGGATAAAAATAATATGGTCAGCTTAAAAGTTTAACATTCATTTTGGTCCTATCAGACCGCATCACCTTTCTTTCAAAGGATGACCCAACAGGCTACAGGATTGTCTAGTTACGTATTAAAAATACCGATGAAAAGTCTGGCCTTGTTACTGTATTTTAAACCAAAGCACAGTGCATTAAGAATACAATGCACTCTAAAGGGGAAAACCGATTGACTTCCTGCTCAGTCTGCCATCCAGATGCCAGAACCAGATGCCAACAAATTAAGGGCTCTAGTTCTCCTTTCCTCTCTTCTCTTTAGAGTAATGACTGTGTAGCACTTCAGCTAGACCAGGGGTGGGCAAATGTGGCCCTTTTACAACCTGTGGACTTCATCTCCCAGAATTCCTGAGACAGCTTGGCTGAGCTAGACTGCTAGGGAATTCCTAAAAGCAGAGGACTGTCCTTTCTAAATTAAAAACAAAACAAAACAAAACAAAACAAAACAAAACAAAACAAAACAAAACAAAACAAAACAAAACAAAACAAAACAAAACACAGCCACTATATTCTGACAGCTTCCAAAAATTCATCTTGGCCCTGAAAGTCCCTCAAGAGATACGAATATGTAGATGATGTTTCCAAACATGAATACTGAAACCTAACTGCAGCTCCCCCCTCCACCCCAGGTTTTACTGATGAATGGTGGTATCCTTATTCCCGAATTAAGATAATATTCCAGAGAACTCTTTGTCACTATTCTGTCTGCTATATTCCTCTTTCTGTACATTGGTATAATTTAATTTGGAACTGGAAGGCTCGGTTATTCCGAAGCTGGAAAGATTGTGTACTAATTGACAATAGGCAATAACAAAAGGAGTGCTTAGCGTGTAAGCCTTTGTTTAAAGGCTCCCTTGGAGGGGAACTTTAAGAATACCATGAAAAGACTCCGAACAAATCTTTAATCCTCTTCAGGTCACAGTTGGCAGAGTGAATAATAGCAAGGGGGCTTTTGCACCTTTTAGTTCTGCTAAACCAGTGATGTAATTTGAAATGAGCTAAACACAAAGGCCAAGGGATGTGGGGGAAGGGTGTGGAGGGGGCGGGAGGATTTATTTTTCCCCCATCTTGTCAATCCTGCTCAAATGAACAGATGAATTTCTGTTCTGCATTTATATATAATTCTGTTTGTGTAATTCCTTTAAACCAATGGAAGGGAGGGAAAAACTCCCGCTGGGTATTATTATTTTTAAAAAAAATCCTGACCACATTCCAAGGAAATAGTTTGATTTGTACACATTTTACTCCAGATTCCCCACCTCAGCCCTGTAAAAGAATGTGTCCCTCTCACACACATAGTCCACCTCACTTTTATCCCGTCCTCTAATAGCCCTATTCCTTTGTGGGTATCAGTGTGAAAATCTTTCTATCCTTCTACAGCCTCCTTTTCCCCCCCTATTCAACACTAGACTGCACACGATAATTAAACCTTGGGGGCTTAGAGATCCTGGGCAAAAGTGTAAAAGAAATGCAACATGCAGGCCTCTTTCCTCTCTAACTCCCACCTCTCACCAAGGGGGGTTCTCTTTCGTTACACATGGCTTCGTAGGTAAATATGCTTTTAAAAAAAAAAACATTGGAGGGACTGGAATTAACACCTTCTAACAGGCCCCTTTGCCTAATAAGAGGAGCGTTATTAAGCAGAAAGGCTGTAAAAACCCGCTTGCTTGACTAAGGGAGAGAGAAGCAAGATTACTCTGGAATTCAGAAACCATGTACCTCATAATTCCCAAAGGTAGAAAAGGTTTCACTTTGTATAATGATTTTTTTTCCCCCAACTCAAAGCTCTTTGAAAGGGTTTTAGATCTCAATCTAAAGTGGGTCAAACATTGCTTCTAAATAAATGTATTTGTTCATGGTGCGATCTCAATTTAAAAAGGGAGAGGCTAGAGCAGCAGTCCTCAACCTTTTGGGCACCAGGGACCGGTTCTGTGGAGAGAGGTTTTTCCGCGGCCCAGAGGGGGTGTGGTTTCGCATGCTGCTTGCATCCCGCGGATGGGGTTTTGCTTGCTTGCGCGGCCCGATTTCTGGCATACTGCGGCCCAGTACTGGTCCATAGACCAGGGATTGGGGACCCCTGGGCCAGTGGTGAAATCCAAATTTTTTTACTAACGGTTCTGTGAGTGTGGCTTGGTGGGCATGGCAGAGGAAGGATACTGCAAAATCTCCATTCCCTCCCCACTCCTGGGGGAAGGATATTGCAAAATCTCCATTCCCACCCCACTCTGGGAGCCAGCCAGAGGTGGTATTTGCTGGTTCTCCGAACTACTCAAAATGTCCGCTACTGGTTCTCCAGAACCTGTCAGAACCTGCTGGATTTCACCCCTGCCCTGGGCTAGAGGGATTATTTTCTACTGGAATCCCTCTCCAATCCAAAGTGGCACTGCCCTATATCGGATCTTAATCCATGTGGCTACCCCACAGATCACTACAGGTAGTCCTCGACTTACAACCATTCATTTAGTGACCATTCAAAGTTACAACGGCACTGAAAAAAGTGACTTAAGGCCATTTTTCACACTTACAACATTGCAGCATCCCATGATCCTGTGATCAAAATTCAAGTGCTTGGCCACTGCAGTGTCCCGGGGTCATTTGATCATGTAAGTTTTTGTGACCTTATGACAAGCAAAGTCAATGGGGAAATTAAGATTGAGTTAACAACTGTGTTACTAACTTAACAACTGCATTGATTCACTTAACAACTGTGGGAAGAAAGATGGTAAAAGGGGGCAAAATTCACTTAACAAATGTTTTGCTTAGCAACAGAAATTTTGGGCTCAATTGTGGTCTTAAGTCAAGAACTACCTGTAGGCAGATAGGGCTCAAAGTCTGCCCAAGAGCCTTTAAAAGAAATGGGGAACTGGTGGGACACCTCTACTTATCATCAGATTCCCTTTGCTTTTCCAAGCACATATTCATTTCTTTAAGTCTTAAAAAGAGCCTTTTCAGCCACACTCTTATTTCTCCAGAATAATTTTCTTCCCCTTATCTGCCTAGCTCAACCTTGTTGAGTTTTTAAAGAAAGTTATAAAAACATGGCTTTTCAGAAAAGGCCAGGACGAGTTTGGTGTCCCTGCACAGGAAGTTGATTGTTCTTTGGTGGCTATACAGGTAGTTCTTGATGGATGTCCACAACATTTCTGTTACTAAGCAAGACAATTATTGAGTTTTGCCCCACTTTATGACTTTTCCTGGCTCAGTTGTTAAGTGAATCACTGAAGTTATTAAGTTAGTAATAGAGGCAGGGGTGAAATCCAGCAGATTCTGACAGGTTCTGGAGAACTGGTAGCGGAAATTTTGAGCAGTTCGGAGAATCAGTAGCGGAAATTTTGAGTAGATGGAGAACCGACAAATATCACCTCTGGCTGGCCCCAGAGTGGGGTAGGAATGGAGATTTTGCAATATTCTTCCCCCAGGAGTGGGGAGGGAATGGGGATTCTGCAGTATCCTTCCCCTGGAGTGGGGTGGGAATGGAAATTTTGCAGTATCCTTTCCCTGTCATGCCCACCAAGCCATGCCTACCAAGCCATGCCCACAGAACCAGTAATAAAAAAAATTGGATTTCCCCAC
The DNA here is from genome assembly GCF_029215685.1 of Pituophis catenifer annectens. NCBI lineage: Eukaryota > Metazoa > Chordata > Lepidosauria > Squamata > Colubridae > Pituophis > Pituophis catenifer. Next base: position 132,583,637 of record NW_027256881.1, read on the forward strand.
TGAACAGAGGTGTTAAGTGAACCTGGCTTCCCCATTGACTTCACTTGTCATAAGATTGCAACCATTGTAAACATGAAGCAGTTGCCAAACATTCACATTTTGATCACATGACCATGGGGATGCTGCAATGGTCATAAATGTGAGAAATGGTCATAAGTCACTTTTTTCACTGCCATCACACCTTTAAATGATCCCTAAATGGTTGGTTTTATGTCAAGGACTATCTGTAATTTTTTTTTTTTTTTGTAAATTTATTCATTATTGAGAATAGTTTTATAATATGAGTTGACTATTTGAAATTTCTTACAAGAAGGATATGTAAGCCACTCAGAAGAATCTGGGATTGAGTTACATAAACTTACATTAAATCAGGGACTGATTCAACTAGATAATCTTCTATTAAATTTAATGGGAATCAACCACAAATAAATTCAGGAAGAATATCCATCTTCTGCAATGGACTGTGGGTTATTTATTTATTTATTGGTTCAATTTATATGCCACCCTTTCTCCGGAGACTCAGGGCGGCTTATAATGTGTTAAGCAGTAGCCTTCATACTTTTGTATGCTTAGTACCTGCTTAGTAGGGCTTTGCCCCCCCCCCCAAGCGGTGTTCTTTTTTTATACAAAGTCAGCTTATTGCCTCCACAATCCGGGTCCTCATTTTACCTACCTCGAAAGGATGGAAGGCTGAGTCAACCTTGAGCCTGGTGAGATTTGAACTTGCAGTAATTGCAGGCAGCTGGTGCTACTTAATAGCACTTTAGTCTGCTGCGCCACCAAGGTTAGGATAAAACTGGAGCCCAATAAAATGATGTGCATGGAAGACTGCTGACCCAAGCTGCCATGAATTTTGCACTATTTAGCACAATAAATAATTTTGAAGATCAATGTTCAAAAATATCCATCAACCATTTTTGCTCCATTCTTTACTAAAGAGACAAATTTACAGGCAATCCTCAACTTATAACCACAACTTGCAACTTCCACTGCTAAGCATGGAAGTGAGTTGTGCCCAATTTTAAATCTTTTTGCCGCAGTTGTTAAGAAACCAGCATGGTTGTTAAGTGAACTTGGCTTCCCTGACTGACTTTGCTTGTTGGAAGCTGGCTGGGAAGGTGGCATATGGCAATCACATGACCTTGGGATGCTGCAACTGTGTTGTGGTCCGCCAGCAGCCTGAGGACCTGGCAGCGGAGTCGGACAGTGAGGAGGCTGGGGAGGACAATGGGCCAGTCCTGGAATCAGGGGAAGGCCCAGATGAGGGCTCTGCGTCAGAGGCAGAGATGAGGCCAGGGCCATCTAGGAGCGATGCGTGGACTCCGGAGCCTCTAGAGGTGGACAGCAGAGAGGCAGAGGAACAGGAGGAGCCTGTTCCTAGCGCACACATGTGAAGAGCTTCCAGAAGGCAAGAGCAGCTGAAGCAAAAAGGCCAGAAGATGATTGCCCCCTCCCATAAGGCTTAAAAGAGCAGCAATGAGCCGTTGGGTTCTGTTGATTCCTGTGCTTCTTGTCAAACTTTGTCGGGGTTTTGCCGAGAAAAGCCTTTGGCAGGTTGCCAAAGACATCAAAGGTTGGTGATAAGGCCGACGGACTGGTTACGAAGAGTTTTGTTTTGGACTAAGCTGAGAATTAATTCAAAACAAAATTCTTCATAAACAGAATTAATTCTCAGCTGTTTTAATAAAATAAGTTTGTTGAGGACTGAATTGTGTTTGGTAATCACTACTTGGGCCTCGGTCACAACAAACTGCCATAAATACATGCCAGTTGCCAAGCCCCTGATTTTTGATCATATGACCATGTGAATGGTACTTAAGTGCAAGGATTAAGCCGCTTTTTTTCAGCACCATTGTAACTTTAAATAATCACTTAACAAATGATCATAAGTCAAGGACAACCTGTATTAGTCTCTAGCTCCTTTTAATATCAAACCTTCAAGGACCCATTATCATGTTGCCTCTTAAATAACACCCAATCATTATTTATCACCTGAAGAAATCTTCTAATGAATTCAAAATGATAATTTCAAATTCCTCTGGACTCTTAACTTTTCAGAATCTATATCTGAAACATCCTTTTGCTGTTTAATCAGAAAAATCATATTAAAAAAAAAAAAACTATTTCCCCAAGAAGATAACTTTCCAAAGCAGGAAAAAAATATGCTGCAGTCTACTCATAAGAAGCAGTGGCTGTCCAGTCAGGTGAGTTATCTCAATGATCTCTCCTTCCTCCAGTGAGATTTCAGCAGTCTGGATCCCGCATCCAGTCATGATTTTCCTTCTAAACATTGTCCCAGTATCGGCAGGACATTGTCGTGGTGATCCCTGGAAGTCTTGAGCGAGTTACAGATTTTTTTATTTTATTTTATGATTTGAGGGTTCTATTGTATTCACCATTTTGTACACTGCCCAGGATTATCATTACAACATGAGCAGCTATATAAGTTTTTTTTTTTGAAAGAGAGAGAGAGAGAGAGAGAGAGAGAGAGAGAGAGAGAGAGAGAGAGAGAAAGAAAGAAAGAAAGAAAGAAAGAAAGAAAGAAAGAAAGAAAGAAAGAAAGAAAGAAAGAAAGAAAGAAAGAAAGAAAGAAAGAAAGAAAGAGTCCTGGATGGAATCCATACCTCACCCATTCACAGCACATTGCCTCTAATATGTAACTCTAACATAGGCAGGTAATTACACAAATTGTATCTAAGATTAGACCTAGGAACATGCATAGACAAGCTGTCATTATTTCTTTATAACACAGGAAACTAGGAAAGAATCCTGGTAAGGGGTAGACTCTGTAGGAGAAGACATCCATTCCCTAACTACTATATGGGTAGTGATTATGGATTAAAATACATTAACAGTATTAATACATTTTTTTTTCTTTCAGCAGCCTTGGTTCATTTTCTATAGGCCAAGTGTAGGCGGGCGGGAAGGAAGGAAGGAAAGAAGGAAGGAAGGAAGGAAGGAAGGAAGGAAGGAAGGAAGGAAAGAAGAAAGAAAGAAAGAAAGAAAGAAAGAAAGAAAGAAAGAAAGAAAGAAAGAAAGAAAGAAGGAAAGAAAGAAAGAAAGAAAGAAAGAAAGAAAGAAAGAAAGAAAGAAAGAAAGAAAGAAAGAAAGAAAGAAAGAAAGAGTGAGTCCTGGATGAGTCCTATTGAGGTCAATGACTGTATTATTAGGACTTATGAAACCTATTCCAAGCCACGGTGGCGCAGTGATTAGAGTGCAGTACTGCAGGCTATTTCTGCTGATCACCAGCTGCCTGCAGTTTGGCAGCTCGAATCTCACCAGGCTCAAGGTTGACTCAGCCTTCCATCCTTCTGAGGTCAGTAAAAAAGAGGGCCCAGATTGTTGGGTGCAATATACTGATTCTGTAAACCACTTAGAGAGGGCTGTAAAGCACTGTGAAGTGGTATATAAGCCTAAGTGCTATTGCTATTGCTATTCAGGTTGCCTCTTTCCCCCATAGAATGGATCCCATAGAATCCCTGCTCAGGTCCTGAAGAAACAGACTCTACTGCCAATGCTTGCGGCATATACATTTCAGCTTCAGTACCTGTGCTTGCTGTTTCTTCTCTCCCACTTCCCTGTTATTAGTGTTTACATACTTTTCTACTGAAAGAAAGGCTTGGGTTATAGGTTCGCATGCCACGGAGATCAAGAGATCCTACCTGCTCAGATGCAGCTATTAAACACCTTGTTCCATTGTATCCTAATACTGCCATAGTCCCTGTGACAGAAACAAGGCATCATCCAAGCACGACGACTATCATTTATTTATGCAGAGAAAATATTTGCTTCATATTGCTCAGTAAGACCAATTGCATTTGAGTTGGTGTCTCAATGGAGGAGCCTTGGTGGCGCAGCAGACTAAACCCCTGTTAAGTAATACCTACAATTACTGCAAGTTTAAATCTCACCAGGCTCAAGGTTGACTCAGCCTTCCATCTTTTCAAGGTAGGTAAAATGAGGACTCGGTTTGTGGGGGCAATAAGCTGACTTTGTATAAAAAAAAGAACACCGCTTATGGGGGCCCAAAAGCCCTACTAAGCAGGTATATACAAAAGTATGAAGGCTATTGCTTAACGCATTGTAAGCCGCCCTAAGTTTCCGGAAAAGGGCAGCATATAAGTCGAACCAAATAAATAAATAATAAATGGACTGCGTGTGCTTTTCCCCTGCATACCAAGCCTAGCTAGCAAGAGGTCCCTTTGGGCAGCTTCCATCTCCATTTCACTGTTTATGTAACGTCCACTGTATTCATGATGTTCTTTACAGTTAAGCAATTCTCCCAAGAATAGATGCTTTCCCTAGTCTCAGAGTATGTGAAACATCTGGGACCCAAGGTCTGTCCTGCCAAGGAAATAAAAAAATAAAGGGCAATCAGAGAAGTTCCAGAAATTTCATACCAGGAATTATGGGCTCCAGCTGAGAACTAATGTACATATAAAAAAACAGGTCTGATTTTGCTTTCTTTAGATCTCACTGAATTCCTGTGACTTGCATACTTTATTTGTGAAACAAATTAAATAGGCATCTGAAGTATCAATAAAAGGAAACAAACAAAAATCAAAATATGGAAGCTCTCAGAGAAGCAACTATTTCGGATTAGAACCAAAGAGTCCTTTCAGTGATGGGAGAGATTCAGTTCAGTGAAATCTTTTTCCAGGATGGCAATGGAAACTTGGATTTCACCTATGTGTGCACTATAAAAGAACATTCAATCTTTGGTATGACCAGTTAAATCTTAGGTCCCAAATAGCTGGGATACAAAAAAGCTTCTTTCTGAGGTTTGGGAGAGAGGCTGCCAGTTAGAGCTAGAAAATCCAATATTTCAAGCAGCTATGCAGAAGTTTCTTTCTTATTCTTCTTTTTTATAAAGGCATCTGCAAAGATCAGTAGGAAATCTATCCCTCTGAATTTTTCCTTTCCAGAGAGATTCCACAACTCGTTTCAGGGAGCTACCGCAACTGAACTCCTGTACTTCTAGGGAATTTCTGTACTGTGTGAAACCTGGTAATTGTTTTATGCCTTTTTAAAGAGATAATACATGTATAACTATGACTTAGTATGATTTATGACTCATAGCATGATTTATTCACCTGGTAGCACAGATTAACCTTCAACTTCAGCCACGGAAATGGATTGGAGGCCTTATATTAGCTGAACATATCCCATAGGTTTGTTGTATAGGGAAAAATTAGAGAAATGAGAAATACTCAGATTGCATATCCTGAAGGAAGGGTGGGATATACAAGCTCTGGTTTTAATATTCTGAATGAGATGATTTAAGTAAATACCCTTTGCTCACATGTGCACTACCTGCTAAAAAGTTAAAAGATTTTGCATGTTGTTCAGTCACAGTTCTTGCTATAACTACACCTTGCCTTACAAATGAAAAGAAATGACAATTTAATGTATATTTATTTACTCACATATCATATTTATTTATTCATATATCTTATTTATTTACTTATTCATTCAATTTCTATAGCCACCCAACTCAACCAAGTGGCTCTGGGCAGCTTACATTTCTAAAATTATAAAACAATTAAAACAATTTAAAAACATTAAAACAAAAACGTTCACAAAATTAAGTATAAATAAATAGCTGTGGTAATACTATAGTTTAACTATGGTCTATGTTTAGAGCACATAATGCTCTCGACCATGGTTTACAAACCACCCTGTCTGTGTGCATTAATCGTTCTAAGCCACAAACAAGGAAACCCTTCATTCAATATCTGCCTTAGTCCTTTGCATGAAATCAGTCATTATGTGGAAAGCACTTTGAGGACTTGAAACCATTAAGTTATTATGAAATAGTATATAAGATTTCCTCAACCGCTATTTGGTAGAAAGCATGAGATTCCAGCCTCCTACCACTCTTTTTACTGAAATGTGAGTTTGGTATAATTGTACAAACACACACACACTCCCAGGGAGAAATAACTTCAGAAATATCCCTAATCAGATTTTAGACCAGAAAAATCCACTTTGCTCTACAGTCTTTGATGCCATCAGAGAGCATGCATTGTACCAAGACAGCCAAAAAGTCTTTCATGTTGGCTTCTTCAAAGGCATTTCTAGTTGTGGATCCAGCAACAAAGCACTAATGAATTTATTCACATGAGCATGCCTAAAAACACAACCTTAACCATTTTTACTTGAAATAATCCTTGATAAACACTCTCACCAATGGCTTTAGCCTTGCAGCTTCAGGGCAGATCTATTCACTCAGAAGCCTCCCCTGATTTGAATATGACTGGTTCCCACATAACAGCCCAAAGGAATAAAGCTCCCTCCACTTATCAGAAGATAAATGCCCCCCCTATCAGTGGCACATCCCAATAAGCATGGATAGGGTAACTACAGAAGCCCCATTAAGTTGGGGAGGGAGAAGAAATCTGCCTTTTTCTTCCTTTGAACTGCCTCCCACCGGTAAGGGATATATGGAGGCTGCGCTCATCCTTGCAATTCTATACAAAGGGAGCCCAGGTTACAATCCTTTTGCATGCTTGCACTTTGTAATGAGGGGACGTCTGTGTATGTGTGTGGAGAGGGTGCCACTTCGTAGGAACCAGATCTTCGATTTTGCTGTGTCATTTTCTTCAGGCTGCTAGAATCCCTATTCCCTTTCCTTGAACCTGGGCTTTTTCAAAGGAACCCCTGGCGTATCTTTGATGACATTTGTATTTGTGTGGGTGAATTCCAGAATGCCAAATGGCTGCCTTTACTGAGGTGTCGATGCTGGCTGCTGATTGGATGATGGACTGTCAGTTTGATGAAGGAGAGATTGAGGCTGTGCAATTGGGTGGGTTTTTTCCTCCCCCACCCTCCTTTTTTTTAAAAAAGCACCTGAAGCCCTCCACTAATTTTCTTTCACCCTCTTTCCTTTCACCTGAGTCGTTTCTTATCTCAGGTAATCAGGTTGCAGGAATTCCTCCCTTGATTCTGCTTGGCAGCCTTCTTGCAGGAGAGTTACTGTTTGGAATACATTCCTGCTTAGATAAAAGGGCTACCCTGGCAGCCTCAGGAAGTAGCTTTAAGTATGAAGCAAACATCCTAGTTACTTAACAGCCCGTAAATGAGCTCAATTACATCCTTCGCCTCTTCAAATATGAATTAAAGAAGGCTTGGCTTTGATCTGGAATTAAGCAAACCTTGCTTTAAATCAGCCTAGCATAGGATTTTATTAGGAACAGTAGTTAGTGGTTAACGTATCCAGGAATACGATGCTGGGAAGCTTTGAAATGTCGTGCTAGGTTGGAAGGTGTACTTGACAATGAATTAAAAGCAGTTTGGGATCCAGAAGGTTTGCAGAAAGTGTTACTTTTAAATATTGGGGGTGGTGGGTGGGGTGTGGGTGGGATGTATCTTACACACCTTCCTTCTCTGTTAAATTAACTGTAACCCGTTTCATGTAATGGATCCTCAAGACAAATTAGAACTAAAGTTGCAGGGAAGTTGTGTGTTACAAATATTAAAACAGATGTGTGTTCAACTAAAAGAGGAAAAAAAAGTCTCAGAGAAATACAAGTAGGCACCAGAAGATCTCCTTTGGTATAAATGTTCTTCGTTTGTTGCCATGCCGAATGTAACATCAGTATAACAACTTCTCAAATGTCCAAATTCCCCTGTATCCTGTGGAACAGATGTTGTCCTGCTTTCTATTACTTTAATTTATGAACCTTACATATGCTGAGTTTTCAAACCAAAGCTATAAGAGTTTGAGTCATATAATCGTATATACTGTTCCCCTGCCGCCACCCATTTCTGTGAGGAATTATTTGTGAGGGGTAATTTTGTTTGCCATGTTTCAGCAGTAAAGTTTGAATTTCTTATGAGTTAGGGTAAAATATACCTGGTCTAAAAGATTTCAACTTTCAAAAAAGCCGATCTTAGGCACAAAATAGCACAATTACAAGAATATTCAAAGATCCATATTAGGAAGGGGTTTCTTGTTTCAGATGATCTAATGAAACAAAATGCAATTAAAACTAACAAGGCAACAAAGTACCCCCTCTTGGGGTTCGTAAACACACCGGTGGGAGCGCTGAATTAAAGAGACCAGTATGTATGTAATTGTACCTTATTTAACTTGACCATTTAAACAGCCATTTCCCCTCTTGTTTTTCAGAGCAAATTAATTCAGGGGCCAACTGCTGCTTAACTTACATATACAGAGTTATATCATTTCCCTGGAAGAGAACAAAATGTGTGGAGTCTGTCATCAACTTTACTTTGTTGATGAATTTGCTTTGAATTTATCCTTTTAACATTATCAGCCAAATTATTTGGCCTTCTCTCCCAAATGCTATTCTCACACAGCCTAATTGACCTATACTGCTCTAAATGAAAAATAAATGCCATCTTGATTCTGGAGTCGTAAGTATTGTAATTTATGTCTCATTTATGAATAGTATTTATATCCTTCACCCACAGTGGTTATTCAGTGATATTAATGTTACTATTAGTATTATATTTATATCATATATGATGCCATTATTATTGTTCAGTAATTACTAGCTATTAATCAGTAGTATTGTTCAGAGTGAAGCTGCATTTAACTATTATTGTAAGTTAACAGTTATTTTATCAGTAGGCACTGTCATTCTTCCAGTGGCAGAAGCATTGCAGTACTTTATTTTGTTCAGTGATGATCCTTAAATAACATAAAATTAGAGATGAAATAGAATTGTCTGTCTAGCTCACAAAATTGAATGGAAAAAAATACACTGAGCACAGTTTAGGTAAGCCATGTTCAGAGGTGGTATTCAGCTGGTTCGGACCAGTTCAAGAGAACCGGTAGTGGCGACCTGCCCAGGCGCAATCCAGTCCTATATAGCTATGTTTTTGAGGCACAGATGATGGACCCTCACATTTCCGGTGCTGAACAAACCAGATGCTACAGTATATGAAACCTACCTCTGGCCATGTTGAACACTGAGGTTATTAGTATTAAGGCTTCAGTGAAGACCCGTCATAAATTATACTTAGAGACAGATAACTATGAGGTTTACCAATTATTGTTATCATTAAACATTGAGTTTACTCAAAGTGAAGTGGTTTGTGGTTATGGAGGTTCTGTTCAATCTTGCCTTCAAGTGAAGCTTGGTGGCATTGGAGGAGAGTGCATCACTTTGGTCAGGTCAAAAATCATTGGGATAAAAAAAGTCAATACGGCCTAGGTGTTGTGTTAATAAAACTTCATACATTTGTGTCACGGATCTGTCAGAGAGAATTGACAGTAAAGAAGCATATGAGCTGTTTCAATGGCTATTTACTATGACTAAGGTGTTCTTTATATCGGATTTTCTGGCATCCCCCTTTTAGGACTGCAGTATTATAGCACAGAAGTGTAAAGAGGTCTTCAAATGTTTGGCCTGGTGATCAAATTAAGATATCTAGCAGGCTTGGTTGGTGAAAAAGACATCAATAGGAATTAGGCCATGCTTAATTTGATGCTAACATCAAATATTTGTTGTTTAGGGCTTATTGGCCAATTCATACTCAGTTGCTATTAATGCATGAGGGGAGAAACCACGGTAATATAATTTCTCCTTCAGCCACTTTTTTTTCCATTTTAAGGGTTAGAGAAGGAAGGCAGGGTATGATGTGGGTCCCAACTATCAAGGAAGTCCATCTGGTGGAACTTTAAAAAAGGATCTTCTCTGTGGTGGCTTCCCTCCTTTGGAACATCATTTAAGATTGGTCCCCACCCTGTTGTTTTTCCATAAGGCCTTGAAAACATGATTTTGTCAGCAGGCTTGGGGACCCCATTTGGAGCCAATCAAGTGGCTTGTCTGATTGTGATGTCACTGCAGCTAGTTAAGGGGATTACTATGGATTTTCAATGTTGTACGCCTCCTGGAATCACTGTGTGTGAGTTGGGTGGCTATATAAAACTCTTAAATAAAATAAAATAAATAAAGTCTACAGAGAAAGTACCATGCATTAAACAAAATTCAGACAAATTAACCCATACACTGGCCTCAATTTCAAGTAGTCCTGCATCCATAGAGTTAATCACAGACAGAAGCAGGTGAATATTTCTGACAAACGTGGACTGAACAGAGTCAACCTTTGATAAGCTGGAATAAATATTGAGTTGTGTTCCATAAAGCAGCTGTGCAGGAGCCTTTGCTGAAAAATGTGTTATTGCTGCAAGAACAAATGGGGCACCCTGAGAGCAGTAAAAGTCCCAGATAGCTGATGCAGAATTAGTGATGTATGAAGGTTATCTTAACAATAAGGTAGGCTGGGTGAAGAGGAAGCGTCTTACTCCAAATCAGCCATTAGTTTTTATGGATCACCAGAGGCTGAAGCCCAGATCTTTCCACTCCATGTATGCCATCCTGCCCACTGAATTCAACAAGGGGAAAAAAAGGTATGCATTTCAGGAAGTCTTGAATTTGGATTTGCTATGGCTCCATTATGTGGTTTATCTCAGCTTTAATACTTCCATCTGTAAAACAGGCCATAGAGAATTGAGAATTATTTTGCACAGGCTTATTTGCACAGGCTTATTTTTTTCTGGTGGGGGAGGAGAGAGGGCTGGCACGAGGTGTCCCTAATACTACAAAGCTTGAAAAAATATTTTCCAGTAGTAAAGGTGTCAAATAAATGTTGTGTAGCAGTGACTAGCGAAGCATCTTTGAATGCCAACATGTGTGAACTGCTGCCGTTACTGTGCTTTTTATGTGCATACTTTCTGGAGAAATACCCACGTGTTTGTGTCGGTGCCATGGCTGTATATCTATGATAGAGCAGATTGAAAACTTTGCAGTGCAGATGTTGCATCTAGTATATCAAGTAACCTATCTGTTTACGATAGTCCCATCATACCGTTCTGCTTATTACTTCTGCTTTGCCTGGGGATCATGCAGCAGGCAGCTCTCTCCTCTTCCCCCTTTTGTGTATCAGCTGTTGAGATCAGTCCCTCTCTTCACCTAAGAGAGACAGTTTTTTCCCCCTAAAAAAATATCTTCGTGATTAAACTTCCTTAGGTTTGGTGGAAGCAGAAACCCCATCAAGGCATTGAAAGACTAGTGAACTAAAATCCAGTCTATTTTGATATCAGGGAATGGGGCTGTTTTTGCCAAATATTTTGGACCATCCTTGTCAACAGACATTTCCTGCAGCAAAGGGTAGAAATCTACTGTACTATAATTTATCTAAATTAGTCTCCCCATTGGCCTGTCTCACTGGGAAATCTGGAATTCTATATCTCTTTGGCTTTTAGTAAACTAATACATTCCAACAATTTAGTCATCAATTTTTAATATTGATCGCAAGCAAGGAAGGAATATACCATAAAAATCTCCAATAAAGATAAATATGCTAAGTATACTACACATTATGGGGGAATTGGCAGATGTAGAAAATCTAAGCCAAGATTTGCATTCGAGATAAAAAAATAACATTACAGTGCAACAATCTGTGTGTTACCATGCATGATACACTGTGTATGGGACTACATTTCCCAAAGTCTCAGCCAAAATGGGCAATAAAGATTGGTTTTGGGAGTTGTAGTCCAAAATACCCAGAAAGCATCATAGTTTTTAACCCTTATGCGGGGATTGGAAGCCATTGAAAAATAAATGGTGGCAGATGGCCACTTTCCCATTGTGCTTTCTTGATAATTTGTCTTTGGTCTAACCTTCATTCTTTCAACATCAGTGACAGGAATAAGAACTGAAAGAAAGAAGTGAAGATGACTTAAAGTATATACTAAGGTGACCAGATTTTAACATTGGTAAAGAGGGACATTGTGGGCGTGGCTTATTTTGTGGGCGTGGGTAGCTGGTCATGTGACTGGGTGGGCGTGGCTAGCTGGTCATGTGACTGGGTGGGCGTGGCTAGCTGGTCATGTGACCGGGTGGCCATGGCTATGCGTATAGGGTAAGGTGAACAGATTTTAACATTGGTAAGAAGGACACCATTGTGGGCGTGACTTGTGTGGGCGTGGCTTGGAGGCCATGTGACTGGGTGGGCGTGGCTAGCTGGTCATGTGACCGGGTGGCCATGGCTATGTGTATAGGGACTACTCAGAGGGCTGAAAAGTCATTTCTGACAGGTCCTCACACTTTTGACTGGTCCTCACACTTATGACCATCCTCACATTTATGCCCGTGCAGTATTCTTAACAACCATGTCACTCATTTCACAACTGCTTCTCTTCACAATGGTGACAAGATAGGGCAAAAACGTAAAATGTGAGGACAGTCGTAAGTTCGAGGACTGGTCAAAAGTGTGAGGACCAGTCAAAAATAACTTTTTCAGCCCTCTGAGTAGTCCATATGCACAAAAGGTCTAACCAGAGGGCTGAAAAAAGTCATTTCTGACAGGTCCTCGCACTTTTGACTGGTCCTCACACTTATGACCATCCTCATATTTATGCCCATGCAGCATTCTTAACAACCATGTCACTCATTTCACAACTGCTTCTCTTCACCATGATGATAAGATAGGGCAAAAATGTAAAATGTGAGGACAGTCGTAAGTTCGAGGACTGGTCAAAAGTGTGAGGACCAGTCAAAAATAACTTTTTCAGCCCTCTGAGTAGTCCATATGCACAAAAGGACTAACCAGAGGGCTGAAAAAAGTCATTTCTGACAGGTCCTCGCACTTTTGACTGGTCCTCACACTTATGACCATCCTCATATTTATGCCCATGCAGCATTCTTAACAACCATGTCACTCATTTCACAACTGCTTCTCTTCACCATGATGATAAGATAGGGCAAAAATGTAAAATGTGAGGACAGTCGTAAGTTCGAGGACTGGTCAAAAGTGTGAGGACCAGTCAAAAATAACTTTTTCAGCCCTCTGAGTAGTCCATATGCACAAAAGGACTAACCAGAGGGCTGAAAAAAGTCATTTCTGACAGGTCCTCGCACTTTTGACTGGTCCTCACACTTATGACCATCCTCACATTTATGCCCGTGCAGCATTCTTAACAACCATGTCACTCATTTCACAACTGCTTCTCTTCACCATGATGACAAGATAGGGCAAAAATGTAAAATGTGAGGACAGTCATAAGTTCGAGGACTGGTCAAAAGTGTGAGGACCAGTCAAAAATAACTTTTTCAGCCCTCTGAGTAGTCCATATGCATTAAAGGATACAGCAATAGAGAGGGATGAAGGAATGGAAATTAGAGTAGGAGTGAGGGTAAGAGAGGGAGGAAGAGAGGAGGAGAAGGAGAAAGAAAGAGGAAGTAGGGAGGAGAAAAAGAGGGTGGGGGGAAGAGAAAGTAAGAAGGAAAGAAAAGAGAGTGGTGGTAGGTTTGAGGAGAAAGATTGCTGTACAATAAAAAAGATGAAAGGGAAGAAAGCCAACCCCAAGCAAATATAAAGATATTAAGATTAAGAATGAATTGTTAAACTTTAAAGAATAAAAGAGAACAAATATGAATAAATAGCAATAATTAGAATTTAGAAACACACATACAAACATGCAATGTATTTTCTTTGAACAGAATATTTGGCTGGTTCACAAATTTAAACAGCGTTTAGTCATTTCAATTAAATTTACAATTTCTATATTTCCTTTTTGCCATATTTATTCCTCATCTATTTTTTTAAAAAAACAATATTACCCTTCATCCTCATCTCTAATCTTAATCAAATTCAATTTTTCCCTTCTATTCTATATTATACCCCTTCCCATTGTCATCTATTTTTATATCCATCCTCACATTGGTTAATTATGTAATTATGTAATACAGTTGTTTAATACAAATTCAACATTTTAATATAAATCAATTAGTTATATAACTATATTTTTTTGTATATTAATCAATATGAACATGAATATTCCAATTATTTCCATGCAATCCAATTTCTCACAAATCAATTATTTATATTTACCAATAATAATAAACCAAATAATTTCCCCCATATATTCCTCCAAACCACAACTTAACCATTTCTGCTTTCAACACAATATACAATTATTAATAGTACCTCAATTATTACAATTCCCTAGTTAAATAGAGCTTTTTTTCTTTTGTGTTTTAAAATCTTGAACTCTCCTCTTTTGCCCAAAATTTCCCATTGGTTGCAGTTTTGTACCTACCTTTTTTGGTGAGGAAAAAGAAAAAGAAAAAGAAAGAAATCTCTCTCTGCCTCATTTTGTCACGTTGCAGGTTTAGTTTCGCTTTCGCCTTTGTTTCAGTATAGCTAGGGGGGTGGGAAATCTGCTCCAGGAACTTTTTGCAGCTTTTTGCAGCTAATTAACCTAGCGGAAGCTGTTAACAGGGGCTGTTTTTTCTATTTTTGCAGGCATGGGTCTATTCATTTTTTTTTTTAACACTGATCAGCTGTAGGTCGGCCCTTTGAAGCCCCGCAGCAAGAGTTTAAAGAGTTTTTTTTTTTCCCTCTAGCCATCAGCGGGGATTCAGGAGGCAGAATGAAAAATCGGGATTTTTTTAAAACGCCGCGGGACGCGGGACAAATTGCTCAAAAGCGGGACTGTCCCGCCTAAAGCGGGACGTCTGGTCACCTTAGTTTAAAGAGTTTGTTTTTCCCTCTAGCCATCAGCGGGGATTCAGGAGGCAGAATGAAAAATCGGGACTTTTTTAAAACGCCGCGGGACGCGGGACAAATTGCTCAAAAGCGGGACTGTCCCGCCAAAAGCGGGACGTCTGGTCACCTTAGTATATACCATGTCTCCTGTATACTTTTGTCATGTGACAAACATTTCTATTCAATATTTAACAGGAGAGAGAGAGAAGGAGAGGGAGGGAGAGGGAGAGGGAGAGAGAGAAAAAACCAGTTTGATGAAGCGGTTTAAGACACCAGGTTAAAAACCAGGAGACGATGAGTTCTAGTCCCTGACTTAGCTACAAACCCAAGTGGTGATCTTGGGCCAATAATTCTCTCTCCAGACCCGGGAAAGGCCAATGCTAATCATTTCTGAATATCTCGCCAAGAGAACTATATAAATTGGTCCTGTTTAAATGCCAGGAATCTAGACTAGCTCAAAAGGCACACACACACACACACACACACACACACACACACACACACACACACACACACACATTGAGGAAAGAAGGGGGAGAGAGAGAATGTTAAAATATTTGAATATAAAACACATCAGCCAAATCTCATCACCATGTTAAATCCAACATTGTTATCTTGTAAATTGACATAGCCATGGGGAACATGATAAAGTTCTCATACGCCAAAGCAGCTTTAATGTTTTAAAGAATAACTGTACTTAAACACTTAGACATATTTATTGGGGGAGGGGGAGAACAATTTCCAAGGCAATATTATAGTAGCTACTTTTTCAATACTTTTTATTTTCCCCATTCTCTTTAAATCTTTTTAAATGTAAAGGAGTCATTTGTATAAATATAGAAGAGCAGGTTAAACAGTTTTTCACTTTTCTATTTGCACAGATTTTAACGGGAGGACCACAGACTTGAAATATTCTATTTCAATGGAATGCAGGCAAAATGAATTTTACAGACCTCGTGTTGCATTGAAAAGTGCTAATTATTGAAGTATCTCCTCCCTAAAGAATTAAGAAACCTGCAATAGGATAGTTTGAGAAGAAAGCCAAAATGCTTAGAGAAAACGCAGCAACCAAAACTTTGTTTAGTAACTGCTCTCTATTAATAGGTTAACTAATATTCTTCCAGCCATCTGTCATTTCTCTTATCCCATATCCAATGAGCTATATTAAACATAACCAGGTCTACAGGATCATCATAAATGATGGTTGTCTTTCTCCAAATTTTGTGCTTTATTTATTACACACACACACACACACACACACACACACACACACACACACACACACACTTACTTCAGATTTCCACTGGGGATTATTTCTGATCATTCTGCAGCTTGTTTCCAATTTCTTGCAGCTCCTTACTCTTGCGTCTTTTTTTCTGGCTGACATTTGTTGCTCTAAAAGACAGCCATTTGTTTGGTGCAGCTCACTTATCTGGCACAGGTCTTTGAAATGTTCTTGCTGGAAGATTTCATCATGTTTGTTTAGAAGCATCCACCGTTGCTTTTCTTCTCACTTTTCTCTTTTAGAATGTCTACTGTGTGTCACACAGCTCTTGTGAAGTTCCCCATCGCTAAGGGAAATTGTGTGAAGTCTGTTTGAAGTTTGTTTTCTCCTGCTGATTTCTCTAAGGGAATTGAGCGCAGACTAGCAGGCACATAGAGAGGAACTTTGCTTTGTTTTGGTAAGAATTCTGCTCCTTAAAAGACCTTGGTTGGAATTTTTAAGGGCTCCATCCATGGCTGGAATCCATAAAACATGCATTGCTTCATACATTTAAGTTTTGAAAAGAAATAAATTATCCTAGCACCAGGCATACATTAGATAAGGTATCAGAAGCCACAAGAAGAACATGTGTATGGATGTGTGGAGAGGATGAGGAAGACATTGGTCATGCTATTTATGCCTACTTAATTCCCTTCCTGACCATCTCTTCTGATCCCCAGCAAATAATTTGCTGTTGATAAAAATGAATGCTCTTTGATATAATGATAGTTTGGATATGTCAGGCAGCAACACTAAGCAAAGGATGTTGGCAGATGATGGTGTCAGTCATTTCTTTAGTCTTCTTCTATGCCCAGCCTCACACATGATCATACTCGTAGTACAGCATTTATCTGAGCAGTAAGTAAATTTAAAGTATATTTTCCCAATAAAATACTGTAAGCTCGAAATTACATTCAGTAAGCTTATCAAAATGTATAATAGCAATAGCACTCAGACTTATATACTGCTTCACAGTACTTTATAGCCCTCCCTAAGTGGTTTACAGAGTCAGCATATTGCCCCCAACAATCTGGGTCCTCATTTTACCCACCTTGGAAGGATGGAAGGCTGAGTCAACTTTGAGCCGGTGAGAATCGAACTGCTAGCAGTCAACAGAATTAGCTTGCATTCTAACCACTGCACCACCATGCCTCTTTGCGGAAATTGGGAAACAGGGAACAGTTTCAAAACAGCAATTTAATAAACTCAGATTAAGTTGAGCGAGTTTTTATTTGTTTACAATTTTCCCGTTTCCTGCTTTCTAGCCTGATATCTTAACCACTATACCAAATTGCTCTAACAATTTGCTTCTTCTGCTTACAAAGAAAGTATCAAGACCATTGTGCAGTTATTACAACCATGGTACCAAGCAGCTTCCAGGTACTTGAGAGCATAAGCTCTAACTCAATTGAAAGAACATTTCTCAGTTGAAGGGATGAGATAGCCAATGAACATTCTATCCAAAAAGGGCAGGAACCTTGAGTT
This sequence comes from Pituophis catenifer annectens, assembly GCF_029215685.1. Taxonomy (NCBI): domain Eukaryota; kingdom Metazoa; phylum Chordata; class Lepidosauria; order Squamata; family Colubridae; genus Pituophis; species Pituophis catenifer. The sequence goes on from NW_027256881.1 coordinate 132,600,909, forward strand.
GATGTAACATGGAAAGATGTATTTCAGAAATGGACCAGAAAGTTACATCTTCAGGTTGGTCTGATGGCAGTGATGGGGAATTAACATAAGGCAACTTCTGTTTCTGCCCTCCAGAAGTGGATGCTGATCTATTTTGGTGATGGGTCAACCAATTAATGTGGCTAAATCCAAAGATGATCAAACCTGTCACAGCAAGAAGCCACAGATTAACATTGATTCTGATTCCTATTCTCAACTTCATGGAAGCTAGGCTGCCAAATTGAAAGAGGCATATTTATTGACACTTTTCTTTCTGTTTATAATTTACTTTCACAAAACTGACGATGGACTTTTTGCTATAAAATACCCAAAGCCATTGAAATGAAACAAATGAAACATGAAGCAAATCTTTTGGGGCAACAAAGAATGGCACATTGTTAAGACAGTAGATCAGTGGTGGGTTGCCCCCGATTCAGACCAGTTCTATAGAACCGGTAGTAAAACCGCCGGGAGGCTCCGCCCACTGACCCCGACGTCATCAGGAAGCTTCTGCACATACGCAGAAGTGTGCGGCCCTGTTGCAAACCAGTAGTAAAGGTAAGTAGAACCCATCCCTGTAGTAGATATCATAAAGAAATGACATTCGTTGAACAGACACCTGAAACTTAGTAGTGTATGTATGACATATAGTGTATGTAAGGAAGAAAGAGTTTGTAGCAATTTCCCTTTAATTGGCATCTGTAGAATTAACATTTCTGTTATAATAAAGTATTTTCCTTCTATGTTCTGTGAGAGAACTGACAACAAGTAATCAGTGTATGGTATGGATGAAATATCAGTCAAATGAAAGAGAGAGAAAGACTTGTGTAGAATATAGAATGTGTAGCTGAAGTTTTTATATACACAACCCGGGCTTTGAAAATATGTCCCTTTCAGCTGATAAGAATTTGAAAACTAAGACTTGCTGAACATTAGTAGTTTTAAGGGCCTGTAAAATGGCTGGCCTAAGAGATAGTTAAACAACTGAGTCACTAGGTTGGTCTATTGATCAAATGAGAGTGGGTGTGAAGGGAAACTGAATAAAAAGAAGTACCATCTGAGAGAGTCAACACTGAAACAGGGAGAGATTATCAGAGTATGTGATAAAAAGGAAATTCTGAAGCAAAAAAAAGAGCAATTCTTGAGAAAACTGAAGAAAAAGTAATTGCTTGTATTGAGAGGCCTGTTGAAACAATGTGTAGTGTAGAGGAATCTTTGCTGTTACAATTGGGACAAAAGAAGGACATTTCTGTGCCATTCAGCAATCTTAAAATATCAGTTCTATCATGAAGTCAGTCTTCACTTGGAGTGTGTGAGCATTAAACTCAGATAATGGAAAGACATACACAATTATTTCGGAACTAAAGATTGTCTTTGCCTTTCAGTGTATCATCATCAGTGGTGGGTTTCTACCAGTTCGCCCTGGTTCGGGCAAACCAGTAGTGGCAGTGGCGGTAGGCTCCGCCCACCCACCCAGACGTCATCATGGATGCTCTGTGCATGTGCAGAAGGTTCCCAATTCCAAACCGGTAGCAAAGATAAGTGGAACCCACTACTGATCATCATGATGATCATCATCATTATTATCATTATCATCATCATTCCCCAGTGAGGTACTAGTACGACGTGGTTGTGAGGCTTGCATTCTTAGGGAAAGATGAGAGCTATGCCAGAGATTCAAGCATACTGGATAGTCTCATCAGGGGAGCCAGAAAAAGTATATCTCCCATAAACAAGATGCTGAGATGTAATTTACATTTCAACATTTATTAATTTACCAAAATATAAAATACAAAGAAGAATGAAAATAATGGGAAAGTAGAAGAGGGAAAAAGAAAGTGGAAAAAGTGTAGTGTAAAAGGGGAAAGAAAAAGAAAAGCATTGACTTACGACTCTTTTTAGGGCAGTAGAATAAGGTAATATCATAAAAGCTCCTTTTTAAAAAAACTTTTACATAGTAACATGTACTAACCATTTCTATAACAACAAACCTATCTAATCAGCAAAATCCAAAATCAAATTTTATTTTTTTTTCCACCTCAAGCATAAAGTCCAGAAGCGGTTTCCAAGTAAAACCAAAGATAGTTGCATTCTTTTTCTTGGGAAGGACTCAAAAGATAGATAAAATACAAATTCAGCCTTTAAAAAACCTGGCTTACTCTGTAACCAATCATAATAATAAATTAAACTTGTAATTTGTAATGGGTTCCTTGTAATGGGTTCCTTGGGAGACAGGAGGAAGAGCTACAGCTAGGGCAGCGGTCAGACAAGAGGTATCTTAGCTCACAGAAGGAATGGGAGTGGAGAAAGCATCTTAGAAGGGACCCTCTCTAGTTCTCTGGGAAGTAAAGGCCAGGACGGCGGTGGAAGAAACACTTTCAGACTTGCGAGGTTCTGCTATTGTAGCCTTACAATAAAGGTAGTGTTAATACTCATGAGTATGATTTCCACTCTGGACTATTGAAAGATTGACACCACCTGCCTCTCATTAACTGTGGGTGGCTAACAACAGTCAAACATTACAATAACACTAATAAAAGTTAAAGATAAAAGAGGGCAAATGCAATGAAATGAATAATCTCACTCAACATCACGGAAGGCCTGAATGAAGATCCAGGTTTTCACAACTTTTCTAAATAACTGCACAGTCGGGGCCATTTGTACCTTGAGGAAAAAGTTTCACGGGGGGTTAATTCAAGAAATAATGGGTAGCCCCAGAACAAAAATTAAGTGATTCTTATTATTTTCATTACATTAAAATCCAGGAGAGTTAATAGGATTCCCCTGTTGTCATAATATTCCATTCCCTTCCATCATGCTATATTAAAACACACACACACACACATACCACACTTGGTAATTACTTTGAAAGTTTCCTTGGATGCTTTATTACTATTGAGCTATATGTCTCCGGATTAGAAGGAAAGCAACTGGCTTTGGGAAACAGTGGGAGGAATAAGACTCTCAAATCAAGCTAAACAGTCTGGATTTAGTCTATGTTGAATTGGGCTTTTTGCCAAAATTCTGAGCACAAGAATTTAATCAAGCATTTGATTCACATTTATTCTTTTATAATAGTATCTATGCTTTGTTTCCTATCCAAACAGCAGTGGATTATCTCAACTTTTATGGATTTTTTAAAAAAGAGATATTTTGATACTCCCCTTGGAACTGTGGTCGTCCTGGCTTTGGACTATGTCCTCTGTTGTGAGGGGACAGGGGACTTGGTCCTGCAAATATGTCTTTGAGATCCCCCATTCCTTTGTCTTCTCCTCGGTCCTTTATATACACCCTCAGGATATGGTCGTGTTACCCATTATGATTAATGTACTCAGCAGCGGAGCTTCTTGGTCTGCGAGACTCCCCCCTCTCGCAGGCTTGGCCCTCCATTCTATCGAGGGCCTACCTCGATGACGGGCTCTGGAGTCCGAGAGGTGGCATGCCGCAAAGAGGGGGCTGCGGGGTTTTTTAAAATTGTCCTTGTTTAAACTTTTAAGGGGTTCTGGGAGGGGGGAGTGGGGTGGGATTGGAATTAGGATTGTGGGTTTGGGGGATAACCCACGAGGGGGAGAGTCGGGCTTGGCCAGGACATTCGGCGGGGGTGGTGGGGGATCCGGAGGGGGTCGAGCTGGTCCAGACTATGCTTTCACCATCGGTACTGTGTGTGGGAGGGGTAGATATGGCGGGAGCAGGGGGCCATATCATGTTAAGGGAGCACGCACCCGCTGTCTTCAAGCGGTAGAGTGCTCCGGCCCCCAAGGCTCCACCCGTTCTCCAGGTAGTACAGACCTTCAGGGCCTGGGCCTTCGTCTGATGTTGTGCAACGCCAGGTATGTAGTAAATAAAGCCCCCCTCATCTGTGATCTTGTTTACGAGGGGGGAGCGGACCTGGCGGGTATTACGGAGACCTGGTTGGGCCCAGAGGGAGGGGTCCCTCTGGTAGAAATGTGCCCACCAGGTTTCCACGCATTCCATCAGCCAAGGTCACAGGAGAGGGGCGGGGGAGTAGCGGTTATTATTAAAGAAGGCCTTAGGCCGAGGGAGACCACTGTACCTCAGTCAGCTGGTTGTGAGTCCCTCCTTGTGAAGTGGGGCCACGGGGTTCAGACGGGTTTGCTGATCACGTATCTGGCTCCCTGCCACATGGCGGCAGCCCTGCCCGAGCTACTCAACGTTATTGCCGCGGTGGCGGTTGATACCCCCAGACTTATGGTCATGGGGGATTTCAACCTGCCATCTGTGGGTGAGGCGTCTGAGGTGGCTCAGGAGTTCATGGCTTCCATGACGGCCATGGACCTGACCCAATTAATTCATGGCCCTACGCACACTGGGGGAAACACACTGGACTTGGTTTTTGTCTCTGGACAGTGGTTGAGTGATCTCGAGATAGGGGATATAGTCATCGAGCCCTTGTCATGGTCAGATCACTCGCTCCTTCGCCTTGACCTTCGAACCGCAGCACCCCGCCGCAGGGAGGCGGAACCGGTAAGATGGTACCGCCCCAGGCGCCTGATGGAACCTGATAGGTTCCAGATGGAGCTTGGGCCAATCCCGGAGGTTCTGGCTCACGCCTCATCTGGGGACCTAGTGGCCGCCTGGGATAGGGCGGCGGCTGGAGCCCTGAATCGAGTCGTGCCTTTGCGGCCTCTGACCCGGCGCCGATCTCGCCTGTCTCCTTGGTTCACCGAGGAGCTGAGGGAGATGAAGCGCCGGAAAAGACGCCTAGAGAGTAGTTGGAGGGCTAGTCTTTCGGAATCTGACCGAACACTGGTAAGATCTCATATTAGGAGTTACCTAGTGGCGATAAAAGCAGCAAAATGTACTCATTTTACTGCTCTTATTGCGTCATCAGATAATCGCCCGGCCACCCTGTTTAGGGTGACCCGCTCCCTGCTCCACCAGGAAGCGCGGGAGGACCCCTTGGAGGGAAGAGCCGAGGATTTTGTTCAGTATCTGTATGACAAAATCACTCAGATTTGGGCAGGTCTGGACTCTGACGGGATAGATCCAGCGAGGGTGACGGAGACAGGTCTTGAGACTGTTATCTGGGATGAGTTTGATCCTGTGACCCCAGATGACGTGGACAGGATTCTGGGTAGATTGAACGCGACCACATGTTTGTTGGACCCGTGTCCCTCCTGGTTAGTGCTGGCTTCCCGGGAGGTGACGCGAGGCTGGCTCCAGGGGATTATAAATGCTTCGTTGGGTGAGGGTGTCTTTCCCGCCGCCTTGAAAGAGGCGGTGGTAAGGCCTCTCCTCAAGAAGCCTTCCCTGGACCCGGCAGTATTGGCTAATTATCGTCCAGTCTCCAACCTTTGCTTCGTTGCGAAGGTTGTTGAGAGTGTGGTTGCGCGACAGCTACCCCAGTACCTGGATGAAGCGTCGTATCTAGATCCGTTCCAGTCGGGCTTCAGGCCTGGGTACAGCACGGAAACGGCATTGGTCGCGTTGGTTGATGATCTCTGGAGGGCTCGGGACAGGGGTTGTTCCTCTGTCCTGGTCCTGTTAGACCTCTCAGCGGCTTTTGATACCATCGACCATGGTATCATGCTGCACCGGCTGGAAGGGTTGGGGGTGGGAGGCACCGTTTTACGGTGGTTCTCCTCCTTTCTCTCTGACCGGTCGCAGTCTGTGTTGACAGGGGGGCAGAGATCGACCCCGAGGCCCCTTATATGTGGGGTGCCGCAGGGATCGGTTCTCTAGCCCCTTCTGTTCAACATTTATGTAAAGCCGCTGGGCGAGATCATCCGTGGTTTCGGGGTGAAGTACCATCTGTACGCTGATGACACCCAGCTGTACATCTCCACCCCGGACCACCCCAACGATGCCCTTGAAGTGATGTCCCAGTGCCTGGAGGCCGTACGGATCTGGATGGGGAGAAACGGGCTCAGGCTCAACCCATCCAAGACCGAGTGGCTGTGGTTTCCGACGTCCCGATATAGTCAGCTGGCGCCATCGCTGGCTATTGGGGGCGAATCATTGGCCCCCACGGAAAGGGCTCGTAACTTGGGCGTCCTCCTGGACTCACGGCTGTCTTTAGAAGAGCACTTGACGGCCGTGACCGGGAGGATTTTTCATCAGGTTCGCCTGATTCGCCAGTTGTGTCCCTTTCTAGATCGGGACTCGTTACGCACAGTCACTCATGCCCTCGTCACTTCTCGTCTGGACTATTGTAATGCTCTCTACATGGGGCTCCCCTTGAGGTGCACCCGGAGGCTCCAACTGGCGCAGAGTGCGGCCGCGCGGGTGGTTATGGGAGCAACATGGAGCTCCCATGTAACACCTCTCCTGCGCGAGCTGCACTGGCTCCCGGTGGTTTTCCGGGTGCACTTCAAGGTTCTGGTTACCACCTTTAAAGCGCTCCATGGCTTGGGACCTGGTTACTTACGGGACTGCCTACTACCATCATCAGCCTCCCACCGACCAGTACGCTCCCACAGAGAGGGGCTCCTCCAGGTGCCGTCGGCCAAACAATGTCGGCTGTCGGCCCCTAGGGGGAGAGCCTTCTCTGTGGGGGCACCGACGATCTGGAATGAGCTCCCCCCAGAGATACGGAGGATTCCGGATCTGCGCACCTTCCGCCGCGAGCTGAAGACGCTTTTATTTCATCAAGCTGGCCTCGCCTAAATCTTCTCCCTTTTAAGTGTAAATTCTAAATTTTAATGGATTTTAAAATATGGGTATTTTAAATTATGGGTATTAATTCAGCCAAATTTATTTAATCTATTTTATTCGATTTTAAATTTTGTATATCTATGTGTTTTATTCCATGGCTGTGCACCGCCCTGAGTCCTTCGGGAGTAGGGCGGTATAGAAATTCAATAATAAATAAATAAATAAATAAATGGCATTACTATATAGCTTATGGCTTTTATTTCTTTGCTATGGATCTGACTTGAAAACAGCAAGGGAATGCATCATTGTGGTGGCTGTAGACCAGTGGTGGGTTGTTACCGATTCACCCCAGATCGGGAGAACCAGTAGTGGCGGTGGCAGGAGGCTCCGCCCACCCACCCGGACGCTTCTGCGCACGCACAGAAGCGTTGTGCGCATGTGCAAGTGCACGCACACCCACGAGCAAACTGGTAGCGACGGGATTTGAAACCCACTACTGCTATAGACATTCTGGAAAGTAAGTAAAGATTTCCCTGTCCAGCTGTTTCTGACTCTAGGGGGCAGTGCTCATCTCTGTTTCTTAGCTGTGGGACCAGCATTGTCCAATGACAATTTCCGTATCATGTCACCGGCATGGCTATATGCCAAAGGTGCATGGAACACTGTTACCTTCCCACCGAAGTGGTACCTATTAATCTACTTGCATTTGCATGTTTTCAAACTCCTATGTGGGCAGGAAAATAGTAAAGAAATAAAAATAACTTCCGATGGTGTTAACCTGCATGCTTCTGCAGGCAGCGCCTGACCTTTAACTTGTTACGTTGGTTAATTACTGTATGTTGTAGGGATAAATAGAAGCTTCCAGAGAAAGGAATATATATATATATAAAAAAACATAGGACAGGCCATATTCCAAGCCATGGTTCCAAAAGAAACTGAGTTTACTACACATCTCCTGCACTGAATTCACAGTTGCATTTAAAAGAAGAATTGTTACTCTGTCTAACAATTACCTGGTATTTTCAAATTGCCTCTGCTCTTTGTGGCGAATGTTTGTTTCTTTAAACTTTCTTTTTCTGCTAGTCTACCATCTGCTTTCAACCACCCTGTCCCCCCCATTTGTCCTTTCCGAGCAGCACTTTGCCATGTTAGTTTTCCCTGCAAATGGGGATGAGAGGCAGGATGGGGGGAGGGGGGTCAGGCGTAGAGAGAGCGTAAGCTCACCGTAAAGTAATGTTAAAGCAGAGTTCAAAGAAATGCAGCTGTTTCCTGAAACTGTGAGCAGGGAGAAGCCGTGGTTTTCTTTTGAAGTCCTGCTGTTGAAATCTTGCTGCAAGATGGATGCTGATTGTTTCGTATTGCTATATGGTTAAACTTAAAAGAACCTGTGTATATGGGCCCGTGCATTTTTGAAATCTATGGAGGAGATTGGAAAATCAAGGCTTTGGGATGATGCTATGTATTTCAATACTATGTGTCTTGCACAGAGGGAATTCACAAATAACTATTTCTTACATTACCTTCTTTTTATTTCCTCATGAGGCTGTCTAGGAAATAAATACCTATAGTAGAGGTTTTCCTATTTTTTTCAGACTATAGCAGGAATGTCCAACCATGGCAACTTTAAAATTTGTGGGCTGATTCCCCAATCATGCTGATTGGGGAATTCTAGGAATTGAAGTCCACAAATCTGAAAGTTACCACGGTTGGACATCCATGGTCTATAGAATCTGTTACTTAAAAAAAATAAAAAAACAACAGGATTAGCTCTCTTGAAAGACTCCTCCTCTGCTACATAGATCAAGTGAAACTGAAGCAGACAACTATGTTCTGCCAGCTGCATATTGTGGGGCTGTGGATTAGGAATGGGGATACCCAGATGTTAATCTTCTCTTTGGCATAGAAGCCAGCTACGTTTCCTTGAGCCACACACTATCTCTCAGCCTTAATCAGTGTCAGATTCTGCAATAAACTGGCTGAAAAGCAACACAAAAATCCTTACACCTCATCCTTCGACAACCTTATTATGTGAATGGGCTTCAGGCCTGGGTACAGCACGGAAACGGCATTGGTCGCATTGGTTAATGATCTCTGGAGGGCTCGGGACAGGGGTTGCTCCTCTGTCCTGGTCCTATTAGACCTCTCAGTGGCTTTTGATACCATCGACCATGGTATCATGCTGCACCAGCTGGAAGAGCTAGGGGTGGGAGGCACCGTGTTGCGGTCGTTCTCCTCCTTCCTCTCCAACTGGTTGCAGTCAGTGTTGGCAGGGGGGCAGAGGTCGACCCCGAGGCCCCTTGTATGTGGGGTGCCACAAGGGTCGGTCCTCTCGCCCCTTCTGTTCAACATTTATGTGAAGCCGCTGGGTGAGATCATCCGTGGTTTCGGGGTGAAGTACCACCAGTACGCTGATGACACCCAGCTGTACATCTCCACCCCGGACCATCCCAATGATGCCCTTGAAGTGATGTCCCAGTGCCTGGAGGCTATACGGATCTGGATGGGGAGGAACAGACTCAGGCTCAACCCATCCAAGACTGAGTGGCTGTGGTTTCCGACATCGCGATATGGTCAGTTGGTGCCATCACTGACTATTGGGGGCGAGTCATTGGCCCCCACGGAGAGGGCTCGCAACTTGGGAGTCCTCCTGGACTCACAGCTGTCTTTAGAAGAGCACTTGACGGCTGTGGCCGGCAGGGCGTTTTATCAGGTTCGCCTGATTCGCCAGTTGCGTCCCTTTCTGGATCGGGACTCGTTAAATACGGTCACTCATGCCCTCGTCACTTCCCGCCTAGACTACTGCAATGCTCTCTACATGGGGCTCCCCTTGAGGAGCACCCGGAGGCTCCAGCTGGTCCAGAATGCAGCCGTGCGGGTGGTTATGGGAGTGATGGGGCGCTCCCATGTGACCCCCCTCCTGCGCGAGCTGCACTGGCTCCCGGTGGTCTTCCGGGTGCGCTTCAAGGTTTTGGTTACCACCTTTAGAGCGCTCCATGGCTTAGGACCGGGCTATTTACGAGACCGCCTTCTGCCACCAGTAGCCTCTCACCGACCAGTACGCTCCCATAGAGAGGGGCTCCTCAGGGTGCCGTCGGCCAAACAATGTTGACTGGCGGCCCCCAGGGGGAGAGCCTTCTCTGTGGGGGCACCCGCCATCTGGAACGAGCTCCCCCCGGAGATACGGAGGATCCCGGACCTGCACGCTTTTCGCCGTGCCATCAAAACATTTCTTTTTCAGCAGGCCAGCCTGGCCTAACCTCTCTTTTAAACTTTTAAATTTTTAAATTTTAATTTTGTCTTAAGAATTTGGAGTGTTTTAAATTTCGTTTTCCGGGCCAAATTATTTAATTGTATTTTAATGCTTTTTAACATTTGTATTATATGTATTTTATCTGGCTGTTCACCGCCCTGATTCCTTCGAGAGTAGGGCGGTATACAAATTCAATAAATAAATAAATAAATAAATAAACTAAAGCAAGTGCAAAACATAGACCCTGCAGCCAAAGTGGGATGAATACTGGAAGCAACAATTCCTTACTTTCTTAACAACAAACCAAACTAATGAAAATCATCGCGAACCCTTTTTTTTCCAGATTGTATTGTGCAGTTAGGAGGTTGACAATTCTTTTTGCTATGATGGGATGCACCATTCTGCCTACTCACAGGCTGTTATGCCTATTCCGTGATCATCTCGATCATATGGCCACGGCTGCTCATAATCAGCAATGCCATTCTCTTGTAGCTCTCTTTTTACATTTCTTGTGGCAGCTCAGTTATCCCCACTCTTTTCCTGCTCCTGCTAATCCATCTGTCAGGTCACTAGTGCAGAAAACTCTTTAGTATCTTATTACACTGACTAGGGTTGAGAGGCTGTTAAGCGACTGGCAGGATGGGGAGAAGGAGTTCAGATTAACTCCGACCAAGATGGAACTTCTGTTCTTAGATTAGTATCTGTCTGTCTAGGAACATCAGTGCTAGGAGTTGCCTTAGATGGGGCTGACTCCCCCAAAGAAACTGGTCTGGGATTTGGAGATACTCCAAGTAACTTACTAATAACTTATTCTCTGGATCCTCTTCCTCTGGCCCTAACATTGTCCTGATTTCAAAAAAAATCCTCAAGAGAATTCTGTCCTCAATACAGAATCCTCTTGAGGATTTTTTGAAATCAGGGCAATGATTTTTTGAAATCATTCTGTCCTCAAGACAGAATCCTTCGGCTCCTTTGGGCCTTAGTAGGACTGCAGGGAGCCACTGACAATTTGTGATATTTTATGTGTTGTGCTATGTTTTTGGGCTTGCTAATGTTTTGATTTTTACTATGCAACCACTCAGTCTATAAATATTACATCAGTATACAAAATTGTTAATAAATAGCTTACCGGTAATGTGTTTGCGATTAAAAAAAAACACTAAAGTACTATTACAGATCTATAATGTGGCAATAGTAAAGATAGTGCTTCGCTTTTATTACTCTGGCTATTATTAAAGATAAAGGCAAAAATTATGCTTTATTAAGTGTTGGTGTATAAAATATGGTGTTTAGTTGAACTAAGCTCAATTTAATTAAAAACCAGTAGAAAGATTCCTAACCAATACTAATTCTATACTAAGATTCCTAACCAATACCTTAATTTTTTATTATTCATCTGCCAAACATCTCTTATCTTTCCATCAAAATGCTGGGTAAGAGTGGTGGTTCCCTGTGTCCAGGACATACATACTGAGATCCATACTTCATTTCAATGTCATCAGTATCTGCTGCTTTTGAGTTAAGGAATCCCTTTTCTGCTTTTAAAAAGAGAAAACCAAAGTTATGTTATGCACAAGAGGGATATAGAACACTCTATGTTATCTTCATTGGACGTAACTTATGTCGGGAATGTAGAATTGTGGAATTTTAGAATTCAAAAGGAGCTAGCTCAAGTGGTAAGCCATAGAAGGAACTAAAGAGAATCGATTTTCTAAAAAAAAACAGTAGTGCAGTTATATCCTATAGGAAAAGAGTTAAGAAAGCACCCCGTGAGTCTGCATAAGTTTAAGTTCTGCCACATCCATCGATTTCACTCCCGACCATGGTAGGTTGGCTACACATACTGTTCTTTCCTTTTAGAATGGAGGGATATGGATTCTGTAGGCCACTCTTTTTGATTCATATAGATTTTTTTTTTGCCATTAAGGGAAATCAATCTAGCTCCAAATTGGAAACACATTATGTAACAGTATTAAGGTTAGTGTAGAAATTAGATTTCTTTATTATTATTATTTTCTTAAAAAAAGAAACCAAATAAAAGCTCATATCTTTAACAAATCATATCCTAAGGATATCAAATATCTCACAATTCACATATTAACTGCTGCAAGAATAACCTACGCAAAAAATTGGAAGCAAGAAAAAATACCAAGTGAAACAAAAAAAAAAACCCAAGTAATAGGGAAAATTTTAGAATGCGCTGAAATGGATAGGTTAACCAAAGAATTACAAGAAAGAGAAGAATCAGACTATTATAAAATATGGAATAATTGGTATAATTGGTTAAAAATCAGAAATATACAAAAAATATAGGGGAAATATTACCGATTTAAATATATATATATATATATATATATATATATATATATATATATATATATATATATATTAAAAAATGTTATTAGATTAAGGAGAGGTGAAGGAATATATCATAAGTAGAATTGTAGAACGTCACTCTGAAAAAATGCTTAAGAAGAAATTACACTCTTTTTGTGTATATGTTGTATAAATGGTTGTTGTGTATATGTTACGTATGTCTTTTTTAATATTTATATTCAATAAAAACTATTTAAAAAAAAAAAAGCTCATATGGAAATGTGGAGCTATCATTTCTCTTGCTTGTTTGCAATCCTAGCCCCCTCACAGCAGAAGAAACTGGCTTGACTATATGAGCCCATTTAAAAGATATACCGGGCAGCATTAAAATAAAAGACATCATAAATTGTGCACTGCAGCATTTGCAAGCAGACATTTGTCTCTCCCATGAACCCAGCAGTATTTTAATTGCTGAAGCTCTTCTGTTATCACAGTCTCATTCTTGGAAAGCAAAGCCAAGTTCACCCACAGGTTATGAACAGAGCCAAACATTTCTCAGCGCACTGCTGTTATTAGATTAGATAGTGCACTACTGTATGACTTCTCACTGAAATGGCAGTGAGGGCAAATTAAATTAATGTATTCTTTTATCCAATCATTTCATTTGCTCCGATATTAGATGGGGAGCACTTGATACTGTTTGTTAGGTAGACATACGGTGATTGGTACAAATGACCAATTAATCATCATTATTGAACTTTTAATTTATACAGTGTTTGAAGGAATTTAGAATCCTGCATTTCTTGCACTCATTAAAACATCAAATTTCACTATGCAAATTTGGGTAATACTAATTCAAATATTCTCTCTACCAGGATGATTGGAAAGGGTGACTTTAGACCGATCACTGTCTCTCAGCCTGAGTTACTTTAAAGAGTGGTTGTAATAATAACGATGTGGCAAGAAAGTTATTTATGTGCTATTCTAGTCCTTTTGATAAACAAAGAGCATTAGTGAAGATGACGAAAGATAACAGGAATAGAAAAGAAGTAATACAATTATAATTTATAATTGCAAACACATTTGCAGCTTGCTAGTGTAGGAAGTTAGCACCCACCCCTTTCCTGGAAGAGTGAAATATTTTAGGAAATATGAAAAAAAGGCAGAATATTATATTTCCCTGGATGAGAAATGGAGAAGCATATTTTACAGACAAAGCAGCTCCCACCTTCCTGCCCCCCCACCCTTTGTCAATGGGCCATTAAGGCCTGGGCCAGTCTATTCTACATAACAAAGATCTGCCTCCTTCAGGCAGAGCCATAGTAGGAATTGCCAAAGATCCAACAAAGATAGGATTAGCCCTCTACACAATAGCAGCAGAAACTCACCACATGTGACCTGGGAAGCACATGTGACCATCAGCCAGCAAGACCCCCACCCCCTGGGAGTCTGACAACCAATCAGAGTACTCTTTCTGGGCCCCAGGAAGTGCAGAGTCAGAGAGAGCATAAAAACCCAAAGATTTACTGTATCTGCCCCTTTTCTGTTCAGGAACTCAAGCCATGTGATCCTGTCCACCATTAAACCATCTTTCCAAGCAGTCTCCATGTTTCCAGTGTCTTTTTCCCCACTTGGAGCAGAACTTAGAAGGATGTTTCTTCCAACACTAGTTTATCACATATACTAGCACGAATTTAGTTAAAAGAGAATGACTAAGAAACTATTAGGAGGATCCAGCAACATTGAAGGGAACCATCTGAACATTGTCACAATCTCCAAAACAATGGAAAGAGGAAAGAACATGTTTAGAGGCCACAGAATACTGAGAAATTGTTGAAAGGGGAACATAAAACTATGTTGAAAGATAGAATAGAGCAGGGATATCAAACTGGCGGCCCACGGACCAGATGCGTCATACAGAGGCCACGCCCACCCCAGCTCCACAAAGGGGAAAATGTCGTGAAACATCACATGATATCAGCGTGATGCCGCGAGTTTGACACCCATGGAATAGAGTATCTGAAAAGAAGTTATAGAAATGAAGTCTACATTACGATGTTGGGTTGTAAAAGCCATTCATAATGGAGCATTTTAATTAAGGCTATGCGTAAACCACATATTTTGAATCAGAAATCCATGCTGAGTAAGTAACTAAGGCATGAGTGCCACTACTTGATCTATCACTGGGTGCAATTGGTATACAACATATAACTGTCTGTGGTGCCACAACTGCCATCTCCTCTTGAACAGGAAACAGGTTTTCAGGGCAGTTTTTTTTTTTTTTTATTTGATTTATATGCCGCCCTTCTCCGGAGACTCAGGGCGGCTTACAATGCGTTAAGCAATAGCCTTCATTCTTTTGTATATTTTATACAAAGTCAGCTTATTGCCCCCACAAACTGGGTCCTCATTTCACCTACCTTAGAAAGGATGGAAGGCTGAGTCAACCTTGAGCCTTGGAGAGATTCGAACCAGCAGAAATTGCAGGCAGCTGTGTTAATAACAGGGTGCACTAAACCCCTGTACTATCAAGGCTCTTTCTCAGTTCTCAAACTTTGCACGAACTATAGCTGTGAAAATGTGACCTCATCCAGAGTTAATTATGAGATATCACCAAACTGGAAGGTCATAAAACCCACAGACACTCAGTCTTGTCAGGGTTGACCAAAGCCAGTTTTTCTCCATCCAGACCTGCAGTACCTCCAGGCATTGAGAAAACAACTCAGTCGCATCCCTTGGATGATTCCAGACAGAGATGTATAACTGAATCAGCATACTAAAGATAATTAATGGTAACTGAATGGAGATAGATGAGCTCACCTAGCATTTTCATGTAGGCATTAAATAGAAACAAGAAGAGAGCTACCCCAATATCAGCTGGAATTGATCTTAGAAGAAGGAAAAAAAAACCCATCAAAAAGACTCTGTCCTTTCCCTAATTTCCCACCCTCTCAGCCAGTTCAGAAGGTTATCATAACCAATGTTATTGAAAGCCACTGAGGAATCAAGGAGAGGCAGGATAAATACACTATGTCCATCTTGGGTCAACCACAAGTTGATCAACATCATCCTGGCAACATATTTTAGCCTTAAACCTGACTTCAATGGGGTGCAGATAATCTTCCTCAGAGATGCAGGACTACCAGCTTCTAAACAGCCTTCTAAATAAAGGGAAGATTGGAGCCTGGACAAAAAAATATCCGGTACTGCTGGATCAAGGAATGAACACTTGAGAGAGTGATAGAAATATGCTTCCTGCAAGGAAGAATTTGTCATCTTTGACCTGGGTGCATGTCATTTCTCAGGAGGTCTTAACCAGTCAGAAAAGACTTGGAAGTCATCAGATTGAATTCAGACAAAGATAAAATGTGGGGTCCTTGGTGCTCTCTCAGCTTGGTGATTTTCCTCCACTAGTGATATTACCTAGTTTGGTAATGAAACATCTGCAACAAAACCACCAAGCTCAGAGAGCACCAAGGACCCCACAATACAATCCTGAGCTAGAAATATTCTATGGAAAGATAAAATGATCAGGGATAATTTTTGTACCTCCCTCAAAACACTATGACCCTCCAATGAAAAGGGATTGAAGAGAGATACAGAACAGACAAAACACCTCAACACACATTACATAATTAACCTATGGTTAATATTACAAGATGTGGTGATAGCCACTAACCTGGAAGGCTTTAAGAAGAAACTGAATAAATTCAAGGACGACAGATCTATCGAAAGCTATTAGTAAATGATCTACATGTTTGCACCATGGGCTTATAGCAGGCTCCAGAAGCAATACAAATAGCCTATGGTGTTGAAGATAAAATGAGTCCTAACTCCTGCTTGATATTTTGCCACACAGACACCACTGAGATTAATATTACAGCACTGTTAATATTTCACCTGCATATTCCTTAGTAGAAGACATTTCCTGTCCTTAACCTATGTTATTGATATATTTCATTTAAAAAAAAAAACCTGGGATATTGTTGAATTCTTAGGTGAAATGATCTAGACATTATTTAGTAATGTTGCATTGCATTGGGCACTTTGCCAAGGGAAGTGCAGCAAACGTACAGTACAGTCTTCATCCATCAAAATCTACAGGCGTTTTTCTAGTGAGGTGCCAGTTTGCATTTCTTCCTTGCATTGCAAGGAAGGAAGTACTTTCAGCAAAAGGCCAAGGGCCAATTCTCCTTGAAAGGCAGCAGAGAAAAAAGCAGATGGGCATGACTGTCTTTTCTGTTTCTTTTAGGGGGGGGGGAAATGTAAGAAATAACCACAAGTTTGAGAAAGTATTGGATACGAGTCTTCCGTCATCATGGATGATAATAATAATGAACTATAAGAAGACCACTGCAGGAAAAATGGTATTTCAAGAAAAAAAACCCAAACCTTGGCTATATTTATTTGGTATTCCTAACTTATTTCATCTAAATAAATATAAGAGGGGGAAAAAAACCAATTAGAATATACATATTTCTGAGTAATGGAAAGCTGGAATTAAAATTAATACATGAATAAATAAATAGGGAAAAGCAAAAAAAAAAAAAAAGCCGCTCCATCATACAATCAGGCATGCCATAAATGTCTGCACTTTAAAAACCTCAAATAATTATTTCAAGCATTTTTGTATCCTATTGATTTGAGAGCAAATCTTACTTGTGTGTGAAATTTCCTTCTAATAAAATCAGTGGAGTTTACATTTTAGTTTTGCCACATAATCAGAGCAGGGGTGGGTTCTAAATTTTTTTACTACTGGTTCTGTGGGCATGGCTTATTTTGTGGGTGTGGCTTGGTGGGGGGTAATGTGACCGGGTGGGCGTGGTCAACTTTTTTTTTTTTACTTTTAAAAGCATTTTTTCTACATCCTTAAGAGGTTGCAGAAAAAAATGCTTTCAGAAGCCTCTGATGATCAGGCAACTCTGCTGAGATCACCAGAGTCTTTTAAAGGCATTTTTTTTCCTACAACCTCTTCAACTGAAGAGGTTGCAGATAAAAATGCTTTCAGAAGCCTCTGACGATCCCAGCTGAGCCGCGCGATCATCAGAGGCTTTTTTTTTTTTACTTTTAAAAGCATTTTTTCGGCCGAAGAGGTTGTAGAAAAAATGCTTTTAAAAGTAAAAAAAAAAAAAAAGCCTCTGATGAGGTGGGTGGGGTAAATGAGAGGCGACCAGGCAGGGGACCGGTTTGGGGGCGTGGCCAGCCAATGTTATTACCGGTTCTCCGAACTACTACAAATTTTTACTATTGATTCTTGCGAACCGATGTGAACCGGGAGCAACCCACCACTGAATCAGAGGTGGCATTCAGCCAATTCGAACCAGTAGTGGAAATCGCGGGTGGGCCTGCCCCCCTGCCCCGGCTCTATGCCATCCTATTTAGGCACGTTTTGAGGTGTATGAGCAGAAGGCGTGTGGGGCAGCAAAGTGCATGCGCGGAAGGCCGGGCGCATGCATGGACACGCACACTCACATTTGCGAACCGGTAGGGAAAGTAAGTGAATACCACCCCTGCACACAATGACTGGTTTTGACGGATGTGCAATTATTCCCTGCTGTATATTAGTTATTTTATGATAAAATATGAGGATGTATCAATTCAGGATTCAGACCTTTTAAGTTCCACTGATTTGTGTAGGAGAGTCGAACTTCGGGCATATCAGTCACTTTAACTGAATACTTGAAGTTATCCTGGTTAAGCAGAATACAATCGTACATGGTCATATGGTTAGGATGTTAATAATAAAAAAAATACTTATCCCTCACCCTCTTTTCCTTCGGGGAATATTTAAATGTTAATGCTTACTGCATTTTCTTGTGTCTTAATAGATCCCGTGACACTTTGCAACTGCTAATGTACTCAGCATTCCTCTGCATGGACTTATGATATAAAACTACATTTAAGCAAAGCCACAAAACTGCATGGCGTGCACTGCAAATGAATGCAAAATATTTTGGTTCAACAAGAAACATATTTTCCCTCATGTTGTGGTGCAATAAACAGGCATTTTAATTGATCCACAAGATGAAAACAAACCTCCTATGAACAAGCAAACAAACAATTCTGCTCGGTTAGCAAAATTGTTGCTAAAAAAAGAAGAGAACATTATCAATGTTACAAATTAAATTACAATCATTTTCTCATTTTATATAATCAACTTCCAATATGTTGATTCATTCGTAAGCTAATGTAATTTTATAAGGAAGTAACAGTGAAGTTTTCTCCCAGGTGGGAAAAAACAATCATATGTTTAAAAACCCACTACTTGGGAAAGTTATGAGATTCTACACGGATTGCCAAATCTAATCTCATAGATTTGATACTTTTTACTAGAGATAAGGAAACAAATAAATCTAGATATATAAAATAATGTCAACTAATATGACATAACATCATGCCTATAAATCAAAGCAATCCCCGGGTTTCCCATATGATTATAATACTTCTTAACTATACTGCTCAATCTATGAAGTGTGACAAAGGTTTATTGAAAATACTTTTTGTATACAGATAACACTGTCAGATCCTACTGAATACATAACCTGTTGAGTAGCAAACCTACTATTTGCTACACTACTTGAGATACAGTCTACTCAATGTTGAAAGAAGAGATTGACTGAGAGTCCTCCATAAGCATACTAAATCCTGGCACAGAATAGCTGCAAGTGAAATTAAAATAGATGAAAGTTCAGTAATTCTGGAATACGTAAACAAAAAAGTACTTACTTTTTCTGATTTTTTTCCCCTCTGGCATGATTCACATTCAATGGCTATATTTCCGAATTGCATCTTGGTTACGATTTTAAGAACTAATTTACGGTGCTCTGAATGTTGATGATCATCATTTGATTCTCTCTATAAAATGAATAGATGTATTTTACCCAAGCTTCTAATTGTTGTTTTTTTGTTTTGTTTCAAACTGCTGCAACATGTTTTACTAGGTAATGAACTTATTCATATCAACATAAAAGTATCTTTTTTTTTCTTTTACCAAAATGGCATTTGTTTATGAATTAGGTTTTAATTGTGTAATTATCGGTATGACTATGATGTGAAAAAACAAATGTTGAACTTAATGCACTTCAATCTATTCTAGGCATGTAAACACACACACACACAAACACACACACACACAAAGAAAAAACTTGTAATGTTCAATATAGCTTACACTTCCAGTGAAATCAAAGAGCATATAGGATTGCATTGTCATTTTATTAAAGCTTTTTAATAAAGCATTTCCTTGTCTTTCAGTTCTGTCTAATTTTCAATTAAGGTTACAGTTTTGAACTCTTACAATAATATCTCTTTAGACCAATGGACCTCAACTTTTGGGCACAAATGACCGGTTCCATGGAGAGAGGTTTTTACACGGACTGGAGGGGATGTGGTTTCACAGATTGCCTGCATCCCGCACATATGCACATGGGGCTTTGCTCATTTGCACAACCTGGTTTCTGGCATGCCGTGGACCAATGCCAGTCCATGGCCCCCGGAGGTTGGGGACCCCTGCTTTACACAATGAAATATGGCATACTATTTGGCAGTTATTTAAAAAACTAACAGCACACACTTAACCTTTAAATGTACAAAATTATTCCAGGGTCCAAATGCAAGAAGAAGAATACAAAGCAGGATTTTTTTTCCACAATTTGAAAGACAACGCAGATAATCTAATCACTCTGCATGGCGCTTTCATTAAGAGAAAATCTGGACTTTGTCCCTGATAAATGTCTTAATGGGTGGCTTTGTATACAGGTAGATATCGATTTGTGAAGATAATGAACCTCACAAAATGGTCAGATTATTCAGATTCACACTATTCAAAGTGATATTTCTATGGAATATGGTAATTGGTTCCAGGTCTAGAGAAATAGACAGTGAATTTTTTCCAACATAATTTTTAAATGCCTATTAATGAAATGTTAGCAACAACACAGAGTAGTTATAGGAAACAAAATAAAAATCGAATAATCTAAATATCATTTCTAAAGGTAAGCTTACAGTGACAAAAACCTTTTTATTGCCTCTCAAAATGTTTTAACAGCATAGACTGAATGATTTTCCCTTTTTAAAAATCTTCATACATAGGCTGATACATATAAACTGCTTTATCAATGTCTTGGCAAACTTGTATGTTTCAATCAAGGTTAGGATCAGCACCCACCATCTTTTGCTTCACTATTTCTACAGTTCAAAGGATACCTTCAGATTCCTAGAGAGTAAACTCCTTCACTTGCAGATTATTGTTTGCCTCTGATGAAATCTTCCTTTTCTCCATCTTGCACACACGTATGCTAGCAGCATCCCAAACCCCAACAGCAACTTGCATGCACAAACCTCAGCTACACACACAGCATTCGCTTTTTAATTTTGATTGGGATTAAACCTGACCAATTATCAATTTGCAATTGAATATTCAAATTTGCACTAGTTGCAACCAAGCGGTATCAAGAGGATTCTATTAGACGATGACACATCATAAATGTACCATAAATTCATCATTCTAAGTAGGACCAACAGAAGGAAAATACATTAATTTTGCAAGAAGTGGAAAGCAAAGTAGTTCTAGAAATGGAGAGGGAGACGTGAAAAGCAGGAAAGGTTATTTGTTTTCCTGGAAGAATTTCTGAGGCTGAAAGTATTCAGGTATTGAACTAACCTGCGTCAATAAAATATACTTTTTTCTGCTTGGCGCATTCTTGGAAGCCAGCATACTAACCCCGTGCCAAAGAAGCTGAACTTACCTAAGACGTTTGGAGAGGGTTTCCCCCCCCCCCCACAATTCTGTATTCCAGTTGCTATTACTGTGCCTTGAGTTGTGTTTTCAAAAGCATTAATTTCATACACTTAATAGGAGTTCTCAAACTGTCATTGGAAGCCTTTGCACCAAGCACAAAACAGATACAGATAGTCCTTGGCTTACAACCATTCATTTAGTAACCATTCGAAGTTACAATGACACTGAAAAAAGTGACTGATGAACATTTTTCATACCTAACGACCATTGCAGCATCTCCATGCTCACGTGACCAAAATTCAGATATTTTGCAACTGGCATGTATTTATGACAGTTGCAGTACCCCGGGGACATGTCATCACCTTTGACAAACCTCTGGCAAGCAAAGCCAATGGGGAAGCCAGATTCACTTAACAACCATGTTTCTAACTTAACAACTTCAGTGATTCACTTTTAACAACTGTGGCAAAGAAGATTGCAAAATAGGGCAAACTTCACTTAATTATTAATTTATTAATAATTAATTAATTATTAATTATTGAGCCTTAATAAAAAATGGTACAGGATAATAAAAACAAGGACAAATAGGCTTAAAAAACAGCTTCTATCCCAGAGCAGTAACTATACTGAATTCTACTGTATAGTGCAAAATTAATGTAATATCAGGGGTTTTTAATTCAATTGTATAGAATGTGAAGGATGTGTGTTTTTGTTTTATTTTTTATGTATAATGTACACTGACGATGCCATTTAATTTTGTTGTACGAGGTGCAATGACAATAAAGTAAACTAAACTAAAAATAAGGTTTTCTGTTTTGAAATAATCTATGGTATCCATCCACCCACCTACAGAAATGTACCTTATTCCTTTTCCAACCTGAAAGTATTACATAGCTATTAAGTCAGAACAGTAAGTTAGAACTGGGCTAAGAAATAAAAAAATATGCCAACAACAGATAATTCCTTTTAAATGGAAAGCCTTCCCCATTCAAAACAATTGCTGGGAGCTGAATACACATTAGGTGATGCACAAGTGGGCCTCCCTTTCTACCAGGTGAGTTTTAATACTGGGAAAAAAATCCTCCTCCAGTCATTACTTGCCTTCATGTCCCACAGCAATGACTGACATAAGACACCAGTAAATCCTGTTGCTTTTGCAGTCTCCTTTACAAAACCTTGGGATTTAAGAAAATCTTTGAGGGACACCCAATTTTCCATGTCTATTCTTTCATTGTATAAATAAATTCATAGTAAGACTCTATAAGGAGCAATTAAACCAACAAACCCAAATCACACGCAAAACCCAAATAAGAATTAAAGGATCACTTTCTAAAAGTTGCTCTATTGTTTTTTCTACTGGTTCAAATACTTTGGGACAAATCAGGAATGAAATGTAAAGTTCTTTCTTTTCCAATCTCTTTTCATCCCCTTTTCTTCTTTCTTTTTCATCCAGAGGCCAACTTGCCCCTCCAGTTTCCTAGCAACCAGGCCTATGTCTTATTCTAGAAAGAAAGCGTCATGGTTAATAGGCCTCAAGTAGTCTTGAAACGTGGCGCTCAATTAACACAATAACCCAATGTTTCTCAACTTTGACTGCTTTTAAGGTGGATGGACTTCAACTCCCAGAATTCCCCAGCCCGCATGCTAGCTGGGGAATTCTGGGACCTGAAGTCCACTTATCTTAAAGCTGCCAAAGTTGAGAAACACTGCAATAAGCTATGAAAAAAAAAAGAAAGGAAAAAGAAAAGATCAATTAGCTATGAATTTTTCTGCCTCTTATGCTAAGTTCTTTGAGGCAACATTATTATTATTATTATTATTATTATTATTATTATTATTATTATTATTATTATTTAATCACTGATGAAATCCTCAAATGTTCCTTTCCTCCAAGATTAAATCCATGTTTCTGGGAAATGCCACAACTGATTTAAAACCTGTATGGATTCAATCTAAGCTAAAATCTTATCTCTGAAAGATGAGAAGACCATTTTTTTGTCAGCTTGTGCCCAAACCAGTCAAACTTCTGAATAAAAAAGTAGGATCAAGTCATTATGAAAATTTTCAGAATTTCTGGAAGAAAAATTTGAGAATTTCTGGAAAAAAAATTTCAGGAAGACCAAGGAAGCAGTAGCTGTTCCCTAAAGATGAGCAAATTCCGGTCCAATGATTCTTATTGGGCTGCCCATGTAATTTCCAACCCACCTAGAAAGTTCATTCCATACCCAGATCTCTTCTCCTCCTTCCAGCTTCTTTGCCAATCCAAAGACATTTCATTACCTGAGGAGAAAGGCAATGAAACTCAAATCCAATCTCATGGAATTCAGTCAAATACAGTTTCACATCTGTGTACTCCAATTTCATATCCTTCAGAGATCATTCCATATATAATTTCTTATCATCACTTTCTTCTGACACTTTCTCACAATGCGGCCAACCATGGGAGGACAAGCTGTGATAGATTTCCATAACCAATCCTGTTGATTCTACCACCATCTAGATGGTTTTCTGCTTAAAAAAGAACACCGCTTTGGGGGGGGGGAAAGCCCTACTAAGCAGGTATATACAAAAGTATGAGAGAGAGAGAGAGAGAGAGAGAGAGAGAGAGAGAGAGAGAGAGAGAGAGAGAGAGAGAGAGAGAGAGAGATTGAGATTTCCTTTTTTGCAAAGATGAAACTCTCCAAATGTGTGTGCAATTGGTTTTCCATTGAGAGGAATGCCTGTCATGACCTTGCAGTGTTGTGTGTGCAAGGTTGCACAGGTTCTCAGAGGGGAAAGATATGTTGACAGATCAACTTTCACATCAACCACTAAGATTTTATTTTATAATTTTTGTTGCATACAGCCAAGCATCCGTTATCCCGCTGATCCTACTTTAAAATACGGTACTCTTTCTTGCGTGATTCCTACGCAAGTGAAGTTGCTGAGAAAGTGTAATTGGGAAACATTAACACAAATGCTCTTTTTCCCTTTCTTTCTAGCGTGGTAGCTATAATTTACAAAGCACTAGATTGCTTGGATTAGAGCATTTTGGAGCAAATGGCAACAATGACCTTGGAAATGAATTATGATGCAATATTTTAGTTGGGGGCTAAAAAATAAAAGTATTTAAAAATTGGGGGAGTGGGGTCATTTTAATGGATTAATCCATTTAATCCATTTTAATGGATTGAAATATGTTAGGGAAAACAGTTTCTGAAATTCTCACCAAATGTTCCACCAGCATTTTTTAAAACTTCTATTTAATGAATTATTTATTCATTTATTTATTTATTTAATTTGTATACCGCCCTTCTCCCAGAAGGGACTCAGGCACAGCCAAAATTAAAAAACATACAAATACAAAAGTTAAGATAATTAAAAAAGAATTAAATCATTAGCTTCCCAATTTAAAACCCCCAAATCCTTGAAATTTAAAATTGAAATTAATATTGGTGTTTGTGTTTTGGCTCCTCCCTCATGTTGCATGTGTATACGTGTGCCCCCACCACGTAGGTGAGTATAGGGCAGGGCCCATACGATAAGATGAGAGTCATGTGATCTAACAAGGAGAAGAAAGAGAATTTAGAAAGAGCATCAGCATATTCCGAGCCATTGCATAACTGTCTGTTACAGGTATTTTGGAGGTCTATGACAATTCACTGCAGCCAGCTCGCCATGACCAACTTGCCC
The DNA here is from genome assembly GCF_029215685.1 of Pituophis catenifer annectens. Lineage (NCBI taxonomy): Eukaryota > Metazoa > Chordata > Lepidosauria > Squamata > Colubridae > Pituophis > Pituophis catenifer. The sequence goes on from NW_027256881.1 coordinate 132,625,517, forward strand.
TGGCCAACTCATTGTAGGACAACTCACTATAGCCATCTCACCACAGGACAACTCTCTGTGGGACAAGAGTTACACTAATATCAAAGAAATAGTGGAATAGAGTTATTCTATTCCACTATAAGAAAGGATGCAAAAGGAGGGATAGAATGATATGTGAATGTCAAAAATTAAAATAATGTTTATTTATTTTAAATAATTAAATAAAATTGTTAAATTGTCCCACAACAAGGAGTCTTGCAGCAAGTTGGCCATGGCGAGTTCCTCGGTGTGAGTTGGCTGTAGTGAGCTGGCTGCAGTGAGTTTGCCGCAGTGAGTTTGCTGTGGAAAGTTGTTGAGCCTATTTTTGTACTTGGTCTTTCTTTTGTGCCTCTCTCCTATCTACACCAAATGTGGTGCTCTTATGTTCAGTTTTGGAGAAGATATCCTAGACAGGGAGACAGAGTTCTGAACATCTTTAAATAACAATAAATATTTTAACAATAAATAAAACACTAAATATTTTACATTTATTTTCATTGAATCAGGAAGAATAAGATAGGGAAAGCACATGGAGCATTATCTAGAATTCTTTCCAAGCCTTTACAAATACCTGTGTAGGAGATGACTAGGATGACCCCGAGGTAGGGGTCAAACACCACATCAGTCACAAGTGCTTTTGCACCCACAAGAAATCTAAGTCCGCCAATTTGTTTAGACTGTTATAGTTCAGATTCTTGTAGAGAGCTTAGCCTTGCAACTGCTTGAATCTTCTGATCTGCTTGGCGCTTGAAAAATTGTGCTCTAGGTCACATGACCAGGAAGAAAGTAGAGATTTAGACTAGAATGGTTAGTAATACTCCAAAGAGTTCACCAGATATATTGAAGTGATTTTCTCAAAGAAGAAACTCTTTTTTATTACCCATGGCTGAATCCATTTCATTTTTTTTGAACTTTCACCCCAAATTTGGTCCTGGTTTTGAAGAGTTATACTGCCAACAGATCGAAGTACTTCTACAATTACTGACAGACATAATTCGTAGCCTCTGTACATCATTTCTTTCAATACCATCTTGTTTGGATGGGTTTGTTTTACTGAAAAGAAGCATGATTGATCAGTGCATGTGGAGATTCTCAGTCGTCCGGGTGATGCTTGTCCCAAAGGTGCTTTCTTTAAAAAGGCAACTGAACTTTCATGATTGATCAGTGTAACTCTGTAACACACTTGGCAGTTTGAATAATATTAAACGACCAGTTGTAAGTCTGTTAGAAGTAAAAGTTTTAGCCTACATGGAACCTTTCTTTATTGCCTTTACTTTTTTAGATCTATGTTGAATGATTAACATTTACGAAGTCTCTAGTACGAGCTTTTGGTGACTATCAAAGCTTGCTATCCCATAGCTGAACGTCCATGGCATTTATTGTTTGTTACATTCCTGACTGCATAGATCTTCCTTCATGGCTTGTGAAATAAATTCTTCTTCTCTCCTGAATTAGAAAAAAAATCTTGCTAATAACCATCACCCTCAAAGTCTACCTTAATATTTCATATATCTGGTTTACATTTACATATCAGCTTGCGAAACAAAAACCCATCCCCAAATCAAAAAACACCCTTCTAAAAAAATATTCTATGAAGGACGGCAGAAAGAAAGAAAAAAATCAGCTACAGATATCTTAAGCAAAATCCACAGAATACAGCAGCCTCTAACCATGGTCGTGTTACAATAAACCTACATGTAGAAGCTCTTCTTCAGTGATCTCAGACTGGAGGACTGATGCTAAGCCTTTTGCCAGAAGCTCCTTCAGACTGCCAGCTTGATGTTATGACATTAAATAGTGTGGAGCAGTGCAGCAGTTATGGCAGTACAGGAGACAGGAAATAAAGGACAAACAGCTCTAAACAATGCATCAGGAAATGGCAACTAACCTTTATTGGGAGTGAGAAGGGAAAGAACGCTGATTACAGATGCTGTTACGGCCTAGGCTCAGATAGAAATGGAGCACTGAAACTACACACTGGCACAGAGTGAAGGCATAAAGTACAGGGGTAAACCTCTCTCTTTGAAAATAGACCAACTTTATGGACTGCAGAAGGGCAGATGAGCTCTCTGATGTTAACACTTTGCCAATAATGTGGCACATTTCAAAGAAAAAAGGAGGCTTCTTCAATAGGTAAATAGGAAGGAAGGAAGATACACAGAGGTGGTAAATTATGGAACAGAATTGACGTATTGAAACTAGCTAGTGAGCAGAACATTCTGCAGCTGGACAAAATAAAATGTCTGGAAAGCTTGAAATATTCCAACATTTAGCTACCCATTTTGGCCTAATGTAGGAAAATAAGATCTCTCACTCTTACTGTAGGAATGAATACTATATGTAAATTAATTTTGATGCGCCTGATGCGTTTAATGTTTGCAGGATTTTGTTAATAACTGATATATACCTTAATGTGTACTTAAGAATATCTGTTGTGTGTAACTAAAATAAAGAAATGTAAATAGGAAGTTTTCAACCACTTGTGTGACTATTCCTCAACTTAACACACTGGTCATATTCCTAGAAAACACTTTTATTGATTATGTGCCCTCAAATCAGTGTTGACTCTTAGCAACCACATAGATACATTTTTTCCATGATGATCTGTCCCCAACCTGGTCTTTCAGATCTTACACTGGTGCACTCATTGCTACTGCAATGGAATCCATCCACCTTGCTCTAGTTAGCACAATTAAAGATCTTAGAAATGAGGAAATCGTTGGATTGGCAGAAATTATCTTGCTTCATTTTGATTTCCTAGGCCGTGCAGTTCAACTATATTTTCCTCCTTAATTTTTCCTATTTTAACATTCTAATCTCCAGCTACAAATAGCATACCCTTCTTACATGTTCTGTCGATTTCAAATTGAACTTGACTATAAAATTCAACAATTCTCTCTTCTTCTCCATCAGTGGTTTATCATACACTTGGATAATTTTCATACTGAAGTTTGATCACAATGATCATTTGATCATTGATAGCATTTGTTGTGTTCTGAGCCTGTTCGACAGTATAGGCCCCCTGTTGGTGTTAATTGTAACGTTTGGTGTTCCCATTGCTTAAGCCGTCTGACACCGACTATATAAGAGCTGTCAGGCTGAGTTCGCGGTTCTTTAGTTGTATGAAGAGTGAGGCAGTTGCTTGTGTGTTAACCATTAAAATACTTACCTGATGCCAATCGTCTCAGAGTAGTCCTGTCCTACACGTGAATTTACCATTGGCGACGAGGGTGGGATGTCGGACCTGCCAATAAACAACAGAGTAGGTGCGATATGAGCCAGAGGCAACCTGACAGACTGAGGAGAGGCGAGGCGTGACACTAAGTAAGCAGTGGGAATGGCGTCTTCACATCCTTTCCCTCCGTTCAATCCAGCCACTGAGATGTGGGATGCGTATGTGGCCCGTTTCAAATGTTTTTTAATTGTGAATGACTACATGAACTTGTCTGCCGAGCGCAAACGCGCGTATTTCCTCAGCTTCTGCGGGGCTGAGATGTTCGATACTGCTATGACATTAATGGCCCCACAATCCATACATGCGGGAATGTGGAAGGAATTCATGAATAAACTGAAATGGCATTATGCTCCCGCTCCTTCCCGGATCGCCCGCTGACAGCACTTCTACCACTGGGATCAAGCCCTTGGGGAGACTATTAACCAATATGTCGCGGCATTGAGGAAAGCTGTGCGCCATTGTGAGTTTGTGAACCTGGAGGGTTATCTCCTTGACTGGCTCGTGAGTGGAGTTAGAGACCAGAACCTTAAGAGGCGGCTAATCATGAATCATGAACTGAGGTTCCACATGGCGTTGGATGAGGCGTGCATGGCTGAATTAGCCACACTATCAATTGCGGAGCTTTCCCGGGGACAAAGCCCCCCAAAGCCGAATAGGGAAGCTCTGTCAGTAAATGGGACGAGTGAAGTTGACCTGTCAGACTCAGACTGCGAGGTGGACGTTTGCCGAGTTCATGAGGCCAAATCCAAGGCACCTGAGCAAGGGCCCCCAAGGAGAGGCTTAAATGAGTGTTACAGTTGTGGGGGGAACCATCTACGAGCCTCTTGTAAGTTTAAAGATGCTGTCTGCCGCCGTTGTAGCTGGCAAGGCCACATAGCTAGAGTTTGCCGGACTGCGCAGCCACAGTCAAGGGCGAGGGCTCCCCGTGACTGGGAGGGGCAATGGCGATTCCGCCTGCCAAATGAGCGTGGCCGAGACGCTCGGGGGTTTTCCACAGTCAACATGGTCGTTCCGGCCGAGGGACTGGTTAAGAACAAAATCCACCTCACGTTGTACATTGAAGGGAGACCGTGCCCCATGGAGGTGGACACAGGGTCAGCCACCTCCATCGTTTCCTGGGCCACAATAAAACGCCTTGTCCAGAGAATTTCAAAACGGAGATTGGACCCTTGCACTTTGATTTTAAGAGACTATCAAGGAGGGACAATTCCCGTTGTGGGCTCCGGGACCTTCTGAGTGCGTTTTAAAAGATTTGCTGGGTATCTATCATTGGTGGTTGTTGATGGACGCCTGCCAAGCCTCCTAGGGCTAAACTGGTTCAACGCCCTTGGTCTCACCATTCAGGGCATCAATGCTATTCGGTCGTCTGAACTTGAGGTATTGTGTAAAGAATTCCTTGCTGTGTTCGATGGCCAACTGGGGAAATACACGGGAACCCCCATCTCTTTTAATTTGGATCCCCATGTGCAGCTGCGGAGACTCAAATCACGCCGTGTTCCCTTGGCTTTGCGTCCAAAAGTGGATGCGGAACTGGACAAACTCATTGCTCAGGGTGTCCTGGAGCCTGTCGATTACGCCCCCTGGGAGACCCCAACTGTCATTGCTATTAAGGCGGACGGATCGATCCATATCTGTGCAGACTACCGGGCAACTATTAATCAGGCATTGTTGTCACACGCTTACCCTATCCCGGTAGTGCAGCATTTGTTACACTCCTTGGGGAACGGGTCAGTCTTTGCTAAGTTAGATTTAACACAGGCGTATCAACAGTTGCCTGTGGATGTCTTGACGGCCACAGCGCAGACCATTGTCACGCATCGGGGAGCTTTCCAATGCTGCCGCCTCCAATTCGGTGTAAGCGTGGCCCCGGGAATTTTCCAGAGCTTAATGGAGAGGCTCCTCCATGGAATTCACGGGGTGGTGCCGTATTTCGATGATGTGCTGGTCTCTGTGACCAGCACATATCAACTGATGGACTGCCTTCGTCGTGTCCTGTCTAAGTTCCAGAGTGTGGGTCTCAAAGTTAAGAAGTCTAAATGCAGCATTGCGGTACCACAGGTTGAATTCTTGGGGTTCTTAATCGATAGCATGGGGATACATCCGATGGCAGTGAAAACTAAAGCTATTCTGGATGCCCCCGCTCCCACTTGCAAATCTGAACTTCAAGCCTTCTTGGGCCTTTTAAACTTCTATGCTGTCTTTATACCCCACAAGGCATCCGTTGCAGAGCCACTCCACTGGCTGTTAGACCAGGGAGCACCGTAGAACTGGACCGCTAAAGCCACCGCTGCATTTCGAGCTGTCAAACAATTGCTTGTTTCAAATTCTGTTCTCACTCAGTATTGTGAGAATCTCCCGTTAGTTCTGGCTTGTGATGCATCCCCGTATGGGGTCGGCGCTGTCCTCAGCCACAGGTTTCCGAATGGGTCCGAAGCCCCTGTGGCATTTTTTTTCCTGTACTTTGGCTCCCGCTGAAAGGAATTACTCTCAACTGGACAAGGAGGCTTTGGCACTAGTGGCGGGAGTGAAGCGTTTTCATTACTACCTCTATGGTTGCCCGTTTATCTTAACTACTGACCATCAGCCTTTACTAGGATTACTGGCTGGGAATAAACAAGCCCCCCAGATCCTGTCCCCCAGATTTACTCGATGGTCAGTCTTTTTGGCTGCATACCAATATATACTGACCTATGTTCCTGGGAGGAATTTGGCCCATGCCGATGCCCTGAGTTGCTGCCCCGTGACCACCTTACTCTGTGACCCAGTACCGGCTTCGGCAGTCTTCCTGATTGGCAGTTCTTCCTTTGCCTTGACTACAGCTGACATTGCCCGCCTGTCCACACGGGACCCAGAAATCTCCCAAGTCCTGGACTGGGTTAAATGGGGGTGGCCCTCAGACACTTTGGGGTCTATCTGGCAGCCTTATGTGTCTTGGAAACTGGAATTATCTGCCCAAGGGGGTTGTTTGCTCTGGGGTCACCGGGTGGTGGTTCCTAGGCCATTACGAACATCTGTCCTTGCCTCTCTTCACGCAGGTCACCCTGGAATTGTCCGGATGAAAGCTTTGGGACGGAGTTACGTCTGGTGGCCCGGCCTTGATAAGAGCATCACTGAATGGGTGGCATCCTTTCAGCATTGTCAAGAATCACGACTGATGCCCCCTAAGGGGAAAGCCCAGGAGTGGGAGGAGCCTAGAGGGCCATGGTCCCGCATACATTTGGATTTTGCAGGCCCCTTCCACGGGCAGATGTTCTTAGTGGTAGTGGACGCCTATTCTAAGTGGGTGGAACTTGTGCTAATGCACTCCACCATGTCCGATGCTGTAATAAGGGCCTTGAGGGCACTTTTTGCCATGCATGGGTTGCCCGACCTTATAGTATCAGACAATGGGCCTCAGCTGACTGCATCTGTTTTCGAGCTGTTCCTTGCAAAGCTGGGCATTTGACATTGCCTCATTTCGCCTTACCACCCGGCGGCTAATGGCCTTGTAGAGAGGGCCGTCCGCTCTGCTAAGGACGCGCTTGGCCAGATGGGCCTGGGGGGTTGGCCGGAGCGTTTGGCTGAGTATATGATTGTACAGCACACCACCCCCTGCCAGGTCACTAACCAGAGCCCCGCGGAGTTACTTATGGGCCGGCAATTACAAACCACATTAGATCGTTTGCACCCTCTATATGCCCCTAGTAAACCCCTGGACTCCCGCAGTACAACCAGACCATTCTTAGTGGGCGATTCAGTTTATGCCAGGAACTTTTTAATTATTTACTAATTAAAAAGAAGGTAAAGTTGGGAGTAGATACCATCCTCATATTAAAATTGAATGACAAGGTGTTAAGAATTGATGAAAGGGAGCTTGTAATGATATTGGTCATTATGGGACGAATTGTGATTGCAAGATACTGGAAATTGAATATTGAATACAAAATAAATGAATGGTTTAGAGAACTTTGGAAAATTGCCCTTAATGATAAGTTAACGTGTGATATAAAATTCAAAAAAGGACTATTGAAAGAAAATATATTTTGGAGGATATGGCAACCATTTGTGGACTACGCAATCGGGAACTTGGAAGAAATAATGCCAGTGCCAATGCAAAGAGAATTTTGGAAGACCTGAAGATGAAGAAAAAATTCCTCCACTTCTCCCCAATTTCGTATTATACACTGGGTGTGGTTTTGTGTTTTGTGTTTTGTCTTTAATTAAAAACTTAATAAAAAATTTTTTAAAAAAGTTTATGCCAGGAACTATGGGGGCCCACCTTTGTGGATTCCCGGAAGGGTGATAGATGTCACAGGGCCTTGCTCTTATAGGGTAGATCTGGGCCAGGGTAGGATCTGGTGCTGTCACCAAGATCAACTAAATGCCTACCGGTCCTAGAGGGATGGCTGACCCGGAAAGGGACAGGGATGAGCCTGAGCCGAGGGACCCCCATTCACCCGAATGAAACAACGCGCCGAGTAGTTCTCAACCCACTGTTGAGGCGCCGTTCTGGAAGATTTACCAGTGGTGCGGGACGACAGTCCAGGTCTGGCGCACGACGTTCCAGCTGAGGAGCGGGCCATGGAAAGTCCTGGGGGTGGGGATGTTCCTGTCCAGGCAGAGCAACTGCAGAAGACGAGCCCGTGGCGATCTGGAAGAATCCGGAGTCAACCCGCGTACCTCCGAGACTATGCATGCACCATCCCAGGGGAAAGGGATGTTGTGTTCTGAGCCTGTTCGGCAGTATAGGCCCCCTGTTGGTGTTAATTGTTACATTCGGTGTTCCCACTGGTTAAGCCGTCTGACAGCCGACTATATAAGAGCTGTCAGGCTGAGTTCGTGGTTCTTTAGTTGTATGAAGAGTGAGGCAGTTGCTCGTGTGTTAACCATTAAAATACTTACCTGATGCCAATCACCTCAGAGTAGTCCTGTCCTACACGTGAATTTACCAGCATTGTAGCCAACTACTGTTTTACTACACATTTGAAGGCAATGCTGTTCTTTCTTTGTTTTTCATGCCCTTCACAGTATGATTTTCTGAGTGAATATGTCCATTTTCAGTCCATCTCCATTTGCTGATCCCCAAAATATCAATTTAGAGTTGATTTATTCCATGTTTCACTGAGCTGAGCTTTGTCATGCTTCTTATGTTCCATGTCCCCATTCTTAATTCTATCTTTGCTGTTTCAGATTTTCTATTTCTGCACGGCAACTTCAGCAACTGGATGTCCCAAAGTTTTTAATCCAACCATGTTGTAAATACAGATAGAAGTTCTCCAAAAGATCCTCAGCAATTCTTTAGTAGCATGTTGAGTGCCATCCAATTAAGGTTCATAATCTTGCACTATATTATTTTATATTTTCAATCCATGTAATTTTCTTGATAAAAAACAGGAGCGAGTTAACATTCCTTCTCCCATTCAGTATGAAATGATGCCTTTGCCATTGTGCTTAAAGTGATGTTAATATCTTTTTATAGCAATGCTGCCAAACATAGATATCTATCTGCTCTAGGCAGGCACCTGGATGGCTTTCATACCTTGGGTGACCCTGCTGAAATTATAGACTCCTGACATATCTTCCCAGAATTCTTTGCTCATCCTGACAGTCTTCACTCATTCCTCCCAGGAGACCCCCATCTCATCTGTGAGACAGCAGTGCAGGACTGTGGAACATGAAGTATACATAGCAATAACCAAATCACTTTTATATAATTGATGCTACGATCAATCAAACCAATATCAACAACTTTATTATAGTCATAATTGACCAATTTAAAAAAAATGGTAAATTCAGAGACAGTAAATAAAAATTATAATAAAACTAAATAATAAAATTGATGTGGTCAAAGTACTATGTATTTTACAAATAGTGAAGCAAACTATAGCCACATTCAGGGGGAAAAAAATTCACAATGGTCAGACAATAATATCTGTAAATAGAATGAATGTAGGTGGCATGTAAATCTGACTAGATGGAGAGTTATTAACCATATCTGGGCATCTTTGTAATAAGGGCAATATAACAAAAGGTTTATTGTTTCAATAACTTCAATAACTTCTTTATTACTAAGGCATTTGTGATAGCACACAGCCACATCTGCACGTAGAGAAACTGCCTATCCTTACGCCTATCCTTCAATTAGAGAATTGATACGTAAGTGAAATGTAGTGGTATCAAACTACGTTTCTGTCAAATGTCTTTAACAGTTGTTATTTCCTAGGTACAACTTTAAACTTTAGTTCTCCCATAATTTATATATAAACAGGAGCAGACACATCTATGATTGAATTCTTAACTTTGCGCCATAATGTATTTCTAGAAATAAGGTTAAGTGTGAGTATAAAATCAATTAAAGCCATGCACAGGATAGATTCTGCCCTAAAATAACTATTTTTCAAGTAGAGGCTGCAAAACCAAGGCCCAACTCTCAAGCCTGCTTGCTCTTTGTCTGGAACATTTCTTGATTCAGCCTAACAGTTGATTACACAAATACCTAACATAAAATTTGTTTATTTTGCTAAGGAGCTAATGGGCTGATAATTATCAGACAATTCTTGGCTGCCTTTTTTACAGATAGGAATTAAATCCCATTGCTTTGGAATCAGTGCCTTACTATCTATAATGTCAACAAGGAGTCCAAAACAGGATTACACCAATCTGGCAGCCACGAGACCACTGCTTGGGGCTTTACCACTGTTGAGTTGCTCAAGTCTACTGTTTTTCAGTCTGTAAGAAAGATCTACAATTAATATAGAGCAGGGGTCTCCAAATTTGGCAACTTTAGGACTTGTGGACTTCAATTCCCAGAATTCCCCAGCCAGCATGAGAAAGTTGCCAAATTTGGAGACTCTGATATAACGAATTCTGTTTTATTTGTTGGAAATGGGGTGAACAGGCCAACCATGGTTGCCTTTATGCAGAGGTGGGTTTCAGCAGGTTCTGACCAGTTCTGGAGAACCAGTAGCAGAAATTTTGAGTAGTTCGGAGAACTGGTAATAAAAATTCTGACTGGCCCCACCCCCATCTATCCTCTGCCTCCCAAGTCCCAGCTGATCAGGAAGAAATGGGGATTTTGCAGTAAAATAATATTTGTTTGTTTATTTATTTGTTTGTTTGTTTATTGTATTTTATTGTTTTTTAATATTGTAATCCACCCAAGGTTACCCTGTGATAAAATGGGCGGCCAACAAACAAATAAAATGTGATTTTATATTTGTAGTGAACAACTTATTATATATACATATGTGGGTGTGAATATGAAAATAGCAGACACAAAAGTGTATTTTTAAAAGTGTTCCTGCCTGTTTTGGATCCTGTTCAGTTTTGAAGTAAGTGTCTTGATAAACCATATAACAACATATATGGCCCTCGAGGTGATGGAAGCTATGCACCCTTCAGTGGTGGATTCAAATAATTTAACAACCGGTTCTCTGCCCTAATGATTTCTTCCAACAACCAGTTCACCAAACTGTTCAGGAAGATAACAACCAGTTCTCCCCGAAGTAGTGCAAACTGGCTGAATCCCATCACTGGCACCCCTCTTCTAAATACAACACTCTTGATTAATTGTCATTAATGAAAGAGTAGGTTTGTGGAAACTGTCTAGGGTATAAGAAGGGAGACTCTAATATGGCCATGATATCTTTTTTTTTTTTTTAAGGGGACAGTTATAATTGGATATATCTCATTTTCTTGAAGATAAATTTAAAACAACAGTCGTTAGGCTACAACCTCAACTTTCTCTCTAAAATTTGAAAAGAAATGTATATGAATTAATTATATCTAAAAACATCTAAAAATTGGCCATACCAATATAATATTTATCACCCAACTCTTGTAGACATAAAAGTTGTCTCCAATTATAGTCATAGCAATTAACACATTTTTGATGAATTATTTGAAGAAGAAATCCCATAATATAATTCAGTCTAAAAGCAAGGGCTTATCTGAAGACTTTGATAAGGCCACTTCAACAAGTATGTGAATTACAAACAATTTCTCAAGGGAAAAAAAACCCTCAACTGATGTCTTTATTAATATTCTCTTACATCAGGGGTGGGGAATGATGGCCCCTTTATGACTTGTGGACTTCAGATCCCAGAATTCCTGAGCCAGCAATGGCATGCTAGCTCAGGAATGCTGGGACAACTCATACCCTTGTCACCTCACGGTTAGATTATTTCAACGTGCTCTACATGGGGCTACCCTTGAAAAGTGTTCGGAGACTACAGTTGGTCCAGAACGCAGCCGTGAGAGCTGTCGTGGGTGCACCAAGGTACATTCACATTACACCAATTCTCTGCGAGCTGCACTGGCTCCCTATTGGTCTCTGGTCACAATTCAAGGTGTTGGTTTAAAGCCCTTTAAAGCCCTACATGGCTCAGGGCCAGGGTATCTTCAAGATCGCCTTCTACCGCATAGCTCCCAGCGACCAGTAAGATCCCACAGAGTTGGTCTCCTCAGGGTCCCGTCAGCTAAACAATGCCGGCTGGTGGGCCCATGGGGGAGGGCCTTCTCTGTGGCTGCCCCAGCTCTCTGGAACCAGTTACCTCCTGCGGTCCGGACCATCCCCACCCTATTGGCCTTCCAAAAAGCGGTGAAGACCTGGCTCTTCCAGCAGGCCTGGGGCCGTTGATCTCGCTGCTGTGATTTGGCGTGAATGGTGTGAATGGGTTTTAATTTTTTTTAATGGTTTAACTTTTAATGTTTTATATATGGTTTTTAAATGCATTGTAAGCCGCCTTGAGTCTTTGGAGAAAGGCGGCATACAAGTTGAATAAATAAATAAATAAATAAATAAATAAATAAATAAATAAATAAATAAATAAATAAATAAATGGGCCATCGTTCCCCACCTCTGTCTTGCATTAAGAACCTTCCTTGCATTCCAGTATTACTTGCACCTATCTAATCCTATATAAACAACATTAGGGAGCTAATTCTGACTGATTTCAGTGGAACACACTCAGCGATCTGTTTTCTTTTTGAAAAATGGTCTAGTTTTAATCATCAGACCAATGGGAAGGAATAAATCAAGCCTGTATCAAAATCCTTCTTTGATCCTTAGCAGGTGAAAACAGCCATCTTTTTCTTATTAAATTATTTCTGAAAGATGATAGTTCACATCCACAGATGTTTTCTTATCTAACAATTTGAAAGCTGGCTGCAACCAACTTCTTGGTTGCATTTTCCAATATTCCAGGTCTTCTGGGGACAGGCCCACTGTGTTTTGAAGTCAGAAGGATTGGTCTTCAGGTCAGAATTGTACTTCTTGTGACCTATCAAATTAGATGTTGGTGGGATCTTAATACACATTTTGTCTTTCTGTCTTCCTGAGACTCTACAAAAGGTATAGATATTGAGCACTTTACAAGCCTGTTGGAAAGAGATTTCCCTGCAGAAAGATACAAATGAACATGAGAGAAGGAAAAATGTATACCGATTCGCTTCGGGCCCACAGAGGAACATGGAGCCATGAGGCCAGCTAGTGCCCTGCAGCCCTTCTCCTCCTTTTTCAATTATAATTATTTTATTCTTCTCTTTAACTGACTCATATTATAATATCTATATGTAGCTTTTATGGTTTTATGCCTATTTGTATACTTCCCAGAGTCACTCTATGAGGGAGATGGCCAGTTTCTAAATGTGATATATAAATCAAATAATTCATACTGCTGCCCACATGGAAAATCCTTGTGGTTGTCCCTTTCTCCTTTATACAGAAATGCAAAAAACGAAAATTAAATCAACCAGAGACTGCTTTGTAAAACGACTCAATTTTTTTTCTTCTAAATATTATATTCCTTCTAAAAGTGTGACACTATTTTCACTTGTCTGTAGGGGAGAAATTTTAACAGGGCAAATAATAAGGGAAAGGTGGTACTGTTAGGGTGTGGATATTGATATTTACATACTGGTAGAGGTGGTCCGCAAGTTATGACCACAATTGAGCCCAAAATTTATGTTGCTAAATGAAACATTTCTTAAGTGAGTTGGCACCATTTTACGACCTTTCTTGTCAAAGTTGGTAAGTGAATCACTGCAGTTTTTAAGTTAGTAACATGGTTGTTAAATGAATCTGGCTTTCCTATTGACTTTGCTTGTCAAGTTCGCTGATCACATGACTCCAGGATGTTGCAACTGTCATAAATGTGAACCAGTTGCCAAGCATTTGAATTTTGATCATGTGGCCTTGAGGATGCTACAACTGTTGTAAAGAGTGAAAAACGGTTATAAATCACCTTTTTCAGCACCGCTGTAACTTTAAACAGTCACTAAATGAACTATTGTAAGTTGAGGACTGCCTCTATTGATATAGATATTTACATACTGGTACACACACACAAACACACACAAACACACACACACACAGAGAGAGAAATACCCAATAAAATATAAATAAAAAATAAATCAGTATACATCAAAAATAAATTACACATTTTCTCTCTCTCTCTCTTCTGATAAATGTTGAATAGAAATGTTTGACTGAGATATATATATATCTCAGTCGTTCTACTTACCATCCCTACTATGAGTAGTAAAATAGGAAATACCCGAAGTACTCTTTATTTACCATTGGCTAACTTTTCTTCTCAAATTATTTGGGGGCTGCTGAAAAATAAGTGACAAATACTGTTATGGACCCCAATAAAACAATTTATATATTTATTGCAGAATTTGTATTCTGCTCCCATCCACAGACTCTGGAAAGCTCGTAATAGGATTATGTGGATGAAATATACAACTCCGTTTCTCAAAGAAAAAGTAGCAAAAAAGAAAAAAAGAAAAGAAAGAAGAAGAAGAAGAGAGAAAGAAAATAAAGACTTTTGGTTCTATCCAGGCAATGTTTACATGGGTGAAAATGTCACCGAGTTCAGATTGAATTCCAACAAAGCCTGCTTAAGGTTTTAGCCTTTGTTTGCTCTATATGCACTCACACAATGCCAAAGAGAAGTAATAGGAATAATCTTCAAACAATTTCTTTAGGAGGCATCAGAGATACCCTGAAGATATCCAACCTCTATGTTCCATCTGATGTGTTAAACAGATGCAAATTACCATACATTGTTAAACCCACTTCTTTTCTTTCTAAAATTGACTACAGCCAAGCAGTTTTGACATTTTACTGGGTCAATAGCGATAAACATTTTCTGATGATTAACCCAATTAAAATATCTGTGCATCACAATACCAATTAGCAGCCTTTGGTCTTGCTAACAAACCTGTTTACCAAAACAGGTTTGGCTAATCTGGATTCACTGGCTGGAATGGAAGTGAGGAGCTGGACATTCATCTGCTTGTGCTACAGTGCCCTCTCTGGTTTCCTTTATAAAAAGGAACTGACATCGTGTGTAAATTTAATCAGATATGGATCATCAGAACAATCAGTCCATGCAGATCCAAAAAAAAAGAAAAAAAAAGAAAAAAAAAAGAACCTTGCAAAATATAAATTATTATTTTTTAAAAAATCCATAGATATTCATTGCTGGCATATGAATAATATATATTATTATTAAACCTATATTAAACGAATAATCTGGAACTAGTCTTAAAATATAAATAGCCAAATGGTTCAAAATTGATATTAATGGAAGTGTTGTGGAAAAGAAAATAAGTATCAACATTTTGGGTCATTCCAAAAGAGATAAATTAATATATTGGCACAAATTCAGGAAGCAGGAAACCTTGCTTATACAGTATAGCCCGTTTGCTAATTATTGGGATAATTTCATTAGATTTTTAAGGAATTTGCTTGAGATGTTTTCCCATTCTTTGTTTTTTTTTTCCCTTTCTGGCCTGCTCCCTTCTACCATTTTTAATCAATGTGTATAACTGTACATTACAGTTATACTAAAAGATCTTAAAGGATTTGACTAATAAGCAATGAATAATATGTTATGGTTTCAAATATTAATGCATCTAAATAGGGAGATATTTTATATACAGAGAAATTAGGAAATGAATTATTACATTTAGTTCTTTTCACTACCTTAATTTCCTCTATTTTCCCCGCAAATTCATTAGTGTTTAGCAACATCCTTGAAAAGGCCATATCTACATTATTTACGGTAAGTGTTTTCTTACCTGCCTTTAGGATAAATGAATTCATACAATTTATTTAATTTACTTTTTTGGACTTCAAATGTGCCTTATCTAAGCTGAATCCAACATAATTCGTGCATAATTCATGGACCGTACCCATCTGTTTTACTGCTTTACATACAGAGATCTACAGAGAGTATATTTCTATGCACACCCCATAGACAGAGAGAAATAAACATGGATGGCCATTATGTATGTTGACTTCACATTTCCTTCATAAAGACGCTCCCTCTGACTGGAATGTGTAACGTTTGAAACACAATCTTCCTGTGAATTCACATTAGCTGAAGTCGATAGCAACACTTGTTTAAATGCACATACTCCAAATTTACAACACTGTTTCTGACTCTAGTATATAACTCTTGGATTTTTATGGGATTTGCTTTGTGCCCTAAGCAAATCAGCAATCTCCTTGGCCTGAAACATGCCCATTCATAATTCACTGCTGGCTGGGGTAATTTACATCCAAATTATTTTCCTGCTAATCTGCATTAGAGTACATAGACATAAAAGCGAACGAGCAAGACAGATGTAATCATGGAAGAGATGTAAAGCCCTTTGGATTCATTTATGACAGTAAAAAAAAAATCTAGCGTACCTTTAAGTCTTCTATAGCAGGTGCTGCTAGGAATGGAATTTTCCAGCTTAAAATTAAAGCTTTATTTGAATATTATACAAGAGGTTAAAAAAAAGGATCTATTTATTAAATAATAGCTGTCATTCTAACTAAATACAGGTAGTCCTCAACTTACAGCCACAATTGAGCCCAAAATGTTATGTTGTTATGTTGTTAAGTGAAAAATTTGTTAAGTAAATTTTGCCCCATTTTATGACTTTTCTTGCCACATTTGTTAAGTTGCAGTTGTTAAATTAATAACATGGTTGTTAAGTGAATCTGACTTTCCCCCATTGACTCTGCTTATCAGAAGGTTGCAAAGCTGATCACATGACCCTGGGACACTGCAACTGTCATAAATATGAGTCAGTTGTCAAGCATTTGAATGTAAATCACATGAACTTGGGGATGCTATAACAGTTGTAAGTGTGAAAAGCAATCCTAAATCACATTTTTCAGCGATGTTGTAACTTTGAGTGGTCACTAAATGAACTGTTGTAAATGGAGGACTACCTGCATATAGTTCAGTGCATTATACGCAGTACTTGAAATACAACCAGTCCAGCAGGTTCTGACAGGTTCTAGAGAACCGGTAGCAGAAATTTTGCGTAGTTCGCAGAACCGGCAAATACCACCTTTGGCTGGTCCCAGAGTGGGGTGGGAATGGAGATTTTTCAGTATCCTTCCCCTCGAGTGGGGTAGGAATGGAGATTTTGCAGTATTCTTCCCCTGCCACACCCACTAAGCCACACCACACCCACCAAGCCATGCCCACAAAACCAGTAGTAAAAAAAATTGGATTTCACCACTGAACCAGTCGCTTAGCAAGCATTCGAAGTTACGACCGATCTCCCCAGGGGTACTTATGCCCTAGTACCAAAGTTACATAGCTGACCCCTCCCCCTGGTCACATGACTGAATTTCAGGTGCTTGACAATCAGCTCCCATTTAGGCTGTTTGTAGCATCCCATAATCATCTGACAGTATTTTACGATGTCTTTACCAAAACCCGGCAAAATTTATTTCTGTTTTTCAGAAAAACTGACCCATAGAAACAGCGTTCCAATGACCTCAACATTCATTTAATGATTGCCACAAAAAAGGTTGTAAAATCAGTCGGTCACGTGGGTGACTGTCTTACCACCATCATGACTTAGGGCCGTAATGAATAGGCTCCATCACTGTGGCAAATCGAGGACTAACTATGCAACCATAATCAAAAGCATAGAAGAATCAAGATATCAATCGTACAAGTTAAAAATATAATTTGAGTTGGGTTCCTGTGCGTAAACCAGGACAAAGTTCAGAGGCAATATGTTTTTCACCTGTGGTTTTGCAACTCTTAGAAAGATTTCTCAAACTCATGCCTTCAGGCACTTGCACAAATAGACGATATTGAACTTCCTCAGACTGCAGTACAATCCATACTACATCATTATGGCACTTAAAAAAAGAAATGGTCTACTGTAAGATGTGGGGCTTATGCCATAGGTGAAGTCATAGGTGTCTGAGATGAATGGAGCGCTAAGAAACCATTTACATATTTAATGGATGGAAATGCTGAAGCTGAGAATAGCGCCAAAGGAAATCACAGCAGGGAAGTCAGCAAAGTTGCAGGGCTCAAGGAAGTGAGCTAATCTACAGCCAAGAGGTCAAATCAAACAGATGCAGTATATCATTCCCAAATTAAGAACAATGTATAAATCTTAGCAAGAATGAAGCAGGTTAAGGAGAAGAACTATGGAAATGGATTGCAGATCTAGACATACAGATTATCCCTGCTACCCATGCACCCAAATACAGTTTATATGTGTGTGTGTGTGTGTGTGTTTCCTCTAGCCAGGTTTTCCCTACGTAACCAAGTTTTTTCTGCAGCCCCAGCTCAGTAGAATCACATCCACTCGATTCTGGGCTTTTTTCTTTTCTAGCAGCCAGCAAGCTCTTCCTGCTAGGTGGGAGACCTATATAGATCTATTTCCAGCTCGTTTGCTTTCATCAGTAGGCCACACCCACATCTTATGTATCCTCCCTGTAAAGGTATAGTATCTATTTTCTTACTTCTTCGTAGCGTTTATGTGTGTTTTTCCTCTAGCCAAGTTTTCCCTATGTAACCAAGGTTTTTCTGCAGCCCCAGCTCAGTAGAATCACATCCACTCGATTCTGGGCTTTTTTCTTTTCTAGCAGCCAGCAAGCTCTTCCTGCTAGGTGGGAGACCTATATAGATCTATTTCCAGCTCGTTTGCTTTCATCAGTAGGCAACAGTAGGCATCTCCCACCTAGCAGGAAGAGCTTGCTGCCTGCTAGAAAAGAAAAAAGCCCAGAATCGAGTGGATGTGATTCTACTGAGCTTCGATTCTGGGCTTTTTCTTCTGGCAGCCAGCAGGCCCTGTGCTGCCTAGTGAGAGACTTCTATAGATCTATTTCTGGCTCGTTAGCCATCATCAGTAAGCCACACCCACATCTCATGTATCCCCCCTGTAATGGTACAATATCTATTTTACTCTTCGTAGGTTTTATGTGCGTGTAAAATCGATCTGGAGCTCTGTTATCAGCTGCAGACACCTTCAGGAAAGCTTTGCCTTTTTCTGGCCTTGCCGGATGCGGAAGAAATTCCTGAAGGCCTCTGACAGAGAAAAGGAGGCCAGGGGAGACGCATGCAAATGAGGTGAGTCAGTAGAAGACATGCCCCAAAAATAACATGGTATCTTTTTTGGTGGCAAAAAAAACTATAAGAAAGACAAGGTCTTATTTTCAGGGAAACATGGTATATGTCTCTCTCTCTCCCTCCCTCCCTCTCTCTCTCTCTCTCTCTCTCTGTATATAGAGCAGTTTTACTCATAAGAAGAGAAGCCATTTTTGCTTCTACTGTCTTCAGTTTTGCTATTGCTAATCAATTGATCAGAGATCTCGGCACATGGTTGTTGAATAGGACCTAGGGTTGCCAAGTTAACTTGATGTGCACAAGCCTTACTTGGACAAATCCGTGTGGCTGTATCCAAGGGTAATTTCTGCAATGAACCAAAAAGGAATTACAGTACTCAACTTATGACCACAATTCAGCCAAAATTTTCTGTTGCTAAGCAAGACCGTTGTTAAGGGGATTTTGCCCCATTTCACAACTTTTGTTGCCACACTTGTGAAGTGAATCACTGTGGTTGCTAAGTCCGTAACACAGTTGTTAAGTGAATCTGGCTTCCCCATTGACTTTGCTTGTCATAAGGTCGCAAAAGGTCATCATATGACCTCAGGACACTGCAACCGTCATAAATATGACTCAGTTGCCAAGCATCTGAAATTTGATCAGGTGACCATAAGGATGTTGAAATGATCGTATGTGTGAAAAACGATCCTAAATCACTTTTTTTCAATTCCATTGTATCTTCAAATGGTCACTAGTTAGTTAGTTTACTTTATTGTCATTGCATCTCGTACAACGAAATTGTTGTACGAGGTGCAAATAAATGAACTGTTGTAAATTGAGGACTACCTGTAATTATTTGGCAGGGCAAACAATTGGCTACCTCATATTCCCCATCTCAGAACTCATAGAAAGGTCTGAAGGGGTATCTATGGACCTGCAGATATTCTGTCTATCCAGGGTTTTATCTCTCTGTTACCCTTGCATTTCCAGTTTCTCATGGATGCATGGATAGACTCAGTTGTGAAATCCAATTTTTTTTACTACCGGTTCTGTGGGTGTGGCTTGGTGGGAGTGGCAGAGGAAGGATACTGCAAAATCTCCATTCCCACCCCACTCCAGGGGAAGGATACTGCAAAATCCCCATTCCCCCCCCACTCCTGGGGGAAGGATATTGCAAAATCTCCATTCTCACCCCACTCTGGGGCCAGCCAGAGGTGGTATTTGCTGGTTCTCTGAACTACTCAAAATTTCTGCTACCGGTTCCCCAGAACCTGTCAGAACCTGCTGGATTTCATCCCTGGATAGACTTCCTTCTGAAGGGAGCAGAGTTATCTGCTCTTCTATGTAATCATAACTCTTTTCGGAATTCAGTTCATTTGATCCATTGAAAAATTGGCTTCTAGGTGTTCATTGTATATATATATGAACGTTCTTTTACAAAAGAAGTCCGCAAATAGATACACGGCCCATATATATTCCAAATTCTCATTTTAGGGCACTGATTCCAAACACGCTGCCAGGAAGCAAAATGATTCATCTTAGCTGGGATTCTACACACTGAAATCTAGAAAAAGAAACTAATTAAAATGGGTTGTCATAAGAATTTTTTTTCCTTGTTCTTTTTTTTCTTTTTTTAAGCGATGCCATTTGTTATTCATTGCTTGTATCAATAGATGCATAATGTTATTCTGTGGAAAACAAAAGATACTGGATGTGGTATTATTTCTGACAACGTCTCCAAGATTCGTTAAGATAGGCTTTCTGTGTTTGCTTTCACAGTCTTCTCCAGGAAAGCCGTCGTCAGAAAAGCAGTTGTCAAGGAAAATGGTTGTGTCGGAGATTTCCCCTCCATTCACATCCAGAACCGCCGTTCATTCCAGCATGGCTAAGAGTGATAATTGTCTGAGTTGCAGGATGAAATAATTGGTTGTACATCCTTCCAGTTACATCTCTCGGTCTCCTGTAGGATGAAGCCCTTGATATCATGACATACCCAATTCAGCTGGATACAAACTTGATTCACGAAAAATGTGCCTTCCTGTACCGCAAAACATCCAACCAAGAAGAAAGAATCGATGGCATGTGTGCATGTGCCTGAGGTCTACATTTGAAACCAAAAAAACAAAACAAAAAAAAAACAGCGAAAAGAACCATTTTCCTCCTTTTAATTCCTAACCTATAATTATTTGATTTCTTTGCAGCTTCTTCCAAAAAGCAGAAAGCCATATGAAATAATAGGGATGGATATAAAGGTTTCTCTGTTGTAAGCGAAGATAATTAAAGGTTTTTTTATTTGTACTTTCTAGGCGACCCCCTGATCTTCTTCCTTCGGCTGAAAAGACATTCTTTTTTTGCTTATTGTAGTCCAGGGCTGAGCAATGAAAGGGTTAATTGTTGTAGTAGTAGCAGCAGCAATAGCAGCAGCAGCAGCCCAGCCTACTGGATCAAATTCTTGCAGGAGGTCACTTTCCATCATTTGTTTCTTTAGCATTAGGACGCTTCCGGCGAGGGAAGATGAGAATGTCTACTATTCTATGGTCTGGGATCATATTTTCCATGCCAAGATTCCCTCCTCTTGCTGCTTTAAGGGAATACGTGGCATTGCTCTTTCTTTGAAGGACACACACATAATTTTCACCCTTCGATTCGCACCACCCCCCTCACCCCACCACCCCAAGTGCATCACAGCAACCTGAAGGCAGAAGACTTTGCCCCTTCCTGGCCCCTCGGCTTATGGACAGCATCAGCTTTTCTTTAGGGTGTGTGTGTGTGTGTTTGTGTGTGCACGCCTGCGCAGGCTGCACTTGCTTTCATGCATTGTGATATCACAAGGGGAAAGGCCACAGTGCAGATAACCAAGCAGATGCCACAGAGCAGGTTCAGAAAGGTTTCTTCTACATCTACATTCTAAACCTCTTGTGATTCAGATCATCTTTTATTTTTTTTCCAAACTTGTCCAAGCAACGGTTCTTGACTGACAACCGTCCCAATAAAATAGCAGCAGAACAAACCACAAGAAGATGGAAAGAATATGAAACCAGAATACATGCAGTATTCTTTATTTAGAATTTTATCTTTATTTAGATATGCAATAAGATTTCTTTTATTTATACAACAGGACGATTGTAACAAATAATGATTCATCCTGGCATAGAGGTCATTTGATTACCTTTTATTAGATGTTGTTTTCTTCTGTTCAATTGTATCAGATTCTCAGAGGCTGTCTGGACAAGTCCCTGCAGTTTTCTTGGCAGGGTTTTTCAGAAGTGGATTGCCATTGCCTCTTTCCTAGATGTAAGAGAAAGTGACTGGCCCAAGATCACCCAGCAGGCTTTGTGCCCAAGGTGGGACTAGAACTCACAGTCTCCTGGTTTCTAGCCTGATGCTTTAACCACTACACCAAATTGGCTTTCTTTCTGCTAAATCTATGAAACGCTCCTCTCAAACATTAATTGGGTTTGGGGTAGTATGCCAGTATCATAGGCTGCTGTGTCTATGCTTATCAATTCACCCAGTTAAGCTTTGCTTAGTTGATGAATATGCATACACAAATTCAACAACATTTGCATTCACCAGAGAGGGTTCCCCTCTAGCAGGGGTGAAATCCAACAGGTTGTGACAGGTTCTGGAGAACTGGTAGCAGAAATTTTGAGCAGTTTGGAGAACCAGTAGCGGAAATTTTGAGTAGTTCGAAGAACTGGCAAATACCACCTCTAGCTGGCCTCAGAGTGGGGTGGGAATGGAGATTTTGCAATATCCTTCCCCCAGGAGTGGGGAGGGAATGGGGATTTTGCAGTATCCTTCCCCTGAAGTGGGGTGGGAATGGAGATTTTGCAGTATCCTTCCCCTGCCATGCCCACCAAGTCACGCCCACCAAGCGACACCACGCCCACCAAGCCACGCCCACAGAACCAGTAGTAAAAAAATTTGGATTTCACCACTGCCCTCTAGTGTTTACATTTACCCCAGGAGTAAATCTACCCACCTTTTCCTGCTCTTGCTCTTTCAACAGGAGGAATATCAACAGGAGGAGCAGTGGCTCATCATAAATCTTTCCCTTGATCAGGCATTCCAACTTTCCTTTCCTGAAATGGTTTGGAGTCTTTGCTGGCTTGTATGACTTCTGGGACAACTGTGAGTCAGTCTGAGGTGTACCTGGCCTCACAAATTCAGAAGACTGTATATTGAATTTATTTTCCATTTCAGTGGGATTATTATGATTTGAATATCTGTACCAGGAAGCCAAAGTTTGAACATTGTCTGCAGTGAACAGGGAATTCTGTCAATGCTCTGGTTGGTCTTGAGAGTGATGGGTTGCAAATTTTTTTACTACAGGTTCTGTGGATGTGGCATGGTGGACGTGGCATGGCTTGGTGGGTGTGGCTTGGTGGGCATGGCAGGGAAAGGATACTGTAAAATCTCCATTCCCTCCCCACTCCAGGGGAAGGTTACTGCAAAATCCCCATTTCCTCCCGATCAGCTGGGACTTGGGAAGCAGAGAATAGATGGGGGCGGGGCCAGTCAGAATTTTTACTACTGATTCTCCAAACTACTCAAAATTTCCACTACAGGTTCTCCAGAACTGGTCAGAACCTGCTGAAACCCACCTCTGGTCTCGAGTATGGAGAATTGGCCTATTAAAAAGAGTATTTCTGCAGGGTCCAAGAGTATTTCTGACTGCTTCTCCCCTTGTGTGAGGCAAACAGGTTTTTCAGTTTTCAAGGAAGTCTGAAGTGATTAAGCAAGCAAAATGCAGTGTTCACTTTAGGCTAAAAACAAAGAATCTCAGAACTGAATGTCTGACCAACTACAGATAGATTTTGTTTGAAGGCTATTTTATGAGGATGTTAGTGAACAGATCATTTTTCTCTTTCTCCACCACACCAGCATAGACATCTCAGGCCTACGATATTACATTCTGTCTCAGAGGGTGGATCATCCAATCACCTATGTTGTGACCATTTTCAGTAGATAAAATCATTCAAAGCTGTACAAACCTGGATGCCAATACAGATTTATCTACTGTAGACATCTGACAAATAACAATGGTTTCTGCTAATTCAGTGCCCATTGAGACTTTTCAAATTGTAGCAGCTAATGTTCTAGAGAGGAGTCTCCAAGTTAAAACTTGTTTTGATCTCTGTCTTTTCAGATTTCTGAAAGTAGCAACAGGTTTCGTCCTCATTAAAAAAAAATCACAAAATGTGGAGAGCCTTTATTTACTTTTTATCCATTCTGTAAGATAATTTCAGTTTATCTTGAGTATCCAACACTGAATAAAACTCTAGAACAGGTCTGTCAAACTGGCAGCCCATGGCTCAGATGCACCATGGGCAGGCCACGCCCCCACCCCCAGCTCCGCAAAGGAAAAAAAGTTGCTATATGTCAAGATACGTTATGTGACGTGATCAAGTTTGACAACTGTGCTCTAGAAAGTGTGGGTAATTTGAGAAACAAGGATGTTGGGGCGAAATGAATTAATTTGCTATATTTCAATCTACTTCGAACTCTAATGATGGGGTTGAAATTGCTATTAGTTCCCTGATCATCTTTGCTGCTTTTCTCTGCACCTATTCAGATATGTGTAAATTCTTCTTAAAGTTTGATGCTCGGAACTATACACACTATTTTATATTGGGTCTGACTAGCACAGAGTACAGGGAGTCCTTGACTTACAACCATTTGTTTATGACCGTATGACGTTACAGCGGCACTGAAAAAAGTGACTTATGACCATGTTTCACACTTACGACCATTGCAGCATCCCCATGGTCACGTGATCAAAATTTGGATGCTTGGCAACTGGTTCAGATATATGACAATGCAGTGTCCCAGGATCACGTGATCACCTTTTGTGACCTTCTGACAAGCAAAGTCAATGGGGAAGCCAGGTTCACTTAACAACTGTAGTGAGTCACTTGCAAGGAAGTCATAAAATGAGACAAAAGCAGGGAGCAATGCTGAAAAAGAATGGTGTTTGAGGGTATGGAAATGAAACTTATCTATGATTTTTAATGTTGGTAATATTGTAAAATTATTGGATTATATATCAAGAAAAAGGTCTTTATATTTAGGAAGATATAAAAGGGAGGTTGATGAATTTGTAAAAGAGGAGTTAAAGAGCGTAAGGGCGTTTTGAACTTTGTAGTTAGTATATTTTAGCTTATGCTTGTTAAATGTAATACCCTGATTTTGCTCTGGGAAGTCGGGGGTGGGGGGGGTGGGGAGGGAGGGACAAAGGTTGGGTTGGGATAAAAGTGTTGAATAGATAAATGTTTTAATAGAAAAGTAAATGTGGGGGAAATGTAATAATAAATGAAATGATAATATTAAGATATGACAATTATTGGAGGAGTAAGATGGAAAAAAGATGTATTCAGATGACATATTGACTGATAGATTATATATTGTATGTTTGTTTGTTTATGAAATAAAAAAAACTTTTTTAAAAAAAATCACATGACATGCAAAAATCAATAAAAATGGTTTGGCCTGAAAAAAAATCAAATGAGACAAAAGTCACTGAACAACTGACTCACTTTAGCAACAGAAACGTTGGGCTCAATTGTGGTCATAAGGACTACGAGGACTACCTGTAATATGTAACTCTTATTTCCTCTGCTCTGAAAAACTACATTTTTGTTTGTGCAGCCTATCACTGCATTTTTCTTTTTGAGGGTGAAGGTTTGTTCTCTGATCATGTGGGTTGGTTTCTGAATGTTTCGTTACCAAGCTAGGTAACATCTTCAGGGGAGTTCAGGGAATGTCACGGTCAGTTTTCTTTGTCAGGACACTTCATCAGAACACAGAAGAACACTGACATCCTCTAAACTCCACTGAAGATGTTACCTAGTGTGGTAACAAAACGTTCGGAAACCAACAACACAAGCTCGGAGAACGAACCTTCATCCTCATCCTACACCCGAGCTACAGATATTCGCCATTTTTCTTTTTATTGCCACATCACAAAGCTAACTTATATTCAGAATACAATCACCTACCATTATCTTTTATACAGGTACTATAGCCAAACCATGTATTTCTCCCTATTTACCTATATTCACTGTTTCCTAGTGGGGGAGTAAATTGTATACAGTAAAAGAAAAAGCTTTCTTAGTGACCTTCCTTGGCATAGAGAGACTAGTTTCAGCTCTGCTGATCTCCTTTTGGCAGACAAAAGCATTTTTCTTTGGACAGGCTTTTGACATTTGAGGTAATTTATTGCTGAATTAGGCTTTAATCTAATGGGCGCTTCAAGTGATTTATTTTTATGTATTTTATATATACTTAAAAAAACATTTTATGTTTCACTTGTAACTTTATTCTTTTTTTTATTGTTTTATTGTTTCCTACCTTAAGTAGAATTATTTTGGGGTGAAAAGGCAGTATGTAAATTTAAAGCAGAATCCCTCTGAAAAAAAATAAGGATATGATATGGTCCTCTCTTATTCTATGAGCTTCCAGACAATAACTATGACTGCTGTATACAGCGGTATTATTATTATGTTACATCTTGTAAAAAAAATATCATTACTAAATTTCATTCTGATTATTTCTTTCAAATGCAAGCATTTGGGACTGAAGCTGAGATTGAATGGAGGTAAAGCTTGTAATCTATCACTGGTATATATCTTCTTTCTATTATTCCATTTTATCCTCACATTCTGAGATATTCCATTTCCTCTTCATAATAGCCCAAAGGAACAGGTCATGATCTACCATTAAGAAAGAGCAAAATGGATGCTTGAAGTGGCAGATTTCATTTGTAATGAAAAGAAAACATATTGCTCCTAATTATTTTTGTATTTCTTGTAACTTCAGGGGATGGGTAGAATGCTAGGTAGATTGTCAGTTTCCTGTTCCCAAGTAATTTGCTTGGTTTGGGGTACTATGCAACTTGACTTGAGTTGGGGCATGTAATATTTGTTACAAATGTTTAGGCCAGCTCTGCTAACCACATAGCTAAGATGAGGGGTAGCGTTTAGCCCAAATATATGCAGCTTATGTCCAGCTTTTGAGCTTCCAAATTAGTTCTCAAGATAAAACTAAGTTAAGATTTCTCACACAGTGTCTTTCTGTTAAGTTTTGTAAATACATGAAAACAAAAAATCAGACACTCACCCAGGATTTTGCTACTGTCTTGGCTCAGAACACTCGTTAGCAGCCAGAGTCACCTTGGATGGTATTTGCAGCACTTTGCCAACCCACCATTTTTGGTTTCGGTTAGAAGTGACATCTGGAAGCGCTCTTGCAGGAGACATCAGCAGTTGGCAACTCCTGGACTAAAAATGGTCTCTTTTGTGATGCCATCTAGTCTTTCCATTAATAACTCTCTGAAGTGAAAGGGGATTTTCAACGGGTAAAATTCCAATCTTCAAGAGTAACTCCTCTCAGCTTTAATGCAGTCCAGATGTCCTGATACTGTGCAGCCCTTTGGCGTGCTTATTTTAATCATTTTGTTTTTCATCCCCAAAATATTATAAATATTCATGTATAACCTAGACGACTCAGCCCAAAGAAAAGGAGTTGAGCAGAAAACAAGAAAACCTGGGCATTAGTTCTTAAAGTTATGTTATGTAGCAGCTCTTCAATGACTAGCTAAATGGAAGCAATATCTAAAGAGCGCTCAAAAGGAGTTGACAGAATTCTTTGATTTATGTTCCCCTCTCTGTTCTAGAGTCCATAAACTGACAGTTCAGGGAAAAAAAGTCCTTGTTTATTGTACTTTCTCTTACTTTATGAAATTGTGACAGAGAAGGGCAATTATACAGTGCAGAAGGTATTGTGACATATATTATAAATAAGATAAGGAAGAAGTAGTGAATTACAACAGCAGACTTAAACCAGGAAACATCCCATTTTATAGTATTTCAATTTTAGTGGAAACAATATTGTGACGAAAGGGAAATAATTCCTAGTGGTTATGCTGTGTTAAGTCCTGTGGAACTTGGTTGCGTATCCCAGTGACTGCATTTCTAGGTATTTATTATTTATTTCCAGGTATTTATTATTCTAATAAATTATGAAACATAGGAAAATTGTTTGCAAGTCATGTTTAAAAAGAAAAGAACAAAATCAATATTTCTTTCTTTTATGACTTTTCTGCTTAATTTGTATGAAAGAGTTCAGCATTAGGAATCCATATAATAAAGAAAAATGTAAAGCCAGTTTTAATTTCTAAAAAAAAAAAAAAAATACAGAAGTGCTCAGCCAACCAAAGGATTTGCCTTGCATATAGGTATACGATTTCTCTGGTCACAAAAAGGGATTTGTATCAGGCAAAACATATGTATGAGCAAAGCAGCATGAATGACAAATGTTTTACTGAACAGGCTTCTGAAGATCCACAGAAATATCTGTGGAATTACCTTCTGGCACATCACTTTACAGGAGGAATAAATCTCCAAAGATTTTTTTACCCCCGCTCCCAGTGAAGTGGCATTCCTATTGAAATTGTAATGTTTATGCAGTCCACATACGAAAAAGGACTATTTAGTAATATTTTTTTCCTCAACATTGTGAAGATTTAGCCCATTCATAAGCTCTTGCAGATGAATGCATCTTGCAGCCTCACAGATGATCAATTATCCTGGACAAAAGCATGTATAAGAAGCTGCAAATCAATATGCACCGTGCACTCCCTCAGCTTTGTTATATATTCCCCACCCTCCCTTAATCTGGCACTAGGGGTCTAACATCCTGGCAGAATTTTCAACACCTTTTTCATCAGAGGCTCTTGATGAATTTTAGATAAGCTATCCTGCATATTCTACAGATTTGGAGCAAACACGTTTTTTCTATAGCTCAAACCAACAGCATCGCTAAAACTCTGCAGCAGTTTATGACTTTTGGGATCTAACCTTGCAATGACAGATAACAATAGTACCCTCCTGCTATTCAAGGCCCAGTATATGACACACCAGGGAAGAAGGAGAGCTTTTTTTGTTATTCTGCCTCATTCTTGGATGAAAATACTTCAGTGCTCTTGGTTCCTTTTAGAAACAGGATACTCCAACTGCACCGTATCCATCAGCCACCATACCATGAAAAAAATAGAACAGAATAGAATAGAATTTTTATTGGCCAAGTGTGATTGGACACACAAGGAATTTGTCTTGGTGCATATGCTCTCAATGTACATAAAAGAAAAGATACATTCGTCAAGAATCGTAAGGTACAACATTTAATGATAGTCATAGGATATAAGCAATCAAATCATATTAGGAAATATAAATTGTAAGTTTACAAGCAACAAAGTTACAGTCATACAGTCATAAGTGGGAGGAGATGGGTGGTGGGAACGATGAGAAGATTAATAGTAATGCAGACTTAGTAACTAGTTTGACAGTGTTGAGGGAATTATTTGTTTAGCAGAGTGATGGTGTTGGGAAAAAACTGTTCTTGTGTCTAGTTGTTCTGGTGTGCAGTGCTTTATAGCGTTGTTTTGAGGGTAGGAGTTGAAACAGTTTATGTCCAGGATGCGAGGGGTCTATAAATATTTTCACAGCTCTCTTTTTCACTCATGCAGTATACAGGTCCTCAATGGAAGGCAGGGTAGGAGTTGAACAGTTTATGTCCAGGATGCGAAGAGTCTGTAAATATTTTCACAGCCCTCTTTTTGACTCGTGCAGTATACAGGTCCTCAATGGAAGGCAGATTGGTAGCAATTGTTTTTTCTGCAGTTCTAATTATCCTCTGAAGTCTGTGTCTGTCTTGTTGGGTTGCAGAACCAAACCAGACAGTTATAGAGGTGCAGATGACAGACTCAATCATTCCTCTATAGAACTGGATCAAAATATATGAAACATCAGCCTATTTTCAAAAGGGAGCAGCCTTCATGACATGTATATGCAGAATAAGCATATTAAGCTTATTCAGTGCAGAAGATGGCCAGAGAGGTAGTACTTTCTTGCATTTTTCCTATGATGTTTTTTTTTTTCATTAAAAGACAACTGGCTATTATTGTGCCTTCTAGAACATTTATTTAGATCTCTCTCTCTCTCTCTCTCTCTCTCTCTCTCTCTCTCTCTCTCTCTCTCTCTCTCTCTCTCTCTCTCTCCCTCCCTCCCTCCCTCCCTCCCTCCCTCTTTTTCTCTCTCTTATTCTGCTATAATCTAGAGTAAGAGAAAAGGGTATGGAAGACAAATCATGCTTTCTTGGCACAGGAGACTGATTTTTTTTAAAAAAAAAAACATACACACAATGGAACTTCAGGAACCCTGAAAGGCACAGAATCAACCAATTTTGATTCTAAAATGTGAGGAAAAATAAAAACAAATCCCATGCACTTTTATGTTGCACCTGCTGCCAGAGCAGTGTTGTATGATGGGAGGAGGATTTCTGCCATGCAATCTGCATATCAACTAGCTGATTTAGAGATGAGATCATCCATTTTGTGGTCATCTGTTTGCTGTGGTGGGGATGGGTGGTTGCCTAGCAGTAGGCCACAAAGTCCCAGCAGGTTTCTTGAGTCAGCACTCCTCTTTTGGGTCCCTTCCAAAGCCTTACATTTGGGATTCAAATCCGGTGATTGACTTCAATTTAAAACAACATAGGACCAATCCTCGGTCAGATTCAAATCATCATCGCAAACTTCAAAACCAAAAGGATCTCTTAAGAGGCAAGCTGTATTCGGGTAGGTATGTTTCCCCCTCTGTGGACAAAACATGACTTGAACAGTGATAGAAATATCTATTTCTTGCTTTTAAAAGTCACAAGGTGGATGACAATATTAATTGATCAATAACCAATTTCACTGGAAAAAGTGAAATTATTTTGAAGTGTTTAATTTAAGAGGAATCGTGTTACGGAATGCTAATAATAGATTTCTGCATGGGGAAAGAGGGTTATATTACATAAATAAAAGACTATTTTAAAAAGATATGCTAATGACTGTCATCTTATTCATAACATGCAAAGGAAAGAAAATAGTACAGTAATCCTATGACAGTCCTTTATATTTATTATAACCATGTTTATTTTTTTTCCTGATTTTAATGAGATAGTCCTAACATAAAAGGCAAGAGGACCACCTAAATTAATTGAAAACAAAAGAACAGAAATCAAAGTGATCCTTAACAATCTTTATCCCCCAGATGATGTCACCACTATGTAAGATCCGTAACTGTTTAATTATTTTTAATCGTATTTGTATTTACATTTTATCTGCTTTATTATGTCACCCTGAGAACTGCTTTTATATTGGCAAGGAACCCATTTCAGATGGAAATAAATAAATAAATAATGTGATAGGGATGGCAAGCGTGGTCATACATTTAACATTCTCATTAGAGAAGAACAGCCTGAAATAAAATGGTCCCAGCGCAAGACAAACTAGCAGTACTTAAATCTCATTAACTTGTAACAGGACTCACATTCATTACAAATCGCCCCAATAATTTCAGGAGAAATTCTGCATGTGTTCCGACAGGAATGATATGTTTAGTAACATATAAGTCATGTTTCTGCCCGGTTAAGCATTTTCTACAAAGTAATACAAGCTTAACCCTCTGCTCCTCTTTGCAGTCCATCTTCAACCCCTCTTCCATTTCCACACATATTGGAACCTGCACTGCAGCTTCAGAGGAAAAACAAATTGCAAACAACTATTAGAAGCAGGAAACATCTAATGGAAAGCTTGTGAACATCTGATAGATGAAAGGGAAAGAGCAGATCGGGAAAGCAAACAGAGGAATGTACAGCTAATTGAGCAAATTCTACACAGCTCTTGCTTAAACACAGCAGGGCACACCAATGAATCCAAGCACATATTAACCAGCAGGAATGCAAAGCGTGAGGGACCGTCTGCGGATGGTTTCTTTAAAAATAAAAAACCGAAAACACTGAAGTGAATCTAAATCAGTGGAAAATTTCTTTCTGTGACTAAGATAAGAGTTAGGTTGTAGCTTCAGGGCCTCTGATCCAAGCCAGTCTCTACTATCCATCTGCCTAGGCAGAATGATTTAAGTATGCGTGCGTAATGCACTTAAATGATTTCCAGGGTTGATTTTAAAACAACAACAACAACAAAAAAAAAATCCAGTTCCTGAAAAGGTGTATTTTGTAACTGAAAAATCTGCTTATGCCACTTTTCTAAAGCACCATACCTGGGTTATTATGCATATATAAACGGATGGTCTTGGTAAGGGCACAATTCAGTGGATGTGTTCCATTGAGTATACTTTGCTAAGAATAGCCATCATCTGCATAGAATGGCTGGGGATAGAAAGCAGCCATGCAACTAGCATATTTTTCTTATCAATGCTTAAGAGAATCCTATCCTGTAAGAAAACTATTGCTTCCTGAGCTACAATCATGAGGCACCAATTTGTACCACTCCAAGCTTTTCTCCTGAGGTTTACAGCAGCTTCAGAGGAGAAAAGCTTAAAGCCCCTCCCTCACACATATACAAGCTATATTTCCTGGCAAAAGAGAAAGAGAGAGAGGGAGGGAGGGAGGGAGAGAGGGAGAATGGGAGGGAGGGAGGGAGAGAACCCAAAACACATCTGTCACTGAAAATAGAAGCCTCATGCTTAATTCCCCATCTTTGCCTCATCATGGTTATTAATAATTTTTTTGCTGCGGTATCACTCTGTGGCTTTCCCTACCCCGCTCCACATCTTAAGCTGCTACAGGGTGGGGGAAATCTGGTGGAATTCACCCTGTAATGACATAATGTCATGCATTTTACTATTAAATGGTACCAAGGAGGGAGAACCAGACGAGGGGGTGCTCTTTTTGGCAGCAGCCCTGGGGTTTGATAAAATCTATTTCCATTTCCAATAGTTATCATACCAGAGCAAACGCTAGATTTTAAGTATTTTGTCTTATATGGTAATTTTAAAGGATATTTTTAAAGGGGCTATTTTAAATAAACGTCATGCTAAAAACACTGTCTGACGACTTGACAATATGGTCTTTTTTCTTTTCTTTTCACATGTGCTAATACTAATTTAGTCTCCCTAAGACAGACTTTTACTCCTAGAACTATTTCACAAGCCACATGCAAGTAACCTGCAGCCATGGATGATACATGAGTCTCTGAGTCTTCCAGTGCAGTCTGCTATGAATGTCCCTATTCGCTTCACAGCCATGAATGTTGCTTGATCAGAGAGCATGCAAGCAATGGTGCTCCTTGTACATCTTTTCTCAGCAAGATACAATTCCTGGCTCTCTGATACCCAGCTGTTGGGGGAGAAGGTAATGTGAGGAAGAAGAGACCCATGTCATCTACCCCAGCACATTCTGCACCAATGTGAGTATGGGAAGTGTGGTGAAACCTCTTGCTCCTATGTTCTATCTATATTTAACCTGCTTCCATTACCAACCCTGATCGAGATTGTTGATATTTATTAGAATGTTATCATGCAGCAGGGTTAGTGCTTCTCTGCTGCTGATGCATATTTCATGGTCATTCTAGGACAATACTGGTTAACCTTTTTAGTGCTGAGTGCCTGAAGCGCGTGAGCAAGTGTGAGAATGCACGTGTGCATGCCTGAACCCCCAAAATGCAATGTGAATGCCCCTGTGTATGCACACACATCTCCCGTGCATGCGCGCATGTCCCCCGTGCATTTGCCCCACCCCCCATGCATGCGCCTCATCCCCCTGTGCACCGTTTTTGCTTCTAGGTTGGTGCAGGAGGCTTTCCAGGCCCAAAATGGGGCATAGGGGGGGCATGCCCCATTTTGGGCCTGGAAATCCTCCTGCACCAACCTGCACCCTCCCACGCATGCACCCTGCTCTCCTCGTGCATGCGCAGCAGAGACCCGAAGACCAGCTGGCCGGCGGGAGGCACACATGCATGTGCGGTGAAGTTGGGCTGGGGTGATGGCTGGCGTACCCGCAGAGAGGGCTCTGCATGCCACCTATGGCACTCGTGACATAGGTTTGCCAGCACAGTTCTAGAAAGTGCCAGAGAAAAAAGAAGGCAGCTCCACGTAGCAGACTGGCACAGCCTTTTTTTAAGTTAAAAAAAAGTAACAGGAAATCCTTGTTCACTTCATAGACTGAAAAAAAAAGTGCAACTTACTAGCCTAGCTCTGTTCATCTATTTCTGTGGGGAACAGGACTTTGCTGGTTCTACCACAGACTTCTTTGGGGGACAAAACAATTATTTTTGGTAGAATTATTTTACTCCACGGTGCAGCAGGTTTCAAAATATTATGCTAGATTCAAAGCAATACTTTTACACCAGACTGAAAATAGGCTTCCCACAAGTTTCTACTAGTGAAATAATACAATTGAAACATAGGCACAAGTTTACCTTGGATTTTGGGACTAAGCAGACAGTGGCTAGTGCCTAGCTAGTGGCAGCACTTAGTTGACATTGGTTGAGTTAGAAAGCTAAATAGAATCATCCAAGGTCAATTCTTGGGTGGGGGAATATCTGGAAAGCTCATGATATAGACTAGAATGAATAATAATAATTTTAAAAAAGTCTAGAAGAAAGGAATAGTAAATTAATTATGTACCAAATTAATACATAGAGGGATCCATGTCAGCAACCAGAAAAGCTCAGCTTCGATAAGCAAAAATAAAAAAATAAAAATAAAATAAAAATAAAAATCACATTCCTTTCTTCTGCTGTGCATCTTGAGCAGTTTCATATTGAATTTTAGCAGGACTTTTCACACTTTCTACCCCCAAATTCTACATTGGAAACAAATCAGTAGAGCCCATCATTACAATGGTAGCAAGGTGACAGAGCTAATTATAAAATGGCAGCCAGACACTAACAAACTATTGGTCATCTAATCTAGTATTGGATTCTCTGAGTCACAAGGGTTTTTGTCTTTCCTGGATCTCTTTCTATTCATAAAAAAATATCAGGAACTAGAAGGTTTTATTGATTGGAAGGAGATTTTGGCAAAAGAAAGCATATTATTCATTGGCACAGAACATGGTAATGTCCACATCTGGTTGACATTAAAATGAGATTGGGTAAAAATATGGAGGCTAATTCAAATCAAGGGCTATTAGTCATTAAAGCTCAATATATATCTAGGTTGAGGGCAGCACAATTTGGATACCAGTTATAGAAGAACAATGGAGAGAGAAAAATAAGTCTCATCTCCTGCTTGCAAGCAGTCCAAAGAGAAGCATAACATGCTGGATTAAAATGGGCCTTGTGTGATCCAGCAGGGCTATCCATATGTATTTATGTTTCCTATGTTCTGCTCGTGAAGCATATGTTTTTCTCATCTTCGACATCTGCTTTTTTAATTGACAATGACAAGACTTAATTGGGTTGAGGGAATGGATCCCATCTCATGTAAATAAATTCATATATAAAAATATATATTAAAGTTTGCAGTGCTCATAGAAATTTAAAGGAAGTTTTCTATCCATTAAGGGTGATGGTGGAGCTCCTGCTGAAAGACACTGTTAAATAGGTTGAATGCAGCTGGTACAACTATCATAACGCAAGAACCTCAACACCCCTATAAGCCAAAGAAGATTACAGGAAAAACCCTAGCTGATGTCATTGACAAAACTCTTCATTGTACCCATGATTTATTCCTAGAAGTTTAACCGATGAACTTATATCATATACTGTACATGCAAAGTAACGGAAGCATAATTTGAAACATATGTTAAGAAGAATCAAGTATCACGTCTGATCCCGTGTCTCACTACATTTCTACAATTTACTTGAATGAAACAAATAATTCAAATAATGTTAGCTATTTTTTGTATCTTTACCTTGGGCCATATTTTCTTGTGTTTAGTTGTTTCCAGCGAAGAATATTTTGAACAAACATTTCTTTTAGAAGAGGAACCTTAATTATATTTCAAAATATATTGGATGCTTTTACCGTTTTTACTGGTTTTACTGTTTTAAGAAGTTTTTCAATATTTTAACAGAAATATATCTTTTTGAATTGTAAACTGCCAAGAGTCATTGACTAAAATAAGTGGTCATAGAAATAGGACAAATAAATAAATGTCAACATATAAGCAAACACTGAGGCTTAACAACCTTGTGTGACTCCTTTGGCAATGGTATTCTATTGAACAAAAAGATTATAAATATTGTTTCTATCCATGGATTTCTCTCCTAACTTTAATCACATAAGATACTATTCTTAAATAATTTTGTACAAACTTCATCCTGTTTATTTAGGGATAATGGAATGTCATTGTGCAGTAAAAGTATATTTTAGTATAATTATTGTTACTTTAAAAACGCATATATTTATATTTTGTCTGAATAAAGCTTAAAATACAATTATAATTTCCTGAAAATAGTTTATTTCTTAAAATATGTTCAGACCATTTAAAATAGCATTAAAATAATTCCAGCTGTTAGATAATAAATTTTATACTACACTTTCCTACATGCTTATTAGTGCTATTCATTGTACATCAATTTGCTTTCTTTATGGGAAAAAATCATTCTGTTATCTGTCTTAAGGAAGAAGAATCAAGCTTTCAAAATTCATCCATTCCATGCACTTTTTAAAAAAGCAAATCCATACAAAACCTGAGAGAGGGTGAAAAGTGCTAATTACATAATTTTCTCAATTAGCAAAATCTAATGCTATCTGCTGTCATTTTCCAAGTTTTGAAAAGGAAGTTATAAAAAAGATTGTGAAAATTTCATTTCTTCCATTGCCAAATCTTTTTCTCCTGAAGAAAAATGGCAAAATAATATCAAAAGGAACTGCAAGGGCTGCAAATTTAAGCTCTCCCTCCCTCTCTCCCTCTCCTCTCTTTCTCTCTTTCTTTGCAGGAGAGGTGGGCCATGCATCGCTTAACATTGTAAAATCCACCCATCTTCCATGCATTCACAAGCGTGTACATGTCAGCCATTTTGAAGCACATACATCTGAAGCACGGTCTGGAGCTGAGGTCCACCATGACAGTCAGAGTGATTCCTTCCTCCTCCTTTTCTCTTCCCTTCTGATTTGCCACTGTGCCTTGGGTAAAACTGAGGAGAGGGAATCAGATCAGAGGCCTGGTTTAAAAGGTGATTTATCTTTAAAAAAACTGGAGAGAAACCATCTCATTTCACCAAGGAGATGGTGGGGAAGGAGGGGGTGAAGGGGTGATTTTCTATGCATCTCTTTAGACAGCGTCTCTGCATTCAGGCATGGGGGGGGTGGATGCTGTTGTCACACAAAGGACTCGTGTTGAGCTGAATCTTTGATTGCAGGACAAGTGCCTACATTAGGCCCCCTCCGAAGCCTGGCATTCAGCACATGGGATTTGTGCAACATTTCTGAGCAGCCCTTTTGTCAGGATGGACCCAGTTCTGTCAAAGCCACCCTGAATAAAAAGCCAAGCCAAGACAAACCAATACCTCTTCTTGCAACCATTTTCCCCTGCTCTCTTCCCTTGGTCTCCCCATCCCTGTCTAATCTAAGAGGAGCTAAACTGCACATCATCTAAACAACTCATCTAAGGAATGCAGAGCCCTGTAAAAAGAGAACACTTCTGATTATTTTTTAAACAAAAGCCGGTGATTCGGCTGCCACAAATGGCATGTAGACTTGGTTGTTTGTTATTTGTTTGGTGGTTTTGGTTTTTTGACCCCGCTTAGCTGGAATTATCCTTGCCTGTTTTCTGGATGGGCTGCCACATGAATACAAAGAATGACCCCATTGTAATGTGGTCACTCTGAACTATCAATTCTTGTGGCATCAAAGACATGAATCAGAAGGGAAACTGGGGGATTCCCAAAGGATGATAGCTTTGCCGCTCTTTAATACCTCAAATAATTTCATCTTGACACACAAAATCTGCCCTTTTTCTCTAGCAGGTTCCAGTGAAGAGTTTAGGTACAGCGGGAGATGCTGGGGTTTTTTTTTTTATCATAACAAATGCTAAGTTTGTTCATTGGGAGGGAAACAATGGAATTTCTCATTGGTCTCCAACCCTCTGTGTTTTTTTCTCAGAAGTTAAGGTCTGCATAAAGGATTTGGCTTTCTTTCTTTCTTTCTTTCTTTCTTTCTTTCTTTCTTTCTTTCTTTCTTTCTTTCTTTCTTTCTTTCTTTCCTTCCTTCCTTCCTTCCTTCCTTCCTTCCTTCCTTCCTTCCTTCCTTCCTTCCTTCCTCCTTCCTCCTCTCCCTTCCTCCTCCTCCTCCTCCTCCTCCTCCTCCTCCTCCTCCTCCTCCTCTTCTCTCTCTTTCTTTCCATCTCCATGTGTGGAAAGGCAGCAGGGGGGGAGGAGCCCTCTTCAATGAAATCTCCCAGACCGAAGCTTCTCTGACTTACCTCTGAACACAGACCCCTTTATGCATCTCCCCCTCCCTCCCCATTGACAAGGTTATTTTTGCTGGTTTGAAAAGATGCCTCTTGAGCTGATGGCCCAGCCAAGGGGGTTGGGGTGTCCTAAAAGAAGAGGAGAGTTCAGGTTGCTAGGAGATAAGTCCAAGATTTCAGAGAAGCATTGCTGGGAGTTATCTCTAATTGACAGCTGGTTACCCTAAGGGTCTCTGGCTAACCTTGAGACCTAAACTATAATGAGAGGGCAGCTTTGCCTCACCCCAGTTTTCTGGGCGAGGGCAAGGGGATTACTGCACGCCTTGTCCTCTGGCAGGTATTTTAGCAGGGGTGAAAGTTTGCTTTCGTGAGCTTGCTCTGATTCATAGCACCTGAATAAACTTTCAGCTACAGTTAAGAGGGTCTTAGATTCTCTTCGCTCCTTTTTTTGCAGGAAGGGAGGGTGGGAAGAGAAGAACAGAAAAGAACAGAGAAAACTTTTATAAACCCAAACATGATTAAAAGGACCCTGGTTTTTCTCTTTTCCTTTAAACAAAGCAAAATAGAGCCAATATTTTATATGACTTCATCTTCTGCTTGTCTTTTTTTCCTGCAGTTTTAAATTCAGGCCAAGTTGTTAGCACATTACTATTGCTTGAGAATTTAAGGCCAAGCAAGAGATAACTAAAGCCTAGTAAATAAAGTTTTTCTGTGAGTCCAGACTTACTGCTGTGTTGATTTATGTAGAAAGTTGCTTCTATTTTTCTATTTCAGCTTCTATTTTAAACAGAAGGTCACCATAAACATTTCAACAGTCTAATATAAACTCAACCTGATGGAATTTGACTTCCTTTCTTTTTTAAATGCCAAAGAACCAATGGGATTTTCTGAAAGAAAATTATTTGTATATAAAGAGAATTAGAAAAATTAGGAGCCCGGTCAGATATTAATTTTTTTATTATTATTCTTAACAACGCTCTTCCAGATTTGGAAATTTTAAGATTTTTAAAATATTAAATAATCATTCACTGAGAAATGTATTTTCCTGAAGCATTAATTCACTGCATATAATATATGAACACATTGTATCAGAGTAAAATATAGCAACGTATTTTTAAGCAATGTCTATACATGACGTGCATATAGAAAACTGACTATGACTGACAAAGGCCAATCTTCCTAAAGAAGGAGAAAATAAAAGTGGATTATGATATAATCCATTATTTTATTTCAGGCCAAATGAGTTGCATTCCAAGGAGATGGGATATTATTCATTCTTTTAACTATTTTCAATATCCTCGGTATTAAATCCTTTATCTTTCCAACCATATAGTGATTCAAATCCTTCAAATTTCTAAAATAGATGTTCAATTTTTATTACATGCAAGCAGACTGATAGGAAGCAGAATGATATGAATTAATAAAATACGATTAAGGAAAAGTGGTACTTGAAATGAGAAATGAGTGCTAGGATGTAACATAAGTGAGTAGTTAACAGAAACCAGCCCCTCGATTCTCTTTCTATCCCAGTGTACAACCCAAATACAAATATATAAAAGGGAGTACTCCAAGATTAATGTAGAAATGTACAAAGTGCATTTATCTTACCAGTTTGTATGTATAGCTAACCCTTACAATTCTAGAAAGTAAATTGCACCAAATTGCTTACAGTCTAATCTTGATCATGTTACCTGGCAATACATATCAGGGATTCACTCTGATTCAAGTATTCAGGTTATATCCCACTTTTACACTAAAAAGAAATGCTGCAGGCAGCCCACAAGGCAGCCCT
The DNA here is from genome assembly GCF_029215685.1 of Pituophis catenifer annectens. Classification (NCBI taxonomy): domain Eukaryota; kingdom Metazoa; phylum Chordata; class Lepidosauria; order Squamata; family Colubridae; genus Pituophis; species Pituophis catenifer. The sequence continues at coordinate 132,665,109 of NW_027256881.1, forward strand.
ATAGATAAAAGGCAACATGAAAAGTATCAATTACAAGACACTAGTTAAAGCATATTCTTTGGAATACAGCTATAAATCGATCTTAAGAGCTTTCAACCCATCTGGACCTCTGGTCCCCTTTAAATGCTTCCTTTTCATTTCCAGAAACCAATCCTAGGACAGATTCCATCCCAAGCCACTTTTTAGGCTGAATTCCCACTCTCTCAGTAACCCGATTTTCTAGAATAGCCAATTGTCACATAGGTAGTAACATTGTCACAGTTGTATTTCCCTATTCTGCCAATCTCCAAACATATTTTTTTTATTTAAGAACATTTATATAGCTACCCAACTCACTCTGAGTGACTCCTGAGAGCTGACAAGGATAAAACCCAATACAAAGACAATAAAAAAACGATAATGCCCCAACCCCCTGCCAACAGCTAACAACAGCAATTTGATGGGCTCCATCCCACTCTGGCATCTCCAGACCTGTTGGCAAAACCAGGCCTTGTGAAAGAGTGTCAAGCTGGGGCCAATCTTATCTCTGTGGGAATGATGTTCCCCCGGGAGGGAGCAACCATGGAGCAGGCCCTTCTTCTTGACCCCACTAACGGACTTCCTTAGGAGAGGGGACCCATAGCATTCCCTCTCTGGTGAGTCAGGTAGATATGACCAGGAAAAGACGATCCTTCAGTTAACCAGATCCCAAATCATGGAGGGCCAACCAGTGCCTTAAATTGGAAGTAAATCAGCAGCCAATGTAGCTCCCGCAAGAGAGGTGACTCGTGTACATCTAGGTCTGCATAAATGCACTGCAACTGCGGTACAATTCCCAGCATTCCCAGTCAGCATAGCCATTTAAAACCTACCCCCGCTTCATAATCTTCCCAAGAATTTCTCCTTATCTGAACATGTTTTGCATTCAAGTCAAGTCCAGTTCCTCACCAGAAAATAGACATGCAATTTTCTGGGCATGATTTCAAAAGTGGTTTTCTGTTGCCTTCAAGGAGTTGTTTTAACCTCCCTCTCTAGCCTATGCACCTGGAGTTGCCACACTGTCTCCCACCCAAGTACTAAAACTTTATGACAGAATTTAATTTTTTTTAACCTTCTCGTTTTAGCTATTATTTAGTACTAGGGTGCTACTAGCCAAACCACACCTAAATCTCTCAAGCAGAGTAAGCCCCAAGCAGCGAAGTCGACTTTAACTCTTTGAACAGTTATTCTATGGAGCTCTGGATCCAGTTGGGTTTATGGTTGCTAAGTCACACTTGGACATATTTATGATCCTTCGTGGCTGATCCTCAGAAATGCAAACATTTTCTTTGCATCATTTCTCTGAATCTTGTGGCAATTAATGTGGTTTGGCTATGGGAGGTTCAGGTCTTCTGTTCAGCAGTTTGTCTGTGAAAACATCCAATCATTATCCCCCAGGGCTAGCTAGCTGGCCTCAAAACATATATTTTTAAGTGGGGGAAGGGAGAGCGCTGACTTGATCTCAGTCTGTCCTACAGTCTTAGTGATGAATGAGGGGCTCCGTTCAGATTTGTACTTTTCTTGCAATAAGAGGCCTTCACAATTAGGAGTGAGCACAGATTCTGGATTGTTTGCGAGCAGCTGCTTAGTAGGTAACAACGTGTTTGAATTCAATTGAACAGTGTTTTTAGAAGCAGTTACTGACCTCTGACCCTTCCTACAGACTGGGTTGATGGGATTAGGGAAAGCTAAAGTTGGTTTACACTTGGCTATAATGAGCTGGCAAGAGATAACATACTTTTTAATTATCAAGCTGCATCACTGCCAAAATTAGCCAATAGAAAATTTACCAAATGGTTCAACGATCTATAAGATATATATATATATATGTGTGTATCTGTATCTCCAAGCAAACATAGCCATAAAATAATGATGACACATTGCAAGAGATTTAAGCAAAGTATAATGCTTAAAAGCTGACTTCAAGTTTGCCAAATTCTAAATTTCATTGTCTCTCTATATAAAATACCAAAGTGCAAATATTAATTCATCGCTGTAATACAGAATGTATTCTAAGATTTAAAAGAAGATAATTGAAGTTGAGAAAAAAAAATAGGAGTGGCTGGATAGTACTTACAGCCAGTTCAAAACCATTATGACTGATTCAAAAAAAGGCTACTGCTGTACAGCGCTTGGAAAAGTGTTTTAAGGATCAGAAGTGATAAATTTGTGGAGTTGCATAAAGCAGAATGCTCTGCAGGGAGCTCACATTTGCAACTAGAGATGATGTCTTTATTTTGGCAGAGATCCTCTGACTTTAAACTATTCTGTGCCTGGCAGAAATTTGATAGATGTAATGAATCCATGTTATCTGTTCCTAAGTGCTAAACTATGGGTGTGCAACTCATAATCTACCTCATTTTACAGTCCCGGGAGTACCACAAGATTTTACCACCAAAATACCCAAACCAGGCAGCATAATATGTTCTGTTTGTTAAAAGAAATAGTTTAATATATCCTTTTCATTTTTAAAAACCCATGAGAGACTGAAAACTCTGGACCTTCCTCCTTCAAATACATTAGTATCTTACTACTAAGCTTGTGTGACTCTTAGAGACTTAAAATAATGAGAGGGAGAGAGGGGGGGGGAGGGAGGGAGAGAGAGAACACCAGCCCCCATTGTACTATGGTAGAGAGATTTCCTGGAGAATGTTTTTTTTCCACCGACTTCTTCCTTCCAACTCAGATTTATTATTCCTTATGGTTTCCTATTGTAATAACCATGACCACAATTTCTGTTGATAGAAGACAGAGAGCTATTTCATGCACAAACTGACACTAATCCCAACATTTGAGATACTCTCAAATATCTCTTTTCTTGATCTGAGGCAGCTCTTACTTTTTCTGTTTTGTCCCCCATTACTGTACATTTATATTAGTTCCAGCACTAGACATTAGCAGTAGTGACAGCTCTCATTCTCCAGGTTCCCCATTTTGATTAGCTGTAATATGATAAAGGCTAATAGGATCAGGGTCATCAACTCTGAAGGGACAATATTTCAGAGGGCAGGAGCTATGGCACAGAAGACACAGCTGGTCCTCGCTATCTGACATTTCTTGCCTGATGGGACCCGTGCCATGCCCAACCCGCCAGACCGAATCGGGTGGGTACAAAAAAAACAACAACTGGAAGAAGACACTTTCTCAGGTAATCCAGCCCCAAGTCATATAGGGCTTTAAGGATGATAGCCAGCATCTTGAATTGTATCCAGAAGCATTCTGGTAGTCGGTGCGGCTCACTTAGCAGTAGTGTTATATGTGTCAATTATCCAACACATTTTACTGCCCATGCAATCATATTCTACAACAATTGAAGCTTCCAGATACTCTTCAGGGGCAGCACCATGTAGAACACATTGAAGTTGTTATGTACGGACATACGGAGCACCAATTTGCATGCCCGCTGTTGATTGGCTAATCTAGCGGCGGGAAAAAATAAACCACTGTCAGTGGCCGGCGAGACTGCTGGAGCTCTTTAAAAAGAGAGCTCTGGCGGCCTGCCGCCCTCTTGCCCCTGATCACTGCTGGAAATAAAGTGCTGAAATGGACTACGGTGTCCCACCTCTTCTTTTCACCCCCCCCCCCCCATCTAATGGAAGTAATCCAAACAAAAGGGCATGAGTGATTGCGAGCAAAGCCTCCCGATCAAGGATCAGGCACAACTAGAGCATAACCCTAAGGTATGCGAAGGCCCTCCTGGTTACAGATTATGCACCAGATTCATCTGGTCACTGCAACACTGCCCAGGGTAGCAGTGGAAAAACCTTTTCCATGGAAGGCTCAAATACCCATAAGCAATACTCTGTCTTGCTTTGGTTAAGTTGAAGACTATTGCATCCCATCTAGACCCTTATAGTCTCTAGGAACTGGGACGGGACATCCACAGTATCGCTCAGGCAACCTGAGTTGGAGATATAAGGCTGGGTATCATCAATCTCACCCCAAATTGTCTCACCTTCTGCCTTATGTAGATATTAAAGAGGTGAAAAAAGAAAATTGAGCTCTGGGGCACCTCAAAAAGTAGAGGGAGTAGGTTGGTTCTCTACCGCCCAATCTAGACTGACTGGAATTGACCACACAAGAAAGAGGAGAACCAGTACCCCACAGTGGCATCCACCCTCACTCCTGAAGCCAGTCCAGAGGCCACTAACAAGTCAAGAAGAGCGAGGATAGTTGCACTATTCCCATCCTTCTCCCATCAGATGTCATCTAAGACTCTTCCCTCAAGGAATTATCATCTAATTTGTGGAGTAGAGCCCCTCTATGCAGAGACAGATTGTGAACAGACCTTTAACAATAAGGGAAGTTTCTGAAGCTATAAAAAAATTAAGCTAAGAAAACTGTCTGAATCAGAACTGTCTGATTCTTATTATAAATATTTTGAGGATGAACTTTTACAATCTTTACAAACACGATGAACACTATCCTACCAGAAGTAAAAATGCCAAAGAGATCAATGTAGTGTTTATTCCCAAAGAGGGACAACATTTGACTTTAACAACAACCAAAAAAAAAGGGCCAATATTATTATTGAATAATGATTACAGGTTGTTCACAATGATTTTCAGTGAAAATCATTTTGCAGGAGATTATTCATGAGAATCATTGTGGTTACCTAAAAGTTAGTTGAAGAACAATGTTATAAATATGTTGGGCATTTTGGAATACTTGAAGCAACATAATGAAAATTAAGACACAGTTTTTCTTAGCTGCAGAGACCTTTGACATTTGAACTGGGCTTTCTTCTTCAAAGTTTTGGAACATACAATTTTGGAGAGAACTTCATAAAATGGATAAATTTGAAATACACTTCACAGAAAGCATAAATAATAGTTAATAGAGATCTAACAAAATCCTCTGAGATACCAAAAGGAGCAAGACAGGGATGCCCACTGTTTGTTCTCTTGTCTATTTTGCTTCTGGAAATACTGTACAGAGATCTAAGACAAGAAGACAGGATTGTGGGAGAAAAGATTAAAACAGAAACTTACAAGTTAAGAGCTTTTGCAGATGACTTGGTGTTGGTTCTGGAAGATCCTTTAAAGGGAATTGAAGTACTAATGGAAGACTAAAAAATTGCTACATAAGCGGTTCTGTGGAATAATAAACAGAAAACAAAATTGTTAACAAAAATGTGAAGATAGACTATCAAACAGAATTAATTAATAAGATTGAGAAGAAATTAAATATCTGGGTATCACTATGACAAATACTATATAAATTGTATGTTACTTCAAAATAACTATTTTAAGACATGGAATGAAGTTAAAAAAAGATATGTTAAGGTGAGAGAAATTATAACTGTCATTGCTGGAGAGAATTTCTGTGATAAAAATGAATGTCTTGCCTAGAATGATGTTTTTGTATCAGACTATACCTATTTTGACAACTGATGCACTACTTAAACAGTGGCAGAAGAATATATCTGGATTTGTATGGCAGGGGGAAAACACAAGTTAAACAGAAGGCATTACAAAGATACAAAGGAAAGAGGAGGTTGCGTTTACCTGATTTGAAATTATACTTTGCACCTTGCTGTTTGATTTGGATGGATGGATGCTGCTGAGAAATAGAAGAACACAGCCTGAGATTTGGGTGGCATGGATACCTGTAGTACTGACTGATCCACTATGCCATGGATTTCTATAAATTACTTCTCAGTAGCTTGTTTATGGGAGAGAGACTCTTTGTCTAGCTCCTCTGTATTTAATACTCCTTTGTCCAGTATTGTTGAACTTCTGGCATAGCTCTCATTCTCTTCAGTGCACATAATTCCCACAACCATGTCAAGGTAATGCCTCATTGGAGGTTATTATTAATAATAAATTATTCTCTCTATTCTAGCCTTCCTTGTTGCAACAAGTAAATCAATACAAGTTTTTTTTTAATCTTTTTTTCAGTAAGAAAATCTTGTACTTTTCATGACTCTCTTTTCATGAGATTCTTGTCATTCTGCATAATGCCTAGGTATTATATACAATGCCTAGGGAAACTATGTAGCATATTAAAATAACACAGACATTTCGTACTTTCTCTAAAAACACCATGCATTCTATAGATTTCCTAGGCATTCAATATGCCAGCTTTTTACACATTGTCGGTAACTTATCTATTTCATTCTATCCCAGGCCAAGCACACACAAGTACACAAAGAGTTAGTTGCACTAGATGAGGTTTCCAAGAAAGCAAGCTGACTGCTCAGTGTCTGTCAGTCCATTTGGTAATTCTAGAGCTGGCTATTCGTGGTTGATATCCTCCGGGGTGAAATCTACTTACCTTCCCTACCGGTTCCAAAGCGCGTGTGCAGACCCTCTGCTCATGAGTAAACCCTTCTGCACATACGCAAACCCTTCTGCACATGTGCAGAGAGGAAAAAACAAGTTATTTCCAGGTTAAAACAGGAAGTAATGACGACCAGGTGGTTGGGCAGAGCTTCGTGCTGCCATCGCTACTGGTTCTCTGAACCGGTCCAAACCGGTAGCATTTCACCCCTGGTCTCCTCCTCTGAATCTCAGCCCACCATGACATATATCTGTATATCTGTATCTATCTATATTATTTATATCATCTATTTGTAACAGTGTTTTATATTGGTAACTAGCAAATCTTTCTTCTTTACCTCCACATACTAGATTTTAAAATACCTGGATGTGCATCTTTTTTTATAAAAAATATGAATATGGAAACATTGAAACATGCAATCTCTGAGAGGTAGTTCTAAAATTAACAGTTCTTTGCATCTTTTATATTAATGACCACTAGGAATATCAAGAATATTTATAACACGCAAAGAACTCTCTCTGTACTTCTCTTTGCCTCTACTCTGCTTTTCCCAACTGAAAAACCTAGACTTTTTTCTTCAATCCTCATCCTAGCAAATTGAATACTTCCTCCTCTCTCTAGATCAGGGGTGTCAAACTGGCGGCCCACGGGCCAGATGTGTCACACACAGGCCACTCCCATTCCAGCTCTGCGAAGGGGAAAAACGTCATGAAATCTCACATGATCGCAACGTGACGCGGCAAGTTTGACACCGGTGCTCTAGATAGTCTGAATGTGCTTGCTTCACTTCATGAATGTATATTCTGCTAAATATGGGTTCTGTGGACAATTCCCACTATACTGGATGATTTCAATAAGGCTCTGTCCAAAATTCCCTTGGTTCTCCATTACCCATTAAAAATAGTCAAAAGATTTCCACTATACTATTGAACGAGTACACAACACATCCCAATATATTGATATGCAATATATCACTAGTAGATTGTACTTTTGGTGGAAAGAGCTACTTCTTTTATTGCAAATTATTGATGCAATCTAATCATACCAGATGGGTTTCTAATTGCAATATAGAGAAGAAGCACATACGTCAAAGTCAATGAGATTTACTTCCAAATAAATATATAACACGGAGTGTTCCTTTTAAAAAGAACCTTCAATATTGTTATAATGGAGGCTTCCTATTGGAAAATCTAGATTAAATTTCTGAATAAAATCCTCTAAGCCTCCAAATATAGCCCTATCTAGGTTTCTTAAATCTCATGAAAACAGTGATTGGAATTTAAGCAGGCTAATTGTATATGAGGTGCCACTAAGTAAGGTCTATGATAGACAAATAGTAATGTTATTATATGTTTATGTTCCAGAGAATCTATCGCTAATCTTATATTTTTAAAATATTTGCATGTGCTATTTGTGAGTAAAAGCTGCCTTTTTCATAGATTTACATTTCAATCACATTTGTGCAGGTGTGAAAAATAAAGGAAAAACAGCATGAGAACATTTGAATTTTATCTGTCATACATACACAAGGCCTAGGGAGGGCAATGGAGTTTCATATCACAAAGCAGCAAAGATAGTTAACTTGTAAACAGTGGAAAGGCAAAAAGAGTTAGGATAGTTTTTTTCTTCTTCTCACAAGTCAGTTCAGTTTTCCCTTCAAAATTGAAATCTTGCTTCATACAGGTTGAAGATTTATCCATTATGTTTGGAAGCACTAAGAATATAAACTAGGCATAAATGTTGGACAATTTTATTCTACTGCATTTTAAACACTGTTTGAAAATAGGGAGGCTTTTCGCCTTTAACCTGAACTAGACCTTTCCCACTGAGGTAAGAGGTTTGGCTGCGGCTCCAATTTTTCCTCAAAATTTCTTCTCATGCTAAATCACTTCCCAGAAAATTACAACATAAATAAATGCTGACAATTATAGGCATATAGTGAATTATATTCAATTTATATTTTTGAACTACATTTGATCCTAGCCCAAAGGCTGAGAAGGCCACAGACGATTACTAACACTTATTTTGTTAGCGAATAGTTTTGTGTTGTTCATTTTATTGAACATACCGTACTTTTATTGGCCAATGACTGAAATAAAGTGTCTTGTCTCTCTGTCTGTCTATTTTTGAAAGCATCGTGGCCCAATAGTAGAGGCTCTTGTCTAATTGGCTTAGTCCTTTGTCTGTAGACATTTTTTTTTCATATTTTCAAGAAGTATAGGAAGAAATATAAGGAATTCTTTTTAGAGTGAGCCCATTATAGAGACAAGTTTTCTATTAGATCCTATCCTTAGTTACAGAGTTTCATCTTTGTTCTTCTATCAATCTAGTATTGCTTTGAACAACAGCAATCTAATTACATCTGTTGGGACAGGAATTAGTAACTTAATAAATGTTTCACCTAGTTGACATAACCAAATGTACAAAAATGTGATTTGGGAATAGTAACTTCCCTAGGAGCAATGCTAACTTCAAATCAGGGGTGGGTTCTACTTACCTTTACTACCGGTTCGCAACGAGGCCGTGCGCGAGCTCGCTTCGTGCACTTGCATTTCTGCGCAGGCGCAGAAGCTTCCCGGTGATGTCGAGATCGGTGGGCGGAGCCTCCCACCGGTTTTACTACCGATTCTATAGAACTGGTCCGAACCAGGGGCAACCTACTACTGCTTCAAACATATAGCTGCCTAAAATTAAGCACAAAACTGCACTATTTTTCCTTATAGGAAGACCACACAAAGCTTTTCAGGTCCAATCATACATCAGTTCCTGCCTTACTCTATTCTCCTTAACTTCATCTGTCGAAAGCAGCCTGCTTCACTTTGTTGCATTATAGGAGCTCTTAGTCTACCTAGTTGTTAATGTAGTTTCAAATTAGTTTATTCAAAATAATGCCTGAACCATGTTCTATTCTTTTCTCTTGTTTCTATATTCCTCATTCCTCAGCCTCCATCTGCCAAGAAAAGGAAGCATTTAAAGGAGCTGAATGGTTCTCAGTTGCTCAGAATCACTGAAATGAAAGGCCATAACCCCATCTGACTCTAATTCCATCTTCTGATAATATACAAGGTTTATAACAATTCATTTATTGACTGTTCAAAGTTACAAGAGCACTGAAAAAAGTGACCAGTTTTCATACTTACACACATTTACTTACACACTTATAACCATTGCAGCATCCTTATGGTCACGTGACCAAAATTCGGGCACTTGGCAACTGGAACATATTTATGACACTTGTACTGCCCCAGGATTATGTGATCACCATTTGTAACCTTCTTAGCCAGAAGACATTCCACGATCATGTGGCCAGCATGTCGTAACAGAGCACTATTACCTTCCCACTGAAGTGGTACCTATTTATCTATTTGCATTTGCATGCTTTCAAACTGCTAGGTTGGCAGAAACTAGGGCGAGGATGGAGCTCACCCCATCGCATGGTGCTTGGATCTCGAACCTGGATTGCTGGCTTTCCAGACGACAAGCCCAATGTCTTAACTACTGAGCCACCATGCCATCTAGATAAATAATAGATAGATGAATAAATAAATAAATAAATAAACAAACAAACAAACAAACAAATAAATAAATAAATAAATATAGATAAGAAAGAAAGAAAGAAAGAAAGAAAGAAAGAAAGAAAGAAAGAAAGAAAGAAAGAAGAAAGAAAGAAAGAAAAAGAAAGAAAAGGTAAAACCAACACATTATCTTCTTATTTTCATCTGACCTGTTTAATAGTACTGGAGGTTTTAGTTCTTAGTTCAGATGACCAAATCCACCTTGCTCAAGCTCATAAAATTTTCATGCTAATAAGAGGGAAGGTATAAATATTTTCTGGTTTTGCTTAATTGATAATGTTTTATGATAAGAGTTCATGTGTTATGCAAATACCCAATGACTATGCCTGGAAAATAAAATGAAGAAGCACATTTATCATACTTCTAATATATGGGTACTAAAGCTTATTGCTTACAAATGGCTTATTCAAAAGTATCTCAAATTTGATAGAATATTAAATGGAATTGAGGAGAATAGTAGCATAAAGCACTAAGAAAAGATATACTGCCTAAGAATATGCTTGGATGCACAAAATGTATAAGATACTGGGACCTTCTACATGACTTCCTTAAAAAAAGAAAAAAAAATCACTTTTTGTTTAACTATCATGTTTTTGGACCGCCCATCTCCCTCAGGATATATGTTCTGATCTATAGAGTATCTCATATATGGAAATCAGCAGGTAACAATTTAGCTAAGCTATCAAACTGAGATAGTAGAGAACTAAGTGATAAAATTATTAGGGGACTAAAATAAGTTATTTAAAAAAACTACTTTATGGGAATTGGATCTTAGATTACTTCCATTTTCCAGTTTGAAATGGAATTCTCATCTTTATAAGAGGCAAATGGCCATATTTCACTCTTTACTAATACATAGTAGAATCCTAAATTTCCTCAAAGAAATATGCTATTTCTCAGCTTTCTGTGAGAATACACTTTCCTGAGAGAAACTTTCCACAACCCCATATTTTTCATTATACCCTTTGGAAATAAATGGTAATGATCATTTTGCTATACAACATATCACCTATTTCATTACAGAACACTATGATTTACACAAGCAATATACTTTTGAGCAAGAATGTTCTTCACAATATTTGATGTATGTATAAGTTGTTGCAACAGATTTTATGTTTTGTAAGATGCACACAGACATACACAGAGACTCGTGGACATAAACAGAGGTGGCCGAACCAGTTGTTAAGATTCTGCGATAGAATCGTGCTCACTCACCCAGACAATGTGGCCCAGTTGATCTCTGCACCTTGCCCACTCTGCTCACTGTGGCTGCCCGCAAAGGTAAGGTGCTCGCCGAAGGGCCGCCTCAGGGTGGACATGGAGATCAGCTGGGCCACGTGGTCGGGGCGAGCGAGTGTGATTCTAGCCAAAGAGTAGCTGGGCGCAGGCATGACTCTAGCCACTGGCCAAGGTGGGCGAGGTGAGATAGGGTGGGGTGGGGTGGGCAGGGCCTGCCAGTGGTGGGATTTGCCAGTTCGCCAAACTGCGCAGAATTTTAATAACTGGTTCACCTGAACCAGTCTGAACTGGCTGAACCTCTGTTTATGTCCATGAGTCTCTGTGTATGTCTGTGTGCATCTTGCAAAACATAAAATCTGTTGCAACGACTTTGCCAGCGTGAGAAACCTCCATCCGCCACCTCTTATCAATCTTACCGATATTCTCTCTCTCTTATCTTCCATTGTTGGCAATGCTATTTGGTTTTCTATTTGTTTTTTTTTCCTTTGATGCATCTAAATCTTTGCAAATCAATCCTACTATATAAATGTTAAAACTGAAATGCCAGATTATGAAATATATATCTCTTTATAACAATTACTAAATTGTGCTTTTATCTTAAATGCTTACTAGGGTATACAGAAAGTCCAATTTAAGGGCCCAGTCCAGAAGTCCTATTCTGATTCACTTTGGAGATATTCCAGACAACTTGACGCTGATCGATCCACAAACCAGACTTGAAAAAATTGGCTCCCTTTCTCCCATTATCTAGCCACGAATAAAACAAATCTGTAACTTTTTGTTTCTCAGTGGAACGGGATGAAATTTTACAGGCAGGCTGGTCTGTTAGATGAGAAAGGGCATGCCCAATTTATAGAAATCTGTAAAATGTGTTCAAACTATGATCTTTTAATTTTTTAACTATCTGTCATTTTATTGTACTGAGACAAAATGTGATGACATTTGCAGTGTTAATCATCCTTATAGTATGTAATACGTGTGCCCGATTTCAGTTGTATTGGTAAGGAATGATGATGCTTCTTCCTGAAAATGTGGAACTGATTGCTGAGACTGAAGCATGAAGAAGTAACTCATTTTCATTTTCTTTTTTATTCCTACAAAATAAAATAAATCAGTTTCTTATACATCCATCAAACTAACTAATGCAACTGGTTACTGCTCAGATACGGAGACCAGGCTACTGAGAGGTGAAGTGAATAATAAAGGTGAGGACCTCTCTCTCACACACCCACACGGTCTCTCTATTCTCAAGATTGAATTGGTCTGTGGTGACTTAAGTACAAGGATTATTTTGATCTGGGGGCAGACTTGTCAATCACCAGGTTTGATTTAAGGGAGTCACCGGGTATGCTGCTCCATTGGGCTCCCAAAAACCTCCAGGTTGGGAGGTTGCCAAACCCAGTTTGAGCCAGTTTATGGGACCCAGATATTATTTTACTTTCTATTTTTATTGGATTCTTCCTGAAGGACATCATGCTAGGTCTTGGCACTCAGCCAGTTGACTCATTCTAGGCAGGAAGGATGAAATACCTTCCCCCCCCTCCTCTCTAGGAAGCCTCCATGCTTTGCAAATAGGAGAAAAATCTAGGGGGGTCTATAGAGAGCATAGGAATGGCCTTGAAAGACAAGAGAAAGAGCCACTTCCAAGGCAAAGGTCAGATAAGGGGCCTAGGCCAGAAAATCAGTTTAAATAGCATCTCAGATAAGGTAAAGGCAAAGGTTCCCCTCGCACATATGTGCTAGTCGTTCCCAACTCTAGGGGGTGGTGCTCATCTCTATTTCAAAGCTGAAGAGCCAGCGCTGTGCAAAGACATCTCTGTGGTCATGTGACCGGCATGACTCAACGCCGAAGGCACACGGAATGCTGTCACCTTCCCATCAAAGGTGGTCCCTATTGACTTCCGGTTTGCTGCTTGTCACTGCCAGACGTTCCTTTGGGATCGTCAGCTTCCATCGCCTGTCAGAGCCGCCTTCACAACGGAATGGTGGCTCGAAAAAACTCCGTTTCCATGAGGAAACGGAGATAGAGCCGGCAGGGGTGGGTAGAACTCTCTGCAGAGTCCCAAAAGTTTTTCCTTTACTTTTGGGACGGAGCGGATGAGATGCCCCGTATCCCCAGCCGCTGCTCCGGGCTTTGGGAGACCTCTGCTGATGCAGAGCCAGGCATCAAAAGCAAGCCTGCAAATTTAACAGACTACTCAAAGAAAATGTGAGCTGGACCTGTAATATTGAACTGCAAGTATCTTACTGATTTTTTAAAAAGAAATTATTTAAGAGAGAGGAGGAAAAGAAAGAGGAAAAAAAGCCTTTTAAAATGGCGTCGGCTGGAGGAGAGGCAGAAAGGGAAAGTCTTCCGTTTTTTATTACTACAAAGTAGCGGAATAAATACCACTGGCTACATTTGTAGACAAAACTTCGCTCCTGTGTTTTTTTCTCTTTTTCTCTCCCTTGGAGACCTGATATTGTTGTTGATTGGAAAGAGGTCTTTCTTGCCTTTTTTTTTTTAACAAAGTCTGCCTGGGCGGAAACATGGCACTGAGACTCATAAAGTCAGATAAACAAGAAGGGGGGGGGATTCCCCCACCAACAACTTAAAGGAACAAGTCTTAACTCTTCAGTCTGAGAAACCTGATTTTAATATAATAGAATTTTTTATAGAAGAGATTGAAAGAAGGGAGGAGATTGTGAATCAGCAATTTGAAAAATTTAAGCAGGAAATTAAAGAATTGGTGAAATCTATGACTAATGGTTTTACAGAATTTATGATGCAGTTGGACATAAATACTAATGCACTAGAGTCTAAAATGGAAGGAATTCAAGATAAATTGGACAATAGAATCCAAAAAATTGAAAATGACTTGATAAATATTCAGGATAATAGCTTAGAAGAAAAATCTAAAATGAATGCTGATCAAAAGTATGGTAATGCAGAAAATCTGCAACAGAAGATTGAAAAAGAGATTTTAATGGCACAATATAATTTCACAGAATATGCGATAAGATTAAGAGGTTTGCAGGAAAATAATAGAGATGATTTAAGGAAAATATCTTCTGAATTTCTAGCTGGGATTCTAAAGGTTCAACCTGATGAAGTGTTTTGTAGGATTGACAGAGTTTATCGAATTAACTCCTGGATTGCCAAGCATAGGCAATTGCCTAGAGATGTGGTGATTTATTTTACAGACAAAGAAATTAGGAATAACATCGTGCAAAATTCCTTCAATTCTAAATTGCAATTGCATGGAAGAAAGATTTGGATTTACAAGGAACTCCCACCTAAGATATTGATGGAAAGGAAGAAATTTGGTTTTCTGGTGAATGAGTTAAAAAAGAGAAATATCTTATACAGGTGGGATGCCCCAGTGGGTATTATATTTAGATATCAAGGAGAAAGATATCAGTTAAACACTGTTGAAAGAGCGGAAGAATTTTATCAAAATAGGTTGAAAATGAACTTAACATCTTCAGGTATAATACAGGATAAGCAGAAGGAGCTGGAAATAAAGGTAAAATATCGAAATATAGAGACTGTACCAGAAGAATTGCCTTTGGATTTATTGGATACCCCAGCTGGATTATCTACAAATCTGAGAGAAGTGGCATCTAATCTTAAAGTGATGACTTATCAAGGCAAGGACAAGCATGGAAACCAATTAGGTGAAATACAAGGGATAAAAAAGAAATATGAGATACAAAAACAAAACCAACAAGACCAATCTACAAAGCAGAACAAAATCCGACCGGATGATACACAATCTGTAGAAAAGAAACCAGGATGGAAAACAAACCCACAAAAAGAAAAGAAAAAAAGAAATAGGTGGCATAAAAATAGAAATTTCTAAATCAGGCAACAGTGAAGCCAGTGACTTTAAAATATGAATTATTATGTGTAAACACAGAAGAGGCGACGTATTGGTTAATATCATCCTGAAGATTGTGGCAGATCTCTGCATGGCCGTAATTTGGGGACGTGAAATGAGCCTTAAACTGATGGATTTGAATTATCCATTTCGGAATTTTTTTTTTTTTGGGGTTGATAAATATATTATATTATTACAATTACAAGGCAAGAGAATTATGCTGGGGCATGCAGAAGATCGGGTTGTTACCCACTACGATGACGGGAATTAATAATCCTGATGAAACCCATAATTATTACTATATGGAATATAATTATAATGTCACTCGGGTGGTTGTTTTTACTTTTATATATATAAGAAGATATTTACTATTGATGGGGGCAGATATGATTGAAGATCTTGAATAAACTGTTGCACCAGCAAGTTACGTTACCCGATTATGGATGTTGGTTCTACCAATCCAGTGGAAAGATCTTAAAGAAGATACTATATGGATTATAAATTTAAAGTTATTGTCTTTTCTTTTTTTTTATTTAGATATAATGGAAAATATAGACATAGATTTTTAAGTAGTGTGGGCAGTGAATCAAAGATATTAAGAAATGTTGTATGGTAATTTTGCTTGATAGTGGGTGAATAAGCTAGTTAGTAGATTGATTAGTCTAAGAAAAGGGATTTTTAAGTGATATATTTAGGGGAGTGGAGGAAATGGATAGAGTGGAATAAATGTTAAACTAGATTTGATGGGGAAGGCTGCTTTGAAATGTCATAGTAATATACATAGAAGATTAAATGTTAAAGTAGGACTTATTGTATAGTTTTAAAGTGGAGAAGTTATTTTATAATGTCATAGTATAATGTCTTTTTTTTTCTTCCTTTTTTTTCCCTTTCTTTTCTCTTTTCTGAAATGTATGGATAAAAGGGGATGTTATAATATTAATAATATTTTTAGTAAGTAAAGGTCAATATCTAGAGGAGGGAGTAAGTAATCTGTTATGAATAGGGTTTTTTTTTTGTTATGAAGAAGTCACAGGGGGGGATGGGTGGGGTGGGGAGGGGGGGGTTAGGGAGGGGGAGGGAGAGGGGGGAAAAAAAGGGGGGAAAATCTGTATTTGAAAACTTTTTCAATAAAAAAAAAAAGGTGGTCCCTATTTTTCTACTTGCATTTTTTTACATGCTTTCGAACTGCTAGATTGGCAGAAGCTGGGACAAGTCACGGGAGCTCACCCCGTTATGCAGCACTAGGGATTTGAACCGCTGAACTGCCGACCTTTCGATCGACAAGCTCAGCATCTTATCCATTAACCTCCCCGCATCCCAGCATCTCAGATAGCCTCTACCTAATTCTCATGAAGATCAAAGAAAGGAGGGGAAGCACATACAGGCAGATATTCTAGATTCTGTCACTATAGTTGTTGCAATAAAAGTAGTCCTGACTCACATGGCATTGGTTTCTTAGTCTGGTCTGCTGAATTGGACTGAGAGGAACACAGGAAATGTATGGTAGTATGATTATTGGTAGAATAGCAACCTCATAGAATACTTATTAGGATAAGTTACTTTCCTGTGGGGTCTAAAAAGAAGAAGGCTTTAATGGCTAAGTTGGTTCGCTTCTGTCTGGCAACCAAAGCAAAAATAGCCAGAAAGACACCGAACCCCAAGTCTGGGTGGAAAAGGGTGTTCCTGTAGAGGGCTAATTGTAGTTTGTCAGATGGCTGACTTCCTCCAGGTTTTCCTCTCCCCGCATGGATTAGAATGTGCAGTTAAGAAATTATATTGTATAGTTTGATGGTCAGCTCCTCTTTCCTGCCAGATCACTTCGATCAAAGCTTCATCCTGCCTCATGACAGGCTGGCACCAAGATGGAGGTTTCATTGTGAGGAAATGTCTTCGATATAAGTCCAACAAGCCATTTCAGCCTGGGGGCAAGTAAGATGTAAGTATGAAGCCTATGATATTTAACCTAAATGAGAGAGTCTGGAAGTGAAGAGAAGGACCAGGGGAGACCTGGTAGCAGTGTTCCAATATTTGACGGGCTGCCACAGAGAGAAAGGGGTCAAGCTATTTTCCAAGGCAGCCAAAGGCCAGATGAGGAATAATGGATGGAAACTGACCAAGGAGAGATTCAACCTAGAAATAAGGAGAAATTTTCTGACAGTGAGAGCAATCAACCAATGGAACAACTTGCCTTCGGAAGTTGTGGGAGCTTCATTACTGGAGGCTTTCAAGAAGAGATTGGACTGTCATTTGTCAGAAATGGTGCAGGGTCTATTGCTTGGCTGGGGGGTTGGACTAGATGACCTACAAGGTCCCTTCCAACTCTGTTAATCTGTACCAAGTTGAGTCATGATAACTGGACTTATTTGCTTGTTGGTCTGAGAGATGTTTTGCTGCTTATTCAAGTAGCTTCTTCAGCTTCTTCAGTCTAAACAAATTGGTGAGGAGAATTTGAGTAGGCAGAGATTCGTTAGAATGCGCCAACTGCTAAAATTCATCAAATTCAGCACCAACCTCAGGGTTTCTTTCCCAAAGTGCCTGGTAATATGCCAATGAAGATAAACAAGAGAGCTTGCACACATATCTTAATGCCAGCCTTCATGGCATGACAAAACATTGAAGAAACAGATTAGCAATAGGGGCTTTATGAAGAGCCAGAATCTGAACAAAGGTAATACATAGATGATGACATGTAATTCAAGTAAAATAGACATGGGCTTGCATTTTATGTCTACATGTGTTTTCAGCTTCAAGATAGATACATTTTTCATTCAGATCTACTGGGTAGTTCTGGTGAAATCTAAAGAATGGCTTTTGTATCCATTTACTGACATAAATTTAAAGAAGTTCTTCTGAATACGGATCAACATAAACAGGAGCTTGGTTCATATGTAATGTCAATCCATAGAAACAAATGGGTAATTTCATCCTCTCTTTGATGTTATTCTTAAGCAAAAGATTGAAATCTGTACTCTTCTCCTTCCTGAAGCTAGCTTCAGGTTATTATTATAACCAGATCAGTAACTATACAGGTTATACGGCAGCCTTCGATCTAAGACCACACGTGAGCCCAAAATTTCTCTTTCTAAGTGAAACATTTGTTAAATGAATTTTGCCCCACTTTACGACCTTTCTTGCTAGAGTTGTTCAGTGAATCACTGCAGTTATTAAGAGAATGGTTATTAAGTAGATCTGGCTTATCCATTGACTTTGCTTGTCAGAAGGTTGCAAAAGCTGATCACATGACTTTGGGGCACTGCAACTGTCAAAAACAGGAGTCAACTGCCAAGCATTTAAATTTTGTTCATGTGACCATGGGGATTCTGCAATGGTCATAAGTGTGAAAAACGATCACAAGTCACTTTTTCAGTGCCGTTGTAACTTTGAACGATCAGTAAATGAACTGTTGTAAGTCGAGGACTACCTATACATTCCTGAAACAAGCCAAGATTAGAAATGACAATTTCCATTCAGTTGTTTAAATCAGCTAGCCCTTGTGCAGATTTCAGACTTGAAAAACTGGCCTTGGGTTTTTATCAGATACAAAAGCAAATCTTTCATTGCAAAACTTCATTCTTTGCCTCTCTGGTTTTTTTGCAGTGGGATAGCTGAAAGGGGAAGTAATTTTGTTGTTGCTTTTGTTCAACAATCAAATCTAGCTATCATCAAGGAGATCTAGATACTTTCTCACCCTTACTCAGTTTTGCTTGCTTCAGACAAAACAACAAACTGTGGTCAACTGAAATTAGGGAGCAAATGTTCTTATTACAACCATGTGGAGAAGACAGGTAATACCCATGTCTTAAGCATATCCATTCCTGCAATTCTAAACCCTAGTTATTAGGGCTTCCACTGTACGAGCTTCTTTTGTTGATGTTTACAAAAGTCATTATTTTCATCCACATCCATGCTGTGAAAGATTACAGTTCATTTACTGGCATGATATTATGTATTATAAAACACATAATTACAAAATTATTTCTCTCCCTCTTCCCCCACCCCCAAGTACTACTTCAAAAGTTACATTTTGATGAGAACTCATTTGAAAGATTCAAACATGGATTCCGTTTTTATTTTAAAAAACATTTTATCTCTACTTGTAAGAATAGGATCTAACATAATTAGAGTATCAGCATATTGCTTTGTGAAATTCTACTCAGGGAATGAATGATAAAGAAATAGTTACTTGCTAGCAACAAGATACCAGAAAATATCACATACAGAGAATCAAGTGAAACATTCACAATTACTTTGTCTGCATCCAAATGTTGTACTTTATGTTATTCTATATGTCTCTGCACAGCATCCAATATTTAAAAAATATATTTTTAAAAATTTAAAATGCATTTAAATTTAAAATATAGACATGTTAATAATGACCACGAGAAATGGAATAGGATCTTCATGAGCCATCAAAGGCCAAGATGAATAAAATGTTTTTGGCAAATATCTGACTTGAAACCTTGAAGGCCATCTAGTAACACCTCTACCTAGAACAGAAATCTTCATCCCACCCCAGAAAAAAAGGTTTGGTATTCGTTTAATTGGGGTGATCAAACGAGTTATATCATGGAGTTATACCCAGAGTTATACCCTGGAGATTTCTACTAGATTTCTACTAGAAAACCTCCAAAATTTCATTTTATACTTTAAGTCTATGAGTTAAGATTAATAGCTGTTTTATCTATATATACAGAAGAGAAGCACACAACAGAAGAGACCTGAAGACACATTAATATCCACTGATGTGGAATAGATAGCTATTACAGTAATCATATTTATCTGTATGGCATCTTCTCAGCTCTTTGTATGGATTCTTATTATTGCTGTTGTTCAAATGCTAAGTTGTGTCTAACTCTTCATGACCCCCATGGACAATAACATATCAGACCCTCTCATCCTCCATTGTCTCCTGGAATTTGCCCAGAATTATGTTCATTGCATCTCGTCCTCCGCCATCCCCTTCTTTTGAGTCCTCTTTTCTCATTAGGTGGCCAAAGTATTTGAGCTTTAGCTTTTTTTTCCCGTCCTTCCAAAGAACAATCCGGGTTGATTTCTTTTAGGATTGACTGATTTGATCTCCTTGCAGTCTAAGGGATTCTAAAGATTAAATCTGCTCCAGCATTGGCAACTATTGTAGTTGTTTCAACAAGGGCATTAACTGGGCTATGTGCATGGCAGAAGAACTCAGTTGCTATGTTTTTCAGTGCAGTCAACTTCTGAATCACTCTGAGGGACACAGCACTGTTTCCCAATCTTGGCCACTTCATAGAGTCCAACACCCAGAATTGTTATCAAAGACTGTGCTGATAGTGGCATTCTGGGATTTGAAGTCCACACACCTGGTAATGGCTCATGTTGGGAAGTACTGATATAAGCATACGCAGATAAGCAAGGTCATAAACTGTTCCTAATTCAGGAACTGGTGTACCAACTGAAAGAAATAAAACATCTCCATGACATGTGGAGGGTTTCTACAGGTTTGGCCCGATTCAGGCGAGCCAGTAGCGGCGATGATGAGCTGAGAGCGAACCGGTTCTTTCTGACGGTTAGCTTGGCCCTCCCATCCACCCCTGTGTTATACATACCTTATATTAGGTCATTTTTAGCACAGCTGAAAGGCGTGGCAGAGCGGATTGCCACATCTCAGCTGTTCCATAATACACTGCGCTTGTGCGGAGCGCAAGTTTGGCGTACGTGTGAGCGAAGTGCGTGCATGAAGCGAACAGGTGATAACACCGGTTGAAACCCACCACTGGGCCACTTGTACCACTAGTGGCAATGATGCTTTTATGAATGCCTACAGTATGCTTATGTTCCTTTAGAGCAGGAGTATCCAACTTTGGCAACTTTAAGGCCTGTGGACTTATTCCCCCAGCCAGTCCATTCTGGGAGTTGAAGTTGCCAAGGTTGGACACACCTGCTTTAAAGGAAGTGCAAGCATATTTGGAGAGATAAATTACCCTAAAACCCAACCCTAACTCCATGACGAATTATGGTAGTTCCACAAGACGTTGCCACCCCTGCTTTAGAGGAAGCATGAACACATTTGGAGAGGTAAATGACCATTACCCATAGAAACTAGACTTTGTAAGTAAGATTGGTACTATCTTTGAAACCCATTTCCAAAAACAATGTTACTCACAGACAATAAAAAACTTATTCTGAAATCTTAAGCATGGAAAATGATCAACCTACCAGGCAACCTGAATTATAATTTCATTTCTCCAATAATAAAAATGATAAGAAAACTCATTCAGATGGAGAGCAGCAAACTGAAAAGTGAACTTATTTCCTATTATTTAAAAAGCATCAAAATCTTAATCTTTGCACAGTAAGCTATTGTTTATAAGTGAAAATTCTGGGATCAATGCTCTCTCCCTTTTTAAAGGCAAATAGAAAGGAGCACAAAAATGTGTCAAGCTATTTCAAGGTTTGGAAGCAGAGATGTTTGAACTTCACAATTGTTCTGTCTTACAAAATGATATAAAATCTTCAGAAAAGGATATGATGAGGTCCATGCGATAACAGCTTTGGGATTGTAATGAGCAAAGCCAGTAGGAAATTGCTGCAAAATGGTGGGATTATGGCCCATTTACTGAAGAAAATTGCAAGGAAATGACAGGCAGATATTTTGGCAAGATATTTCTTGTTTCTACAAATTAGCTTTTAAAGTAATCTTAAAAAATACAAGTGCTGGTTTTAAATAAAGGGAAGCAAACTTATGCTTCCATGTTCTATTTTTGAAATTGATTTAATTAATATTTTTAAGCATCTCTTCTATTTAATTTAATTCTGTAGTTTTCATTTTACTATATTTAGAAGAAAACTAAAGAGCTTGGAAGCCTTTAATCCACCCATGGTTACACACGCATGCAAGATCAGGCAGTTTGTGAACTGGTTGTTTTGTTCCACCAATATATAGATCTGCACATATCTCATTGCATATGTATTGCATATATCACATTGCTCCTAGGAAAACATAGGAGGACAAACCCATCAGGACCAGGTTCAGCAGTCCATTTTTGTTTGAAAGACAAAGGTCACTCTTTTGAAGACAGCAAAGCCCATGTTCTGGATGAAGAGGAGCATTGGTTTGAAAGAGGGGTAAAAGGGCCCATCTCTCTCAACAGAGGCAGAGGGATAAGACACCACTTATCTCCTGTCTACAACACAGTCCTTTCAACAGTTCCAAAAAAAATTCCACCCCCATTTGCATTATAATTCAGGTGACCCTGAGGGCACAGATAAACCCCCAAGTGGCCTCAACGGCTCTCAGAGAGAGTACTAACAACCACATGACTGCAAAGAAATACGATCCTTCCATCCCCGCCCCCATCCTGTCAGAACTAATCGTTCTATTTCCCCACCTCCACCACCACCATCCTGTCAGAACTGATGAAGCTTCTTGGGTGAGAAGTGAAACATCTTCTTCAAGGAAAAAACATTTCTTCCTCAAAGAAAAAAAAAACATAGCCCAATTGCCTTTTGAGAAAAAAAAAACACCTTTGAGACAACCATGACCTGGATGATTAAGAATCTCCCTAGAGGCTTACCAGAAGAATACATTTTGGCTGCTATTTGTGCTGCCATTACCAAGAGAGGTATATTGAATTATAATTTGAATTTAAATAGCAATAACTTCGGTTTGAAGCTGAATAGCATAGTTGATCATTGCATACATATTCAAATTTTCAAAGTGCAACACTTCAAATGTTTCTGCATTACAGTTCTCCTCTTCCTTTTCCATTGGCACTGAAAGTAAAGCTGGTAAAAGTCCACCAACATTTAGAAATCACATTTTTTTAAAAAAAGTATTGCATCAAACTAACTCTCAATGCTCAATACACACACGCATGCACACATTTATTGTTTTATCTATAAGCAATAGCAATAGCACTTACACTTAGAGTTATATACCGCTTCACAGTGCTTTACAGCCCTCTCTAAGTGGTTTACAGAGTCAGCCTATTGCCCTCAACAATCTGGGTCCTCATTTTACTGACCTTGGAAGGATGGAAGGCTGAGTCAACCTTGAGTCAATGAGAGTCGAAACTGCCAAACTGCTGGCAGTCAGCAGAATTAGCCTGCACTACTACATTCCAACCACTATGGCTCTTATGACATACAGCATGCCATAAAATACAGTAAAATAACAGTAAAATAGTCAGATTTTAAAATAAAAAGTAAAGGTGTAAAAACGTTACAGGAAAATAAAGCCAAAGCTACAGCTAAGAACTGAAGTATATCTTTCTCAGTTTAAATGAGAGCAGAGCAAAAGTTGTAATGTGGCTGCTGACAGTTGGAAACACATCTGCAAGAAGATCATAATTTTTTTCAAGGTTGGTGCCCTTGAGTTCATCTACTATAAGTAGTTTAGCCCAGTGGTGAAATCTAAAATTTGTTACTACCGGTTCTGTGGGTGTGGCTTGGTGGGGGGAGGGGTAATGTGACTGGGTGGGCATGGCCAATTTTTTTTAACTTTTAAAACCATTTTTTCTACAACCTCTTCGGCGAAGAGGTTGTAAAAACAATGCTTTCAAAAGGCTCTGACGATTCCAGCTGAGGTGCCTGATCATCAGAGGCTCTTTTTCTTTTAAAAGCCTCTGATGATCAGGCAACTCAGCTTGGATCGTCAGGCATCTTCTTGGATCGTCAGCTTGGATTGTCAAACTCAGCTTGACGATCAGGCAACTCAGCTTGCCTGACGATCCAAGCTGAGTTGCCTGATCATCAGAGGCTTTTTTTTCTTTTAAATGCCTCTGATGATCCAAGCTGAGTTGCCTGATCGGCAGAGGCTTTTTAAAAAACTATTCCTGACCTTCTTTTCCAGCTTCTGACAAGCAAAATCAATGTGGAAGCCAACAGGGGATTAGAAATGGTAACCGCAAACTGTCCTCACTTAACAACCCACAGCAGTTTGCTTAACGACGGCAACCAAGAGCACAGGAATTGCCATTCTTAAGTGCTGCAGTCACATGAAGTTGTGTTTTTTACACTCATGTCATTTAGCAATGTCAGCTCCAGAATCCGTTATTGACATTAACTGAGGTCTACCTGTACATGAACACACATATTGTACATATAAATACATCAAAATGTCATCCATTTCTCACAAAAATCTGGCAGTTTTATCTCACGAACAAAGTGACTTCAAAACAAGTTGATCAGGTTGCTTGAAAGCCATTTCATTGCTTTGGTTCTGTTGCAAAAAAGAATCATAGAGGACACTGTCTATTTCTCCTTTTCGGAATTTAGTCAAAGAGCTTTGTAGGATTTATCACATTTTAAAAACTCTGAAAGGCTTGATTTTGTCTCCAGATGGCTTCCATTATCCCATCTAAATTATGTGATTTAATTTGTAACACAATACCATGTAAAGACATAATATCATCATGGGGTTGTCTTAAAATAATAACTAGCCAGGATTTTGCAGAGGAATTAATGATTCCTATAGGATATGCTTTAGGCAATTGGATGATTTTTCTCCTGTGTTATTATTGCAATTAGTTCTTTTTTTTATATATTCTGTTAATTCAATACCCAGAAAACTTTTCTTTTCAGGCACAATATACTGTATCTAACTGTCCGTCCATCCGTCCGTCCGTCCATCCATCCATCCATCCATCACTAAAACACTCAATTCTTTATTTCTAGATTTCCATAGCTGTTTTGGAAATTGTTGTTGGTTGTGTTCACATACATAGAGTGGAGTAAACCAAAAGAAGCTCATGAAGCAGTTGTGAAAAGCTAGAAGATGATGCAGCCGTTTTAATTGTTTAAATAAAGGTAGCTACATACATTTCTGAACATTGCAGAGCACCACTTTTAAAGCATTTACACACTGTGCATTTACCTCAGAGCAAGATCTACACATTACAGTAAGATTTACTTCCAAGGAAGGACTGAAAAGTGTGTGAAAGATATGAGAAATAGATATTTTTTAAAAAATAGTGTGGGTTCTTTTTCTCTCTTTTAAGTTTTCAGGGCTCAGTCAACTGACTAAGTGAAAAATGACTAATATTTTTCTAAAAACTCCTAGTGTAGATGCAAACGTAGCAGGGCAGTCTCCTTGTTATCTAACATAATAGCAATTAGTGTGTGTGCTTGTCTGCAATTGGGCATACACCCTTTCATTCAATGATTGGCAATCCCATTCCTGACTAACGTCAAAATTCATCTTGACAATCTGGCTGTTTTAACAAGTTTTACAGTTATGCTATTTACTTTTGTTTTAAAACTTTATTTTGGATTAAAAATCTATGTGGAAATAATTTAACAGAATTTTTTTTGTTTTGTTTTTAAACGAAAACCAACTCTTAAGGTATTGTGAATTTGTGGGATTGAACTATAAGAAAAGGGGTTACTTAATGTTTCTTCCAAACATTTTTCCATTTAAAATTATCCTCCCTTTCCCTCAACTGCTGTTCTCCATGGAGGATAAAATATATATTCCTTTCCCTCCCTTTCCTTACTCTGCAGATGGCAAGGCTCTTTGAATCATTCAGAAGCATAAACAGTCGAAAGAAACAGTGAAGCACACACATAGTATACACACTGCAAGGTTACCAACTTGTTCCTTCACTTAAACTCTTAACCTCCAGATAATGCTTTTTTTTTTTTTTTAAATATATGAGGGAAATATCTTCCTAACTCTGTCTTATGTATCTTTTAGATGTTAAACAATTGGGATATCCCTTTAAAGGCTCAACCTTCTGAATATCATTCACAGATATTTACATGGGCTTAATATTGTTAGTGATAAATAATAGATCAAGCTGAGGGGGCTTTGGTGCTCTCTGAGCTTGTTTTCTTACAGATGTTTCATTACCCAAACTAAGTAACATCATCAAAAGCATTTATAATTAATCCTATTGTTTCAAATATATTCAAATATATTCTCTGACTGCTTTTGGAATTACTCTCTTTCCTATACCAGCGGTCACCAATTGGTGGTCCATGGACCACTGGTGGTCCATGAGAAAATTTAGGTGGTCCGCAGAAAGATTATTTGCATTTTTTTATATTGCACTAAATCAGGAGTCCTCAAACTACGACAATGAATATTAGTGGTGCTGCAGAGAGTCTCCCCCTTCGAGGGCTTTTTGTGCAAGTTGGAGGGGGGAAGATATTCCGACTTGGGGTCTGCTTCAGCCTCCTGGTGTGGGGCTTTGGGCGAAGGCTAGAGGGCCTCGTAGTGAAGAGCTAGAGGGCCTCGTTCCAGTGGGACTTCATCATGGCCTGGAACTGGCTGACCATCTCAGCCTGCTGAGCCTCCAGGTGCCAGTACCTGGCCTTCCACTCCCGCAGGTCTTCCCTCTGCTTGGAAAGCCTATGCTTGTAGTTCTCAGTGAGGTGTTTCCTCTGAGGCTCTTTCTTGGTCAGATCCAATTTGAACTGAGCCAGCTGTTTGGCCAACTCTTTTTTTTTTTTTTGTGGTGGCTGCTTAGCTCCAATAACTGCTTCCTGTTGGGGCCCTAAGGAGCCCAGGCAGGCAGGTAAAGAGTGGCTGGGAGGGGAGGGGCGAGTAGAGGTGCTCCTCAATGTGAGTGACATCGAGTTGGCCATGCCCACCCAGTCACATGACCACCTAGCCAGTCATTAGGCAGATCATATTAGTGATCCGCGGGATTTAAAATTATGAATTTAGTGGTCCCTGAGGTCCGAAAGGTTGGTGACCCCTGTCCTATACAATGGTTCTGAACGAAGAAAATATTTTCACAACACAGACTAACCTCTTAGAAGTTCTGACTCCATACCTGTGTTTGTCCAGTAAGGAATTAGACCCCCTTAGTTTTAATGTGCTCTGCTGAATGCCCAATCAATTAACAGACACATCTCTTACATCTAAGATTTGATTTTGCATCAGCTTACTGACCTGGAATGCATTAGCAAGATCTATCTGGATGAGGGCCAGATAATCTGGATAATCATTCCCAGCTAAGCTTATTCTGGCTTCCAAAGCAAGCCAAATTTTGTCAAAAGAATAAAAGATGTATTGTGACTCCTCATCTTACATACTTGGGAGATTTGTGAGGTAAGTATGAAAGGGATGGAGTTTGTAATTTGCCCCTTTCTCCTGCCCCTTTCCTGGTTATTTTGTGCAGCGAGGTAGATCAAGAAGTTGTGGAAGGATATTGGTTTATTCCCTGGCCAAAATTCCCGAATCACTAAATGTTGCATAGATTAAGAGAGGGAAGGAAGGAGGGAGGGAGGGGAAGAGAGAGGTGAGTCTCCTGATATGCAATCACCAAATGTTGTATAGATTTACCTATTAGGAGAGGGAGGGAGGGAGAGAGAGGGGGAGAGAGAGAGAGAGAGAGAGAGAGAGAGAGAGAGATGCTGTGTGTGTGTATATGTGTGTAGGCATTCAGATAATTAATTCATATTGTTATCCAAGCTGAGTGGTCAGTGTCAGCTGCTTTTCAATTTACATTAGGAATTCCATTCCTTCCATTACTGTTCTGCCATTCAGTCCACCATATTCCATCCATTTCACTGAGTGGGAAATATTAGATTTTTGCTGACCAAACAATTGGATTGTGAACAAAAGCCTTCAGAGATCCCCCAGCTATTTGAAAGGTGGTTTCTAAACAGGCTGATATGTGTGCATGATCAATTGAATGCCAGAGAACATTTTGAAGGATGGGAATATTATGGATAGGACTTGATGAGGTTTTGACAAATTTGTGTGTGTGTGTGTGTGTGTGTGTGTGTGTGTGTGTGTGTGTGTGTGTGTGTATGGATGGATAGGTGTGTGTGATTATCTTCTATAAGTATTCCCTAAGAATGAAGAAGCATTGTAAAATGTCCAGCATTTATTTGAGGAACGGGGCAAATGGGGCAGATTTTTAAAGGAAAAAAAACATTAACTTTGAAGCATAGAAAGATACAGAGGAGGGACAAATAAGAAAGTAATATGTAGTTCTGTTATTTGGCTAACTGATTACGTTTCAGATTACTGGTCCTACAGACTGTGTCTATAAATCATCCTGAGGTGATGGAAGATGTAACGTAAACAAAATTCATACAAAATAATAAATACAGAAAAATATAGAGTATCTTTACTCAAGCACAGTGTTAAATGCAGCTATATAAATGTACATATGTTATGAAGATTGCATATAACACTAGAGAATTGCAATACTGGTTTGAAAAATTGCTTCATTGTGGCTTTCTGTGGCTTTGCTATTGACAGTTGCTTTACTCACTAGTGAAACTGGATAAATCCTGTTAATTTTATCAGAAAAATAGGAAAGGACTGAGCAGGCAAAGCTAGATTTAAAGGGTGAAAAAGCACAGTATCACTTGAATTGCTGGTTTTTGGTGACTACAAGTATGCCTCGGTGTAGTTTTCTTGGCACCAAGGCAGAAGGGAGTTGCCATTTAGCTTTCTTCCAACCTAAAGGGAAACCATGCATTTTAAAAAAAGGTCTGGGAGACAAACAAGAATGTTAACTGATTTCTAATCAAATGAGATGGGAATGAACTTGGAAAGAATTCTCGGCCACCTTCGAACATTAGAGAATGATAAATAAAGCACTCCCGTTGGAGGGGCTATTTTCGATTTACTTCTCTCATCCTGAATCATGTGCTGCTTGATGTTGCTAGGGCCTTATTTATCATGCCCTTCACTGTGGCATTTTCAACACCAGCTTCCATTTAACGCCACTAAAACGTATGGAAGGATTTGCAAGCCTGGGCTTGTTACTAGCAAAAGGGGAAAAAAAAAACAGGGCTTTTGTGGGATAAGTAGATTGAAGCCATTCTGATTCCTTGAAAGCTAACTGCCACATTATTAACATTTTTAAACCAAGGTATCCGTGAAATACTGTGAACAAACTATGCCAATAAGACCCAGGGTGACAGAATGCTTGTGTGTGTGTGTGTGTGTGTGTGTGTGTGTGTGTGTGTGTGTGTATAAAGAATGCTTTTGGAGGTTATATACAAATTAGATGGAACTGAAAGCCAAAATGGGAATGTAACATTTCCTGGTTTTTCTCTGCTGCCTGCTATGAAGCAAAGATGGGATCAGGCATGCGGTATGCACGGGAGGACTGCACCCCTATGGGAGTTGTCATTTTTAAAGAGATTTCTGCTACCTAAGACTGATTAAAGCAGCAGGCACTACTTCTGGATCAAGAGTAAAGAGGCTGTCCAAAAAGCTAGGAAACTAAAGATGCTGTCTTAAGCTCACAAATTCTATGAAAGGAAGGACTAGATGAATTCACTTTTCAAGAATCCCTGGGTGAAAAGCACCAATGCTATTGTTATAATATTACAGTTTGCTTCGGTTATCACAATTTATTCACCATGTATTCCATCTTTCCTGATAATGCAAGACAGTTCACATGGGGGGGGGGAAACCCTACACATACTGCCTAGGTAATAAATACAAACCAGATTCATACTTGGGTGAAAAATAGTTTTGCTCACTTATCTGACATAAACTGCACAGTAGTGGTGGCAGGGATCCAGTTTGCCACACTTAATAGATATATAAAGTAGTTATTTATGTGTACCTTAGTAGATAAAGTTTTTTTTTTTTTTTTTTTTTTTTTACTTTTGGGAAGGAGGGTTGACTATTCCCCGACTCAGCCTGAACAGTGCTCAAACCTGCACAACCAAATTTAGATTACATGAACTATAGTGTTGCCGTTATACTATTTTCAGAGTTTGGGGGATATAAAGTGCCAATTTGTTAACTTATGTCTGACTACTTGAATGCATGGTTATGGTGGGGAAAAAAACATGGGAAACATCAGTCATTCTAAAAACACCAAGTGAAACAGAAATAATAGGAAAATTTTTTGAATGCGCTGAAATGGATAGGTTAACCAAAGAATTACAAGAAAGAGAAGAATCAGACTATTATAAAATATGGAATAATTGGTATAATTGGTTAAAAATCAGAAATATACAAAAAATATAGAGGGAAATATTACCGATTTAAATATATATATATATATATAATAAAAAATGTTATTAGATTAAGGAGAGGTGAAGGAATATATCATAAGTAGAATTGTAGAATGTCACTCTGGAAAAAATGCTTAAGAAGAATTATACTCTTTTTGTGTATATAAATGTTTGTTGTGTATATGTTATGTATGTCTTTTTTAATATTTATATTCAATAAAAACTACTTTTTATAAAAATGGCAGATTTTCAATGTGGCCAGTACACACACATCCATCCCCCCAATAATATAAGTCATCTGTGGATTACAACTAAGTCCAACTTCTAGCATGTTCCTGCTAGTTACCAGTTAACTTTTATTCACATCATTGAGATGGCTGCACAAACATACAGAGCAGTCCTTAACTTACAACCAGAATTGGGACCAGAATTTCCATTGCTAAGCAAGGTTGCTGGTTGTGATTTTACGATTTTTGCCACAAGCAAATCCCTGCAGTTGTTAAGTGAATTACATGACTGTTAAGCAAACTGGATTTCCCCCATTGGCTTTGCTTGCCAGAAGGTGGCTGGGAAGATCACAAATGGCAAAGATATGACCCCCCCCCAGATCACTGCAACCATCGTACAGACATGCTGGTTGTCAAAAGCCTAAATTTGGATCACATGATTGTGGGGATGTTGTAAGTGTAAGCACCAATCATAAGGAATTTTTTTCAATGTGGTAGTAACTTTGAACAGTCACTAAGCAAATGGGTGTAAGTCTAGGGTGACCTGCATCGTAGTGGAAACGTGAAATGATAAATTCAAAATACATCATGATACGATAATATATGATAAATTCATTGAATGATAAATTCAGAAGTGTTTCTTCATAAAACAGTATGTGGCTAAAATCCACCATCCATAAGCTACCCCTCCCCCATAACATGGCAGTAGCCATCAAGCTATCTTTGAGAGAGAGGAAGGGAGGGAGGGAGGAAGGGAGGGAGGGAGAGGGAGAGGGAGAGGGAGAGAGAGAAAATGAGAATATTGCTCGACCCTGAAGCTGTAGTGACTGCTGCACAAATGCCTTTGAATTTCAGCTCTCTAAATTATTCTCCTCTTTGTACAAGCATGATTCTTTATTGAAGACATCAAGCATATTATTTATCAGACATCAACCATTTGCCTATCACTTGTGACAGGGCACCAGCTATTTATATTCCTTGATGATTAAATTAGACAGCTAACTAGTTGC
Organism: Pituophis catenifer annectens; assembly: GCF_029215685.1. NCBI lineage: Eukaryota > Metazoa > Chordata > Lepidosauria > Squamata > Colubridae > Pituophis > Pituophis catenifer. The sequence continues at coordinate 132,696,236 of NW_027256881.1, forward strand.
ATCTGTCTCTATTAATTAGTCCTCCATGAAGTCTGCAAATAGCTTGATTGAATCCCTTGGCAGGACTACAGGGGAGATGGAAGATAAAGCTCCTTCTCCCTACTAAAGAGGTATGGTGGTTTGTCTAAAAAGAACTAATCTGCCCTTCCTTTTTGCCTACAATAAACAATTGGCCTCTGAGAGTTCTTTTCCAGAAGGATATACCCTTGGGCAGATTGATATTTTTCCACCATTAGCCTGCCACTTTACAGCACATCCACTAGTATGTCTGTGCATCCTGAGATCTGTTTAGCAATAGCAATAGCATTTAGATTTATATACCACTTCACAGTGCTTTACAGTCTTCTCTAAGTGGTTTACAGAGTCATCATATTGCTCCCAACAAACTGGGTCCTCAATTTATCGACCTCGGAAGGATGGGAGGCTGAGTCAACATTGACCCTGGAAGATTTGAACTGCCAAACTGTTGGCAGCCGGCAGTCAGCAGAATTAGCCTGCAGTATTGCATTCTAACCACTGCACCACCACGGCTCTTTAAGAATAGAAAGATCACCAGTTTCTGTTACAAAGTCCCAAATGTGATGATTCAGTTACTTCTGGAGAGACTAGTAAGGTCTGAATGAGCTCTATGATAGAAGGAAAAAGCCCAACTATGAAATGCTAAGCAAAATTAATGTAATACAGGTAGTTTTCGCTTAGGTTCACAATTGGGATTGGCAACTCCACTGCTAAACTCCATGGTCACTGAGCGGTAAATCATGTGACAGTGAGAGACTTACAACGTCACTTTGATTGTTAAGGGAGTCACTGTGATTGTTAAGTGAAACATCATGTGACCATGACTTACACTTGTACTCCCGTGTTCATCTTTAACTCTGCTGGTCGCAAGCTGGTTAGGAAGCACTCAGATGATGATTAGATGACTGTGAGATGCTGCAACACTCATAAATGTGACAATTGGTCAAAAAGCTGTTTTTTGCCCCACAATAACTTTCACTGGTTGCTAAATGAGGAAGTCAGTAAGCGATGATTACTTATAAGGAGCACTTGTTATTGGGTTGAGTAATCCCATAATTTGATTTATGTAGGAGAGCACATCCTGGTTTTAATTCCACTGGCCATTTTAAAGAATGAATTTGGAATATTATGCACCACGGAGTTCTAAATGCCACTGCAATTAGCAAATATACAGTTTCAAACTGAGCAGCATAAAAATGAAATGGATTAAAAATGCATTTTCTATGAAAAGAAGAGACTCAGATGGTTCAATAAAGAATCAAAAAAATTGACTCTCCAAATCCATATAATTTAGATTTTCTACAATGAAAAACGCTAAAGTATTTTTCAACTGCTAAAATGGATGAGGATGCTGAAAATACAAAGCATTGTAATCTCACCCTTCCCAAGCTCATAGATGAACTGGGAGGTAACACACTTTTATCCCACCATGATGAAGATAAGCATGAACCCACTCTCCTTGTGTCTCAAGAGTATCTAGCTGTTCTGCCCCAGCTCCAGATTCCCGAGGATATTGACACACACCAACGATCCTTATCAAATTTATTAAGTAGCAAGAATAAACCAAAGTCCGGCAAAGGTTGGCAACCAGACCAGAAAACAAGATATGATAAGACTTTTCCAAAAATGCTCTGGTGATAATTACAAGTTGTTTCTAGCAAAAAATTACTAACTGTGTGCGACTTAAATAGGCTAAGGGAGTGGCCAATTATCCTCAAGCCTTACTCTCGAGGAGACCTCCTCCTCCTGAGTAGCCACTCCTGCCTTTTGGCAGCCCTGCATGCTCGAGCATTGAGGAGAGGCTCCTCCACTTCGCTCTCTCCACTTGAAGGAGCCTCTGGAGGTTCTGAAGGCCCTGGCTGAGTCTCTGCCTCTGGCACCACATCCTCTTCAGCCTCCTCACTGTCTGACACAAGTGCCGGCTGCGCAGGCTGCTGGCGCAACCCCACACCAGCCTCCTCATCATCGGGATCAGCCACGATCCGCGAAGGCCGCTGGCGGGCCACAACACTAGCCTTCTCAGTTGCCCCAGAGGAGCTAGAAACAAGGGAGGAGCAGGAGCAGAAGAAGCAGAAGCAGAAGCACAAAAAGCAGAAGCAGAAGAAGGAGGAGAAGGAGGAGGAGAAGAAGAAGAAACATTTTTTCATTCACATATGTGAAAATAAATCACAATAGGCAGAGAGGAAAAGCATTCAGATATATCTTAAAAATAGGGCTATCTCTTTACCCTCAGGCAAATTTCTTTTTTGTTATCAAACAAGAAACAGAGAATGCATAATATATTTTGGGGAAAGTTTTTTTTTGTTGTTGTTGTTTTAATCCTTTTGCTAAAACCTAGTCTTCTGGGCACTTTCCTTTGATTTGTATTCTGTTGTGTAGGGAATAAAAGAATGCAGCACTAAACCTCAATCTTGCTGTTCTTTTTTTCTTTTTTTGTATATACATACATATATACATATACATATACATATACATATACATATACATATACATATACATATACATATACATATACATATACATATACATATACATATATAGATATTGTGAGCCTGTCGAAACGTTGCTAGAAAGAAAAACTTTTAAGGTACTGATAGGATTTTAGCTAAGGTTTTAAAGGACCTTGCAGAGTGCTCTGTAAGGATTTTTGGAAGATTTTAAGCTAGGATTTTAACCAGAATTTTAAACATTTTAACTAAGTTATTTAACATTTATTTACGCACCCGCGAAAACTTAAGAAGACATATATATATGTCTGTTACAACAAATCGATATCATAACTCTACAAGACTGAATGAACAAGAACCATTTGAACTGTTAAAGCTGGGGTAGGGGGAAGAATGACTCCAAGATTACTTTTTCCCATTATGGTGGCTTTCTTCACATTTCTCCCTCAGGCTGAGCCAAGCATGATCTTTCATGAGGAGGCCTATATCTCTATAGATCTGTTCCCTTTAGCTCTTATTAATGCTCTTTTGTAAGATTCTCTCTCTTTCCTCCTTACCTGCCAAGTCCTTCAGCACTTTGACTAGTTCTTGGTCCTTACATACATAGCCTTTATTCATCACTGTTTGAAGTCCACCCCCCTCCAAGACGATCAATCTCTGCTCTAATTGAAAAACAGTTTTTCAAGGTATGTAGCTAAAAATCCTAAACCCAGTCTCACTCAGTCTGGCATACTCTGTCTCCTTCAAATACTTTAAGCTTGTCTAAAAATTCTGTCCTATTTGATTGAAACACAAGCGTTCCATGCTACTCAGTGGGAGAATGAATGTCATTTAAACACATTTCTCTATGTAAGTAGTTTTCAACTTACAAGCACAATGGAGCCCAGAATTTTTGTTGCGGTGAGTGAGTAAGTGAATCACTGCAGTTGTTGAGTTAGTAATATGATTGTGAAGTCAATCAGGCTTCTCCATTGACTTTGCTTGTAGGAGGTCACAAAATGTGATCACATGACCCCAGGATACTGCAACCGTCATAAATATGAGTCAGTTGCCAAGTGTCTGAATTTTGATCACATGACCATGGGAATGCTGCAATGGTTGTAAGTGTGAAAAATGGTTATAAGTCATTTTTTATAACTTTGAATGGCCATTAAATGAATTGTTGTAAATGAAGGACTTGCTGTATTTGGGCAAGAAGACAGACTGGTAAATCCTCAAAAAGACTCAAAGAGAATCAATCTGTTTACAGAGATCCATTTCAGACTCCAAAAGTGGTTTATACCTACATTCTGACAGAAAGATGTATGTAGTACGGAAATTTAAATGTAGAAAAAATTGGGGAGGAGCTTTGGATGGTGATAACAAAACTTTGTTTGTTTGTTTGTTTGTTTATTTGAAATATTGGAAGCTGTCTGACTTCCAGATGACCCTAGGTGGCTTACATTCAATAACTATTTTATTTTATTTATTTCTATTTTATTCATTTAATTTATGCAGCCACCCATCTCACAGCATAAGTGTCCTATGGGTGGTTTAGAACAAGTTAAAATAATAAATACTAAAGTTATCATAATTATTAACAACTGAACATCAACAACTATAAAAAGAAATATAAGCTAAAGTCAAAAGTAAATGAAAAGATATTAACAAAAGTGGAAGCCCCTCATTAGCTCACCCATCCCCTGGGACCTCTAGGCCTGCTGACACCACTTAGTCTTGAGGGACCATTGGTTGCTCAGAAGAGATGAGGCCAACCTCATCTCATGAGGGAAGAGATGCCACAATGTGGGTGTCACTGTGGAGAAGGCCTACCACCTAGGGGCTGCTAAATGTAGAGCTTGTAAGATGCCTTTCTGCAGGATCTGGTGGTAAAAAAAAAAAAGGGAATAGTGGAGAAAGCAAAACAGAAAGATCCTTTCATTCCTGTTTGTAATTAGGCAGCATTTTCTTTCTTGTGTAATGGACCAAACTTCCAGACTCATAATCCAACCCTCTTGGGAGATCATTGAATTGATGCAATATTGGTTGCAAAAATGAATCTAAGAAGAGAGTAAATATTGTCACAATGTGTGAGAATTTCTTTATTTATCCATATTTATCTTTTGATGTAGTGAGGAAACTGTAGGAGAGATTTGCAGAGCTATGGGGTGAGGCATCAGTTTAGAGCAGTGGTGAAATCCATTTTTTTTTTACTACCGGTTCTGTGGGCGTGGCTTGGTGGGCATGGTGTGACTTGATGGGCGTGGCTTGGTGGGTGTGGCAGGGAAAGGATACTGCAAAAATCTCCATTCCCATCCCACTCCAGGGGAAGGATACTACAAAATCCCCATTCCCTCCCCACATCCACTGGGGGAAGGATATTGCAAAAACTCCATTCCCTCCCCACTCCAGGGAAGGATATTGCAAAATCCCCATTCCCTCCCCACTCCAGAGGAAGGATAGTACAAAATCCCCATTCCCTCCCCACTCCTGGGAGAAGGATATTGCAAAAACTCCATTCCCACCCCACCCTGGGGCCAGCCAGAGGTGGTATTTGCCGGTTCTCCGAATTGCTCAAAATTTCCGCTACCAGTTCTCCAGAACGTGTCAGAACCTGCTGGATTTCACCCCTGGTTTAAAGTCCTTATGTAGCCACCAAAGAATGAAGTCCCACCTTTCTTGAATGCTGTTGCCCCTTATCTAACTCTAACCAGGTGCTGACCATTAGTTGATAAGATTGCTGTGTATAAGCTTTTAGCAATACATCTGTTAATTTGAACCTTCACATGTGGAACTGGTCTTTCGCGCCTGACAGAAACTAGAGACTCTGCCGTGCCCCCCTCAAATGTGTCTATTCCTTCCATCCATGTATATGATTTTCTTGTGACTCACCCAGTAATAAAGTGAAATCCCTCCCCACCCCCGCCATAGTATACTTCCCTCCTGGTTTTTTTTTTTTTCCCCCAATCCAAGGCAAATCAAAGAGATTTATTACAATCCTGGGGAGCTGGCATTGTTTACTTATATAAGATGCATTTAGTTTAGGGTGAATGACGGGAGTTATTGGTTGAGCAGTCTAATCTAATAATTTCTTCCATGTTTTCATATATGCCAGAGTTCGAAATTCCTCACTGTAGAATATTAACATTGATCATTTGTCATGCTCAGTCTCAGAGGAAAGGAGAAAGTTTACTTCTTAGTACAGCCTTTCTTGTCATTGTACATCATATATACAACGAAATTGGTTATTGGTTCTTCTGTAGATCCAGTTATCAATGAAGGCAAAACACTGGATCTTATTCAGTCTGAACGTATCCCCATTTCCCCTTCCTGTTTATCTGCAATGATGAAAGTCCACTTCTCCTTCTTGACCTCCACAGAATTCCAAGGGGACCCGCAGAGGTGTCTATTCCGCCAGATAAAAGAGCAAAATCTGCTATGGCTGTAGTGTAGTTACAGCTACAGCAGGTGTAAGGGCCAAGCCAACAAACTGATAGACAAGAGCAATTGTGCAGGGAGGGAGAAATTGAGAAGGGATAGGGATTTACAGGAAACAGAGGAGAGCAGAGGAGAGCAATTTCAATTGTTGCCCTTGCCCTGCATAATGTCAATGAAGCAGGACAGGATCAAAATGGTTCCAAAATAGGGTCCAATTTATCTAAATGTTGTGGTTTAGGAAAAGAGCTTGGTTAACCCAGGCATGGATCTATCTGAGTGTGGTTTGTCCATTTCTATTTTGCTTTGGGATTTGACCTGTAATGTGTTTTAAAGTATTCCATTTAGTTCTAATGGTGTTTAAAATATACTCAGCACTGTATTATGAGTTTGGGACATCTTGTTTGCCATAAATGGGTCTTTCCCCCTGATTTTCTCTATTAGTCTTTCCCCCTGCAAGTGAAAATGTTACCTATCCATCCTTAATACAGCAGAAAACTACAACGGCAAAACATTTGTTGTCGATATTACTAATCCCCGAACGTCATGTATTATTTCTGTTCTAATTTGCTGACAAAGAGTGGTATCTTATTTCCTCATCTTCAAGAAGCATTAATAAACTGATTGGCTAAACTCTCTAGCTTTATTGCCCTCGCCCTTCAGAACAAAAGATGAGAAGAAACCATCGTATCACAGCATGAGGAACTGAAATTTTTGATACCTCACAGTTTTTCTGTTGACAAGAATACTAGTCAGCATCAGGAAGAAAAAAAAAGAAAGACCCAACATCTCTTTAAGCTATTGAGTAGCTTTAGAGTTGTGCCTTTCTCTTTTAGCTCAGAAGAATAAGAGCAGAAAGGCACTGGAGCAGAATCCAGAATAGTTAATAAATTCAGAAGCACCTCTTTACATTCATTCTACAATTCTTTTGGTTGTCTACCAATGAAGTACAGCTTCAGAGTTTGGATGCTACAAAAAGCTGGATTTCTAGCCAGAACCTCTCTCTGATCACCCTTTATTCCCAGTGATCTGCACTTCTTCAAAAGACTTCTTCACCATTATATGTAGTCTAGCCCTCACTATTCCCAGAAACGAACTGTGCCTGGCTGCATATTAACTACCAGCTGAAAATAACTGCTTATTCCATCAATTTTTTTAAAAAATCATACACAAATGCCATATAGTTGGTTAATATCCAGACCTATACAAATTGGACAAATCTAGATACAGTATTTTATTATGAGTGGCAACTTTTGGTTACCACTAAGATACTACACTGTAAACTTTATGACTAAACCTATGATGTTTATAAACTATGGTCTTTAATGATATTTAATAAACTGGCATTTCTCTCCTTTTGTTTCTAGAAGTGTTTATGTTCTGGTATGTAATACCCACTCCAATTTGGGAATAGACACAGGCTCTTCTAGAAGTACCAAGTGAAATTTAGCCAATGATAGTTAACAATAGTGTGGTCCAGGGGTGGTATTCACTTACCTTCGCTACTGGTTCACAAATGTGAACACACGCACCACCTCCACACATGCGCAGAACGTCAAAAACAGGACGTAGTTATGTCCAGGCGGGTGGGCGGAGCCTCCCACCGCTGCCATTACTGGTTTACCCGAACCAGATAGAACCGGCTGAATATCACCACTGGTGTGGTCCAAATCTTTGGGGGCAGAAATCTTTGTTTTCTTACACTACTCCTTTTAGCCTTGTCATAGAAAGAGTACATAACAATTCCTAACAGGATCAAACATTTTGCAAGAAATATTGCAAAGACATAAATCTCCGGGGTGCTTTCTCACTCAAAGGGAACATAAAATGGTATCCCTGGTCCTCACCATTCAAGAAAATAGGAAGTAACCTAATTCCAGAAGAACCCCTGACTTCGAATCTTAAGTCAAGGCATCTAAGCTCCACAATCCATGAAACAATATTGACTTGTGGCCGTCCTTTTCACGCATGAAATCATTCAGCGATATTGATATCAAATGCTTTAAACTAGTGGGTTTGCTTTTACTGAGTGCATACTTTTTTATGGTTAAGAAATTAGCATTTGACTAAATAAGTTACTTGAAGATATTTGGATTTTAAATGTGGGAAACTACAGTTCAAGAGGCTTATTTAGCTCTCCTCCTGATCTGACAGAACTAAAACCCTGTGGACATTTATCCCATAAATGTGTATTGAATTACTCTTTTGCATCGCCCCTCTCTTAATGAAATCTTAGCACCACTGAGAGTTGACAAGCTCTAGCCATGATTACTTCAGCTACAGTAGTTCGAGGAAAAGCTAACTAGAAGAAGCAGAAATGTGTTTTGATATTTATTTTAATCGTGGAATAACATGTCTGTTCTAATTAGAGATGCACCTTCCAGGCAGATGTTCAAATCAAGTGGGAATTCATATGCCAACTGTGAGATTAATGGGTTTACATGTTAATGAAGTAGGCATTCTATGAGGAAGAATAAGAGCACCATCCAGTGCTTTCCAAGTTGCAAGATTCTCCTGTCTGTTTTCACATTCTCCTTTTCCAGGCAGTTCATTTCATTCTCTTGGCATGTTGAAATGATTGCCAGCTCCACATAATTCACATCAGGTATCATGTAAATTATTTGCACTAAATGCCCAAAGGTCAGGTTTGTATCGTTAATTCAAGCAGGAAACATACTGTGGCTTTCTGGCCTTTCCTGTGGTTTCCTTCCTTTCAGCTTTCTGGTGTGTACTAGGCCAATCTCAGGCAGTGTCTAAATTAGATTTTATATATATATACACAGTGGTGGGATTCAGCCAGTACGCACCACTTCGGGAGAACTGGTTGTTAACTTTTTGAGCAGTTTGGTGAACTGGTTCTTGGAAGAAATCATTAGGGCAGAGAATCGGTTGTTAAATTATTTGAATCCCACCACTTTGTGTGTGTGTGTGTGTGTATGTGTGCGTGTGTATGTATATATATGATCACTTCAACATACCTCTTTCATGTTCTAGCTTATCATTTTATTTTTCCAACAATCCCATGAAGACAGGGAGATAGCAACAAGCTCAAGTTCATATGGTAAAGACATGTTTGAGATGGACATTCCAACCAGCCCACCCCAAGGAATGGAATGGGGATGGGGATGGGGATGGAAAGGAAAGGAAAGGAAAGGAAAGGAAAGGAAGGGAAGGGAAGGGAAGGGAAGGGAAGGGAAGGGAAAGGAAAGGAAAGGAAAGGAAAGGAAAGGAAAGGAAAGGAAAGGAAAGGAAAGGAAAGGAAAGGAAAGGAAAGGAAAGGAAAGGAAAGACCATCCTTTAAAACTTTGCATAATTATTAGCACATGCAGTGCAAGGATTTGTTTACACACTATTGTAGTAAGGACAATGTGTTCTGGTATCAGCATAGTTTGGCTGAATTCTCAGAACAGTAGAAGGAAGGAAGAAATCTCCCAGTAGTCAGGGTTTAACTGTTATCTTCAGATGATTTGATTACTTCAGTTCTTTGATTACTTCAGTTCTTTGCATCTCATGAAGACAGGGTTTTTTTTTTTTAATTTACATGTGGACAATTAATTTTTGCTATTTTCATTTGGCATTATATTAAATTACCACTAACCCTGTTTTTCTCACTGAACAGAGAAGATGCCTCAAGGGACTACTGTATGAATGTTTTTTTTTAAAAAAATAATTTTCATTCTTTATCTTTTTTTTTATTGCAAAAGTTTTACAATTACATTTTCACCCCTTTTTCCCCCCCACCTCCCCCCCAAACTTCCCAACCTCCCTAACCCTCCCTAACCCTCCCCTCCCCCCAGACTTCCCTATAATATACTCATACTCATAAAGAACCCTTAATATAACACTTATATGTAGACTTGAACCCCTCCCTCCCCTGTATAATTTTTCTCTTTACCTCATTACATTAAAATATTTCTAATACATTATTTTCAAATAAAAGCTATTTGATACTTTCTAGTTTGATATTTGTTCTGAACATATTCTATCCACCTTTTCCATTCCCATTCATAAGTCTCTTGTGAACAATCTTTTAAATATGCTGAAATCTTCGCCATCTCTGCAAAACTGGCCATCTTCAACGTCCATTCCTCAATAGTGGGCAAAACTTCATTCTTCCAGTATTTACCTATCAACAATCTTGCTGCTGTTATCATATACAATATCAATTTTGTTTCACCCAATGTAAAACCCTTAACTATACCCAATAAAAACAGTTGTGGAGAAAATTGAATTTTTTTCTTCAAAACATTCTGCATGACCCACCAAATTTTTAACCAAAAAGCCTTAACTTTCCTACAGGTCCACCAAACATGATAATACGTAGCATCCAAACATTCACATCTCCAACATTTTGGCTGAACATTAGGGTACATACATGACAACTTTTTGGGATCTAAATGCCATCTATAAAACATTTTATAGAAATTTTCCCTCAGGTTCTGCGACTGTGTAAATTTAACATTCTGAACCCAAATTTTTTCCCATGTTTCCAACATCACTGGTTCTTCAAAATTTTGTGCCCACTTAATCATACAGTCTTTAACTAATTCAGTTTCTGAGTCCCTTTCTAGCAAAACATTATAAAGCCTTTTGATATGCATTGGACCTTTCTCTTTTATATGTCTAACCAATTCTTCCTCATGCAACATAATACCAGTTTTTTGGTCCTCTTTCCATCTCAATTGTAATTGATTATATTGTAACCATGTTAGATTAATCCCTTCGTCCAACAGTGTCTGCAATGTCTTCAGCTGCCATCTGCCCGCATCTGTAAAAAGAACCTCTTTGTATAAAAACCCCCCGAGTGACATTATATTTGTATTCCACAAAGTATGACCAAGATCCAGCCATAGCGGTATTTTATAATCCCATTTGAGTCGGTGCTTCTTCCAAACTCTCATCAAAGAGTCTCTAAGTATATGACTTTTAAATACTTTATCATTTTTCATTCTTTATCTAATTCAACCAATGAATTGTCTTCAACACTACCACCATCACCCATGCTGCACTATTCAATGAATGGCAATCTCTTAAATCTAAATCAAGTATTTGCCAGGAATTCTAAATCCTTATTTTGATTTCTCACGTTCTAGGAGTTTGTGATTCAGGGCATTGCCCCTCTTAGATTGGACTGATGAGGGCCTGAACTTAAATAAAATCCTTGTGCAGACAGTTGATTTGTGCACAGGTCATTCTGGCCCCAGGCTGACTCAAATAAAGGAGGAGAGGGAAAATGAGAAGAAAGGGAAACAAGCCCAATGTGGAAGATAATTGATTGATTGATTGATTATGGGCCATCAACTCCTTTTCAGTTCTTAGCAAACACATAGATTTTCTCCATGATCTCTAACCTATACTTTGAAGTCTCCTAATGGTGCACTTTGACTTTCTCAATTATCCAGTATGAATCAGCAATGATGTCTTATTCTCCTTTGCTTTTTCCAAAGTCAACTTGAACATCTGGCATCTCTTTTTTCATGTAAGGCTCCAATCTGTCTTTGGATAATCCTAAGCAATATTTTGGCAGTCTCTGAAATTAAGGATATTGTAAAATAGTTTGCAAACCCTGTTAAAGTCTCTGCTCTTTTCTTTTTTTTTTATTGGACTGGAAAATCATAGACCTGACTAAACTCTCCCAGCCCCTTAATTTCAGCTCAAATTATCAAATTATAAGCATAGAAGGAAGATAAATGAAACTCAAGTGAGATATTGGCTATTTCTAAGATATTTATGCCTCCTGCATTTCAGTCCCGCTTTTTCAAGCTATATCGCTCCTTGCATCTGTGAGCCACAAAAGTGAATGTCACTCTTGTAGTCCCTAAAGTGCCATAAGATTTTGCTGGTTTTGGTGCTTTAGAAACAGGCATCTGAATGGGGTAGAGTTACTTTAATTATAACACACGTGTCCCAAAGGTGCTTTTTTCAAGAGGCAACTGGACTTTCTGGTTTTTCTTTAAAGATGTTTTGCTTCTCATCCAAGAAGCACCTTTGGGGCAACCATGACCTGGATGACTGAGAAACTCCCTAGACAACATACAGGTGTATACGTTCAGCCTGAGATGCCTCAAACACAAATGTAGAAATGCATAGTGGAGATTGAAAGCCTTACACAGCTACAGGGAGAGGTTTTCTTGTGTCTTCTACAGTAAATTGTCTGAACTACAACTTTCAGAGTAGTTAGCATTCATTACAATTGCTAGTTCGTCTGGAGTTCTAATTCAAAAACAAAAATTGGGAGGATGCCAGATTGCCTAGCGCCACAAGAATGCCTGGAAAAGGGGAATATTTGAATGGGACTGCTTGGCAGAAGAGTGGAGAGAGGTGGTCTGCCCTAGGTGCTGGCAATAAAGGGAATGTTGCTGAAAATGCAAGGCTGGTAATAGGCATGGAGTTGAGTTGCTGCTCAACTTGAGTTACCTGCATGCCAATCAATATTTGGTGGTCAGCAATGGCGCAACCATGACAAAAGAAAACATTTTGAATCAGTTTTGACTCCTGGGGACTGTCTCCTGCAGTTTTCTTGGCAGCATTTTTTGGAAGCAGCTAGCCACTGATTTTCCCCCCATCCCTAAGGCTAGGAGAAGTAAGTAGCCCGAGATCACCTAGCTGGCTTTCAGGCAAAGGTGGGACTTGAATTCAGTGTCTTGGTTTCTAGTCTGACACCAAACTAGCCCTTGCAAATGAGGATGGGTGTGTTTAAAAAAAAACAATCTGTTGCAGTGTCAAATATGATAGGTGAGGGTAGAGGTTCGTTCTCCGAGCTTGTGGGTTGGTTTCAAAAGATTTCATTATCAGGCTAGGTAATTTCTTCAGCTGAATTTCTCCAAGCTTGTGGGTTGGTTTCTGAATATTTCGTTACCAGGCTAGGTAACATGTTCAGCAGAATTTAGGGGATTCCCCTAAATTTAGGGGAAAACAGCCCACATGTTTGGAGAATGAACCTCTACTTCATCCTACACCCGAGTTACAGATATTCGTCACTATTGCAAATGTGATAGGTATAGAGTATGTAGATTATGCTTACTCATAATAGAAATTTCATTGGTATGTCACTCCATATCGAATGGTTAAAAAATTCAGGCAGATGTTCAGGACAGCAGCAATCTAGGACTCCTCTTTTATATTTTGAGATATGATGCATGCTTCAGCTCATTTTGCTGAGTACATATTATATTCTTTATAGACAGGTTGAAGGTTCACAACACAATACACTCAGGGACACCTCACCCATTCTGGGAAAAACATACGTAGGTATAAATCACTACTTTTCTTGGGATTGCTTAAAAGAGACAGTCTGGTTCTTTCTCAATTGTTCCTTTATGTTTGCTTTGTCAAGGAACAACAGCTCTTGAAGTCCTCATGTGTTATCTATGACTGATGTGGTAAAAAATACACAAGTCACACTGTAGCCTACAGAGAAAGAAGTTTTCTTTAGGACAGGATGTCATCCTGAAGGTCAATGCCTCATATTGTTGGATGGTCTCTTTATATGTGTCTTAGGATAAAACTGAAAAAATATAATATTACTAGGAAAATATGGTACCAAAACTTGTAAATGTTCAAGAACTTGTTCTGATCCTTTTAGTTTTGCACAAATAGACTTGTTGAGACATTTTCTTTAATTTTCTTCTTATAGGAAAAAGACATTAAGAAAACTTTAGTACTATAAATTGCATTCTTTACCAAGTTATATGTAAATATTGCTTAATTTCAGGATGGTTATTTTTAACACAGACCTTAAAAGCAAGAAAGTAACTTATAATGCTTTAAAGCCAATTGTCATCACTAGATTTTTTTGAATACATTTGCCCCATTCTGAAAATGTTCTATCTGAACATCCACCCTCGCCTATCTGAAGCTCATGGATGAGAAAAATTCCTGCAATTTGATAACAAATGGCATGAGCTAGTCAAAGTCAGCTCTGCTGAATCCTATTGCTATCAGTGGTAGGATTATTCCCTTCCTTCAATTGTCTCTGGATGAGATCATGAGAACTAACTAGGATTTATGCTTCAGTAAATAATAACTTAAGGCATTGGTCTAGAAAACAGGAGAAACCCTCTGGGCCAGTCATTTTCTCTCAACCCCAGAAAGGAGGCAGTGGCAAACCAGGGATGAAATCCAGCAGGTTCTGACAGGTTCTGGAGAACTGGTAGCGGAAATTTTGAGTAGTGCAGAGAACCTTGACTACTGCAACGCTCTCTACATGGGGCTCCCCTTGAGGAGCACCCGGAGGCTCCAACTGGTCCAGAATGCAGCAGCGCGGGTAGTGACGGGAGCAGCCTGGCGCTCCCATGTAACACCGCTCCTGCGCGAGCTGCACTGGCTCCCAGTGGTCTTCCGGGTGCGCTTCAAGGTGTTGGTTATCACCTTTAAAGCGCTCCATGGCATAGGGCCTAGCTATCTTCGAGACCGCCTGCTGCCACCGACGATCTCCCATCGACCTGTGCGCTCCCACAGAGAGGGCCTCCTCGGGGTGCCATCAGCCAAACAGTGCAGGCTGGTGACCCCCAGGGGGAGGGCCTTCTCTGTGGGGGCACCTACCCTCTAGAATCAATTGCCTTCAGAGATAAGGAGAATCCAAGACCTCGGTGCCTTCCGCCGTGCCCTTAAAACCTTCCTTTTCCAGCAAGCCGGGCTGGCCTAATATTTAAAGTGTTTTTAAGTGTTTTGTTTATTGTTTTTAATTAATGGGGCCAAATTTATATATGTATATTTTAACTGTATTTTAATATTTGTACTTGATGTTTTTACTTGGCTGTTCACCGCCCTGAGTCCTCAGGGAGAAGGGCGGTATACAAATTCAAAATAAAATAAAATAAAAAAATAAACCGGCAAATGCCCTAGAGTGGGGTAGGAATAGGCATTTTGCAGTATCCTTCCCCTGGAGTGGGGTGGGAATGGAAATTTTACAGTATCCTTCCCATGCCACACCCATCAAACCACGCCCACCAAGCCACACCACGCCCACCAAGCCATGTCCACAGAACCAGTAGTAAAAAAAAATTGAATTTCACCACTGTGGAAAACTACTTCTGAAAAATCTTGCCCCCCCAAAAAAAACCTGCAGGGGCTTAACTAGATGGTCTCTGAGAATTGAATACAACTAAACGAATAAAAACAAAACCAGAGTTCAAAATCCAGGATATTTATGTATTTAGGAATTTTCCCCTGTTCAAAGCAGGAAAGGAAGGCAAACCACTATAAACAAAGCCCTCTAAATCTAGATCCATGTCATAAAAATTTGCCCCAGTTACTCCTTTTAGTTAAAAAAAAAAGCCCTATTAGTAGTCATCCACTCTTGGAATTTGTTCTGGCAAAGAGAAGTAGAACAGAACAAAAAAGTAGCGAAGCCTTGTTTAAAGGCCTAATTTCCCTCCAAAAGCTCCACTGCCACCAGGAAGCCTGGCCAATGGAGCTGTGATTCTTTTCTCTTTGACCCAAGAGTCACCAAAAACTCAATTTCCTAGGTTTTCTGGCGGCAGTGAACATACTGAACATGCTGAGCATATCTATTGACTTCAGGGAGCCTGAGAAATGCCAATATTGTAGAGCCAAATGTCTTTTGCGTATATTATGGATGAAAAATAACTCTTTCTTGCAGGATATAGGAGAGGGAAAATTATTTTTCAACAGGCCCTGGCCTTTTCATTACTTCTCCAAGCTTGTTTACGAATCTATCTATCTATCTATCTATCTATCTATCTATCTATCTATCTATCTATCTATCTATCTATCTATCTATCTATCTATACACACACATACATACATACATACACCTTGTTGCTCTAGCAATTACCTTCCTGTGGCAGGGTGAGTTTTTTTTTTTTAAATTGACTTCTAACCAAGGTCAAGGACATCTCCTCCCAGACCTGGGTTATCTGAATTTTCTCCAAGAAATTTCACAACACCAACTGATGGTTTTGGGAGGATTCTCCAAGAAGATTTTGAAAAAATTGCACGAACAATGAGGCAAGATGGCATGAGTGAACTACCCTTTCTTTGGTACTTTACTTTGTCTCCATTGCAGGCTTCAGTGGTGGGTTGTTATTGGTTTGCCCCAGATTGGGCGAACTGGTAGCAGTGGCGATGGGAGGCTCCGCCCACCCGCCCGGATATTTCTGCACATGCGTAGATGTGTTGTGCGCAAGCACGAGCGCACACACACCTACGAGTGACAGGATTTGAAACCCACTACTGGCAGGCTTCCTAGGTCAGTTTAACAATTAAATATTGGGCAATTTCCACAGAGTTGTGACCAAGACCTCACATTTATGGGGAGGAGTATGGGGAAGGGAAGAGTGGCTTTTTTTCTTCTTGCTCACTTCTTGCTGTTTTAGCAGAATCCCCAATTACCATCATTTTCATTTAATCTCATAGAAAGGGAAATAAAGCACAATAAAATATTGCTCCCCATAGGGTGGTTATAGGGCATAATCTGCAGTTCTGTTCTATTTCAGGCTGCCTCATGGGGACAGTGTGTTGCCAAGGTTATACTACTATAATCATCATGTATTTATGCAAAATAAGAGCTATGTAATGGTGTAACATTAAACATGATGAGATTTAAAGGCAAGGTGGGGGTGGAACAAAAGCCTCTTTTTTTCTCATGGTGTCTTTGAAAACCAGGTTTAACCAAAGATTCCCCCACAGACTCATGCACAGACCCACAAACATCTGCCAGTGCCTATCTCCAATATGTAAATCATCCACTATAGATTAACAGTGCTATTAATGTAGCAATACATTGGGATTTAGATCATGGCATGATCCTTCCTGAAGCTATTTCTTTAGCATAACTCAAGAAAAGGACGTTTGTTCCACCAGCTTTGAAGCCTGGATCTCTGAATGTTTTTGGCTTGTTACTCAAGCTTGTGGACAGTTCAATTCCCCAGTCAATCATCGGCTGTTGGCAGCAGTGGGTTTCACATTTTGTTGCTACCAGTTCGCTGTGTGGGCACGTATCCTCCGTGCAGGCACCCGGCCTTCCATACATGCATTTTGTTCGCACGCGTACCTTCTGCACATGCACCCAGCCTCAAAACCGTGCCTAAATAGGACAGCATAGAGCCAGGGCAGGTGGGTGGGCCCAGCTGCAATATCCACTACCAGTTCGCCCGAACCAGTACGAACTGGCTGAATACCACCTATGGCTGTTGGGTTTTGTAAGTAAAGGTATCAATTCAGGCATGGGATGAGCCTTCTCTCTTCTTCTTGTTGTTGTTGTTCTCTCTTGTTCTCTCTTGTTCTCTCTTGTTGGAAGTGATACACTTTGTCATACAACATTGAGACTGAGATGTGCACAATCATTAAAATATCATATTAAGAAGCTGGGAAAGCCTGATGGGACATGGATGAAGTAAAATCAGAGTGTGCAAATTGTTGTAATGCTTGGATAGTAACAAAAAGCATAATACCCGCATTGTCATCTCAGGTTTTTTGATGGACCAAAAAAAAAAAGTGGACAGGCAGAAGAATTTTTCTTTTATGATTTGTTTTTTTTTTAAATTTTCATAGAAAATTAAATATTCCAAGCAATTACGAGACTGCACATAAAACAATAAACAAAATCACAAAAGTAAGGAACTTGCTGATTAGGATTATTAGATGTGCTAGTGAGATAATTAGAGAATGCAATTTAAGGCAAAATTACGGGTAGGCACCGAAAACAAAATTTGTTTTGGGCTCCAAATTGCAAAGCAGAATTGATTTGAATGGCTTTTAGTTAAAACTTCCTTCCCCTCAGGTTGAAAAATAGAGGCTTTCTGCATTCCTTTTTCTTTCCATTCACTTTTTGGGATAAATGAATATTGACCTACTTGAGGACAACTATAGTTTTCTGCTTGTTGGCAGAATTGGATCAAATTTACCTTTTGAATCAAGGAAGGCTGCTTTGAAGTGGTGCCATCAAAGGAGCAGTGGTGGGCCATAATTGGACAAGCTCCTCTATAGCTAGAATAGAGGTAGTCCTTAAATTACGACAGTTCATTTAGCTTTTGGCGTGGAGAACAGAGGCCTGAAGGAGTGCAAGATTGCACCCCCGAAGGCTTCTGTTCTCTGTCCAAAAGCTTTTGCAAAAGGGTCAGAAGGCTTTGGGGCAGGAATGGCAGTGGTGGGTTGCCCCCGGTTCAGACCAGTTCAGACCGGTCCACAAGAATCAGTAGTAAAATCGGTGGGAGCCCCCCTCCCCTCCCCCGGATGTCATCATCAGTGATCTGTGCATGTGTGCGATCCCATTGCGAACCAGTAGTAAAGGTAGGTAGAACCCACCCCTGCTTTGGGGGTTGATCTCATGCCACTGCAGGCCTCCATTGTCTGTGGGACAAGCTTTTTCCAAAGACTACAGAAGACCAGAAGATCTAAAGAAAACAGCTTCACTTGTACCTGAGAAGACAGGTGCTTTTCTGCCATGTAGCCCTGAGCTCTGCCAATCTTTGAAAGGTAACTGTGGAGAAGGCCAAAGCAGCTATGGGGACCCTAAGAGGTGGGAAGGGGAGCATGAAATACCTCAATGGATGCAGGGAGGCCTTGGGTGGTCAGAGGCAGGTGGCCTTTTCCTGCACTAGGTCCCCCATGGTCTTCCCCATCTCTGAGGTACCTCATGCACACTTAACAACCCATGCATTCAATTAACAAATACATTGGGGAGGGGAGGGATGGCGTTCATTCATTTAAAGTGATTCAGTTAACATTACAACTGTAATGGGAAGACTCCATTAGAATGCAATATTGCAGGCTACTTCTGCTGACTGATGGCTGCCAGCAGTTTGGCAGCTTGAGTCTCACCAACTCAAGGTTGACTCAGTCCTTCCAAGGTCAGTAAAATGAAGACCCAGATTATTGGGGGAAATAGGCTGACTCTGTAAACCGCTCAGAGAGTGCTGTAAAGCATTGTGAAGTGGTATATAAGTCTAAATCAGGGGTGTCAAACTTGTGGCCCGCTGGCTGGATGCGTCACATGCTAGCCACCCCTACCCCCATTTTAGCGAGGGGGAAAAAAGTCACAATACGTCATGTGACAACAATGTGATACCATGAGTTTGACATCCCTGGTCTAAATGCTACTGCTATTGCTATTAACTCAGTGATAGCGAACCTATGACCCATATGTCAAAAGTGACACACTACAATGTTTTGGGGACACACCAGCATTCGCCAACACCTGACAACAGTGCTTCTCAAAAGCATGCGCCATCCTTGTGCGATTTTCGGAGGTTGTTGAGGCTGTGCAAGAATGAAGTGTGCACTCCTGCAGCCTCCAGAAGTCACATAAGAGGATTGTGCTCTTGAATGGCCTCCAGACACTCTGAAATTGTGTGGCAACAGGGTGTGCTTTGCACTGTTTTCAGAGACGGCAGAAGAGCATTCTCTGAAGCCACTTCACAAATGAAGGCCTCATATGACCCAGAGCTGCCTCAGAAAGAAAGAGACCACTGCTTCAAGGTAAGCGGCATGCATCAGATCTTGGGGAATCTCACACGCACAATTGGACTGTATTTTTTATTATTAAAAATGAATGGGTAAATAATCAGTTCTCTTTGATTTGTGGTGGGATGGGGATATGTCAGCAAAATTAAGTTAAGAATTTTCTAAATTTTTGACACACTGATCCCAACCGGTTCACTTCATTACTGGCTTAATTCATTTTGAACAGGGGTGAAATCCAGTAGGTTCTGACAGGTTCTGGAAACAGGTAGCGGAAATTTTGAGCAGTTCGGAGAACCGGGAGTGGAAATTTTGAGTAGTTCAGAGAACTGGCAAATACCACCTCTGGCTGGCCCCAGAGTGGGGTGGGAATGGAGATTTTGCAATATCTTTCCCCCAGGAGTGGGGAGGGAATGGAGATTTTGTAGTATCCTTTCCATGCCACGCCCACCAAGCCACACCATGCCCACCAAGTCACGCCCACAGAACTGGTAGTAAAAAAATTTGGATTTCACCACTGATTTTGCAGGAAGTGCAGCCATATTTACTATTAATGCAAGAGCCTGTAACCCCATCAATGCATAATCTGCCCTTTCTAATTAGGCAACTGGTGAGATGCCCAGATAAACTGTTACAAACTTAAAAAAGTATTTCAGAATTACTATACCTGTATCACCTTTAACTAGTTTATATTCTTCCTCTCTTAAGAGGTATTGCAGTTGCTTCTTTTGTATAACCTGCTGTTGGATCTGCATTGCAACGAAAAGAAGAATGCTGGTATAATAAATGCAATTTTCTGACAAATTACTGGAAACATGTTCTTAATTAAATGGTTGTAAACCAGATCCTCTTTTGTAGACTATAGAAACTACTCCAAAACTAGGCTCATGAAAAAAAAAATGCAATGTTGGTAATGCTATCGGATGTGTTTAAAAAACTTATATTAACTGGGCTTTTTTTTTAAAGGATTTTATGTAAAATAAACATAATTTCAATAGAAGGATTATTCTGAAACTTTTTTTTACAACATTATTGCATCTCAAAGATCTGGTTACAGCCGAGTGAAGATTTTCAGTAGAAAATAAAGCTCAGGGTACGACAAGGTTTCTCTGAAATATTATATTTTCAATCTTTTTGCATTTCTTTTCTGCCACTTACTCCCTGTTGTATCCAGTATCATTTGGGGATTTCTTTCCCTATTATATAATGACCCCAACCAATCAAGAACCATATCGTGAACTTAATGACATCACAGAAACAATCAAATTCGATTATACGGCAATGTCTCGAGGGCAAATGAAGTTTACTCTGCACTCACTCTGAAAGACATGAAGCTGTGTGTTTGTGTGCCTCTGTATACCCACTCCACAGTACTACAGTGTAGATAGCCATCAATGTCAGACTAAATGGAGACAAAGGCAAACATGATTAAAATGGTATAATTATTATAGTTACAATAGTAAGCAAATTGCAGCCATAACAAGTAAGCCTTTCTGAGCAAATGGGAAATATTCTTCAGAATTTATACCCAAAACTTGATTTTTTTTCCCCATGTTTCTAACACTATTCATGGTGGTTCATACTGATTGGTTGTTTATGTCCTCTGCATTTTTCTCTCCAGCTCAAATACATCCTCTAAATTAGGCTGGAATCTTCCAGGTATGAACTGAGACCTGATACTAGTAGTCTTCAACTTACAACCACAATTGAGCACAAAATTTATGCTGCCAAGTAAGACATTTGTTAAGTTTTGCCCCGTTTTACGACCTTTCTTTCCACGGTTGTTAAATGAATCATTGCCGTTCGGCTAGTTGCCTCCCATAATCAGAGAAACTGTACTCTTATGTCCTTCTTCTTGTTCTTCATCATATAAAAATAAATATGTTACTATTTTAAAACAACAGGGGAATGGATGGGGAGTGGAGGAATTTCATAAGACCTAATCTTTTCCTCAACATATTGGAAATTTTCAGAATAGTGGCTTTTTTTTTTTACAAACTAATGTTATCATACAAAACTCCCTTTCAATCCCTATATATCAGGGTTAAAGTGCTATATTCATCTTTCCTTTTATCACAAATTCAAGAGAACAAATTCAAAAGTCCCCAAATACATTTTCACCAGCATTTAATGAACTGATTAATCACATTGCTATATCAAATAAAGGTTGATACATTGTGACTTTTTCTCAGACGTCGGAAGATGAATATGGTTGATCCTCTTGGAACTGAATGCAACTTTTAGGCCATTAAACTCTTCAAAATATAATGAAATATTTGGGGAAACACTGTATTAATACCCGTGCTTTATAACACTCATTTCATGTGAAAATAAATAGTTTTTAACCTAACCCTAACCTTTATATAGTTTAATTCTTTTTTGTAAAAAAGGCTTAGATCTCCATTTAATTAATGAATGTACATTAATTAAATGTACTTTACTTTTGAGAAAGTTAATGTACATACAAGTTAATATACATTAACTTTCTCAAAAGTTAAAATTGACTATGATCTAAATTCTCTCTAATTACAAAATCAAGAAACAAGAAACACACTTTTACAATTGGTACACTTGTACAATTACAAACAACTTAGATAGAAATTCCATTAAAGAATTCCTTTAATTAATTCAATTAAAGAAAAACTTAAATAAGACTTATTTCCAAATCCTTGAGTTAGAGGATTTCATTTTTAGGGATGTGCAAAGTTGTGAAATGAATGTGTAAATGTATGAGGAGTCAGGATTCTAAAAGCAGACACAGTGAACAATTGACTCTCATTTGTTAAATTATGTAATTGCAAATAATGACATGGCCCACAGATGTAGAAAGTATCTCCTCTATGCAATTTCCTTCCATTCAGGACATTGCAAGATCAAAACCAACAAAATGTCCAAACAGGAAGTCGCTTCCAAATTATAGCTCTTCCTTTGAACCTGACATCCTGACTTTTCCCATCACTTTGAGCAGAAATAATTGAAAAGGCTCCGGTTACAAAGTCCAGTTCTTTTGAAAGTAGAGCTGTCTAGGTGAAGGTTATGTGTAGCTCGGGGTTAATCAAATACCCAGGTTTCCATGGGTACAGTACAGTTAAAAGATGAAAGAGGGAGAGAAAGATTTGGCCAGCTTCTTAGAAACATGTAGAATTTCAGTCTTTGTTAATTACTGTTGTTTTAATAATATTCCTCTATTTCTCATCTGTTTGCCTTTCTACTGCCCTGTTCGCACAACACTCTTCACTGGGTCAAGGGTTGGGGTGGGGGGGGGAGGCTACATGAATCATACCACCACTCCAACCCAGTCAATTAACCCTAGAAAATAAACCAGGCTTGAATAACATTTGGGGTTAATCAATCTCCCCTGAGTCATCAGAACAGGCACAGGAAGATTTTCATGGAGGACAATCTTTAATTGTCCTTTGTGCTTCCAAAAGTGTCTCAGAGTATGAGGTCTCTCTAGGCACTGTATCTTTTGCTTTATTTTTCAATTCCTTCGAGTGAAACCACAGGATGGGGATGCGAGGAAAGGAGGGATGGAAGCCAGGAAGAAAAAGTAGAGATAAATAAGTCCTCACAATCTTGGCTAGGGTGGTAACAATTCCAATATAAATTCCCCCCCCCCATCTTTTTTTTGTCAGAGTTAGGGGTCAAAAAAGATGGATCATGCTATCCTCTCAGTCACTTAATTGGGGATTAGCTGATTTACCCATGTTGTGCAAAGTTCACTTAAAAGTTCATGTCTCCTATTCCCCCCCTCCCTCTCTCCCTCTCTCCCTCTCTCCCCAATAGTGATGATGACATGGAGCCTTCTAGGCAGGTGAAAAATAGCCAAGGCAAGAAATCCCATCCACACATACCCAGTTCATTCTACTGATCAAAAAGTACACCAAGAATTCCTTCCCCTATAGCTGTGATGGTGAACCTATGGCACTCGTGCCCAAAGTGGCACACGAAACCATGTCGCCCGGCACGAGCGGCCTTACCTATCTGTCTTCCAGGTTTCTGGCGCGCATGCGCGAGCGATAATCAGCTGTCCTTCACATGCGCGGCAGTGCCAAAAACCGGCCTGCACATGCACATTAGAACCCAGAAGTTTGGCTTTTCCAGAGTGTGATCCTTTCGCATGTGCAGCACTGCCGAAAACCAGCATGCACATGCGCATCAGCCAGCTGATCATCGGGCATGCATGTGTGCTAGAACCCAGAAGTTCAGCTTTTCCAGAGCGTGGCCCCGACAAGCACATGCATATGATGCTTCTGCATGGCCTTTTCGGCACTCAATGCCAAAAAGGTTTGCCATCATTGCCCTATAGGATGGCACTATTGAGTCAAATACTACCCCTTCTCATTGATCTCTTAGAGGAAAGGCACCCGCAAAGACCCCACTCTGGAAAAAATCATCTTCCCATATTAAAGATTTGTACTCCAAAGATGTATCTATTTCATGATTTAATTATTTAATTCCATTACTCTTCAATGACTTTAGGTGGCATACATTTTTTAAAAAATTGCTTTAAACAGCAACAACAACAAAATAAAACCACACACAGCTGATGTTTCTGTGGCTAATGGCTAATTCAGGGTCCCAAAACCCAAACCATAGGTAACCTATTCCAAGGCCTGGGAGAACCATCCTATTCCAAGGCCTGAGAGAATTACCAGGCTTTTTTTTTTTTTTTTTAATTTGATTTATATGCCGCCCTTCTCCGGAGACTCAGGGCGGCTTACAATGTGTTAAGCAATAGCCTTCATTCTTTTGTATATTTTTATACAAAGTCAGCTTATTGCCCCCACAAACTGGGTCCTCATTTCACCTACCTTAGAAAGGATGGAAGGCTGAGTCAACCTTGAGCCTTGGAGAGATTCGAACCAGCAGAAATTGCAGGCAGCTGTGTTAATAACAGGGTGCATTAACCACTGTACCATCAAGGCTCTTGTCATAGCTTTCTGAAGGTCATTAAGGTGGGAGCGACCAATATGGATCTATATATCCAGTGTCTCAACATCAGACCGGAAAACAAATATTGCAGGCCTGCACACACACACCTTTTCTCAAAATTTTCAGTTGTTAAGAGTCTGCCTTCTAACAAGGAAGTTCTATTTTTTCTTAATCTGAGTTCTCTGTCATGTCTTGAATGACCCTAAGATAATTCTTTATTTGTCATAAGGTAACATAAAGATCCCAAGAGGAATCTGAGGCTTGCCAGCTCCAGTAGTTGGTAGTTATCTGTCCCAGCCTTCTCTTGGATTGTTATAAAAAAAATAACTTCAGTTACAGCTTGCTAGGTTAACACTGAAATATCTTATTGATTGTAATTGTATTGATTGTATGGATTGTAATCCATAATTCAATTAAAGATGTGACTCTGGTCACTTAATGAACCAGACAGTTCACTGTGGACTCACTGAAGAAAGATAACCTCGTCTCCAATATTCGCCTACTCTTTTGCATTCCTTGTCTGGGCCCATGCAAATGTCTTTTTGCTGAAGTGTGAAGGTACCACAGTTACTGTTTGCCAAAGGCAGGTCTTCACTATGGAGCCCTTCTCTTATGGCCAGTCAGCTGTTGAAGCAGACTAAAGTTGGGTGAATGGGTTCCTGCCTGAAATCACTTTGAGGAAGCTGCTCTGGCCAGGGAAAGTCTATCTTGGCTGAAGATTCCCAGAGGAGAGGGTCTCCCTTTCTGGAGAACAAGGCTCTGTGAGTGATTTGCTTCAGTGGTGCTTCTGATACATTAGGCCAAGCAATGCATCGGAGGACTCACAATTTTTAGATTCTTTCAGCCCAGCCCTCTGCATTTTGTCATGTAACGGATTTATTAAGAGCCGCAGAATAACAGAGTTGAAAGGGACCTTGGAGTCATCTAGCCCAACCCCCTGCTCAAACAGGAGACCTCTACCAGTGATGGCTAACCTATTTACCATCGTGTGCCAGGAGCAGGGGGGGTCGTGCGCATGTGTGGCCACACACATAATTGTATGCGCCCTGACCCTGCGCATGTGCACACTACCCTCCCCCGTTCCCCCCACTCCTGGCATGCAATGGCACAGTAGGCCCATTTTTTGCTCTCCCTAGCCTCCAAAGCCTTTCTAGGAGTCTGGGTAGGGTAAAAACGGCCTTCTCCTCCCCACCCCGGAGGCCCTCTGGAGTCTGAAAACAGCCCGTTTGCAACTTCCAGTCCCACCAGAAGTTGGCAAATGGGTCATTTCTGGCCTCTGGAGGGCCTCTGGGGTGGGTGTCGGAAGGCCATTTTTGCCCTCCCCAGGCTCCTCAAAAGGCTCTGGAGGCTGGAGAGAGAGAAAAACGAACCTTCCTCACCACTCCCCGAGGTCTTCCGGAGGCAGGAAACAGCCTGTTTCCCTACTTCTGGTGGGCCCAGAAGGCCCGAAAATCAGCTGGCTGGTGCGCCAGAGCTGAGCTCACATGCCTACCAATATGACTATGCATGCCACCTGTGGCACGCATGCCATAGATTCGCCATCACGGCCCTATAATATTTCAGACAAATGATTATCCAATCTCTTTTTAAAAACATCCAGTGTTGGAGCATTCACAACTTCTGGAGGTAAGTTGTTTCACTGATGAATTGTTCTGTCAGGAAATTTCTCCTTAGTTCTGAGTTGGTTCTCTCCTTGATTAGTTTCCATCCACTGCTTCTTATCTTGCCTTCGTGTGCTGTGGAGAATAGGTTGACCCCCTTTTCCTTTTGGCAGCCCCTCAAATATTAGAGGATGGCTTCAGGTGTTAGTAATTGACTGTTTCCTTATTTGTGTTTAGATTCCCCTCTTCTACATCTGTATCCTGATAGAAAATCACATCTAAAGGATTTTGACTCCAGGACTTTATTTGGAGGGACCCAGAAAGTATAGCCATTGTCTGCAATTCTTTGGAATGGACATCTCCAACCATGTAGCTGAGTGTTAGAAACAGTCATTTGTAAGGAAGGGGGTGAATCAGCAGGTTCTGATAGGTTCTGGAGAACCAGTAGTGAAAATTTTGAGCAGTTCGGAGAACCAGCAAATACCCCCTCTGGATGGCCCCAGAGTGGGGTGGGAATGGAGATTTTGCAGTATCCTTCCCCTGCCATGCCCACCAAGCCACGCCCACCAAGCCACGCCCACAGAACCGGTAGTAAAAAAAAATTGGATTTCACCACTGGGGTGAATCTCAAAAAGAATTCCTCTGAGAATTCCTCTGAGAAAACTCAGTGACTGTCTTTGCAAGATGACTGAAATTTCATCCAGCAACTTTGATCCTCCTGGTGGATCAGATCAGGGAGGAAGGAAGTTGAGCAGCAGGTGATCTTGTGGCTGTAAAACACTCAAATTTGAATATATATGTGACGGACTCTGGATTCGCAAATGACAAAGCAGCTTTGAAAAGAAAATGGCATAATGGTTTTGAAAGGGAGAGTAAAATAAAAAGTGATTTCTCTTTAATGCACTCTAATCCCACTATATACCAGCTTCTCCCCAGTCTCTGCTCTGGTCCAGCATCCAGTTCAGGGGATGTTTCACTCCTAGATAATCTTCCTTCTTTCTATTATGAGCCCTGAATATTGACCTTGATATGTCAAAAGTTGATAGTGGTGGTAGGCTTCAGTGCAGCACCTCTGGCTATTTTTGAAATGAGAATATGCACCGCTCCAGTCTTCCAGGAGATGTGGAGATCCATATTTCTATGAAAATACACAATTACAAAAATATAAATAAACATGAATTCTTTTTTAAAAAAAAACCTAAGAAATACTTCAGCTGACTATTGATGAAGGGATAGAAGCATCTGGATTCCTCCACCCTTGTCCTTCCACATGTTCAGGGAGTGATTGACAGTTTTGTTTTCCTGCCCGGTGATGACATGTAGACAGGAGAAAAGCAGTAAAATTCTGCTTATTGCTCCTCTGAAATTAACCCACATTACTTTCTCTGAAGGTATCAACAGGTCCACCCGCAAACTTTTTCTCCTCTATCGAAGAAAAGCAAAAAAGGGCACGAAATGGTCATGCGGATGAGTTATCCAATCCTACTTCTTGTGATGCCTCCTTAAATGTTTATTTTTGAAACATCAGGCAAGGTATTCTACATTTTAGTTCCTAATTCATTTCCTTATGCAGCCTTGGCTTCTCTCTTTATTTTATTATATCGAGTACCATTCCCGTCTTTCCCCATACTCTGTAAGGATATACAATAACCTCCAGTAATAAAACAAAGATTTCCCTTCCATCTTGAACAGACCTATTCCCTCCCCTTCCCCAATATAATCATGTTAAATAAGCAATTTGCTTTTCCTTGTGAAGTTAAATCTGAGGCATATGTATGTGCTTGTGTGTGTATTGGGTGCAGGGGTGGGATTGAAAAATTTTAGCAACTGGTTCTCTGCCTGGTTGCTGGGTGGGTGTGGCCATGAGGTGGTTGCTGGGTGGGCGTGGCCTATTCGGCTTCCTGCACCATGGGTGTTTTTACCCTCCCCATGCTCTGGAGGCTTTGCTCAAGCTTCCAGGAGGGCAAAAATGGCCTCCCGTGGGCTCCGGAGGCCCTCCAGAGGCTGGAAACAGGCTGGTTTCTGGACTTCCGGTATTCGTTTTTCGCCTTCCCAGAGCCTCCGCGTGGGCCCTGCACTTACCTGGCATCCAAACTGGGCCACGTGGAGACTCCTGGGAGGGGCGGGTAGGGTCAGCCAGTCCTTGTAACTACTGGTTCGGTGAACCAGATTAAAATAAACATCCAGTTCCCCTGAACTGGCTGAATCCCACTCCTAGTTGGGTGAAAAGAACCCTTCTATGGTTCCTTTTTCACGGAAAGATTCTAAACCATAAACCCTTTAATCAGTTAAGCATAACCTCTGCCATAAACCAGCATATAGTTTTTTTTTTTTTTTTTTAATGAAATTGCTGATTACATGGTTCCCCTCTCACCATTTCTGCTGAAACCTTACTGTTTCTCTCTGTTTCTTCTGGAATAATGCTGGAATGTTGGAGTGATGCTGGAATGGGAGAAAGGTCAGATGGAACTGTGGAGTACACCAGAGGTGGGTTTCAGCAGGTTCTGACCAGTTGTGAAGAACCGGTAGCAGAAATTTTGAGTAGTTCGGAGAAATACCACCTCTGACTAGCTCTGTCCCCATCTATTCTCTGCCTCCCAAGTCCCAGCTGATCGGGAGGAAATGGGGATTTTGCAGTATTCTTCCTCTGGAGTGGGGAGGGAATGGAGATTTTACAGTATCCTTCTCCTGCCATACCCACCAAGCCACGCCGCGCCACGCCATACCACGCCCACCAAGCCACGCCCACAGAACCAGTAATAAAAAAATTTGAATCCCACTACTGGAGTACACTGAGATAGAGTGTTTGGGGGATAGCTTGAATCTAGATAAGGAAAGAACTGGATTCAAACTTCCATCTATTCTTTAGATTTTGCAAGTATAAAACCTGGCTTAAAGTATGCTAGAAGCAGGAGATTTCCCTGCTGCCTCCAGCATTTGATTATTAAAATTCAAAACTCAAAACAATATGTTGGAGCTGACTTTCTATCTAGTGTTTCATCCAAGGCTCCAATCAGATTGGAAGAGGAATTTTGGATTCTAGTTCAAATCCTAAAAGGGAGAGAAAGTTACTTTTCTTTTTCTCTGCGCAGCCCTTCTCCTACTCCATCAGCTGAAAGATAATGAGAAGAACCTTTTTCTGAGATCCTGGAGGGTTCCTGCCAGAATAGAGAACACACACTCCAGATGGGCCAATGATTTGAAAATCTGTGATTAGGAATCACTTAATCTTACATCTGGGCTGCAAAAATGTGTGTGATAATTAAATGCATCTCTTTACTGCCATCTAGCAGTCAACTGGAATTTTGCAGCACAGATCTTGGGAGGCCTATTTTATCCAGAATTTAAAAACTTTAGATGCTCCCTAAATTTGAATATGTACCGAACCATTCATAAAACAGGGAAACCCATATAACACATCAATTAAGTGATTGAAAATCGCCCTCTTAAACTCTAACTGGCTGAGACAATCACCCTGTAACATGGAAATGCCCTCTAGGAAGTTAATAATAGAAAGAGAGGTCTTTAGTTGCCAGTTAAATTGGAGATAGCATGATATACACTAAGTTAAAATTTCACGGGCCATTTAGTTTATTCTAGCATAGTAGCCCAACACATTTACCAATGAGCAAATAAAAACACACACGCACATTGCAGATTGTAACTTCTCTGCACATATCACGGGACAATTTCCCCACCCAAGGAATAAAAATAGCTATCCTTTAGAATTGATGTGGGTAATTTTAAGACTTGTCCCCTATTGAGAAAAGCAGGATCCAAATGATAGACTCTTATCACTATTTTACTTAGGTACAAATACCTAGGTTTCTCTTTCACAGCAAGAAAGATCAAAAGTTGAGAAACATTGTGGGGGGGGTCTTTCTTTCTTTCTTTCTTTCTTTCTTTCTTTCTTTCTTTCTTTCTCTCTCTCTCTCTTTCTTTCTCTCCTCCTCCTCCTCCTCCTCCTCCTCCCTCCTCTTCTTCTTCTTCTTCTTCTTCTTCTTCTTCTTCTTCTTCTTCTTCTTCTTCTTCTTCTTCTTCTTCTTCTTCTTCTCCTTCTTCTTCTCCACCACCACCTCCTCCTCCTCCTCCTCCTTCTCCTCCTCCTCCTCCTCCTCCGATTGAAGGTGGAAATCCTGAATTTGAACATCTAGATCATTATGATGCTACTTTCTCCTTTTGAAGTGCTTCACCCACCACCTTCACCCTCTGCGTGAGACTCACTAGCCCGATGCAGGACAGAGGGAATTCAGTCTAGCTGCATTTCTGATGGTGATGAGGCTTTGCTAGAGAAAATGAAGCTATGCCCCAGAGCCACATTGAAGTAAATGAAGTGTCAGTGTTTAAGGAATCTAGGTTGTACTGAATCAATTCCTGCTCTGACAAAACCATTTCCATCAGGGGAACAGGGGTGGGAGGGGGTGAATTCCCTCCATGCATGCATGCACATTTGCTCAGAGAGTTGGAGGAGGAGAGGAAAGGAATATATCCTGCTGTGGGCACAGAATTTCACTCCTCCAACATAAGGTTGCACACTCTGACATTCTCTGGGTGACGATCATTGTTCTATGTGATGGGATTTTTGCATCTTTTGTGGACATAGCTGGTTGGCTTATGCTTTCACTTAAAATGCTTGATATTTTTTTTAAAAAAAAGAAAATAAAGGCAGCTTTAGTTAGTACAAATAATAACACACTTTAAACAGTAGAATTATGATGTTTAATTGAATCACAAATAGGAGACAACAATAACCCAGCCCAATAGGATATTCAAAGGAGGCATCTACTGAGAAGCTGGCTGCCCTTGGCTCTTCCCATCTGCTTCCCAGCTGGCAGTCTACTCACTGGGAAATTATCAAGCTATTTGAACAATTGTAATCCCTGTTAGATGTGGTAGGAACTTTAACTTTGAGGCTAAACTTGGAATTGTTTCCCCCCTATTGCCCTGCCACTCCCCGCCCCACCCCCATATATCAGGTCTTTTATTTTATAAGCTCGAAGGTACAGACTTATTACTGTACTGATATTTACAAACTACTCTGGGACCCTACACAGAGAAAACAAATACAGAAGCTAAAACAACCCTAAATTTAACCATTGGATAAAACTTATTTAAGAGAAAACCTATATAACTTAAAGGTCTCTAATGGTGATAACCCCTGAGGTAAATCAACTAGTAAGATTTTCTTCTTACTAAAAAAAGAATTGGATAGATTTACTCAAATGTTATTTCCCCAAAAGGCTACAATTATTGTTCAGAGGCCAGTTCAGAAATATAATTTAGGCATTATTCAGTATAAATTGATATTAGATCATTTGAGGTTACATTTAAACATAACCTTCATAAGCAAGGTTCCTTCTTGTACAGAAATATTTATCTCAGAGGACACAGAATATAGTTAATTATATTCAGCAGTGTCATTTGACCTTCCCTCTTCTACACATATTGTTTCTGACTAGTTTGGAGCAAAATATAAAAACAAAATGGAAAATTGCTATGACCTCTAAAATTGTAATGTTCAGCATGTTATAGTAAGCAAAGCAAAGCAGGATATTTGTGTTACCTCAAAGAAATCCAAATTTTTGAAAAATCCTTTTCCACCATTCAAATCTCCTTCACCCACCATTCCTTCTTAATATCTTCCAAAAGTTTGCTAACTGATGTGGTGTTAATAAAGGATGGTTAGTACCTAAGAGAGTGTATGTATCAACTAAAAAATGTCATTTTTCTCCACCAGGCTGAGTCCATTTCACTCTGAAAACAGTGTGAAATAATTTATAGAAAATTGAACACCGAAAATGCATTTTACTCAGGGACAAAAATGGCATCGTGTGGATAAGATCTTCCTTTCTGTTTTCCATTCTGACAGAAACCAATTTTCTATTAGAACAGCACTCTTTCCCTTTTCCTGTGATTTATACTTGGAGCAAGTGAAGGTGGATGGTGCAGGGTATTACCCTTTCAAGATCACATAAGTCTTTATTATTAAAAAACAATTTGGCCTTCCTATGGTACTTCTTCTCATTTTGTCTAGTAGCAGTGGTTACATCATGTAAATCAAGTGCTGCACAATGTGAAAGCGTCCCACCTTCAATTGTAGTCTTCAAGAATATTATTCTACATTTCTGTTTACATTTGCTGACTAATAGCTGATTCTGAGAGACTCCAAATCTGTCTTCTTCCCTAGGAAGGAGGCCATGGCAAACCACTTCTGAAAAAAATCCCTGCCAAGAAAAATGCAGGGACTTGTCCAAGCAGCCTCCAAAAATTGGTCATGATTAAATGGAAGAATTACAAAAAACAAAAACAAAACACCCAAAACCTAGATCTAAAGCACATCTCTGAGATTAGGATAAATCCGAATTATCCAGAATGAAATTCCCAGGACCAGATTGTCACGTGTTTTCACATAGTCTACTTATGAATCAATTAAGGAGCAAAGCTTATTTTGCTCAGGGGGTAGTTTTCAAAACAGGGCTTTCCTCTTAGCTTCAAACTTATTTGTGGGGATACCATGACTGAATCTGATACACACACACATACACACACAACTTTACATCTTATAATAGAAAATCAGTGTGTGCAGCCTATGCATCATAAAGATTAACTATAGTAAAGCAGAATTATGAACTCTGCTTATACTATACAGCCATTAGGATATTTATTCCAATAATACTATATTGTTCTCTATAGCTATAGGTCAAATGAACAAAGGCCATTTCTTAGCCATTTCATTGTGTCAACATCAATTGCTTCATGTTCCCTTCTATATATGGTACTTGCCTGGACAAAGCATCAGCCAAGGATTTTGAGCCACCGACACTTAACCCTCTTGGTTTTAAGAGATTGCCTTCAAGGATTTGCTCATTAAAATATATATATATCTGTTTTTGTTTGTGCATGCAGTGAAGCTTTGAGATTAAGGTAAATGATTCTGCCATGCTAAGTATTCAGTGGCAAAAGTGACAGCCAATAATTTATGAAGGGAAATTAGGAGAGAAGGAATAAGGAAAACCTACCTGTTAAAAAATTCAAAAAACTAGTGCCGCTTGCAAGGGTGACGGTTTACAAATATAGCAAGAATAGCCAAACTACAGGCTATAACAGCTTTTTCCAAACCTGGAGCTGTGTTATTGCTACAATTCCCACTCAGTTCTGGCAGAGGCCATTCTAATGCATTGAGTGCAGCAGGCCAACAAAGGTTATGTTACATGTGTGTTCCAAATGTACCTCACTTGACATTTTTATTCTGAAGATTAAAGACAGAGCTGTGGTCTAGATGAAATTTACCATGTGTGGGAAGGTTTAAAGCTATCCTCCCAGTCACTTCCTTTCTGAAAAAAAGGGGGAAGGGGGAAAACAGCCTCCATCTCTTCCTCTGTTGCCTAGGCAACCAGAGGATGCTAGCTTTCTTCCTTTGTTGCTTGCAGGCAGGAAAAGCTGAAGAGAAACTACCAAATGAATCAGCAAAATATAGTCAAGGGAATCCATTTTGCAAAAGCCTTTCTCTTCAAAATACTGCATCAGCTTTTCCATTTGTCTTTTAGAAGAATCAACATTTTTCTCCAGTCTTAAGTTCATACCATGTTGAAAACTATGGCCAGTGGCATATAGCTTATATAGCAAATCAGACTGAGATAAATATATCTTCCCAAAGGAAACTATACTTTGCTATGAGTCCTGGCAAAGCATCTTCTCTGTTTGGACCCACATGCACAATGAGCCAAGAAGGTCTTCAAAGTGTCTGTGGCAAATCTTCAGAACAAACTCAGCTTCCTTGCCTCTTCATTGCCACAGGGAATCTTAGGCTGGATCCTAACATGTATATTTTTCAACAATTACCTAAACCACAGCATGTTTGCCAAAGTTATGCATGGGGAAAAGACTGACAGAACTGTAGTGCTGATCACCCCTCTCAAATTTCCATCTGCTATTGGCTCTGTTCCTCCATATCCAGAAGTCATTGTGATGTCTGCACAGAAAGGAATATTTACACACAAGGAATGGAAAGCACATTAAATGTTCCATACAATTTCCACTTGATGGTATGGGAGATTCAGCTTGCAGAGAACATTTATACCTCTATGCATCAACTTTCTTGGGAGATGTCTAGGAGTATTTTTGCAGATATTTATATATACACAGAGGTAGTATTCAGCCAGTTTGTACCGATTCAGGTGAACCGGTAGCGGAGATTGGGGGTTTGGCCTGCCCACCCGCCCCAGTGTAATGCCGTCCTATTTAGCCATGTTTTCGAGGCCGGGTTCATGCACTGAAGCTGCACACGTGAGCAAAGCACATGTGTGGAAAGCCGGGTGCATGTGCGGTGAACCAGTGGTAAGAATATGTGAAACCCGTCACTATATGTGTGTGTATGTGTATGTATGTATGTATGTATATGTGTGTGTGTGTATACACACACAAACAGAGAGAGAGGGGGGGTGATAGATGAGTTACTCTCACCTCTTTCCCTGAACAATAAGACATTATGCAAATTTGCTTTTGTTTAAAATAAATATACTGAAGGTTTATTTACAAATGTATAGGTTGAATAGGCACTATCTTTCAAATGTCTTCACTCAATTTATGGGCAGAGAAATTGGGGTGATGAATTTCTTTAGGGGAACAGCACAGTATTTAACCATTTCTCAAGATCAGGATGCTTCATTAGCAGTAACAAGATCATCACTTTAAAAATAAATAAATAAAAAGCCCAGTGGAAAGCATTTCATGTCTTCCCTTGGAATTTAATGGAAGCCAAGGAGATTACAGAATGCTGAGGAAATGATAGTACAATGAAAGGCAGACTATTCACTCACACCTCATACCCCTTGGTTGTCTAGAAATAAGGGCACTTGTGACATTTTCTCCAAAATGGTTCCCACCTTAAATAGTCTTTCTAAAGCTTTCTTTCATCAAGTTGAATGACTACTGATAGGAAAGAGGGAAAAAGGCAAGAAAATGTGTCTCCCTAATTCTTGTTTGAAAACTCAAATGGAGCCAAACTGTTGCAAAATTACTACAGATAATTTCAGGTTCAGTTTGTATCCAAACACACTTTGTTATTCCCTGTTCCAATTCAGAGCAAACACCCGTGCCCCTCAGTTCAGCTGGCAAAGATAGATTAAACAACAGCATGAATCAAAAGCCACGCAAAAACCAGCACAGAGAGCACTAGAGTACCTATATTTCTATCACATTATTTTCCAGAGCTATGGGAAATAATATCACAGGTAGTATTGTTGTGTGAAGACAATCAGATAAACATATGGAATTCTGGGCAGCTACCTTGAATTTGCAAGGGGAGGGGAGGGGAGGGGGAGGAAAAGGGGAAAGGGGAAGGGAAGGAGCAGACACAGGCAGGTATGTTTGATGTAAGGTTCTCCCTAAATGAAGGATAGCCTTGGTGATTTCTAAGCAAAACCTAGCATTCTGAGTAAGTCTTGGATCAGGAAAAAAAGCTTTAAAAATAGCCCAACGAACCTTGCTGAATCTCACTCTCCTATTAGCACATGGGGCTATCTTGTTGTCTTTTCTTATAGGAGAAGCAAAGGAGTTTAAAATATTATCCTGTTTTTCATAGTTACTGCTGCATCCTGCCTCTTCCATAAATTCTGGTTTCTCTCACAGACAATTAACCTAGCCGGATGCAGCCTCAGTGACTAGTCACAGCATGTTTTCCTTATAAATAATGACAAACAGACTAACAAAATCTAGCTGTAGTATTGTGATAGTACGTTGCTTGCTCAGAAGAAGGCCTGCTCAGGGGAAGAAGGCTGTATCACCATTTTTGATCATAACAATATCCTGACAGACAAATTTTAACCTTGGAAATAAGCTTTCAAAAAGACTTTGTGTCAATTCGGATTCAAATTACCAGGTTTTTTTTTACATTTAAAATATTCAGTACCGGCAACTGGAGAAATGATAAATGGAAATAGGTTACCATGCTAAGAGCAAATCACAGCTGGAAGATCTTTTCAGCAGTAATACCTTTGGTACTGCTGACAAACACAGAGCACTTGTGTTTCAAATGCTCATTAAACTATAGCTCCTTTAAGTCAGTGTTTCCTGAACGGCTGAGGCACACATTTTAGGGAGAGGGGAGAAGAAAAAGGAGTACAGAAGCTGGAGGCGTGTTTAACGTTGAATCTCAAAAAGTTTTGTTTTCAAGGTATAAGAGGAAATGACTCCTCCATTTTTTTTTTAATTTATTGGCCAGGAAAAGTCAGTGAAATCGACAAAGCTTAAATGATAAACATTTAAATTCCCTACACTTTCCAGGTTTCATCCAAATCAGCTCAGAACCGAAGGCAAGGAGTCACATCGCTTCTTTCTAGAAGCCTTTAATTAAAAGTTAACTTAAATAAAGAATAACATGTAATTATTTAATTGATTATTTCTTGCAACACGCCAGACCTTTTCCCCAGGGTGCCCCCCTATCTCAATGTTGGGGAAAAGAAGGCGAATAATGATGTTTTAGCTGGGTTCACTGAATCGTAAGTGATGTTGTGATGTTTCCTTACCAAGAGAGGGAGCACCAGGTCCCCAAGAATTTCTAGGGAAAGTTTACACTACAATGAATGTGTAAGGAAGAAGCCAAAGCGATCCTGCTGGGCTTTGAGCCAAGCAGCACAAGCGATCTTTCTGTCAGATCCTGTGCTCCTCAAAAAAGAAATAGGTTTTCATCTGAAATAATAATAATAATAATAGTTGTATTATTATTATTATTATTATTATTATTATTATTATTATTATTATTATTATTATTATTATTATTATTATTATTATTATTGCCCTGAGTCTCCAGAGAGGGGAGGCATATAAATTTAATAAATAAATAAATAAATAAATAAATAAATAAATAAATAAATAAATAAAATAATAAAATTTAATAAATAATAATCAAGATTTGAAATCCAGACTTCCAGAGTCTTTTCTCTGTAAGGATGGTTAGCATCTCTCAACCTTTTCTATACTAATATACTGTGTTATATGGATGGGATATTTATTAATTCAATATCTTGCCTTTATTATATTTATAAAGAATGCAAGGCAGCAAACATATCTAATGCCCAGAGGTGGTATTCAGCGGGTTCAAACCGATTCACCTGAACCGGTAGCAGAAATTGCGGGTGGGCTCGGGAATTCTGGGAGTTGAAGTCCAGTCATCTTAAAGTCACCAAGGTTGAGAAACACTGCTCTAGAGAATCCTGAACTGATCAGGGAGAGTGGATTGGGTGACCTATCGGACACTCTTCAACTCAATGAGTCTAAGTAAGGAAAGACCTTCACGATAAGTCCTTGTTTTTGTTCTTTGGAGCAGATACACCCTGCAGAGATGGTATTCAGCCGGTTTGTACTGGTTGGTGTGAACCGGTAACGGAGATCGCAGGTGAGTTCGCCCACCTGTCCCGGCGTAAAGACGTCCTATTTAGCCACATTTTTGCACTGGGCGCATGCATGGAAGGCGCGCATGCAAAGCGAACATGCACGCATGGGGAGAACCGGTGGTAAGAATATGTGAAACCCTGCTGCGGACACACATTTCTGCTTACAATCGTTTCATGAGTAAATGGCTTCTGGAGGTGTGGCTCTTTTCGTCCATTGGCGTTTGATGCAAAGAGAGTAAACTCAGTCAAGAGCTTTTCAGACTAGCAATTTAGAGTGTCATCAAGCCATTAATGTGGTGATATAAAGCCTGTCTTCATTAGTGATATATCGCCAGAGCTATAGCTAAAGGATGCTAGAAATAGTGTAGAAGTGTTAATAATCAATTCTTAAAGCAAAGGAGGCAGGGCAGGTGGAGGATTTCAAGAGACTCTGCAGAAGCTGCTGCCTTTCCTTGTATTTTAGTTTGAGATGAAATGCATTGTGATCTATTAGGAATCAATATAGGATAAATATGTGCAACTGGCTGGAGGTAGTCTTTGACTTAAGACCTGAATTGAGCTCAAAATTTCTGTTGTTAAGTGTTTTGTCCCATTTTACGACCTTTTTTGCCACAGATGTTTAGTGAATCACTGTAATTTTTAAGTTAGTCACATGTTTGTCAAGTGAATCTGGCTTCCCCGTTGACTTTGCTTGTCAGAAGGCCACAAAGGGTGATCACCGTCATAAGTCTGAGTCAGTTGTCAAGCATCTGAATTTTGATCACATGAATCATGGGAATGCTGTGATGGTTATAAATGGAAAAAATGGTCATAAGTCATTTTTTTCCAATGATGTAATGTTGAGGGGTCACTAAATGAAATGTTGTAAATTGAGAATTACCTGTATTTCAGGTTCTTTCCTTGACTTTTCCTTGGGTAGAGAATACTTATAATTTCTTCCATCTTCCTTCACTTTTATTTTGTTTTATTTTGTGGGAAATGAAAATATTTGAGCATTGGACCCTGGGCAAGATATGGGAATCAATCGTTTGAAGACATTGTTTGAAGACATTTGGTGATCTTTCCTCAGGAATGGATATCTCCTTGCTTTTGAAAGGCTGGGAGCTGCCTTTCTGGGATATTGCCGAAGAAAACTTTTATTATCTATCTCAAATGAGCATATTATATGCTTGAGTGGCACAGTTTTTCAGGAATGAACTGAAAATCCATGAGTCAAATTACAAGAGAATCATTGGGATTTTTGTTGTTGTTGGGTATAAAAGGCCATTTTGTTGTTGTTGTTAGTTGCAAAGTCATGTCCAACCCATCGCAACCCCATGGACAACTTTCCTCCAGGCCTTCCTGTCCTCTACCATCCCCCGGAAGTTTAAGCTCCCGCCGACTGCTTCAGTGACTCCATCCAGCCACCTCATTCTCTGTCGTCCCCTTCTTATTTTGCCCTCAATCGTTCCCAGAATTAGGCTCTTCTCCAGTGAGTCCTTCCTTCTCATTAAGTGGCCAAAGTATTTTAGTTTCATCTTCAGGATCTGGCCTTCTAAAGAGCAGTCAGGGTTGATCTCCTCTAGGGCTGACCAGTTTGATCGCCTTGCAGTCCAAGGGACTCACAGGAGTTTTCTCCAGCACCATAGTTCAAAGACCTCAATTCTTTGACACTCAGCCTTCCTTATGGTTCAACTTTCACAACCATACATTGCAACTGGGAAAACCATAGCCTTGACTCTATACGCTTTTGTTGGCAGGGTGATGTCTCTGCCTTTTAGTATGCTGTGTAACTTTGCCATAGCTTTCCTCCCCAGGAGCAAGTGTCATTTAATTTCTTGGCTGTAGTCCCCATGTGTGGTGATCTTGGAGATCAGGAAAATAAAATCTGTCACTACCTCCATTTCTTCCCCATCTATTTGCCAGGAATTGAGAGGGCCAGGAGCCATGATCTTAGTTTTCTTAATGTTGAGTTTCAAGCCAACTTTTGCACTCTCCTCCTTCACCCACATCAGAAAGGCCATTTTAAATGGACATAAATGTTTGAGAAGAGGGAGAGCAATAGATATATCAATATGATAATTCTGATCCCAAAATGAATACTTATAATTCTTCCCCTTAACCACAAAGTGGTTAAGATTGTTCAGCAGCTTTCCTGAAACTTATGTGCTTCTGTTAGCTTTGGAAAAGTTGGCAAGGATTCAGATAATGGCACTGGTAGCAGCTTTACTGTTTGGGAGTATAGATCTAAAGCAGGCCGATTTGTGTCTAACCCAAGCTGCATTTACAACCCTAGCTCATATATAAAATAAATTGCCTGGTGAAATGCTAGAGGATGTTTAAAGCCTTGTGGTTTGGATGCACATGTATTGCTACTGTTCCATAATTTCAGGTTGCCACACTGGTAAATTATAACTATGTGTGGAATTATATTCCCAGCATATAGTAGGTTTACCAAATATATTTGAACTTGTTACGATTTTAAATTATTTCAAACAGAATGCAAAGAGTTGGCTGGTATCCAGTTCTGGAATTAGATCCATCCTCTAGAAATATTCCAGAACGTACTGAAGATGCTGTTTATGCAACATGATTTTCTTTCTTTGCTGTTCAGAAGCAATA
Organism: Pituophis catenifer annectens; assembly: GCF_029215685.1. Lineage (NCBI taxonomy): Eukaryota > Metazoa > Chordata > Lepidosauria > Squamata > Colubridae > Pituophis > Pituophis catenifer. Next base: position 132,736,070 of record NW_027256881.1, read on the forward strand.
ATTCATAATTTCATAATAAGTGGGTACTAGCCTGCAGTTACACAGCACTGATTAGGGAAGTATACAAGGTTTGAAAGGAATGCTTTTCAAACATGTTGGTACGAATGGATGGAAACTAATCAAAGAGAGAAGCAACCTAAAACTAAGAAAAAATTTCCTGACAGTTAGAAAAATTAATCAGTGGAATGACTTGCCTCCAGAAGTTTCTCATCCAAGAAACTTCATCAGTTGTGATGTGGGGCGAGGGTTGGGGGGGAGAGACACTGATGAAGTTTCTCTCCGATCGCCGCCAGCGACATCAGCTGCTTGTCACCCAGTGCCACCATCACTATCTGTATCCCGGTTCCTATCAACACTCGTGCATCCTCGCCACGCTCCGTAGCAGGTTTGTTTGCTGCCTGCCCGACTCCCCTTTGTCACAGTTCGTGTGTTGAGCGGTGGATGTGGTGGACGCAGCTCAACAGCACCTTTGAGACAACTATGACCTGGATGACTCAGAATCTCCACAGACATCCACATTATGGTTATAGGGGAAATAATATTCTGGCTTCTTGTTCAAAGAGAACATTTATGCTTTTTAACATATACATAATTTATTTGAACAAGGCACATTTTAATTTTTGAGATATATTTATATATTTAAATCGGTCACTGTTTAGGAATAGGAAGATCATGATCTAAAATCATTTTAGATCAGGTATTCTTCTCATTGTTTGGAAATTGTCGGAGGTTGTGTTGTTATGTCCCATAGCAGAACATTGAAAAAGAATGTTATTTCCAAGTCTAAAAAAGAAATTTATATTATTTCTTTTCTAAAAGGATTTTTTTCCCTTTAGATGTGTGTGTATGAGTGAATGTGTGTTTTTTAGAAGCAGAATAGTCGAAACTGCTGATCAGATCTTAGAAATCAAAGGTTGGGAGCAAAAAGGCTTAAACAGAAAAAGGATAGAAGAAATTCCAGGAAAAGAAGACCTAGGAAATATATCCCCTCTCATTAGGTCTGGTGTTGTAGTAGCTTTCCATCAGTTCCAGGTTCTCTTGGCTCGTCCATGGTTTGTTCCAGTAGCCCACTTATCATTAGATGGTCCTGGTTCCCCTACGTCTGACACAGACCTTGTTAATCTAGGCCAGTGATGGCTAATCTTTTTGTCGTCGCGTGCCAAAAGCCCCCGTGCTCCCCCATCCCCATGCATGTGCGCCCCCTCACGCAACCTGCAACCTGCACATATGCACATGACCTCCCGTGCTGCCCCCACCCCTGCATGTGTGACCTCCCCCATGCTCTCCGCTCCCATGCATGTGTGCGCAACCCCATGCATGTGTGCGTGATCCCCCAGCCCCTTGTGCATGCACACACATCTCTTGCATGTGCCCCATCCCCGTGCGCATGCACGGCAGAGACCTGGAAATCAGCTGGCCGGCGGGAGGCGTGCGTGCATGCACGGTGGAGCTGAGCTGGGGCAACAGCTCGCATACCCGTAGAGAGGGCTCTGTGTGCCACCTGTGGCATGCATGCCATAGGTTCGCCATCACAGATCTAGACAATATTTGAATTGGCATGACTCTCTTAGTTCATGTCATTCTCATATTTGAAGCAGGTAGGTAGGTATTAAGGGGTCTTTACCTAAAGAACTCTACTAGTAAAAATAGGCACCAGCTGGAATTTGACCTCCCATGTCCATGTAAAATGCAGCAATCTAAGCACTATGCTATCGAGCTGCTGCTACTACTACTGTGATTACTACTACTACAAACACACACAAACATGCTTGATGGTGGCTTAACAAATGAAGATTGGAGTAAATACTAAGGAGTAAATACTAAGAAACAAAGGAAAAACTGAGAGAGAGAAAATATAAACAACAGAGAGACATGGTCAGGAACTAAGAAGAGGAGGATTCATGTATTCATGCAAAAAGGGGGAACAGGCAACTATCTGGCTGCAAGTCAAACAGAAGAGTAACTTACTTATTAAAGATTTTATTCCCATGTTCTCAAGGCCTTTCTTTTCTTTTCTTTTCTTTTTCTTTTTACAGTTCTAAAATATGTCAAGCTCCAAACTCCTCAAGGCAAATCAAAACACAGCTTATGACACAGGCATGCTTTGTATAGACTACATGAGTATATACATTGTGCAGGCATCTCTATTTACAGAAGCCTTTTGCAATTATGGATTGTATTCTGTCAGCAATTCTGCTATAAACATCATCTTTGGGATTTGTTCTACAGCCACAGGATTAGAGCACCCAACTAAAATTTGTAGGGAGGGATTTGGTGTGTCCAGTAAAACTCTCTCTCTTCCTGCCTCCTCTTTCTTTCTTTCTTTCTTTCTTTCTTTCTTTCTTTCTTTCTTTCTTTCTTTCTTTCACATTGTACACAATCACAAACAGAAACAGCTGTTTGCCAAGCTTTATTTACACAGGCTTAATTTAAAAACAGCTCACGTCCAAACAAAAATTCTGTTCTTCAGGGAAACCGTGCATATATAGATATAGATATAGATATATAATTTCAACAAAGCTTCCACTCCATAGATTCATTGTACAACCTCTTCTAATTTTGGGAGGGATGAGTTTTTCACCTCTTGTCAACCCTTCCATGTAGCCTAGAAGAACCTTTCATAAAGGCACTATTGTCTCAGTCCAACGAAAAGTTCAGAGAGGTGAAATAGAATATAACTCCCAAGTATATCCAGGGTCACCCCATTGTGACTGAACCACAAGCCAGCTGCAAGGCTGCAACCCATTAATGCTAGCCATCAAGTATCTTTTCCACTTTGGGGGGTGGGAGGGAGGATGGTGGTGGAGAAATAGTTTATAGCTGAAAGGGTTTATAGCTGCGGCAGGATTTTAGCATGAAACATTTGAAATTTTGGGGAAAAAAATGAAACCCTAAATACTTAGAGAAAAAGTTTCTTTCATTTGACAGCTATATGACCACAGGGGAAATAATTCAAAAAGTGCAAGCCAAAGGTAGACAGGCCAAGATAGAAAAGTACGCAGGATAATTTAATTAATTAATGTCTTTAAATAATGTAGAAAACTGCCCATTACATAGCAATGATCTGGACAAAACCATGCAATAATAAAATGAAATGACCCATAATGTACAAAATGGACAGAGATACTCCTTTTGTCAGCAGGATGGCAATACACCTTTCTTACAAAATGATGCATTGGTTCTTCCACATCTCTGAATTTCTTGGCCACTGAGTTGTCCTGACATTCCCTTCTACTCCCATGCAGCTTGTGATCAATTCATGTAAGACTTCAAGAGTTCATTGATCATTTGAGGCCCTTTTGCCAGTTTCTTCTCAATGCATCCATTGTCAGGGTAATTTGCCCTAATTAAAACAAAAACAAAACTCAGAATGCGTACTCTTCTCAAATCCACCAATATCCACCCAGGATTAACAAACCAAGGAAAACAGAGCTACCTTATTGGTATCAACTGCAAATTATTGTTGTGGCCCAGGCCCAAGTAGGTAGTAATCAATGCAAACAGTTCCAAAACAAACAGACTTTATTAGAACAGCTGAGAATTAACTCATTCTCAGCATAGTCCAAACTAAATTAAAACAAACTCTTCATAACACAAATTCTTCAGTCTAATCACCAACTTTGGTATAATTAGGCAAATTGCCAAAGGCTTCTCTTGGCAAAAGTTCAAAAGCAGAAGACACTGACAAGAGATAAGTGCAGCAAGACTATCAACATTGTTTTCCAACAAAGAGCCCAAGAGCCATTGCTGGTCTTTTAAGCCTTATGGGAGGGGGCAATCATCTCTTGGCCCTACTCCTGAGTCGTCCTCTTTGCTTTAGCTGCTCTTGCCTTCTGGCAGCTCTTCTTATACGTGCACTAGCAATAGGCTCCTCCTGTTCCTCTGCCTCTCTACAGTCAGCCTCTGGAGGCTCCGGAATCCGTACATCACTCCCCAATGGCCCTGGCCCCATCTCTGCCTCCGATGCAGAGCCCTCATCCGGGCCTTCCCCGGCCTCCAGGACTGGCCCATGTTCTTCCTCAGCCTCATCGCTGTCCGACTCTGCTGCCAGCTCCACAGGCTGCTGGCGAACCACAACAATTATAAGGCTCCTGCCAATGGTCATTTTTTCATGTTTCATATACAAGATTAAATAGAATGACAATCCATTCCATATTGACTTTAGCTTTAGACATCAGGCGAGGTACTGACCAAAGTTCTTTTTCCTTAGTTCATGTTCCATCAACACTGTTCACCTCTTCGTCTAATATTCTGCTAGAGAAAAAGTTCTGTAGAAATGGAAGACTTGCACGTTGATCTGTTTAAAAGGACCCAGCGTATTGTCTAAATCCTCTTTTAGTTTTAAAGATGTATATTCCTTTTTCTCCTTTCCCTGGCAGCAAATTCACATATGAGATCATCAAATGTTGTTCTCTTACAAAATAGGGCGAGAGTGGATGACAGTGTTGAGTTAGCAGTATAGTACAGTAACTGATTCAATTTTTTTCCCTTCACAATATGGGTGCCTACAGAGGAGAAGAACATATGATAACACTTTTATCACAACATCATGCTTTTGTTGTGTCATGCAAGCAAGCAACAGAGGAGTGAAGGTTGTTTTCTGACACCGTAATACCCCTTTTCTTGCATGTAGAGTTCAACTTACAATCATTCATTAAGGAACTGTTAAAGTTACAGAAGTCCTGAAAAAAGTGACTTACTACCCATCCTTGCACTTACAAGAGTTACAGCATCTCCATGGTCATGTGATCAAAATTTAGTCACTTGGCAAATGGCATGTATTTATGACGGTTGTAGCATTCTGGAGTCATGTGATTGTCATTTGCGGCCATCCCAGCCAACCTCTGATCCACACAATCAATGGAGGAAGCCTGATTCTCTTAATGATTGAGTGACTTACAGGCAATGATTTGCTTAAAAACCATGGCAAAAAAATGTCATAAAATTGGGCACAACTCATTTAACAACCACCTTGCTTAGACATGGAATCTCTGGTCCCAATTTTGGCTGTAGGTCAAAGACTACCTGTATGTGGATGAAAGCTCCATTTGTTTCACCGTTTAAAATGGGAACAGTTTGATAAAGGTGGAAAGCCATAAAGACATTGGAAAAGGTTTCAGCCTAGTAGCTATAGTAACATTAGGAAAAGGAAAAGGAAATAATTGTCTGTGATCTTAGAAACACTCCATTATCCAAGACATTATCCAAGTCTTATTATCCAAGAAGAAAATGAAAGTGTTTTAATAGTGATGGGAAAGATAATGTAGAGAATTCTGGAGTAAGATCTCCCTGGAGTGCCAGAAGTACTCAGAAATCCTAAATTTGGGAAGCCTGTCACGTCAAGAGACATAATAAATTCAAAAACCTGCGTCTAAGCAGAAGAGTGCTTTTCCAAGCCAACTGAACTTTGTCTAATACAATTTCATTTTTTCACTTTGAACTTGTCTCTTTCACTTAGACTGCAGTCAGTTTTTCAATCTGAGAAAATTGATTTGTGTGTTTTTAAAGTGGTTAATGTTTTCATCTGAATAGGTGGACTCATTTTCAGTGTCTTCAAAGCCATTATGCATAACATGAGCAAACATTATGAAGGAAGAAAGTACTTCATTTTCTGACACTGTAATCCCAGTGTCTGTAGGAGTTTGCTGACAGCCAAACCTATAAAAATGTTGTGTCAGAATATTGTCACAAGAACGGTTTTAAATGTCTTGAGCCTTTTAACCAAATAATTTACTTTTACGTTTTGGTTTGCTCTCCAAGCTTATTTCAATTTAGTTTCTGAACGTTTCGTTACCAGATTAGGTAACATCAGCAGCAGGATTTTCTTGTCCTGTTCTCCTTAGTTTATAAATGTCTTGTATAAATGTCTTGTTTGCTCAGTTGGTCATGTGATTTGTTGTTCGTTTGGAGCTATATTTAAATTTTGGGCAGCTGATTGGTTCTCTTGTTGATTGCTCGTTCGAATGGTCTGGTTTCTTACATGCTGGATCTAGGTCAATTTGTTTGTTAATTGCTCCTTTGATAGAATATCAGGCTTCAATAAATTCATGTGTATATCTGATGTTGGTATGGCCAATGATTTTTGTTCCTTCCCAATCGAACTGGTGTTTATTATCAATGTGGTTTGAGATCAGGGATTTTTGGTAATACTTTTTTTTTACTTTCTCCATCTTTCCTTTGGAATCGTCCATAACCTTCATCGAGCCTTCCAGAATCCATATGGAATAGAAGTCAAATGTTCTCTACAGAAACATTGCTGATAGGTTTTTAAAAGATAGTTTTGGGGTGGTGGTGACGTTGGTGATAATGATGTTGATCTGTATGTGTGGATATGCATTTTTTGTGTATATAACCAGTGTTTAGTATTTTATTTTAGTACTTGCCATCTATGATAAGTTATGGAATAGAAACTACTTTGCTGAATAAAAGCTAATGGTTATTGTGAACACTATTTTTTGCTATTGATTTACATTTATTGTTAAATTTATGAGGGGAGGGAGGAATCCCCTCTATCTCCTAGGCGTCCCATATCTGGATTGCAAGTTTCTGGACAGCCATCAGTAAAGGGATGTGGAAAAAAATCTGCTTCCATCTAGCAGTCATCTGCATCTTTGCAAGCCTAAAACCCCCCATCACCACCACCACAAACAAACTACAGCATGCCAGTAGATTAAAAAAACAACTAACCAGATCCATTTTGATATGGTTTGTATGCTTGAAAGATTTGATTTTTACAGTTTCCCGGTTTAACACAGGCAGACGCATCAATAATCAAGATTTTGTTGTTTTAAGAATTCATTGAAGTTTGATGTAATACTGTAATTAGGGTGCTTAGATTAGAAACTGGGAGTCTGTGAGTGCTAGTCTTCCCTTCAGCATGTAAACCACCTGGGTGACTTTGGGCCAATCATTTTCTATCAATGTCGCATACTTCACAGGATTGTTGTTTTTGGGTAAAGAAGAGATAGGAGCATTAGGTATGTGTTTCCACCTTGAACTGACAAAAATAAAGTGGGATAAAATAGATAGATAGATAGATAGATAGATAGATAGATAGATAGATAGATAGATAGATAGATGGATGGATGGATGGATGGATGGATGGATGGATGGATGGAGGCAGGCAGGCAGGCAGGCAGGCAGACAGGCAGGCAGAATATGCTAGCAGCTTCCATGAATACATTTCATCTATAGCTAAATTTGTCAGAAATAACTAGGGTCAAAGCTGACTGCAGAAACATATTTTAGACATCGTAGCATCATTTTTTAAGTAAAAAGTATAGGGATAGGTAAAAGAGTCAGTTAATTTTGTTGCTAAATTATTAAAATTGCTTGAGATGGCAAAGGGGACAGTTGTTATTTCCATTTTTTAATCGTAGGACTAACTGCTTCCACTTCTAAAACATTAAATCCAAAAGGTGACATACCTGTGAGCACCCACAATGTGTGTTTCAAAGATGTGTTTAATGGCACAGTATTGAGGTGAGGAGTTAATGATTTCCCCCCCCCCCCCTTTGCTTAATAGTTTTTATATATCACGTTTAGGAGGTTTTAAAAGAAAAAAGTACTTTAGCTGAGCCAGTAAATATTCCTTGCTAGTAGAAGAAGGAAAGTTAATCCAATTGCCACTAACCAGACCAAGGTAGGAGAAAGCAGTGACTTAATGGCCCATATGTTGAATAAATTTGCAGCTCAAACAACAGGGCCAATGAATTCATCAGTAAATGTGTGGAAATACAAAGTACTGAAATAATTTTTGATCCTAAGGTTATACTTGATGAAGTTAGTTTTACCTCCTTAAAAAAGAAAGTTCAGTGTGATCATTTCAAATTCTGACATATGCTTTGGATGAGGTTTCTTCCTTGGGAAGAGCTGGAGTCAGTTTCCATGCAAAATTTTACTGCCTCCCCACTGTTCAACAGATAGAGAAATAGCTGAGCAATGGGAACATGGAAACTGCCTTTTCCCTTCTTCTGGTTCTGGTTCTGATTCTGAAGGGTATCAAGAAACATTCTAGCCAGGGGTGTGTTCTACTTACCTTTACTACTGGTTTGCAATGGGACTCCATGCGCAGAAGCTTCCTGACGATATCCGGATTAGTGGGTGGAGCCTCCTGCTGGTTTTACCGGTTCTTGCGGACTGGTCCAAACCGGGGGCAACCCACCACTGATTCTAGCACAAAATTATAGAGCAGTGCTGGAGAAGGAAGAGAGCGGGTTCTTCTTCCACTGATGGCTTGCTTGATTTCCATGATGGATCTATTACTAGGCCTAGAAATTGGCTTCAAGCTTTGATTCAGCCAAAATCTTTACAAGCAGATTTTGTACATACCCAGACAATTAAGGCTACATCATCCTCTTTGTGTTCTGCCTCTTTATTTTCTGAAGGCCCATTTTTGACCAGGAAAGGAGAAAGGAGGGGTTGGTTTGGGATTACAGCGGATGAATCAAATTAAGGACTTAAAACCGGCAGGCAAAATTAATTTTGCCTGTTATGACAAAATGGTTCATCGCAGTGAAATGCAATGGGACATCGCTACGATTTAATTCATTCAAAGTATCAAAGGAAGTTGTACAATGGGGAATGTATTGAAGAAAGTAATTTGAAAAAAGGAGACCCTTGAAAGGGAATTTCCAGCAGAAAACTGTGTGATTTGTTTCATTTGTTTCAAAATAGTAACTGCACTGCATTGCATTTATGAGGAGTGGGTAAACAAAAAAAGAAAATAACAATATAGACTTCCAAACACAAAATGTAGTCATTTGCATTTGGAAATAAAGCCATAATGAAATTGCCAGCTGCAGCTCATGGGCAAGGGCCTTTGAAAATGTTAAGGTACAGATCAGTTCTTCAGGTTGAAGAAAAAAAGGTCATCAGCAACTCAGTTTGTGGCCAATATTGAAAATGAACATTGTTGCTGGAGGCAAAATGCTGATTTTTGTCATTCCCACTCAGCTGGAACCATGCATTTGGCAAACCCATTTATCAAGGGCTGCTGCGTGCAGGGGTAGAGTGGGGAATTTAGATGCAAAAGAGAAGATTTGAAATCCTGGATGACCCTAACATCTTTTGCTTTCTGAATTTAAAATCTGAATGTCCTAGGTAGGTGAGTGGTTTTATCTCAATGAGCTATTCCATTGATAAACAACGGGGAGATGCTTCTGATACAGTATTTTGCAATGAGGAGAAAAGGATAGACTGACCAGAAAGATAAGAGGTTCTTCCTTCTACATCTCTAAGGCAATTCATTTTCTTAGGAATCCTCTGCAATTAGCCATGTTGGTTAACATGGGGGGTGGGGGCAAGCGATCTGGGCTATTGCTCTTCTTTAGGATTATCTGAAGGCCTTAATCTTTGCATGCTGAAAAACCCCCATCACCTGCAAACCAACATTAGACATTCAGGCTTGTATTATTTTTAGAAATGAATAATGGATTTTTAGAAATGAATAATGGATGTATAGGCTTGTAACTGCATATTTTAAAACATTTTAGACGGGATTTTAATAATTTCAAAATAATGTTTAAAAGGCATAGAATGGATTTATCTGGGAATTAGCTGAACCAGAAAGAACAGCCCTAATTTGAGATAATACTAAAGCTTGCTGTGATTCACTTTCTGGCTATGTCCAGCCCCTGGAAGGAGCTCTCTCAAGGGAGACCAAGAAACAACTCTCTGATTTTATATGAAATCTTAGAATGAAGTGCAGCTGTCCAAAACAAGGACAAAAGGACAAACGAGCCCCTATAGTTCAGCCCTACAATTCAATGAAAAGAGCACCAAGATTGTTCCTCCTCATCCAAACTACACAGCCGGTTATGGTTGACTGGAAACCTCTTACTGACTTTTTGTATGAAACAAGAAAAAAAAAGCGCAGATAATTTGTGATTTTTTTGATGATTAGAGGAGGGGGGAAGGGTAGGATGAAAAAAGCGAGCTTTTTTTCTAAACATAGAAGAGGAGATAATTTTGTTGTCATAGTTATATTTTCTTTAAAGGGTATTGGAAGCTTCTATTTCTTTTATTTTTTTTCTTTCTGCACATTTATTTTATTACTGTGTTAGTTGGTGTTCGCTTTTATGTGCTCTTTAAAACTTTTAGTAAAATCTGTGTGTGTGTTTTGTTTGTATAAATGCATAGTATGTGTGTATGTAAATATGTGTATATGTGTATATATATGTATATATTTCAGTTTACGTGTATATATATATATATATATGTCTTTTTCTTTTTTGTAGGCTTTTATGTGCATATTCTTTCTAGCCAGGTTTTACCTACGTAAACTAAGTTGTTCTGCAGCCCTGGTTCTGTGAAATCTCATTCACAAGCTTCTGGGCTTTCTTTCTGTTGAGTTGCTGCAGAGTTGCAGTTTGTCAACAGAAAAAAAGCCCAGAAGCTTGTGAATGAGATTTCACAGAACCAGGGCTGCAGAACAACTTAGTTTACGTAGGTAAAACCTGGCTAGAAAGAATATGCATACACACACACACACACACACACACACACACACACACACACACACACACACATATATAAAACGTGTCCTACAGAAAAACTTGATTTCTGTTTGACAGTACATTACTACACTTCATCCTACAAGCCAGTAGCTCCTCCCTTCCTAGGGCTTCCATTTGAGCTGTCATAAATCCTACTTATGTTAATGTGATTCCCTTTCCATTGCAGTGTGAAAAGGTCTCGTGACAACTCCTTCCTCTTCACTTCCACCATTTATTAAAAACTCAGGATTTGCAACAGCAGAAGGGCCAGGAAAAGGGGAGGGTATGTGTGTGGAATCTGCATATTTATGACTTAGGGATTGGAGTTGAGGATGAAAGCTTCCCTTTTATCACAAGACATTCTGTTTAATTAAAAGCAATAAATTAAATAACGCTGCAGTGCCTGGGATCTCTGCAAAGCTAGTAGCAAGTGACGAGGGACACACACACACACACACACACACACACAAACCGTGGGAGCCGCAACTGCCCAAGCGGTTTGCATTGTGGCAAAACTTAAATGGCATATAAAGTGAAAGAGGGATTTCGGTTTTAAGACTCTTGATACCTCGAAACATTTTCCGTGAATGCCTGAGACAGATGGATCGTCCCTTTGTCTTTGGGAAGGAGACTTTGACCACAGCTTTGTGAAGTTAAAAAATAAACACACGAAGCCACTCTTAAACATGACGCCACTGCGGATTGGAGGGTCTGTACAGCATTGTTATTTGAAGATTGGCAGAAAGGTTGCATTTCAGGACTGTGAAGGAGAGTGGGATTAAAGACAAAAACAAAATCTCCAAACCCTTTTAACTACAAATTTTGCAAGCATATGGTGTAATGTGGATTCACGGGTAGACAGAACAGTTAGCAATTGCTGCAGTACTGCTGGCTTACTTCCACTTTACAAATTCATACGTAAGCTACAATATCGTGCTGGCGACATATGCTCACCGGCTCTCCGTTTACTGCCTGCAGCAACGGGCTCCTGTATTCTAATGGTAATTCGACAATCTGTTCGCTGACAGCTCAGGGGGCTAAGATGAGACGCACATGACTGACAGGGATACCACTTTCATGAAACATTTACTTCTCTGCACCTGAATATTAGAGCAATCAGAGAGGGAGTCAACATACCATGAAATAGAGTTAGACTGAAAATTTTGGAGGAGAAAATAGCAGACTGTCACTCAAAATAAAGTTAATTTGATACCCAACATAGCTACCTCAAAAGATATTTCAATATATGCATGTATGTTGAATCTCCATGGTCGCAATGTGATAGGCAGGCAGGCATTCTCTCTCCCCCTTCAGTAGCCTTTTGGATAAATATATTCAGGTCTTTATTTAATAATATTCTAGAGTCTGCTTGCTTTGCTTATATGGTGGTCTAAGTTGGCAGGAACTTCAAATACCATTGTGTTTTACAGAAACTTCTTTAACTGTCTGGGGTGGAAGGAGAATTTAAATTTAAATTTAAATAACCCAATTATTCTTTTTTAATCAAGCGAAGCTCTATTTAATCAATACATGTGATTTATGTCATATAACAGATTACAAATTGTAACAAATTACATTTCAGTTGCAATAGGCACTTTCAAAAATGTTCTGTTTCTTTTGTAACATTCACATTCACAGGGAAATCATTTGCCATTACAAGGAAATTAAAAGGAAGAACCCCATCCAGTCCTGCATGAGAACAGTTTTCTACCTTTCTGCTTCTTCCGCCCTTATGGCAACCGACATCAATCTATTTACTTACCTATCTTTCCTCCCTTCATTTTTAGTAAACTCATGGCAGCATGCAGTTCTAATTTAAAGTTTAACTTATTCAATATATACAATATAGAAATATATACAATATATAAATAATACATTGCCTTATTATGTATTGTAGATGGATTGCCTCATCTTATTTCTGGAATGTAAAAACTTTTTTAAATTAAATAACCAAGATCCATTCTTTAACATCAGGAAAGTAAGTTTTTTTTCTTCTTTTATGTAAGATCATCCTCACTGCTGACTATACAATAATATATATTATGTGTGTACACGCGCGCACACACACACACACACACACACACACACAGACATATATATATATAGGTCTTTGGTTATTCGGGTTTTCTCCTGCGTAAAATTGGAAGTGTCTTGCCGACGTTTCGACGAAGTCTCATTTGTCATCTTCAGGCTGGTGTTTTCGGCTTCGTGCTTCTAGGAGCAATGTGTGACCACAGCTGTTTCTTCCTTTTAACTGCCAGTGGGGGTGAGAACTGATTGGGTGGGAGCTTGGCTGTGTTCTGATTGGGTGGAGGTGTGTTCTGAATGGTTGGGGGCTTGGCTGTGCTCTGATTGGATGGGGCGTTGGCTGTGCTCTGATTGGATGGGGGGGTGTTCTGTTTAGGTGGGGGCTTGGTTGTGCTCGGGTTAGTCTGAGTTGCAAGGGGATTTGAGCTGGTGAGCTGCATTGCTGTTGTTTGGCTTCGCGTGCGTGGTCGTGCCACATCTTCATGGTGGGTGTCAGTTTGCTTCATGTATGGATTGGAGGTGTTTAAAGTGGCTAATGATGCAGCTGTGGTCTGGCTTCTGGTTTGTGGTCGTGCCTCATCGGTGTGGATTTGGGTTTTCCCTTTTGCGTGGATGTGTGGTGGTGACATCCTGTGTGGTTTTCGTGAGTGTGGGTCTGGTGTCATTCTTAGTGTTAGGGACTTGTTTGTCAATAAGGGCGGGTTTCCAAATGGCTGGTAGGCGGGAGGTATCATCTCATTAATTCATGCTGTGTGGGCGTTTTTCTATCTTGATGGTTTCTCTGATAATTCTGTTGTTAAAGTGTTCAGTTTTGGCGATAGTTCTGGTCTTTTTAAAGTCAATTTCATGTCCTGTGGCTTTAAGGTGTTGGACCAGGGAAGAAGTTGGTTCCTCTTTTCTGACTGAGTTCTTGTGTTCTTCATTGCGTGCACTTATTCTTCTGTTGGTTTGTCCGATGTATGTGGTGGGGCAGGCGGTGCATGGGATTTCACATACTCCTTGATTTTCTAACTCAATTTTGTCTTTGGGGTTTCTTAGGATGGTGGATATTTTTTGGTTTGTGCAGAATGCTGTCTTGATGTTGTGTTTGTGGAGGATCTTGGTGATTCTGTCTGTGGTGCCTTTTATGTATGGGAGGAGGGCTTTACCGTTTTCTTGTTCTCTGTCTTAGATTTTAGTGGGGATTTCTTTTTGGATTAGGTTGGTAATCTTATTTCTTTGGAATCCGTTGGATGTTAGTACGTTAGTGAGAGTGTGTAGTTCGGTTTTTAGGTGTTGTTCATCAGCTAAGTGTTTTGTTCTGGAGATGAGCGTCTTGGCTACTGTCTTGGAGTTGATCTGTCTTGGAGTTGATCTGTGCTGGGTGGTGGTGTGAGAGTGCGTGCAGATAGCAGTTTGTGTGTGTTTTCTTCTGGTAGATGGTGTGTCCCAGGGAGCCATTGGATTTCTTGTAGACTAAGACATCCAGGAAGGGAAGTTGGTTGTTAGCTTCTGTTTCCATGGTGAACTGTATTTTGGGGTGTAGGCTGTTGAGGTGTGTGAGGAAGTTGTCCAGTTTTTCTTTCCCGTGTGGCCAGATTATGAAGGTGTCGTCTACGTATCTGAGCCAGAGTTTGGGTTTGTGATCAGATTTTTCTGGAGCTTGGGTTTCAAAGTGTTCCATGTAGAGGTTTGCAATGACAGGTGAGAGGGGTGATCCCATGGGTGCTCTTTCTATTTGTTTGTATTTTTGTCCGTTATAGATGAAGTATGTGTTGGATAGGCAGTGGTTGGTCAGATCTAGGATGTGCTTGGGGGGGTTATATTTGTTTTGGATAGCTGTCAAGGCTTCTTTGATTGGCACTTGGGTGAAGAGGGATATGACATTGAAGCTCACGAGTAGGTCGCTGGGCTGTAAGTTTTGTTTCTTTATGATCTCTATGAACTGGAATGAGTTTTTGTTGTTAAAGTAAATTATTAAAATAATTATTAATATAATATTATTATTGTGGCAGATTTTTATATTAGATTTGGCATTTTGATCTACCTGTCGGGTCCTTCCCAAGGAACTCAGGCAAGCAGATGTTGTTGTTTGATGGCGTTAAAGGTGTCATCACAGGATGGAAGCTGTCCCAAGTAAAGCTGCCTTTTGCAATTGACTGATGGTGATTCTGTCAGTGCCGATGGTATTCAAGTGCTGCTCCAGATGTTTTGAGATTGCACCCAAGGCACCTTTTACTAGTGATACTACCTTTGCTTTCTTTTTTGCCATTGTTATTCTACTTCAGTTTGCAGGACTTTGCATTTTGTGATTTTTCCAGTTCTTCCTCTTCTATTTTGCTGTCTCCAGGTACTGCCACATCCACTATGCAGACTTTTTTTTTTATCTATCTTATCGACAGTTGTTAAGTCTGTGGTTTTATATGGCAGATATTTGTCTGTTTGAATTCTAAAGCCCCAGAGCATTTTTGCTTCTTAATTTTCTACTTCGGGGTCCCACCGGTTCTTGCTTGTAGACTAAGCTTGTAGCTTCAGTGCATATTCTCCACTGTCATTCAGATATTCTGAAGTCCCTTTTTCTTCTTCAGATGTGTGATATCCTTGCAACATTCCACACCCAACTATTTTCCTTGGTAAGGAGAGTCTGTCAACATTGCTTCATGGATGAAGGGCATGATTCATTGTCATTATTTGTCTTCCTAACAAAGGCTTTTAGTTCTGTTTGAGTCCAGCCCTCTATTCCAATGGTGTATCTAATAACTGGAAATGTGCAAGTGTTAATTGCCCTGATGGTATTCCCTCCATTGAGTTTCAGCTTTAAGGTATTCTTCACTCTTATGATGTATTCACTTCTAACCTTCTTCTTGACTTCAGTGTGCTTGATGTTGTCAGTTTGAAGGATGGTCGGGTATTTGTAGTGATTATCTTCATCAAGACTCCTGATGTTACTTCCATAGGGGATTTTGATTCCTTCATTTTTCACTATTTTTCCCCTGCTGATGTTGAGGGTGTCCAGTCCAAACTCCACTGCAATGTCTTGGCTGTGTATATGGACAGCAATTCTATTTCAGATAATGTTTTTCCATACAGCTTCAGACTGTACATGTAAATGAGGTGGGATAGCCTGGCAGATGTTGTTGATGTTTCATAGCCATGGCCTGAATTATTCAGTATTGTTGAGAGAAGAATCCATGTGATGACAAACAGTAGTGGTGATAGGGAGTTTCCTTGAAAGTTTCCTCTCTTGACATTAACACCTCCCAGTATGTCACTATTGAGCAGCAACTGTGCCTTCCATTGTGCCATTCATCTCTGCACAAAGCTTCTGATGTTTCCACTGACTCCTGTTATTTCTAAGCACTTGATTATCCAATCATGTGGCAGGGAGTTGAATGCCTTCATGTAATCAATCCAACCAACATTCCAGTTGGTCTAGAAATTGTAATTTTCCAAAATCATCTTATCAATTTGGAGCTGATTTTTTGTTCCTCTCCTGTTTGGGCAATTCTCTTTCTGCTCAGGTGGAAAGAGAGCTTGTTCTCAACACACCAGTTAGCAATTTGAAAATTATTGGGAAGCATGTACCATACTTTTCGGAGTATAAGATGCACTTTTTTCCCCCTAAAAGAGGGTGGAAATGTTGGTGCGTCTTATACACCGAATACAGCCATTTTTGGCCTCCTGAAACCCCGTCTGCGCATCCTGTGAAAAACAGGGCCGTTTTTCACAAAAATGGGATGCGCAGAGGGTTTGGGAGGCCTGCAGACTGCTCCTGGCAAAAACTTTTTTTTTCTTGTTTACCTCTTCGAAATCTTGGTGCGTCTTATACTTCGGTGAGTCTTATAGTCCAAAAAAATACAGTAATTGGCCTCTAGTGACCTGGTGCTGCCTCCTTTGCTAGTTTTTTTTTTTTTTTCATTATTAGGTAGATTTTGTCAGAAGTTAACCAATATTCAATTTCACCTCCTTGAAGTGTGCTGTTAAACTGCTTGGGATTGAATGGATGCACACCATTCACATGCACTTTTTTCTTGAAAAAACTTGCTACCATCCTAGCTGGATCTTTGTGTACAATTGTTGAAGTATCGTTTCAAACTAGTTCCCTGCCTGATCTGTGGTCATCAGCTATAGTTATACCAATCTTTTAAAAGGGTGACCCTAGTTCAGTTGAAAATTATAGACCAATCTCTTTGTGCTGTGTTAAATGCAAAGTTATGGAATCAATTATAAACCAATCCATCGTTCACCACTTAGAGACAAACAACCTGCTATCTGACAAACAGTTTGGTGTTAGGAAAAACTCATCCTGAAATTTACGACTTTTGCACTGTAAAAAGATCTGGACTACTTATCTTGATCAAGGTAAAGCTATAGATGCGATTTACATAGATTTTTGTAAGGCTTTTGATACAGTAGTACGTGATAAACTGCTGTTGAAATTAAACTCTTACGGCATTTCTGGACCTTTGCACAAGTGGATTGCTGCTTTCCTGTCTAATAAACTGCAGAAAGTCAAAATAGGAAGCTCACTGTCTAATCCTGCATCAGTTAACAGTGGTGTTCCACAAGGCAGCATTTTAGGCCCCACACTTTTCTTGCTCTATATCAACGATTTATGTGATCAACTTAAAAGCATTTGCATCCTTTTTGCCAATGATGTAAAATTATTCAATACTACAGATAATTCTGTTGTTTTAAAAAGTGATTTCGACTATGTATCTGAATGGTTATCTATTTGGCAACTTAAAATTTTGATTAATAAATGCTCTGTCTTACATAGTGGTAAACGTAATCAGAATAAGCTAGATGGCATTGATTTAGCAGATGACCCTCATTTTGTCAAGGACCTACGTGTACTTATCTCTGACGACCTATGCCCCAAAGTTCACTGTAACAGCATTGCTAAAAAATCATTAAGAGTTGTAAATTTAATTTTGCGAAGTTTTTTTTCTGGAAACATTGTATTGCTAATTAGAGCTTATAAAACTTACGCTAAACCAATCTTAGAGTATTGTTCAACTGTTTGGAATCCCCACAATATATCTAACATCAGTACAATCAAGTGGATTCAGCCGCCTTGAGTCTTCGGAGAAAGGCGGCATACAAGTTGAACAAATAAATAAATAAAATAAGTATCGTATTTTTTCGGAGTATAAGTCGCAGCTTAGTTTTTTGGGGAGGAAAATCGGGGGGAAAAATCTGCCTACCAGGTATTCATCCAGCTAGTCTGGTCAGCTTCAGCACATTAGTTTGCTAGTTTTTATCCTCTGCTTGGGGATAAAAAAAACAGCTTCTAAAGCACAACTGATCTTTGGAGAGAGAAGTAATAAGAAAAGCAGGCAAACCACAGAGATTGCTTCATTTGCTAGTGCCTTGTTAGGGCTGAAAAAAAACTTCACAGCTGAGAGTCGGAGCAGGCAAAGCAAGATCGCTTCACTGAAAAAAAGCTGAGAGTCAGAGGGAGAAGGCAAAGCACGGAGATTGCTTCAGTCACTAGTGCCTCGTGAGGGCTGAAAAAAAACTTCAAAAAAGCTACATTCGGAGTATAAGATGCACCCAAATTTTCAGCCTCTTTTAGGAGGGAAAAAAGTGCATCTTATACTCCGAAAAATATGGTATTTCACGTGAAAAGTCTTGCACTCTTCTGTACGCAATAGAATTCCTTATGCTACTAGACTTGAAATTCTCGGTTTAGATAACTTAGAACTGTGTCACTTGTTGTCAGACCTAGGCATTGCATACAAAATTATACGTAGTAATATTTTACCTGTAAATGACTTTTTCTGTTTTAATCGCAATAATACATGAGTGAACAACCGCTTTAAACTCCATGTAAATCATTCTAAACTTGACTGTAAAAATATGATTTCTGTAACAGAGTTTTCAAAGTCTGGAATGCTCTACCTGATTCAGTTGTCTCAACTACAAAGTTTTACAGTTTCAGTCACAAATTGACTTCCATGAACCTTACTTCATACTTAAGTGGTTAGTAGAGGGAGCGTGCATAGGTGCACTAACATGCCTATCATCCCTGTCATTGTATTTTTATTATTTTATTCTTGCTCTTATTTTTGTTTGACAAATAACAAATAAATAAATAAATAATAAATAAATAAAATATTTCAACCAAAAACCATGCAGATCCATCTTCCACCTAGTGCTGACCAATTCTTGTTCTTCCTTGCTCTCTTCTCTACCATTTCTGAGTTATGACTAGTTCTCTCATTTCAACTTTTTTTTTATTCTTATCCACCCCTTTTAACCAAACTGCTTCCTTGTTGTATTTCTTTGGGTTGTTCCATAGCTGTGCCCTGAGCTGCACTGGTTTTTCATTGACAGTTGTTGACTGGTTCATTCCATTTATTAAATATATCACTCAACCAGGGGTGAAATGCTCCCGGTTCAGACCGGATTGCCCGATCCGGTACCGATGGAGGCGGGTGGTTCGGAGAACCGGTAGCAAAAATCCCCCCCCCCATGCCCAGATGAGCCGCACAATCATCAGAGGCTTTTTTTAACTTTTAAAAGCATTTTTTCTACAACTACGGCCAAAAAAATGCTTTTAAAAGTAAAAAAAAAAGCCTCTGATGATCGCACGGCTCATCAAAGGCATTTAAAAGAAAAAAACCCTTGTTTTCTTTTAAATGCTCTGACGATCCCAGCTGAGTTCCCTGATCATCAGAGGCTTTTTAAAAAAGCCTCTGCCGATCAGGGAACTCAGCTGGGATCGTCAGAGCCTTTTGAAAACATTTTTTTTTTACAACCTCTTAGCTGAAGAGGTTGTAGAAAAAATGGTTTTAAAAGTTAAAAAAAAATTGGCCACGCCCACCCAGTCACATTACCCCCACACAAACCAAGCCATGCCCACAGAACCGGTAGTAAAAAATTTTAGATTTCACCCCTGCATTCAACTCCTAGTAACTCTAGGCCAGGGGTGTCAAACTGGTGACCCATGGGCCGGATGCATCATGTGCTGAACATGCCCACGCCCACTCCAGTTCCGTGAAGGGGAAAAATGTCACAAAATGTCATGTGACGGCAACATGACGCGGTGAATTTGACACCTGTGCTCTAGGCAGCGTACAATTGTTAAAATATTTTAAAAAGAAAGAACAATACAGAAAGTATGAAAAAGCACAAGGCAAAGGGCCATCGGTATTAGAGGGGAACAGAAAGGAAGAAGGGGACATCAATCATCCTCTCCAAAGCAAAGAGGCAGATCTTTAAGGTCTTTTAAATCCCAGTAAGGTTGGAACCATTTGAATTTTAAGGGGTGTCTCATTCCAATAAAAGGAGTTTTTCATATTTTGACAAATTCTATATTTTTACATTTTTAACAGTGACACTTCTTTCCCAAATTGTATTCACACATGTTATATGTTGGAACTAAAACAGAGCTATGGCTGGTAGGACCAAATCATATGAGTTTACAAAAAAAGAAATAACCCCTCCAGTGGGTTACATAGTCAAGACAAAACTAAATCTAATATCAGAACTTTTTAAAACATTCTTTGGGTTGCTGTTTAATTGCAATGGGCTATTACTAGTTGCATCCTCCCCAGATAGGAATTGAAGAAGCTGATGATCTTTTGCCTCCTATTTTTTTAAAAAAGAAAAGGTCCCGTAAAAAGAAAGCGGGAAAGAATGAAGACAATTGAAGATGACAAAATTGCAGACCAAACTATTAGCTAGAAAACAAAATACCCCATAAATGTTCATAAAGTACTTGAAGTCCTTTCAACCACCACCTGATGTTTTTCCTGTGGTGAGTAAAAGGATTCAATATATCACAATTAGCTGAGTTCCCTTTAAAAACAGAAACAATGAGTGCTCAGTTCAGGTATAATCTCATGCCTACAAGGTTAGTAAATGTCTCAGGACTACAACTCCTTAGACAGAATTACAATTTTCCAACAGTAACAATCCTACCTTGCTTCCCCCCATCCTATTTAGTCTTCTAAATTCTGCCTCAACCTCCCTCCCACCCAATCCTGAGTCAATAGAGAAAACTTCTTAACTCTAATTATTAGCTGTTTTGTGATGAGAACTTTTCCCTATCTGCCAAATCCTTTGAAATAACTTCTACTATTGTCACTCAAGTCAAAAGCATCATTGCTATACAGAGTCAGAGATTTGGGGAGGAGGGGATGCTATTAGGGAGGAAAGGGGCTAATCCTCATCAACAAAAATTGCCCACCTGTTTTGCAATCAGGCCCTCAAGTAACCTCCTTTGTTGGCAGTAATGACTGTTAGCTCTACTGTGGAGTTTTAAAGCCTTATTAGAGCATTAGGGGGAAAGGGAGTGAGAGATGGATGTGACTTGCAAGGCACTTCAGCCTAGAAATTACATGGCGTATACACTGGGGTGTTTTCACTACTGCCTCTTTAACCAGATATGCTAGGCCAGGAATGGAAATAAAATAGGTTTCCTGCTACAAGATTTGAAAACGTTTAAAATAAGAGCATTGGGGGGGGGAGGAAAAGGGTTTATCCAGGACTATTGCACAGCGTCAACCCTCAGCAAAAGAAACCGTTATAGCTTCCTATTGCTACTAACAATACTAAGGTCACTGCCAGAGAGGCCCATTAGAATGCAATCCACCAGCCTTTGAGCCAGCAGGAAAGTATGCCAGCGTTACATTTGTTTAGTCCAGAACGCAAACACTATTTTGTTTCAGTAATGAGGCTGGTGAATGGTGCGGTTTTTATAGTTTTAATGGCCGACAAGTTAAAGAAAGCAATTGGTTGATTCCTCTGGCTTTGTTTCCCTCCCATTGAGCAACGTTTGCTGGAGGGATAAACAACCATCAATTGCTCTCGTTAATGGAAAACGCAACGAGATTGGCCAAGTATGGGTGCAGGATGGGTTTAGTCACCTCTCAAGAGGGTGCTGTGTTTGTGATCAGTCACTGGGCTAGTTCTGAACTGCTAGACCCAAGTCCAAATACAGTTTTGCTGATAGACACGGAAGGAGGCGGGTTCCTCCCATTTTATCTTTGGCCTTTCCTCCACCCTTGTTAAGTACCTTGTTGTAGCCTGTTAATTGGCTCTTTTTGAACACGGGTTTAGTGCACTTTCAAAATGTGCTAGAGCTGTAATAGCTTGATGGACAGGTCCGTGGTGTGGAGGAGAGGGGAAGTTTTGTCCCAGGTCAGCTAGAATGACAAATAGGGAGGAGAGAGAGGCAATGGCGTGAAGCAGAAGGTAAGAAGTGATTTGTTGCATTCTATAGCGCTGCAGATGGCTGTGGCAGACAGACTCCAGAAATAATCTATGAAATAGGCAAACAGGCTAAGCAACTACTGGCAGAAGCAACAGAATAACCAGTAACGCACCATTTGTGGACAGAACCAGCAGCAACAATTAGGTGAATACAGCACCTTTCAAGGCTTACATTGATCTGTGAAGCATGGTAATGTTTTCTCAAGAAAGCAGTATGTATGTGTGTGTGTACTGCACGTCAATGTTAATTCTTGGCGACTGTCTGAACTAGCCCCTACAGTTTTCCTGGCAAGGTTTTTCAGAAACTTTGCCCTTGCCTGATTCCTAGGATTGAGAGAAAGTGACTGGCCCCAGGTCACCAGGTGGCTTTGTTCCTAAGGTAGGACTACAACTCACCATCTCCTGGTTCCTAGCCCAGTCTTAACCTAATACAAACACACCAGTGGTGGGTTCCCCCCCGGTTCCGACCGGTTCGCAAGAACCAGTAGTAAAACCGGCGGGAGGCTCCGTCCACTGACCCAGACGTCATCATAGGTGATCTGCGCATGCGTAGAAGCTTCTGTGCATGCACAGAAGAGAGAGTGTAGGCATGGGCGTGATGCAAACCAGTAGTAAAGGTAAGTAGAACCCACCCCTCACACACACACACACACACACACACACACACTTACATACATATCCCACATAAAATCTCTCGGGTTTTTGTAAGAGCAAGTTGGTATATTTTCATATATGGAACCTATATAAAACCTGACAGGTGCTTGAAAATACATCAATTTGCTATTACACAGGCAACCTCTGACCAAATTGTACTGAAATAAGCTAGATGGTTGCAAATACTGTAAATAAAACAAGCTCAATGATGTCCCAGCCAAACATTGTCTCAGAAGAGAGCAAAGGCAAAAGAGATCTAAAGAGAAACCAAATATTGTTTTGTAGCTTATAAGTTTATTTACCTTTCTTCTTCTTTTATTTGTTTTTCGGCATTATAATAAGCACTGCTTAAAAGGAAAGCAGTGCTTCAAAACTGAAAAGACAAAATACAATTTTAAGTTGCTTCACTGATGGACTAGGGGTCAGATGAATTGAAGGCAACAGGAGGACATAGCATTAAAAAAATGTCTGCATGTTTATAGCACATTAAGCAGGGGTGAAATCCAGGAGGTTCTGACAGGTTCTGGAGAACCGGTAGCGGAAATTTTGAATAGTTCGGAAAACCGGCAAATACCACCTCTGGCTGGCCCAGAGTGGGGTGGGAATGGGGATTTTGCAGTATCCTTCCCCTGCCATGCCCACCAAGCCACGCCCACCAAGCCACACTAGGCCCACCAAGCCACGCCCACAGTACCGGTAGTAAAAAAAATTGGATTTCACCACTGACATTAAGGGAATATGAGGAGAGGCGCACAACCTAAAGTTCTTAACATTTAAGTCTTCAGAAATGTCTGTATGGAAGAGAAAGAGAAGGGTCTGCTTAGAATGTTCCTTTTTTATCTCTTGTTCTGCCTCAGATGGACCCTCTTTTCAACAATTGATTCTCCTCTAATCTGTTGCCAGTGAAACTAAAATCGCTCTCCCGTCTTCCTTACCTCTTATCAAGAGCTTCTTATTCTAGCATTACAGGATCATTTTGTCACAGTGTTTGTATAGTGCGTGTGACTGGAATATATGTGTGAAAAAAGTGTCTGTGTGCACCTGGGTATGAATAAGGGGAGCGTTTATGGCAGTATAGCTGCCGTTGGGTATCCCACCACTTTACTTGGCGTGGTCATAGAAATGTTGGCTTACAACTCCTCAGGCCGCTATTGTCCAACCTTGCCTTATTCCTTGCTTCAGTGAACCATTTGGTGCAATTTGTATAGAGAAATGGAATTATCAAAGGAGAGTTTAAAATATTTATAAGAATTCAAAATACAATCTGTTTTTTCCTGGTTTGAATTTATTAATGACATTTGTAATTTTGCTGGAGGCCGTTCTGAGGAATTCGAACATAAATAGTTTGTAAGAATACATGAGTCTTATAAGCTAGAGAAATCAAGTCATCAAATAAATATCCCCTATTTTTACACTGCCTACAAAGATAGCCCAGAATAATTCAATGGTTACCTGTAGAGATAATAGTTTTCTATTAGTTTCTTGTCTCTATTCTCTTTTTAGTAATTACATTTTAACATTTTATTAACTAATATCTGCCAAAATAGCATTTATTTAAATTTGCAAAGGTGTCTCCCTTTAGATATCATTATTCATTGTCATAGCAAGATTTTTTTAAATCATTTCTGCTGATCCAGAATAATTTCCATCATAGAAATATTTCAATAAGATCATACAACACTATGAGTGCAGTGTATTTGGATTCTCTGTGGGCATTTTCCCACTTAATCCGTTTGTGACACAGATCATTAACATCTAAAACTAGGAGAGAAAGAAGAAGCAAGATTTTTTTTTAAAAAAAATAGCTCATTTCCATAACTTTTAGCTCATTAAAATGAACTTCATAGTTCATTTTAATAACCACTGAGAAGTGATTACTATCTGGGAGGCTCATAAGAAGCAGGGGGGGGGGAATCACATATCGGATGTTTCAGCTGTGGTGAAATATGAACACAATCAATAATATTGTTATATCTCCCAAAAATAATCTATATTCACCAGAACTATTTAAATCTCCCACCAAAACATTTTTTGTAAAAGCATGTTGAGATTCTAAACTGATTATATCCTGAATTAGTTTCTTCCATTGTGTCTAATTGCAGCTTTCTTCCTTTGAGTTGGAAGACAAATTTTATATTAAAATTAACAATTGAGAGACATTCTTCATTAATATAGCAGGGGCAAAAGTGTCACAGGAAGACAAATTATCTGAACTCTGGATAATTTGTCTAGTCAACAAAAGGCAGTGTTTAAGATTCATTAAAACTGATTAGTAGTAGCTGAGTAAAATCTTAAAATCTTTAAACTGGAAAATCTTTTAACTAGATATTTTGTATATTTTCAGAAGAAGATCAATTCAATGTTTTTTTCATGAAAAAAACAAAATAAATTTTTCTTTCATTTTTAATTTGAAAAGTTAGCATTTCAAAAACAAATGTTATCATATACTATTTTACATGATAAAATTTAAACTCAAAGCCAGAACTGGGAGAGGTAAGGGAGAGAAGTAGTTTTAATATTTACATCATCTGTACAAGAATTGAATGAAAAGTAATGCCTCCAATATTAAAAGTTGCCAACAGATCACAATATTAATGTACTACAAACTGATGTGCAGCCTAGCACCTGTTCTCTCTCTTCAGTTGATGGGAAGTGGCTGTGAGTAAGGATTGTGTTGCTATTGTTCATGAAATGGGAGCCTGCAGTGAGTACTTGTTAGTGTGCTTTAAGCAATACCCCACAATTAAATGTTTGATTGCTGAAGGAATCCCTCCAATTTAATTCCAGGTTGTTTATGGTGATGGCTGCATCGACAAGTATTTTGTGAGTTTCACTGGACTAAAAATTATGAAGATGATGAACTGGGAAAGTTGTTGTATAGATCAAGAATGAAATAGATGACCTATGGCAACAATTCAAGACTTTAAGGACACTCGTATGATTATTATAAGGAACATTACTGTCAAGCTTGGCATTTTTACAGGAATGTGTGAATCCCTGTATTGATATTGATAGTATTGGAAAGTTTTGTGGAACATGGGTTCCTGGCCTGCTGACAGCAAAGATGAAAGCTTCAGGAACTGAAATTTACAAGAATGAAGGTGAGGAAACTCTTAAGTCTTCACAGGGTTGTGACAGCCGATGAAATATGACCTCTTCATTACACACAGACAAACACATCCACAGATAGTTTATGCGTATATATCATGTTGTATCTTTTCATGGCAAGCAATGTGAGTTGTCAGCCCTGATGCTGCTGTAAGGCAGTAGTGGCCTCTCAGACATTGGGCCAGGTGCTAATGTCTAATGCCAGTGCAGGGGTCTATCTCTTATTGTTGTGAGATATTTTAGGGTCCTCAACTGTATTTGCTATTTATTTATTTTTTTAATACCATTTTTTAACATTATGGATTGTGGTGACTATATAAATATATTAGCTAAATAAACTTCATTCAACGGACAGGAAGGAAAATGAGCAATAATAGGAAAAAAAGGCAGAGGATGAGAGAAAAGAAAAATCTAAGTAGATTTCTGCATTTTCCCTCCCCCCTTCTTAATTGTGTCTTGCTTTCTTTGACTATATTTATTGCAAAAAACAAAAAAAAAATCTGTATGGTCTCTATTATATTGTTATCTGCCTGATTTCCCCCTCCCCCCCATTTTCTCAACTGCTTTCTCATTGCTTAAAACATGATTTTTATCATTCCCATTAGCTTAATTCCACACACTTCCACGACACTTTCTAACATCTTTTAATCTGTTCCAAACAGCTTCTATAACATCTTTTTATACATCAATTTCCCATTCATTCTGTTGGAAAATGAATCTATAGCTTAACTGTAAATGTTTTATTTAATTTAAATATCTTAAATGTACCTATGCTTTATTTCTGGTAAATGTTTTTCCTACAAATGTTCTTTTACTCTTTTCTTCCATTAATATTTTTCTTTCTTTGAAAAAGATGAATGGAAAAAAAGAGTAAATAAAATTGTAAAAGAACATTTGCATGTATGTAATAATACGAGATGTTGAAGATGAAACAGTCATTTTTGGATAATGCCAAAAAAACATACATCTTTGGAGAAAAACTTGTACGTTGTTTGAGATTACCCAAAAATGGCCGTTTCAACCTTCGACAGCTCTTATTATCCTTGAATTTTCTACATATTCTCTAAACCTTTTATTTAAAAAATGAAATCAAAACAAACTCATTTGCCGTGTGTACATATGTAGAGATCTATTTTTGAATCAAGCGTTCAAAACAATTAGACCCATTTCTATAATTTTCATTTTAATTAAGTGAAAAAGCAACAGAAGAAATTAAAACAAAACCTGGGAAAGAAATAAAACACATACATAAAAATAGATAGAATAAAATGCACAACTCATTTATCTGGTTATTTATCATTTTTAAAACTAATATTATTGTTGTATACATTTCATGCTCAGATGACGTTTGAATGAAAAAGTTCAGAAGATTTGGTAGAACGATTATTTTTTTAAAAAAAAATGAAAATATGTGTTTATTTATTTATTTATCTTTACAAAGCCATTCAAGTAGCCATCGCCTCTTTTATTCTTTTGGTACTTCCTTCCCTTGACCGCTATCCTCAACTTAAATATTTTTATACTATGTTCTAAACTTCTGTGGTTATTGTTCATTTCTGTTTAAATCATTTCAGTTGTTTTTAAACAATTTCTTTTTCTTCAAAAGTCATATTCTTTTAGCTTACCTTGCTGTGTCATATGTTATATATAAATTTATTTTTTATTTATTTATTTATTTTATATCCAATTTATATACCGCCCTTCTCCCTGAGGACTCAGGGCAGTGTACAGCCGAATAAAAACAAAATACAATTTTAATTTCCCTTGGTGCAATTTTTTTTTCTTTTTCCATAGCTCTTATTGTTGTTTCTCTGTTCTTATATTTTTAGAATTTTGCATTTATTTTATCATGCAATTGTTGATTTCAAATTCTGTCATCTTTCTCAGGGTCCCTTTTTCTTTTTTGAGATTTTTATTTTTCTAATTCTTTGCTAATATAGTAACCTGAAAACTTATTTTGTGTTAACCAACCAACCAAACCAGTATTTATGTTTACCTTCTGGAAAATTTGCTATCACATAGCATTCCCACAATCTACTAAAGAAGATATTCAGTTGTTTTTTTAAAGAGATATATCAAGATTCTTGACAAATCTTTGCTGACTTCAGAGAATGATCATAATGCTTTCCAGGTCTCATTCAACTGTGTTTTTATAATCTGCTCTATTATCTTTCCTATTATATGTGATGTATTGATTTATCTGTGGTTTTCTGATTCCCTCACATCTTCCCCTTTAGAAGATGAGGATATCACTTTTTTACCTGGACTTAAATGACAAAAAAAAAATAAAAATAAAAAAATCCATGACTTATTTAGAAGATATAACACTCTATTATATTTTAAAAAATACTCAAATCCTACACACACACACATACACATACTCAGATCAAATTTCAAATTCCACTATAACTCACCCACAAATACATCATAATTATTATACAATCCAATACCACTCCAATATATAAATAAAGGCTGTAATCCCTGAGCAAATCTTTCTCTTTATTCCACAGATCCTCCTCAGCTCTTCACATTCCAGCCAAAAAATAATGACTATATATGCATACATGCCATTTTTCATTCTTCAAAATAATTCCAAATAATATAGATAGAACATTTAAACACTATTGACAATGACCCCTCCAGTGAACACATGCTATTATATAGTATGCAATGCTAAGGCAACAGTACAGTTGAAACACTATTTATTCAGCTTTTCATCTCATCTTGAAAGGAGCTCTACAATTCTGGGTTCCCACCATGTTAACAGTACCAGAGAACTTGAAGTGGTTTAGTTCCGATTACTCTCCAGTTAATTTAAAAGTAAGTATTTAATAAAGTTAATTTAAAAGTAAGTAATTTGTATACCTGTAGATTATTATTATTTTTTTAATGTTGTGGCTCTATTTTCCCATTGGCAGAAATTCTTGCCTTACTCTGTTCTGGGTTTGTGGGTCTTGGAAGGGAAAGACTACAGTGAGTGCTTTGCAGCACCTCCTCAATGATCCAGACAAAAACACTTCTGGTTTGGCGTCGCAGCAAGATAGTCGGGGAATTAGCAGGCTCTGATGAACCCTGCAAAAACCCCGGCTGACAAACCACCGCCAATGGGTCTTCAGACCAGAACCGTCCTGAAGGGATGGGGAAGAAAGAGAGGCACCTTGGACTACCAAGAGGAACAAGCAAGTTCCTCGAAGGTCGGAGGGAACTCTGTGACTCGGCAGCGGGGGGCGGCAGCCATGGCGGCTGCCACGAAGCTGGGACAACCGGATCAAGTAATGAGCAGGAGGAAAGTAGAACGGAATGGAGTTTTTCGAAGCCAGGTGAGTGACAGCCAACCCAGGCTTGTAATAACATCAAGGGAAACATCTTTTAACTACAAGACCCCTAGCGATAAAATAGTGGCTAAAGAGCATGGGGGCAAAGAAGATTTTGAAACGTAACTTTAAAGAGACATAGACCCGATAGAAAATTGACTTTTGAGTAAAACTAATTGGAAACGTTAAACATTGAGACATGATCAAAGGATTGGAAAGAGTTTAAATTTGGACTGGACTTTAAAAAAAAGATTTGATACTTTTAAAACCAAAAAGAAAAAAAAATGATCCAGACAAAAACTTTGTCAGCTTCCCCTCCTTTTACAGAATCATTCAATGCAATGTGATTTATATATCTTCCTGGGGTTGAAAGGTCTTTTGTTACTGCAGGATTTGTAGTACTCAAGGTAAAATAGTGTTATTCATTTGTTCGTGGCATCTTTTAATTGCCCAAAGTGAAAAGCAATCATGGATCCTTTACAAATGACTTTATGAGGGTTTCAAAAGTGAAAATGATGGAGGAATGAAAGTTCCTTTAGTTTTAGCTCAGTTGTCCAGTTGTCCCAATAAAGTCCACTTGTCCCATTTCTATACCGTTGGCAATTTGGCTAAATGTGCATGGGTTTTTTTCACATAGATTTTAATGCATTTCCCCAGTGCAGTATGTATACATTTTTAAATTCACTTTTGAGTTAGAAGCTGTGTTGCAAGACTTTTTTTTGGGGGGGGGGGATGACATTTTCAGGAAAGAATTATCTTTGGTTTCATGTAATCATTGAGATACAGTCCATATTTTCTGCCCTTTCCCTGCAAGTAACATAAAGTGGGCTTGCCTCTGGCACCTGCACCTATAAAGCTAATTAAGCAAGAGAAAATCTCTCCATTCCATGACTGAACCTTTGAGTAAATGTACTGTATAGTCATGAAACAACTTTTACCATGGTGCCTTACAAAGGTTTTGGACTTCAAGTCCTCTAACCCTCAGCCCTCTCCACTGGTAGAAGTTGATTGGAATTGGTCCCACTGAAGGCTACTATAAAGGAGTAGACAATCCTCTCCTTTTCTCAATCTAGTCACCCATAAAAAGCGGAGAGAGAAAAAATTATGGTTCTTGTATGGATACATTCAGATACGTATTAGATTTCAAACGTTCAAAGACTTGAAAGGATCCTATTATTTTCCTGCTCTGTTCCCTAAACAATAACATCTGCCATAGGTTCACTAGTTATTTGATATTACTGTAACCCACATTGTACATCACACTTCAGTGATAATTAGTGGAACAAATATAGCAAACCACCCAAAAAAGAATGTGCATGCAAGGATGTAATATAAACCAGACCTTAAAATTTGCATTTTCTTTATTTCTTCTTACTTAATGAATGGAAAATGAGTGGGCCTAGTGTTTATGCCAGCTGAGCCCCCTTGAAAGGGCCCACTCAGAAAAGCTAAGTCAATTTAGGAATAAGCAGAACAGTATTGAGGATTAGGAATCCGATGCTCCTTATTCATTTGCACACACTGTTTTGAAGCCAGAATTTCGGCAGTTCTACTTTTTGATTTATGCAGGGGAGAAGGTGAAGAAAGACTGTCTTGCCTGCAAGATAAACTTATATTTTAAAGATATAAATTTTCAACGATGACAAGTTTTAAATTGCAAATCCAAATGCTTTCCAATGTACAGCTGCAATCCATTGGCAAAGGTCTTTGGGTAGGAAAATGGTAGTCCTTATACTCAAGTTACTATAGGCCTAAGGTGACCAGATTTTAACATTGGTAAAGAGGGACATTGTGGGCGTGGCTTATTTTGTGGGCGTGGCTAGCTGGTCATGTGACTGGGTGGGCGTGGCTAGCTGGTCATGTGATCGGGTGGCCATGGCTATGTGTATAGGGTAAGGTGAACAGATTTTAACATTGGTAAGAAGGACACCATTGTGGGCGTGACTTATTGTGTGGGCGTGGCTTGGAGGCCATGTGACTGGGTGGGCGTGGCTAGCTGGTCATGTGACCGGGTGGCCATGGCTATGTGTATAGGGACTACTCAGAGGGCTGAAAAGTCATTTCTGACAGGTCCTCACACTTTTGACTGGTCCTCACACTTATGACCATCCTCACATTTATGCCCGTGCAGTATTCTTAACAACCATGTCACTCATTTCACAACTGCTTCTCTTCACCATGGTGACAAGATAGGGCAAAAACGTAAAATGTGAGGACAGTCGTAAGTTCGAGGACTGGTCAAAAGTGTGAGGACCAGTCAAAAATAACTTTTTCAGCCCTCTGAGTAGTCCATATGCACAAAAGGACTAACCAGAGGGCTGAAAAAATCATTTCTGACAGGTCCTCGCACTTTTGACTGGTCCTCACACTTATGACCATCCTCACATTTATGCCCATGCAGCATTCTTAACAACCATGTCACTCATTTCACAACTGCTTCTCTTCACCATGATGACAAGATAGGGCAAAAATGTAAAATGTGAGGACAGTCGTAAGTTTGAGGACTGGACAAAAGTGCGAGGATCAATCAAAAATAACTTTTTCAGCCCTCTGAGTAGTCCATATGCACAAAAGGACTAACCAGAGGGCTGAAAAAAGTCATTTCTGACAGGTCCTCGCACTTTTGATTGGTCCTCACACTTATGACCATCCTCACATTTATGCCCATGCAGCATCCTTAACAACCATGTCACTCATTTCACAACTGCTTCTCTTCACCATGGTGATAAGATAGGGCAAAAAACATAAAATGTGAAGACAGTCGTAAGTTCGATGACTGGTCAAAAGTGCGAGGACCAGTCAAAAATAACTTTTTCAGCCCTCTGAGTAGTCCATATGCATAAAAGGATACAGCAATAGAGAGGGATGAAGGAAGGGAAGGGAAATTAGAGTAGGAGTGAGGGTAAGAGGGGGAGGAAGAGAGGAGAAGGAGAAAGGAAGAGGAAGTAGGGAGGAGAAGAAGAGGGGGGGGAAGAGAAAGTAAGAAGGAAAGAAAAGAGAGAGGTGGTAGGTTTGAGGAGAAAGATTGCTGTACAATAAAAAAGATGAAAGGGAAGAAAGCCAACCCCAAACAAATATAAAGTTATTAAGATAAAGAATGAATGGTTAAACTTTAAAGAATAAAAGAGAACAAATATGAATAAATAGCAGTAATTAGAAACACACATACAAACATACAATTTATTTTCTTTGAACAGAGTATTTGGCCGGTTCACAAATTTAAACAGTGTTTAGTCACTTCAATTAAATTTACAATTTCTATATTTCCTTTTTGCCATATTTATTCCTCATCTATTTTTTTTAAAAAACCAATATTACCCTTCATCCTCATCTCTAATCTTAATCAAATTCAATTTTTCCCTTCTATTCTATATTATACCCCTTTCCATTGTCATCTATTTTTATATCCATCCTCACATTGGTTAATTATGTAATTATGTAATACAGTTGTTTAATACAAATTCAACATTTTAATATAAATCAATTAGTTATAAAACTATCTTTTTTGTATATTAATCAATATGAACATGAATATTCCAATTATTTCCATGCAATCCAATTTCTTACAAATCAATTAATTATATTTACCAATAATAATAAACCAAATAATTTCCCCCATATATTCCTCTGAACCACAACTTAAACATTTCTGCTTTCAACACAATATACAATTAATAGTATCTCAATTCAATTATTACAATTCCCTAGTTAAATACAGCTTTTTTTTCTTTTGTGTTTTAAAATCTTGAACTCTCCTCCTAAATTTCCCATTGTTTGCAGTTTTTCACCTACCTTTTTTGGGGAGGAAAAATAAAAATAAAAATAAATCTCTCTCTGCCTCATTTTGTCACGTTCCACCAAAGATCCTGGTTTCGGTTTCGTTTCTGCAGCTTAGCTAGGGGAAAAAAAAACTGCTTCAGGAACTCTTTACACTGATTGCCTGTAGGGCGGCCCTTTGAAGCCCCGGGCAAGAGTTTAAACAGTTTTTTTTTCTTCTAGCCATCAGCTGGGGCTCAAGAGGCAGCGGGACTGAGGAGGCAGAATGAAAAATCGGGACTTTTTTGAAACGCCGCGGGACGCGGGACAAATTGCTAAAAAGCGGGACTGTCCCGCCAAAAGCGGGACGTCTGGTCACCTTATATAGGCCCCTTCCTTCCTTCCTTCCTTCCTTCCTTCCTTCCTTCCTTCCTTCCTTCCTTCCTTCCCAAATGACCGAATAACAAAGAATTCATACTTCAGCCAGAATAACTGATAAAGTTGTTGCATAAACATGAATTTAGTATTCTCACATTTTAAAAACAAATATATGTTTACATTCATAAAATGAACAGCAGTGATATGTGGGTAAATTTCAAAGTTCAGAAACTCTACATAATAAGTCTCTGCAAAACTGCAACAACCCCAGGAGATTATCTATACGTATGTATCTCTATCCATCCTTATTTCAGCTTCTATTACTTTCAATAGTATGAATATAAGGCAATTGTAGCTAATGTTGTAGTTGCAGAACAGTGAGAAGGATATATTCCCAAGCCTTTGCTGTAGGTAAATACTGTCAAATATTAAGGGCCTGTCATGTTAGAAATGTTCTATATTTCCCAGAAGTTTCCTCTTTGCTTCCTTCCTTCAATTCTCCTTCTTTTTTTCTTTATTTGTAAAAATATGCTGTGTGCATTTGTAGTTTGTGTATGGATCCAATAAAGCAACCCCCCCCCTCAACCTCTGGCCTGCAACTCAGTGCTAGGCCCTACCCAACCTGTTCAGCTGCAGAAGTGGTGGGTGAGTGAGTGAGTGCCTGCACGCACGTATGACACTACATTTGTGAAAGTGGCGCACATGCACGCACAAAACCATCCCTCTCCCCTCCCTGCCACCTCCACCGGATCTGCTGAGCTGGAAAGTCAGAGACCACTGCAATGCAGAATAGAATGAGGGCCAATTAACTGAGTTTGGCTCCTAATCAAATGGAGACCTTGTAGATGGGTGATTCCTGGTTTGAAGAATTAAGTCTTTTTCTATCATAAATGAGGTTGCAAATTGTGGTGCACTTCCTTAGAGAGAACAAGTGTGGGGAAAGTCTTTCTAGAGAGTCTCCTTTCTCATTAGCCAAAGTGATCCTCATGGCTAGACATGACTATTGCAAGCTCCTATGGTGTTCCAGCCATGCCCTCTTTCTAGAGAGGGACAACTTATAGATAGCTATTCATGTGCTGGTAACCTCACATTCAGAAAATTGTAATGTGTTCCAAATGGTCTGAAAGCTGCAGCTTGTGCAACACGGGACAGCTAAATTGTTGAGTATGACACATCTAGCCATGCACATAATGTACCTTTGTTGAAGAAACTGCACCCCCTGCCAATAAGGAACTGTGCCCTTTTAAAGAAGACCTAAAAATTTGGGGCCACACTAGCTGGTAGATCAGCTTCTCAATTACAGATCTGTAGGTAGTGCGATCATAATAGATGATCATTAGATCCATCCTGCTACATGGACCAAGAGATGCTGAAAGCTATTAGGTGGTTGACTGTGTGAAGGGGCCTTTTCTATGGGGCAACCTACACTCTAAAATGTTCCTCTCCTGAAAATGAGGGGGGGTGTCTACTTTTACATCTTTTAAGTGCCTGTTGAAAATTCCCCATCCAGGCCTTTCCAATGTGCATATTGGAAGAAACAATCTTTTCTTCTTTCTCTCTTTCTCTTCAATATAGTTATTGAATATTGTTTCATATATTTTAATGTATTGTTTTATTATACCTTTTATTGTTATTGTAATTACATTGCAACCATTACACTGGATTATATAATATATATAATAATATTATTATATAATAAAATATAATATTATTATATAATAACATTGCCATTGTATTATAATTTATTTCTTTAGCTTACAACTGTTTTCTATACCAAAATGATTTATTATTACTTTGTTTGAGAATCTACATAAACAAATACATGCTTATATGAATACAAAGTGATATATATTATATATATATATATATATATATATATATATATATATATATATATATATATATGTCTTTGGTTATTCGGGTCTTCTCCCACGTAAAATTGGAAGTGTCTTGGCGACGTTTCGACGAAGTCTCATTTGTCATCTTCAGGCTGGTGTTCTCGGCTTCGTGCTCCTGGAAGCACGAAGCCGAGAACACCAGCCTGAAGATGACGAATGAGACTTCGTCGAAACGTCGCCAAGACACTTCCAATTTTACGTGGGAGAAGACCCGAATAACCAAAGACCTACATACAAGCACCCGCGAAAACCTGAGAAAATATATATATATATGCAAAAAATTAAAATCTTGGGTGTTTTCCCGCATCATTTTAAATAAGTTGGTTAAAATATTTAAAATCCTGGTTCAAATCCCAGCTTAAAATCTTCTAAAAATCTTAGAACTTAGAAGACATATATATATGGTGTGGCTTGATCTACATAGGAAAAAACCCTGACTAAAAAAGTATTATACATTTGAACCTATGAATTAAAAGAATAAATATTTGACCTTTACAGGGAGGAGTCATAAAATATGGGTGTGGCTGGCCGATGAAGTCCAAAAAGACAGAAATAGTGCTATCCCAATCTTCCGTAAGTTTCAGAACGAACAACACAAGATGTCTGACAAAGCCTGAAAGTGGTGATTTGAGATATCACCCCACTATGGCCATGTAAACAACTTTATCTACATAGAAAAAAACCCTGAACCTATGAATTAAAAGAATATATATATATATATATATATATATATATATATATATATGTTTTTTTCTTCTAGCCAGGTTTTCCCTACGTAGCCAAGGTTTTTTTTGTAGCTCCAGCTCAGTAGAATCTCATCTACTCGGTATATATATATACCTCGGTATATATATCATGTTTCCCTGAAAATAAGACCCTGTCTTATATTTTTTTGAACACTGAAATAAGCACTTGACCTTATTGCCATGCACTCAAAAGTCAGAATAAATGATACAATATGATCAGAGAACATTTTGATTGCCCTAAATGC
The DNA here is from genome assembly GCF_029215685.1 of Pituophis catenifer annectens. Taxonomy (NCBI): domain Eukaryota; kingdom Metazoa; phylum Chordata; class Lepidosauria; order Squamata; family Colubridae; genus Pituophis; species Pituophis catenifer. The sequence continues at coordinate 132,771,894 of NW_027256881.1, forward strand.
AATTTGATTATCTCTAGAAATAAAGAAACTCAACATTTCTCCCCAGTGGGGCCAGTATACTAAGAATTCTGAGAATTACAATCTTAACCAATCTGAAGGACAGTAAATTAGGGAAAATTAGTGTCAGCTCTTATTCAGGTGCTTAGAGCTCATTTAATGTTTATAAGATATGTCTCCTCCCTCCACAGGACACCTGTAAGTGTGATTTGTTCACTGAGAGATCCATTTTAACTTGATTCATGTTCTCTTCCGAGCTGTTTCCAATGGGGAAGAATTATGCGATTCAGCCTCAAATACCAGTGAAGTGTCTCTACAACAAAATATCTGTGATATCTGAGCATACCTGCTCTTTCACCACAAGAATTTGATTTCTGTTTTATGTGCCTCTGGGGCTTCACTTCAACTCTCTGGGTTAGAAACGGGAACAAAGTGACTTTTTTACTGGTCTGCTCACAGTCGAACATGATACACGTGAGAAATAATAAGTCACAGTAGAAATCTAGATGTTTCTACTCGGTAATAAATCTCACTGAGGTATGGGATTGCCAGGAAATATGTGTATAGCTGGAACATAAAAACCATTGCAAAACTGTAGCAGAGTTCTTAACATCATCAAGCACCCAAATATATATTTCAGGCTTCAGATCATGATAACTTTATTATAGTAATACTGTGTGGTTGTTATTATTGTTTACATCTTAGCAGTAGAGCACATATTAAGGGAGCTGGATGAGGAAATTCTTTCTTGATAGCAAGATGGGCAGCATATAAACTTAATAAATAAATAAATTGCTAAAAATAATATTCCATAAGAGAAAGGAAGCATTAAACATTTTGTAACATGAATACTATGTTTTTAAATTGTTTGATGTAAGACCAGTACATTTTAGTCCATAATTATTTGCCAAAATTGTACTGTAATACCACCATATATTTTTTTCTTTCATGAAACTTATTAAAGATATATGTATTCCTCCAGGCACTTGGGAAATGTTTATTATTTATTTTGTGTTTCGTTGTATGTTTTAGAATATTTCATTGCATTTTTCATGTGCTTGAAATGCATAAAGACATATACAAGTTTAGAAACAAGTCCCATTGGTGTTAACAGTAACATCACAGGATTACAATATAACACAAACACCTAGAACAGATATTTATGTATACATAACAAATACTTTGAACTGATTAGGAGATTAATACTCTGAGATCTGTAACAGGTCTGCGTGCACTGTTCCAAATTCCACATCAAATTCCTTTGAGTTGGGTGAGAAGGGGAAACTGTATGAAAATAGGATTTCCAAAAATTTGCACTCAAGTCAGACCAAAAGACTTCGGCTTTTCCTGATTGCTAAGTAGGAAATCATACTATTGGCATGACTCCATTGACCTCAGTGATGTCACACCAAAAATAAAGCTACCTCTTACACCATGGCTACAAAACTGTAAGATTAACATAGATAAATATTATGTAGGAAATGACCAAGCTGAGCTGAAGGATCAAACCTATCATCAATCTTGAGATCCTTCGTGCCCACAAGAGATTGAAGTCCAGCCTACCTTGAATTTCATTGAGTCTTATCTACCCCCAAATTGCTTTGGCCATTAGTAATTCAGATTCTTGTAGAGAGTGTTAGCAATGCAATGAACCTTTATTCATTTGAACTGCTCTGGCTCTTGATTTCTTATGCTTGGCATATTATTTCCCTTGCCCTTTGGAGGGAATGCAGAAAAGCGGTGCAAAGCATAATAAGAAAAAAGCCTTTTAGTATGTATGCTTTTGTCTTTTCTAGAAAATTTGTGATTTTAGTCAGCTAAAGGCCTCAGTTCCTTGAAGGAGACATTTAACTAAATCATCACTTGTTTCAGATTTTTTTTTTCCCCTGGAATCCCTTTGGTTAATCTGGAAGATAGGGAACTGTTCCACTCACCAAGCACGAGTATTATAGGAACTCTCGCAATACTGTTAAAGTTCTCCACATTGGCTCTAAACCAGGAGTGTCAAACTGGCGGCCCACAGCCCAGATACGTCAGGTGCAGGCCACATCCACCCCAGCTCCACAAAGGGAAAAAATGTCATGAAATGTCATGTGACGGCAATGTGATGCCCTGAGTTTGACACCCATGCTCTAAAGAGATACCTTGTTGGTATCTGAGTTTAAAAATGAAAGTGTTCAAGGTGTTTTATATCATCATGTGATGTAAATTTATATATCTTGTAAAAACTAAAGGTTTGCCAGCTTGGGTAGGGGAAAAGCGTAGCAAGTTGCAGCTCTGTTCTCCAACTCTTCCATTCAAGATGCTGCTACTTGCATCCAAGTGAACGAGTCAGGGAGAGTTGGATTCTTGTTCTACAGAAGACAGTGTGATCACCGAGGACTCTGCCAGTTTTACCTGTACATCTCTATCCTGCAATCATATATTATCTTCTTCAGTCTTTTTGCAGTTATGCTACTCCAGTTATATGAACTGAAAAGAGCAGGAGCACATTTCCCGCATGTAAGAATTCTACTGTCTCATCTTTGCATTACTGTTTACTTGTGGTCCCAATTGTGGTCATTAAGCAAGGATTATATGTAGTGAAGGATGAAAGTTCAACTGATTTGTCTCTGCTTCATCTTAATTGGACAATGATTCAACACTTGGTGTTAGCAGAAGATGGGTAAGTAGATACGAAGATAGATGGATAAGAAAGAGGGAGGGGGAGGGAGGGAGAGGGAGGGGGGAGGGAGGGAGAGAGGGAGAGAGAGATGCCTGCAAACAATAGGAAATAGACTGTTGTGGACTATATTCTCTACCATATTAAGTTAAAATAAGTCTCTTTGCATATTAAGTTAGTAGCATGTCAATTTCCACTGCTGAAGAAATGAAAATGCATCACTGAATTGGAAATATTATTTTAATGCTTTTCAAACAAGACAATTGATTTAAAGCATCAGGAAATACCATAATACTTTAGTAAGTACAAACTGCAATGAGCAATGGAGTTAAAATTCTACTTTGACAATAAGAAAGTTAAAAATGGACGTCCTCAGTGTCAAATCCTTATTGAAAATTTATTTCAGAAGTTGGAAAAAAGATGCAAAAAAATGTTGCTTCTAACTTTTCACTTCTTCCTTTGATTTTATTTTTTTAAGTGCAAGAATAATTTTGTTCAATACAAAGAGTGGGATGATAGAGCGTTCTATAAAACTAGAGGTTTAGTTATAAATCAAACCTACAATTAAATACATTTTACAAAACGGTTAGTGATAATATCAGCATGATTTCAAATTCATAAAGGTTCATCATGTTTTTCGTAAACTATATAAATCTCATTGATTAATACTGCAAACAGCACTGAAGATTAATAGATATACAATCCACTAAATAGGAAATAAATCTTATATTAAAATAGATTTTCTGAAAATTGTATATAAATTGTTTCTTAAACTGGGAATAATTACTTAAGGATAAGGAGCTGTGGTGCTGTAGTGGTTAGAATGCAGACAAACTCTGCCGATTGCTGGGAGTTTGATCCTGGCCCGCTCAAGGTTGACTCGGCTTCCATCCTTCTGTGGTCAGTAAAATGAGGATCCAGATTGTTGGGGGCAATATACTGACTCCAGAGGTGAGTTGCAGTAGGTTCTGACCAGTTCTGGAGAACCGGTAGTGGAATTTTTTTTTTTTTAACTTTTATTTCATAGTCAACATACATCTTAAACAAAAAATCAATCAATCATATATATATATATATATATATATATATATATATATATATATATATATATATATAGGTCTTTGGTTATTCGGGTCTTCTCCCACGTAAAATTGGAAGTGTCTTGGCGACGTTTCGACGAAGTCTCATTCGTCATCTTCAGGCTGGTGTTCTCGGCTTCGTGCTTCCAGGAGCAATGTGAGATCGCAGCTGTCTCTTCCTTTTAACTGCTAGTGGAGGTGTGAGCTGATTATATATATATAATTTCCCTCCTCCTATCCCAACCCCCACTCCCCTTCTCAGACTTCCCAGAACAAATGCAGAGTAAAAACATTTAACAAACCTTAATAAAAGACCCCACAAACTAACTATCTATAGATTTATCTATCACTTGTACTTTAACTCAAAACAAAATATAACTTTTCTTGCTTAAAGGTAGTTAATCCCAATTAATTCAGCAATAAGCAAACAATTTAAAGCCCTTGAAAATATATTGAAAAATCTATAACCTTAAATTTAACATCCAAAAGAAAGTTTCTCTTTTAATCCATTACTTAAAGTAATTTTTAGATATAATCCATCCAATCATAACCATAGAGATCATATCTTTGTTCAGGTTTATATAACAGTTGAAACATCCAGTCATAAATAAAAAATTTTTCAAAACCAAACAAATCATATCCTTAATAAAAATTAATCATGTCTTGAATACCAATACAATCACCTCCACAGAATAACATTAATGTATATAACCTTAAATTTAACATCCAAAAGAAAATTTCTTTTTTAACCTAAGATCAACTTTAAATCATAAAAATCCGTTTTTATAATCCATCTAATCATAGGTAAAAATTCACATTTATATAACAGTTGAAACATCCAGTCATAAGTAAAAAAATTTTTTTTTTCAAAACCAAACAAATCATATCTTTAATAAAAATCTTGAATACCAATACAATCATTCACCATGTTATCCTGCCTAACAAAGAGGAATAAAATTCTTCCACTTCCATTTCCCCCTGGTTTTTTTCTGAGCCTTCTTCTTCCGCTTTATTCCACCATCTTTTATTTTTACAAGCTTTTGTGTATTCAATTGTAATTTTATCTTCCAATCCTGTGCAGCTCGCAAAGTAATTCCTTTTAAGCAACACACCTCTTTAATTAGGATTAAAAGTCCATTTTTATTGTAATGTTCCATTTCTAATCCTTCTTGATATCTTGAAAATCCAAGCTTCTCCCAGCACTTTTCCTCTCATCTGCATCAAAACCTCTGGATAGATCTCTCTCCATATCTCCGGATTAACCTCCTTCAAGCCCATCAGTTTATTCATAGTTTGGAAAACATCCTTTCCATGTTCCTCAGGCGCTTTTTGTTCTTCCTCCTCTTTCAACATTGCAACTTTGTTATCAATTTGAGTAATAAACTTCTCAAAGATCTCATCCAGTCTTTCCATAAATGATTTTTGCCATGCTTCCAAAAAATCCACTGTCAGTATTTGTACACTTGCTGAGTTATGTGCTGAGAAACCTCCATTCTCTTCAAAAGATGCCTCTGCCATCTTTTCTTATGCTGCAAACTTCATTCAGCAAAGCTTCAAAGTACTGACAGCTATAACAACCTTAACAAGCGCAAACAAGCTTTAACAATCACTTTCTTCTTAAGCTTCCGTTCTCAATCAGCGCCATTTTGGATCTCTTTAAAACTTTCACTCGAATCTGAAAGGACTCATTATTCATCAGAGTTAAAGGAAGAAAAATACTTGTGAGAAGCTCTCCTGTTTTGTTCTGCCTGCATAAAAATCAATCCTTGAAATCACTTGTTTCGCAGGGATGGTCGCGACGCCTTGATCTGTCAAAGACAGAATACCGAGACTGGAGCTGCTTTCCAGGCATTTGGGGAGCCCTCACCCTCTGCACCTCCAGGATTAATCCTGGAGGTTTTGGGGGGCTCTACCCTATACACCTGAGCACTCACCTCCCCCTCTTTGCCCGAGGAGGAAGTTCCTGCTGCCAAAACAGCTGATTTACACTGTTTTGGCGGTTTTACAGGTCCCGGGAGTAGGAGCTCACAAAGGAGCTGCAGTGGCGCCAGCGGTGCCGGTGGAAGTCCCCGGTAGCAGAAATTTTGAGTAGTTCGGAGAACCAGTAGTAAAAATTCTGACTGGCCCCGCCCTCATCTCTTCTCTGCCTCCCAAGTCCCAACTGATGGGGAGGAAATGGGGATTTTGCAGTAACATTCCCCTGGAGGGGGATGGGAATGGAGATTTTACAGTTTCCTTCCCCTGGAGTGGGGTGGGAACGGAGATTTTACAGTATCCTTCCCCTGCCACGCCCACCAAGCCACACCCACCGAACCGGTAGTAAAAAAATTTGAAACCCACCACTGGCTGACTCTGTAAATCATGCAGAGAGAGCTGTAAAGCACTTTGGAGTGGTCTATAAATGCTATTGCTACCTTCAAGGGCTAAACTTGGAATATTTGGGGGCTAATAGAGGAATTGCTTGTTTGTGAGGTGCAGATCAATGGTGGGTTTCAAAAAATTTTTACTACCAGTTCTGTGGGCGTGATTTGGTGGGTGTGGCAGGGGAAGGATACTGTAAAATCTCCATTCCCACCCCAATCCAGGGGAAGGTTACTGCAAAATCCCCATTTCCTCCTTTACTACCAGTTTTCCAAACTACTCAAAATTTCCGCTACCGGTTCTCCAGAACTGGTCAGAACCTGCTGAAGCCCACCTCTGGTGCAGATCCAGTTTCAGACTGCCAAGACACTAGTATAAAACAACTCCCTTCCTCCCTCCCTCCTTCCCCCCCCCCTCTCTCTCTGTTGTGGCTCCATTACCTGAGCCTGTGTCATCGGCAGGAGAGGACTCCAAGAGTGAAGGAGAGGAGTTAGCAAGGCCTCCCTCTCCAGGATCTCCTCTTTGGCAATGCCTTCAATGTCCACCGAAGGGCAAGAGATAGGGCCGGGGCCAAGCATGTCCACGCAGCCACAGGTGGACAGTGATGAGACTAATGAGTCTTGGCTGGATCCATGCCAGCGTCACAGAGATAAGCGCGCACAACAGAAGAAAAGGCGTGCCCGAGATTAGGCTGAGTCACTGGACCACACCCCAGAGGGTATAAAAGGGAGTGTGGTGGCCAGTCAAGCCTTGTGATCAACAAAGCTGAAAGCTTCCACGCCATTCTGTATTGCCGGACTTTTGCTATAGACTTTGCTGGATTATCTTTGGACTTAAATTACTCTGTAATTATTGAACATTTTACTTTGATGTACCAGAAGCGGAGAGAAGTTATCTCTTCCCTTCATGAGTAATAAACTCTTGGCAGGCAGCCACTAGGTTGCTGCCAAGTTCCGTTATAAGGAAAAGAATTTTGTCGGCTGGTTTGGTTTTTACTCTTGGACGTCTGTTGGTGTGTGTGCGTGGGGGACGGGGACAGAACACTCTCTCTACCAGGAAAAGAAATAATTGAGCCAAAGAATTTAAGAACCATTGTTATGAGATCTGAATTTGACAGATTATATTGAAACTCCTAGTGGTGCTATACTCCTTTTAAATCTATTTCAGAAAACCAGTAGGAATTTACCATGCAGGTAATTCATAGGGGATATTGCATTCTGTCCTATTAATTGTAAGCATTCTAAACTTACAGGGAAGAAGTTGCTGGAAGCAGATTAGCACATTTTATATCTTCAGTAGCACTGCCTCATTAGATTGTTCTTTTGGTTGAAAGTTTCTGAAGTAAATGGAAAAATTGCCAAATAATTTTAATAATAATATTTTCATTATGAAGTCAGTTAATTGTTGTTCCTACCATATAAATTGATGCTTTATTTAAAACAATGAATTCATTTATTGTTAATTGCCAGTTTGTTATGGCAGAGCATTGGAAAAGTAAAAATAGATCTTTTAATTGGATCAGTGATATTTAAAAGTGTGGAAAATTGCTTTGGCTCTGCCAATTTCAAATAGCTCTGAAAAAGGTGAAAGTACACTCAAATCTGTTCATCATTTATTGCTTATATTAATCACGCTTTTCAAAATAAGTTACAACTACCTGTAGAAATGTCATGTCAAATATAAATATCAAATGTGGAATTTTAAAAATGAATCCCTACAGACATACTCTCTCATCAGTCCGAGCTCCGGACCTAAACCAGTATGAAAACACTACACGCTTGTAGGCTAACTGGCTTTAATCAGCCAGACTCTGGCACACATTGAGTTCTAGCAGCAGCATAACAGCAGTCTGTAAAGATGCAAAGTCAGCGCTGAGAGCTTCTGCCTCCCAGCACCCTTTATCAAGGCAAGCCATGCCCTCTCCCCACTGGCTGGCCTCCAGGAAGAGGCCAGTGTCCACTAGTTCAACAGCGTGCTCATTATGGAGAGTTGCTACCCACTCGGACGCCTCTCCCCCCAAGACTGCCATCACCGCCACCACCATTGCCCACTGTGATGGGTAAAAGTGGCCATAGCAGTCCAGGCGGCTAATCACCTGGATAAGAAAAAGAGCCAGTCACTCAGGATCCCTATCGAACATGTCTTTCAGGGTATGGGGTTCCATGGCTGGTGGGTAAGGCCAGTATCCCCTGGGCCACCTGGGCCACTGCGGACCGTGGTCGGCCTGACATTGCCCTGGAACCCCAGGTGCTGTTAGGAGCTCCTAGAGGCCTGGCTGTGCAGCCGCATGTCATGGGGCCCGGTACTGAACACCTTCCACTACTCTGTTGGTCACTCCAGTTGACAGCCCTGGTCTTCCTGTCATGGACCCCAATGACGAGCCCCACTCTGGACCACTCATCGGCGGCGGGACCTCCCTTGATCTGTATGGGGCGGTGTCCAGTCGGAGCTTTGGACTGGCCAAGTGAACCCTTGAATCCGTGTTTGAACCTTGGACTGGCTCTTGCACTGTGTATCACACTTAGCGGACTGCTTCAACTCTTGTGCTGCTCAAGTTTTGCTAAGCTCGGTGACTGAACCCGCTCTTCGTGTTGGCTACTTTTAGTACTGCTGAGGGTTTGAATAAAGACTTCTAACTCACTGTGGTATATGTGTATATGTTAGCAGAGTAGCACAATTATTTATTTACATCACCTTTATTATTTTAATAAGTAACTCAAGGTGGTAAACACCCACAACACACCTTCCTCTTCCTATTTCCCCCCAAACAAAAACTCTGTGAGGTCAGTTGGCTAGGGCAGATTTGAACTCATGGGCTCTTGCTTTCTAGCCTGGTGCCTTAACCACTACACCAGACTGGCTTTTATTACACCATACTGGTTCTCTCTTTTCCATGGGTTGCCAGCAAAAAGAAAGAAACGTGGAACAGAAGTAAAGCACACACTTTGCCTCCAAAGTCCCAGGTAAAAAAATAATAAATTACCACAGTCTAGTATGCTAGCAGATACTGTCACACACAACTCATTTTAAAATTTAATCTGAATATGACAAAGAAACATGTAGCTACTGATTTCCCAATTGTCCAAACATGGCTGAAGGGCAGCTGGCATTTTGGAAGAGTAAATGACTTATTTAAGAAGCTATGCTCTTTATTCGGTGACCCTTAGCTGCATTGAAGGATGCCCAGTTCAAAATATTCTCTCCCCACCACCCCCCAGCCCCGTTCATCATCCCAGGGGTTCAAAATGGCATTCATTTCTGGAGGCTCTTTCACAGAAGCCAAGCAGGGAAGTTGGAGATGCCCTAAAACTGCAAAATCCACAAAGACAAAATTGAGCAATTTGTCCTAATCCACAGAAATGGGTGGCTGAATGCATGTCCTACACAAAATTATACATCTTGTTTGAAAGCAAGATTGCATAGCTCTAATCAAGGCAACACAACCTCAATGAGGAGAAATTGGACCATTGTGGTTTTCTCAGAAGAGAACAAAAGAGTTACAAGAATGGGTAATATACCGCTTTGAAGATTTTGAGAATGCCAAATGAAGGTGTGTTATTTGTTCATTGCACAAGAGTGCTCTTTATTATTGTTGCACTCTAGTGAAAAATGTAGCATTAATTTACCTGGTCATTTATTTTTTTTTTCTTTTAAGGGAATAAAACCTTTATGCTCAATAAAATAATGGCAAATCTGATTTCTGCATTAAAATTACTCTTTTTAGGAGGTTATAGCTACTATCTTAGATCTGAATAACTTATTTTTTTTCACACAGCATAATTTTATTTAATTGACATATGTGTATGTGCGTGTCTGAATAGATCTGTTACCTCAAGATTATGATTATATTGAGAGCTACTAACTTTGAGTTATTTGATGTACCTTTACTTCTTGCTGGAGGTAAGGAATAATGACAACAGTAGAAAAATAAATCAAGATTAAACAAATACTCTTGTTGGTACTACTGAGTATATTTACACCACCTTAAAAACAACAACAAAAATCTTCATTTAAACATAACTATGTAATCTGAACCATTTCGGTTTAATTCTGAACAGAGTTCATCATAGAGCGGATTTGTGCAATAACATCTGCTCCCTTTGATGATCTGCTCTTTGGATGAAAAATCATTTAATCTGGATTCACATCTATCGTTGAGTGGAAAGCCTGACCAGCTTCTTTTCTAAGTTCAGAGCGTGTGCTTTGTAAATGAATAGAGTCCCCACCTGCATTGGTAATTGTACACTCCAGTAACGGTTCTAATTTTACTATTTGTATAATACTAGGACTGGCTCTGGGAAATATCTTCTGCCAAGCTGCTTGAAGTAGAGAAAAAGACCATCTGTGGCTACTCTGATAATCATAAAAAACAAAAGAATTGGGACAACCCTCTGCCTGCGTCGTTCCCAAATCTTTTCACAACGCACACCCCCTTAGTCACTTGGCTCTTTTAGCAGAGTTCATTTTGTTTGCTGAACCAGTAGTATGAATTTATGACTCTGGTATATCATCTATATTTCAAATGCGCAGTGGCACACACACACATGATCTCTCTCTCTCTCTCTCTCTCTCTCTCTCTCTCTCTCTCTCTCTCTCTGACACACACACACACACACACACACAAAGAGAAACCAGGCCTTGCAAAAATGTTTGAGATCTTAAAGGTAATTTGAAGAACATGTGAAAGACAAGCCTGATATTGGATATAATAGAAAATTGTAGATTTATAGCCCGTTAACTAAAACTCTAAAATATCCTACACAGGGGTGGGTTCTACTTACCTTTACTACCAGTTTGCAATGGGATCGAGAAGCTTCTGTGGATGCGCAGATCGCTGATGATGACATCCAGGGCGGTGGGCGGGGCCTCCCACCAGTTTTACTAGCGGTTCTTGCCAACCGGTCCGAACCAGGGGCAACCCACCACTGTTCCTACATTAGTTTAAATCTAAGGGGGCAGGAAAGAGAATGGACATTCTAAATACAGGCAGTCCTTGACTTACAACCACAACAGAGCCCAAACTTTCTGCTGTTAAGTGAGACATTTGTTAAGTGAATTTTGTCCCATTTTACGACCTTTTTTTGCCACAATTGTTAAGTGAAATATCGTAGTTGATAAGTTAGTAACCCGGTTATTAAGTGAATCTTGCTTCTCCATTGACTTTGCTTGTCAGAAGGTCGCAAAAGGGGATCACATGACCCAGGACGCAGCAATGGTCATAAATGTAAACCAGTTGCCAAGCATCTCAATTTTGATCACATGACCATGGGGATGCTGCAAAGGTCATAACTTTGAAAAACGGTCATAAGTCACATTTTTCAGTGCTGTTGTAACTTTGAACGGTCACTAAACAAACCATTGTAACTCGAGGACCACCTGCAGTGTTCAAAGAAATATTAGATTAGATTAGTCCCTGTAAGAATCAGAGAAACTGAAGGAAGGATACTGCATATAACTATGGAAAACCTACAGTCCTCAAATGCTACAAGAATCAGAGCTCATAACTCCCAGCCAGATGGGAGTTGGAGTCCAACAATACAGTACAATATCTAGAAAACCATATGCTACTTAGCTCAACTTTACAAGGAAAAGGAGATCAAAAAACATAAGTATTTTCAGGGAAAGAAGGGAGAATTAAGATTTCATCCACCCGCTAATACAGCATGCCTGACAAATGCCAGTATTTATTTCTGAACAGTACAATTGTCTAATTAAACCAACATGTGTTCATGGCATTTCTCTTCACTTAAATTGGAAAAATCTGTGAATGGTGAATGCAAACCCTACTTCTCTTTAGCTCCTCTGATCTTTATCTCAGCAGTTACATTCTTCTTGCTGTCATAAAATTGACATAGAAGGGACGCCCAGAAATGCAGCCTCTAAACATTCATGAAGAATCAGTCTGTATCCATAAAATTTGACAATGTCCATTGAAAAGCCATAACCTTTGACCCTGTAGCTCTCTGGAGCATATATCCAATACTAGCTTTAAATCTGGCCACTCTTCAGGGTTTTCTATATCATTGAATCCAGCTTTTCACCTGTGCAGTTGCCAACTGCTCCTCCTTCACTTGTTCAGAATCGTGACCTGACCATCTGCTTGCAAGCTACCTGCAATGAGCAAGTAGGGAATAGCTCCTCATATAAATATAAAACCACATTACCATTCAAGGGGTGGATTCACAAATACCATAAGGCATCTTAACAGCATTATGGGCCCTGGGCAAAGCAGGATACAGCTTTGTACTGGGGCCCCTACGACAACTACTCACATGAATAAAAATGTAAATGGTGGATAAAATTAAACATATATTTGCATGTTAGTATTATTTTTTTAAAAAAATGCAGTACAATGTAATAAATATGTTGCTGTATTGATATGATACAAGGTGCATCGAAGGGTTAACATATAAAGATTAGTATGGGCCCCCTATGGCCATAGGCAAGTCCCCATCAGGCCCATGCGTTAAGACAGCCCTGAGACATAACTGAAGAATAGGAGCAGTTCTAGAAGTCCCTTGTTAGTGGACCCCCTCCTGTGGCATGGGTCTTTAGCTGATGCCTCACCATGTCTTCCTGTATGCCAGCTCTGCAAATAACTCTATTGATGGTATGCAATAGTCCACAAGAAGAGAGGAGAGATCATTACAGTTTGGAAGTTCCTTCTGTAGATTTTCTTTTCTTTTTTCATCTGGAAAAAGTTCTTGCTTTCCAAAGCAGGACTCAGAACTGCATCAAGCAAGTAGCTGCCACTCTGAGGGTCAGGATGTTACACAGCTGTGGTAGAGATGAGGAAGAGGGCCAAACCCAACACACACTGAACATTCTTAAAGTAATTCCATGGCAGAGGCAACTAGGAAAAGAGAGAAGGGATGTAGCAGGGGGGAAAGATAGAAGTAGAGTGAAGATCTGGGAGGAGTGGGAGGAGGAGGGAGGAGGAGGAGGAGGAGGAGGAGGAGGAGGAGGAGGAGGAGGAGGAGAAGAAGAAGAAGAAGAAGAAGAAGAAGAAGAAGAAGAAGAAGAAGAAGAAGAAGAAGAAGAAGAAGAAGAAGAAGAAGAAGAGGAAGAGGAAGAGGAAGAGGAAGAAGAAGAAGAAGAAGAAGAAGAAGAAGAAGAAGAAGAAGAAGAAGAAGAAGAAGAAGAAGAAGAGGAAGAAGAAGAAGAAGAAGAAGAAAGATGGTTCCCAAGGCAATGATGGAGTGAGGTGGGAGAAAATAATCACTTGGATTTTTTTTTTAATTGAATTGTCATGATTGATGGATTGAAGAGACGGATTTTAATATCCCTGGATAAAATGAGAGCCTCAGTATTAATACCAACACCTCTGATATCTAACAAAAGTTTCACATATAGGTAGTCCTCGACTTATAACCACAACTGAACTCAAAATTTCTTTTAAGCAAGGCAGTTGTTAAGTGAATTTTGCCCCATTTTACAACCTTTTTGCCACTGTTGTTAAGCTGGTCCCTGCCGTTGTTAAGTGAATCATGCAGTTGTTAAGCAGATCTGGTTTCCTCATTGACTTTGCTTGTTGGAAGCTGGCTGGGAAGGTTACAAATTGTGGTCACATGACCCTGGGACAGTGCAACTGTCACAAATACGCCCCATTTGCCAAGCATCTGAATTTTGATTACATGACTGTAGGGAAGCTGCAATAGTCAAAAGTGTGAGAAATGGTCATAAGTCACTTTTTCAGTGCTGTTTTAAGTTCAAACAGTTACTAAACGAATGGCTGTAAGTCAAGGACTACCTGTATTCAATATGGAACTGGCCAGCGGTGAAATCCACTTACCTTCACTACCAGTTTGGGAATGGGAGCACGCGCGCCTCTTCTGTGCATGTGCAGAGGGTCAAAAATGGGACGTAATGACGTCCCGGTGGGTGGGCGGAGCCTCTCACTGCCGGCACTACCGGTTTGTGCGAGCCGGAGAGATCTGGCTGGATTTCACTGCTGGAACTGGCTTACTATTTACTGACTTTCTTCCTGAAAAGTTGCTTGGTTTTATGAGTTCTTCCCCATTCTAGCCCTGGTGCATTTTATACACTTGTGATATGACTTATGAGCCTTGCCCTGAGTGCTTTTGCCTTCCTCACACTTCCACCCATGACAGAGAGAGAGAGTTAAATGAAGTTCAGCATGCTTGCTATAGACGTGGATGCAGCATATAAGGACATAAAACAAATATAAGAATTAATTACGCTACTTGATCCAGACAGAAAAGGCAGTTGTGAAATAAAAGGCACCTGGGATCTATAACCAGATCACATCCTTCAGAGCATCCAGTAAGAGTCTCATTAAAAGTAAGTGGTTGATATTAAGCAACTTCTGTGTGTGTGATTTTGAGGCTACTGGATTTGGATGCGTGACCCACAGAATGGAAAGCATGTCATGCCCAACATCTTGGCAAAACCCTGCTGAGAAAGACCGCCTAATTATCAGCTCAGCTGATTCATGTACCAAAGCAGATAATTTATCTTTTTTTGAGGTGGTTTGTTTAACAACCTCTCAGACTGAGCTTTATCTGCTTTAGTCAAGAATGCTATAGCTCTGCAATATTTTTACCATCATAAATTTTAATGGGGAAGGGAAATTTTGATGTGAAACAGAACGGAGCTGTACAGGTCTCCTATTCTACATTCCTCATCACCATTCAGGTGATCACTTCGGCTTCTACTGGAATTGAGCTTTAACACTGCGAGAGATAATAGAGCCTTTCTCTGGAAAAAAGGAAAGAAAGAGGGGGAGGGAGGGAGGGAGGGAGGGAGGGAGGGAAGGAAGGAAGGAAGGAAGGAAGGAAGGAAGGAAGGAAGGAAGGAAGGAAGGAAGGAAGGAAGGAAGGAAGGAAGGAAGGAAGGAAGGACATTTTTCCTAGGAGTTTTTTTTAAAGACATTTCTTTATTCCATGGGACAGTTTGATGGTGCTTATGTTTTTAAAAGAATGCAATCTCTACAAGCTTTATTTGACTTTTACTTCCTTGCTGGAATGCAGTTTCTTTTTTCTTTCAAAAAGCATCTTCAAACTCTTCTTAGACTATTAATAGAGGTGGTGTTCTGTGGTTAATTGGACTTTAATGGTGGTTTATTGATCTGTCATGAATTTTTAAAACCATCGCAGAAGCTCCTTTTTCCATACTGCGAATGATTTACAAACTTTCTTAAAGAAAATAAAATGATGGCAGAAATGCCCATTTATTGGAAATACCCCCCCCCACACACACACACACAGTCATTTCTTGATTTCTTTTTAATGGAAAAAGCATGATGGAGCAGGCTTCTGACTGAACCCAAATCAATCTGATCTAGAACGGAAAGAGAACCATCACTTCCTCAGCCTAGCAGAACTGAGATCTTGGGGAGTTCTGCCAAGCAGAATAGAAAATACTTGTCCAAAGAAAACAATGGTCTTGTTGCCTAAGAGAACTGCAGATGTACCACTTCCTTCTATTAGCCCACACTCCGTCATTTGATATCCTTCATCTAAGGATATGAAAGGAAGACATGCAATATTTCAGACATGGTGACAGGTGGCTTACAGGTCTGGAAATCATAACCAAGGGAAGCTCCATAGAAGCTCCTAATGGATTCCTGAATGTGTTTCCAACCCAAAAATATGTTAAAATTAAAATATATAACCCCCTAGAGTTATTCCCATAAGAGCCCATGTAGGATTCAAATCACACAACAGCCAGGGCTCCCTTCAAAAGATGTTGGCTTTTGTTCAACTATTCCAATGCTGCCACATTGCTTCGGTTTTGGGGTGTTCTGTGTTGTTGTTTTTTATATTTATATTCCACCTATCCCCCAAAAGCTCAGGGCAGTAGAGGTAGCATTCCCTCTTCCTGTTTTCCACAGTAACAATATTGTGAGGTAGGATGGGCTTAGGGAATGTGACCGCCCCAAAGGGAGCTGCACAGGATAGACTTGAAGACAATTTTCCATGCCATAATCCAACAGTTCCCTCACAACACAGCTGTGATTTGTGAAGAGAAGAAAAAAAAAAGACCAAGAATATTGTGTGGCTACTCAATGCTTTGGAGTACACCGCAAAAACACCATCATGCTTTGGAAGCTCTGAAGTCCAAAGGGAGGTGGAAGCGGCAGGCAGCTGTGGGGCTGAGATATTCATGAGTTCCCATCCATGGCAATGCTGCCTGCCTCCTAGCTCCCTGAAGCTCAAGTATCTCAAATCACCATCACAGGGACATTTTCCACCTTACGGACATTTTGCACATGAGTGTTTGGGTAGCTTGGTTGAAAAGCAAAGGGAATTGTTGGGCGAAAGTTAATTTCAGCATAGGAAGGCTGCATGGCTTCCAGTCTAGTGGTAAATACATATCTGCAAATGTCCTTAGGCTGAGAAAATTATTGACCCTGGGGATGCAGAGAAACTAGTCAAATGGAAATTTCAATGCCTTGGAATGAAGCATCACCCAGTACTTCCATCTCTGTTTTTCAAATACTAGAATCAGACATAGTCACTCAGGCAGCAGCTACCCAAAAGAAGGTTGCAACAATTCTGTAGATTGAGGGTGTAGCAATTGTCTAGGGATGGTGTGTATATTTTGGAGACATTTATGGTAGGTCTGTTAAATCCCAGAACTCTCTGGTTAAAAAAAAAAAAAAGTTAACTTGACCTAGAATTTGTTGAGGTGAACTCCAAATGCCAAATCACATATTTGGACCCAGAAAGTCTTGAACGTACCCATTTTTCACATAGTAAATTAAAAGCTCAAAAAAAAGTAGCTGTGAGGCCCACAGCCATTTCTAGAAATAGAACTGGTACTGGAATTAGGCACACTGCTTGGCATTACCTCATTTCCTATTTTGCTTTTTAAACCTGAAGGGTGCAATCGTGTTAAAAAAAACCCCAATATATCATTTTACCACCTTTCTTGCAAGTTTTGTTAAGTGAATCACTGCAGTTGGTAAATTAATATCACGGCTAAGTGAATTCAGTTTCCCCATTGACTTTGCTTGTCAGAAGGCCTCAAAAGGTGATCACATGGGACACTGCATAAATATGAACCAGTTGCCAAGCATCCAAATTTTGATCACATGACCACAGGGATACTGCAAGTGTGAAAAATGGTCATAAATCACTTTTTTCCAGTGCCGTTGTAACTTTGAACGGTCACTAAATGAACTGTTGTAAATTGAAGACTATCTGTATTCGTTTATTATTACCTCTATAACACTATTTGTTTGCAGGAGCTCAAGACAGCATACCTTGACTGGAGAGGGACGGTTTTCCCATTGTTTTATGCCTACGTCTAAGACCCCGTGAGGGGGGCTTTGGATTGAGAAGGAGTGTGAGCTTCGTGATGGAATGGCGAAAGGCCAATGCTTTAATCCCTGAGTCATATTACCTCATTGGTGATGAGTGTCAGCGTTGGAAGCCATATTAGGCCGGAAGCTTCCATGCGGCCACCTTCTCATGTGTGGGAAAGTAGGAGGGGGGATTTAGTAGAGGGGTTGTTTGTAGACATAATAGCATTCTTCCTGTCGGTCAAGGTCAGGGCGATCCGGCATCTGGAGAAGGAGTGGTCAGAGTGCTGAGTCGAGCTGGGATGGATGTTGATTGGAGCATGTGATTGACTGAGGAGTGAGGGGATGGTTTTGGGGGTTTTGATTTACTGAGGGAAAACCCAGACCTTTCAGATTCGGGTTTTCCCAGATGTGCCAGTTTACCTATTTTAGTAAAGAGAACTTTGAAAAATGCTTGCTTCCGCGTCTTTACTTGGAGTGGGGGTTTTCTGGAATGCTGACAATGAGGCTTTTATAGGATAGGCAGAAATGAATTCATCTCTCTGTATTCAGAAGCACCTAGACATGACCTCTCGACCACACATCCCACATATTGCTGCCATGTAGTATCACATTCAAGTTTGTCTGGAGAAGAAGCGATTCTCCCTGGCTCAATTTCACAAAGCTCAGTTTTGAATTCCTTGTATGTGTGTGTGTGTGTGTGTGTGTGTGTGTGTGTGTGTGTGTGTGTGTGTGTTGTGTGTGTGTGTGTGTGTCTCTTCCTGACAACTCTGTGAATGTTTAACATGGCATTAGATATATTGTTCCAAGCCTTTGAAGCCCACTGCTTCCTGTACAGCAACCGTTCTTGTTTGTCCTCCTCCTTGGGTGAAGAGAAACCCCGCTTAAGTCCTAGGCAAAACAAGGCCTTGGCCTGGTCCTGCCTCTTTCTAGGCAGACCTGCCACCAAACGAATGGCGATCATTTAGCAGTTGCTTTTTGAAACCCATCCAATGAACCTGCTGAAGAAACTGCATTAACAGCTGGACTTGACATCCAATCTTGCCCTCGGTATATTAAATCATTCTGATGTAATGTCTGACAAATCATGCGGCTTGCCCATTAAAATATTTCCCAAGAATGTGGTAGGACAGAGCATGTAATGAGCCGAAGCTCCCGACAGATTAAAAAAAAGAAAGAAAGAAAGCATTATTATGAAAACAAAACTTCAGGCGGTTTACATTTCATTTGGAAGACGTTCCATAGGAAGGAAAATTCAGATGCACGTGTGGGATGGATATATATAAATTTTCCTCCGAAAAAGATCCCACATTCCTGATTTCCTGGAGTCAGCAGTGGTTTGTGCTTGCGTTCCAGGTGGTGTGATAGAACTTCTCATGCACTAAATAAAAAAAAAAAAGAGGCATTAATATGCTAAATACGTTGTAGCCGATTGGCTCCCATGGTGACAGCTCCAATAGCTTCATGAATAATCCATGGAGCACCTGGAGGCATGAAATTTTCATGTGCAGTTCTTATAATTTTTTTGCAATAAGTGACAGATATCCTTGGCACAGGGAGTTTCATAAAATGGGACTCTGCATATTTGTTTATGTTATACATAAATACAAGAATGAAATCTTGGCTTATTTAGCAACCGTTGAAAAAAACTTCTGCCAAAAATGTAAATCCCTATACCATTTACGGAAGTGTAAAGGCTCACTGATCTCCGTGGGACTAATTTAGAAATAGACATTATAGGGCTGCAAGGAATTATCTGTGCTAATGCCAAATAAAGTGAATATAAGCAAAATGACTCAATGCAACAGCAGCTATTAGGGATGGCATAATCTTTCCAGTTTTGCTATGTTAATTAAATCCCACTTCAAGCCTAAACAAATAGAGAAGGACAGAGCTAAGCAATCGTTTTGGACTAGATGCAAAGATGGAATTATAAAAGCAATCTCTGTGTGCTCCCACAAAATGGCTGCTATAAATGGAGAGGGAGGGAGGGAAGGAGAGAGAGAGAGGGAGGGAGAGAGAGAGAAGTGGATGAGGTTATTCCTTGTCATTTTCTTTAGCTACTGTGATGGATGGATGGATGGATGGATGGATGGATGGATGGATGGATGGATATCATTTTCACAGCCAGGTGAAAACGTATCTAAAGAAAACAGCTCCCAACTATTCTAATTTATGAGATTAACCAAGGGGATCCTTCCTTCCTTCCTTCCTTCCTTCCTTCCTTCCTTCCTTCCTTCCTTCCTTCCTTCCTTCCTTCCTTCCTTCCTTCCTCACAATAATATAAAGGCCTTAAAAGTCTTTAAGTAGGGCAGGAAGAGCTTTAAAACAGCAAGGAGGGCACAAGCCTAATTTTCTCATGTATGTGATGTTTTGGGAGTAAATTTTTCTAATTTTCAATATCCCACTCAATTGCTAGATTATCTACTCTAACCTTCAACAGGCAATTTTGAGCAGAGAAGTTTTAAAGAAACCTTTCAGCTTAGAAATATATCATCTTTAGGCCTTGCCCTTGGAGTAGGAAATTTAATGCTGTTGATTTGGACCAGAATTGAGACAAGTTAAAATTTTAAAAAATGCATCATTCTCCAAACACCTCAAAGCAGAATTCAATACGAGAACAAAAAAGTCATTTTGAAAGATATGTAATGTAACCAATCTAGCTTAAGAAATCTGAAGAATGAAAAATATATATTATCCATTTTTTAAAGTCATTCTAGCCCATAAAAAGTTAAGGAATAATGAATTCATTAGCTTTTAAAGTATTTTAAGACACTTCCTTCAACTGCCATAACAAATACTTTTTCAATAGTAAGAAAAATATTCAAAACATATTGATTCCAGGCAGATGTAAAATTCACTTACCCTCCCTACGGGTTTGCAAATGTGCACACGTGGCATTGTCCGTGTTGCAATATTTTCAGGATCAGACTCAATAATGATAATAAGAGTTAGAGGTTTAAATATATTTCTCTTTAATTATAACAGGCATTCTATATTCACTGAATATTCACAGATAGAAGCAAGGAAAATGGTGAAGGTGGCTCCTTATATATACAAGGGGTGGAGCCAAGAATGGGAGTGGTGAATTATGAATACATTAGGAACCAAAGAATAAGTTAACCCCCGATGTCCCATATATACATTATTTACACATTAGGGAATAAGGCATTTACATCTCACAAATCCCCCTCTAAATGCCGGTTCGCTATACAACACCAATTACATTCAGATTCAGGACAATATAAGACATATAATTTTGATGTTAAATATTTGTGCTGTTTAGAAGGTAAAGGCTTCGTCAATATGTCAGCTAATTGTTCAGAGGTATCACAATGCACTGCTTTGATAAATCCATCTTGAGACAATTGTCTCACATGCTTAAATTTTATATCTATATGCCTGGACCTTTGTCCAATGGCATCGGATCTGGATATTTCAATGGCTGCTTTATTATCTTCATGCATAACAAAAGGCAAAACAGGTTTTTTCCAAACATCTGAAATCAAATCATTAAACCATACAAGGTTATTTGCAGCTTTGGACAAACAAACATATTCCGCTTCTGTGGTCGAAGTGGCTACCAGTTCTTGTTTACCAGTGTACCAGTAAACTGGACAGTCATTTAATAGAAAAATATAACCAGAAGTGCTCTTTCTGCATGATATATCTCCAGCCCAATCCGCATCTGCGTAACATGTAAGTTTTGGTTCTTTACCATTACTAGGTTCTAATACTAAGCAAAAGTCTAATGTACTTTTCAGATATCTTAGAATTCTTTTGACTGCTTCCCAATGATACATTGTTGGTTTGCTAACATATCTTGACAATAAGTTGAGTGGTAATGCAATATCTGGCCTGGTCCAATTAGATATATAAAGAAGTGAACCTATGACTGATCTATAAAATGTATTATCCTTGAATTCAGGGGAAGATTCATCAGTGTTTCTAAGGAAATCAGTTTGCATAGGAGTGTCACAGGGTTTGGCATTGTTTAAATTGCATTTGTTCAGAAGTTCAATGATTTTATCTTTCTGAGTAAGTTTGAATCCCCTTCTAGTTTTGTTAATTTGTACACCAAGGTATTTGTTTACTTTACCTAGAGATTTCAACGAGAAATGTTCGTTTAGCTTATTTACAAAGGTTTCTCTTCTCTCCTTGTGTTTTCCTATATATAAAATATCATCTACATAAATTAATACAAATTCAATATGATCATCACTCTTTTTTACAAAGAAACAGTTATCAGCAGTGGTAGCGTTGAAATCCATGGTCTTAAGTACTTTTACCAAGCAATCGTACCATCTTTTGCCAGATTGCTTTAATCCGTATAGACTCTTGTTCAATAGCCAAATTTCATTCTTATTAGTGTATTGACTGTGTGGTGCTCTTACATATATTTCCTTATCTAGTTTTGCGTGTAAATACGCAGTCTGTATGTCATATTGAAATACATCAAGATTGAGTGCAGATGCCACTACTAGAGCTGTTTTAACACTCTCTGTTCTCACTGTGGGGGAGTATGTGTCAGTGTAGTCCTCCGGATATTTTTGTGCATAACCTTGTGCAACCAATCTAGCTTTGTATAAAGTATTGCCTCCTTCTAGATTCTTAATTTTATAAATCCACCTGGTACCTATAATCGTTTTATCTTTAGGTGCAATCGCAGGTGTAAACACATTTAATCCTTGCAAACTTTCCATCTCTTTTTTCATAGCTAGTTCCCATTTTTCCTTTTCTTCACGAGGGAGTTTTAATACTTCCTCATATGTATTAGGTGTCATTTGTTCACCATCCATATGCATTATGTAATCTCTGTATTTATTTGGTACTTGATTTCTATTGTTTCTAATAGCTCTTTCGGGTTTGCTATGGTTATCATGCAAATATCTTGCTTCCTTTTTTGTTAATGTGTCTGTCTTTATTTTGTGCTGACTATTTGTCCAAGTTTTGGTTTTGTTTTTATTTTTGTTGATATTTTGATTTTCTATTGTCCCTTCCTCACAAGATTTTGTATCTTTGCATTTATTTGGAAATATTTCATTAAGATGTAATTTAGACCAATTGGCCTGTTCATGGAACACAGCTGTTCTGGAGACTATAAATTTGTTATTATTATCAATGAATCTGTACCCTTTGGTGCCAGTTTCATATCCCATAAATCTTAATCTTCTGGATACGTTTTCTCCCTTTCTTCTCAACTGCTTAGGTATGTGTACGTCTGCAGTGACTCCAAATATGTGCATGTGTGCTAATTTGGGTTTCCTATTATACATCACCTCATATGGTGTTTTATTCACAATACTGGACCAGGTTCTATTTTGAGTGTAATTTGAATAATGTAAGGCCTCTGACCAAAATTGTTTGCCTAAACCAGCATCCTCTAATGTGCACCTAATCATGGTTTGTAGTGTGGAATTCTTTCTCTCTGCAATCCCGTTTTGGAACGCAGAAAATGGACTAGACGTGAAATGTAGCATTCCTCTATCCTTTAACCATTGGAAGAATTCTTTAGACATGAATTCACATCCCCTATCTGTCATAATTTGTTTTATTCTGATATTATGTTGTGTTTCTATGCGTTTGTAGAATTCCTTAAATTTCTGAAAGGTTTCATCCTTGTGTTTTAATGTGTAAACAAAACCATAGCGACTGTAATCGTCTACTATTGTTAGGAAGTAACGTTTTCTATAAGTGATTGATGGAGTTAATGGACCAACTAGGTCCATATGTACTAAGTCAAAAATTTTGTTAGTTGATCTGTTGGATTTTTTTGGTCTGGGACTAGTTTTTAGTTTAGTGGATTTACATACTGAGCATTCCAAATAATTTTCACAATTTTTTATTTTGACACCTTCTGCGTGTTCAGTCATTTTTTGTACTACAGGAAAACTTGCATGTCCTAACTTCCTATGCAAGATGTGAGCACACTCATCATGAATTGGTTTACCTATTCTTGGTTTCTTCTCATTGTGTGTATTTGCGTGATCATGAGATATTTTACATTCATCATTGTCACTGTTACTAACATTTTCATCATCTGCCTCAATACAATCTTCCATATTTGAATCAATGTTATGTAACCATCTTTCTTTTGTTATTAGATAGGGTAGGCCTCCTTTAATCATTACGGTGCCTACATTTGTTTTGTCCTTCTCTAAAGTTGCTTTCCCCTTTGAGAAAACTATATTGATGTCAGAATCTCTGCTTAGTTTTATGGCACTTAGTATGTTATGAGGTATTTCTGGAATTAACAATACCCCCTCTATTTTTCCTAGGCCAGTCAAGGTCACATTTCCTCTGCCTAATACTTGAACCTTTTCTTGATTAGCTACCTTTATTACAAATTTATCTTCTGTAAATGAAGACAATATATTTTTGTTATTAGTGGTGTGGTTGGTTGCCCCAGAATCAATAAGCCAATTATTGTTCTCATTTTGTTGTGTTTTAGTGCTGTCTTGTTTATTTAGTCCATTCAGTGAACCAGATTTTCTCTCTTTTGAATTTTCTCTACCCCCTCTACTATCTCTGTAATTTGGTGGGCTTCTATATTTATGTCTATCTGTGAAAGACTGTCTATAATTGTATTTGCTCCTATACTCTGACCTATGTCTCTCCTTTGAGATTTTGGGACAGTCTCTTCTATTGTGTTCCCTGGACCCACAATTATGGCATTTAAAAGCTTCATTGTATTTTTCTTGGAAAGCTACCTTCCTAAAAGATTTGTGTTCTGTGTGATTGCTGGAACGATTTTTTCTTGAATTGTCTTCTGCTATCAATTTGTTAGATAGACTTTCTATGGATAAATATCCTAGATTGATGGTGTCTAAGTGTGACATAAAACTATCCCATGATGAATCAAGTGAATTGATAATAACACTTTTCATTGTTTGATCTGAAATCACTTCCCCCCTCAAATGCAGCTCAGCTCTTATTTTGTTTAGAGATATCAAATGCTCACTTATGGAAACCCCTGGTTTTACTCTGGAAGAAAAGAAATCCTTAGACATTCTTGTAGTGGTAGCTACACTATCGCTGTGAAACAGATTAAACATGCATTGAATTATTTCTGAAACAGTTAGGTTTGGTTTGATGCTATGATACATTGCAGGAGACACGCTAGATATTATTAAGAAAAATGCTCTATGATGTAAACAATCTATTTTTAAAGTCCAAGGTCTTCTTGGAGGACTAGTGATAAAGAATAGTAAATTTTCTTTCATAAAGACAACCTGGAGCTGTTGATACCATTCTTGCAAATTAATGCCATCAACTCTAAGTTTTGGGAAGTCACTGGGTAAGTTTCCCACATTATTTTGTCCATTACTTACAACCTGAGGTAGTCCGTGGTCTCGCAAGTGCAGGAAATTGCAAAACGGCATGGGGATGCTCGCAACGAGTCTGCGCGGTTCTCTGGCCAGTTCAAGTCTTTCCGGACCGTCTACGTAGTTTCGCACATGCGCGTTGCTCATTTCTTCTTTGGCGTCGTCGTGGAAGGTTCTCTCCATTGCAGCTCGCTCGCTCCGCTCCTCTTCAGACGAGTCGGTTTCTGGCTCGGTTTTAGGAGTTTTGATGGCGGCGACTGCTCTTTTCTTTCTTTTGTGTGCGTTGGTACTTGATCCGGTCTGCGGTGTAGGGCGGAATCGACATGGCTCTCTGGGCTCGGGCGTCGTCGCTCTCGAAGTCAGGATGGGAGCGTGCAGGTCTTGAGGTATCGGCTTGTTCTCTAGCTTCTTCGTTGTCGCTTTGGAAATTTTTAATTTTGGCCCAAATGCAGCAAAAAGCGTCTTCATTGCTGACTTTACTTGGGATTTCGTTAAGTCGTCTTCGCTTTCTGATTCTGGTTCTTCTGAAGAGTTTGAATCTTCCTTTTCGCTTTCGTTGTCTGATAACGTTTTTCGCGCCAGAAATTTTGAACTGAGCATTTTGATTGGCTCTGCTTCGCTCACTTTGGAGGCTTGTTGGAACCAAGATGGCTGCCATTCAAAATTTTGCGCGGGATCACATCTTTTCTTTTTCATAACGACTTTCTCTGTAGTCATATCACTCACAGTTTTTTGGTCTTTGGGTTTCTCTTTAGTAATGTTTTTCTCTCTCGCTGCTCCGCTGTTTTTCAGCATTTCTTGGAGATTCGCGATGAGGCTTTCATCATTCTTCTGGCTTTTTAATAGTTTAAATATCTCTGACCTGAGTTCGTTATTTTCTATTTCGATTTCCTCCTGGTCATTATTTTCATTTATTAGTTCTTCTTCTTCAGTGGTGTATTCTTCGGATTCTCTCGAAATCGCGTTTGTGGATTCGTTGATTATTTCTTGTTCAGTTTCTATTTCTTTGCTGTAGGCCCTGGTGTTGGGCCTATCTTTCTTAGACATCTTTAGGTATTTATTGAGTCAATTAACCATCCTCTGCTACCAGCTTGTTGCAATATTTTCAGGATCAGACTCAATAATGATAATAAGAGTTAGAGGTTTAAATATATTTCTCTTTAATTATAACAGGCATTCTATATTCACTGAATATTCACAGATAGAAGCAAGGAAAATGGTGAAGGTGGCTCCTTATATATACAAGGGGTGGAGCCAAGAATGGGAGTGGTGAATTATGAATACATTAGGAACCAAAGAATAAGTTAACCCCCGATGTCCCATATATACATTATTTACACATTAGGGAATAAGGCATTTACATCTCACAGTCCGCACATGTGCAAAGCCTTCTGCGCATGTGCAGAGGCTTACAATGTCACCAAAAAGTGACATCATGATGTCCACGCAGATGTGGGGGAGCCCCTCTCCTCAGCCGTCGCTGTCGGTTCACCCAAGCCGAATAGAACCGGCTGAATTTCACCCCTGATTCCAGGGCCTAATACTATGTGTGAAATCATTCAGTTATTTCTTCAGTCTGAAAACTCAGAATATAAAATATTTATTTGGGGGAAACCTAGGGGGCCAATTCAATTCCAGTAATTTCTTTCATTCTGAATCTTTACGAAAACTCTGTTTATGAGACTGTTTACTGCTTACTGTTTACTGTTTACTGCTTCTGATTTGTGAAGAATATAACTAGAAAAAGAGTAAGACAGCCACTGTGAGCCCTTAATATTTTTTTTCTTTTTTTAAATTTAAAACTTGGTTGTAAGGTACTTAATGTAAATTTAGCATGTTATCTAGCAAGTTGATGTGTCTTCAGGACCACTGATGATAACAGCATTTTTCTTTATTATAGAATAATTCCTATCACCTACTAACGGATGTGAAGAAGCCTAAGAATCTCTGGCGTCTAAGCATTTGGAGAACTTATATCTGCAGGACCGCTGACATTGTTAGCAAAACATGATTCAGCAGCTCTGCACTGCCTCTTATTAGCAGCTAACTTTGGGCCAAAAAATGATTTAATTCGATTTTAACTGGTTTTTTAAATTTTTGTATTTATGTATCTTATTGCTTGGCTGTTCACCGCCCTGAGTCCTTCGGGAGTAGGGCGGTATACAAATCAAATAAAACAAACAATAAAACATAAAACAAACTTTTCACCGGTGAAAATAAGGACAGCCTTGTGCATTGTGATATTGTTTTTTTGTAGACCAGGATTGATCCATACATCCTGCTGCCATCTGATCCCGCTTGCTGACAGCTCGAAATGTTAGGTGCTATGCAACTGGACACACCTGCTCAGAATGAAGTGAGTTTAATCTATCTGCATAGTGCACTATCTTTTATTTTACTTTTCTTTGTATTTCTTCTAATGTTTTTGACAGTGAGGCCACCTAATCACTCTAAAGCAGGCAGCATGCAAATTCATGTATCAATAAATGTATTTTTTCAAACATTCACAGATAAATATATTAACAACACAGCATGACTATCATTTGATGATGTATTATCCAGACACTAGATCATGAAATCAATTCTAAAGGAAGGCTAAAACTACTTTAATTGAGCTTGGCCACAATCAGAATGTCTCTCATACAACAAAACTCCTCTGGTACAGTCCACCCTTTAATTATGCCTTCCCGCCATTGGTAGAAAGCCAGTTTGTGTAGTGTTTAAGGCACCCAGTAGAAACTGGGAGATTGTGAGTTCTAATTCTACCTGGGGCACAAAGTCAGCTGGGGGACCTTCTCTCTCAGCCCTAGGAAGCAAGCAAAGGCAAACCACTTCTGAAAATATTATCAGTTCCATAGTTGCAGAGACTTGTCCAGAACTTCAGCCAGAATCAACACTCACTTGAAGGCATATACACACATACGACAACAACAAAATAATAAAAAAATTATAATAACAACAATGAAAAAGGGAATGTAACTTTAATATCCTCAAGCAATACCTTTAATACAATCAAACAACAATTTTTGCCTATCCCAGGTCCTTAGATGGCTTCAATAGGTTGTTAAAAATGCCAAATCCAGTCTAAGCATCTGGCTGGCTGTGTGACAAAATATGAAAAATGAAAATAAATATTATAGAGCCCTTGTACCAGGGGTGAAATCGAGCAGGTTCTGACAGGTTCTGGAGAACCGGTAGTGGAAATTAGTAATTCGGAGAACTGGTAGCCGAAATTTTGAGTAGTCCGGAGAACCGGTAGCAGAAATTTTGAGTAGTTCGGAGAACTGGCAAATACCACTTCTGGCTGGCCCCAGAGTGGGGTGGGAATGGAGATTTTGCAGTATCCTTCCCCTGGAGTGGGTTGGGAATGGAGATTTTGCAGTATCCTTCCCCTGCCACGCCCACCAAACCACACCATGCCCACCAAGCCACACCATGCCCACCAAGCCACGCCCACAGAACTGGTAGTAAAAAAAATTTGGATTTCACCACTGCCTTGAACTTTTGAGACACATCACCAGCCAAAATAGTCCACCTCTGTAAGCAGAATAAATGTATTTTTTTTAATTATTATTTAAAAGTGAACATCTAGAAAACCAGGTATGGTGGGGACAAGTACTTATGGTGGTGATAAACAGCACCTAAGCATCAATCTCTCACAAAAGACTAGGCACACTTCCATACTGTGTGAGGCCTGTGGCTTACGGACCCTAAGATGGAACAAAAGTAGAACTAAAGCTGCTTTGCACAAATCTAATAAACTTCAGCAGCAAAAGGTTTTGGAGACAATTACCAGAAACTATCAAGGGGTTGGTCAATAAAGCTTACCAGCACACAATTTCAAATAAGTTAAACAACCTGATTGCAAATCCTTGCCTAAAATTATTCTTTAATGGAAAAAGGATTTCCCAGCACACCATCCCTGGATGTGATCGAATAAAATTTAAATTGGCTTTTATTGAACAATTGACCTTAACTTCCATGTTTTCCTGAAGGCTTCAGGGTCCTACTCTGACTTCCAAGCCTCATGCCCACTTACCAGAATATCCAGCTTCATTTTTTTTTTATCATGGGCCATATAGTTTGGCTCAACCTGGAATACTTCTGTCTGCTTCTTCAGCCTTTCTCCATTGTCCAACTTTCCCTGGGATTCTTACTAGCCCCTTTTCTAGACTGCCTTACATGCCCTTCCTTCCTTTTTCAGCTCCATTTTCTAGCATGCCTTCCTCTGCTAGCTTCTCTTGAGACCAAAGTTCTTCAACCAGAAAGTATGGGGTCAGGGAAGCTTCTCTGGGCTCTCTAAGGAACCTCTCTTCTTTCCTTTCCCTTCTTGAGGCTGGGATGTCAAAACCACTATTTTTTTCCCTCTCTTTCCAGCTGTGGTTCTTTCTATACACAACTACTATTAGACATACTTGAATTTGCATGCAGTTCAAAATGCAGTGGCCAGCATAGTTTTGTGCAGGCCTAGGTGTGCACATGTGTTGTCTCTCTGGCATTGGCTTCCAATCTGTTTCCAGGTCTAATTCAAAGTACTAATTGTCACCTTTAAAGCCCTGCATGGCTTGGGACCAGGTTATTTAAAGGACCATCTTCTCCCAATCACATCAACCCAAACTACCAGAACGAGGAGGCAAGGAATGCTTCAAAAAGAAGAGCCTTCTCCATGGTGGTTCCCTTCCATCACCCCCACAAAACACTCCCACAGAACATCATCCCCACAAAATTAAGATTGGCATCCACACTTTCACAAGGCCTCGAAGGCCTGGTTTTGCCCACAGGTCTGGGGACACCAGAGTGGGAGGGATCCCATGAAGTGGCTTATTTAACTGATTGTCGTCACGGGTGAGGTGGGGGTTAATCACTTTTTATTATTTTTTATATGAGATTTTTACCTATTGTAAGTCAGACACTGAGAGTGAGTTGGGTGGCCATATAAATTTTAATAAAAGCAAACAAGCTTCCAGATGGAAATAAGTTGATTCCTTAACTGAATGAAATCTGGGTATATAGCAGAGGTGGGTTTCAGCAGGTTCTGACCAGTTCTGGAGAACTGGTAGCGGAAATTTTGAGTAGTTCGGAGAACCGGTAAATACCACCTCTGACTGGCCCCGTCCCCATCTATTATCTGCCTCCCGAGTCCCAGCTGATTGGGAGGAAATGGGGATTTTGCAATAATCTTCCCCTGCCACGCCCACCAACAGAACCGGTAGTAAAAATCTTTGAAACCCACCACTAGTATAGTAAGGTGACCAGACGTCCCGCTTTTGGCGGGACAGTCCCGCTTTTGAGCAATTTGTCCCGCATCCCGCGGCGTTTTAAAAAAGTCCCGATTTTTCATTCTGCCTCCTGGTTCCTGGCTGCCTCCTGAATCCCCGCTGATGGCTAGAGGGAAAAAACCTGTTTAAACTCTTGCCGCGGGGCTTCAAAGGGCCGCCCTACGTTAATTAGCTCGGCTTCCCCCTCTCAGCTGATTTGCACAGGGCTCTGCTCTTGCTAAATTGCTCAGTTTTTTTTTCCTCTTTGTGCAAACCAAGTTCAAAACGAAACTGAAAGTAAAACAGGCTGTTGGCTTTGTGGTTTGCTTGCAACGTTGGAAAATTAGGCAGCAGATTTATTTTCCTTTTCCTCACCAAAAAAGGTAAGTGCAAACAATGGAAAATTATTTAGGGCAAAAGAGGAGAGTTCAAGATTTTAAAACACAAAAGAAATAAAAGCTCTTTTTAACTAGGGAATTGTAATAATTGAGATATTATTAATTGTATACTGTGTTGAAAGCAGAAATGGTTAAGTTGTGGTTTGGAGGAATATATGGGGGAAATTATTTGGTTTATTATTATTGGTAAGTATAATTAATTGATTTGTAAGAAATTGGATTGCATGGAAATAATTGGAATATTCATGTTCATATTGATTAATATACAAAAAAGATAGTTATATAACTAATTGATTTATATTAAAATGTTGAATTTGTATTAAACAACTGTATTACATAATTACATAATTAACCAATGTGAGGATGGATATAAAAAGAGATGACAATGCGAAGGGGTATAATATAGAATAGAAGGGAAAAATTGAATTTGATTAAGATTAGAGATGAGGATGAAGGGTAATATTGTTTTTTTAAAAAAATAGATGAGGAATAAATATGGCAAAAAGGAAATATAGAAATTGTAAATTTAATTGAAATGACTAAACACTGTTTAAATTTGTGAACCAGCCAAATATTCTGTTCAAAGAAAATACATTGTATGTATGTGTGTTTCTAATTATTGCTATTTATTCATATTTGTTCTCTTTTATTCTTTAAAGTTTAACAATTCATTCTTTATCTTAATATCTTTATATTTGTTTGGGGTTGGCTTTCTTCCCTTTCATCTTTTTTATTGTACAGCAATCTTTCTCCTCAAACCTACCACCTCTCTTTTCTTTCCTTCTTACTTTCTCTTCCCCCCCTCTTCTTCTCCTCCCTACTTCCTCTTCCTTTCTCCTTCTCCTCCTCTCTTCCTCCCTCTCTTAACCGTCACTCCTACTCTAATTTCCCTTCCCTTCCTTCATCCCTCTCAATTACTGTATCCTTTTATGCATATGGACTACTCAGAGGGCTGAAAAAGTTATTTTTGACTGGTCCTTGCACTTTTGACCAGTCCTCGAACTTACGACTGTCCTCACATTTTACATTTTTGCCCTATCTTGTCATCATGGTGAAGAGAAGCAGTTGTGAAATGAGTGACATGGTTGTTAAGAATGCTGCATGGGCATAAATATGAGGATGGTCATAAGTGTGAGGACCAGTCAAAAGTGCGAGGACCTGTCAGAAATGACTTTTTTCAGCCCTCTGGTTAGTCCTTTTGTGCATATGGACTACTCAGAGGGCTGAAAAAGTTATTTTTGACTGGTCCTCACACTTTTGACCAGTCCTCGAACTTACGACTGTCCTCACATTTTACGTTTTTTGCCCTATCTTGTCACCATGGTGAAGAGAAGCGGTTGTGAAATGAGTGACATGGTTGTTAAGAATGCTGCACGGGCATAAATGTGAGGATGGTCATAAGTGTGAGGACCAGTCAAAAGTGTGAGGACCTGTCAGAAATGACTTTCCAGCCCTCTGAGTAGTCCCTATACACATAGCCATGGCCACCCGGTCACATGACCAGCTAGCCACGCTCACCCAGTCACATGGCCTCCAAGTCACGCCCACACAATAAGCCACGCCCACAATGTCCCTCTTTACCAATGTTAAAATCTGGTCACCTTATATATAGGGCATGTTGATGCTGAGGTATGGCCTGGCTGCCTTGCACCAGGGCTACAGTTTGCCCATTTACTATTAATTTTCTGTATCTGGTACTCTTCATTAAATGCCACCGTTAAAGATCAAAATTGACTTGCTGGGGGACAATCAGAGACAGCCCTGGAAGTAGCAGATGGATAAAATTGACAAACCTTTCTAATCAAGATTTGTTTTTTCTGTTTCTTTTGCACAAACAAAACAGAAAAGGGTATAAACCAAGAGGCTGCCAACTTCTACAACAGTCAGATTTCAATCAAATTCTAACCTTCAAGAAATTAAAGTATTTTAAATTACACTGAATTATTTCCACACATGTACAGTATATGCTACCTGATTCACCAGACTCTGGTGTCCTTTGAGCTCTCAGAGCTTGGTTGTTTGCTTGCAGACATTTCATTACCCAACTAGGTAACATCATTAGTGTTATGGGTTTGGTCTCTTGTTTACATACAGTACCTTATCTGATTGTTTCTCTAGTATTAATCCCTGCTTATCTGGGTGTAAATATGTAAAAAATAAAATCTCACTATAATGACTAAGTGAAGCTATATATTAAAATCTGTCTCCCCAAATAAAATAAGACTGTTTTCATTGCTGTTCCGAAGGCTAACAATGTGGGGACAATTATGGACAAGTGCTGTCACATTATAATAAGGGTACAGCCACCTCAAGGATCTGAGCTCTGCACCCCAACTTCCTAGGCAGTAAGTATCCAAAGATTCCTTTTCTATCTAGATTCTAGACCAGTTGTGAAATCCAATTTTTTTTTACTGCCGGTTCTTTGGGCATGGCTTGGTGGGCGTGGCAGGGGAAGGATACTGCAAAATCTCCATTTCCTCCCTACTCTAGGGCCAGCCAGAGGTGGTATTTGCCGGTTCTCCAAACTACTCAAAATTTTTGCTACCGGTTTTCTCTGAATTGCTCAAAATTTCCGCTACCGGTTCTCCAGAACCTGTCAGAACCTGCTGGATTTCACCCCTGTTCTAGACCATGTGATATAAGTAGATTCTATCTTGAGAAGATGATCCCAAAGTTGGTGAGAACACAAGCCATAAAAGGCATTGCATTTAGTGATTAGCCCATTGAATTGGCCAATGCAATTCCCAAGGGTTCCAACTGCACCAGCTAATTCCAGGGAATCAGTGCGGAGCCACATTCTGCATAGCTTCAGCTTCGAAGTAATATTCCTAAACCACTAGATTTCTCCTGGACCAAGAATATCTCCGCTCTGGATTAGTCAGAGCTGATCAAAGGCTCTTCTGGCTATAGCTTTTACCTGCTTCTCTAAGAGAAGCCACGATTCCACATGAATCTCCAAATTCTGTGCCAGCTTCTTCAGGATAAGTGCAGCTATGTCAAGATGGAGCAGCCATTGCTTCAGGGAAGTTTTGTATAAACAAAAACTGTTTCTTACTTGGGCAATCTGCACCTATCATCCACATTAAGTCCTTTACAGCCTCTCAAACACTGCATCAGGTCTTTTCTTCCTTGGACTGATAAAAATGATGTAAATCTGAGTATCATCAGCAAACTGATGGCCTTTAAACCAGGGGTGAAATCCAGCAGGTTCTGACAGGTTCTGGAGAACTGGTAGCGGAAATTTTGAGTAGTTTGGAGAACCAGCAAATACCACCTCTGGCTGGCCCCAGAATAGGGTGGGAATGGAGATTTTGCAGTATCCTTTCCCTGCCATGTCCACCAAGCCACGTCACCAAGCCACGTCCACCGAGCCACACCACACCCACCAAACCACGCCCACAGAACTGGTAGTAAAAAAATTGGGATTTCACCACTGCTTTAAATCTCAAACCAACAGATGATGTCTTCATATCATCATCATCATCGGGTTGGCTTGATCCCATCCTTGCGGTTTTAATTTGTAATTGGTTTTAACTGGGTTGTTTTAAATTGATGGCCAAAATTATTTAATGTTTTTTAAACTGCTTTTAAATTTTATATGTTGTGTTTTACCGTGGCTGTTCACCGCCCTGAGTCCTGTTGGAGAAGGGTGGTATACAAATAAAATAAAATAAATAAAATAAATAAATAAAATCATCTTCATGATGCTTCAAGATGGCGGTGACCAAATGAGCTCCGTTTCGGGGATGGGAGAGTTGCTGGTCGTCAGGGTCTTCAGGAGCCTTCTTGTCCATCTCTGGCTCCAGTCCCAGTGAGGGGAGCATCCGCCCTGCCCGTTGAGGGCTTTTTCGCCCTCCGGAATGCCAGGGCAGGGCTGGACGGCACCGCGGGAGATGGGACGATGGGCCTGGCTGTGGCAGCTGTTTCCGGCGTCGGAAGGAAGTGGAGGCCAAGGCATCTGGCGGCGTGCGGCGTTTGTGTGGCGGCGGCTTGGAAGTGGCCCTTCCCTGCTCCCTATAGCCCTCTGGACCCCTGGGACGCTCTTTTCTGGCGTTTTCGGGGGCTCCGGTGTGCCTTGGGAGCTTGGGGTGCCTGGTTGCAGGCTGGCGACGGCGGCAGCGGCGGCGGCGGAGGCAATGGCTGACATGGACCGGCCGGCCAGAGAAACAGCCAGGCAGCAGATTGATGGGGGACAAGCGGACAGCCTCACCCCTAGGACTACCATCTGGCTCACAGTAGATCTTTACTGTGATGGGGTGTTTGAGAACAAAGCTGTGACAGGGGTTGTGGAGATTTGGGGCTGGAGAGGTGGGAGGCTGACCATGGTTTGGTTTGTTGGTCGCCTTGGGTGGCCTCTCCTCCCCCCCCTTTCCCCCAGGTATGGGTGGGTGTTGGCCTTAATGGCCAACCACCCCTGGATTGGGCTTTCCTGTCTCGCTACTCCTACTCTCACCTTAAGGAAGATCTTGTGCCCGTGGGTCTATTATCATCTTTATTAACATCTTTATTATTACCATCGTTATTAACATTTACACTTTGGACACTCTGGATCCCTTATTATGCTCCACTCACGCCCTCGCTGGTAGGAGAGGCTGAGCACCATTTGAGAGAGCTGAGGGATTTTCCACATCCCAACGGAGAGGATAGAACATTGCTCCCGTTAACTTCGTAACGGGACCGTCCGTCGTGAGAGGATGGTTGGCCATTAGCCTCCGTTGGAGAAAAAGAACATTGGACCCTCTCCCTGTCGTGAGAGGACAGTGGAGTCCAGCCCTATAAATGGATATTTTGTGACCTTTTATGCTCAGTTATCCCTTGGACTATGATAGATTCCCAGACTGGCCTTTCTTTTCCCATCTTTGGTTCCGTTGATGCTCCAAAAAACTGACCTTCTTGCGCTGTGAGACTCCCCCCTCTCGCAGGCCTGGCCCTCCACGTTATCGAGGGCCTATCTTGATGACGGGCTTTGGGACCCTGAGAGATGGCATGCAGCAAAGAGGGGGTTGAGGGGTTTTTTAGCTAAATTTTTAAGGAAAATTTTAAGGGGACCCGGGAGGGCGGGTGGGGGTTGTAAAAGTGGACCTGGGGGGGTCCAGATAGCAACTGCGCGGGGTGATGTGTCGATTAGCTGCAGCAGAGGGGTCGCGAAAGGAAATTTAACCGGGGGGCAGGGGGACAATAGAAAGGGCTGTGTAATTGAAATAATGAGTGGGAGGGGTAGGTATGACGGGCGCAGGGGATCATATCAAGTGTCGGGGTGCGCACGCGCTGTCTCCGAGTGATTGCGCACTCCAGCCCCCAATGCGTGACTCGTGTCCTGGGCTGTGTAGAGCCTCAGGCCCAGGGTCCGTGGCTGATGTTATGTAATGCCAGGTCGGTGGTTAATAAAGCCCCCCTCATCTGTGATCTTATTTTGGATGGGGGTGCAGACCTGGCAGGTATTACGGAGACCTGGTTGGGCCAAGAGGGGGGGTCCCCCTCGTCAAGATGTGCCCGCCAGGTTTCCATGCATTTCATCAGCCAAGGGCCCAGGGGAGGGGTGGGGGAGTGGCGGTGATCATTAGGGAGAGTCTCTGTCCGAGGGAGACCACTGTTCCTCAGATAGCCGGATGTGAGTCCCTTTGTGTGAAGTGAGGCCGTGAGGTGCAGATGGGTTTGCTGACTACGTACCTGGCTCCCTTCCATGTGGCAGCGACCCTGCCCGAGCTACTCGACGTCATTGCCGGGGTGGCGGTCGATACCCCCAGACTTATTGTCATGGGGGATTTCAACCTTCCATCTGCGGGTGAGGCGTCAGAGGTGGCTCGGGAGTTCATGGCTTCCATGATGGCCTTGGACCTGAGTGGGACCCTGTTCAAGGCCCCACTCACATAGGAGGACACACTCTGGACTTGATTTTTATCTCTGGTCAGTGGTTGAATGATCTTGGTAGAGGGGACCTAGATATTAAACCCTTGTCATGGACAGATCATTCACTCCTTCAACTAGACTTTCCTACCACCTGCCCCCACTGCAGGGAGACGGAACCGACCAGATGGTTCTGTCCCAGGCGCCTGATGGATCCCGAAAGGTTCCTG
This sequence comes from Pituophis catenifer annectens, assembly GCF_029215685.1. Classification (NCBI taxonomy): domain Eukaryota; kingdom Metazoa; phylum Chordata; class Lepidosauria; order Squamata; family Colubridae; genus Pituophis; species Pituophis catenifer. The sequence continues at coordinate 132,808,317 of NW_027256881.1, forward strand.
ACGGAGCTTGGGCCATTTCCTGAGACTCTAACACACGACTCGACTGAAAAGCTGGTGGCCGCCTGGGAGAGGGCGGCCGCTGGAGCTTTGGACCGCGTCGTGCCTTTGCGGCCTCTGACCCGATGCCAATCTCAATTAGCTCCTTGGTTCTCCGAGGAGCTGAGAAAGATGAAGCGTCGGAAAAGACGCCTAGAGAGTATTTGGAGAACTAGTCAATCCGATTCCGACCGGACACAGGTGAGGTCTTATATCAAGACCTACCTAGTGGCGATAAAAGCGGCAAAATCTAACCATTTTTCCGCTCTTACCGCATCTGCAGAGAACCGCCCAGCCACCCTGTTTAGGGTGACCCACTCCCTTCTTTGGGGGGGAGTGCGGGAAGATCCCTTGCAGGGTCGTGCTGAGGATTTTGTGCAATTCCTGCACGATAAAGTCGCTCGGATTCGGGATGGCTTGGACTCCGATTGGATGAGTCCACGGGAGGAGACCGGGGCAGGTCTTGAGAATGTTATCTGGGAGGAGTTTGATCCTGTGATTCCCGAGGATGTGGACAGGATTCTGGGTAAGATTAGTGCCGCCACGTGTTTATTGGACCTGTGTCCCTCCTGGTTGGTACTGGCCTCCTGGGAGGTTACACGAGGCTGGCTCCAGGGGATTATAGGTGCTTCTCTGAGTGAGGGTGCCTTTCCTGCCACCTTGAAAGAGGCGGTAGTGAGGCCCCTCCTCAAGAAGCCTTCCCTGGACCCGGCTGAATTAGCCAACTATCGTCCAGTCTCCAACCTTTGTTTTGTGGTGAAGGTTGTTGAGAGTGTGGTGGCACGACAACTTCCCCGGCACCTGGATGAAGCTATCTATCTAGACCCGTACCAGTCAGGCTTCAGGCAGGGGTACAGCACAGAAACGGCATTGGTCGCATTGGTGGATGATCTCTGGAGGGCTCGGGACAGGGGTTGCTCCTCTGTCCTAGTCCTATTAGATCTCTCAGCGTCTTTTGATACCATTGACCATGGTATCATGCTGCAGCGATTGAGGGGGTTAGGAATAGGGGGCACCGTTTTGCGGTGGTTCTCCTCCTTCCTCTCCGACCGCTCGCAGTTCGTGTTGGCAGGGGGACAGAGGTCGACCTCGAGGCATCTCGCATGGGGAGTGCCGCAAGGGTCGGTCCTCTTGCCCCTCCTGTTCAACATTTATGTGAAGCCGCTGGGTGACATCATCCATGGCTTTGGGGTGAAGTGCCATCTGTATGCTGATGATACTCAGCTGTATATCTCCACTCCAGACCCAACGATGCCCTTGATGTGATGTCTCGCTGCCTGGAGGCCATGCGGGTCTGGATGGGGAGGAACAGGCTCAGACTCAACCCCTCCAAGACCGAGTGGCTGTGGCTTCTGGCGCCCCGATATAGTCAGCAGGTGCCATCGCTGACTATTGGAGGTGAATCTTTGCCCCCCACGGAGAGGGCTCGCAATCTGGGTGTCCTCCTGGACGCGTGGCTGTCCTTAGAAGAGCATATGACGGCCGTGGCCAGGGGGGCCTTTTATCAGGTTCGCCTGATTCACCAGTTGCAGCCCTTTCTGGATCGGGACGCCCTGCGCACGGTCACTCATGCCCTTGTTACTTCCTGGTTGGACTATTATAATGCTCCCTACATGGGGCTCCCCTTGAAGAGCACTCGGAGGCTCCAACTGGTCCAGAATGCGGCCGCACGGGTGGTTATGGGCGCAACCCGTTGTGCCCATGTGAAACCCCTCCTGCGCGAGCTGCACTGGCTTCCAGTGGTCTTCCGGGTGCGATTCAAGGTGTTGGTTACCACCTTTAAAGTGCTCCATGGCATAGGACCCGGGTACCTCCGAGACCGTCTTCTGCCACCAATAGCCTCCCACCGACCAGTTCGCTCCCACAGAGAGGGTCTCCTCCGGGTGCCATCAGCCAAGTTATGTCGGCTGGTGACACCCAGGGGGAGGGCCTTCTCTGTGGGAGCCCCAGCCCTGTGGAACGAACTGCCCCCGGAAATTCGTAAGATCTCCGACCTCCGGGTGTTTCGCTGCGCACTGAAGACCCTGTTGTTCCGCCAGGCCGGACTATCAACATAATAGGTTTAAATTGGGGTATTTAAATTTTTTGGGGTTTTAAATCTGAGCCAATTTATTTAATGATTTTAAATTTTATATTGCTGTTTTGTCTGTGTTTTTAAATAGGCTGTACACCGCCCTGAGTCCTTCGGGAGAAGGGCGGTATAGAAATAAAATTATTATTATTATTATTATTATTATTATTATTATTATTATTATTATTATTATTATTATTATTATTATTATTATTCTTCATATAGAAGTTTTTTAAAAGGGGGAAAAAAAAACCTGAAGCACCCATAATGGAATGTCCAAGTGCTTGACCTCTCTTCCACTACCAATTCAAGCCAACAACTCTGGAAGGAGCAGGAGATTTCAAGCAATTCCCAAATCCAAGTCCTTGCAAATAGCTTAAAGGAATATAATAGTCAATGGTATTGAATGCCATTGAGAAAACCATAGTTGGACAAGGAGGAGCACACCTTGGATCCCCCAAAATAGCAACCAAGATGGTTTCCATCCCATGACCATACCTGAATCCCAATTGGAAAGGATGCAGATAATGTTTGTTACTCAGAGCTATATATAGTTTGCCATAATTATTGCTTTCAGCCTAATAGTCCCTTTAGTTCTAAGGTGTTAGACAAGCACCAAAGAAATGAAGTTCTGGTCTACAGAAGCTCACTGGCTGGTTGGGCCTGTCATTGTTTCTCGCCCAAGCCATCTCGCAGTGGTTATATATATATATATATATCATATTTATTTACATACCTATACGCAGCTGACACATTTATAGAGCCAAACAGCTTTCAAGCAGCAGTTTGACTGAATTTTGGAATTTTGTTATCAAATTTAGAATACAAAGCACATTTATTATTTCTTTAAGGGATGAAATGCCATGCTGGGCTTTATAAATAACTTTCCATTTGAAGATGCTGTGTGCATCTCTAAATGGGGACAATCAATATCTACTGTGACTGATGGGGAAATTAGCAAAGTGATAAAATTCATGCATGAGTTGTGTCGGTGGCAGCAGCTGTGCATTGAAAGGCAAACAAATGGTACCTGGAAGAGCATCTACAAGCAAGACATGCCTTCCATCTGCCTGTTTCTAGAAGGTGGAAGTGTTTTTCTGTGAGCCCTTTATGAAGGTGATTCAGTGACTTGTTATTGTTAACAAGCTAAAGGTTGCTTCAGCAGGCTTGACATTTTTAAACCATTGGAAAATTAAATTTAAATGAAAAAGACGCTACAGATCTGAAATAACGCTACTACCTACATTTTGGGTACCCAAATTAGATTTGAAACCAAACACAGAAAGTCCACTATGTGGACTTGGATGGGGGGCAATATTGTTGCTGCCATCTTTTATTCTCCAATTCAGTCATGCAAGATTCACGGAGCATGGTTATCTTTGTTGTTGAAATTGGCTGTCGGTATCCCTCCAGGTTCAATTCAAGATGCTGATAGTTACCTACAAAATCCTTCAGGGCATGAGGATGGGCTTTTTGGAGGAGTGTCTGTCCTTGACTATGCCATGATATCTGAGAGAAGAGGGATACTCTGGGTCTCATTTATTAGGGATTGCTATATAGAAGATCCTGAAGATGAAACTCAAATACTTTGGCCACATAATGAGAAGGAAGGACTCATTGGAGTCCACTGGATGAGCCGAGGTGGCACAGTGGTTAGGGTGCAGTACTGCAGCTACTTCAGCTGATTGCTAGTTCAGCAGATCAGTGGATCAAATCTCACCAGTTCAAGGTTGACTCAACCTTCCATCCTTCCGAGGAGGGTAAAATGAGGACCCAGATTGTTGGGGGCAATATGCTATTTAGTATACTGTCTTTGGTGTAAACTGTCCAGAGTCCTCGGAGAGTGGGCGGCATAGAAATATGAAAAAGAAAGAAAGAAAGAAAGAAAGAAAGAAAGAAAGAAAGAAAGAAAGAAAGAAAGAAAGAAAGAAAGAAAGAAAGAAAGAACCTAATGCTGGGAATGATTGAGGGCAAAAGAAGAAGGGGACAGCAGAGAATGAGGTGGTTGGATGGAGTCACTGAAGCAATTGGAGTGAGCTTAAATGGTCTCCGAGGAATGGTAGAGGACAGGAAGGCCTGGAGGAAAGTTGTCCATTGGGTCGTGACGGGTCAGACATGATTTCACAACTAACAACAATATAGTAGCACTCAAGAAGAGAGCCTTTTCTGTCATGGCATCTGCCTTTTTGAGCAGGTGCCATCTCCCTGAAAGATCAGTAAGGCCCTGACACCACTGGCCTTCCATAGGACTTTTAAAAAATGGTTTTGTCACCAAGCTATTGGGTCCTGAAGGGGGGCAGAACCATGCAATGATTATTGCTGGTTGGTTTGGTTTTTACTTCAGTTGGAGATTATTTTTTTGATATTATTTTTGAGGTTATATTTTTTCCTGCTGTCATGTGTGGTTTTATTGATAGCCACCCATGAATTTGAAATAGTTGGCCATCTAAAATTGAATGAATAAACGAATGAATATTCATGTTCCTCTTACATACATGGCCCATGTTCAGCCACCACGTTCTTATTAGCAGGACAATCAAATATGTTGTGACTTTTCTTGGTAGAAACCAGCTTTACATCCAGTTTATCTCTGAGAGTTGCTTTTGTGGAACTAAAAGGAGAGGAGATCCACATATAATCTTTGAGCTCCTGCAAGAGATCTAGTAATAAATAATTAGAAGGAAATAATTGAAATATGTCGATCGAAAGGTCAGCAGTTCAGCGGTTCGAATCCCTAGTGCCGCATAATGGGATGAGCTCCCGTTACTTGTCCCAGCTTCTGCCAACCTAGCAGTTCGAAAGCACGTAAAAATGCAAGTAGAAAAATAGGGATCACTTTTGGTGGGAAAGTAACAGCATTCCGTGTGCCTTTGGCGTTGAGTCATGCCGGCGACATGACCATGGAGACGTCTTCGGACAGTGCTGCCTCTTCAGCTTTAAAACAGAGATGAGCACTGCCCTCTAGAGTCGGGAATGACTAGCACATATGTGCGAGGGGTTCTTTACCTTTACCTTTAATTAAATAAATTTGGAATTACTTTTGGCCTCACTGACATACTGAGTCCAAGAAGTAGTTAATAAAAGCAGTAACTAAGTAGAACATTCATTCCTAAACAAGGCTTTTTTAAAAAAAAAAAAAAGTCCAAAAATGCTAACTTCTAAAGCTATTAAATCAAACAATGCTGTAAATAATATCAGCATACAGGCTTATAGGGTTAGGGTAGGTGACAAATTTGTGAAAGATTTCAAAGGATTGTCAAAGCCCACATTCTTTCACCCCTAGTTGGCAAGGACATCGTAGAGTATCTGGGGCTGATGACAGTTTGAGTTATGCCTCTCTCTTATCACCTTCCAGATGGATCATTGCAATGTGTCATGGCTGGGCAGAGAACTCTCATCCATATGGACAACCCAGCTGGTTGTAGTGAAACTCTCTGTCTTCTCAGATACACAAATTAATTTCATCACATCCAATGTGGCACTGTTTGGACTCCACTGCAATGGAGAAAGTTCATGGCTCCGCTTTCTGAAGATTTCCTAAGTGTGCAAAAAGACAAAAGGCTTTCCTCTTTACTGCAAATTGCCCTCTGGAGCACTGCTCCCCCAAGGCTAAATTAGGTCCGTGCCTTTTCAGGAGATTCTTAAGACCTAAATGGATTCCTAGACACAGGAATTGAAGTGTTCGTCAAAACCTGTGGTGTGGTTATTGTTTGTTTAGTCTAATCAGGCTCCTCAGCTGATGTTTGTGTTTTATATTGCATTTTTGTATTGTTTTGAAATGTTGAAAGTGACACAGGCACTATTGTGATTTGGACAGCTATATAAATCAAAGAAATAATGAATAAAGAAAGCCAAGGTAAGTTTGCAAGAGTTTTCCCTGAGGTAAATTAAAAACTGGAAATAAATGAACAGTTACACTTAAGGCTGAATTGTAAAAGAAGCTTAATCAGATCCAAGTATCCAAATTATTGTGAGATTTCAAGATTTTGCAAATTATATATGTACATTCAGAAAAGAAATCAACTGTAAGAAATTAACTGTAAGTTAGAACCAACAAAGGAACATAAAGGAAGATAAGATACCTTCCTGTTAGTAGAATCAAGAGGCAGGAAATACTAGCAAACAGTTGAATTTTTCATGCTTAGGGTATATATATGAGGACCCGGATTGTGGGGGCAATAAGCTGACTTTGTATAAAAAAGAACACCGCTTGGTGGGGGGGGCGAAAGCCTACTAAGCAGGTATATACAAAAGTATGAAGGCTATTGCTTAACACATTGTAAGCCGCCCTGAGTCTCCGGAGAAGGGTGGCATATAAATCGAACCAATAAATAAATAAATAAATAAATAAAATATATATATAGCCTTGGTCCACCTGCCATCAGTTCTTCTTGCTATGTGACCAGCCCATTTCCATTTCAATTCTTTTATTCTCTTGATAGTATTATATAATTTTGTTTGTTCTGTAATCCATGTGCAGGCCTTTCTATCTTGTCTTGTAATGCTGAGCATGTATCTTTCCATGACTCTTTGAGCCACTCATAGCTTTTGTATCGATTGTGAGGTTAGTGTCCGTGTTTCACTGGCATATGTTGATAAAAAGCGTCCACGAACAAGACCTAAACAAGATGGATTGACGACATCAGCAAGCATTGTGGGCCCAATTGGCAGAAGAAAGCTCAGGAGGATATAAGTTGGAAATATGCGGAAGAAGTCTTCATCCTGCAGTGGATAGACAATAGCTAAAATGATGATGATGAAATATATATAGAAGGGTTTTTTTTTCTATATTTATGTTTAAAGCTCACTCCCATTGTAGGGTTACAAATATTGAATAATTTTTATATATTATTTCACTCTAAACTCAGTGAATATCCTGAAAAAAGACTGCTTAGCAGAATTAGCACGAGTGTAGAATAGTAACCAAGCGATCACTTGAAACATTGCAGATGCCTTGACTGTGACTCATAAATCACACTGCAAGACAATTGTTAGTGACACAGAAGGCAGCATTTTATCTGCTTGTTCAATAAAAGGCAGACCTCCAGCAGATTAATCTTTTCCTTAAAAATTGCATAAACAGAGAAAGAGAAAGAAAAATACAGAATGAAGTGAGAGACAGAAAAATAGTAACGGCATGTTTAAGTCTGTAAATTGTTTCGGTTGACAGCTGAAATGACCCCAGTTTTCCTCAGACTGGCTTGGGAAAAGTCAAGCTATTTCCTTTGAAAATGGGAAAATAAGCACATTCTTTTTTTCCTCCTTTGCTCACATGACGCTGACCTGTTCTCATTCTCTGCTCCAATTTAAAAAATTATGCTGACTCTTCATGTATCAAAAAGTTAACCAGTGTGTTTTTATTTATTCGTTTATTTTCTGTCTTTATTTTATTTTTTGATGAATAACTCAGGGCAGCAAGCATACCTAATATTCTTTCCTCCACCTATTTTCTCCACAACAACAACTCTAGGAGGTGGGTTGGCTGAGAAAGAATGACTGGCCCAAACTGACTTCCAAGTCTAAAATGGGACTAGAGTTCACAGACATCTGGTTTCTAGCCTGGTGCCTTAACTGCTAGACGAAACTAGCTCCTCATATTTAAACTGCTCCAGAGCCATGATGTCAAATTCCTTTTTCTGGGAGGCACATTCGTATGACCATAGCAGCGTTGATTAGTCACTGGTAGATTCCCTAAGAATGGACCTGCATCTTAAGAGAGAGTGAGGGAAAATAATGCAATCTATTAGGTATTCATCTGCTATATGTGCCCTCAGAACATTTCCTGATTCCAATACATTTCATTAGTCCTAGGTCATCAATAAGCATCAGAACAGGTTATCATAATTCCAGGAGCTAAATTACGCTAATGATACCTAAGAAGGAAATGATCCAAATCAATTTAACTGGGGCTGTACTAGCTCTGCTAGCCAGGAGATCTTCCTGCTCTTTGTGTTCTACCTAGTCATCCGTGAAGCTTTCTTTCTGTTGCTATTTTCCTGATGGTTCCTTCTCATCTTCTTACTCGTTTCCTGACTTGGATGACAGTGTTCTGCTATTGGGCAGAAGCAGTCAGAGGGAAAAGGCAGGAAGTAAGGGAAATTATACTTTTGGGAAAGATCAAGGGAAAGGGAAAGCTATCACCCATGTGAGCATGAAATACCTAATGCAAGCTTTGAGGATTTCTCCCGTTATGGAATCCAGAATGTCAAAGTTGCTATATAGTAGAATGTAGACCAAGCTAATTGCAGGCAAAATTAATCATATCGGTGACCCTTAAAACTAATGTTTTAGACACACTTTTTCTCTTTTTGAAACTGTCAAGAGTATTTAAATATAACATAGCCCAAGCTGATTATATCGTGATTGCTAACGTGTAGCAACTGGCATTAGAAATTAATCTTTTCCTCCTTGGCCTACAGTCCTCAAAAAAATGTAAGCGCAGCCAGTGCTTTTCCAGGCAGCCTTTTCCCAACAACACTCACCATAATGTCTTGATAGATTCTCTCGGAGGTCAAGCACAATGGGCTATGATTTTCTATTCCCTCCTGGTTCCTCTCTTTTATCTACTTACAATTTGGTCTCCTGGGTTTGTCTTGCTTTTTTGATTGACAAGCAAGAATAAATATGGCATGCCAAAGCATGTTGGTTTTTTTCCTCTTTTATTTTTCTTTGTTGAAGGAGGAAATAACATAAAAGAGAATAGGGACATATTAATATTTTATTAGCAATTCTTTTCTTCCCAGGGTTGACTGGCAGCTCTCGCAAGATAGGGAGAAAAAAGCTGGCTTTTAATTACTTCCTTCAGCATGAATGGTGTTACTGCCACCAGCTCATCCCTTGCAGCAAAGCAATTGAAGGAAAAAAAAACTGAGCATGTGTTTGTGTGTGTGACATACACTTGCATAAGTAATTAACGTGCCATCATAGCAATGTAGGTCACATTTATGTGTTCTTTTATCTGTGTTATTGCTAGTATTTTTATCTCAACTATTCAATTTTACCTTGTATTTTACCTGTATTTATTTTATTTTTATTTTTGCTGGTCATTGACTGAACAAACTGTAATTATTTATTTATTTGTAAAAAAACAATAAGTGTTTTTCAAAGAGGGGCAATTCACATTGGAGCAGCTGGGGGTCTTTTTAAATGTTCTGCTCAATTTCTCCTTCGGTCCATCTGCTCCTCTGATTGGCTCTCTCTGAAGAGACGGAATAATGATATTCCATTTTTCAGAGTTGAGGAAATAAAATACATGAGTCTCCTTAGAGGTTTCTTCTCTGAATTGAGTGGCTAAAGTTTCTTCCCTCCAAAGCGACTTTACTGTGTATACCTAAATGAATATGACCTCTGATACCTGTCAAGAATTTCTCATTATTGCTCCCTTGGAACAGCTTAGATAGTAGGCCGGAGAGATATTATGGAGGCCATTTTAAGAGTCGCACTGTGGAGGCCATTTTAAGTACCTCCACCATGATGAGCTATTGGCATATAGCACTCATTATGCAGGTCAGAGAAGGACCTTGTAGGACAATAAATGCTTCTTTCTTCTAACAGATAGTTGGGAGTCTTGTAAGAAAAATACACATCTTGACCTTATTCTGATAAACAGATGGTATTCATGTACTGCCATATACACAGTGTCTTTTTGGTTAAGATTCATCCCAAGTTTTGTATCCTGCTTAGGGTGAAGATAGATGTCACACCAAAGTGCAGTTCACTGAATTCTTCAGCATTTGTACTAGGCGCCTTCAGAACTACCATTAACTGACTAATTGTTTCTCATCCTGTTTTTGGCAACTGTATCTAGAATGCAAATTCTAGATGACCACTAGAAGGCAGCAAAATGGTTTTCATTCTTCTTCCAGACCAGATCAGAAGGTCCCACTTAAAAATTGCAAAAGGAAACACTAAGTACAAGCTTTGATAAGTCCTGGAAAGGACTGACAGACTGAGGCGAGACTTTTTTAATGCTAACAGGTTTATTTGCTAACACCTCATGGCTAACTCTGACAGCTAATGGCAGCTGCTTGGCTCACAGAGACAGCCACCACTGGCACTTTGACAGTTCTTTATATACTTCCGCCGGCTGCATCTCAGCCAATGAGGAAGCTTGGAGGCTCTGCGCCAGGCGCGGACCGAAAAGCAAGCAGGATGCAGCAAGCTTGCTTCATGGATCCAAGATAGGGAACTTTCTTGGTGACCATGCTGGGAACTATCCAGTCTGCACTGAGCACACTCAATTCATTCTTTAGCCATATTTTCCTTCAGAACTTGACTTCTGAAATAAAAGGCTTTCTTTGAACTGCACAGAAAGAATTTCCTGATTGGCTGCATCACCCTAAAGAAATGATGACTCTAGTATCCCATTATCTGTTGAATATGTAAAAGAATAAACTGATTTCCTGGGGGTGGGGGCGGAAGGTATTTTTCTTAAATCACTTTCTTGGCAGTGTCTTTTTCATACCAGTAACTTCATCAAGTTCAATGATTCTATCTATCTTCAAGAAAACGTACCATTAGTCATTTATCTGTTGGATGAAATCAGGCAACAGAATGAGAGGGAAAGAATTGTTAGAGTCTTCACCAAATTGGCATCTTCTGGATGTTCTGGAACTACATCTCCCATAATTCTCAGCCAGGGTGGCTGAACTGATCTCAGCTTAGTGTGCGTTCACTTGTGATGTGTCTGTATTCTGCCTCTTTCAGAAGAAAGTCAGAAAGCTTCACATGAACAGGTAAGAAATTTGTCGAAATGAAAATAATTTGTGCCATTTTAAGATCAGCACGTTACTAATTCTTTTGAATCCAAATTCATTTAATGAAAGGCAAAAAAATCTTGAATTTGATCTCGATGCAAGATTAGTTGAATATGATTTCACAACTAGTAAGTTGTTGTAGATGCTTTATGCCCAAATCACCTCAGCTGCTAGGATTTTTTTGTTTTGTTTTGTTTTGTTTAATGTTTAATTTCATCAGCTAATATTGACTGGTGGCAACATTTCTGACAAACAGTTTTATTCTTATTCAGTCCATCAATGTGATGCCAATGATCCCATGGAAACAGTGCATCAGAAGGTTTCCAATTCCATGTTTCAGCTACATATGATGGCATTGGTAATATCAGTGTCTACAATATTTGCATTTTGGTGTATATGGTAACAGTAATAATAAAAGTTTCCAGTATAAATATTACATGAGCAAACCCAAAAAGCAACCAATTTAATTTTTCACTTTGGCTGTTGAGATTGTTGGCTGTTCTTTTCCTCTACGATGGAGCAAGATTTTTGAGCTCTTTGTTCTGATTATCCTCCATTTAGCTGTACAATTACTGGTGGGCCATCAGTGGCCAGTATTTTTGTCTTGTCCAATGACCAGTCAAAATGGCGGTGCTACATCCTTGATTCACAGAGGATATCAGTGGTTCTTACTGTCATGGGCAATATTGCAATGCCATCTGTGTAGGCAAAGTTGGTGATTAATTGCCCCTGGAAAATTCAATTCCATACCTATTGTAGAAGAGTTTTCTCATGATGATATTGAGTGCTGTCATGAATAGCAATGGGAACAGGATGCATCTCTGGCATTGCATGACTTCTATTATATAAATGTCTGGTCACAACAATCCACCAGTGCAAAGAAAATTGTGTTGTCCTCATCTTTGTATCAAAGTTGGAAGAGCCACAGAAACATTTAACTGACCATGGAAAGAAGATTAATCTCACAATAGCTTTTAAACCTCTGGTTGTCTCATTTTTAACAATGGGGGACTATGAGGATTTGCTTCCATACACTTGGTATTTGTCTGGTAACTTTACTTAAGGTGACGTTGTTATAGTAAAGGATCACTTCCTGACTTAAGTGCTTTTGCTGTGCTCTCCTAACATTGAGCCAAATTGTCTTGCTTCAGTTATGTTGTAGTCTCTTTAGTCTCTTCAGTGTTTATCATTTCCTCTGGTCAAAATCTCATCAAATTGCTGATCTACCTCTGCATGTCCTTCCCACACAGCATCTGAATATTCATGTGCCCAGAAACTGCCATAACCTTGTAAGGAGGTTTGCTGACAACCAAAAATCTTAGGGTCAACAAGGATGAAAGATTTTTCACAATTTTTGTAGACATTCATGAATCATCTACTCAATTAAACAGGAAGAAATGTGCCCAATTAAAGCAAGAGTCTTACAAAATTGTATTTTTTTTCTAAAAAATAATTTATTTTATAATCTATTCAACCATTTTAATAATCTGTCTATCTATCTATCTATCTATCTATCTATCTATCTAGCATCTATTTATAATCTATCTAATTTCCATGTCACTATTAAGTGACTGGGTGACTTACATCATAAAACGAAAGTACAAAATATTAAAACCTTAAATATTAAAATGAATAAAGATTAAATAAATAAAAAACTTGCATCCTTCCCCATTGAATACAGTACTATATGACCAATACTATATGACCATTAATATGTATCTCTGCAGACAGGCCATATCAACAGTTAACATCAGCTGTAACATTTATTGGTTTGATATTTTATTTTTTACTATAAGATATCGTGTATTCATTTTTATTTTTAAAACTTATATTCCACCCCTTAATACCATATTTTCCCAGGGTAGCTTATAGCATCAAAGTCAATCAAGCAGCAAGCATTTAATTCATGTTTGCCATAGATTTATTCTGCTATTGGTTTATTATTCACAAATACTTGGGATCAATCCTGATGAATTTTCTTTCTGGGCTATCAATATATTGAACTATCCAATACGATAGGCTAAAAACAAATATGCGGTTGAAAACTGTCAAGGCCAAACTTTTATATAGCATATTTTTCTTGGTGAGGGAAATGGGGGAAGAGTCCAGCAGCTGTACAACTGACTCAGTTTCTTGTTTAAATGAACTTGCATTACTTTTTTTTTCTCCCCCAAGTCACATCTGTGCTTTACAATAAATCTTTTGGCACCATCCCAAAGTACTTCTTGCCTGAAAATCTGGACATGGTTTGTGCTACCCGCAAAACCAATGCATGATTTATGTGCATGCTGTAGTCTGCCTCTCACATTCTGCTAAGCTCATTAAGCTTTTGGTCAGATAATATTCTGGCAAAGGCTAAACTTGCAACCCAACCATCAATGGTACTTCTGACTACTTGTGTGTTTTTTTGTTTGTTTGTTTTTTTTTTTTTTTGTGATTCCAGCACACAGCTCTTTGAAAAATAGTTGTTTGGCTAACTAGTGTCATTGCCACAGAAAACCCATGGAAAAGAACTTCAGGGGAAATCCACAACAATTGTTGTGACCTTGTGAATACAGAGCATGATTAAACGATGGAATTCATATTCACAAGATGTGGCAACCACCAATCTGGGTGACTTTAAAAGGGAATTAGATAAATTAATGAAGGGAAGACGAAGCTATTAGCCATAACTCTTCGAGAGGATTAACGTACTGCTTACAATAGCAATGGCAAAGCAAGGCCTTAGTAACAGCAGTGGGATGCTGTGTTGTGTTCTCATTTCATTTATGAACTTATGTATTTATCTTTTGTATTTTTCAACTGCCCATCTCACTCAGAGGGGGACTTCGGGCACTGTTTAACAAAGTATTAAAATATAAAAATAGTATACAGAAATTTAACAAGAAACAAATGGGACAATGAACTTCCCACTAGTATTCGATTAGTCAATGGGAAACAATGAGGGAATAGGCCACCATAATTCTTCTTCCATTTGGATGACTGATATGTTATTAAAAACAGAGGATTTTTTTTTAAAAAAAATTCTCTTTGTGAGGCAATTGGTCAGTCAATCTCAGTACAGGTAGTTCTCAATTTACAACAGTTTGTTTAGTGACCGTTCAAAGTTACGATCGCACTGAAACAAGTGATTTATGACCAGTTTTCACATTTATAAAAGGTGCAGCATCCCTATGGTCATGTGATCAAAATCCAGATACTTGGCAACTGACTCATATTTATGATGATTGCAGTGTCCTGGGGTCATGTGATTTCCTTTTGCAATCTTCTGACAAGCAAAGTCAATGGGAAGCCAGACTCACTTAATAACTGTGTGACTAACTTAACAACTGCAGTGATTCACTTAACAACTGTAGCAAGAAAGATCATAAAATGAGACAAAACTCATTGAGACAAAAACAACTGTCTCATTTAGCAACAGAAATATTGTGCTCAATTGTGGACATAAGTTGAGGGCTAACTGTTTTAGCTACACAATTGTGCAGTTTGAATTGTCATATCATCATCCGTTATATCATCTAAATATTTCCTACATGTTCCTGAGCTTCCTGCTAGAACTTGGAGGTAGTTCCATTAACTATAAAGTAATTGCCAGAATCCTTAAAGATCAAAGAAGGGGTTGAATGGAATGAATTTCCTTTGCCTTTGGCATCATCAAATGCAGATGATAATTTATGTTTGTCTTAAACTGTGAATTTTTCCTCACTCTTCCTTTAAAAAAATAGATTCAAATAACTGTCCCAAGCTCAGAGAGCACCAAACATTCCACAATTCAACCTTGAGCTACATATATTCTCCTCTTTTGGAGATTCAAGTAAAAACAACTAAACAAAAAGTTCAGAGAAAAATTAGGCTTGTAATGGTAATGCTCCAGAAATTACAGTAAACATTCATGTTCGTATGGGAAATAACTACACCCAAAAATTTCTGCAAAATTAAGCATAGGTCCTTTCAGTAATTTGGGATAAAGGTAAAGGTAAAGGTTCCCCTCGCACATATGTGCTAGTCATTTTCGACTCTAGGGGGCGGTGCTCATCTCCGTTTCAAAGCTGAAGAGCCAGCGCCATCCGAAAATATCTCTGTGGTCATGTGGCCGGCATGACTAAATTCCAAAGGCTCATGGAACACTGTTACCTTCCCACCAAAGGTTGTCCCTATTTTTCTACTTGCATTTTTACGTGTTTTTGAACTGCTAGATTGGCAGAAACTGGGACAAGTAACAGGAGCTCACCCCATTAAGTGGCACTAGGGATTCAAACCTTTCGCTTGACAAGCTCAGTGTCTTAGTCGCTGAGCCACTGCGTCCCTAATTTGGGATAATATATAGTTAAAAATGGGTAAAAAGCAGGAAACCTAAAGCTTTAAATACAAAATAGGATTGTAGAATTAATCATTTAAATATGGAGAATTTTACTCAAAATTTGGGAATTACAATCAACCCAAAACACACACACACAAATTAGATCATGAAATTCACACAAACGAGATCATGAAATTCCCTGCCATAAAACAATATAATAATGGATCTTACGGCCTTAAATCCCTAGCACCATGTGTAAATTATATATAACAGAATATCCACAGAACCAAGCCACTAGCTGAGATTCATTAAAGTGAGTGAAATCATGACATATATTTTTATTTATGGAACAATTTATTGACTTTAAAATATTTATTATTTGTTTAAGCCATTTCTTTCCTGCACTTCAGCCCCTAAGGTATCCAGAATGGCTTATAGAATAATAAAACAAAGCAACCTCTGCCTTCAATCTTAAAAGGACACACACAGTACACAGAAAAAGGGGAGCGGGGAGGAAAATCAGAAAATTCAAGAAAAAAAAGATTGTAAGCTTTGTGCAGTGCGAGCACAAATCTTATTGTTTTCTCTATAGGAATACTTGAAGAGCGACGCAATCCTATAGCCAGTCATATAGATAGAAGATAGATAGATAGATAGATAGATAGATAGATAGATAGATAGATAGGGAGAGAGAGAGAGAGAGAGAGAGAGAGAGAGAGAGAGAGAGAGAGAGAGAGAGAGAGAGAGAGAGAGAGAGATAGCAGTGGTGGGATTCAACGGATATAACAACTGGTTCACTGAGCTTGAGCAGTCCATTTGAAAATGCCATTAAAAGTTACCTTCTACTAGCCCCGGTGAGTGAAACAGCTGACTTGTGGCAATCCGCTCTACCACGCCTATCAGATGGGCTTCAAACAAACGAAATATAGGTAGGTATACCTCAGGGGCGGGCGGGCAGGCACAGCTGAAGGTCGGAGTGAACTGGTTCGTTCTCAGCTGATCGTCGGAACAATCGGCTTGCAAGAACCGGACCGAATAGGCTGAATCCCACCCCAGATAGAGAGAGGGAGGGAGGGAGAGAGAGATGATAGAGATAGAGAGAGAGGGGGGGAGAGAGAGAGAGAGAGAGAGAGAGAGAGGGAGAGAGAGAGAGAGAGAGGGAGAGATCTCATACTGCATTCAGTGAAACTTACTTCTGCGAAGCTATGTCTAAGATTTGATAAGATTGTACTGGATGTATGAAATAGCAACATAAACTTTATCAAGCTGCACTTCTATGTATGCTTACATCTCTAGCCACTTTGGTTTCTTGAAGAACTCCAGGTTGATTAAAGCTGGTGTAAATAATATTGAAGCAGAGGGAGCAATCTTCTGACATATTATAAAGCTGCTACACTAGATCCATCTAAACATAGTTTTGAAATATACACATATTACACTGTTATCCACTCAGTGCATGAGTTTATAAATAAAGTCAGCTCTCCTTATTTGCAAGTTTTGTATTTGCAAATTCATCTGCTCACTAAAGCTTATTTGTAATGGAAAATCAATGCTCACAACCCTTTCACAGTCGTTCTCAGGCATGCAGAGCAATGAAACATTTGTATCGCCTGATACGCAGCTTTCCAGCTGAGGTTTCCTATTCATAAATTTATTGTTCAGGTAACTTTATAGAAGAGAACTACTGTGAATAAAGCCAACTAAGTGCAATCGTGACCTTGCAAAAGAAATTATTCGCATTTCAGTGGGGTTAGATCATGTAATGCCATCTTTTCTGCTTGTCCTTTCTTTTGGTAATGGTATTTCTGGAAGAAAATTATGAAACAACTTGGTTAGAGGTAAAATTACAGAGACCTGGTTGGGCCTGGAGGGAGGGGTCCCTCTGGTAGAAATGTGCCCACCAGGCTTCCACGCATTCCATCAACCGAGGTCTCAGGGGAGGGGCGGGGGAGTAGCGGTTATTATTAGAGAAGGTTTTAGGCCGAGGGAGGCCACTGTTCCTCAGACGGCCGGTTGTGAGACCCTCCTTGTGAAGTGGGGTCATGGGGTTCAGATGGGTTTGCTGATCACGTACCTGGCTCCCTGCCACGTGGCAGCAGCCCTGCCCGAGCTACTCAACGTTATCGCCGCGGGTGGCGGTTGATACCCCCAGACTTATGGTCATGGGGGATTTCAACCTGCCGTCCGTGGGTGAGACGTCTGAGGTGGCTCGGGAGTTCATGGCTTCCATGACGGCTATGGATCTGACCCAGCTAATTCATGGCCCTACGCACATGGGGGGAAACACACTGGACTTGATTTTTGTCTCTGGACAGTGGCTGAGTGATCTCGAGATAGGGGACATAGCCATCAAGCCCTTGTCATGGTCGGATCACTCTCTCCTTCGCCTTGATCTTCGAACCGCTGCTCCCCGCCGCAGGGAGGCGGAACCGATAAGATGGTACTGCCCCAGGCGCCTGATGGAACCTGATAGGTTCCAGACGGAGCTTGGGCCAATGCCTGAGGTCCTGGCTCACGCCTCGACTGGAGACTTAGTGGCCGCCTGGGATAGGGCGGCCGCTGGAGCTCTGGATCGAGTCGTGCCTTTGCGGCCTCTGACCCGGCACCGATCTCACCTGGCTCCTTGGTTTACCGAGGAGCTGAGGGAGATGAAGCGCCGGAAAAGACGCCTAGAGAGTAGTTGGAGGGCCAGTCGCACTGAATCTGACCGGACACTGGTAAGATCTCATATTAAGAATTACCTAGTGGCGATAAAAGCAGCGAAATGTACTCATCTTGCTGCTCTTATTGCGTCATCAGATAACCGCCGGCCGCCCTGTTTAGGGTGACCCGCTCCCTGCTCCACCAGGAAGCGAGGGAGGACCCCTTGGAGGGAAGAGCCGAGGACTTTGTTCAGTATCTGTATGACAAAATCACTCAGATTCGGGAAGATCTGGACTCCGACTGGGTAGATCCAGTGGGGATGACGGAGGTAGGTCCTGAGAATGTTATCTGGGATGAGTTTGACTCTGTGACCCCTGAGGACGTGGACAGGATTCTGGGTAGACTGAACGCGACCACATGTTTGTTGGACCCGTGCCCCTCCTGGTTAGTGCTGGCTTCCCGGGAGGTGACGCGAGGCTGGCTCCAGGGGATTATAAATGCTTCATTGAGAGGGTGTCTTTCCCGCCGCCTTGAAAGAGGCGGTGGTGAGACCTCTCCTCAAGAAGCCTTCCCTGGATCCGGCAATATTGGCTAATTATCGTCCAGTCTCCAACCTTCGCTTTGTTGCGAAGGTTGTTGAGAGTGTGGTGGCACGACAGTTTCCCCGGATGAAACGACGTATCTAGATCCGTTCCAGTCGGGCTTCAGGCCTGGGTACAGCACGGAAACGGCATTGGTTGCATTGGTGGATGATCTCTGGAGGGCTCGGGACAGAGGCTGTTCCTCTATCCTGGTCCTATTAGATCTCTCAGCGGCTTTTGATACCATCGACCATGGTATCATGCTGCACCGGTTGGAAGAGTTGGGGGTGGGAGGCACCGTACTACGGTGGTTCTCCTCCTTTCTCTCCAACCGGTCGCAGTCTGTGTTGACAGGGGGACAGAGGTCGACCCCAAGGCCCCTTATATGTGGGGTGCCACAAGGATCGGTCCTCTCGCCCCTTTTGTTCAACATTTATGTGAAGCTGCTGGGCGAGATCATCCGTGGTTTCGGGGTGGAGTACCATCAGTACGCTGACGACACCCAGCTGTACATCTCCACCCCAGACCACCCCAACGATGCCCTTGAAGTGATGTCCCGGTGCCTGGAGGCCGTACGGATCTGGATGGGGAGAAACAGGCTCAGACTCAACCCATCCAAGACCGAGTGGCTGTGGTTTCCGACGTCCCGATATAGTCAGCTGGTGCCACCGCTGACTATTGGGGGCGAAGCATTGGCCCCCACGGAGAGGGCTCGCAACTTGGGTGTCCTCCTGGATTCACGGCTGTCTTTAGAAGAGCACTTGACGGCTGTGACCGGGAGGATTTTTCATCAGGTTCACCTGATCCGCCAGTTGCGTCCCTTTCTGGATCGGGACTCGTTACGCATGGTCACTCATGCCCTCGTCACCTCCCGTCTGGACTACTGTAACGCTCTCTACATGGGGCTCCCCTTGAGGAGCACTCGGAGGCTCCAACTGGCGCAGAGTGCAGCCGCGTGGGTGGTGATGGGAGCGACGTGGCGCTCCCATGTAACGCCCCTCCTGCGCGAGCTGCACTGGCTCCCGGTGGTCTTCCGAGTGCGCTTCAAGGTTTTGGTTATCACCTTTAGAGCGCTCCATGGCTTAGGACCTGGTTATCTACGGGACCGCCTGCTACCACCAATAGCCTCCCACCGACCAGTACGCTCCCATAGAGAGGGGCTCCTCCGGGTGCCGTCGGCCAAACAATGTCGACTGGCAGCCCCCAGGGGGAGAGCCTTCTCTGTGGGGGCACCTACTATCTGGAACGAGCTCCCCCCCGAGATACGGAGGATTCCGGATCTGCGTACCTTCCGTCACACGCTTAAGACGTTCCTATTCCAGCAAGCCGGCCTGACCTAAACTTCTCCGCTTTTAAATGGGAATTTTAAATTTGGTTTTAAATTATTGGGGTTTTAAATATGGTTCAGCCAAATTTATTTAATTTGTTTTATCTCTATTTTAAATTTTGTACTTCCATGTTTTATTTTTATGGCTGTTCACCGCCCTGAGTCCTTCGGGAGTAGGGCGGTATACAAATTCAATAAATACAAATACAAATACAAATACAAAATTAATTCAGGATGGGAGCATCCCAGATATGTTCTTCAATTGCTATGCTGCTAACATAAAAAGGGAAAGAGAAAGAGAAAGAGGAAGAGAGAGAGAGAGAGAGAGAGAGAGAGAGAGAGAGAGAGAGAGAGAGAGAGAGAGAGAGATTCCATCCAGATACATGTTGGGGAAGCACTGATGTAGTCAGAAGGAGACACTGGAGCCTAAAGATGAAACAATAGCACTGAGCTCATAAATAATATTATAAGCTATCTCAGAAGGCCAAGGAAGCATTAAATTTTATCTGCATTATAATAGTTCATTGGCAGCAACCCAGCAATGTCTCATTTTGTTCAATGGTTATGACTACATGGGAAATGGCTTTCTGTCTACTGCTGTTAGCATTTATTTCCTAGAGAAATAAATGCAAGAGATTATTAAATAGATGCTAGATGATACGGAAGTTTTAGGAGCAGATTTCTGAAATAGCAGGGGTTGGACTGGATGATCTTTGAAATCCCTTCCCAACACCATTTAATAGGAGACCTCACCTTACTCCGATCATGATTGCCTTTTCTTTAAAATCCAATTTTTGTTTTCCCTTGACTGTAATCTCTGAATGGTAGAGAACTCATAGTTGCATAGTAATGTATGAGGTAACGTTACTGTGCAATGCAATGTATGAATAATGTATGAACTAACCATCACATATAGTATACATGTATGAATATTTTATCAAACCCTAATATAGTCTTCAATTGCCCACACAAGAAAATGTAACAGAGGAATTGGATTTGATTGCTCCTTGACTCATTGTTTCTCATATTTGTATCTTGATCTAGCAGTTGAGACGTTAAGGTTGACCCTAAATTTCCATTTCCTCCTCATTTCCATCCTGAGTAAAGGGCAAGAATAGGCTCTACAAGCCTCACGCACACTTGATGCGAGTCATAAATATTGCAAAGTGTGTATGCAGTTATGTCAGTATATGTGATCTTTCTCTCTCCGCTCCTCTTAGAAGGGTTGGAAGTACACAAATGGCAAGAGAATGACCTATCACACATAATATACAGTGTGAGATGGGCAATTGCATGTACCCTTGGATCCTGTTTTGGTGTCAGCTATGTGTCTCAGCATCCAGACATCTAATATTTTGTTTATCTCAGCTGCTAGGCTCTTCTTGACATCAGTTTTCTTCCCGTCCTTCCTCCCAGCCTTCTTTGTCTCTTATCCCTCCTTGCTTGCTCTATGGACAGCCTTCCTGGGTGCTAATGATTCTGACTTTGCATAGCCTACTGGGTTACAGATCACCCTGACCCCTCTTTAGACTGCTGAGATGTTAACATTAGGCCACACCTGCCTGCATTCCTGAGTGATGGCCGGTCTTCTGAGAATCTATAAGATTTGGCCAATGGGTGGTAAATTGGAACATAAATCCTCATTGGGGAAGAGCTCAGGCGAGCTTAAGCTTGTAATGCAGGCAAGAAGCTTTACAAGCCAAAACTTGCAGGTAGAAATAACATCCATCTTTTCTTGAATCGCATTTTGATTTTCCTCTCTCCTTTTTCCATCTCTTTCCTCCCCCTCTCCAGCATCTCTGCCCAGTGAACAGTTTTAAGCTGCAATTTTAATGCTTTTACTGAGCTTCTGGAAACCGGTGTCTGAACATTATTTACATCCTAAAGCCAAGCAGTGCCTGGAGAATTTCAATTGCCTCATTTTATGAGATTCTGCAAGCTGGAGACAGGGGAAGACTTCTCCAGAACCTCTCTTTGAATAAAAAAAGAAGTTGGGGATGGCGGAAGAGAGACAGATTGTGTGAAAAAAAATAGACTTGTTACATTATAGTTTCCAATATGAATAAATGCTGAGTTTGTGTGAAATAACAATACCCTTTGCTATAGATCTGATTTTGAATAGTTTTGTGGCAGAGTCTGTATTGTACTATTAAAAGCTGGAGAAGGGGAAGGGGAAGGGGAAGGGGAAGGGGAAGGGGAAGGGGAAGGGGAAAGGAAAGGAAAGGAAAGGAAAGGAAAGGAAAGGAAAGGAAAGGAAAGGAAAGGAAAGGAAAGGAAAGGAAAGGAAAGGAAAGGAAAGGAAAGGAAAGACTAAATGCAAAATGTCTTTTCTTCCTTGTTATGATATTTCTGTGCTAGCAATGAAGCCATTGAACACCAATTTAAAAAGCATGTAAAATTATCATTAATCTGCATCACCAAAAGGTCTGGTACCACTGTTACAAATGGCCGCTGAAAGAAACACTGTTAAAAGGCATGTACATATATCATGCAGTAGATGCTCTTTCTGTATTATCAACCTGAGAATCTCATTGACCTGAATCTTATGAATATGAAAAGTTTAGTGTGGTTTGAAAACAGCCTTATTTATTCCCTCCAGGTATTTTACCTCTAACTTTTAATATCTATCTATCTATATATTTTTTAAAAATACTCTTGTCATGACCTTTGACTGGTTGAAATGGTGCATCATAGGGCAACAGTTTGTGAACCGAGGTACCTCAAGTGGGCTAACTTACAGAATGGGTTGAAAATCTAGAACCAATGATTCTCAAGGAAATGACATTTGGGGCAGTTGTGGTTGCTTCGGTGCTGTTGGCTGCTGCTGGGTTGCTCTGTAGTCATGTGATCTTCATTTTCAGTGTTTCCTAGCCAGTCTCACAATCCCTGGCTCTCTCCCCCACCCAGTAGCAGCCACTTACCTGCCTCCTGCGAAGGGGAAGGGAGATTTCCAATGTTCCCTACCAGATTCCACAAGGGGAAGTTGGCAGAAAGCTAAAAGTCACTCCTGCTGTCACTGCTCTTTTGTCTGACCTTGGTCATTCTGTTCCTCTGTTTATATAAGTACAGGTAGTCCTCGGCTTATGACCACAAATGAGCCTAAAATTGCTGTTGCTAAGTGATACATCTGTTAAGTGAATTTTGCCCCATTTTACGAACTTTCTTGCCACCGTTGTTAAGTGAATGACTGTGGTTGTTAAATTAGTAATGCGGTTGTTAAGATCTGGCTTCTCCATTGACTTTGCTTATCTGAAGGTCGCAAAAGGTGATCACACAGCCCTGGGACACTGCAACCCGACATAAATATGAACCAAGTGCCCAAATTTCAATCATGTGATCATGAAGATGCTGCAAAGGTTGTAAGTGTGAAAAATAGTCAAAGTCACTCTTTTCAATGGCATTGCAACTTTAAATGGTCACTAAATGAACTGTTGTAAGTCAAGGACTACCTGTATCTCTGAAACAGTGACCAGTGGGACACAGGTCACTAAATCTAGTTTCTTATAGATTTAGTTTTTTTCATTTAGTTGTTTATTAGCATTCAGGATAGGAAGAATTCCCACATGCTTTTATTCTCAGCCTCCCCTCTCCACCCCCCCACCCCCGAATAAAACCATTTTTTTCAGGTTTGAAAATTCTACCACAAATATCTAAATATTGGAAGCTAAGATAGCATTATACGCCAATGCATAATAAAACATGTAATAAAATACATTAAGGGGAAAGTAATTCATGGGAAAATACTTAAATTGTTGTAACTCAAATATTCCTTATTGGATTTTTTTTTTTAAAAAAAAAATGTTTCCAAGAAAGATTCTTTGTGATAGATTTCTCACAATGGAGAAAACCCACTTTTGAATGTCTTCTTATATTGGCCCAGAGGCGCTACAGCCCTAATCAATTTCAAAATAACATGTAAACAATTAACATTCATTTTTAATGTCTGAAAACGCCAGAGACTGCCAAATCTCACAAGGCTGGAATGCTCTTGCAAGGGACCTCAGGGTTTATTAGAGTATGAGAATATGAAATAATTTTAAATCTTGAAATCATGCAGTGGTACCCATTTCTCAAAAAAAAAAAAAAGACGTCACTGTAGATATGTCAGTGTGTTCAGGCTATAATGGCATTATTTATTTCTTTGATTTAAACGCCACCTTTTCCCTCAATTTAAGCACAGAAAGGGGACAATAATCAATAGCAGGCTTAGAAAATGAAAAGGGCAGGTATAAGTTAAAAGCATTAATTAACATTTAAAAGCCTGACTGGAGAGAGTTCCCTTGGCTGGTCCTCTAAAGGAAAAGCATCAGGACAGAGGGGTGCCAAGCCTTGCACAGACCTGCTCCTTTCTGCCAAGCTGGGGCATAACAGGAGAATGGATCCTTAGTTCAGTCCTACATAATTTAGACCAGGGGTGTCAAACTCAAGGCCCTAAGGCCAAATCTGGCCCGTGGGGTGCTTAGATTTGGCCCGCATGGCCGCTCTGGAAACATTGAAGAACTGGCCCGCGGTGCCTCTGCCAGCGAAAATGGAGGTCAGGAGGGCCTCCCATGGTTATTATGGTTTACCATGCGGTCCTCTAGCCCATGAAACAGCACAAAGTATGTCAGCATAAATTTGCTGTTTTCTCTGTTGTTTCCGTTTGGTCTTGAGGAAACCAAGGGTATTGGCTATTGACTATCAGCCCAGGTTGTTTTATAATTTTATATGTCAAAAATAAAACCTAGAGCCTGCCTTGGTAGCTGCGCAAACCCCGGGACCAGATCTTCATCTTTTCCTGCCTCATTTTTTTTTTCCAGAAAATGCATGTGTTCAAGAACATCACATGAAATCCTTCCAATTTTTTTTTAAGTGATGGACAGTTTAAGCTGCTTTCAATTGGGGGAAGAACTATTACTATTGGTTTCTGGCACAACATTTCACCAGAAAAATTGGACTGTTTTGTACTTAGTCAGAATTTTAATAATATAATGTTATCTATATTGCCTTTCAAACCTTCCAGTGCCTCCACGATCTCAACAATGATTTTTAGCAATAAAGCAAAATGATTAATGATTATGGCAGAGATGCCACCCTAATTCCACGATGTGACCCCCAAGTTGAACACTTTTTTAGCTTACATTTTAGCTAAGATTGGAGCAACATCTGTCAGCTGTGGCTAGGGGGATCTCTGCACAGGTTCGCCTGGTGCACCAATTGCGACCCTACTTGGATCAGGAGGCTCTCCTCACAGTCACTCATGCCCGTATCACCTCACAGTTAGATTATTGCAACACACTCTACATGGGGCTACCCTTGAAAAGTGTTCGGAGACTACAGTTGGTCCAGAACGCAGCCACGAGAGCTGTTGTGGGTGCACCTAGGTACACCCACATTACACCAATTCTCCGTGAGCTGCACTGGCTCCCTATTGGTCTCCGGTCACAATTCGAGGTGTTATTACCTTTAAAGCCCTACATGGCTCAGGGCCAGGGTATCTTCGAGACTGCCTTCTACCGCATAGCTCCCTGTGACCGGTAAAATCCCCCAGAGTTGGTCTCCTCAGGGTCCCGTCAGCTAAACAATGCCGGCTGGTGGGCCCATGGGGGAGGCCCTTTTCTGTAGCTGCCCCAGCTGTCTGGAACCAGTTACCTCCTGAGGTCTGGACCATCCCCACCCTATTGGCCTTCCGAAAAGCGGTGAAGACCTGGCTTTTCCGGCAGGCCTGGGGCCGTTGATCTCGCTGCTGCGATTTGGTGAGATCCGGCCATGAATGGTGTGAATGGGTTTTAATTGTTTTTAATGGTTTAACTTTTAATGTTTTATATATGGTTTTTAAATGCATTGTAAGCTGCCTTGAGTCTTCGGAGAAAGGTGGCATACAAGTTGAACAAATAAATAAATAAATATTTTCCACAGAACTTCTTTTATTTCAAGAGGAAAGTCACTTTGCACCTGAGATTAAAATTACCAGTACACTAATAAACATAAAACTAAATGAAGACCCAACAGCTACTTTATAAGAATGCACAGTGTCCAGTTAAGATTTAGTTCTTTTTAAACAGGTAACTCTTTTAGCTGAAGTGAGCAGAGCATCAAAATGCTAACATTTGATTGAACTGGGACCAAATTGTCACCAGCAATGCTTCAAAAGAAATGTATTACAAAAACTACAAAACCAGAACTGAACAATTCTCTAATTTAGACAATGAGTGGGGCAGAAACCCAACATACAAATAAGTAACAGTTAAACAGCCAAATAATAAAATAAATAAATAAAGAGAAATAGTAACCAAATGAGTACATCATTTTTGTGCACCTTTCATAAATAGGCATATATATATATATATATATATATATATATATATATATATATATATATATTCATTCTTGTTCTTTTCTGGAACAAGAGAATATAATAATAACATTGTAATATAATTTATTTAAATCATACCAACGTATAATATTTGAAATGTGGTGAAATTAAAATGCAATAGAATAGAACAACAGAGTTGGAAGGAACTTCGAAGGGACCCTATACCATTTCAGATAAATGATTGTCCAATCTCTTCTTAAAAACTTCCGTGTTGGAGGAGCATTCACAGCATTCTCTAGCATTCTGGAGGCAAGTTGTCCCACTGGTTAATTGTTCTCACTTTCAGGAAATTTCTTCTTAGTTCTAAGTTGCTTCTCTCCTTGATTAGTTTCCACCCATTGCTTCTTGTCCTGTCCTCAGGTGCTTTGGAGAATAGCTTGACTCCGTTTTTTTTGTGGCAACCCCTGAGATATTGGAACACTGCTATCATGTCACCCCTAGTCCTTCTTTTCATTAAACTAGACATACCAAATTCCAGCAACCATTCTTTATATATTTTAACCTCACGTTAATCATCTTTGTTGCTTTTCTCTGTACTCTTCTTTTTTACATTTATATCTCAACTTCTTTTTTACATTGTGGTGAACAAAACTGGAGGCAGTATTCCAAGTGTGGCCTTACCAAGGCATTATAAAGTGGTATTAACACTTCATGTGATCTTGATGCTATCCCTCTGTTAATGTAGCCTAGAACTGTGTTGGCGTTTTTGGCAGCTGCAGCACATGGCTGGCTCATATTTAAGTGATTGTCCACTAGGACTCCAAGATACATCTCACTTCTTTCCCGATTCAAACATCCTTTTAAATTTTGAAAAAAATGAACTAATTTTAGGAGCACAAGTGGAAGAAAAAACAATTATTTGTTATCTGAATCCTAAATGACTGCAATGGCGGAACAGGTTGTAAATGATATTGTGGCAACAACCATTTCTGAAATATCCTTGGGCACAAAAACTTAGCTGGTACACTCAGCCATAGCTCATTGTTATAGAAGAGATAAGTCTCAACAACATTGTACATTTTATTGGGGACAACCGAATTTTACAGAACATTTTGCCTTGTTGGTCTGAATGATTTCGCCTGAATTCAGTCATTGTAGATGCAATACAATCTTCTTATATCTCTATTGGTTTGTCTTATTTTAACCAAGTTAATTTCTGTAACCTACAATGATCACATTCTATTGAGCTGTTCTTTGCCTAGCTCTTTTCTGCTCAACCAGCATTAACTAGATTGCCCCCGCCCCCACCCCCAGAACTGAATGTCTTACAAGCATTCTCTGACAGGAGCCCCGTTACCCATTTTCAGAGTAATGAAAGTGGGCAGTGGTCTCTTGGTGTAAGGAGGAAGGGGAGGGAGAAAGCTACCCAGCAGAATGCTTTGCAATGGACATCTGGCATGCAATAAATGCATTTCGGAAGTAATAAACAGCCCATTTTGAACGACTTCTGAAATTAGTTTCAGCACAAGCCGTTGGTAGAAAACAAGCATTTAGGAAAGCTATTTAGAGATATTTACAAAGCCATTTCTTCCTGTTCAAATGATTAGCGGTGCACAACCCACTTCCAGCCTGATCATTATTGGAGCCTACTGAGTTCATTCTTGCAGTTCGCTGGGTGTGCCCTGCACACAAATCAAAGCAAGGCAGGATTTTGCCATCCAAAGCAGAAAAACTAAATGTTAAAATCATCATGAAACCTATACTAGCAACTCCGAAGTAAACGTACGGTCTTCAATTTGGCACTAGCAATTAGTACTCCTATTGCAATCTCCTTAAGAAATATTCTTTTTGCAAGTAGGCCTGCTTCTACGAGCATGTGTGAACCCCATGCCTTTCCCCCCCTATTGATCAATATTTACACCCACAAAAAAGGAGGATGTTATTGAGGAAAGGTTATGGAGCTAGCAACTGTGCCTCTGCTCACTGGTCCATTCACACAAAGGCAGAAATGCTTGCTAGCTTTATACAATAAGACCACAAGAGAAGGAAGCGTAAAAGGGGTCATCAACCCACCCACCCACTCCCAACTTGTACAATTCCCCTCAAGGTCAGAGACACCCAGACTCTATCAAAGTTTCCCCTTCTTGGTCATTCCATGCTGTCTACAGCACAAACAAAAAGAACATCAGTTCATGCTCTCAGCTTGTTGAGTGTTGTCCTTTATTAGATAAATAACTTGAGCATTGCTTAGGGCAGTGATGTCTAACCGTTTTGCCATTGTGTGCCAGGAGGGGGGGTCACATGTGTGCATGCCCACAACCATAATTCTATGTGCCCCGTCCCCATTCATGCATGTGTGACCCCCACTCTCCCCGCTCCTGGCACATGATGACCCAGTTGGCCCATTTTTCTCTCTCACCTGGCCCCAGAGCCTTTCTAGGAGTCTGGGGAGGGCAAAATCAGCGTTCCCCAAGCCCCAGAGGCCCTCCAGAGGCCAGAAACGGCCCATTTTCCAACTTCCAGTGGGACTGGAAGACCCATTTTTTGCTGTCCCCAGCCTCCAAAGTCTCTCTAAGAGTCTGGGGAGGGTGAAAACAGCCTTCCCGTCCCCCTTGGAGGCCCTCCGGAGGCCAGAAACAACCCATTTGCCGACTTCAGGGGGGACCTGAGCTCGTGTGCCCATTGATATAGCTAAGCGTGCCACCTGTGGCACGCGTGCCATAGGTTCGCCACCATGGGCTTAGGGCCACCTTGATTTGTATGACAAATTATTCTGAGGTTTCAGAATAACATACAGTATATCAGGTAAAAAAAAGATGCAAATTTAGAGCTGGTATCTCCAGCGGGCTGTGACTTCTGCACATAAACTGGGCATAATGTAATATCACAGAACATTAATATCACCTCCTCCTTTGCCATGTTCACAACAACTTTTGAGTTTCTAGAGGTTGATCATCAAGTTACATACTCTTAATTTATGATTATTTCCAGCAATTCTAGAAACCTTGCCAATTTGAATCCCTCAAGCCTCGTCTTCTGGTAAAGAAGCTGAAGCTGTGATACAAACAGTCTATCCCTTTTAAATCCCTCTGCACACCATCTCTTTACTTTGATTACCTTCTTTGGGTTGTTATAAATATTTTATTATTTTATGGAATGCAATAAAGAGATGCAAATGTAGAACAGATAGCTGCTAAAAGAGAAGACTCGTCTTTGAAAGTGTGCTCCTAAAATAATTGTAAACCGGAAATTGTAAACAAGGGAATAGAAAGAAAAAAAGTTTCCAGCAGAAAATCCAAAAGTGGTTTTATGTGGAAGCAAAGTTAGACTAAGTCTTTTTTTTAACTAAAGTGAGTAATTCTTCATTATTGTCTTAATTGCTTGTCTCCTGCTCTTTTCCTTAAATCCATTTCAGAAATTCCAATCTGGATTGCAATGGGGTGGCAATAGGGCTGATGCTCAGTCTAAACTACATCAAAAGACATGATTAGCTGTTTATTTATATCCCCTGTTTATTACCCATATAGAAAAATCAAACCAGAGAGCCTATCAGTCGTTGTTTTTCCTTTTTATGGATTGTTACCAACTCACTAGTTCTTCGCCTTTCCTTTTCTTTCCCAGATGTTTGCAAACCCTTGTCCCATATTTTTTTTTCTTTGACACTTGGAAAACAATAGTTTTAAATTAAAGGAGGAAAATGCATGCATGGTTGCATTCACAATGGACAGGCAGTGGGAGAAGATGACATCATCCATTGCTGCACTTGGAACTCAGTGACTGGACCATATTGGCAATGGGTCAAATAGAAAGTGTGAATCTGCCTTATGAGGAGACACAGAGTAAATCCTTTACTCTCCCTACTGCCCAGTGGTGAAATTCAATTTTTTTCCCTACCAGTTCTGTGGGCGTGGCTTGGTGGTGGAGGTCCTGTGACTGAGTGGGCATGGCCAACTCGACGTCACTCACAGCCATGGCCACTCAGTCACATGACACCTCCCCCCCAAGCCATGCCCACAGAACCCAGTAGGAAAAAAAATTGAATTTCTATTCTACCTATTTTCTCCCACTCTCCCTTCACAATGTGACACGTCCTTACCTTCCTCCTGTGGCTGGCTGCCAAGGAAAGCAACCCAGGGCTGAGGAGTCACCGCTGGGCTCCCCCCATCCCCGCCAGCCTGCATCTCGCCTCCTTTGTCATGAGATGCCTGCAGCCACAGCCTCTTTTTTTGGGGGGGTGCACCTGGAGGTGCTCCTTGTGCTGAAAGATGCGGCAGCTGCAGGCTTCTTGCAGCAAAAATTACTGGAGCTGCTCCACTTCTTGAATGCGCCACCACCCTTTTCCATGCGCCGGCTGTGCACGCTCACACCGCAGCAAGCAATGTGCGCGGCTGGTGCATGGAACCTGGCAGCAGCAGCGACACATTCAAGAAACAGAACAACTCCAGTAATTTTTACTGCAAGAAGCCTGCAGCTGCATCTTTCAGCACAAGATGTGTCTCCGGGTGCACCAAAAAAAAGAGGCTGCAGCTGCAGGCATCTCGCAACAAGGGGGGCAAGATGCAGGCTGGTGGGGGGGAGCCCAGTATTGACTGCTCAGCCCTGGATTGCCTTCCCTGGCAGCCAGCCACAGAAGGAAGATAAGGACGCATTGCATGGCAAAGGGAGAGTGATCAGTGGGCGGGTGGCAGCTCCAGGGCAAGGCCAGAGACAGGGAAAGGCATATTCCCTGACCTGGTCAAGGCGGGCAGCAGCTTTAGGGCATCAGGGAATGGTGCATCCCTGGGCCCCGGTCCCCGACCCAAGGCAAAGGGCAAGTAGGTGGCATGCATTGCTTTCCTTTGGTGAGCTGAGAGGGCAAGGCAACTGGTGAGGCGATTAGCTGGGCCGTGTGGCAAAGGCAATATATATAGGGTGGGGGTGGGTGGGTGGGGCAAGTGGCCAGAAGGGATGAGCACAGTGAGCGGGCGAGTAGGTGGGGTAGGCGGGGCCAACCAATTCGGTTGGCCCCGCTGGTTTACCAGTTCAGCAAACCACTTTAAATCATCCCTACCAGTTTGCCCGATCCAGTCCAATCCGGTCAAATTTCACCCCTGCTACTGTCCATTTGTCTGTCAGTCAGTCAGTCAGGAGGTCCTGAAGAGACATTGCCATTGGATTTAGATCTCCAACTGTACTCTGTCTAATTCCAGATGGGCAGAAGTGAGAGATAAAACTCAAAAATCAATAATAAAATTAGAGATGGCAGAGATTCAGTTCAACTTTCAAAGTGGTCCAGAGTCATTGTGTGGAAGTGCCCAAACTCTCCTGCTGAATTTGTGATAGAGGATAAAAGCCAAGCTTTAGCTGAAGCCATCAACCTTCAATTTTGTTTGAATTTCAGGTCACAAAGGCAACCTTATATTGAGGACAGGAGCCGGCAGATAAACAACACAAGATAAAATCCCTTGCTTACACTTTAAAAGTTGTGTATATTTGACAGACACAGATGAGTGCTTTTATGCTTATGCTGAAGTGCTTTCTTGTTTATTTGGAAACAATGTTGTTGGGCACCTGCCAGTTTGCAGTGCAACTGCACTTTACTTAAAGTAAATAAGATAAAGAAACTGAAAAAGGACCAAGGCTAGAAGTAGGGTAGCCATAGACCCTATTTTACGGAGGGCAATTCTTTGTCTGGAAGTGGCTAAGAAAAACTAGTTAAGGTCATACAATTAGATCATTGTCTGTGATGAAGAGTAAAGAAAAGTTCTAGTGACAATGCTTCTCAAAGCCCCAAGTTAAGTATGAAGATGAGGTAAACCCACATCTAAATTTAGCAATTAAGTTCACCGAAAGAAAGGGTTTCTGAGGAAAAAATCAGGATTATGAGGGCCATCTGATATTTCACTGAATGTCATACAGTGGTGAAATCCAAATTTTTTTACTATCGGTTCTGTGGGCATGGCTTGGTGGGTGTGGTGTTGCTTGGTGGGCGTGGCTTGGTGGGTGTGACGGGGAAGGATACTGCAAAATCCCTGTTCCCACCCCATTCCTGGGGGAAGGATACTGCAAAATCTCCATTCCCACCCCACTATGGGGCCAGCCAGAGGTGGTATTTGCTGGTTCTCTGAACTACTCAAAATTTCTGCTACCAGTTTTCCAGAACCAGTCAGAACCTTCTGGATTTCACCCCTGATGTCATATATATGTGACCTTTTAGGGATATATCCACAATTACACGGGAAGAAACTCGAAATATTAACTATACACACACACACACACACACACACACACATACATACACACACACACACACACACACATATATATATTACCAGTAATGTGTGAAAAGCTGGCATTTATAGAATGTCTAGGAAATCTATAGAGCGTGTGACAGTTTTAGGCAAAGTATGAAGTGTCTGTGCTGTTTTAATATGCTACATATTTTCCCTAGGCATTGAATATAATGCTGAGGCATTATGCAGAAAGGCAAGAACTATTTAAGTGAAGTATGAAATGAGAGAAATGAAAAGGATTACAGTTAGAACTAGGGTTAAGGTTAGGCTAACCCTAACCCTTTATTTAAAAGACATATATAAAAATGAAAGAGAAAATGTAAAATAAAATTCAGGACTTTCTTGCTAGAAAAAAAAAGCAAGAGAAAAAGACCAGTATTGACCTATTTCTTGCAACAAAGAAGGCTAGAATGGCATTTTAGCAGGAGTATTTTATACTTTGTCACTTTGCCTTTTGGCATTGCATAGAATGCCTAGGAAATGTGTGAAATATTAAGGTTTTCATACTTACAGTAGACGTCCCAATTTTTGCATTCTATAAGATTTCCTAGGCATTCTATAAAATGCCTAATTTCTCATATTGGTAGTATCATATATAAAACACAATTTCTTCTTAAGGGAACAAAGCCATGGATATGTGCTTGGTGGAAGCTCCTGAGATGGAAAATAGGATAGGAGCATCTCATCCTGGGTTGAGAGTTTCTGTTTCTGAAACTCTTGGCAAGAGGACATAATTCAATGAAGACATTAAATGTTTTCCTGTAAGGTGCCCTATATCTTAGAGTATAGATAGATAGATAGAATTTTTTATTGGCCAAGTGTGATTGGACACACAAGGAATTTGTCTTGGTGCATACGCTCTCGGAGTACATAAAAGAAAAGATACATTCGTCAAGAATCATAAGGTACAACACTTAATGATAGTCATAGGGAAACAGTCAATATAAATCTTAAGGATACCAACAACAAGGTTACAGTCATTCAGTCATAAGTGGGAGGAGGTATGGACCAGGGATGGTTTCTACTTACCTTTACTACCGGTTTGCAATGGGGCCGCGCGCAAGCACAGAAGCTTCTACACATGCACAGAAGCATTTTCATGACGTCAGGGTCAGTGGGCGGGGCCTCCCACCAGTTTTACTACCGGTTCTATAGAACCGGTGCGAACCGGGGGCAACCCATCACTGGTATGGACCAATGTCCTCTCATATGGAAGGTGGGTGTGTAATTCAATGATAGTGACATTTGTGAGAGCATCATGGATGAATGTCATGATTACTTAGTAAATCGAAATTAGTCAACAGATTTGGTTTGACAGCATCAAAAGATTTATTTTAAATAATCATAAATTATCTTAAAACAGAAAAGAATAACAAATCTCTTCAAGACGACCCGTCTAGGCTGAAAGTATGGGTATTAAATATTGTTGAATGTAATAAAATGTAAAATGATATACATTGGGGCAAATAACCAATAATTTGATATATGCATTGATAGGATTGGAGATGGCAAAGGAAACCTGTTCTGTTCAAGACTTGATTGAAAATGTTGGTTCAATGTGTAGCTAGTGGGGATGGGGAAGTAGATTTCATACTTTCTTTTATTGCTTTGAGTCACTCTAGACTCCTGATAATTACATGGACAAATCAATGGGACTTTTTGGTTTTATTTTGTTTGTTGTTT
Organism: Pituophis catenifer annectens; assembly: GCF_029215685.1. Taxonomy (NCBI): domain Eukaryota; kingdom Metazoa; phylum Chordata; class Lepidosauria; order Squamata; family Colubridae; genus Pituophis; species Pituophis catenifer. Next base: position 132,842,281 of record NW_027256881.1, read on the forward strand.
CACAAGTCCTTTTTCATTGTCTTCTTCTTAGAAGGAGACTAATTGACCAAAATCATCCAGTTGGCTTCTGGGCCTAATGGCAGGTTTAGAATTCAAATCTCCCTGGTCTTAGTCTGGCCATCATAACCTTTAGATCAAACTGGCTCTCATGAAAAGTATGAGGGGTGGAGTTGATACCATTTCTAGAAGACATTTTGTAAATATCATGAAACAGTTTTTAGTCTTTACTAATGCTGGCTCAGAATTGCTAAAAACAAGGAGTGAAAATTGCTGCCCAGTCTAACCAGATATCCTCTGAACGTTCCTAGACCTTCCAACACATCTTGGTGATTCACATACTCCAAGGGGCTATTATTAGAAGTCTGATGAGATACATAGTTTGGAACAATTCTAAATCCCATTTGAACCTAAAAAGAATTCAGAATATGAAACTTCCTTTGATGTATAACTATTGCTCTCAACCTATCACCAAAGTTTTGGGTCAACATTTTTGGTTGGGTATAATGGAAAAACCATGGTGAATGAGCTGATCTATCTATCTAACTATCTATCTATCTATCTATCTATCTATCTATCTATCTATCATCTATCTATGTATTCATACAAACAATAATGAGCCATATCTATTTTATAACATAACTGTAAATGATTGCTTCTTGTTTTAATGCTATACATAACCCTGGGGAAGAGATCTCTAACATGGAAAAAGCAGGACTGTACTTGGGATAGGACCGTCATGGTGAACCTATGGCATGCGTGAGTGAGCTCAGCTCTTGGCCAGCTGATTTTTGGGCCTTCTGGGCCCACCGGAAGTAGAGAAACAGGTGGTTTCCTGCCTCCGGAGGTCCTCGGGGGTGGTGGTAGTGGTGGGGAAGGCCCATTTTTCACTCTCCCCAGGCTCCTAGAAAGGCTCTGGAGCCTGGGGAGAGCGAAAAATGGGCCTTCTGGTCCCACCGGAAGCGGCTGTATCTGGCCTCCGGAGGGCCTTTGGAGGGGTGGGGAAGGCTGTTTTTGTCCTCCCTAGGCTCCTAGAAAGCCCACCATGTCATCATGTGCCAAAAGCGGGGGTTGCACAAGGGGGTCACGAGCACATGTGCGGGGATGAGGCACACATGCGCGCAACCCCCTGTGCTCCCCCCGCTTTTGGCACGCAATGGCAAAAAGGTTAGCCATCACTGGGATAGGACCTTCTTTTTTTAGACACCATTTATTTATTTTTAATATATATTAATTATCATAATTCCCTGCCTTGTGGCACATTTTCTATGCATTTTCTGCATCGGTGTCGGAAAATTCCACTTCTATTTATCCCAGGTAGATTTGAAATGAAAAGGCATTCGTAGGGAAGGAAGAGTTGTATGCGCCCTTCCTCCAGCATCATGCAGTCAGTTTAGATTCATGGGCATCTTTGCCTGCAATTCTCTATCCAGCAACCAAATGAACATTTCTAAGGATGCTGTAAAGAAAGAAACGCATCTCCCTGCCAAGGGACCCTTACCCCACCAGGGAGGGAGAAGGGAAATGGCTTGACCTGGTGTGCTTCTCTCTATGATGTGACCTAATGGCTGCAGCGAGGTGCATGTTAGCTCAAGATTCTGGCCAGGATTTGTAAAAAGAGACCTTCCACTTTATCTCCTGCAAGAGAGTTCTCAAGGACAACCATCTCTTCTTCCACCTGCTATTGGCAAAGGATGGAAGCAGCTTGCTCCCAGGCTGATTAACCATGGATTAATCGACAAAGTTGGTTATGTATAAACCAGGCCTTGGACACATCTATCACAAATAATTAATAACACAGTCTTCTGACTGTGTGTGAAATGTGGATGGAACATTGGAAAATAAAAAGCAAATATTCTGACTAATTATGAGAGACTTGGCCCAGCTAGGAAGCATTAGGGGACGCGGTGGCTCAGTGGCTAAGACGCTGAGCTTGTCGATTGAAAGGTTGGTAGTTCAGCAGTTCAAATCCCTAGTGCTGCATAATGGGGTGAGCTCCCGTTATTTGTCCTAGCTTCTGCCAACCTAGCAGTTTGAAGGCCCATAAAAATTGCAAGTAGAAAAATAGGGACCACCTTTGGTGGGAAGGTAACAGCGTTCCGTGCGCTTTTGGCGTTTAGTCATGCCAGCCACATGACCACGGAGACATCTTCAGACAGCGCTGGCTCTTCGGCTTTGAAACGGAGCTGAGCACCACCCCCTAGAGTCGGGAACGACTAGCACATATGTGCGAGGGGAACCTTTACCTTTACCTTAGGAAGCATAGGGACTGTAGAACATACCTTTTTTATTTCTTTCTACTGCAGATTATGTTTATGTATTGTTGTTATTGACAGATGTGGTTCTGCCAGCAAACCTGAGGAACCCAGAGTGAGATGGAGCCCATTAAATGGCTGGTATGAATGTGTGTTGTTGCCGAGATGGGAGGTTATTATTTTAATATTTTTCGTTTTCATTTTTTTTCTTTTTATTTCTTTTACATTGTGTTTTTATGTAAACCGCCTTGAGTTGCTATGTGCAAGCAGGCGGCAATATAAGTTTTCTAAATAAATAAATAAAAGAAATAAATCTTCCTTCTGAGAGCTGAAGCTGGCATATGTGGAGAGAGTCACTGTAATTTTATTCTTACATCACTGGCCCTGTGAGGTAGGACAGCTGAGAGAGGGATTAGCACGTGAGCTCCATTTTTGAATGGGGAGCCCTATCCAATCCAACACTTTAACCCTGCACATGTATTAAACAGAATGCATAATATTCTATTTAATAACTAATTGTTAGGCTGTTCCTTATCTTTAATTATTTCTTTTCATTTACTTAGCTTTGAGCTTTCTGATTGAATCGCCACATGTGGTGCATATATATGAATATATCATCCGCACTTTCATTTTTTTTCCTGTAGCCTGGAGTTTGGACTGTAAGCCTGAAAGAGGCAATCATGTTATTAATATGTACAAGCTGACCTGAAACTCCTTTTGGCTGAAAGGATTTGCAAAAATCAGTTTAAATAACGGTATTTAATTGTAAATAAATATAACGTCACTGACCAATCCTGAAGCCACAAAGCATTAAAAGCAACCTCCGCAATAAAGAAAATTACGCTTGAAATTGGCATCAAGTGTAGATATTAGATGACTGCTATTCTCCTGTGTATTTATGGGAACCAACCAGCCCTCATTCTAGGATCTCTGCCTGGCTGGGAATAAAAGATGATGCTGGGGTATAGGGAACAGTAGGAGCCCAAGGCTGGGAGGAGGGTGGATTTGGTTAAGTGGTTGTTTTTAAGCAACATAACACCCTTCCCAAACTGCTAGAGGAATCAGATCCTGATTAACCCTTAAAATGGGCATTGTGATTGTGAATTCTATCAGGCAGGGTTTCTCACTCAAGGTATGTAAAATGTTTTTTTCAGGCAAAAATCAGAAAGCTAAAGGAAAAATCCACGGTTTCAAAACCTGCAACTTAAAATCTGTAGGCAATTTTGGAAATTTGAAGTTTTCTCCTTGCAGAAAACGCTCACAAGTGAACTTCCAAAAAGCTGATAAAGGATGAAAGGAGCTAAATGCATCATCTCTCCTTCAGGAAAATGGTTCATTTTCTGCATCCTCTTTCTCCTCCCAGTTCAAATAGCACGCGGGGGCCCATCCAACCAACCAGCCAATAAATCCTTTAGCTGCACTGTTAGACAGAGACCACCAGGTGGCATACAAAAACAATCACCATTCTGTGTAGCATGGAGGTTAAGCATTATTAAACATAGTTTTTAAATCTCTTATTTTTTTTTTACTTCATCCTTTCCCAGAAGTCATTTTGTGAGTATGGTACATAGCACAATTAAACTTATAAACTATGCACAAAATAAATGCTTCTTTTGCCAAATTTGGCAGATGTAAAAAAAAAAAAAAAAGCAAAATAATTGGAGGTAGAGGGGGGGAATTTTATATCATAAAATGAACAAGGCTTACATGTACTAATTATCTTTGCATCTTAAAAAGCTGAAATTAAGCAAACCCAGAGCTAACTTTCTGATATACCTGAAAAACAGATAGATAGATGAGGGGCGGGGGAATAGAGACCATATCTACATAATTTGTTTTTATTTATTAATTTTGATCCCATCTCATTACTTTTATAAATAACTCCAAGCTGCTAACTTTCCTAATACTTCTTCCTCCTCCTATTTTCCCTACAACAACAACCCCATGAGGTGAGATGAGCTGAAAGAGAGACTGGCCCAAAATCACCAGGGTAGCTTTTGTGCTTAATGTGGGACTAGAACTCACAGTCTTCCTGTTTCTCAGCCAGCACCTTAACCTCTACACCAAACTGAGTCTTTCTTCCTGGCAATAATATGGAAATAGTTTTCCATTGATTTCTTCTGGGATTTTACTTCTCAAGTTGTAACTATGGAACAAGGACTCCGTCTTGATAGATTGCAAAACAGCATTAAAATAGCAGTAGATAGATGAAAATTTAAAAATGAAAATCTAAACACACAACATCAGCAAAGAAAGTAAAATGCAATTTGAATTCCTCAGAGAATTTTTTAAAATTCACATGCAGGATAAATGTCCATAACATAAGCCAATACAGTAAAATAGCATTTTCATGCAGGGCTACCTTTTCTGAATCTTGCTGACTCTTGATATTCAGTTTTCAGAACTGTTTGGGCAAACAAGATTCGTTCTCCTCACCCTTTTCTTTTTCCAGCACTTCTTGTATCTCTCAATTACTCAAGGAAGCTTTTCATTCTGGCTTTGTTGATATTAGGAAGCTACTTGCTGCCATATTTTTAAATCGCAGGAGAAATATTAGCCTCTGTTCAAAGAAAAAGGCAGAAGAAATCTCATGACCCAGACATGATGCTATGGAAAAAAGATTCCTCTGCACTAGACGGTAGTTAGAGTAATGTAAACATGGATGGAGTTCCTCCTGAAAGAAGACACTCTGAACATTTGATTCCAGCTCTCTGGCAGGACTAGAACAGGTTTGGAATGAAGTCCTAAGTGAAAGGAGCAACCCAACCTGTGTCGAGTGCATAGAAGCAGTAAAACAACATTAATTGAAAGTGTGTACTTTATTCCAGCATGCCTACGTAGCCATTTAAATATTTTTTTAAAGGAAAAGGAACCATTTCAGTAGTGTTGACATTGTATAGGAAATAAAGTATTGTATCATTGATCCAGTCAGAAAGAAAGAAAGAAAGAAAGAAAGAAAGAAAGAAAGAAAGAAAGAAAGAAAGAAAGAAAGAGGGAGGGAGGGAGGGAGAGAGAAAGGAAGGAAGGAAGGAAGAAGGGAAGGGGGAAGGGAAGGGAAGGAAGGGAAGGGAAGGGAAGGGAAGGGAAGGAAAGGAAAGGAAAGGAAAGGAAAGGAAAGGAAAGGAAAGGAAAGGAAAGGAAAGGAAAGGAAAGGAAAGAGTGGGGTAGAAGTATACTAGCAAATGAGGTGGGGAAAACAGAGTGGCCTGGAGACCATAATGAATTCCACAGTCTCTGTGGGCCATAAACTGGAAGGGGAGAGGAAAGGGGAAGAAAGCTGCTGGCAAGGTATGAACATAACAGCCTCACAACCCATAAGGATTTGCCATTCAAGGCTGTGATCAGCCACTAAGGGGGGGGGGGGGGGGATGGGGCATGCCAAGTGCTGAAATGCTATAGTCAATCAGAGGTGGGGAGGTCACTAGGCTAAAATGAGGCACTGAACATCGGCCACTCAGAAGGACTAGCAGTCCTTCAGAAGCTAAATTGCATTTGAGAGTGAGCTGGAAGTTGATGGAGAAGGCCATCATCTGTTTTTGCATTTAAGAAACAGTGATGGGGCAAACAGAAAGTGTGGATTTAAAAAATGGGGTTAAAATAAGCCTTTTCAGCAAGTTTGCTTGCTATTTTTTGTGAGGGTACAGGATACATTCTGCCATGGTGATTTATGTCTGAAATTATTTTAAAAGTGTCAGTAAAGGACATCTGACGAAGCCATCTTTGCTGTAGTATGCCTCTCCTTTCTGGAGCTAACTAAAATGTGTCTGCTGTAAACCAGCATCATTAGCTCGCTTTTCCTACTAGATCCATTCAATTTTAAAGTTCACGAGTCTTGCTGCCAACTGTTGCAAATTCCATTCTTCCCAAAGCTCTAAGCTTCGTAAGTACCCCCTCCAGCAGCATCAATTTTTCAGTGATGTGAAACGAAATTGGGCTAACAGCAGAAAATAGAGAGAATTATAGCACAGAATGATGTGACTTTGTTCTAGTCCACCCCGTCTTTCACAAACATAACTTTCACAGTTATTTTTTTTTTTTACACATTTAATGAATCCTGCTTGGTACCTGCAAGTGCATAATTTCTTCCACTTTATGCCAGGGTTGAATTTTCTCTGAAATCAGCCCTTCTTGATACTTTGTCAGTAATTTCCCCCCACCCCCTCTAATCACTTATAAAGGAAGATAAATTTTCCCATAAGTTTTTTTTTTTTTAAAGGCTGGTTTTGTTTTAGAACTTCTGAACATTAACCACATGATTTTACAGTATATGTTATAGTACAAAAATAGATCTGGAATAGATATTTCTATACCAGGAAGATAAAATATGTGATATCTTACGGCAACACACACATCCATATGCAATACAGACATTTTACAATTAAGGAACGTGTGTTTTTCAGCCAAGAAAATGGTTACTTTCTAATAATGGAATACTTCAGTTATCTGCTACTAATGTGATCACTTTACTGAGTATTAAAATGTAGCAATTAAATGTGGCATGCATGCCTAGGATATAATCCTGAATCTTATGTTTGTATGCCAGATCAATCCTTAATCCTTCATTTTATTGTGTAGAAGAAAATCTAACACTAAAAAGGTTACATCTGACATTATGCAAATGGCTATCCCTTACATTTCAAAATTTCCCTAAGCTCTCACCTGAATTTGCTATTCGTAAGCATATTTCACAAGTCCCTATTGAAAACATCTAAGTAGATGGGATGGGGAGCAAGCATCTATTGGCAGGTGCCATTTATCAGTCATTACCACACCTTTAAGAAAGTACTCCTTAGATGTTGATTCCTAGATGGATATGTCCAGGTTGGTTTCTTAGCAACAGTCAGGCAATGGTTTGTCTTAAGGACTTTTAAAAAATGTTCCCACCTACCTACAGGCTAGGCTTTCACAATAACACCAATCCAAATACTAACCCTTTCTAGCTTTTCTGAGGTCTTTCAAAATTAGCGAGAGAGCCAGTCTGAGGTAGTAGTGAAGGTATCAATATCAAAGCACAATTTGCCATTTGTGTTGCATTATGTGTTAAAGGTAAAGGCTCCCCTTGCACGTATGTGCTAGTCATTCCCGACTCTAGGGGGCGGTGCTCATCTCTGTTTCAAAGCCAAAGAACCAGCGCTGTCCGAAGACGTCTCCGTGGTCATGTGGCTGGCATGACTAAACGCCAAAGGCGCACGGAACGCTGTTACCTTCCCACCAAAGGTGGTCCCTATTTTTCTACTTGCATTTTTTTTTAATGTGCTTTCGAACTGCTAGGTTGGCAGAAGCTGGGACAAGTAACGGGAGCTCACCCTATTACGCGGCACTAGGGATTCGAACCGCTCAACTGCCAAACTTTCAATCAACAAGCTCAGCATCTTAGCCACTGAGCCACCGCGTCCCACACATTATATTGTTACAGAAGTGCTATTTGAAAAAAAACCCAAAACCAAAACCAAATCACTGAAGATCTTTCTCATCTGGGTATTGTACAATGCAGCATATAACATGACACAATGTAAGCAAAGAGATAATAAAGTTGATTCTTGTGTTTCGGAAAGCCCAAATTGTCCTACACCCACTTTCCATAAGTCCTTTTTTTTGTTGTATCTGAGAGTTTGCATACTTCACCTGCTTCTTCAAAGGGCAATTAATTAATGGAAAACAAGGCTTGTTCTGCATGACATTTTAGATGAAAAAGCCATCCGATAGAATCTCAAAACTGTAGGACAAAAATCTTTGTGCGTCTGTTGCCCAAATGACCCTTTGGGGCTTGAAAAGATGAGTTGATGGGATCCATAGTGAGTTGCCTGTCATATCATGTGAATTGCTGCACATGCTCCTCCTAAGCTGTCATTGTAATCCGAACAATAAATGCATTCTCTTTTCCATTTGCTTTCGTTCAGAACTGAATTTTGGCATCTGTTCCCCTAGCAACTTGTGGCTTCTGCTGTTTCCTTGGAAAGGTTGTTTTAGGGTTACTGCCCAAAAGACTTTTTGCAATAACTGTGCACATAGCATTTTGGCATCATCGTCATTTGCTTAAAACCTGCCTGTTTTTAAAATACTATTAAGAAACTTGATTTTTCTGATCGATGTGAAGTTTTTCAGAACCACGGGGACTTTCTTTTCCATCCCAGAAACCACTTAGTTTGCTAGTTAGTTAAATTATTTCTGAGTGTGTCTAAGGAACATTACTATAACACTAAGTACTATTATCCAAATCTGTTATAGATAGTTCTCAATTTACAACAGTTCATTTAGTGACCATTCAAAGTTACGCCAGCACTAAAAGAAGTGAGTTATGGCCATTTTTCACTCTTATGACTGTTACAGCATGTCCCCAATGTGATCAAAATTCAGACACCTGGCAACCAATTTGTATTTAGGAAGGTTGCATGATCACCTTTTGCAACCTTCAGACAAGCAAAGTTAATGGGGAAGCCACATTCACTGAACAACTGTTACCAACTTAACAACTGCAGTAATTCACTTAACAACTGTGCCAAGGAAGTTCACTAAATGGGGCAAAATTCACTTAACCGTCTCACTTATGACCACAATTAAGCTCAAATTTTATGTTCCCAAGTCGAAGACTAACTGTACTCTGTTCAATAAAGTCTAAAACTGATTTGGTTAGTACGCACATTTGGAATATTGCCTTACAAATTGAGCGTATTCTAAATTTTCTTTGGATTGCTTCTTGGGCTGAGGAGCTATTAATTTAAATTAAATGTAAAATTGTGAGCCAGTTTGTGATTTATTATTCTTTATGCCGAGTTCAAAAAAAATAGAGCAATTGAATTTGAGTACACATTTTTCTCCTTTGTGGATTCTGTTCTTTTTAAAAGATGGACTTAACATTCTGTGGGGCTCATGGAGTCAGGAAATATATTGACTCTAACCAGTGGTGGGTTCCTCCTGGTTCCGCCCGGTTCCGCTGAGCCAGTAGCGGTGACAATATGACATCACCGAATCGGTTCTGCCCCCCCGCCCCCGCCCACCCACCCATCCCCCGCGTTATTCTTACCTTTTATTTGGCCCTACCCCCAATCTATTGCTGCGTCCTGAGTCCCAGCTGATGGCTAGAGGGAAAAAACTGTTTAAACTCTTGCCGCAGGGCTTCAAAGGGCCGCTTTACAGCTGATCAGTGTTAAAAAAAAACAAATGAGTAGACCGGTGCCTGCAAAAATAAATGGGTAGACCAGTGCCTGCAAAAATAAATGGGTAGATCAGTACAGCTCTGCAAGCAGTTAAAAGCCTGGTAGACCAGTACCTCTGCTAAATCCTAAATAATTGTCACATGACCATCAAGCCACGCCCACAAAATAAGCCACACCCACAGAACTGGTAGTAAAAAAAATTAGAACCCACCCCTGACTCTAGCCCACTTCAAGGTTGTATGGATGGATACTCTTCTCTTTGCAAAGTGGGTGGAAAGGAAAGGTTATCAACAAGAAACATTTCTAGAGAAGCTGCTTTGTTTGCCAGCTACAATGATTTGCCAGGCCTTTTGCTCCTGTTGGATATCTAAACTACAACAACATTATATTGTATTGTCAACAGTATATTGATAATTGTCAAAAATATCAAGGTAAAGACAGATCTCAAATCTCAGCAGGGGAGATACAAGGGCCAGTAGACTCTACTCCTAAACAACAGGTTGACATCTCACTACTTCACTCCAGAGCAGAGGCCTTTCTCAAAAATCAACTCTTCAAGTTTTACTATTGAACATTTATTTGACATTGGTGTGTGTAATGCCTTTATCCCATGTTATTTGTATGATGCACAATATACATGAGCCTGCTTTTGAAAATAGCTTAAGAAGAGTAGGTAGTTAGAACTACTACTATTGCTACTACTACTGCTAACTGGGACCTAATGTTGAGAAAAGCTGATTGGAATGTGGCCCATTTCTAAGCCAAATCCAAAATGCTGGCAGGAATTAGGAATATCCTAAGGAATTAGAAGAGGCCATTCTGCTTAGTCCTTTTCACTATTGCATCAGCTTGCAAATATGTGTGTATTATAATTCTAAATGTTTTTTTACAAATTATTTTATTCTAAAATATTTATTTCGGTATACATTCTACCTTCAAAGTTACCGTGTATGTACATTTGTTTAAGTTAAATTGTTAAAAGTAGAACCAACAACTACATGGCTAAATTCAGAGAAGTACACAATATCAAAATATCATCCCATACAGGGGTGAAATGCTCCTGGTTCGGACCGGATCCCCCGATCCGGTAGTGATGGTGGCAGGTGGTTCGGAGAACCGGTAGCAAAAATCCCTGCAACCCCCCCCCCCCCACCATGCCCAGCTGAGCCGCATGATCATCAGAGGCTTTTTTTTTTTCTACAATTTCTTCCACCAAAAAAATGCTTTTAAAAGTAAAAAAAAAAGCCTCTGATGATCGCGCGGCTCAGCTGGGATCTCAGAGGCTTTTCAAAGCATTTTTTAAAATGATCAGGCAACTCAGCTGGGATCATCAGAGAGACTTTTAAAGCATTTTTTTCTGCAACCTCTTCAGCGGAAGAGATGATTAAAAAAATGTTTTGAAAAGGCTATGATGATCCCAGCTGTGTTCCTGATCGGCAGAGGCTTTTCAAAGCATTTTTTTGCATTTGCAGAAAAAATGCTTTGAAAAGTTAAAATAATAATAAAAAAAAAGTTGGCCACGCCCACCCAGTCACATTACCCCCACCACCACCAAGCCACGCCCACAGAACCAGTAGTAACAAATTTTACATTTCACCCCTGATCCCATGCCAATTTTGCATATTAATTTAGGAAATGTAAATCAAATCAATCTTCAAGGTTCTCCAGCATAATCTATGGCTTCTAGAGAAATTAAAACCTTCTAGAGAAGGCCATTAGCAAAATCCTTCACATGATTGCATTGACCCCCAATAATCTCAAAGCTCAACTGTATTGAATACTTATATCATGAAACAAAACTTATTCTGACTGCTTTAGAAATAAATACAGCCCTAATAAAATGTCACTTTGTTGAGTTCTTAAAAGAAGCCGGGGGGGGTGGGGGAAGAGATTTATTAAAGTGAATGTGTGTTTTCTGCCTTTTCTAAAAGTAAAAAAAAAATACAATTTTTTTTTTTTTTTTGCAAAATTTCATTCGGGAATACATACACCATCTTCCAGCCCTCCAGCAAGCAATGAAAAAGTGATCGTAGTGGACAAATGGTATTGTGCATGTTCCTGAAAGAAAATAAAACCTAGTAAAAACATTAAATTCCGATGCAAAAAGGCTTGACTTCAAAACTGCAACTGAGCAGAGGCATGCCCTTATAACAACTGCACACCTGTTCAAATCATGACTTGCAAGGAGAGGTTAGTAATGTGTCTGAACGTGGCCAGAGTAACTATTCTTGACCTGCATAAAAACATATTTTGCAGGGGGAAACGTCTGTTACTTAGTAAAGGGGGTATTGCAGTGGTGGGTTTCTACCAGTTCGCCCTGCTTTGGATGAACCACTAGCGGCAGCGGGAACCCGCCCACCCGCCCGAACGTCATCACGGATGCTCTGTACATGCACAGAAGATTCTGTGCATGCGCAGAAGCACCATGCACGTTCTCACAGTTCCAAACTGGTAGCGAAGATAAGTGAAACCCACTACTGGAGTATTGATTACATATCTTAGAGTGCTAGGCAGAACCAGAAGCCTTTTTTTTTTTTTTTCACACAGCATGGAAATGGATGTGTTTGATGCAAAATTATGAACTAAGCCTTCAAAACCAAGGCTGAGGAAAGAAAGAGATTCTGTATTCTTAACCCCGAGCCTCTTTGAGAAGAATACCCAGGATGGAGTTATGCCACCTTGCTAAGTTACTGGAGCTTCATAAACGTGAAGATGAAACAAAATAATATTTCACTTGAATTTATCTATTTTATTTTTAAGACTGTGAAGCAGGGCACAGGTTCCGAAGGCCTTTGTCATAAAACTCCTCCATCATTGCCTGATATGTTGTCTATGTGCCAAGAAGAAAAAGTTGATAGCTGCGCTGAAGCAGAGCTCATTAAAAGCTTTCGCTGTAGACTTTCCAAACCTGGGGGTCTTTGGATCATCATAAATATTTCTACCAAGCTGGGTAAATTGTATTTCACTCTGGACACTTTTATTGAATTGGCAACCTTCATCCCTTGCACTGAGGAGGACGTTAATTCACTTTTAGTAGCATCAAACATTGGGGTCAAATGGCCTGTTAGACTGAAAAGGCTGGGATGTCAAACTTTTTCTCCTGTCAGCTCCGTGTTAGGGAAGGAGAACAGGCCACTCTGCCCCTTACACAATTCAATGTGGCCGCTCCCTAAATGGCTGCTGCTTCCATGATGGTGTCACACGTCCTCTGCTGATTAGGAAGGCTATGCAGCAGAGCAACTACTTCCAGAAGGAGATCTATAGTACCAATAAGGTAAGTGACTGATTAGTGATGGGGTGGGGAAGAGGCCTAGTAGAATGGGAAGCAGGTCCAAGGCCAGCAGGGACCCCAAAGGGGGGGGGGCTATGGCAACTTTCCATGGCCAACTCACAGCGTTCAACTCACCACAGGACAACTCGCTGTGGGACAAGAGTTACAGTCATATTGAAGAACTAGTGGAATAGAATCATTAAAGAAAGAATGCCAAAGAAGAGAGAAAATGAAATGTGAATGACAAAAATTAAAATAATTTCTTAATTATTTTAAATAATTAAATTGAATTTTCCCGCAATGAGTTGTCCCATGGCAAGTTGACAATGTTGAGTTGTCCCACGGTCAGTTGGCCATGGTGAGTTGACCTATTCTGCCAAGGGGTAGGTAAGGGAGCACAATGTGCCTCAAGGTGTGGAGAAGGTGTTAGGAGGCCCAAGGCAGGCAACCTATGAGCTGGGGAGTGCTGCAGTGTGAGCCTAGGCTTATGATAGGTCTCACAGGGACTCTCCCACCCCTGAGGCATCTCGTGCTCCACTTAATGACTCACATGGTCATTTAATGACCGCATTGGGTACAGCAGGGATGCGGTTGTTAAACAAGATGATCACATGAACGCTTTGCTTAACGGCCATCAAAAGTCAGCCCATCCTGGCCTTTTACAAAAAAGAAGAAGAAATGCTAAAGGCTCCTTTCTAGCTAGTCTATACCCCACAGATTGGAACCATAGCCACAAGCCACTCGTGTGTGAAGAGTGAGGCCTTGCTGGAAAAAAAATGAAATCACAGCCATAGTTCCAGATCATAACTATCCTCAGATTTGTGACAGCAGTGTCATCTACAGGAGTATGAGCTCTACCTCCTTCGAACTGTTCACTTGTTAAGAGGCATTAATTCAGAGACGGCAAACTGTAAATCAAATCCTATTTCTACAACAAGAAATAAAACCAATTACTTATCTGTTAGAAATCTTTAGTGATAGTAATAGCAATAGCACTTAGACTTATGTACCATTTCACAGTGCTTTACAGCCCTCTCTAAGCGGTTTACAAAGTCAGCATATTGCCCCCAACAATCTGGGTCCTTATTTACAGACCTCGGAAGGATGGAAGGCCAAGTCAACCTTGAGCCTGGTGAGATTCGAACTGCCAAATTGCAGGCAGCCAGCAGTCAGCAGAAATAGCCTGCAGTACTATATTCTAACCACTGTGCCACCACAGCTCTATATGATGATCCAAAAATGGTGATGGTGGAGACTTTTCACCATTTATTTATTTATTCAATTTTTTTTTAAATCCTATCTTTATTTCTTTTTAAGTAATTCAAGGTAACAAACATATTTAATAGTTCTTCCTCTTCCTCTTTTCCCCACCAGAACAGCCCTGTGAAGTGGACTGGACTGAGAGAGAGTGACTGGCCCAAAGTCACCAGCAGGCTTTTGTGCCTAAGGCAGAACTAGAACTCACAATTTCCCATTTTCTAGCCTGGTGCCTTAACCACCAGATCAAACTGTTACATTCTGGGCCAGTAATACGGGATATTGCCTTTCCCACCCTCTGTTCTTCATTCATTTTGTCAAGACTGCACTGTTTATGACAATAAAAAAGGTTAGTCTGAAAGAACCATTTTCTTCATCAAAACTTCAAGAGCAGATTTTATTGCCGTTTGTCAGCTGCTGTTGCTCTTTTCCGTAGAAACTGTGCCTTTCAAATGTCCTAAAAAAAGTCATTCAAAAGTTTGGAAAATCTTTTAAGATTCTCATGGAGGTGGCCATCTTTACAACTACAGTCCTTTGTTTTTGACAGCACACAGGATCCAAAAAAGTCAAAGTCAAATGCAGCTCATGCTCAGACATACCAGGCCAGACAGCCAACATGCATTTTATTAATAGACAGACATTGCCTTGTTGGACCATTGGAATGGTGTGTTGATGTGTTTCCAGTTAAACTTTGTAAAAACAAAATATTTTAAATTGTAAGAAAAGGCAGACGAGCAGCCAGTAGTTTAAAGCATCCAATTTTTTTTCTGCATTCAAGGTGCTAATTTTTAAAAAACTCAACCAATATAAAACTTTATTAGGGCTTTATGTATTTCAAAACTGTACAAATAATTTCAAAATACTTTCAGTGCGGTAAAGTCAGGCTTTAGTTTACAAGAGGTCAATGCAATCAAGCAGAGAGTTATATTAATCATAAGTTCAGGGCTAGCCAACAGCCGTTCCTGATGGAATTAGGTAATACATTGTATTTGGTCAGGTTCACGACCAAGTGATGCCTGCACCATGAAGATCTGGATTGTTTATTTTGATGGCATCACTGATTAAAATTACTGATAAGTTCCAATTATTACTTAGAGCGTATATTAATTACCGGTGGCTGTTCAGTCTCTACTTGTAACCCTCCAGTAAATGCATATTTCTTCATTTCAATACCAGACAAGAATCTTCTGTCTTTACCTTAGTGTTCTTTTTTCCCCATTTGATTATATTTCATAACAAGATTACAAAAAATAAATGATACAAAAGGTAAATACCAAAAATAAGCAGGACAATAGCAGAAAAAAAATACTCTTCAAATTAAGAAAAATACTAAGCATCTGATGTATCATGTGTGACGTTTCTGAAAGATGCCCTAATTAAAGCAAAGCTTTCAAGTTGCCATCATGTTTATATATAAAATTATGAAATATATAATGTGTGCTATTATACTATAGAGCAGGGCAGGGGTGGGTTCTACTTACCTTTACTACCGGTTCGCAATGGGGCCGTGTGCGCGCTCGTGAGAAGCGTTCTGATGATGTCGAGATCGGTGGGCGGAGCCTCCCACTGGTTTTACTACCGGTTCTATAGAACCAGTGCAAACCGGGGGCAACCCACCACTGGAGCAGGGGTGTCAAACTGGTGGCCCGCAGGCCGGATGTGCCATGCACAGGCCATACCTACCCCAGTTCCGTGAAGGGAAGAAATGTCACAAAATGTCACATGATGGCAAAGTTACGCTGTGAGTTTGACACCCATGCTATAGATTCTATTTACCTTTCTGAGCAGTATTGACTTCATCTGGTTCATTATATTTTTTTTTTATTTTTCTATTATGAACTACTCTGGTAGTATGAATATTTTAATAATGTCTTTTTTCTGGCCATTTTTCAAAATGAGAAGGGCCTATCCTGTTTAAAAGTTTTCTAATATTATATTGATTAAATTGTTTAGTTTGTCATATATGCACACTTTCTGATTTTTTTTGTTAATATTGATCTTATTTATTTATTTATTTTTATTTTTATTTATTTATTTGATTTTTATACCGCCCTTCTCCAACAGGACTCAGGGCAGTGAACAGCCGAGATAAAACATAACGTATAAAATTTAAAAGCAGTTTAAAAGACATTAAATAATTTCGGCCCTCAATTTAAAACAACCCAGTTAAAACCAATTTCAAATTAAAACCGAAAGGATGGGATCAAGCCAGATGAAATAGATGTGTTTTCAGGGCCCGACGAAAAGTCCAGAGGTATCGTGCGTATCTCTGGGGGTAGGTCGTTCCAGAGGGCAGGTACCGCCACAGAGAAAGCTCTCCCCCTGGGGGTCGCCAGCTGTAGGGAGTCCCGATCCAGAAAGGGACGCAACTGCCGTATCAGGCGGACCTGATAAAAAGCCCCCCTGGCCACGGCCATCATATGCTCTTCTAAAGACAGCCGTGCATCCAGGAGGACGCCCAAGTTGCGAGCCCTCTCCGTGGGGGCCAGTGATTTGCCTCCAATAATCAGCGATGGCACCAACTGGCTATATCGGGATGCCGGAAGCCACAGCCACTCGGTCTTGGAAGGGTTGAATCAGAGCCTGTTTCTCCCCCTCCAGGCCCGCACGGCCTCCAGGCACCAGGACATCACTTCAAGGGCATCGTTGGGGTGGCTTGGGGGGGAGATGTACAGCTGAGTGTCATCAGCGTACTGATGGAACTCCACCCCAAAGCCACGGATGATCTCACCCAGCAGCTTTACATAAATGTTGAACAGAAGGGGCGAAAGGACCAACCCTTGCGGCACCCCACAAACAAGGCACCTCGGGGTCGACTGCTGCCTCCCTGCCAACACAGATTGCGACCGGTCAGAGAGATAGGAGGAGAACCACCACAAAACGGTGCCCCCCACCCCCAACTGGTGCAACATGATACCATGGTCGATGGTATCAAAAGCCGCTGAGAGATCTAACAGGACCAGGATAGAGGAACAACCTCTATCCCGAGCCCTCCAGAGATCATCCACCAACGTGACCAATGCCGTTTCCGTGCTGTACCCAGGCCTGAAGCCGGACTGGAGCGGATCTAGATAGACAGCTTCATCCAGGTACTGTGGAAGCTGCCACGTCAACACACTCTCAACAACCTTCGCAATAAAACGAACGTTGGAGACTGGACAATAGTTAGCCAAAACAGCTGGATCCAGAGAGGGCTTCTTGAGGGGCCTCACCACCGCTTCTTTCAAAGTGGCGGTAGGACAACCTCGCTCAAAGAAGCGTTAATAATCCTCTGGAGCCAGCCTCGTGTAACCTCCCAGGAAGCCAGCACCAACCAGGAGGGACACGGGTCCAATAAACATGTGGCCGTGTTCAGCCGTCCCAGAATCCTGTCCATGTCCTCGGGAGCCACAGGATCAAACTCCTCCCAGATAACACTCTCAAGACCTGCCTCAATCATCCCGTCCGGACTTACCCAGTCAGAGGCCAGGCCTTCCCGAATCTGAGCGATCTTGTCATACAGATACTGCACAAAATCCTCAGCTCAATCCTGCAAGGGATCATCCCGCGCTCCCAGATGGAGGAGGGAGCAGGTCACCCTAAACAGGGCGGCTGGGCGATTATCTGATGACGCAATAAGGGCGGCAAAATAGCTAGATTTTGCTGCTTTTATCGCCACTAGGTAGGTCTTAATATGAGACCTCACCAGTGTTCGGTTGGAATCGGAACGGCTGGTCCTCCAACCACGCTCCAGACGTCTTTTCCGGCGCTTCATCTCCCTCAGCTCCTCGGAGAACCAAGGAGCTAGGTGAGTTCGATGCTGGGTCAGAGGCCGCAAAGGCACGACGTGGTCCAAAGCCCCAGCAGCCACACTGTCCCAGGCGGCCACCAGGTCTTCAGCCGAGTCATGAGCCAGAGTCTCAGGAAATGGCCCAAGCTCCATCTGGAACCTATCAGGATCC
Source organism: Pituophis catenifer annectens (assembly GCF_029215685.1). NCBI lineage: Eukaryota > Metazoa > Chordata > Lepidosauria > Squamata > Colubridae > Pituophis > Pituophis catenifer. The sequence goes on from NW_027256881.1 coordinate 132,860,159, forward strand.
ATCAGGCGCCTGGGGCGGAACCACCTAGGCAGTCCCGCCTCCCTCCAGTGGGGTGTAGCAGTTAGAAAGTCAAGTCGAAGGAGCGAGTGGTCAGACCATGACAAGGGTTCGATGACTATATCCCCTGTATCAAGGCCACTTGACCACTGACCAGAGATAAAAACTAAGTCCAGAGTGTGCCCGCCCATGTGAGCAGGGCCATGAATTAACTGAGTCAGGTCCATGGCCGTCATGGAAGCCATGAACTCCCGAGCCACCTCAGACATTTCGCCGACAGATGGCAGGTTGAAATCCCCCATGACCAAAAGTCTGGGGGTATCAACCGCCACCTCGGCTATGACGTTGAGCAGCTCAGGCAGGGCCATTGCCATGTGGCAGGGAGCCAGGTACATGATCAACAAGCCCATCTGCACTCCACGGTCCCACTTCACAAGAAGGGACTCACATCCGGCTATCTGTGGAACAGTGGTCTCCCTTGGATCAAGACCTTCCTTTATAATAACCGCCACCCCCCCCCCCCGCCCCTGCCCTCAGCTCTCGGCTGGTGGAATGCATGGAAGCCTGGTGGGCACATATCTACGAGGGGAACACCCTCCTCCTGGCCCAACCAGGTCTCCGTAATACTGCCAGGTCTGCTCCCCGCTCCTGAATAAGATCGCAAATGAGGGGGGCTTTATTTACCACTGACCTGGCATTGCACAACAACAGCTGAAGGCTTGGGCCCTGAGAGTCTGAACAGCCTGGGGAACCAGAAGGGCTATGGGGACCGGGGCGTGCCACCGCTCGGAGATAATGAATGCGCATCCCCACCACATGATATGGCCCCCTGCTCCCGCCATATCTGCCCCTCCCACTCAGCGTAGTGATGGAAAAGCCCTCAGCAGAATGAACTCTAATGCCCCCCTTACCCCTGGAATCCACACCTTCTGTGGCCCGACTGGCAGCTGGGCCAGATCCCTCCCCCCATGGGTTAACCCCCAAATCCACAGAACCCTCCCGCCCCCTAGAACCCCTTAAAAACCTATCTAAAAAATTCCCCAGAAAACCCCTCAATCCCCTTTTTGCAACATGCCATCTTGCTTTTAAACAGTGATATGTTTAATTGCTTTATTGCCAATGTGCTGCTCTTTGTAGAGTTTTAGAAATCTATTTTATTTCTTTTTGTTGCATTTCTGTATTACTTTCTCTAATTATCTGGAGAGATTCCAAATAACTGATCTACTCAGGATGGCTGAGACATCTGTCTCCCCCCAGAAGACCATTTTTTAAAAAAATATTTCCACAAGACACTAACTGTTCCTGACCCAGATGTGTTTTGGGGATAGGAAACAGAAGGGAAGGAAGAAAGGAAAGGAAAGGAGGTAGGTTCTTAGCTGTGGAAATTTTGGAAGAAATCCCTGACAAGAAGAATGTGGGATAGTCATAAAGATGCTTTAACACTTATACCAGGGCTGTCAAACTCCCGGCACACAGGCCAGATGTGTCATGCTCTGGCCACACCCATGCCTGGTTTAGTGAAGCGGAAAAAAAGTCTCGATAAGTCATGTGACGTCACAGTGACAACATGAATTTGACACCCCTGACTTATACCATGACTGGAAGCCTGAACATTGTTACATATTGTGTAAATTCAGCCTTTGTAGAATGACATTAGTTTGTACTGAACTATCATAATGCAGAAGATTAGAGAGCAACGTCTGATCCTTATAAAGATCAAATTTTACTTCATATTTTACTTCAATTACGAACCAACCAGATTCTTAGGGCGTATTACACTTAATGTTTAGCCTGCTCCTCTCCCACGCTTATGGCAGCTTATGTGTAAACCAGCACCAGATAAGTCTGTCCAGACTCTTAACAGTTTGGGAACAGCATGAAAGATATTCACTTGTAATCACGGTCATCACATCTTTCTCATTTTTTCCTGCTGTCCTTTCTGTTCCAGAAAAGCAACTGCCAATTACCTTCTTCCTGTGGGATGGGTTTCCCCAGACATATATTCTTGTATTTAATATGTACATATAGATGGATAGATAGGTAGAGCATCAACATGTACATATATGCAGGCACACGGAACCATCATCTTTAAAATCAAACTTTCTTTCTTGCCAATCACTTTATAGTCTAATAATTTCTAGAGATTCTGTTTATTATCCGAGTTAAAATAGCTTTTCAGGAGTTTTGCTTATAGGCTAAGAGGTTGTTGGTCAAACTCTTTTAAAAAAATTAATGCAAGATTCCATTGTTTCATTATTATTCTTTTTTTCAATTACTTGAAAGAAAAGGGTTTCATGATTTTTTTTTTTTTTAAAAAAGTTCTCAGCTAGCTAACAAAAACTGGTGATATGATAGAATAGCAATTAAAATGTTCCTGGTTGGTTTTGAGCAGCCAACATTTCATATACAGTACAAGCCAAAGGTCTTAACCAAAGTGCTATTTTAATAAAGGCAATAATAAAGAGAAGATCTTAGATGCTCTTCGAGATAAGAACAATCACCGCCTCATCCGAGCAGCTTTCCTTCCCCAGCAAAGTAGCCAACACAAACTGCTGAATTTAGCCTGTAATGAAATAAAGTGCTCCAGCCAAAACAGATGAAAGCACTCAAGCCTATGTAAGAGGAAAAAGACTACTTTCAAATCACAGCAGGAAAACACATCTGGAGGTCAAATTTGCAAAGGGAAGAAGGTGAAAATAGGCTGACGTTATCCATTTCTGCCTTCCAAAAAAATGATTATTCTCCTATTCTGGCAATGGATCAACTACACAATGCAGGAAAAAAAACCTTAGAAAAATCACTAGCATTCTGGCCTTGAGAAAATCCCTCACTGACTAACCCTAAGAAGGCTATTGTAAGAAATGTAAGGCTATTGAATTGTAATTTCTTATAATTACACAAACTGTGTATTTCTGGCACTCAAACATACTAAAAAAAAAAAAAAAGCCAGTGCTTTGTGGCTAACATTTATTTTTCCTGTGAACAGAATCAAGCATTCGGGGGGCGGGGTGGGGTGGGGGGAGAGAAGTGTGCATATTTTTACAATCAATAACCCAATTCCTTATTCCGTATTAAATTTATTGGTTCGATTTATATGCCGCCCTTTTCCGGAGACTCAGGGTGGCTTACACTGCGTTAAGCAATAGCCTTCATACTTTTGTATATACCTGCTTAGTGGGGCTTTCGCGCCCCCCCCCCCAAGTGGTGTTCTTTTTTATACAAAGTCAGCTTATTGCCCCCACAAACCGGGTCCTCATTTTACCTACCTCGAAAGGATGGAAGGCTGAGTCAACCTTGAGCCTGGTGAGATTTGAACTTGCAGTAATTGCAGGCAGCTGGTGTTACTTAACAGTGCTTTAGTCTGCTGCGCCACCACGGCTAAATGTAGGTTTCACATCAAACATTTAAAGCTTGCTAAGGAAATGAGTAAGTCTATATGTTTAAGCAACAGATCTGATTGTAAGGTCTGGGATCTTTCTTATCAGCACAATTATTGAGTTCAAGTGAATCAGGTTGGCTGAAATTAGTATTTTATTGTGTGCTAATTTTGGGTTGTTCTTTCAGAGACATATAACAGAACTGCATTACACAAATGTATATACGAGCTCGTTTTTAAATACGGACGCTCATGTTCTAAAAAACACAAAAAAGGATCATTGTTTAGATGACTGAAATGTTGGAGATTTTCAGCTGCACATCTGCTGGAGTGGAAACACCTGCTATTCAAAAAATACGTTGAAATATTAACATTTACTTTCTAGCTTGACAAACAACCTCTTGCTTAGGATCATATAAAATATCTCTTATTTTAAAGCCCACTTAAACTTTGCATGATCCTGAAATCGGAGCAGAAATTAATGCTATTATGGTTTTTAGGAAGAATGAAGTACTGTACAGATTTTGTTGTAGTGAGTTGAAGAAGTAACACTGCAAAATTGCCATGGATAATAACATTCAAATGTCTTGCAAACGTGGAAGACATATATTAAGGACCAGAGGTAAAATGAAAAGAAGTATCCAATATTCACATACTTGTTTAGAAACTTGTTTAAAGTTTCTTTCATTCTTTCATTTCATTTCTTTCATTCACGAAAGAAAAAAAAACTGTTTGTACAAATGTTATTTTCTTTACTGTAAAACTCTAAACAAGTTTCTTTTCATTCCTTCCTTCAATTTCTTTGTTGTTTCTCTTATTCTCCTCCTATCTTTCCTACCTACTATACCAGGGGTCTCCAAACGTGCCAACTTTAAGACTGTGGACTTCAATTCCCAGAATTGAAATCCCCAACTCTTAAAATTGCCAAGTTTGGAAACCCCTGTATGATACCATGCTGTCCACAAGATAGAAATTCCCAGAGAGCCCAAGTCTTTAACAAGAATAGCAATGAAGTGGGTAACTGGCTCTGGACCAAATGCATAATGAAATAAATCGTTAGGGGAAAAAAATAATCTACTCAAAAAGCACTACATCTACAATTGTATAATTACCCACAATCTCCCAGATGTCCTGATTGCTAGGGCTGTGCAAGGATTTGATTTGGAGATTTGATTCCCAATCAAACATCAGTTAAATTCTAATCATTAATCAACCTACATGATTTGATTGCTCCTGAACCAGTGCTGGTTGAATTGACAAATTTAACCAATTCATTTCAATCAATATTTGGAATCCAAAAGCTTCAACATTTCTAATCATATGTTCCTCTTAAACCACTAAATCCTGGGTTTAAGGTTTTACAAGAGCCATGCTGCCATCTTTTCCATTACCCAATTTCTTTAAATGTACTTTGAAGACACCCTGTGTCCATCTTGACACAGCCTTGGTGGCACAGCAGACTAAAGTACTGTTAAGTAACACCAGCTGCCTGCAATTACTGCAAGTTCAAATCTCGCCAGGCTCAAGGTTGACTCAGCCTTCCATCCTTTCGAGGTAGGTAAAATGAGGACCCGGTTTGTGGGGGCAATAAGCTGACTTTGTATAAAAAAGAACACCGCTTGTGGGGGGTGGGCGAAAGCCCTACTAAGCAGGTATATACAAAAGTATGAAGTCTATTGCTTAATGCATTGTAAGCTGCTCTGAGTCTCCGGAGAAGGGCGGCATATAAATAGAATCAAATAGAACCAAAAATAGAAATCTTTACTTCTGTTACTCCACAAAGCTGGTTAAGTGGGGGGCCCAGAAGGTTATCTAGATATGGCTTTGCCCCAAACTGCTGCATGTCCTTGACAATCTCCCCTGCCCTCATTCCTTGTTGTGCAGGGAATTCACAATATTTCAGACTGTCTGCCACATATCACTTTCCACAAAGATTTCCTTTTGCCTCAATGGTTCATGCACAATCTGCCTGAAGAAGATGTTTCGCTTAAGACACACAACAGAGCAAAAACCTTTCCTTCCCATCATTTCATACAACAAGATGGTTTTTGGGGGGTGGGGAGGTGTCTTTTTAATCTATCAGGGATAGAAAAAGGAACATTGTCTCTATCCCTCTGATTAATGGTTAGAATGGTTAGAATTGACTAGGTCTGAGAAATTCAAGCAGGAAATGTTTGCTGCAGTGATCTGTTTATCTCTAAGGAATAGGCAACAAGTTTAAGCTAGAGATATTGTGTAAGATTATTTGGGAATATATATAGCTATTTAAGCTTTATAGTCTTTAATGTATCTTTTCTTCATATAAACCGCATGAATGGGCGTCTTAGGTAGCAAAGCAATATCATGTTATGCTCTGTCCAAACCTTAATATTTTGTGTATTTTCTCCACTGGAGGGTTTTTTTTTTTTTTTTTGGGAGGTGGGAGAGGAATGGCTGTCTTCTATTTATTTATTTTTTTGTCATTTTCACAGCCATTTCTCCCTCCTTCACCAGAGATGTGTTTGTGTATTTAGTTAGAATTAAAAAGGATTCCCCACCCCTCTTTTCCTTTCCTTTTTAAAAATCTTTTTTTTTAATCTTTTAAAAATTACAGTTAACTTTGTGCATATTTTGTGAGACTGATCTCCTTTCAAAAGGAAGCGGGGCTGATTTTGGTCACACGCCTCGCCCTATGGAGTCAGAACATGTTGCTATAACATGTAGCTCATTTTTTATCAGTTGCTTGTTCTCTGACTTGTCAACAAAGTGCACAATCTCTCAGTCTCACCTGCTTGGATTGAGGGAAGACGACCAAGAGAAAGTAATCTCATGGAAGGCAGGCAGTAATTATCAAGCAGGTACACCAAGACTGAAAGCCTGGGTCAGACTGTGTAGACCGAAATTGTTTCGGTAAGAGTGTGGAGACTTCCCACCCTACGATTTCAGCCCAAAGACAGCACTCCTTCCAAAAGGGAAAATTTAAAAATATTATCTACATTCCTTCCCCAGGCATATCTTTAATACATGTTGTATTACTATACCTCTCCCAAAAAATCCAGGTGGATTTCTACAGAGGAAGCTAAAATGCTGTGAACTCATTTTTCCTCTTAAAAAACCTGCAAGGAACATGAAGTGGGAAATGGTTGAGGAGAGAGTGCCTGCAAAAGAAAAGCCAATTGTCCACAATCTCTATAGAAATGCAACATTGGTATGGTTCGGAATTGAGTGCAACTCAGCTAGAAATAAATATTCTGTCAGAGTTCCAAGTAATGCCCCCAATGAAAGAAATCTCTGAGGTTAGAAGTTCCTCAAAGATCCATTTTATTAGAGATGTCATATTGGCACATCTGGGAATACCTGAATCTGAAAACTTCCAAGTTTTCCCTACCCAAAAGAAAGTCCAAGACCCTTCCCCTGCACCCACATGTCCATCACATGGTTCAATCAATGCACCATCCTAACTGGAGATGCCTCCTAGTCACGCCATTCCAGGTGCAGGTGGAACGTCCTTGACTCCCACAGAAAAGAATGTTGTTATGACTATATATCTCTACAAATCCATGCAATCCCCCCTCTCAGTTTCCCACAGTACTAAGTGTGGCATCCCTGAAGATCCAAAGAGAAAGATGGCCTCCAGGGCTGACATATTCTCCCTTTTCAAATATAACTAACAACTCCATCGTAGAACTCCAGAACTGATGCAGAGATTTCTCTGTCATTACAGAGAGTTTTAATGGATCTGAAAATCAAGAATAAAACTACAAATAAGATGCTTCTTCTTGAAAACAGGGATGGATCAGAAATCTAGTTCTACTTTCTTCCTTATCTTCTGTTAGTCTTAAATCTAGAAAAGGTGTGAAAAGGATTTGGAATGACTATTTCCTAGAGCAGGGGTCAGCAATCTGTGGCTCTGGAGCCACATGTGGCTCTTTCACCCCTCTGCTGCAGCTCCCTGTCACTCAAAATATGTGTCACAACCGCCAATGTGCGACACCCACCAGCATATGATTTATTGAGCTTTTCAACCCCCGGTAGGCCAACCATGGATAAATCCAAGAAAAGAAAAGTTTGAGAAGAAAACAGAATCTTTAATTCAACTATATATGCTAGTTTTGTGGCCGCTCAAGAAATAGTCAGGCACGGGAAGGGTTTTGTAGCTCCCGCTTTTCTTTTCTGTAGGAAACAGGTCCAAATGGCTCTTTGAGCGTTTAAGGTTGTAGACCCCTATCCTAGAGTAATATGTATACAACATGAACATCTGACTAGCACCACTGTGCAGGTAGTCCTTGGCTTACAACCATAATTCCAAACTATTGGAATTTCAGTCGCTAAATGAAACAGTTGTTAAAGGACACCAGACCCAATTTTACAATCATTTTTACCATGATTGTCAAGTGAATCATGCCATTGTTAAGCAAATTACATAGTCACTAAGTGAGTCACATTGTCATTAAGTGATTCTGGCCTCCTCAATTCATTTCGCTTGTCAGAAGCTGGCAGGAAAGTTTGCAAATGGCAACTTGCCAAGTGCCCAAGTTGTGATCACGTGACTGAAGGGGTTGTGCAATGGTTGTAACTTTAAGATGGGTTGTAAGTCACTTTTTCTGAAGCTGTTAGAACTTTGAACCTTTGTTAAATGAACAGTCGTAAATCAAGGATTACCTGTACCTTGGAAGAAGGGTCATGGCTTGATACAGTGTAAACTGAAAAGTGTCTGTAATGCAATCAAAAAGTTGCATGTTGTATCATTTCCTGTGGTCTGCCATAGTTTTTTTAATATACATGGAAACTATAAGGCAGGGGTGACAAACTCGCATCATCATGGCAGCATCACGTGACGTATCGGGACTTTTCCCCCCTTCGATAAACTGGGTGGGGGCGGGGCCAGCACGTGATGCATCAAGCCCACGGGCTGCAAGTTTGACACCCCTGCTATAAGGGTAACAGCTGTACTATAAGTATCAGCCTCCTAAGAATGCAGCAGTAAATAGTTATATATTAAGAAATTAGCTCCATATTTTAATAAAACTGTTACCGTATGTGTGTGTGTGTGTGTGTGTGTGTGTGTACCTTTGATCTGTCCCCGTCTACACACACACACAAACACAGCCAGCCGAGGGTTAAGAAAGTACTTGGCACGCACACAGGTCGTTATCTCAAACTTGGCAACAATATAAGCACCGTCTGCCAAGAGCTTTACTGCAACAGATAACATAAAATTACATACGCATTGCAAATAGTCCAGCAAAACAATATCCCTTTCAGCAGCTTCAGACGTTGTTCAAGTGACTAGCCAGAGTTAGTTTTTGTTCGTCACGGAGTTTTACCAGCCACCACCCTCTCTTATATAGTCTCTGGGGTGTGGTCCAGTGACTCAGTTCTAATCCCTAGCATGCCTCCTTAACTGCTGCAACCGTTTATCACGCCTTCGTTGGCGTGCATCCAGGAACGACGGCTCTCCTTCCTTGCTCTCATCCGAGACACTTGGCTCCTGGCTAATCTCCTCTCCCTCGGCCGGCACCTGAGACAGTGCCAGAGGGGAGGGGCCTGGAGAGGGAGGCCTGGCTGACTCCTCTCCCTCATGTTCGGAGCCTTCTTCCTCCGATGAGATAGGCTCAGAGGGCGAGGCCACAACACTTCAAGTCAGTATGGACTCCTAGTGATTGCCTAGACTAGTTCCCGCTGTTTGGGGGCAAGATTTTGGAAGGGATTTGTCCTTGTCTCCTTCCTAGAACTGAGAGAGAGTGATGGCTCAAGGTCGCCCAGTTGGCTTTGTGCCTATATAAAAATTGTAAAAATTTAAAAATCTCTCTAGTTTCTTTTTATTCCCAACTGTTTTTCTTGGGGAGTGTTGAGTATAAAGGCAGGCGGATAATCTCAGGGCCATTCATATTGTCTTGTATTTTTTGTTATGGATTGCACCAGTAGAAGCTAAACCAATTTTGTTGTATACATGATGTACAATGACAATAAAGGCTGTTATGATGATGATGATGATGATGACGATGATGATTACTATTACTATCTTTTATTCACCAAACATGAAACTCAGACAACTGAACATTCAAAAATGCATCACAACTACCATTGACTGGTGCTAATGGTTGATGCAGCTTGCTGCCAGCATCCTAGGTATCAACCAAGTACCTTCTTAAGATGTACAATGTTCTGAGTAGCAGTTCCGTTGGTGTTATCACAGGAAGCTGCAATTTCTTGATGTATTTTATAAAATTCTTGGACATGGTACCAAGTGCCCTGATGACAATGGGACAACCATACCATGTTTCATCCATAATTACATAGTTTTGATGGCCAGGTCGTGATATTTCATGATTTTTTCCAGTTCTTTTTCTTTGACTCTGGTATTTCCTGGTACAGCAATTGATACAGCGATATCAATAAATTGTACGCTTCGGTTTTTGACAACTGTGATATCTGGCGTGTTGTGTTCCAAATTATTATTATTATTTACTTTATTCATTAAACATGAAACTCAGTTAACTGAACATTCAAAAATGCATCACAAATACCATTGACTGGTGCTAATGGTTGATACAGATTGCTGCCAGCGTCCTAGTTATCAACCAAGTACCTTCTTAAGATGTACAATGTTCCAAGTAGCGCAGTTTTTTGCAGTTCCGCTGGTGTTATTACAGGAAGCTGCAATTTGTTGATGTATCTTATAAAATTCTTGGACATGGTACCAAGTGCCCCAATCACAATGGGTATCACTGTTACATGTTTCATTCATAACTGTGTAGTTTTGATGGCCAGGTCGCGATATTTCATGATTTTTTTCAGACTGGCATCTCCTGGTATCGACAACTGTGATATCTGGCATGTTGTGTTCCAAATGACGATCCGTCTGTATTCGAAAGTCCCACAAGATCTTCACCTTCTCATTTTCTTCTTCTTCTTCTTCTTCTTCTTCTTCTTCTTCTTCTTCTTCTTCTTCTTCTTCTTCTTCTTCTTCTTCTTCTTCCTCTTCCTCTTCCTCTTCCTCTTCTTCTTCTTCTTCTTCTTCTTCTTCTTCTTCTTCTCATCATCATCATCATCATCATCATCATCATCATTATCTACATGCTATCCTGATTTATCCTTGAGTTCATTGTCACTTCTCTAATAGGAAAGGAAGGCCTGTTCACAACACAGAATTAAATACTCCCTTATTTTACATTTTAAAGAAGAAATCCATAAAGACAGTTCAGAAAGTATTTTCTGAGATCGAAAATGCCATAACAAGAAAGAAAGAATAAAGTGGAATCGCCCCATTCAAGAACGAAACAACATATGCCATTTTGCTATTGCAAGCTCACGTAAAAGTTATAGACGGTGTCAAGCTCTACAAAATACTATACCATAAAATAAGCAAAATAAATCTCTTTCAGCTATCCAGCTATGATAGGAAATGACCACCATGAGTGGAGAATTGCTGCTTATTTTCTGATGACCTCATACATAGAGAGACATGGCTCAATAACGGAACCAAGTATTTGGTATGTAAAACCACCACCACCATCATCATCACCGTCACCACCATCATCTCAATCATACTTTGATCTGAGATCTGAGAAAGACCTGCCAATAACAGGTGGATAGACAGGCGAAGGTCTGATTCAAAATGAAACAGGGCTGTATTTCGTGTGCTCATGAATAATTCTTAGGGATGCAACATGGGGAGAAGCAGTCACTCAGATACTTGTTTATTTTTTACTTATTAAACGTATATGCCGCCTATCTCACTATCAAGCAACTCTGGGCTTAATTATCTTTTAAAACCAGAAACAGCAGTTCTTCTGGACTTGAGTAGACTTGCCGTCTCCGCTAAATAAACAGTCAAGCTGTATGAAATTGCATTAGACAAAGAAAACTAATTTTTAATCCTTGCCCCATCATGTATGCAAATGCCTCTTTTCACCTGTTTTTCCCACCTGGCACTTCCCCTGTTCATCTTCCCACCAGGTATGAATGACAGGGAAAGAGGAGGAAGCATGAGGTACTCAAAAGCTACAAATCCAGCTTCCAGGACTCCTGGCTCTGGTGACCACAATCTCATGTCAGGTGACCTTTGATTCGCTTTATCTTTAAAGCAAGTCCGTGGAGAGTCGGCCATCAAACACACAGCTTAACATCTGGAGGGACAGCAGAAGAATACATTTGCAGTTTTCTGCAACAGCATGGCAGGGAACAACCTTTTTAATCTAGCGTGTTCTTAGTGTGTTGCCTTACTTGTATCCCACCGTGAGTTGGGAGTGGGTTATAAATATTTTAATAGATGAATAAATACAAGTACCTTCGGAAGAGGAGAGCTACTGCTGGAAAATCAAGATGATACACTTTCCGTTGTTTGTGAACTTACAACTAACAGAGAGATACTGAAAGACCACGATGCTTACTTATCCTTGGCAGATTCCCTTTGTAATAAGAAGTCTCCTGAGATTTTCAGCAAGCAGATGGACTGGCTTGCTAGGTGCTGATGCTCAAACCTGTCAGACTCATATTCTTCGTGCAACTCTTCCAAAGAGGGAGTTTAAAAGTATGCATAAATCAGTTACTTTCAGCATTTAAATTTCTTCCAACCTGTTTATGGTGAGACATTTAAGGACAGCCACCAGACCATATGCTAGCTTACCCGGTATAATTTATAACCGTGCCTCAAATTACATGGTGTAATCTTGACAACAGTGCAATAGTGAGGGCAGTGGGGTTCCCCTTGCATCTGTGTAAAAAAGCCAAATAAAATTAAGAAATAATCTATAAGCACCAGAAGGCAAGCATTCTAAATAACAACCCCTGCGGTGGAATGAACAATAAGATAAAAGTCACCACTTTAGCATTTATAAATGTCAAAGTAATACTAGTGCTTGTTTTAATGGCATAAGATGCACATCGTTTGTAAACTTCCTGCTCTTGACATCTTATTACTGTTACGCTGCCCGGGTGGTTTCAGAATTCAATAGTAGAGTTTTGTGTGTCCTGACTTTTAAAGTGATTGTCTCACAAATAAGGTTCTGCATATCAGTAGCTGAAACACTATTGCTTGTGGTGGTGTTGAGCTGGTATGGTATGATATGATATCCAAGAACATTTTCATAAATGGAGTTTCTACCCTTTTAGAATTTGACTCAGACTATTTGTGTTGACCTGTAAAATAAGTAACACCTTAAATTCTCTATTAGCGTAGAGGAAGCTGTAAGGGAGAATTGTAACATATAAAAATTGGGGCCTGCGTTTTATTCTTTTTCTTTTCACCCCAACCAACCCTTCTTCCTTTTCGGTGGAATGTTTTGAAATTGTAAAAATATGCTTTCTTTTTATTCTTGATTGGTTGGTTGTTAGGATCTTTGATCTGGTTAATATGTGAATGGGAAAGAAGGAGGAGGAGGAGGAGGAGGAGGAGGAGGAGGAGGAGGAGGAGTGCAAGTCTTGTCTACACTAATACCAAGAATACCACAAGGCTGTGCCCATTCAGTCACCAGCACAGATAGGAAAAAATAGCATTTTTAAAAAATAAAAAAGTCTTATGCACTCTAAGGAAACAGAATAACATTCCACAGTTCACACAATTTTATATCATTTTTCTAATTTGAATGATTACCTGTATATGTGTACTATATCTTTTCTATCTATATTTGCTTGATGGATTGAATGGATTTTTGCAATCCCATTTTATGATATTTTCCTTATTTGCTTTGTAACACATGGGTCACATTTTAATATTTGGCTTTCAGAAGGATGTGAGAAGCCACTGGTGGTAAGGCTAGTATATCTGAAGAAGGGGTAGGGTTGATAGTGAGCTTTTCCTTTCCGTAAGGTTTTAGCATCAACATTGTTAATGTTGGTATCTTAAGGTTAATGGTAGAATGTCAAGTGATGTTAAGGGTAGGGGTCAGAATGTGGCCTGTTGGGAAAAATGAACATTTGTTGAAATAAGTTAAAACGGCTGTGTACAAGAGCAGCTTCTACTCACTTTGTTATATGGAAATGAAAATTGTGAATATCAGGAGAAACATAACTGTAAATTGAATATAGTAGAAACAAAGTACTTTAGAAGTGAGTGTAGATAAATAAGAAATAGTCTCAGCCATATATGAGACCAGAATGAAGTTTTGAGGGGTGATATAAAACTGGGTAACCAATATGAAGGAAGTATTTGAGGTAATTTAATCATATAGAGAAAATGAATAGTTAAGAGGAAAGTGAAGATTGAGAAAGTGATGGTAGAATGGGGTTGATAAGATCTACAAAGAGAAAGAGGCAACATACAAAAGGTAATGAATGAATTTGCAAGACCCAATCTGGGTCAGTCATAGGGACTTTGCCTTACGAGCTTTCGGACTCATGCTAGAGCCCATCTTCAGGGAACTTCTTTATGTGTACCAGGGGTGGTATTCACTTACCTTCACTACCAGTTCACAAATGGAAGCATGTGCCACCTCTGCACATGCACGGACCTTCTGCGCATGCACAGAGCATCAAAAATGGGACATTTTTGGGCAGAGCCTCCCGCAGTTGCCACTACCGGTTCACCCAAACCGGATAGAACCAGCTGAATAGTTGTTCTATACTGTTCTATCCAGAATGATATACTGTTCTATAGAACGATATACTGTTCTATCCAGTAGTTATAGTGGGCGTTTTAAGTGGCTTTTTAGATGTTGATTGGGGGAGGTGTTGATGGCTGGTTTTTAAGTCATTAGTTGTCAATTGCTTGTGCTGCTCAGCCCTCTCCTTCTAAGAACTTGACAGGCTGATGGTAAATCAGCACTGCTGTTGACTGACAAGCGGCCTGTTTCCCAGGCTTCAATCACTTCCCTGGCTGTTTTTGTGCCTGCTCATCCAACAATCTTGGTCGCTATAAAGTTGAATGTGTGTCCTTGTTCATTGCTGTGTGAGGCTACCAATAAGTTCAGGTCCCCTCATCTGACTGCTTGCTTGTATTCTTGCAATCTGGTGGTTAGCTTCCCCCTCATCTGTCCTACATAGTGACAGGGGCGATCCATGCAGGGGATTCAGTAGATTACATTTTAAATATCTCCCACCTCCAAGATAGCTTTGCAATGCATAATTTGTCTTCGCATGGTACCTCTGGGCAGTATACGATACCCACTTGCAGATCGCAGAAGCTGCGTTCTGCGTTTTTGATGTATGGCAGGGTGTGCCATGTGGTTGGTCTTGTACCTTGTTTCTTCCTTTCTCTCCCTACCATGTTGAGCAAATACCTTGTGACAAATGATTGTGGGTACCCATTCTGCTTAAATTGTTCACATATTGTACCTGCTCTGCAGCTGTTTGGCTTGCTGGATATTACAGTGGGTTCTCAACTGCCATACAGTGTAGTGCTCTGATGCAACTCTTTCTGTGAGACCGTGGATGGTTGCTGTTGAAATTCAGAATGTGTGGGGTGTTGGTGGTCTTGCGATAAACTGTGGTTTTTAGGCTTCCATCCTCTATTGACAAGTACATCTAGAACTGCTCATTGCTTAGCTGCTTCTTCCTCCATTGTGAACTGTATGTCAGGGAAGATGGAGTTTAGTATGGTATGAAAATCTTTAAGTGCATTTCTCTTGATGATGACAAATGTGTCATCCACGTAGCGTCATCAGATTTTAGGTGGGTAGTTCTGAAATGCATGGTGTTCTAGTTGACACAGGACTGTTTCTGCAATGACTCATGATATTGGGGATCCCACGGGTGTCCCTTTTATTTATTCATACATTTCCCTTTTGAATGTGAAGAAGGTGCCTCGACAGTATTGAAGTAGCTTCATGATTTGTGACCTGGTTAGGTTCTGATCTGTGTTGTATTCTTCTTCTAATTTTCTATCTATCCCTCAGGGGTGAAATGCTCCCTGTTCAGACCGGATCACCTGATCCGGTAGCGATGGAGGCGGGTGGTTCGGAGAACCGGTAGCAAAAATCCCTGCCCCACCCCCCATGCCCAGCTGAACCGCACAATCATCAGAGGCTTTTTTTTTTTACTTTTAAAAGCATTTTTTCTACAACCTCTTCAGCTGAAAAAATGCTTTTAAAAGTAAAAAAAAAAAAGCCTCTGATGATCGCGCGGCTCAGCTGGGATTGTCAAAGGCTTTTAAAAGGAAAAAAACCCTTTTTTTCTTTTAAATGCCTCTGACGATCCAACTCACCTGGGATCGTCAGAGCCTTTTGAAAGGATTTTAAAAGTAAAAATGTTTAAAAAAAAAAGTAAAAATGGTTTTAAAAGTAAAAAAATTGGCCACGCCCACCCAGTCACATTACCCCACACACACACCAAGCCACGCCCACAGAACTGGTAGTAACAAATTTTAGATTTCACCACTGCTATCCCTTCATATGCTAAGTGGGAGAGATTGGTGTAAATAGGGACACTACATCAAAGGAGACTATGATTTCATGTATGAATTTGTTTATACATAGTGGAAGCAAGGTTGGCTTGCAAGGATGAAGCGAATGGCTTTGATGTAAATTAAATTTAGTGATGTTTTTTTATTCTTTATTTTGCTTAGTTTGTTTTATTTTGCTTTATTTTACTTCTTTTCTATAGTTTATATAGTATTGCTTACCCTCAAAGGAAAGAATAGTATAATGATTAAGTATGTATGTACTATCAGCTTTTTTGTGCCACAATAAAAACTTTAACTTAATTTTATTTCTGCTTTTTTTCATTTTTGCTACCTAAAATTTACTACTGTAATTTAAATGTATGTTTTGAGCTTTCATTTATTTAGTTCATGGCTTTTAAATATTTTTATACAACATTAGTCAACCATGAAAGGGAAGGAAATTCCACCCAGACTTTCATTCCTATAGATCATCTATCATATAACAGAAATAAAATTTTCATGCCATCTTAATTAGGCCCAAAGTTTCCATATCTCACAACCAAGTAGTGTAGCTTCAGTGGTCCATGCTCAACAATGAAGCCCATGATGTATCTGTTTACAGAGATGGGCCATAATAAACTTCTGCTTCTCATAATAAACAAAGATTTAGCCTCCCTATTTTCAGATGCATTTTTTGTTTTTCTCTATTTCATCCACGCTCTAACAAAGTATGCTGAAAACACAGTATAGTTGTTTCTTTAGGATATCCCTACCATTTTGTGATTTAATTGGCCCCATTGGGCTATTCAACTGTTTCCTTCAAAGGTAGGAATGCTCCCTGTGTCCCATCAAATCCTGAAGGGAGGTGTTAATTAAGTCAGTGCCATATAACGTGGTTGCTGTCATTTTCTAGTGGCATTAACGCACACCAAGCATCCTCCAAAGCTGTCACAGAAAGAAAAACGGAAAAAAAATGAGCACACTGTGATTCATTTTTAATCCAATTTTAAAGTTTTTCATAATTCCAGAGCTAAGAATTGCCTATTTTAAGAAGGTTTATTCTGAAATGTAATTTTTATCTGTGGCTTTTTTAAGAATCAGGAAAAAAAAAAAAAAGAAAATTCTCCAAATACCAAAAGTGCAGATTTCAGAAACTGAAAAGCAACATCAACAAAAAACAAAACAAAACAAAGGTCTTTCAGTTAAACATGATTTCAACTGCCTTTTCCCTATCAAAATGTTTTCTTTCATCTTAAAAGACCACCGAGTGATGGAACAATGTCCTACAATTTAAAGAAACTGGTGATTGTGATGTCTCAGGAGACAAGGCATCAGCTGTTAACTTTCTGCATCAAAGGCATTGTTAGATGTAAGCACTTAACATCACTGTACCGAAATAAAGGAAGAGGAATAAAAGCTTATCTCCCTTTTGATTTTCCAGCTGCACAAAATTTGTCAGTTTGCTTATTCATTTGAACAAATAAAGAAAAGGAAATTAAACTGTCAGACTGGGAATAGGCCCCTGCAAGATACTTAGGAGCTATTTTTGTCGACTACCAACCCAGCCTCCTCACTTTTGGAACCAGAGTGAAAGTTGATTTCCTGCCATTTCAAATGGACTGGATCTCTATGGTGAAAGATAAGAAGTTACTCTAGTCACCTGTGGTTTGGACAATGAAATAGTTCTAGTGCTTTACCTGTATGGCAGTAAGAGGTGAACAATTCCAAGTAGTCTTTCTATGGGATGCATTGAAATGTCTTTTTCCTCCACCTCAGGGTTTTTGTTTTGTTTTTCATTTAAGAGTATCAACAAGAACCAGAGCAGGTTAAAGAAAAAGTATTAAGGGCAATGGAAGGTGACAGTTTTGCAAATTATAATAGATAAAATATTTTGGGGTTTTGGCTTTAGTGAGAAGTGAAACATTTTCAAAGGAAAGTCTAGGCGCCTTTTGAATAAAGCACCGTTGAGACAAGAGTATTCAACCAGTTTAAAAAGTGGGATATACCGGTAAATTGAAGAATAGTGACATTAAGAGTCGGATGGTTCAGTTCATTGATCAGTTTCATCTGGAACACTAAGCTATGAAACCGTTCACCTTAAGGTGTTGTCTGAGTTCAGAACATAGGTTGCATTGTGGTTAAAGAGTATCTGAAACCTAACACATAATCACCAAGTTTGCATTAGATTCATTTATTCTAAACTGGATGCTATATGTCACCTGGATCTATGTGGGTGGCAGGAAAGGACATAGAATGAGAGCTACTCCAGCCACAGCTGATCCATGTTCTTGTTATTAAGATGGGATTGGGACTTGTTAAGGTAGGGATGGGCCAACAATGAATGGTCAGAATTTGCTTTTTTGTCTGATTTGTCCATGTGTCTGCATTTTACTCATAGAACAATTAGGATTAGTTTAGCATGTCATGCAAATACACCTTTGGTTCCAAAACCAAAACATACTTCCTTCCCTTTCCTGCAGCGGCCTAGTCTAATGTTGTAAACTTTGGCCCCCAGAATTCCATTGTTGGCTGGGAATTGAAATCCACACATCTTAAAGTTGCTAAGATTGAGAAATGCTGCATTAGAGGATGGATACAAAGTTCTGGTTTTGATTTTTCCTCAGGTAATGTATTGGGCTCCAAGGAACCTAGTTTTGGCTACAATCCCTATGGCCTCTTTCCTCAGAAGTGTTTTGCTCCACATCTGGCGATTCTCACATTTGGTTTGGTAATGATTGATTTTATACATCATATTAGCACATTGAGCAGCTTGCTCGATTTTGGCTGAACGTTATGTGTGACTCTCTACCATAAACTTATAAATCCTAGTTATGGTTTACTTCATTTTGTAAAGCCAGCCATCTTGGCTGGATGACTAAACAAATACAGCTTAGTACAACCACTGGTTTAATCCAGAAGACATAAAAGAGGCAAGTTATCTGCAACTCTGATTGCCTGTGGCCATTATTTTCCTCTCACTGTAGAGCAGAGTTCCCCAATGTTTCTGGCATTGCGGACCAGCAGTGGAGAGAGAGGGGATGATTCTGTGCAAGCGGTCGGCAAGCAGTCGGCAAGCATGCGTGTGCACACAGTTCCATTTGCATGAGCGGTGTGCACACACTGCTTGGCAAACTGAGGATGCATGTGTGTGCATGCTCGCCAACCATTTTCACGGCCCAGTTGCAATCACCTCACAGTCCACGGATTGGGGACCCCTGTTGTAGAGAGAAAAGCTCCCTCAGAGTTTTATAGTCTACTATTATAGACTACTACTACTATAGACTATTAAAAATAGTTATTGAACAACAAGTTGCCTCCTATTATTCACAGTGAGTTTTTTGAGGTATTTTTTTAAATAACCTTGCTGAAGGAAATGCTTTTTAATATTAAACCAGTAGCAATCATTCTCCATCTAATATGAGATCACCTCGCAATATGCAATTTGATGCTATGAGCGAGTGTTATGTAACATACTTTTAGTCATTCAGTTGTATATTATTGGACTAAGACTGTCAAGTAAAAGTGGCTCTACTTACCTTTTTTTTTTTTTTACTTTCAGAGTGCTTATGCTTTTTATTTCACTCTTAATGTTATTTCAATACAGATTTAAAAAAAAAAAAAAATCCTTGCAAAAACCTGTTTGACTATGCCAGAGGATACTGGAATGTATCTATGGTGAATTTGGCACAAATCATGTTATCACATTTCCTATATTAATATAGAATCATACATTTAAATTCAGATTAATTACCTGTTAAACTGCCTCCTTTAAAAAACCCTTGGCCCTTCTTTATATGTTTTTCATTGCTTCCTTTCAGAAGAATCTCCCAACATTAATCTATAACAATTGTCAAATTTCTAAAAGGTGAGTGGAGCAGCAATGGTCCATTTAAGCAATATACATTTTATGTTTCATTTATTTTTAAAAGTGCTAAGTGCTTAAATTGCTCCCATTTGACATTAGTGTAACTCAAAGTGGCCAATTCGGGTTAGTTGGCTTGTACCCAAGGTTATGTCGCATATTCATTCTCTTTGCTACCATTTAAGAGATTGTGGGTATTTTTGTCATCCATTTCTGAAGGTCCTACAGCCTTTTAAATTTCCAAGTGACCTTTATAGTCTCTTTCAGTAATACTAGAGAAGGAAAGACGAGAGAAATGGAGGTGGAGAGCAGAAGTGTTGGTCTTTCCCTTCTCAACAGAGTTCGTGTATTGCTAAACCTTCATCAAAGTGTGGTCATGGGAAGAGCAGTCAGAAGAAGGAACTGTGTGATGAGCTGGAGGAAGCATAAAACAGAGTTCTCTTCTAATTAAAATCTAAATCAAATAATTAACTTCCTCCATCTACTCAATATTCACTAACTCTTTGACAAGCTACAGTGGTTGGAATGCAGTATTGCAGGCCACTTCCACTGCCTGCCGGCTGCCTGCAATTTGGCAGTTCGAATCTCACCAGGCTCAAGGTTGACTCAGCCTTCCAGCCTTCTGAGGTGGGTAAAATGAAACCCAGATTGTTGGGGGCAGTATGCTGACTCTGTAAACTGTTTAGAGAGGGTTGTAAAGCACTGTGAAACGGTATACAAGTCTAACTGCTATTACTATAGCCAAACCTGGACTTATCATTGATGAGTTTGCTATAAGCATATCAAACATTTTCTGATTCCGCAACTTCATTTTAATTCATCTGTTGCACATGACTTCCTGCCCCCATACTGAGCTCGAGGCAATTAACTTGGACATATTTCAAAGAATGTCAGGTCCTTCTTTCATAGTCACCTTTATAAAGCCATCTCCTTGTAGATCAGTGGTTATCAACCTTTTCTTCACCATGGACCCCCAAGACTTAACTCAAGATTTAAATCATAACATTTCTTCAAATCTTCTCAGACCCCCTGTGATGACATCACAGCCCCCCCCAGGGGTCCACAGACCATAGGTTGAGAACGATTGTAGATCATTAGCAACAAATTGAAAAGAAACCAAAAACCTCACCTTGTGATTTTATTATCTGAAAAAAAGGATTGAGATTAAAACAATAATAAATTCATATTCTTATCACCATGCATAAACTAATCTCTTCTTTTCCCACCTTTTTAGGTCATCTGAAGAACAATTCACAGTTTCTACTTTTTTCTCCTCGTGGTCTTGTACTTGGCTCTTTCTTTTGCTACTCCAACCCCCTATTATTCTTCTGTAGCACCTAAATCTCAACTGCTTTACAAGCTGCTGTCAAGAATTTAGTACCTTAAGGCTGGCTTCAACACCTTTCTTTCATGTTTTATGTTTTTGCTCTGTTTTATAGTCATTATGCAGCTGCAGTAAATGGCTACAAATCAGGAGGAATGACTTAAGAGCACCACATGAAGTGGGGAAAGGAAGAAAACAGTGAAATCTGTTGCTTGGTTTGCTGTTGCTCTCCACAAAAGAGTGCAACACTTTTTAATGCCGTAAGTCATGATCTGACCTGCATCAAAGCAGGTTCTTCTTTCTGCCTTCTTTGAATAAACAAAATAGATTTTTGTATATTTTTACAAATGTACCTAATAAAGCCTAAATTCCAACCACCACTAAAAACTTAAATCTGTCTCTGTACACAGTGATGATGAAGGTGATGGTGTGTATGGCACAGATTAAGCTGCTCTCAGCTTAACTGTAAAAATAAGGGAAAAAGAGGAAGAGTCGATCCTGGTAGAAAGTTTTAATGAAAAGGGAATGCTGATTTAAATCTAAAACACGTTTTGAGAATTAGCTCTATTCAGCTTTGCTAAGAGGGATCATTTTATATTGCAGATGGAAGAGGTGCAGCTGGGCTGGTTGCTTCTGCATATAAACCACTAATTTGCCTTCTGATAATTCATAACAGCATGTCATTTGGGAAGGTGTTTATACGAGGTGATGATAGAAATGCAAGGAGAACTTATTAAGACCCTGTGGTACCACAATGGCTGTGATTGTGATCCTCGCACATTTATGACAAGGGATTAAGCACATGCTGTGTAAACATGCACAAAGAAGATGGTGCTGTCAAAGCAAGATTGAGAATCTGAAAATGTTAGGCCTGATAAGATCTGTCGCTAATTTCAGGCCAGAATAGGAAACTTGAAATCCTTCTACAGCTCCTAGCTTCCTGATCAATGGGCATGGCACTGGGAATTCTCGTGTAGTATCATTTGGAGATCTGCAAGTTCCCCTTCACTACTTAGAATATGCTCTCAATTAAAATGGATTAGCCACTTTACAAAGACACAGCTCACTTTTTATGTTAAGCCCTCATTATCTGAATTATTGTTGAAATTTCATTGACTAGTTTCATGAAAGAAAGAAAGAAAGAAAGAAAGAAAGAAAGAAAGAAAGAAAGAAAGAAAGAAAGAAAGAAAGAAAGCTAGAAGCCATTGCATATAAATAATCACAATGGTTGGGTTCCCATTTCACACTGGATTAAAACTAAATAAACCACATTACAGGTAGTCCTCAACTTACAACCACAACGGAACACAACATTTGTGTGGCTAAGTGAGGCATTTGTTAAGCGAGTTTTGCCTATTTTACAACTTTTCTCGCCATAGTTTTTAAGTGAATTATTGCAGTTGTTAAGTTAGTAATACTGTTGTTAAGTGAATCTGGCTTCCCCACTGACTTTGCTTATTAGAAAGTTGCCAAAGGTTACAGTGTCCCAGGGTGATGAATGACCCTGGGACACTGCAACCGTCATAAATATGAACCAGTTGCCAAGCATCCAAATTTTGATCATGTGACCAGTTTTGATCATGTAACCAATTTTGATCATGCTGCAATGGTCATAAGTGGAAAAATGGTGATAAGTTATTTTTTTCAGTGCCATTGTAACTTCGTACAGTCACTAAAGAACCTGTTGTAAATTGAATATTATCTGTAATCTGATCTGTGAACATAAAAAGAGGCACCTACAATCTACATTGCCCGTAAAAAAGAAGATGAACCATAGAGTGAGGAACAAGCCTCTTTTTTTTTCCCCTGGGCCTCTTTTGCATATTTCAGGAGGGATGGAAAAGATCTAATTTTAACTCTTGAGATCTAATTTTAGCATCTTTTCAGTGTCCTAAATAATTTCCAGTTAGATACTATTACATACCTGACAAAATTTGGGAGTCTGGTAGCATCTTTTCCAACTAACAAATGTTATTAAAGGCAATAATCTTTTGTGAGCTGTAACTCATGTCATCAGATGCACAGACTAGATCGATAGGATTTAAACTCGGGGCAGAGGGGACGATAAAAGTGGTGAGTTGCCCCCGGTTCGGACCGGTTCGCAAGAACCGGTAGTAAAACCGGTGGGAGGCTCCGCCCACCGATCCCGATGTTATCAGGAACCTTCTGCGCATGTGTGCACGGCCCCGTTGCAAACCGGTAGTAAAGGTAAGTACAACCCACCCCTGGACGATAAGTTATATATGCAGATGCAACTTATGTATGAGATAACAGCTCATATGTATGACAATATTATTTAACAATAATGTGTTAAAAACCCATTGTATTTGTTGAGACCTTCTGAGATTGCCTGGAACTTTATGATGTATGTGAATTCATTTGTTTCTTGCTCCAAAGTTTTATTATTTATTAAACAAATTTATATAACTGCCCAACTCACACTCAGTAACTCTAAGAGGCATACATAAAGTGGTGCTAACGGTCAAAACAGTCACACTGATTTCTGCAACAGTTTCTTGTGAAATGTTCTGATATTTGTGTCTATGGAGAATCTCAATCATCCACCTTGCTCCAAAGGTGCTTTTCTTTTGGAAAAGCATGTTTGGGTTCTGATATTTGTCTTTGTTTTGAGTCATAATCATAATCATAAGTTTATTTGTCAAGCATATATAAGAAACAGGTAAAAGTATAAACATAATTTGAATACATGAAAAGAGTAAGTAGAAAGGAATATTAGGACAGGGATGGTAGGCACGCTGGTGCACTTATGCACACCCCTTACAGACCTCTTAGGAATGGGGTGAGGTCAATAGTAGACAGTTTAAGGTTAAAGTTTTGGGGGTTTGGGGAAGAAACTACAGAGTCAGGTAGTGCATTCCAGGCATTGACCTCTCTGTTACTGAAGTCATATTTTCTGCAATCGAGTTTGGAACGGTTTACCTTGAGTTTATATCTATTATTTGCTCGTGTATTGTTGTGGTTGAAGCTGAAGTAGTCATTGACAGGAAGGACATTGTGGCAGATAATTTTATGTACTATGCTTAGGTCAGACTGAAGTCGGTGTAGTTCTAAGTTGTCTAAACCCATGAATATAGTAGTCCTAATGTCAAAGTGAATGCCTGATTTATTTCCATCAGTTGAATATTTCTGTCAAGTGGGTTAGAACAAATGCTGTTGTTATTTGTAGCTATCAATAATAGATTTGGTGGTCTGTTCTGGGTGGTAGCTGGAAGCATGGAGATATGCATGACAATCTGTAAGCTTCTTTTATATAGTGGTGTACTTTTTTTACCATGATATAAAAGAAGTGGAGCTGTGTAGATAGCTCTATTCTAAAATTAACGCAATGTAGCAGTTGTCAGGTTGGGATTTGAAGAGAAATTCATTTCCATTGATCCAGAATGATGAAAGTGTTATCAATGAATCTCAGGTAAAGGAAGGGCTTTAGGGGTGAATATCACCTGGTGTTACTTATTGCATATTTAAGAGCGCTAAGCTTTGAAAGTTTAGATGTTTTCTTTCAGAAACTGAATACAATAAATATCTGTCTCAGAGTCAGTAACCTGGAAGAACTGCTGTGGTAGTTCCTTCATTTCATATAATATTATATTGATTTCCCCATTAATAGCTCCCGTTTTTTAAACCTGTCCCTCAGATGCACCGGAGATGGCAATTCTTCGAATCCAGTCAAGATAGTCAAAAGCCATTGCGATCCTAGCCTCTCTGGAGAGAGCCAGGTGGAGAAAACTGATGTAGCTATGGGTGTTATTCTTCCCCCATAGAGTAACCAGCACACACACACACACACACACACACACACACACACACACACGGGTCTGTAGGCCAGTCAACATTGCAGGGAGATGAAAAGCATACCGCACGTTGATAGTTCTGCAATGTTTGAAAGGCACCAAGTAGGACCAGCAGTGTGGCTTTTGATCAAGCATTTCTAATCTTTACCTCTGGTAAAGTTCATTAGATGTGGAGATAGGATCTCCCTGATGATCGTCTTAAGTTCAAGTAGACAGCTGCCTACTCCAGACGTTTGTTTGGGTATGAAAGGAGTAAGTGGGTGGGTGGGAAAAATATCTAATGTGAAAGTCTTCATGGCCAGCGGCAGACCTCTTAAGAATCATTTTACCTGTAAGCCCCTTTCTGACTGAAATAGGCCTTGATTTGTTTTCCCAGTTCCCAGAGGCAAAAATCAAAGCATTCCACTTTATTTTAAGAAGGTATTTAACTTGTCTCATGCTCTTTCGTGCCACATCTCAAGACATTTCTCCATGCAACTTTAAAAAGCAGACATTCGCTGGAGTAGCATGTTAAGGAAAAATAGCTGAGCCAGGGTGGGGAAAAGAAAAAATGTCTAACAGGTTGAAACAGCATATTTCAGCACATTTGCTGGTCTTTTCTGAGCCTGAAGCTAATATATCTTAGCTGAAGGCGGGTATGGTTTTTTTGTTTTGTTTTTTCAAAATGTAAACTTCTAACAAGGAGCAATAACCCATTTCATATTTTGTCAAACAGATGTGAAAACATACTTTCCAGTTCCATCCTTTTTGGTTCAATATGGTAAATAAAACCTAATGTTAGCAGGGATACTACACAGATGCATAGGTGACACACGAAAACATAGGGTTCAATACCAGGTGTTACCATTTTTTAAAGAAACTGAAGAGAAAAGTATTAAATGCATAGCAAATAAGCTCAGTGACACTTCTTAATTCATGTTGATTATGTGTAAAATTTCTCTCCTGACTCTTTATTTTATTTAATTTTTTTGCAGTCAAAATCCTTGGCACTCCTGATCTAAAATTGGGCAAATGCGGGTTTTGTGTATACTAATTTCATGTATGCACTGAGAAGGTCTCAGCTACCGAAGACCAATCAGGAAGTGTTGCCTAACAAAAATATTGATGAATATCAAGGTGACTGTTGTGAGAACAAAAATCAATTCTACGTCGTGAATCATTGCAAAGCATATTGAAAAATAAAACTGCCAATATCTTAGAAATATATTCAAGTGGAAGGTATAATTCTAGCCACTGCAAGAGCATATGGAAAGCCTGGGGAAAATGCACAAAATAGCAGTCATAATGTACCTAAGATTTGAACCAAATCTCCCTCCTCCACTCCCCAATGTTAGGAAAGGTTAGAAACAGAGGTGGATTCCAGCAGGTTCTGACCAGTTCTGGAGAACCGGTAGCGGAAATTTTGAGTAGTTTGGAGAACCAGTAAATACCACCTCTGACTGGCCCCACCCCCATCTGTTCTCTGCCTCCCGAGTCTCAGATGATCGGGAGGAAATGGGGATTTTGCAGTAACCTTCCCCTGGAGTGGGGAGGGAATGGAGATTTTACAGTATGCTTCCCCTGCCATGCCCACCAAGCCACGCTCACCAAGCCACACCTACAGAACCGGTAGTAAAAAAATTTGAAACCCACCACTGGTTAGAAAGCTTGGAGTTTGATGACATAGACCAGGGGTGGGCAAATGTGACCCTTTTACAACCTGTGGACTTCAACTCCCAGAATTCCTGAGACAGCCAAGCCAAGCTATCTCAGGAATTCTGGGAGTTGAAGTCCACAAGTTGTAAAAGGGCCACATTTGCCTATCCCTGACATAGATGCATCAACTGTGAATTGAATGAATTTGCTGTTGATTGGTTTAATCTCGGTGGACATTTTTCCTTTGTTTTTTTTTATGTCTTCTATTCTATTGCATTTAGTGATTGTAATGACATTCTTATCGTATTAGCTCCCCAGAGTCACTTGATACAAGAAGGACATCCGTATAAAACTATGAAATAAATAAGTTTGATTGGTGCAGAGAAAGAGGCAAGAATCAGGGCTGTTTTGCTCTGTCTCTCATTGATTGTTGCCATCAAGCTGATTTTGACTCCTAGTGACCACATAGATTATCATTCAATCTGTTCCTTAGCTGGTCTTACGATTCTTGCAAATGGTGCATCCATGGCTACTACTGCTGAATCAACCTATCTACTACTGCCCAACCCTCCTCCTCGTTCTTTTTATCTTTCCCAGCATCAGAGCCTTTTCCAGAGAGCTGTAATGTGTCCAAAGTTTAAAAAAAAAATGACCCTGCAATCTCTCATACTATTAGTACAAAGAAGCATCCCCTGAACTGAAATTGTGGGAAATGGAAAACAGTCAAAAGCAATAGTTCCTTATGCTGTATACAATTGAGTTGTGGAGTCATTACCGCAAAACATGATACCTATTTGGGATGCCTTTAAAAACATTAGGCAAATCCTTGGAGAATGGGGCAATCCAGATCCATAATGCTCTAGAAATATTTTGGAATGTTTCTAATTCCAGGTCACCTCTCTGCTATTCATTAATGCATCCCAAGGATCAATTCTGTGGGAAAGAATTGTGCACAGGTAGTCCTTGACTTACAACAGGTCAGTTAGTGACCATTACAATGGCACTGAAAAAACTGACTTCTGACCGTTTTTCACACTTACCACTGTTTCAGCATTCCCAGGGTCATTGGTAATTAAAGAAAAGGAAGAATCGGAGTATTTTAAAGTATGGGGCAATTATATCAATGGTTAGAGAAGAGATATATATAAAAATCTAGATAATTGATATATTAATATAAACATAAGAAATCTGAAATGAAAATATAACGGTATGACAGAAATATAATATGAAAATGATGGAGGCGGGAGTAGAAGACACCAAATATGTACTCAGATGAAACACTGAATGATTAAGGATGTATTGTTTGTAAGTTTGTTTTAAAAAAATTAAAAACTTTTTTTTTTTTTTAAACTGACTTCTGGCAGTTTTTCACACTTACCACTGTTCCAGCATTCCCAGGGTCATGTGATCAAAATTCAGATGTTTGGCAACGGACTCATATTTATGACGTTTGCAGTGTCCCCGAGTTATGTGATCCCCTTTTGCAACCTTCTCAAAAGCAGTCAGTGGGGAAGCCAGATTCATTAAACAACCGCCTTAATTAAACAACTTAACAATCACAGGGAGTCACGTAACAACTGTGGCAAGAAAGGTCACAAAACGGGGCAAAATTCATTTAACAACGGTCTTGCTGATCAACTGAAATTTTGGGCTCAATTGTGATCGTAAGTTGAGGACTACCTGTAATTGGGCTTCATCCACATGACTGCAACAGTGAAACTGTCAGAGCAATGGGGTTGAAGTGAGAGGAAAATTCCAGGAGAAAGACTGTGATGAGTGGTGGCCATCATCACAAACCTAAGGGTTAGGTCCCATCAAACAAGAGCTGGTTCGGTCACACTGCTTCTGTTGTGATTTCCCATGCTGCTGTAGTAGAGGCTCATAAGCAAGGGTCACTGAGGTTTTCCATGCTGGGTCACCGCCCTTCACTTGGCCCTCTGTATACTTGCAGAAGAGGAACAATAAAACAAGAGCTTTTCAAGAGACAGGTCAGACAACTGTGACACGTATCCTTTTTTTATTTAAATATTATTATCAAAGCATTGACTTAATTAATCAAGTTGCTAGGGGTCAGGGTTAATTAATATTGCACAGAGCAAAGTCTGCTGACTCCAGTGTCGGCTCTTGATTTGATTTGATTTTTTTTTTCCTCCCCCTCAGGGAGATATATGATTAGCTCCTTATCATAAAAGTTGTTTTCTCAGACTTGGATATTTTAAGAGCTTAGGAATCCTCTCACGAGGACTAATAATATTATATTCTGCAGGCCAATCCCTAACATTGGAAGGAGCACAGAAGCAACGTGGGATATCTTTGGATACAAACCCTGGCGACAAACCCAGATGCAGGAAATGAAATGGAGTTGCACATGATTTCCTGCCTTCATATCATTAATGTTTAAAATGGAGATGTAAGTGTCTGTCAAAGTAAATTGAGAATATTTCCCAGATCACCACTTGGGGAAGATTAAAGAGATCCTCAATTTGAATGTTAATGGGCCTAAATACAGGAAGCATGATTTTGCAGAACCTCTGGCATTTGTACATATAAGACATCAGATCACGTTTGGTAGCTGCTACTTGGATATCAACACTAAATAGAGGAACAGGAAAGAATTGGAAAACAGCTGAGAAATAATCCAAATATAACCATTGTACTAGAAATAAGGGGCCTATAAAAAAGGTCAGTTACATAAAATAAAGAACAAGAAATGAACTAGAGGACAACCAAAAAACAAAGAATGAATTGGTAGATAAAGTGATATTTGTAAGACCTTTTATGTATAATTTTATTGGATATGATTCCAAGTTATTATATATATGAAAGCAAACATTTATATATATTTAAAGCAAACATTTAGGGAAGCAACACATTATGCTAGTCCATAAAGCAAACTTCATATCCACCCAAATATATATGGATTCAATAAAGTGAATTTGTTAGATTCTCAATAAGATGAGTACAATATTTTAGAAATTTCAGCACAAGATGTTTTCAAACTGATCTGCACTACCCCAAATTAATTATATAGAAGCAGAAGCATGTTTAGTCACTCTGAAATCCAGCATTTTTGACAGACACTTCTTCAAAAATAGCCATTTTTGCTTTGAAATCCCCATCATGCGTATTCTCAACTTCCCCAGCACATAGCTTTCTCAGGTGGGTGGCTCCTAAACCTTTTTAGATTCTTCTTCCTGTAACAATTCGTTGTTAATCTTCTTAAGAAGCAAGCAAAATAAATCTTAAACAAACAATTTTCCCTTTGCTTTTCTACTCTGATGCCTTTGGCTGGGTTTAACATTCCATTAGTGACCTTATCAGTTAATCTTAAAAAGTTCATTTTTCCCAAGGTGATGTGAAATCAGAAACTCCTCTCTAGATAAATTAGCTTGAATAATAATAAAAAAAAATGAGGTGGGGATGGGGAGGCAATATCATCTAAATGAGAAAATTGTCACATTCATAAAGAAGTTTTTAATTTAACGTATTTGAAAAACTGAGGCTGGAATTTACATTTAATTTATCAGTACAAATAAACAAAATCCATGTGCTAACTGACAAAATTAAAATCAAGCTTACTTTGGTATTCATTAAAGTATTTGTCATTCAGGGCTCAGGATTCTACATCTTTAGGTTGCAAAATTATAGATATAATTATTGTCCTAATATATTCAGAACAAGATTGACATTTCCCAAACGTGCTGGATACTGTAATTAGCTGCACACTTGCCCAAAGACTGCTTGAGGAGATGAAATCTGTAGACCAGTACATTGGTCAAAGAAGCTGATGTTGTGTGTAGGGAACTAACTAATTGCCCAGTGTATAAAACACACAGGGAAAACCAAAGTAAAGAAGAAGAAAAAACCAAACATCAATAGATTAGATAATAAAGATGAACAGTGAACTTAAAAATGAACCCTTGTAACAGATTCTCCTTCTGGCTTCTTTTAGAAGTTTTGAAAACCTCTCTGCTGCTATTTAGTAGTTGTACACATTTTCACAGCCCAGATATATGTCCTTTTTTTAATATAGCCCCTGATATTTCCCTGGGTGCTAGGGAAAGTGGTAAAAACCTGTGCTGACCAATTAACAGGGGTCCTGACAAGGATTTTTAACATCTCCCTGCAACAGGCTAGAGTCCCATCATGCTTGAAAGCAGCCACAATTATCCCAGTTCTGAAGAAAGCAGCCATAAACAGCCTGAATGACTATAGACCCGTTGCACTGACGTCTATAGTGATGAAGTGCTTTGAGAGACTGGTCCTACAACACCTCAGGTCCTGTCTTCCACCGAATTTCGATCAACACCAGTTTGCTTATAGAAGCAACAGGTCGACAGGGGATGCCATTGCCACTGCTCTACATATTACACTGAGTCACCTTGAGAAATCTGGGAATTATGTCAGAATGCTTTTTATAGACTATAGCTCGGCCTCTAATACCATCTTACCAGGCATTCTCATTGAAAAACTGACTGACCTGAATTTCCCTCCCCTCACTTGTGACTGGATCAAAGACTTCATGATGGATCGTCCACAAACAGTAAGGGTTGGTTCCTTTACATCTTCCACCTTGAAGCTTAGCACAGGCTCCCCTCAGGGCTGTGTGTTCATCCCCTATCTGTACTCACTGTATACACATGACTGCATATCCTCTGATCCATCCAACATCATAATAAAGTTTGCAGAGGACACAACAGTGCTGGGTCTCATAACTCGAGGGGACGAATCAGCATACAGGGAAGAAGTCCAGAAGGTATCTGCATGGTGCTCAAAAAACAACTTACATCTAAATACTAGTAAGACAAAGGAGATGGTGCTAGATTTCCAAAAGCACAGAGAGGATATCGAGGGGGGCTGTGTGGAGAGGGTTTCCTCTTTTAAATTCTTGGGAGTGCTTATTAGTCAAGATCTCACCTGGAAAAACAACACGTCCCTAGTGATTGGCAAGACCCAACAGAGACTTCATTTCCTTAGAGTCCTGTGAAAAAATCAGGTGGAACAACGGCTGATGACCTCTTTCTATTGGTCCACGATAGAAAGTGTCCTCACATACTGCATTACAGTATGGTACACTGGTTTAACTGCTGCAGACAGGAAGGCACTACAGAGAGTGATCAATTTGGCACAAGAAACCATTGGTTGCCCTCTAACACCACTGGATGACATCGCCAGATGTCACTGCTTTAACAGACTAAGAAAGATACTCAGAGATGATTCACACCCTGGTCAGGGTCTCTTCGCACTTCTACCATTGAGCAGAAGACATTGAAGCATAGCTAGACGAACAAATAGGTTTAAAAATAGTTTCTATCCTTGGGCTGTCAGACTCTTAAACACAACCACAATCATTCCACGCACACGCAGAAATGTATGACTAGTTTTTCTTTTTCTTTCTTTTTCTTTTTTCCCCCTAATTACTTGCAGAGGGATTATTCTTTATACTATTTATGTTGTTTTTATTTTTTGTCATGGATTGCACCAGTGAGGCTAAAACCAATTTCGTTGTATACGTGATGTACAATGACAATAAAGGCTATACTACTACTGAAAGTCACAATCTCTATAAATTTTAACTCAACAGATTTTTCAGTATTGAAAAATTAAGATCTCTCTATGCAGTGATGAAATTTAAGTACAGTGAAGTTGAGTGGCTAATAAATTTAAATAAGTAAGTCTTTCTCGTCACCGTGGACATTTGTGGGCAAAGGGGCTATGGAGGGTGATGGAACATTCTTCATGATGCTGACGTGCAATCGTTGCTCCTTCTATAGTTGTGTCATCAGATACAGAAGTGTGTGTACAAGTATGAAAGGAACAGAGCTTAGACAATAATATCATAAAGCACATTTCATCCTTTGGACAATCTTGGCATACTTGTCTCTGAGCACATTTATCTGAAAAGCCTATTAATAATGCAGTTGCTATTACTAGAAGAAATGGGCTGAAGGCCGGAAGCATCATGTTGCTCTAAAGTATCAGAGTTTGTTGATGGTTTAATATGAAAAGATTATTCTATTTATGATCTTATATGTAATTCCTTCTTGGAGTTGGGATCTGCATGCCATTGACTTGTTGGGATGTAGACGGCAGAAGTGGAATCCTTCATGTTCCATTGGAATGCTCAACTGCCTTCAGTACCAATGGTCATATGATTAGCACATAATATCAGGAACATCCTGTATTGGTGTTGTGACCTTGTATTGTTCGGCAATAAGCTTTTAAGTGGTAGTTTGGGTATCTATCTATCATTTCTTGGCACTATGGTATCTTCAGGATAGCCGTCTCCAGCTGGGATCAATTCACCTGATACAAACATCTGATGAGAAATTGCTGGTAATCCATTATTTCCACAATGGGAAGATGAGTGGCGTTAGAGGGAAATGATTCTCTGTCATAGCCCTTTGGTTTACAGTTTACCCTTTGGGGTGAAACTTGTCTCCAATAGTCATTGCCTTCAAGAAGGTGATAAAGATGGAGCTCTTTTGGAGGGGGGTTTAATTTAATTTAATCAGTATAGTGTCATTGTATGATTGCTTGAGTGGGGATTGTAGTATTGTTTTAGTATGCATGTGTGTTGTTCGATGTAACCATTTATTTGCTTTTTTAGGTCTTACATTTTAGGACTTTTTTAGGATTTACATTTCATTCCTTTATTTTAAACATATTTAAAGAGTAATAATGAAAGAAAGAAAGAGGAAGAAAAAAATATCAAAATACCCAAAGAATTTAGAAGAAGAAAAGAAAGAAAAAGAAATGCTTCTCTACTATAATTCTTACAAAACATATTCACCTGGAAAAAATTAAGAAAAATCATATGAGAATTTAGCATTTAAGCACAGACACTGTATTAATATCATATTCAGATCAGAGTTTAACAAAATAATCAAAATGATAAGAATTAACAAGAATTTCTATGCAATCGGAAACAATCCGTCTTTAACTTTAGGACCAGACCAGAAAAAACCTTTTGCTTCATTGTACTTCACATCTTTCATCCTTTATTGATTTTATTGTAATTTGTTTGATCATTGTGAGACTAGCAGAATCATTGTGAACCAGGAGGCATAGAATTTTTTTTTAATCGTTATTATTTCAAAAGGTGCTCAAAGTTTGGAAATGGCAGAAGGCTACATGCCGAATTATAGTCCATTAATGGTTCCTGACTGAGTGAACTAGTGTTTCATAATAATTATGACAGAAGGGATGTAGAGAATCCCTCCCAAAACCCTTCAGAAAATAGCATTTTTTTGCATCCAGTGTACCATTTATTTGCATTCTAAGAATATAATCCTAAAAGTAAGAGAAGAGCTGTGGCATTATGGGAGCTACATTGGGAAGCTACCATTAAATATAAATTCATTTGATTCGAAAATATTATATGCTAAGTACTGCAATCCTGAGCACATCACTGCATTTTTTTTTAATCCCTTAATTCCTTTAACTGTGATAAGCTTTAAGAACATTAACTTCACCCAGCACCAGAACCGAAAATAGTAGGACTATGCTTATTGGTGTATGTTTGTGAATCCGTAGCAACTTGGAATATTGCTAACTGATCTTCCTTTTAAGCCACTTTCTCCTTTTTCCTCCCCCCTCCCCCCACTCTTCTGTGTGTTTTCCTTTACTGCTATGAATGCCTCTTGATTGAAATTCATAACCTAGGAGAGTGTGAGAGAATAGATTTTGCACGAGTCTCACACTTTGGGCAAACTCCCCGGGAAATAGGAAGAAGCAGCCTCAAGCCACTGCCTTCACAGCTGTCACTGTCTGCTCTGATTGTCACAGCAGCTTAGGCCAGATTTGAAGGAGTCGCTTTTGACGAGCTTATTAAAACCAAATCAACCGCCATTAACATACTCCACTAAGTCGGCCTAAATCATGCCAGTCTTCTCTGGCAGCCAAGGAAGGCTTCCTTTTGTGTGATTAATGAATCATGTTAACAATGAAGAGCAGGGCACAGGATAAACCCAGGCCCTTCTAGATAAACCCTTCTACCAGGCCTTTCTGTCTGTTGCTTGGAGCTAATGAAGAATAAACACGAAGCTAAGATAAACCGTGTTGATAATCCACAGAGCTCCTAATGTGTTCCCTTTGTGTAAGTCCCTGAAATCTGTCTTTGGACAAGCAGCTGATGAGAGATTTATTTGTTTGCACAACTTGATTAATAATTTTGCACTTTTGACTGTGTCCAGTGTTTTCTTTACATTCATCCAGGTATTTGAACCAGATAAGTGGCAAATGACAGTTTAAAAGGCCCTAAGTAGACAAGTACACAAACACACCCTTTCCGTATCTGATGCAGAATTTTTAGGTGAATGGCAGGTGTCACCCTGATCAAGGTAGAAGGGGATGAAATGATTTGCTGAACTGTGTGTATGCTAGCAGTTTAAATAAATCAGTTTGTCAGGGACAGTGTAAAGAAATGGTTTTAAGTGTTAAATAGACCAGTGGGTTCAGAAAACCTTTGTCTATTTCCATCAACTCTCACCTTGGGGTCAAGTGAGCAAAGTCCACCACCAGTTTAAACGAAAAAAAGAGCACTCCCCCTTGTGGTTCTGTATTTTCATCTCATATTTATCAAGAACTTCTGGATCCCTACTAATGTACGCTGCGAGGATTTCCAGAGAAGCCAAGGTGATTTTAACTGCAAATAGTAGGCTATCTGTGGAATCATATTTCCAAAGGGCCTATATTTATATTGGCCAATCAAGAGACAAAGCTGGGATCCAAGTCTGAAGAAACTTGAAAAATTCCCAAAGGAAAATAAAATGTGTGCAAGTTCAATCTTTTTCTCACAGTCTTCTTAGGATAATAATGAATGAACCTCAGATCTTCTCCCATTGTACTTCTAATGGGATACTGAAGATATCTTTGCACAGATTTGAAAGTATGTTAGATATATTGCTGACTTCATGTTTCAATGTTATTATTTTTCCAATGTCTTTTCTAGTTCAGTGATGTCCAACCTTAACAACTTTAAGAGCTGTGGACTTCAACTCCCAGAATTCCTCAGCCAGCCATGCGGCTGGAGAATTCTGGGAGTTCACAGCTCCACAGCTCTTAAATTTGCCAGTGTTGGACACTGCTCTGCTCTGCTCTGCTCTGCTCTGCTCTAGCCACACCATGCCCTTTGTAGGAAGAGATAATAAGGAGGGTCACTCATGCCAAGGGCAGGGAATGTGGTTATCTTCTCTAAAGTGCATTTCATTATTTGAAATCCCACAGATCCATTTTGATTCAAGGCAGTAAAATTAATCAAATAAATTTAAACTCTTAAGTTCATTATATATTTTGAGATTCCCTAAACTATTTTCTTTGGTGTCCAAAGGCAAAAATACAGTGAGGAAAAGTATTTATTGAGTCAGAATGCAGTAGGGAGAAAGTGAGGAGGAAGAGCTCAAATAAACATTGTGCTGCTGAATTTTGTGCACTTTTGAAAATGCCTGGATCAAACAAATGGTGCCTTAGAGCTTCAGAAAGAAAATTAAGTTGTTGGTTTTTTTTTACCAGATACAACAACAGGGCAGAAAAAGCAAAAGCGTTCATTGCAAGCAGTGGTTGTTTCAGCATGAGATGGAGTGCACTCATAATCTCTGGAAGCAATTCTTCTGATAAAGGAAATTCATGCTGTTTGCTAATTCTTCTTCGTGATTAATTACTTGAAGCTCCGTGGTGAACAAATGCTTGCCTTCCTAAGGAAGTTGTTTAGACAGCCAATCATTCATTTGTCCTGATCAGTAAAAGGATATGTCCATTTCTAGAAAATTAATCATCTACTGAAGACAGAGTTTGGGTATGGAACATAAATATACCTAATCCTTTGCAAACATGCAACTCCCATTTCCACTACAACATTGGAAGTGACCATATAAAAATCTATATACATTAGGAATCCAGGAGAAGAGTCTGTGTAAAACTTAAGCCATCCTCATTTGACAATACGGTTGTAAACCTGGCTATTGGCAATTCTGTTCAGTTTATTTCAATAATATCATAACTAAAATATACTGCAAAGTAGGCCAAACGAAAACCTTTATCTTGCAAGGAAGCAACCTATAAAAGGTAGGTCATCATCTTCTGTGACTACAAACCAAATCACAACACATCAGAGTGAAAATCTGGGTCCATATTAATGCTACCTACAGTATACTCAGATGGCTTTCCCACTTTGCTTAATTTTTCAGAGAATCATTTCTTAAAGTAATAGCTAAGAAAACTCACACATGCACTTCTATGGGCTTTGTATGTGTTTTCCCTGCAATTTCTATAGCAATAACACTTAGACTTATATACTGCTTCATAGTGCTTTATAGCCTTCTCTAAGTGGTTTACAGAGTTGGCATATTATGGCAGGCTGAGTCAACCTTAAACCAGTTCAGGATTGAGGGAATCGAACTCCTGGCAATGTGAGCAGAGTTAGCCTGCAATACCACATTCTAACCACCACGCCACTACAACTCTATATATCTCCATGCAATAAATATAATCATCCAAATTCACACTTTTCTTCAATGTACATGAAAAGAAACATAGCTCAGCATAATTTTTAAGGCAATATTTCCAAATTTATACTGATTGTTATGGATTTTTAGGAACTCAGTGGTAACACCATCCAGTCCTGAGTCCAGTTGCAGAAAACTGAATGTCAACTAACAACATCGCAGCTAGGATGGCTTCTACATATATTTGCATAGGCTTGCAGATCAACACATAAGAAAGGAGCTATTGATTGTGCATGGATCACCAATATCTGCACATCAGGGTTTCTAAACACAACAAGAGAGTATGTGTGTTCAAAATTAAGCCCACATTTGAACAATTCAGCTTCTACTTCAAATGGTTAGAAAATCACATTATTTATTATGTGATTAAGATTTTTCTCAGAAAAGCATTCCCACCTACATAGCAACCAATTGCTCCACAGGCTACATTTCCTTCCATTATGTACTACTTATTCATGTTGTATGATTAATGTTTTCCAATTTGTCCAATAGAAATAATCCTCGGGAATTGTTCATCTACATTCTGTAGTGCAGTGCATTTATTTAGAAAGAGACCAGATTATAGTGCTGTAAGTTATTTCTTTCTGCTAGGATCAAAATAAAGGCATAGAATACATAGTAAATCAAGAATGCTCCAGGCCAAATGGGAACAGAAGATAGCTTGGTCTCCCAGTGCCTTTATCTGCAGCTGCTGAAGCAAACATTCCCACCTCCCCTGTAGCTCACTCAATAGAAAGATTGTATTTCAGGCCATTGTTTTGTGTAGACACTTATTAACCCTGTTGAATTTAGAGCCTAGGGTTACACTCAATACCTATTGATTAGCAGTCAGAGGTGTAGTAATCCTCCAGCCATCATCAATCCTGGCTGTTGACTAGCCTTCGGTACACAGCAGTGCCCTTTTTCAGCAGCCATAGATATTCATGCAAGGATGTGCAGGAGGAAGGAAGGAAGGAAGGTGAACCTGAAGTCAAGGATTTATACACAACAGAACATTCCTGCTGAGGTGATGGCATCTTTTATCATAGCCCAACACAATCCAGAGCATACGGTTTTCCCTGAAACAAAAATATTGTGCATAGCAACCTCATATCAAAACAAAGATATTTCTTCAGATAGAGTTGGAGGAAACTACAACAAAGCAATCATATGTGCAAAAGGACTATATGCTTTGTTCCTTATTAAACAGAAACAGCTTGCATGACCAAGTCCACCCATTTTAGATGCAACAGCAAATGAGCACTGTATATGTATTCCATTGCTCCCACTCTAATGTTGACCATATTTGCTGCCAAATGTCACTGCATCATTTTTATGGAGAGGGGGGGGGACACGTCCTAAGGAATTTTTTCTGCATAGATAATTGGCAATCATAGTATCACACTGTTCAGTTAAGAAAAATTACCTGGCTCAGTATTCAGATTCCATTTTTAAAACAATCTTTTCTCCTGTCTTCAAATGATTTTGTACATACCACGGCTCCTTTTATTTGATTCCCTACCATGATGGGAGATGTATCCCTTTTGTAATTTTCATTCCAAAAGGAATCAATTTCCAGTGGATAACAGCTTGTCCATTCTTGTGACTTTATTTGATGGTTGTGCATATGAAATATTCCATTTATATCGCACTATTGCTGGCCTACAACATTTTATGAAATGATAGTAAGGAAAATCTTAGTCATACATTTGCTTCCTTTTATTTTTGTTTCAGACAAAACACTTTTGCTCAGGAAATACCCAATAAAGGCTGCAATTATATCAGGAAAACAAGAGTTATATCACCATGTGATTGCCTAGAGAAATTAATATTTTATAAGTCTTAATATAGATGATTATGGTAAATTAAAATAAATATGTACATTCAAAAATGCTATGGATGTTTTAACTTTACTTTTTGCTCTTATTGCTGATATTACGAAGCCATGAAAGCTGGTATCTCACTAATATGAGAATTTTGCCCACAAATGAAATAATTTTGGAGGCCATGATAACAAAACAACTTTGTCCAGCAAAGCACAAGAGTACCTACTGTTCTCTTAGGTTGTAATAGTAACTTGGAAGACACTAGAATAAAGAATGAAAGTGTATACATTTT
This sequence comes from Pituophis catenifer annectens, assembly GCF_029215685.1. NCBI lineage: Eukaryota > Metazoa > Chordata > Lepidosauria > Squamata > Colubridae > Pituophis > Pituophis catenifer. The sequence continues at coordinate 132,899,068 of NW_027256881.1, forward strand.
TAATTGATTAAAACAACAACTAAAAAGTAAGGAAAAATGGAAATCATACCTTAATACCTTGGTAGAAGATTTATAAAATAAGACACTATGGAATTTCTTTAGAAATAAATTATTTAGACAATCAATATCGCTTAAATTAAATATATCTATCAATTATACATGTAACTTTAGATAATATATTTAAACATTTATTCACCAATTTATTGGTAACTACAAGAATATTGCAACTTTCACCTAATTACCTTAGCAATTAACCTACCTTCAAGAGTAGTTATTTATTTCACAAAGACATTCTAAAAATAAAAGAGAATGTATAGCTGCTATCCAAAATTCTTTGGAGAAAGAAGAAATGTAGATGTTGATATATATCCAAATTGATCTCATCGTCCAGCATTTTTTTACCTGTGCAAGAATAATTCTTGTTAAATGTTGCACCTGCTTGAAGTATTAACATATTAAGAAACTGGCAGCAAGTGATTTTAATATAACCTTACAGGATTTTCCAGAATTGCTCCTAAAATTAATTTTTTATTATGATGTTATTGATCAGTATCGGTGAATTTTCCTCTAGAGTCCTTCAGCTATGGATAAGCTGGCAAGAAATGAAACTGGTTGTAAAAAAAAAAAAAAATCTCTTCCTGGATTTCAACCCCCTGTTCCACTGTGGCCATGTGGGGAGGCCTGGGGTTCAATTCAGCCCACCGTTGCCATGGCTTCTGATTGGTGGATTCCCCTGTATCTTTATCCTTCTCATCAATGCAGAGAAACCAAGCACCAAGCACTTTGCTTTCCTTGGTTGCGTCTTTAAAGGACTGGGTTTCACATAGTTTTACAGATAGGCTCATTTAGTGACTGCCTCATTTAGTGACTGATTAGGATGAAAAAGTAATTTTGCGACCTATGCCTACATGTATGACCTTCACAGGTCTGCAAAGGAAAGAAAAGCTGAAGTCAAATCATAAAATTGTGATGATTCATGTAGTGATTGCTTCACTTAACGACTGAGTTACCACTCCCAATTGTGGTTGCTGAAAGAGGACTATCTGTATAGTTGTTTCTATCACTTCCATTGAAGAGAAACTGCCAAAACCCGAATCAATTTCATCCTATTAAAAAGGAAAAAAAAGAACGAACAGGTCCCTCCTTTCTATGCTCCATGACTCATCAGTAAAATTGGACAGCAAAATAATCAGAAATATTTAGGTTCCACTTACAAAAGAAAAAAATGGGGGGACACAGAAGGCTGTGACTCCAAACTGGAGAATATGGGGCATTCCTGCACAGATCATAATAACCAGTTGTATTGGAAGCATTTGCTCACAAAGAAAAATGATGGGGTGGGTCAGGGTGATGAGTAAAGAAGAATGGACAGTGGGCTTCTGGAACAAATTGGTCATGTAAATCAGCCTGAAGTAAGAATGTGTGAGAAATAATTTTATTATACAATGTCTATAGCAAAGAGCAATATTTTGTTTTTTATTTAATGATACCCTGCCTTTATTATTTTTACAAATAATTCAAGACGGCAAACATATTCAACCCTCCTCCTATTTTCACTATAACAACAACCCTGTGAGGTAGTGGTGAAATCTGAACTGGTTTGCTACTGGTTTGCTGGCCGCGCTTGCACACTGTGCGCCAAGCATATGCTGTGGGTGCATGCGCAGTTCGCACCAAATGTTCACTGGGTACGCATGCACAGTACACACCAAAAGGAGGCTTGGGAAGGTAAGAAGAACAGTGGGGGGGGGGAGGGGGAAATCAGCTGTGGCACGTGATCTTGGGATCCTTTTTTTTTTTTACTTTTTTAAAGCATTTTTTTACTACCTATTTGCCCGAACCGGTAGTAAAAAAATGCTTAAAAAGTAAAAAAAAAAAAAAAAAAAAAGCTTCCGATGATCGTGCAGCACAGCTGTGATCTTGGGAACCTTTTTTTAAAAAAAAACCTTTTTAAAGCATTTTTTTACTACCGGTTTGGACAAATAGGTAGTTAAAAAATACTTTAGAAAAGTAAAAGAAAGGCTCGGACAATCACAGCTGTGCCGCGTGATCGTCCGAGGCTTTTTTTTTTACTTTTTAAAGCATTTTTTACTACCTATTTGCCCGAACTAGTAGTAAAAAAATGCTTAAATCATAAAAAAAAAGTTCCAATGACCACGCGTCGCTCAGCTGATCATCGGAACTTATTTTTTTATTACCAGTTCAGTGAACTAGTAGCATTTTTTACTACCGGTTCAGGCAAACCGGCTGGAACCAGTAGCCTTTCACCCCTGCTGTGAGGTGAGTTGGACTGAGAGAGAGTGACTGGCCTAAGGTCACCAAGCTATCATCCATGCCTAAAATGGAACTCGAACTCACCATCTCCCAATTTCTAGCCTGATGCCTTAACCACAAAACCAAACTGACTATGCCATAGATGTACCTCTAGCCTATTTTGCCCTGTGATGGTGAAACTTTAGGCCAGCCCGTTTTTATTGTTAGTAGTATGTCTATGTTGGTAAATACCACTATTCCCCTTGAGATTCATCCTAAGAATCTCCAGGAACTCTGCTCGTCTCACCCAGCTATTCAAGAAAGGCATAAAATTGCAGGTTAATATCTATATCTGTGCAGACAGTTATTAGGTAATGATTTCCCTCTTATTTTTCCAGGGTATATTTTAAGGACCCAAACAACATGGAGGACCAATGTTGAAAGCTAAGCTGGTAGAAACAATCCACTTTCTGCTCTTGCTTGCAGGCACAGATGCATGGCTGTTTCTGATGCCCCAGTGATCAAGCCCCATCCCCTTTAAGGAAAGTAGAAAAGCTTAATCATAATGCCTGCATCACCATGGCAACCGCTAGAGCCTCACCTTCCTCTGGCCTTTTATTTTCTTAGCCTGCTTCGACTTCATTCATTCCCCTTCCCTTTTTATCAGGGTCTTTCTTTCCAACACTGCTTTGGTTATCTTTATGCGCCATACAGTGTATAGCGCACCAGTAAGCCTAAAAAAAACATTAATAAATACCTTGGGGGAAATCTAATTTGGTTGTTGTGGATAAATCTACATTTTGCAAGAACATGGGGTGAATGGCAGAGATATGATAATAAAAGCCATGCATTCACGTTTATTATAAAGTGTGTGTTCAGTAAAAAAAAACCAAAAAAAAAAAAAAAAAACCACCACTCCTAGAGGCTCATCCAAGCTTGGTGGATTTGTGGCCTTCATGATGTATTAGTAAATTACTCAATGCCTGTGCTTTTTCTTCTGACAAATGAATGGATTGAGTCAAATTCAGATGTCATTTTTGGTACCTCTTCTACTAAAAAGGCAATAAAATTACTTATTTATAAGAGTGAGTGAACATTTTGATATTTTATATCAACTTGGCTTTATTGTTAGTTGGTTAACTATCTCGGCTGCTCTATATATTTATTTTTGGATGGTTTCCTTGTTTTCTTGTTTTAACTGTTTTATAGTTTAAAATTGCAAGCTGCCCAGTGTCAGTTGGCTGGGATGGGCGGCTTTAGCAATTGAATGAATAAAATAAATCAAATTACTTCAAATCAATAAAATAGGTTTATATTTAAATTGCATGTTTAGAGAGTCTAGCCAACAATAAGGAATTGGGGAGAGGGGCAGAGATATTCATATTTTGAAATGGTTACCTGTAATAGATATGAGACAAATTAGCTTTTAAAACTTCTGGCATGCTCCAAATGAATAATATCAATTACCTGTCAGCTATTGGTTACTGATGACTTTGTGACCCTGTATTATTCCTGCTGGGAATTCAAAGCAGAAGTTTATAATGGGCGGCTCACTATTTCTTCTGAGTTAATAATGTATTAGCTGCTGAAGTCATTTTATCAGGCAGAGACTCCTGGAAGAGGAAGATAATCTCTCTGAAATGGTCAGCGATTGGAACTACTGTAATAGTTAGGATTAAATCTAAGCCAGTTCTTTGCTATTTTTTTAAAAATCTCACAATGTTATCCATGAGTTTCAGAGTCCCTGCTACAGTGATAAATACTTGGCACTGACAGTCTAGGGAAAGGTCACCTCTAAACACATAGAGAGCAAAAATTGTCCTCAGTGTAGTTTTATAATCCGGCCAAATTTTTCTGCTAAAGAACAGCGTTTGGATGCAATTGCCAGCCTGCAAATCTGGTACCGTTGCTGAAGATGTGGATATCAAAGGAACTCAAACATACACAAATGAAGACAAAAGATTGTGAAAGGAACCACAACTAGAAGATGAGGGGCACACACTGTCCTCATGTGCCAAACACATCTTCAGAAGGGTGTGTATTAGCCTCACTATAACTACACAAAGCAGAGGTTTTTATGCATTTGTATGGAGGGTCTCCTACATCCATTTAAGAACATGGAGGCACTCTTGCGCAATGGCCAATGGCCTGGATGGCTTACAAAATGGCTGTCCATACTACAACCCTTTACAATGTATTAATTAACTTGAAAAATACTGTTATCTCATCAAGACCTAGTCCCCACTTTTATTCTTTTTAAAAGAGGGGCCACACTTTCAAGGAAAACACTAGGCTATCCTAGGCTGTTTTGTTTGGAATTCTGGCCTTATCAATAAGTACAGCCAAGATACACAATGGTTTTGTTATGGTCAGGTGTTTGTGAGGGCTTCCAACACCACCCGAGGAAGCAGGAAGGCCAGATGCTGGGGAGCAGTAGCAGCATGAAAAAGGGGAGTTTTCAGCATTTATCATAACAGCTGCTTCACTCACTTCTTTAAACATACAAATTTTTGTTAGGTAGATATGATGCTCAGCTAAACATTTTGAGAAGAAAGAGTAAAATAAGTTCTTTCAAATTCTTTCTGGTGGGGTATAAGTGGGAAAAGATGGGGACAATGAGGACATTGGCAGACAAAAGAAAAGAGGGCAGAAGACAAAATAGGAGAAGGGTAAATAGTAGCAGAGAAATGGGACAAGCTGGTGAAGATCTGTAAGATCATGATTTCCTAAATCTGGCACTTTGACTGTACATATACACAGATAAATAAGAAAATAAATACTAATTTGCAACTTTCCCTTGGAGAGCCTTTACATGGAATATCCACTAATATATGGAGAATTAGTATAAAATCTATGCAAAATGTTTTCTTCAAATATTTATCTGATGTAATTTCTTTTTAAAATGTAAAGGTGTTTTTTTTTCCCAAGCAAATCTTTAAAATGTTTTTTTGGCACCGGCTAGCTGAAAAAAGATGGATACAGATTCTTTCCAATAGAGTCTGTTTTGATGAATTTTATGGTATTTTTACTCATAGAACATATTGTGGGTTTCTTTTACATCTCTATCTGCTTGTCAGTAAGATTCATGCATCCATTCTAAGGGGATGAAGAAGTGGCCTACAACAGACATAATTGTGGACGCTTAGTTGTTTCAAATGACAATTTGACCATATGGCAAACCTCCAAAGTTCCTCAGTTCATCTCAGATTGGATGGTTTTCATCTGGTCATACACCTGTTAATGCAGAAACATCTGCAGGCATATGAACGAGACCATCCCATCTAGTTGATAAACTTGGTACTAAAAGTAAGCAGCTTGATGGGCTGAAGTATACTAAACCAAAATATAGGAAAAATATTGTGAAACTCTGCATGTTCTCTTCGGTAATCTTTCAGGAGCTGCAGGTAGACAGCAAATAAAGCAACCAGAAAGAAATGTTGGAAATGTGTTTTTGTTTGTTTGTTTGTGTTGTGTCGGCGCGTTACCATAGTGATGGAAATGCCTGCACCTGATTGGTTGGGACGGGGTTGTGCTAAGCGCGGGAGGTTACTCGTTTCCTGATTGGTTAATGCTGTTCTGTTTGCCGGGTATAAAAAGGCGAGCTGTCAGATAGACTGACAGTTCAGTGTTCTAATGTTTTGCTGTTGCCTGAATAAAACCGATGTTACATTGACATCCTCGCCTCAGTTAATGACTATAATCCAAACTCAACAAGTGGCGACGAGGGTGGGATTTTGAGGCGACAGAAGAAGTGAATGTTATTCTGAGCGGCTGCACTGAGGTAACGCGGATACGGCCACCGCGCCAACGTTAAAGTAAAAAACAAACGAACCTGACAGGAATATGGCCCCTCCTACGTTTGCCCCATTTAACGCAGCTGCAGAGATGTGGCAGGCGTACGAGGAAAGATTCAAGTGTTACTTAGAAGCGAATGAATTCACTGAACTTTCAAGCAGCCGAAAGCATGCTCATTTTCTAAATGCGTGTGGGCCAGAAGTATTCGCAATGGCAAGAGCATTAGTCGCTCCTCTTCCAGTACATATGGCTCCCTGGGAGGCGTTACGAGAGAAACTGAGGAGTCATTACTCGCCAGTTCCCTCCCGCATAGCCCGCCGTTTTAACCTGAGGCAGATTGTGCAAGAGGAAGGGGAGTCCATTAACCAATACATGGCTCGCCTCCAAACATCAGCTTTAGACTGCAAGTTCAGGGACTTGGATAATGCCCTTGTAGAACAGTTAGTTTGTGGCATCAGGGACATCCGACTTCAAAGGAGGCTGCTCGCAAGGAAGGAGTTGGACCTTCCAACGGCACTTGAGGAGGCCCAAGCTGCCGAGATGTCCCATATGTCCGCAATGGATATAAGAAAATTTCAGCCACATGCCGGTTTAGCCACCACTGTTCATTATGAGGACGAGGCTACGGATGAGGAAAACGAGGGGGACGTCAGTCTTTTAAAGGCATCTACAACCGTAAAAAGGGGCCCAACGGGACAACCAAGATCCTCAAAATCATTTTGCCTCAGTTGCGGTGAAAATCACCTTTGGGCGAATTGCCGTTTCCGGTCCGCCACATGTCGCCGATGTGGGAAACAGGGCCATATTGCTCACGTTTGCCGGTCTGGTAAACAGTCCCCATGGGTTTCCAAATACAAGCAGCCTGAATCCAAAACGTATTCCACCAGTGAAGATTGCTATGCCATCTACCAAGGCCGCCGAGTTACCGAGGTGACCACCAACAAACACAGACCTGAGATGAGCAAGCTGTTCCTGATGGTCAAGATTGAGGGAGTGGCCTGCCAGATGGAAGTCGATACCGGATCCGCTAAATTGATTGTCTCCTGGACCACCATCAAGAAGCTATTGCCCAACCTCCACAAAAGCCAACTCCATACTTGCCCCATCAAATTACGTGATTATCAGGGCAATCACATTCCTATTATAGGCCAGGGGCGGTTTTTAGTTGAAAACAATAATTTTACGGGCCGCCTTCCTTTAATTGTAGTGGGTGGTTCCCTTCCCAGCCTTCTGGGTTTAGATTGGTTCACCTCTCTGGGCCTTGGCATTTCTGGCATACACTCCATGTCAGCTGGAGATTGCGTTGCTCTGTATACGGAATTCGCTGATGTCTTTAGCGGATCTTTGGGTAAATATGTTGGTTCCCCTATTTCCCTAAATTTGGACTCTCAGGTAGCTCCTATTCGCCTCAAACCGAGGCGAGTCCCCCTGGCTCTCCGCCCAAAAGTAGATGCGGAGCTGGATAAACTCATCTCCCAGGGTATATTAGAGCCCACGGATCATTCTAAGTGGGAAACTCCAATTGTAATTCCAATTAAAACCTGATGGGTCTATTCGCATTTGCGCTGATTTTAAAAGTACCCTACATAAGGCTTTACAATCTAACCTATATCCTCTTCCCGTAGTCCAACAATTACTGCACACTCTGGGTCCTGGGTCCATTTTTGCCAAGTTAGATTTAGCTCAGGCGTATCAGCAGCTCCTGGTGGATGATGCCTCTGTTGAAGCTCAGACCATCGTGACCCACCGTGGAGCTTTTAAGTGCCGGCGTCTACAATTCGGCATTAGCATCGCCCCTGGCCTTTTTCAAAATTTAATGGAATGTCTGTTATTTGGGTTACCTGGAGTCGTCCCATACTTTGATGATGTTCTCATCTCCGCTTCTTCTCGGAGTGAGCTCATCAAACGTGTGCGGACGGTTTTACTACGGTTCCGAAGTGCTGGACTCAAGTTGAAAAAGAACAAATGCCTTATTGGCGTGCCTAAGGTTGAGTTTTTAGGGTATCTCATAGATGCCTCGGGCATTCACCCCACCCCTTCAAAGATGGCGGCCATCAAACATGCCCCCGTCCCCACCAGTAAATCAGAGTTACAAGCTTTTTTGGGGTTATTAAATTTCTACAGTGTATTTCTTCCCCATAAAGCTAGCATGGCTGAGCCGCTCCACCAGCTCCTAGACAGGAACTCACAATGGGCTTGGACCCCGGCTGAGAACCGCTCGTTCCAAGCTGTAAAGGATCTACTCACGTCCTCGGCTGTTCTGGTCCAATACACACCAGACCTTCCCCTTACCTTGACCGCTGATGCTTCCCCATATGGCATAATGGGTGTGTTGAGCCATAAGCTTCCCGACGGTCAGGAAGTCCCCATCGCGTACTATTCTAGGACATTGTCCTCCACTGAGCGCCGGTATAGCCAAATTGATCGCGAAGCATTGGCCGTTGTGGCCTCTGTTAAGCATTTTCATGACTACGTATATGGCCGTCCATTTGAACTAGTCACGGACCATAAGCCACTCTTGGGTCTGTTAGCTGGGGATAGGCAAACCCCCCAAATTCTGTCTCCCCGGATGTCTCGTTGGGCAGTGTTTTTGTCGGTGTATAATTACACTTTGCGCTATCGGTCGGGCAAATTGATAGCCCATGCCGACGCTTTGAGTCACTGCCCATTACCAGTGTCCGTCCAGGACCCTGCCCCCACCTCGTCTGTCCTCCTCATTGAAGAGCTACAAACCCCTATTTCCGCAAGAGATATAGCAACTCATTCGGCTAAGGATCGCACCCTTTCGCAGGTCCTTGACTGGGTAAAGAGGGGATGGCTGGATGGTCAAATTGCTGAGATTTTCCTGCCCTTCCGATTACGACAACAGGAGTTTTCTGTCCATAGGGGTTGTTTGTTGTGGGGAAATAGGGTGGTGATTCCGGACACATTGCAAACCCCGGTTCTAGAATGCTTGCATGAGAGCCACCCTGGTATCGTTAGGATGAAGGGCCTTAGTCGGAGTTACGTGTAGTGGCCCAAAATAGATCGAGACATTACGGCGTGGGTTACCAGTTGCCAGAAATGCCAGCAGTCTAGACCTTTTGAACCAGCTTCTCCCCCCCAGGAATGGGAATCCCTGAGGGGCCCTTGGTCGCGCATTCACCTGGACTTTGCCGGGCCGTACATGGGACACACCTTTCTTGTCATGGTGGACGCCTATTTGAAATGGGTAGAGCTGGTGAGGATGACGTCCACCACCACGGAGGCCCTGATCCAGGTGTTGCATGGAATGTTTGCCACCCATGGTATTCCTGATATTTTAGTTTCAGACAATGGCCCGCAACTAACGTCCACCACTTTCCAGCTGTTTTTAGCATCATTAGGGATTCGTCACGCCCAGGTTGCCCCATTTCATCCGGCGGGGAATGGCCTGGCTGAAAGGGCCATGAGATCTGCCAAGGAGGCTTTGGCCAGGCTAAGTCCAGGCGGGTGGCCAGAAAGGGTAGCAGCCTATCTGCTGTCCCAACATTCGACACCGTGCCCTTCCACAAACCGAAGCCCAGCCGAAATGCTGATGGGCCATCGTCTGAGAACAACTTTGGACAGAATGCATCCTGATTACTCACCTGAGTTCCCCATTAAGGGTCCCGGACCATCTAGAACTTTCAAGGAGGGAAGCCCTGTCTATGTGTGGAATTATGGGGGTGAGCCGTGTTGGTTACCGGGCCAGGTAATCAAAGTAACAGGTCCCTGTTCTTACAGGGTCCAGCTCGAAGACAGCCGAACGTGGCGGCGCCACATGGATCAGCTACGCAGAAGGTTGTTAGATGAACTGTTGGAGGAGGAAGGAGTCTCTCTGCAGATTTTTTCCGATGCAGCACCCCCAGACATAACAACAAGAAGATCCGCTGCCCCATCTCCATTAACCAGGGCAAACAACAATGCAGACTGCAATTCCAAAGTGGCTAGCCACCTGAAGGAGCAGTTCCAGCCAAAGTTCCAAAGGAGCTGTCATTTCAATGCCCGGCGGAGCCGCATTCTGAAGGGCAGGCCGCCGATCCTGAAGTGCGACGTTCAGGGCGAATACGCAGGCATCCAGCGTATCTTGCGGACTATGCATGCGCCATCCAGGGGGAAAGAGGTGTTGTGTCGGCGCATTACCATAGCGATGGAAATGCCTGCACCTGATTGGTTGGGACGGGGTTGTGCTAAGCACGGGAGGTTACTCGTTTCCTGATTGGTTAATGCTGTTCTGTTTGCTGGGTATAAAAAGGCGAGCTGTCAGATGGACTGACAGTTCAGTGTTCTAATTTTTTGCTGTTGCCTGAATAAAACCGATGTTACGTTGACATCCTCGCCTCAGTTAATGACTATAATCCAAACTCAATAGTTTGTTTGTTTGTTTGTTTGTTTGTTTGTTTGTTTTGAGGGGGAGGGGAAGCTTGGCACTGTCAATCTGACTTTCATCCACAGGAGAATAACCCTCCAAAACAGAACTAAGCAGGACCAGATTTGAGGAGGTAGGAGAATGGAGAAGCTCAGAATGCTATAATTTCCTATCATTTCATGGGTTCCTCTTAGGACGGAGAGGAGAACTAATTTTAAGAGGTTAAAAAGAATTCCACAAGACATGCTCTGCAGGTCTTCCATAACTGCTTTCTCTTGTCTGTCTGTCTGTCTGTCCTCTTTCCCTGCTCCTCTTTCTCTATCATTTCTCTTTTTGTCTTTTTTTCCCCACTGTTTAAGTAGCAGCACTGATGTCACTGGATCCCTCAACTTTTACAGACAGACTGGAGTTCCATTGGATAGGATTTTTATCTGCGTTTGTTTCTCTCCACTGAGCCCAAGCATTCGTTCAGGACTTCTACTTGAATCTCTGGGAGACACCTCTGATTGGCCTGGGTTGATGACAAAGGGCATTTAAGTGTATCAGTGTACTGATGGCACTTCATCCCAAATTAACAGAGGACTTCTCAGCTTCATATGGATGATATGTAAATATAATTAGCATCAGCTAATTCTACGTGACTAAATGTCTCCAACACTCCTAATGTGATGTTAGGCATTAACAAATTCACATATATTTCTTGGTCACTGCAATATTTGGAGACAGCTAGTGTGGATGAATAACTCATCATAGACTGATCTCTGCTGATTGAATTAAAGTAGCACTTGATCTTTCCAAGAAAAAGTGTTTGAAGGTGTCCACCTGCACATGTACCTTCTGATGATCATGTTTTGAGGAATTAAAGGTTGCATGTGCAAAGGAGATTCAGTCTTTGGATATTATGTGATAATAGTCACCCTATGGAACAATTTTTAAAGCACATCCCTGCTGAAAACTGCAATGCATAAACTAGTTCTATTTTCTCTGTTCTTGGAAAGGGAACAGTTTTAAAACAGGGTAAATTGCACGGCGCAAAAAAGCTTAGGAAATCATGATAAAGAGGATGTATAAATATATCTCCCAGTTATATAGGGGTATTTTAAATATGTAAAAAGCATTTACATTTGTCAGCTATCGGTACCTTCTTTTCTTTTCTTTTTTTTTTTTCTTCTTCCAGATTCACAATGCTCTGGCAGGGCTCACATAGATTTTTCAGCCATTAATGCTGCATCTTGATGACAGTGATGCCTGAACTGTTAAATTGAGTGTAACAATGCTCTTCCCTCCAAGCTATAATAGAATGAGTTTTGCTCTTGCTGAAGCTAGCAGCTAAACACCTTTGAACTTAATGTGTCACTATTACTCATTTGGCAGCCTGCTTGCCTTACAACCAGAGAGGCCACGTGCTATTATTTCAGCACTTAGTATGTGAACTGAACAATTCATTGCCAGTACCCGGGCTTTAGCCAAAAGCCTCATCTTGCATTTGCAGGCCTGTGCTAAGCATAACAATATTAAGCTGTCTTCCTTCCAAGGGTTTTGCCCAGGCTGAGAATGTAGAAGTGCTTCTGATATCACCAGTTATCTTTCCTGAAAACTGTCAGGTATGATGGTGCTGATCCATTGAACAGCAACAACCAAATGTTAAAGCAGCACTATGGAAATATTTCCAGACTCCACCTTAGCCTTCTCCAATCTAGCACTTCCAAAATACGTTGGATCACTTTCTCCATCACCTTCACCTGCATGTGCCAGCTGACACCATATATCTGGGTGGCACTGAGTTCATGAAGAAGAAACCACTGTACATCACAGTGTTAAGAGTGCACAGTTAAGAGTGCAAGTCAGCAGGGCAAGGTACCACAACAGGGGTTGGTGGTTTCCCAATTTCCAGATGAACTGATTTACACGGTGCAATTTTAAACAAGTTTACTGAGAAATAAAGTCTTGTCTGGTCCAATATGGAAATCCAATCCATCTTCCTTGCCCTTTTTCTTAAGCTCCTAGGCAAACATGCTTGGCAGATTTCATCCCCAGCACCAATAAATGGGGCAGTTTTCCTAAGGCTCAGAGTGGAGATGGCATTATAAAGAGGGCAATTAAGGATTCCTTGATAGCTGAAGGGGAGAAAATATATATATATGTATCTTCTATGTTTAATTTTGTTTCAGAAGGATTCCCTTTGGTGGGAATCCCACTGCGATCTGATTAGGAGCGAGAGAGGCAGTGTTTCCCAAATCTCTTTATCCTTCCTCAGCAGATCATGAAGAGCTTTGATTTCTCTTAGCTCAGATGCAGCTGCACAGGTTTTGCATAATAACCAATGGTGCCACAGTAATTAACTTCCAGATAAACGCGATACTCTGATCAGAAATGCTTTGCATTTCAGCCATCCTTTTAGCAAGCAACTGTCAGCCCTGGACAGTTTGACTGAGTGGGTCCTGCCAAAAACACCCTCCCTGACATCTGCTCTGAAACAAATACAAACTCAGAAAGGTGTTTGAATAGCTTCCCTGCATATTAACTCATCTTGACACACACACCCTCTCTCTCTCTCCCAAAATCGATGGGGTTGCCTCAGCTATTGGTTTGATTCCCCAAGATGTAGAATAAATAAGCTGCTTTTTATTACACAAGATCATTTGTCCATTTAGTTTAAGGCCGACTGACAGATTCAGTCCATTAGGATTTTTTGAAGAATGACTATTTCTGCATGTTGAAATTGGTACCTCTGATTATTGTTCTATAGTCTGGAATGCCAATAATATATAAAAATGTGTTCAAGGATGCTTTTGAAAGGAATGAATATATTAGATATACCCAAATCGTTGTGTTTAATTTTATCAGTGAATGTTTTCTGACACATTAAGAAAATTATCAGAGTCACTTATTCTTAAATTAATCTAATGCAGATCATCCTTGTTTAATGACCACAATTGGGACTGGCAACTTGGTTGTTAAGTGAAACGTCACAATTTTACCATCAGCTTTCCTTTATTTTACAGATCTGTGAAGGTTGTAAACATGAGGGTTGTTTGCAAAGTTACTTTTTCATCACTTTTGTAATTGTGAAGGTCATTAAATGAGGCAATCACTAAATGAGGGTTACCTGTATTCTCTCTTTGATTTTCTGGTACTCGTTTTTAAACAACTGAAAATCCACAGGTTCAGAGACTACTATAAGCAAAATAATTATCTATCTATCTGTGATATAGGTACTATCAGAAGCAACATATCCTAATATAAATCCACATTTGACATATTAAAGACAACTACTGTAAAATATAAGATTATTCCACACTGAAGAATTAAAGTGGTATCCACCCATCCTTGAGTTGGCATGAAATGCCATGTAAACTCTGACAGCATCGCCAGTCCGTGTCCAGCCTCTGTTGTGCCTGTTTGGATTCAGTACTGAATGATGCTGTCCTCATGTATGCTATGCAAGGCAGGCAAAGCGATAGACTGATTCCTCCAGTTTTGTTGCCCTCCTTGTCTGCATTTCAGCATCTGGAGTGGAGGGTGGGGGGTAACCGTTACACTGCAGCAGGATTGGGATGGGTCTGATTGTAGAATTCTTTTAATTAAATTTAGGCTCTTTTCTGGTCTCTCCTCCTATATCCCATTCTGGTATAACTCATAGTGAATAAAGTTAAAAAACAGAACATGATCATAAAAGGAATTGAGTTACCACCAAGACTTTCTTTAGGATTCCCCATCCCATCTTATTTCTTCCCTTGGGGAATAACAACATCAACTTCTAATTTCCTCCATGCTCTGGCAGTGCCTGGCTCAATAGAGCGATATCCTAGTGTTTTACTGGATTTACCAATGGTAAGACCACACTTGGAATACTGCATCCATTTCTGGTAACCTTGATTTAAAAAAGGTGCTAGGCCTCAGAAAGATTGCAAAGAAGAGCCCGAAGGATGATAAGGAATCTGGAGGCCAGACCATATGATGAATGGCTAAGGGAACCAGGCATATTTAACCTAACAAAGAGAAGGCTTAGCGGAGACATGATAGCTATCTTCCAATACTTGAAGGTCTGTCAGAGGGAAGAGGGAGTAGATTTATTCTCCATAGCACCTAGGGACAGGACAAAAAGCAATGGGTGGAAGCTTGTTAAAGCAGCGGTCCCACACTTTTCCAGGTCCATGGACTGGCAGCAGCGGTGGCTGGGGGTGAAGAGGGGATGATTTAATGTGTGCATCTGTCACTTTCGCAGGCCGGTTCCCAATGGGCCTCAGCCCACTGCAAGGCCATGGACTGGGGATTATTGGGGAGCTGTGTATTAAAAGATCCAACCTGAAAATAAGGAGGAATTTCCTGATGGTGAGAACAATTAATCAATGGAACAGCTTGCCTCACGGAGTTGTGGGTGCTCCATATCACTGGAGGTTTTCAAGAAAAGATTGGACACGCATTTGTCTGGAATGGTATAAGAACACCCGCCTTGGGCAGGGGGCTGGACTAGAAGAGCGCCAAGGTATCTTCTAGCCCTACGATTCTATGATTTTACTAATTAATGCTATTTCAGCCTTGCATTAAACCAGCAAGAGCTTAAAGCACCTGTCAGAACCGCCAGCTGAGCAGTGCAGTGCTCCTCCGTATTTCAATTTCAGTATTTCAATTTAGCAGCTGCTGTCTACTTCTAGCATTCCACAGAGGAAGCACAATGGCAACATCGGCAAGTTTGTCTGGGCTCTATACGAGCAGGTGTGAGGTTGCAGCAGGGAACCCTTCGCCTGTAGCTGGAATGGGGTTGCCAGACAAACCCAAAGAGAAACAAACCCTGTGCTAAAAAATAGATCTGTGCCACTCTGCACAAATCCAGACTGAGTGCAATCTGTCTTGGCAGCCAAAAGCAAAGGCCTGCTGATGCTTTGCAGATCCTGCAGTTCTGGCCTAGCCTTTACTGGCTTCAGGATGAGCTGAGCGGCTGTTAGCATGGAGGAGGGTGAGATTGACAAGCTCAAAACTGGGTTATGATTGTTCATGGGGTGCGTTTGTCTCCCACCCTCCAAAAGAAAAGTTTAGTGGCATCTCACCGCCCCCCTCCTTCCTCCAGCACTAAATACCTGAACTTCATTTTGTAAAGTCTTGCTTACTTATATCTGTACTGTTTCAGGAGTGTGAATGGAAAAAAGAATTCAGCAGCACATCTTGGCAAAATATCTGCATCTTGGCAAAATATCTGTGGTCTATAGGAAGAAATGACAGAGAACAGGTGGTCCTCAACTTACTGTTGTTAAGTGCATTTTTTCCCATTTTACCACCTTTCTTGCCACAATTGTCAAATGAATCACTGCAGTAGTTTAGTTAGTAATACCACTGTGAACTGAATCTGGCTTCCCCATTGACTTTCCTTGTCAGAATTTCACAAAAAGGTGAACATGACCCTGGGCACACTGCAACTGTCATAAATATATGCCAGTTACCAAAGGGTCCAACTTCTGATAATCTGATCGTGGGGGATACTGCAACGGTCATAAGTGTGAAAAATAGTCTATTTTGTTTCAATGCCACTGTAACTTCGAATGGTTACTAAACAAACAGGTGTAAATCTAGGATGACCTGTCAGTGTTTTCAAGAATAATAAATAAATAAATATATTAAAAATAGTATTCTTAATCATTTGTAGATAGGTAGGGATCTGGAAGGCAAACAAACCAAACTTGGTCTTGATGACACTCCAATGAAGAAGGATGAACACACTTCTTATCCATTAATACTCAAACGTAAAATAAAAATGGCTGCTGTTGAAGAAAACTCTACTGCCTCAGTAGAGCCCAACCTACTGCTTCAGTTTGGGCTCACCGTTTGGGCTCACTTCTCTTGCTCCCAAGAATCCTTACAGCTGTACTTACACGGTTGAGTAACATCTACTTCATATCAGTCTGTCTTTTTCTACAAGCCAGTGGCTTCTGTTGGTTGATAATGAATGGAACACTTGAGAGCAGGGATGAAACACTTTGGTTTCGCTAGGACACAGTGGAATGACCTTGTTTCATCTCCAGCTGCCAATGCTGTTTGAAATGATAAAAGCTAGAAATTGTGTACCAGCACTCGACTTTTCCTAGTAAACAATTGTTCTCTCTTGCCATCATGCTTCTAGCATTTGTCCTGCGCTGCTGCAAATATTGTGCATTCCATTTCATCAGTATGCAAAACCAATTACACTAGCCAGCATTCAGAAGAATGAATCATTTCAATGCCATTAATTGTTCGTTCCTGACAACAAAATCATTTATTTCCCATTAATTAAGGAGCTGGGGGGGGGGAGGAGAGTTTTCCAGGGAAGAGTATTAGGTTATCTATATGTTGTCAGGACTGTGATCCTAATACATATGTACTCTCTGTTGTGAGTGGATGTTTGTATGTGCATATGAAGGCGGGGGGAGGTGCAGAGACATTGCATGAGAATTTTTTCCCCCAAGCTTATACTGCTTCATTATTAGCATATTTTATGTATTTTACAGCTCAGTTAAATAAGCAGTTGGGAGGGGACGGATGCTTTAGAAGGATTAGAGACTTTAATATCTGAAGCACAGATGGCTTTTGAATAACCAGTACAGATTTTTAAACAAGTATGCTTCCAGTTTTAGGGTGTTAATTATGTCTGCAAGGGTAAACACATTATAGAAACCCACAAAGTGAAATCAGTAGATGGTGTATGTTATACGGGGAAAGTGTGTGCAGTAAGGAAGAGTTCAGTTCTCATATTCCTGCATATAAGCATGTGAATGTGTGCACATATACACACACACTGCTTTTCTTCCTAAAATTGTCCAGTCTTGAAACTGCTTATGTCTCCAAATTGCCAGCAGAAACTTCTATGGGACTTCTAGCCTTTTCCTCTCATTTTACATCTTGCTCTTTCCAAATTGGCAGGAATGAATATACTGTATATATACTGCTCAAAAAAATAAAGGGAACACAAGCAGAAGACATCCGAGATCTGAATGAATGAAATAGCCTTATTAAATACTTTGTTCGTTACATACAGTAGTTTATACACTGCTCAAACAACTAAAGGGAACACAAAACTACTGTATTTAATAAGTACTTAATTATTTAATAAGGCTATTT
Organism: Pituophis catenifer annectens; assembly: GCF_029215685.1. Classification (NCBI taxonomy): domain Eukaryota; kingdom Metazoa; phylum Chordata; class Lepidosauria; order Squamata; family Colubridae; genus Pituophis; species Pituophis catenifer. Next base: position 132,916,577 of record NW_027256881.1, read on the forward strand.
CATTCATTCAGATCTCGGATGTCTTCTGCTTGTGTTTCCTTTATTTTTTCATGTAAGGTAAGAGCTTGAAGCCCATTCAGACAATCAGCTATTCCAGACTCAGATCTTTTCCAGTTAGTTTAATCTTCTGCTTTTAAGATTTTCCCCCATGTCTTCACACACTGAAACCACTGAGATTATAGCATCTACCTTTCCTCTTGTACATGGCATTTTTACAAGTTCTGAGAGAGCTTAGGTCAACATATAGTTAGTTTAGCTCATTTCTGTATTAAAAGTGGAAGTAATGGCACAGTCATAGATATTTATTCAAGTTATTACTTCATTCATTTTCCTAAGAAATAGACAAGAGAGAAGGTAACTATCCAACTTAAAATAACATCTGACAATAACTACCACATTCTTTGAGCAGGACAAGGAAAATTTAATTTAATTTAATTTCCAATTTATATACTGCCCTTCTCCCTGAAAATACTATGAGAGATAAGTGGATAGGTAGAGGGATAGATGATAAATGATGGATGGATGGATGATAGGATAGATAGATAGATAGATAGATAGATAGATAGATAGATAGATAGATAGATAGATAGATAGATAGATAGATAGGCAGGCAGGCAGGCAGGCAGGCAGACTGACTGACTGACTGATTGACTGACTGACTGACTGACTGACTGACTGACTGACTGACTTTAGGTTAGACTGATATGATATCACACAAAGCTCCATTTAATCAAAAGATATGGCAAATCTACCAAATAATGGCTGGGGAGATAATTAAATTGCTTTCTTTTTCATCTTCTTTCAAGTTAGTGTGAGAAAATGGTTAAGGCTAAACAAAGTTCTCATTGATTTAATTGAGAAATAATGGAAAAAATATCTCATTTGTTGGCTCCAGCCCAATTTATTTTGCACAATTTCTGCAAGAACCTAGGCTGTTGGCATGAATAATAGTCCAGCTTGCATCTCAGGTTACACATAAGCAAGTCAAGCATCCCTCTCTCTGATTTATGCCCCTCAGGCTTTCATGTCCTGCACCAGCCGCGACACCAGGGAAGGGGCGGGGGGGTGGCAGTAGTTGTTAGAGATAGTCTGAGTCCTAGGGAGGTCACTGTCCCTCAGATAGGCAGGTGTGAGTCTCTTCTATTGAAGTGGGACCCTGGAGTTCAGACAGGCTTGTTGGTCACATACCTATCTCCCAGCTATGTTGCCACAGCCCTGCCCGCACTGCTCAATGTCTTGTCTGAGGTGGCACTTGAACTCCCCAACCTTTTAGTTGTGGGAGATTTTAATCTGCCTTCGATTGGTGAGTCATCTGAGACAGTCCGGGAGTTCATGGCCTCCATGGGAGCCATGGACCTGACTCAGGTTATTCAGGGCCCAACTCATAGGGGAGGACACACACTCGACCTGGTTTTTCTCTCTGGGCAGTGGATAAATGGTCATGGTAAGGGGGAACTTTCCATCACTCCCCTGTCATGGACTGACCATTCCCTCCTTAGACTAGACTTTCAATCTGCCAACCCCTGCCGCTGGGAGACGGGACCCATAAAATGGTTCCGCCCTAGGCGCCTGATGGACCCAGAAAGGTTCTTGAAGGAGCTTGGGCCATTCCCCACCTCTCAATCCTGTGATTCAGCTGAGGCTCTGGTGGCATCCTGGGAACGGGTGGCTACCGACGCCTTGGACAGAATTGCACCTTTGCAGCCTCTAACCCGACGCAGATCCTGGATTGCTCCTTGGTTTTCCATGGAGCTCCGGGAAATGAAACGTCGGAAAAGACGCTTAGAGGAGAGTTGGAGGTCCTCCCAATCTGAATCTGACCGAACACAGTTAAGAACCCATATTAGGTCTTATCTAGTGGCGATGGAAGCGGCGAAATGTCACTACTTCGCCGCCCTCATTGCATCTGCAGAAAACCGCCCAGCGGCCCTGTTTCGTGTGACCCACTCCCTCCTCAATCAGGGAGCGAGGGAAGACCCTTTGCAGGGCAGAGCTGAGGATTTTGTACAGTTTCTGCATGATAAAATCGCTCAGATCCGGATCGGATTGGACTCTGACTGGGCAGAATCCAATCAGGAGACTAGGGTGGGTCTTGAGAATAAAATCTGGATTGAGTTTGACCCTGTTTCTGTCAAGGAAGTGGACAGGATTGTGGGCAAGCTTAGTTCCTCCACTTGCTTATTGGACCCTTGTCCCTCCTGGTTGGTTTCGGCTGCCAGAGAGGTGACTAGAGACTGGATCCAGGCAATTGTCAATGCTTCGTTGAGAGAGGGGAACTTCCCCGCCTCTCTTAAGGAGGTGGTGGTTCGACCTCTCCTCAAGAAGCCTTCCCTGGATCCAGACTCACTTAATAACTATCATCCCGTCTCCAACTTTCGCTTCATCATGAAGGTTGTTGAGACTGTAGTGGCTCAACAGCTCCCACAATTCCTGGAGGAAACGGAATACCTTGACCCGTACCAATCAGGCTTCTGACACGGTCACAGCACGGAAACGGCATTGGTCGCTCTGGTGAATGATCTCTGGCGGGCTCAGGATGGGGGTTGTTCCTCCATCCTGGTCCTACTTGACCTCTCAGCGGTTTTTGATACCATCGACCATGGTATCCTACTGCAGCGACTTGTGGGGTTAGGGGTGGGAGGCACTGTCTTACGGTGGTTTTCCTCCTACCTCTCGGGTCGCTTTCAGTGTGTATGGGTGGGAGGGCAGAGATCCACCCCGAGGCCCCTTAATTGTGGGACGCCTCAGGGGTCGGTTCTCTCCCCGCTGCTCTTTAACATATATATGAAGCCACTGGGTGAGATCATTCGTGGCTTTGGGGTGAGATATCATCAATATGCTGAGGATACCCAATTATACATCTCCACCCCAAACCACCCCAAAGATGCCCTTTCCGTGATGTCCCGTTGCCTGGAGGAGGTATGAGCCTGGATGGGCAGAAACAGACTCAAATTCAATCCCTCTAAGACTGAGTGGCTGTGGATGCCGGCATCTCGGGTTTCAGAGACTCCATCACTTTTGATAGATGGGGAAAAACTTGCACCCGTTGATAGGGCTCGCAACTTGGGTGTCCTCCTGGATGCTCGGCTATCCCTAGAAGACCATCTAACGGCCGTGACCAGGGGGGCCTTCGCACAGGTTCACCTGGTGCACCAGTTGCGCCCTTTCCTGGATCGAGATGACCTTCGCACAGTCACTCATGCCCTGGTTACTTCCCGCTTGGATTACTGCAATTCCCTCTACATGGGCCTGCCCCTGAGATGCACCCGGAGACTCCAGCTGATCCAGAATGCAGCTGCACGGGTTGTTATGGGAGCCCCTCATTACTCCCATATAACACCCCTCCTGCATGAGCTGCACTGGTTACCAGTAGTTCTCCGGGTCCGCTTCAAGGTGCTAGTGCTCACCTATAAGGCCCTTCATGACTTAGGTCCAGGATATTTGCATGACCTTCTCCTGCCTGCCTCTCACCGTCCTGTTCGCTCACATAGCGCCGCTCTCCTCAGGGTTCCGACGGTGAGCCAATGTCACCTTGCTGTGCCCAGGGGTAGGGCGTTCTCTGTGGGCGCTCCCACCCTCTGGAATGAATTACCTACTGAATTCCGGACGGCTCCTGATTTCCGCTCCTTCCGTCAGGACTTGAAGACTTGGCTTTTCAAACAAATAGGCTGAGACTGATTCCAGGCTTTATTATTTACTACTAATTAATTATTTGGATTAAATTATGATTTTATTGTATTTGTTTCTTAACTTGTGTTCGCCGCCCTGAGTCCTTCGGGAGAATGGCAGCATATAAATACATGTAATAAATAAATAAATAAATAAATAAGCATTAGAACTCTATCCAACAAATGTGTGAACTGGCCCCAAGTTCTTAGAATTCCTTCTTCTATCTCTTCCTAAGAATGATTGTACATTTAGGATTATGAACAGTATCCATAAAATAGAGTTGTTGATGTACTGTACACTATGTAATTTTCAAGTGTTTTTATAATGCTGTTTTTCATCTATCTGTGTCAAAAATGGAAACATGTCTGTATATGCAAACATGCACACATCTATATATTACTAAAACTCTTGGGTCTGTAACCCTTTAATTGGATGAAACAGTGCATCTGCTAGAGTTCCCAGAAATCAAGCCTGCCTGCCTGTCTCCCTTTCTCTGTCTGTCTGTCAATCTTCATATTTTAAGATTTGTTTTTTCTCCAACCTTTTCAATGGTCAATAGACTTTGGGACATTTTTGAGGTCTTTTTAGGTGCATCTGTTCGTCTTTAGCCAATGATTTACCCTTTGCCAGTCATAGCCCTGATGCTTCATGTTTAAGGATTACATTGAGATCCTATAACATCTATATCAAGTTTTAAGAATCTCCTTGTCCTTTGCATTGAGATATACATCACCATTTTTCTTCCAAAATGAAGGTGTTTTGATCCTGCTAAGCCATCATTGCTCCTAAACTACATAAGCTAAAGCTATATAAATCACAGCAAGATTTATTTTAGCATTCACTGTCAACTTTGGTGCTTATGTATTTCTGCTTGCTTGGCAGCCTCAGCTAGACTCAGGTGAGTTTTTGCAATGCCAAAGAACAAGGTAATATAATGTTGTCCTGTTTTATTAGAAATAAAAGAATTTGGATCTAGCTGCAGCTTTAATCAAGAGAACATTAAGCTGCAAGGTTTTACAGCACTGTGGGGGTGCAATATTGTAATATAACAATAGACTTATTTGACAGGGCAGCAAGCACATTTTATTCTTATACAAATTATTCTCTCTCTCCCCCCCCCCTCTCTCTCTCTCACACACACACACACACACAATTTCCAGAAACTGATAAGCAAGGCTTGTAGTAAGTTAGCTTTCTTAATAGATTTACTTACTAATTAAAATATTTCTTTTCTGAGGGGCAGATTATGAAGGAGTCTCATGAAGGAGGTGCAGGTTTTAATGCTGTCCAAAGACTAGCAATTATTTCTGAATGTTTCTAGAACTTGCCACCAAGTAAACCAGGTTGCTTTGCACAAAATGTTCAGGTGCCATAATACTTTGCCAAGGAATGACCTTCATCTGTACTGCATTTCCAGAGTTTGAGTGGTAGCTTTCTAATTTTCTCTTGCTTTGTGTCTCTTTAAGATTGTGTGAGGCAATGAAATGGTAACTTCAATTTGGCATTCTTTTACAATGTTTATGTTTTACAAATGTAGAAAATTGCCTGCTAGCTGCCTGGTGTGTCCCTGTGTTATCAATTGATTCCTAGGCTGAGGAAGGAAAGTGGCTTTGAGGACTTTCCAACGGTCCATAAATCACTTCCTCAACAGTCAACTCAACATTTACCACACAGAGAAGATGTTTTTAGTAGAAATGTTATTCAATAGGAATAAAGCATTAGGTTTGAGGGGTGGGATATTTATGTATCTGTTCACATTTAGACAAATGATTAGTGTATTTCATCTAGGAAGTATTTGCCATTTAAAAGCATTTGAAATATATTTGAAATATCACCTGAAATATTGAGGAAGAAGGTGGAAGGTAATTTCAGCTATCAAATCTCAACATGGGGTTTCCTATGGCAGATTCAGAAACCAGAAATATTACAACGTTGAAGCCATAAGCAACTGCTAGAGAGGATACAGATTTTTTTTTTTCAAATGATGAAACCCACATCACAGTGTGGGGACACAATTGTTGAGCCTTCTGTCCTTGGGTGTGATGTTTTGAAGAAAATAGGAAAGAGCAGAGCTGGCATTGTGGTGTTTCATCATTCATGTGTGTTTCATGTGTGTTTCATCATTGGGAATGTTGCCTGCAGATTGAAGAGTTTGCTGTGCTCAAACTTTGAAATAGAAATTGACTACCCTGCCAATGGTACTCACAAAGAGATTTCCCAACGAATTGTTTTGCTTACTGTTGCTTTTCTTTTACTTAGAGCATTTTGCTGATTTTTTTTTTTTGCCTCATATCCTTATATAATTCGTAAGAGGAATTGTGAACCTAAAACCTCAAATGTAGACATAAACCCAGCTGAAGTAAACAAATGAAACCTTTTCTAAATAAATAGGTTTAAGAGAAGCAGTCTTTTTCACTTTTAAGTCTGCCTGGATATGTACATGCATTTAGATGTATAATTTTTCTTGTTTTTCCTACGGAATCTTAAACAACCAGGGGCTTAGAGGACTTGACATCAACTCTGCTAAAAGAATGAGCCCTAATTAAGAGGGGAATTTATTTTTACTTAGACTGTTTTATTTAGACTATATATTTAGACTACTTTATTTAGACTGTTATATTTAGATTGAACATTCTTCATTCCTGATGTGGATGTCATTCACACATGTTACACTCCTGCGAAGTACACTGGGCAAAAATACTTTGGAGAGCTAAGTGTTATTCTCAGGCAAGGCCTATAGGCTGACAGGGTCCTCCTTGAAGTCACCAATTCAAATCTAAGGCCAAACTAGCTATACCTTGGAAAGCAGGCCTATTCTGATCCCACAGATGGTGGACAATGAAGAAGAATGTGATAGACCAGAAGACATTTTGGGCAAAGAACCTGAACCAGTTGACCTTCCGCAATTCCTTTCCTCATGCCTTTTTCCTCATAGTTGGGCATTTTTCTTTAACTGAGGACTGAATAAAGCTGCGGATGGATTAGGAGAGGGGAGGTGGTTAAGTGAGTGTTGGGGAAAGTGTTCAGAACTTTTGTTGGGAAACAACTTGTGCCTGGCTTAAATTGTGTCATTAAATCATATCAATTATTTCAGAATTATTATTTTCTTCCGCTACTATATGTATTTTCTGGCAATGCTGGCTGCAGGAAAGAAAAATAAGCAATTGTGTTCATGCCACCATCATCATAGCATAGCATACCATTCTGTTTTTCACCCATTTTAAAAAAAAAATCACTGATATTAAATACACACAAAAACCCCAAGAACAGTTAAGCTAATCAGATAGTTAAGCTAATTGGCTAGGTGATCATACCACCAGCAAATCCACAATGACATCAAAAATCACCACACATGCATAATAACACCATCTTGCAAATGCTGCTATTACAGACTTGGCTCCAATGTTTAAAGTCTAAGAATTTACGTGAGAACATTATCGCCCATCTTTTAGTATTTGTCCCCACAGATGTTCAAGAATATCTCTCAAAGTATTGTTGGTTGTGTGAAGGTTTCCTTGTTTTGGAGGTAGGGAAATCTAAAAAAAAAAAAAAACATGTCGAAGAAATAGATGAAGCCAATCTGTATGGAAAAAAGCAAAAAACAAGCATGGAAATTGTAAGACTTGTTGAGGATTCCCAAACATAAATATCTTACTGTGGTTAGTTCATTTTACTCCCTCACAAATATGTTTAGGAATACTTCCTAAATCTCTATTTCTACTCCCCAATTTGAATTATCAGCTACTCATGAAATTAAGGCGGTTTAGAAAAAGCTTGGGTGCCACCCATTTAAAAATACTCAGCAGTCTAACAAATGAGAAATGGGCACAATATCAAATGTAATCACATTTATATTCAGTTGATATTGAGAACAGCCCTGCTATATGATCTATCAACCACCACCAGATTTCTGGCTCCTTTATATACATATGAATGGGTGGATGAACAGATAAACATACAGTGAAATTATGTTGGAAATTACATGGCACAAAGCCCACAACGTATCTTAGACTGATTAAATTTTGCAGAAAACTATGTGGCTTTTTTTTTTCTAGAGAGGATCTCACAGTCCGTTCTATTTTATAATATGGAAATGAAGAAAGCAGAAAACGTCAATGAAATATGCAGCTTCGGTCTGCTGTTCCTTCAGTTTGGCAGCTCCTCAATCCTTCTAAATCTCTACAAACTACAGAAAGCTGAGAAGTTCCTCAGCTGCCTTTTCTTTTTAAATAATCTCACAACACAGAGCGGAATATTATTTCAAAAAATAATATACCCATTGACTTTGGGGTTTAGCTCAGCACTGTAGAACTTCAAATTGAGGATGCTCACTAACCATTTTTCAAGATCAAGTCCACACGATACAGCCTTGGTCTCAAACCCAACCCACAAGAGGTAGCTATAGTTTGCCTTTGGTATTTCTATTCTCAGGCAGTGTTTCTCTTATTTCCCAACACAAATATTGTAGAATGAAACATGTATAAAGGCTCACTGATGATGCCAATAAGGCTGTTGTCTGTCTAGCTCCTATTGGCCATTTGAAGGGATTTTTTTTGGGGGGGGGAGGCAGAGCATGTTCCTTACCCCCTAGGCCAGGGGTCAGCAACCTGCGGCTCTGGAGCCGCATGTGGCTCTTTCACCCCTCTGCTGCAGCTCCCTGTCACTCAAAATATATGTCACAACTGCCAACGTGCGACACCCTCCATCATGCGATTTATTGAGTTTTTCAACCCCCGGTAGGCCAGCCATGGATAAATCCAAGAAAAGAAAAGTTTCAGAAGAAAACAGAATATTTAATTCAACTACATATGCTAGTTTTGTGGCTGCTCAAGAAATAGTCAGGTACAGGAACGGTTTTGTGGCTCCTGGTGTTTTCTTTTCTGTGGGAAACGGGTCCAAATGGCTCTTTGAGTGTTTAAAGTTGCAGATCCCTGCCTTAGGCCCTGGACAGTCCCCTCCATTTTGGGCTGGACTACTGAAAAGATTTCACATCTGAGTCCTGCCGATGCAATGGCTCATGTAATGCTGGCATATATTAGGTATGATAGTTTTCTGGAAGACCTTAAACTTGTGTTGAAAAGACAGGCTTAGTACTCATTTGAAAGAAGCTGGGCCTCGGTTTAAAATGAGTTACAACGTCAACAGACCTACCTCTGGAAAGGTAGAATGGCTCTGGACAATCAATTTGCTATGGCCAACATTCAGGGCAGGTTAGATAGCACAACTGGAGTGTCTTCATGTGGAGGAAGCTTCATTTGTTTGAACAACTATTTCTAGCCTGTCACAAAACACAAAAATCATTTGACTAAAATAAATACCACAAAGGGCAATCTTTCGGCTTTAAAATTTTAAATGCTAAGCAAATGTCCCTTTAAAAGACTGTCAGGGCATCTGAGCAAAACATTGTTCTTGTAAACATCCATTTGCAACCTGGAGCCTGACAGCATTTGTGGATTCAGGGAAAATATAAAAGATCCTCCCTCTTCCCCTCCGCCCTCTCCATCTCTCCCTCCCTCCCTCCCCCCCTCTCTCTCCCCTCCCTTCCCCCTCTCTCCCTCTCTCCCTCTCTCCCTGGCCACTGCTTTGAGGAAAAATCTCTGTCCACATATCAAAATAATTTGGCTTACTTTAAAGTGCCAGATGATCAGGTATATTGTTGCCCAAGCACTTTAGGAAAACAGATAGTAAACAAACACTTCTTGTTATCCTGTATGAGGGTTATTCTTGAATCATTTGCATTTGATCGCTAGGAAGACATCACATCAGTGACTCTGATGAAGTAGAGTCATTTTTTTTAATGCACTTCAAATTGGGTTATTATTTTAACAGATTCCAGGCAGTAATAAAAAGCATGTGGATTCTTTGCAATGCCTTTATTTTTAGAAGCAGAATTTAGCGTTTCATTCCCATGTAAATGAGTGTTTGAAACAGGACTGGGTAAGTCCTCTTTTAAAACATATTTTTTTACAGGTTTGGCAGGAAAATCATCCAAGGAGGCAATCCAATGCTCTCTTTTCTTCATTTAAGAAATACAAGTAGTCCTTGCTTCCTGATGCTAATTGGGACTGGAAATTCCATAGTTAAAGTCACACAGTCGTAAGTTGAATAACCACATGACAATGCTGCTTATAGATAGCAGTTCCAGCAGCCCAAGTTCCGTTGTTAACTGAGGATCGTATGGGTTGTTAAGCGAGGACCTTATGTGTCTGTGAATTCTGCTAGCTTTGCCACTGATGTTGCTTGGAAGAAACCAGCAGGAAAGGTCAGAAATTGCCATCCTGTGACTTTAGGAATGTTGTACCAGCAGTAAGTAGGAGGTTCATTGTGACTATCACTCATTCAGAATTACCATAAGTTCAAGCAGTTGTTGAACAGTGGTCATTAAATAAGGGCCACTTGTATCTCTCTCTCTCTCTCTCTCTCTCTCTCTCTCTCTCTCTCTCTCTCTCTCTCGAGAGAGAGAGAGAGAGAGAGAGAGAGAGAGAGATTAATGAACACAATCTGGAAATATTCATTTCTCCAAAATCAACTTGGCAGCATTTCTCTGAAATGGTGGAAACAACTAGAGAGAGACTCCTTAGTCCTCCCATCCCCTGTCAGAGGGCCATTGGCTGAAAGGATCATTTGATTGATGTGCCTTTCAGTTTTGAAACAAAATATGCTTAAATATCATCAAAGGGTGAGAAAGGACTGCACTTTCAAAACCCACCTAGAACTTTCTGACGCCTTTTAGCAGGTGCTTGTGTTGTGTATATTATAACCATTGGAAATACACACACACACACACACATACACTAACTATGGGCAGCTAACCAACAGTTTTCTTGTGCCAGAATGAAAAGTGACTTCACTTATTGCAATTAAGAATGTAGAAGAAAAGCCACTGGGTAGATAGCATATGAACTAACAGGGTTGTAATTAAGTAATGCAGCATGATATATAGAAAGGCTGAAAGGAAAATGAGCAATGGAGACGGTACATTAATGAGCTAATATTCCATTATCAAACAAGGAACAGGAGCAGATAAAAAGCAAGGAGTTTGAAATTAAGCCACTCCGTATTTCATCTCTTTTCCTAGCTGACCAGGACTAGGCATTGCTTAAGTCCTTCTTTCTTCATTTACGTAGGAACACGAAATAGGCGAAGCAGGTGAAAAGGCCTTGGAAGAAGCAATAAAGGAGGCAATATACAAATATATTAAATCAATCAATCAATATTGATTGACCTGAAAGGGCAGTAGGTATAGCTCCAAATATATTAGAAAGTTATTAAGACAAAGAAGGATTAGAGAAATATGTCTTAAGGAGGAAAAATGTAAAGTATGTGATAGGAAGGAAAACACAGGGTTGAGTTCATGGCATACATAAATTATTTTCATGCTGCATTCTGAGAAAGAAAGGCACTTTCCAACATACAGCTACAAATTGCCTTTAGCAATTCTCATTTAGGATTCCCCCCCCCCACGTCTGGGCTAGGATGTTTGTAAACTAGGCTTACATGATGCCTTGCACTATTGAGAGGTTGTCAGACCTCAGCAACATAACATTATATTGGTTGTTGTTGTTTTATTTCTTGCATTGTTCTTCTTTTAAATTGCCCTTAGTCGCCCAGAGTTATGCACTGATATGAGTAGCCACCGAAGTTCAATAAATCAATGGATCCGTTTTCTCAAAGAGCTATTGTGTTCACAGAAAATGTTTAACCAGCATGCAAAATTTGGGGCTTGCCAGCAGCAGGATATAAAGAAAATTCTGAATGGATGTTGCACATTACTATCTACTGAGCCCCCTGAGATCTCCACCTGTCTCCAATAATCCTTGTGCAGGTGCAATAAGAAACATCCATGGGAAGGAGAGGCTATTTCCTCCTCTAATTGTGCATACGGCCTCTAAGACCCATGGAAGTCCTTTATGCCTGAGTAAAGGCATTGTAAACACAGCCAGCTTGTCCTTTGATTCTGTTTCTCTGCAATAGCTTCCAGTCTTGAATGCAAGAGTGTAAGATGTAGCAAAGCAACAATGAAGAAAGGTTTCACTGCTCCTGCTGAAACTTACTGCCAAAACTAGCCATTGCTAAAGCTTCACAATGCTGATGTCCATATTTTATCTCCAAATTAAATTGCACCTTTCATCTGGAATGCATACTGCTTAAGAATTGTCCACTGGACTTTTAGTCTGACTTAAAAATGTCAGTGATATGCTTACACATAGCAATAGCACTTAGACTTATATACCGCTTCATAGTGCTTTTATAGCCCTATCTAAGCGGTTTATAAAGTCAGCATATTGCCCCCCAACAATCTGGGTCCTCATTTTACCAATCTCGGAAGGATGGAAGGCTGAGTCAATCTTGAGCCGGTGAGATCTGAACTGCCGAACCGCAGCTAGCAGTCAGCTAAAGTAGCCTGCAGTGTTGCACTCTAAACACTGCACCACCTCGGCTCATATCCCATGGCTGTTGAGATGAAATGGGGAATACAGGACCACATTCTGTTTTTCTCTTGCTCTCTCTGGTTTTCTATTTAGGACAGAGCTGTCAAACTCGCAGCCCGCAGGCTAGATGTGTCATGCGCATCCCATGCCCAATTTAGCGAAGGGGGAAAAAGTTGCAATATGTCACATGATGCCGCCGTGACGCGCAGGTTTGACACCCCTGTTCTAGAGGAGGTTGTCTAAGTGAACATATGTAATAGTAAGACAACCATCACATCACTTTTTGTGCCAATTACAAGTTGTCCTTGACTTACAACCACAACTGAGCCCAGAATTTATGTTGCTAAGTGAGAAATGTGTTACATGAATTTTGCCCCATTTCATGACATTTCTTGCCATGGTTGTTAAGTGAATTGCTGCAGTTGTTAAATTAGTAACATGGTTGTTAAGTGAATCTGACTTCCCCATTGACTTTCCTTGTCACAGAAGGTCGCAAAAGATAATCACATAACCCCAGGGATACTGCAACTGTCATAAAAATGAACCAGTTGTCAAGCATCTGAATGTAAATCACAAGACCATGAGATGCTGCAACAGTCATAAGTGTGAAAAATGGTCATAGTCACACTTTTTTTCCAGTGCAGTTGTAACTTCAAAGGGTCACTAAATGAACTGTTGTAAGTTGAGGACTACCTGTATTGTCAGGGAAATATACACTACAATTGATCTCTCAATTTATATTTCCATTTTGTGCCATTTTTATGATGTCTCTGATAGTGATCCATCACTGAATTTCCCCTTTTCTGATTCAACCTCAGAGTGAGCTGTTTAGCATTATCCTTCCTATTGCATGCTACATGATTCAAAACTGGGGGCTATTCCTCCCCAATCCTAGGAAGCTGCCAAGAAGAACCTTCTTCACTTCCTCTTTTACTGCTTCGAGTCTCAAGGGAGATACCAAGTTCTGTCTCTTGCTCTTCTGGCGGCCTCAACCATTGTTAATTGATGTTGTTGTAGTATGTCTTTGATATTGTCTAAAGTGGAGTAATTAATTGCCCTAAATTGCTACAAACCTCAACCAGAGAAAGTATAGAAAGCAATTATTCACACTAAATTGGATGCATGACATCATCCTGTAGCTACATCAGATTGGCCACATAGTCACTCTATGAAGCTGAGGACAAGAAATACATTTGCTCTGTGAAATTGTCTCATTGTCAAATCCAGTTAGTTGAGTAACACTACAACATTATTACATGAATTACGTGATCCTAATTGGCTGGAGAGTGTATAAAGATGGCCATGTAAAAGTTAGGAAGGAAGATCCTACGCTTTTTGAGAGAACAGCTAATGTCCTAGAACAGGGGTGGGCAACTATGGCCCCTTCATGACCTGTGGACTGCAACTCCCAGAATTCCTAAGCCAATTCTGGGAGTTGAAGTCCACAGATCATAAAGAGGCAGTAGTTGTTCACTCCTGTCCTAGAAAGTGTTATAGATACAGGCAGTGGTGGGATCCTGCTGGTTTAACAACCGGTTCGGTGATCATGTGTTTTGCATGCGTGCACAGTTTTGACAAAACTAAACTTCCGCGTTACTTCTGGGGACTAACACAGCTGAGGTGTGACAATCTGCTCTGCCATGTGAATCAGCTGAGAGGATAAAGATAAGTAAAGCGCACAGGGGCGGGCAGGCGGGCCCACCTGATCGTCGGAGCAAACTGGTTTGCTCCCAGCTGATCGTCGGAGCTATTGGTACACCCGAACCAGTCCAAACTGGCTGAATCCCTGGATACAGGCAGAGAAGGTTCACAATGTGAGATCTCCTTATTCTGCTCAACCAAAGTCCAAAGGAATAAATAACATTTTGGATCATGTTAGAACGATCTCAAAGACTCTGAGCGTACATAAAGTCATAGGCCTCCTCATTTATTGGATTCACCTCCTCTAAAGGCTAAGGACTATCCCTTATTTGGAACTGGAGTAGTTAATTGGATTTCCATAGATGTCAATGGCAGGGAATTTTTAAAAAAAGAAATGACACAAACAAATGCATTTTTTACAGTTTTGAGAGGCAGCCTTCCTTTTCTATACATTTCTTGCAGACAGCATACTTTCACCTAACCTTTCATGCCATTGCCATTGTATTGTCGTATTTACTATTAGAATTGCTCTGTCTGATTACACTACTTGTAAATCTGTTAACATTAATAATAAAAAATTCCCTTGACACTCAAAGTAGTAAAAGAGGAAGTAAAGAAGAACAATAATAGGACTACAATTTTATTTTTAGAAGAGTGAAGCAGAAAGTAGGTTTGATTGACATATTTGAAAACTTTTTCTGAAAGTGTTACTGTTTTAAATCTGGCTTATTTAGAAGAATCACAATTTCACTGATATAGGTATGCTAAAACAAACAAAATACGAGAAAGATTGAAGTATTAGTCCAGAAAATCTCTGAAATATAGAGTCCTCAATTTACAACAGTTCATTTAGTGACCATTCAAAGTTACAACGGGACTGAAGGTGACTTATGACCGTTTTTCATAAGTCACACTTATGAATCATTTTTCATACGACCATTGCAGCAGCCCCATGATCATGTGATCAAAATTCAGACGCTTGGCAACTGGCATTTATTTATGACAGTTGCAGTGTCCCAGGATCACCTTCTGCAATCTTCTGACAAGAAAGTCAATGAGGAAGCCAGGTTCACTTAACAACCATGTCACTAACTTAACAGCTGAATCATTTAACAACTGTGGTAAGGTCGTGAAATGGGGCAAAATTCACATAACAGAACACTTAACACTCATTTAGCAACAGAAATTTGGGGCTCAATTGGGGTCATAAATCGAGGACTACCTGTAGATAGAGAGGCAAATGGAAGGCAAAGGAACTTAAACTGAGACATTATGAATGCTTGCTTTATATGTTTATTAATTTATTCATTGCATTTACAGTCTGGCTTTTGTTCACAATCTTAAAAATGGTATGTATAGTCACCTTCCTCAATTCTTTTTCTCACAACAATTTTCCTGTGAAGCAGGCTGGACTTCGGCCTAGGTCTCCCTGGGTCCTCCTTTAATTTCTAAACCCACAATATCAAATTGGCTTATGCTATACATAATATCTGTATTTTTAACACAAAGCACAACTGTGATCTGGAACAGAGTGAAAGTAGGCAATCTGCTGAGGAGAAAGAAGATGCACCTGGTACTCCAGATGTGAAACTTGGCTCTCACATCCAGTTGTGTGGAGAAGGAACTTCTTGTGCTTCTCAGAACCATTTTAGAATGAAACTCAAAGCCTGCATTAGCTCAAGATTCTGGAGAATTTAATCTCTGGGGATCCAGATGCTACTCTGCCCTTCCATACTAAGGTATGGAGGAGAATGAAGTGGTCTAGTGACTCTTGGACTTCCCAAATGCTCTGACAGAAAAAAATAATTTCAAAAATAATAATCCATCATTTATTTTAATATGCTTTTTTTTTTAATTTGATTTATATGCCACCCTTCTCCGGAGACTCAGGGCGGCTTACAATATGCTCAGCAATAGCCTTCATCCTTTTATATATTTATACAAAGTCAGCTTATTGCCCCCACAACTGGGTCCTCAATTTACCTACCTTAGAAAGGATGGAAGGCTGAGTCAACCGTGAGCCTTGGCGAGATTCGAACCTACAGTAATTGCAGGCAGCTGGTCATTTAATATATATTTCTCTTAACTTCTGTATCCTCTGATCTGAGAAACAAGATATTTTCTTGTGCCTTTACATTAGAGGTCTCTTTGCCCATTAGTGTTTGGATAGGGGCAGGAATATGGATCAGAGTTTCAACAGATCCCATTGTTCAGCAAATTGGAACTCCAAAAAGAATTTTGAAAGATTGTGCATACCAAGTATCCCCCAAACAAGCTACGCCACCTCGAAATATAAACCAAGAATCCAGGTTTGTTATAGAAATAAAGGATGCAGAGCAGCATCAAGAATATTGAGGCTTCAAATTCAGACTAGAATACTTAATCTTAAAAAATATTTTTCTACTGTATTGATGAAGAACAGTTACATTACAAACTTATTCAGTGTAACTTTACTGTACACCACCCAGAGTCCCTCCCCAAGGGAGATGGGTGGTGAAGGAGGAGGAAGGGAGGGAGGGAGGGAGGGAGGGAGGGAGGGAGGAAGGAAGGAAGGAAGGAAGGAAGGAAGGAAGGAAGGAAGGAAGGAAGGAAGGAAGGAAGGAAGGAAATATTTCTTCAGATGCAATTGCAAAAATGAAAAAAAAATGATTTGGCATGAAAATTATAATTTTTCTTCATTGAATCGTTGAGCTGAAGAGACTTTTGAGGTCATCTAGTCCAATGCCTTGCTTTGAGCAGAATCCTCTAAAATATCTCTGGCAGGATAGAAGCTGCTGGAAAAGAGTGATACTAACCATCATTCCACTGTTCTGACCACAATGTTTTTCCTTAAAGTATAGTTTCTCCAGATTTTCCTATCTTCGATTCTAAGACTTGAAATTTGTGACAGGAAATCTGAATATTATAGAGGATCTGATGATTTGGCTGTATAAAGTGAAATAGAATAACCCAGGGAGATAGGTAATGACAACTGGAGAACTCATGAATCATGTCCCATGTGCACACGAAGGGCCATAAATGACTAATGGGATATTGCTGACAATAGTCAATCTTTCTCTTAATGACTGACTGCACTGCCGAAAGATTGTCAGACAACACTCTTTAGAAGAGAGCAGACACCTTGGAGCTCATGACCAAGGAAAGCAAGTTTAACTTCCAGTTTAATAGCCAAGAGAGTTATAAATTCCTTGGCAGCAAGCCAGCACTCTCCAGTTAAGCAGCAGCAAGCAAATACAAACAGAGAATTCAAAGCAGGATTTCTTTTGCAAGAATCAAGTCCAAAAGGCTGGCTGAGGAATTCTGGGAGTTGAAGTCCATCTGTCTTAAAGCAATCAAGGTTGGGAAACCCTACTCTAAATCAGAGGTCTCCAACCTTGACAACTTTATGACTTGTAGACTTCAACTCCCAGAGTTGAAGTCCACAAGTCATAAAGTCGCCAAGGTTGGAGACGCCTGCTCTAAATGATTGTGGCTTAGAAGAATTGCTCTTGCATTCCATTTTGACTGTGACTTGCTGTGGAGACATAAACCATGATGAAAAACAAGGAACATAATGCTGTGTAATAGCTAACATACATGCAAAATGGAATTTCCCAGCAGGCTCTAACCAAGTCACTGACTACAAAAGGGGAAACTTCTCAATAAGAAAGGAACTGGTAGAAAGACATTGAAGGGAGCAGTTAAGAAGGCCAAATGTCTGAAGGGTATTTAAACCACAGGAATGGAGGTTCAAGTGGAATGTATTCCACAATATAAGAAGTGGTCAATCAAGCCAAGGAAGAGGCCAGGGTAGTTTTTGAAGTTTCCTTCACAAATGGAACTATTGTCTTAATGGAAACCTCAAAAGGAATCACTAACAGAAAAAGGATAAGGTAATAAGGAATGCAGCAAAGGAAACTAAGGAGCATGTGGACAAAAAATAAATGAAAAAGAAGCATTTTATTATAGGTTGCACACGTCTTACCAATAGGATGGTCCCTGGCAGTCAATAACAAAATTATAATAAATATCAGAGCTCAAATACTCCCAGTGAATTATCACCATCACAGAACTATCAGAAACAAATTATAACATTAGAAAAATTGAAAATAAAACACACAATAAACCACAACATCAGAAACAAAAAAACAGGTAACAAATACATATAACTTCTACAAGGAAAAAGCTAACAAATAAGGACACGTTTTGAGAGTATTTTTTTAATAAAATACAAAGCTGACTGAGGAAGGGAATTCCAAATTATTAATACTAATACACCAAAAAGATCCCAATTCTGCTTGATTCCATGTTGGAACCTTCCCATTTCTATTTGTACTTCTATTTGTACAAATGGAAAACTATCTACAGAGCATAACCCATATGGAAGGGGCTGTTATTTGCAATAAAAGGACTTTCAGACAGAAGCCAAGGCTATTTAGCTGGCACATGCACAATATACTCCCACCACAATGACCCAGACAGGAACCTATCTATGATTTGGTACCTCTACCAAGGGTATCCTATTATAGAGCCTGTAACAATAATCTGTAGGGATATAGTGGCTCAGTGGCTAAGATGCTGAACTTGTCGATCAAAAGGTCGGCAGTTCAGCGATTCGAATCCCTAGTACTGCATAACACGGTGAGCTCCTGTTACTTGTCCAAGCTCCTGCCAACCTAGCAGTTCAAAAGCACGTAAAAAATGCAAGTAGAAAAATAGGGACCACCTTTGGTGGGAAGGTAACAGCATTCCGTGCACCTTTGGCATTTAGTCATGCCAGCCACATGACCATGGAGATGTCTTTGGACAGCGCTGGCTCTTCAGCTTTGAAACGAAGATGAGCACCTCCCACTAGAGTCGGGAACGACTAGCACATATGTGCAAGGGGAACCTTTACCTTTACCAATCATCTAATTAGATAATAATGTTTTGTGGGTAACAAAAGCCATGTCAATCCTCAATAAACAGGGCATACTTGGTGAATAACCTCCCACATTGACCTGAGCATTCATCACAAGGTGTAGTATCATCCCTAAAGTGCATAATTCAATCTCTTATGAGAATATTATTTTACCCCATCCCAAAGTCCTTCAAACTGATTCAGACTCTTTCCATGTGACATTATTCTTGTAGTGCATCCTTGACCAATTCAAGGTAATCTCTAAGATGCTGCTAGACTGCCACATATCATCTTTACTTGGCTCTGCAAAGTCCCTTGAAGGGAAAACCCATACAAGCTCTGACAAGGAAGGCTATCGAATTCACACCAGCGTTGAATTTGCAGGAACAAAGCAAAGCAACAAATGTAAAGAGAAATGACATCACGCTACCACCAAACTCTTGTCTATTATGCTTCACTTAGATCTCAGTGCAGTCCCAACAGGAGACCATCAGGGAAATCAGCCAATCTGATAAAAATGGAAAAGAGACATAGACTTGGGTATCATCAATACAGAGATGGCACCCAGTCCCATATCTTTAATAATGGCACCCAGCAATCTCATCAAAATATTAAATTACTTGATTTAATTTTGTAGCACCCCACAGCCTAATGACCACAGAATGCCCTAATCCCAAGGTAAGAGTGCAACCACAGCAAAGCAGATCAATAAATATCTCTTGAAATATCTTCTTCTTCCTAGTGTTATTCCCGTGCTATGGCAGGGTCTGCTTGCCAGCAAAGCCGTCTCCATTTAGGTCGGTCCAGGGTGTCTTCAGGGGTGATGACCACGTATCTCTCGAAATATATTCAATGCAAAAACAAGCCAAAGAAGTGGCTGGGCTGTTAAGTGGCCAAGATTATAAGTGACTGTCCCAAAATCACCCAGCTGGCTTTATGCCTAAGGAAAGACTAAACTCACACTCTCCCAGTTTCTAGCCTGGTATCTTTAACCACTATAGCCATCTGGGTCTCCTAGGCTATTTAGGGATCTTTAATTTGGGGTGGGGGGAAGTGCCCAGGGAGTAGATGTATATTTGTGTGACATGATTGAGGTGTATAAAATTCTGTAAGACATAGAGAAAATGGATGGGCAGACATTTCCTACCTTTTCTCAAAGCACTAAGATCAGTGCTCATGTCATGAAGCAGGAGGAAGTTTAAAATAAAAATAAGCAAACACTTCTTCACAAAGGGCCTACCTAATGTATGGAAATTATTGCCATAACATGTGGTAATGTCTGTTACCTTGATTGCTTGAAAAAGAGATTGGCTCCACTAATGGAAAAAAAGTATATCTAGGGCCATTAATCTTGAGAAACAATTTGGGGGCCCATGTGCCCCCAAATATCAGAAGGATGGGTCTCCGCCCCATGCTTTTAAGCACTCCAGAGGAATTTGGTTGCCTATTGTGAGAAGCAACATTTTGAACTAAGATGGATCTTATCCTGTGGTCTAGCAGGACTACTCCTACTTTCTTAGTAGGTCGTGATATGCAACCTTATATTTGGCATTCTCCTATGAAGTCCCATTTTTATACTGTCTAGACATGTCAAACTATTTATAGTTTGGGATTTTTTAAAAGTAAAATAAGGCTCTCTATAAAATACATTGTGTTTAATCCTATCTGTGTTTGTTCTCACAAGAAGGGGGCAATTACTGATACCACTAATTTGCAAGCATTAACAAAATAAGATGCAGCTGCAGAAATTGTAATTGGATCACCTTTGTATTTTATGCCAGCATGTCTTACGAATGTTCAAAGAAGCAAAATGTCATTTTTGACAGCAAAAGGGTAGCTGTTGGAAGTCTGAGAAATAATAACCAACTTTGCTGTTTGTTTTAAGTTTTTGTATTCCACTATTCAGAGTAGTATTCATTAGATAACTGCAAGACTCAGCAAGGAAGCTTAATAGATATAAACCTTTTTGTAATACAAATTCATTTTATAATTACAGTTACATCAGAAAAAAAGATTTTTTTTCTTAGCTATGAAACCAAAGAAATAAAATTGTTATAATCACCAGGTGTCTTTTTTCTCTGTGTGTGTTGCTTGTTTTCCACTGTAACTTTCTAACCTGTTCCTGAAAAAATTGTAGGCACCAGCCAAAGCAGAATAGAAGGCAGTATTATCTCTTGCAATCAAGATATTAAGCTTTTCAAAATAAAAGTATGTGTTGCCAGGATAGATCCCTTTAAGCTGTTCTGTAAAAGCTGTAAATTACTAATTTATTTTCCAACAGGGCAGAACAGCACTCTGATAAGCTTGCAAGAAAGATCTAAAAGAATTATAATGTAAATTCCCTACAATAAATTGAGTATTGCATTCCCACAAGATCTCACAGCAGCTCATCTTTCTCCAATAAAAAGTCCACTATTGATTTTTTAAAAATATATAAATGTTGTAGATGTATAAAATATATACAACTAGAATATATATGTGTGTGTGTGTGTGTGTGCGCGCGTGTATGTATATTTACATAAGTTTATAGCAGAAGAATTTGCATTTTGAAAGACTGCAATAGGAATAGATTGTCATGAAGAAAATCTACCTACCGTACTTTTCGTTGTATAAGACCCACTCCCCCCCCCAAAGTGGGTGGAAATGTCTGTGCATCTTATACAGCAAATGTTGCTAAAGCCCCGCCCACCCGCCGGCCCCCTCCTTCGGCCTCTGCCTCCCAGCAATTTGCCTCCTTGCAGCAAACAGCAAAGCCTGGTCAGCTTCAGCACAGCCTGATTTAGCACGAGCAGCTGATGGCAGTTGGATCTGCCTCCCGGAATACCACCTATCAGCTGTTCCAGGCTGCGGGGATCACCACCACCCATTGCCGCCATCACTGCTGCCGCCTATCACCATCTCCGTGCACCCCATTTTCGGCCCATTCCAGGCGGCGGGAATTGCCCCGATGCCTATTCCTGCTGCCTGGAACAGGCCAAACATAGGGCACATGGAGGCAGAGATAGGCGACATCAGCAATGGGTGATGGCAATCCCCGCATCCTAGAACAGCTGATAAGTGGAATTCCATGAGGCAGATCCAACCGCCAATCAGCTGCTCATGTTAGATCAGGCTGTGCTAATGCTGACCAGGCTGTTTGCTGTTTGCTGCAAGGAAGTAGGTTTTTTTTCTTGTTTTTCTTCCCAAAAGCTAGGTGCGTCTTATAGTTCAGAGCGTCTTATAGTCCAAAAAATACAGTCCAAAATTCTTGGTAGTAACCAAGAAGTACATTTTGGTAGATACACCAAAAGGACTTGATGGCACTTAATCAATCAATCAAATATGGCAAGGATGAAGAAATGGGGAGAGATGGACCAATACTTTAAAAGTGAAAGGGTTTTCAAGACATTTTATTGAACAGTTGTATCTTGTTATAGCTATTTAAATGTTTCTCATATACATATACAGTATATTTCTGTAAAAGCAGCTTTAGGAGATGGATCAAAAGCTTTATCTCCAACTAAAATCTCTACTCTTCAGAGTGGATAGTTTCAGAAATATCAAATTACCTTATTGTGCCTATGAAACTAAAAGCAGAAGTCCTTCATACCTTATTTTGAGACTAGTTAGAACCAGGCGAAAGCTTTATTCAGGCAGGAAATACACAGAGGAGTTATTTTCACTATCAGTTCAGAAGACAATAATAATGGGGGGGAAAGCTGCTGGAACAGAACAAGATAAACATAATCCAGTATTATTATTATTTTTCACCATGGCCAGGGAGATCACAATTAGGAAATGTAAAGAGAGCCACTTTTTCCTGATGTTTGTCCTCAGCACTTGGTATTGTGAGATATATGTGCTTCGGAACTGGGAGCCATTAATCAGTGCCGACAGATTTTCCCTCTGTGGACTTTTCCAAGGGCTTCTCTAAAATGTTACTTATTACTAAGTAAAGATATAGAGGACCATGGTGCATAAGTTACTTAAGACAATGTTTCCATTGTATTCCATCTGCACAGACAAAAGGGTAAGAAACATGCAAAGGCTTACAGCAAATGTGATAAAATGGTATTTTAACATTGAAAGAGGGAGACAAAGTCAAAAATCTACCTGCTTTACAGAATAACAGAATTGGATGGGACCAGGGGTGGTATTCAGCCGGTTTGGACTGGTTCACCTGAGCCGGTAGCGGAAATTGCAGGTGGGACCGCCCACCTGACCCTGCTCTATGCCATCCTATTTAGGCACGTTTTTGAGACTGGGTGCATGCGCGGAAGGTAGGCATGCTTACGAACCGGGTGTGTGCATGAAGCGAGCATGCACATGCGGGGCGAACCGGTAGTAACATAATGTGAAATCCACTGCTGGATGGGACCTTGGAGGTCTTCTAGTCCAACCCCCAGCTCAAACAGGAGACCTTATATGATTCCAGACAAATGTCTTGTGTAAAACTTTATTGGGTAGTATGAAGTTTTAATGTTGGCTATATTTCACCCTGGATGATCTAATATCTTTCCATGGTTAAATATTTCCTCTATTTCTCATTTGTCTTAACAAATGTACCCATGCAAAACACTGTAAACCTCCGGAGCCCTGGATGTCATTTCTTAACATTGGTTTCTTTCAAGGCTTCTTCAGAACTATTGCTTTCCAAGATTTTAATCTATTGGAGGGAGATATCCTCAATATTCAACAAAATAAAGCTCAAGAATTGTTTTAGACAAGGAAATGTCTCTCAATTTCATACTACGACCATGTCTTAATTAGCATGTGACTTTACAACATTTCACTCACACTTCTGTCCCTTTAGAACAGGGGTGTCAAACTTGATTTCATTGAGAGCCACATCGAGTTTGTGTTTAACCTCGGGGGGGGGCTGGAGGGGGGCGTGGCCAGGGTTGGTGTGGCCAGCTCCACATCATTCATGTTGGGGGCGCCTCTGGTGGCCCAAGTGCTTTGCCAGTGAAAACGGGCTCCCGAGTTCTGTTTTCAGCTGCAACAGCCTCCTACAACTCTCTGCCAGCAAAAACGGAGCTCAGGAGAGCCACCTGCGGCCCTCCCAAGCTCCGTTTTCTCTGGCAGAGGCACCACGGGCCAGTCCTTCAATGTTTCCAGGGTGGCCCCGGTGGCCAGATCGAAGCACCCCATGGGCCAGATCTGGCCCCCGGGCCTTGAGTTTGACACCCCTGCTTTAGAATGAAGGTGATTTCAGATGATGATGATGATTCAGGCTGTGCAAAGCTTCAGGTTCATTTCAAGAAAGATGGCTTGGAGTCTATAGAACCACAAAGCTAGTACCTCCCTGACCTTTTTATAGCAGATTGATGAATTTGGGATCACACAGCTGCTACACAACTTGAGAAAGTATCTGGCTGTTTTAAAGAGCTGCAGACTGTTGCTAAGGTGTGCCTGACATGCTTTTTCTTGAACTAGTTTGGAAGCCTTGCACAGCTTTAAGAATTCTCCAATTTCATATAACCAATACATCAATGAAATTTAATCCTAGCTATTTCCAAGATTTCTCATTTATATTTAAAAAAAATAAAAATTAGATGCCTTTATATACATGCTTAACATTGTAATGCTCATCCTCCCCAAAAGACAGATTGCAAACAGATTATAATTAGTGAAGAGAGGAGAAGGAAGGCCTCGTTATTGAAACCTTACCGTTCTTTATTTTATAGTCATTACTGTTTAATTTTTGAAACACTTGCTGTAATGCAGTCATCTTAGTATTGCATATGAAGTGCAAGATGAAGAAGGAGAGAGTAATTCTCTCTGCTGCCTTTTGCCTCCCAGCCATACTCTTATCCCTAAGATCTCAAAGCCACCTCAGGAATCAAGGCTATACTGTCCTGTCACAATTTCAGCAGGCACTTGGAAAACCATCATCTGGATCCACCGATAGGTCTTAAAGAATAAGGATAACAGAATAACAGAGTTGGAAGAGACCTTGGAGGTCTTCAAGTACAACCCCGGCTCAAACAGGAGACCCTATACCATTCCAGACAAATGGCTTGTGTTTACACTTTATTGCGTAGTATGAAGTTTTAATGTTGGCTATATTTCACCCTGGATGATCTAATATCTTTCCATGCTCAGGCAGGAAGCCCTACACCATTTCAGACAAATGGTTGTCCAGTTTCTTCTTAAAGTTTCCAATGTTGGAGCATTCACCACTTCTGGAGCTAAGTGTTGTGACCGAGGCCCACGTAGTGATTACCAAACACAATTCAGTCCTGAACAAACTTATTTTATTAAAACAGCTGAGAATTAATTCATTCTCAGCTTAGTCCAAAACAAATTCTTCATAACCAGTCCTATGGCCTTATCACCAACCTTTGATGTCTTTGGCAACCTGCCAAAGGCTTTTCTTGGCAAAAACCCCACAAAGTTCAAGAGACGCTGACAAGAAGCACTGGAATCAACGTTGCTTTTCTACAAAGAACCCAACGGCTCGATGCTGCTCTTTTAAGCTTTATGGGAGTGGCCAATCATCTTCTGGCCTTACTCCCGAGTCATCCTTTTTGCTTCAGCTGCTCTTGCCTTCTGGCAGCTCTTTGCATGCATGCACTAGGAACAGGCTCCTCCTGTTCCTCTGCCTCTCTGCTGTCCACCTCTGGAGGCTCCAGAGTCCACACATCGCTCCCAGATGGCCCTGGCCCCATCTCTGCCTCTGACACAGAGCCCTCGTCCGGGCCTTCCCCTGATTCCAGGACTGGCCCATTGTCCTCCCTAGCCTCCTCACTGTCTGACTTTGCTGCCAGATCCGCAGGCTGCTGGTGGACCACAACACTAACTTGTTCTATTGATTAATTGTCCTTTCAGGAAAATTCTTCTTATTTCTAGGCTGCTTCTCTCCTTGATTAGTTTCCATCTATTGCTTCTTGTCCTGCCTTTTGGTGCTT
Source organism: Pituophis catenifer annectens (assembly GCF_029215685.1). NCBI lineage: Eukaryota > Metazoa > Chordata > Lepidosauria > Squamata > Colubridae > Pituophis > Pituophis catenifer. The sequence goes on from NW_027256881.1 coordinate 132,942,088, forward strand.
TAGAAAATAAGTTGGCTCCCTCTTCTTTGTGGCAAACCCTGAGATATTGAAACACTGCTATCATGTTATCCGAGTCCTTCTTTTCACTAAACTAGGCCAGGACTGTCAAACTCCCGGCCCACGAGCCAGATGTGTCACATGCTGGCCATGCCCAGTTTAGCAAAGGGGGGAGAAGTCGTGTTACGTCACGTGATACTGCCATGACAACGCGAGTTTGACACCCCTGAACTAGGCATACCCAATTCCAGCAACTATTCTTTATATTTTTTTAGCCTCCAGAAAAGCACTTCCATCTAGGCAAATTCTGCTGCAACCATCCAAAATAGCTTTAAATGGTCCAGAGCCTGATTTTGGAAAGCAGACATGAACAGGAAGGAAAACCTCCGGTGTGATTCAAGCTCTTTCAGTGTCCTATATATTCAACGATCTGTAATGTGTTGCTAGTTCCTTCCCACCCACTCCCCCCTCCAATTTTGTCTATCAGCATTTTCTAGGTGTTCAAGCTGAGATACTTATTACGATCATTCATTCCCACCTGCCTGCAACCTGCAAGCTTTTTGGTGATTTAGCTGTAGGTTGCTGCACTCCACTCACCTGCCTCAATTTTCCTGCCAGTCAGTTGTGACCAATATGCAACAGTGCAATGGCCTACTAGTGTCTCTTCTACATTGGGTCAATTGGTTTGTGACTGCCTGATTTCCCAGGTCCAACGTACACAATATTGTGAATGGGATAGAGTAACACATTTTCCAGTTTGCTGCTACCTTCTGATAAATCATCACCTTAAAAATGGAAGGAGATCCATGAGATCATGTGTGTTGACATACATTATGTGGGAGACACATCCAACAATCCAGTTTGTTTGTGGACTGTCAGTTTAAGCCTTTCCCAACTTGGAATTTTGAGAACATGTTATGGGCACGCTCACAATACGGTGGTTTTAACTACCGTATTATAAAACGCACCAGTGTACAAAACGCACCAAGATTTTGAAGAGGTAAGTAAGAAAAAAAAGGTGTTTGCCCTCCCCAGCCCCCAGGAGCACTCTGCAGGCCTCCCAAACCCTCTGTGCACCCCGTTTTGCGTAAAAATGGGCCCATTTTTTTTTTGCAAAAAACAGAGGCCTGCAGAGTGCTCCTGGGGACTGGGGGAGGGCAAAAACGCCCCCATTTTTGCAAAAAACAGATGAAAAATGGCCTGTTTTTCACAAAAACTGTCTTTTTGCCCTCCCCAGCCGCCAGGAGCACTCTGCAGGCCTTTTTTTTTTTTTTGTGAAAAACGGGCCCATTTTTCGCAAAAATGGGATCAGTGGGGCGGGGCTTTGTGAGGCCAAAAATGGCTGTATTTGGTATATAAGATGCACCAATATTTCCACCCTCTTTTGGGGGGGGGGAAAGTGCATCTTATACTCCAAAAAAATATGGTAATCACAAAACACCCCTTGATCAAAATGTAAATTCAGAACTGAGTTGCACTATTAAATTTCCTAAGAATGCTTTTGGGTTACATGTGAGGCAGGCAGTTTTGACAAGACAGGTTATGCTTAAAAGGCACTCTTCTTTTTTGCCATGGATTAACTTCTATTAGAAACATCTTTAAAAATAAATTTAGATAAACCAAAGTCAGAGGGAATTTAGGTTTTAAGCTATAAGCAACTTTAAAAAGCAATTGCAATCTTTTGATCAGGCATTCCGTGTCAGTTTCTACTATAAATTGACTTGACTGTATTCTCAACAGTTGATGTAGCATTTTTGTTCAGAAATTTAACCTTTCAGATATTTTCTCCAGGTATCAAATATTTTTATTACTTCTATGTTTTAAAATTACGTGACATTGCTGAGCTGGCTGAACTATAATACAGGTAGTCCTCCACTTACAACAGTTCATTTAGTGACCATTCGAAATTACAACAGCACTGAAAAAAGAGACATGACCATTTTTCACACATGTGACCATTGCAGCATCCCCATGGTCACATGATCAAAATTCAGATATTGTCAACTGACTTGCAATTATGAGGGTTGCAGTGTGTCCTGGGGTCATGTGATCACCTTTTGTGACCTTCCGAAATGCAAAGCCAATGGGGAAGCCAGACTCACTTCACAACTGTGTTACTAACATAACAACCACCATGATTCACTTAACAGTTGTGGCAAAAAAGGTCGTAAAGTAGAGCAAAACACAATACATGTCTTGCTTAACAACATAAATTTTCAGCTCAATAGTGGTCATAAGTTGAAGACTACCTATATTTCGGTTTGAATGCAGGTTTGGCACACATGCACACCCACCCACACCCACACATACTCGCCTCATTTCAATGTTGCACTAAATAGTCATTGTGCAAAAAATATAAAAACCACTACAATTATGATTATCAAATTCAAACAACTTAACTGAAGAGGGAGACATTAAATCCTCTCCTGAAAATAGGGAGTGGGAGACTAAAGGCACTCCCCACCGTACGGTATGCCATTTTTAGCTTGGCTGTGCTCTGCTTCCTTGCCTGACCAGCAGATCTTTGAAAGCAGGGGCATTTTTAAGAGGATCTCTTCCTGGCATACCATACCCAGGCTGCAAAAATCCAAACAACCAGTAGATGGCAGCAAAGAGTTAGGCATCCTATGTTATTTTGCTGCCATCTGGTGGTTGTCTGAATTTCCGCCACCCAAGGATTAGCCTCTCCCACTCGTCTGGACACCTGGACAGGTTCCTATTGAGTCAGGCAGACATTGCAACTCTAAAGTGCTTCACAATGCAGGTTAAAGACAGGCCAAATCATTTAGTCGGTGGGGGAGTTAGAGAAAGTTCAGTTATGAGCCTGAATCCACCACCAGCCGTTCTTCCAGTTATTAAACCAGCAATAAGATGGGAAGGCAGCAAATCATTTGGTCTGGGCTTGTCCATTACACAAAAACCTTGGCTCTCCTTGTCCAATGCACATACCTCCCGCTGTATGTAAGAATTGCCTTCTGCCAAGATATCCATTTGTCCCCTTCTGACACAATTTCCTCTCCCCCTCAACTTTTGCTCCAGCCTTTTCTCTCCCATTTGTGAAATCCTGAGGCTGTTTATTTTCTTGGCCTGACAACAAATGTCCCTGAAATTTTTCTTCTGCTGCAGCTGACGGTATCTCTAAGCCTTCTGGGGTACATTAGCTCCACTTCATGAAAGCACGCAGGCAGTGACTGGGAAATAAATGGGCTCCAGGACTCTGGGGATATTAGAGGAGCTGCTGCATAGGAAAGTACCGTACAGAATAAATATAGCTAAGTGGAGGAAAGATATTTACTTTAGCATGGGAAGCCTTGAGCCCTTGAGGCAGAAACCCAGGTGGGCTTTAGGGCTGACTGGGGTCAGTCACTGACCCTCCCCTCCTCCTCTTTTGGGCTGCCAGCCTGCACCGCAGAGCCTGACTTTTCACTGGGATTTTGAATTGAACAATGTTAGGCCAATAAACCATTTTTATTATAATACGCAAAGCGGAGCTGCCAACTGTCCCCAAATTTATTGAGAGCCATTAATTTCTTTTCCATGCTGTGCATTTTCTTCCCCCCTCCCTCTTTTCCTCCTTTTCCCCCCACAAATGCCTCAGATCTTGTAAATGGTAAGTTTAGAATGACTGAACAGTTAAAAATCATGCCAACGTTTATTCGCCCTTTTTGGCACAGATACCCATGTCATCTCAGTAAGAATGGTTGCATAATATCCTGCACAAGTTTGGTTGGACTTTAAAAAAAGAAAAGAAAAGTTCTTTTCATACCCCCAAATTCTGAAATGAGTAATTCTGGGTTGAAAAAATTATATATACAGTTATATATGCACAATTATATATACAAAGCAAGTAGCAACCAACAGTGTTGATATTGGATTGAGGCTTTTTCCTTCGGGAAGAGTCCTTCACCTTTTGGACTCTTGTTCATTTTTGGCCCACCGTCACTGTTTAAATCTCATGTTCAATACGATTTTGGCCACCATAGATATAATCAACCGATGTGACCGCCTTGTTCTGGTTATGGCGCGGATACATAAATTCACAGAAGTAACTTTCAACCATTGATGGATAACCTTAAACCTAACTCACTGGGTAGGAAGAACATGGAAGACAGCCAAACTAAGTAGATATAATTCATTGGTGCAAAAAAGTCATTGGCAGGCAAAAACATTTGGGGGCAAAAAAAAAAAAGGAACAGGAGCTACTTTCCCCCCCCGCCCCCATCCCTAAGTGATTTATTGCTCTTTCACTAACCCGCGAGAAAGATAATCTCTTTCTCCCGGGTTAGTGTCCAGAATCTGGGCATGTCAGCAAATTGACAGCATTTCCACATAATATTATGTAGGGTCCTTGGTGCTCTCTGAGTTTGGTCCCCAGTCTCCAGCTTGCTTGGCTTGCTTCGCCGCCACGGCTCCATCCCACACGGGCCGCGACGCTCGCGGCCTAGCAAGCTACCCCTCACACTGTCACATGACCACCCAGCCACGCCCACCCAGTCACATGACCACCCAGCCACGCCCACCCAGTCACATGACCACCAAGCCACGCCACCAAGCCACGCCCACAGAACCGGTAGTAAAAAAATTTGAATTCCAACATGATGGAATGTTACTGAATTTGGTAATGAAATGTCCGCAAGAAAACCACTTGACTCAGAGAGTACCAAGAATCCCACAGTTCAACCCTGAACTACAAATTCCGGCTTGAACAGAGGATTGGATTAGAAAACCACCAAGGTCCCTCCCTTCCAACTCTTTTATTCTGTTAAATATTCTCTTCTATCAGTATAGTACCATGTCTATATTAACTCCCTCTTAAGGTAGGAAATACCACAGCCAATCACTGTTTCCTCCCACCAGCTAATAGGAGTGAAAAAATGGTCATATGGTCAGCGCCCTGCCCTATGACCCCACCCCAAACCCAGAAAGGAAGAATAAACTGCTATTTCCCAGAAATTGTTATGTACATGTCACGTACAATTGGCTAGAAAATTTGCCAAAAATCTGAGCTGTTGGTACCAGGAGAAAATAGTTTGTCTGTCTGGGTGTCTTTTCTTGCATAATAAAATCCCATTGAAAATTGTGATGACAGGACAACATCTAACAGAACAGAATAACAGAGTTGGAAGGGACTTGGAGGTCTTCTAATCCAACCTCCTGCTCAGGCAGGAAACCCTACACCATTTCAGACAAGAGGTGAATTCATGTTGTTTAAGCTGATATGGAAAATCAAGTTGGGCCCTTTGTTATAGGGATCATGAAGAATGCTAGAAACTGGCTAAAAGGCTTAAGATCTGGCTTGGTGATAAAAAGTTCCCTGTGAAATCTACTTGAAGGAGTAAGAGGCAGGGTGGTGCAAGAATTCCCTTTAATGGGAACAGGGTCCAACATTCTGCTCAGCAGAGCTTCAGCAATTTTGCAAAACGAACTGCTTTGCAGTGAAGTGGAAAGACATCTGGATTCACTTGTTCAAGAGGGGGAAAAGGGCTGTGGGAGCAGCTTTAATATTACGAGCAGAGGGGCCTAGTTTTCCTAGCACACTCAGCAAGGTCACAAAACGTACTCCTATCCTAGCCTCTCCTCTCCTGAAAATCTACGGGCAAAAAAAAAAAGGATTCAAAAAGTACATATTGGGTGCGGTTAGCAGTTGTCTGGAGTTTTGCATGGTAGCCCTACGTGAGAGGGAAGGAAAAAGTCACTTAAAAAAAAAAATCCTCACACTCACGGTGGCTCCTGCAGGGAAAAGAGAGTGTTATTCTCCCAGTTGCTACTTGGCCACAGCAGGCATCAAGTGAAGGAATGAGAAGTTAGGATTCCCTGGGCTGTTGCAATATAAATAAATTCAAAACTGCCAAGGAGGTGCAGGCATTTGCAAGCACATGTTATCTTCCCCCCCCCCACACACACACACACAGGTTTTTTCACTTTTGCTCATAATTTTCACTTCCACTGCAAAGTAAACCGGAAGGTTCCCACAATCTCTGGGAGTTCAGGTCCTTCTCTGTGAAAGGCAGTCTGTGGGCTTGTTAGAAGATATTCACAAGGAGGCCATTTTGTTGTCACATGAGCCTATTTAGGAAGGAGGCTACCCGGGGAGGTGCAAGGAAAACAAAATGGAAAGGATCATTTATACTGCTACTGGAGGTGAATAATTAATGGACTGCTAGTGAAGCTCTCCTACCCCAAAAAGGAAAAAGAGGAGGGCTGTCTCTTTCTGAATGCTGAGTTAAAGGAAGACATCTGCAGGGAAGGAATTCGTTGCTTTACCCTAGCTCACAAGGGAGCAAAATCCGATGAGACAGATGAAGAGCTGTGCAACAGATAAATTTGAGGAAAACTCCAAGTCCTAAAAGCAAAGCCTCCCACAAAATCAAAGAACCGAAGTAGACTTTGGGTTTCATCCAGAACATTGGATGCTTTGCATTGCTCAGTCCTGAGAGACACAATCAGTGCCAACTCTCTTATCTCGGGTTCTCAACAAGCTTCCCATGTGCCCATGTGCTCTTACCAGCAGCAAAACTCCAACATTTCCTGAAGCAAATGCAGAGTCTGAATTCCCAACTCTCTGTTGGAAGCAGGAGTGTGTAAGATTCCCCCCCTCCTCTTTTTCTCCTCCTCTTCCTTGCCATTATTTTAATTTCCTATTGAAAAATAATTTTCTTTTCTAAACAGTTTTGTTTTTAAACATTAACTCATACACACAGACACACTTAACAACTGTCTTGCTTAGCAACAGAAATCAGTTGTGGTCGCAAGTCAAGGACTACTTGTATATAAGTAGATTCTCATATATTAGCAGCTCATCAGCTACAAACTAGACCAAGAAATAAAGTCCATGGAAGATTAAAGACTACTGTTATCTAGGCTGGCTATAAGTAACGTTATTTTGCAAATCTGAATCTGCTCGCACCCTCCCCTCTCCTATACACCCATGTGAATAAAGAAATTGGAGAAGTATCCTCTCAGATTGTGCTTACATTCTATAGCTCCCAGGTGTGATCTATGTTTTTCTTCTCATCCCCTAGGTAACCACTCTCTTTCCCTCAAGCCATCTTTTTTATCCTCTATACCAGGGGTCTCCAACCTTGGTAACTTTAAACCTGGAGGACTTCAATTCCCAGAATTTTGGGAGTTGAAGTCTACCAGGCTTAAAGTTGCCAAGGTTGGATACTGCCCTATTTCTTCCCCAAGAAGCATAGCGGGTCAGAGAAAAAGAATGGCAGCAGACAAAGGCAGCTATTTGTTTATTTGTATCCTTCCGTTATTGCAAGGCAGCAAATATACCTAATCTTCCTTCCCCCTTCTATTTTTCCCACTTCAGCAACCCTGTGGAGTGAGTTGGGCTCTGAGAGAGTGATTGGCCTAAGGTCACCCAGTCGGCTAAGGCAGTACTAGAATTCACAGTCCCCCATTTTCTTTACCCACCAAACTGGCTTTCTGTTGCCAGCAATTCTGCCATTGCTTCAGGATGTAGCCAGGCATGAGGGAGGAAAATGCACTATCTTGAAATACTGTATATTCCTTACAACTAGGGCAAATATGAGAAAGAATCTCAGTGGAATAATTTTTTTGAATATGGATGTTTTGGTCATTAGCCAGCTTGACTTCAATAAATATGGCTAAGTTACTGAGCATGACCAAAGATTTATAGAAAAAAAAAAAAAAGCATATATAACAGCCAGTTTGGTCTAGTTATTAAGGCACCAGATTAGAAACCAGGATACCATTAGTTCTAGTCTGACCTTAGGCATGAAAGCCAGCTGGATGCCTTTGGGCCGGTCATTTTCTTCAGCCCAACTCACCTCACAGAGTTGTTGTTGTTGTGGGGCAAATAGGAGGAAGAAGGAATATTAGGTATGTTTGCTGCCTTGAATTATTTATAAAAATAATAAACATGGGATATAAATAAATAAAATCAATATATGGCTGTAAGGAACCATCTGTGAGATGCCAACATATATGAGATCATTCAGGTGTTCTTGAGCTGGGAGAACAAGAATACCAGAATGAGTTAGATTTTCTTGAATTGCATTCCAGTAATGGCAGTATATGCGATGTGGTGGCTCAGTGGCTAAGACGCTGAGCTTGTCGATCAAAAGGTCAGCAGTTCAGCGGGTTCAAATCCCTAGTGCCGCGTAACGGGGTGAGCTCCCGTTACATATCCCAGCTTCTTCCAACCTAGCAATTCAAAAGCACGTAAAAAATGCAAGTAGAAAAATAGGGACCACCTTTGGTGGGAAGCTAACAACGTTCCGTGTGCCTTTGGCATTTAGTCATGCCAGCCACATGACTACGGAGACGTCTTTGGACAGCGCTGGCTCTTCGGTTTTGAAACGGAGATGAGCACTGCCCCCTAGAGTCGGGAACGATTAGCATATATGTACAAGGGGAACCTTTACCTTTACCTTAATGGCAGTATCTCCAGTAATGGCAGTAATGTGGCATTGTATGAGATGGACAAAATTGGTATTTATCTGCTTGATCCTTCTGTACTGATTTTCAAGTGCAACCTCTCTCTGATCTTGACTCTGGAGACTGGAGATAAAAAGATAATTGGGAAAGGCAGCATGGAATAGGATAGGGAGGCTGAATTAAGTAATCATACCACTTACTGGCTCCCTCCTGTAAATCTTTCTAACTTCCATTATCATTACAATTCACACTAGAAGTTGAATGAATGTAAAATTGAATTGTGGAAGCCATTCAGTTCAATTCATATTTATTATCAAGTAGTCAGAATGAATATTGGGTGGAACATGTAAAAGGATGGAATGAGTAAAATGGTGCAAAGTGGTCCTATTTTTAGTAACCCATATGAACCATTTTTCCTCATTCACTTGAAAATGATTAGGTCTGAGTTGTATCAATCTTCCCTTTAAATGCCTAAAGAGCCAGTTTGGTGTAGTGGTTAAGGTGCTGACATAGAAACCAGAAGACCACGAGTTCTAGTCTGGCTTTAGTCATGAAAGCAGACTGAGTGACTTTGAGCCAGTCACTCTCTCTCAGCCCATCTCACCTCACAGGGTGGTTATGGTGGGGAAAATAGAAGGTGGAAGGTGTGTAGGATATGTTGGTCATATTTAGTTATTTGTAAAAATAATAAAGGCAGGCTAGAAAAAATAAATTCAGGGGTGATTCATGGAAAAATGTTCCTAAAGGTAAAAACAAAATGGACAATTGATGGGAAGCTAAAAAAAAAGAGAGAGAGAGAGAGAGGTTAAAAACTACAATATCTTTTCATGTTGTATTCTGGGTATTCAAAGTTAAATCATGGAACATTGAAGAAGTAGCATTTCTAGACAGGAACAGTTTTAAGTGGCTAATGTTTTTAACAAGGGTTTCTTTAATAAAATCTGAATTTCCAAATAGTAAAACACTGCAATTTTAACAGCAAACCATACACGCATATATTTTTTCTTCAACTCGAGAATGTAACAGGATCACAGAATCTCACGAGAAGTTAAAATTTCATCTTTGAGGCTCAAACTCTTAAAGAATATAGAAGGTTTGGGACTTGGGGGCCTGAACCCAGAGAAAATTAGTTGCTCAATTCTCTGTTAATTCCAATGAGAGGAGATTAATCAAGATTAAGATACAAATATTTATTTCATTATATTTATATAATTGAATCTCAGTGGAATCTATCTTTCTCCCTAAAATATGAACTCTGTTTAAAAAAAAAAAATCTTCTGAGCCAGTAGCTTTGGGTAATTATAGGCCATTCTCAAAAGTCCTTACTCCTAGAGAAGTTAGTAAAGGATGATGGGTTTAGTGACATAAAGAAAGAAGGAAGAGGGAAGCAAATCACAGCCTGGGGCTATCACCCATGAGAGTGATTTTTCACAATTGACAAAAGAATTTTGCCTAAGGCCACTAAGCTGACACCTGCCGAGCTCTGGTTTTTGCCTTGACTTTGCTCGTTGATCCAAATCAATTTCTGAAATTAGTTTTCCCCTCCTTCTCACCTCTGGGGACTGAAGGACTCAGAGAGGAGTTCTAGAGCCTCTGCCTAGAAAAGAGAATCCCACTCAGGGTGTTTTCTTTGAAACAGAAATATTTCAGTCATGACACACTGTAGCATCTGGAATTCTGTGGTCAGATAAGAGCTTAGCTCGCAAAAAGAAGGGGAGCTTGGCAAATGTCTCCCAGGGGATCCACCCTGGTTTCTTGGACTGTAAAGGTGACTCTGAAAGATTCTGTTACTGTAACCTTATAATAAAAATAGGGTTAGTACTTGTGCTTGATGCTTCTTGTCCGGTCTTGTTATCCTTTATCCAAGCCTTTGGGGGTATGGATTTTGAGCAAGAATAAGCCTTTGGTCTTCTTTTCATCTTTTCTTTCTCTCTCCCACCCCTCTTTAATGTTTCAACCAAGCATGTCATTAAAATCCGTAGATTCCCCTTCCTTCCTCCTCTAAGAAGCTGAGGCCACAGTGCAAATCCAAATCCACCTGTCTGGTCCCCTGTTCTCTGAGAGCATCTGAGGCATCCATTGTCATATATCTATTTCTCCTCATTCCCCTCCCCCCCCCAAGGAACAATGAAAGATACCACTACCCATGGAAATGACTTGCCTATTTCAATAAGACATACCTTATTCTCTATTCTTTTTTTAAAAAAGCCCAAATTTCATTAAAGTTAAAAATCAGAAAGATTAGCTGCAAGATAATCAAGATAACAAGAGAAAGAACCAAGGTGGTTTCTAACAGTACTTCAATGGGGATGACTGCAACAACATGCTTAAAGGGAGAGGCGGTAGTTATGACATTTTGTTGCATGTAGTATATCAATCACCAGAACAAGACAAGGGAATTATCTTAGTTGAATTTAACCAGGCTAGCAGTAGCTATAAAAGTGATTCTTGATATCTTGAATTTCTGCTGTCTGAAGTGTTTTCTTAGAAAACATTAAGGGAGACAGAAAGTTAGATCTGATATATTACTCTGCCTTTTTTTGTTGTTGTTGTTTTGAAAGATTTAGCTCCTGTCAAAATTGAACAATTTATGTTTATTTGCCTGAATGCATGTAGGTCTGCACCAAAAGAGTATCTGTTCTTCTGCATTTCTTCTTTTTGAAGAGCCTTCTGCATTTTACATAGGAAAAGGAAAAGGAAAAAATATTTTTTCCCAAGTGGTTTAACTAGACTCTCCCTCCATTCTCTAAAAGGGTTTCAGAAAGGAACAAAAAGTATATCAAAGTGATAAGGAGGTGTTTTTTTAAAGGTGCCCCACATTTATGACACAATTATTATTATCTGCTGTAGTATTAGTCATTCTAGACAGTGCTGTTTCATTTGTCCCACCATTGCTGCTTGTAAACAAGCACTTCGCTTAAATCCCAGTTACCTCTCTTGTTACATATCTCTCTCTTTCTCCTTTCTTTAAAAAAGAGTTTCTCTTTCTCCTCCTCATTCTCACCAATAAATCAATTATTTGATCCAATCATTTCTTCTTGATCCTCCTTTTTTATGAGAGAGTTTTATCATCTCAGAAATTGTCATCATAATTGATCTTCCTTCCTTCCTTCCTTCTTTCCTTCCTTCCTTCCTTCCTTCCTTCCTTCCTTCCTTCCTTCCTTCCTTCCTTCCTTCCTTCCTTCCTTCCTTCCTCTTTTCCTGATATTTATGGTCGCCCATCTCAATTCAGTTGCTTCTTTTCTCCATATAGAAACAGATGTAAAAGAAGCAAATGCATTAAAAAAACAAACAAACTAGAATGCATGTCTTTTTTCTCCCTTTCTCCTACCTGGGCTGATAAAGGCCGTAAAGCTCTTCAAATGTATTATCTTATTAATTTGCACCCCACTTTGCTATTCACATGAATATTCATGTTGGATAATTACAATGCAAAATGCAAAATATAAAAACACAGTCTAAGACCATTACTAAAACCATTAGCAGTAGTCAATGAGGGAAAACCTGGCCTGATTTTCATGGCTCTTTTTTTCTCCCCGTACATATTTTCAAATTGATCCAGACATTTTAATATTTTTATCTGAAATGTATATATATTGTCTGTCTGAAATTCTGGTTTTAAAGAGATACAGGTAGTCCTCGACTTCGAACAGTTCATTTAGTGACTGTTCAAAGTTACAACAGCAGCACTGAAAAAAAGTGACTTATGACCGTTTCTCACACTTTTGACCACTTCACCTTCCCTATGGTCCCATGATCAAAATTCAGATACTTGTCAACTGACTCATATTTATGACAGTTGCAGTGTCCCAGGGTCATGTGATCTCCTTTTGTGATCTTTTGATCAGCAAAGTCAATAAGGGAAGCCAGAATACCACAACTGTGGTATTAATTTAACAAGTGCAGTGATTCACTTAACAATTGTGACAAGAAAGGTCATAAAATGGGGCAAAACTCACTTAATAACTGCCTCACTTAGCATCACAAATTTTCGGCTGAATTGTGGTCATAAATCGAGGACTTCCTGTATTGTATTTTTAATTTCTGCCTTAATTATTGTTTTTGTAGTCACTGCTTTTTAATAGAAAAAGTCATTATCATTGTCATCATCATCATCATCACATTTTCTTCCCAATATATATATATATTTATTTATTTATTTATTTATTTATTTATTTATTTATTTATTTATTTATTTATTTATTCAATTTATATGCCACCCCTCTCCGAAGACCCAGGGCGGCTCACAATACACTCAAAAGATCACTATAAAAACACTTAAAAATTAAAAACATTAAAAACATTAAAACCCATTCACACCATTCATGGCCGGATCTCGTCAGATCGCAAAGCGAGATCAACAGCCCCAGGCCTGCCGGAAAAGCCAGGTCTTCACTGCTTTCCAGAAGGCCAATAGGGTGGGGATGGACCTCAGGAAGTAACTGGTTCCAGAGAGCTGGGGCAGCCACAGAGAAGGCCCTCCCCCACGGGCCCGCCAGCTGGCATTGTTTAGCTGGTGGGACCCGGAGGAGACCAACTCCGGGTCCCGCCTGTGGGATCTTACCGGTCGTTGGGAGCTATGCGGTAGAAGGCGGTCTCGAAGATAACCTGGCCCTGAGCCATGTAGTGCTTTAAAGGTAATAACCAACACCTTGAATTGTGACTGGAGACCCAGATGTATATGAAGCTTCTATGCCTACAAAGCATTTCTCCACTCCTGAGCTGGAAGTTTTTCCTAAGCTATGCTTTTTTTTTTTTTTTTTTTGGTCAGATTGAAACCATTTAGACTTGCTTCTAATTAAGCATATTTAGAGTTGCCCTTTTATTTGCCATTAATTTTTCCTGGATCCTAGTCATGGGCTGGGGATTCCTAGGGGAGGCTGAAGACATAAAACCAAGCCAATTTTGAATGGTGCAGAAGCATACTCCTTAGTGCTGAACTATATAACCATGGCTATGATCCTGTTGGACAAATTTACTTCATTTGTGACATTTTTCACTCAGTTTCTGGGCCAGATTCTAGTGAGGGATAAAATGCTGCCTCCCTAACTTTGTCTGATCTACATTGATTTACCTAAACAGAAGGCTTGGCTTCAGACCCCCATTCCTGGCTAATGCTGTCATTGCTTTACTCATACCTCCTCCCCATCTGTTTAATCCATAGCGTGTGTCAATTTCTTGGCCTGTGCTGGATTGTTAGATGTGTTTGGGAGATACATGTCTGTGACGAAAGCAGGTGATCTGTGGAAACAGAGCTCAAAGAAAAAGTTTCCAAGATACTCAGCCTCATAAAGACAGTTTTGCAAATCAACTAAGGGTGAAGAGAAGCACTGAATTTTTAGAGCAATGGGACCCATTCATAAGATGCCTGCCAATGCAGCACCAACATATTTTTTCTTCCTCTTCTGGGACAAATTTGTGAAAGCCAGCTGCAGAGGGAAGCCATGGTTATACGTGTGATGCCTCCTTTCCCAACTCTTGAGATGATTGAAGGAAGGTATCACATATATAACCATGACTTCCCTCTGAAGCTGACTTTCAGAAATTTGTGAAATTTAAATGAAATCAGATGAAGAGAAAATCTGTAAATCAACATGTGGATATATGAAACATGGGGGCGGGGGGAAGCAAAGTTGGTAGTCTCGTCAGTAGAGATAATAAGTGTATGCTTCGTCAGATAACTGGCTGGTCTTTTCTTTCCACCTTCTTTTGCTTTTCTTAAAAAAAATCACTGTAGAATAAAATAAAATGATAGATTAATATGCTACATGGCCAAATACTAACATTTAGGATTATCTTTGTTTACAAGTGTGCCTCTGAGCCCACATATGCCTCCAAGGTGTTGGTACAAATTAAAAAAATGATGTGTGGCTGCAGCCTTGTGCTTTTATTGGAAATGTGCCCACAGAAACAGGCAACCTAGGCTCCTTATTGGAGAGCATCAAAGGAATATGTTTTGTTTTTATTATTATAAATTAGTCCTGGCATGGCCACCATACAAGTGATATGTATGTTATGGCTGCATCGTGGTGGAAAAAGCTAGCCTTCTCCCCTTAATCAGCTAACCCTGTGCCTGCTCACTCTTTCTGCCTCCCTCCTTCTTGACTCCCCTTTCTTCTTCAAGATGAGAAATGCAATTACACATATTCTGTCAGATAATTATCTAAAACAGTGCCACTGAACCACACTGTCTATACTGTAAGGATGGTTTTGTGTTTATACTTTCCCTCCATTTTGTCTAAGGGACTGAAGGGGGAGTGGCTTAGCCACTCTATAAATATGACCCCTTTACCCACACACACAGGGGAGACACATAGGAGACACATGGGAGACAGAAAGAGAGAAGAAGGGATTATGCTCTAGGCACATTTACCTCAGAAATAAATAAAGACCAAGATACAATGTTCTGTGATTTAAAATGTAAATAGTTTATTGATTTTAAAAAAACAAAAATTTTCTTGATAAAAGAAATCTGGCTTAATTGTAGCTGCTGGGACATTCCAAGATCTTATTGACCTCTACAACCTAAACTAAAAACTTTTCTAACATATTCCATATTGCTTTATTTGACCAAAGAGAGGGCCACCAGATCAGAGTAGCCACACAGAAAGTTCTAATTTTTTGGCATCTCAGATATGGTACTGTTATTTAACATATGGCAACCATATATTGTTTTCTACAATTATATCACCTGGATAACAGGATAAAAATAATTGATGCTCCTAGATGTCAACTGCATCAATACTGCACAACTCAAACAGTCAAGAGATATACTAGCCTAACAAACTGAGCCAACACATCCGTTTTGTCTATGCTTTCACCCAGAATTCATGTCAACAATCTATCTATAGTTACTAACCAGCCAACTCTATATAGATGACATAATCACTGCAGGTCTAAATATTCCCTCTTGTGCCCTAGATGCCACGCAAGAGAACCAATCCCAAGGAACTTTCCAAAGCACCTGAAGGCAAGACAGGAAACAATGGATGGAAACTAATCAAGGAGACAAGCAACCTAGAACTAAGGAGACATTTCCTAACAGTGAGAACAATTAACCAGCAGAACGGCTTGCCTTCAGAAGTTGTGGGTGCTCCATCACTGGAGGCTTTTAAGAAGAGATTGGACAGCCATTTGGCTGGAATGATAGGAGCTCCTGCATGAGCAGGGGATTGGACTGGAAGACCTCTAAATTCCCTTCTAACTCTGCTATTCTGGTTATTCTGAACACTTGGTAGTTCTAAATATGATAATAACAATAATATATAGTAACAGCAATAACAATAAAAAATGTCAAACGCACAATCTCTCTTCTACAATACAAATATTTATTTCCTTTTATTTCACCAAATGATTAGGTTCTAGGAAGGAGTAGCCAGTGAAAAGTGTTCTTAGAACTCTTCATTTTTATTTTTTTATTTTTTTTGGGGGGGGGGGGTTAATCATTGTCACCGTAAGTATTTTGCCTGGATTGTTTAATCTCTGGTGGCAGGAGAATCTTGAAAATTGTGTGGGCCTTTTATCTTTCATAGCTGCACTGATCTAACCCTAATGAGTTTCAGTAATTTTCAGAACTCCAAGGATAATGATTCAGAAACTAATTAGTGCATTCCATAAGCAAGATCATGTGGAATTAATCGGAAGAGGTAGACGCCAGCCCTCTCCTTGTAGCATTAAACATTCCGGTTAATCTAAGCAAGAGCAACGGTGCTGCCATGTATTTATTAAAGCTTCAGTGCTTCTGACACAACCAGGCAAGCACCCAATAGATCAAGTGAGGAGAGCCATGCTCACCCCTATTTATGTCTGGAAGCTCTCTTTAGAAACAGTATAGTATATATGCTATAGCTTTAGACTTCACAAAGAGAAGACATGCATATGCCCAGCCTAGCCAAGAGTGCCCTCTTCTGTGTTTTGTTCTCAATCTCTAAAATACATGTATCTCTAAAATACATGTTATTTTAGACTGATCTACATATTAAAATCAAGCTAAAATAAGGCAGGATCTCTTTTTAAACTATGTTTTGGGTTGGTCTGCCTTCCTATGTTCCCCCAGGGTTTACGTAAATGTTTAAAGGGAAACCTAAAAGTGTACATGTGGCAAGTTCCTAAACATACATGTAGACTGTTGAAGATCCAAGTTGACAGTCTGTCCCTGCTGAAGGGACATACACGTGCCTGAATTCACATATTACATTAAGCTCAGATGTTTAAAATCCTGGTGGATGAAACAAGCAATTGTAACTTACAGCTTATATTTGATTTTTCTCACAATCTAATTTTGGTTCCGTTTGTTATTAGAACCTCGACATTCCAATTGCATTAGGCATCTCTTTTGGATTTTTAAAAATATTTTAATATTTGTTTTATTTTCCCCCTCCCCTCCCATTTTATAGCTTTCACATTAGTGAAATAGATGAAGCTTTTTCAAGCTTGTCTCTTAGTGAAAATAAAAATGTGAAGCATGTAAAATAACCTTGCAACCCACGTAAAATACATATAAATGTAGCAAATCTTCTCTTATGAATAAAATAGGTTGGCTGTAAGGCATGCATGTCTTGTAGTCATGTACAAATATCATTAAAAATAACAACAGCGTTTGTTTTCTGATAAACTCAAGAGGCTGATAAACTGATAAATGATACTTCATGAAATGGTGGCCATGAAGGAGTAAATTCACAATGAATCATGTTCCCCACTAACCTGGTGGGGGAGAAAAAATTACTGAGCTGATTTGTGAGCTGATGTTGCCCTTTAATGTGGTTTCCATCAAAGTTTTCATAAAATTCATGACTCTGGCTCACTTCCACGAGTGTGTCCTTGTGCATTCCTCTTGAAAACAACTTGCTTATAATGCTGCAAAAGAACGCTCCTGTGATCTTGCAGAGGAAGCTGAGATATGTTAGGAACTCACACAAGAAGTATACAAATTCCACATTACATGCTCGGGAGCTCCTGGCTTGCAACTACATTAAGGCTAATGTTCCCAAAATGGCTCCGACGTGAAAGCTGTTTTTCTTGTAGCCTGTAAAACACATAAATGATGTTCTCCATGTGTGAAGAAACATGGAAATGACATCTGGGAACTGAAGCCAGAAACAGCCCTTCATTTGATCTCTGTCTGCAATTCTCCCGGCATTGCTAAAAGCTTTTTCATCATCATCATCTTGCATTGCAAATCTACACATTTCCAATTTTGGTTATATCCTGCAAAAGAAATCAGTCTTTTTTTTTTCATTTAAAGAATCCATTCTCTCTATATCCACCACCACCCCTTAAACACACACACACACACACACAGAAAGAGAGAGAGAGAGAGATTTTCATTGGGGATAAAATTGTCAGATGCTGTGTCACAGTAAACAGATCTGATTCTTCTAGTTGCGTCAGCTAAATGTTGGTGCTGGGGGACACTGGATGCAAAGAAGAAAACTCTCCAACATAATGTATCTGTGATTGCTCCCCCAAAGGGCATTCAGCATCGGCTTTCCAATAAAAGTCAAGTGGTCTTAATTGGATCCACTCAGATCATGGCACAAAGATGTTTTTTGCAGGCTTGTTTGGTCTTGTTTTTGTCTTTTGTAAAATTTGGGACGCATACATAGTAAGCCATCTGTCTTCCTCAGTCTCTCTTTTGTTGCTTTGCCTTTGTTTTTCAGGTACCTTTTCTATTTCCCCACGTTTTCTCCATTTGGCTTTCAGTTAATCATCCCAAATCCTAAATTTAGAATGTATTTGATTTCCTTGCCCAAAATTAACATTAGAGCAATAGGCCCGTTGTTTTCTGTTTGTCTTTCCAAGGGACTCAAACTCTACTTTGTGCTGCTGACCCAAGCTTTTCATTTCTATTCTTTTTGGCTGCACTGTTCAAAGTATAATAATTGACAGAAAGAGGTAATGCTCTAAGAATGGACCAGACCGAAGGTAATGATGATGATCCAATCACTTTCCTCCATTTTCCAGAAAGAAGGATCCCAGGTCAGAAAAAAAACATCAGCTCAGATAATGTACCAGTCTCCAAACAAAACATGAACTTAAGATACAAGAACTGCCCAAAATGGTACTTACTTCTGCTTTCTGTAGGCATTTAGGCAGCAGCAAAAACACACACCACAAGGAGGAGGAGGAGGAGAAGGAGAAGGAGAAGGAGAAGGAGAAGGAGAAGGAGAAGAGCAAACAAAACGATAAAAATAAAAAAGAGAAGGAAAATCATGATAAATTAATATGGGTAATGAAACAGATGTAATGAAAACGACTTAACAAAATGAATGAAAATTTAATGAATGGAGAATAAAATAAAGTTGTTAAGAATGGAGGTACATGCACACACACACAAACACACACACACACAAAAACACACACACACATGGAACATTGCTGTTCATACCTTCAGAATTTCTTAGTAGCTGTGGGGTAGCTTTCTTTCTTCTCTGAAGTAAGTAAACAATTCTTAGATTGCCATCTGGTTCTTGTAAGCTGCCTTGAATTACTCTTCTGTGTTTCCCTCCTGCAATTATGGATACATAACTACTAAAAATATGTGGTTCAATGAATTCCTGAGGTTGGTTTTTTTTTTTTTTTTTTGTCTTTTGCTATTACATATTTACATTAATTAATTTCTTCTTTGCTGAAGTTATTTACTTTGAGCATGTATAATTTAGGATGAGATGACTAGGGGAACAGAAAAAAAAAAGATGTTGCCCTTCAATTTTGCTGAAAGTCAAGCCTAAATACAATTGTGCTCCCAGGTTGATTCAGGGAAATGGACAGCATAATAGACACTACAGGCTTATATTGGGAAATGGACTCTTTGTTTGGCTTTTGGTATTGCAGCTCTTCCTCTTCCAGAGAGGAATTCTCTGAGCCTTTATTGATTAAATCAAAAAGACAAATTAATCCAGACTCCTGGAAATTATGGGTGTCCTAAGGGTAAATACATTATAAATGCATTAAACAATGCATGTCTGATGAAATTTTGGAAAGCTCATCATTTGCTGTGGATATAATATAGTTTAGAAGATGCCTCTCTGGTATCTTTCTACCGGCTGATACTCGTGATATTTCAAGCAACAACAGATGTCTACTGAAGGCCCCATTTTCTGAGGTCCAAAGGGTGTGGAGAAAATACTAGGCTTTCTCACTAGTGGGCTCGGTTTTTTTTAGATTCACTCTGCCTTGATATATATTCACCTCTCCGCTTCCCGAGTTGCCCATTAAAATGATCTTATTCCATTGTGCCTTTGGCCCAAGCTTAATGAAGTCCCCCTGATACTTTATAATAGTAATGTCACACTTCTATTATATTTTTACGATGTCTGTAGCCAGGTTCATTTGAATTGCTTTCTTTCTGTTGTTCACTGCATAGAGTCAGTCCATAAATAAAGGACTCATGTCATCCCAACCAGTACGATCACTAATTATGCCCTTTGAAGATACTGAGAAGGTGTACTGTTTCATATGGGAATATTAGTATATGATTGGAAAAAGTAGCTCAAGAAGATGGAATGTGTCTTGCAATGCAACTTTCTGATCACCCTACCCTGTTTCATATAAGCATTCATAGCATGGAAGCAAACCCTGATCTGAGATCAATCATCCACAATATCCCCATCACCACTGGAAACCAGATACCACGCTGATCTGTAAGTGGACAAAACAGTTTTTATTCCAAGACAACTCTATCCAAAGAAAACAGGCATTATTCCTCTGGAACAATGCTTGGCCTTAGTGAGTTAATGAAACAGGAAAGAATGTAGGCCAGCTATTACAAAAGGGAATCACCCCAATATGTGTTGAAGTTAATGCTTCATTGCAATGTTGGATCTAATAACAATAATAAACTGGGGCTGGGGTTTCACATGTTTTGTGTATATAATAATAATATCCCAAAACATCTGGAGCACCACTTGAATACCATCGGCATTGACAGAATCACCATCAGTCAATTGCAAAAGGCAGCTTTTCTTGGAACAGTTTCCATCCTGCGATGATATATTTAATACCATCTGCCTATCCCAGATCCTTGGAAAGGACTTGATAGATGGATAGAAATGCAAATCCTGTCTAAACATGTGGCTGACTGTGTGACCAACCATAATAATAATTTAAATATGGAGGGAGGGAAGGAGGGAGGGGGAGAGGCAGAGGGAGAGAGATACCGTAGGTAAATGATAGATGAAAGATAATATAGATGATGGATGGATGGATGGACGGACGGACGGACGGACGGACAGACAGACAGACAGACAGACAGACAGACAGACAGACAGATAGATAGATAGATAGATAGATCCCAGGAGAAACAAACATCCCTTAGCAAGGGATTGTTCCTTACAGCCTCCTCTAGGCAACAGGCCCACTTCCAAATCAAAAGATGTGGGTGAACCCATTCAGTACTTTTATTTTCTAACAATACCAAGGGTAGGCTACATAGGGCCCACAGGCATTACATACATGAAAATGCAATTACACTCTGACAATATGCCATCTTCTCATTTTATTTTATTTTTAAAAAGTTAATCAGCTGTGGCAAATACCTCAGAGGTTCTGCAGGCACTGTGTTACCTAATCCTGCCTGGAAGATATGTTTCAAAAAATCCACCCTAAATTAGTCTATGTAACAAGATTTTCAAACTGCCCTAGAATCTTGCAATTTTGGTTTTTGTATCTGTACAAATGTGAATGGAACTTATAAGTGTATCCCACAATAGCAGGAAGAGGAACTCTAAGGAGGAGCAGAATATGAGGAGAAAAGGAGAGAAAACATAGTTTGGTTTATTGCACATTACATGAAGTGATTGCTAAAGAATTATTTGAGCAATGGTGCTGCTCTCACAAAGCCATTGTGGCTTAACATTATACCATTTTGACTTCTTTAACAAATTATGATTTAAAAGAGCCTGGCTTTGTGTTCTCTTGTGAAGCATAACAAGGTGAAGTGTTCAACAGCAAGTAAAAAATAGTAGACTCTGTCACAATCCTTTAATAATCTAACTTAATAAATCTTCATCATTATTAATGCAGAGTCATATTCTGTCTTCTTTCAGAATGGCTGTGGAGATTCTCAGTCATCCAGGTCATGGCTGCCTCAAAGATGCTTTTTTCCAATAGCAATTAGACTTTGTTTTCCCTTGAAGTTGTTTCACTTCTCATCCAAAAAGCTTCTTCAGTTCTTATCAGAGGTGGGACTCACTTACCTTCCCTACCAGTTCGCAAATGTGAGCACACACATGTGTGTGCGCTACACTCACATGTGCCTTCTCTGCGCATGCGCATGGCCTTCCATGCATGCTCTTTGCTTGCGCATTACGTCTGGGCGTGTGGGCAGAGCCTCCCATAGTCACCACTACCGGTTCGTCTGAACTGGACAGAACCGGCTGAATCCCACCTCTGGTTCTGACTGAACCAGAGGTGGGTTTCAGCAGGTTCTGTCCAGTTCTGGAGAACCGGTAGCAGAAATTTGAGTAGTTAGAAGAACAGCTAGTAAAAATTCTGACTGGCCCCGCCCCCATCTATTCTCTGCCTCCCAAGTCCCAGCTGATCGGGGGGAAATGGGGATTTTACAGTAACCTTCCCCTGCCATGCCTACCAAGCCAAGCCACGCCCACAGAACAGGTAGTAAAAAAATTTGAAACCCACCACTGGACCGAACTGACAGTTCAGAACTGAAGAAGCTTCTTGGATGAGAAACAAAACATCCTCAAGGAAAAATAAAGTCCAACTGCCTTTTGAAAAAGCACCTTTGGGATTTCAGAATGTCCTTCTTCCTACCTATTAGCCCTATGAGGTAGGCCCCATCAAAAAACTGACTCCACAGGAAGATTAGACCTAGACTTTATTAAGATAGGCTCATGTACTAGAATTTTGCATGACTGCCTGTGTTTGCCCCTTCCTTCCATTTGATGCCCAAAGGAGTCAGGGGGAACCTGCCTGAGGTTCTTTCTAATTCCCTCCTGTCTCCTTGCTTGGAAAGCAAGGGAAGGATATTACCCCCTCCAATTCAAGTTATACTGAAGTTCAAAGTAGAATGTCCTTTAGATGAGCTCTTATCCTGCTGATTTCCTGGCAAAATTACCGAAGAGATTTGCAGACGGGGCAACAAAGTCAAGATAAAGATCACTCATATGTGATCAAAACCCTCCCTATTTTTATGTATGTGTGTAAAAGGGGCACACTTCAATCACCCACTTGTGACTACTAATTTGATAGCCCTAAATGTGCTTTTCCAAAAGGCAACTGGACTTTCTTTGTTTTTTGTCAAAGACGTTTCACTTCTCATCCAAGAAGCTTCTTCAGTTCTGAACTGAAGGAAAAACAAAGGAAGTCCAGTTCCTCTTGAAAAAACACCTTTGAGACAACCATGACCTGGATGACTGAATATCTTCACAGACATTTAACAATTATCGCACAAATGTAGGAAAACGTGGTTGCTAAAAGAAGTGAGTTTGTCTCATAGAACTCCCTGTCCCCTCCTATCCATAATGGTACCATTTATTCTGGTATCTTAAGAGCAATAAGCACATTGTGCAATGGAAATCGGTTCACGAGAAAGGTTGCCATAGTTGTCCAAGGTAAACATTTCCAAGAAATCTGCTTAAAAGTTAATAAATTGAAGGGAAGACTGACAAAGGAGCATTCAGCATTACAGTGCAATATTCCCAGCTATGCAAAATGGTGGGCTGGGCTGCTGCCACGGAACACATTATTGATTTTTAAATTACATTGTCTTTTTATTACTTTTTTGTAAATCTGTCACTGTAAGGACTGACACAAAATCTAATCAAAGTGTAAGGAAACCATCCATTTTATCTTGTTATTCAGATAGCCGGCAGCCAATATCAGCAGTTTCTGGTCCTATTTATAAAGTAATCTGATCAAGTGGTAGATTGCATATTGGAAGCAATATGTATCTGAATATAACACCTGTTTAGAGATATAATGAAGACCCAAAGTTAAAGAAACAAAACAATTGAAGATTATTCATAGTGTGAAGCCATCCAGCTGAATGAAGGCAGGATGTCGACCCAATTCTCTTGTGCCAGCTGAACAAAACATTCCACCAATCAAATCAAACAGCACAGTTTCTCCTGAGTTGGAAATTGAGAAAAATGCAAGGGGAAAAAAAATCCAGCTCAAAACAATATAGAGAACTTTCAGCTTTTTCTTTTTTTTACTTCTCCTGCTTCCTTAATTACAATTCTTTGTGGTAGCCTTTCCCATTTATTAGTTCGATTTATATATGCTGCCCTTCTCCAGAGACTTAGGTCGTCTTATAATGCGTTAAGCAATAGCCTTCATACTTTTGTATATACCTGCTTAGTAGGGCTTTTTGGCCCCCCCTGAGCGATGTTCTATTTTATACAAAGTCAGCTTATTGCCCCCACAAACCGCGTCCTCATTTTACCTACCTCGAAAGGATGGAAGGCTGAGTCAACCTTGAGCCTGGTGAGAATTGAACTCGCAGTAATTGAAGGCAGCTGGCAGCTAAGTACTACTTTAACAGCAGCAGTTTAGTCCACTGTGCCACCAAGGCTCTTGTATCCATCTTCCTTAAAGCCATCCCCCTTTACTCCCTTCCACGTAAAGCATATGCCACCTATTCCTGGCATCTGTGCCAGTGTGTCCCACTGTTTGCAGAGTACCAGGAGGGTTCTCTCATCACAAGGTTAACTCTGCAGGACCTATCCTGAGGATGAGTTATTTTTCCTTATCTAGAGAAAACAGAATTTTAGAATTGCTAAGCAAAAAGATTGAATCGGTCAATCAATCCTAAAAGAAATCAATCCTGATTGTTCTTTGGAAGGCAGACACTGAAGCTGAAGCTCAAATACTTTGGCCACCAAATGAGAAGAGAAGACTCATTGGAAAGGACCCTGAACTGATGCTGGGAAAGATTGAAGGCAAAAGGAGAAGGAGACAGCAGAAGATGGTTGGATAGTGTCATCAATGCAATGAATATTGAATTTGAGCAAACTCTGGGAGAGAGTGGAGGACAGGCATGCTGGCATGCTGTGGTCCACAGGGTTATGAAGAGTTGAACACAACTTAACAACCGAACAGCAACAATAGTGGTGGAGCTGGACAGAATGATCCACTTCCCATCTACTTTTCTAATCCCTTCCTTGGGACCTGCGCCTTTCCCTCTCTGCCTCATAGGAGGCCTGGAACTGTCAGCAACAGATACAACTGAAGAGACAAATAAAGCACCTCTCGCAACCACCTCCCCTCCCCTCCCTTCCTTAGAATTATAGAATATTGCCCTATGCCAATTAGTCCACTGATGCATCTAGCTCACTATCTGCACAGCAGCTTGTCTATCTTGATCTACCCAGAGGGGATAGAAAATCAAAGGTTAACCATTGACTTGCAAATGGTGTTCTCTGTTCCTGCGCTGTATCCAATTACTGTATCCCACCACACAGTGTGGTATAGTGGCTATGATATTCCACCAGGACTGGGGGGATTCAAGTTCAAGATCATCCTCAAGCATGGAAACTCAGTGAATTACATGGGTACACTCAGCTCAATTTTCCTCATAGGGTTGTTGTTGCCTTCAACAGGGTAGAGATGCCTGCAAGAATATGCACTAGCAACCTCTCGGAAGGATGGAAGGATTGTCTACAATGAAGTGAAACACGATAGAAACACTGCACAGCTTTGCTTGTGCTGTTGGAGTTGAAAAACACTACTTTTGATAAGGAGAAGAAAAAGTGAAAAGAGGCACCCGTAGATGATCAATGACCCCACAATGAGATCACTAAATGAGAGGGAAACATTCTTCCTTCCTTCCTTCCTTCCTTCCTTCCTTCCTTCCATCCTTTGTGAATTTTTAAAAAGTAAAATTATTATTATTTTTGTTTACATCCCTCTTAAACCATCCCTGGATATTAAAAAAGCCACATGGAGACTAATACACAATCTTCCTTCCTCCCTTATTTCCTTCCTTCCTTGTTTCCTTGTTTCTCTCATTGCCAGCTACCTGCAATTTGGCAGTTCAAATCTCACCAGGCTCAAGGTTGACTCAGTCTTCCATCCTTCCGAGGTTGGTAAAATGAGGACCCAGATTGTTGGGTCCTCTGTAATATGCTGACTCTGTAAACTGCTTAGAGAGGGTTGTGAAGTACTATGAAGCAGTATATATCAATCTAAGTCGGGGGTGAAATCCAGCAGGTTCTGACAGGTTCTGGAGAACCAGTAGTGGAAATTTTGAGCAGTTCGGAGAACCCGTAGTGGAAATTTTGAATAGTTCGGAGAAAGGGCAAATACCACCTCTGGCTGGCCCCAGAGTGGGGTGAGAATGGAGATGTTGCAATATCCTTCCCCTGCCATGCCCACAAAGCCACGCCCACAAAGCCACGCCCACAGAACAGGTAGTAAAAAAATTGGATTTCACCACTGGTCTAAGTGCTATTGCTATTGCTATTAATATAAAACAGAATATTCTGTTTTTCCTTCTACATACTGTAAGTAGGTGCTTTATGTATACCAGTGGCTGAATAGACTATTGCTTATATACCTAACATGAAAATGAAGAAGTGCCAGGTAGCTGTTCTGTTAAATTTAACTACTGCACAAAGGGTGTATTTCCAAAGAAAGCTCCTATTTTTTAATATCGGTTCAAACGCTGAGTCACAAAACAAAATAAGTTCAAGTGGCAGATGACTCAACAATTGTCATTAATATGTTAATTTGGATGCTAAAACTTGATCTGACATTTGAATCAACATATTGAAAAGAAATGCTGCATGTCATCAACAATTCAAAGTGAACATTTCATTTCCGTATGTCAAAACATCTGGTTTTCATTGGAAACATTTGAAATATTCATTTTTGTGTATTGACAAGTCAAATGTTGGAGGGCCTTTCATGTTTATGTTTTTGATGCAATATGCCTTTGTATCAGGATGATAAAGTCTGAAATGCTAGAAAGCATTTCAGCAAGGAAAGCTGATCTTAGTTGTAGTAATAGTAGCAGTAGTAGCAGGAGCAATATCATTATCATTCTTGATTGATCATAGATCTGCCCTACTTTCTTCTTTTTGGAAGGATTGTATGCCTACAGAACAAATTATTATTGTCTCAAATTCCTCTTGTTAGAACCAATATCTTCAGCTCACATCAGTTCAATTCCTTTCCTGTGGCTGGAGAAGGAGGTAACGAAACACCCACAGATGGACAAGGTCAAACTATGAATCAGTGTTTGAAATGGCTAGTTGGATCTTTATTCTTTTTTCAGATTAATAAAATGAATCAGTTAAAATATAATCTCGATGGTTATTTTCAGTATTTGAGTTTCCCACACATTCCATTTACTAGGTCGCTGACCCTACTGACAACATAATGGAGGGAAAAATGTAACATTACACAAGAAAATATCAAAAACTGAGTCCGGAGAACCATCCTTCCTTGGTTTCCGAGTCTTAAAAAGATTTGATATCAGTGTGAACTTTATCACTCTTCATTTGTTCATATAAAAGCAGCCAAGCCAACTTCCAATAGTAATAATTAGTTTCAATACAGAGATTAAGAAGCCCTTGAATGGGCTGTTGTAGTTCCAGATCTTCTAAAGATCTTCTAAACAGCAAAGAACTACAGTACCACAAGGAACAAGTAAGAAGCTGATAGGCCACTAATTGCAGGGTTTTTTTAGCTGATTTATTCCATAGTACAGCATACAGGAAGCCTAATTTAAATCTTTTATATCTTGACTAAGATTTAGGGATAGGAAATGTTATGCTGGAGGGCTGCATCAGAGGTGGTATTCATCAGGTTCTGCCCAGTTATGGAGAACCGGTAGCGGAAATTTTGAGTGGTAAATACCACCTCTGACTGGCCCCGCCCCCATCTATTCTCTGCCTCCCGAGTCCCAGCTGATCGGGAGGAAATGGGGATTTTGCAGTAACCTTCCGCTGGAGTGGGATGGGAAGGGAGATTTTACAGTATCCTTCCCCTGCCATGCCCACCAAGCTACGCCCACTAAGCCATGCCACGTCCACGATGCCACACCCACAGAACCAGTAATTTAAAAAAAATGAATCCCACCACTGAGCTGCATCATGATTTTTAGCCTTCTGTAAGGACTACCAATATCTCTGTACCAGCATTCAAGAATGAGAAATAAATATATTAGTGATCTGCCTCTTAATCCAGATGTGATTATGAAATCTGTCTATATTCTTAGTCCCAAAACACTTAAACTCAATGTATATTCCCACTAAAAGTTTCATCCAAAGATTTCCAGGCAGTACATGGAAATACACATTTAAAATACTTCAGGGAATTACCCACTTTATCATTAGCGTCTTTTATAAAACAGCTTTTAGAAAACAAAACCAAACAACTTCTAATATGTATTTGTTATGCTTGCTTTTTTTTTTTTTTTTACAACATGCCAAGTCGGCTTTTATTAAATTAAATACCACTGAGGCAGAATGCTTCATAAAAGTAAAGGAATGTTTGTAATCTGCTTTACACTATTTGCAAGAAGTTACATGCTATTGCCTAACAGGCTTTTGGATTATGCCTGTTTTTCTTAAGGTCAGAAAGTTGAAATCCAAGTTGCTTTCTTTAAACAAGCAGTAGGCAATTCATTTCTTTGCAAGGTCCACAATCCCCTGTCCTATCTCAATGCATTAATGTTGCAGTGGATAATGCTATGGTTCCCTGTTGGTGGGTGGGTGGGTGGGTGGGTGGGTGTGTTTTAAAGGGCCTGTTTCCTTATATCCTTGGTGGTGCAGTGGACTAAAGTGCTGTTAAGTAGCACCAGCTGCCTGCAATTACTGCAAGTTCAAATCTCACCAGCCTCAAGGTTGACTCAGCCTTCCATCCTTTCGAGGTAGGTAAAATAAGGAGCCGGATTGTGGGGGCAATAATCTGACTTTGTATAAAAAAGAACACCACTTAGGGGGTGGCCGATAGCCCTACTAAGCAGGTATATACAAAAGTATGAAGGCTATTGCTTAACACATTGTAAGCCGCCCTGAGTCTCTGGAGAAGGGCGGCATATAAATCGAACCAATAAATAAATAAATAAATAAATATCCCTGCAGTCTGGGGACACTCTAAAGAATGTATATTAGTTCAAAACAAGTTCCACAATTTGTTAGCTCTGTTTGAGGTCGAACCCATTTATTATTGGTTCACATATTTTAAATCACAAAGGAGAGTTTTAGCTTGGGTTGGGTTGGTTTTGACATTATCTGGGTTATCTGCGAGACCGCCTTCTGCCGCCAATAGCCTCCCACCGACCGGTTCGCTCGCACAGAGAGGGCCTCCTCAGGGTGCCGTCGGCCAGACAGTGTCGGCTGGCGACCCCCAGGGGGAGAGCCTTCTCTGTGGCAGCACCCGCCCTCTGGAATGACCTACCCCCTGAGATACTCACGATATCAGACCTCCGGACTTTTCGTCGGGCCCTGAAAACACACCTATTCCATCTAACTGGGCTGGCTTGATCCCATCCTCTCAGTTTTAATTGAATTTGGTTTTAATTGGGTTGTTTTTAATATCTTGGGCCGAAATTATTTAATTGTTTTTTAAATTGTTTTTAAATTTTATATGCAATGTTTTATCTTGGCTGTACACCGCCCTGAGTCCCGCAGGAGAAGGGCGGTATAGAAATAAAATAATAATAATAATAATAATAATAATAATAATAATAATAATAATAATAATAATAATAATAATAATAATAATAATAGCTCGGTGGGGTTTCTGAAGAATTTATTTCTCCATGTTCAGGAATTCTTATCTTCTGTATCTGCCAGCTAGCTAAGTTACCCATAAGCAATCCGGATTGGCACTCAATTGTTATGTGTGTGCTGTTTCTGAATTTGTGAATTTTATTGCCGCTCCAGTCTTGCTACTATATAATTTTGTAACCCATTACTATATTTTTATTGCATTGAGCTGTATTCTATAACGGGATGGTTTGGGCTGTTAAGAATTGGCCTAGAAATACCTTAAATTAATTAACTTGCTGCCCAGTAATATATAGCCAAGCTTTGCTGTTGGAGGAGCTTTCCAGACCTGGGTCTCATGTTCGTTGTTTAATTTAATTTAATTTCCAATTTACTCTAGTTTGACAAAATGAAGAACAAAAAACTATTCTGATCAAAAGGATGAGAAGTTGGAGAGCACAGCTCAGTCAAAGCACCCATGCATTGTATATGTCTATGGAGATTCTCAGTCATCCAGGTCATGGTTGTCCCAAAGGTGCTTTTTTCAAGAGGCAACTGGACTTTCTGGTTTTTTCTTTGAAGAAAAAAGAATGGTCCTTCCATTCCCCACCATCCAGTCAGAGTTGAAGAAGCTTCTTGGATGAGAAGCAAAATGCCTTCAAAGAAAAAACCAGAAAGTCCAGTTGCCTCTTGAAAAAAGCACCTTTGGGACATGCATTGTATACAAAAGATTCCAGGTTTAGTGCTTGGTATGGCTTGAAAGGTCCTTTCCGAAACACTGCTGCTATTCAGGGCAGCCTATTCTTCCTAAGATTTGGATTACAGTTCTTGCCAGCCCTTTAGTCCAGACACAGAAAGCCATGCCACGTATGTCAGGACTACCTTTATTATAAAGCCACAGTAACAAAAGTCTGAATGCACTTCCTTCTGCCTCTCCTTTGTCTTCATGTGAACTAAGGAGATACCTACTTGAGACGTTCACTCAACTAATATGTTGACCTAAGTTTAAGCCCCCCTTATCTGACCATTGTTGTGGTAGCAGTTCTTCCTCCTGACCTTCAAGGCCATTCCCTCTACCGTCTACAACTCCGAACAGTCATAACCAGCATAACCAATAATCTGAGATGATGGAAATTATAATCCAAAACAATTCCAAAAGACTGGAAAGACATACTGTAAAAAGGTCTTGATGGAACAAAGGTCTGATGGGGCTTTTGTGGATTTCATTGTCTCCATTCATTCCACTTAATGGGGAAAGCAAGATGGAGATTTTCCACTAGTGGATCATTTGCAGAGTAATGAACTACCTTACATAATGTAACTTTAAGCACCATAGCATTTCTCTTCCCTGAAATAACAACAGACACAAACCTACTTTGCTGGTGAGCTTGCAGCCAGCAGAAGAAGGAGAGATTTTTTTTCACATTGGTACTGATTAAGTTATTTATGGCCCTATAAATTCAGAAAATACATTTAAGTTTAGCATCCATCATTAAGTACTTGCTTAAAAAAAACCTTGTTGGAAACAATATTTAGCTATTATAGTTTATATGTTTAACATAAGAATAAACAAAATAATCATGGGAACATTTTAGAAGTGAGTTGCCTGCAGCAAGAATAGGAAACGATTTACTAGCCATGCATTTTTCACTGGTGATATGTGGCTGATTGGCCTTGCTAAGTTATTTCCCAAATGCAATTTGCCAGGCAAAAGAATTGGATTTTTAACATTTCGTTTATTTTCGTATTTTTCTCTTGCAATATCAGGCTTGTTCCTCCACTTCTCCTCCCCATGATTTCTGTTCAGATCAACAAACTCATCATGGGATGATACAGTCCATTGTCGGAAGCTGTTCCCGAATGGTGGCATCAATTGACAGAAATGTGGATGATAGAATATAGCAAGCAGAAACCAAGGGCTTTATAAATATATCACAAGGAGGTGCAAAGGAAGGGAGTTGAATGCAACCAGACTGTAAATAGGTTCCCATACCAGAAAAAGAAAAGTCTACCGAAAGAAAAGAACAGGGACAAAATTGGACAGGTGCCTGCTATCTGGCCGTTCCTTTTTTTGTGTGAGAGATTACGGTTTCTGCTCCAAAATAATGGAACTGCCTTTAAAAGAGAAAATGGATTTCTATATTGGATTAAACCATACCAGTTTATACTGGTATGAAGAATATCTTTCCCTCTTTTTTTTTCTGACATAATAACGTTTTCTCTCCTTTACCCATCCAGCCCCCTTATATTCTCCTCTGTACAGGGCCCTGGCACATCACTGTAATGGGTGATCTTATAAATAACCCAAATGAGACAAAAGAATGAGACATCTCTCAGTAGAGAATTAAATGAGCAGTCTCTGAAACATCCCAGGGAAATAGGATTGTTGGTGTGCTTTGAAAGAACTGTGCATATTAGCCAGTGTTGCAAATAAAATGTAAGTGGAATCAAATGGTATTATCACAACGATTTGCAGCATGGCATTCGTGGGCACTTAGTTGTGCACATAAGTTCTTGGGGTGGGGGGTGTTACAATTCTCTCTGTCCGGTATTATTTGGGATACTGTAAGAAATATTCACTTACTTTAAGGAGATACATACATACATACATCATACATACATACATGGGGGGATTGGTAAACAATGAAGAAAGATACCAACTTCTATTAGTTGGGTTAATAGGCAAGTTTAGAATTTTTTTTAATGTGATCCTTTTTATCAGGTTCGCCTGATTCGCCAGTTGCGTCCCTTTCTGGATCGGAACTCCTTATGCACGGTCACTCAGGCCCTCGTCACTTCCTGCCTGGACTACTGTAATGCTCTCTACATGGGGCTCCCCTTGAGGAGTACCCGGAGGCTCCAGCTGGTCCAGAATGCGGCCGCGCAGATGGTTATGGGAGCAACATGGCGCTCCCACGTAACACCTCTCCTGCGCAAGCTGCACTGGCTCCCGGTGGTCTTCCGGGTGCGGTGGTCTTCAAGGTATTGGTTACCACCTTTAGAGTGCTCCATGGCTCAGGACCTGGTTATTTACAAGACCGCCTTCTGCCACCGGTAGCCTCTCACTGGCCAGTACGCTCCCACAGAGAGGGGCTTCTCAGGGTGGCGTCGGCCAAACAGTGTCGACTGGTGGCCCATGGGGGAGAGCCTTCTGTGTGGGGCACCTGCCCTTTGGAACAAGCTCCCCCCAGAGATACGGAGGATTCCGGATTTGCGCACTTTCCGCCGTGCCCTCAAGACCTTTTTATTCCAGCAAGCGGGGCTGGCCTAACCCTTTTTAATTGTTTAATTTTAATTTGAATCTGTTCTTAAAAATAGGGGTGTTTTAATTAGTGGGCCAAATCTATTTAATATGTTTTGTAACTGTTTTTAAATTTTATATTATATTTGTTTTATTTATGGCTGTTCACCGCCCTGAGTCCTTCGGGAGTAGGGCGGTATATAAATCTAATAAAACATAAAGAAAGAAAGATAAAGATCCTTTCATTCCAGTGTCTTTTTTGAAGAGCGTCCAACATTTCAGAGAACATAATAAAATAAAAATAAATTAAGCTTTTATATGCAACCGGGTGTGGGTTAGAGTCAGAGGTGGTATTCTGACCAGATCTGGAGAACTGGTAATGGAAATTTTGAGTAGTTCGGAGAACCGGTAAATACCACCTGTGACTGGCCCCGCCCCCATCTATTTTCTGCCTCTCGAGTCCCAGCTGATCGGGAGGAAATGGGGATTTTGCAGTAACCTTCCCCTGGATTGGGGAGGGAATTGAGATTTTACTGTATCCTTCCCCTGCCATGCCCACCAAGCCATGCCACACCCACCAAGCCACACCCACAGAATCGGTAATAGAAAAATTTGAATCCCACATACATACATACATACATACATACATACATACATACATACATACATACTGTACATACATACATACATGGGGGAATTGGTAAACAATGAAGAAAAATGCCAAATTCTATTAGTTTGGGTTAATAGACATGCTTAGATTTTTTTTTAATGTGATCCTTTCATTCCAGTGTCTTTTTTGAATAATAATAATAATAATAATAATAATAATAATAATAATAATAATAATAATAATAATAATTTTATTTCTATACCGCCCTTCTCCCGAAGGACTCAGGGCGGTGTACAGCCTATTTAAAAACACAGAACAAAACAACAATTAAAATTTAAAATCATTAAATAATTAGGCTCCAATTAAAATCCCAGAAATTTAAAATACCCCAATTTAAAATCGTTATGTTAATAGCCCGGCCTGGTGGAACAACAGGGTCTTTAGTGCGCAGCGAAACACCCGGAGGTCGGAGATCTTACGTATTTCCGGGGGCAGTTCATTGCACAGGGCTGGGGCTCCCACAGAGAAGGCCCTCCCCCTGGGTGTTGCCAGCCGACATAACTTGGCCGATGGCACCCTGAGGAGACCCTCTCTGTGGGAGCGGACTGGTCGGTGGGAGGCTATTGGTGGCAGAAGTCGGTCTCGAAGGTACCCGGGTCCTATGCCATGGAGCGCTTTAAAGGTGGTAACCAACACCTTGAATCGCACCCGGAAGACCAATGGGAGCCAGTGCAGCTCGCGCAGAATGTCCAACATTTCAGAGAACATAATAAAATAAAAATAAATTAAGCTTTTTTATGCAACCGGGGTGTGGGTTAGAGGATATAGAAGAGAACAGGTTCATCACTTTGCTTCTTTGTAAATGTATGTGATGCTTTTTTGTAAGTGACACCAAAAGAGCATCACTCTCTGGTATAAAGACACTTCATGATTATTTATGATTTCTCCTGGGAACTCAAAAAGCTCTGCAATCAAAACTGTTGGCAGTGCAATATTTTTTTTAAATTGCAGCATCTACAAGTTTGCCTGCTGCTGTATTTATATCTTCCATGCCTGTGTTATTACTGAATTCCTTTTTAATGAGTTCACCACTTTGTTCTTGCCTTACTTTGTCCAATTTATACCTCATATTGAGAAATGTCATTAGGAATACTTCCACACAGTCATCACCTCCATTCCTCAATCTCTCAAACAGCTTGAATATGAGACATGATCATCCACACTTCTGTAATCTCAAAACACCGACATCGATGCTTTGTTTCATAAATGCCATGCACAAGTTAATGCAGATCCTGGAGTAGGCCAAAATATCTTCACTCCCCTTATGAAAAGATACAGAATTAAACAGTTTGTTCTCCCTCCGCACCAAGCATACAAAATCTTTGTCAGACCAATTCTTGAATACAGCTCATCCGCTTGGAACTCACACTGTATATCAGACATTAACATGATTGAGCTGGTTCAGAGGTATTTCTTGAGAAGAGTACGCCACTCCTCTACTCACAATAGTATTCCCTATGCTTCCAGGCTTGAAATTTTGTGCTTGGACAATCTGGAATTGCGCCGCCTGTGGTCCAATCTAAGCATAGTACACAAAATTGTCTGCTACAATGTCTTGCCTGTCAACGACCTCTTCAGCTTCAACTACAATAATACATGGGCAAACAATCAATACAAATGTAAGGTAAACCACTCCAAACTCGATTGCAGAAAATACAACTTCAGCAACAGAGTGGTCAACACCTGGAATGCTCTACCCAACTCCGTTGTTACAGCCTCAAACCCCCATAGCTTCAATCTCAAACTGTCTACCCAAACTCACCCCATTCTTAAGAGGTCCGTAAAGAGGGCGTGCATAAGTGCACCAGTGTGCCTACCATCCCTGTTTTATCTGTATTTACTTCCTTTGTTCATGTTTATGTTCATACCTACACTTGTTATCTTGTACATGTTTGACAAACAAATAAAATAAATAAACCATCCAGATTCTTATTTCATGTGCATTAGTATTAAGCAAAAAGATTCAAGATGGTGTCTATACAGGGAACTGAATAGCCGTTCAACCAATTGCATTCTTGAACCACCTGATAGGGTCAGAAGCAGGAAATGTGGTGAACAAAGTATTCCTACAATAGGCAAACAGACCAGCCAGAAGATTGAGTCACAATGACTTTTATTAGGTTTTCCGATATGCCAGCGCTAGGCCAGAAATGAATTGATTCACTTTTCAAATGAAGCCAGTATTATGGATTCAAAGAAATCTGGAGCTGCTTTCAAATCCTTATGTGGAAGGAGACTAGGAATAAGATTTTTTTAATGGATATTTCAAGATTCTAGCCATTTCCATCCCTGCCTCCAGCAAGTGTCTTTTTTCCCCTCCTATATCACAGTTCTGGTTGGTTGGTTGGTTGGTTGGTTGGTTGGTTGGATAGTTAGTTTGTGATTTGAAAATATTTTCCATTCATTTCAAGTTCAACTTTTGAAATGAATGTTTCAAAATACTATACATAAAAAGTACATCTGGATGTAGTCAGAGTTTTCTCTCTTCAGTTCTGAACAGGCTTCTGCTTGCTTCTGTTTCTCAGTTTAAAATGGCATTTTAGGAAGGAAAGCAAGAAGACTTGGGAAGAAAGAAAAAGATAGTCTTTCATCTATGCATCATTCAAGGCTTCTACTACCATTTCCAGAAAATTCCCTACAGCTGACCTGTTAAAAAAAGTTGTAAAAATATGATTGTGTATCTCCAGCACAAAAGGCAGTAGAAACAACAAGACAACAAGACAAAACCAACATGGAATTAAAAAGCATGATACAGGCAATGCATGATGATCTTAAGGAAATGAAAGAGATGATGAAAAAAATGCACGTACTAGAGTTTTGACAGAGTCTGATACAGAGAGAAGTCCAAGATGAACCTTCTGTCAACAAATTCTGAAATCAGTCTTTTCCCTTCCATGACCATGTCTATCTCACCTTCAAAGGTGCCTAGATAGCACCACTAGTTAAACCAAGGGTCCTATTTTTTTTTCTGTTTCATAGACATCTCCAAAAAGTGCCTTCCAGGATATTGGTACTAACTTGTTCAGGTGTTCAGTATCTAGAAATTTAAGAGGCTTCTAAACCTGGCAATTCCATTTAAATGTTATAGTTCAGTGCTCTTGAGTGATCCATCCTTGATCCATCCATCTTTTTTTGTATAACTTTATTAAATTTCAGAAAAGTATAAAACACAAAGAACAAGAAAAAAGAGAAAAAGGGGACAACAGGGAAAAAGCAAAATAAAAGTAACTTTTTTCTTCAGTTCAGTAAAGAAGCATGAATTATAATAACCCTTGAAATAGAATAAATTACAGCACACAGTACTTCTATCATTAGAAGAGCCTTGATAGTACAGGGGTTTAGTGCACCCTGTTATTAACACAGCTGCCTGCAATTTCTGCTGGTTCGAATCTCTCCAAGGCTCAAGGTTGACTCAGCCTTCCATCCTTTCTAAGGTAGGTGAAATGAGGACCCAGTTTGTGGGGGCAATAAGCTGACTTTGTATAAAATATACAAAAGAATGAAGGCTATTGCTTAACGCATTGTAAGCCGCCCTGAGTCTCCGGAGAAGGGCGGCATATAAATCAAATTAAAAAAAAAATAGAATAGAATAGAATAGAATAGAATAGAATAGAATAGAATAGAATAGAATAGAATAGAATAGAATAGAATAGAATAGAATTCTTTATTGGCCAAGTGTGATTGGACACACAAGGATGCATACGCTCTCAGTGTACATAAAAGATACTGTACGTTCATCAAGAATTATAAGGTACAACACTTAATGATAGTCATAGGGTACAAATAAGCAATCAGGAAACAATATCAATATAAATCATAAGGATACATAAGCAACAAAATTACAGTCATACAGTCATAAGTGGAAGGAGGTGGGTGGTGGGAACGATGAAAAGATTAATAGTAGTGCAAACTAGTAAATAGTTTGACAGTGTTGAGGGAGTTATTTGTTTAGCAGAGTGATGGCATTCAGGAAGCATTTCTAGACATCAAATACAAAAATTAAACTTTAATTTATTTCCATTTCAAGCAAAAAATCCAAAAGTAGTTTCCATATGGAAGTGAAGGTAGAAAGAAAGCCTTTTTAAAAATTAAAATAGTCCATTTTGCCATCTCTGCCAACACCATTCACTTCACCATCCATTCTTTCATTGTGGGTATCCTTCATTCATGCATCTCACTCTTCTCCCAGTCTTCTCTGGACCCAACTAAACATTATGTCCGAAGGCATTTAACAAATCCTAGCACCTTCAGAAGGAGGGGATCATAATTATTCATTTCTCAGATTTACTGGCCAGCTGACAGAACTGTTCTCAGTATAAATCACAGTAAAACAAAGGTGCATTTAGTACAGTTGAATGGTGAAGCAATTTACTAAAATAGCTGCTAGAAGGTAAAGCTGTTTAAAACCCTGCAAACAATAGAAATGCAGCAAATCTAAAGGGAGAGAAGACAATGGTTATCTGCCTAGCATGAAATGTTGTGACAATAGTTATCAAGAGAGTCTTCTACATTGGGTGCTGTGAAGGATGGATGTCAGCCTTCTGAGAAAGGCAAGGTCAGGAAACAGAAGCAATAGATATTCCAGCAATAAACTCTACTGTGGGGTAGAATCTCCAAAGTTAGAATTTTGCTCTGCTCCGCCTTATGCCAAATAAAATCAAGGTGGCCTTATTCTGACTTTCTTTCTCTTGTTTCCCTCTTTCTTCAGGATAGAATAACCTTTCCTAGATTGCCTACCTTGATGGTTCCATCATTCCTTCTCCCTTGCCAAGGTCAGGTCTACATTCTTTCAGAGGTCCACTACTGGCAAGGACTGCTTCCAAGAAGCTCCTCTTCCATTAACAGTCACAAATCTGTTCTTCTCTATATAGATTCCTTTCTGGGCTGAAGACCTGGCAAGTCTTTGGCAGGGATAGATTAATCTTTCAGGGAGTACATGTGTGTTTGTCCAAAATTGAGATTTATACCTCAGGAGAGAAAAAAATGTATGCCTTCCCAAATTCATCTCTCTCTGTCAGATTGTAAGTGATAAAAATGGCAAAGGAGATGCACACATCTGCAGCGAATCGTGTGATATATATTCGCCATGCTAAATAGAATTGTGATGATTAGCATTAATCCAGAGGGGCTCATAAAGTGATGAACATTAGGAGAGTTCAGGTATCTGGCTTCATCTAGATGGGAAATTAGAATTCTTATACCTGGATAAGAAACCAGCCAAATACTTTTTGACCATGCCTGAGGCAAAGGCAAAAAACTTCCAACTCCAATCGGTCTATGAATATTTGAACGTTCTGAATCACAGCACATGTTTCAAGATGGGCAGGTTCTCATAGTGAGAAGTCCTATCCACTTCCATCTCTTGGCTGTTTGGCTTTCTGTCCTTCTATGGTGCAAACACTTGCTTGTTTAAAACGAGCAAAGAGGTGGCTTTTCAGACCCTCTGCCATAGAAACTCATTTTTATTGTTGTTGTTCCCATGAAAGCCTTTCATCAGCAGGCATGAGTGATGAAAACGTTGGGACACTTTCAAGCTCTTTGTCTCAGCTGCCACCTCCGAGTCTAGCGAAGTACCGAGCAGTGGATCAAGGAACTGAGAACCTTGTCTTTCTAGAGAAGAGCAACCTTACCCTAAACAGACTTCACTCTTCTCCTTCTTTGAGACCATTATCAAAATTAGGTACATTCAACAGTATGTGTTGAATACACAGATGCATTCAAGGAATGAAACTACTGTAAGCCTGTGGCCCCCAAAGTTCAACCTGACAGATTGGATACCATGATTAATGGCCTAAAATCTCCAAAGAAGGCCAGGAGGATTGGAACTGCATTTCTTCCATCTAGTTTCGAATATAGATCATCCTATCAGCCCTTCATGATAGACCAGAGTAGGAAGCCAAAATTATGACTGCTAACACTACTTTTTATTTTAAGATGACAGAAACAGAATTTTGCAAAAGTCTGAATGCACCTCCCCCCCCCAACTTGCCTGTATCTTCAAGAGAACTAAGGAGGGTGAAGCCTGCAACACTTTCTCAAATTACATTTCTACCTCAGACTCATATTGATTTTATATGTCTTGGTTGAAGCTCTTAAGGTTGTTCCTACAGCTGATTTTGGTATCCTATCTCAGACGAAAGCTTGATTGAAATAGAGCCAGAAAATCATCCAGTTGCATCTGGAATTGCCAGGTCACTTAATCATTTTATCCCAGAAGGAAATATTTGAGACTGGCCTATAATGAGATCTTCTAGGTCAAGGGAGATCTTTTTAAATAAAGGCCTTATCATCATCTCTTTTAAACAGGAAAGTACAAATTCCATCTTCCAAGGACGTATTATCCACTCCACTTAACCATAAGGCCAGTCCCAGCCTGAGCAATTTAATTAGTCAGGGAGGACAAGGGTCAAGAAAGCAAAGGGTGGTTCTATTTCTCCCAACCTACCCTTTTCATATTCTTGAAACCCACAAGCTGAAGGGAAACTGACAAATGATTGCTAAGGTTACCTTCCTGTGACCTGTCCCAACCTGGTGCCTAAATCAAGAGGAATCAGACTGAGGATTGTCTCCACATAGTGATGAGAACTGCTGATAGTCAGCTTTTAATATTTTATCTTCCCACCCCCACCAAATCTTAATCTCAGTGAAACCAGAGGAGTAAGTACACTTGCTTGTAGCCTTTGCCATGGGGGTGGGGGTGGGGGGGGTTTCAATGTACTTGAAAGATGGTTCCGTTCTGTGTTCAGTCCTCCACAATGGAGTGCCTCCATATGTTCTTCTGTCTTCTATCTGTTACCTATCAGGTGCTGATTGACCTATGTTGAAAGAAGAGGTAGTCAATCATTTGGACCAACTTCATGTTCCATAGATCAGCCAAGGCTTCAGCAGTATTGCTGATGGATGAGGCAGGAAATTCCCCAAGCACATTCAGTACACCTATTCATCAGTTACTTAAGTTGGACCAATTTAATTGATTTTTACCCTTATAGAGGTTTATATCAGTCGCCAGCTTAAAACTGACCAGAGGATAAACTGTCTATATACCATAGCAAGAGAGTCACAGAAAACTCCTCCAGTCAACAGATGTCCAAATTCAGTGTCTGCCCTACTGCATGCATGGAGTGAGATACCAATTAAGACAGTGCCATAGTTGTCCACAGACTTCATGATAGGCACCATACATCTCAATCCTCTATTAACACGATTATCTCAATTTTCAGGAATTTGCTTACAACTGAAATAAAGACATCACCTTGCTAGATAAGTTGCATTTTTAAAAAAAACCAGATCAAAGTCACACATATGCAAAAGATGTGTTCCAACTTTTGGTGGTATCAAAATCAAGCCAGTATGTAATTTGCGTTAGATGCAAGGGTAAAATGAGGACCCAAATTGTTGGGGGCAATATGTTGACTCTGTAAAACTGCTTAGAGAGGGATGTAAAGCACTGTAAATGGGGCTACCCTTGGGGCTACCCTTGAAAAGTGTTCGGAGACTACAGTTGGTCCAGAATGCAGCCGCGCGAGCTATCGTGGGTGCACCTAGATACACCCACATTACACCAATTCTCTGCGAGCTGCACTGGCTCCCTATTAGTCTCCGGGCACAATTCAAGGTGTTGGTTATTACCTTTAAAGCCCTACATGGTTCAGGGCTCTACATGGTTCTTCGAGATCGCCTTCTACCGCATAGCTCCCAGCGACCAGTATGATCCCACAGAGTTGGTCTCCTCAGGGTCCCGTCAGCTAAACAATGCCAGCTGGCAGGCCTGCGGGGGAGGGCCTTCTCTGTGGCTGCCCCATCTCTCTGGAACCAGTTGCCTCCTGAGGTCCGGACCACCCCCACCCTATTGGCCTTCCGAAAAGTGGTGAAGACCTGGCTTTTCCGGCAGGCCTGGGGCTGTTGATCTCACTGTTGTGATCTTGTGAGATCCGGCCATGAATGGTGTGAATGGGTTTTAATATTTTAATTTTAAATGTTTTTATAATGGTTTTTTAAATGCATTGTAAGCCGCCCTGAGTCTCCGGAGAAAGGCGGCATATAAATTTAAATAAATAAATAAATAAATAAATAAATAAATAAATAAATAAATAAATAAATAAATAAACAAACAAACAAACAAACAAACAAACAAACAAACAAACAAAGTGATATATAAGTCTAATTGCTATTGCTATCTTGGCTGCTGAAACCTGGCAACTTTTGCTGAATGTTTGAAAGAGCTTCCAATCAGGGAGACGGAATTCCTGCAGACCAGGGGTGTCAAACTTGCAACCCGCAGCCCTGATGCATCACACGCTGGTCACTCCCACCCCTGGTTTAGTGAAAGGGGAAAAAAGTCGTGATACATCATGTGACAAGAATGTGATGGTGCGAGTTTGACACCCCTGTTGCAGATGATGGCTTAAGACACTTTCCTTGCCTGTGGTATCGCAGCAAATCCCAGCAGACAGAACTAGAAGGTATTAGATCCATGCTTTTCTTTCAGCCAGATCTTTGCATCACATTGCAGGCCAGCGCTTCCATATAAGATTAAATCCTGGATAATAGATGTTTTATTATTATGTTTTCTTAAGTTGTGCTGTAATAGGTACTTCTCCTTCAGCAAGTGGTTCCACTGTCCAAGGCAGCATTTCCCTTAGCCCAGGGAGCTGGGTGATGCATTCTTGGTGTAGAGAAGCTTCCTGGGAAA
Source organism: Pituophis catenifer annectens (assembly GCF_029215685.1). Classification (NCBI taxonomy): domain Eukaryota; kingdom Metazoa; phylum Chordata; class Lepidosauria; order Squamata; family Colubridae; genus Pituophis; species Pituophis catenifer. The sequence continues at coordinate 132,983,772 of NW_027256881.1, forward strand.
TTCTTCATCAGCCTGACCCTGCAAGGAAAGCTGTCAGAGCAGGAATTACCTCCAGCACATTTCAATCCCTCCCCCACACAGGTTTCTTTCGTTGAACTACTTATTAGCCATTATGTTTGCTAGCTGCAGCCTCTTTTTGATACTGCTAATACTGCACATAAAATATTAAGAGAGATTCTGCTTCTTTGATTATTTTTGTAAAAAACTCTTGATCAAGCACCAATTATGCTGTATTTTGTATGGTTGCCAAGGCAATCCTGATTATTTTTCTATCTTTACTGCAAATATGGCATAATTTTATCCTAGGTCTATATTTTAATTTACAAGAGGCCATTGTTTTCTTTTGATGATTTCTTGTCCCCTTGGTTTCATGCCCACATTGCAATTTAGAAATATGTTTCCCTCTATCTGCCTATCTATTACCTTCCTACAAACCACAGACAGGCAAAATAATTAGACCAATAATCTAAGTAGTTGTGAGTGAAGAGTCTATTAGTTAAAATTTTATTGCTGTGATAATAAGTTTACAGATTAACAGAGTTGGAAGGGACTTTATAGGTCATCTAGTCCAACACCACCACTCCTCGCTCAAGCAGGAGACCCTATTCCATTTCTGACAAATGGTAGTCCAATCTTTTCTTGAAAGTCTAACACAGCAAATCCTCAAGCTATCAGGTTGAGAGATACTGGGCACCTTTAACCATCACTGCTTGATGCTCTCAACAAGCAACCAAGATCAGACCTTAGTCATTATCAACATGAAGCGGAGACCTTGATTGTTTGGAACATACGACATGAGGAAATTGCTGGGCCGTGTTTCTAAAACCACAACAATCTCTGAATCTCATCATAAGGCTACTTCTGAAAGTTCTAAACAAATCTACCTAATTATGAAATTTTTACTTCCAAACAATGTTGTTGCAATCAGACCACTGCCTGTAGAAGTTCAGAAAGGGAGATGATAAAGCTTTCACATTATAATGGTAGATACTAGGTAAACATCTGGACAATACTTTTCAGGCTGCCTGCATGTCGATGAGATCTTGAAGTAATACAGATGGAAGGGCTGAAACCTCAGACACTCTGGCAGTTACCGTAAATGGCATTTTTTGACCCTGAAAAAGGGAACACAATTACCTAAAGGGAATAGAGTAGTGGTAAAGAAGATTTCAAGATTTCTGCTTCATCAGAACCTCAAGGATCCTAACTCCAAGTGCATCCATTTCTACAGGTAAAGCTTACAGACCAGACCTGATGAAATGAGTAGAAGCTTTCACTGTAGAGCTTTTTAATTTATTTACTGTTTTGCAAAAGGAAAAAAAAAATAGTTGCCTTTCAATTTGTTGTCGCCCCTCTGTACTCTTATGAATGGGGGGGAGGGGGAGGAAATCCATCTCTCTAAAGCTTTCCATAATTAAATCCTGGTGACTCATTCCTCTCTGTTTTTCATCTACTGGTGCAACCAATGGCTACGCAAATTCATACCAGCAATACTCCTTAGATGAGGAAATCTAGGAGAGCTCCCCTGGACCTTCCATTGAGGCAAGCAGTGATGTAAACATCCCTTATTACACAGAGAATCAGCAAATGTTTGCAATTTCACTTTGCAGGCTTCCTGCTGCCTTTCCCAAACACAGAACAGATGTTCTGTTAAGAGGGAGCAAACCCCTCTTTGTGTGAGAGCAGACAGCCAAGCAAGGGCCTTTCAGAAGATTTGCAATAGGATGCTGCCATGTCCTCAGAAAATTGTGGAATGTTAACTTTACAAACGCGAATCTTTACAAAACAACCATAGATTTGGAAGGGAAAAAAACGAGCCCCTTTCAAGGGATGCTTCTGAGCAGAGATCCTTGTGAAGAATTCTGTCAAACCTTTTGCTAGGAAGGGGACTGAATGGTAGTGTGTGACTTGGATTACCATTTCCATTTCCAATACTGAAAACCGAGAACCACTGCTAAAAACATCACTGAAATGAGAAAACTTGTTCTTCCACTTCAATTCCAGCTAGGTTTTAATCCTTGGGGCAGTTAAAACAGGCCTGTTTTCCCAATTACAAAATGAAAAAAAAATCATATCAGTAACTAGGACATTCAGAGAGAAAATTAACGTACATTAATGACATTTGGTTAATGCCAAGCTCCCCCCTTTTTTTAAATTCAAGCAAAAATAAATATTAGCTCTGCAAACAAACAATTATTAAATGCTTACCATTGTTTCAGGTTTCCATATAAGAAAATAAAAGAATAAGGAATGTAACAATATTCTTATTTTCAATCATTTATACATCAGGACAACTTCAGTGTTATGCTTGACTGGCAGCCTCTATACCAAAGACAGCCATGAATACATTGGCTTAAATGTATTCATCCATTCATTGCCTCAATTCAAGGACAGAACTGAGGTCATGAGCAGGACACAGTGGGAAAACCTGCTACAGATGTCCTTCACATCTGCTGCTTAAGTACAATCAATACATTTTGATCTAAAGCTTCCCTATTCTTTTATCCGATTGGTGAAAAATATGAGGGAAGGGTATATAAAGAGTTGTATCAGTGGATACTGTACTACCAAGGAGCCTTGGTAGTACAGGGGTTTAAGGCATCCTGTTATTAAGCTTATTAAGACCAGCTGCCTGCAATTACTGCAGGGTTCGAATCTCGCCAAGGCTCAAGGTTGACTCAGCCTTCCATCCTTTCTAAGGTAGGTGAAATGAGGACCCAGTTTGTGGGGGCAATAAGCTGACTTTGTATAAATATACAAAAGGATGAAGGCTATTGCTGAGCACATTGTAAGCCGCCCTGAGTCTTCGGAGAAGGGCGGCATATAAATCAAATTTTAAAAAAATAAAAAATGAGCACATAGAAGTTTCAATCCCAATTTTCATGCCACTGATTGGGCTATTATGATCTTCATCTTGATCTGATTTAGGGTGGACTTTATTAATATTGTGCACATATCAGATTTAGTTAGAACCCCAATTCAGTAATTCATAAAAACAATCCACTTTACTTCAGTTTTTTTTTTTGAGACACTACAATCTGACTGACAGCACATGGCTGAATAAGGATTTGGATTGCCAAACCTATTTATTTCCCACTAATTATCATTAGAAATTAAGAAATTGTTATTGTTTACCTACTTGGTATAGAACTAAATGAAATTTCAAGAACAACAATACTTATATGAAATCTCTCTCTCTCCCCCCCACTTCTCCATTTTTTTTCCCATTTATCCTCATAATTGACCTGAGGAGAACAATTCCAACATGACTGATGAAAATATGTTTAGGAAGTATTATATAATACAATCTATTATCTTAGAGTTTGTATGTCCAAGGGCAGTTTGCTGATTCTATAAGGCAATATTCCAGGACAGGGATTGTTCTGGATCACTTTTGTCACTTCCTGTTCTAGAAGATTCATTTCAGGAAATCATCCCCAGAATGCCAATTGTTCCATTTGTTGAAAAACATGGCATGTTCTGGGAAAGGCTGGGATTTGGCACATAGCTACCACCAAATCTACCAAGCCTCATTTATCCTTCCTGATGCCCCCAGCAATTACTAGGAGAGGGCCCTGCACTTTGTATTGTCTTGCAATATCTCTCATTCACCTCTGAAACATTGTGATTAAAGAACCCCAAGAAAAGTCACTGAGGTTAGAAACTAGAATGTTTTATCATAAAAATGTTGGCTTTCCCCTATTTTTCCTCACAGATCACTTGACGTTTTCCTTGAAGAAAAAGACAAGTAAGAAATACATATATTTTTGCAGAAATGATTAATTCCGAATCACTGTATTTCAGCGAGATTCCATTTGAAAATGGGTGTGTTTCTGAACAAGTTCTTCACCATTTCCAATTCTCCTAAAATTACCAAAATCAGCTCATTTCAGCAACAAATAGCCCTAAATTTTATGCCCATCTTTTAGAGAGAAAAACAGAAGGAAATAAAATAACAGCTGTGAAAGAAAACAAACTAATAAATGGATGAACAGAATTAAAATGATAAACAAGTATGCTTAAAAAGTAAAAAAAACAAAAACAAAACTAGACAGTAAAGATTCTAGGAAATTCATGGGTGTTTTATTCCAGACAGGATATTTTTCATATCAGCCTTTTTTGTGTGTGTGTGTGTGTGTGTGTGTGTGTGTGTGTGTGTGTGTGTAATGGATGCACAAATAGCAATTATAGGTGGAAGAACAGATAATTCCTTGCAAATTAGGTTAAATGGACCAAAGCTTACTCATATGGAACCATGGTATATATACAGTTTCCTTCTTTCATAATTCCAGAACAACTAGGTAATACACATTTTATGTATCGATTATCTTGCCCTACTTGCTGTTCAACCAAGTCAGGACTATTGCATTTAGAAAGACTTAATTTTGGTGTGTTGTTGTTGGGGTTTTTTTTTTTAAGGAACTGTGTGTGAATAAAGATGGTTTTTAGAAAGCTGAGTAGAAAAAGATTGGTTTCTTCGTTCTACATATGGTGATTCCAATCTGATCAGATAATCATTTCCTTACAATTTTTTTTAAAAAAATGAAAACAGGAACTAAAGCAGAATACATTTAACATGTCATTTGGTTTGCCAGTGAAAGTTGGCATGGATATCTCAAGTAAAATGTTCTTTCAGTCTGTTGACAGGCACTTGCATACTCTATCATCATCCAGAATAATTACATGAATCAAGGTGCAGACTTTACTAGAGAAATGCATCTTTCAATTGCATTTCTTTTTCAAATTGCCCCTTTTAGGAACAGAAATATAAGACAGATGGAAAAGGGAAATCACAACTCATGAACTATCAACAAGGATCTCTGACAAGAATAATCCAATCTTTCTGGCCAAAGTTGGAATCTTATAAGTTTGGAAGATTTGGGAGATATTTTTTTCACCTTGAGAGCCATTTGGTCTAGTGGTTAAGGCACCAGGCCAGAAAATGGGAGACTGTGAGTTCTAGTCCCACCTTAGCCATGAAAGCCAGCTGGGTGATTTTGGGTCAGTCATTCCCTCTCAGGATTGTTGTTGTGGGGATAATAGGAGGAGGGAGGAGTATAAGATATGTTTGCTACCTTGAGTCATTTACTAAAAATAAGGCAGGATAAAAATTAATTTTAAAAATCTTGATAAGCAATAGCAATCTCACTTAACTTTCTGTACCAAAGCGTGGGTGGTTCGGAGCCTCTCATTGCTGGCCAGCCATATCGGGAACTGAATTTGGGTTCCAACCTTGGGTACAAAATTCTAACCCAAATTCTAAAGTCCATGTTTAGTATCAAAAGCCTCCAGAACACTTCCTCTTACACTTCCCTTCAAGACAACCAGAATAGGGAAGTAGGTGAATCCTTTCTCCCTTTATATGGTTTGCGACATTCACCAACCTGGGTCAGTTCTTTCCTTTGTTTCCTGCTCCTCCTTCTATTTGACCCAAAAGACCAATGATAGCCATTCAGAGAAGTTTTTAATAAGCCCTTTCACAAGTGCTGAATACCTGCAAACTGGGGAAGGAAAGGTGCTTCCAATGGAGAAATGTAATATCAGAGAATATCTAAAATCATTTTGTTCAGCTTCATAGACAACTGGATAATTCTCTGCTGCACTTGAAGGAATGTTAGGAGAGAATGAATGACATAATTAACTGAACTGCAAAGATCAAAGGCAGAAGAGAAAGAAAATTGATCTGAGAGAGGAAGAGTTTAAAATATTGAGAATATCAGTCCAACCAACAGGAACCATTTTAAGCAGAAGTGTGCAAAATAAATCTTTAGGCAAGGAGATAGAAGTGCAGAGTCACTCTGTTGACTGTGGACAGACCTGTACTTCCTGCATGGCTCTTCTTCAGTATGGTCCAATCCACTGACCACTATCTGAATGCATCAATGAAGGAGATTACCCTCCTTCCACTCTCGGCCCATTGCAAATGCATCCTGTGCTGATATTTTCCAGCTTTGATTCAAAACTGTTGTCTTCCAAACCTGAATTCTCATCAGCCTTTTGGGGCAGACCCAGCCTTTCTGCGTGACCCATTACTAGATTAGGCCACTCACTGTTTCCTTAGTGCTGGAACAGAACATCTCATTTTCCTTCTACTCCAACTTGTGTTTTCCAGCTTTGAATCAACTTTTCTGTTTTCCAATCCAAATTGCATTAATCGCTTTAGTGCAGATGGTCTCTGGCATTTCGTTAAAATATAGTGGTAGTCCCAGCTCTAATTGGCTGCAATGGCTGGCATGTTCCGCCTTCCAGCAGCTGGTTGTTGCCTTGGGCAGCCATTTGATTCTGAAGTGTTGAGTTATTATGTTCTCTGATCGTGGGCACTTGCTAATTTTATAAACTTGAGGCTGATGCAATGATGGTCTGTTAAGTCAATGAACTATCCTCAAGCCTAGAGGTTCATACACCATTCAACCCTTATACCCTTTCTCTTCCTGCCAGGTTGATGAAGCATTCTGCCATTGCTTTCCCATCTCTTGCCCACAGTACTCCTAAGATAACTTTCCCTTTGTTCATTTACTTACATATTATATCTGCAATATAGGAATACTGCTATTTTGTTCCTATGAAGCTGAATTCTCAATTCTTCCTTGCCATGGAACTATAGAGAAATGTAAGAATGAAAGACTAATCTGAACCCAATTGTTTTAATTATCAGAGCTATGGAAATTCTGTAAGGGAAGAAAGGAAGGAAGGAAGGAAGGAGGGAGGGAGAGAGAGAGAGAGAGAGAGAGAGAGAGGGAGAGGGAGAGGGAGAGAAAGAGAGAGAAGGACAGAGAGAAAGAAAGAAAAAGAAAGAAAAAAAGAAAAAGAAAAAAGAGAAGGAGAGAGAGAAAGAGAAAGAAAGAGAGAAAGAAAGAAAGGGAGGGAGAGAGAAGGAGAGAGAGAGGAAAAGAAGGAAGGAAGGAAGGAAAGAAAGAAAGAAAGAAAGAAAGAAAGAAAGAGAGAGAGAGAAGGAGAGAGAGAAGGAGAGAAAGAGAGAAAGAAAGAAAGAAAGAAAGAAAGAAAGAAAGAAAGAAAGAAAGAAAGAAAGAAAGAAAGAAAGAAAGAAAGAAAGAGCAAACATATGGAGATGCAAAGGGAAGGCATGGGGACTAATGAGATGGGAACAATCTCTAAAAAGAAAAGCCAGACATAAAAGACGGTTCACATCGGATCAGCCACTGAGTCTTGCCTTCCCTGTGAAGGGCAAAAAGTAGGGGAATGGAAAATCAGGTCTTGCTATGGCTACAATATGAACTGAACATCATCCACCTCTATTGCCAACCCACTTGAATTTCTGAAGTGGGCTTAAAACACAGCTGTGGGAGCAAAGGAGACAAATTGCCCTGACTCTGCCTCTCTTCCCTTAGAGCAATGGTGCAGAAGATGTAAAAGATCAATGCGTGCAAAGATGAATCCCAACCATCACCAGGACATTCCAAAGTGGTAGACAAGACTGGCCAGCTGAGAAAACATTCAAGAAAAAGTCAATAGTAAACCCCTTTCTTAAGGGCAAGATACTCATATATAAACAGGGAGCCAACCTCACTCACTTCTAGCATTAATATTGTTACCTAATTGGCTAATAAAATTTCTGCAAGAGAACAACCAAGCTCAGAAAGGTCCAAAGACCCCACAGCTCTTCCATATCACTGTCAAGAAAACTACCTGAATTAAATCATCCAAAGTCAAGTTCGGCTCTTGGAAGTCTTTATTTTCATTGTTTGTATCCTATCAATTAAATCTGGGGACACTCCTGTAGGTTTCCTATGTTTAAGTCTGATCATGTGCCAGGAGACCCCATATAGCATCCCCATCTTCTTTACTTCCTTTCCCAAAGTTTGATTTCAAAAAAGGTTAGTAGTAGCAAAAATCAGATGACATTCATATATGACATCACAATCTTTCTCTGTGAACCCGTCAGTGAAGTGCCTGACAATAGAAAAGGAAGGAGAAAATCAGGCTCTCCCTTTCTAAGCAATTAGCTAGACTACTAAAAATCAACTACCATGAATAGCGGTAACAGCAGTGATGCCTGCAGATTAAAACAAAGCTGTAAAAGCAGTTGGGAAAAAAAAAAGAGGCCCTATAAAAGACCTCAGCTGAAACTTTGAGTCACATCTCAAATGGTGTAAATTTTTAACTAATTGTCTCCTATGCACTGCAAAATATAGAGGTCTTAATACTAGCTCACAAGAGTGCCAGAGAAGATGCTCTATTATGGGCCATACCAAAAAGTATTCAATGTATCATAATCTGCAAGATCAAAATGGACAACTACATTAGCTATAAGGACAGAAAAGAGTGTGTTACCGGATTAGAACTTGACTAAATTTGTTATGCTAGGGTCCTCTAGAACAAGGGTCCCCATTCCCAGTGCGCGGCCTGGGATTGATCTGCGGCCTATTGGGAACCAGGCCGTGCAAGCGGTGGGCAAGTGCGCAAAGCTCCATTTGTGTAAGGGGCAGGCATGCTCCCGAAACCATCCGCTCCCCCTGCTGCTACCGCTATTGCCGGTCCATGGAGCTGGAAAGGTTTGGGACCACTCAGTGGTGGGATTCAAGTAATTTAACAACCGGTTCTCTGCCCTAATGATTTTGTTGCAATATTTTCAGGATCAGACTCAATAAAGATAATAAGAATTAGAGATTTAAATATATTTCTCTTTAATAATAATAGGCATTCTATATTCGCTGAATATTCAAGATAGAAGCAAGGAAAATGGTGAGGGTGGCTCCTTATATATACAAGGGGTGGAGCCAGGAATGGGAGTGGTAAATTATGAATACATTAAAATCCAAAGAATAAGTTAACCCCTGATGTCCCATATATACATTATTTACACAATAGAGAATAAGGCATTTACATCTGACAAATCCCCCTCTAAATGCCGGTTCGCTATACAACACCAATTACATTCAGATTCAGGACAATATAATACATACAATTTAGAAGTTAAATATTTGTGCTGTTTAAAAGGTAAAGGCTTCGTTAATATGTCAGCTAATTGTTCAGAAGTATCACAATGTATTGCTTTGATGAATCCATCTTGAGATAATTGTCTCACGTGCTTAAATTTTATATCAATATGCCTGGACCTTTGTCCAATGGCATCGGATCTGGATATTTCAATGGCTGCTTTATTATCTTCATGCACAACAAAAGGTAATGCAGGTTTTTTCCAAACATCTGAGATCAAGTCATTGAACCATACAAGGTTATTTGCAGCTTTGGATAAACAAACATATTCCGCTTCTGTGGTTGAAGTGGCTACCAGTTCTTGTTTACCAGTGTACCAGTAAACTGGACAATCATTCAATAGAAAAATATAACCAGAAGTACTCTTTCTGCATGATGTATCACCAGCCCAATCTGCATCCGCATAACAGGTAATTTTTGGTTCTTTGTCATTATTAGGTTCTAATACTAAACAAAAATCTAATGTACTTTTCAAATATCTTAGAATTCTTTTGACAGCTTCCCAATGATACATGGTTGGTTTGCTAACATATCTTGACAATAAATTGAGAGGTAATGCAATATCTGGTCTGGTCCAATTAGATATATAAAGGAGTGAGCCTATAACTGATCTGTAAAATGTATTATCTTTAAATTCAGGGGAAGACTCATCAGTGTTTCTAAGGAAATCAGTTTGCATAGGAGTGTCACAGGTTTTGGCATTGTTTAAATTACATTTGTTTAGAAGTTCAATGATCTTATCTTTTTGAGTAAGTTTGAATCCCCTTCTAGTTTTGTTAATTTGTACACCAAGGTATTTATTCACTTTACCTAGAGATTTCAACGAGAAATGTTCGTTTAACTTATTTACAAAGATTTCTCTGCTCTCTTTGTGTTTTCCTATATATAAAATATCATCCACATAAATTAATACAAATTCAATGTGATCATCACTCTTTTTTACAAAGAAACAGTTATCAGCAGTGGTAGCGTTGAAATCCATGGTCTTTAGTACTTTTACCAAGCAATCGTACCATCTCTTGCCAGATTGCTTTAATCCGTATAGACTCTTGTTTAATAACCAAATTTCATTCTTATTAGTGTATTGACTATGTGGTGCTCTTACATATATTTCCTTATCTAGTTTTGCGTGTAAATACGCAGTCTGTATGTCATATTGAAATACGTCCAGATTGAGTGCAGATGCTACTACTAGAGCAGTTTTAACACTCTCTGTCCTCACCGTGGGGGAGTATGTGTCAGTATAATCTTCTGGATATTTTTGTGCATAACCTTGTGCAACTAGTCTAGCCTTGTATAAAGTATTGCCTCCTTCTAGGTTCTTAATTTTATAAATCCACCTGGTACCTATAATTGTTTTATCCTTAGGTGCGATCGCAGGAGTGAATACATTTAATCCTTGCAAACTTTCCATCTCTTTTTTCATAGCTAGTTCCCATTTTTCTCTTTCTTCACGAGGGAGTTTTAATACTTCCTCATATGTATTAGGTGTTATTTGTTCTCCATTCATATGCATTATGTAATCTTTGTATTTACTTGGTATTTGATTTCTATTGTTTCTAATAGCTCTTTCAGGTTTGCTATGGTTGTCGTGCAAATATCTAGCTTCCTTTTTTGTTAATGTGTCAGTCTTTATTTTATGCTGACTATTTGTCCAAGTTTTGGTTTTGTTCTTATTTTTGTTAATGTTTTGATTTTCTATTGTCCCTTCCTCGCAAGATATCGCATCTTTGCATTTATTTGGAAATATTTCATTAAGGTGCAGTTTAGACCAATTGGCCTGCTCATGAAACACAGCTGTTCTGGAGACTATAAATTTGTTATTATTATCAATGAATCTGTACCCTTTGGTTCCAGTTTCATATCCCATAAATCTTAATCTTCTGGATACGTTTTCTCCCTTTCTCCTCAACTGCTTAGGTATGTGCACATCTGCAGTGACTCCAAATATGTGCATGTGTGCTAATTTAGGTTTCCTATTGTACATCACCTCATACGGTGTCTTATTCACAATACTGGACCAGGTTCTATTTTGAGTGTAATTTGAATAATGTAGGGCTTCTGACCAGAATTGTTTGCCTAAACCAGCATCCTCTAATGTGCATCTAATCATGGTTTGTAGTGTGGAATTCTTTCTCTCTGCAATCCCGTTTTGAAACGCAGAAAATGGATTGGACGTGAAATGTAGCATTCCCCTATCCTTTAACCATTGGGAGAATTCTTTAGACATGAATTCACATCCCCTATCTGTCATAATTTGTTTTATTCTGATATTATGTTGTGTTTCTATGCGTTTGTAGAATTCCTTAAATTTCTGAAAGGTTTCATCCTTGTGCTTTAATGTGTAAACAAAACCATAGCGACTATAATCATCCACTATTGTTAGAAAGTAACGTTTTCTATAGGTAATTGATGGAGTTAATGGACCAACTAAATCCATATGTACTAAGTCAAAAATATTGTTAGTTGATCTGTTAGATTTTTTTGGTCTGGGACTGGTTTTTAGTTTGGTGGATTTACATACTGAGCATTCCAAATAATTTTCACAATTTTTTATTTTGACACCTTCTGCGTGTTCAGTCATTTTTTGAACTACAGGAAAGCTTGCATGTCCTAACTTCCTATGTAAGATGTGAGCACACTCATCATGAATTGGTTTACCTATTTTTGGTTTCTTCTCATTATGTGTATTTTTGTGATCATGAGATATTTTACATTCATCATTGTCACTGTTACTAACATTTTCATCATCTGCTTCAATACAATCTTCCATATTTGAATCAATGTTATGTAACCATCTTTCTTTCGTTATCAGATAGGGTAGACCTCCTTTTATCATCACAGTGCCTATATTTGTTTTGTCCTTCTCTAAAGTTGCTTTCCCCTTTGAGAAAACTATATTGATGTCAGAATCTCTGCTTAGTTTTATAGCACTTAGTATGTTATGAGGTATTTCTGGGATTAATAATACCCCCTCTATTTTACCTAAACCAGGCAAGGTCACATTTCCTCTGCCTAATACTTGAACCTTTTCTTGATTAGCTACCTTTATCACAAACTTATCTTCTGTAAATGAAGATAATATACTTTTGTTGTTAGTGGTGTGATTGGTTGCACCAGAATCAATAAGCCAATTATTGTTCTCATTTTGTTGTGTTTTGGTGTTTTCTTGTTTGTTTAGTCCATTTAGTGACCCAGATTTTCTCTCTTTTGAATTTTCTCTACCCCCTCTACTTTCTCTGTAATTTGGTGGGCTTCTATATTTGTGTCTATCTGTGGAAGACTGTCTATAATTGTATTTGCTCCTATATTCTGGCCTATGTCTCTCCCTTGAGACTTTGGGACAGTCTCTTCTACTGTGTTCCCTGGACCCACAATTGTGGCATCTAAAGGCTTCATTATATTTTTCTTGGAAAGCTACTTTCCTAAAAGATTTGTGTTCTGTTTGATTACTGGAACGATTTTTTCTTGAATTGTCTTCTGCTATCAATTTGTTAGATAGACTTTCTATGGTTAAATATCCTAAATTAATAGTATCTAAGTGTGACATAAAGCTATCCCATGATGGATCAAGTGAATTGATAATAACACTTTTCATTGTTTGATCTGAAATCACTTCCCCCCTCAATTGCAGCTCAGCTCTTATTTTGTTTAGAGATATCAAATGCTCACTTATAGAAACCCCTGGTTTCACTCTAGAAGAAAAGAAATCCTTAGACATTCTTGTAGTTGTAGCTACGCTATCGCTGTGAAATAGATTAAACATGCATTGAATTATTTCTGACACAGTTAGGTTTGATTTGATGCTATGATACATTGCAGGAGATACGCTAGATATTATTATGAAAAATGCTCTATGATGTAAACAATCTATTTTTAAAGTCCAAGGTCTTCTTGGAGGACTAGTTATAAAGAATAGTAAATTTTCTTTCATAAAGACAACCTGAAGCTGTTGATACCACTCTTGTAAATTAATGCCATCAATTCTAAGTTTTGGGAAGTCACTGGGTAAGTTCCCCACATTATTTTGTCCATTACTTACAACCTGAGGCAGTCCGTGGTCTCGCAAGTGCAGGAAATTACAGAACGGCATGGGGATGCTCGCAACGAGTCTGCGCGGTTCTCTGGCCAGTTCAAGTCTTTCGGGGCCGTCTACGTAGCTTTGCACATGCGCGTTGCTCATTTCTTCCTTGGCGTCGTGGTGGAAGGTTCTCTCCATTTCAGCTCTCTCGTTCCGCTCCTCTTCAGATGAGTCGGTCTCTGGTTCGGTTTTAGGGGTTCTGGTGGTGGCGACAGCTCTTCTCTTTCTTTCGTGTGCGTTGGCACTTGATCTGGTCTGCGGTGTAGGACGGAATCGGCATGGCTCTCTGGGCTCAGGTGTCGTTGCCTTCGAAGTCAGGATGGGATCGTGCAGGTCTCGAGTTGTCGGTTTGATCTCTTGCTTCTTCGTTGGTGCCTTGGAAATTTTCAATCTTGGCCCAAAAGCAGCAAAAAGCGTTTTCATTGCTGACTTTACTTGAGACTTTGTTAAATCGTCTTCACTTTCTGATTCTGGTTCTTCTGAAGAGTTTGAGTCTTCTTTTTCACTTTCGTCGTCTGATAGCGTTTTTCGCGCCAGAAATTTTGAACTGAGCGTTTTGATTGGCTCTGCTCCATTCTCTTTTGAAGTTCGTTGAAACCAAGATGGCTGCCATTCAAAATTTCGCGCGGGATCACATCTTTTCTTTTTTACAACGACTTTCTCAGTATTCATTTCACTCACAGTTTTTTGATCTTTGGGTTTTTCTTTAACGACGTTTTTCTCTCTCGCTGCTCCGTTGTTCTTCAGCATTTCTTGGAGGTTCGCGATGAGGCTTTCATCGTTCTTCTGGCTTTTTAGTATCTTCAATATCTCTGACCTGAGTTCGTTATTTTCTATTTCGATTTCTTCCTGGTCATTATTTTCATTTATCAGTTCTTCTTCTTCAGTGGTGTATTCTTCGGATTCTCTCGAAATCGCGTTAGTGGATTCGTTGATCATCTCTTGTTCAGTTTCTATTTCCTTGCTGTAGGCCCTGGTGTTGGGCCTATCTTTCTTAGACATTTTTAATTATTTATTGAGTCAATTAACCATCCTCTGCTACCAGCTTGTTGCAATATTTTCAGGATCAGACTCAATAAAGATAATAAGAATTAGAGATTTAAATATATTTCTCTTTAATAATAATAGGCATTCTATATTCGCTGAATATTCAAGATAGAAGCAAGGAAAATGGTGAGGGTGGCTCCTTATATATACAAGGGGTGGAGCCAGGAATGGGAGTGGTAAATTATGAATACATTAAAATCCAAAGAATAAGTTAACCCCTGATGTCCCATATATACATTATTTACACAATAGAGAATAAGGCATTTACATCTGACAGATTTCTTCCAACAACCAGTTTGCCAAACTGCTCAGAAAGTTAACAACCGGTTCTCCCGAAGTGGTGCAAACTGGCTGAATCCCACCACTGGGGCCACTGCTCTAGAAATCAACTTGAAAGTTAACCACACACATCGATTTCAGTGTCTGGAATATTGTAATTGTTTGTTTGGAAGTAAACTCAAACTGACCTCTAAGTTAAATTTATGTTGGTTCAACTGAGATGATAGTTTCATAAAAACTTTGTGTAATAAGGATAGTTGGAAGATTAGGCCTTATTTTTTAGGGTTAGGATTATGCTATAGGAGTCTATCTGCTAGCCATAGGAGAAGTGCTCTAAAAAAAAAGAAATTCCCATGAGGCACATCAAGAAATCGTTCAGGTTTCAGTTGCAAATTATAATGGTAAAGGGGGCTGATTTAGATCAATTTCTTGGCAAGGATGACTGACAGTCTCTTGTCTCCAATGCTAGTCAAAATATAGGATCCCTTTCTTTTATTATATTAAGGTGAGAAGAAGAACTGTAGTCTCTATAGCTGTCTTCTGGTGCTGCAGGGAAAGAATTGTGGCAGCAGAAAAAGCCCACAAGTGACTGTTAAACCAGCCTAGTTATCCTTTACTTCTACAGGGCACTTCCCATCAACATTTCTTTCATATTTAGAATAATAAGTTACTCTGCAGAAGCTCTGAGGTATGCAAAATAACTCTCTCTTGTTTTCTTCTTCCTGCGCCACCATTAATTATATGAGTGACATAGTAGCTCTTTTGTACTTATGTGGACAAAGCCCATTAATTATATACTGCCTATTTTGTCTGTCTGTGGAGGGGGGTGTTTATGCATGTATGTGTATATAAAAGAACTGCATGCACAGCCACCTCGAGATTCAGATTTTCAACATTGCAACCTCTTCTTCTTTTGTATCAATCATTTAAATTACTGATTTAATCATACGGTGCTGCCAAAGAATGAGCCAAGAATGACGTTGACAGGAGCTTCTGGGGGAACGACATTTATTGGTAAGGTTGAAAAGGAGAACAAAAAGCTAAAAGTAACCCAGAAAGGGATGAGGCCTGGTGGGAGCTTGTAGGCATGCAGCTAATAGCCTATCAAGGGAAAACAACTCCAAAATTTAAGGTGGAAGATGGCAATGACAAGCTACTTCTGCACAGTTGCCAAGAAAACTTGATAGACACGGTTATTACTTTTTGACAACTTTGGGTGCCAGATGATGAGACCCCAGCCTCTCAATTTTCTGGAAAAGGTGAAGGAATATAAATTTTCTCTCAGTATGTCTAGGAATGATGATGTGACCTGACCAAAGGTACCACAAAGTCTAGACACTAATGGTGTCAATATTGGCAGAGAGGTTTCTCATTTTACGGGATATATACACAGTTAAAATAATGGAATATGAGAGATATGAATATAGGAAAACCTGAGACTGCTAAAGCAGAAATTAAACATATCAAATTGAAGTCTTGGGAAAGAGAGAAATTAAGGGATTGGAATAGCCTATTTTTCCTCAGATGTTTATAAGTTATACTTTTATAACTTTAGGGCATCTCACCCTAAATATAAATATAACTTTTACACAGGTAATCCTCAACTTACAACAGTTCCTTTAGTGACCATTTGAAGTTACAACAGCACTGAAAAAAGTGACTTATGACTATTTTTCACACTTACGACTGTGTTGCAGCATCCCTGTGGTCACATGATTGACATTCAGATGCTAGACAGCTGACTCACATTTATGACAGTTGCAGTGTCCAGAGTCATGTGATCCCCTTTTGCGACCTTCGGACAAGCAAAGTCAAAGGGGAAACCAGATTCACTTAACAACCGTGTTACTAATTTAAGAACTGCAGTGATTCGCTTAAAAAATGTGGTGAGAAAAGTTGTAAAATGGGGCAAAACTCATCTAACAAATTTCTCACTTAGCAACATACATTTTGGGCTCAATTGTGGTCATAAATTGAGGACTATCTGTATTTAGGGCATGACACCATATGAAGTAATGGAGTGGCAATATTCCTCGATATCACTAAGCCAATCTATTAAACAATTGATATCCTGTACACATCAATGTTACAAATGCAATGGCTGAAAATATTGACGAATTCTATAAAAAAAATCAAACTGTGCTAAGGTCAACACTAAGAAGGGCTTTAAGATTACTTATGGGTGATTGGAATGCCAAAGCTGAAGGAATGAAGGAACCTTTGGATTAGGTGAACAGATTATTGCAGGAGACAAATTAATACAGGTTAAATTTACAATTTTGAAAAGAAAAAAAATCACTACTAAATTTGATTCAGGGAAATAAATATTTTACAACTGGACCTCTTTGGGTGAACCACACTGAAATCAAAGAGATTGTCTAATACTAACCCAAAGATTAGAAATGTAATTCATTTAGTATGGACACTTTCAATGTAGGTTAATGGAAAAGATCATGTATAATCGTGACAAATACACAGGTCGAACTTAAAAATTAAAGAGAGCGCATGTCCCAGTGCCAGGAAAATAAGACCAGAGAATAAGGAAAAACAGTTTAAGATGAATATAAGGAATGTATTTAGCATGTTTAACTCCTGCTATTTATGGAAAGAGATAACAAACACTGTAAAAACTGAAAAGGGGGAGGGGGGAGGAAAAGAGAATAGAAACCTTGAGGGAAACTTGACTTTCAGTGTCAAGCAAGAAAGGGCAAGAAAAGATAGTTCAAGCAAAAATGTCAACAAATGAAAATAAATGAAACGGAAAATGAACAATAATCACAGGAAAGTTTAGAGCTATGGGTTTTTTCTTCCATTCAGTAACGTCAGATTCTTGGAGACTACCTGGGCAAATCCTTGCAGTTTTCTTTTCTCCCCCCCACCCCCCACCCCCCAGGAAGTAGCTTCCTAGGGCTGTGACAAAGTGACTGGCCCAAGGCCGCCCAGTTGGTTCTGTGCTTAAAATGAAACTAGAACTCACTGTCTCCCAGTTTCTAATCCGATGCATTACACCAAACTGACAACTCATAGCTCAGCTAATAATAATCAAAAATAAACATGAAAGAAATCTAGCTGAAGGAAATGAGATTAAAGGAAAATAGAAAGGTTATACTTAGACCTTTTCTAAACATGCTTACAAAACAATAGAAATAATTGCGGAGACAGAATGTATTCTAAGAGCCATAAGGTATGATAGATAGTAGACTAGCTGTCAAATAGAAAAGCCTCAAGCATGGATGAAATAGCCATTGAACTATTTAAAGCAGCAGAAAAAAAAAAACATGGCCCTATGTCAACAAACATGGATCAAGACTATGTGGCCTTTAAATCAATGTATATGCCTAAGCAGTACTGAAGTAAGAAGTCCCAAGAGAGCACAGCACTCACATTATTGCATTAATTCCTCATACAAGCCAAGTTTTGCTTAAGGTCTTACAAACAGCTGCCAAATGACCTGGCAAATTTCAGAAAAGGTAAGAGATCAGACAGCTAACGGGAAGAAGAAATTACAAGAAAGAAAAGGTTTATTTTTATTTCATTGATGACAGCAAAGCCACTACTTCTAAATCATGCTAGAGTGTAGAAGATGTTTAAGCTAATGAGTGTTCCACAACAGCTGTTTATTCTTCTAAGGAATCCACAATAAACAAGAAGTTATTGTAGGGACTGAAATGGTAGAACATGATGATTTAGAATATGAAAGACAATGAAATACGGATGTCTAGGTGATTAACATATACAGCAAATATAAAAAACAAAGAATTAAAAAAGATGATGGTTGGAGTCAAAGCTGGAGACCTAAACACTAATGAATTGAGATAGACAAGTGACACAGCTGTTAACAAAAAAAAAATGTAGAATATGAAAGGGAAAGTGAGTTCAGTTAGGATCCCATTATGAACTGGAAAATTAATGTTAAATATTAAGAAGGCTAATCAAGATCATTGTGCATGGCCGGTGAACCTACAAACTGAGGGAAAAGAAGAGAAGATGATATATATTTTTGCCTTTTTGGGGTAGATAAAAATGGACAGAAATTACTTCTGGAGAGAAAGACAATGAAAAATTTAAACAAGAAGTGTAAGGACTTTTCAGCAATAACAAGATCATTATACTTAACGCAAAGGTCTTTCCATTAGAAATTAATGACTGAAAAATGGAAACTGAGAAGAACAAGAGAAAAATCATTGTTCGGAGTTCCATGGGGTACAAAAAGAATCAGTCAGTCAGTCCTGGGTCATATAAAAATACTCCGCCTCCATAAAGTAACAATCAGAATGTGGTCTCTGGTCTAAGACTGTAATAAATTGATTGAATTGAATCAGAATGAGACGTTCACATATTTTAGGAATATACGTGTACGGTGAAGTAGAAAAAAGAATGCTTGGCAAAATGAAATGGGAAGGAGGAGGAAGAAGGGATGACAGATAAAACGAATGAACTGACTTTGGAAGAACTATGGATAGGGAGCTAGGGACAGGTTGAGAAGCTAAACATTTATCCAAGTAGAATTTGGACATGACACAATGGCACCTACCAGTAACTGGCCACACAAAGCTCGGTTGTTTAAAGAAAGAGGGGAGGAAATGAGAACCCATTAGTATTCTGAAATCTTTGTGAGCCCTCAACGTACTTTTCTCTTTCATCAACAGCAAGCAACTGGTAGGCCGTTGTGTTTGGAGTAGAGAATTTAAAATGAATTTAAAATGATGCTTTTTCCAACCCATGTTTACCAAGTTTGATCAGTGATGAAAGGACTGGTGGTGGGAAAAGGGGAGAGAGATGAATAGATGGCTGATGGCTCCAAAGTCTACAGGCCATCAGCTCTACAATCTCACAAAGCCAAAGGTAGTTGCTTTGCAGTCGTGAAGATGGTCAGGGCTGATAAGCCGGAGGCAGGAGCACTGCTCTTGTTTACGCCAGTGAAATGCAGCCCTTATATATTTACAAAAATGGCTTTGATATGTTTTTTTTTTCCTTCTCATTGTACAACTGTAAGAGTTAAAACAGTGAAAGCTCAGTTTACCAACAATATGACAGAAATCCAAGTCAGGTTTTTCTCCCCTTTCCTCAGATTTTTTTCTTAAAGGAAATTGGAAAATCATTTAAAATGCATTCCCTTTGCAAATGTCCCAATCTCATCTTTGCCCATACAGTTCAAATCAAGGCACAACAGATCTTTCTCATTAATGCGCCCAAATAATGCAGATGTCCTTTTTCTGCCC
This sequence comes from Pituophis catenifer annectens, assembly GCF_029215685.1. NCBI lineage: Eukaryota > Metazoa > Chordata > Lepidosauria > Squamata > Colubridae > Pituophis > Pituophis catenifer. The sequence continues at coordinate 133,003,359 of NW_027256881.1, forward strand.
TCTTTGAAGTGACATATGCTTCAATTTATTTTTAATCTTCTAAGTGAGGTTGTAAGAAAAGCCGCCTTGTGCGACATCTGAAGTTACTATATATATATATATATATATATATATATATATATATATGTACACACACACACACACACAAAACACGTGTGTGTGTGTGTGTGTGTGTGTGTAAAGAGAGAGAGATAGAAGGAGGGAGGGAGGGAGGGAGAGAGAGGGAGGGAGGGGGAGGGAAAGAGGCAGGGAGGGAGAGAAAGAGAGAGAGAGAGAGAGAGTTTTTTCCACACTCTTGATCTGGAAAATCTGGTCTCCAGCATCTCAGTCCCAAACCAAAACAATATATGAAGGAAAAGATTAAAAATATAAAACTTGCAAAGAGGTCTTCAAATGAAACAGGATGGAAACACTAGCAAGATATCATGGGGCATCCAATTTCATAAGCATTTTTCAGAATCTCAGAATCGTCCCTTCCTGAAATATATGCTTTTTACTTCTTATTTTTAATTGTCCAAAGAAGGATTTTTCTATTCTTCTCGGCAGAGCAACAGTGTCATCCAGTGGTGACTGAAACAGACATCTGCTTTTCAAATCAGATGAAGATGTTGAAGGATAGTCTTTCTGTATTCTTTCTTCTTTGCTGCTTGAGGGATCATAGTTTGACAATTCCTTAGCAGAAACGTCTTGAAGCGGTATTTCAAGTGAAATAATTTCAGGGTGAATTAATGTCTTACAGGTGTTGTGTCCAGGATAAGCTATTGAGTGGTTGCTTCTGGATTAGGAAAGAAAGGAGCAGTCTTGCCTTGTGCACACATTCCTTATTGCTAGGGGTGCAATATTACTTTAGAAGTTGAACTTAATTGTACATTTGGACCACAACCACCTTAAAAATTATGCATACTATTTCAAATGCAAAATATGAAATTAATTTTCTCCTGCCATTGTACACACAACTGTTAGAGTACAAATGCTAAGGAAAGAAAAGAACACATATTACCTAACTCAGATGGGAGGGGGGGAAACCACCTCAGAAGATTCTGAATGTATTTAATTTTGCATTTTTAGCTCATTGAAGTCATAGTGCCATCCAGACTCTGTGAATAAAGAAGGAAGTTTACTCTGATAATTAAACCTGGTGAACGGGGAATAAGCATGTTCGTGTTGTACAAAAGGATAATATCTCTGACAGGCTTTCAAGAGTCTGCTATTATATTTTATAACAGTAAAGCAGCATTTCAGGAATCTTTGTGGTACCTTTTTTCTGACCTGGACTACCCTGCACGGCTGGCACCAGAGGTGGGTTTCAGCAGGTTCTAACCAGTTCTGGAGAACCAGTAGCAGAAATTTTGAGTAGTTCGGAAAAACCGGTAGTAAAAATTCTGACTGGCCCCACCCCCATCTATTCTCTGCCTCCCAAGTCCCAGCTGATCGGGAGGAAATGGGGATTTTGTAGTAACCTTCCCCTGGAGTGGGGTGGGAATGGAAATTTTACAGTATCCTTCTCCTGCCATGCCCACCAAGTCACGCCCACCAAGCCATGCCACTCCCACTAAGCCACACCCACAGAACCGGTAGTAAAAATTGTTTCTCTAATGGAATCTCCTGACTCTGGATCTTATTATTTGACTAATTGGTTCCGTTTAAAAATTTGGTTGCACAAGAAGAATCCTTTTCTAAGGCAACCACACGTAATCAGCTTTCTTTTTTTATGGTCCACGGTGCTTCTCAAGATTGCCCACCATTTTTATTTTAGCAGATCTGCATCAACCCAACATCAGTATACAGTAGAACCTCTGGTCACGAACGCTTCTGACCACGACCAAATTGGGTTCCGACCAAAAAATTCACAATTGTTTTTTTCATGGCCAATTTCCCCTTTCTCACCATATTTTTTGTAAGCACTAAATTTCCAAAATTAGGTTTTGGTCACGATCAAATCAGTTTGCGACCAAAGTTATGGAACGAATTATGGTCATGACCAGTGATGGTATTCAGCCGGTTCGGACTGGTTCAGGCAAACCAGTTTAGTGACCTGCATGTGGGCCCGCCCACCCACACCGGCGCTATGCTGTGCTATTTAGCCACATTTTCTAAGCCGTGTACATGTATACAAACTGCATGCGCGGAAGGCCGGGCGCATGCACGAGCTCACATTTTTGGTGTGTGGTGAACCGGTGATAAAATTATGTGAAACCCATCTCTGGTCGTGACCAGAGGTTCTACTGTACACTCTTTGCATGGCTGCCTGAAAACAAGTAACTTATAATTGTGATACTGTAATTGTAGCCATCCAGGTTTCCCTGAATTGATCCGTAGTATGTTAATTGGCCAAATTAATTATATTTTTTTTAAAAAAAAAACCTTTCTAAGGGCATTTTTGTTCTGTCTCTGTTTGTATTCCCTGAAAGTGATTTGAAGATGATCTAGGATCGTTTGCTAACTGTCAACTTCCAAATGCTGAGCCAAGATCACTGCCGCAGAAACTGGATTAATAAAAGTTCCTTTGCTCTGTTCTGGGCCCAAAAAAAAACCAAAAACGTTTTGCACTTTCTCTCTGTTTGCAAAATAGTCCTAGCGGTTCCTGTGAGCGGTAAGTATAAAAACAAAACCGTGAGGCAGGGAGATGAATGGTGAAGCAGAAGTTCTTGGAAAAATAGAGAAATGGATGGCCACAACCCACAGAAACAAAACTTTTTTTTTTTAAGCCATTTGAAATCTATCACAGCTGAACTAGAAATAAACTGGCTCAGTTTTCCTTCAGAGCCAGCACCAAGGGATCACAGAAGTTCAGATCTGCTTTTGAACTGGGATAAAGTCATCCTGTGGGAATATGCTCCCCCTCCCCCCCACCCTTTCCCATGGAAACACAAGTGAAGTTTTTAGGAGGAAATCTGTTTTGAAAATATGGATTAGTTTTCCTGAGGGAAAAAAATGAACCTTGGTGGTGATGCTTCTTCGGCAACATCTGGTTACAATGTTATGAATCACAACCTGAGAGGTCATCAAGTGTTTCTAGACGCCGCTTATTAATTTTTCATCCACATTTGTCCAAACGGTTTCTCCCTGCAAGAATATGGATAACGCTGCCATCTACTGACACACATAGAGCAAAGGGAAGGGAGTCAGGTATTCTGAATTGCCCTGAAGCCACCGTCGTTTTGCTTAAGCTAGCAAAAAAAAGAGAGAAATTGCTGATAGGTATACATTTTGTAGAAAAATAATACAATCTTTGCTTGCTCACAGATTGGTTTCTGGTGAGAAAAAAAAAAGTTCCTCCAGAATATCTATCCTTCATTAGATGATGGAAACCATGCAAAGCCTTGGGTCAATGGTGCAGCCCAAAGAACCTTCTGAAAATAAACACTGAGATGGTTTGTATTGACAGATATTGCCAGTAAATGGAATTAATTGTCTCTCTCAGAAAAGTGAGGGAACCTTCCATTTGATAGAAGTGAGGACAGAGAAAGGGGCAGTTCGGTCAATCATGTGACATAACATTCAATAGAGCATACCCTTTTTACTTTTTTTAATAAAATCATTGGTGTGTTCTCGAGCAGACGATGAATTACAGAGGTGGATTATAACGGTAAGTATTTATTTACCTCACAGCTACAGCTCTAACACAATTCAGAAGAAGTACAATATGAAGAACCTCGAACTCAGCCTGACAGCTCTTTTATACCAACTGTCAGACGGTTTAACCAATAGGAACATCCAACGTTACAAAGGATCCCAACAGGGGCCAATTCTCTTGAGCATGCTCAGAACACAACACCCCTTTCCCCTGGAATGGTGCATGCATAATCCTCGAGGTATGCGGGTCAATGTCGGAGATGCCCTGAGTGCCTCGGGCTCGCCCTAGGCAGGTGTTCTGGCTGGACAGGGACATTCCTACCCCTAGGACTTTCCACAGACCGATCTTCAACTGGATCAACATGCGCCGGCCCTGGACTGTCTTCCTGTACCCTGGGTGAGTATTCTCGAACTGCCCCTCTGCTACTTGGATTGCACGGTTCATTATTCCAATTGGGAGAATGGGTGTCCCCAAACCCCGGCTCAACCCTATCCATACCCCTGTCCGTCTGTTCACTAAGCTCGGTAGGCGGCACCTTCCTAGCCCTGATTTGATCCTGGTACCGACGCCAGACTCTACCTTGACCCATATCTATTTTACAAGAACACGGCCCGGTTACATCTATCACCCATCCGGGAATCCACAACGGGGAACCCCCATAATTCCTGGCATAAACTGAATCCCCCACCCCGAAGGGTCTGGTTGTACTATGGGAGTCCAGAGGTTTACTAGGGGCATATAGAGGATGCAAGCGATCCAAAACGGTCCATAAATGCCGGCCCATAAGTAACTCTGTGGGGCTCCAGTTCGTGACAGGGCAGGGTGTCATGTGCTGCACTATCATATACTCAACCAAATGCTCCGGCCACGCACCCGGGCCCATACGGCCAAGCGCGTTCTTTGCTGAGCGAACAGCCCTTTCCGCAAGGCCGTTAGCTGCTGGGTGGTAAGGCGAGATGAGGCAATGCCGAATGCCCAGCCTTGCCAGGAACAGCTCGAACACTGATGCCATCAGTTGAGGACCATTATCCGACACCAGAAGGTCGGGCAACCCATGCGTGGCAAAAAGTGCACGCAAAACCCTTATGACAGCGTCGGATGTGGTGGAGTGCATTAGCACCAATTCCACCCATTTCGAATACGCATCTACGACCACTAAGAACATCTGCCCATGGAAAGGGCCAGCAAAATCTAAATGTATGAGGGACCACGGACCCATAGGTTCCTCCCACTCACGGGCTTTTTCTTTAGGGGGCAGTGGTCGTGACTCCTGACAATGCTGACAAGAGGCCACCCAATCTGTGATGCTTTTATCTAGGCCGGGCCACCAGACGTAACTCCTTCCCATAGCTTTCATCCAGACAATACCGGGGTGACCGGCGTGTAGTGAGACAAGGATGGTCTTTCGAAGTGGCTGTGGGACCACCACCCGGTGACCCCAGAGTAAACAACCCCCTTGGGCTGATAATTCCAGTTTCCTGGAAACATACGGTTGCCAGAGGGACCCCAATTTCCCCGAAGGCCACCCCCTTTTAACCCAGTCCAGGACTTGAGAGAGTTCAGGGTCACGAGCGGAGTGGCGGGCAATGTCAGCAGCAGTTAAGGCAAAAGAAGAACTGTCAATCAAAAACACAGCCGAAGCAGGTGCTGGGTCACATAAGAAGGTGGTCATGGGGCAATGACTCAGAGTGTCTGCATGGGCCAGATGCTTCCCAGGCACGTAGGTAAGTGTATATTGGTAAGCAGCCAAAAAACCGGACCAACGGGTAAACCTGGGGGACAGGATTTGTGGGGTTTGTCGATCACCTGCAAGCAAACCTAGTAAAGGCTGATGGTCTGTAGCTAAGGTAAACGGGCGACCATAAAGGTAGTGATGAAAACGCTTTACCCCCGCCACAAGTGCCAAAGCCTCTTTGTCCAGTTGTGAGTAATTCCGTTCAGCGGGAGCCAAGGTACGGGAAAAAATGCCACAGGGGCTTCGGACCCATTCAGAAACCTGTGGCTAAGGACGGCGCCGACCCCATACAGGGAGGCATCACAAGCTAGAATAAGTGGAAGATTTTCACAATACTGAGTTAGAACAGAATTTGACACAAGCAATTGTTTGACCGCTCGAAAGGCAGCAGCGGCTTTCGCGATCCAGTTCCATGGAGCACCCCGGTCCAACAGCCGGTGGAGGGGCTCTGCCACGGATGCCTTATGGGGTAGAAAAACAGCATAAAAGTTTAAAAGGCCGAGGAAGGCTTGAAGTTCAGATTTCCATATAGGAATGGGAGCATCCAGGATAGCTTTAGTTTTCGCTTCCGTAGGATGAATTCCTTTGCTATCGATTAAGAACCCCAAAAATTCAACTTGAGGTACACCAATGCTACACTTAGACTTCTTAACTTTGAGTCCTACACTCCTAAATTTGGACAGGACACAACGAAGGCGGTCCATCAGCTGAGATGTGCTGGTTGCAGAGACCAGCACATCGTCAAAATACGGTAGCACTCTGGGAATTCCATGGAGGAGCCTCTCCATCAAACTTTGGAAAATTCCCGGGGCTACGCTCACGCCAAATTGCAAGCAGCAGCATCGGAAGGCTCCCCGATGCGTGACATGGTCTGTGCAGTGGCCGTCTCATCATCCACAGGCAACTGCTGGTATGCCTGTGCTAAATCTAACTTGGCAAAGACTGACCCGCTTCCCAAGGAATGTAGCAAATGCTGCACTACCGGAATGGGATAAGCATGTGACAACAATGCCTGATTAATAGTAGCCCGGTAGTCTGCACAGATTTGGATTGAACCATCCGCCTTAATGGCAATGACGGTTGGGGTCTCCCAGGGGGTGTAATCAACAGGTTCTAGGACCCCCTGTGCAATGACTTTGTCCAATTCTGCGTCCACCTTTGGACGCAACGCCAAGGGAACACGGCGTGGTTTTAGTCTTCGCGGTTGGACCTGGGGATCCAAACTAAAAGAAACAGGGGTGCCTGTATATTTTCCCAACTGGTCATCAAATACCCCTGGGAATTCCTTACATAATTCGTCAAGTTCAGTAGACCTAATGGCATTTACTCCCTGAACAGTGAGACCTAAGGCATCGAACCAATTAAGGAGGCTTGGTAGGGGCCCATCCACAACCACTAATGATAAATATCCAGCAAATCCCTTAAAACAAACCCTGAAAGAACCAGCGCCCACCACGGGAATTGCCCCCCCCCCTTGGTAATCTCGCAGAATCACATTGCAAGGGTCTAGCCTCCTTTTTGAAATCTTCAGAACAAGACGTTTTATGGTGGCCCAGGATATGATGGAGGTGGCTGACCCTGTGTCCACCTCCATGTGGCACGGCCTTCCCTTGATGTACACAGTGAGGTGGATTTTATTTTTAATGAGCCCTTCATCTGGAACGACCATATGGACTGTGGAGAAGCTCTGGGCATCGCAGCTGCGCTCTGTCGTCGGGCGGAATCGCCGTTGTCCTTCCTAGTTACTAGGAACCCTCACTCTAGACTGCGGCTGCGTGGACTGGCAGGCTCTTGCTATGTGGCCTTGCCGGCCACAGCGGTGGCAGACGTCTTTAAAGACGTCTTTAAACCTGCACGAGGCATGTAGATGGTCTCAGTGACTGCTCCTCTCGGTGACTTAGCCATGGACGTTTTAGCTCTCGCCTCATGTACTCTGCAGATATCCAGCTCGCCATCTGAGTCGGATAGGCCGCCCTCACTTGTCTCATTCACTAATAAAGCTTCCCTATTCGGTTTGGGTGGGCTTTGTCCCCGGGGCAGCTCCGCAATTGATAGATTAGCCAATTCTGCCGCGCAGGCCTCGTCAAGCGCCATTTGGAATGTCAGTTCATGGTTCACAATTAAACGCCTTTTAAGGTTCTGATCTCTCGGTCCGCTCACTAGCCTGTCTAAGAGATAGTCATCCAGGTTCATGAACTCGCAATGGCGCGCAAGCTTCCTTAACGCGGCGACATATTGGTTTATTGTCTTCCCAGGGGCTTGATCCCTATGGTAGAATTGCTGTCTGCGGGCAATCCTAGAAGGCGCAGGGGCGTAATGGCGTTTCAATTTATTCATAAAAGCCTCCCACGTTCCAGCATGTATGGATTGAGGGGCCATCAATGTCATAACGGTATCGAACATTTCGGCCCCACAGAAACTGAGGAAATATGCGCGTTTGCGCTCAGCAGACAAGTTTTGTGTAGTCGTTTGCGATTAAAAAACAGTCAAAATGGGCCACATATGCCTCCCAAGTCTCAGTAGCCAGATTGAACGGAGGAAATGTCTGTGAGGACGCCATTATCGTTGCGTCTTAAGACTCACGCCTCTCCTCACCTCAAGCTGTCAGTTTACCTCAGGCTCAACTCACACCTACTATTGTTAATTTGGCAGATTCACCATCCCACCTTGGTCTCCAGTGGTGTGTTCTCGAGCAGACGATGAATTACAGAGGTGGATTATAACGGTAAGTATTTATTTACCTCACAGCTACAGCTCTAACACAATTCAGAAGAAGTACAATACGAAGAACCTCGAACTCAGCCTGACAGCTCTTTTATACCAACTGTCAGACGGTTTAACCAATAGGAACATCCAACGTTACAAAGGATCCCAACAGGGGCCAATTCTCTTGAGCATGCTCAGAACACAACAATCATCAACATATACAGGTAGTCCTCAGATTACGATCACAATTGAGCCCAAAATTTATGTTGTTAAGTGAATTGGTTCCATTTTACGACTTTTCTTGCCACATTTGTGAAATGAATCATAGCAGTTGTTAAATTAGTAACATGATTGTTAAGTGAATCTGGGTTCTCCATTGACTTTGCTTGTCAGAAGGTCGCAAAAGGACTCCTGAACACTGCAACCATCATAAATGTGAGTCCGCTGTCAAGCATCTGAATGTAAATCATGTGACCATGGGGATGATGCAACGGTCATAAGTGTGAAAAATAGTCATATGTCACTACTTTTAGTGTCATTGTAACTTTGAATGGTCACTAGATGAACTGTTGTAAATTGAGGACTACCTATATAAATCGCCCTATTTGTCAAAAGTATAGGGCAAGGGGATTGAAAAACCAAATCTTTGATTTAGTGTGTTCCAGAATGAGCAGTATGGCAGAACAAAATGGCTGCTAAACTGGGGAAAAATCACTCTCCTCTGGGGTGGAAAGGACCAATCAGAGAGAAAGTATTTGCCTTGACTGGAATGCTATTGGTCCAGAAAAGTGCAGAGAACCCTCTTAACAAGCGATGGTTGAGAAAACGATGGCATAATGATAAAAGAAAGTGGCTTGCTTGTGCTTGATTTTTCCAGAAAAGAAAGAACCCAGACAAAAACCACTACTACTGCTAGTACAGCTTATTCTTTGGGGGGAATAATAGAAGGAGTTTCAGAGCAGGGCTCAGTCTGATGGGGAAATCTGGGGGAGAATGTACAAGAAAATGTATATATAATGTATAAAAACGAAGAACCAGTTTGGCCTAGTGATTAAAGAACCAGGCTAGAAAGCAGGACACTGGGAGTTCTAGTCCTGCCTTAGGCATGAAAGACAGCTGGATGACTTTAGGCCAGGCACACACTCTCAACCCAATTCACCTCACAGGGTGGTTGTTGTGGAGAAAATAGGAGGAGGAAGAAGTATTAGATGTGTCTGCTGCCTTGAGTTCAGTGGCAGCTGCCGGTTCAGACCTGTTCAGGAGAACTGGTAGTTCCGACAATCAGCTAGCCCCACTCACCCGCACCCACCCTATCCTGTCCTATATTTCCTTCTTTCTGGCTCAGCTGATTCACGCGACACAGCTGATTTCCGTGCTTCCACTGTTCTACTTACCTGGCCTGCCTTAGAAGATAAGCAGCTGAGCTTCAAATTAGGAGCCTGAATGGCGTAGGAGGCTAATGCCTCCTACTAAGGCAGCATTTAACATCCAGCTGCCTGCAATTACTGCAAGTTCAATTCTCACCAGGCTCAAGGTCGACTCAGCCTTCCATCCTTTCTTATGTGGGTAAAATGAGGACCCGGTTTGTGGGGGCAACAAGCTGACTATTGCTTAACGCATTGTAAGCCGCCCTGAGTCTCCGGAGAAGGGCAGCATATAAAAATAAATAAAAATAAAAAAAATAAAATACTGTATTTTGAATGCATGTGCAAAGTGTGCATTTGCGCGCAAAGTGTGCGCTCAGAGAACCGGTGGTTAAACTGATTGCAGCCCACCACTGCTTAATAAATTTATAAAAATGCTAAAAGTGGGATAAAACATATAAAATAAAAATAAATAATAAAAAAAACAATGGATCAGGCAACATCTTTGGCCAATTTTCTGACAGCATCTTTTGTCAATATGGCCAGAATTTAATTTTGAAGAAGAGGCGAGAAAGGCAGTGTCAGCATCAAGTTTCTTCATAGTAACCTGAGCAGGAAAGGTCCAGTAAATGTATCACAGCGTGCGTGTGTATATATTTTGTCTCTAATGGCAGGAAAGGAGTCGTCTTCTTTGTTTACACAGTCTTCAGGACTATGTAAACAGAGATGGGGTGCCCAGGCTTTTGCTCCCCCAGCCAGGGCAGTCACCCTCCTAGGGTATCACAAACATCAGCCAGGTGCTACCCATATGTCTGTTGATCTTAGGGCTCCTGAGCCACAAACTTGGTCATTCTTTTTAGGGTCTCTGGAAAAAAAGGAGAGGGAAAGGAAGGTGTTGTTTTCATGCGGAAGTCAGAAAGAGACAGAATTCATATTAAGAGAAGATGCTTCTAGGCAGAAGTGAATTTTCTTCCTCTCTGACCGTGGGGGAAGCAGGAAACTAACAATGGGCTATTCACTTACTGTTCCTGAAGTCAAAGAATTCTCTTCTTAGAAAGGATTTGTAGCAAGAACTGCAGCAAATCAACGCTTGAGGGAAGAGCTCAAGGATGAAAGGGTGCCTCATAGTTATGGTGACCATATTTTCTTGCTGGACCCAAACCTGAAAAGGGAAAAATCTGAAAGAGGTTCACGAGGATAAAAGATTAAATTGTTTATGTTTATAACCAACCGCAATAAGAAAAGCTTTACAAAATTGCATCTTCTAATAAAAATATCTCAAAAGCATAAAAAGCAATGAGCGTAGTAAAAGTGAAATGACCAAAATAAAAGACAAAATGAAGTTTTGAAAAATAGCGTAAATAAATGTAAAACACAGTTTTCTGAAATAAAGGACTGGCCTTTATAATAAAGGACATATAGTCACTGCAGTCAATAGTTCAAGGGTAGAAAATAGATTTTTCCCAAATTGTCTGGATCCTCCATTGAAGGAATGACACCACCCCCTTCCCAGACAGATTCATCATCATGTCTGAGGTAGGTTTCCTACTCATGTATTCTGTCATCTTTCATTATGATTTGGGGGGACATTCAAGAAACTATAGTACATGGCTTACACAACTACAGTTCTGCACACCTATGCTCTAAACTTTACACTTTATTTGTAACTAGAGACATAGAAATGCCTGACATGTCATTCAATTACTCCAGTATTGTGGAGGGGAGACTCAGCAATCTCAATGCCATGTAGCACAGCAGCAGGTGTCTATAATTATTTAGAAATAACCTTTGGTAGGTCTGTGTGGTCCCAAATGCCTCCAGATAGGGAAGGGAGGGGGGAGGGAGGGAGGAGGGAGGGAGGGAAAGTTTTCCATGTTCCCTGCCAGCTTCCCAGAAGGAAACTCAATGGTGAGACAACAGGAAGTTGGAAATTCTCCTATTCCTACTGTTTTTTTGCCCACTAGTTGTCATTCTGTTCCTCTTGACTTTTGATGTGATGACCCAAGGAGGTACTGGTTGTCTAGTAGGATCTAAAAATCATTCTCATTCTCCAATCATTTGTCCCTCATATCTCTACCAAGGAAAAATAATAACATTATCAGAACATGTAGGTTCATAAACTGCAATTGCTAAATCCATTCTCAGCCTGGCATTTAATGCTACAGCAAAGGAGGTGTTTTTCTTAATCTTACAAGTGAGAAAAAATATTTTATAGGTGTTTTCTTATTATGTATTTACACATTCAAAGACTGGTACTGAGACCTCCTGGAGTAACTGTGGATCCAGAACCCATTGCCTGCTTTTCAGGCTAAGATAGAGAGAGTAGCCTAGACACAAAGTAGCCCAGCTAGCTTTGTGCCTAGGTGGGACTAGAACTCACTGTCTCCTGGTTTCTAGCCTGATGCTGTAACCAGTACACCAAATAAGTGAGAAACTATAGACTCTTCTGCTACCAAATAATCCAGATTGTTGGAGTCCCAAATTTGCACCCCTACCGTGTTTCACAGAAAATAAGACCCTGTCCTATATTTTTTTGATCCCTGAAATAAGCGCTTAGCCTTATTTTCAGGGGTTTTTTATTATTTTGGGGCGTGTGGAGCAAGACGGGGCTCCTCTTGCCATTTTACCTGATTTCCAGCTCTGTCTCCCTAACCCTAACCAGAGGAAATGGCGGAGACCGGCTGCACATGCTCTTAAATATTTTCGGGGAGGTTTTATTTTGGGGGGAGGTCTTATTTTCGGGGAAACACGTACCTTCTCCCTCTATATAAATCCATACACATAATAGGGTACCCAGTATTCTGGGTTACTAAATATGTCCAGCTGCAGAAACTTTCCATTTTCCTTTCTCTCCGCATCCTGTTTCCACCTTTCTTTAAGAAAATGTCCTCCAGAACTGGATTATTACACTAGTTAATCTTTTTAACCAGAGGCATATTTACTGAAAAGAGAAATCCGGTTTGGAATGTTGCTAGCTGTATTCAAGGGCTAACTGAGAAGCCGTGCTTTTGCAACAGGCTTCCTTGACCAAACACAGGCATATCCTGATGCCCTCCAGATGTTTAATTATAGCTCCCATCATCCCCACTGGGTGCCTCAGGTAGAGAGATTAAATAAAGATAAAATCATGAGGCCATGACACAAAATAAGAGATGAGCAGGGCATGTTCACACCATAGTTAGATGCAAATAGGGAGGAATGCAATTATTCTATTGTTCCTAGTTGTTCCAGCTGTACTGAGTGGCAATGCTACAACTCCTTCCTTGGCCCTTATGGGGCTGATGTTAATTGTCCTCTATTGTAGTTGGCACTGCTTTTCGTTTTGCTTTTTGTTTCTGACAATTCTGACACTTTGGGATGAATTGCCTTTAAGCAGGAGAGAAATCTCTTTCTCACACAGTTGAGGACGCTCAAAAGAAATTTCTTTTTGCAAAGAAATTTTCCTTTTTTGCAAAAGGAAGTACAGTAGTTGCTTAAGGAGAATAAATAATGTATTCTTTCTGATTATAATCCTATCATTTCAAAGTCTGCCCTGTACAGAAGAGCAGAAATACTATTTTAGAAAATTATACCCTAGAAACATGCATTTTTAAATGTCCTGCTTTAGACTTCTATTTGGCTCCCAGCCAAATAGATGAAATTCTGGCCAACTGCCATATTATTTACATAGACCCAGTATTATGCTATTAATAGCATGCCCCACATTCTCCTAGGAAGACCTGGCTCAATTAATAATCAATTTTAATTAATACTTCTTTATTTGAGATTCATTATGTTTTTAAGGTAATTAACATTTAATTAAACGGTGCAGTCACACCAGGTGGAAAGGTGGCACCCTCAGCTTCCAAATAGCCCAAATAATTTAAGCACTATTTGACAACTGGAAGGTGAAACCTTCCCGCCTTGGGAGGCTGGGAAAACAATGAAACAGTGGAACTCTGCACTTATTTTTTTTTTTTTTTAATAATAATACAATGAGGAAGAAATAGGAAGTTATTCAGAAGAGAGGAAAATGGAGTATTACCATCCCAGGCTGGAAAACTATAAGCAGTAAATGGTATCTAAAACAGAACATGGAACTCTTTGCAGGAAAGTGAAAGAATATGAAGACACAAAGTATGTTAAATTCCACAGAAATTAGTGCAAAGGTATTCCAATTAAGGGATGAGGTGGCTCAGTGGCTAAGACACTGAGCTTGTCGATTGAAAGGTTAGGAGTTCAGCAGTTTGAATCCCTAGTGCCCTAGAGTCAAGTGAAAATCAGAATAAAGTCTAGGGCTGATTTTCGGTTCCTGAGCTCATTGAAATGAGCTCAGGAACCTCAAAGCAAGAAGAGATGATGTTGGTAATAATCCAATGAAAGGATCAACAGGAGAACCAGCAACAAGGTTTGTTTTTATTGACTTTCATCTTGAGAATAGAATTCCCACCTTGTTAGAAAACAATATTAAATAAAGTAACGGAAGTTATGGAGAAACCCAAGGAGGTTATGTTAAAATACCGTATTTTTCTGTGTATAAGATGCTACTTTTTCTTTAAAATATGTACTTGAAAATTGAGGTGTGTCTTACACACAAGAGGCCAAGGAGAAGGCAGCACATGCCGGATGAGCCTCTATCTTAGATGCAGCTCTATCATTCCTCTCTATTGTAGTTGTTTCCTGTATCATATTGCCACTCTAGGTTTCATCTCTATTGTTCCTGTGATGCATTTCCCATTCTTGTTGTATTACTCACTCTAACAAGATGGCTTCTGCACAGTGATGACTGTGCAGGGGTGAAATTCTCCCGGTTTGAACCAGTTCGGCTGAACCAGTAGAGATGGCGGCTGGTAGTTCGGAGAACCGATAGCAATGGTGGTGCGAGACTCCGCCCACCCGCCCGGTTGTCGTTACTTCCTGGTTTTAACCAGGAAGTAACCTGTTTTTTACCCTCAGCGCATACGCAGAAGGGTTTGCACATGCCCAGAGGATCCACACGTGCACATGCCACACTTCCATGTGTGGCGCATGCACTTCCAAACCGGTTGGGAAGGTAAGTAGATTTTACCCCTGGCTTATAGTGTGCTTACTACAAGAAACTACATGAAACATGGGGGTGACTTATACACAGAAAAATACGGTACATCTCAATTAATGAATTAGGTTGGATGTATCCCAGCTGAGTCACAAGTACCACAGGAAGATATTTGACAGAATGGCAAGTCCTGAACTTATGTGAAGCTATGCAACAGTTTCAGAGGTGATATTCAGCTCGTTTGGACCAGTTCAGGCAAACCGGTAGTGGCGACCTGCGGGTGGCCTAGCTAGGGCACAATCCTGTCCTATATCACTGTGTTTTTTATGCCGCACGCATATGTGGATGCCGCACGAAAGTGCCATGTTGTTTGACATCGCATGCACTTGCGGATGGTGCACACGTGAGTGAAATGAGCATGTGCGCGCCAGCTCACATTTCCGGTGCTGGGCGAACCGGTTGCTACAGTATGTGAAACCCACCTCTGGACAGTTTCATTGGTGTGAAGGTGTGAGATTTGTGTGGGATTCTGTGTGCAGGCTCTGCACGGTAAGAGAAAAAGAAACAATCCTTTGCTTCAAGTAAAGTCAATACAATTTAGGGCAGGGACAATGCTCAAAAAATATCCGATGGCCTTCTACTACTAAGGGTAAACTGGTCTGGCCATTTAAGCTGCTTGGATGGAGAGCGCGAAAGCAAGAGAGCATGTGTACATAGCTCTGAGCAGTTTGGCACTAGAGGAGGCCATAAATGTGATGGATGCAAGAGAAAAAAAGAGCTGCGGAGCACTGCAAGCATTACTTGTGAGCTGTAGCGGTTGTAGGTCGGAAATAATGGTGCTGTGTGTTTGATTTGCCATTGGACACCCCCCTTTTTTTTACAGTGTTTCTGTCACCATGTTCTTAAATTACACTGAAGAAACGATACAGCAATCAGCCTCCATCCAGGATACACCTTCTCTGAACGTCACTAATTTAACTGCAAAGATAAAATACAAGTAGACCTCAACTCAGGACCACAATTGAGCCCAAAATTTATGTTGTTAAGTGAGATAGTTCACTGAGTTTTGCACCATTTTACGAGCTTTCTTGCCACTGGTGTTAAGTGAATCACTGTGGTTCTTAAGTTAGTAATGTGGTTGCGAAGTGACTCTGGCTTCTCCGTTGACTTTGCTTGCCAGAGGGTCACAAAAGGTGATCACATGACCTCGGGACACTGCAACCTTCATAAATATGAGCCAGTTGCCAAGCGGCTGAATTTTGATCACATGACCATGGGGGATGCTGCAATGATTGTAAGTATGAAAAACAGTCATAAGTCGCTTTTTTCAGTGCGGTTGTAACTTCGAATGGTCACTAAATGAACTCTTGTAAGATGAGGACTACCTGGAGAAGTCTCTTCTTTTGGCTATGGAATGGCTCCAGATACTGATAGAGCCCCCAAAATGGTTAAACCTATGTTGTCTTTCTCACTTTGACAAAAGTGAGTTAAATTAGTGACGTTCCTCAAAAAGGATTGAAGAAATATGGAAAGCCATATGCTTGGAAGTTCTAAGTGTGTTCGGATTCAGGGATAAGCACACCATCATGCCTACCGTCCCTGTCCTAATGCCCCCTTTTATTTATAACCATCCCATGTATTCATAATCATGTTTATACATTTCATGAATTCACAGTCATGTTTATACTTTTTTATGTAATCTATTATATGCTTAACAAAATAAATAAAATAATAAATAAATAAATAAATAAATAAATAAATAAATAAATAAATAAATAAATAAATAAACCCTTTACCCAAAGCTCTTTTATTCCTGGAGCCAGTGTCAGCTGAAGAATATATTTAGCCTGGCACAAAAGTTCACATCAAAAGATAACATCGAATGCATATTGTATTAACAAATTTGTAGTAAAATTATCTAATGCAGGTTAAGCTGCATTAATGCAGAATATCAACAGTAAGATTTTGGAGATGCTCCAAATTTTGAAACCGTATCTAATCTATAGCAGTGTGACGCCCTTCAAATAAATGCCAAGCATCCTAGCCTGTATGCACAAAAGATATGAATCATGATGTTGCACACACATACACAATTATGAGAGGTCCTCTTAAAGTGGAAGATCACCTCCAGGGCAATGTAAAGAGGGATGCATGCAGGTCATAATTCAATAGACTTGCAA
Organism: Pituophis catenifer annectens; assembly: GCF_029215685.1. NCBI lineage: Eukaryota > Metazoa > Chordata > Lepidosauria > Squamata > Colubridae > Pituophis > Pituophis catenifer. The sequence continues at coordinate 133,019,935 of NW_027256881.1, forward strand.
GTTACAGACTGTTATATTAGAACAAAATTCAATTTCCCAAGAAGCTTATGTTTATATAACCAGTTTTCACCCCTTATGGCTGTAAACGCATGCTGTAAAATAAATACACTTGTGATTCTAACTCAAGGGTGAAAACTCATATGCCCACACCAGTGGTGGGCTTCAAACATTTTTACTACCGGTTCTCTGGGTGTGGCTTGGTGGGCATGGCATGGCTTGATGGGGATGGCAGGGGAAGGTTACTACAAAATCCCCATTTCTTCTCCACTCCAGAGGAAGGATACTGCAAAATCCCCATTTCCTCCCGATCAGCTGGGACTCAGGAGGCAGAGAATAGAAAGGGGGAGCAGCCAGTCAGAGGTGGTATTTCTCGGTTCTCCGAACTACTCAAAATTTCCGCTACCAGTTCTCCATAACTGGTGAGAACCTGCTGAAACCCACCTCTAGCCCACATCCACCAAAACACTACTTGTGGCCTTTCGTCACATAGAAATTGTACTGAAATTTGGTAGCAAAGTGCCCAGATTTCAAGCGGCATTTTATTTTCCAGAATGAAAGATTGAAAAGGAAACATTGGTTTTTTTCTAATTTTAAATGTTAAAACTTCTAATATTAAATTTTTATTTTAAATCTTGTCAGGTGTGTAAAGTTGCAAATTATAAGTAAGGTGGTCTATTATTTTGATTAATAAATAATAACATTAAAAAATTGCCTTTTTCTGGCTGATTTTGGACTCATTCTTTTTTGCATTTCCCCCCCACAATTCCAAAGATGGAAATAGGGGTGGAGGGCCTCTTGCACAACAAACCATACCAACTTTTTAAAAATATCCCAAACCATTTATGATTGGCAGTTAAAGATGGAATCAGCTAGGGATGGGCAGGTTTTGCCACTGGGTTCTTATTTCTATCCCTGTGTGGTGGCGCATGATTAGACTGACTCTGCCCACTGCCAGGAATTCAATCCAGAGTGGCTCAAGGTTAACTCAGCCTTCCATTCTTCCAAGATCCGTAAAATCAGAACCCATATTGTCAGGGGCAATATGCTGACTCTGTAAACCACTCAGAAAGTGCTGTAAAGCACTATGAAGTCATATATAACTCTATGTGCTATTGCTATTACTAAACCACCAGTATTTAGTTCAATAGTTTATTTCTGATCTTCCAACAATGTTGCATCCCTAGGTGGGCTCCTGTAGTTCCTCCCACCTCTTTTATAAATTACAGAATTAGGATAATTTTCCCAGGTAGGGTAGGAAGGAGGACCCAAGGCAAGAATGTGGATTTCATTAGCATACTGAGATCTAAAGCAAAACAGTTACTTCTATTACCCATATTATCTCCATTTGGTTTCCTTTAAGGTGACTGTATATTGACATTCAACCTCATACCTATTATACAGAAGCAGAGTAGAGACCCATCATGCTAAGGAATGGACTTATCTTCCATTGCCATATGGTAAGACAAAGTAGGTGGGTCCCACTTCTGGGTATCTCAGGATGCTTCTGGAGGTGGCCACAATAACAGAAGTAACAGCAATGTGATAAAAAAAAAAGTAACAAATAAATAAACTAAATGTCAACACTCCCTAAATTAATAAATAGCTAATGAAATTTAGTCTATTAGCAGATGCTATGATCCCCAGTGGATCAATGATGTTATTTTTCTTTCTGCAAGAAAACACGCATACACAACAAACCTATAAAGGGATTGCTCCATTGCAACATGTAATTTTATATAAGTGTTGATGACTTTTTACATGACTAAACAAACAAGACTTTGTTACTTTTTCCATCCATCCCCCTTCCATGCATCTCAGCTCATGTGCCCACGTGTCTCCAGCAAGCGGAGACCAAGTTAAATATGAGAAATATTTTCCCAAAATAGCTCCTGTCAGATTCGCTTTCAATGAAGCAACAGCATTTTTCTCTAGAATTATTATTTTTTTTTAAAAAAAAAAATACCCCTGCCAAAAAATAAAACAACTGAGGACTATCTGGTATGCAGAACTGGCTACATTTTCACACACTTCTATATTAAGTCATAAGCCCTGAACTTTCCATGAACCATTTTAAAGCACTGATTGAAATTTAATGTGCTGTAAATTATGTGTTTCCTGTTTGACTAATAGCGAGACTTGATTTGTTCTCTTATTTGAATAAGTTTTAAAGTCAGAACTAATTCATTCCTTCGTTAATGCAGGTGCTAATTTATGCTTAAGAACAACCTTCCCTTCCATCCGGATCTTTGGAAGAAAAAACATGGATCTGTACCTCTAAGTCCTTATTTAAATAAAACTGAAGCTTCTTGGAGTAGAAACACAGGCTGGGCTGGAACGGGAGAATGCCTCTTAAAACTTTCCCATAAGAAACTATGGCCAGCTGTAGTCAGAAAGGTATTTATGCATTTAGGCTTTTTATACTAATGTGTACTAAAATTTCTTGGCAGTTTATGACCCAAATAAAAAAACCAAGAATGTTAAACCTGATTGTTTTTAAAAACCTTATTAAAGCTTCTTCAAAAGCCAAGAAAGCTTCACCCAGGAACACATTTCCAAGATTAAGAATAGCTACAGAGAAGGCTCAACCAGAAATCCCTATAGGATAAAACCTGCAAGCGAATTTCTTCATCTGACTTCGGTACTGTAATTTTGTAACTTTCATCCTTGCAGAAATTTATTCATCTGATTTCAATAATGTGGTAACTTTCATCCTTGCAGTGTATTCTAATTTCTTTATCTTTTGGTACATGTGCATTCCCACACTGTTATGAAGCAGGGAGTCAGGAGTTCAAGTTTCAGTTGTACTGTTTGTTTGTTTGTTCGTTTGTTTTGTTGGTTCGTTTATATTGGTCACACAACCTGAGTAGACCCTGGGATTTATAGTATTGTTTCATGTAATTCAGTATGTGAGAACCATGTCTGGCTATATTCTTGCCCATTTTATGAAGTGGGACTTGTGTCCACTGTCCTTTTATGAGTATGCTTCACTGAGTAAGCAGCCCACCAATGGCTCCTTTTACTGAAAAACACAAAATTACTGGGTAAAGTTGTTGTGTTATGTATGTGCCACACGTTTGAATAAAACCTGCCTTTGTTTAGATTTTCAAACACGTGCAATTGCTTTTTGGATCTTGATTCTCATCCTGGTTTTGTTAATAGACTGTAGGCTTCTCAGTATAACAGCTGGTTTCCTTCTCCTCCCCCCCCCCCAGGGAACTCTCCATGATTCTTCTGCCTTTCCAGAAGATACCAGCTTAAGGCCAAACAACCATTTGTTCTCTAGTACCAACTTCTGTGGGCTCATCAGGCATCACAGGAGACAAAGCAATACATCTTAATACTTAGATGTTCAATGCCATATTCAGGAACCTGCTTACAGCAGAACCTTTACTGATATGGCATTGCTAAAATAATGTTATTGCATTACAGAATTGCATTGTTGTTATTGCAGAACAGAAAGATCATACATGAAGAAAAGATCTGCATCCCAGAAATCAAGACATATAAATCTATCTGTGATAAATTCTGGGCTCTTGCCCCCCCACTTTTTTTCAAATCAACTGATTTATGTGTATTGTTTCTCCAGCCTTGAAAGTAGAAACTTTTTTTGTTTGCTTGTTTACATGACAGTTCTAGGGAGTCCTCGGTGCTGTCTGAGCTTATTGTTTGAGTATTGATGCTTTTGAATATTGGTGTTAGAGAAGACTCTTGAGAAGACCACTGGTAATCAAGAAGACAAACAAAGGGATCATCAAATAAATCAACTCAAGAGTTCTCAACTGAGGCACAACTGACCAGGCACAAATTATCCTACTTCAGATACATTATGTGAACAAAGTCCTAGCACTTTGGAGTAAGCTGTAATGCTGGTAAGAGTGGAAGGAAAGAGAAGAAGAGTATGATCAACAGTGGCAATGGGTGCACCATTGGACACTTGAAGGCCACATTAGGGATAGATTGTTATGGAGAAAATAGTGTCACTGACTTGACAGCACATATGACTTGGCAGGCAGGCAGGCAGGCAGGCAAGCAAGCAAACAGGCAAGCAAACTGAACTAGCAAGCTGCCAGTGAGCTTTTTGTCCTTTCACATCACGCCTTTCAAAGAATAAAGTCACAACCCATTTGCAGTTGTGTTTTTTTTTTTTACACCAGAACAAAATTCTAGGTCAAGAAAGAACAAATTCCTAGCCAGAGAGAAAGAAAACTCTTCCAGAATTACATTATTATGGAGCGCATGTGTTTTCCTTAATGAACCAATTTGGTTTTTAAAAAATGCTTTAAGGCATTCATAAATGCTTTAAAAACAGCAGATCCTCTGGTGTATATCTCAAGATGCAGTCAATAGAGACATTTGATTGTCCATTGTGGGGAGGGATAATTTGCCACACCCCTCATTATACCATTATAAGCAAAATCCATTAAAATAAAATACATCAGAGACCCAGAGCTTTTTATATTATGGTGTCACATGAATGGACCTGCTATTAGATAGTTTAAGAGTTCCAAGGATCTTCATTTCTCCAGGCTGAATTAAATTTGTTTTTATAGAATAGAACTAGTTGATAATGGGAATGGAGAAGAACAGGCTGCTACAGGAAGACTTTAAATAAGAATTCAGTAGACGATAGAGGATTTCCACATACAGATAAACCGACAGGTCTATGAACATAGCTATTACCCATTCCTAGGAAAATTTGAATATAGCCTGTGCATATATGCCTATGAAAAAGCTAGGTGTTTGAAACAGACACAGGTCCCCTATAGCAACTTTGCATATATTTGCATAGTGTAATTTGTATGTAGAGATGCAAATGAAGGCCAACTTTGAAACGGCAGGGGGAATCTAAAATCTCTTGATCTTTCTATTTCAGAATTTATATTTTAACTTTTTGAGTAAAATAAAATGATCACACACATACACAAAATCTCTTGACATTGCATAATGGAATTTAGGCAACTCACCTGACTGTTTTTACATGTTCACATCTCTGATTATGCCTCTCCCTTCCTCCTTGGTCAGATTTTTTTTGGGGTGAGGCTAAGAGTCACATCTGGCTTTAGAATAGCATGCCAGCTTAAAACCAACATTTGATAGAAATTAAATACAGTGTTTAAATTATCTCCTTTCTCACAAAATTATGTTTGGCAACACTTTGAGTACGCCAAACTCGTGCTAAATGGGGAGGCAATGGGAAATGTTGTTTGAATACATCCAGAGGGCACTATATTGAAGATCCCGTTAAAGGGGATTTTCACATTCCTATCCAACATTATAAAGATGCTCTTGTGTTAAGCTCAAATTCTGATGATTTGTAGACACAATCATGCCATTTTGCGAGCAATGGTATCTAGGTATTTGATCACTTTCTATCAGGATGTTTTGACTTCCTAATCCTAGCATAACACTTTCAATAATTTCTGGAGGAGGCTTTTGGAACAAAACTCCTGAAGGTTCCAGTAGTTTTAAGATCTTACCAGTCAAAAGTGGTCTTCAAACTGTTACACACACACACACACACACACGTCTTTTTTGAGCCTCAACTTATGATCTCTCCTCCAACCAAAATTAAATTCTTAAAGTGTAGGTTTGTGGAAATGAAAGAAAAAAAAATCAGAAAAAGGATGGTTGGTAAAGGTCTTGCCGGAGAAAGTTTGATCATAAAATGTAATGGAATGTGTGGATGACCTGGATAGTTTCAAAAGGCCAAAAAAAATAATAAAAATGGTCAACATAGTAACTCTAATGTTAAAGGCCACATCAATTCAAGTTTTTAGGACATGTAGGTGAAAGGGCACTAATGCACTTATATCTACTGATAAAGGATAATATTTGTAGCTCAGGGTTGAAATGAAAGCTCCTTGGTACTCTCTGAACCTGCAAAAAAACAACCAAGCTCAGAAACCACCAAGGACTGTGCACATATGCCTTCTTGATAGGCTTCTAGGAGGCTGACCACAATGGGACTAGATTGCTGGACCCGACAAATCCAGCTCAGTTTTAATGTTGTCATTAATTGTTAGCATTAGTACTGAAAAGTGTAAATCATCCCAAATTCAGATATTTTAGACTGGAGGATCTATTCACAGTACTTTCTTCCAGAGCTGGGTGAAGGCCTTGACAAATTACTTTGTATTGCTAGAGCCAACTTTAAACTGTTGGAACAAATGTCCTTCTGGGTTCAGTTCCAAGTGGGGAGAAAGACACTGGAAACATGGAGACTGCTTGAAAAGATGATTTAATGGTGGACAGGACCACATGATTTTGAGGTCCTGGGCAAAAAGGCAGATGGGTGAGAGAAAGAGAGAGAGAGAGATTTATACCCTCTGTTGGGCTTTGAATTTGAGTTTGTATTCTGATTGGTTGTCAGACTCCCATGGGGCCATGCAGAGGTAACTTTGTAGGTTGTCTTTGTCCCAGGCTTGGTTGAGCCTTGCTTGGTGATGATGCAATGAGGGGGCTTTGGGCAATTCCTATTATGGCTTTGCTTGAAGGAGGTAGATCTTTGTTATGTATAATAGACAGGCCCAGACCTTAATGGCCCATTGACAAAGGTGGGGGACTGAGTTTCTGCCTCCCTATTAGGGGAAATATTCTGCCCTTTTAATATTTCCTAAAATATTTCATTTTCCTACGAGAGGGGTGGGTGCTAACTTCCTACAAAACCACAAAGACTTCTGCTGACCGTGAGACTTTAACCATTACCATTGTTCAATAATTGGAATGTATGATCTGTTTTTAAAAAATGTTGACAAAAAAATATTTCAAAAGAGGTTCTGGGCAATGTGTAAAAATGTGCCTGACGTTCTGAAACAGTGGCACAAAGCCTCAAAAAGGACATGGTGGCTGTAATATCTAATAAGTATTTTGCATGGTTTTTTTGCTTACTAATTATAATTATGTGGCCTTTGAGCAAAACAGAGACTAAAAGGAAATGCTTTCAGGTCAGAGCATTTCATTTTAGAAACCTGGCAAGGAGTATGCCTAAGCTTTGAGGGAAAAATCTTCCTAGAGTTGTGCCAGGTTCATCGTCTTGTTTGGTAGCATGATCCAGAGTCCTACAGCAAATGTAGGACTGGTACATCTGAACCCTTTAACTCTTGTCATTTACCCTCCAAAGGAAGGGCAAAAAAATATTTTTTAGAAGGCAACTACTGTTGTCTGAATTCTAGATCCTGAGATGCCTAGTTTTCTCCTGCCCTCTAGTGGGCTTATCTACAAATTTATATAAATTCAAAGATAACCCTTCATATGTACTAAACTGACCCCTTCCGCTTATGTTCTACAGTGAAGCTTATTTATGAATTGTGACAGCCATTTCCATACCACAGAACCACCTCCATCAAGAATCACAAAACTTAGAATTGAAAATGGATTGTCAATTCTCTATATATGACCGTTCAAAAAAGTACAGATACTCTTGTTTAGCAACCACAATTGCCGTGGCCAACTGAGTTATCAAGGTAAGTGAAACTGAAACTGTGCTTGCAATCTTACTTCAGCTTTCCTTTGCTTTACACACCTGCTGAGGTCATAAATGTGAGGACTAATTGTAAAGTTACTTTTCCATCACTGTGATATCTGAAAATAGTCACTAAACAAGGATTACCTGTAACTCCCATGGAGTCCATAGGGTTATTCTCAGAAAAAAAAATACGGGGTTGCTATGTTAATACAATGCAACACAACAGTTAACCTTGTTCATTTCAGCTCCGCATCGCCTGGTGCGTTCCCACAGAGAGGGCCTACTCGGGATGCCATCGGCCAGACAGTGTCGGCTGGCGACCCCTAGGGAGCGGGCCTTCTCTGTGGGCGCACCTACCCTATAGAATCAGCTCCCCCTGGAGCTCCGGATGGCCCCTGACCTTCGCTCTTTCTGTTGCAAACTAAAAACGTGGCTATTTCGCCTGGCCGGCCTTGACTGATGGGGGTTTTAAAATGGATTTTAATTGATTTTAGGGATTTTATGTGTAACTTTTAACCCGGAGTTTTTGTTTTATTTTTGTTTTATTGTTGTGAGCCGCCCTGAGTCCTCTCGGAGAAAGGGCGGCATGTAAGTCTAAAGAAATAAATAAATAAAATAAATTTATAAACTCTGGAATGTTTATGGTGGAAAGTGGTTAAAGGGACACAATGGCAATCTGAGTTTGCCCTATTAGAAGAAATCATCCAAGACACAGGTGCCATCAGTAGAATCCCTCTAGTAAGGTATTCCAGGCACCTACATTTATTATCTTTCCTGCACAAATGGCATTTATATTCTGTCACTCTTTTAAATAGGTTAACATGCCACCACTTGCGGTCATTCTGTTTCTGTTTAGGTTTCTTCGTTTCATCTCTGAAACAATGACCCAACAGGCCACAGGTTATCTAATAATAATTAATCCTCTAATTTGAAACTGAAATCTTAGACACATAACATCTTCACAGTACACTAGAACTGATCTGAATTTTTGCGCAGCTATTCCTCTACACATATTCTTCCTTTTAAAATGAGAACCTGCACTTCTTTCTCCTTCCTGCAGTGTGAAGTATTTTCAACAAATATAGCAAGAAAATGGAAGGACACAAAAGGACACCTAGAAACCATTTATTTTTCATTTCAATTCAGAATTTTATCTCCAGTGACCATAGTAATTCGTGTTCAAGTCCTTAATTAGTCTAACTTTTTGATAAACCCACCTCATTAAAGCCTTGATATAATTTGTCTATGTGATACTGTCACAAAGTTAATTCAGACTGAGAACAAGGAGAATATTTTGAAAAATCTACACAAATTTAGTGCCAATACAATTACAGTTTATATCATGAATGTGCATGTACATATTTTGTTTTTAGTTATGAAGAGTAACAATTGCATTCCTTTAGCAGTAGTACATTTCAGTATGATTACATATTTTAAAAATTAGCTTGTCCATATGAAAAACTATTTATTGTCTTGCATATGCCTTATGCTTCCCACTTGTTCAGAAAATATTAACACCTGTTTTCTTTGAGAAATTTTGATTCTGATAGTTATTGACAATAACACAAACAGCTATAGGAAATGGCAGTGATTTTTAATCAAATGTAGAGCAGCTTTGGCAACATCTTCTTTAGGAGGATTGGCATCAAGGATATGACATGCTGGATTTTCCATTTTTCTGTAAGACTCTTCAACTCTATTTTAAAAAATACATAGCATTACCAAGTGTAGAAAAATTTTGCATTCATACTGAGAGCCAACTGCAAAACTTTCAGTGTAGTATATACTTCAGAAGCTATGAATTGTGATTTAAATACTGCACTGGAAGGATTCAGATAGTCATTAATCCAAAATTAAGCAAACTGATATGTCATCATCCCAGGTTGTCCGAAAAGGAAAGATTTTTAATAGGGCTTGCAAAACTTTAATTTTAAGCTTTGATCTGAAAGTGAGCCGAATTGTCTCCTTGGAACTGAATGCATCAGTTAACTTCAAATCAATTCAAAGATTTCATGAAGTTTTATACATATGCATAGACACAATTATTAAAAAGAATCTCTGAATCAGAGCTTGGCTTAGTTTTTGTATTTCATATATTTTGATATATTATGTAGTCCACCTAAGAACCCAAGATTTCACATACAGTACTGTACTCCAGCTTCAATTACTATGGAGCACAATTGCACCTAAAAATACAAATGCTTATCTGATTGAAGTGGTTACTATTTGCAGTTAGTCTACCTGGTATTTTAGAACCCCTCACTCAAGGCAGTAGACCCTGCAAAGTGCAATGTCACACATGTACATGTACTAAGGGTCTTTTTGTCCACCAAAACCAGTACATAAGTCTCTTCCACAAGATATTCATAATTAATTGCCCATAATTAATCAACCCCCATTACCATTTTTCCTTAACATAAAAAGAGCAAGATTTTCATGGTTTGCTAATAAGGAATATAGTGGCACCCTGTTTTGCATTTTAGTACATACTTTTGACGGAAGACATCATTTGCTTCCAAATCCACCTCTTCTCTTGTTTTCTCGATCCCACGTCCCTGTAGCCTCCGTGCTCTTTCTTCAGGGCTAACAGTCAACAGCAAGACAATGTCTGGACTCAGAAGATCATCAGGCCAGCGATACACCAGGTGATGAGGTGGAGGAAGATTTTGCACGTTCCCAGTTATTTCAGTTGCAATTGCGTATGCTGTAGTGCTATGCCAATATCTGTCCAAACAAAGGTATTAGTGTGAGTTTCAGACCAAGATTGTCTATCTATCATTCTTTGCTTCTAGAACCATCAATTTTTGCATATGAAATGAACTGTGAAGACAACTCTGCCTCCCTCAAAATGGTCATGGGGAAGGGTGGGCTCTTGCTGGATTCCTTCTATTGTGGAATGTCATCTTCGGGGATCATGGGACAAGCCTTCTCAGTTGCAGCCCCACTTTTCTGGAACATCATTCCAAAGACTAGAATTCACACTACTCGCTTTTCCGAAAGCTAATAACTAGCTTTCCTGGAGTCCTTTGAGAGCAAAATTACAATGAAGGGGAAGCCTCCTGTTGTATTGTGACTGAAATGTGGAATATCTTTGTATACTGCCTTGAGTCTTGTTGGATGGATCAGTATGTAAATTTTAACAATATATATATATATATATATATATATATATATATATATATATATATATATATATATATATATATATATATATATATATATATATATGATCTGAATGGTTTTAAGGAATTTAAACCCTCACTTTCTCTTCACAAGGATCTTGTCATAGAGACCTAACCAAGCAAAGTGATTTTCTCAAAACACAAACTAAGCTCTGTGAAGACTTTGGCTACTTTGCAGCACCATCAACTTTTCCTTAAAATTTTGTCAGAAAATAATGGGAGTCAGTTGTACAGGTACTTTTCTTCAGACTGCAGTATGAACACTAGCCCCAAACTCAATGTGATACAAGAATACAATACATAAATATGATTTTTTTTAAAAAAAGTTCATTTTGTCATATTTAAAAAAAATCCATTTTCTCGTAATATTAAGTTATTTGAATGTAATGTAGTGTATGAGTGATACACACACACACACACACAAAGAGAGAGACACAATAAATTACATAAAGATCAGAATTAGTCATTCTGAGTGAGCAAGACTGAAGAAGAATAAATGGCTTTAAAGTCCTCTTGTACCTCTGTTACTGTATTTCTCTCTCCAGGCAGCTGATAAACAAATACCACATTAAAACACTTTCTTACAATTCACTATTTTTTTTTTTTGGTCAGCTTAAGGGATGAGTCATTCTGTGGTTCACTAAGTTTGGGAAATTAAAGTATTGAAAGATCAGGCAAGGTTTTTTTTTTATTATTATTTATTTATTTAGAAAATGTGTATGTATACCATGTGCCTACTCGCATATGGTGACTCAAGACGTATCTGTATTTTGACCCATCTGTATCTTACTCATATAGATGCCAATATAATACTAATACTATACCAAACTATGCATACTGTATATTGTTTTCATGACGGATGAAAAAAATAATTTGGATGGCTGATATATTTTAGAAATAAACTGAACTCTGCATTCTCAAATGAGGTATAAAAATTTACTACTTTAAAAATAATTTGAAAATTTTAAGACTCCAAAAGAGCCAAATTCAAGGTATCAGCTTAAGAACCATTATATCCTAATACATTTTTGTAGCACAGATATAGTAGTCACAGCATCCATTATATCACTGGTTGCTTTGGAACAGGGGTGAAATGCACCCGATCCGGTAGCGATGGCGACGGGTGGTTCGGAGAACCGGTAGCAAAAATCCCTGCGCCCCCCTCCCCATGCCCAGCTGAGCCGCATGATCATCAGAGGCTTGTTTTTTTTTTTCTTTTCAAAGCATTTTTTCTACCACCTCTTCCGACGAAAAAATGCTTTTAAAATTAAAAAAAAAAAGTCTCTGATGATTGCGCGGCTCAGCTGGGATCATCAGAAGCATTTTTTTCTGCAACCTCTTGACTGAAGAGGTGGTAAAAAAAAAATGCTTTGAAAAGTCTCTGACGATCCCAGCTGAGTTGCCTGATGGCAGAGAGGTATTTTTTAAAAAGCCTCTCTGACGATCCCAGCTGAGTTGCCTGATGGCAGAGAAGTATTTTTTAAAAAATACCTCTCTGACGATCCCAGCTGAGTTGCCTGATCAGCAGAGAGGTATTTTTTAAAAAGCCTCTCTGATGATCCCAGCTGAGTTGCCTGATCGGCAGAAGCTTTTCAAAGCATTAGAAAAAATGCTTTGAAAAGTTAAAAAAAAAAAAGTTGGCCACGTCCACCCAGTCACATTAACACCCCCCCCCCACAAGCCATGCCCACAGAACCGGTAGTAACAAATTTTACATTTCACCCCTGCTTTGGAAGCTCCCGTTTCATTCAATACAGATGGGAGAGCAAATTAAAAGCACAAATACAAGTCCTTTTCAGCAATCAGAAGTCCATAATTGATTCCATTAATTGAAAATTAAGAGTGATATTTTTCAGCTACTGCTATCATCAGATCATCATCCTGCTCATCATCTAGCCTATTTATTTTTTTTGGGAGGTGGGTTTCTTTCAATCACTTTTGACCCCGAGGACTGCCTAGATTAATCCCTGCAGTTTTCTTGGCAAGGTTTTTCAGAAGTGGTTTGCCTTTTTCTTTTTCTAGCATATACATAGCCACTGATTATTCCTGAAAGTTCAGAACTGTAATAGAGCAAAATAACCACAGGCAATGGATAATTATAAATCATGATAACTTCCTATTTCAATCTTTCATAAAATACTAGAAACACAACTTGTACAATTGACAAGAAGGCACATCTTTCAATGAAGATGTTTTATTTTTGTTGAGTCCTTGATGCTTTCTGAGCTTGGTTTTCTTGCAAACGTTTCATTATCCAACTATGTAACATCATCTATGCAGGTAAATGTGGGGGTTTGCTCCCTGTTTATATGGGAGCTTATAGCTTGTCCAGCCAGTTTTAAAACATCTGCAAGCAAATAACCAAGCTCAGAGAGTCCCAAGGACACCACAGTTCATCTCTGAGCTACATTTTCTTCCATTGGAAACACTTTATTTTTGCAAACCTGTCTAGAATCACCGGTGACTTGGAGGATTCTTCAGCTATTTCAGAAGCCACAATGTAGTTAGTCAGTGCATAGAATGCTCTCCGTATGAGTGGTGGTTCATCATCAAAAATCTTCCGCCACTGGCTAACGCAAGATGGAGGAGTCCTCAAGAGCACAGCATTGAGTGAGTCTTTCAAAAAATGAGTCACTGTTGTTTTGCCTACATGTGGTACAGGAAGAAAAGTCACCCTTAGTTATGACACAACAGGGGGATCGATCAAGTTTGCAAGAATTTAGATTAGATCATTGGTATCATAGGCAATAGCCCCTTGTGTTTGGATCTCTCCCTGTGTTATCTGCAGATAAAGCACAGTTTTGTGGAGAATTATCAGCCATTCTCTTGGCAGAGCCGTGGTGGCACAGTGGTTAGAAATGCAGTATTGCAGGCTAATTCTGCCAACTGCCAGCAGTTCAATCCTGACTGGCTCAAGGTTGACTCGGCCTTCCGTCCTTCCAAGGTCGGTAAAATGAGGACCCAGATGGTTGGGGGCAATAGACTGACTCTGTAAACCACTTAAGAGAGGGCTGTAAAGCACCATGAGGCAGTATATAAGTCTAACTGCTATTGCTAGTTGCTGTGACTCGAAGGAAGAAGAGTTGAAAGTGGAATCCCCTTACTTCCTTAGTAACACTGCCTCATAACTGTCACCAATCCTGCTGTGAAGAGATGTCACGAAGGCAAGAAGCAACTTTCTTATACCTGCACTAAATGAACTGGGATTAAGATAGCATATGGTCTAAACTTCACAACAGGGCTTAATCCACTATTTGCATGAATCCACCAGCCTCATTCACAAATCACACATTCTGCTAAGCCATAAAATGTTCTATTTGGTTTAATACACAGTGTGCATCCAAACGTAGTTTTTAACAAACTATAATTATGTTCAAATTCAGCCAGTTGGGCATTATTCAATAAACCATGATTAAATAAACTATGGCATATTACAATGCAGGAGTAGAATCCCATTACCTAGATATTGTTATAAACAGCAAGCATCAGATGAATTACTAAACAAGGGAAAAAATAATCCTTAGTCACCTGACATTTCTTTATGAACTGAAACAGATTAATGTATGTCAGCCTTCCTCACTCTGTGCCCTTATGCTATGTTAGCCTACAATTCCTACAATCCTCACAAGAATGACAAGGGAGCTCTGAGGAAGGTAGAAAGATGGATTTGCAGGCTATATTTGATCCATACACTATCAGCTATCCAACCCTGCCATATGACAAAGATTTCTCTTTTCTACTAACCTTAACATCTGTTCACTGGTCCTCAAATTACTATCAAACACACTTCACTTTTATTTAATTTGTTGCCATTTTATTTTCTTGCTAATTTGGACACTCTAATGACCTCCAAAATAACTAATAACCTACAAATAATTCTGGGCAGTATGTCACTTGCATGCCTTGTTTGTTTATTGCTGTGATGCAACTACAATTTATATTTTTTAAAAAAGATCCATAACTCTCAAGCCTGGTGAAACTGTTCTAAGGGCAGTGGTGAAAAAGTAAACAATTACATATAGTAGCTAAAGTGCTGGTATTTTTCAATGGGAAGAATTAATTTTTAAGCAAGTTAATCCAATGTATTCTATTTAGAAACCGAGGTTCTCTTCATCAGCAACTGCAACAAATTAAGATTGCATGCCAGATTGTCAATCCACATCCCCGTTAGGAAGATATATTGCTGGTTACACAAAAAAGGAGCCACTCCAGTCCCTCCCCTCCGCTGGAGAGAGAAAATAATTGGTCTTTTAAGACAAAGGGAAGAACTCCAGTGGTCTGTTGACTGAACTTGGAAAAAGCATGGGCTACCATCCTTTCCCCAGCTTTTGATTGTCAAGAGGCTTCTGAGTGGAATTTAAAGCAATTGTACTAAACTATAAAATCTTACAGAGTTATCATAGACTGTGTGAATGATATCTTGAGGAAAGAAGGGAAGAGATGCTGCCTAGGAAACAATCAGACAAGAAAACATGTTAAGGTACTCACTTGTCTGTTCGTAACCTTGATTTTTTATAGTTTTAAGATGTTGCACAAACCCTAACCTGTTTGCTTTCAGTTCAGTGCAAACCCATAAAGTAAGTTGATTTGATACTATATGAAATGTGTCAGTCAAAGAAAAGCTTATGCTGTCATATATATTTTCTTACCTGTTGCATCTAGTCCTTCAATAACAATTACAGGAAAATTTCCTTTCTTTGGCTGTTTAGGACACTTATCCACAAGTTCTAGAATCAGTCTGGATTCAGGAATTATTGAAGTGCACTGTAATGAGAAAATACATTGATTCTGAAGGGCTAGAAGCAGTACCTAAGGAACAATGCTTGTGAGGTCCACTTGAAATGCCAGATAGACTAAAGAACATGACTCTACATCCTACATGACCTACATTCTGAGCAACAGTTCTGTCACCTGAAAGAAATTCAGCTGACATTCATAAGAGACAGATACCGAAATCTCTGTCTTTCACATAGGAGCTATAAATTGGCCATTCAATGGGTAGTTCATAGGAAAGCAACACTTAAAAAGACTTAAGTTTGATTGGCCTAATTTAAAAGATATTGTGCAATTAAACATACACATTTTACAAGGTTCTTTGGAATATGTATCCATGTCCCCTTTATCCATATTTTCTTCAAGAAAACATAGATAATCCCTGTTCAAGACACTAGAGTACAAACAGAATACAAACATTGAAAAACTAAGTTTGAACAACATGGTATCGTGTTTTGCATAATGATACACAATTTACATTCTCCACAAGGATTTTTCATACATTTTCCATTTAAATAAACATTTTATTGTTCAAAAACAAAACTCAAAAGACCTTGATAAAGTATACTTCTATTCTAACTGCTTTAATAACATAAAAAAAAACCCATGACAATTACCATAGTCTGACTCAAATGAAACTTTTGAGAAGACACAACTTTTACAGAATAAAAGATTTCTATTGCAATAGGGAACCCCTCAATAAACAAGACATATAGCAATGAGTAAGTGAGAAGTTGCAACTGTTTTTCTTAATTATTAAATTTCTACTGCACATTAAGGATGTTAGACTTTCAGCAATTCAGTTTTATACTAATTTTGAGAGCTTAATACATAATTATACAGAACAACTAAAGAGAATAATTTCAAAACTTTATAGGTTACTACTGAAGTTAGAAACAAGAAGAGCCACCTCTTCCTCTTAAACTAAGGAAGTTTAGGATACTCATTTTGGTGAACTCATTAGGAGATAAATTGGCAGGCATTATAGAAATCAGGTTGATTCACTCCAGCTTCAATACAAGAAATTCTGTGGAAGATTTTGCATCACTGGCAGTTGATTCTAGGCAGATTGGCACCTGTACATCATAATTATTCTTCCAAATATTTGTCTATATTTCATTTGTAGTAGTTATACAATAGTTATATATCAGTTTGGAGTCAAAATTCGGGGGAGACAAAATAATTATTTAAAAAGAATTGTATACAATACAGTGAATTTATTTTTGAGACTAAATAAAAAATGAGAAATGTATACTACTTAACTTTAGCAGCTAATAATAATTGGAAACAAATAGATAACTGAATAATTAAGAAGTGGATTAACAAGACCTCTTCAATTGCCTTGCTGGAAAAGATTATAGATACTGTAAAAATACACCAGACACAGGAACTACAATGCTATCAAATTTGATGAACGTTATATTTAATTTCAGTTGCAATAGAAATACCTTTGGTAAAGCTTTAGATATATATTAACTATCAACTTATATATTGTCTATCTTATTACCAGATTTTAAAATAAGCTTATACATAAAAACATTGTATACTGTATCGGTGTGCATGCGTATGGATCACAAATTTATGTCAGTTACTTGATAGTTCAATAATTAAAAACAAAAACCCTCCTGAAATTTAAACAAGCATCATTAAGAGTCATGTGTTAATAACGTAATTATTTCATATATGGTATTCCCAATGTGCCATGTAGTAATTTAGTGCCTTTTCTTCAAATAGACATGAATGAATCAGCCCAGTTGAAAGTAATATATTGGGTGTGTGTGTGTGTGTGTTATTTCTTGTGCCTTTGAGTAAGTTTTTGGCTCCTAGCAATTGCCTGGACAAGTCCCTGCAGCTTACTTGGCAACATTTCAGAAATGGTTTGCCCTTGCCTCCTTTCCAGGGCTGAGAAAAAGTGACTGGCCCAAGGTCATCCAGCTGGTAGAAAAAACTAGAACTCAGAGTCTTCTGGTGTCCAGTCAGATGTCTTAACCACTACAGGTAGTCCTTGCTTTACGATCACAATGGAACTAGCCTATTACGGCTGTAAGTCATGATGAATGTAAGGCAGGTCATTCACATGGCCAACCCAACTTTATGACCCTTTTTTACGGCAGTCATTAAGCAACCACTGCGGTCATAAAGCAACTACCATGGTCGTTAAACAACCTCCACAAATTAAGCAAACACATTGTTTGCTTGTGTAAAATTGGAAGTGAAAAATGGTTTCTCGTAAAAATGTTGTAAATCATGGTCGTGTGATTGCAGGACATTGCAAACGGTTTTAAATGTGGGCCAGTTGCCAAGCATTCAAAATACGGTCATGTGATATTGAGAAGGAGCAGCCGCCGGAACTGGGTCATACATACATTCTTTTGGGGACCCATCATAACTTCAAATGGTTGCTAAGCAACCAATTATAAGTCAAGGGCAACCTATTCACCAAACTGGCTCTCATAATGTATGGTGGAGCATACAAGTCAACTTTAGCTTACAACAGAGCCAGAACAGGTCATCCCATGACTGACCCTATTTTTGTGGCAGTTATTAAGCAAATGCCATGGTCCTTAAGCGAACCAGTTGTTTGCTGTGGGCTGAGTTTGCTGAAAACCTGAAGTAAGAGTTTTTAGTTTTTTTTAAAAAAGTCATAAAATGCAGTCGTTTAACCCAGGACACTGAAAAAGCGTTATAAATGCAGGTTGAATGCTGAGCTCCCAAAATGTGATCACATGACTGTGTGGCAAGAGCCCATCGGAACTGCCAGGTCATAAGTACTCCCGGGGAGGCCCTTTGTAATTCTGAATGGTTACTAAGCAATCAGTCATAAGTGGAGGACTGCTTATATACTCCAGATGTGAAGGCCCAAGATATGAAAAGCTTCTTGGAGAAAACCATGACAACTTTTGACCCAGTTAGTGTGATTGCCACTATCACTGCCAACACTGCAATTTAAACTGAGTTATGCCTCTTGCAGGAGACACATGTAGGTCTATTTAACACAAGGCCTCAAATCCTTTATCATCCTCTTCATGAATTTCAGATGGTTCATTGGGTCTCAAACATTATAGGAAAATAATTTAATAAATACATTTATTAATAAATACTATGAATCATAATATTGACCCTTGATGATTGATAATGTATTGACCAGTTTGGGGGACTCTGATTTATCGCCTCATCGTGCAGCCTGAGGAATTCTGGAAGTTGAAGTCCACCCATTGTAAACTTAACGAAGTTTGTGAAACACTTAGTCCTAGATGATCTGACTGAGTCTACTTTTTTCAATTTATCATTTATCTAACTTATTTAAAAAAGGTAAATTTTGTGACTGCAACATCAAGCCTACTTTATTATCATTCCCCCCAATACCCAAAGTTCCGGAAATGAGAAAACCAGGTTCCCTTATTGGTGCCATTACTGATTAGACCAAGGGTATCCAACCATGGCAACTTGTAGACTTCAACTCCCAGAATTCCCTAGCCAGCCATACTGATTGGGGAACTTTGGGAATTGAAGTCCACAGGTCTTAAAGTTGCCAAGGTTGGACACCCCTGGTTTAGACCCAAACAAGGATGTTTCCCCTGTATGATCGCCTAACTCTATTAAACCTCCTCCATCACTCTATCCACAGAAGCCACCTGGTCACTATCTGCTATCTCTGGCTTTTGCTTGCCCAGAGACACCCTCCCACCCTCTGTATACAGGTAGTCCTCAACTTATGACCCAAAGTTTCGTTGCCAAGCAAGACAGTTGTTGAGCGAGTTTTGCCCCATCTTATGACCTTTCTTGCCCCAGTTGTTAAGTGAATCGCTGCAGTTTTTTTGTTTTTTTAAATTTTGATTTATATGCCGCCCTTCTCCAGAGACTCAGGGCGGCTTACAATGCGTTAAGCAATAGCCTTCATACTTTTGTATATTTATACAAAGTCAGCTTATTGCCCCCACAATCTGGGTCCTCAATTTACCTACCTTAGAAAGGATGGAAGGCTGAGTCAACCTTGAGCCTTGGAGAGATTCGAACCAGCAGTAATTGCAGGCAGCTGTGTTAATAACAGGGTGCTTAGACCACTGTACTAAGTTAAGTTAAGTTAAGTTAAGTGAGTAGAATGGTTGTAAAGTAAACCTGGCTTCCCCCGTTGACTTTCTTTATCAGAAGGCTGCCAAAAGTAGTCACATGAACTCTGGACACGGCAACTGTCATAAATAATGAACCAGTTGCCAAGCCTCTGAATTCATGTGACTGCGAGGATGCTGCAACGGTCGTAAGTGTGAAGCACATGGCCCTGAGTCACTTTTTCAAGGCCGTTGTAACTTTGAACGGTCACTAAAGCTTGATAGTAGAGCCTTGATAGTACAGTGGTCTAAAGCACCCTTCCATCCTTTCTAAGGTAGGTGAAATGAGGACCCAGTTTGTGGGGGCAATAAGCTGACTTTGTATAAATATACAAAAGAATGAAGGCTATTGCTTAGCACATTGTAAGCCGTCCTGAGTCTCCAGAGAAGGGCGGCATATAAATCAAATTTAAAAAAAAAAAATGAACTGTTGTAAACTGAAGCACAGGTAGCCCTAAAAAGGAGGCTTAGTTCTGCAGAACTCCTCTTTTATCCTAACCACTTACTTCTTCCAGCACTTGTCGGGCAGTTTCCCGAGACCTGAACACGGTGTTGCCCAGAAGGTGAGGAACGGCAGGGTGGAATTCCGCTTCTTCCGCGGCCACCACATTAGCTCTGCCCAGCAGCTCCCTCTCCTTTCCTGCCCCCTGAAAGCCCCACAAGGCGCAGCCGAGCCGGCCGCCTTCGCCTTGCTCGTACACACACAGGTGGGCCGGCGCTGGGAGCAGCAGGCCCGCCAAGAGCTCTTCCAAAAAGGCCCGCGTCTCCGGCAGGCCCTGCTCGTCCTGAATCAAGAAGCCTTTCTCCAGCACAGCTCCGTCACGGCTGTAGGAGAGGAGAGGCAAGACGCGGCCCCGAGCGCCCCAAGGCGCCTGCTCGAGCCGGCGCTGCAAAGTCCTCTTTAGCCGGGCAGCCCGAACTCGCTCCCGCAGGGTTGCAACCACGGGGACGCCGAAGGAATAGCATCTACCCGGAGGGGGCAAAAAGCACTGGGGCCTCGCGCGGTTGGCTGGCTGCTCTCCGACGCCGCTCAGGGCGAAATAATCCACCTCCGCCCCTGACGACTCGGCCACGAAGGAGCGCTCCAGCCAGCCCGCTTGGTGCGCAGAGAGCAGCCTGTCCATGGTTAACCGTAGCAGCCGGAGGGATCCAGCGGCGCTGCGGATCAGCATGAGGAGAAACGAAACCGGGAGCTGTCTTTTAAGAAGCCGCCCAGAGGCCGGCCCGTTCGGGAACGAGTGGCCCAAAATCGACGGCCGATTGTTGTTATCGCCAGGAGGAAAAAGAGAGACCGGCGGAGAAACGAAAGTTAACCACCGCCACCCCCGCTTGCCTCTCCCTTTTGCGACTTTGCGATAGCAAAAAATAAAAACAAACCCAGACCCAGGAGGAAGTTAGGATTCAAGAAACCGTATCCAAAAGTCATAGGGGAGGAAACCCATGAGAAAAGGAAACCGAGACGATTGGGGAAATGAAGCAATGAAGCCGATACTTTCATGAAAGTGAAAGTTTACCGAGAGATCCGAGTAATTACTAAGCAGGCGAGCACCTCTGAAAAATTTGCCTTTCGTTTGTTTTGAAGAAAGGAAAAAAAAAAAAAAAGGTTGGGATCCGAAGCAAATGCAAATACGTTTTATGGGAATGAGCTTTGGAGAAGGCACAACATTATTTGACGGGGATGGGGGAGGGGGGGTTGTGTATGCATCGGATTAACGTTTGTATATTCTGGGGAAAACGTTAACATACAAAATAAAAATAAAAAGTGCCCCCGTTTTTATACGAAGGGTGTTTATTTTAATTAGTGCACAACTGCCCTGCACACTGAAAGGCAAAATAAACCTTATTCCTCTTCACAGCAGCATCATATGCCCCAAAGGCAGTTTTCTTAGTTTTGCCACAGAAATTGGACAGTGTGGATAGGAAAAAGCAACACCATGGAACTTGATTTCTGACCAATTTCTGCTAAATTGGGATCAGGTCAGGGGTGAAATCCAGCAGGTTCTAACAGGTTCTGGAGAACCAGTAACGGAAATTTTGAGTTGTTTGGAGAACCGGCAAATACCACCTCTGGCTGGCCCCAGAGTGGGGTGGGAATGGAGATTTTGCAATGTTCTTTCCCTGCCAGCCCACCGAGCCATGCCCACAGAACGTGTAGGGAAAAAATTTGGATTTCATCCCTGGATCAGGTGGATTTCCAGCTTGATAGTTAAACTCTGGCATGTTGAGTTGTTAGTTGATTGGTTGCCAACACATACTAATACATTTACAATTTTTTAAAAATTTCTTAAAACAACTTTTAATCTGGTATGCAATTAGGGTGGCTTCTTCTGCAAATATATTGCACAGCCTCAGTAAAATGAAAGTCTCCAAAACTTTAAAAAAGCAGGAGCGGGCAAACTGGACGCCAGGAGAGAGCAGTTCCCAGCTCATTTTCTGTGGCCCCTAGAGCACGTCCCACCAGAGATATTTTTCAACTGAAATCCTATGGTACCGTGATGGCGAACCTATGGCACATGTGCCACAGGTGGCACATGGAGCCATATCTGTGGGCAGCTCCAGTGCGCATGTGCTCACCAGCCAGCTAATTTTTGGGCCTTGCGGGTCCACCGGAAGTCAGCCTGGGGAGGATGAAAAACGGGCCCACCGGTAACCTTTTTGCCATCAAGTGCCAAAAGCGTGGGAAACATAGGGGGGTCACACGCGCATGCACGGGGCACGGGGGGGGCATTGAATTTTGGGTGTGGGCACACGTGAGCGAGCCCCCCCTGTGCTCCCCCCGCTTTTGGCATGCAATGGCAAAAGGGTTAGCCATCACTGCTATAGTAGATGAAACATAGCAAAGAAACCAAACAAGACTTAACACCAAATATATAGAAAAGCCTATTTGTGTATGTGTGACAAAATCCTGTTCGTTTGAAATTCCCCAACTGAATATTTGCTTTGCACAAACGTAATTATCTGCACTTGATGTCTATTCTCAAGAGTTATGGTAACAGAATATTAAAGATAATGTATCAACACATGGAACATTGGTTCCATCCTGCTATGCATTTAGCACCGTGGTAAACCTCTGATCCTTCAGATGCTACAGAAACAATTCTTAGCATCCCTCAATATCAGCCATGCTCATTAGCTACTGGGAGTTGTTCAGTGACATCTCAAAAGCTGCAGGTTCCCCACCTCTGCTTTAATTTGTTTCTTAGTCAGTTTTGACTTTTTGGAATCTGATGGACATGTCATCAGAATTGTCAAAGAGTAAACTGCACCTTTGATTTCTTGTAAAGTCCTAACTGGTGTTACCAGAAAGCATCTAGCCACTTTTTAATTAATCATCCTCCGCCCCCCGCCCCCCGCCCCCCAAGTGTCTTCCGGCTCTTCTTTGATGGCTCTTGCCTTCACATTACATATATAGCATTTTTTTTCTTCATTTAATATTTTTGATCCAGTTTTCACAGCTATGCCGTGGCCTTCACACTACAGCTTGGTTAGCTAGTATCATTGACAAGTACAATGGTAATAAACAGTGATGAAAAAAATCATCTTCTAACCAATGCAGACATTTATAACCAATTTCCTGACCTGACTACAAGAGTGAAACTGATTAAGATTTGGTGAGTTTCAAGCAGCAGCTGCCAGAGTGTTCTAATCAACCAATTAAGGTCCGGGAACTGAGCTGGTTAACTTGCCCTTTGAATTGGAGAGAAAAACAGCTCAGGAAGAGCTGTTTAAGTAATATGTCTGCCTGGCAAGCTTGTTTAAGTAATATGTCTGCCTGGCAAGGGAGCAAAAATAAATAAATAAATAAATAAATAAATAAATAAATAAATAAATAAATAAATAAATAAATAAATAATAAATATAGGGGGGAAATGGGTCAGGCCCAGGGCACTGCAAGAGCAAACTTTGAGTGAGACCACAGCAGCGGCCAATGACTTTCATTCACAGTGTCTCCAGCAGAATAATCACAGCAGCTGTAAACATATGGAAAAAACTGGCAGAAGATTTAGGAGAATGATAGAAGACTGTACAGGTAGTCCTTGACTTACGACTACAACTGAACCAGAATTTCTGATGTTAAGCAAGACTCTTGTTAAGGGAGTTTAGCCCCATTCCACAACCTTTCTTGCCACACTATAAATGAATCAATGTAGTTCAATTCGTAATGTGGTTTTAAAGTGAATCTGTCTTCCCCATTGACTTTGCTTGTCAGAAAGTCGCAAAAGGGGATTATATCACCTTGGGATGCTACAGTCGTCATAGATATGAGCCATTTGCCAAGCATCTGAATTTTGATCGCATGACCATGGGGGACCATGCTGCAATGGTCATGTGAAAAACTGTCATAGGTCACTTTCTTCATAGTGCCATTGAAACTTCAAATGGTCCCTAAATGAATGGTCAGAAGTCAAGGATTACCTGTACAGTACTGTCTATATTTTAATCATGTGACTATGGGGATGCTGCAATGGTGTACACAAATCATTGTTTTTAGTGCTGTTGTAACTTGGAATGGTCATTAAATAAACTGTTGTAAATTGTCCTGTACTTAAAGTTAATCCTAACTTTTTATACTGGAGAAAGGAACAGAGTATAGGCCAAGTTAAAATATCTATACTGTAATGTCTCCTTTCTTAGTTGTTTTCTTATACACATTTAGACATATATACAGGTAGTCCTCAGCTTACAATAGTTCATTTAGTCACCATTCAAAGTTACAAGAGCATTGAAAAAAGTGACTTATGACCATTTTTCACATGACTGTCACATGATCAAAATTCAGATGATTGGCAACTGGTTCATATATATGACCATTGCAACGTCCTGGGGTCAGCTGATCCCCTTTTGCAACCTTCTGATGAGCAAGGTAAATGGGGAAGCCAGATTTACTTAGCAATTGTGTTACTAACTTAACAATTGCAATGATTCACTTAACAACACTGGCAAGAAAAGTCATAAAATGGACAAAATCAGAGATGGTATTCAGCAGGTTCTGACCAGTTCTGGAAAACCGGTACCGGAAATTTTGAGTAATTTGGAGAACTGGTAAATATCACCTCTGACTGGCCCCGCCCCCATCTATTCTCTGCCTCCCAAGTCCCAGCTGATCGGGAGGAAATGGGGATTTTGCAGTATCCTTCCCCTGGAGTGGGGTGGGAATGGAGATTTTACAGTATCCTTCTCCTGCCACACCCACCAAGCCATGCCATGCCACGCCCACCAAGCCACGCCCACAGAACCGGTAGTAAAAAAAAATTGAATCCCACCACTGGACAAAACTCAACAAATGTTTCACTTAGCAACATAAATTTTGGGTTCAATTGTGGTCGTAAGTCAAGGACTACCTGTAGACACACATATATTGATCTTGGGTCTAAAAATACACTCCGTGACAAATGGAGTGTATTTGTCAAATAATATTGGCAAATTAATATTGTAACTGGAACAAATAAAATTAACTAAGGTTCAGGAGTGTAAAAATGTTAAGTTCTGATTGATACAAGAAAGAAGCATAAGGGGATCTATGTTAGTTTACAACATGAAAATAAAACCAGAGATTCATCTTTATACTTAAACAAATAATACAGATTTGGCACTGATGAATCATCTACAAAATGGAGCATAACTGTTTTTGTAAAAAAAATAATCTCCTTCCAGATGTTTTATTTAGAATTCCTCTGGCAATTTAGACTCCCTATCATTGTGGGTGGGAAAAAAAACATAGCAGGAGTCATGGTTGCTCTATCAGTGTCCTTGGTGAAGAGTGTTCTCATCTCTGGCCAAACAAGAATAATAAAGTGGGACAGGAAAGCAGGAACAAGGGGGGAAAAAAACACAAGGAATAAAAACTGAACTCCAATTAACCCCTCATCTATTCGACAGAAAAAGCACTGTTTCTTATAGCCATTCGCATAATTTCTCCAGAACCATTATTGATAGAGACGAAATGTATATACTGATGTATGGGTTATTCTGCTTTTTATGGGCGCCCGCGATTCAACCATCTGTCCTCACACAGACTATTTTCACACGTTTATGGGGAAAGCAGCACTCCAGCCTTCTTGTGATGAGTGTCTTCAGATTCAGGACCTGCTGAGCATAAAGGCTGCCCTGTTGAAGAGGCAGGCGTAGAAGAAGATCGAGAAAGTTCTCTGAAGACAACAAGCAGAAACCCCCAAAGAAAATATCTGCTGGATTACTTTT
This sequence comes from Pituophis catenifer annectens, assembly GCF_029215685.1. NCBI lineage: Eukaryota > Metazoa > Chordata > Lepidosauria > Squamata > Colubridae > Pituophis > Pituophis catenifer. Next base: position 133,045,665 of record NW_027256881.1, read on the forward strand.
ATCAGGTCTGCAGAAGGAAACTCCCCACTCTTCCATCCTGCCTGGCCTGGCCTGGCCTAGCCTGAGCTCATTCCACAGGGAGAGAAGACAGCTGGATCCTCCTGGTTGGAAAATCTTCCTAAGAGAGAAGAAAGGAGGGGAGAGAGAGAGCACCCAACTAATGAGTTGCTTGTATGTCTACAGTGGAGGGTAGAAGGCTGATTGAGATTCTGCTAAAAGTCTAGGACAGCAGAGTTCAAACTCTGGAATGTTGAATTGTCAATGTTGCCTTGAGTTCTTAGTTTGGCCTGCCTAGGCTCCAAAGTATGTACTTTTGTTTTCAAACCCTACCCTTGACTGTTCACAGAATAAACTTCAGCAGACTCTCTAAACATTTGGCTAGTTCGGTGTTTGCTTCTACTTAAGTCACTAGTCAGTTTTCAACTCTGATTTATTTTTCTCTAAATAACACAACTTATTTATTTATTTATTTTATTCAATTTGTATACCGCCCTTCTCCTAGTGGACTCAAGGCGGTGCACAGCCAGAACTAAAACACATACCAATATAAAATTTAAATTTTTTAAAAGAATTACATGACTTTGGCCCAAAATTTAAAACATTCAAACTAAAACCCACTGACAATTTAAAAAGCTAAAAAAAAAGGGGGGGGGTTTCACACCAGCCCTGCTTGATGGAAAATAAAAGTTTTTAGGGCACGGCGAAAGGCCCGGAGATCCGATATCCTTCGCATCTCCTGGGGCAAATCGTTCCAGAGGGCAGGAGCTGCCACAGAGAAGGCCCTCCCCCTGGGGGTCACCAGCCGACATTGCCTGGCTGATGACACCCTGAGAAGTCCCTCTCTTTGGGAGCGTACTGGTCGGTGCCATCTGATTCTTACGATTGTTTTCATTTGGTACAGTTATTAGGCCTGGTAGTACTTACTTTATCCACATCACTAATTTCGCTTCACCAACATTCAAAACTCTTTGCAAAGAGGCTGGAAATGTCTTTACCACTGCTATTTATTTTAATCCAGTATGGCTAGTCTAATATTTGTGGTGAGCTGCTATCGCTTCGGCCAGATGACAACATAAATAGAGCAGCATATCATACAGTAAATGCTGTTTTCCATTAACCTGCATATTGAACTTTTCTAAGCATATGCCAAGAATGACAGTATCTGGTAGTCATGATAGAAACCTCTGTGTGATGCTAGAGGGGACAACTCTCCACTGACCATGATAACACCCACATCCCGCCCAGCACCCTGGATTAAGTACTGTAGCACATGAGAACTGTAGCCAAGCATACCTGAAAGGCATCTAATTCAGAATAATATAAAAATAACTGATAAACAAAGAATATTGATATTTGCATGTTAGAGAAAGAGAGTCTGGAGTTTTATTATTTACACATGCATAAATGATGTGGATGTGATGTGATGTGAACTTTAGGATGGTCTTATCTCTTGATCCCATCTTTACAGTCTATAAATTCTCTAAAATGCCTTATATATATGCCTTTAAAAAATTCAGAGAAAAAAGGTTTTCATTCCTGCACTGCTTTCTGACAAAATGTTATACTGTATTTGTTGGATTAATAGCTATCACACACTGTTATAAGCCAAAGGCCTACTTATGGGAATGCAATGGGAGCTTTTAAAAAAACCCAAACCTTCAGTCTAGGCTCCTGATTTTTGGGAGAAATTGCCAACACTTTGGAAAACAGACCCAAGATTCAAAAGAATCTTGACTTGACAGACTTGAATTCTGGGCCCTATCCAACAAGATATAGGTCAGTGGCGAGAAAAGTAAGGTCCTGCACTTAGGCAAGAAAAAACAGATGCAGAAGTACAGGATAGGCTGTACCTGGCTCAACAGTAGTGCCTATGAGAGGGATTCTCAGGTGTCCTGGTGGGCCACCGCTTAAGTATAAGTCAGCAGTGGGCTGCAGCTGCCAAAAAAATCAAGGCTTTCCCACATCAACGGAGGATTAGCATCATGATCACAGGAAGTGATAGTACTGCTCTATACTTTGCTAGTGAGGCCACACTTGGAATATTGGAAGACCATCTTACGACCGTGACCAGGGGGGCCTTCGCCCAGGTTCGCCTGGTGCGCCAGTTGCGCCCTTTCCTAGAGAGATGCCCTCCGCACGGTCACTCATGCCCTGGTTACTTCTCGTTTGGTTTACTGCAACTCCCTCTACATGGGGTTGCCCTTGAGGTGCACCCGGAGGCTTCAACTGGTTCAGAATGTGGCCACGCGGGTGGTTACGGGAGCTCCCCGTTACTCCTGTGTAACCCCTCTTCTACGCGAGCTGCACTGGCTACCAGTGGTCCTCTGGATCCGCTTCAAGGTGCTGGTACTCACCTTTAAAGCCCTACATATCTTAGGTCTGGGGTATTTGCAGGACCATCTCCTACCCGCCTCCCACCGTCCTGTTCGATCTCACAGGGCTGCCCTCCTTAGGGTACCGTTGGCCAGACAATGTCGGCTGGTGATGTCCAAGGCTAGAGCGTTCTCCGTGGGCGCCCCTGTCCTCTGGAATAAGTTACCCACCGAGCTTCGGACGGCGCCTGATCTCCGCTCCTTCCGTCGGGACTTAAAGACCTGGCTGTTTCAACAAATGGGTTGACCTTGATCCTTGGGTTTTTCTTATTTTGATTGTTGTTGTTTTAACTGGGTTTTAATCATTTTGATCTTTTATCATTGTATGTTTTTAACTTGTGTTCACCGCCCTGAGTCCTTAGGGAGAAGGGCGGCATATAAATTTTTGGTAAATAAATAAATAAATAAATAAATATTGCATAACTTGGAATACTGCATCCAGTTCTGGTCACCATGACACAAAAAAGATGTGAGACCCTAGAAAGAGTCCAAAGAAGAGCAACAAAGCTGAAGAGGGGCCTGGAGACTAAGTCATACCATGATCAGTTAAAGGAACGAAGTATGTTCAGCCTAATGAAGGGAAGGCCTGGGGAGGACATGTCTTCCGATACTTGAAGGGCTGTCACAGGGAAGAGGGCATCTATTTACTCTCCATAGCATCTGAAGGCAGGACACGAAGTAATGGGTGGAAGATTATCAAAGGGAAATCCAACCTGGAATTAAGGAGCAATTTTCTGATGTGGTGCTCCATTGCTGGAGATTTTCTAGCAAAGATTGGACAACCATTTCTCTAGAATGGTAAAAATGCCTTGGGCAGAGGGTTGGAGTAGAAGACCTCCAGCGTGCCTTCCAGCCCTATGAGTCAATGATTCAGACATGAATGTATTGATCAGAGACATAATGTACTGCCACAATAGAATTGAGTTACACTATATCCTTCCTAAATGAGGAAAAATATCCCTGTATGTTTTATAGTTATAACCCTAAATGTGAAGTCTGGTACTGCGTCTAGGTCTTACAAATGGTGTCACACACAAGTATCTGTCTACTGGCTGTGTTCACAAGAAATAACTATCGATGGGTAAATTCAGTTATCCCATTTTGTAGGTTTCTGCGACATCCTAACACAAACTACCCCCTTCCTTGTGTGTGTCCGTCCCCCCACTAGATTTATCCAATGTGCTACACTGAAATGTGGTTGGCCAGCAAGCAAGGCTGCCTCCTCATCCTTCTGGAAGTTAAGGATGCACAAGGAGGGCTATCCCAACCAAGGGCCATTCTCCAAAGCGAGGGGTGGGGGGGAGGAAAGAGCACAAATCTCAGTTGTGAAATGGATACCTGTCAGGTTTGCATTAACTTTGCTCCTCAGAAATGTCCAAAACTTCAAAAAACCAAAAGTCAAACGAAATCTTGACTTTTTGGTCCTCTCTTCTGAAGGCTTACAAAACCAATGCCCTTGGCAGAGTCCATGTCTATCCTTTTTTTTTTCCCCACCAAATTTTTGAGTCCCCCTCCCTGACAGAAACGGGTAACCCAAGTAAGAACTCTTGAGCAGGGGTCTCCAACCTTGGCAACTTTAAGCCTGGCGGACTTCAACTCCCAGAATTCTTGGAGTTGAAGTCCGCCAGGCTTAAAGTTGCCAAGGTTGGAGACCCCTGCTCTTGAGCACTTGAGCAGGCAAAGACTAGGATGGGGTGCGAGTATAGCCAAGTGTAAACTCTACTCATCATCCGCATTGCAAATACTTGTTCTGTTCTGTTCTGTTCTGTTCTGTTCTGTTCTGTTCTAGTCTAGTCTAGTCTAGTCTAGTCTAGTCTAGTCTTATGCCCGCCTTGCCTCGGCCCTTCGAGGAACCCAACTCTGTCGTCTTAGGAGAAGAATTGTGGGGAGGGTCTTGTAGAATGTGGAACCTGCGCTCGCCACGAAACACCCCCTTTTCCTTTGAAGCACCCATTACGCACGCCGTTCTGGGCCGAGCACTTTGCCGGAGCGAGAGTCCTAAACCTTCAAGTCGTTCAGGTCCTGAAACGCTGCCACTTCCAGCTTCCTAAACTGGTCCCATTTTCCTCTAGCATTTCCTCTCGGAGCTCCGCCTGGGACACACACACACACACACACATACGCACCATCAAAGGCGCGGCGAGTCTGGCCACCTTGAACGGCACCGAGCGATTTCTACTTAAAGGAAACCGAAACTTGGGTCAGGCGAGCGAGGATCACATGCATGCCGTTATCTGGTCGTTTAAAAGCCGCGGTCTCCTCTGGAGCGCCGCAATCCCGAGGCAGAAGAAGAAGGAGAAGGCATCATGCGCTCGCCTGCCCGCCAGCTCCTCCGTCTCCTGCTCCAGGCTCTGGCGGCTTTCTGCAGCCGGCTGGTCCTCCTCTGTCTTTGGGGCCCGCTCCGCCGCAGAGTCTCCCCGAGCTCGGCTCCGGAGCCGGGCGCCGTTCCCCCGCCGGTGCCGCTCAGCGTCAACTACCACTTCACCCGCCAGTGCAACTACAAGTGCGGCTTCTGCTTTCACACCGCCAAGACTTCTTTCGTCCTGCCGCTGCAGGTGGCTAAGAGGGGGCTCCGATTGCTCAAAGAGGCGGGTAAGTGACCCTTTTTCCCTTGCCGGCTCCGGGAAGCTACGGAGGGCATGGGGTTGAACCAGTGGCGGAAGGGTTTTCTCGCTCTGGTCGCTGGGGATGGAGCGCAATAGACATTCGAAGTAGAGCGGATATGGGAGGCCACCAGATCGCCTCTAGGTTTGCTTCACGTTTCTGGGGTACCAAACTGCTCGATGAAAGTTTAAGATGCAACTTTTATTTTCCCAGCTTCTTCTTCTTCTTCTTCTTCTTCTTCTTCTTCTTCTTCTTCTTCTTCTTCTTCTTCTTCTTCTTCTTCTTCTTCTTCTCCTTCTCCTTCTCCTCCTCCTCCTCCTTCTCCTCCTTCTCCTTCTCCTTCTCTTCCTCCTTCTCTTCCTCCTCCTCCTCCTCCTCCTCCTTTTCTTGGCAAGGATGTTAATGCTGCCTTCTGAATATTTATTTAATATTCAGTGAATATTTGAATATGTATTTATTTATTAGATTTTTTTTTAAATCCTGTCTTTATTATTTTTGTAAATAACTCAAGGCGAGGAACTTATCCAATATACCCAAAGGTGCTTTTTTTCAAGAGGTAATGGGACTTTCTGGTTTTTCTTTGAAGATGTTTCGCTTCTCATCCAAGAAGCTTCTTCAGCTCTTACAGGATGGAGCTGAAGAAGCTTCTTGGATGAGAAGGGAAACGTTTTCAAAGAAAAACCAGAAAGTCCCGTTGCCTCTTGAAAAAGCACCTTTGGGACAACCATGACCTGGATGATGGAGAATCTCCATAGAGACACCTTTTCCACACTCCTATTTTCCACACAACAACTGGGTGAGGTAAGTTGGGCTGAGAAAGAGTGACTGGTCCAAAGTCACCCAATTGGCTTTCGTGCCTAAGGTGGGACTAGAATTCAGTCTCCCTGGTGATTGATTATGAATCAATTGGTTAATGAGGCCAGTTTAGTTTAGTTTAGTTTAGTTTATTGTCATTGCACATGGTACAACGAAATTAAATGCCATCTTCAGTGTACATTATAACTATAAACATAAAAACACAAACCTACATCCTTTACATTCTACATAATTGAAATTGAAAACCCAATATTGCACTATACCGTAGAATTCAGTATGGTTATTGCCCTGGTATAGAAGCTGTTTTTCAGCCTATTTGCCTTGTTTTTATTATCCTGTACCGTCTGCCAGATGGTAATCGTTCAAAAAAAGGGTGCCCAGGATGAGATGGATCTTTAAGAGTGTTTTGAACTTTCTTAAGGCAGCAGGAGCTATAAAGGTCTTCCAAATCAGGGAGAGGGCAACCAATAATTCTCTGGGCAGTAAAGTTAACCCTCTGGAGTGCTGTCTTATCTGCCACTGTGCAGTTGGCAAACCTTACACAGATGCAGTAAGTTAAAATACTCTCTATGGTGCAGCAGTAGAAGGCCACCACCAGTTAGCCATAATTCAGCTTTTAAAACCCTGGGGGTACATAACAATTCTGACAATGTAAGCCGTGTAAAATAAATGCCAAAATGCACGCATTTTACACCCTTGGCCCACAGCTCTGCTGCTGGCTTTGCAAGATTTCCTTGAGAATATTATAGAGGGCTATATGTGGGGACCAGTGCAGAGAGTCTCTTTTGAAATACTTACCTCACTGGATCAGTTTAATAAAGGACAGCGGCACCTTTTGCAGCAAAACAAAAGAGATTTTGCTTGCGCTATATTTATTAAATTTCAAAGTTTCACCAGGTCTTTTGTTGTATTAAATTAAGCTGGGCTGGGTATGACTGCTTCTGCATTTCACACAATTCTTAACAGGAAACATTACTTAACTATTAGACATCCAGATTTGATTTACTGTACTTAATAACTACAGAATTCTCATTAGTCCACCACTTAGCTGACCTTGGTTGATGTGAAAAATAAATAAATGAATCCCTAAGGATTGTTTTATAATTGGCAGGAGATCACCAGGATGTTTGGAAGCTGTAGGCTTCAATCAGGAAATAAGAAAGATCCCAGAAAAAAAGCAGTGGCAAACTCAGTCCACCCTACTTCACAGGATGGTTGTTGTAGGGAAAATTAGAACTAGGAGTATTAAGTATGTTTGATGCATCGAACTGATAAAAATATATATAAAAGTCAGGATGAAAAATATAGTAATAATAATGATCTCGGCGTCCAAACTCATTAGTGGAAATGATTCAAAAGTCCTAGCTAGGAAGACAAATGACAATGAGTCACGCCCTTCATCCACACAGCAAAGTTGACAGACTCTACTTACCAAGGAAAATAGATCAGTGTGGAAGGTTGTAAGTACACCAGACAGCTGAAGAAGGGGGGAAAAGCATTACCTGCAGAGGAGGATCTGAAGGAGAGTGAAGAAAATGCCCTGAAGCTAGTATTCCATGAAGCCTTACTAAGTACTGGAGAGACCAAACTGGCCTACAAGAAAGATCAAATGAAGAATAGAAAAGAGACATGGCAAGGGCAAGTATTACATGGCCAATACATAAAAAAGTAGCAGGCAAAGCAGATAAGAACAAGAATAGCAATAGCTAAGAGCAGGAAAATTGAAGAAAGAGAATGAGGAGCTTAATTCTGGCTGTACAAGGTCAAGCCTTAAGAACAAATGCATGCAAAACCGGAATTGAGAAGACAGCAACGAAGACGGCAAATGCTGCCTCTGCAAAGAAGCTGAAGAAACTGGACCACCTGGTAAGCTGTTGCAAGAAGATAGCATAGACTGACTACAAACAACAGCATGACAAAGTAGTGACAATAGTGTATTGGAAGATCTGCAAGAAATATCTTCATCTGCAAGCAAGAACTGGTGGGACCACAAAGTAGACATAATAGAAACTGAAAAGGCTGAAATGCTCTGGGAGTTTAGAATTCAAACTTACAAGCACCTGTCATACAACATTTTTGATAAGAAAAACAAGGTCTGGATAGTGACTTTGCAGTACATGAAGACACCAGAATAGAAGAAAAAGACCTGGAGAAAAATCACAAAATACAAAGATCTGGGAATAGAAATAGTATGACTGTGGCAAAAGAAAGCAAAGGTAGCACCAATAGGGTACAATCGGGTACAAAACAACTTGCTCCAGTTTAATTGCTCCAGCCATCAGAATTGACAAAATCACCATCAGTCAATTGTAAAAGGCAGCTTTACTTTGAGCAGCTTACATCCTGCAGTGATACAATGAACCACCATCAAACAACATCTGCCTATCCAGTGTCCTAGGGAAGGACTTGATAGATGGACAAAAATGCCAAACCAGTGTAAACATTGGGCTGAGTGTGACAAACCATAATAATGCCCTCCAAATTGTAATTAAGAAAAGTACCTGGAGAATGATCATATGACAGCCAATTTGATGTAGTGGTTAAGGCACCAGGATAGAAACTAGGAGATCATGAGTTGTAATCTCCACATGGGCACAAACTAGCTGGATGACCTGGGCCAGTCACTCCCACTCAGTCCTAGAAAGAAATAAATGTCAAACCACTTCTGGAAAACAATACCAAGAAAATAGCAGGAACTAGTCCAAGCAGTGCTAGAAGTCAATAATGATTTAAAGGCACACACACAAAAAAGAGCCCATATACCATTTTGGCTTGCATGCATATTTTAGGGCATGTCAAATTTTTTAACTTTCAATTTCCAAACATTAAGGGTGCTCAAAAGTTGTGACATGCCTTAAGGATTGTAAAGATATTTTGCTTACTTTAAAATAATTTAGATGTGCTTGGTAAGTAACTATATAAATATCATAACTTTTAAACATTTTGTTTGTTTCATTAGTAATGAGAAATTGACTGAAGGAAGTCTTTGCTTTTATTTATTCTCCATAACTACTGAAAATCGAGCTCCACATAATTTAATGGCTATTTTTGCATATACTTTGCACTTTTGATTCTTTGGAATTTTTAACAACTGTGATCTATTCAATTTTGTGTTTATGTTCCAGATTTTATTTATTTATTTATTTATTTATTTATTTATTTATTCCTTCCTTCCTTCCTTCCTTCCTTCCTTCCTTCCTTCCTTCCTTCCTTCCTTCCTTCCCTCCCTCCTTCCTTCCTTCCTTCCTTCCCATTGGGTATGGTGATATATTTGGGAGCCAGGAGACATCCATATAATTCAGGGAAAATGGATAGAATCCTTAAGACAGCAAGAGATCCACGAAATAAGTTCAGTGATGGGACACACACTTGGCATGCCAGTGGCTTCACCTCTAATGTCTGGGATCTTTTGGTTGGGTTGAGAAAATGCCTCATTTAAACTCTACAACATTGGTACTCAACCTGTGGTATGTGGAGCCCTGGGGGACCACGATGATGTCATAGGGGGTCCACAAAGTCTTGAAAAAAAGTTATGATTTAAATTTTGAGTTAAGTCTTGAGAGAGGTCCTTGGCCACGATTCATGGCCACAAAAGATATTTAAAGGGGTCCATGGTGAAGAAAACAGCATATTAATGATACTGAGCTATGTAAACCATCCAATTTGACATTCTGTGTATATGTGTAGGAGAAAAATAGTTTAGAAAACCTAGTGAATTTTTTTTATTATTATTGATAATTGTTCTTGCAGTAGGTGTACTGCTTGAATGTTCCTATCACTTTCTTGTTCTCTCTGGCACATTCCAGGTATGGAGAAAATAAACTTCTCAGGTGGTGAACCGTTTCTGCATGAGCGAGGCGATTTTGTCGGAAAGCTGGTCCAATTTTGCAAGGAGGAGCTAAAGTTGCCGAGTGTTAGCATTGTGACCAATGGCAGTATGGTTAAGGAAAGATGGTTCAAATATTATGGTAAGAAAAATTATAATCAGCTCTTCTAGATTATATAATAGCAATAGCGCTCAGACTTGTATACTTCTTCATAGTCCTTTACAGCCCTCTCTAAGCAGTTTACAAAGTCAGCATATTGCCCCCAACAATCTGGGTCCTTATTTACAGACCTCAGAAGGATGGAAGGCCAAGTCAACCTTGAGCCTGATGAGATTCAAACTGCCAAATTGCAGGCAGCTGGCAGGCAGCAGAAGTAGTCTGCAGTTCTGCATTCTAACCACTGGGCCACCACAGCTCATAATATATCTGTTGTGCTGATTAATTGGACGAAAGAATAAAAGGAATGTAACCATCAAAAAGAGAATAGTCTTGGCTATCCAAAACCTCATAAAATAGTAAGAAACAACCTTCTTTATTCATCCATCCCCTTGTATATATGGTAGAAGAGTATGTTACGTGCAAAAGGCAGGTATCAGTGGGCTTGGTAAAATCTAAAGAATTAATGAGAATGTTTTTTAAAAAAATTACAACAACAAGGATATTCCCAAACCAAACCAATTTAATGAGCAAAGAGATTTCTCTGACTGTCTGATGTGAAAAAGAGGATGAAACATTGAATGGGAATATCCTGGTAGGAGCACTGGCTGGCAAAATGCCAGTGGCTGGCATTTTGTTCTGGTACGCTCTGGTTCCAATAAAATGCTCTGGGTTGGACTTGGCAGCAGAACAAAAATATTTCCAGTTGGGGAGGTAAAATGATCATTTTAGTTTTTGAAATTTGTCCACCCCTAGAAAAATCAATAACAAAATAAGGCTCCTAAAATAGTTGCTTTTCGCCTGTTTTCGTTCTTTGCCTCAAACTGCTTAGTGTACAGTGCTTAATATAAATGTTATCACTAGCAATATGGGGGAAAAATAATAGCTCAGAGATAGAATATTTGTTTCGTATTTAAGAGAACTCAGGTTAGGTCAGCCAAAAAAAGCAGCTTCTTATCCTTGGAAAATCTGAGGTTTCAAAATTGGGAGAGCTGCTTTCAGTTACTAGAATCAATATTGTACTGAGCTTAATAGACAGTGGTGGGATTCAAATAATTTAACAACCGATTCTCTGCCCTAATGACTGGCTGGGTGGGTGTGGCCAGGGGGTATAACAGGCAGCACTCTGCCTCCTGCATACCCCTGGGAGCAAAAACAGCCCGGGGGGGGCACATCACACCCCCTGTGCCCCGTTTTGGGCCTAGTAGGCCTCCCTGCAGCCTCCTGGGAGCAAAAAGGGACCGTGGGGGGGACCACGGTTCATCCCCCCTCGCACCCTGTTTTGAGCCTAGGCTTCCCTGCAGCCTCCTGGCAGCAAAAATGGGCTGCGGGGGGGGGGGGGCGGACATGTGGAGACTTCTAGAAGGGGAGGGAAGGGGCCGGCCAGCAATTTAAAACCGGTTTGGCCAAAGTGGTGCGAACCAGTTGAATCCCACCACTGTTAATAGACTAATTGTATGTCTTGGAATTAGGCAGCTTCCAATGAAATTTCTAAAAGTTTGTTTGTTTGTTTGTTTATTAATTACTCACTACTTTCACAATGACATGGACTATCAGGAAGCACCACATGGCCGGTTTCGTTCTGTTAAGAAATTGGCAGACGTTACTAGCCAGAAATTATTGGGGATCAAACCCTCTACTAAAATCTGAACTCTCAGACCGTGGCACTTTAGATGATTATATTTAAGGCATTAGATTTGAGGACCTGTTCATATCCTGGTGTATATCACTTGCAAGGAGAGGGTATGTATAGAAGTTCTCAGAATGATCTTGTTGTTGTTAGTCACGAAGTCGTGTCCAACTCATTGCAACCCCATGGACAATGTTCCTCTAGGCCTTCCTGTCCTCTACCATCCTCTGGAGTCCATTTAAGCTCCCGCCTACTGCTTCAGTGACTCCATCCAGCCACCTCGTTCTCTGCCATCCCCTTCTTCTTTTGCCCTCAATCTTTCCCAGCATTAGGCTCTTCTCCCTTCCTTCTCATTAGGTGGCCAAAGTATTTGAGTTTCATCTTCAGGACCTGGCCTTCTAAAGAGCAGTCAGGGTTGATCTCCTCTAGGACTGACCGGTTTGATCACCTTGCAGTCCAAGGGACTCGCAGGAGTCTTCTCCAGCACCATAGTTCAAAGGCCTCAATTCTTTGGCGCTCAGCCTTCCTTATGGTCCAACTTTCACAGCCATACATTGCAACTGGGAAAACCATAGCCTTGACTTTACGCACTTTTGTTTGTCTCTGCTTTTTAGTATGCTGTCTAGATTTGCCATAGCTTTCCTCCCCAGGAGCAAGCGTCTTTTAATTTTTTGGCTGTGAATGATATACTACCCTCTAATGTGGTGGTGGCAGAAATCATTTAAAATTATATACAGGAGGGCATGACATAATGTCACATCTGTATCTCTCTGTTCTGAGAATTTTATGCTTATACCATTCTGAGGCCTTCACTTGGTTCGCACAAGGTTTTCACAGCATGTTCAGCCTTGAATTATGATTTCTAGCCACTGCTGGATTCACATAACAGACTGAATCTAACCAGTGGTGGGATTCAAGTAATTTAACAACCGGTTCTCTGCCCTAATGATTTCCTCCAACAACCAGTTTGCCAAACTCCTCAGAAAGTTAACAGCCGGTTCTCCCGAAGTGGTGTGAACTGGCTGAATCCCACCACTGAATCTAACCCAACAAATGTTGTTTTATAATTTCTTCCCTTTAGTATTTTAACAGTGGTTACTCTGAAGATTTTTGGGTTTACCATCAACAGGTATATTTTAGCTTCCATCTTACAAATCTTTATGTGCTTCATTTTGGTTTCCATATTCTAAAGACAGTTTATTTTACTGACATATAAATAACAAAATATTAAAGCACCTGTTTGTAAAAGGGTAATTTCAAATAAATAATGTTAGTATTTCTGGTCCCCTTGACACCTGAAGTGGTAAAAGAGGATGTAAAGAAGAAGAGTTTTAATTGTTATGTAATTCTCAGTAAGCCAGCAGTTTAAACATGGCATATTACATTATGGTTATGTTTATAATCAAAGTAATGGTTATTCACCTAGAACTTGATAAATTTAGATGACAATTGGCTGATGATATTAAACACTAGTGAACTCTTTCTGCTTTAGGGGAATATCTAGATATTCTTGCTGTATCTTGTGATAGCTTCAATGAAGAAGTCAATGTTTTAATTGGCCGTGGGCAAGGAAAGAAAAATCATGTTGAAAATCTTGAAAAACTGAAGATGTGGTGCCAAAAATACAATGTTGCTTTCAAGATAAATTCTGTGATCAATCATTTCAATGTAGAAGAAGACATGAATGAGAAGATCAAAGCTCTAAATCCTGTCCGCTGGAAGGTAAGAGCAGAAAATAGACGGCATAACTTTTAGTATTGTAAAGTGGGAAATATTAGCTATAATGGGTAGGACCCCTAAAATATTTTTAAAACAAAGAAAACAACTCTTTCATATTCTAAAAAAAAAGCTGTCCATTTGTGTGTGTGTCGCATGGACCTGGTTCATTTTTTGCCATTATCATCTCCATTGCTTTTCTGACCTCTTGGAAAAGTTAACTTCAGTCCCTTAAAGGAATCTGGACTTGATGCAAAGAAATATAATTTATATTAAAGGATTTGGAATCCAGCAGTTTCTTCAAAAGAACCTAAGGACAGACGTGTGGATATATATGTAGACACATCCAAGGATTCATTTTTTTATCACTCCCAGCATTCTTCATTTTACTTTCAGGTTTATAATTTGGCCTGATGAAGGAAATAATTTTATGGTACTATTGCTAAAGTATTAAGAATCAGAATCTGTTGTAGATCACTTGGGAATTTACTGCTAGACATCAATTTACTGCCAATCAACTTTAATTGCTACAACTTAGGTTAATATTAACCATTATCAAAACTATAGTGATGGTGTTGATCTATGATATATTGACTCTTACAGTCTGCAGAGTCCTAAAGTAAGAAACTTTTAACTATTTAGCATTTAAAGGTTATTTGCCTGTGGCATTTTGGCAAAGGATGTTTAGAAATCCCCATTCATGTTGTATATACCACAATGTCTTCAGCATCCATTAGATGGCAGTAAGTTAGTTGACTATAAGGATCTGCATCTTTTGAAAACCGTTTGTTTCATCCTTTGCGGAACATATATGGGCATATTTACTTATTCCAAATATAACATGTTATTTGTCTATCCTTTTCTTTTCTGATCTATATTGTCACCAAAATGGAGTTCTACCTGAAACTCAAAATTGTAAATGTTTTTTTTACACCTGCACTTCCTAATATAAATCTCTGATCTCAATAGTCATCTCAGAGGGGACTGTAACAGCTGACCACTCTATGAAACAGGATGGTCACTCAAATTAGCTTTGCTTGTGGCTAATATAATTATTGCTACAGTATTTGATAACTTTAATTTGAATATTTGATTAAGCGGAAAGATGAGCCCTACATCGGGGTTGTACAGAAAATTGTAAATATTAAAAATAGGATGTTTCGTGTAAGATGGGCACTGTACCAAAGTTGTTTCAAGCTGTTTCATGTTTCCAAAGTACTCAAAAGAGCTGATCCAGACTCAGAACAGTGTTCTTGCACAGATGCAAGATATTTTGAATTTGGAACAATTATGTTTTGAGTTCAATTCAGAACAATTCAAGTCTTAAGCATTTTGCACACCAACACATACTTACATAGAACCTGATAATATGGCGATATAAAAATAATGGAGTCACTCTATGAGGAAGATGGGGGTGGGTATCAAAATATGGTTAATAAACAAACTAATATGCTATGGTAACATTTTCCTTCGTTTTCAAGGAGATAAGTACGATTGAGCAAAATAAGAGCACTCCAGGTCCCTAATTTAGTTAAACATTGTTATCTATCAAGGACCTAGGAAGGACATCCTCTCTGACCTGGACCCCACTCTCAGGAGCAGCATCCACCTCCTCAGAAATCAGCCCAGCTCTCATCTTGCAGCTGTTCCTCAAATCCAGAAAGACTCTGCTCCTAGATTTGGCCTTAGGATGGCTGTGGAGATTGTTGGTTTTCTTTTGATGTGCTGGGTTGTTGGTTTAGATGCATTTGTCTTCCTTCTTTCATTGTATTGTTTTTTACTGCTGAGATGTAAGCCAAATACCACACCCACTCTAAATGGCTGGTTGAGCGATCAACTATAATAATGATGATGATGCTGTTAGACTCAGATGATAAGTTAATAATTCTTAGGTTAACTAATCTAGTGTTTCTCAACCTTGACAACTTTAAGATGGGTGGACTTCAACTCCCAGAATTCCCCAGCTAGCATTGTGGAAGTTAAAGTCCACACATTTTAAAGTTGCCAAGATTGAGAAACATTGCTCTAACCAATAATTCTTGGTTAGACTTAATAGTTTTCACCACTCTTCTTTAATAATTTTATTAAGTTTATTGAGATATAAAATACAAAAGAAAATGAAAATAAAAAATGAGGAGGGAAAAGGGAAGAGGAAGATGTGTAGGTTAAAGACAGAAAATGAACTGAAAGCATTGACTCCTGATTCTTTTTAGCACAGTAGACTAAAATACTAACATTTCAGCCTCAACTTTTTATTTTTACATACTTAATATGCATTAGCCATTTATATAACAGCAAACTTATCTAATCAGCAAAACTCAGAATCAAAGTTGTATTTTCTTCCACCTCAAGCACAAAATCCAGAAGCTGAAATTTTTACCAGTCTTTGATTATGGATATAATTGCACATCTGGTTTATAGAATTATAAAAGCTTTCATTGAATTTTCTTGGTAGTATTGTTCTATTGCACAGTAATTGTAACCAGCAAGAGTTCTCTCTTAATCATACACTTGATGCTTTCTAGATATTTCAGTGCTTGCTCATCGAAGGAGAAAATACAGGGGAAGAATCTCTGAGAGAAGCTGAAAGATTCATCATCAACGATGAAGATTTTGAACGATTTGTGCACCGTCATAAAGATCTCCCATGCTTAGTCCCTGAATCTAATCAAAAGGTAATCATGCTGATTGTTCATACACTTTGAAAGCAATATATTTATTGTTTGGCATTAGAAGTCCTAATGCTGATGGCAAAATGCAATTATCCAAGTTCTTTTTTCTTTTGGTACAAGAAAGCTTTTTTTAATGGGGATTTGTTAGAATGCTTGCAGTTTATATTCGCTTAGCATTTTGGATCTGTATTGTTGGGAGTCTAGATGCCCAGTGTTATACCAAGGGGAATTGCTGCACATTTCTTATTAACACTGTTGCAAGCAATTGCATCAGAAATTAACAGTCATGGCACTGGTCCACTATAATAATGAGATGAATAAAACTCCATTATTACTGTACCACGATACCGTAATAATATTCTAATGCATCACATAACTGTTGATCGTGAATAGCCTCAATAGGGACATTCATGAGGAAAAATTTAGATTTTGCAAAACCACAAATTAACGTTGGATTCAACAGAAGTTTAACTTTTCTAGGATCTGTTTGTTTCATTTAGACTTATTAAAGGAATGAAGACAACTCTTTCCCCATCCTTTGATTCCCCCTCCCCTACTTTGGATTATATTTTTAAAAATCATTTGTTCTTTTATAACTCAGTAGTTCAAATGGAGGAAGCACAGTATTAGGTATGTTTGCTACCTTGAGTTGTTTATTATACAGTTAGTCCTTGATTATGACTGGTTACTTAATGTCTGTTTGAAGTTATAATGTACCCAAAAAAGTACTTTCAACCTTGATTCAAAGTTTTGATTACTGTCCCTTCCCCCCACAGATCACAGTCAAAGGGCCCTTATTTATGGCCGCATCCTACAGTCAGATGACTGGAAATTATGGCCTTTTTTTTTTTTTTTTGCTTTAATTTATATGCCTTGGTGGCACAGCGGACTAAACTGCTGTTAAAGTAGCACTTAGCTGCCAGCTGCCTGCAATTACTGCGAGTTCAATTCTCACCAGGCTCAAGGTTGACTCAGCCTTCCATCCTTCCGAGGTAGGTAAAATGAGGACCCGGTTTGTGGGGGCAATAAGTTGACTTTGTATAAAAAAAATAGAACACCGCTTAAGGGGGGCCAAAAAGCCCTACTAAGCAGGCATATACAAAAGTATGAAGGCTATTGCTTAACGCATTGTAAGCCGCCCTGAGTCTCTGGAGAAGGGCGGCATATAAATCGAACAGATAGATAGATAGATAGATAGATAGATAGATAGATAGATAGATAGATAGATAGATATGCTGCCCTTCTCCGTAGACTCAGGGCAGCTTACAATGTGCTAAGCAATAGCCTTCATACTTTTGTATATTTTATACAAAGTCATCTTATTGCCCCCACAATCTGAGTCCTCATTTCACCTACATTTGAAAGGATGGAAGGCTGAGTCAACCTTGAGCCTGGTGAGATTTGAATTTGCAGTAATTGCAAGCAGCAGATGTTAATAACAGTGCTTTAGTCCACTGTACTACAGGCTCTTCTCTTTTTTGCCAGAAACCAGCATTTACTGGTACTTCCAATTTCCAGGAAAAAATTCACTTAATGGCTTAACGAAAAAATTTCCCATAAAATCACCTCAGTCACAGTATAACCTGCTTAATTACAACTGTAATACTGCATTCTAACCACTTCACCACCACGGCTCTATTTGGATTTTGATAGGGAGGATTTTTAGGTCCCGAGTGTGGATCTCCTTCCCACCCGGGACTCTCTGTTCTTTACCTTGGACTCTGTATACTTAATGACCCAGGCTCTCACTAAATGATCACAGTTGGATGCACAAGGATGGAGTCATTGATGAAGCAGTTGTATGATCTCTTATTTAATGACAGCTTTACTTGATGACCAAGACTCTGAGCTCAACTGTGGTCATAAATTAAGAATACCTATACTCCAGGGGTTCTAAATTTTTTTACTACCGGTTCTGTGTGCATGGCTTATTTTGTGGGTGTGGTTTGGTGGGGGGGTAATGTGACTGGGTGGGCATGGCCAACTTTTTCTTTTTTTTTAAGTTTTAAAAGCACTTTTTCTACAGCCTTAAGAGGTTGCAGAAAAAAATGCTTTGAAAAGCCTCTGCCGATCAGGCAACTCAGCTGGGATCGTCAGAGGCTTTTCAACGCACTTTTTTACCATCTCTTCGGCCGAAGAGGTTGCAGAAAACAATGCTCTGAAAAGCCTCTGACGATCCCAGCTGAGCCATGGGATCATCAGAGGCTTTTTTTTTTTTTTTACTTTTAAAAGCATTTTTTCAGCCAAAGAGGTTGTAGAAAAAATGCTTTAAAAATAAAAGTTAAAAAAAAAAAGCCTCTGATGAGGTGGGCGGGGTAAGTGAGCGGCGACAGGGCTGGGGACTGGTTTGGGGGTGTGGCCAGCCAATGTTATTACCGGTTCTCGGAACTACTACAAATTTTTACTACTGGTTCTTGCGAATCAGTGCAAACCGGGAGCAACCCACCACTGCTATACTCCTTCCAAAGCTCTACACTCTTCTTTTTATATGTGAATAATTTCATGTTTAAATGTTGAGTTTTGCCGTGTTCTTTTTTTTTTATTGAAAAGTTTTACAGAAAAAAAAAAGATTTTTCCCCCCAATATCCCACCCTCCCCCCAGACTTCCCTGAGCAAAATACAAGGTGTTTCAGTTAACAATCATAAGCTAAATTAACCTATCTATCCTTACCCCCTGAAACCTTAACTCCACTATAGATAACATAATACTTCTAATACTTAACATTCATTCATAAGCTATTTGATATTTTCGTGTCTGATACTTATTTTGAATATAATAAATCCATCTTCTCCATTCCAATACGTATCTTTCTTGTGTATAGTCCTTCAAATATGCTGAAATTTTCGCCATTTCTGCTAAATTCGTTACTTTCAGTGTCCACTCTTCAATAGTAGGCAAAGAGTCCTTCTTCCAGTATTGCGCTACCAACAGCCTAGCTGCTGATATTAAGTTCAAGATCAGTTTAGTCTCTAATACTGTACAATCCGTCGTTATACCCAATAGAAACAATTGAGGAGTAAATTTCAACCTTTTTTTCAGAATATTCTGCATCACCCACCAAATTTTTATCCAAAATGTCTTGATTTTCTTACAAGTCCACCATATATGGTAATAAGTTGCATCATCACATTCACATCTCCAACATTTAGCTTGCAAATTTGAGTACATACATGATAATTTTTTAGGATCTAAGTGCCATCTATAAAACATTTTATAAAAATTCTGTCTCAAATTTTGTGCTTGCGTAAATTTAACATTTCTAACCCAAATCTTTTCCCATGTTTCCATCATCACTGGTTCCTGAAAGTTTTGTGCCCATTTTATCATACAATCCTTAACCAATTCCATTTCTGAATCTATTTCCAATAAAGCGTTATACAACCTTTTAATATGCATCTGACTTTGATCTCTAATCTGTTTTACCAGGTTTTCCTCATTTTGCATGACACCAATTTTTTGATCTTCCCTCCATCTAGCTTGAAGCTGACCATACTGAAACCAAGTATAAATTATCCCTTCTTCTTTTAATACATCTAAAGATTTCAATTGCAGCTTACCCCTTTCCATAAAAAGAAGCTCTTTATAAGTAATCACCTTTTTTGTTCTATACTTATATTTTCTATTGCATGTCTGGGATTTGCCCATATAGGTATCTTATAATTTAGCTTATATTGATACTTTTTCCAAACCCTCGGCAACGTATTTCTAATTATATGATTCTTAAACACTTTATCCACTTTTTTTTCATATAACAAATAAGCATGCCGTGTTCTTTTTTGAGGAACTTGCTTAAATTATCAGAATTCTATGGCTATCTTTCCTGGAAATATAGTAGTTATAAGTGTTGGAAATCATAGCACAAAATGATTTTACGTCACATCAAATTTCCATGATAGACTCTCTGCTAATTTAATTTCATTCTCTAGGCACAGGTAGCTTTTAATTTGCACATTATATTAAGGACTATTTTGAAACAATAGCTCAAAATTAAAAAAAAACACTGTAAGCTATATGAAGCACATACAGGTAGTCCTCGACTTACAACAGTTTATTTAGTGACCATTAAAAGTTACAACAGCACTAGAAAAAAGTGACTTATGACCGTTTTTCACAGTTACGACCTTTGCAGCATCCCCATGATCATGTGATCAAAATTCAGATGCTTGGCAACTGGTTCACACTTATGACGGTTGCTGTATCCCAAGGTCATGAGATCACCTTTTGCGATCTTCTGACAAGCAAAGCCAATGGGGAGGCCAGATTCACTTAACAACCGGGTTACTAATTTATCAACTGCGGTGTTTCACTTAACAACTGGCAAGAAAGGTCATAAAATGGGGTAAACTCACTTAACAAATATCTCACCAACAGAAATTTTGGGCTCAATTGTAGTCATAAGTTGAGGACTGCCTGTAAAAGAGCCCTTGTGGCACAGCAGACTAAAGCACTGTTATTAACATCAGCTGCCTGCAATTACTGCAAGTTCAAATCTCACCAGGCTCAAGGTTGACTCAGCCTTCCATCCTTTCTAAGGTAGGTAAAATGAGGACCCGGATTGTGGGGGCAATAAGCTGACTTTGTATAAATATACAAAAGTATGAAGGCTATTGCTTAATGCATTGTAAGCCACCCTGAGTCTCCGGAGAAGGGCGGCATATAAATCAAATTTAAAAAAAAAATGAAATCTGCTATTGTTTTTTAATTTATGCATTAGATTTTTATCCCATGTTTATTACTTTACAAATAATGCAAGACAGCAAACACATCCTACACACCATTCTCCTCCTATTTTCTCTCCAACAACAACCCTGTGTGGTAGGTTGGGCTAGGAGAGAGTGACTGGCCCAAAGTCATCCAGCCTCACTCTCTAAATATATAATTATACATTATGGTAAATTAAAGTTGCTGCTTTCCCATCTTTTCACAGATGAGAGATTCCTACTTAATTCTGGATGAATATGTAAGTAATTTTGTTTGTCATTTTATTTGCTCTATATTTTGAAAATATTTTTCCTGTTTCTGGAATCAAGAGCTTTTACTTCAGTCCTTGCCATAGGGGGATCACAACTTATACTTCTTGGAAGTAAAATCCCCTGAAATCAACGAAGCATATTGCAGTTTAGTATTATAAACAGAACTAATAAAATATTAGTAAGTAAGTAAGCTTTTTATTGCGGTCAGAGACCAAATTAAAATACACATAGAAAGGGAGTATATTTTACAAATATAGATAGATCATGTGACAGTACACCATCTACTGCCTCAGGTACAATCTGTACTATCAATACTAGTGATTCTCTGCCGTAGGGGTTACCCGTCTCTTCCCCCGTTTTTTTTCAGCCACTATATTAGTTTTCAGGTATAAGTCTCCCTTATACTGCGAAAGCCTGATTTGGCGGACCATAGAGCCACAGATTTTGGATACAACAGATGAAAATTTCCATTGTGTTTACATCATTTTATATCACTTGGGCAAAGTCGTAAATGTGATGCAATAATGTCATTTACATCACTTGTATGATAGTGTTGCTGCGAATAATGTATTCTTTCAATAAAGGAGAAAATGTGTGGCTCAGGATTGAAATGTGGAGTCCTTAGTGCTCTCTGAACTTTGTTGTTTTCCTGTAGACATTTCATTACCCAAGCTATAATATCATCAGTGCTAGACTAGCACTGATGATGTTACCTAGTTTGGTAATGAAATATCTGCAAGAAAACAACCAAGCTCAGAGAGTACCAAGGACCCCTCAATATATTATTTAATTTAAAATAGATTCATGAACTAATGGACTCTTTTCCTACCCCCCTCCCATGTTCATTAAATAAAAAAACCTGTATGTGTTTATTTAATAGTGAGTCCATTGCATTGGAATAAAAGTGCATTCTGTAGTTTTTACAAAAGTAGAGCAGTGCACATATCTGCAGTACAACTGAGCATTTTATGCACATACTTAAAACTCAGGCACTTTGAGATGTTGAGAAAAGGGAAAGAGGGAAACATTTTTGACAATTGGTACACTATCGAGATACTGCATATATAAGCATTTCTCTGAGTCCTTTGGTGGCCATTTTTAATTTCTGGTTACAGGCAACTGCTAGATTGAAGCACATTTTGAAGCTCGAATAAATTCATTTCTTTCTACAACTCTGGAATATACATTGATTCAGCCTAATTCCCCTGCTTTGGTGGGAGACTATACCTCCAGATGAAACTCTTCTTTTAATGATTTCTGCAGTTTGTCTCGAGATCAAGATTTGTGCGGTCAATATCTTGACTTGAGATATTAGTTTTTGCCAAGACCAACTTGATTGATACCTACAAATATATGTATTTTAGCCTGGGAAACTATAGACTCTTCTAAATTTCAGTATAAAAGGTTTCTGGAAAGACTTTTCAGACAATTTGGCCTATGTTGTGTTTTTGTTGTTTTGTTTCTATTCTTCAACAAACAACTGTTCACTCATTGTAATGAAATTACAATGAAATTACGATGGCACTGAATGAAGGGAATTATGATCTGTTACTTGTGAAATCTTTACACATGAGCTAAAAACAAATACATTATGGTTTTTTGTACCATTCAGAGCCTTAAATATTAATAACATTCCCATGTATATAATTACGTGAAGTCATTTGCAGGATTGGAATTAGGCACTAACTTCAAGCGATTTGATGGTTTGGTAGAACAATTGTACACAGATGTTAATTCTCTTATGCTATAATTATTTTCTTTGTGTTTTTCCCAGATGCGTTTTCTCAACTGTGTCAATGGCCGAAAAGAGCCTTCTCGGTCAATCCTGGATGTAGGGGTAAAAAATGCTATACAATGCAGTGGCTTTGATGAAAATATGTTTTTCAAGCGAGGTGGCAAATATGTCTGGAGCAAAGCAGATATGGCACTGCAGTGGTGATCCAACTTGTTATTTGCTGGAAACGTCTGCAAGCACAAACTGTACTCATTTTACTCTCCTCTTCGGAGAAAGATGCTCAATGTTTTTTTTTTCTTTTTAGAAAGAAACTGTCCTGCATTCTAGCTACCATAGTAGTGGATGCTGCTATGTCAACGTTGCTTTTATGCAAAAAAAAAAAAAAAAAAAGTAATGTTTTGTTCACAAACAATGAATTGTACCAGCAGAGAACATGTTGACTTTAGAAAGACACTTGTCCAATAGTCAAACATGGAATACTGGGAAACAAGACATTTGCTGCTGCCATGTTGTAGGATTGCAGAGATGAATTTTAAAATATTTAATGCCAGTAGGATGCTTCTATATAAAAGGAAAAAAAAGATTGTAATTGTCTTTTTTCAACACACGAATGCATCAATACCAACTTACATGTGTAAGGTCAGGATAATTAAATTTAAGATTTTGGGACAAATTACCAGCAAACAGAAGGTATAGCAGAACTCTTAAGTTGCCATGGTTATCACAAGTGCATTACTGAAAATAAAATCAATGCAATTTTCAAACTGAGTTGGCAATTTTCAGGTGACCCAAAGCTGCCTTTAATGTTTTCCTAGAAAGCATAAGAGTAGGAACATAAAATAAAGGCCAATGTGAGTAGGGCTACCTGGGGTCAGTATCATTTGCATTTTTCTAAGTTACTTTTGTTTGTGGGTGTGGCATGTGAGCTTGGTTTGCAATACTGCAGAAAGCCAATTTTAGACCTTTTCTGTGTTTCTTACCTCAAAATACCATGTAAAAATGTAGCACTTCGTTTGCAAATTCTGGAAGTGAAATAAGAGGGTTCCAAGGGCTCCTGATTTCCACTCCTATCATTTTTTAAAAGAATTTACTTATGACTAATGATGGCCAATACATCTTTGGAATAATCTGCAAAAAATAAAAGAAGATATGTTTTATTTTGTGATATGGTTCCTATTGTTTTTATTGTATATATATATATGTGTGTGTGTGTGTGTGTGTGTGCGTGTGTGTATTGCTGTTTTCATATTGTTTTTAACTCTTTGTGAGCTCCTGAGAATCATGCATGGAGACAAGTAGCTACTGTATATAAATTCAATAAACATTCTTTTAAAAGTATGTCATATGAGTAATTTTTCCTGCAAACTCATTCATTTGTTCACTCATTCATTCATTCTAACTGATTTATTCATCCAGTCTATATTCATAGGTTGTTGGGGTTTTTTTTGGCAGGATGCTAGAATTCAACTAATCAATTCATTGATAATAAAGAAGTTCATTTCTAACACAGGTTTAAAATCTGCTTCTTGCTTGCTTATCCCCATACTGCTGCTTTTGTGGAGACATTTCTGTTGCTATGCGGAATGCTGCTTTGGCTATTAAAGGGGATGGTGCAGGGATGAAATCCAGCAGGTTCTGACAGGTTCTGGAGAACCGGTAGCGGAAATTTTGAGCAGTTCGGAGAACCGGCAAATACCACCTCTGGCTGGCCCCCGAGTAGGGTGGGAATGGAGATTTTACAATATCCTTCCCCCAGGAGTGGGGAGGGAATGGGGATTTTGCAGTATCCTTCCTCTGCCACGCCCACCAAGCCACGCCCACAGAACCGGTAGTAAAAAAAATGGATTTCACTACTGGGATGGTGTCTCTTACCTGCATCAAATGTCTCCTTCAGATCTATATGAGGGACCCCACCCTTCCAGGGTTGATTTGGGCGCCATCACTGAAAGAAGGAATCCTTTCTAGTTCCAGCTGCTGTGCATTAGCATAGGATACATCCTCCACCACCAAAAAAGAAAAAAAAAGTAATTAAAAAAAAGCAATTTCCTATCATTTTCTTGTCTGATCTAAGAAAATTACACAGGGTTGGACTGATTAGAACTTGGATGGGAGATGAACAGGAAAGGCCAGAACTTCAGTCTAGACAGAAAAGTCAACAAAATTCCTAGTAAAATGCAGTCCTGGCAATGGTAAACGAGTTCCATTTTTTGCAGGGAAAAAAAAAGCTATATGCATGTCACCAAAAATCGAACTTGACTGAAGAGAGCATTCATATTTATTCTTACTTTGCATTCTGGGATGGATTTTACATTATTTTCAAAGTTAGCAGACAGTAATAGTAAAATTTGACAATTCCAGTTTACCCTATTCCCCCAATTATAGTGATTGCAACATTTATTTACCAGTGATAATATATACCAATAATGTTTACTGGTAAGCTGACATCCCTGCTGAACAAAAATACTTCAATCTTTTATAGGAATTTATAATGTAATGTTTTGTATGTGCCTTGTGAGTTGGTGTTGATTCCTAGCAACTGCTACTCCACAGTTTTCTTGGCAAGATTTTCAGAAATGGTTTGCCCTTGTCTGCTTCCCAGGGCTGACGCAAGAGTGACTGGCTCAAAATCACCCAGACAGCTTTCATGCCTAAGCAGGACTAGAACTCACAGTCTCCTGATGTTTTAACCTCTGCATCAAACTTACATATTTTTTACATATTTTTTGGTCAAGTTAAATGTTTGATCTCTATTTGGAAGAGGGGAAAAGACTTATTTATATTGATTTATATTGTTATAAATGTGGTCTATCAATTTAATATTTAGCCTCACAGTGGGAAAAGGGTCCCATTTCAGAAATGAAGCAATATGCCCTAGACGCTAAAGTATTTGGACTTGTACTATTATTAGATAATTATTTCACCTGTCTTTATATATAACCGCAGGCAGCAAACATACCTAATTCTCCTTCCTTCTATTGTTCCCACAACCTATGATGTGGATTGGACTGAGAGAGTGACTGGCCCAAATCCCTCAGGTGACTTTCTTGCCTAAGGCAGGACTAGAACTCACAGTCTCCTGTTTTCTAGGCCAGCACCTTAACCACAACTCCGAATTGGCTCTCTTATCCCTTTTCTTTATGTTCACAGGTATGGCTGACAACCCTTCACATCTATCTTTAACAATTTTGGCTGCTGTATTAACAAACCTTTTGCCTATTAGAGAGTAAAGAGAGGACTAAAGAGATCATTGTTGGTTTCAGAAAAGGCAGGCACAGCCACACACCTGTGTGTATTAATGATTCCCCTATGGAGGTGGTTAGCAGCCTCATGTTTCTGGGTGTGCAGCTAACAAGTAGGCTAGCTTGGTCACTCAAAAGTGAGATACTGGTGAAGCGGGCACAACAGTGCCTGCATTTTTTGCATCGCATGAGAAGAGTACATCTTCCTTTCCTGTTCCTCTATAGAGGGACAATCAAGAGCATCCTGTCATATTGCATTACTGTCTGGTTTGGAAGCATTACAAAGAGTGGCGAAGATGGCAGAAAAGATGATTGGTAGTTTACTTCTTTCTATCTAGAACATAGCATATAAGTGATGCTTGAGCAGGCTCCACAGGGATGGTTAACCTTTTCAGAGCCGAGTACCAAAACTGGAGCTTGTGCACACGCGCTGGAGTGCCAGAACCCGGAAGAGACCAGCTGGCTGGTGGGCATGTGTGCGGTGGCCAGCTGCTCTTCCAGGTTTCATTGCATGCATGCGCGCCAGACAGCTGGTCCATTGTGCAAGCACACCAGCCAGCTGCTCTCTTCCGGGTTCCGTCATGTGCATTTATGCTGGACCAGCTGGCTGGCATGCATGCACGCGTTGGAACCGGAAGAGAGCAGCTGGCTGGTGCGCATGTGCAATGGACCAGCTGGCCAGCATGCATTCACGCAACGGAACCCAGAAGAACAGCTGGCACTTGCCCACAGTGGGCTCTGTATGCCACCTCTAGCACACGTGCCATAGGTTCACCATCACGGGAATATATAATGTATATATGTGTGTTATGTATGGGTATGGGTATATATATACTTTCTTTTGAAAGCAGGCAACAGAATTTCATTTTTAATGTGGGCCAGTGTACTCACAGTAAAAAAATGATAGTAAAGGTTATCTTACCTTACCTTATCAACTATTAATCTTAACCCTCCTGACCGCCGCTAAATTGTTTTGGAGTAGGTGTGTCAAACTGGTGGCCCGCGGGCCGGATACATCACACACAGGCCACACCCACCCCAGCTCCACAAAGGCAAAAAATGTTGCGATACATCATGTGACATCACATGATGCAATCGAGTTTGACACCCGTGTTTTGGAGGATCAGATGAACACGCTGTTCATTTGACTGATAAATATATAGTGTAGAAAGTTAGTGCTCGTCCCTCTTGGAAGAATGAAATATTTTAGGAAATATTAAAAAGGCAGAATATTGTATTTTCCCTAAAGAAAAAACATGTTTCTAAAGACAGAAACTTAGAGCTTCAGCTCTCTACCCCCAGCAGATATGTGTTGCCCGTTCAGAAGGACTGGGCCAGCCTATCTACAAAACAAAAGAACGTCAGCTCCAGGATGATCGGATTATCTTTCAGGGCAAAGCCATTCAGGCACGATAGAAACTGCACAACAAAGCCCCTTCATTGCATCAGTCCAAGCTTCAACCAAGCTTGACTCAGATAACCTACAAAATCAGCTATGACCCTTGCATAGCCCCATGGGAGTCTGACAGCAACCAATAGAATACATGTCCTTGCCACAGGAACAGGAAGCTCAAGGGCAAGGCCCAAGAGAGGGTATAAATAACCCTCACTCTCCACTCCATGTGTTCAACTGCACTATGACCATATGCTTGATGGTTCTGCTCCATTAAATCATCTTTCCAATCAGCCACCATGTTTCCAGTGTCTTTCTCCCCACTTGGAACTGAACCAGATGGATATTTCTTCCAACAACAGAAAACGGTTAAAAGATAACCACACACTCTGTAATTCTTACTGCTGTTCAGAACTTGCTTGGATTCCCAAATACCCCAATGCACACAAAAACATGCACCCCACCCGCCCCTAATATCAGCCTATCTATCTTGGAAGGGGGAGGGCAGATTCCCATAGTGCAGTGTTTCTCAACCTCAGAGACTTTAAGCCTTGTGGAGTCCCAGAATTTCCCAGCTAGCATGGCTGGCTAGGGAATTCTGGGAGTTGAAGTCCACATGGCTTAAAGTTGCTGAGGTTGAAAATCACTGCTGTAATTTATGCATTTTTTTGTGATTAAAATTATAAAACCCAGGGGGGGAAAAGGGGTAGCTGCATTTCACATTCTGATTTAGGCAGTTAGAACTACTTGCATTAAAATATAAACCAAAAATATTTCTCATGCTTTTATAACAGTAAAAAAACTATTAGCTGCTATCCAGCTAATGCTGGGAGCAGCTGATGGGAATTACAAGTCAGCAACAAACTGTCACAGACTGTCCAGACCTGCAGCTTAATATAAATGTAATAAACACAAATGTATGAATTATCTCTTTAATTACCGCTTTAAGCTTTTCTGGGGGGAGGGGGGTAGTTCAACAATGTTCAGCATTAATTGATTGAATATTAATTGAAATGTTCAAACCTAACTTCACTATGATCCTTATAATCGCTAGTAATTTTATTTACTCTTAAATAGCGTGGTAATGTTTGAAATACAGCGTTTTAAACTGTTTTTGATAACCATGTACAGCTGCCAGGCACAAATTTAGACCAAAGCCACAGTTTCTATATATAGATTTAGTACTGTACACCACTGAGGAAAAAATAGCTGAAAAGGCTTTGTAAGTTGCAGTTCTCTTAATCTCTATTTTTATTGCACTAACCATAATCACATTCAACTCCAGTGGGACTAAAATGCGCCCAGCATTCTTCCATTTCATGCATGTAGATTTCTTGCATAACTGCACTCCCCCCCTTCCCCCCAATACCACAGAAGTGATTATGGAGCTTCATTCCGTAGCAGTTTAGTAAAAATTGCCCTTCTTCAGATACAATGTTGTTTAAATAAAGCCTGAAAGTCCACACCCAAACCGCATCACCTTCATGACTTAAAACCTCAGAGCAATCACTAGGCACAGATGCAAGCATTCCAATTAATACTTTTTTAGTAAGTTCCTTTGTAAAGTAAAAGATATAGAAGAAACAAAAGTTAGAAAAAGAGAAAGAAAAGCAAAGAGAGAAAGAAAAGTAACGACTTTGCCTTTCTTCAGTGCAATAGATTACAAAAATAATACATCAATAGATTACAAAAACAATACAACATCAACATTTTGCTTTACATTTCACAACATTTCAAGGCATAATGACAAAATAATTTTAAACGTGAAAACCTACAGCCATGTGAAAAAGTAAGTGCGTTCTCTTTGAGTTCTGTGGTTTCACGTATCAAGACATAGTAAAAATCATCTGACCCTTAGCAGTTCTTAAAAGTAGGCAAATAAACCTTGGATGAACAACCATGTCATCATTCATTGAACAACAACAACAAAAAGCCAAAATGGAGAAGCCGTGTGTGAAAATCTTAGCACATCTTTACTGCTTCCATAAGTATGAAGAAGCTTGTCAGATATTGCCTGCATATAATGCACCAGAGACTAGAAGGGGTTAAGTCTTTACAGACATCACATGTGACTATATCAGCCAATGAACTCTCTTATTGGACTCTTACCTAGAAACCATTTGGATATCTTTTTTTTTCTCTCTCTCTCATCGATCTCTCAGCGAGACAACATGTGAACTTCTCTCTCCTCTCAACATCTGAGTCATACAGTTAGGGTAAAAATGTAACAGGACACCCTGTTCATTATCGTATGCATGTATATATTTGTAAATAATAAAAACAACCTTTTGAACCTGAAGCTGTATTGACCAAATAACTTCCTCATAGAACCAAATGAGCACGACCGTCAATATATATCTGATAAGGCTAAGTAGCCAACAGGTGCTGCTAATCAAGCACTCTTGATCAACTGATCATCAGCAAGTATGACTACCTCTTTAAAAGTCAAAGTTTTAGGCATTTGCTGGGCTCCAGCGTTGAAGTGTGTGTTAACACAATGCCAAAGAATAAAGACATCAGCCATAATCTTAGAGAAGCTATTGTTAGTGCCTTGGAAGGGTTATAAGGCCATTTCCAAACAATTCAAAGCCCCTCATTCTAGAGTGAGGAAGATCATTCACAAGTGGAAAGCATTCAGCACAGCTGCCAATCTTCCTAGCAATGGAAATCTCAGCAAAGTCACCCTAAGGTCAGACTGTGCAATGCTCAGAGAAATTGCAAAAATTCCAAGAGTTACATCTCAGACTCTACAGGCCTCATGTTATACGTTAAAAGTTCATGACAGTACAATTAGAAAAATTAGACTGAACAGGTATGGTTTGTTTGGAAGGGTTGCCAGGAGAAAGCCTCTTCTCTATAAAAAGAGCATGGCAGCATGACTTAGGTGTGCAAAGTTGCATCCAAACAAATGTAATATGTGTTTTACTTCTAGGCAAGGAAAACCAAAGGTACAAGTGCAGATTAGGTGAAATCTGGTTCTAAAACAGTAACTGTTTAAATTAGCAATTTTATGATGTTTGTGTGTCTATATTTTTCTTGACTGTACACCGCCTTGAGTCCTACGGGAGAAAGGCGGTATAGAAATATAATAAATAAACAAACAAACAAACAAACAAACAAACAAACAAACAAACTGTGAGAGGGGCCTTGGAGTCCTAGTGGATGATCACTTAAATATGAGCCAGCAATATGCGGCAGCAACCAAAAAAGCTAGTACAATCCTTGGTTATATAAACAAAGGCATAGAATCAAAATCACATGAATAATTAGTACCGCTCTATAGATCCTTAGTAAGATCATACTTGGAATACTGCATCCAGTTTTTGTCACCACATTACAAAAAAGATGTCGAGACTTTGGAAAAATTGCAAAGAAGAGCAACTAAGACAATTAAAGGCCTGGATACAAAAATGTATGAAGAATGGTTGCGGGAATTGGGAATGGGTAGTCTAGAGAAAAGAAGGACTAAGGGTGACATGATAGCAGTATTCCTATATTTGAAGGGCTGCCTCAAAGATAAGGGGGTCAACTTATTTTCCAAAGCATCAGAAGGCAAGACAAGAAACAATGGATGGAAACTAATCAAGGAGAGAAGCAACCTGGGATTAAGGAGAAACTTCCTAAGAGTGAGGACAATTAACCAGCGGAACAGCTGGCCTTCAGAGGTTGTGAGTGTTTCATCACTGGAGGTTTTTAAGAAAAAACTGGACAGTCACCTGTCTGAAATAGTATAGTGTCTGCTGCTTGAGCAGAGGGCTGGACTAGAAGACCTCCAAAGTCCCTTCCAGTTCTATTCTGATTGATAGAAATCATAAGATTTCTGGAACACTGTTCTTTGAATAGACAGGACCAAAGTAGAGATGTTTGGTCATAATGTTCAATGCTACATATGATGAAAACAAAACACAGCGTATCAGCACAAACATCTTCTACCAACCATCAAGCATGGTGATGAAGAGGTGATGATTTGGACTTGTTTTGCAGCCACAGGACTTGGGCTCTTGCAGTCATTGAGTCAACCATGAACTCTTCTGTATATCAAAATGTTATAGAGTCAAATGTGAGGTCACCTGTCCGACAGCTAAAGCGTGGCTGACATTGTGTCATGCAAGAGGACAATGATCCCAAGCCCACCAGCAAATCTACAACTGAATGGCTGAAAAAGAATCAAGGTTTTGCAATGACCCAGTCAAAGTCCACACCTCAACTCATCTAAAATGCTGTGGTGGGACCGCAGGAAAGCTGCGCATAAACAAATATCCACAAACCTCAATGAACTGAAGCAATTGTTGTAAAGAAGAGTGGGCCAAAATTCCTCCACAGCAATGTGAGAGACTGATAATGCCATACAGAAAATGATTACTTCAAATTATTGCTTCCAAAGATGATTCTGCAAGCTATTGAATCATAAGGTGTACTTTGTTTTTCCTCCATTTTGGCTTTCTTTTTGTAAAATAAATGATGACTTAGTGTAATATGTCATGTGTTGTTGTTCACCTGAGGTTGTATTTACCTACTTTTAAGAACTGCTAAGGACCAGATGATTCTTACTATGTCATGATACATAAAACTACAGAACTCACAGAGAATGTACCTATTTTTTCACATGACTAATAAATTCAGTTTCATTTTTCCCCCCGTTTCAAGCAAGAAGTCCAGAAGCAATTATGAATGCAAGCATTCTGAACGCTATTCCACTACCACATCCAGTGATGTGCCAATGTTACAATGATACATACTATTCACCTGTAATTTTGGAAATCGGCAAATGAATGTATTTTGGTCTTATAGAATTATGAGGCACAGGAATTCTGGGAGCTGTAGCCACAAGAATTGACGAGAGTTCCAGTTCTAATTTAACACTAACACTTCCATAGAGACAGAAAGTTCTTAACACTACCAGTCAAAAGGCATATATAAGTAGTCCTCAACTTACAACTACAATTGAGACTGGAACTTCCATTGCTAAATACTGTATGGCAGTTAAGTGAATTGTGCTCAATTTTATGACCTATTTTGCCATGGTTGTTAAGTGAATCATCCTAGTTATTAAGTTATATCGTCTGCCTTCCCCCTGATTTTGCTTGTTGGAAGTCAGCTGGGAAGACCATAAATGGTGAACATGTGATCCTGGAATGCTGTAATTGTCATAAATACTTGCTGGTTGCTAAGTACTCAAATTTTGGTCACATGACCTGGAGATGCTGTATAGTTGTTAAATGCTAGGACCGGTCATAAGTCTCTTTTTTGTGTGCCATTATAATTTTGAACCATTGCTAAATAAAGCGTTGTAAATCGGACTACAGGTAGTCCCAAAGGTGCTTTTTCAGGAGGCTACTGGACTTCCTTGAGGAGAAGCGAAATGTCTTCAAAAGAAAAACAAAGTCTATTTGCCTCCTGAAAAAGCATGGGACATGGCCTGGATGACTGAGAAACTCTGCAGATAGACTGCAGGTACCGTACAGATATTCAGGTTCCTTATTTTAAAGATCAAGTAAAGATTTTTTTCTCATTTAACATTCTGTCTTATATACAGAGCAGTGGTGAAATCCAATTTTTTTTACTACCGGTTTTGTGGGCGTGGCTTGGTGTGGTGTGGTGTGGCTTGGTGGGCGTGGCAGGGGAAGGATACTGCAAAATCCCCATTCCCTCCCCACTCCTGGGGCCGGCCAGAGGTGGTATTTGCTGGTTCTCCGAACTGCTTAAAATTTCCGCTACTGGTTCTCCAGAACCTGTCAGAACCTGCTGGATTTCATCCCTGATACAGAGGTGTCTGAAGGGCACAATGCTTTCATCAAAAGTGAGGACAGTGGCAGCACGCTGTCCCGACACAAGCTTCACTCCTTTGGTATGTGTGACATCACAATGGACATACTATATGAAGGAGGCAATCTGTATCCAAAGGAAGAGCTTCTGCCATTTCTCTCTCCCGTCCATCCCTGCCCCCTCTTGACACCCTCTGTATAGTCCATTGATCACACTGCGGCCAATTTCAAATGCCCACATTGGAGGGCGACTTTGAAGACTAATAATGATGAATCCTGTTATAAAACTAACTACGATACACTCAGATGGCTACCATTAAAAAGTATTCCTCCAGCCCTTGAAAGGGCAGGAACGTAAATTGCCCTGATCACTGAGTTTTAATTTATCTCAGTCAGGAGCAACAACTGTTGGTTGTCTTTGTACTTTGGATGTGGGACAATGTAGAGAAAATGATGGCTGAGTGTTAAATTTTACAGTTCAGCTATGCCTCGTCTTTTAGCATTTGCCCATTTTAGGTTACAACTGAATGCTCTGGTTAAAGATTGGGACGGTCTGAATTAGTAAAAAGGAAGAGAGAAGTGTTAGAAGAATACAGGAAAATAAGCGATCCATCCTTTCCTTTACATTTTCCAATGAAAATTCTCTTAAAATCCTATGGCTGAGCCAGGACCATACATTTTTCTCCCAAAGACAAGGGATTGGTTCAGAAGGAAGTGCTTTTATTTCCCTTTGCATGGCCAGTCTAGAGAAAAAAAAGGACTGGGGGGGGGCATGATAGCAGTATTCAAGTATTTGAGGGGCTGCTACGAAGAGGAGGGGAGGTGTCAACTTATTTTCCAAAGCACCAGAAGAGGAGACAAGAAACAATGGATGAAAACTAACCAAGGAGAGAAGTAACCTGGAATTAAGGAGAAACTTCCTAAGAGTGAGGACAATTAACCAGCGGAAGTGGCTTACCTTCCAACTTGTAGATGCTTCATCACTGGAGGTTTTTTTAAAGAAAGACTGGAGAGCCAGCCACTAGTCTGAAATGGTATATAAAGTCTCCTGCTTGAGCAGTGGGCTGGACCAGGGGTGAAATCCAGCAGGTTCTGACAGGTTTTGGAGAACCGTTAGCGGAAATTTTGAGTAGTTTGGAGAACTGGCGAATATCACCTCTGGCTGGCCCCAGAGTAGGGTGGGAATGGAGATTTTGTAATATCCTTCCCCCTAGGAGTGGGGAGGGAATGGGGATTTTGCAGTATCCTTCCCCTGGAGTGGGGTGGGAATGGAGATTTTGCAGTATCCTTCCCCTGCCATGCCCACCAAGCCACGCCCACAGAACCGGTGGTAAAAAAAATTGGATTTCACCACCGGGCTGGACTAGAAGACCTCCAAGGTCCTTCCCAGTTCTATTCTGATTGATAGATCGCTCGCGGACTGCTAAGCATCCAAAGCAGCCCGCAAAAGCGACTCGATCATCAATGCCCAATCGCCACCCAAGCCTGAAGTCCGGCAATAGCGATCCGGAACCTGAGATTGCCTGAGGGGGAAGGCTCTGTCCTTTGTGTCTTGCGCCCCGCGAGCCGGCAGGGGGCGCGCGGGGGGCATCCGCGGCGCACCCAATTTAGCGGTCGCTTCAAAGCAGCCCCGCTCCGGCTTGCAAAGCCACAGAAGCTTAATGGCGCCCTTGTGCTCAGATTAGCTATTCCCTTTCCCTCCTCCCTCCCTCCCTCCCTCCTCTCCCCCCCCCAACCTTCTTCCTTCCTCAAGGGACAGAAGGAAGGAGGGGGGGCCCAAGGCGAGCAGAAAGCAGCCGGCCGCCGCGGCGAGGGAAGCGCGCAGAACCAGCAGCGGCAGCAGAATGCGCGAGGCGCCCACACCCGGGCCAGGCTGCTCGCGCCCCTGAGGAGCGGGGCGGCACACAGCGCGCGGTCCATGCAAGCCCCGGCGGGAGCTGCAGAGCCCAGGAGGCGCCCGCTAGGCAGAAGCGGCCGAGGCGGCGGGCTTTTCTCTTTCCGAGTTCGGCGGCGGCGGCGGCAGCAGCAGCAGCAGCAGCAGCAGCAGCAGGAAGAGGAGGAGGAGGAGAAGAAGGGTGAGGCGTTCGCCGGGCTCGTTGGAGCTCCTTGCGGGCGGCATCCCTCGGGCGCTTCCTCTGGGTAGGCCGCCCTCTTCTCCGGCGCGGCGGGCTGAAGGGGTTTGCGCGGCCGGCGATGAGATGGAGCGCTCGCCCCGACCGGGCGCGGCGTCGATTTAAAAAGGCGGCCGCCGCGTTATATGAGACGAGCTTCGCTCAAGCTGTCATCCGTTGAGCGGGCTCGCATCTTACAAGGACGCCCGTAAACATGAGGTCGCTGGAGGAGTCTTAGCGGCGTAGTAGAAGGGCAGCCCCGCTAACCTGGACCCCGGGGGCGTCTTATTTGGAGGCGGTGGGGAGTTTGCCCAGTCCTTTATTTTGTTAGGGGGATGGAGAACGGCCATCCTCCCCAAACTCCCGCTGAAGGGCCTTATTGGCGCTTGTCAGCAGCATTTTCCTTTGAGGCTTCTATATTTATGGGGGGGAAAAAGGAAAAAAAATGATGGAGAAGGTGCTACAGCTAACATTTGCTGAATTCCCTGAGGAAAGCAACTTCCCTGGAATTGAGAGAGACTTGCTCCCAAATTAGTGCCAAGATCACAGATGCCCAGAATCGGGCATTTGGGATTGCTTGCACAGTTTGGGCCGCGCTACGTATCAGAACTAAATAAGTTAGTTACGAAAGAACTTTATTATAGAATGGGGTGGTGTGTCCATTCTCACTCTGTGTACAGGCATGTACGTGTACATGCTTAAAATTGGGACCGGCATATCCATCGCTAGGCCGCTGAGAGAGACATTGGTTGACTGCGGCTTGCGATTTTTATTGCTGGCTTCTCCATTGTCTTCTCTGCTTGTCACAAGTCAGCAGTGATGCGTGCAAATGGCAGTTAATGTGACTGTGGGATCTGTGACGGTCATAAATGTGTGCCAGTTGTGATGGGCCTGAATCTTACGTAACTTTGGGGCCCCTGGGATGGTTGTAAATGTGAGGACCGGTTTTAATGTTACTTTTTCAGCACTGTTGTAACTTAAAACGGTTGCTAAACAGGAGAGTTGTTAAGTGAGGACTATTTGTATTAGTACATATGTACACATAGACACTTTAATGCCATTTTGGACCTTTTTTCTTGCAATTAATGCATAACTCCATTTGGCTTGCATAACTCTTGGCTGCCATCCTAATATCATGTTTTTTTTAATTAAACATTTTTCAACCCATTTTTAGAATGAGCAATGGAGGTGAGTAGAGACAACATGATGATGGAGCATACTACTGCCAGCATTTACACCATCCTTTAATTCTTAGACTGTTTTGGCACCTCTTTGCTGGGAAGAATCAGCAAGAGCAATCTCCTAACTTAATCCTCTCTACCAACAGATTTTCTGTAGGTAGAAAAAAAGATACTAGGTTTGATAAATCTTGGTTATACTTGATTGCTTGGGGAGAGCTAATGGAATAGAAAAGGAAAAAATATTTAATTAGCTTTTAAGACACTGAGATTGGAGTAAGAGTTATAATGGCAGGAAACCTCCCCTTGTAGATTTTCCGACTTGCTAATGTTGATAATATTTTGTCATTCATGTTGGCTGGGGTTGTTTAATATATCTAGAAGGCACCAAGTTGCAGAAGTATAATCTTTAATCTTACTTATATAAGCAATGTCTTCATATGCAGAAATAAGAAAAACCAAGTCCTTCCAGTTCATACTGATGGAGGAAATGGAAGTTTTGACTTTTGTGGCTAAGATTGAGAAGCACTGCTCTAGATCCTCTGTCAGTATCCTTCACATTGATCATATTGGTGTACTATTCAGAGTTAAGATTAACTAGAGGCCACCAGTTCCTATTCCCTGACTTCTGGTTAAAAGAGAGCTTGGAGTGGGTGTGGACGGGTGGATGGATGGATGAAATAAAGGTGAACATGGAGCCTCAGGAATGCTTCTTCCCACTAGAAATCTTCAGTTGTAGTGGCAGAAGCAGCTGTCAGTTTCTGGCAAGACAAGTTGAAGGGGTGGAGAAAAAAAAATGATCAACCTACATGGCTGTATAAGGAGGGATCATTTAGTAAAAGTTGTCTGGATTCATAAATTCCACTATCAGAGTTTGATTTATGCCATGCCTCTTTAAAGAAAGTGTGACTCTAGTTCCGTGAAATCATATGTGCTTTGGGAGGATATTTTCCATCTTTTTTTTTCTTTTCTTCTTATAAATGCTTTTAAAAATTTCTGTGATGATAGAGATGGTTAAGTTAGAATCTTTTCCCCTCCTACTTTTCTCTATCGGTTATTTGAATTAACTGGGTGGTGATTGCCCAACTTCTAATCTGCTCCCAAAGTTTGTTCCTGCAATGATGGTTGAAGATGATAATAATCTAAATTTAGCCTAGAAAGAATCTTGGGAGGAACTGTATACTACATCCTGCTCCTTTCCGGCTATTAAATATGTGGCAGTGCCTTAAAAATTCTTGAAAACCTTTGGGTCCTCTAATGCAAAGATTAACTAACCTCTACTCCCTCTAATTCTTCAGCATGAATAGACTCATACATATTTTAAAGGCAGCTTTGCTGAAACAGCTTGCAGGAACCCACTCAAATCAAGCAAGGAGATATTCATGGTTGGCTGCAGGGAAACTGGAAGAAGATAGTTAAGAAGAGAATATCTGGGGAAAAAAATCCATCTTCAGTTACGCTTTGATGGTATCAGTGCTGAGCCTGCAGATTTGGTTATGTAGGTTTCTTCATATGAAATGTTCAGTAGTAAAAATCACAAGACCAAATTTGAGAGACAAAAGTATGTTTTAAATGGCACTTGGAACTGACAGGCTGTGATTTAAATGAGGTTAAAGTATGCTAACTGTATGCTGGAGTAAAGTCTACATATTACTTCATGTTTGAACTACATGAGACTTGGAGGCTTAATGTCTGAGTAGCTATGCTTGGTAAACTAGGCTTCAACCTTAAGCAAACTTTCTTGGGGATCAATTTCATAGAAATGAAAGAGACATGTTACTAAGTAAACTGGCATAATGTTGTACTGTTAGTTGAATGGCTTATCCTGAAGAACACATCCTTTGCTTTTAAATGCTTTCTTCATTTGGTGAAATATAACAACAACATAAATATATAAAAACAAACACACAACAACCAAACTAAGAATAAAAATAATACAATAATGATACTACAATAATACACATGTGTGCATGCATATACATATATAAAACCATGGTTAAAATGAACTAAGTATAAATCATTATTTAAATGATCCATATAATATTAATATAGAACAAACTCAGACCTTTAATATATTGTTAAAACTAGGCCATATAGAAACATATTGTTCTATCTTCCTACTGTTTACAATATAAAGACCTTTCAAGACTTTATAAGCCACATAGGACAGAGTGTGTGAAAACTCTTTTAGATGTTGCCCTTTAATCTGCATTTGTCAATATTACTGCAGTATTACTCCTGGCACTAACAAAATGAAACGCATTGTGTGAAAGTCTGGTGGTCTCGCCTCCCAGAAGCTCTCTATCCTCTCTAGCTCTACTGCTTGCTTTGGGTGCAGCATTAGTGCTGCCACTATCTATTTTCCTAGGTATGACTTTACCTGATGTCACCCCTTCCAACTCTAATCCTCACAGTATGTATTTCCCCCTTAGAAAAGAGGGAAAAATAATAAAAGGGGAATTCTTTAGCACAAGCATTTCCTGGCCTTGTAGCATTGAAGCACGTGATTATGAAACCCAACCCTTATCCCATGTAGGATGAGACAAAAATCACAAACTTCATTTAAAACAAAAAGGGAAAGGGAGAATATGGTGGCTCCTTTTTAACTTTTAAGTTGTTGGATGTGGTAGAAGGGCTAAGAATACAAAACGGTTCAAAACACAGACATCTGAAAGGAATATCCAATTAAAAATAATATGCGGGAGAACATAAAACTCTTAGTAGTTCAAAGGATGATAGATCTGCCACTAATATAAAAGCAACTCTGACACGAAAAGGTGCCAGTTTGCATAGAAAGATGGCTTGTAAAGGATCAATAGGAAGGAACATTGGTAAAAAGCAACATTATGCATTATTTCTAGCTCATCTAAAAAAATGTTACCTGTGCTGTAGGAAGACTTCATGCCTGCAAGTAGGGTTCTTGCTTCCTTTTATGAACATTTTTCCCCAAGCTTCTCCATCCAGTTTTTTACTGACGCTTTATTTTTAACAGAGACTAAAGAGATTCCTTTCCTTTTCCCAACCTCAGCATATAGCTTCTGGTTCCTTTTCTCCTGGGATTCTCCATTGGTCTTTTCAAAGGCAAAATCTTTTCCTCCTTAGCAGAAAGTTCCTGACTTTGCATGTGACCCAGAACAGCAGTCTGTTCCTTATGCTAATGTAGATTCCGTATCTTAGATCAGGGGTCCCCAATCCCCGGTACGTGGACTGGTATCAGTCCACAGCATACCAGCAAACCAGTCCATGGGAACAAGCAAAGCCCCATCTGTGGGATGCAGGCAGGATGGAAAACTACACCCCCTCGGGTCTGCAGAAAAATTTTTCTCCATGGAATCGGTCCTGGTGCCCAAAAGATTGGGGACCACTGTCTTAGATGAATGAAAGTGAAATTCAGAAATGTGTCTGGTTGGTAGTTAAAGTGGCATGACTGCTTTCCATCTAATTCACCACCCTTCCTTTGGGTCTTTTTTCACCTTAATTTATATATAGCCTGCATTTGATCAATGTTTTGGGCAGTGGTGAAATCCAATTTTTTTTACTACCACTTCTGTGGGTGTGGCTTGGTGGGTGTATCTTGATGGGCGTGGCAGGGGAAGGATACTGCAAAATTCCCATTCCCTCCCCAATCCTGGGGGAAGGATATTGTAAAATCTCCATTTCCACCCCACTCTCGGGCCACCCAGAGGTGGTATTTGCTGGTTCTCCGAACTGCTCAAAATTTCTGTTACCAGTTCTCCAGAATCTGTCAGAACCTGCTGGATCTCACCCTGGTTTTGGGTTACCCCAAGCTGTTTTTTAAAATCCAGTTTTATTATAACTCTCTTTTATTCCAACAAACTTTTATCTTTATGACTCTCCCATTTGGAGTTTGAAGCCTTAATATTCTTTAAAAATTCTTCCTCCAGTTCTCCGCTGTTCTCTTAGTAGCACTAAGTCATAGGCTTATTATATAGGAACCATTTCCCATTTTTGCTGCTGAAAGTAGTTAGATTTCTTCCTTTTCCTTTGTTACAAATGTGAAGGTGCACTGCTGGAAATATTTACAGCACAATAGAGCTAAATCTCTGCAAGAAGGAAATTATAGAGAATTGCCTGGGCTCCTTTGAGATACAGAGATTACTACAGCGACTCTCTGAAAAATATTGAGATATTTATATATTGCAGTGTGGGAGATGAAACAATTCTTAGATATAAGACATCCTGTAATCTGATAGAAGAACGTCTAGTCCTTTTTGGCAGATTCTTTTGCTTTTAATAGCTGCCTGAAAGGCAGCTTTTTTTCAGTTTTAGGCATGGGAGCAAACCTATGGATGAAGCTCCATCTGCTTCATTTCTGCATGCCAGGTAGGCGGTGAGGGCACAGGAGTCTGGCAGGAAAAAAAGTTAGCAATCTTAGTTGGAAAAAAAAACCCCAATAATTGCTCTTCACATGGCTGCTGATTCACTAACTATTTATAGTGTATAGTTTATCCCTCCCGCCTTTTTTATTTTAAAGTGGGACTGTGGGCTTGGTAAATTATATCTTCTGATTTAGTGCACTAAGCCACAAATGCACACTTTGTACTTTTGAATGGCAAGAGGCCCTCATATCCTCAAGTATCTGTCTCCATAATGAAGTTCCATGTTGGGACCACATCTGGCCATCTAATTACATTGAAACTGCTGACATAAAATGTGGAGTTGGAGTAAAAAAAACAAAAAAACCTCAGATGGCAAATTGTACGAGAAGCTCTTCACTGCAAATATCTAGCACTCAGTTCCCCACAAACAAATACACCAGCAAGCCAATGAGGAACGAAGGAATGAGTAAGAAAAATGAGATGGAGGGATAGGGCCAAGGTTTCTCCACACTTAGCACCACACATGTTTCAGGTGTTCTTCTGTATACAGCTTCATCTTGGATCTTAGATTAGTTAATTGGTGATCGTAGTGTTGCTTTTCTACGTCCTGTGCTTATCCCATATACACACCCCGGTGGGAGAGGAGAAAGAGATTGCTGCTCCTTGAAAGAGTATGGCAGAAGCAGACCAGGTTTAGGGCAAGTTCATGCGACTCTTGAAAATATCCAGTGAAAATGTCATCCGACACTGGTCTCATTTTTTGCAACTGAGTGTAAGGTGTAGGCCAGTGCTGTCTGGAGTATCTCATTAAAAAGAGAACACTGCCATAATATTGCAAGGCTTCAGGTGTATTCAGATACAACATTAACATCAGATGCATGTGTGATTTAACGTATTTTGGGACAGGGATGGATAGGGCACAGACTACTGTGGTCCAGGCCTTTTGA
The DNA here is from genome assembly GCF_029215685.1 of Pituophis catenifer annectens. Taxonomy (NCBI): domain Eukaryota; kingdom Metazoa; phylum Chordata; class Lepidosauria; order Squamata; family Colubridae; genus Pituophis; species Pituophis catenifer. The sequence goes on from NW_027256881.1 coordinate 133,087,140, forward strand.
GATCCCACTGCTGAAACCTGGCTGCAGAACTAATAATTTTCAATGGTTATAATTTTTTTCCCCTGAAGTCAGAAATAAGTGAATTGAGTGAACCACCTGTATTTTTTTTACCTATTATTAAGATTATGAAAAACACAGACACAGGTAGTTCTTGATGTACCACTAGTCGTCTAGCAACTGTTCGAAATTACAATGGACCCAAACAAAGGTACTTACGATTCAAATTCAAACTTCCAACGCCTTCACCACATCTGGTGATTGCATTTTTGGTGCTTGCCATTTAGCCTGCCTTCAAGGCCGTTTGCATAAGCGTGCCACGATTATATCTCCATGATTTATAATGTATTTTGCTGGAAACTGACATTTACTTCCAATTTCCAGCAAAGTGAATTCCCAGGCAATGGGTTTGTTTAATGACCGTGGCGTTCTCCTAACGACCATGGATTTGCTTAATGACCATGGTGATTTGTTGAAGAACCGCCACAAAAGTCGTAAAATCGGGCATGGTTACGTGATAACAACCAACATGACTTGCAACCATAATTCTGGGCCCAAATATGTCATAAATTGAGGACTATCTGTATGGGGGCTTTTTTTCTAGGCTTGGAGGATGCTGCTCCCATTTTCACCTGTTCATCCTCCAAAGGATTGTCTCCTTCCAGCGACATCATCATGTCGCCAGATGTCCTCCTGCTTCCATTAGAAAGGTCAAAAGGCTTCAACCCAACTTTAAGAGAAAAATATCTCATGAAGGCAGACTCTTGATGTCTGCCCCCAGGGTGAAAACTGCTGGTGGTAGTAACTTATAGCTGTCTGCCTCGGTTATGCAAACTAAGGTGTAAGAATTCCCTGCATGTGGCAGTATGTTGAAAGGCTGAAGAGAAATCCTTTTTTGCAGCGTAAGCTTGTAGATAGCGTCCCTCTTCCTTTGAGTTCTGAAACGGGATATTTGTTTGAGGTTTATGTTGTACCTTTTTTTGAAATTTTGCAACTGATTATCCATTTGTCTCAGATTGCTCTATGAGCTGAATTTAATTCTGTGTGATATAAAACAGCCATCTATCTTTGTTTCAGCTATCTATGCTTCCAGATTGATTATTATGTGCGAAGGCCAGGCTCTTGCAACGCAGGAGGGAGGGCAGATTTATGCTTCTGAATACACTGATGTACTGTTTTACTATTGCTGCTATATTGTTCCAAGCGGAATAAATTTTGTATCTTCTGGCAGCTTTGGGCTTTTTCCTTTACAAGGGAATACTTTGAAGTACCTTTTCAAAAAATACTTTGCACCACCATGTATCTAAGATGTTCTTGGATTGTCCTAAAATAAGTGCTTCAAATAGTATTCCTTGTCAGATCCTACAGTACAGAAAACTGTAGTATAATTCTCAATAGTTTTTTAAAATAGGAATACAGTATAACCAGGCTTTTTTTTTTCTATTTAGGTTCTTCGGTGCAGTTTGTTCTGGGCATCTTTAGAACAAGCATAACCACAAATGGCATCACTATACCATTAAACATCACTAATTTTTGCCTCACATAAGATTTGTTTCCTTATATAATCACTGTGCTGTTCTCCACAAAGGATTTTAAAGGAAGGAAAAGGCGGTGACATTAGCAACTCTACTGAATTTTGAGGAGTGATATCAGAATGTTGCATCTGTTTCAGGTCTGGACTTTTGGGGAATGAGAATTCCAGCCTGATTTGAACTTTAAAAATTAAATCATGTTTGATAACAAGGACCAGATGGCACAGCTTTGGAAACATAGGAGGGTATGTGCTACAAACAGAAAGCTATTTTCCAAAACTGAGGTTTTGCATTTTGTCTTTGCTCCAACTTTATAAATGTTATATGTGCTGGAGCTTCCTGAACTGAAGCTGGAAAATTCTCATATGAAGCTTGTTCCACACATGATTTACATATATCTCTTAATTTTTCTTTGAATCTCTGGTAAGATGGCCACTAATTCTGTGAACTCATTCCATTGAAAATCAGCTTACAGGTAGTCCAGTAGACTTACAGTCATTCATTTAGCGACTGTTTGAAGTTACAACGGCGCTGAAAAAAGTGATTTATAACAGTGGTGAAATCTAAAATTTGTTACTACCGGTTCTGTGGGCGTGGCTTGGTGGGGGGGTTATGTGACTGGGTGGGCATGGCCAATTTTTTTTTTTTACTTTTAAAACCATTTTTTCTACAACCTCTTCGGCGAAGAGGTTGTAAAAAAAATGCTTTCAAAAGGCTCTGACGATCCCAGCTGAGTTGCCTGATCAGCAGAGGGTTTTTAAAAAACCCTCTGATGATCAGGCAACTCAGCTGGGATCGTCAGAGCCATTTAAAAGAAAAAAAGCCTCTGATGATCGCGCAGCTCAGCTGGGCATGGGGGGTGGGGAGGGATTTTTGCTACCGGTTCTCCGAACCACCTGCCTCCATCGCTACCGGATCGGATGATCCGGTCCAAACCGGGAGCATTTCATCCTTGATTTATAATCAGTCCTCAGAACCATCACAGCATTGTCAAGGTCACATGATCTGAATTTAGGCACTTGACAAGTGGAATGTATTTACAACTGATGCAATGTCCCAGGATCATGTGAAAGCCATTTGTGACCTTCCCAGCTGGCTTTCAACAAGCAGAGTCAATGGGGGGAAGCCTGATTCTCTTAATGACCTCATGATTCACTTAACAACCATGGCAAAAAGGTCATAAAATCAGATGCAACTCACTTAACAGCCACCTTGTTTAGCAATAGAAATTCTGGTCCCAAATATGGCTGTAAATCAAGGATTACTCATATTAGTGATGATCAGACTTTCTTGCCTTCTACAATGGGATTCTGGTACATTGAAGCCGCCTCAAATGGGGCTCCTTCAAGTTTAACTCTCAAAATTCCCCACTGAAAGATATCAAGATTGGAAAAGGCTGATAGAAGCAATAATATGATTACTGCTTCTATTGAGATACTAAATGCTGAATATACATGGTTGAACCAGTCTTCTGATGCATGTATGGCCCCTTTTCCCGTTTTGTTCTCCATGGGTGTTGGGAAAGTATGTGGGGGCAAATGAAGAAACGTGATGATGTCTTACAAATCTATAAATGTGGCATTTATGTGACGATGTGAATTTGGCATCACCTTGGTTTCTGCTGATGCCACTGCTTCTCTTCATTACTTGGCTGCAACAATATATATGTATTTGATTATTTCTTTAATGAAAGGCACCGGCCAATACATTTTAATTTTTTTTAGTCAGGACATTCTGGTTCTTCTTCAGTGTATGGATTTGGAAAACTTTGGTTAGACTGCTCTGTCCTTTATAATCACAGTGCCAGGAACTATCGGGATTAGATCCAGAAATTCTTGGCTCTGTGCAAACAAACTTGTGTGGTAAGCCTCAGAGCTGTAATGTGAATTACTTTTCCCAGGAAAATGAATTTCTTTCAGGCCATGCATAGACCCTGCCCTTCTTGGGCATTCCCAGACTGGCAAAGCTGTTAAGAGGCTGGAAATTTGACTGAGGAATAGTAATTTATTTGGCCTGGTCATAAGAAATTATAGATAAATCTCCCTTTTTTAGTTTTGGCATAGACCCCAATATAATCTGCTCTGTTCCCAAGCTGTCATTATTTGACCTATTCATGTCTTGGTTCCTGGCACTTGAATGTCTTCTGAGAGTTGCCTGTGATTCAGCATTAGTGCACAACGGGGGACGGCGTAATTTGAGAATCATTATTTAAGAAGAGGGAACGGCGTTTGCCTAGTGCTTCGTATGGGAAAGCAAGCAGGCCGAACTATTCAGCTTTCAGTCCCTTTCAAGGTTACTTTTGTATACAGCAGGGCTGGGGAACTATGGCCCCTTTATGACTTGTGGACTTCAACTCCCAGAATTCCTGAGAATTCTGGGAGTTGAAGTCCACAAGTCATAAAGGGGCCATAGTTTCCCACTCTGGAATACAGAAAGAGTGTCCTCATCAATGCTTTCTTTTTCTTTCTTTCTTTTTTTTTTGCACATCTTAATTTCCAGAGCCACTCATGTTGCCCAAACAAGCCATACAGAGGAGGTAGTGCTGCATGTTCCATCCATGTTGCAATCAGTCCAGGTAGGCTCGATGTGTGGTGTCCAGGTGTTGTCCCTTTTCCTAACATTCTCCTTGACTGAGTATTATTTGTCTCTGGGTGACTCCTGGCCAAGTCCCTGCGGTTTTATTAACAAGGTTTTTCAGAAGTGGTTTGCCACTGCTTCCAATCTAGGGCTGACGGGGAGTGACTGGCCCAAGATCATTCAGCTGGCTTCATGCCTAAGATGACAATTCACAATCTCCCAGTTTTTAGCCTGGTGCCTTAACCACTACACAAAACTCTCTCTCCTTGATTATTATTTATATCATTTATTAGTGACAATTATTTGTATCATTTATTAGTGACAGTTATTTATGTCCTAACTTTCAGGATAATAACCCTCCCCTGATGGCTTACAAACATTGGAAGCAATTGTAAATAAAGGCACTGTAAATAGAATTATATTTACCAAATAGGGAGCAAAGTAAACATTGCTGTGTTGATAATATATAGTGCACATGTAATTGCTTGATAATATAATTGCACCACAAGTCACAAAGCTCCCCTTGTAATGTAAGTTCTAAAAGTGTTATTCTCCACTCATGATTTGCAATGTGACGTGGTTATTTGCCTGGCAGCACTAAATGAAGTTTCCAGAGGAGGGGAAGCTTTATCACTGGAATAAAAGATGGAGAAAATGGTATGCCATCAATGCCCTTGAAGAATGGGCTACAACTCAGGAACTGCTTATTTAGTGAATTATGACTGTCTGTCTCTGAAAACAGCACTTCTTTATTTTTATTTACTTCTCTTTCCCCCGCCCAATCCCCAGAATCTACTCCTCGATTTACAGCCAGTTCCTTAGCAGCTATTTGAAGTTACAGCGGACTTCTCCAGAACTACTTATGACCTAGTGTTGGAGTTTTGATAGCTGCCTCTCTTCCCATACTCCATGATCATGTGATCACATTTTGGGTGCTTGGCATTTATGGAAGTTTGCAGTGTACCATAGTCACATGACTGTGACAGTGTTTTTTTGTTTTTTGTTTTTACTGGAAACCAACACTTAGCAACCACCACAAAAAAAGGTGGTAAAATTATGTGCTATCATGTGACGGCCTGCTTAATGAAAGGTACAACCTACAGCTATAATTCCGAACTCAATGATGGTTGTAAGTCAGGGACTACCTGTGCTAGAGTGGGCAGCTGTAACAAACTTTAATAAATAATGCCTTTTCTTCTCCCTGTTTCTGTTGGAAGAAGGGAAGGGGATGTCTGTCAGCTGGCCGGTGCGCATGTGTGCCCCAGAAACCGGAAGATCATCTTCCCAGCACGCACAAGTGTACCAGGTGGCTGCTCTTACCTCATATCCGGTACTCCCACGCATATGAAAACCAGCTGGCTGGTGTGCTGGAACCCGGAAGAGCAACGGGTGATGATTTGCGTGCCCGGAGAGATGGCTTTGTGTGCCACTTCCAGCATACGTGCCATAGGTTCACCATCACGGTTCTAAGTGATACATTCTATTTTTTACCTGCAGTTATTAATTCAATTAATATAATTCTTTTTGTCCTGGTGCTGCCCTTTTTTAGAGAGTGGTGTTTGACAGTTATACACACACTTACATATTTGTTGAGAGATGAGAAATCTCAAAGAATTGATTTTATCTGCCACTGGCAATTGGGCTTGCTATAGATATTTCTAGCAATCTTTCTTTAATATTTTAAAGCAAATACATTTCTAGGCTCTTTCTTACAGGGCATTTGTTGGTAATGTTACTGTGGAAAAGGAAGAGAGTCCAAATGAACAGATTTCTGAGCTGGCTTTTGCCTACTTGCCCTTCCTCTTCTCTTGTGAGAGCAACCTGTCTCCAATAAATTCAGGGAGGGGCCAGGCTGATGGAATATAAGGTATACCAACTCCCAGATTATTGGGAAAAGATAGAAGCTGTATCCTGTCAACCAAAGCTTCTCTTCTTGCAGGTTTCAAGTATGGAGCCATGATGGCGCAGTGGTCACAATGCAGTATTGCAGGCTAATTCTGCTGACTGCTGATTGCCAGCAGTTTGGCAGTTCAATCTTGACTGGCTCAAGGTTGACTCAGCCTTCCATCCTTCTGAGATCGGTAAAATGAGGACCCCAGCATATGGGGGCAATATGCTAACTCTATAAACCACTTAGGACTATAAAGCACTATGAAGAGGTATATATAAGTCTAAGTGCTATTGCTACTGCTATTAGGAACTGTGACTCAACTGGGCCTGTACCCTCCCAGAAACCTGGGACCAAAGCTTTAGCCATGAGCACATCAGCCTAATCATAGTTATTGTAAATCAACACCTCATTAACTCTCCCACCCTGCTACTGCGGACATCAAACCTTCCTCATGCTGAGAATGCATCACAGTCTTCTCTTGTAACTCTAGGGATAGAGAAAGGAATAAACAGATAGAATATGGAAGCATTCTTTATTATGGTCAGAGTTTTTTTTAGGTAGTAGGGAAATAAGCACACCTTGTCTCTCCACTAGCCCACAAGATGTGAAATTTGCACATTTACACAATTTGCACATTTTCTGCCATGTCTAGAATACTTTCCTAGCCTATGTTGAAATGCCAAATTTCTGTGTTAGTTGTTCAGAGGAATGGGAAAAACAAAAGGAGATACACATCAGTTACCATATTTTTCAGAGTATAAGACGCACTGGACTATAAGACACACCTACCTTTTTTGGTGAGGAAAAAAAATAAAAAGAAATCTGCCTCTGCCTCCCAGCAATTTTGCCTCGTTGCAGCAAACAGCCTGCTTTACTTTCATTTTTGTTTTCAGCATAGCTTGATTAGCACAAGGAGAAAAAAATTTGCTCCAGCAATTTACCTCCTTGCAGCAAGCAGCAGAGGCCTGTGCAAATCAGCTGAGAGCAAAACAGCTGAGAGTCGGGAGGCAGATCCAATCAACTTGTGCTAATTAGGCTGTGCTGAAGCTGAAAGGAGCTGTTTTTTCTCGCTGTTTGCTGCAAGGAGGTAACTGCTGGGAGGCAGAGGCCAAAGGGTGGGGGCCACTGGGTGGGCGGGGCTACATTTGGTGTATAAGACGCACCTAAATTTTCACCCCCTTTTAAGAGAGAAAAAGGTGCGTCTTATACTCTGAAAAATACGGTAGGCTAACAGAGATTATAGAGACATTGCTTTCTTTGCTTTCAGATGTTATAAAGGAGGGGAAAATATGAGTCAGGAATATCTTACACTTTCAGTTGCAGTAATTCCTCCACATTTCCGGTGGAAATTTGGCATGTCAACACCATTTAGGAAAGCATTCCAAACATGGTAGTAAATGTGCAAAGAAATACTACGGGAATTTCCATTTTATAGTTTTCATGCAACTATCTTTCTTTGTATCAACTCTTCTGGCCAGCATGAGTAATTCTTCTAAGTATTTTAGACCTAATGTGTTCAAATATTTTAAAATATGACATTTTGCTGTGTGTGATCTTTTATCCAGTAGGGCTGTTCCTTATTACCATGGGATGAATGGATTCTGAAGTGTCCTGGAACATTTTATTAAGCTAGATGCTGATGACATGTTTCAGTGAGAGCAGACCAAAAAACCTTGTGTTTAGTCACATGTCTGGCACAAAAAGATACACTCCCTATCAGACTGCTTTTGTGCTATGCAAAACTTTTAAATATAATTTGGTTTCAATGAAAATATAAAATCTGACAAGAGATTTTGATCACCAACTGAGAACTGTGGTGGTCAGCTCCTGTGACTATTGGTAAGGGAAAATGTCATTAGCATAATTTGCCAGGAGTGTAATATTTTAAGAACAAAATAGCCATGTTACAAAGTAAACAGAATCAGGGTCACGGTTAGAGCAGGCCATGTTTTACTTCTACATATTTACATTACATTTTTCAATCCTACTTATTTGCGTGGTGAATTATTGCTTTACTGAAATATCCCTGTATTGGTACTTGTTATTCAAATCAGGGGAAAAGCACTCATCACTGGTTGGCTCTAAACACAGAGCAGATCTTAAATCTCCCAATCTGAAGAAGCAAAATCTGGAGGTCAAGAGCTAGTCAGCACCTTGTGTCTGACATTACAGCTAAGTGAGAACAATTGTCGACTCACTCTGGGTCATGAGGAAACCCATAGAAAATTAATTTACTCTAATCTATGTGAGATTTTAACCAAAGAGTTTGAGAGGGCTGGGGTATCTCTTAAGAATTAATTGAGGTTATAAGTGCTGCATTGCCAAGCCTTGTTACACATGATTTTCAGTTTGATTTCTCACTTTGTCATGCAGAGTTTTGATTTTTGGTGGTATTTGGTACTATCGACCATATTTTTTGGGGTTGTATTTTTATTATATTTTTTGTTTTGTAGAGAAAAGAAATTTTAAAAACTGTCATAAAGTGCGCACACACAAAAAGGAAAAAGATATTACATTCAGAAATGATTATTTACCCCTAAGCACACTATTAACTCTTGGCTAAATGGAATAATATTGATCAGTCTATTACATCGATAGACAGCTAGTTCATAAACTGGTGGTGATCCAGGACTATAAATCTGGGACCTATCTTTCCAACAATCTTTTGTTGTTGTTTCTCCCTCCCTGGTTGATAATTGCATCATTTTTCATACAGTGATAAATCCCAAGTTTGGGATATATAATTTAGAAGTGCAGTCACATTCATCTTGCTTAATTTACATTTCCAACGTAATAATTAATCATTCTTTTAAAACATTTTCAGTCCAAAATGTCCAATAAAAGTAAAAAACAGCAACCCTTTACTGAATGTTTTTTAAGAATTCATCTTATGTTCATAAGACATATACTTAATAATGTTTAGGAACTTTGGCTACTAATATATTAATATATGACTATTCTGTCTTTTTATTCCAGTGTTCTTACAAACAATTAATTTCTAGTCTGGTGCATTACTTTAAAATAGTTGCTTATTTAAAAATACTGTACAGTTAGAATAATCCAGAATACATTCTAAAACTGACAGTTTGGGACTTTTAAACACCATTAATGCATCTAAACCAAATCGTGAAATCAGGAGATGTTTTGATGTAATACAGTAAGATTTCACAATTCTAGGCATTCCAAAATCCTTATGCAATAGCTCTTAGTAGTTTAAAAAACTTAACCAATTATGAGCTGTTCTAAAGTTTAATAACTAAACTTGCCTACAATTTCAAAACAGAGAGAAAAGATTTACTTGCAATTTTTAAATTACAATTATCCCTGAGTACATTTGTCGGAGTTGAAATGGTTTCTCTCCCTGTTTTCCAAACGTGCCTGGAAGCCTTTAATGTATAAAATATAATAGAACGATGGCTAAATACAAAGCCATTCCCCACTTTGCTTTAAGATGCACTAGATAATATGTTTCTAATTGTGTATATAATGGGTTTTTAAAAACATTTGTTCCAAAGAGAAAAGAAAAATTAAAAGCCCTAGCCACCATAGGCCATGTTATTTTTCTGGGCCGCTTTGCAATAATTTTCTATTAGGATGTTAGTCCATAAAGTGATGCTGAATGTGAGGTCTGTGACGTCCATCTTATGGATTCTGTAGAATTTTGTTCTAGTCTGTGTGCTGGTAAGGTCATTTGGATTGTGCTGGTGGATCTCTTCTTCCAGGTATTCCTAAAGTGTTGGTAAAAAGGTAAAGATTCCTCTGTTTGAAACTGATTCTTGACAAATGGTACGTAGTTTGTAGTTTGTATGTAGTTTTCATAGCAATAGAATGGGGTACCTTTTGCCATTCTATCGCCATCCATTTTGGTTTGTTTGTTTTTTAAATCTCAATATAGCCAACAGTGTTTGGTCCCCTTGCAAGTACTTATCAGGGCCATCCATGTTTAGTTCCGATATAAATTAAGGTAAATGATCCACTTTCTGAGAGATATTAGCAACATAAGAAGCCTCTTCAAGGTCAGCCTCTCCTGCTGGGAGATTGGAAAGGCTTCCTCTCTGTTTGCACTTAGCACTTCAGATTTTGCTTTCTGCTCTAGCATTTGAGTTTCACTAAACAAGTCATCCCTCACATACTTAATTTAGGAATGACAATTGTGTAAAAAAGTCATTTTGGGTTTTGTTCAACTCCAGATCATGGACATGTTCAAATGCAGTTTTGTTGGCAAAAGTAGTTTGCCATTGCTTTTCCTTGGGGATGACTTTTGATGTCCTAGAGTAGCCCAAAAATACCTTGGTAATTTCCCATCTGAGTACTAACAGGCTTGCCCCTGCTTAGCTTCCAAGACCACACAAGTTTATCCAAGAAATTGCCCCTTGATTTGGTTACAATAAATGCAGTCATTCTATTGGTTGTGCTCCACAGATTCTATTTTCCCCTTTGCCATGATTTCTATGCTATGGAAAATGATTTACTTTCATTTCATTTCATATATGAGTGTTCATTGCTTCCGGTTTCTTTCTCACAGTATGGGATGAGCCCTGTTTGCTTGAGTCCTTGAACTATTTTCCAAATTAATCACACACCTGTGGCAGAGTAAAAGCTGTGCCCTTCTACCTTCTACTTTGTGACAAATATATATATATTACTTACAAACATTCACAAATGTTTTAATGACATCATTATTGGAGTAACACTGTATTTCAGATGTTTATTTTTCAGGGAAGTTTATTATTGTACCTCAGGAATATGGTCATATCCTCCTTGAACTAAGTAAGGCATCTGGAAACCTATTTAGTGTTCCACCCAAAGTTCGTCACTTGAAAAATCTGGTTGGTTCTCACTGCCACCTTGTAAGTTTCCTTGTCGCCTTGAATTTCATTGTTCTGCTAAGGCAGGTTAGGTAGACTGGCAAGTACTAACTAACCCTCAAAAACATTAATGGGTGCACAACTAACTGAATTGGATAGCTTTGGTATATTGATAGCTGGCAGGCAAACAAACAAATGAGAAAAGAGAGAGGGTAAAATTAAACTCTTCAGGTGCAGAGAAGGCGCACTCTACTGATGTAAATCTGCCCATTAGCGTTGTTCATGTTGGTAGCAGACCTGAAAATAGGTCACCAAGAGAGCATGTGAATTGCTATTAGATTCTGATGCCAACCTGTAGTTGATACATCTTGTAGCTTTGGAGTGGGAGTGGGGATTTAGAAACCGTAAGATTCCCTGTGCTAAAATTGAGTAGTGAGCGTTAGATTGAGGATTTTTAACATTGTTTTCATCCAGTGATGAGGAAACATTTGCTTATGCCAAGTGGAAGCCATTTTCTGATTCCAAGACTTCACAATCTAAAAATAGCTGGGGCATGTTCAGGTCAGTAATACGAAGAGGTGATGATTTGCTGGGATTAAGATTTCTGTTCTCACAGTTGGCAGTAGCTACACAAGCAAACTACCCGGTGTCTGAAGGATTTTTGACGAGATACTTCAATAATTCTAATAAAAACAAACAAGCTTTCCCCCCCAATTACTCAAGTAATTAAAAAAAAAAAGATGTGAGGACGTTATTGCATTTTTCCTACCCATGTAGTGGTAGATAAAATTATCAGTTGTATCACAGATAGAGAATCCTTCAGGATTAAGAATGTTCTATGATAGTTGTCTCCTTGGTCACAGCAGTACAGAAACAGCTGGATTTTTCTTTCTCATGTTTGACAGGAAGGCCTGCGTTTTTAATCTCAGTGGTATTATTTATGTGCTTGAGTCATCCCATCTTTCTTAGCAAATGAAAGCTGTTTGTCAGGGCCAAACTGCACACACTGCTTCAACCTCAGAGGGCAGCTACCACTTACTTCTCTGCTATGCAGAGGCTGCAGGCAGGAAGAAGGAACTAAACCCTTTCTGTTTGCCAAACCTTCCAGTTTTTGATCTAAATTCTGAAATCTGCGTGGAGGAAAGACAAACTGCAAGAGAAGACCGAAGTACAGAAAAGGATGTCGCGTTTTCTACTGCCCCTCTTTTCTCCGACCCCATAAATCTCTTTCTTGTCTCAGCTGCAGACAAGGAGGACTGTTTGGGAAATGCTGAGTAGAATATTTGCTTTTTGGCTTCCATCCAAGCAAAGAGATGAATCTTTCCTCCTTACCAAATTCCACTCTGGCAAGAAGAGACTCATGGCTTGAAGAGCTGGGTGGCAGCTGAAATTCTGTACCTGGCCAACACTGAGAAACTAACGGTAGAGAAATAAAGCATTCAACCACCAAACCTCCCTTGGAAGAGTTATTTCAAAGGAAGCATAATAATAATAATAATAATAACCAGAAAAACTGTTCTGCAGTTTTATCTATTTGACTTTAGAAGCACATTGGGCAGGGTTTTGGTTATATTCTCATTACGTGGCAAAAGAAATGCAAGCATAAAAGGTTTATAAACCTGTTAATTAGAAACATCCACCTATTTATTTATGTTGCCAGCCTACTTAAATGATAGAGAGCCAATTTAGTCTAGTGACTAAGGCACCAGGCTAGAAACTGGGAGACTGTGAGTTGTAGTTTTGCCTTAGGCATGAAAGATGACTGGGTGACACTGGCCAATCACTCTCTCAGCCCAACTCACCTCACATATTAATGTTTGGAGAAAATAGGAGGAGGAAGGAGTATTAAATATGTTTGCTGCCTTGAGCTGTTATAAAAATAATAATCAGGCAAGATATAAAATAAATAATGAACTTCCTTGAATTCAAAGGCATGAGTGTCATACGTCACCCTAAACAGTAATGTGGTTGATATGGTTTTGGTTCACTGCATTACACAAATTAGGTCAATTGTGATTGTTTAGCAGTGCATGTGAACCAGATCAAAATGATAACAACTTAACACGCAGAGAGACAAGCTACATTTTCTTAGAAGCAACATGATCAGAAAAAACATAGGTATTCTGGCTTCTAACCAGCAACCAGAGCCTTACTTGCTGCTGGGGCTAGGGGAGGAGTAATTTAAAAGATGAGAGATGTTAATTCTTCAGATCTATTTCTGCAATTGTGCTTTTAGCTCAGCAGCCAACAGTGTGATCTAGGCTCTAAATGTCCAAAGCAAAAAAACCCACTTCAAACATCTTTATAGTGACCTCAATGACAAGGCAGGGTGTAAATAGAAGCCTGTTATATTCCTGGAAAAGAAAACAGCTTCCATTTCTATAAAGCATTTGTAAATAATTATTTGTAACTATGAAGCTAAAATTGTCAGATGTTCTCTGTCCAGACTTGTCAGTTTTTCATAAAATCTCTGTAACCAGATCTTTAAAACCAATACTAATGAAATAATTTACAGTAACATTTTCTTCCAGGTGAACTTCTTTTGTGATGTTTTCATGGCTATACCCATGTTAGTTTCTTGGCAACATGCAGAAATGATTTGTCTTTTTCCAAAATGGGGTGGATGGATGGGTGGATAGACAGACAGACAGACAGGAAGAACTTAACCTTCCAATCTAGCTGAGGGAAAGTGCCTGCCTTAAAGTCATCTAGCTGACTTTGGGCCTAAAGCGGGACTAGTACTCAAAGTCTCCTGGTCTCTGCCTGATACCTTAACCACTACAGCTATTATAATAATTATTTGTTTGGGTTCACATGCTACTTTGAATAGCACATCAACAACATTGGTTGGGTTTGCATAATACATTGGCCAGAAAAATCCAACCACATATTAATTTAGCCTATTTTCTGATATACCCATTCAATTTATACACTTAATTAAGTGTATTAATTTGTTGAGGACCAGTTTGGTATTGGGGTTAAGACTAGAAACCAAGAGACTGTGAATTCCAGTCCGACCTGAAACATGAAAGTCATCTGGATGACTTTGGGCCAGCCACTCTCAGCCATGCATGCATGCATGTATGTATTTATTTAATACGGCGTACAGAATACAGCATTAACCATTGTTTTTATTTTCAGTACTCATGCTACTACTTTTTGCTGGCAGATCCTTGCGAGGTCAAGCAGCCCAGAATGTAGACAATTTAACCGTAACAAAGTCATGTTGCCCAGGATGCACCACATGGAGTCTAGTCTACATTGCACCCCTTTCTTAGCCCTAGGAAGAAGGCAGTGGCAAACCGCTTTTGAAAAACCTTCTGAAGTCCAGGAAGTCTTCAAGAATCAGACATGATTGAACAGAAGAAAATAATAAATTGTTATGCAGCTAAAACATTAGGGACCTTTATGTATCATGGTAAACCATACCATTAGGTTGAACTTGTCATCCTAATCCAGGCTATGATTGAGATGACTGAGTGGGGAATTTAACAATTTGCTTAAAGAAGGCAGTTCGGGCTATTGAACTTCAGTGATTCATATAATTCATTCCAATATAAAGCTCACATCTTATTTCAAGGTGGTATTTCATGTAAAATACTTTGCACAAATCAAATTCTGTAGAGTTGAGAAGTACATTTTAACTACAGCCCAAATTAGAGGGTTATCTTCAAAAGAAGCTTTAACAAAATATTCCAAAGGCCACTTAAATGATTTCTTGCAACGTGTCTAAAGTGTCTGTGGGTGCTAAATATTTTTTCCAGCCACTTTACATATTAGTTAAAGAATTCCAGTTCACAGTTTTGAATATAATTTAACACTTTGGTCTTGTTTCTTACTTTTGATCTTGTATTAGCCCTGATTACATCCTTGTTCAATATTTTCACACAAAGTAAACTGCATATGTACATTGGAATTTTAACTCTCAGAATGTTTCTTTTTTAAAGTACACTTTCTTCTGCTTCCCCCATCTTTAGCGTGATCCTTTATATTTGAAAAATAACTTTGCTTTATAAACTTGTAATACGTTTTTACTTTCTATTATTGATTGTTAAGTTAGACATGTTTTTTTCTTATGAGACTACCAATGTCTTGTAGAATTTGTTTATAGCCTCTTTATTTAGATCAAAATCTCTGGAGAGAGAGAGAGACTGTTGATAGAAGATTTCATGGGAGCACTATCTGTGGTATCTTAGCCATAATATACAAATTTAGGAAATTGCATTATCTGAGAGTTAAACTACAAAAATAAAAAATATGCCATCAAATTTAAGTCTCAAAGCTTTTTTTTTAAAAGTCGCAGCCGTAGGCTGTAACCTGTGTGAGAAGTATTGGATTTTAAGTGAATGTGATACTAGCATTGATAAATCTTTTTTTACATGTATTTCACCCAATTTCATCTTTGCATTTTGGATTAACTTGGGTGTTAAATAACTGGATTTTAATTAAAATCAATTTCCATTTGCAGATTTAGGATTTATCTTGTCCAAATATTGATTGGAATAGTCTAATAGGGAAGGTTTTAATCAGAAAATGAATACTTGTCCTGTCCCGGGTCAGACACACAATGATGAGTAATTACAGGAAGCTTTACTTAGGATTTAATAAATACAAGCAGTGGTAGATAGGGCCTGTGTGCAAATATACAGAACAGCAAAGCACCAAATCCCTAGACAGCCCACAAGTAGTCAGAGTCCAAAAGTGGGGGTGGGGGGGGGAGGGGGGGAGGATAGTGTGCACAGAAACACACGGAGGCCATGGTCTAAAATCTCAGTAGTCCAAATGTGGATTATGAGCTAGCTGGGTTCTAAGAAGAAAATCTTTCTCAGGCATTATGTTCAGGAGGCAAATGCACAGAGTTCTAGCAAATGGAGCAGTTTCCCCCAACAGAGACCTGCTGGCTCTTCAATGGGATGCCCTTATCATGTTCAAAGCCCTCCAGATCTCCTCTGCCCAGAACCCTACATGCTCTAGGGCTGGGAGAAGGACCTGGATCCAGCCCCTAATCTTCTGCTGCCTCCAGTTGACTTGAATGTTTCTCATCCATGTCAGCCTCGGGCAGTGGTGAAATCCAAATTTTTTTACTACCAGTTCTGTGGGCGTGGCTTGGTGGACATGGTGTGGCTTGGTGGGTGTGGCAGGGGAAGGATACTGCAAAATTGCTTAACACATTGTAAGCCGCCCTGAGTCTCTGGAGAAGGGCGGCATATAAATCTAATTAAAAAAAAAAAAAATCCATTCCCACCCCACTCCTGGAGCCAGCCTGAGGTGATATTTGCCGGTTCTCCGAACTACTCAAAATTTCCACTACCGGTTGTCAGAACCTGATGGATTTCACCCCTGGCCTCGGGTACTAAATTGCCAGGCTCCTCTGGAGGCTAGTGTTTACCCAGGGCATTTCAAGCAGCTTCTTCTCTGTATCTGAACTGGCCATCACTATACAGAATTTTATTTTGCAGTTCTGACTTGTCCGCCTCCATATGATGAGCATATGGAGTAGTCAAACACCGTTGATGAAATATAGGCAAAATGATGATATATCATCAATAATCATGCAGGTTAATTTCCATTCACATGATTTACAATCTTGTTTGAGCCTAGGAGGAGAGCACTTTCTCATCGGTTCTCTTTATTTTTTTATTAGTTAGTATGTAATAATTAGTAATATTATTATTACTATGAAATACAAGAATGCAAAAGAAAACAGTAGGAAAATAAGAGGGGAAAAGAGAAAAGTGGAGGGAAAAGGGAAAAAAGAAAGAAAAGATGTTGACTTCCGACTCCCTTTGGTGCAGCAGAATAAGATAATAACATCAAACCTCCCTTTGTTTCACTGCCTGAAATAGACATGCTTATATTAGGTTATTAAATAAAATGATTGAAAAATCAGAACTGGCCAAGAATTCTTCCACTTCTTTCATTTTTTAATATGAATATTCCTCTTCTTTTCCAGGTCAAAGCGCTTCTGGTTTTCTTTTAATATTGTATTTGGCTTTCTGTCATTGTTTTGCCACAGTAAAATGTGGGCAGGAAGTTTGTAGATTCAAATGCAATGAACACACAAATGAGATAGAAGCCGAAAGGGTTTATTAAGTAAAGCAAATACCAAAAATAATGTTAACTGTGAAACTTAATATAGGCAGAAAATACAAGCAAGAAGACAATAAAGCAAGACATGGTAATGTTCAATAAATGTAGAGCAAAATCGCAGATCGCTTTGGCAGCTGCTGGCTATAGATGTTTCCCCAGCTCTGGCTAACATATAGCAGTTTTAGGATGGTCTATGATGGTCTGTGCTGAAGCGGCTCATCCCTGGGAGGAATTTGCCAACTAATATACCATTCTGTTGCAATTATACATACTTACTATGCACATTTGTTATTCAGACTTCTTTTCTACTGTTTTTCAAAAGTTCACATGAAATCATGGGTTTTGTAGAAAGATGAAGGATGACTCCAACTGGACACGACTTGTAGCGCCATTAAGGTGTAGCTCGTGGCAGTAAGAGCAGCGGTAAGAGCAGCGGAACAGCATTAATTCTTTGCTCTTATTGCTTCCTCAGAGTGTCAAAACAAACACTGACAAAATACAAAAATAAAAAAAAACCCAACAATATTCTCATTGTATTACCCAATTGATAAGAGTACATTTTATAAATTCTTATCAGAGTACAAAATGAAAATAGTGTCCTTATATTCTTAATCTGTGGCTAGGTTTCCCCCTTCCTTGGATAAGAACTCAGTTTTAGGGCAGGGTAAAGAATACCGGTACAAATATCAGACTTTCACTCTTCCTCTCTGCACTCTTTTGGAAAAAAGAGTGGATCTTCTGGCAATGACTCACATAAGCAAGTTAGTTTTATAAAAATTCTTTCAGGGCCATTAAGAATTTTAGCAAGTAATGTAAATCTGAAAATCCATGGGCTTTAAGTTGAATGTAAAGATTTGATTTGTTACATAAATAGAAAGCCCTTAAGAAAAACATGCACTTAAAACAAACCTCTGAATGTCTGTGCTCAAGCTGTGACTCTGATAAAATTTTATTTTCCTGCTGCCCGAAAGGCCACGGAATAGTCATAAGGAAAAGTGATCCTGTGCTACTTCTCTTTTTTAAAAAATGATTCAATAATCAAGCCCATTTTGAGCTTGGAAAAAGAGAGAGAGAAAAAAAGAGAGAGATAATGGAAAGAATGAATTAGACCTGGTTGTTTTCCCTCACACAATTGACCAAGCACTGGAAATTTTACTGAGAATGGAAAGAAGAAAGATTTCCCTAGATATTGATGATATAAATTCTGGAGCAGTTGTAAGACATTAAAGCTGCTTCACTGAATGCATCCAGGCAGACTCAATGCTTGCTCTGAGGACTTCTCAAGTCAGTGGCCCACTGCCTCCAACCTTCACTCCTTCTCCTCTGTGCCAAGACCAAACAGATTTATTGGGTGCTAAGAGACTGTAGTGGTAAAGGCATCACTGTTAGCTGCCCAGCTTGCCATATAGTGCTGAATTCTTAAAGAGCAAAAATAACATGCCAAACTTATGCATTAGGAAATCTTTTGGTGAGATAAATTACTTTTTGCTCTAAAATAAGAGTGAATTCTCATAATAGTGAATAGAGTGCCAAATATTTTTGCCACCCAGAATTTCCTGCATGTTTGCAGCAATTAGAAGCTGATTAAATAAATTAACTAAATGGCTGCAGTTATTACCATCTGTCCCCCTGTCCCTAAGTTTCTGCAGCATCTAATATAGCATTGCTAACTTTGGGACATTGGCATTACAGTTATCCAGACATATTTCTTTTTGTAGCACCGAGCCATTAGAATGTGCCTAATAATAATTTTAACTTAGTCATGTTGTATTTCTGGAAGTGAACAAAATTGAACATGGCGGGACTTCTGGGAAGGGATAGGACTGTGCTATAATATAACATAGAAGCACAATTTTTCTAGAGCAAGTTGAATTTCTTGGCCAGAAAATTCAACACAGCATATTCTCCGTAAAATGTGATCATATGATAAACTATTTCTAACTATCACATAACTGAAGGTAGAATATAATTTAGTGGGACTGTTCTTGGGTATGAAAGACAAGTTTGAATGCTCCTGTGATATATAACTACTTGCTTGCAAATAATTGCTTTAAATAAGTGCAGAATCAGTCATTTTACTTCCTCAGTGGTAGTTGGAAAGTTGCAGTCCTGCAATATCTCTACCACATGCTTTATTTTCTGTTTGCCACACTGTGATAGTGTATCAGAACCAAATTGTAACTGCAACAGAATCCAGCTAGTTTAAATCTATATTTGCCATGACTTCATATACAGTAAAAATTTAATAGCTGGGAATTTTTTAAAAAATTAAATTCTGGGAGAGAATAATGAAGCTCTTGCTTAACAAATTGTACACTGTATTCCATCCAATACTGTTTTAATTTGGCTCAGTAGGATAAAAGTGCTTTGTAGAGAACAATCTCAGAGATCAACACTGCAGTGATTACCAGCTCTACATTTCACTTGCATTTATTTAATCCACAGTACTTTATACTGCTTCCTATATCCAAGAAATCTTGAAATGGAGTATGGAAACTCCAGTTAAAATAATGGGCCAAATCAGGAAGGCATACAAAAAGAGAAAGACAGACAAAAGAGAGATCATTGCAAGACTGTCACATAGTCTGGGTATGTTAAAATTTATTCTGATCGTAGCAAAAGAAACCAAATTACTAGATACTATAAATGACTATGCATTAGAACCATATGTGTCATAGTGGGTGAGTAGACAAATGACAAAACAGGCATCACAATGCAAATTCCACTCCTTAAATATTTGTGCCTGACATCATGACAACTTTCTTCATTTTAACTACCTCAGGATTAGCAACGGATGCCTATTCTGAACAGTTTTGGAAGAACTGGCTATGGAGAGGTAACTCTATACTTAATCCCATGGAGTGAATGTGATCTGGCATGAGATGTTACTGTGCAAAATAGAAAACTGCCAGCTGAGCTCAATATAGTAATTTAAGTAAAAGGGAAATTTCTAAAAACCACGAGGCCTGGTTTTAAAAAAAATGCTGAAAGGAAATAGCAAAATGCCAAATCTCCTCATATGCCTGGAGGCTATTACAATAATTGATGTTCAATTAGGATGTAAGAAAAGCTTAGTTAAGCCAGGGATGAGGTAGGCATGGCTTTCTAATAGTGTTAAGGAAGCTGTTAAAGAAAAGTTTCACTTCAAGAAATGGACGAAGGAGTGAAAGAAATGTTGAAGGGCATTGGAATTGTAGATGGGATTTGGAAATTTGCTGAAAATGAATTCTCTGAATTCTGCATTTGTCTTTAAATCCTCCCCACTATATAAGATACAAGACAGATTTCTGGACCTGCTCTGATTTTTCTTAGGAGAAAAAAGAAACTGAAATAACAGAAAGTGTATTTTGAAAAACTATAAAACAATAAATTGGGGCATCCACCCCAAAATTCATAAAACTTAGTATGAAATTCTAGCAATAGTATTATTGCTAGCAATTATTAATATTCTAGCAATAATTACAGTATTCAGGTTTAGCCCCAGTGTCCTGAAAGGTAGCTAATGTGACAACAGTTTTTAAAAAGGAATCCTGGGAAATTTTAGATCAAAGTCCACTGAATTATGTATATATTGTAATAGAGTTGAAAAATTGTAAAAGAGGCAACAAATTCAATAAAACCCTTATTATGGCAATAGGCAAGCATAAATGATCACTAAAATGATCAGAGGCTCCAAACAATATTCCGGTGAGCACAGGTTAGAACATGAGTCACCAACCTTTCGGACCTCAGGGACCACTAAATTCATAATTTTAAATCCCGCGGACCACTAATATGATCTGCCTAATGACTGGCTGGGTGGGCATGGCTAGGTGATCATGTGACTGGTTGGGTGTGGCCAACTTGATGTCACTCACATCAGGGGGCTTCTCGCCGGCCTCTACTCGCCCCTCCACTCACCCCTCCCCTCCCAGCTACTCCTCGCCTGCCCACCTGGGCTCCTTAGGGCCACAACAGGAAGCAGTTGTTGGAGCTAAACAGCCACCATCAGAAAGAGTTGGCAAAACAGCTGGCTCAGTTCAAATTGGATCTGACTGAGAAGGAGACTCAGCAGAAGCACCTAACTGAGAACTACGAACATAGGCTTTCCAAGCAGAGGGAAGTCCTGCAGGAGTGCAAGGCCAGGTACCAGCACTTGGAGGCTCAGCAGGCTGAGATGGTCAGCCAGTTCCAGGACATGATGCAGTCCCACTGGAACAAGGCCCTCTGGCTCTTCGCCACCAGCGGTGTTTCCCTCCAGCCTTCATCCAAAGCCCTGCACCAGGAGGCCAAAGCAGACCTCAAGTCAGAGTGTCTGCCCCCCTCTGCCCCACACAAAAAGACCCCAAAGGGAGAGACTCTTTGTAGCAACACAAATGTTCATTGCACGTATCTGGCTCAGGGGGCATGGTTTGAGGACCCCTGATTTAGTGCAATATAAAAAATGCAAATAATTTTTCTCTGGACCACCAAAATTTTCTCGTGGACCACCAGTGGTCCATGGACCACCAGTTGGTGACCACTGGGTTAGAACATGTGGGACTCTTTAGCTTTGGAAAAAGACAAAGGGGAGGGGGAGGGGATCGTTAAAATGTATAAAATGCATAATACAGAGAAAGTGATGAGAAAGTAATGAGATATTTTCTTTCTCTCAAAACATTAGGACTGGAAACTGTCCAATGATGTTTATCAGGAAAAGTTTTAAGACAGACAAAAGCAAGCAAAGTATTAATTTGCAATATTCATTACAATGTGATGTGATGGCTATTGTCTTGGTTGCCTTCGAAAGGAGACTTAATAAAGTCATGGAGGATAGGTCTATCACAGGTTTACTTTGCTCGAAGATTCAGTGGGAGGATTGGGGGCAGTAGTGGGTTTCAAAAATTTTTTTACTACTGGTTCTGTGAGTGTGGCATGGCTTGGTGGACGTGGCAGGGGAAGGATACTGTAAAATCTCCATTCCCACCCCACTCCAGGGGAAGGATACTGCAAAATCCCCATTTCCTCCCAATCATCTGGGACTTGGGAGGCAGAGAATAGATGGGGGGTGGGGCAAGTCAGAATTTTTACTACCGGTTCTCCGAACTACTTAAAATTTCCACTACCAGTTCTCCAGAACTGGTCAGAACCTGCTGAAACCCACCTCTGGTTGGGGGCAGAAAAATTATTAGAAGAGAATGTTTGTCTCCCTTGCCTTCTTGCAAGCAATCCTAACTCTGCTGGTTGGCCCCGATGAGAAGCAAAATGCCAGTCCAAAATGGGCCTTGACCTGATCCAACAAGGCTGTCCTTAGAAACATTAGTTTGAGCCTTTATCTCTTAGCAAATACATTTTTCATGTAAAAATATAATTGCTTTGTTACGTTCTGCCAGCATAATAATATTTTAGTTTTACACCAGAAATCAGTTCCCTTTTTAAAATACCACTAAATGTGTTGTTATCCACAAAATGAATTAATGAAGCAAATTGCTAAAATTTTGTTACCAGCTGAGAGAGCTTTTATGTATTGTGTAACCTTATATAATACAAATCATACAGTGATGATATTTTGCTAATTATTCCTTTCTTAGACCAGTAATTTTCAAACTTTGTTCTTAGAAAATTACAGTTTTTTCTGACTCTTTATTTCTAATAATTAGCTGGGATGATGCCTGAATGAATTTCCAGATGAAAACTTGACTTTGTTTGCATTTCAGTTTGGCTGAATTGAATTGACTTGCACAGAATAAGTATGCAACAGGTTGAATTAAAGTGCTGTTTCTCATCCCGTGTAGCCTAAGCAAGCTAATATCACACATGTGAAAAACATATCATATTTGGCTATTAGAGTTCAGGCTGATTGATGAAAAAAAATGATATTCTTTAGATGGCAGTTTTAACAACAATAAGTCCCGAGCCCAATTTGGTAACTTATTGATTAATTAGCCCAGTTTGGTAACTTATTGATTAACATGCAGATTTCTCCATTCATCCTTGAACTTTTTAAAATTTAAGAATATGAGCTGAATGAATCACTGCAATGCCGCATATAACAATGCAACTTTCTGAAGTCTCTCAGATGCATTCAAAATGGCTAACTAATCATTTATAATCCCTACACAATAAGAGAAAATGAATTGGGCACATTATTTGTGCCTGTTGTGGTCCGCCGGCGGCCTGCAGAGCTGGCAGCAGAGTCGGACAGTGAGGAGGCTGGGGAGGAACATGAGCCAATCCTGGAGTCTGGGGAAGGCTCGGATGAGGGCTCTGCGTCAGAGGCAGAGATTGGGCCAGGGCCATCTGGGAATTATGTGCGGACTGTGGAGCCTCCAGAGTCGGACACCAGTGAGGCAGAGGAACAGGGGGAGCCTGTTCCCAGTGCACGCATGTGCAAAGCTGCCAGAAAGCCAGAACAGCTAAAACAAAAGGACCGACTCGGGAGTAGGGCTCGGAGATTATTGGCCCCTCCCATAAGACATAAAGGAGGAGCAAAGGCACGTGGGCCATTGCAGGAAGCAACTGTTGTTCATGCTGGCCAGTTTCAAGACTGCAGCTCTGTGTTCACACTGTGTTCCATGTGGCCTTGCAAAGTTAATTGCCAATTAGGTCTTGGCAGCATGCCAAGGGAGATAAAGGTGGGTGTTTATCAGCCTTATCCCGAAGAACTGTGGCAGACTTCTGTCTGACTCTACAACTATTTGGGACTCCTCTGTGAATGAACAGATTGAGAATGAACAGGCTCTGAATGGGCAGAATTCACAGCTGTTGAAATAAAAAGAGGGTTTTTGGGACTCGTTGTGTGCTTTTACTGTATCAGGAAGCCTAGGTCAGAACACTGCCCCACATCCAGATCCATTTGCCATGTATAAATCTGCTGTGCCTGGGCTAGGCTCTCCCCAAAGCTTAATGCACTATTTACATGTAAAGCCATTGTATTTGGATCATGGAATCTGTGTTGCTCTCTGAGCTTGATTGTTTTATACAGACATTTCATTACCCAACTAGATAATATCAACAGTTCATCATCAACAACTATCATCACTATTTGGATTTTTTTTATTGTGTACAAGGTCCAGAGTATTCAATGAGATGGGTAGCTATACGTATGTGATAATAAACAAGGAAAGAAACAAACCAACAGCCTGGGTTAAGACATAATCTGCAGTGACTCAATTACATTGCCTATCCCATTTCAGGTGTGGCCTTCACCAGGCCATACTAAGCTAATTTGGGGAAAGGAAAATTTCAGATGTGATTTATAATACAGCATTGATGTTTAAAAGAAAAAAAATGCCATCCATTGGGGAAGAACGCTTTCCGCACCTCAAAACTTTTCATTAATGGTCTTAGTTCCCTCAACACTGTCAAACTGTTTACTAAGTCTGCACTACTATTAATCTTCTCATCGTTCCTATCACCCATCTCCGTCTACTTAATGACTGTATGACTGTAACTTTGTTGCTTGTATCCTTATGATTTATATTGATATTGTTTCCTGATTGCTTATTTGTACCCTATGACTATCATTAAGTGTTGTACCTTATGATTCTTGATGAATGTATCTTTTTTTTAATGTACACTCAGAGCGTATGCACCAAGACAAATTCCTTGTGTGTCCAATCACACTTGGCCAATAAAAAATTCTATTTTATTCCATTCTATTTCTAGTATTATAGTTGCATCTAGAAAAGGGAAGCCATTTCTTGCAATACTGGAAGGATAACTGCAGTAACAGTTTACTACTAGTATAACCTTGCCTACACAGGTCAGTTCGCGCCCCCCCCTGCAATTTAGAGGTAAATTGCCTCTAAAGGGAAGGAAGAAATCTATCACTGTATTGTGGTGAAAGCTAAAGTTGATTTTAATTGTGCTCTGTGGTCTAGAATGAACACATTTAGAACTGGCTTCATCAGGTCTCTCACTGATTAAAAAAAACCAGGGAGAGTTATATGGTTGGTATGAAGACATAGCACAGTAATTTCCATTTAGACAACCACTTTTAAGGTTTTAGAATCAGATTTTACACTTTGTTTCAGTGCTTGCTTGTCATGTGTATAAATACTGCCATTAATGATGATAAAGTATTTCTAGTTCACTTCCTAAAGACTCATAATGTTAATTGGAACTTTCAATTTACCTTTTTCTAAATTTAGTGATACAATTTAGTGACACAAAGTGCATTTTATAAGGACAAGATATGTATTTTAGAAACAAAATATATATAATGTCATTTTAAGTATAGCTTTTCTGAGTTTAAAAATACAGTAAAAAACAATATAGGATTGACTTATAATTGAACATGTATTAATTTGGTCTGGTAATCAATTGTCCATTCCTGACTTGAATGTACATAATTCTTTGGAAAAAAAAAAGATTAACCAAAATAATGTTGGTTTTATTGCAAATGATTGGACTTGTACTAAGCAAAACATCATTTGGAGGAATGCTATCCAAAAAAAAAAAAAAAAAACCAACACCCAACCCTGAAGGTTGCTAAATGCAGAAAAAGGAATGAATTTTAGTGATGACATTTTTCCATGAATTTTTTTCCTGACCTTAATTTTGTTATTTTGTAATTGAAAAACTTTCCCACACACTAGGATAAGTTTATAGTTGAAAATTACTTATTTTTTCATCTAGTTCCATTTATATTCAATCCAAAGAGATTCTCAGTGTAGCATTACTGTTATTTTTAATACTTACATTTTGAAAGAGATCTCTTTCTCAGTATTCTGCTGAAATGTTTTCTCTTATTCATTTTGGCCCCATCCAGTTGTAGCTGGCTCAACTATTGTTTGCTGTATAGATATAATGACAAAATATGGTCAGTATTAAATTGAAAGTAGCATAACATTTTAATTCTTTATTCTTTTTAAAATTATAATGGGGAAAATTTAGAGTGACAAACCACTTCATTATCGTTTCTGAGAAAACTATGGCCATAACTACCATAGGAACTGAGCTCATCTTGAGGGAGATTTTATTTAATCTAGCTCTAAATAGCATTGTCAAATATTTGCTTTCTTTTCCTGTACCTTTCTGGAATAATGCAAATTATGGACTGGTCAAGGAGCTAAAGATAAAATATGAGATATGATAAAATATAAAATATGAGTATACTATTTTTAAAGTGATGCTCAGTGCTGCATTTTAACTAAAAAAAAAGTTTTACAGTATCGTAAAGTTTTCCATATGGCAATTATTGTGGAAAATATTCAGGGTTTTTTTCCCCCTGTCCAAGCTTTCTCTCCAACCCAATCTCTTTTGAATCAATCCCCTGCTACAGAAAAAATCTCAGAAGCTCATCCTTCATCCACCAGTCCTGAAAAGTTTTCTCTAAATGCCCTGAGCCATTGGGGGTCTTCTTGGACTCTCAATGCCTGCTAAAAAACGAATGGCATCTGTGGACAAGAATTTCTTTTCATAGGTATATCTTGTGTTCTAATTGTGCCCATTTGGGGGTTTCCAACTCACAATCATTCATGACTTGGTCACCTCTCAGACTGTTGGAATACAGTGTGCAAGGGGCTGCCATAGAATAGAATAGAATAGAATAGAATAGAATAGAATAGAATAGAATAGAATAGAATAGAATAGAATAGAATAGAATAAATTCTTTATTGGCCAAGTGTGATTGGACACACAAGGAACTTGTCTTTGGTGCATATGCTCTCAGTGTACATAAAGAAAAATAAAATACATTCTTCAAGAATCATAAGATGCAATACTTAATGATAGTCATAGGTTACTAATAAGCAATCAAATCATACTAGGAAACAAATAAAACAATATAAATTGTAAAGATAAAAGCAACATGGTTATAGTCATAAGTGGGAAGTGATAGGTACTAGGAAGGATGAGAAGAATAATAGTAATATAGTCATAGTAAATAATTTGACAGTATTGTGGGAATTAGTTGTTTAGCAGAGTGATGGCATCTAGAAGTGAGTGAAGAGCATCTAGAACCGTGATGGCGAACCTATGGCACGCGTGCCAGAGGTGGCACACAGCACCCTCTCTGATGGCACATGAGCCGTTGCTCCATTCAGCTTTGCTGCACATGTGCACACGCCTCCCACCAGCCAGCTGGTCTTTGGGTCTCTGCTGCGCATGCGCAGGAGGCCGTGGTGCACACGGGGGCTGTGCGCACATGCGGGGGGAGGGCACATGCAGGGAGGCATGCGCTCATGGGGCGGGGTGTGTGCAGGGGGTCCACGCATGCATGTGCAGGGCACATGCAGGGGAGCCATGCACACATGTGCGGGGGCAGGAGCCATGCAGGGGGCACCGCGCGCATTGCATTTTGGGGGGTTCGGGCACATGCACTCTTTGGGCACTCGGTCCAGAAAAGGTTAGCCATCACTGATCTAGAAGCTGCAATTGGTCCAAAATGCAGCAGCCACAAGTAGTTATGAGTTCACTTTGTTACACTCATGTAACACCATTACTTTGGCTTACAGTAAGTTTCCAGGTACAGTTCAAGATACTGACTATTATCTATAAAGCACTAAATGGCATAGAGCCAGCTTATTTCTGGGACCATCTGTTTCCCATTAACTCAAATTGCCCCATGAGATCCAGCAAACTAGTCATGCTTCAGTTCCTTCTACAAAACAAGGTAACCTGGCAAGACCCAGGAGTATGCTTTCCCTTTTGTAGCACCTGTTCTATGGAACAGCATTCCCCCAAGATTCAGATGGCTCTGACTCTATTAAACTTTCCATAAAGCCCTGACAACCTGATTCTTATCCTAGGCATTGAGCCAAGGCTTTAACTGAGCCAGTTCAGAACAGAAAGACTTTGTAAGGAAGATGTGATGGTTAACCGTAGTTATTCTAGATGTTTGAAGAGTTGTGGTTTTTTTAGTTCCTTTGCTTTTATGTTTCTAACATATTGTGGGCTTCCTAAAGTCAGGTTTTGAGGGTGGATGGTCAATCAATCAATCAATAATTTAGCTGCATGGAGGTATCTGGCTTGTTTCTTCATTTTACGATAAGGTAAGCTTGTTTTGTAAACCAACTAAATTTTAGTTCTTTTGTTGCCTCCTGAAGGCTGATGAAAAGACAGATAAGAGGTGGGAATGTGGTGGAAAAATGCTGCATGTTGAGAATGACTGTGTGGAGTGGATTTCATTGAGAGCAGGAAAGGCAACCTCTTCTTATCTACTTTTTCTTTGATTTTTGAAGACTGGTGCTTGCTGAGCTACATTTTGTGCAGTAGACACTGGGACAGTTTTCAGAAGATCAGGACCAGGCAAAACAAGACCATTTTGCACAACTTGTGGTTCTCCTTAAAGCATGTGAGAGAGGCAGGTTGTCACATGCTGGGTAGAAAGAGAAGAGGACTCTGCTGCATGTCACCAGAGACTCTTTTATAATATCCTTGGTATATGCAGAATCCCTCCAATTTAAGTGTACCTTTGACTCCATTTCTAGAGAAACCTTATAGGAAAAACTTAAGGCTTCTATAAATAAATGCCTGCTTCTGCCTACAACCCACATGCAAACACACAAAGATTCAATCTGTAGATTCACCTTACACATTGTATTTCAGCTCAGGGCGTGTTTAAGCAGGCCTGTTCAGTTGCATTTATATTAATTCCTTACCAGATTTCATGTTCTGAATTCTCAACCATCTAACATACCTAAAAAATACTATTTTACATAGAAAACACCAAGAACTTTTCCCAGTGCTATTTTTGACACTCCCCAAAATCCCTTCGTCAGATGGTGTCCAAAAGTGTTGAATGTTTGTGAAGGGTTTGAAATTGCGATTGTGATTTTTGTTGGAAGTTTGGAGGGTGGCAGAATGAAAAGAGAAAGAATTGTGGGAGTGCTGGAAAAGCTGATCTGGAAGTGGACTGTAACTCATGTGAGCAGAGGCTGAGGAGGCAGCAATAATGGGAAGCAAACGGTAGATGAGAAGCTGATGCAGAGACTAGCACAGCAAGCTTTACAGACCAAACCAGCATGGTGAAGCTTGCAGTCCAGTGCATTTTGACCTAGTGTGGTGGGGATGTGCTCTATTGACAGTTCTGTTTGAACTCTACTAGTCACTTCGGCAATGTTGGACTGCTTCTTGGGTTTCCAAGGGGCTCCAGGAAGATGAAACACTTGAAGGACTCCCAGAATTCCATTAGAGAAAGCCAGTGATTAAGAAAAAAACCTATATTAAGGATTATATATGGTGGTGATAAGAGGAATTAAATATAGCTGTTTCTCTCATTTTATTGTGTCCTCAGATAAGAATCTTGTGGCCCTGGCCAAAAGTGACTCAGTCCTTGTTGGAGAAGGAGGAGCTGCAGGATCACTTGCAAGGCTGTTTTGAGGAATATTTTAGCTATCCAATGGCTCAGATTCTATAGAGCAGGGATACCCAACCCCCGGTCCATGGCATGCCAACAACTGGTCCGTGCAAACAAGCAAAGCCCCATCCACAGGATGCAGGCAGCACACGAAACCACACCCTGCCCAGGCCCTGGAAAAACCTCTCCCCATAGAACCAGTCCCTGGTGCCCAAAAGGTTGGAGGCCACTGCTGTAGAGAACAATATGAGAATGAACAGTAGTGATAGCCTTCTTGTCAGAGGGGATGGTCCTGCCTGTCTTGAATAATCCAATATAGCCATGGACAATTTTCATTGCTGGCCCTCAACATTTTTCATCAAGTTTTAGGGAAATTGTAATCAGGCTGTGGCTTCAGAGTAAATGGATTATCTGGACCCACATATAATAGTGAGATAGCATTGATCATACTTGTTGATGATTGGCAGAGCTGAGACAGTGGTGTGCTACCATCCCTGTCAGGGGTGAGTTCTACTTACCTTTACTACCGGTTTGCAATGGGATCGCCTCCCGCCGGTTTTATTAACGCTTCTTGCGAACCGGTCCAAACCTTCAGCAACCCACCACTGACCCTTGTTCTCATTGACCTATCGGTGCCTTTTAGTGAGAATGTTTGCAGGAAGGGGGGGGGACTTGAAAATGCTAACTTAAGCAGTCCAATGTAATTTAGGTTGTACAGTTTTAGAAACAGAAAACTTGAGGTGGTGCCCTCTTAGAAGCCAAGGTCTATTTTTACATTGGGGATGATAATTCTGTGCCATAAGGCTGTCCTTAAGGAAACAGTGGTCATTAAAGTAAATAGGAAAAGCCAATAATGAAAGAGTGTGCCCCAGAAAAAGATTCATTGTTGGCAAAACGTGATTGCTTTAAATAGTTGAGCATACCCCCAGAACTGAAATTGTTTTACCACATGACTCAAAGGGGTTACTGGGATCTTTCTCCATCTGTGGTCTTCTCAGAAGAGAGGGCAGGGCATTGTGGGTTTTAGTTTAGATTGACCTCGGAGAGCATAAACTAAATTTTGAGTTTTAAATCACCACCTAAAATGCTGTCTTTTTAGAATGTGCTTTTTGGTTTTGTTGAAGCTGTGGCCTCTTAAAAATTTCTAATGAAATGTTTATTTAAAAGGTTTTATCTTCCTTCTTCCTGAAATAATATCTGCTGATTGAAAACCATTCCTGTTTTATGTGTGTTAGAAAAAGGCAAGCATTTAAAGTATGGCAATGACGGTCTCTTTTAGAAAGCAGGTTTCAAAATAGTACCTGAATCCAGGGGTGGGATTGAAAAATTTTAGCAACCAGTTCTCTGCCCGGTTGCTGGGTGGGCGTGGCCTAGTCAGCTTCCTGCACCATGGCGGGAGGGGGAGGCTTTTCGCCCTCCCCAGGCTCTGGAGGTTTTCCTTGAGCCTCCGGGAGGGTGAAAACAGCCTTCCCCGGGCTCCAGAGGCCAGAAACAGGCCTGTTTCTGGACTTCCGGTACTTCCGGTAGGCCCTTTTTTTCGCCTTCCCAGAGCCTCCACACGGGCCCTGCACTTACCTGGCATCCAAAACAGGCCGTGTGGAGACTCCTGGGTGGGGAGGGGTGGGCGGGGTCAGCCAGTCTTTGCAACTACCTGTTTGGCAAACCAGATTAAAATTAACTTACAGTTCACCTGAACCAGTCCGAACTGGCTGAATCCCACCCCTGCCGAATCAGACCTTATTTACAGTTACTGTAACCTCTCCAAAATCTGTTGGGGGTGAGGGGGCCTTGAAGCCAACCTCTTCTAGGTGCTCACCAAGATGGCCATGGTGAGGTCAGAAAAGACCAGATTTGTTAATTATTATTGGCTTTCCCAGCTGCATGAATACATTTATTTAACCCAGTGTTTTTCATGATGGCTGGGGAATTCTGATAGTTGAAGTCCATACATGTTAAAGTTGCTGAGGCCGAGAAATACTGTTCTGATTTCTTCCATGCACGTAGCATTCACAGTAGCCAATAAACCTAAACCTACAACTGTGAGACATAAAAACATTTGTCACAATGAGCCTCTTTGTTTTGTTAGCAGGCAAGTAGAATTTTTCCTGCATCGCTTTTATCCTATATATTGCTACCATTATTTATGGTTAAACCTTAATTGGCCTAGCCAATTAAGGTTCTGAAATAACTAGAAATTCAACAACAACAAAAATTCTGGAAGGAAAAAAAAAAGGATACCAGCTGCTGATATTTTAGAGTTGTGGTCCTTTATGCTCTTCCCGATTGAACTGAATAGGATTGAATGGTAAACAACTAAAATAACTAAGTATTTTTACCTTCCCCGCTATCCCTCAGGTGATGGAATCCAAAAGAAGTAATAATAGTAACACAATCTGTTTTCTAGTTAAAATAAAAACCTGTGGCTAGCTGAGGCTCAAGTATGGACATGTTGGATGTCACATCGGGACACGGTCAAAGGAGGATTTCACTTGATGGTCTACCACAGGCCCTTCATTCCTTGGAATACAGAACTATGAAACACACAAGCATGTGCTTTGTAATAAGCAGTGTCGCTTACTAAGGAAGGCCCTGTGTTGGCACTCTTCCCCTCAGTCCCAAATATTATTACCATTGACATAGGTAGGCTAGCAAAGGTAAAACAGCCTTAAAAGAAAATTCTTCCCAGAATAGTTTCTTGGCAGGACAATTTGTCCTGCTTTGCAGAGCATGGCCAGCACACGGTGGCATGTGTTGGTGCATCCAGTACCGATGCCAGTGGGCACACTGTCCAAAGGGAAATTTGAGCAAACGAAGTTGAGCAGGGTTTTAAGATGTAGGCATCACTGTAGGTACATGATTCCTGGCCAGTCTCATGAACTATCCGTGTGATATTTTTGTAGCTTGTGTGCACAAACCTATAAAAGCCCTGTTTTCCAATTGTTTTAATTCTGTTTGGACAGAAGGTGTGGTACTAGAAGAAGGATAAAAAAAATAAGTCATCTGACTTTTGAGGAGTTTGGACTTTTTGTTTACTTGAAGAAGAGGTACTCAGCAAAAGTAACTACACTTGATATTAAAATAAGGCTGCAGCATAAAGCATGCTTAAAAATTGATCCCATCAATATCAGTAAGCCTATCCTGAATATAGAGTGGATATGATTTTTGCCTACAAATGGTTAAACTGGCATGAAGAGTCTAGTCAGAATTGATATCATCTGCAGCAAACCCAGTGACACCAAAATATATGCAGTGACATCACACATGCTGTCATTAGGTAATCTTGAGGCCCAGGTTCTGTTAGGTTTATGTAATTTGCAGCTTAACTGTGAAATTGTCACGATTTGCTGCTCCTGCAAATGGCCATGTTGACATTGGGATTCTCAGGTGGGTGTGGCTTTCCACCTTCGCCTCCTTCTGAGGTGGCAATCTAGATGTTTAAATGACCAAAAGTAGTCATTTCAGTGGATTGATTTTTGGGGAATACAGATTAGTCTGCTATGATTTTCCTTCCAGATGAGATTCCATGAATAGTTTCTTTTTGAGTTCATTCAGAATATTCTCACTGTTTTCTCCCTCTTTGTCATGGGCAGTATTTCTAGAAGGGTCAACAATGTTTTGTGAGATACTTTCTCATATCACAGAGTCCTTCAGTAGAAATGACATTGTTTTTCCATGGTTGCATTTAGTTCTCATGAAGGTTCTGTGTTTTTTTATTTGGAGGAAATAATTTTAGATGTTTTCCTGTAATTCATGCTAAAAATCCTAGATATTTGGGCTTAAGCCCCATTTGTCATGTATTTTGTTTAAATTGATGTAACTAAAACATTTGCATTTTATAGGGTAATGTTTAACTCAGACTCAAGTAATGTTGTTTTAAAAGAATCAGACTGTAACAATTTATGCATAATTCCAAAATTATAAAACTTGAAGAGTACAGTTATGAGTTTATTACACTGGAAATTTTTCAAATAACTACTGCTGGAAAATGGAGTGGTAAAAACTAGGTTTCATTTAAACATTCCAAACTGTGACACTAAAGGACTCTGGACCTGGAAGCAGAAGGGCTTTTGCTTAGACTTTCCCAGGTAAATAGGCCATTGGAATCAGAGCTGGAAATAGTTTTAAGCAGCAGAAGCTCTGTAAATGCAACATTTCAGACATGTTGGAAAATTACTGGCAGTAATTTCCAGTTTAGTTTGCACATGGCACACTCCTAGTCAATCCCTATATACACACCAATCAAACCATGCGCATATGCTACTCATTTCAGCTAACAAAAAATATAGGGAGAGAGAAACATGAACTACAGACTAAAATTTATAGTTTATCTGTTGGTATCTCTCTCTCTTTCTCTCCCTCCCCCCCCTCTGTCTCCCACATTAGTTAATTCAGCTACACTAATGGTCAACAGCATCAAAATGGTGGCACAAACAGAAGATGGAAGGTTTGCCTCTTTTTATATATGTGTGATATGTGCAGTGCATGTTAAAAGGGAGTGAGACATCATTTCTTACTTATGGCTCCTATGTTGTTGTCTTTGACTATCACTATGGATGCCCCTAATTGGCAGGTACTTGACATTTCACTAAAGAATCTTATTCCAAATTAATTAGGAATAGAATTACAGTCACAATATTCCAGTAGATAAAGGCCTGGGATGGAGCCATAGACACTGTCACTGAGGATATGTTTATTAAAGGCCATCTACTTTCCTGCTTTTAATTCCCCTATATGAATTTTGTAGATTATGTGTTAGTGGTTCACTATTTCCTAATTTTTAATTCATTTATTTAATCTTAGTAATACAACATAGATAACTACTTTGAATCTTGAATTTATATGAATATATGATGCCTACTAAAATCTATTTTCTCTCTCGAATAATATTTTCTTATTCAACCACTGAAAAAATAAACATGCAGAACTTGTATATTAGTTGCTCATTCATTATAACCAGCAAGCAGATTTGGTTGAACTATTCACAAATAAGGAACCAGTTGTTCAATTCTAGAGACAAAGAGTACAATATTTATATTCTAAAGTTCTGAAACCCTTACCCCAAATTTGCATCAGAAATGTTATTGAATCACCCTTTCTATATGGCAGTATTAATTAAAGTAAATGGTAATTTACTTCAGTATTTAATTTCTAAGGACATGCAGTTCTACATTGGTTTGGGGAGTTATTGGAATATTTATTTATGTATTGTTTTTCTATGTTTCTATCTCCTTTTTAAAAAAGCTACTGTCCCTGGGATGGCTCACATTTATTAAAGAAATGACAGCCATGTGTAAAGTTAGCTCAAATGTTGTTTCTCTTGTAAAACTTCTCTGGGAGGGGATAGCTTGCAGTAGGAAAGAGAGCAGAGTGTCTTAATTATCATGTCATCTGTTTTTTCTTGGAACTACTTGTGATACTTGATCATCTTTTGCAGGATTCTCTACTCATAGTAAACAACAGAAAAACAGGTTTTAGAATAGCATACCTGCAATATTTAGTTTAGTAGCTATCTTTGGATTTGCAACCAGGGACAGCTAGCTGTTCAAAAGGCCAGAGTAACAGCAGCCTAGATTAACTTCTGCTTACAAAAAGGGAGTGATTGTCAGTTAGAGGATTGATTTGAGCGAACAAGCAAGAAAGAAGAAATGAAGCAGCTCTTAAATAATTTTAAAATTCCAAGTACAAGCCCACACTGTGTTCCTTGTTTTCCCCACTGTCTTGAAAATATGAGAAAGACATAAATCAATTTTTGTTTTGTTTTGTTACTTCCTATGGACCTTCTTTGACAATAGAAAAAGTGAAAGGCAAGTAAGTATTCTTTTTCCTAATAAAAAATCTCTGCCCTTAACAGTTACATGGCAATGCACAGAGCTAAGTACTTTCAACAGGAAATAATACAACCCTAGATTTGACAATATGGTGTGTTCCATTACCTCTTGGCTATTGACAGGTATACGGATTTCTTTGTTACCTGCCTTACATGGACCAATTTTTTTCTTACCAACAAACAACAAATCTCCTTTCTGCAGCAACCTGTGTACATGTTATGCTTATCTGTAATAATAGTGAAGTAGAAAATACAGTAGTATCCCATGTTGTAAAATTACTTATGTATGAAGTAGCCACTTTCTCCTTTAAGTTACAAGGGGCTTGGAGGTTAAATCCTATGAAGATCAGTTAAAAGTACAAGCATACTTAGCCTGAAGAAGAAAGAACTAAGGGGAGGAATGATAGCAGTTTCTGATGCTTGAGGGCATGTCATAGGGCAGTGGCCCCCAACCTTTTGGGCATCACGGACCGGTTCCATGGAGAGGTGTTTTTCCGTGAATCAGAGGAGGCATGGTTTTGTGTGCTGCTTGCGTGGGGCTTCACTTCTTTGTGTGGTCCAGTTGCTGGCATGCCAGGCATGGGAATTTAAGGAATAAGGAATTTTCTGATTGTGATAATTATTAAGAAGTGGAACAACCTGCCTCTTGAAGCCATAGATACTCCATCATAGGAGGCTTTTATACAAAATATATATATATATTGTACACATATATAGGAGGCTTTTATACAATATATATATATATTTTGTACACATATATATGTGTGTGTGTGTGTGTGTGTGTGTGTGTGTGTGTGTGTGTGTACAGTTAATATTTCGGGTTTCTTCCTGTGTAATTGTGAACATATCCCTAAAAGGATAGAAGCGACGTTTCGACAGAATCTCATCTGCCATCATCAGGCTTATGTGATGATGGCAGATGAGATTCTGTCGAAACGTCGCTTCTACCCTTTTAGGGATATGTTCACAATTACATGGGAAGAAACCCGAAATATTAACTGTACACACATATGTACCGTGAAAACTTACATAGACATATATATATATATAGAATGATCTGAGGTTGTTAGTTGGTGATCTGTCTCCATTTCAATGTTTTTCAAGAGGAAAATTACCCATTAATCTCAGTGACTCAATGGGAAATCGATTTGAGTTTTCCCATATCTAGTTCAGCATTAATAAACATACCATACTGGGTAATACTACAGTAACTCACCCTCTGATGTAGGGTGATTATTTGAGTAGAAATGGATGAGAATTTTCTCATATTTGCAATTTCCAATATGATTTTGTAATACAGAAATGTATTTTACATGTGGGTTTTCATATTGTTGAAACCCCACATGCTCCTCAAGGGGAGCCTCCAGGTGCTCCCCTTGAGGAGCACCCGGAGGCTCCAACTGGTCCAGAATGCGGCCCCGCAGGTGATTACGGGAGCGACATGGCACTCCCATATAACACCTCTCCTGCGCGAGCTGCACTGGCTCCCGGTGGTCTTCCGGGTGCGCTTCAAGGTTTTGGTTCTCACCTTTAAAGCGCTCCATGGTTTAGGGCCAGGGTATTTACGAGACCGCCTTCTGCTACCAATAACCTCCCACCGGTCAATATGCTCTCACAGAGAGGGCCTCCTCAGGGTGCCGTCGGTCAAGCAACGTCGGCTGGCGGCCCCCAGGGAGAGAGCCTTCTCTGTGGGAGCACCCGCCCTCTGGAACGAGCTACCTCCCGGAATATGACTAATCCCAGATCTCCGCACTTTCCGTAAGGCCCTGAAGACGTTTTTATTTCAGCAAGCGGGCCTGGCCTGAATAGATTTTATGGGTTAGTTTTTTAATTGTATAGCTTGGGGTTTTAAATTGGGAGGCTGATTAATTTAATTTATTTTTAGTTATCTTAACTTTTATATTGTATGTTATTTTAATTTTCGGCTGTTCACCGCCCTGAGTCCCTTCGGGGAGAAGGGCGGTATATAAATAATAATAATAATAATAATAATAATAATAATAATAATAATAATAATAATAATAATAATACTGCTGTTGAAAAAATGAGGACCTGTTAGAAAACATAACCTTGCTATAAGAGGAAATAGGAACATTTTAAGACCTTCAGATTTTGAAAGAAAGGTTGTAGATGGAACATGGGCTATTGCCTAGAATGAATGATAGTTGAAAAAAAAGCAAAAGACTACCATATACAAATAAACTGAATACAATAGGAAAGGATTACTTAAGAAATGTGGTAAAATGGAAAGGGATAAGATGAAGAATGAATAGAAGACAAATAGATGTACACAATATCCCATTTAAAGCATCAAGTTTGCTTTAGTTCCCATGGTTATCCTTGCTATACTTGTTGCTGTCACTTTAGTGTCACCTTGACTCAAACTCAGATTATCCTAAACCCTACAACTATGGAGGAGGAGAAGGAGAAAATTAAGAACTTGTGGTTTAATATACATATAATTATTCCCTCTTCCTCCCTCTCTTCCCTCCCTTTCCCTCTCTTCCTTCCTGTACAAACACAACACACTTGTAGAAATTCACATAATCACAGTGGGTTTTCAAGTTGAAGCTAGTATCTGTTCAATGACTTTTTATTTCCTTTTTTCTTTGGAACAAAATTCAAGAAGAGATGAGCCACAACACCCTCAGAAAATAAGATTGCTTGACCTTTCCCCCCTCCCCTTTCCTTTCTTGTTTTCTATCTAGTTGTTGCCAATGGTAATGAAAAAAAAAACAAGCCCCATACCTCTTGGTGGCCAAGAACTGAATAATAGTTCTTGTTTCCTTGGCAAGTAGAGGAATCACAAAAGTGATTGTGTAATGCTTGAAGACCTCTGACTACAATCAGTAGTGATATGAAAAAAGGCATTACAGCTTCTTTGAATGCTTACATCCAAAATGCTATGTAAAACAGAAATATTGATGGGCTTCATGGTGTTGTGATTGATGTGATTAATATTCTGATTGGTTAAAACACTTCAGGTGCACAACCAGCGTATCAAACTGGCATTTAGAGTAACCAATAAATTGGTTTTCCCTTGACTTCATCCATTGATTTGTGAATGGATATATTTAGGGCAATTTATTCATTTGATCCAGCTTCCCCAGTGTTGAATAAAATTAGTCATCCTGTAGGACAGGCCCAGGCCAAAGCCCACAGACTGACATCAACAGCAACAATTAAATTTTGGGAATGATGGGAAATAATAAAATATGTGTGTTAAATTTATCAAAGTATACTTTGCCTTTTTTTTTTAAAAAAAAAAAAAGGGGGGTTATTATTTTGGCAGTACAAAGTCGGGAAACTCAGAGTGACAAATAAAAGGAAGTTGACAGGGCTATCTATGACCTTCATGCTGCTCATGTCTGCTTGAAAAATTGTTTGGACAGCATTTTACTATATTCAGAATAAAGGAAATGTGAAATTGTGACAGATTTTTAAAAATTGATGTACTGTTCCCTTCCCTTTTTAGATTATTCTGCAATGACTACAGCCAGATACAGACCTACTTGGGACTTGGTGCTTGATCCTCTTGTGTTGTGTAAACTCTGCCTTGGGGAGTATCCTGTGGAGCAGATGACAACAATAGCACAATGCCAATGCATCTTCTGTACACTGGTAGGTGAATGTTAAAGAATTCTGTGCCCACATCTATCTAAACTACCATCAAAGTCATCAAGAGTCAAGTTTGTATATCTGTAGGCAAGATTGTAATATAGATAGTCCTTGATTTATGGAGCCCACGATTCATGTTACTAAGTGAGACACTTGTTAAGTGAATTTTGCCCAATTTTACGAGTTTTCTTGCCACATTGGTTAAGTGAATCACTGTGGTTGTTAAATTAGTTAACACAGTTGTTATGTGAATCTTGCTTCCTCATTGACTTTGCTTGTCAGAAGGTCCCAAAAGGGAATCGCATGACCCCGGGACATTGCAATATATATTTCCTATATATACTTTTGTTCATCTCTAGACAAACAAATTAGAAAAGAGAATGAGGATTCTACCTAGGGAGGACCCAAAGCTTTGCTGTTTATTTATTAAGTCTACACTGGGAAGATAGGATTTAAATAAAAATATTTGTTCTAGAAAATGTTTCAACCTCTTTGGCAGCATTACCTAAGCAGTTTGTAAAATCACACTCCTTGGCTTTTAAAAACTGGTAGTGGTTAGAACAAGGAAGGGTGATTTTTACAGCTGAAGAAGAGAACATATTTCATTCTTATTGCTGCTTTATTTTTTAAGTTCCTGAAGATCGAAGCAAATTAGGCAGTAAAATCAAGAAGTCAGAGAAGAGTGGGAGGCGATATTGGGGCCATGTTTTCCTCTTTGGCGCATTGCTTGAGAGGTATATTTTAAATTTATAGTTGCATTAAACTTACTGTAAGATTAATTCCTTTATTTTCTTTCATTTCCCACCAAAGTAAGCACAATTTTTTCTTTAGTTACACAAACCAAGGAGATGAAATCTGGAAAATATGATCCCACAGAGTCCTCTCAGTGAAGGGTTTTTGTCTCTTAATGGATTTTATTGTCTAGATGTTGTTTTTTTCATTCTCTTAAAAATGTTATGCTAGAAATATTATCTATGAAAGAGTAAATTTTAAAAAGTACATTGGATAAGAAGAACAAAATATCAATTAAGGTAGATGTCATTAAATTATGCATCTCTTATGCTAATTTGAGAACGTCTACCAATTAATTTTAAAGTTTAGGTAATCAGTTAAACAATCAAAAGT
The DNA here is from genome assembly GCF_029215685.1 of Pituophis catenifer annectens. Classification (NCBI taxonomy): domain Eukaryota; kingdom Metazoa; phylum Chordata; class Lepidosauria; order Squamata; family Colubridae; genus Pituophis; species Pituophis catenifer. Next base: position 133,126,867 of record NW_027256881.1, read on the forward strand.
CATTACTTACTATAAACAAGAAAAGCTTGATATTTTCTACCTCCAGGATATACATAATTCTCCTAAGGCTAATACTGACAGCTTCCTGGATCAGATACCAATGTTTAGTTCTAGATTTTTCTAAATCTGGAAGAATACCAGTTGTAATATCACATAGTTTTCATTGCTTTGCTAAGAAATATCTTTCTTACACAAGGCCTTAAACCTTTTCCGTCAGTGCACCTGCCCTTTGGAACACCATTTCCTTCCAAGATTAGATTGGCCCCATCCATGATAACCTTTCAGAAGTCCCTTAAGACCTGGCTGTTCACCAGGTTAGATGTTCCTGTAAGATATTGTTAATCGTTGTGTAGTCTTTGGTGCTCTCTGAGCTTGGTTGTTTGTTTGCAGACCAAGCTCAAAGAGCACCGAGGACTCCACAGTTCAACCATGAGCTACATACATGGTTGTAGTCCTCGAGTTACAATTATAATGGAGCCTGCCGATTAGGTCGGAATTTGGGAGCACGTTAAATGAACTGCCTCAAGTAATAATCAGCCATCCCTGATTTCTCTAGTGCATTTGTTAAACCAAGCCTGTCAAACTGGTGGCCCACGGGCTGGGTGCGTCCCACGCAGACTATGCCCCCCCCCCCCGGCTCTGCAAAGGCAAAAACGGTTGCATTATGTCACGTGACGCGATTTGAGTTTGATACCCACGTGTTAAACGAATGCATGGGTCGTTAAGTGGAGCTTAAAGATGGGGAGATCCTGGGAGGTCTACTGCAGGCACAAGCCCACTTGCTTCAGGCCTCTCGAGGCCTCCCTCACCCTGAGATACCCCATGGTCCACTTCCGGTCCCTTGAGTGCCTTGCATGCCAGCCACCACACAGATGACTCTCTTGCCAATGAGAAACAATAGGGAAGGAAAATGCTGGGCATGCCTGCCTTTCCTAATTCTGCCCTTTCCTTTCTTCCTGCCAAGGGAACCCTGCCTTTCTGAGGCAAAATCAGGGGTGAAATCCAGCAGGTTCTGACAGGTTCTGGAGAACTGGTAGAAGAAATTTTGAGTAGTTCAGAGAACCGGCAAATACCACCTTTGGCTGGCCCCAGAGTAGGGTGGGAATGGAGGTTTTGCAATATCCTTCCTCCAGGAGTGGGGAGGGAATGGGGATTTTGCATATCCTTCCCCTGCCATGCCCACCAAGCCCCACCCACAGAACCGGTAGTAAAAAAAAAAATGAATTTCACCACTGGGCAAAATAAAAGCCTTTCAGAGCTTTCTGCACCAGTCAGCTGGTTTCTGATCAGCTGGCCATTGGGAGGCTGCAAAACTCTTCTGCCAGGTCTGCATAAAAGGTGACAGCTTCAGGAATAGCTTCCGAAAACTTTTTCCTTGCTTATCTTCTTCTCTCTCTCCTAGAAAGCCACATTTGTTCAAGAAACAAAATTAAAAAAAAAAAAGCTGGGAAGGACAGACTTATTGATTTCCCCCCCCATCCCACCCCAATTAGGTGCTAAAACTAAACTCTCCCCCCCCCCCCTACTGTCTAATCTTTATCCCTTAACTTGACTCCAGGCTGAAGAGTAGAGGAACCAAGAAAGCAAGGACAGAAAATCTTTCTGCAGCTTTTTCCCTTGAACTGGAGGGGGAATCTTCAAAAGTTAGCCGACTAACAAAATGGATGACACCTGGTCTTTGCAAGCTATAGGTGTCTGTCTGACTGCCCATAGAGCCCGGCTAGGACTTAAATGTCTACACTGTAGACTGCCCTCTAAACTAGTCAGATAAAGTTAAAGCTTGCCAAATCCCAATGTCCTCCATTTTGTTGCACAAGTTTCTAGTTGGCTAACTTTTGAAGCTGAAATATTTTTTTTTTCCTCCAGGTCAAGGGGAAAAAAAGCTTCAGAAAGATTTTCTCTCCCTGCTTGGAATCATAAGAGACTTGAATCAGTTCCTCCAAATTAATGAAAAAATTTATTGAGTGAACTTGAGTCACCCAGCTTTGACCTCTTAGCGTAATAGACTTCATAGAGTTATTGGGGGAAGGCAATGTAACATCACAGTTCTTTAGAAAATGAGTGGTATAAAAAATTAAAGTTATGCAAAAGCAATGTTGAATGGAAAAATTTAGTTCCCTATTCAACCATACTGTGAGGCATAAGCCCATTCTCTGTCAATTATCTCACAGGGAAGTTGGGAAGATACAACCTCCTATTCCCACATTTGCCTTCTTGAATATTTTTCAAGAAAGGTGATGAGATAGATAGGAACAGGACAGGACAGGAATGACATTTTTATATGAACCTGAGTCTAACACCTGCATTTTGAAAGTCTTGTTATTTTTTTTTAATATTATTTATTCATTGATTTGGAGGTGGTATTAATTAACCTGCATGCCTGTCTTAGTTAAATATGCCCACACATGTGAAAAAAAAGAAGAAGATAGAGCAAATTACATGATCTTCTTAGGCAGAGAAGCAAAAGGCAATCTGTTAAACAACTGCCTGGAGCTCTGACATCTGGGTTTCAAAGAATGACATGCCAGAGAACAGAAAATCCATCTGGATTAAACACATAAATGTATTGAGAGCAATAGCGGTGGGAAAACATGCGGGGGGTTGAACTGCATCCATCCAATTAAAAAAAAAATATTCAGTATTATTTATAGGGGAAGTAACTAATTGGTTACAAGCACAGAATCTTTGCCCTCATCTGACAAGGGATCCACACAGTAGGCCAGTGTTTCTCAACCTTGACAGCTTTAAGAGGCATGGACTTCAATTCCCAGAATTCCCCATGCCTCTTAAAGCTGCCAAGACCAAGAAACACTGCATTGGGCTAGCCAGGCAGCCTTTTTTCCCCCCCCTCTCTCTCCCAGAAGTACTTAGATAAAACAAATGGCAGCTGAACATTCAGGGATAGCTATGAGATGCTATTCCCCTTGCAGCTTCTAACTGGTTCATATCTGCTATTGCCCCTGGCATAGTCAAATGACCTTTTCTTTGCTGCAGAGTCAGCAACGGAAGGCAAGAAAGCATTCTGGTGTTGCCTAGGCAACCAGGATTTGCATGGAATCAGTCAATCTTCCTCCACCATCTCCCCAATTATTTTGAAGTATTTTCCAAATATTAGCAATGAAAATAAGAATTATATTAGACATATTTTCTCCTTACTCTTCCTGTTTCTGTAAATCTTTTGGCTTCAGACAGATGCAACGATAATCAATCTGTTTATGTGTTTAGTACAATTTAAGCACAGGCGGAACGTCAGGGTGCCAAGTTTGACAAATTGCATAGGATCTCATTTGCATTGATTGCTACATGTGTCTTAGGTGGTCCTATAAGAAAATTTCTCTGGAGTGACCATATGTGGCCAGACATACTATATGCTTTTGTCTCCATATCACACAAAAACTCAATTACAGACGGGTTGTTCTGTATTTTTTTTTTTTTTCCGATCTACCATCTGCTGTCAGCCCAAATTGCTGATTAGTTTTTAAATGCTGCGTTGCATTACCGGTAATTTAGTGCAAAGTATACTTCTGGTCATAAGATGGGAGGGGGGGGGTGTTTGTAAATAAATCCTCTTTTTGAATTATTCCAATCAGAAATAAACACTACAACCTAACCTGGACTCTGGAAAACAAACCATAAATGGTGGTTTACAGTTTTGTGAGTGGAAGTGGCATTCGTTTGCACCTAGAGCCGGGGTGTCAAACTCACGGCGTCATGTTATGTATTGCGACTTTCCCCCCTTCGCTAAACTGGGGGTGGGCATGGCCAGCACAGGACGCATCCGGCCCGTGTGACTCGAGTTTGACGCCCCTGACCTAGAGCATCACAATCTTTCTCCCCCCATCCTCTTCATAAGAGAGTGTGTGTTAAAATAACAGATATAATAATGATCACTAAAGCAGGAAGTAGATTGTGGTTAACTTTATTCTGGAACAATATAGTGGGTCATTTTTGATGTTTACTGCCAGATTCAGATCCTGCTTTAGAGGACATGAATCACTTTGAGATTGGGGATTAAAATTCATGAGCATTTGTAGGAAGCAGTCTTTTCAGAGGATAATAATTATCAAACACGTTTGATCAATTAGTGTACTCCTAAACAATTAATATACAAAACCTTGCTTTTTGCATATTCCCTAATGGCCATGAATGGAAATGGGGGAGGGGATGGATTGTCTGCAGAGCACAGACTGTTCTTGGCTCCTAGGTTTTCTCTTATGATTTATCTCTCAGCCTGCTTCAGGCTTATTCTGATTTACAGCGTAGAGCCGAGGGTAAGCAACCTTTTCCAGGCCAAGAGGTGATTTGGCTTTATGGTAGAATGCATCCAGGGGATTGGCAATGTGTATGTGTGGTGTTGAAACAACAGCAAGAATCCTAAACTGGATTGAATGTTAAATTACAATTAATTCACTGAAATGAATGAAAAACAGTGATTTGATAAAGTACACTGTATTTATTTTTTCTTTCTTTCAAATTGCAACTTACAATTTGTTGGTTATATTTTTAGAGCTTTAGGGATCTAAATAAGTATTACACATTGTGCACATTTTCTCTAGAGCTGCTATGCCTATTGTGCAAGCCACATTGTTTTAGATTAAAGCTGCCAGTTGACAAGAACAGAGCTAAAAGGTCATGATGGAAGAATGGGGCCAACATGGATACGTTCTCCTTTACTCTTACCTAAAATTATAAGAATAAACCTGAATCTGATTCAGACATTCTTAAGTGAGCTTAAAAGTTGAGAAGCATATTTTCTAAATATCTTCAGCAACACTATCAGTAACAGCCCTAAAAACTGGCCCATAATTCCATCTAGTTTCTCAACCATTCATCTCTCGATCTATATCCAAGTTATTTCTTGGAAGCTGTCAAATAGTTGTTGTTGTTTTTTTTATTTGATTTATATGCCGCCCTTCTCCGGAGACTCAGGGCAGCTTACAATACCTTAAGCAATAGCCTTCATACTTTTGTATATTTATACAAAGTCAGCTTATTGTCCCCACAATCTGGGTCCTCATTTTACCTACCCTAGAAAGGATGGAAGGCTGAGTCAACCTTGACCCTGGTGAGATTTGAATTTACAGTAATTGCAGACAGCTTGATGTTAATAACAGTGCTTTAGTCTGCTGCGCCACCAGGCTCCTGGTGGCTCAGCATAAATAGTTTACTTTTAACAAGTGCATTTCCATCCAGAAAACGATATTCAGTTAAAAAGACAATAAATCCGATCAACTGATCCAGTTTGCAATCCAGTAGAGCTCTTGTGAGAAGAGAAAAACTCTTTTGCCATCCATCTCCTACAGATTATGCCACTGCATTAGATCATGTGGTGACGCTTGCAAAAAATTTCTTCTGGCCAGCCAGTACCATGATTAACATAGTACTGAGGTTGCATGAATGAAACAATGATTGTCTGCAATGGGGTTAGGCAAAATTTTGGAGTTTTCTGATTGTGTTGAACTTTACTATTCTGGTATAAAGAAAATAAAGAGAAGGTGGACTAAGAGTTCTTTTAACTTCATCAGTTTCAACTTTGTTTTCCCCATTCCTTGGATTTGTGACTTGTAAATTCATGCTTACAAGTGATAGAAAACATGTACTCCTAATCCATTCTTTGAACTCTTGACTAGGATAGCAGCTATCAGTTTTGTTCTTGATTCACATTGTTATGCATACCATTTGCGTATGAACCTTCAAATTGGCAATTTTTACAGCAAATACTAAGGCTCCTAAAGTTTCAGCATCACCAAAAGCATAGTAGAGATTTAATTTCTATAACAATAGACCATATTAATATGTGTGTGTGTGTAATGTTTTAAGATTATTGTTTTATTACTGTTCTTGAATGATCAAATAATATTTTTTGTTATGAGAACTAATGTACTATAGTATTTAATCACAAAGGAATATTTTCATCAGGCAATACATTTTTTTCAACATTCTTAAATTTTATAAATGAATATCTCATAGGATGTTACAATAGAAACAGAAAATGTTTACCATCTAGGGGCATAATAATTACACAGGTGTCATACTGTGGGAATTAATTATCATTAGTTCCCATCTGGCTCCTAAGCAATGAACTGCACATTCTATGTACAAGACAGTCATTCCCAGTCAGAAGAAGACATTACGGAAGTCCAGGGGATGTACAAGTTCATTTCCTATTAGGAGAACAGCAAATGTACAAATGAGGACCCAGTTTGTAGGGGCAATAAGCTGACTTTGTATAAATATACAAAAATATGAAGGCTATTGCTTAACGCATTGTAAGCCACCCTGAGTCTCCGGAGAAGGGCGGCATATAAATCAAATTAAAAAAAAATGTACAGTACACATATGGGACTTCCATTGACATGAATGGGAAGATGGGAATTCATTGAAAGTTTGCAAACTAATATTAACTAAATGCAGCTCTTAAAAAAAAGATGATCCATTCAGTCACACATTTCACAGAATGGAAGCATATTTCATATTTTGGTTTAGTTCATAAATGTAACAAGCAATTTCTTCAAAGTTCTGCTTGTGAAATGCATCTAGAGCAACTCCAGCTGTTTAAGATAAGATGCCATAATACAGTATAGTTCTCCTTAAATTAATCATTATCGTCCTCACTCAATATGTGATTCTGCACCCATGTTCTTTTTCCTAGCACACAATCAGAGGGCAACAACTGCTTCTTTCTCCAAGTTCTTGCCTATCTCTTTTATTCAGAGGGGAAGTAAGGAAACGAGTGACATTAATGAGCTGCAGGATCAGTATGTTTGATATTATACTGCCTGCAAGGAACATGGACCATGTAAGACCATGCTGTCTCTGGTGACCTTTATGGTTTCCTTTGAAGTATTGAACAGCTAATAACTAGATGATAACACAGTAGATCAAATTTTGCTGTTCTGGTTCTGCTAGTAGGTGACATTATCTCATTTGCATTTAACTCTTCTTCTTCCAGCAAAGACAAGAAGAGGAAAGCTGAATCAATGTGGACCAAAGCAAACTGTTCCAATTGTGGTTTGGAAGAGGAAAGGGGAAAGGAAGCAAGGAAAGGAAAGAAAAGGAAAAGGAGGAGGGAAGGAAAGGAAAGGAGGAGGGAAGGGAAGGAGGAAGGAAGGAAGGAAGGAAGGAAGGAAGGAAGGAAGGAAGGAAGGAAGGAAGGAAGGAAGGAGAAAGTCCTTGGAAAAGGTCTGCTTGATAAGAAAAATAGGCCAGACTTCAAAAAAGTTGGCTTGGTGCAACCACAAAATCAAAACTATGTAGTATCGTAGCTGGGCTGGGATTCAAAAATCACTGAGTGACTAAAGTTAAAGTAACCTAAAACAAGAAACTGAGAAGGAACTCATATATGAAGAAAGAATGAATACCGGTATTTCTGACTTCAAATCATGGGTTGGCCATGTTATCCGATCTGGAACCCTTCAAGTTCCTTAGGCTTGCCTGCTGAGTGGAGCATTCACGCAGCAAACCTTGTATCTTTGTTAACAAAGAATTATTGGAAATAATTTTGCAGATAATAGCACAAAAAGGGCCCAGATGTAATTAGGCTACTCCTGTGAATGAACTCCTAAGGCTTATGTTGACTTCATTATCTGAAAAAGTATTCAATATTCTACAGTATATATCTCCCAGTCACTGTGTGGCATTTATAGTTCTTTCCCCTGACTTTTCACAGTGCCTGAAACAGTATGTGGAGCTTTTGATCAAGGAAGGCCTGGAAACAGCAATTAGCTGTCCTGATGCTGCTTGCCCAAAACGAGGGCATTTACAAGAAAATGAAGTACGTTCCCTCTACATCTTTATTTTACGTTATAGTCACGCTTTCTTCTAATTACAAATCATGGTTTTTTTATTACGTTTCTTTTTGTCTGATAACCTTTTGGTTGCAATGTAGTTATAGTAAATGCTATTTCTTGCTTCTTCTCTCCTCAACAGATTGAGTGTATGGTTGCATCAGAAATAATGCAGAGATATAAAAAACTACAATTTGAAAGAGGTATTGTATGTGGCCACAATCTAGAATCCATAGTTCGCCCCAAACTAGAGAAATAATTTGGTTCCATTTTTTTTTTTCACTTTCTTTTATTCTGCTTTGTTCAGTGTTTTCTGGAATATCTCCATTTATTGTTATATAAATCAGGAGGAGTGTTTTGAGGTGATTTTTATTTCATTTTTCATTAGATTTATACCCTGCCTTTATTTTGTATAACTCAAGGCAGGCATCCATAATACTCCTGCCTCCTATTTTCTCCACAACAAGCACGCTGAGAGAGAATGACTGGCCCACAGTCACCCAGGGATCTTTCATGGTTAAGGCAGACTACAACTCATCATGTCCTGAGTTTTGTTCCTATCCCTTAACCATTACACCAAACTCACCGATATGTCATGCCCATACAAAATTTGGTTGGCTCTAATTTGAGGAGATAAAAAATGTTAAAACAAAGTCACCCCACACAGGCACGGCAAAGAAGACTTATATAAGGGATCATTATATTATCTTTGATATTGTATTATGAAAATCGAGATTATAGACTAGGTTCGAGCAATGTTTTCATGGCTACGAGGAGGAGTTTTTCAATTATTCTTTTTCTCACCAAGGGCTCCTGGGGATAAGGTGATTGTTTTTCCTTTGTGAGGGTGGTGTGGGAAGGTGTTTTTTTTTTTTTTTACTATACAGTATGTAACATTATTTTATTAAAAGGAAACCAAATTCTGTTGAGTTTGGATTCTTTTTCCAAGAAACTACTGTGCATGGGATGTTGTAGAACACTGTGGGGAGGGAACAGAGGCAGGAATAGCTCATGTTTTTTTTTTTTTGATTTTCCAATGTATTTGAAAATAAAATGTTTGCATTGTTCCCTGCATATTTTATATTAGTTTTAGAATGCAGTGTTATAAGACACTGGACATTCCTCATTGTGTTCCACAACTCAAGATCAATCCCAAGTCTTTACCTTTGTCACTGGAATATAAGTAACTGTTTTACACCAGATTATGGATAACTAATCTATTATCCTAGCCCTCCATAAGGATTAAATTTATTAATTCTGCTGTTAAACTACAGCTTTTCTCAACTGTGCCTTATTTCTTTAACAGAAGTGCTTTTGGATCCTTGTCGGACTTGGTGCCCCTCTTCTTCCTGCCAAGCAGTTTGCCAGCTTCAGGAATCAGGACCTCAGAGCCCCCAGTTGGTGCAGTGCAAAGTCTGTGACATAGAGTTTTGCTCAGCATGCAAATCTAACTGGCATCCAGGACAAGGATGCCAAGATAATATGCCAGTCAGCTTCCTTCCAGGGGAAACAAGGTACAGAGCTACTGAGTGAGGTGCCTGTATTCCTAACATATTATTAGCAGCTTTTTCACCTGGCTTTCACAAGGCTGGTTTCATGTTGTCTCAGGTGGCATGTTGTTAGTTGACTGGATTTTTTTAAACCTTAGAATCAGTAACAATCATAGCAGAGGACATGGGGCTCAGAGTGATGCAAGTAAGAAGCAATTACACTGTTGCTTCCTAGGAATGATTGATAGAAAAATGGAAAAAAGTCTCTATTATATTATATTGCATATTCTAACGGCGGCCAGGATTACTCTAGTGCAAATATGGAAGTCGACCAATACACCATCGGAAGAAACAATAATAAAGAAAATCCTTGAATGCGCCGAAATAGATAAATTAACAATGGAGATCAAAGAAAGAGAAGACTCGGATTATTATAAAGTGTGGAATAGGTTTTATACATGGTTGTAAAACAGAAATCAAATTAAGAAATAAGAATATAAAGTGAAATTGGATATTAACATATTGGATATAAATGTAAATAATGATCCTGCTAACAAAACAGTTAATTATGAATATTTAAAAATAAAGAGAAGGAGCGGGAGGATAAAAGCTAAGAGTAAAGACAAAAGTCGATGCAGAAAGTTGCAAAATTGTATATATCTGTTGTTAGTATTGTATTTTAACGTCTGGTGTATGTGTGTTTTTGTTTTTTGTCTTTTGATTTCTTTTGCTACTGTGTGTTTGGTTTTAAAATGTAAAATACTCAATAAAAATTATTTTATATAAAAAAAAAGAAGCAATATCATGATGTTGCAGTGCAAATTCTCCCTTCATTTATAGGCAATGTAGCATTACAAGCATGCTCCAAAAATGAAAATTTTGCCCTGTGTTACTGTAGATGTTGCTAATTATCCAGTTAGACTGAATAACAAAACTAAAGGATGGTCTTAGAATCTGTCTTTGAATATGGTTGTATCACATATCTCCCTTTTTATGACCCTGTGGTCCTATTCAGGGTAGAGTTTGGATGACTAGATAGAGTTGAGCATTTACTGGCTGAATGCCCTTCTTGATGCCTATACAGGGTTTGGAGCAAATATATTGCTCAAAAAAATAAAGGGAACACAAGCAGAAGACATCTGAGATCTGAATGAATGAAATAGCCTTATTAAATACTTCGTTCTTTACATACAGTAGTTTATACACTGCTCAAACAACTAAAGGGAACACAAAACTACTGTATGTAACAAACAAAGTATTTAAAAAGGCTATTTCATTCATTCAGATCTCGGATGTCTTCTGCTTGTGTTCCCTTTATTTTTTTGAGTAGTGTATTTTTTTTCTTTGCAATCTAGGAGAGAGAAACATCTGCCAATAACTAGGATTGAACTCTCAACCTTCCAAGTGGGAGGTGGGAATCTTCACTATTGGGCCACACAGAAATAATTTCAATTTGAAAGTGACACATACTGAAAGAGTATTTGTTCACTAATATAATCAATCTGTTTCTTCCAGCTCTGTTTATAAAATGGAAGAAGATGATGCTCCAATCAAGCGCTGCCCAAAATGCAAAGTTTATATTGAAAGGGATGAAGGCTGTGCCCAAATGATGTGTAAAAACTGTAAGCATGCCTTCTGCTGGTATTGTCTGGAATCACTTGATGTAAGTTTTCATTTTAAGATGAGAATATTATTGTTCATTAAAGCTACTGCAATCAGGGGACCCAAAAAGTAGACCTTTTAAATGCCATTTTATAGGATATTCAAATTTGTAAAAATGAATAGACCAACATTAATAAGTTAACCATTTAAATATTAAATTCTTTATTATTATGTTACATTTTTAGAAGTAATAATTTGGTGTGTGTGTGTGTGTGTGTGTGTGTGTGTGTGTGTGTGTGTGTATATATATGTATGTATATATATATATATATATATATATGTCTTTGGTTATTCGGGTCTTCTCCCACGTAAAATTGGAACTTCCAATTTTACGTGGGAGAAGACCCGAATAACCAAAGACCTACATACAAACACCCGCGAAAACCTGAGAAAACAAATATATATATATATATATATATATATATATATATATATATATATATATATATATATATATATATATATATTCATTCATTCATTCATTCATTCATTCATTCATTCATTGGAATAGAATAGAATAGAATAGAATAGAATAGAATAGAATAGAATAGAATAGAATAGAATAGAATAGAATAGAATAGAATAGAATAGAATAGAATTCTTTATTGGCCAAGTGTGATTGGACACACAAGGAATTTATAGTGTGTGATACCATTTCAGAAAGACAGCATTAGTTAAAAAGCTCACATTTGGGATTTGTACATACTATACAGCACAGTATATACAGCATATGATATTATTGTCATTAGAGAATCAACATTTTGAAGAAATATGTCAAGTATCAAAGACCAATTTACAGAACCTAGTATTACATGCTAGCTGTATTGCTGTTCCACCCGTATATGCAAAAGACAATAAAAGATAATAAGAACAATGATGTTGCTGATGATTACTATGCCATCATGGGCATCTCCATCATCTGGAGTGAGTGACTTTCACTTCACTTTGCCTATTTTGGGCTTGTGGCCAATGAGAGTAGACGTGGCTATTGCCAGCTTTGCTTAGGAGAAGCATTATGAATGTTCGCCAAGATTCAGCATCCAAAGCCTCCAAAAAGTCTTTTTTCTACTCTTTTCTAGGATGACTTTCTCCTTATACATTATGACAAAGGACCTTGCCGAAACAAGTTAGGTCATTCTAGGGCATCAGTTATTTGGCACAGAACACAGGTAGGTGCTTCTCTATCTTTACTATGCAGAGTTTAAGTGAATTTAAAGAATTATGGCTCAGAAAATTATGAAATAATTCCATATTTATGGAGTAATTGCTCGTAAAAGAAATGAGTCAAAGAAAATAGATAATAGTTCTTTAAAAAAAAAAAAGATGTTAACTAGCTACTTTTGTACAGTCACTGTACATTTTTAGTCAGTTTCGTTGTTGATAAACTTTGATGCAAGGTGCAAAGAATCCCAAGAGCCATTTGTGGAGTGGTTAAGGCACCAGGCTAGAAACTGGAGTCTGTGAGTTCCAGTCCTGCCTTAGGCACACAGCCAGCTGGGTAACCTTGGGTTACCTCACTCCATCTTAGCCTTAGGAAGGAGGCAATGGCAAACCACTTCTAAAAAACCTTCCAGGAAAACTTCAGAGTTTAATCCAGGCAGTTACTAGGAAACAACACTCACTCAAAGGCACAAAGAATCACAAGGGGCAATCCTAACTTACAGCAGAGAGGATGGGAAGAGACTATCTCCTCCCAACTATACTTGCTAAGATTACCAGGACGGAAAGAGTTGAGGAATGTTTTCCTTGGGCTTCTTCTCCTGAATATCTTTGTCCTTTCTCCTAGTAGGGACTTTCTAGAGGAGCACTTCTAACTGTTCCACCTGCCTGAATCCTGCTGCTCCTCTGCCAAAGAGAGCTAGCTGGGAGCTTCCAGGGAATATTTCAACATTTTTTAACATCTTCCCTCATGGTTAGGAAGGGAGGACAAGTGGTTAGGATTGTGCTCTGGTTTCTTTTGGAAAGGAATTAAAATACTCCTGGAAGCATTGCAACAGCCTAAGGGAGAGGGAGGGCTGTTAGAGTTATTATGGATAAAGTAACATAGCCAGCTGTGAAGGAGGAAGCCACAATATTTTTCATGAAGTGAAACAGCCATAAATTTACCCCTCTGCAAAATGAATTGTTAAAAAATTAAAATAATGTGGATTTTTGCAACCACATAGGACTTCCAAGTATGCAGTTACATAACACCACTTTAAATCTCCTGGAGTGAATGTTGTTCAACCCTGCCATCTGGTGCCAAAAAAAAAGAACTTTCACTCTCTGATGAAAAATAATAAACTCTAAATATTATTAAGTAGGTAACATAGATTCAATTTTTTAAGGAAAAAAATATATCTGAAAATAGACTTTAAAATAAATATGACACTCTTATTTCAACAGCTATGTGGAAATCTGTTTGAACACTATCTCTGCTATGCTAACTTTTAGGTTGTCCCTTGTAAAATCAGGAGAATTTTACTTTAAATTCTTTTGTTTAAGCTCTTGGTTAGCTCAGCAGAAGGTTTGAGTCCTGCATTAAGCATGAGATTCATATCTAATAATATCTTGCCAAATTCAAAATCTCCTGTGTTGCTTTAGTTCAACCTCACAGAATCAACATAAACTAAAATACTCCAAGGCTGAGGGATGACCTTCACACAGATCCCTGTCACTCTTTTTTATTTCTACTGCCTTTATTCTGCCTAATGTCAAATTTGCCCTGCAATGCTTTAGTCCTTATCTTTATCCTTGCACTTTGTGTCTTGTTAGATCAGATGGTGACCCCAAACATGTCTCCGTTCTGAGACTTGAGGAACCCAACCCATCCCTAGTCTTAGTGCTAGAATCACTATATACTTCTACTTCAATAGAAGGAGCATTTATTGGCTGCAGAATTGTAAGTGCTGTTGGATGCAGCTTCCACCTTTTGGATTGATGGAGAAGCCATGTGCCCATTGAGGCTAATCTGGAACAGCAGAACTCTCCAAAGCTTTTAGGATTAAAGGGCCAGTTGGGCTGTCAGTGTGGATTCACAAATGCCTTTTCATTTGTCCACAAAAAGTCCAGGGATTTGGGGGGAGCCCTGGAAATATGCATAACTAGTAGAATCAACTTCCATTCGAAAAGGGAATAATGAAAGGGAAGGGGAGAGATCAGTAGGTTAAATTCTTCAATGTTTTTCTTGTGTAAAGGAATCTCAAAACATTTACCAGTCTTTTGCACTTGGTCATCTACTGACAGTGTGTCTGAATCTCACAAAGAATTGTTTTCCCTCGCCCAAAAACTTCCTTCCCTACATAGTCTTCCTCGGTCTCTACCTTAAGTGACAGAGGAAGAAATGAGAGCAGCTTATTTTTATGTGGACCTCAACCAGAAGATGAAAACACTGCAGGCCCAACAGTTAATAGGGTCTATCAATTCTCATCCGGTTAAGCAGAATGGAAGAACATTTTTCACTTGTGTTACTTTTTTCTTTTCCTAATGCAGGTCGTGGGGATTTTTGCAGGATTTGGCCTACTGTTACTAGTGGCATCGCCCTTTCTTCTCCTCGCTACTCCGTTTGTCCTCTGCTGCAAATGCAAGTGTAGTAAAGGAGACGATGACCCTCTGCCTACTTAAGAGAGAATGAAGAAGGGACCTACTCATCATCGCTGTCTGTTTCCTACCCCCCTACCCCTTTTGCACTTAAATCTTGTTAGCGTCTTGCCTTATTCCACTTTGAGTGAGAAGCGAGGCACCAGAATTCCAGGAACTATTGATACCAGAGTTCCCTATCCACCAGTCAGATTATGAGTAACAGTTTAAGGACTGGCAGAAAACAAGCTGAACATTGGAAGTGTGTGCATCAATGATCTGAGTCATTCCATCTTCCTTGGGGGACAACATTCTCTGGAACTGAGTGACATTACCCAGATGAAAATCTTCCTATATCTATTCACATTAAACAGAGAGAAGTTCTTACCCTTGGCATAGATGGTTTTGGTAAACCCATTACCAATTATATGTTCATTTTAGATGTGACTTCCAATATCTGTTTATTAAAATCAATTTCTTAATATTTGCAATTGGAAAACGTCTAAGCATTCTTGTCTCATCTCCACTGCCCATCTTCCTCACACAAAGTAATGGCATCCAGATAGGTGCCCCAGGCCTTAGATTTTCAAGACTAAAAGGTGCCATTTCTGCCCATTAATATTTGAAAATCTATGTAAGGTAAATAGGTGGATATGTCCACATTTTGGTTTTTTCTTTAAATTTGCTTGAAGGTTGGGAGGGAAGATTTCAAACTTTTATGATTGAGTTATATGGCCCAGAACTGTTACATAATCAAGATCTTTTAAACATCAAGGTGATATTAAATCCTTAATTTAACAGATCTCAGTTTAGAGGACTTCAGATTTAACAGACAAAAGTTGGCACCATGGCAGTTGAGGAATAGCAGGGGAGAGGAGAAAAGGAGGGGGCTGAGATGATTGGGGACAGGCTGGCCAATAGGATATGCCACTTTGGGAGATGCCAAGATGAGGAAGGTAGGGATATGCACCATGCCCTGATTGCCAGCCTCGTCCAACTGTGCCTTTCGTTTCCTACCTAGATTTGTTTCTACCTATTGTTTATTACCTATTTGCTACATGTAAATAGAGCTGCTCTAATCTGGTATCCTTTTACATATCTAGGAAAAAATATTTTGTAGAAGCCAAGCATGTTCTAAATTATGGGAAGGTCTGAGGCTTATGATTTCTCTTTCGGCAATAAGTGTTAACCTGAAGACATAACAATCACCGTCATTCCCCACATGGACTCTGCTTTGTGAACCATGAAAGAAGCAGAACTGGTTTCCCTCTTTAAGGAATCAGGCCATTCCATGACAGTTCATCTTTCTTAGAGCCTGAGGGTTCAAGGCATGAGTTGGAGGGGTATATGGAAAGTGTAGATGTCCCCCCACCTTTTCTAATGTCCAGCAGGTACTGATGATCAGCCAGAGAGAGGGACACCTTATGTCCTTTCAGCGCAATTCATTAAGCTGTGGCCTGGATGTAGAAGGATAATATATAGATGTAATAGTCCCATCTAAATTCAAAAAGATTCTGTTTTCTCCCTTCCATATTGCTTCAATTATTTAAAAAGTCTGCAGTGATAATACATACTCTAAAAGCTGTTCAAAAAGTGTATTTAATTCATTTAAAAAACTACTTCTGTTTTGTGACGTATAGTATTGTGACAGCAAACATTGTTTTTAAATATCCCTCTTTCCTTATATTTTGACTAATATTCTCTTCATATTCTGAAGGACCATAAAATGGACATCTGGTTATCTACAGTTGATAACTCACTATTGGTTATTTTGTTTTGAGTGGAAACTGTAAAGTGTAGATATTAAATTAGGAGAAAGTATTAGCTCAAAATGTTCTATAATCAACTGAAACCCAGAAATGAAAAAATCTTTCATGCATATGTAAGCCAACTGAAGAGAAAATATTTTGTGGCATAATAAGGACATAACCATTGGGCTGAGGATTTGTACTTGTTATGCAAATCTGACCACTTCTGTTCTCCCGTAACAGAAAATTAATCCATTGGTTGCATTACTTTAATCTTCTCTCTCTCTCTCTCTCTCTCTCTCTCTCTCTCTCTCTCTCTCTCTCTCTCTCTCTCTCTCTCTCTCTCTTTTTTTTTTGCTAGTAACAAAAATGAAATCACTTCTCCTAGTTTTCCCATTTATCAAGTTTTAGATGATTAGCAGAGGTAAGGAGTGACATTTGTCTCTGGCACCAATGGAAAACCCTAACCATAATTGGCATCCAAGATACAGTCATCCTTTCAAAATAGTACCCTGTTTCCCCAAAATAAGTCATCCCCTGATAATAAGCCCAATCGTGCTTTTGAGCACATGGCAATAAGGCCAAGCACTTATTTCAGGATTCAAAAAAAATATAAGACAGGGTCTTATTTTCGGGGAAACACGATAGTGGGAATTGGAGAGATGGAATATTCTTATTGTGATCCTAACTGGAATCTTTGTATCTCATACACGTTCTTGACATAAATTAAAAAAGAATTATTTTAGGCAACCTAAGCAAACCAAGGAGTGGTAGGCATTCATTCCTACTTGCAGTGAGGCCAAACGATGAAATGTGTGTCAGGATATCACAGCACCAGCTCATAAAGGCAATTGCAACTAACTTTTCAGCCCTTGTCCCCACTCTGCGTGACGCCTGTGTAAAGAAACAAAAGGCATTCGCAGTAGCTCCTCTTTGAATCATTTTGCAGGAATGCTGGGGCCCTCCAAAGGTGAAGCATGAGCAAATTTAAGAGCCATTGTAAATTTGTGCATATGCAAAATACCCTGCAAGCTAGTTTTACAAAGGATTTGTCCTAGGAAATCAGAGTGTAATGGAAATAGTGGCATTAAGGGATTTTTAGCCATCATGCTTGCTAATACACTTCTGCAAATGACAAAACTCATCTTTTGTGTCTAAAGTCCCCTGCTGGTTCCTGCTTTGTTAGACATGTAATCCTGTCTTATTGGAGTCCAAAAATATTAGGTCCAGGTATGTGCCATACAGTTGAATCATCCCTGCTCATTGAACCATGATTTTTTTTTAACCTTGTATAGAGAAGCATGGAAGAGTCCTGCATATCGATAAATGATGTTGACTACAGTAAAAGAAATACATTTTGTTCCTGTATTTGAAATGTAACTACATTTTGTGCCACTAACACTGTGATGTATAAAAGAGCTGTTGAATGCCTTTGAATGTTGTTTTGTACTTTGGAATCATATCAAAGAGTTTTATTTGTAATTTCAATAGATATTTTAAATGAATCTTCTGTCTGTTTGGGTTTTTCCCCCCTGCCCTTGTCTTAGTCTACTCTGGAGCCGTTCCTACATGCAACCAGAGTTACCACTACTTTCCCTGGTCAAGTGGTGATGGCCAGTGATGTCACTTCATTTTCTTAAGGGATAGTGAGGTCATTGGTAATGGACAGTGTTCCCTGTTTATAGAAGCCCCGAAAGCTATAGTGATTCTGCTCTCACTTTCCGCTACCTTCTCTAGCTTCTCAGCATCTTGTCTTGCTAAAAGGATATGATTCAATTCAGTGATGAAATGCAGCTGGTTCTATCCAGCTCGGGTGAATTGGTAGCGCCAGTGGCGGGAGGCTCTTCCCATCCACCCGGACATCATCATGTCCCATTTTTGATGCTCTGCGCATGTGCAGGACCTTCTTCGCATGTGCAGAGGTGTCATGCGCGAGCAAAGCGAGCGCACACGCTCCCATTTGCGAAGTGGTAGAGAAGGTAAGTGGAGTTCACCCCTGATTCAACTGGCATAAGTCCACCAATAGCTTTCTGAGATGGGGAGAAATAATCATTCTGTGACTTTTCCCCTCTCTGGATTACGAAAAGGGTTGGTTCCCCCCACCTCCGATCAGACTCCCACTCTGTTGCCAGAGAAAGCTCATAAACCAGAAAGCTATCAATTTATTCCATTGTATCTTGACTTTCTCTCACAAACTGCACTTTGTCTGCTTGCTTCCAGGAAAAATAAACCAAGAATGGTTTAGCAATAAAGGTTGGATCCTTACTGTTGCTTCTAAATTACTCAACAGTAGGGAGCAAGAGTGAAGGTTTCCCTGGCTAGTCCAGTGTTTTGCTTCTCTTCAACTGAAATGAGCTCTCCCCGCATTGCCCTCAGTCTTCCAGTAGTTTTTTTTTTTTTTAATTTGATTTATATGCCGCCCTTCTCTGAAGACTCAGGGCGGCTTACAATGTGCTCAGCAATAGCCTTCATCCTTTTTGTATATATTTATACAAAGTCAGCTTATTGCCCCCACAACTGGGTCCTCATTTCACCTACCTTAGAAAGGATGGAAGGCTGAGTCAACCTTGAGCCTTGGCGAGATTCGAACCCTGCAGTAATTGCAGGCAGCTGGTCTTAATAAGCTTAATAACAGGGTGCCTTAAACCCCTGTACTACCAAGGTTTTTCTAAGGAAATGAACTGTGTGACATCAGCTTGCATGCATGGAACTCCATGTATGTGCTTGTTTGGATATGCAGAGAAGACATTCATAATGGAGATGAAGTAAGCAGCAGCCCTTTCCCTAGCTTGTGTTACCTCAGATAAAGGTACAAGGGAGGATCTTTAATTAATATGCACATTTCTGTATCATTTCCTCTCACAATTCAGGGCAACAACTTTTCACGGAGGACAGAAGAACTGCTTCATAGGACTGAGCATATTTGGTGATCAGCAGCCACCATATTTCTACTGTCAGTTGTAAAATAACAATTATTAAAAGGAGTGAAAGAGGATAATTAACTTCTTTGCCAGCACTTCTCTCTAATATGAGGAAGGAATGTTGGCCAGTATGATCTACAGTGTTTTGTGGCATGTTTCAGTTTTGAATGATTAACTTAGTAAAGGTTTATAATAACAACAACAACTCAATTCTTCACTTAAGGAATTGCAGTCCCAATTACAATCACTAAAGGAGGAGTATCACTTTTAAATGAGATTTTGTCACACGGACCTGTCTTGCAGATCTTGGCAGCCAGGCAGGTACATAGGTCGTATCTTGAGGACTACCAATATATCCAAGCAAGGGGAGTCCATTGTCTTGTGGGTCGCTGGTTCCATTGTTGAATTGTTCTCAGCTTTTGCTAGCATTCCATTGGGATCTCTCTTCATGTAACTTAAACCCTTCATTATGAGTTCTGCCCTGTGGAATGAGAGAGTGGAGATCTTGTCATACACTTTCACATTTGAGTATGGAAATCATATTCTTTTCCACTTCAGTTTTTTTTCCTTAAGACTCCTTCAACTTTCCTTAAGTCTTAGTCCCCTGATCATCTCCAGTTGCTGAATCTGTTTTCAGTTTTTCCAAATTATTTTTACAGTGTAAAGCTAGAAACAGACGGAGTACTCAAAACAAGATCTGACCAAAGCAGGAGCAGAAGTCACATTTCTGTTGACGTAGCCAAACATTGCATTGGCCTGTTTTGCATTTACTTCTGGCTCAGACATTTGTCAGTTTTCAGTCAGCCTTTTTTTTAAAGTAGGTTTACAACACTGGGCATCTTCCCTGCAATGTCAGTGCAGATTTTTTTTTTTTTTTGCACTTTCTTTATGAAATTCATAACAGTCATTTATATCAGGAGAGTTTACAATCATTAACATTAGCAAATTAGAAAATGTTAGGCATAAAAGCGCAATTAAAATTAAGGCAGAAATAAATCAATACTGTTAAAATCAAATCAGTTCCGCTAACAATTAAATGCATAGTGGGGGGGAAACCCGGGTTTCTGCCATTTCTCTGAATCCCAAGAGACGAACCAAATGGCCTTATCTTCCCTAGCCTGGGAGTGATTGAGGAGATGGTCTCCTTCTGCATACAGGTAGCCTTTGTTAGTGACGGCCCCATTTAGCAACCGTTTGCAGTTATGAGGATGATGAAAAAGTAAACTTTATGACTAATCCTTACATTCATGACCTTTGCAGGTCTGTAAAGTAAGAAAATCCGAAGTCGGATCATAAGCACAGTCACTGTTTCACTTAGCGACTACTTTGCTTAATGACCAAGTTTATGGTCCCAGTTGTGGTTGCTAAACGAGGACTCCCTGTATCAGATAGCTGAGATTTTGACGAGGGAAGGTATTCAAAGTTTCCTGTCCTACAGATCTTGGAAACCAGGCAGGTAACATAGCAAGGAAGGCTGTCCCTTCAATAATGGTCCTTTGCTGAGCATCATATCCCTGTATTTTGGATTGATCAACAAGTTTGACCATAGCAATTTGCACAACAGCCGATTCTGATCCCTTTTAAAAGCTGTCTGCACATAGCATGCAAGGCCCTTGTCAAGACAAAATGTAACCATAGCGAAGTCCAGCCAGTTCAGGAAAAGGTCACCTGTTGGTTTTGCAAACACAACCTTCATCAAATCCAGGGAAAACTGGCCTCCCCAAACTGCAAACCTGTTCTTTATAAAAGAGTGCAACTGTCAGGGTTCCAAGTAACACCCCCATCGAAAAAAGATTCCGAGGCTTGAAGTTCCTCAAAGCTCCTTTTTATTAGAGATGTCATATTGGCACATCTGGGAAAACCCGAATCTGAAAGCTTCCAGGTTTTCCCCACCCAAAGGAAAGTCCAAGTCCCTGCCCAGCATCCACAAGTTCATCACATGGTCTAATCCAAACACTGTCCCAACTGGAGAGGCCTCCCAGTTCCAGCCGTCCAGGTGCAAGGCAAGATGTCCTTGACTCTCTGAGAAAGGAATGTTATGACTGTATATCATCCATGTTCCATACAATCCCCCCCTCCCAATTTCACACAGTAGTAAATGTGGCAGGCTTGAAGGCCTAATACAAAAGATGGCTTTCAGGCCTGACAGTAACTCCATTCCAAATAGGCCTCACCTTCTCCCCCCCCCCCCAAGTCCAGTTGCTTTTTACAATATCATCTCCTCCTTGTTTGGATTTAATTTCACCTATTCTCCCTCATCTGGATCATTATTGAGTTGAAGGAAGCTGGAAAAAAATATGTTTTAATGTCTTCTGAGAAGATGTGGCCATGTTTGTATCAGCCATAGAGAAAAGCCAAACTTGGAATAGTTGAAATTCTCAGTTATTATTTCAACACGATGGAAGGTGGGTCAGATAAATATTCTGAATGAGAAGAAATATTTCAGAAATATTCTGAAAAGTTAGCATTGATATGCTAACATTTCCAAGCAAAGGCCTTTAGGTATGTATCTAATTCTTCAATAAATTTTAGTTATTTATAATTTATTTTGTAATCCGAATGGCTAGGATCCCAACTGAATTTTTCTTTAATTATGCTATATATCCTATTTCTTTTACAAGCAACTTAAAAAACAAAAGCATCCCTCATACTTCCACTTATTTTATTAAAAACCAGCAGGGTGCAGCCTTTGCACACAATATAAAAGGATATTAAATAGCTTTCCTACTGAAATATTTAACAGGCAACATACAAATATATTCATAGTACTGGTACATAAAACAATGCATTTGTATGTATCAGTGATCATTGATGGTGATTGGGTGCATTATGGATATATATTTTCTTTACTAGATAATAGTGTTTTATATGCTAAATAATGGTAATTTAAAACTTTTTTCCAAGAGTATCTGAGCCAATTTTTTATAGAAAGCAACAAAACAAAAATAGCAACGTGTTTTCTATTGTTACTCTAGTTTAAGAAAACAAAACATAAACATAAGATTTTAAAAAAATGATTGAAACCAAATATTTGGGGGGGAAATACCAAACCATGATCTCTTCTGTTCCTTTTCAAAGTTTTTCAAGTAGGCACAAGTAATAGTTAAAGAAAAAAAATTCTAGCCAGCCATTAATTAAAATGTAATATAAAAACTAATTAAAAAGCTATATATAAAATAAACTTGAATGGATGAATATTTTCATTACTGCCTTTGGCAATCAAACTTAAAACAAAGATCCACATATGCACATCCCAACACAATCACCAGACTCCCACTAGTGCATAATAAAAGAATAAACAAGAAAACTAATATCAATCTCAATTAAATACCATGCCATTCCACACTGCACCACATCACAGAACAGCTGATAGCTGCCTGCAGTCACAATAAGTTAAAAAACACATTGAAAGAGACTTGAAAAATGCAAGGAGGGTTCGGAGTCAATGTAGCTCCAGAGAGCAAATTTCCAGCGGGTGGGATGGCCGGCTAAGCATTCTCTAAGGATAGGTCCCTATTGATGCAGCCTTTGTCTCATCCTCAGATCATAACTGAAGCTCCTAGCGTCATCTTTCCACTCCACCCCCCCCCCCCAAAAAAATCAGGTCTGATGTTAAAATGGTTTTTCCATTTTTTTCCCCCTACTTTCTCCCAGCACAAAATTTGATCAATAGATTTCTTATGGTGCTTTGGCAGTGACCAGGATAATAACATGGAATGGCCTGGGATCTATAGAGCTCCTATTGGTGGCCTTGGGTTGCTATAGCACATCTCTCTCCTCTGGTTTCTCATGACTTCCCTCTGTGGTTCTGGGCAGCTGATGCAGAGAGTCAGTCAGGCATTACTTAGGCTGCTTAACTATACAGAGAGAAAAATGGCTTGGCACAGTGTCACTGCGTTATTTTATTTACCAGCTGAGCTCATTATTTCTGGACTGTCAGAGTCTCCGTAGCTTGCCAACTTCTTATCAGTAAGCTACGTGTTTCCGTATCCACCCACATTCCTTCACTTGCTCTTCACACACTCTTTCCTTTGTTCTCTTGCCAGAGGTCCGGCTCACATAGCTGGCAAGAATTACTTCCAAAAATGTAACAATTAACTTTTCTTAGTTAGTGAGGTGTTTTATTTTCTTTATAACAAATAAATGAGTTTTATTAGAAACCTTCCTCGCGTTTCTTTTCGGAATATTGCAACAAGTAATAAGCCTCGATTCATCTCCTCCTCTAAACCAGGGTAATTAGTCCCAGAGCCAAACATGGGATTAATAAATGCCCTGACATTCTGGTAGCAGAGGATGGTTTGATTTATGGCTTTTTCCTTGTTTTTGTTACTTCTGATAAGAGCGCATAGGCAATTAGTTTTTAGCTACTGAGGTACGCTAATTATTTTGCTAAGATGCCGAAACAGAAGTAAAACAAATACAAAATGTATTTTGCTGAGAAGGTGGCAGAAAGGAGGTTTCCAGATTTTCAGCCCCTTACTACAGCCACACGCCTGGAACAAGAAAAAGCCGTGGGAACAGAAATGGAGACAGATAAGACAGAAGCTGTTTTTGAAGATGATGATTTACGACTGAGGTCAGTAACATTTTCTTCTGAACTTCCAAGCTCTGAAAAAGTCTTCCCAGAACCTTCTGAATTTGTAACGCTCGATGCAAGGCTAAAGCACGCTGCTGAGCAAAATTCCTCCCACGCAGAGAGAGAAACAATTCATTATTCTCCTCGAAGCTCTAAGCTCACCCTGGATGAACTGGCCATGAAAGCCTACTGTATAAAACTCTATGAACAGCAGCTATCCCAAGCAAAAATGGCTATATCTATGCTTGAGCAAGATATGGGAGATAACTTAAATTTTTCAAAAAGCGCCATATTGTCTTCTTGCTCAGAGCCAAAGACACTCCCCCTGGTGGATTCTGTGTCAGGCCAATTAAGCAAAGAGCACTGCATACGTCACATGAAAGTCTCCCTGATCAAGTTACACATGTCTTACATAACCACTCCTACTCTAAAGCATACAATGCCCCGTATGCAAAGCTGCCCGAAGCTAAAGGTGCAGCTCCATCTGCTGGCAAAAGTAATTTACTACAGGAAGCTGAAATGCCACAAGTGTTTCCACAGGCCCAAACTCAAACACCCCCTGGCGGTGTTGGTGTCCTTTTAGATGGAACACAGCAAAGGCAAATTACTGCATCTCCAGCAGGTCATGCCAATATTGCAGATCAAGCACAAATGGCAACTGGAATACAGCAGATTCCAGTGCATCAGCCACAGCAGCTACAAATGCCTGCATATGTGCCACAGCCACAAGTGCAAAGAGGGCCACCTCCTGGCCCACCTCCAATGGCACAACCAAGACCATTTTTAGGTCCACAACAGGCACAGCAAATACCACAGGCATTCCTGCCAGCACAGCCAGCATACCAAGTGCAGGCTCCTCACCAGGCATTTTCTGTCTCTCCACTAACTGGTGAGTCAAAACTAAAAATGTCAGGACACAA
The DNA here is from genome assembly GCF_029215685.1 of Pituophis catenifer annectens. NCBI lineage: Eukaryota > Metazoa > Chordata > Lepidosauria > Squamata > Colubridae > Pituophis > Pituophis catenifer. Next base: position 133,151,529 of record NW_027256881.1, read on the forward strand.
TTACAAAGCCTGGGTCAGTGAGATTACACTATTGCTTCTTAGAGAAGGCACGCACTGTATGGTATTTAACCCTCCTGCACAACCATGGGACTATGCAATAAGAGATTTAGAGATAAGGGCTCGCACAACATTATTGATGTCCATGGATACTGAACTGCAGGTCACTTTTCCACCAAATACAACGGCCCGACAAATTTGGGCTGAATTGGAAAATTGCTACAGGCCTATCTCAATTGAATCTTCATGTTTACTCATGTCTGAACTCCATGGTTCGAGATTGAAACCTGGTGAACAAATTGGAGGACATTTAACCAAACTGAAAGGACTGAGAACAGAATTTTTTTTTTTTAATTTGATTTATATGCCGCCCTTCTCCGAAGACTCAGGGCGGCTTACAATGTGCTCAGCAATAGCTTCATCCTTTTTGTATATTTATACAAAGTCAGCTTATTGCCCCCACAAACTGGGTCCTCATTTCACCTACCTTAGAAAGGATGGAAGGCTGAGTCAACCTTGAGCCTTGGCGAGATTCGAACCCTGCAGTAATTGCAGGCAGCTGGTCTTAAGCAGCTTAATAACAGGGTGCTTTAAACCCTTGTACTACCAAGGCTCTTGATATTGAGAATTGAGAGAAAGAGGCCATAACATTGAAGATATTCAAATGATCAGCATCATTATTAACTCTTTGAATTATGAATGGAAAGATGCTGTTACAAAAATTAACCAAGTCCCAATTGCTCAACGCACAGTGGACAATGTCTGTAGACTTTTAATTGAAGAAGAGGCATTCATGTTGGCCACGCCACACCCGAGAGGACCACCCGCATCAAAAGCTCCAGCTAGGTGCCCCTTCCGAGGAAGGACCTACGCTCCAAGGATGCCAAGATGCTACATCTGCAACCGTGTGGGACATGCCACCCGGGATTGTCCCCAACGAGTTCCAGCTCCCGTCACGTACCAGCCCAGAGGAACAGATTCCAGAGGCAGAGGCAGAGGCGGAAGACAATGTCGTCGTGGTCCCCGGCGTGATCCACAAACTCCACTCGCCACATTAGCTTTAACCAATGATCCACAACCTCAACCAGAGTACAACAGACGACTCCTGTGGACTTTGGACAGTGGTGCAGCATTGCATGTTACCTACAGAAAGGAACTTTTCACAGAGATGCACGAGCCTGAACCTGAGCTACGTGAACTTTATTCTTTTTCAAATCATCCTTGCCAGGTCAAAGGAAAAGGAACTGTTTATGTTGAAGAGCTCGATGCATTCATTCCTGATGTTTATTACATACCAACAGCAACCAATAATTTGCTTAGTCAGAGTCACTTGTGTAGAACATTAAAGCTTCAGGTTCACCACCTTGAAAAAGCAAGTTACATAGTTAAAGATGGAGATATTGTTGCTGAAACCATATTAATTGGTGGTATTTATTACTTAAAGCCAAAGCCTAAAACACAAACACAGGCAAGTATGCAAACTCCAAAAAGGCAGAGCACAGGCCCAGAGAGAGATGCTCCAGTGAGAGATCCTGTTGCTATCCCAAAGGCTCCTAAAGCCAACAAAAGGAGAATTGGTAAACAGGTTGCTCAGAGCAAGCCTGAGGTTCCGCATAAAAATGTTAATGTTGAGAATTCACTAACAGGTAAACCTTTGCATTCCAGGTGTATCCACAAATGGCATAGAAGATTGGGGCATGCCAGTTTCCGTGTTCTTAGGAAGATGCCGGAGTTCGCAAAAGGTTTGGATCTAAAGGGGTGTAAGGTGTTTTTGGATTGTGCTGTATGCAAGAAGGCCAAATCCAAAGCAGCAGCCATTCCCAAACGCGCTACACGCCTGTCAACACGCATTTTTGATTTGGTTCACATTGACATAGTTGGTCCTTTCCCGCCATCATTTGGTGGTAGAAAATATTTTCTAACAATTGTTGATAATTACTCTAGATATGGATATGTATATCCTATGAAAGAAAAATCAGAGACCTTTCAGATCTTTAAAGATTTTGCAACCCTTGTTTCTACCCAACACCAAGTTCGCATCGCCAGAATCCAGAGTGATCGTGGTGCTGAGTTCATGTCTCAGCGTTTCCAAGACTGGATGCGTAAGAATGGAATTATTCATCAGACGTCGGCGCCTTACACACTGGCTCACAATGGAGTCGTAGAACGAAGACAAGGGGTACTGCAAACCATGATGCGTTGTCTCCTAGAAGACGCCAACCTTGGTGAGATATACTGGGGTGAAGCTATCAAGTATGCAAATTACATTGTCAACCGTACTTGGAGCAGTGTAACAAATCAGACTCCTTTCTTCATGTTGTATGGCTACAAGCCCGATCTTAAAAACATCCATATTTTTGGTTCATATGCTATGGTGAACATTCCCTTAGCTCAAAGAAGAAAAGGAAGTCCAGCAGCAAAGAGACTCAGATTTATGGGTATTGATGATAACTCAAAGTGGAGCAAATTTATTGACTCTAAACATGTAATTGTGATTTCCCAATCTGCTAATTTTGAAGAAGATATTGACTGGTCCAGGATTCATTCCAATGATCCTGGAGTTTATTTTCCCAGAGATGATACTGCTGATGCTACGCAGATTGATGATCAAGATTCCACTGATTCTTCTCAACCCGATGTTCCGTCTTCGCAAGCCGCGGATGCTGATGCTAGCGACGAAAGTGAGGACGAGGACGAAGCAGAAGAAGACTGGACAGTTGTTCCGAGACGTTCCAAGAGGGCCACAAAAGGGATCCCTCCACAACGATATTCTTGGCAACTGACAAAAGCACCCTTGCCTTTGATTTGCAATGTTACACTTCCACCTGATAATTTCACACAAATCAAGCAGCTCCCTGATTCAGAGCAAGACAAATGGTATGAAGCAATGCAGGTTGAAATGGACAGTCTAAAGAAACTTAAAGTATTTACACCTGCAAAACCTCCAGCAAACAAAAAGGTCATTGGCACTCGATGGGTCTACAGAATCAAAAAGAAACCAAATGGTGAGTCACTGTACAAGGCCAGACTTGTAGCTCAGGGTTTCGCTCAACGTTATCCTGAGGACTACACAAATACTTACTCACCGACAGTCAGAACTGAGAGTGTAAAAATTGCTTTAGCAACTGCAACTATCCTTGGTTTAGAAGTTTTCCAGTTTGATGTTGACACGGCTTATCTACATGCAGACCTAGACGAAGAGATCTACGTGAGAAGTCCTCCAGGATTCCGACAGCAAGAAGGGGATACCTGGTTCCTAAACAAAAGTCTCTATGGTCTGAAACAATCTGGTTTAATGTGGTATTTATGTCTTACTGACAAACTAAATTCAATGGGCTTTATTAAGTCCGAAACTGATGAGTGCGTGTTCACAAAAAGATCTAACAATGCATATGAGATAGTTCTTGTTTATGTTGATGATATTGTTTATATTGGTCCAAATAAGCAAATGAGTGAAATTTTTGCCAAAGCTTTGCAGAGATACTTCACATTGAAATCATTAGGTCACATTAGCACTTATTTAGGTGTTCAGATTGAAAAAACACAGAAGGGGTTTAGTCTTTCACAAGAAGATAAAATTGAACAAATTTTGCATCATTGCAACATGAAAGATGCTAACACAACAAAGACACCCATGCAAACAGATTTTCACAACTTGACACAAGAAGCAAGTCCTGAGTTCGAGGATCAAACACTTTATCGTTCAGTCATTGGGTCACTATTATACATTAGTAGTTGGACCAGACCCGACATTGCACTTAGTGTTAATCTCTTATCTCAACACGTAGGTAAGGCAAAACAGTTTCACTGGACATGTATTAAGAAAGTATTGAGATACCTAAAATACACCAAACATTTGAAGTTATTGTTAGAACCAACACATACTGATTATGCAGAATTATGTTGTTATGCAGATTCTGATTGGGCAAGTGATAAGAAATCACGTAAAAGTACTTCAGGTTATATGATGTTCTTAAATGGATGTCCTGTTTATTGGCAAGTACGTAAGCAGAATTTTGTTTCTTGTTCATCTACTGAAGCTGAATATGCTTGTGTTTCAGATGCATGTAATTCCCTAACTTGGTTTGATGCTTTAGTCACAGATATCTGGACACACCCGATCCGACCGATCACCGTGATGGAAGACAATGAATCGGTGGTTTATATTTCTGAATCTCATTTCACAGGTTCTAGGTCCAGACACATTGACATCCGTTATCAAAACATAAAACATTTAGTGAAAAAAGGTTTTGTCAAAATGCAATATGTATCTACACATGATCAAATTGCTGATATGCTCAACAAACCACTTCCAGCAGCTCAACATGAGTATCTGCGTGAGAAGATGTGCCTTATTTGATGATGAACTGATATTCGCTCAACTGGCAAAAGAAGGGGAATGTCACTGCGTTATTTTATTTACCAGCTGAGCTCATTATTTCTGGACTGTCAGAGTCTCCGTAGCTTGCCAACTTCTTATCAGTAAGCTACGTGTTTCTGTATCCACCCACATTCCTTCACTTGCTCTTCACACACTCTTTCCTTTGTTCTCTTGCCAGAGGTCCGGCAAGAATTACTTCCAAAAATGTAACAATTAACTTTTCTTAGTTAGTGAGGTGTTTTATTTTCTTTATAACAAATAAATGAGTTTTATTAGAAACCTTCCTCGCGTTTCTTTTCGGAATATTGCAACAAGGAATAAGCCTCGATTCATCTCCTCCTCTAAACCAGGGTAATTAGTCCCAGAGCCAAACATGGGATTAATAAATGCCCTGACATTTATTATCACCATAATAAACATTTATTATCACCATAATAAAGCACCATAGGAGGAGACTATGGTGCTGGAACCAGACTTCCCGTTGGCAGAGGGAAAAGGATGCCACGCTAGGAGGAGACTCTATGGTAGGGGAATCAGACTTCCAGTCAGCAGAGGAAAAAGGATGCCGCGCTAGGAGGAGATTCTATGGTGGGGGAACTGGACTTCCGGCCGGCTCCAGAACTGAATCGGGGGCTTCCGGTTAGGACCTTTGTGGCTCTTTGAGTGTTTAAGGTTGCCAACCCCTGCTTTAGGGTATTCTCCCCCTGAGATGTGGCAAACCCCTGAACTTCCAAAAATCCTTGAAAACTTGGATTTTCCCACCAGCCTTGGGATATGGTGAGGCTGTGTGGGGGATATGTTGCATTGGGAGCTGCCATGAGAGTCTCTGTTGGTTTTATGTTTTTTTTACCATTTTTATTGGTTTTAAAATTGTTCATGAACTGAGCTATGTTACATAAGATGGGCCCCTACAGTATATAAATTTTGAAATAAGATAACAAATTAAAATAAATAAAATACTCCAATCGAGATAGGATGAAATGAGATCAGATGAGATGAGCCAGAAGATGTGGTGGAATAAGAGAGACAGGAGAGTGAAAGAATGAGGAAAGGATGATGGGAAAAATAGAAGGGGGTACAGAGTCAATGATGGCATCTCTTTGGAGCTGTTGACACAACCAGTGGCAACACCATTGATGTAGCCAGTGATGAAAGTGATGATGGAACCAGTGATGGAGATGCTATCAGCAATTAAGTTAATGACTGAGTCAATGATCGAACCAGCAATGGAACGTATGATGAAGGCAAGGACAGAATTGATGATGGGGCCACGAAGGAGCTGATTTCCAAATCCCTGTATTCTGAAAATTGTACATTCTAAATTATGGCATGTTTCTTTGCACTATCTACAGCTTTTATTGGTGGGAGAGAAGGTGTGTGTAATAACACCTTGTTTCCCCTCTCCTTTATTCTAATTCCTTACTCTTAGTACATAATGGCCGCAACTGTGGTAGAAATAGTTTGTTTTTCTACAGTGCAAGTAACATTTTGTGCCTCGTGTAATACAGGTAGTCCCCAACTTCATTAAGTGACCATTCAAAGTTACAATGGCACTGAAAAAGTGACTTTTGACCATTTTTCACAATAGTTTGGAGAGCATAGCTATAAGCAACGGAGCACTCTACCTAGATCAGTGATGGATTCCTTGTCCCTGGGGCTTTTAATATGTGGGGAGATGATGTGGATTCCTTCACTGAGCAGAAGACTTGACTAGATGATCTATTACAGGTAGTCCTCAACTTACAACCATTCATTTAGTGATCGTTCAAAGTTATAATGGCACTGAAAAAAGTGAATTATGGCTGTTTTCACATGACCATTGCAGCAGCCCCATGGTCAGATGGTCAAAATTGATACATTTGGCAACTGTCTCATATTTATGATAGTTGCAGTGTCCTGGGGTCACATGATCACTTTTTGCGACCTTCTGACAAGCCAAGTCAACGGGGAAACCAGATTCACTTAACAACTGTGTTACTTACTTAACAACTGCAGTGATTCACTTAAGAACTACGGCAAGAAAGGTTGTAAGATGGGGCCAAACTCCCTTAACAAATGTCTCACTTAGCAATAGAAATGTTGGGCTTAATTGTGGTTGTAAGTTGAGGACTACCTGTACAGTTCTCTGATTTTATGTCTCAGCTTCTCATGTCAGGGGTCCTCAGCATCTGGCGCGCGAGAGGGAAGAGTGTTGTGGCCCGTACGCGACCTGTGCAGCTAGTAGCTGATTCAGACAGCGAGGAGGCTGGTGTGGTGCTGCGCCAGCAGCCTGTGCAGCTGGCACTCAAGTCAGACAATGAGGAGGCTGGAGAAGATGTGGTGCCAGAGGCGGGGATTCAGCCAGGGCCTTCAGAATCTCCAGAAGCTCTCTTAAGTGAAGAGGATGAAGAGGAGGAGCCTCTCCTTGACGCACGGGCGTGCAGAGCTGCCAAAAGGCAGGAGTGGCTCCTCAAGAGGAGGTCTCCTCGAGAGTAAGGCTTGGGGCTAATTGGCCACTCCCTTAGCCTACTTAAGGAGGAACGCCGACTGAAGCAATTTGCAGGGAACAGCTTAGTTCACATACCTTCGTGTTTTGTCTTGCTTATCTTATCAGCTTCCTGCAAATTGCTTCTGGGCATTCTGCCAACCATAGTAAACTTTCAGTTATTATTCTTTGAATTCTTGGTGGCTGTTAATGCAGTTAATTAACAGCCATTGTTGTAAAATACTGGTTTATTTAGTAAACTAAGGTTTGTACAGACTTTGTGTGTGCTACGTTCTTTGGGTCCGTAGCTGGGGCAGAACAAGAAGTTCCTGGCGGTGAAGAGGAGAGGCCTGGTCTACTTGGAAAGAGGAGAGCCCGGAAAACATCCAAAGGGTCCCTGTGTGGAAACCGAGGGGGAGAGACACTCTCTGGATCCAAGTTCATCCGTCTGCTCTTTGGGAGAGCATCTGGAACACTGTATGAGAAAGCAAGAATGGGAAGAGATATAAAGTGAAAACATTCCTCTCCTCAAACCTTGTAGACCAAGGATTTGTCTTGTGCATTGATCAATAGAAACCAATCTTTCCATGTTAAACCAAGATAAGTGTTTTCAAGGCCTGTTCATCTGTATCACTTTTCATTTTCTCTACTTCTTTCCCTTGAACATTTTCCCAGAGGGATGGCTATATTAATCTCCTGTAGCAAAACCAATGAAGTTCTTTCTCTCTGCTCCTCCCAGGTCGGGATGAAATCCAAATGTGAAAAACATGCAACACACATTTGGGGGGGGTGGGGGTGGGGGGCATTTCTGAAGCTTATATTGATGGTCGTTGATATACCTCTATCTCCTGCCTAATCCTATCCATGGGTCTGTGCCAGTATCTCAACCTGGTGATATAAAAGAAAGCCCATATGGCTATAATTTTGTACCTGGAAGAAGAGCGCCTTCAGCCCTTTGTTCTCTGAGTTCTGGCTGCTCTTGAATAGTTTTGGAACAATTAATCAAGTGAAATGTAAAAATCACGGATTCAGCCTGAGCATCAAGATGAGGACTTTGACGATAGCCTTGTGCTGATAATAATTCTTTCTGCCTGGTGTCTCTCTAAGAATTATCACCAGCGCTTATCTCTTCCTGAACATTTCCACAGGCTGAGCTGGCATTTTATTAGCATACGGGGAGTGGATGATCACACTGTCAGCATTAACATGTTTTTGGCAAGCTCTCCCTCTCCAAGGTCTTTCTGGCTATACATTCCCCTCGTTTATTCTGGTATTTCGCTTTCTGCCTCTGTCTGCAATGCAAAGCATGCCTCGGACAAGGTCTTTGAAAGTTAGGACAACTAGGGAAAAACCTGAGGGAAAAGAATGTCAATATAATTTCAAAAACTGAATGTTGAACGCAAGGCTCAGAGGTAAAGCAGGAATTTCTCACTGCATTCAAGTGAATACAGCCCCACCTCCACTGTTAAGTCAGGATGGTGACACCTACTTATTTCATGTCGTACCATGTACGTATTCTACACTCTAAGGGCTCTTTCCCATGGCTGTGTTCAAGAGCTACCGTATTTTTCAGAGTATAAGACGCACCTTTTTCCCCCCTAAAAGGGGGTGAAAATTTAGGTACGTCTTATACACCGAATGTAGCCCCGCCCACCCACTGGCCCCCACCCTTTGGCCTCTGCCTCCCAACAGTTACCTCTTTGCAAGCAAACAGCAAGAAAAAACAGCTCCTTTCAGCTTCAGCACAGCCTAATTAGCACAAGTTGATTGGATCCGCCTCCCGACTCTCAGCTGTTTTGCTATCAGCTGTTTTGCAGGGCTCTGCTGCTTGCTGCAAAGAGATAAATTGCTGGAACAGATTTTTTTTTTCCTTGTGCTAATCAAGCTATGCTGAAAATGAAAATGAAACTCCCAGAATTCCCCAGCATGGTTGGCTACTAAATTCTGGAAATTGAAGTCTATACAAGTGGCCAAGATTGGAAAACATTGAACTAGGCTGATGAAGGATGTTATCTTTACACAGCCATAATGGGCACGTCAAAGAGAAGATGTCTCCTGGCTTCCTTTCTCCTCCCACCTATTGTCAGGCAAGCAATCATTGATAATGGCCATTTACCTGGTGCCAGCATCCTAGAATAGCAGCTTCAGCCACCCATCCAGGTGCCCAACTGGTTGCAGGTGCAGAACGAGGTGCTGGGTGAGATAGGAGGGGATGCTCCTGTTCAATCCAACTACTTATCTGCACCTCTGCTTATCAGGATATTTCTGAGAAGGGGAAGAAGAGAATTTCTACTCTTCTGAAAGAATTTAAGCCTATGTTTAAAACATAGCCCAGCCGACAAGTAACAAGGACAGAGAAAGGGTGACGGTAAAGCAGATATATTGATAATGAGCACACTTTGTCCTTCACTCGTTCTGGCCTTGTAGGCGGCAGCACCTGGAAGTAGACAGTCAACAGACAGCTGTCATCACCAGGGTATTTAGTGCCACCAAAGCTGGAACAAGAATACGGAAACAGCCATATGAAATCCTTTGTTGGCAGAAGCAGTGGAAAACTTTTCCTCAATGACGACAGGACTGGCAACACTTAGCTGACAGAATTCAACTCTTTCCAGGTTTAAACTGACCCTGTTAGTGGTCTCTTGCAATACTATATGTTTTTAAACACAGATTTTAAAAAAAGATAAGTCTAGCATTTTTCACTCAAGCACTGAAGATCCTCTGCACAATCTGACAATCGCTTTGGAAAATACCAGTCAGATGTCTGTGTAGAAGTTAGATGTTTGTTTGTTAGAAACCGTCCTCCCCAAAGGGCTGCTGATCCAGTTCTACAGAGGAATTACTGAGTCTGTCATCTGCACCTCTATAACAGTCTGGTTTGGCTCTGCAACCAAACAAGAGAGACACGGACTTCAGAGGATAATTAGAACTGCAGAAAAAAACAATTGCTACCAACCTGCCTTCCATTGAGGACCTGTATACTGCACGAGTCAAAAAGAGGGCTGTGAAAATATTTACACACCCCTCGCATCCAGGACATAAACTGTTTCAACTCCTACCCTCAAAACGACGCTATAGGGCTCTCTGCACACCAGAACAACAAGACACAAGGACAGTTTTTTCCCGAATGCCATCACTCTGCTAAACAACTAATACAACACTGTCAAAGTAACTACTAAGACTGTATTACTATTCTTCTCATCCTTACTCATCCTAACTCACAGTCTCCCAGTTTCTAGCCTGGGCCTCTCCTGTAGCTCTAGCCAAAAGGTCTACAAAGAGCAATCCATAGTGATCAAAGGGGAGGGGGCATGCTTGCATTCCTCTAAAGGGGCTAATAGGAGCTAAACAGATCCTAACTCTTGTCTGTGTTTGTTAGTGAAACACACTAAATTGTATCCTTCTCCAAAATTGCATCAAAAGTGGGAAAACATTACTTTAAAATGGGGATAGCTAAGGACACTTTAAGATAGACATGATGCGACAAGGATGATATTGTAAAGATGCAGAAGAAAACCGTTGCAAGATCATGTTCTTGCTGAATTTAATTAATTAATTAATTAATTTATTTATTTATCAACAAGTACAAGGAAACAAGTAACTGTATAGACATAGACATGGACACATGAAAAAAAATTGGCACAAATAAAAGGATATAAATAGGCAAAACATAGCCATAAACACATAGAATGATTACATATAAATGGGGACAGTAGGACAGGGACGGTAGGCACATTGGTGCGCTTATGCACGCCCCCTTAGGGACCTCTTAAGAAACATGAAAGGTCCATGGTAGTCAGTTTAAGGTAAAAGGTACGGGGATTAGAGAGATAACAACAGGATCAGGTAGAATCTTCCAGACATTTACTACTCTATTGCAGAAGTCATATTTCCTACAATCAAGATTAGAACGAATTACATTGAGTTTGAATCTATTGATAGCCCTTGTGTTATTGTGGTTGAAATTAAAGTACTCATTTACAGGTAAGACGTTTTAGGGAGATTGTCTTCATGCTATTGTGGACTAGAATATTTTCCTACTAGTGGATCTCTTCTTTTCAATTGTTCAGAGGAAGAACAATTATTTCTGTTCTTGTCTTCCCTACAGGGAGTTCTACTGAATATGGAACTTAGCAACCTTGGGCAGATCTTGAAATGTTTTTTTTTTCCTTGTTGAACTGGCTAGTGCTACATATAATGCAAGTTTTGATGAGAAGCCCTCCATTCATATAGACAAATATGTAAATATTAAAAGAAATTTATGGGGGTGGGGAAGGGAGGGAAAAACAAAGAAAAAAAGAAGACAAGAATCATACAGCGTTCCAAGCAAAAATAACAGTCAATTAACCTAATTACATATTACTTGTTTTAATAGGATCATGGGTTTTAAAACCTGTATGAAGAACATTACTTAAGAGAAAGCTTCTTAGCCTCCTGCCTGAATGCTATTGGTTTTCTTCTTGAATTTTCTAAAAAAGAAAAAAAAAATCCACACAGTTTTTTTCACATTTCTACAGGGGGGACAGTTATCCCCCCCCCCAATATAAGATACCTAAGTAGTAAATCAGATTGATGAACCCAGTTGCTTAAAGCTTTTTGTTGAATGATAACTGTTTTAGCTGGCTTTTGTTTTTGTTTGAAACCAGTGAAGGCATTGTATAAAAATGATTGCTGGAGAGGAATACTGGGAAAGAAAAGATGAATTCTAATTTATTCAGATTTCCCAGCTGGGGTCAACATAATAAATACTCTTGGGGGCACTGTTGAGCCATATAAAATACTGGAGTTTGTCAGGCACGCATATTAATATAGGCAAATTTTATATAAAGCATCAGCCATTGGAAGAGATAGCATGGCATATATCAGAAAGAAAACAACCTTGTCCAAGATATAGACACACAATAAGATACAGAGATAGAGAGATAGTTATAGTGACGGATAGATAAATAGATAGGAGAGAGAGAAAGGGAGGGAGGGAGGGAGAGAGAGAGAGAGAGAGATAAAACATGGGATCAAAAAATGGTCCCCTTTGTTCTTTTCTAAGATCCATCCTGTGAATGCTTCACAAAAGACTTGTTCACCTGCACTGTCAGGTGGGGGGGGGGGGGGAAAGGGGGAAGCATAATTATTTCAGATCATTGTGGAGAAGGAGGAAATCTTTTTCCCCCCCGCTTGTCTTTTCAGAGAAGAAGGTGTGGAGGGAGGGAGTTTTTCAAAACCACACCACGCTGTGATGCTTGAGACAATCTCCTCTGAGCACACAGAGTGCTTCTTGCTTCAGGGCTGCTGGGTGAGATCAAAGCCAAAATAGCCTCTGTCTGATTGTATGATTGGCAAGGCCCTCTCTTCCAGGTGTGCTTTTTTGCTTCTCTTCTGCTTCTCAGGGGCTCTGGGCGAGTGAGGATAATTATCCAACCTTACAATGCCTACTCTGGAGGGCCAGTAGCCAGGGGCAACCATGCCGAGGCACATCTTATCCGTTCTGAGAATGCTCACTGCTCACTGCCTTTATGAACCAGCTGGACCTTAAGTTTTCCTCACAAAAGAAGCAGAACAGGACCTGCTCATTGAAGTGGGAAGTTTCAAAGGAAAAGCGTGTCAGCTGCATTTTCATTTCCCCGGCACTCTTCATATTTTTTTGTTTATTGTCAATCCAGGAGCCAAATTAACATATTGCGGGAGGGAGAAGCAAAAGACATCTGACATATCTGTTGGAGGAACAAACCCAAATCATACCTATATTTATTATTGAAGCTATTTTTCTTTTACCGTCCTACCTCTGAAATAAAACATTCATCCAAGCTGGATTGCACAATGAAAATAATACAGGCATAACATAGTGGCAATTTACACAATAGCATTTATTTCCCGCTAAAGGCGGGATCATAACATATAAATAACCAGGAATATATTTAATCATGAAAAACCTTTCTGATTTTTTTTTTTTTTAAAAAAAGATGCAAGAAGTCACATGAAAAGAAAAGACTTGTTTTGGTGTTATTTTTATATTTAGGCTGGGGAGAAAACATAAAAACAGGAAAACCTTTTTGATGAATTGAAGATTTTTTTCTTTCTATATAAAACCAGATTTGGAATATGAACCGTGGCATTTTCATCCTTTGAATATTATAATAAGACTATTGCAAAATTTAAAGTAACATTTGTTGAAACATAAATTGGATATGCATATGCACAGATGTATATAAAAACTGATAGGGATACTGCATTACAGAACAAGTTAAACCTAATTACTGAATTCTAAGTTTGTACAAATACTATATATATCACCATTGCCTGGGTTTGTTCAACTTGCTAGGCCACACCCAATTTGCTTGGAAACACACACTCACACACAACACACAAATAACCACTTGTCTCCCTTAATTTCAGAGTTTGAGTCAAGGAAACTAAGCTTAACCACAGCCAAGCATCGAAAAATTACACTAAAGTTTGGAATATGGAGTTTCTCAGAAGCTCCTATAGGGTAGTCTTCTCTCTATTCCTTTTTGCTGCTTCATTCAGCATTGCTTAACTATTTCCATATTTGATATATATCTGCCATTGCATATATCATCTGGACGTGACATACAAATAATAACAATAGCCCTTAGACTTATATACCGCTTCACAGTGCTTTACAACACTCTCTAAGCAGTTTAAAGAATCAGCATATTGCCCCCAACAATCTGGGTGCTCATTTTACCAATCTCGGAAGGATGGAAGGCAATCGTGTTGCACGCCTTGGGGAATGGTGCAATGTGGCCTTATTGAGAGGCAATGGAAGTTGAGGTTCAGGCCCAGGCTTCAGGCCCAGCCTCGGGTGCTGCTGTTCAGGGTGGCCTAGATGGGGAGGATGGAAAGAGTATTGTTTCTCTTTTATTTGGTTATGGGTGTATGTGAGACATGTCAGTAGAGTTAGGTTAGGCATTTCCTGAATTTTTGACATGCTGCCTAGCCTAAGGTGACCAGATTTTAACATTGGTAAAGAGGGACATTGTGGGCGTGGCTTATTTTGTGGGCGTGTCTAGCTGGTCATGTGACTGGGTGGGCGTGGCTAGCTGGTCATGTGACCGGGTGGCCATGGCTATGTGTATAGGGTAAGGTGAACAGATTTTAACATTGGTAAGAGGGACACCATTGTGGGCGTGGCTTATTGTGTGGGCGTGGCTTGGAGGCCATGTGACTGGGTGGGCGTGGCTAGCTGGTCACGTGACCGGGTGGCCATGGCTATGTGTATAGGGACTACTCAGAGGGCTGGAAAGTCATTTCTGACATGTCCTCACACTTTTGACTGGTCCTCATACTTATGACCATCCTCACATTTATGCCCGTGCAGCATTCTTAACAACCATGTCACTCATTTCACAACTGCTTCTCTTCACCATGATGACAAGATAGGGCAAAAATGTAAAATGTGAGGGCAGTCGTAAGTTCGAGGACTGGTCAAAAGTGCGAGGACCAGTCAAAAATAACTTTTTCAGCCCTCTGAGTAGTCCATATGCACAAAAGGACTAACCAGAGAGCTGAAAAAAGTCATTTCTGACAGGTCCTCGCACTTTTGACTGGTCCTCACACTTATGACCATCCTCACATTTATGCCCGTGCAGCATTCTTAACAACCATGTCACTCATTTCACAATTGCTTCTCTTCAACATGGTGACAAGATAGGGCAAAAATGTAAAATGTGAGGACAGTCGTAAGTTCGAGGACTGGTCAAAAGTGTGAGGACCAGTCAAAAATAACTTTTTCAGCCCTCTGAGTAGTCCATATGCACAAAAGGACTAACCAGAGAGCTGAAAAAAGTCATTTCTGACAGGTCCTCGCACTTTTGACTGGTCCTCACACTTATGACCATCCTCACATTTATGCCCGTGCAGCATTCTTAACAACCATGTCACTCATTTCACAACTGCTTCTCTTCAACATGGTGACAAGATAGGGCAAAAATGTAAAATGTGAGGACAGTCGTAAGTTCGAGGACTGGTCAAAAGTGTGAGGACCAGTCAAAAATAACTTTTTCAGCCCTCTGAGTAGTCCATATGCACAAAAGGACTAACCAGAGAGCTGAAAAAAGTCATTTCTGACAGGTCCTCGCACTTTTGACTGGTCCTCACACTTATGACCATCCTCACATTTATGCCCATGCAGCATTCTTAACAACCATGTCACTCATTTCACAACTGCTTCTCTTCACCATGATGACAAGATAGGGCAAAAATGTAAAATGTGAGGACAGTCATAAGTTCGAGGACTGGTCAAAAGTGTGAGGACCAGTCAAAAATAACTTTTTCAGCCCTCTGAGTAGTCCATATGCATTAAAGGATTACAGCAATAGAGAGGGATGAAGGAATGGAAATTAGAGTAGGAGTGAGGGTAAGAGAGGGAGGAAGAGAGGAGGAGAAGGAGAAAGAAAGAGGAAGTAGGGAGGAGAAAAAGAGGGTGGGGGGAAGAGAAAGTAAGAAGGAAAGAAAAGAGAGAGGTGGTAGGTTTGAGGAGAAAGATTGCTGTACAATAAAAAAGATGAAAGGGAAGAAAGCCAACCCCAAGCAAATATAAAGATATTAAGATAAAGAATGAATTGTTAAACTTTAAAGAATAAAAGAGAACAAATATGAATAAATAGCAATAATTAGAAACACACATACAAACATACAATGTATTTTCTTTGAACAGAATATTTGGCTGGTTCACAAATTTAAACAGCGTTTAGTCATTTCAATTAAATTTACAATTTCTATATTTCCTTTTTGCCATATTTATTCCTCATCTATTTTTTAAAAAAACCAATATTACCCTTCATCCTCATCTCTAATCTTAATCAAATTCAATGTTTCCCTTCTATTCTATATTATACCCCTTCCCATTGTCATCTATTTTTATATCCATCCTCACATTGTTTAATTATGTAATTATGTAATACAGTTGTTTAATACAAATTCAACATTTTAATATAAATCAATTAGTTATAAAACTATCTTTTTTGTATATTAATCAATATGAACATGAATATTCCAATTATTTCCATGCAATCCAATTTCTTACAAATCAATTAATTATATTTACCAATAATAATAAACCAAATAATTTCTCCCATATATTCCTCCGAACCACAACTTAACCATTTCTGCTTTCAACACAATATACAATTAATAGTATCTCAATTATTACAATTCCCTAGTTAAATACAGCTTTTTTTCCTTTGTGTTTTAAAATCTTGAACTCTCCTCCTAAATTTCCCATTGTTTGCAGTTTTTCACCTACCTTTTTTGGGGAGGAAAAATAAAAATAAAAATAAATCTCTCTCTGCCTCATTTTGTCACGCTGCACCAAAGACCCTGGTTTCGGTTTCGTTTCTGAAGCTTAGCTAGGGGAAAAAAAAACTGCTTTACACTGATTGCCTGTAGGGCGGCCCTTTGAAGCCCCGGGCAAGAGTTTAAACAGTTTTTTTTTCTTCTAGCCATCAGCTGGGGCTCAAGAAAAATCGGGACTTTTTTGAAACGCTGCGGGACGCGGGACAAATTGCTCAAAAGCGGGACTGTCCCGCCAAAAGCGAGACGTCTGGTCACCTTAGCCTAGCCAAAAGATCTGCCATCACTGGGCTAGAAGTAGTCCAGGCCAGGGGTCTCCAACCTTGGCAACTTTAAGACTTGTGGACTTCAACTTCAGCAAAGCTGGCTGAGGAACTCTGGGAGTTGAAGTCCACAAGTCTTAAAGTTGCCAAGGGTTGGAGACCCCTGGTCCAAGCAGCTGCTCATCCAAAGTAAAAATCCCATTCTCAATCTTTCCTACTCTCTGTTCAGCCAGTACCACAATCCTTACTGGAGAGTTACCTAAATTGCCTTGATATATGGATGGTGTCCAAGGGCATGGTGAAGAATAATGTCAACATGTGAGGGAAGTCATACTATCTGTTACAGAGTGGGATAGACAACATACAGCTGCCCCCAGGTTGTTTTCTTCTGAATACTGAGCTGATATTTGACAATGTTCTTCTCCCCTAGAAGTATATTTTAATTGCTGCGCTTAGTATCAAAGTGCTTTGGAATGTCTTTTGGTGGAATTATTGAGCTTTTCTGTGTTTTTCTTTCCATTGCACACCACACTAGCAATCTTTCCTGGCTGAACTAGTTTCTGATCTAATTAAGTCCTACTTCTTAAAGATGAGATTTGGGTGAAAAGATCTTTGGTTGAAATGGATAGCTAAATGTCTATGGAGATCAGTGGTGGTATTCAGCCGGTTCTATCCGGTTCGAGCGAACCAGTAGCGGCGGCTGTGGGAGGCTCCACCCACCTGCCCAGATGTCATCACATCCCGTTTTTGATGCTCTGTGCATGCGTGGAAGGCGTGTGTGTTCACATTTGTGAACCGGTAGAGAAGGTAAGTGAATACCATGCCTGATGGAGATTCTCAGTCATCCAGGTCGTGGTTATCCCAAAGGTGCCTTTTTTCAAGAGGCAACTGGACGTTCTGGTTTTTCCTTGAAGACATTTCACTTTTCATTCTAAGAATCTTCTTCAGCTCTGAAGAAGAAGCTGAATGTGGGAGCTACAGAGCTGAAGAAGCTTCTTGGATAAGAAGCGAAACATCTTCAAAGAAAAATCAGAAAGTCCAGTTGCCTCTTGAAAAGGAGCACCTTTGGGACATTGGTTGAAACATTAAATAAGGTGATAAGTAACTGAAACTATTTCCAGTTGTTGTGATGACAAGCAAAGTCAGTTCTTTTTATATCTCTTTTCCTAATATTTCTTTCCTCTGCTCCCCTTTTTTTTCTCCGCATGTTGTCTTTTTCTTTTTTATATATTTTTTCTTAGTATTCATTTTTATCTTTGTATTTTAAAACTTCAATACAAATGGTTATATTAAAAAAAGTGTTGCTTCTCAATGTTTTTCTTGGAAATTAATGAAAGCAAAGAAGCCAAGATGGCTGCTGACTATTGGAGAGATGATCGTACAACAAAATAGTGGGCTTTATCACACGTGCACCCCTGAGCCACCTTGTGTCCTAATAACTGGAGAAACATTTCCATCCCACTCAAATAAATTTCTCTGAAACTCTCCAAATATTTCCAAAATTCCTCAGGGGGAGGGGGAAGGAAGGATAAGTAGATAGCTGCATTCCTATCAAACAGGCAACAAGCAGTCAAAATAGGGAACTCTGCACCTGTTAACAGCAGTGTCCCCCAAGGAAGCATTTTAGGACCCACACTCTTTACTGCTACCCTACAAAAAGACCTTGACTATTTGTCAGAAAGGTCAAACAATTGGCAACTCCAAATCTCAACCAGCTCTGTCTTACCCATTGGCAAAAAAAATCAGAACACAAAATACAATCTGGGCGGATACGACCTTGTAGACGACCCTCACTCTGTCAAGGACCTTGAAGTACTCATCTCAAACGAACTAAGTGCCAGAGCTCACTGTAACAGTATTGCCAAAAAGGCATTAAAAGTTGTTAACTTAATATTGCGTATCTTCTTCTCTGGTAATATTGTACTACTAACTAGAGCATACAAAACATTTGCTAGACCAATTCTTGAATACAGCTCATCTGTCTGGAACCCTCACTGCATATCGGACATTAATACAATTGAGAGAGTCCAGAGATATTTCATGAGAAGAGTCCTCCATTCCTCTACCCACAATAGAATACCTTATGCCACCAGACTTGATTTTTTTTCTTAATTTGATTTATATGCCGCCCTTCTCCGAAGACTCAGGGCGGCTTACAATGTGCTCAGCAATAGCCTTCATCCTTTTGTATATTTATACAAAGTCAGCTTATTGCCCCCACAACTGGGTCCTCAATTTACCTACCTTAGAAAGGATGGAAGGCTGAGTCAACCTTGAGCCTTGGCGAGATTCGAACCCTGCAGTAATTGCAGGCAGCTGGTCTTAATAACCAGCTTAATAACAGGGTGCCTTAAACCCCTGTACTACCAAGGCTCTTTTTATGCCACATAAAAAGCTCTTTTGGGCTTAGACAACTTAGAACTACGTCGCCTTCGTTCTGATCTAAGTGTAGTACATATAATTATCTGCTACAATGTTCTACCTGTCAACAACTACTTCAGCTTCAACCAAACAATACAAGAGCAAACAATAGATACAAACTTAAAGTAAACCGCTCCAAACTCGATTGCAGAAAATATGACTTCAGCAACAGAGGGGTCAATGCCTGGAATGCCCTATCTGACTCTATGGTTTCTTCCCCAAACCCCCATAACTTTAACCTTAGACTGTCTACTGTCGATCTCACCCCATTCTTAAGAGCCCTTTAAGGGTCATGCATAAGGGTACTAGCCTGCCTACCATCTCTGTCCTAATGTTCCATTTTATTTGTATCCATGTCATGTATTCATAATTATGTCTGTACTTATATATGTTATCTAATACATGCTTGACAGAATAAATAAATAAAAATAAATAACTTGAAAGACTTTTTTGCTACCAAATTGAATGTAGCTTTTTTAAAAATTGTAAGGCAGCAAATAAATATTGTATTACTTTATGTTACAAAGCAATATAGAGCCCACATTATAGCTCTATATTCTAGTGTTGAAAGTGGAATGCTGATACAGCACACAAGAGCATTTTTCCCCATTTCTTTCTCCTTTTCTCTCTCACACTAAGAACTAAGGAATGATAGCACGCTTATGATTGAATGTATAGATTTTTCCCTGCAAACTGAATTAAAATGACTTTATATTTTATTGCTGTTGTCAGTCCACCTCTTTCTTTTGAACTCATTCATGCATAAGAGGTATGACAGGCAGATTTACAACAGGGATAGCTTTTCTTTCCATAAACATCATGCGGCACATTAAAACCTACAACTGTCCCCCTAAGGATCTAGAGATGGCAGTTTTCCCTTCTTCATTGCCTTATTTTTAAACCTCAATGTGTTCATTGATGTACAGGAAATCCAAGACTATGGACATCTGGCTTTGCTTCCCAGCTCTGCTACAAAGGTCCATTATGATCTTTGACAAGCACACTCTATCCTTTATATGTTTCATTTCCCCCAGAAGTTGTGGTGCCCTTTTAACAGGGATTTGTTTTAGAGCAGATGATTGCAAATCATTATCTCTATCTATTCTCTCCCTCCCTCCCTCCCTCCCTCTCTCTCTCATAATATGACAATAGAAAAAGACACAAAACTCACTCTTTAAAAGCATCTGTTCTCAAAGGGATCCCAATGAGAGAATTTGAAAGGGGGCAGGAGGAGAGATTTTCATTCTTGAAAGCTTGATTTCAAAGGCAACTTTCTCTCTTTAGCCTGGAATCACTTGTTGTGTCTATTTATACATCCTCTTCAAGTCCCATAACATCATAGCAATGGACAAATCTCTCAGATTTACTTTCTCCCACATTCCATTTTTTTCTATTTTTTTTAAAAAGAAATGTGCTAATTTTACTAACTCTGAAAAAAGCGGGGGGGGAGGGGAGGAGAGAATGAGAAACAGGCACAACAATAAAAACAAAAAGAACCCTGTCTGTGCCAATTAAATTCAGTAGGTCCAAAACTAACCCTACCATACAAAAAAGGGGTGTCGGAAATGACAGCCAGAATCCTCCAACCTCTAGGAATAACAATACCCCTACAGCCGCACTGTGCCAGGAATTATCCAGAACCAAATATAAAAATGCAGACAGATGAAAGAAAGAATGTAATCTACAAAATCAACTTTAAACAGTGCAACCAATTCTATGTGGGACAAAGATCACGTCAAGTATCCAAGGGAGCCTGGTGGCGCAGCAGACTAAAGCACTGTTATTAACATCAAGCTGTCTGCAATTACTGCAGGTTCGAATCTTGTCAGGCTCAAGGTTGATTCAGCCATCCATCCTTTCTAAGGTAGGTAAAATGAGGACCCAGATTGTGGGGGCAATAAGATGACTTTGTATAAATATACAAAAGTATGAAGGCTATTGCTTAACACATTGTAAGCCGCCCTGAGTCTCTGGAGAAGGGTGGCATATAAATCAAATTAAAAAAAAAAAAGTAAAAAACAGGAACCATGAACGCTGGCTGGCAGTCAAACGCCACAATCCCAAATCATTAATCTCTACCCACACCCACACCAAACAGCACCAGTTTGATTGGAGCAACACAAAAGTCATCGGCCATGCTACTACCCGCCACACTCATGAGTTCATCAAAGCCTGGCACTCCACAAACAATTCCATCAACAGACACGTTGACCTACAACCAACCTACGAACCCCTCAGGATCCAAATCAACTGCCCAGCCAACCAGAGACAGCACCAACCCTCAATCAACCCACACAATTCCCCCCCACCAATAGTTCACCTCTCAAGGACCCTGACCTGAGGTAATCTCCTTATCACAAGACCCATTACAAGTTTCACTGATGACTCACAGCTGACCCATCACAAGACCTGTCACAAGACCCTCACTTGACACACCCACACCTGAAGCCCTTATAAACAGAACACTGACACTGACATCCCCTAATCTCCGCTGAAGATGTTACCTAACCTGGTAACAAAATGTTCAGAAACCAACCCACAAGCTCAGTGAATGAACTTTTACCCTCAGGTCCAAATATTATAAACATCAAGAAGATATATTCATCCATAACACTATAGACATGCACATTTTCCCTGAATAAAGAAATCTCTCATTTTTGCCTTCTGCATAGCTCATGCACACACATGAAGAGAAGAAAACAAAATAAAAATGATCAAATTCCTAACATCATATTAAAAAAAAATGTGTATCTTGGAAAGTTCTTACCAAAAAGAAAGTGAATGAAATTTTCATGCTTCTCTTAGTTTGCTGCTATTATTTGCTATAAGGCTAATTTGAGATGGGCTATAAGGGAGATACAAAAAGGAGAAGCAATGAGTCTATGTGTAGGGTTTTGTGTTTGTTTTTGTTTTTTGCATTGAGGTGTACAGTCATCAGCATTTTCAACGGGTCCTTAGATTTCCAGCTTCACCTTCAAACTAGCTTCCGTGATGGCAGAGCTGACAGCCTGGATAGAATATCTCAAGAAGAACGGAGCTTCACTGAATCCCAACTTGTCTCATTCTCATCTTCCCCCCAACTATTTAAACTCCACCCAAACATCTGCTCCATTCTGCTGAAAAGTAGAACAGCATAAAAAAGCCTGAGCCTATTTCCAATGACACCAAAAAGATCTGTGTACTCCTATATTCACTGTTCTCAGATCCCGCAGTTGCGCGAGATTATGAAAGACCTGTTCTATATTTATTTGCAGATAATTTGCCCATGTTCTTGTGCACAATCCCCAGGATCACAGTCCCAATGTATGAATGATGTTAGCATTCATTTGGAAGATCTACGAAGAGCGATACCGATACTGACACTGAATTCTGTGGCAGAGGTCAGCTGCAAAATGTCTGCTGCATCAGCATATTCTGGGAAAGAGCTTTTAGTGGGCAAGTTGTCCAGAAGGAAAGTGATTCGGAATGATTTCTACACTAGTGTGTGTGTGTGTATGTGTGTGTGTGTGGGGGGGGATTATGCTGGTGTGTGGTTGTTTGCTTCCTTGCTGGGTTTTTGAGAGGCTGAAGTGAGAGCTCATTGCCACTGAATGAACAGTATATTGGGGCCTATTATTTCCCTTCATTATTGTAGAGTGGCTCAATAAAACCAAATGTGTTATCCGTCCGCCACAGTGACAGTGTATTTCCTTCATGACACAACATCATTGTGTGCCTAAGGAAACAGCTGCACCAGCCAGGAAAGTGATGACACATACTTGGAATTTTCTCCATCTCTCAACTATGTTTTTGATGACTATCCCATGAAATGAATAAAAGCTATCCGGTATAAATGTTAGGCAGGTGCTACCCAGCTGCACAACAAACATGGAAAGTGTCGCTCATGAGAACATTTTCTCTTCTCTCCCTCAACCCCTCTGGTCACTCCTTTTCACCCTTCCTCCCCCTGGTCCAATCATCCCCCCTTACTACTTCTACTATTATTATTACTATTATTATTATTGTATACTTTATTCATTAAACATGAAACTCAGTCAACTGAACATTCAAAAATGCATCACAAATACCATTGACTGGTGCTAATGGTTGATATGGGTTGCTGACAGCATCCTAGGTATCAACCAAGTACCTTCTTAAGGTGTACGATGTTCCAAGTATTCCAATTATTATTATTATCTCTTTTATTCATTAATTATGAAACTCAGTCAACTGAACATTTAAAAATGTGTCACAAATACGATTGACTGGTGCTAATGGTTGATACGGGTTGCTGCCAGTGTCCTAGGTATCAATCAAGTATCTTCTTAAAATATATGATGTGCTGAGTAGTGCAGTTTTTTACAGTTCCACTGGTGTTATTGCAGGAAGCTGCAATTTCTTGATGTGTTTTGTAAAATTCTGGGACATGGTACCAAGTGCCCTGATGACAATGGGTATCACTGATACATGATTCATCATCATCATCATCATCAAAACTGTAATTGCTTTATTTTTCATTCAATTAGAAGCACATATATATTTTCTTTCTGGTTTTGGGTCACCCATCCATGATTTCCCCACCCCTCTTCCATGCTGTTTAGTAATCATTTTTATTTGATGTCTTATAAGTGAATTTTGTTTTAAGAGTAGCTCTTTAAATTCCCATTCAGTTTGGCCTTTGGAATTCTGGGAGTTAATGACTTGACGCATCTGTAGTATGTGAAAATGGCAAAAAAATGTTGCTATTTGACAATATAGAGGTATTTGCTATTTGACAATATAGACAATATAGAAATTTAGGCAAATAGCAGTGTCATCCTCTTTGAGGCACAGGCATGACTTCAGTTGCAACTCATAAAGGCTAGTTTGGTTTGAGACTTTCTAGAAGAAGTTCTAATAATCTGTTTTGAGATAAGACAGTTTTTCTAGATGCTTTGTTCTTAGCGATTGCCATATGCTCTTTTATATGTGAGGTACTAATGATTATAAGAGGGATCTCATGCTTATGAAAGGTTGGAAAAGAGCTCTGATCTCTGAGGCAGACAGAGAAACAGACAGGCAGACAGGATGTTGGAAATCTTGACCTCAAAAAAGCCAAATCAAAGGCGAACTTTAAGACAGCCATTTGGCTGCACTGAACAATTTTGCTCCATTTGTTTGCCAGGGAGGATTTTTAAAAAAAGGCCTCAGAAGAGCTGAAGAGAGATAAGGACCTCTCTATTCTCATTCCCATCCCGCTGAACTTCTCATATCAGAATACCAGAAAAGTTGGACTGGTCCAGATGAGGCTTTTTATCATACATCATTCTTATTCACCAAGGCTTCTGGGAAGATGTGGGTCCTCACACTCAGAGTTTCTTATTTTTATCTTTCTGGGAAAAAAATCCACTTGGAAGGGAAAGGCAAAATACCTGCTATATAACTTTTGGATCAAAGACCTTATTCTTAGTTGTACTAGTGCTACCAGATTGAAGATCACAGTACAGTAAAATTGTAATAGTAGATTCGTACATGTGGATATACATTGATAAAATCTAGACTTGTATATTTTAACATTTATTTTGCCTGGCAAGAATTTGTAGCAGAGAGACAGTTTGGTTTGATCGTGACAATTTGTCCCCTTTTTTTTTTTTTTTTGAAATGTGAGGTTTCTGAATAACTTGAACAAATTTAGACATGATAATTGGATTTTCTTCATTGCGCTGAATGTGCAACTGTTGTTTGGTCTCTCTCCTGTGTTAGTTTCACGTTCCTGTGCAGCAACAATAAAAATAAATGTAAAAGTTGTTACATCGGAAGTTGAGTTTGAATGTTGGAATTAAAACGCAAATTAAAGATCAGCTCATGATGGCAAATCTGAAATTAGAGAGGTGGCAGACAGCTATTTTAGCTTGCCCTTGATGGTGATCTCCCCAGAAACAACAGAAGTGCTTTCTAACCCTCTTGTAAAGTGGAGAATATGGCAGAGGAACAAGCTGCTTTGAATCCCTGTTGTTATCCTGAAGGTAAAGAATAGAAGTGAGACCCTGAATACTTTCCATTCATTCTATCCATCTGTGACCTGATTTGAACCTATACAGTCAGATGTCAAAGGCTCCTGAATAAGTATATTGTGCAAAGTTTGGATTCCCACCCACCCCTGCCATTCTCAAAGAATGCTTGCCAGGAAGTGCTGTTTTGAAATTTTGAGAAGAGTTTTAATTGAACAGAAGATTCATCTTTTAATTTATCCCATATATCCATAATATGGATCTTGATCATCCTTTTGAAACTGCAATTGCTTCTCTAGAAGATCTCCGGTGAAAAGCTGGAAGTCAATGGTCCATCACTGCAAGACTTTGGGACCAAGGAAAAGGGCCCCATTCTGCAGAATGAACATTGACATTGTTGGTCTTTAATTCCTACCAGCTTCAGCAAGCATGGCCAAGAAAAAGGATTCTCTAAGCTAACCAAAATGAGGACCTCAGTGATTTACATCTACCCCAAAGGCAGCCCAGCCAGTTCTTACTATAGTTAACATAATAAAGTCATTGAAATAATACATGCCGACTTTTAGAAGTGCTTACAGAATCAAATATAACTCTATTAAGACCAAGGAAAAATGACTTAACACGCCGTAGATAGTGCTGGTGTTTATATCATATACGTAACGAGGAAAAATGCATTTCCAAATAGAACTATGAACATTTGCCTAGTCATGCTAATATCTACTATGACTGAGCAAATAGCTTCCATTTTTATTATACATCTTTTAACAAGCACTATGGTCTTCTAAATCTGTAATTCTTTGATAGAAGAATTTCACTTTTTCTTCCACATTAAGTTATGGACAAGTAATTAATATGCAAGCCAAAAATGTATCAATAATGGTTGATTGCGCAAGTCTCATGAAGCTCAAGATTCTACATCAAATTCATAAATTCATAAAATCTATCAACTGCATTGTATTTGCCTTGCAACAGTTCAAACCTTTTCTTGCCTTCTGTTTTTCTATCTTTTGCTACTCAAGCTAAGTAGCCTAGATAATTTCTTTCACATTTCTTTTGACAGTATTTTTGAATTTACTGTAGGAGGTAGTAGCAAATGTTACTGTTGGTGTTCTTGCTTTCTGCTACATGTATTTCCATCACTCTGGACATTTCTGTCTACTTAAACTTCGCCTTCTAAGAAAACCCATAGATAGAACATTCTCATTATGTCTCTCCTTGGGATTTAATTGAACTGTAGGAAGTCAGAAAAACTCAAACGTTTGGAGAGCTTGCACATAGATTTATATAACATTCCATAGTGCTTTACAGCCTACTCTGAGCAGTTTATAATGTCAGCCTTTTGCTCCCAACAATCTGAGTCCTCATTTTACCGCCCTTGGAAGGATGAAAGGCTGAGTCAACCTTGAGCCCCATCAAGATCAAACTCCAGGCTGTGGGCAGAGTTTGCCTGTAATACTGAGTTCTAACCAATGCACCACCAGAGCTCCCTGGTTACTGTAAGTACAGGACAGGGCATTCATACAATCCCCTTGGTCACCGCATCCCTAAATATGCAAGAATTTGGCATGAAGATTTCACCAACATAATCCTCATTTGGGGAGGAAAAACCATGAAAAGCAATTCTCTTTTATCGTACAGTAGAGAAAAAAATAGGATAATCTTTCTGAATGGCACTAATGAAGATTATTAAATCCATTAGGCTACTCATCCGCTAGAAATATGTCCTTGTGTGAAAATATATGGGGCTGGGCTGTATTGAGAAAGGAAAATAGGAATGGTTAGAACATAGGTGGAATTTTGTTTCATTCGACTTGACCAGTTGATTTTCCATGGAAATCTACCACTTAGCACTGGTCAAACAGTTATTTTTATGCAGAGCTGTTTTGGAGTGGCTGTAAGTTTTTAGAAATGTATTTTCCTCCAGTTATCTACAGGAAGAAGATTACATTTAATTATGTGAACTCCCGCACCAGAGTCATAAAAACTACAAGCACCTGTGTATTCTAATAGCACTCATGCAAAGGCTTTTCTCGCTAAAATAAAGCCACAGAAAAACCGCCGCCTGATGTATTCTCAAGGGAGAGGAACAAATATCTGTCAAAGACAGCTTGTTTGTCAGGATTTGAACTATTGCTAAGCTGCCATTGTCTCAAAGAGCGCACGAGCAAGAGAAAAAGAAGACTTTTCAGGTGGACTATAGAGACTATAAACTGAATTTATGATGATCTCCAGTGTATGTTACTTACATTAAAAAAAAGACTCTTATGTGTGCATAATTCATTTCTTTTCTTCTCTTTTATACAGTTACAGGCATACTTACAATATATTGCATTCTCCTCAAAGAAATGGGGAGGGGGTGTCAGCCATGTAATAGCCAAGGTTTTTTTTTTTGAAAAAAAAAACCTTAGATCTTTGAAATACCAATGGTTCACACATGGCTGCAATATGTACGTTTAGTATCTCCTGATTTGGAAGCCATGGGCACAGATAATCTTTCTTACCCATGCATAAAAGCCCATTTTTGTTAATGTTGAGATGAATAGGCCAGTTAGCATGACCTTTGGTCCTGCTCTAGACAAATGATTAGGAGCAGTGCATTGAGGCAAATCTCAACTTAGCTTAATAATACTTGAGCTCTCAAAGGGCACTAAAGGGCCACTAAAGGAATATTAGAAGACCCAGATCAGATTGGACATTTGCAACAGTGGTCAAGAGGAGCAACTCTGGAGTCTACTGCTTGGCTCTGAAGTACGGAGTCCTTCATCAGATCTACATTTCTTGCCAGCAGTAGAGCTCCTATCAGGGGTGAAATTCAGCAGGTTCTGACAGGTTCTGGAGAACTGGTAGCGGAAATTTTGAGCAGTTCGGAGAACCGGCAAATGCCATTTCTGGCTGGCCCCAGAGTGGGGTGGGAATGGAGATTTTGCAATATCCTTTCTCCAGGAGTGGGGAGGGAATGGGGATTTTGCAGTATCCTTCCCCTGCCACACCCACCAAGCCACACCCACCAAACCACACCCACAGAACCAGTAGTAAAAAATTTTGGATTTCACCACTGGCTCCTATCCACAATAGTAATGTGGGAAAAGGCACTGAGGCCTACCTTCTTGTTACGGTGGCCAGCAGTCATCATCCACAATAAAACTTCATGGTAGTCCCTCATTCAGGGAGCGTCTCTGATGGAAGTTGGTACGACCTAAACAGTCCATTTTTCATTTTGTAACTTTGCACTGATGCACACTAGAAATTGTATCGATACACAGAGAAAAGCAAAGAGACAACCATGGTTTTTGAAGGTTGCCCATTATGGCTTGTATAAATTCTAGTTCTGCCTCAGGCATGAAAGCCAGCTGGGTGACTGTTGGCCAGTCATTCTCTCAGCTCAATCCACCTCACAGGTTTATTGTTGTGGGGAAAATAGGAGTAGGAAAAGCTATTCGCTATGTTTGCAGCCTTATTTATGAAAATAATACATAATAATACATATATTTTTAGTTTAAAAAAATAAATATAAAACAGCTTACACAGTTGAAGCAAAATGAATCCATTCTTTTCCACACAACTATTTGAAGACAGTTGTGTGTAGACTCATTCCAATCATATGACTGAAAGTATTTGGAAGACAAAAGTGCACTGCATGAAGGATATCATGCAGTATCAATGCAAGTATCCATTGATTAAAAGCAACTAGAGATTTAAAATGGGTTATCTCAGAAGTAAGTATAAACAATGATTTAATTCTCCATGCGTTCATATTTTCCTGGGTGTTTTGATTCCTTCTTTGATTTCCTGGTTTAGGAAAAATGGATAGTACTTTGTGCTGCAGAAACAGCCATACTGTAAAACTGCTTGTGGGCCAAAGAGAACACTGGTCGACAAGGAGAAAGCCTCGGAAATGAAAGCAGCTTAATTTTACCAGAATTGGGTCACTACTAAAGGAAAATTAAGTCCTGAGTATTAATTGGATCCAGTTTTTAAGATACAGCTTCAGGTCAACATTGCATCAAAATAATTCAAAATTACAAGGGGGATGTGCGATTATGCTCCTGAACTTTTCTGCAAAATGTGATATAGCAATGAGAATGGTGCCACACCAATCATTATAGATTTATTTTTTTATTGATACCAATAATATAACTTTCCATTCGTTTATTGGTTTTTCATGTAACATTTTCATGCTTTTTGCATGAAAAACTGACAAGCTCTAACATCAGATTAAACGACAAGGTTCCATCTTTAGTCGGTATCTATCGCTTTTTTGGCTTTTCTCTTGTGTACTGCAGTAGGATCATCCCTGGGGAGATTCCAGCAGTAATTGGCAAGCATGGCCAGACTCCATTTTCATTGGGATCTTTTCTCCATGCCTGCAATATCCTGGTCGAATCTCTTCCCATGCTCATCGCTCACTACCCCCCAGTTCAAAGGGAAATAGTCTAAATGTGAGTGTAAGAAGTGAATTTTCAGTGACCTCTTTGCACCACGTGCTTTATAGAACCCAAGCAAATTTTCCACGTGTTTTTCATAGTCATCTGCCTTGCTGTTCTCAAAGTAAAGATAAATTTATACACTTCCACGTGGTACCATTTTCATTGTTCTACTGTACTTTGTCGCGAAGTTACGAGGCACCATTGGACACCTCTGTTATGTATTGATACTTTTCAGCGGGAGTTTCAAACCTGCCTGAGTTTCTGATTGGCTGACAGTCCCTCCAGGATTGTATATAAGGAGGGCTGCAGCCTCTGAGTTTTTGCTGAAGTCTCACTGTATATTAAAGAGCTGTTGTCACTAGTCTGCTTGTGCCTCTCGTTATTCCCGAACCACTTCAACCTCCCTCCCTTGTAACCAAACATACTCATCTGTGTATAAATCTTTATTGTGAAATATCTTGAAAACTTTAGCCAACCAGCACTTTATCACCTGTTTTGTAATTCATCTAATCAAAATATGTAAAATTGATACATTTTATCTCGGAGGTTGATAATTTCCCCAAATTTGTAGACCAGTGGAATCAATCCTTAATGAATTATGGTCAAACTCAACTATACAAGAAAATGTACTCACCCCAAAATCTGATCACTTCAAAGTGATATACATAGAACATTCAGAAACAAACCATGATTTTGTGGGCAGCTCTATTTACATGATTATGCATGATGGAATAAAGGTAGCAACTATTATTAGTAATGAGAGGTGTGAAAAGTAGGCTTCAGTGCTACAAATAGCGGGACCACAGCTGACAGCACTCAACAAACTAGTGCATGAAATATGCAAGGGTATCCCACCCACATCTAAATAAATAAAACTAAGAGAAGAAACTAGTTTTTCCCCTTTATCTCAAATTCTTGTCAGAAAGATAACCCTACCTAACAATATCTAAGCAGAATACCCCAAAACTGTTGCATATATAATTTTCTTTGTGATACCCACTGCACATGTTTCAAAACTACTTCTATTCCAGCAGGTAATTAATTATGCCATTCAGATTAATTTTACCAATTTTATTTGGAATTGATGATCTACTTGATTGTTATCTACCTTTATTCTACATGCTTTTTCCATTTCCAGTTCAAATCTCACCAGGCTCAAGGTTGACTCAGCCTTCCATCCTTCCAAGGTGGGTAAAATGAGGACCCAAAATTGTTGGGAGCAATATGCTGACTCTGTGAACCACTTAGAGAGGGCTGTAAAGCACTGTGAAGCGGTATATAAGTCTAAGTGCTATTGCTATTTATCCAGACAATTTTTAAAAAATCATATCTGACTCATTTGATTATGTTTGCTTGAAAACAAATGTCCTCACAAAATCTTTCTCTTGTGCAAGGCTATACAGTCACACGAATCCAAAGCCCATTTTTTCTGTGGTTTCTTAGAGCTGAACTGACAACAGAAGAAAACTCCAGCTAGATAGGTAAATTCTTTTCCCTTCCTGTCCCAGTTGAGAACCCCTGAGATCTATTTATGAGGAAAAGTCATCCCATTTCTCCAGTCTGTAAGAGTAAGCTACTATGAGAAGCAATGACTTACAAAACTCAACTTAATGGTTGTTTTGCATTCCCCCAGATATAGAATAATCCATCTCCTGTTTTATAGTTGTTTATAGGACAGCTCAAAAGCCATACAAAAGCAATTTTGATGAACAGACATCCCACTGGAAGGTATTATAGAGTATTGCAAAACACATTGCAGAAGACTTAAAGATATTTTTCAGAGATTGCACACTGTAATCGTAAACATCTGTAAAATGATGGTAGTCTTGTACAGATGTCAAGTATGCTCAATATTTCTTCTTCTTCTATGATCTACGGTTGGCTCAAGATACATCAGCCTTTATACATGTGTTTTGTATCGATCCAAGCACATTCTTGCAGTAGCAAAACATATATGAACATAATCTATCATATAAATACACTATTCGTAAGGATCACTATTGTCACTCTTGAAGTACTATTTTCCTGAAATTAAAACTGATTCTAACACTATTGTGAAACCAAAGGCATGATAATTGTAGTTTTGTCTTTTTCTAAGACTAAAATGGCCAGGCATGTAAACTACAGCTCATTGTGAAATTCAAATCTCCATTTCAAAATATTTTTTCTAGCTTTTATGGGAGTGATGTGACTATGTACCAGACAACCGTAAATCCAAGGGGACAATTTCTATTTTCTGTATCTTGCCCTTCAGTGTGATGTGTATCCAGACATAATTCATTACCTTCATGATAGGTATTAGAATGATTTAAAGAATGCAATTTTGATTGTCATGAAGTAATAGCAATAGCTGAAGACACATCTGTCCAGGTGGTTTTGATATATAAAATGTGCAGAGGTTCAAAAATGCCTTCCCCAGGAATTTGACTGAAAATCACCTAAAAGTACATTCTATAACTGTGCAGACATGTGAATCACAATTAGTCATGGATATGTTGCAATTTCAACTCTGAAATGCTTTATACCCCTCCCCAGGTGTCTTTTAGCTTCTCAGAAAAAAAAAAATATTCCCAGACTAGTAGTATGGAGACCACTTGCTCATATGAAGAATTATTCATTTTTTTTAATTTGCTAAAATAAGATACTTTTTTTAAAAAAGAGTCTCATTGAGTTGATGGGGAATCAATTGATTTATCTTTTGAAGCAATCGCTGTAATGTACAATACATAAATATGCACAGTGTAATCCTACTTATTTCTCATTCTGTGTTGTAAGGATGGAGTACAGTTAGTTAAACATCCCAGTCAAGGAACTTATTCTTTTTTGTAGCAAATCCCAACTCCGTCATGATGGATATTCAAATGTTCTTCAGAGGCAGATTTACTATTAGGTGAAACAAATCAGGTCTCTATCTATTTAACCAATAACTGCATCATTTTTGTATTAACCTTAATCTCAGTTTCAGTGTTACAACCAAGTGATGGTGGTCATGTGACACCTGGTTGAGTAACTCACAGGATGACTTAGTTCTTTACCTTTCTTTAAAACATAGACAGAAAGATTGATAGATCTCTCTCCCTCTCCGCCCCCCTCATCTTAGTCAGTCACTGGGACCAGAGTTTTAGTCTTCTAAGCTTTTAGCTCATGCTGGAGTGTCTGACCGATTCAGATTGGATCCTGCAACATTATCCTGGGCCACATACATTTGCCTTCATTCATACTGATGATGTTACCTAGTTTGGGTAATAAAACGTCTGCAAGAAAACAACGAAGCTCAGAGACCACCAAGTAGCTTTCATGATTTAAAACACACACACACCCTCTTGTTGTTTGGGGTGATTCTAGGCAGCAAGTTCTTCTTGCACAACACTATTAACTGTTGCCTTCTTACATTTTGTATCTTCTTCCACATCTTCCCCAAATAACCATCTCATATGTTTGTGAACTGAGCAAAGCTGAGCGATAGGGAATAAAATGAAATTCCTAGGGAACTTCAAAGCTAGGTGAAGCTTTTAACTTGGACCCCTCTGTATCTATTAAGCTCTCTAACCACTCTACTACATGGATATACATACTGTAGTATGCATAGAAGGGAATGATGTCATGTATAAGTAGCCTAGGGCATCTCTGCCATCTCCACTAACTCCAGTTTGCAGGTTTATGTACAGCTAGTGTGAGGATCCTTGGATATTGAACACGCTCCCTTTAGACATGAAGATCAGGCCCTGTATTTTGTATAGGAAACGGAGTGGTTCAGTGTGGGTTCTACTTACCTTTACTACCGGTTTGCAACGGGGCTGCACGTGTGCTCTTCTGCACATGTACAGAAGCGTTCTGATGACGTCGGGATCGGTGGGCGGAGCCTCCACCCGGTTTTACTATTGGTTCTATAGAACCGGTGCAAATAGGGGGCAACCCTCCACTGGAGTGGGTGAGTGAACAGTTTATTGGGTGGTTGCTTATTGGTTGCCTAAAAGCTCTTTCCCTTCCCCCTTCTAAAGGTAAGCAGACTTCTGAGATCCCTCAGCTGGCCAGTAGAGGTGATGGTAAAGGATGAATCTGTGCCTGGCAACCTTCATCCCTGCTTGTGCTCCCTGAAGTGAAACCACACAGTTGGCCTGGCCTTGTTTCAGTTTGACATCAAGCCTCGGTTGAAGCTTGTGCCCATGTTGCTGCTGGGTCTCTGAGTACCTTGTCCACCTTAACATAAATATAAATGCAATTTCCTTTTAGTCAGGCTTCAGTTGTGGGAAGATAATACCTGTTTGTAATGAGTTTCACTTCCCAATAAGGAAAATATCCTTGTCATATATCAGAAACACCTGTATTATGAAGGTAGGCAAAGACGCACCTTTCATGCTCACCTAAATTTTATTTTTGCTTTAGGGAATCAGTATTACTGGAATGGCTCTTTGGTTTTCTTCATTTTCTATTTATTCATGAAATAACTTTCCCAAAGAGTTATCCTGGAATCCATCTCAATGTCAATGTAGCACTAAGTAAATATATAATTTATAAAGTTTCTCGAGGCCTTTTAAACTCCATTCTTTAACCTATGCCTTGTTTTTAGATTCCTTTTCAAATCATAGCTTTGGATGTTGCTGCTATTATTATTTTATAATACTTATAAACCTAACCCAATCCAAAATTAGGTTATAACAAAGTCAAATAGCTCAATTTTGTCAAGGTGGTGCCTGATATATCCCATTACAGTCAGAGGAGGTATTCAGCTGGTTCGGACTGGCTCAAGAGAACCGGTTGCGGAAATTTTGAGTAGTTTGGAGAACTGGCAAATCGCACCACGACTTATTCCAGTAATAAATCAGAACAGATTAAAGGTTTTGATCTAGATTCTAGCAGATCCTGAATCTCATTTTTCCTTTTCTTTATAAGAGGAAGAAACAGGAAGGAAGGTGGGAAGGAGAGGAAAGAGAGAGAGAGAAAGAAAGAAAAAGAGAGAGAGAGAAAGAAAGAAAAAGAGAGAGAGAGAAAGGAAGGAAGGAAGGAAGGAAGGAAGGAAGGAAGGAAGGAAGGAAGAAAAAGTTCTGAAGAATTTAGGAACTGAAGGATATCCTACAACAGGCTAAGTGATATAAAATAGAAATAGAAATAAATAAGCAATAAAATCAGAGATGCCAGAATTCATAATTGGGTACTAGATTCAGGTACATCAGAAAGCAAACTTGCTTCCTTTACTTCTTCTCTAATTTATTATTATCATTGAAGAGAAATCCTTTTGCAAAAGGAGCTTTTTGAACCTTAGGCTCCGAACACCTGAACCAATCAGCCAACTTTCATTTAGAACTTAAAATAGAAGCATCACACGGCACTGCGTACATAGTAGTGCTGTTATCAATACAATTTGGCCAGGAGGTGGCAGCATAGAACTTTTTCATGCATTTTGGAGCAAGAGGCGCAAGCAATGGTTTTTTTCCTAGCCAGATACTCTCTGAACATTTTTAAGTGTAGTTCCCGTAATTCCAACACACAACACATTCCTAAACATTTTCTGTATCATGAGACACCTCTTTAATGATCCATGCAATGTAATTATTTTCAAATTAATTATTAATTTTAATTAAATAATTTACAATTGCTATTAATGATTGATGTAATATAATGCATTAATTAATGTGCTAGATTTAAACTGGGCATACCCTCATTCCACTATTCGCTCAACAATATTCATATAGGGCAACCCTAATCCTAACCCACTCTATAAAGTAACATTAGATGAACCTAACCTGAGGGAAAGGATTGTGTGTGATGTCCATATATTTTCTTGGCAACCAGAGGGACTTGGTTTGACATTATTATTACGATTATTAGATTTCTATCATGCCTGGTGGCAAACACCTAATGCTCCTATCTCCTGTTTTCCCCACAAAAACAACCCTGTGAAGTGGGACAGTTAGACTGGGCCAAAGTCACCCAGCAGCTTTCATGCCTAAGGGAGGTCTGGGACTCACCTGGTTTCTAGGCTAGCCCCTTTGCCACTATAAAGAGTTCTCCAGTTGCTTTTTAAAAATTGATTTCTTTTCAATGTCTGTGTCATCTTAGCTTTTAGATTCTGCTCATCTTCTTTCCAAGAATAAATTAGTTTGCACTCTTCTGAGATTCTGAGCTTAAACAAGGCTCACCAGGCTCTCTACCCACAGGTGACTACAATAAATTATTGACAAACCTCCCGATTAAAGAAAGCATGGAATATAAAAAGCAGTACAGTGTTTTAGAAAAGGCATGGACTAAATTAGGGATGGATAGATCAGCCTCCTTCCAATCCATTTCACTTTGGGAGATATTTATTATTCATCTGCTCTGGCCCATTTCCACATTATATTGCGTAGAATAAAAGGGAAAAAGGAAATATGAAACCTGAGCCTCACTTTTTCCTAAGATACATAGTTTGTATTCATTTTTGTGCACAATTGTTCTTAAGATCCATATTCTAATTCTAATCCAAATCCAAATATTTTAGTGCAGTCTAAAAAAAAAGGATGATGTGGGAAGTGGCCATTATATCTGTTTCCTTAGAGATGTAGACCAAATCAATTCCCTTTTCTCCCCTGTTGTTGCCTAGTTGTATGATTCACAGAACCAGCCTTCAGTGGGCAGGCAGCCTGTTGATTCTGAGGTGAGCCTAGCTGGACAGGATTTCTGTTAATAGTTTTGGCATGAACCAGTTCCATGTAATCAGGGATCCCACAGTCTTCTTAAGGCGATGATTTTGGAAGTACAAAGCTGGCTGCTTTGTTTGATGGTTTTATTGGCCTTGGGTTTAAGAGCAGCCTGTTATGCAAAAGTATGTTATACTTTCTGATATAGTAATAAATAATAAGGAAAGTTTCCCTTGCTTAATTTTTATATTTTATGTTGGATCAACTCTCTCTTTCTCTTTCTCTCTCCCTCTCTGTTTCTCCCTCTCTGTCTTAAAGATCCAAAAGGTTATTTTAGGCTAAAGGAATGAGTGCAGTGACAGATCACAGAAAACTGTCTCTCTAGTTTTGTGGAATCACCTTTTATGTTTCTAATTTTCAGTGTTTTGGTGTTTTTAACACTTGGATCAGTGATGCAATATGGGATAAAGGCAGTGGTGAAATTCAAAATTTTTTACTACCGGTTCTGTGGGCATGGTTTGGTGGGCGTGGTGTGGCTTGA
Source organism: Pituophis catenifer annectens (assembly GCF_029215685.1). Lineage (NCBI taxonomy): Eukaryota > Metazoa > Chordata > Lepidosauria > Squamata > Colubridae > Pituophis > Pituophis catenifer. Next base: position 133,187,918 of record NW_027256881.1, read on the forward strand.
TGGGCATGGCTTGGTGGGCGTGGCAAGGGAAGGTTACTGTAAAATCCCCATTTCCTCCTGATCAGCTGGGACTTGGGAGACAGAGAATAGATGGGGGCAGGGCCAGTCAGAGGTGGTATTTACCGGTTTTCCGAACTACTCAAAATTTCCACTACCGGTTCTCCAGAACTGGTTAGAACCTGCTGAAACTCACCTCTAGGGTGAAGGTACAATAGAAGAGGAAGGTAAGAAGAAAACAGCAAGAGATGAGAAAAATTATTACCGTATGTTTTGGAGTATAAGATGCACCTTTTTCCCTCCAAAAAGAGGGTGAAAATCTGGGTGCCTCTTATACTCCGAATGTAGCCCCACCAGCTTCTCAAATGGAGAAAGGAGGCTGAAAAAAGCATCAGAAACAAAGCTTCAGAAAAAAAGACCCCAAACAGAGCTTCAGAGGCTTTATTGTGGCCCGTCAGCAGCCTGTGCAGATTGTAGCTGATTCCGACAATGAGGAGGCTGGTGTGGTGTTGTGTCAGCAGCTTGTGCAGCTGGCGCTTGAGTCGGACAGTGAGGAGGCTGTAGAAGATGTGGTGCCAGAGGCAGGGATTCAGCCAGGGTCTTCAGAACCTCCAGAAGCTCCTTTAAGTGAAGAGGATGAAGAGGAGGAGCCTCTTCTCAATGCAAGGGCGCGCAGAGCTGTCAAAAGGCAGGAGTGGCTCCTCAGGAGGAGGTCTCCTCGAGATTAAGGCTTGGGGCTAATTGGCCACTCCCTTAGCCTATTTAAGAAGGAACGCTGCTTGCAACAAGCTGTAGAGAACAACTTTCGTTCACTCTCCTTTGTGTCTGCAAAATTGCTTCTGGGCTTTCTGCCAACTCTAGTAAGACTGTGATTACCTTATCTTAGAATTCTGGTAGGCTGTTAAGACAGTTCATTAACAGCCTTTGAATGTTAAAGACTAAGTTATTGGAGTAAAATAAGCTTTGTATAGAGTTTGTGTGTGCTGTGTTCTTTGGGGTCCGTAGCTGGAGCAGAACAGGCTTTTTTTCTGAAGCTCTGTTTCAGAGGCTTTCAGAGGCAGAAAAAAAAGCAAAAAAAAAAAAAAAAAGGAAGGCACAGAACTCACAACCAAGGAACCTGTTGCTAAAATTCACCTCTGGGAACAGCTGATTGGGGGTATTCCGGGAAGCCGATCCACCTCCCAATCGGCTTTTTTCTTATTTTCCTCTCCAACAACTAAGGTGCGTCTTATACTCTGCTAAGTCTTATACTTCGAAAAATACGGTAATTTTTAAAAATATAGTAAAAGTATACAAAACAAGAAAGAAAGAAAAAAGAAAAAAATACAATTATGTTTTCTTCCCTTCTTTCTGTCAAATAGTTATCACCTTAATTTTTCTTCATCCATTTTAAACCCTCAAATCTCAACCTCATCAATTCAATCTTTCCTTCTTTCAGCAAAGACCATAAAAGGCTTGCAGTCTTTTTTTAAAAAAAGTCCTCATTATTTTTTTCTAACCAAACTCGTCAGTTTTGCTGTTTCTGCAAATTCAGATTGCTTTATATTCCCAACTTCCACTGTAAGTGTTTTACTGTTTTCCAACGTTTTGCATATAATAATCTTGCCATCGTTACCATATACTATATTAATTTCCCCCCTTTTGTTCTAATTCCTTATTCATAAAATAAAGTGGGAATAATTCTGATTTCCTCGTGATGTTAGCTTGTAACAACTTTTGCATCATTGTATGGATTTGCACCCACATTTTTTTTCTTTTCGCAAGGCCACCCAGCATGAGCTGACTTACAATCACTTGATGCGCATAGATTCATCTACTTAAAAAAGCCAAACTCTGAACCATTCAGTTATAGTTTCAAAGAATATTAAGGTGTTATCCTTGATATCTTAGGCATTTCCAAGAGAGACTGGTGATGATGTCTAAACTTCTGCAACTTTATCAAGTTCAATTTGGCAAAACCGAGCATGTGTTTTTAAAATTGGTAAGAATATTTCTTCAAATATATGAAATTGTTCTGCATTTTTGCCCAACGTAATAACAAATTTTCCTATTATTAGTACTTCCTATCATATAATGCAGTGCATAAATTATTCCATGAATGCATGCATTTTTGTACAGATTCATCCCTATCGACCCTGCACTAAACATTTAGGAAAGAAATGGAATGTCAAATGTGGAATGAGTTTTGATTTCTGAATGGCTTCAGAAGTGTGGATTTTGTAAATGTAAACTAAATAAATATTTCTGATAGGTATAACAAAGTGAAAATATCCATAAATAATATTTAATACCTAGTGACAGCAACTGTGTGATTTTGTTTGCAGTATTAAAACATGGTTTGCTATTGCTGATTTCTTGATATTTTTAACTTCCTATCAGTAGTATAACAATCAAAAGAATAGTAGACTTCCATCCAAGTACTAACCAAGGTTTGGGCCTACATAGCTTCTGAGATCAGTTAAGATTGATTAGGTGCTAACATTAGCCACAGAATTAGTGGCTAGGGAACTGATTGACCACAAGTGATCAGGGGGGAAATGTAAGCATGTCGCTGTGGATAATAATAAATCTAAGTCCTAGTTTTCAACTCTCTGGAACAACTATTGACTGCATGGAGCCCATAATTGTCCCAAAGATGCTTCTTCAAGAGGCAACTGGACTTTCTGGTTTTTCTTTGAAGACGTTTCACTTCTCATCCAAGAAGTTTCTTCAGCTGTGACTGGATGGCGGGGAATGGAAGGATTTATACTCCTTGCAGAGAGCTGGTCATTTGCATTCTTTTAGTGAGTCTTTAAGGTCACCTGGAGATTTATTTGTGTCGTCAGGGTCACCTGAGTGGTGCAAATGGGTGTGGAGCCTTCTTGGAATTGTTGAAAGGATTGTGTTGTAGACTGGAGATAGATGATGTTATATCCCTGAGAAGCGAAACGTCTTCAAAGAAAAACCAGAAAGTCCCGTTACCTCTTGAAAAAGCGCCTTTGGGACAACCATGACCTGGATGACTGAGAATCTCCATAGACATGGAGCCCCTGAGTTTCTTATGATGCTAGCTAGGTGATGTCATAAAGCTACCAGTCTAAAATCATTCTGATTTGCTTCAACTTGTCCTGATATTAATGCTTCCCAGAGAGAGAAAGCCTTGATGGCATCTTGCAGCTTTTCCTGTAGGAATTCAGGAACCGCTGTAACAGCAATCTTTGCTAAGCACTGGCTTTTCATTGGCTCCAGAGAACATATTCCTTTACCATACAAGAACACCTGTTGCTGCTGGGATGATTTTCATGCTATTGGGATGCACTCCTGGTGTTCTTTGCTCATCCTTCTTGGAAGTCCCAAAGGTGCTTTTTCAAAAGGCAACTGGACTTTCTTTGTTTTTCCTTGAAGACGTTATGCTCCGAACCGGTTTGCTACCGGTTTGCTGGCCGCGCATGCGCACTGCGCACCAAACGTGCACTCTGAGCGCATGTGCACATGCACAGTACGTGCCAAAAGGAGGCTTGGGAAGGTAAGTAGAACAGTGGGGGGATCAGCTGTGGCACGCGATTTAGCTTTGCTAGAAAGCAGGACATCCTGCTTTCTAGCAAAGCTAAATCCCGCGGCACAGCTGATTGTCAGAAATACCTGTTTGCCTGAACTGGTAGCTTTTTTTTTTACTATCGGTTCACTTGAACCGGTAGTTTTTATCACTACCGGTTCACCCGAACTGTAGCAAACCGGTAGCATTTCACCCCTGCCTGAATGACTAAAAATCTCCAAAGACATCCCTCTTGGAATTATCTCACTGTTTCCATGATGAAGAACTGTAGCAGGACTTAAGGAGAGTAGCTTCACTTTTGTAGCATATTTATTCCACTCTGTTAAAAGCAGTTTTTACTATAGACTTTCCGTGTGTCCTTTTTGCATACATTCTGTTGGGAGAGTCATCTAATACGCTTTCATATGTGGATTGCATGTTATCTTCCTGAACTAATTTTACTTTCCCTCTAGATTCTTGCACTTCTTTCCTTTTCTTCCATGTTCTCTCTTTTGAATCTAATAACTAATGTTCTGTACCATTTTCTCTCACCAGCCTTGTACTTTTGACTAATTCTCTCTTTCATCACAATTAAATCAACGGTGCTTTTGATTAATTCCTTTTCCGTGTGTGCACATCGAAAGACTTACAAGGTCAAAGCAAAGAGGCCTTTTTCTAAGCAAATACTTACCCAATAATTGCCATTCTAATTCCTCCTTGGGTTTTCAAGTAGTTGAACAACTTTTATCCTTCCTACCCATTTCACCTAACCCTTTCGCTGGACTGCATTAATTCAGAATGTTTTGTAATTGTCCCAAAAACTTACCCCTGGTTTTTCCATCGTTGTAATGTACTGGAGCATAACATACAATTATCAACAACCTGTGAATTCTTAGTTTCAAACACATGCAATCTAGAAGGTACCAATTTTTGTTTTTGACATGCACATTAGCCCTTTTGTTCATAGTTAAATTCATAACTTCACATCCATGCCTGTATACATTAATTCCATATGACCAGGCAAATGTCATCTATTTTTCTTTCATTTTATTCATTATTTCATATGTTGATCATTAATTCCTCTTCCATTGTGAGTCACAATCTTCCATATACTATGGTCAACAACAAATGGAACTATAAGTATTGACCCCATTACCTATCATGGCTTCGATCAATTGAAGCTCACATAGATAGAGAAAGCATAAATTAGATTACCATGCTCAGTTGTTTCTCTGTCACATGCAGTATTCCTTGCTAATGGTAAATCACAAATGCAAGCAAGACAGTTTTACTCCAGGTGGGCTCACATTATTATATACAAGATAACTTTTAGATTGGAGAGCCTAAGTTGCACACCAACATACTGCTTTCTACATCTCATGGACTGGAAGTATGTGCAGTGTACTCAGAACATACCTTCACTTACCTGCAGCTTTTTAACAAATATACTCTTTCATTTAAAGTGACTAATTAAGGATTATATGTTTATATAAAGCATGCAATTATTTCTCTTTCAAAATGTCTATGGGCCTTTGCTTTATATGTCCAACATCAATTTTCTAATCAAATATTTGTTTTGAGAATGAAGGGAAGAATGACATTTGTTCAGACACATAATGGTAAACCTTCAGCAAATTTACAGGTAAAAAAATCTATCAATAATAAATATAGACAGCTTTTCTAAAACAATAAAAAAATCAATTCAAAAGTAATATGATCCGAGTCATCTCCTTTTTCTCAAGCTTTGAATTGAGACTGAAAATTAATTGTTGTGTTCTTAACTTTAGAAAGCTATATTTTTTTTATGCCATTATAATCTGCGACATAGTGATGACAATAGTTAAAAGTTATATTAAGGCAAAAGAGACCCAAGATTCAATTCTCCAGCTGACCTCCACTGGTTCTGCTGTCAATACCAATCCCATACCTGATTTGGAAATCTTTTTGTTTTCCTCCTGTAAATGAAAGATTTAAGGATATTTGAATTTAAAAATCTCTTTAAATAGATTTAAAATAATTAATAAATTTGGCCCGTAATTTAAAACTTGTCAATTTAAAATCAGTATCAAAGTTTTAAAATCAACCCTAAAATCAAGACAGACCGTCTAACTGAAAAAAGTAAGTTTTTAGGGCCCGACGAAAAGTCCGGAGGTCGGAGATCACTCGTATCTCTGGGGGTAGATTGTTCCAAAGGGTAGGTGCCACCACAGAGAATAACACACAACTCAAAAATCTCCTGGAATTTATTAATAAATTGTTATTGAAATATAGTTCAGAAACTGAACAAATTATAGTCTGTAAGATTAAACAGATGCAGAACCTAACCAGAACAACCATTGTTGGATATACAACAATGGGAGCCTTGGTAGTACAGTGGTCTAAAGCACTCTGTTATTAAGACCAGCTGCCTGCAATTACTGCAGGTTCGAATCTCGCCAGGCTCAAGGTTGACTCAGCCTTCCATCCTTTCTAAGGTAGGTAAATTGAGGACCCAGTTTGTGGGGGCAATAAGCTGACTTTGTATAAATATACAAAAGTATGAAGGCTATTGCTTAACGCATTGTAAGCTGCCCTGAGTCTTCAGAGAAGGGCGGAATATAAATCAAAATTAAAAAAAAAAATGACAAAGTTAATGGAAGACAATTGTGGAAGTTGAGCTGTTATAAAACAAAACAAATCTTAAAATGGAATTGTCTTCTCTACTAGTGTTTTTAGGTTAAACATCACTAAATCTTACATTTCTAAAAGTAAGTAAATGGAGTTGGCTCTGAATATGACAACATCTGCCAGGACATTTTATGCCTTTTATGACATGTAATTCCCGCATTAGGAAAAATGACAAACTAAATTACGGGAGTATGCAATAATGTCAAGAATAATTTTATTTTTGAAAAATAAGGTGATGACAAATTGAATTCAACTTAGAAACAATTCATTTGCTATAATTCTACCATGGACTTCTGATTTCTCTTAACATAATGCTTGGTTTCTGTCCATTATGGAATGCCATCAGACTGAATGAAGAGAGCCTGTTCTATTGTGGTGCCCCCAGGATAAATGGAACATCAGTCTGACCCTGTTGGCCTTTCGTAAGGCCTTGAAGACCTCTTCTCTTATTGAAATGGGAAAGAAAGAAAGAAAGAAAGAAAGAAAGAAAGAAAGAAAGAAAGAAAGAAAGAAAGAAAGAAATTTTAATATAAGATTTATTGCCTCTCTTGTTAGGTAAAGATAAAACTTTTTAGTTCAGGTAAACGGCTGTAAATTGTTTACTATTATTTGTAATTCTTATTATACTTATGCTCATTCTTGATGCGATCTTAATAATAGTTTTGATCACTTTTATATCTAGTGTTTTTTTGAAACTCTTACTCAGTATTATATAGCATATAATTTTATCTTTAGTTTTTTTTATGTAGTCTTTGCTTTTCATCTGGGTTTTCCTTCCTTCCTTCCTTCCTTCCTTCCTTCCTTCCTTCCTTCCTTCCTTCCTTCCTTCCCTCCCTCCCTCCCTCCCTCCCTCCTTCCTTCCTTCATACATTCATACATTCATACATTCATACATTCATTCATTCTTTTTAAAACATTTAAATAGCAACTCTAGATCACTCTCAAGCAAAAGTTAAAACAACATATAAAATCAAATTAAAACTTAAAACTAAACAGATTAAAATATTAAAATCCACAAAAACCAAATGCCAAGTCAACCTTAAATAATGTACCATTAGTCAATGTTTTCCCAGCGCTATCATTTTTGAAGGTTTCATATTTTATTAGTTGAAATATTTTATTTAATAGTTCTAATATTTTATTATTAGAAGAAAAAGAAGAGCATTGACTCTTTGTGGCACAGTAGAATAAGGTAATCATATGCAACCTCAACTTTTGTACTTTTACATATACAAGCCACTCTATACATGGCTTATTTTCACCTCACTTCATCTATTTTTTTTTTCCTTTTAAAAATTTAATATGGCTTATATATTAAATTTTTATAAGAACAAAAATAGATGAAGTGAGGTGAGGTGGTTTGGTAGAACAGAAGCCACATATAGAGTGGCTTGCAGTTTGTTTTTATAATATATATTTTTAATAAAAAATTGTATAACCAATCAAATTCCAAGGGTTGTAAACCAGTCCCCTTAAAATTACAACTTGAGTTAATTTTCTTGAGGTCTTCTTTCAACTTTCACTGCAACATGACTCCTGGTAACGTATATTGTACAGAATATTTGTAAACTAGTAATAGTTGCCTTCCCTGACACAAGAGAGGTATTCCCAAACCAATCACTGTGATAGTTGGAGAGTATCCTCAGGTGAAGGCTTCCAGCATTCTCAGATCCAATCTTTGATCCACCTCTCCCAAAGGTCTTCAGCCTCACCTCTTTAGTATATGAACCAGAAAGTGGTGCCTTAGGATACTAACCTTTGAGTGACAGTTCTAATGCCCAATCATCAAATGTTCTTAAAAAATGGCACACGATATAAGATATAACTGGATTACATAAATAACATTGTGTCACAAAAAATTGCTTCAGGCAAGAGTGCCTTATTCGGCAAATTCAGGAACAAATTCACCTTGTACAATTGTTTTGCTTTGCTTTTTCTTTCTACCTAAAGGGGATATATTGGACAGAAAACCATATACAGAATTGGGCTCTTTAGAGGAGTGTGTTGTACACAAAAACGATGTAAACCAGGCTATTTTATCATGGAGATTCAGCAGTAGAAAGAATAATGGGCATGAAGGAAGCTCCCTTGGATGCCAGTTTTGGAAAAATATATGATAAAAAGACTGTCTGCCTCAAGGCCCCGGGGACCTGTGTTTTCTCTGATGTCAACAAGACGCCTGAGAGCAACTTGAGTGCTTTTCACTGACAACTTTGCTCTGTTTGGTCACCATGGCACCGAAGCTTGCTGAATTCTGGCTTTCTGTAGGAATCTGTGGGACGAGTTATATTACCTCATGTCTTAAAAACAAATCTGTGGAGGAACTATATTACTGTACTTCAGACATAAAATTCCAGAAGTAAAATTTCCCCACTAAGAAAAAAAAAGAGAGAAAATATTCTGAGGAGTGATCAGTGGTGGATTGCTACCGGTTCGCATTGGATCTAGTGAACCAGTAGTGGTGGTGGCGGGAGGCTCTGCCCACCCGCCCGATGCTTCTGTGCAGAAGTGCCACGTGAGCGAGCGCACACACACCCACGAGCGAACCAGTAGCAACGGGATTTGGAACCCGCCCCTGGGAGTGATAACAAAGTGTTGAATTTATGGGACCTTGATGAAGTAGCAGACCGATTCAACTGAAGGAGTGCTTGGGAGTGGGGAAGAGCAGGCCACTAAGAAAATGGCAGGCACCTATGCTGCCTTTTGCTCCTTCTATTTGAGTCTTTCCTCCAGTGTCAGCTGGGCAGAGTTTAAAGTTTAATCTCCATCTCTCTCTCTCTCACTCACTCCTTCCCTCCCTCTCTCTTTCTCCCTCTCTTTCTCTCTCTCCAGTCTCTCTCTCCAGTCTCTCTCTCTCCAGTCTCTCTCTTTCTCCCTCCCTCCCTCCCTCTTTCTCTCTTTCTCTCTCTCCCCCCAGTCTTTCTCTCTCCTCCCTCCCTCTCTTTCTCTCTCTCTCCAGTCTCTCTCTCCCCCCTTCTATTTCCCTCTCCAGGCTCTCTCTCTCTCCAGTCTTTTTCTCTCCCCCCAGTCTCTCTCTCTCTCTCCCTCTCTCCCTTTCTCTCTCCAGTCTCTCTCTCCCCACTTTCTTTCCCACTCCAGGCTCTCCCTCTCTCTCTCTCCCTCTCCAGTCTCTATCTATTCTCTCTCTTCCCCTCCCTCTGCCAATCTCTCTCTCTCCCCCTGCCCCTCTCCAGTCTCTCTCTATTGTCTCTCTCTCTCTGTCTCTTGCTCAGAACAGCAAAGGAACAACAACAAACACAGAGCAGCAAAATAAAAGATGGGGGGGTTTCTTTCCAGAGATGGAAGAATATGGAAGAAAAAGAGGAGGCCAAGCCAAGCCAAATGCTGTGGAGGTGCCACTGCCACTGTGGCCCATTAATAAAGAAGAAAATAACAGTCCCAGAGATAGAGAACTTAAAGATGACCAGGTTCTGTAAGAATAAAACACGGTTGTATACTGGTAATAGTAGAATAGTAGCAATTGTAATGGTATACTGGAAGTAGAAATGGTACACTATAGCACAAAAATGCAGATAATACCCTGTTTCCCCAAAAATAAGACATCCCCTGATAATAAGCCCAATTGGGCTTTTGAGCACATGCACTAAAATAACCCCCCTTGAAAATAAGCCCTCCCTGAAAATATTTAAATGCATGTGCAGCTGGTCCCCATTTCCTCTGGTTAGGCAGACAGAGCTGGAAATCAGGTAAGACTGCAAGAGGAGCCCCGTCTTGCTCCATGCTCTCCAAAATAATAAGACCTCCCCGAAAATAAGGCCAAGCGCTTATTTTGGGGTTCAAAAAATATAAGACAGGGTCTTATTTTCAGGAAAACACGGTAGTACAGAGTATAGTATAATAGAATATAGTATAATGAACATTGTATAGTATAAGTAGAAATAGATAAGTAGTATAAGACAATAGACAGAAAGAACTCACATATATGTTTATACATTTTGCTTTTGAAACTTAGATTTTTCAAAGTAAAACATCTCCCTAACCTTTATTACTAGACCCAATTGTCTAAGGTTCAGTGCTTTTGATGGATCTTTTGAGACTGAGTCAATCAAATTGGGTATAGTTTTTTAAAGAGAACCCATGACAGTGAGATATTGAAAAAGGAGATAAAAACAAAGGTGCAGAGAGAAAGTATGTGAAGGACAGAGAAAGTAATATCTTCCGTCTCCTTTCCCTTTCATATAAAGCCTCATCACATAACAGTTTATTCTTAGGTGTTAGTCACCTTAATTCTTTGTAAAAGGCATTAGCTTCTCAAAGTCCAAATAACATTACTGTACAGTCAAGAAGTATTTGTGAATGTTTGCTAAATATACACCAAAGGGATTCTTCTCAGTCTGCTTTCTTTTCTTCTTTTCTATTCATTGGCTCATTACTTCCTAAAGCTGTGCTGGAACAGGAATTGAGGGTAGGAAACAACTGGGCTGCTTCATGCAACACAAGCCTGTGTGTGTGTGTGTGTGTGTGTGTGTGTGTTGCATGGTGTGTGTATGAGAGCATTCACACAAGGGGAGAGAGTAACAGCACCTCTTTGGACCAGCTGCTCCATCCATCTGCAGCTGGGTCTAGGTGCAGTGATCTACGGTCAAGATCTGTATGGGGAGTATTTTTATAGCAATTTTACAGCAGCTGGTCTGAATGGCAATATGCAAAAAGAAAAAAAGAAAGAATCATATTCCCAGCCATAGGGAACAAGCTTAACGAAAACAAATAAACAGGATGAAGGGAAAAAAAGTATTGTTGGCATTTTAGGAACATTGTGTGTTAAATTTCCGTAACTTTGCCAAAAAGTGGCACAAAATGAGGCTGAAAGTGAAACTTTGAACGTGTCTGTTCTTTTCTAACAAGGGTTGCCTATTTTTAAATCCCATTATACCGACTGCTTATTTTCTAACCATAACACAAGGGTAATGTTCAGATATGCATATGATGGCCTAGATCCAGAATCTTCCTGGTTCTAATCCCACATTTATTTTTCATTGGAGGAATAGGGAAGAAGGAAATCTTTGTGGATTTTCCTTCTCGTTTGATCTCTGTAAACCTTAAACCTACAGCATCTTCAGACAAACTTCATTCGGGGGAAAAGCAGGCTCTATCCCAAACTCTGGACTGAGTTCATGCATCACCCAAAGGCATACCTAACTGCTCTTTTGTTGACTGATTGCATTTATAATCTCTATGTTTTCACAGAGCTTGCTGAGATAGATTCGGTTAAAAAAAAGATTTGCGTGATACCATACATGAATCCAGTTGTCATGTGAAAGCTTAAACCTGAGTTTTCCACAAATCAAAGGCATCGCCTGGTCAACAAACAACAATGGCTGCATTCATACCATATGATAAATAAAGGCCACCCATCTTAAGTCTCAGCAGGATGTGTAAGTCAAATACAGAGTTAATATAGTACCCTAGTTTGTCTACATAAAACATAAGAGATTCTGGAAAGATTTGTCCCGGTGCCTGGAGGCCGTGCAGGTCTGGATGGGGAGAAACAGACTCCGACTCAACCCCCTCCAAGACTGAGTGGCTGTGGCTTCTGGCATCCTGATATAGCCTGCTGGTGCCATCGCTGGCTATTGGGGGCGAGTCATTGGCCCCCACGGAGAGGGCTCGCAACTTGGGTGTCCTCTTGGACGTGCGGTTGTCTTTAGAAGAACATATGATGGCCGTAGCCAGGGGGGCTTTTTATCAGGTTCGCCTGATCTGCCAGTTGTGTCCCTTTCTGGATCAGGACTCCCTGCGCATGGTCACTCATGCCCCCATCACTTCCTGACTGGACTACTGCAATGCTCTCCATATGGGGCTCCCCTTGAAGAGCATCCAGAGGCTCCAGCTGCTCTCCAAAATGTGGCTGCGTGGGTGATTATGCATGGGAGGTGGGGCACTCCCATGTAACACCTCTCCTGCGCAGGCTGCATTGGCTCCCAGTGGTCTTCCGGGTGCAATTCAAGGTGTTGATTAACAACTTTAAAGCGCTCCATGGCTTAGGACCTGGGTACTTACGGGACTGCCTTCTGCTACCGACAGCCTCCCACCAGCCAGTACGCTCCCACAGGGCAGGGCTCCTCGGGGTGCCGTCAGTCAGACAATGTCGACTGGCGACCCCCTGGGGGAGAGCCTTCTCAGTGGGGGCTCCTGCCCTCTGGAATGAGCTGCCCCCGGAGGTATGGGGGATCCTGGACTTGCGCACCTTCCACCATGCCCTGAAGACTTTGTTATTCCAGCAAGCTGGGCTAGACTAATTTTAACGGTTTTAAATTTTAAATTGGATTTTAATGGGATGTTTTTAATTGTGGGCCAAAGTATTTAATCTGGTTTTAAATTGTTTTTAACTTTTATATTTATGTATTTGATCTTGGCTGTTCACCGCCCTGAGTCCTTCGGGAGAAGGGTGGTATATAAATATAATAAATAAATAAATAAATAAATAAATAAATAAATAAATAAATAAATAAATAAATAAATAAATAAATAAATAAATAAATTTTACTTGGAGCGTTGGCTACAGTAGTGGTTTTCACTTACCTTCGCTACCGGTTCGGAACTGTGAGCATGTGCATGCGCGCTCTTGCTTTGCTCATGCGCAGTGCTTTTGCACATGTGCAGAACCTTCTGCATATGCACAGAGCATCCGTGATGACATCCGGGCAGCTGGGCGGAGCTTCCCAATGCTGCTACCAGTTTGCCCGAACTGGGGTAAACTGGTAAAAACCCACCACTGGTTGGTTACCTTGTTCTGAATTATTTTTTTATTGTTCTTATTTTATGTTTTCTATACTGTGGTTACCCAGAAAAGGACAGCAAACAACAAATAAAGTCCAGGCTTAACAAGCATAAGTATACTGTGTTTTACATTTTGCTTGTCCATCTTTTCCTATATGGTGATAGTTAATGTTGTGTAATTTGAAAAGTAGTTCCTGGACTGTCTGTAATCTGTAACCAATGAGAGCACTTGAACTGAACATTGAATTGTATCTTGGGTTCCAAGATTAATCACCCAAAAATCAGAACAGGCTTTAGATGTTATTAGCCTCTCAAGAGATGAAGAAGGATGTTGACACCTTCTGAAGTAGAAGGTTTTACTTGGATAGCAAAATTAATTGTGGAGTCATGAAGAGATGTTACATTTTTAAGCAAACTGACCTAACGGGCAGGTGTAATGAGCCCTAAGTGGCAGCAAAGCAGAGAAATCGTCCATTGCCAGCATGAACTCAATAATTTCAGCATCCATGATGGATGAAGAGCTCATTAGTGAGTGGCACACCATCTACCACACCACAGTTTCCATGGTGGCTTCTCTATTATCTTTAATTCCCTTCTCTGTCCTTCCATCACTTTTCTCACAGGGGAGGGAGATAAGAACTCACTTTTCTTGGATTTTATGTTTCTGTAAATTGGGTGATACACAACTTGCCTTAAAAAAGAAATCAAACCGCATATAAAAATATTAACCTTGTCATGTTCAATCCAGCCTATTTTCCAGCTGCTTATTACAAGTGCCCTATCAACTCTGGGATAATTAACACCAGAACTACCCTCAACTATTTATTTATTTTTTTGTCAAATTTATTATTAAATTTATAGTTACCCATCTCATAGGAAATGACTCTCGGCGGCATACAACAATAAACAACAACAATTATATGAATACAAACATTACTAAAAATTAAAATATATTGAAAAATAAAATAAGCAAATCACAGGCATGCAGAGAGTAAAGATATCAATAGTGGTACCATCTGAAGGTATGACTGGTCTCCAGTGACCTCCAAGCCTAACCAGATCATGAGGAACGTCCGGAATATTAACAGGGATGGGGATAGTCTAGGTTTGGAGGGGAGAATACTCCATAAGACAGGCACCATGGCAGAGAATGCTCACCTCCTGGGAACCACCAAATGTATGTCCCTTGCCACATGCCTTCTCTGCCAGATCAAATGGTCAGAACTTTAGAATACTGCTTTTGAAAACTGTTGGAAGTATCATGTATCATATATTATTATCATATCTCTCATTCAGAAACTTGAAATCTAGGCTGTGCTCTAAGACTACACTAACCTAGGAAGACAAAAACTGTGGTTGAGTTTACCACAGAGAGCTGGACATTTTTTTGCCCCAGAGCTTCCCCAGAAGAATATACTGTCTGTCTGTCTGTCTGTCTGTCTGTCTGTCTGTCTAGATGATAAATGATAGATGATAGAAGATAGATAGATAGATAGATAGATAGAGATAGAGAGATAGATAGAGAGATGATAGATAGATGATAGATGATAGATAGATAGATAGATAGATAGATAGATAGATAGAGATAGATAGATAGATAGAGATAGATAGATAGATAGATAGATAGAGATAGAGAGATAGATAGAGAGATGATAGATAGATAGATGATAGATAGATAGATAGATAGATAGATAGATAGATAGAGATAGATAGATAGATAGATAGATAGATAGATAGATAGATAGATAGATAGATAGATAGATGGATAGATAGGGATGGGAATGCCTTGCAGGGTCTTAAGGTACCTATTATACCCCATAAAAACCCATTTTTGATGGCCCTTGAGGTGATAGAAGTCTGCAATAACCTTATTTACTTAACATGGCTTCTTGAATAAATCACACAAGGCTGGGTTCCCATAATTATGATTTACAAAACATAGCGACAAATTTTATTTTTCTTATTATACTAGAACTTAGTACGCTCCATGAACCACAGCTGCAATCCTACTTATGCCTCTTTTGAAGAAACCCCATTCAGTTCAATGGAGGTTATTCCTAAAGAAATTTATGTTTGAATGCAATGAAGTTTGGATATTATATGATACATCATTCCCCTAGCCCAGAACCTGCTCCTCTGAGTTTTTAGTAGAAACTGTTAAACTGTAGACAATATACTGCTAAGTATATGCTAGAACACTGATATCTTGGATGGAGAAAACCTTACTGCACTATTCAACAAACCCTCTCTCTCACAGACTCACACACATTTATAGGCTTCTGAAGAAATATTCTTTGGGCAGTTATGTCAAGGATTCAGGATTAGCATGGTCTGGTGTGAATGGATATTTCTCATTTTCATTGCAGTGCACAATTTGGGCAGAAGAAGCTACAAAATGCTATTGTACATTACACAGGAAAATCAGGTCTCTTTAGTGCTTCACAGTCAGTGGTGACAGTCTGTCTTTCTCGGGCTTGGTGCACAGGGTCAGTTTAAAACCCTCTGAAGTGCCAAGAGTGCCATCTGCTCTTCCATCTGAAATGGGAATATTTTTGCTCGCTTTTTGTTGCTGTTGTTGTTTTTCATCTTGATTTGGTCTTTTGGTGTTTGTGATGGAGCACGTAGCCCAGATGCCAATAATGAGGAAAATGTATTAAGTGATAAAAAGGCAGGGGGAGTGGAGGGTGGCTGGAGAAATGAAAATGAACGAGGTAGGAAAATGGAGAGAGAAGGGGGGGGGGGAATCAAATGGAGAGAGAAGGGGGGGGGGAATCAAAATAAAATGGAGCTGATTGCAATATTCAAGCCAGGTGTGATTGTGAATGTAAAGCATTATCCTGAGAGCCTCTAACAGTGAGAGCCCATAATCCGGTACATCTGGGAAAGTGTTGGTCAAGGCAATCCTGAACTCTCTGCCAAAAGCATCTTAAAAGATATTTTGTGGAAGGTTCCAACTTCCCATATTGTGCAGCTGCTGTTTATTAGTGATACTCACATTTTATCCGTATCCTATCAGTTCAGAATTCTCTTAACAGGCTGGGTGGAGAAGATAATTTTTTTTAAAAAAATCTCTTTGATACAGCCTCTTCCCAACATTTTTGGGACTTGTAAGTCAAATCACAATAACTTAAAAACGATAGATGGAATGAATGGAAATCTTTAAATCATAGGGACCCTCAGAGATTTCTACTTGAAGCCTGCATGTTGATTGAAAGACTTTCACAGTAAAGAGGAAGATGGCTAGAAAATATAAAAGGATATTACATAACAAACTTTTCCCCATCCCAGTATCCCCAGGAATTTTTGTACTTTGTAAAAAGACTGGAAAACATATCTTCACGAGCACTATTGTTACTCCTACTTCTGTCTTCCCTTTTGTCTGTTATTTTTATCCAGAGGATTATGTTGTGGTAATTTACTGCATTGTTACAAGGCCTCCAGATCTGATTAAGTATTTGTATAGCGCAGGGGAACAAACACTAAATGAGGCAAGTAGCTGAAAAAAGACTACCTGCGCTATCCAAATACTAACCAGAATTTCCTTTTGGAATATCTCTCATTATGATTACTTTCCACATAAAGTCTTGATAGGCAGAATATTATTGGAAAATATACGAATAACTTCCTTTGTAGAAAGAAAGAGAAAAAAACTGTAAGTATCTTGGGGTCATCAAGGGTTTGCAAAATATCTTTAATCTGAGTTCTATAGCTGTATTAATTTGGCTATTCTGCTTTGCAAGATGTGAACTTATTTCAGGTGTCCTATTTTGTGTGCGCATCGTTATTTTCCTTGCCACTCAGTTCACTTTCACCATTGCCTATCCTGTGATTGTTCAATTTCACTAATGACTTAATCTAAACATATGCCACCAGTGGTGGGTTGCCCCCAGTTTGGACCGGTTCGCAAGAATTAGTAGTAAAACTGGCGGGAGGCCCTGCTCACCACCCTGGATGTCGTCATTGGCAATCTGCGCATGTGCAGAAGCAAGGCGTGCACATGTAAACGTGAAGCATGTGCGTGTGCGCAATCCTGTTGCAAACCAGTAGTAAATGTAAGTAGAACCCACCTCTGTATGCCACCAACAGTAATCTGAGGACTATCATCTATGAGGACATAAGTTTAATTATACTTTTCCTGAACTTCATTTTATAGCAGCTGATTTAACATATTTCATATCACCTTTTTCTTTTAAAGTTTTTTATTAAATATACAGTTAAAAACATTGGACATGGTGCGACTTTTCTGGTTCAAACATTTCCATCAAGTTTTACCTTACAACAAATACAATTCATATTCAATATATATATATGTACAGTCTATCAAAATTCAGATACCTAAATCTCTTCGTTTGTGAAAATTTCAATACCAATACAATTTTCAATACCAATACAATTCCTACCTATCACATAATACTAACATAATAATTTTCCAACTCTCGACTTATCAATATTTCTTTATCCCGACATTCCTCCTCATATCACCTTTTAATTACATTTTCTAACAAACCAATCCATGCTAAAATATTTTTTACAGGTAGAGTCCCATCTAAACCTTTTATGTCTTTGTTACAGCAGAGTTTCACCATAGAAAAGATCATCCTATTCTAGGGAAAGGGCTCTTGAATCAAGTCTCTGTATCCAAATTAATTTGGATCAAACAGGATTGGCTGTGCTACAAATGAAAAAGAGTGCAAATCAAATCCTCAGTTGCAGTATCTTTCAGTTAGAATAAATACCTATTAACTATTGATAAATGCTGCATTATGTGTTCAACTGTCATTATTTTATAAGTCACTTATATCACACTCCTTTGTTATATGTAACATTATAAAATCCTTCTGCAAAATTGAATATTGCATTGCACACGTCTTTGCTTTTGGCATTCTTTATTACATTCTTTGTAGTTCGAATTGCTGACAATGAGTATTTTTTTAAAAATGCATGAGCCGTTATTTTGAAATATGATAAAATATAAAAACCATCTAGCGATATTAAACAGAAAGCAGAATGGCTTTGCATTTACATGCTTTGATAATTATTTGAAATGTGGGGGGGGGGGAATCCACCCAAGACAAGGACAGCATGGGAAAGGCAAATGTCCAAATTGAACAGGAAGCAAGAAGTGAGAAAACACAAAACACATCTCCTAACAACTACAATAATAACGCAACTATTGTAAATCTACATTTTTCCCCTCAAATTACATTTCTTACAAAAGATATAAAAAATTATACATGCTAAACTGAACATATTAAAGAATAATAATTCTAGAACCAAGGATAGTACACAATCAGTTCCTGAAGGCCTTTTGAAAAAAACTGTTTTTATTTTTAGAAGGCCATAAAAATAAGAGCCACCTTCACCTGGGGGAAAGCTACTCCTAAGGAGAAGGGCCATCACCTGTCAATGCACCCTCTGCTCTCATGACTCCTATTAGGAAGTAATCTTCAACAGGCATGATCATCTGATTGGGGAAAGGTGTGCAGAATCTACCTACAACCAAGCAGGGGTGTCCAACTGGTGGTCCGCAGGCCGGATGCATTTTTTGCCGCAAAGGCAAAAAACGTTGTGATACATCACTTGATGTCACGTGTCACAATTGTCATGCCCCAGCACAGGGGTGGGCAACTGTGGCTCTTTTACAACCTGTGGACTTCAACTCCCAGAATTCCTAAGACAGCCATGCTGCCTCAGGAATTCTGGGAGTTGAAGTCCAAAGGTTGTAAAAGGCCCACAGTTGTCCACCCCTGCCCCAGCACATAACCTTTATATACTGTTGTTGCTCGTTAGCCCCATCTAGTGGCCGGAGGGATAAATATACCCCAACATACAATCGTTATATACTGTTGTTGCTCTCTAGCCCCATCTAGTGGCTGGAGAGACAAATACCAAGTAGATTGTTTGAAGCTTACCCATCCCTTTACCCATCAGCCCACACTCTCAAAACAAGTGCACGTTGGGAAGCCAGACTCCATTTCCTTTAACATCCATCTTAATCTATGGCACGTGGTCATCCAAGGACAAACCCACATCACACACACAGATCATCGCTGGTGAGATTTAAATTGATTGTATTTATTAATTGTTATGTTCAGCAGTAACTCTATACTGTCTATCTTGTATTTGGTTGTCATTGTATATATCCCTATTTTCCCTAGTTTCACCATATCCTGTTCTTCCAATAAAGCTTTCAAATCTATGCACACGGTCTGTTTTATTGGAGGATAGGTGGGTCTAGCTGCATGCCGAGCTGCACACAGACTAAAATGTAGTGAGGACAGAACAACAATCAAGTTTGACACCCATGCAGTAGAGTAAGTAGCTTTATCTCAAAAAATCTTCAAGGTTCCATTTATCCTATACCTTGAAAGAAATGGTTATCTTGAAATTCTATTTTGATTTGACCTGAAACAAAATTCAAGGAAATGGTGTCATTTTGCATGACAACACCAAGGAATAAAACTTTTAGAGTCTTATTCCAAAGTGTTTGTTTGTTATAATACCACAAATAA
The DNA here is from genome assembly GCF_029215685.1 of Pituophis catenifer annectens. Classification (NCBI taxonomy): domain Eukaryota; kingdom Metazoa; phylum Chordata; class Lepidosauria; order Squamata; family Colubridae; genus Pituophis; species Pituophis catenifer. The sequence goes on from NW_027256881.1 coordinate 133,207,349, forward strand.
ATGAACAGTCTGGGGAATTAATTTTCTAAAATGGAGCCCCTTCACATCAATCTTGTGAGATCAAATTTTGAAGTTTGTACTTACTTAGTTCATATTTATATCCTTGAATATAGCCAATAGCATTATAATTATACATAAACAAATAAATAAAACACCTCCATAATTTGACTTTGGCAGTAATCATGTTGATGCTAAAATCATCTGGCAAGGCATTATCACAATTTAATTAACCACCCTTTTTTCACTAAAGGGACTAAAGAACATCCTTAGCAATACTAAAATGTTTATAATTATTCAAAGGACACATCCATTAAAGGAAATTCAATACCTTTTCACTCTGTAATATAATTTTGTTCAAATCCCCCAATCCAATAAAAATCATGAGATTATCATTATCACTTATTGAATGGTGTGGTGGCCTAGAGGTGGAGCTCTCACCTCACTGGAGGCTGTGTGTTCAATCCTCGGTAGGGGCAGATATTTCACTCTGGGAATAATGAGAATATATCTGCTGAATAAAACTCAGCATTGGCGTTAGGAAGGGCATTTGGCCAGTAAACACTCGGCTGCATTCAGCTGCCCAGTCTCCACCCCACAAGGGATTATGGGATCATTAAAAGGAGATGATGATGACTTATGTTATAGTATTGATGTTTTCATTTAGAAATCTTGACCATTTTCCATTTTAGGGTACCTTCTAGCATCACCCATCCACTACCTGAGGCATACCAAGAATATCCACATTATAGGACTCCTCATTACATTATCATCAATGTTAAATCAGCATAAAAGGGTCTGGATGACTTTAGTACAAGTAGTCCTCAAATTACAACAGTTGTGACTGGAACTTTCATTGCTAAACAAGGGGGTGGTTAAGTGAATTGTGCCCAATTTTATAACCCTGTTTACTGTGGTTGTTAAATGAATCACGTAGTCATTAATCAAATCCAATTCCAAATTGTTGGAAACCAGCTGGAAACGTTGCAAGTGGCCATCCCATGGTTCTGGAATGCTGCAACCATAGTAAATATATACGAGTTGCCAAGCACCCAAATTTTGATCAGATGACCACAGGGATGTGATGGTCATAACTGCGAGGACTGGTTATAAGTCACGTTTTTCAGCACTGTTATAGCTTTGAATGGTTACCAAATGAATGAATCACGGGTGTCAAACTCGATCGTGTCACGTGATGCCATGTGATGTATCACGACATTTTTTTTTTGCCTTTGCAGAGCCGGGATGGGCGTGGCCTGTATGTGACGCATCCGGCCTGTGGGCCACCAGTTTGCCACCCCTGCTATAAGTAATTAGTATGGATGCTGCCTTTATTTGACCTTAGTGCCTTTCTGTTGGGGAAGAAAGAGAAGTATTCTTAAATTTCAGTGCTCATTGTCAGGGATATTTTTGAAGTCAACTGGGATAGAGGGCTTCCCCTTGCTGCTGTTCTTCCTGTCTTTACAACATCTTATTTATAGCATGTATTTCTAATTGTACAAGTTTCCTTTCTGATTTGATTTTGTTTTTCCACAGTAAAAGCTCCAAAGTGATGCTCAATTATTTATTTAGTGTATGGCATGGACTTGTTAGGTATTTTAACATTTCACCTAAATTAATATGCTCAGTAAACCCATGCTTTTACAGCAGAGACATTTCCATTCCTTCTTCATAGACAGATTCCCTATTTCCCCATGGCTCATCCCTATAGCACTGGAAATAGTAGAAGCTTTTCCATTCAGCTAATTAAAGTGTCTTCTCAGTAACAGACAATATATCAGATACTACTGTACCCTCAGTTTCTTGGTGCCAGAAAGCCTTCTGGGCACATCTAACAGTTATTTTTGTTGTTTAATTAAATAAAAACAATTATGCCAAAAAGCGGTCTCTCGAGTAATCTTTACTTCTAAGAAGGTTTGTGAAACTCTCATAAGCTCCAGAGGTATTTTTATAAATTAACAAGATAGGGAAAGCATGGAGAACACAACTCCTAGTGCCGTATCACGTGACTTCATATCCTTCTGGCAAGCAAGATAACATGTTGCATCTCTTGGGTGGGTGGGTGGGTGGGTGCTACTTCTCTCATGTTCCATTCCTATATATATTTATGTACACAGGGTATGCTCTTGTTGGAAGAAAAATCCATCTGGTTCAGTTCCAAACTGGGAGAAAAACGCTGGAAACAACATGGAGGCTGATTGGAAAGCTGGTTTATTGAACAGAACCACAAAGACAATTCTGGGTCAGTTGAACAAATAGTTGAATGAGTGGGTGGATCTTTATAGATTTCTGTGACTTTGAAGTTTTAACTGTCCTGGGGGTGGTGCAATGAAGGGCCTTGTGTTCTGAAAGGGTGTTGGACAATTCCTATTGTGGCTAATGGCTTTTGTCCTGTGTTGGATCTTGGGTGAGGGGCCAATTCTAATCCAATCACTCTGCTTTTGTTAGCTGTCAAACTTTGCTGCAAGTTTCAAAATATCCTGTCTTCAATAGATTTCTGCCTGCAATATTTGCTTTGCTTATGAATAGAGCTATTTGGATACAGCAGTTCCTCTTTCAATAAGCTCTTTATCTCTTAAGTGTTGGTATCTGCTGTGGGCTATTAAGAAAGACTGAATCTTCTTTCTGTCTTTAGGAGCATGTTTCTCCATTTCTCTTTTGTAAGGTGACCAGACGTCCCGCTTTTGGCGGGACAGTCCCGCTTTTGAGCAATTTGTCCCGCGTCCCGCGGCGTTTCAAAAAAGTCCCGATTTTTCTTGAGCCCCAGCTGATGGCTAGAAGAAAAAAAAACTGTTTAAACTCTTGCCCGGGGCTTCAAAGGGCCGCCCTACAGGTAATCAGTGTAAAGCAGTTTCTTTTCCCCCTAGCTAAGCTTCAGAAACGAAACCGAAACCAGGGTCTTTGGTGCAGCGTGACAAAATGAGGCAGAGAGAGATTTATTTTTATTTTTATTTTTCCTCCCCAAAAAAGGTAGGTGAAAAACTGCAAACAATGGGAAATTTAGGAGGAGAGTTCAAGATTTTAAAACACAAAGGAAAAAAAGCTGTATTTAACTAGGGAATTGTAATAATTGAGATACTATTAATTGTATATTGTGTTGAAAGCAGAAATGGTTAAGTTGTGGTTCGGAGGAATATATGGGAGAAATTATTTGGTTTATTATTATTGGTAAATATAATTAATTGATTTGTAAGAAATTGGATTGCATGGAAATAATTGGAATATTCATGTTCATATTGATTAATATACAAAAAAGATAGTTTTATAACTAATTGATTTATATTAAAATGTTGAATTTGTATTAAACAACTGTATTACATAATTACATAATTAAACAATGTGAGGATGGATATAAAAATAGATGACAATGGGAAGGGGTATAATATAGAATAGAAGGGAAAAATTGAATTTGATTAAGATTAGAGATGAGGATGAAGGGTAATATTGGTTTTTTTAAAAAATAGATGAGGAATAAATATGGCAAAAAGGAAATATAGAAATTGTAAATTTAATTGAAATGACTAAACGCTGTTTAAATTTGTGAACCAGCCAAATATTCTGTTCAAAGAAAATACATTGTATGTTTGTATGTGTGTTTCTAATTATTGCTATTTATTCATATTTGTTCTCTTTTATTCTTTAAAGTTTAACAATTCATTCTTTATCTTAATATCTTTATATTTGCTTGGGGTTGGCTTTCTTCCCTTTCATCTTTTTTATTGTACAGCAATCTTTCTCCTCAAACCTACCACCTCTCTCTTTTCTTTCCTTCTTACTTTCTCTTCCCCCCACCCTCTTTTTCTCCTCCCTACTTCCTCTTTCTTTCTCCTTCTCCTCCTCTCTTCCTCCCTCTCTTACCCTCACTCCTACTCTAATTTCCATTCCTTCATCCCTCTCTATTGCTGTAATCCTTTAATGCATATGGACTACTCAGAGGGCTGAAAAAGTTATTTTTGACTGGTCCTCACACTTTTGACCAGTCCTCGAACTTATGACTGTCCTCACATTTTACATTTTTGCCCTATCTTGTCATCATGGTGAAGAGAAGCAGTTGTGAAATGAGTGACATGGTTGTTAAGAATGCTGCATGGGCATAAATGTGAGGATGGTCATAAGTGTGAGGACCAGTCAAAAGTGCGAGGACCTGTCAGAAATGACTTTTTTCAGCTCTCTGGTTAGTCCTTTTGTGCATATGGACTACTCAGAGGGCTGAAAAAGTTATTTTTGACTGGTCCTCACACTTTTGACCAGTCCTCGAACTTACGACTGTCCTCACATTTTACATTTTTGCCCTATCTTGTCACCATGTTGAAGAGAAGCAGTTGTGAAATGAGTGACATGGTTGTTAAGAATGCTGCACGGGCATAAATGTGAGGATGGTCATAAGTGTGAGGACCAGTCAAAAGTGCGAGGACCTGTCAGAAATGACTTTTTTCAGCCCTCTGGTTAGTCCTTTTGTGCATATGGACTACTCAGAGGGCTGAAAAAGTTATTTTTGACTGGTCCTCACACATTTGACCAGTCCTCGAACTTACGACTGTCCTCACATTTTACATTTTTGCCCTATCTTGTCACCTTGTTGAAGAGAAGCAGTTGTGAAATGAGTGACATGGTTGTTAAGAATGCTGCACGGGCATAAATGTGAGGATGGTCATAAGTGTGAGGACCAGTCAAAAGTGTGAGGACCTGTCAGAAATGACTTTTCAGCCCTCTGAGTAGTCCCTATACACATAGCCATGGCCACCCGGTCACATGACCAGGTAGCCACGCCCACCCAGTCACATGGCCTCCAAGCCACGCCCACACAATAAGCCACGCCCACAATGGTGTCCTTCTTACCAATGTTAAAATCTGTTCACCTTACCCTATAGACATAGCCATGGCCACCCGGTCACATGACCAGCTAGCCACGCCCACCCAGTCACATGACCAGCTAGCCACGCCTACAAAATAAGCCACGCCCACAATGTCCCTCTTTACCAATGTTAAAATCTGGTCACCTTACTCTTTTGGGGAAATAAAATATTCTGCCTTTTTAATATTTCCCAAAATATTTTATTCTTCTAGGAGTGGTGGAGGGGGGGAAGCTTCCCACGCTCTTTTCCTATATTTTTTTCTCCTCTGTTGCCCCAACTGCATGGGGCCTGTTTTCAAACACAAACTTTCTTTTGATGGTGTCTTCTCTCATGAAAATTTTGACCCTTTCTGTTCTGTCTTCAATTTCTTGCCAGCATTCTGTTGGTTTTGAAAGACTAAAACTGGAGGTTGGCCTCAGCTCAGATCTTCATTAGGAAGTGCAGATGCCTGTAGAAAAGAAGACAAAAACAAGTTAGGGTGGTAGAAGAAGTGACGGGAGAAAACACGGCATCATAATCAGAGGTCTTCCGCACCATTGCAGCTAATTTTGAATAGGTAAGGCTGGTGGCAGCCATTTTGTAAATGCACCCACATTCCAAACATGTCTGTCAGTTATAAAAGTTACCTGTCCTTCAGAAGTGGTATTCAGCAGGTTCTGACTGGTTCTGGAGAACCGGTAGCGGAAATTTTCAGTAGTTCAGAAAACCGGTAAATACCGCTTCTGACTGGCCTAAGTCCCAGCTGATCGGGAAGAAATGGGGATTTTGCAGTAATCTTCCCCTAGAGTGGGGAAGGAATGGAGATTTTACAGTATCCTTCCCTGCCACACCCACCAAGCCACACCCACAGAACCGGTAGTAAAAATTTGAATCCCACCACTGCTGTCCTTGCTGTGTGTGTTGGCACCAGTGGCCAGCTGGGAGTCAATATGCTGACAGGATTCAAAGGCAAAGGGCTCAAACTGGGTGAAATGCCAAAAAGGATATTATTGAATAAACAATAGGAACGTTAGAGAAAGTCCTACTAACTTCCTCCTCCTTGCTATAAACTTCCAGAAAATGGCAGTAAATGTACCAAGCAGTTGAACAACTTTTTTCCCCAGGTCTTTAGCATCCAAAGTCTCAAAATGCCTGGGGCTTTTTGTCACTTTTAATTTATTTTTTCAGGAGTCAGGGCATTTAGATAATATAGTACCTGGGAGAAACTTGGTAGCACCTCTAACCAGTCATAATTCAGTTAACCTACATCCAGGGATACCTTGAGTAAGACATGGTTTCCAATGTAAAATACCTGGAGATGGTCTGGTGGTATATCTTGTCAATACCTTAGGAACTGGGCAAATCTGACTACTTCTTCTCCATTCTGCAGGTATTAATTAGGGAGCTCATTTGGTTCCCTTTATCTTAATTGCTAAATAGTAATATAGACAAAAAGACTAAAAATCTAGATGAAACAATGCAGTCCACAGGGCTTGTTTTATAAGCACATGAGGGAATAAACCTACAATGGAGCTCTTGCTAAATTACGTACATTTCTTGCAAGAGTTTTTTAGAGTATCCTCACCAAGTTGTCCATGGTGCCACTACACTATATGGCATACACTTGAAATATCAATATCTTAATAAAACTAATTCAGGAATGGCAAATTATCTGCTTTCTTACTCTTGGATTAGAACCGGCAGTCCTCATTTATAAACCACAGTTGGGATTGGCAACTTGGTCACTAAGTTATATAGCTGTTAAATGGACCATCATTGCACTTACAATTTTATTTCAGATTCTCTTTTTTCCCATTGCCCTGCCCTTTGGAATGCTCACCCCTCTACTGGGATAATTAGACGGAATTGTTTGTATTTACATTCATTGGAGAGAAAAGGATTACAGGAGAGTAAGAAGACACTCAATGGGAAATTCATATTGAAAGCAATGTCATAGTGTGGGCTGCATGCCTAGCATGCTCACAGCTCCAAGCTCCATGTGAAAGTGATTAAAATCTTATCAGTTACAGGCAGCCAGCTAATTAAAGTCAGAGAGCTAAGCTTGTTAGCTTGTGTTAACACCTTTTGGGGAAGAGCTGTACTGCAGAGCAATGAAACTTGGCCCTCTGTTCTACGAAGAGGGAAAGAAAATAAAAATGGCTCAGGCACAGGACAACACATGTTAACTTACTATAATGGTTGCAAAGTTATTTTTTTTTCCAGCATTGTTGTACATTTAAACAGTCATTGCATAAGGCAATTGGTAGGTGAGTTGTACCTGTACAATACATTTCAAAGAACTGAATTAGGTAGAAATCATGGAATAACTGTTTCCAGCAACAATTTTCTTCTGAATCTGTAACAAGGCCATGGTTTTAAAATGAGGATTATGCTGAAATTACAGAAAAATATATTCTCAGCAGTTTAAGAACTATTGCATATATATCACTGTAGAAAAAAAAAATTGTAATGAATTTAGGGTCACTGTTAAAGGAAATATCCCACTATTTTATTTTCTTCCTTATGAATCAACTAGTTTAGCTAACAGCTTAGAACTGCATGGAACTGATCTTTCTGAAAAGAAATATTCTTTGGCCATAACAGTCTAATTTGTAATTTTAAACAAATGTAGAGAAAGGATATATTTCCCCCCAATTTTAAAAAGCCGTTCTATCTTCTTTCAAATTGTTTTGATATGTGAATCTGACTAGTAAGTTAACAAGCACATCTGTTTCTGCTCAGACAGGTAGGCTGTGGTATATTTATCAGTACATTCCATAGCTTACAAAATCAGTCATGCTTGTCTGATACAAAATTACTGTGTTAACCCTCTCTCTGAATCTCCGATCCAACACCAGAGAGCGTTTCTCCACGTGCCTCTGTTATATAGTAGAGTGCTCAGCTCTGTAACACAATTTTTGTGACCACGAGTCAAATAAAAATAGACGGTGCTTTTATTTCAATGAGCTATACTGAGGTTTCAAGCTCAAATCCAGTCCACACATATGAAGTGGCAAATGGCATTTTGAATTCTGCTGCTATGCATGTAGAAAGTTGCCTCTTGTGCCATAGTTCTTGAAAATGGGTGGTGTTTAAAGGGCGTGTTATGTGTTGCGAAGCAAAATGTCTCTCTCCAAATGTCCAGTATACTTTTCTTTCAAAAGCTCTTCCGGGTGATCTTCCCACTTCTTTGCATGTACAACTGCTTTGCTGATGGTCTCATTAGATTTATTTATTTTCATTGGTTAATCAAATGTATATAGTCACCCATCTCAGCAAAGGTGGTGTATGGCAATAGATAGTACTCTTATCCTTCTCATCTTTCCTATTACCTTCTCCTATTGGTATCTATGTTTATCACTGTTGTTTGTATGTACACTTCTTCACCGGAGACAAATTCCTTGGGTGTCCAATCACACTTGGACAATAAAGAAAATTCTATTCTATGTATAAAGCCAAAATTATATTTAAAAAATTACAAATATAAAAATAATCATAATAAATATCCTACAACCCCCCCCCCAAATATATCTCCTATACAACCAAAAATTGAGGGAGGCTAAAAATTGTCCACTCAACAATGGAGTCATCAAGACAAGTTTCCAGTTCCTTGGGAGCCCCAGGCCTGGCTATATAACTATAATTTGGGGGGAAGGATGTTCCATAAAGTGAGTGCCACAGCAGAGAAGGCACATCTCCTGACATCTACCAAATGTTGATTTCCAGCTAAATGGTGCCTGCAGCATGCCTTCTCTGCAAGATCTGATGGGGCAAGTTGATATTAATAGGGAGAGGCCGTATTAGATAGCATAATCTCAAGGGCTTTAAAGGTTAAGACCAGCACCTTGAATTAGATCTGGAAGCAAGCCAATGTTGCTTATGGAGCAAGGGTGTAATATACTGTCTTCCAGGAGTTCACATAACTGCCTTTGCCATTTGTACTTTGTACCAGTTGAAGTTTCTGGATATTCTTCAAGGACACCCTCATGTAGATGTAATGTCTCTGTAAGTATAATTAACAATCCTAATCTATATATATAAAAGCCAAATACCACTCACTCATCACAAAATCTCCAGAATGATAAAGCCTACAAACTTGAAATTTGGCATGTATGTTCCTCTTGGCTTCTAGGTGCTTGCTAAGAAAGAATTTTTCGAAATGACCAGCAGATCATTAATATTTCATATACAGTATTATATGTACATGCTCTGATGCTAAGGAGTTAGATGTTCTACTCCCCCTCCCCACCTGAAAAGAACTCTGTTCCAACTGCCAGTTGCTTTATATTAACACACTCCGATGCTACCACTTCACTAAACTGGGCATGGGTGTGACCAGTGCATGACTCATCCGGCCTGCGGGCTGGGATATTCTATTCCCACTCCCCCTCTGTTCCAACTGCCAGTTGCCTTATATTAACACGCTCTGATGCTACAGAGTTACACATTCTACATTAAGTTTCAGGCTTTAAGTGTCAATTTATCATACCCGATCACATAGTTTCATAGCGAAGCATGGGCGTCCAGCTAGTGTAACCATATGTTGCTTTGGTAGCCTAATCACTTTCCTGGACTTTTATCCAAAGAGAGCTTTTCAGTGACAGTGTTACTCATTCCTAGTATACAAGGATCATTATATTTCATCCACCGCCCTCAGTCCCTTCGGGGAGAAGGGCGGGATATAAATTTAATAAATAAATAATAAATAAATAAATAAAATCCTTTAGTTAGACCTTTGATTAGAATGTGAAAATTATAATTCCCTGATTTTTCAAAATGGCTCATCAATTTTAACCTTTAAAGCATGCAAGAAATCTCTAAGAAGGGGAAATTGTGTATAGTTCTACACTGGTGGTTGTGGTAAATGTATTGTGAGATATTAGAATTTTTTTTCAAGAGGAATGCAAAATAAAATCAACAGAAGATCTGGTAGTCGAGGTACAGTATATGCTTCTCAAAGTTTTTCTTATGTGTAATTGTTAGAAAAGGCTTAGACTAGACAAAATAATTTATGGTTTTGAACAGTAAGACTGAGTTTGAAATAGAACTGTGTAAAAATTATGAAAATGTAATTGCCAAATCTATAAACTTTTATTGAAATTTGAAACAGAAGAAGAGGTGAAAGAATGTATGATAAAATAGATAAAATATGGTTACAATATAAAAATAGAACAATGGGAAAATGTGTGACTGAAACTATTGAAATTTACATTATAATCTTAAAGAGATTTTTAAAATAAAATCAGAAATTGTTCTGGAATGTATAAATATACCTCAAATTTATATCAGAAATATGAACAATAGGGACATTTTATCATGTTGAGCGGATATGTAAAAAAATCTAGAACATTTTGGATACAAATACACGCAGTACTTCTGAGGATTTTAAAGATTAATATAAAATTGAAACTAGAGGGATTTTTTAAGGGATTGATAGACAAACAGCTGGAAAAAAAGCCATGTGTTTGTTTTTATATATGATAATTGCAGCAAAAGTGGAAAAGTTGGCCTCAAAGTTGACGGTCGAGTAGAGATGATGGAACTTGCAGGGATGGCTAAAGTGACTTCTTTGGTTAGAGAAAAAACAATATTTACATTTATTGCTGGCTGGAAAGCCCTCATGGATTTCCACAAAGAAGAAAAAAAATATGCTCTTATGGTTTATGAGTTCAATGATTAGAAAAAATAGATAAAAGAAAAACAGAGGAATTTTTTTTATAATCATAGAGTAAGAGGTAACTTTGTATTTGCACTTATAATCAGTGTAAGGAAGGAAAACTGGAAGCTACATGTTTTTATTCTTTCTTTTTATACTTTTGGCTTTTTCTTTGTTTCCTTTTTTCCATTCTTTTCTTTATATTAGTTCTTGTTTATTTTTATTTTCTTTAACAAATTTTTAAAGAAAAATTATATGAAAAAAATATGACAGAGGTGCAGGGGCTAATTTCCCAGAGTTCAACTGCTTTCAGACCCTAAAAGGAGACAATTATTAAATAGATTCCGGTCAGTATATTCATGAACTGGAATAGGCATAGCAACAGGTTAGCCAATGGGGGACTGTTTGGTAACTGAAACATTATATTTGTTGTATGGGGCCATAAGAGACAGTTTGGAGCCTGGGCGTGGCTTAACTGTTCTGTATATAAGCTTGATGGTACTAGCTTCTCTCTCCTCCATTTTGCTGCTTCCATTTGCTTGCCTCCTTTTGCTGGCCTCCATTTTGTGCTTTCATTTTGTGCTGTGTTTGTACTTACTATTTCTCTTCTCTACAACGTGGAAAAACCTACAAGGGTATTGTATACATGCCTTGTGTTATTATGTATATAAAGAAGTTTTGAATCCTGCTGAATTGTCTGATTGTGTGTGCTGCAACAAACTCTGACAATTCCTTATCTACTGCACCCACAGATACATACACACACATGCACCCATGTACAAACAGGACAAAGGCCTTTTCATTGACATAACTGTACATAACCAACCAGTCTGGTCCAGTATGAGTTTGGTAGACAGATGTTTTCTTATATTTTTGTCTAGGGCTGAGAGAGAGAGTGACTGACTCAAAGTCACCCAGCCAGCTTCGAAGCCCAATTAATGACTGGAAACTGGGTGTCCCCACTCTTTGTGCAGCATCTTAACCATTACATCCTCTTAGCTCTCAGGGAGAAACACACAGAGAGATGAACTGCATTAGTCATATTATATATAGTTACATTTCCAAATGTGGAATTATAGTAATGTCACTAGAAAATGGTGCTTCTTTGCTTTCAATGTCATGTTGTTAGTTGCCCAGGAAAAATGGTCAGTCAAAAAGACAAAATGTAAATAATTGCAAACTATAAAAATATCCATGTATTTTTAAAAAGAAAGAAAGAAAGAAAGAAAGAAAGAAAGAAAGAAAGAAAGAAAGAAAGAAAGAAAGAAAGAAAGAAAGAAAGAAAGAGATGGGAAGTTCAGCACCTGTTGAATGCCACCATCTTCAGAGTCTGAAAAATTTACTTAGATTCATTGAGCTGAGGGATATGCAGAAAGTGAATGTTTTTCAGAACGAAGCTATCCCAAAGACTGCTGTTGTTGCCATGTTTGTGCTGCTGCCAAGACTCAAACTGTTGCTCACATGTGTTTCGAGTGTTCAAGAGCCTGGGGCATGCATTCAAAACAACTTGTGGAACACATTGTGCTCATATCGGCATCTGGCTTCACTACATTCCTTATAGGACACAGATCTCTGAGCATTCCAACTGCCTTCGAGACAACATTTCAAAGGATTTGCTGTGAGCACTACCATGACTTCGAATCAGATGCTGAGTTTTTTTTCTTCTTCTTTCTTTTCCATGCAAAGTTCTGGGCTGTTCATCTGAAACATCAACATGGGTCTGAAACTTCAGCGTTTGTCTCTGGCCAAAACCTGAAAACAAGACTGTCCAGGAGGAGAGGCGTAACTTAAAGGTGCCAATGCCTCCTGGGTACACCTCTGGAAATAGAACATTAACAATCAATCATTGTTCTAGATTCTTTGTCCTCTGAACGAACTACATTCTGATTACACAGAACCAAAAAAAATAAAAATAAAAGTGCATTGACTATTAATAATGGAAGTGACCCAAGATTTGGTAATCATAAAGGAAACATTCATTCTACTGAAAACCTGGACCAAATTAGCATGTCAAGAGTTCCTTTTTAATGCTTAGAGCTGCCTTGTTGCCAATACCTGTTTCAAGGCAGAAAGACAATGGATTTATGATTACAAAGGTATTCTTTGGAAAGTGGAATGGACTGCAAGCTTATCTGACCATTTGAGAACCACCTTCATGAGCCAGATAGTCCTCATGATTCTCCAGTAAAGACATTCTCATGCAATGGAGCCTGCCCATTAGGGTCACTTGTAACCCTTTTTATTTATTTATTTATTTATTTAATCTAATTTTTATACCGCCCTTCTCCCGAAGGACTCAGGGCGGTGCACAGCCAAAGATAAAACAAACACATATATAAAATTTAAAAGCAATTTAAAAAACATATTAAATAATTTGGCCCCGACATCATTAAAAAACAAAAGCAACCCATTAAAATTAATGTTTAGGCCAGCCCAGCTTGTTGGAACAATAACATTTTGAGGGCATGGCGAAAGGTGTGTAGGTCAGGGATCATCCGTATCTCCAGGGGCAATTCATTCCAGAGGGCCGGTGCCCCCACAGAGAAGGCTCTCCCCCGGGGGTCGCCAGTCGACATTGTTTGACCGATGGTACCCTGAGGAGTCCATCTCTGTGAGAGCGCACTGGCTGGTGAGAGGCTATCGGTAGCAGAAGGCGATCTCGTAATTATCATAAATTGGTTATGTGGTCAACAAAATTTTTACATTTTTTGCAGTGGTCATTAAGAGAATTACTATGGTCAGAAGTGTGAATGCTGTTGGTTTAAAGGTGGTTTAAAGGTGGTTTAAAGGAACACAGTGGTTGGAGTGCAAACCCATTGTTCACTTTACCCCAGTTTAGCTGAAAACCAGAAGTAAGTGCGGTTTATGTGAAACCACCATAAAATGGTTTTAGGGTGGGAAACGTAGACTGCAAAATACAGCTGGGTTGCCAAGCTTTCAAAGTGCAGCCATGTGACCACAGGGGAGGGGGGATTATCATCAAAACTTCAGATCTGGGTTGTAAGTCCTATTTTTCAGGCAGGTCTTAACTTTGAATGATTGCTAAGTGATTGTTTGTAAGTCAAAAAATCTATTAGGCAAAACTGTAAGGCAAAGCATAGAGATTTCAGGTTAAAGATGAACCCGTTAGCTATATGATTCTGCACTAAACCATGTCATCTCTTCCAATGCCACATAGGAAATGGTATACTGTAGACTTGTCAGGAAGAATGTCCATTGACCCTAAGTTTAAATTCAGGTCCAGACTGGGCCTCAGTTGAAATAGCCCACTTAGATGACTCAGAGACTGTTAAGATTACTTGAAGTTTGGACTGAAAATACAGTTTGTGCCATCTGTTAACTGACACGAGAAAACCAAAGACATTAGCATTAATTGTTTCCCCAAAAGAATGAGATGAAATTTATAAGCATCATAGACGTGTCTAAGGAGGTGAAAGTTGTTCAGCTGCAGAAAAACAGATGCAAAAGTTAATAACGCTTCCTTATTTCTAACTAAAAGATGTACCGATTAATGGGTTGGGGCAATGAAAACAGCCAACATTGCAAAGAAGCCATTTGGCAAGAAATATTGGAAGTATGACTTCAATTGTACTGACCTTTCAGCTCTCCAGAATCTATTGACTGCAAGTGGGGTCTAGATAGGGATTTTGGGATTTCTTCGGTCTTCCTTTTTAATTTTTTTTTTTTTTTTTTTTACTTTGCCTGCTTTTTGTCTGTGAGATTGTTTCTTCCTGTTTCATTATACTCCTACTGGCGGCCTCCTGTGTTTTTCTAGAACTGTTTCTCTGTTTGGCACAGTACTTCTGGAGTACTTTTGGTGATTGGAGGATGAGAAGAACAGGAAGGCTGGCTGAAGGAGAAGGGAGAATCTAGGTATTCTAAAGATTGGGCTAGAATTTGGCCTGAGAATGGATTTCTTGCAATGGGGCAGGTAGCATAAAGAGTTCCAGCTGTCCGAAGAAGAACTTGAAGGAAGTTCATTGAGAAGTTTACTTTATCAACTCCCCTTTAGGTTTACCCAATCTCTCAGTCAGAGACAAAGAAAGAGAAATAAGAGAAGGTCATTAATCCAGGGGAGCTACAGTATCTTATACAGGATTGAGACTATAAGTAGTCCTCAGTTTACAACTGTTTGTTCAGTGACTGTTCAAAGTTACAACACCATTGAAAAAGTGACTTACAATTGGCTTTCGCATTTTGACCATTGCAGCATCTCCAAGTGTTATGTGATCAAAATTTGAGTGCTTGGCAACTGGCATGTATTTAAGATGGTTGCAGCATCATGGGTTTGTGTGTATCATGTAATCTCCATTTGTGACCTTCCCAGCCATCTTCCAACAAGCAAAATCAATGGGGAGAAGCCAGGTGAACCTATCAGCTGCATGTTTCACTTAATAACTGCAGTGATTCTCTTAACAACCATAGTTAAAAAGGTCATAAAATCGGGCACGATTCACTTAATAACCATCTTGCTTAACAGCAAAAATTTTGATTCCCAATTGGGCTCATGAGTTGAGGATTACCTGTATGGAACTCTCCCACGGAGAGAACCACTGGAGATGTCTAGCCTTAACCTTTCTTTATCTCCTTTCATTTCCCCCTCCCCATATTTTGGATCGTGCTCTGGTCTCAAATGCCCATCTGGAACAAGCTTCTTTGAACCACACTGAAAAAAGTAAAAAGATGAAGTAAACGAATGAATCCATTTGTACCTGATCTAGAGTTTTTTTCAAAATGGTCTAATTATCCAAGTTAGAAACAAGAATTTCAAGGCATAGACTAAGAATCAATATTACAAGAAGAAAATCAAGTGAACTCTTAAAAGCATTTCTCTGTGCCCCAGATTAATAATACCTGTTAGCAGTCAGGTTTCTACTTTCGTTTTGCTGTCACTTAAGCATAGAAATAATTAGGTTCTTAGCTATTGTGCTGGATTTATCCACTTTCAACCTACTTACATGTAATACTTCTTTTATTACTTCATTTCATCATCGTTACCACCCCACTGTCCTTTTATTCTGTTTTATGCTATGCTACATTGTTATGATCTGTGGTCACAACCATAAATCTATTTACTTATGAAGTATTATATTAAAGCACATAGGTAGACTGCTTGAATTTAAGAGGAAAATCAAACAGATTTACAAAACTTGCCAGCTAGATGAACAACTTTCTACCCAGAACAACTTCTTGTAAGATGACAATAAGAAAGTGGTATTAGCAAGAGAGTGTGTAAAGCCTTGGGACTAAATGTTCTGGAAAAAAATACTGTAAGTTTAAGGTTAATTTACTGAGGTTTAAATATACATGAAGGTGATCTGCTACAGAGCTGCTATAGAAATGCAATGATGTATGCATGCAATTTCATGTATTGTACACATATTTGGAATATTGTGTACAATTCTGGTCATCATGATAGAAAAAAGATTCTGAGGCCCTAGAGAAGAGTTGCAGAGAAGAGCAACCAAGATGGTAAGGGGCTTGGAGGTTAATTTGTATGATAAACAATTGAAGGAATGAATTAGGTAAATCTAGTCTAACAAAGAGAAGGACTAGGGGTGACATGATAGCTTGTCTTTCAATATTTAACAGGCTGTCACAGAGAAGAGGAGATCAACCAATTTTCCAAAGCACCTGAGGGCAAGACAAGAAGTAACAGATGGAAGGGAGATCCAATAATGATCTCTCTCTTAACAAAGAGAGATCCAATCTAGAACTAAGGAGAAATTTCTGACTGAGAACAATTAACCAGTGGAATGGGTTCTCCGTTACTTGAGGTTTTCAAGAACAGACTGGACAACCATTTATCCAGAATAGTATAAGGTCTCCTGCTTCAATAAGGGGTAGACTAGAAGATCTCCAAAGTCATTTCCAACCCTATTGTTCTATGTTCTTTCAAAAAAAAATTGCAGAATGGAAAGGTAGACAAATGCCATTCTATTATTTCTTTTCTAAGAGGCCACCTAAGTTATTTAGAAACTGACTAATTCATGTTAATTAAATTATTTAATCCCCGCATATCCTCACCAGTAATAGTCATCACAATAATCCAGGAGAAATCTCGCAGTTGATAGGTGATTGCTTGAGATGCTGTTTTTGTCCCAAGAATCCAAAAACAAACAGCCTTTCTGATCCAGAAATTTAATTTTTCTGCCTATTGTGTGAAATAATGAATGATATACTTATCCTATACTTATAGGATATAAGTATACTTATATAATATAATATTATATAAGTATAATACTATACTTATATAATCCTATACTTATCCAAAGCTTTAAAGAGGGCATTGATGTCTTTTAAATTGTGATAAATTGGTGTAAAATAGTACCTAAGAAGTTGGATCTAGTTGGTAGTCAGTTCCTCTTTGGAGAAGTTTTGTTTCCAGTAACTTTGAAAGAGACCTCAGTTTGCCTTCTGCTTGACAAGCCAAAGATTGGACAACCATTTGTCTAGGATGGTGTAATAATTCCTGCTTTGGGAAAGGGGTTGGACTAGAAGACCTCCAAGTTCCCTTTCAGCCCTATGGTTCTATGATTCACTTCTATATAGCAATTAAAGTCCTAACTTCAATTTCCTTTTTAGGAAAGAGCATTGAGAGATTGATCAGCTAAGTTACAAAGAGACCTAGAGGATTTTATGGACCCTTGGCAGCCTGGACTCAGCCTGGGTCTAGAAGAAAAACTATATGAGTTGCTGTCATGTATGACTTGTGCCAGGACTTGGATGGAGGTAGCATGATCTGTCAGACCCCTGAAAGCAATGTCAAATCATGCACCTGCTTACCCAGGCTCTATCCATAGCAGGTGCTTTCTCAGGTATGAAAACCAAACAGATTACAGCAAAAGAAATAAAGGAAGCTTTGTTTCAGTTTCGTTCTCTGCCAATGCTCTGAAATTTTCATTTCAGATTTCCTTTGGGGTTTACTGGTGATTTGTAATTTGATATGCATTACAAAATATTATTATCCCTTGGGGGAAGTTCCCATAAGTGTAATTACCGAAGTAATGCAGGTACCTCTTCTTAATTTGATCAGTAACAGAGATATGGGGAGAATGTTAATCAAATGTTCTTGTTTGCAGGAGTTCTACTGTGGTCTTCCAGCAGAACTCCCAAAGGTGCCTTTTCAAGAGGCAACTGGACGTTCTTGTTTTTCTCTGAAGACGTTTCGCTTCTCATCCAAGAAGCTTCTTCAGCTCTGACTGGATGGTGGGGAAGGGAAGGATTTATAAAACTAAGGAGGAATTTCATGACAGTAAGAACAATTAACCAGTGGAATGGCTTGCCTTCAGAAGTTGTAGGTACTCCAACATTGGAGGTTCTCAAGAAGAAATAGGATGTCATTTGTCCAGAATAGTGTAAATTCTCCTGCTTGTGCAGAGGGTTGGACTAAAAGACCTCTGGGATCCCTTCCAACTCTATTATTCGGTTATTCTCCAAAGCAACTGAAGGCAGACCAGAAGCAAAGGGTGGAAACTAATCAAGGAGAAAACTAACTAGAAATAAGGAGAAATTTCCTGACAGTTAGAACAATTAACCAGCGGGAAGAGTTGCCTTCAGAAGTTCAGTAGTACTTCCATCACTGGAAGTTTTTAAGAAGAGAGTGGACAACCACTTGTCAGAAATGGTATAGGCTCTCCTGTGTGAGCAGGGGGTTGGACTAGAAGACCTCCAGGGTCCCTTCTAACCCAGTTATTCCATGGTTCTGTAAGGATGAGAAGCAAAACGTCTTCCAAGAAAAACCAGAAGGTCCAGTTGCCTCTTGAAAAAGCACCTTTGGGACCATCATGACCTCCTGGGTGACTAAAAATCTCCATAGACTTCCAGCAGAATTCTTTCTTCAGAACACAAATGGAGATTCAGCGATACCATTTGTTTAAGTTACTAAAATAAATGTGAATGGAGAAGTTTTATTTCTCCCCTATCTTCTACTTTTGGAGATGTAGTGAGGCATGCTGCTGCAATGATTGAAGTATTGATGCTGGAGAGAACCAGGTTGAGGCACAATCTTCAACCATGGAAGCGCATTGGGCTACGTGGGGTTAGCTCTCAGTTTGTCCTGCTTCATGAAAAGCTTGTTATGGCATAAGAAAAGGTAACACTGTTTGTTCTTATGTTTTAGAGAAATGCCAGATCTACATTTAATATGAAAATAGGTAAACATCCAATATGTTGAAATATATTATTGGTCGCTCTTTTCTATTAGCAACAATTTATAATTTATAATCTAGACTATCGGCATAAGAATCATAAAAAAATCCCAAAACCCTACAGTGTGTCACCATTAGTTATGCAAGCCACAACTTGACAGGAGAAATAGCCTTCAGCTTGGAACAAAGAAAATATCTGGTCAGGTTAATCTCCAATAACAGTTTGCCCGGGATAGTCAAAGATATTGAATTGCATTAGAGATTAAGTTGGTCTTTTCCAGTCCGGTGCCTTCTAGAAGTATTGGATCTCATAATCCTATCCCATAATCACCCCGGTTATCACGGTCATTAGCACATCTGGAGAGCATCAGCTTGGGTTAGGATGGACTTAATAAAAGGATGAAATATGGTTTTCAGCTTCAAATCCTGGGATGTAAGCACCTCAGTGGTTCCAGGCAGGAATGTCACTTGAGCAAAGTTTCTCTTGCTGAACCAATTGTAAATAATTGGCAGTTCCATTCCCTGTCTGTCTCAAGCAGAATTTTTTTTCCCGCATTAGATCTCATTCATTATTCATTCCTAATGAAGTGTTTGCTCAAATTGCCCTCCTCTTAGCCTCTACCACAAGGACCAATTCTCAGTATGGCACTCTTGGGTTTTTACCTCTGAATGTATTGAACCTTATTACATACCATTTTGCTCTGAGCCTGGTTTCGTTTTTCGTTTTTTTGCATTACTTATTTACCAAAAAAACCTCCCAAAACACACCCCACCAAACCCCAGAATCATTGTATCACCATTGCCC
Source organism: Pituophis catenifer annectens (assembly GCF_029215685.1). Taxonomy (NCBI): domain Eukaryota; kingdom Metazoa; phylum Chordata; class Lepidosauria; order Squamata; family Colubridae; genus Pituophis; species Pituophis catenifer. The sequence continues at coordinate 133,226,792 of NW_027256881.1, forward strand.
ATTTTGTTAAATAGAGGGTGACACATTCAACAGCCATTAAAACCAGCTTTCAATAAGAAGAGAAGAAAAAGCAGCTGATTATTTTGGTAATTTATTTTCATGCGAACCAGATGGGAGCATTTTTAATCAGGCTGATTTGACAGTTATGGCCACGGTGGAATAATACATACGCTCATAAATATAATGGCTTAATAATTTGACCAGAGCTAACTGCTACTGACTGGCTGAATTCTGAAACAACCATGGATGCGAACTCTGAACCTCTACTGCAGTTTTCTTCAAGTTACTACTCTCCAAAGTTATTCTTATCTCCAAATCTCACAGCTGGAATGGGACCCCCGAGAACGGCAATCTCTACACATTTTAGGGACACCAAGTCAGGAAAAGCTGTTGGGGGAAAGCAAGGAGAATTGCAAATTCTCTTGCACACTTCTCACAAGGATTCATTCCCTTCCTTTCTGTCTATAAGTGAGGAATCATAAATTAAACTGATTAGAAGTAATTTTATGTGTCTTTCTTGGTTCTTGGGGCCTGACATCAATCTTGTCACACTAAAGCAACTGTTTGCATCACTATAGATATACCCTGAGAATTGCTAGGGAGGAGCCTTCTTAACTCTCTTTCTCCTGACCAAACTAGCTAAACTTCACTGTCCCTTTGTCCTCTGGAATACAACCCCTCCCTTCTGGGAATCCAGACTGCATTCTACCACAGGAAGGATTGGATTGAGATTCTTAAGAAGTGGCCATGTATGGAAATTAGGAGCCACAACAGAAGCTCAGGTACTCTGTAGCTCAGGTACTTGAACTGTTGTGAAATTCTTGATGCTCTCTGATCTTGGTTGTTTACTTGCAGACATTTCACTACCCAGGTAACGTCATCAGTGCTGCTGATGTTAGCACATAACATAACATCATCGCATGGAATAACAATGACACTTCACCATTAGGAGCCCTTGAAAATTAGGCTAGATTAGGATGTAGAAAATTAGGCTAGACCATAACACTTGGATCCAGGTTTCAGTGATCTACAATTGCAAAAGCTTTAATCATGGTGGAAGAGAGTACAGACAAGACTTAGTCTAGGCACAGAGAAAGCTATAAGAGCTGAAGGTAGACTACAATGAAGTGCAGTACCACTAAATTTGGAGGTGGGCAATCTTTGGATGCTGCAGGCCATATTCTCCCAATGGCTGCTTAGAGTCCCTTAGACTGAAGCAGCACAAAAACCTGTTCAGGAAAAAAACACAGCAGAACACAGCAGACATACCAGCTCCATATTGAGTAAATCAAGCATATTAGCAAGAGAGTTTTGCAAAGTTTTGAAGGGATGATTTGATTCAAAGGAGATTCCATTGATTCAAGGTATTGAATCTGATCACAGATTACTTTGACTTAGTAGAGTGTTTAACATTGCTGCAGCGTTTCTTCCATAGATGGATAAAATTGGTGGTGGTGGGTAGGATGAGTGGTACGATGGGCCCTTCAAAAAAGGAAATGAACACTTTCACAATCTTGCACGGTTAAGGGAGTGTGACTGTGTTTTTGTATCTCGGTTTTCTGCTACAAAAAGCCTGAAACATCTGATCATGAGGATTACAGAAGAAAGTTGTGAAATCTGGCCTCTTCTGGAACATCAAAAAAAAAAAAAAAAAAAAAAGCAAGCTCATGACCATTGTGAGGAATGGAAATGTCAAAATAATAACTGACAGTGAAGCGATCAAATGTGTGCAATGCTTCACTTTCGTAGGATTGCAGACTGATCAAAATAATGAATGCCGTTCAGAAATAAAGTGATAAATTGCATTGGGTCACACAGCAATGATGAGCCTGAATAGAGAACTGAAAAACACGGACGCATCAGCCTGTTGCAGACCAACTATCCAAGTACTATCCTGTTTCCCTGTTTAGTTCCTACGGTTGTGAAAGTTGGAGCATGAAAAAGCTAGACAGGAAGATAATCGACTTGTTCAACTGTGGTGTTGGGGGGAAAGCTGTTGAGCATTCCTTGTGGGGCAAAAGTGACAACCAACCAACTACTGCAGTGTATAAAACCAGATATATCCCTGGAAGACAAACATCACAAAATTCTGCCTTACTTATTTCAGCCATGCTATGCAATCTATTATTCTATGTTCAAACACACTGGAAGAGGCAGTTAAGCTTGGAATGATCAATGTTACCCTGTTTTCCCCAAAATAAGACATCCCCTGATAATAAGCCCAATCAGGCATTTGAGCGCAGGGCAATAAGGCCAAGCGCTTATTTCAGGGTTCAAAAAAATATAACACAGGGTTTTATTTTCGGGGAAACATGGTAAAAGAAAATGAGGCAACCAAAAGAATATGGTAGCTGGACACCATCAAAGCTGACACTAGTCAGAGCTTTAAAAAAATTGAATGAAGCCATACAAGATCAGAAAATGTGGAGAGAGCTGGTTCATAGAACCATTGAGAATGGGACATAATTGAACAGGTAGCTCCTTCTCCTTCTAAAATTTATTTAGGCAAGTTTGTTCGAAGTAGGGAAGAGACAGAGAAAAACTCAGAATTGTCGTTTTTATTTGGTTGGGGTTTTTTTCTTGGATGATTCTCTATCAGTAAATGGTTTTTTTTCCCTTACTGCAGTGGACAACTGCATGCTTTCTACAAGTTTAGAAGAAGGATATTTAAATTTTGCACAGAGGACTATTGTCTCAATTTTTTTTTTTTACCATTGCCCAGTTATATATGAAATGCATTTGCACAAGTACACACACTATTTTGTCATCAAATGAGGCATGGGAAAAGTGATTAAAGGTGGAATTTAAAAGGTAAATAGTTCTCTTCAACTCAGTATAGTTGAGTGCAAATTATTTAAACACAATTGCATAGCTGCCATGTGATGAATTCATAGCATACCAGCATCTGGAATGTATCAGAGGCATGGCTGACATGATTAACTCCTGACCATTATATACATAAAGTAGGTTTGCTAGTAAGTTTATCCAGGCTGATAAAGGCAGATAAGCACCAACAGGTTGAACTGGGTTTGGAAATCGACAGAGAGCCAATGCTTCTTTTTCAGTGTTTACCTTTTTGAGAACTAGTTCTTCTTCTGGATAGAAAGAGGCACCCATCTCAGGTGGAAGACACCGAGGCACAGGGAAATCATGGTGTAGCCACCTCACTGCTTCTTCTAAATTCTTCCCTGGTTCTTTCCTTCTGTTAGTGGAGGACGAGACTGTATATGCTTCCTAACTTGGTCTATACCAGGGATGTCAAACTCAAGGCCCGGGGGCCAGATCTGGTCCATGGGGTGCTTAGATCTGGCCTGCAGGGCTGCCCTGAAAACAGTGAAGAACTGGCCTGTGGTGCCTCTGCCAGCAAAAATGGAGCGCAGGAGGGCCACACGTGGCCTGTCTGTGCTCCGTTTTCAGCCACGACAGCCTCCTGCCAGTGAAAACAAAGCCCAGGCGGGATGCGCACAGCCTCCCTGAGCTCCATTCTCACTGGCAGAGGGCTGCAGGAGGCCATCACAGTCAAAAACGGAGCCTTGATGAGTGACAGTGAGCTGGCCACGCCCCCAGTACACCCCGAGTTACACCCCCTCCGCCCCACTAAGACCAGACACAACCCTTATGCAATCCTCAATGATCCTCATGAGTTTGACACCCATGGTCTACACCAGTGATGGCTAACCTTTTCTGGACCGAGTGCCCAAAGCGTGCACATGCCCGAACCCCTAAAATACAATGCATGCGGTGCCCCCTGCATGGATCCCTCCCCTGTGCATGAATGCATGGCTCCCCTGCACGTGCCCTGTGCATGCGCGCATGGACCCCCTTCACACACCCCACCCCCCCACATGAACTCATGCCCCCCTGCATGTGCCCTCCTCCCCCGCATGTGCGCACAGCCCCCTGCATGCACCACGGCTTCCTGTGCATGCGCAGCAGAGACCCGAAGACCAGCTGGCTGGTGGGAGTGCGTGCGCATGTGCAGCGAAGCTGAATGGAGCAACGGCTCATGTGTCATCAGAGAGGGAGCTGCGTGCCATAGGTTCACCATCACGGGTCTACACTCTCTAAATGATTCTGTTGTTCTCAGGTATGGTCAAGGAGTACCTCAACTTAAGTACTGACATCAACAGGTAGACTAGTACATTGGGAAGGTGATTCTTGTCTGCGAGTCTCTCGAATTAGCCCTTGTATTTTCTCCTTCAAGTTTATGAACTGCTAAGAGTTTACAACTTGCTGATAATATAGCAACAAGCAACTCAGGCAGCCAGTTTGAATCACAGTTATCTACCAATAGGAATTTCTGTGTGTAAATTCTCTTAATCTTTCCTCTTAGAAGCTATCCCTTTGCCCTTCTTTGCTGTTCCTTCGTTGATCTCTCATTTGTGTTCACAGAAACCTGAAAAAGAGAAGCAGAGGACAAGAGAAAGGCAATTAGAAACATGGGAGAATGGAACAGGAAGTGTTCGGATTATAATACGTCTTCCATGAAATGAAAGCCATAACTTGAAAACCAGGTACCTTGTTTCAGGCTCAGTGTTTTAAGTGGAATTGAAGAAGTTAAAAAAAAAATCACACTGCCATTTTTGAATGATGTGCTGATTAAAAATGCAAAAACTCAAGAAATGCAGCTGGATAAATGAAAACAGTCCAGATGGTCTTATAACAAACTTCTGGCAGAACATGGGGTAGAAATATTCTTGCATATTTTATTTTGCAGTTCTGTATACTGTTGCACTAGATCTTGCCAATGAATGCTCAGATAGAAATGCAAAACAAAGGCTCTCTCTGTGTTTTGGGCCATTATGTTCCTGAAGTATCTCTTCTAGGGAAAAAAGGTCTTTAATGCCCACTACCAATTGCCCTTCATTTCGGTCACATTTCCTCAGAGTGATGTGGTCTCTTCTTTGCCATTGAGTAATATATGTTCTGACCTAGGCTTCCTTAGAAAGCATGAAGCAAAGTCTTAATCCCGGTAAAACCTCTTTTATTAACACGACTGTGAATTCCATTCATTCACAGTCCACAAGGCTTTGGCAAACAGTCTTTCAGAGGAATGTTTACCAACCCCCACCTTATCTCACTTGGAACGCTGCCAGAGAACCAATTTCCAAATGCAGAGCAAGGCCAAACTTGGCACTGAGTCTATTAGAGTCACGAACAGAACTTTCCAATCTTGAAATGAGATGAACTAATTGCTCCCTGCAAAAGCCCACATCCCGTTCGCTCCTCTTTTATGTCCTATGGGAGGGGCCAATCATCTCCAAGTGTGGCCTTACTCCCAAGTCTACCCTGCTTTCTGAGTTATTCCTGTCTTTTGGCAGCTCTGCGCATGCGCACACTGGGAACTGGCTCCAGCTGTTCCTCTGCCTTGCTGCTGTCTAACTCCCTCTCTGCCTCCAATGCAGAGCCCTCGTCCGAGCTTTCCCCAGCCCCCAGGACTGACCCAAGTTCCTCCCCAACCTCCTCACTGTCCGAATCTCTGCCAGCACTGCTGGCTGCCAGCGGGCCACAACAATATGAAGAAAGCAGTTGGTTTAAATACAGCTACCAGAATCCTTGCTCCTTTGGCTGGCTCACTGGGAACTCAAAGTGAGTTCATTTGCCAAATGGCCCAGGCTAATGTGGAGATCAGATCATGGCTGCCCAATGTTCTTTGCACGTCTCTGAATTTAATTGCATAGTTTGATTTTTTTAAAAATCAAAATCTGCTTTCATCATGTGAACAGCATCATTCTGTTATTTGAGAAAGAAGGTTCAAAATTCTTAACATTGATTTTTGTACTTTTTTGGGGGGAAATCATATTTAAAGTAGAAATGGTTAGAAAAACAATCAAAATGCGGTAACATGGGCTGGATGTACATTAGTTCTTAAAACTGTTCACACATCATAAATAACCCGGTAATATAATAGAAATAACATAAATAACCTGGTAATCAAATTAATGCATTTTTCCTGGATTGCAGAATATGTGGAATGGTAAATTACTGTATCAGACTATCTTAGTATTGCACTAATACACACACATACAGCTAACCAGGTTAAAGATAATTAAGAGTTATATTGTGCAGATGAAACTGTCAAGTCTAGCTGATCTAAACACTATTCTAAACACTATTCATAAAAACTACAATTCTAATTCTAACTAATTTAATTTTGTCCACTGTTAGTGTCAGATTTAAAAAGCATGCACCATCCTTCTATCCTTGCATTGTACTTTAATTCTAGGATTATTTTATTATGTTATTTATTTTCACATTTCAGTTTACTACCCTGTTTCCCCGAAAATAAGACATCCCCTGATAATAAACCCAATCAGGCTTTTGAGCGCATGTGCTAAAATAAGTCTCCCCCTGAAAATAAGCCCTCCCTGAAAATATTTAAATGTAGAGCTGGAAATCAGGTAAGACGGCAAGAGGAGCCCCATCTTACTCCATGCACCCCAAAATAATAAGACCTCCCCCAAAATAAGGCCAAACATTTATTTCGAGGTTCAAAAAATATAAGACAGGGTCTTATTTTCAGGGAAACACGGTAGCAATCATGGAACATTCACTGATTTTGGAACTACTTCAGGCCTCAGTACTTTTGGTAGTAACCAGGTAGTAGAGTTGCATGTCCAACCATGGTGGGCAACTTCTTCTCTCTGTGCTCTTAGCTGGTAAATGTGACATGTTCCAGAGAAGATTACTCAATTTATTTGATCTGTTTGTCCAGAACATTTGAATATAAGGTATTACTTAGGAGCGGCACTCCTGGTGTTTGATTTGTCATGTGTACTCTGTTGTAATTTTGTTCTGTTCCAGTGCCTTCAGTCTTGACTCCTGTTAATTGTCTGGAGAGGTTCCTGCAGTTTTCTTGGCCACATGTGCAGAAGTGGCCTGATCTGCCTTCTTCTCAGGGCTGAGAAAGTGTGAATGGCTCAAGTTCACCCAGCTGGTTTCATGACTAAAACAGGATTGAACTCACAATCTCCTAGTTTCTAGCCTAGTAATGCCAAAGTAGCTCTTTGTATTGTAATATGCAAATAAAAAACTGAGCCTTTAGATTCAATGTGATTCTTTTTCCAGACCTTTTTAGAATTGCTCTTGAAACTTTGAATACTCTGAAGCCAATATGCTTGTAACTAGAACATGCAGTGATAATATGATATGCCCAATTATGTGCTTTTTCATACATATCTTGAAGTGCTCAGTTAGAAATTGCAATCCTTTGCTGCTCACTAAATCTTCGGGAATACCTATTCTTATAAAGAATAATCCCAACACAGTCCATGTACAGTATTTGTGGCTGCTGTCCATTTTGAACATGCATCTCAGATAGCTAAAATGTTGTGTCCATAAATGGTTCTGCAAAGTCTATGTGAATTATTTGCTATGACATGGCAAGCCATTCCCAAAGATGAAGTTGCACTGATTTGACATCTTTTGGATTTGTTGGAAACCTAAGCAACTAATTTCAAGCTCTTTGATTTGTTGGCTCCAGCCACAAAACAAAACTATGAGCTAATGCCTTCGTCTTTACTTCTGTGAGATGTCCAGCTTACAGCTCTTCCAATAACCATGCTGTCAAGTAGAACAGTATGCTCACTCTCAGTCTCCATAGAATACAACTGCTATTAAATTTAACTTCATCATGGCGCTTATAAAACTCTATAAACTGAGAACTCTGCTATGCATTCCAGCAATTCTGGATGGTTATACAAGTTTGAGACATAATGGATCTCTCCCAGTTTCTTTTTGAAGCTGTAATTCAAATTGGAGACACAAGTTTTTAAGATGGCGTAAATATATGGGACCCAATTTAACCTTTTCAATCAAAAAGGTCAATTTCAAAATTATATTTTCTGCTGACCAAATCGATGACCCAAATCCATCTTTTCAGGTCAGCCACAAAACCTGTTGCCTTCACCACATCAAATTGTGCCAGTGGCAAAGCTTTGCCAGTGCTGGTTGAGAAAGGTGTTTTTTGTCCTTCACAGAATAGAAATCAGAGACTTCCTTATGAAATGGAGATCTAATCTGAAATGGAACTTGAGATTTGTGAAACCTGAGCAAATCCGTTCCTCCTTAAATTAGAGGGTTAGCTTAGCTATCAATGGGCTTCTGTTCTGCCTCCATGCTCCAGTTTAATTTTCAGCTCAGTTAACATATAATAAAAAGTATCATTGTCGCAGGGTGCAGTTATGAATTCAAGGTATCAGACTAAAAGAGAAAGTGCGTATAATAGCCAATTTCTGAACTTTCTGCTAAAAGATAGCCAAAGAAGTTTTGCGAGTACGATTTACATCCAACAAGTACCTTATATCCCATGGTGGACAACCTCTCTTTCCTTCCTTCCTTCCTTCCTTCCTTCCTTCCTTCCTTCCTTCCTTCCTTTCTCTCTCTCTCTCTTTCTTTTCTTCCTCCCTCCCTCTCTCCCTCCCCCCTCTCTCTAACAGTCTGTTGCAACTAGCATTTTAACCAATTTTTTGAATTCCAACTTTCAGCATCAGAGCGATTGTGTGTATGTATATGCATACAGTATATGTGTGTATAACTTGTGGGCTACTCTGTACTCTACTCTGAACTCTCCCCTATGTCTTAATTCTAATGTTAAGAACGGGTTTACAGAGATTAGTGGCCATTCTATCTTCCTGTCTCTTGTCTCTGACTGGAAGCTTTTTGGTTTCTTCTTTTGACCTTCTTATTTGCCATGTTCTTCTGAAACCCTGAAACCTGTGTATTGGTTTCTAATTTTCTCCTGACATTATGGGCCTTCTGGTCTTCAGCATGATTCTTTTGATAATGCCAAGCAATTCTCTTCAGCACTGCAAACACTGCCCTGTCTAACTTAGATTTGCCACCCTATGCTGTTCTTTACCAAAATCAACAACCCATCTTCAACAGCCATTTAGTGTCTACATCCTTCTTCTCTTTTCAATGTTAGTTTTCATTGAAGATAACAAGAATCAGAGTATTTTTAAAGAAAGCAAGAAGACAAATGATAACAGCATAAATAGTCAAGAGATTTACAAGTTTCGCACCATTAAATAAAGTATATGTTCTCAGAACTACAATAACAATAGCACTTAGACTTATATACTGCTGCACAGTGCTTTACAGCCCTCTCTGACAGAGTCAGCCTATTTTCCCCCAACAATCTGGGTCCTCATTTTACCGAACTCGGAAGGATGGAAGGCTGAGTCAACCTTGAGCCGGTGAGACTTGAACTGCCAAACTAGTGGCAGTTGGCAATCAGCAGAAGTAGCTTGCAATACTTCATTCTAACCACTGCGCCACCAGGAATAACAATTTAGTTCTACATATTTGAATACTTTGTCATTTTAAAATTACAAATCATTATTAAAACCAGGCTACTGTTTGAAAAATATATTCATCATAATCTTCAGACATTGCTTCCATTTTAAATCTTCCTTCCTAGAGTTCTCTTGACAGTGCACAAAACTCTGTCTCTAATGCCAATGTGACCAGGGGTGGGTTCTACTTACTTTTACTACCGGTTTGCAACGGGATTGCGCGAAGCTTCTGCGCATGTGCAGATCGCTGATGATGACATCCGGGGTGGTGGGTGGGGCCTCCTGCCAGTTTTACTACTGGTTCTTATGAAATGGTCCAAACCGGGGGCAACCCACCACTGAATGTGACCCAGCCATTTGCTGCCCACCTTCCTTTCCCAGGAGAACTATTCTCTATGAGAATCCCAAACATCATCTTCTCTCAGCTATTCATCAATGAAGTTGGCACCAACTGGTGTGTTTTGATGTTTATGTGTATATATGCATAGCAAGCAAAAAGCAACCAAAAAACCAAATATTTGAGAGAATGGTATCTCTCATAATATATAATCCGTCTATATTTCAACACCATTTTTCAGTCTGATTTTTTAAAAATTCTGATCAGTGGAGAAGAGTATGGAATGAATTTGCAGCTGAATATGGATTCAAAACAAAAGGACTTAAACTCTCAAGCTTAAATAACTTGGAATATTTCCCCAAGTCTTTCTGTTTAACATTCTAGCCATTCACAGAATAGAAAACATATATATATACCATATATTTGGTTTTCCAAATATAAATTAATGTGATTGCTTGTTTCCATTGAAAGGTGCTGTCTGATTGTACTTAAATATCTCCTTCTTCCTAGCCCTGTCTAGGGGATGTGGTGGCCTAGCAGTTAAGATGCTGGGTTTGTTGACTGAAAGGTCAGCAGTTCAAGACCCAAGTACTGTATGATGGGTTGAGCTGAGCTCCCATTCTGGCCCCACCTCCTGCCAACCTAGCAGTTCAAAGGCATGTAAATGCAAGTAGATAAATAGGTACCACTTTGATGGGCAGGTAATAGTGTTCTGTGTGCATCAGCATATAGTCATGTTGGCCGCATGTGCCGGCCACATGACCATAGAAGCATTGGATAACGCTGTCTCCCTCGCCTAGGAAACAGAAATGAGCACTGCCTTCTAGAGTCAGATATGACTGGAGAGGAGAAATCTTTTCCTTAACCTTTACCTTCGCCCTGTCACATGATGAAATTGATTTTAAAAAACTGATTTCCTTAGAGTAAAGATCCTGGATAAGCACAAAAGCATTTCCTTGTAATGTGTTCATTATCTCATTGACCCATTTGTAGAATACAGAGCACCATGTGCAAATACACTTCCTTGGTTGAAGGTTCAGAGAAGATGTTGAGATGACTTGATGGATATTAGAATATGAAGTGTTAAGTTTTTACTAAGATGTTTATTGATAGCTTATAATGGCTCTCAACTATAGTCCTAATATTTTGATTAGACAAAAGATATATACGCATAACTTTGAAAAAGTTTAATTTCTCCTGTAATCTCTCCGGAGAAAGGCGGCATATAAATTAAACTAATAAATAATAAATAATAAATAAATGATTCAGCCAGAGATTTTAGCTATATGGTTTAGTTTTATCACATTCTTGATCCTTATTTAATGTGGAATAGTCATTCTTTTTTTTTTTTTTTTTTGCATTTTCTGTTCGTCACACATGATAAAGTAAATAATGCATTAGCTGATGAAATTATTACAGAGGAACTTGGCACCGTGGTTTGGAATATTGTGACGACCAAATGATTTCTTATTCACATCCAAGTTTTTGAATTATTTTGTTATTTTATAACCAACTAATGTAGATGTTTAATGATGACAGAGCTGTGCAGACTTGATGAAAGAAACTCATTAATTTATGAAAGATATCAAGGAAAATGGAAAGATCCTTTTTTTCCCTCCCTCGTAAAATTATAATTCATGATTACTCAATAAGGTAGATAGGCAATAGAATCTCCATAGGGGAAAATACTATTATTAGAGATGATTGTGGTCTTCACTTTGGATGGTGATTTAAAAGAGAATTACCGAAAAAAATTATGATAGATCCATCAGTCTGAGTCTGTTTGCTACAATAGCTATTAATCAAGATTTTTCTTTAATGTTTTCAATAAACATTGTATGGGTAAACAACCTTCAATGCCACTTATTATTGGAAAGAACAAAAGAAGTACATTTTTGCTTCTATGAAGTACTTACAGAATTCCTGGAAGCATCTGGCTGGAGTTGTTAAACTAGAATCCAACTCAATGCATCTTTGTTTGAAACAAACTTGGAGTAATTGGGTTTCTTATGTTCAAATCCTAATTGCCTGCCCCTCCCTCCCTCTCCCTCTCCCTCCCTCACTCCCTTTCTCTCTTTCTACAGGACTGGATGACATTCATTTTACTTACTGTTGCTTTCCCCAGTCTGCTGCCATCCAGATGGATTGGGACCAGAGGTGGGTTTCACAGGTTCTGACCAGTTCTGGAGAACCGGTAGCGAAAATTTTGAGCAGTTTGGAGAACTGGTTGTAAAAATTCTGAGTGGCCCCGCCCCCATCTATTCTCTGCCAAGTTCCAGCTGATCGGGAGGAAATGGATATTTTGCAGTAACCTTCCCCTGGATTGGGGAGGGAATGGAGATTTTACAGTATCTTTCCCTTGCCACGCCCATCAAGCCATGCCGACCAAGCCACACCCACAGAACTGGTAGTAAAAAAAATTGAAACTCACCACTGATTAGGACAGAAACTCCAAGACTTCCCTACCTACAGGTTGAACAAAAAGAAGATAACAACCTTTGAGTTGCACAGGGCCACACATGTGGCTTTTAGAGGCACATGGGCCACCATGGATGGGGCCATGACAGGCACAGGTGTGAGGTTCTCTCATTAATGGATGGGATATTTTCCCCCGTATATGCATGTGTACTAATGCTGCTGCTGCTGCTGTTGAGATGTTTTTGTTTAGTTGGCCCTTAAATGGTATTAAAACTATATTGGGGCTTCCATTAGTTTCCTATTGCAAAATGATGGGAAATAATTTCAACCACAATTTAAACAATTGTGGTTAGAGAAAGAGGCCAGGGCTTGCCAAAACAGAAGTATTTATGAATCATGTATGGCTCCAAACTCACAGATTGCCAGTTTCAGGAGCAACAATGATTTATTGCATTTGACATGGCTCCATTCTAGCATTATATGAATTTTTTTTCCCGCTTTCTCTCTGAACAAAATTCTATGCATTGCGCATGACTTTCTCTGCCCCTTTTCTTCTTAATCTTAATCTTTTCTTGCTTTCTTACAATCTGCTGTTCTAGCAGATGTTCCATTTCCAGAATATGTTTCCATTAGAAAGATATATTGGTATATGATAGCAGGAAGCTTTGATGGCACAATTTTGATTGAACAGGAACATCATAGTATATTCCAGGAAGATGTGTGTTGAACTATACAATTGTTAAGATCATTCAACCTCCTATTTGGCACTAACTATTTCTATTTCTCATATTAATGGACTGAACAAAAGCAGCAAACCAGAGAGAGCTTCAGAAGAAAACACAAGAAATTTCTTCTATTTCTTTCCTTAAAGAGGAAAAAAAGCTGCTTTTTAAAGCTGTGGCGTGGCATGATTGTCCTGAAAGAACAGTCAATTGATGTTCCTTGTTCTCCAAGGTTTCGTTGTGATATTACAATGCTGTTATGGTTGTCCTTGGAAAAATAACAATAGCAATAGCAGTTAGACTTATATACCGCTTCACAATGCTCTCTAAGAGGTTTACAGAGGCAGCATTTTGCCCCCAACAATCTGGGTCCTCATTTTACCAACTTCGGAAGGATGGAAGGCTGAGTTAACTTTGAGCCAGTCAGGATCGAACTGCTGGCAGTCGGCAGAATTAGCCTGCAATACTGCATTCTTACCACTGCGCCACCATGGTGCTAAATAGCTATCCTGTTGGCCCATTAAATGTTCCCATGCATCAGAAGTGGTATTCAGTTGGTTCGGACTGGTTCGGGAAAACCGGTAGTGACAACATGTAGGTGGGGGCCCACCCACCTGCCCAGGTGCAATCCCATCCTATATCACTGTGTTTTTGATGCCGCATGTATATGCGGATGGCACACGTGTGAATTGCCATGTTGTTTGACGTTGCATACATGTGTGGACGGCGCGTGTGAGTTAATTGCCATGTTTTATGATGCCGCACGCCTGCACGGATGGCGCATGCAAGCTCACATTTCCGGTGCTGGGCGAACGGGTTGCTACAGTATGTGAAGCCCACCTCTGCCATGCATTGTAACCTTCAGTTATGAATAGCCACCACCATTTGAACTAACAACATACTTTTTTTGTGGGGAGGCGAATAAAAGTAAAGGAAAGCTCTCAGATATCTCAACTTTCAGATTAGGACTGTCCACTGAAAATAACTCAAACATTGCTTCTTAAATTTTTCACTTCCCACCCAACACATTTTTGTAATCCTGTAAAAAACACTTAAATCACACTGAGCTTGGCAGACAAAGGAAATCACTGAATATAATCATATCTGTCAGATAGTTCTTTAACAAACAAACAAAAAACTGAATTGTGAACTGATTTCATATTAAAAATAAATAATATCGCTTGAAGGTCAGCCTCATTTTCCAAGGATCTGAAAATGATCAAAGCAATATGATTAAAACAAACAAACAAAGTGAACAACCCAAGGGAGGTGGGAGATTCTAGGATCTGAGTAAATTAAAATCAATTCTGCTTTTAGTTAGTTGGAAGAAAGAATGGCTAAATATGGAAATATGAAGCTTGCAAAAGAACAGGCCTAGCCAAAGAAGAGTCAACAAGGCTTCAGCAAAATTTTGGCTCATTTTTCTGAGGTCTGTGAGAATGTCAACAAAAATTTAGTGATTAGAGATGTTTTAAATATATTTAGTTGTTTTTGGACAGAATGTGATATAACTTGTGGGGAAAACCAGCCTTTCTGTCACTTTTTAAAAAGAGATTTTAAAAGAACATGAAGAAGCTTGTATCGATTCCTAAGAAAGTTGACATCTTGTAATGTTTCCTCATAGGGAACCTAGCCAGGGGTGAAATGCTCCCGGTTCGGACGGATCACCCAATCTGGTAGCGATCGCGGTGGGTGGTTTGGAGAACCGGTAGCAAAAATCCCTGCGGCCCCCCCCCCATGCCTAGCTAAGCCGCACAATCATCAGAGGCTTTTTTAAAAAAAACTTTTAAAAGCATTTTTTCTACAATCTCTTCAGCTGAAGAGGTTGTAGAAAAAATGCTTTTAAAAGTAAAAAAAAAAAAAAGTTGGCCACGCCCACCCAGTCACATTACCCACCCACCCCAAGCCACCCCCACAGGACCAGTAATAACAGTTTACATTTCACCACTGGACCCAGCGCAGGGCTGTCAAACTCCCGGCCCGTGGGCCAGATGCGTCACACGCTGGCCATGCCCACTCCCGCTTTAGTGAAGGGGGAAAATGTCAAGATACGTCACATGGCACTGCCGTGACGCCATGAGTTTTATACCCCTGACCTAGCATGTCTGGCTTACAAATGCTATTGACTTTTTTCTGAAAAGAACCCCCAAAGCTTCAACTCTTTGTAGCTTGTCTCCATTAACATTGAAAGCAGAGTTCCAATTTTCCCAAATCATGGCCTAGATCAGAAGACCAAGGTTTAAAGGGACTTTCTGAAGCAACTCAGAGAAAATTGGCTCATTTCTGAACTATGAATCCAATCCTTCAAACCAATTCTGCTGAACTGAAGCTCCCTAATTCTCAAATGGCCAGCTTATTCTTTGCTATCTTGGTCAACATTCAGATTCAGAAAGAAATCAATCCAGAACCATCTTCTCCACCCCAGGGATATGAAAATCTTTTCAGAATAAACCCATTTCATTTCAGAATTTGGATTTCAAAGAAATTCTAGAGCTAGTATGATCTTCTAAAGTGGAATATATTACTGCATGAATTCATGGCCTCTATTAATGCCCTCTCAAAATATTTATTAAGTGTTGTGTTTTTTTTTTTTTGCTTTTGTTTTAATTTCCCATAGCGCAGTTCTCACAGATATGCATGGACCATCTTCATCTTTAAATATAGATTTATTTAGCTTGGTCTTTTAGAGTGTTGTGTTCTTTGGGAATAAAGTTAGATAGTCTGAGAACGCGGAGCAATTTACTCTGATGTACAGTTAAATTATACAGCCCAGATTTTAAAGCTTTTCTTCCCCTCTTAAATCATTGACTGTATCTAATAAGGCTTTTTCTCTGCACTATCATTACTTGTTTTCAAAAACTTTTGCAATAAGAACTCTCCAAATTATGCCCCCTCAGCTAGCTCATCTGTTCAGGCAATAAGCAAATTTTTATTGCTTTTATGAATTAAAACTACTTTACATCCAATCACTTCCCAAACATCTGTAGTTGAATCAGTCTAGGGAGCTTTTGAAAAATCAATCAGTGGGGAACAGCTTTCACTTGGTGTGAGTGTGTGTCTCTGTGTTTTAAATTAATAAAGTATTTACACCTATTTTGCTCCAGATGAAATGAGAGCAGGCCTTCTAGTATGGAAGTCACCTGTGACACCGACAGTTCTGAAACACCTCTTGCAGCTGGCCATAAAGAGATTAATTGGGATTGTGGCCTGTTGGAGAGAAATAAGAGCTGCCACAAAGGCATGTGAATAAAACAAAATGACTGTGATCTGCTTCCTTAATGTTGCAGCGGGAAAGAGTAGCGTCATTTTAATCATGGACCTACTATACCGGCATAATTTACTATCTGCATCCAGAATATTATGTGCTCGGCTCACTTGCTTATGGATGTCAGGGGGACTGAAATCATGCCCGCTGTCCTTGCCCCTTTCCCCCAGAAAACATCCATAGACTTTATCATGTAGGTCACCCACCACAACCCTGACTTTCCTACTTTGTTAACAATAGAAGTGTTACAAGTAAATGCCTAACTGTGTATACACCATTGCATAGACTGACCCACTGATCCCTCCTCCCTCACTTAGCCCTTCCCATAACCCCTCCTTACCTTGACTCCACCTCCTCCATATATAAAGGCTGTGCGCAGAAGTCCAGAACCAGTTCCAAATGAGTTTACCTGAATAGAAAGAAATTGAGTAAATAAATACATTGAACTCAAAGCCTATCGTGTCTGTGATTATTGGGCAAGATCCTTGGAAAAACTTACTTATCAAAATGGCAGCAGAGGACGGTTGTGCCCAATAAACAGAACCAAAATCGGAAATGGAAGGAAGGATGAACACAAGGTCCACCACCAGGCTGATGGCAGAGATGGAGGAACTGGACCAGACAAACAGAAGCGTGAGGCCAAAAGAAAGTGCAGCCAGGCACGCCAGAGACAGATCACCCGAGAGAGATGAACTGAAGGACACCATACAGAAAATGATAGAAGCCTCCATAAGCAAGGATGAACTCATCGCGAAGCTCCGGGACCTTCTAGATGACCAGGGAGCAGCGATGAGCCCCCAGGAGCAAGACCACGAGGCTGCCAGACTGGTAAGACAGAGATACCCCCTGGCAGAGGCCCAAGAGCCAAACGGTTCCATTTTCGTGCCATGCTCCGGGCGGCCATCTTGGGATGGCCACCGACCAATAGGGAGCCAGGATTCAAATCCAATGGCGGGAAATGAAAGAAACCCCAGAACAAATGGGGGAACAGCCAAAGGCACCCCAGAACGGACACACCAAGGCATCTGGAGCTCGCCTCCCGAGCTTGAAGCCAGAAAGACACCCGAGGCCCCAGCAGCCACGATAGGCCCTGCACGCAACCCCTTCACGCCAGCCATGCACCCCAGATACACCGCCACGAACCGAGGGGGCTACGGGGGGGCCATCGATGATAGCACACACCCCCAGATACTCCACACGATGACCAACCCCCACGAAGACAACCGCAGGGCACCAACTATGCTTGAATCATGCAAATGGCAGGACTCGAACCCAGCACCCGCAGCACCAAGCATAAGAGGCCCGAGGGGAAGAGGCCACACCTGCTACTCAACCCCCATGCGGCCTCCGCCCGGCCTACTCACGTGCCCAGGGACCAGCAATCAAGGATCGGGGCCCACCGCAGCCACCACGCCCCAGAACCCCAGAAGTCCTCGACTTACGACCGCCTCGCCTCCTCGCCTCTCTCCAGCCCCCTGCATGGATCCGGACGCCCAGCGATGGATGCCTGCCTCCAGAGATGAAGCCGGACACCCCTGGAGTGAGATGGGACCCCCAACTGGAGGCCTAGGCCGAGGCCTAAGAGCAGCAACAGCCAGCTACTCCCCCATCGGCTACAGTAGCGAAATGGGCCTCGCACGTGCTCAGTTGGCTCCAGCAAGAAGAGAAGGAGGGAACATAAATCCAAGTCTGTGCAGAGCTGCAAACTGCATACCCAAGCCATATTGTGAGTTCCCTCACCTGAGACACCATGGGCAGCAACAGACTGTGAGTAATTCATCACACAACTCAGGGAATTTACCAGCTAACTTTCCCACTCTTAAATTAGACGGATCGAACCTCATGCAGTGGAATCACCAACTCCAGGTTTTATTTTTAAAAGAGGATCTATTGTTTTTAGTTGATGACCCCCCCACAAAACCTTGGACTTTAGAAACAGATTGCTTGCATCACAGGGCTTACTATTTAATTATAGCAAGTATCCCACCAGGTGTATACCCCAGCCTAAGCCATTATCTGACTGTGTCTGAGATACAGCAGAGAATATTTAATCTGTTCTATAGTAAAAGCGCTGCCACCACAGCAAGGATATCCAGGGAATTCCACTCTGCCAGGCATAAAGCGGGGACTCCCATGGGTGAACATATACTGAACCTGAATGCCACAAGGACTGAACTGATACAAAGGGGGGAGGATATATCCGAAGAGAGCATGAAGAGCATAGTCATCAACTCCCTGGACTCCAGCTGGGACAATTTTATAATGCAGCTGGATAGCATAGGCTTAGGCCACCTCACACTCGAGTCACTGACAAATAGGATAATAGCAGAAGATAGCTTAAGGAGGGACCGCTCCATCAGCCGCAGGGACAGCAGGCCAACTAAGAAAGTTGAGTTCCAAACTAGGAACCTAGACTACCCAGAATGCTTCACTTGTGGCTCAAAGAATCACTACAAACGGGATTGCCCAAGAAACTCAAGGGGAAGGGACCACACCTACCAAAGGGAGAGGGAAGGCAGGAAGCCAGGGCTCTCCGATAGATCCCCATCAGACAACAGATACAGGCGCAGAGACTCCCCCGACCCAAGGAACAGAAGGGGAAGTAGGGACAGCTCTAGGGAGAGCCGACCAGGGTCCATGTATGGGATCGGGGAGAACACACACACACACTCACAAACCAGAGAAGGAGAAACATGGCTCATCGACTCGGGAGCCACCAACCACACAACTCATGACATAAAGATACTGACCTCATTCACAAAGGAAAACTACCACATTAAGGTGGCCAATCAAAACAAGGTCCTAGTGACAGGGAGAGGAAACACGTTCATAAGCGGAATAGGCAAAGTAGAGGGGGTATTACTCATACCCGAAATACCCCACAACATTTTAGCACCGCTTAAACTGAGCAAGGACATGGGCATAGAGACCACCTTCAAAGAGGGAGAAGCCTACCTGACCAGAGACAGGGAAAGCATCGGCAAAATAGTCATTAATGGAGGGCTAACATACCTCCACCCTAAAAAGAATAACCAGACCCAAGTTATCGCCCAACTAGAAAACACTGAGAATAAAGTCAACACACATGTTGAGGCAGAGGGGGGCAGGGAAGACGACCCCACCGAAGGCAACACGACACACAGAGGGAAATTGCTGATAGGCAAACCCATTCACGATGACTGCGCCCATTTGCTACACAGAAAATTGGGCCATGCCAGCTTCCCAGTCATCCAAAAAATGACAGAATGTACCAGTGATTTGAAAATAAAAAACTGCAAAAACTACTTAGAGTGTTCTATATGTAAATCATCTAAGTTAAAAACCAAACCCAGACCTAGAAAAGCCACCCGTACTACCAATTCTATCTTCCACCTGGTACATATGGACATTGTGGGCCCCATGAAGCCCTCTATAAAATACAAAAGGAGATATTTTCTGACAATAGTAGACGACTACAGCCGCTATGGCTTTGTGTATACCATTAATCATAAAGACGAGGTATTCCAAAAATTTAAAGAGTTTTATAAGAGAGTGGAAACGCAACACAACACAAAGATAAGGCAAATAATGACAGATAGGGGGTCTGAGTTCTTATCGAGGGAATTCTCGAACTGGTCAAAGATGCACGGGATAATACACTACAAGACTTCTCCCTTTTCCGCGTTCCAAAATGGAGTCGCAGAGAAGAGGAATGGAGTCCTACAAACAATGATGAGATGCGCCCTAGAGGATGCGGGGTTAGGACAGCCATTCTGGGCGGAAGCTATCAACTACTCAAATTATACGCTGAACAGACTCTGGTCTAGCGTAATAGGGAAAACACCTTATGAGGTGATGTACGACCGAAAACCAAAGATTGCGCACCTGCACATATTTGGAGTCACGGCGGATGTGCACATCCCCAGGCAACTGAGGTGAAAAGGAGACAAGGTCTCCAGGAGATTAAGGTTCATGGGGTATGAACCAGGCACAAAAGGCTATAGATTCATTGACAGGGACAATAGGTTCATCGTATCCAGAACAGCGGTGTTCCACGAGAACGCCAACTGGTCTAAGATACACCTCAACGAGACACTCATCAGACAGGAAAACACAAACGAATCAAGGGACGAAAGCAGACCCATCACATTAGAAGCAAATACACAAGACAGACAAAGACCAAGACACCATGAGGTAGCCACCAAGGGGTGGAAGGAAGACCACCCCATCATCAAGGTAGACACGGTCACAGAGAAGGAGGCCAAATACATGCACGACACCGACACAAGACCCATGAGACCTATCAGACCCAACAGAAACAAAATGCCCAAGAGGTTTAAAGATTATGTCATGTCCATTCACCCAAATAGAACAACACCCAACTCATACGAAGAAATCATTAGTCTGCCGCAGGTAGAGAGAGATAAGTGGGAGCAAGCTATGGAAAGGGAGATGGCTAGCCTGCGCGAACTAAACGTGTACACCCCCTCTAAGGTCCCAGCCGATAAGACACTCATAGGCATGAAGTGGGTTTTCAAAATCAAGGAACTCGAAGACAACAAGGCCCTCTACAAGGCTAGACTCGTAGCTCAGGGGTTCGCCCAAAGGTATCCAGACGACTACACGGATACCTACTCACCCACAGTTAGGGCAGAAAGTGTCAAAAGCGCCCTAGTAGTTGCATCTATCTTAGGCCTAGAAGTCTACCAATTTGACGTTCAAACCGCATACCTCCATGCGAAGTTAGACAAAGAAATATACGTCAGGGCACCCCCAGGGAAAGGCGCGAAAGAGGGAGTCACTTGGCTACTAAACAAAAGTTTGTACGGTTTAAGACAGTCCGGGAAAAGATGGTATGAATGCCTAGCCAAAACACTCAGGGACATGGGTTTTACCGCCACATCAGCAGACCTCTGCCTCTTCGCCAAGAGGGAGGGCACATCGATCGAATATGCACTCGTTTACGTAGACGACATCCTGTACATGGGGCAGCACAAGCAAAATTGCGATAAATTCGCCAGAGAACTGGGGAAACAATTCACACTCAAGACCCTAGGGAAAGTCAATAAGTATCTAGGAGTACAAATCGAGAAAACAGAGAACGGGTTCAAGGTTTCTCAAAGGGAGAAAATATTAGAACTTGTACATAGATGCAACATGAGGGACGCTAAACCATGTGAAACCCCCATGCAAACAGACTTCTTGAAACATATGCACGAAGAGGGGGAGTCATTTAAGGACAACACCTTGTATAGATCTGTCATTGGATCCCTCCTGTATATTGCCAATTGGACAAGGCCCGATATCAGCTTAGCTGTTAATTTATTATCCAGACATGTCAGTGAACCCAAGGTATACCACTGGGAAGGGGTGAAGCGAGTAATCAGGTACCTGAAACATAGCATAGACGCGTACCTATGCCTGGAACCATCCAAATCCAAAAAACCGGCGCTGACCTGCTATGCGGACGCTGACTGGGCAGGTGATACCAAGAGCAGGAAAAGCACATCAGGTTACGTGTTCCTCATCAATAACTGCCCGGTACACTGGTATACTGGCAAACAGAACCTGGTTGCCACATCCACGGCAGAAGCAGAGTACATCTGCCTATCAAAGGCAGCTAACAATTTAGTGTGGTTCGATGACCTGCTCTCTGAAATATGGACTGAACCGGCTTATCCTATAACTATCCACGAGGACAATAAAGCAGCCATAGACATCTCCAACGCAGAAGCAGTGGGTCAGAGGTCCAGACATATCGACATCAAGCATAAGCATGTCAGGCAATTATCAAATGTAGGTTTTATTAGGGCCGTACATTGTGAAACCTCTGAGCAAGTCGCGGACATTCTAACGAAACCATTACCAAACAAGCAACACACATATCTCACATCAAAACTAGGGGTGACCATGCCGGGTACGAATCAACCCCGAATGTTAGGCATTTAGGGGGGGATTTGTTACAAGTAAATGCCTAACTGTGTATACACCATTGCATAGACTGACCCACTGATCCCTCCTCCCTCACTTAGCCCTTCCCATAACCCCTCCTTACCTTGACTCCACCTCCTCCATATATAAAGGCTGTGCGCAGAAGTCCAGAACCAGTTCCAAATGAGTTTACCTGAATAGAAAGAAATTGAGTAAATAAATACATTGAACTCAAAGCCTATCGTGTCTGTGATTATTGGGCAAGATCCTTGGAAAAACTTACTTATCAAGAAGTCCCAGAATCCTG
Source organism: Pituophis catenifer annectens (assembly GCF_029215685.1). Taxonomy (NCBI): domain Eukaryota; kingdom Metazoa; phylum Chordata; class Lepidosauria; order Squamata; family Colubridae; genus Pituophis; species Pituophis catenifer. The sequence goes on from NW_027256881.1 coordinate 133,249,047, forward strand.
AGCAACCTTGGGCTTCTGTTCAGGTTGGGGAAGCCTTATATAAGAGGATGGGAAATACTAACAGTATCCATCAATTAGAATTGAGGTAGAAGGGACCTTAGAGGTCTTCTAGTCCAACCCCCTGCTTAAGCAGGAGACCCTATACACTTTGAGACAAGTGGCTGTCCAGTCTTCTCTTAAAAACCTCCAGAAGCATTTACAGTTTCTGAAGGCAAACTGTTCCACTGGTTAATTGTCCTCACTGTTAGGAAGTTTATCTTAAATTCAAGATTTCTTCTCTCCTTGATTAGTTTCCATCCATTGTTTCTTGTCCGATCCTCTGATGTTTTGGAAAATAAATTGACCGCCTCCTCTTTGTGGCAGCCTCTCAAATACTGGAATACTGCTATCATGTCACCCCTTTTCCTTCTTTTCTCTAGACCAACCATACCCAGTTCCTGCAACCGTTCTTTATATGTTTTAGTCTCCAGGCCTTTAATCAACCTAGTTGCTCTTGTCTGCACTTTTTCCAAAGTCTTAACATCTTTTTTGTACTGTGGTGACCAAAACAAGTTTGTTCTAAAACAAAACAAGTTTGTGTTCCTAACAATGACATAAATTGCTTATGACAGTAGTGATTGAGGCTACTAGTGGCTTAACAGATCTAGCCCAGTGTCAACCAAACCAGACAGGCCTTTTGAGGTTGGCCTCATCCACTTGCAAAAAGTTTGTAAGTCCTTTTATGAATGGATGTTGCAATTTGGGACAAAGTCAATAGAGGAAGGGTGGTTAGAGTTTTGGACTAGGAAGAGTACAAGGCCACCATAAAGCGGAGAAACTCACTGGTTGATTTAATCTAGTTAACATCTCTCATCTTTAATTCCCTTATAGGGTTGCATTATGGAATGAGGGTGGGGGAAAATGTACACCATCTTGAAGGAATCGTGGGATATAAAGCTTTTCAACTTTAGGCCCTAGATCAGGGGTGTCAAACTCGCAGCGTCATGTTGTCGTCACGTGTTGTATCGTGACTTTTCCCCCCTTCGCTAAACCAGGGAGAGGGGTGGCCAGCACGTGATGTATCTGGCCCACAGGCCGCGAGTTTGACACCCCTGCCTTAGATCATGTGTGTCCAAGCTTTTGGCTTGCCTCAGCCACATTGAGTGAAGAGGAATTGCCTTGGGTCATATATAAAATATATAATATAGTTAAGGTATATAAATAACATATAATGTGAAAAGTTTATGATCTTGTATTACTAAATTGCATTACTAGCTTTCCAAGGCAGCATGGGGCCTTTGGGCAGTGTGTTGGACATACCTGCTCTAGACCCTTTCATTGTATACTAAGTAATAACTTAAAAATGTTTCTGTTTTCCCTAAATAAAAAGTTGCTAAATAAACATTACAAAGCAATTTCAATTCACATGTCATATTAATTTGTAAAAATTGCAAATACTTTTTATTTCTGGTGAGATTATTTGCTTGTTTCTTCACAACCATTGAGAAGACATTGGAGTTTGATGTCATAATCACATTTGTGCTTATGTCTAATGGGTGTTTCCTCAGATTACATTTTAATATCAGTAACCCAGAGCTCAAAGAAATAAATCCAACACTGAGTGGGTTCTTTAAAACTAGGTGGGGGTGGGGGTACCAAATCTATCTCAGGTGACTGGGAAAATAGTGAAATAGCTCATTAACGGGCTTCAAAAAACAGAGAAGAGTAGAAAGCTTAGGAAATGGGGAAAATAATTTAAATGGTTCTGCTGGGAGCTGAATGAACATCCTCCCACTTACAAAGTAGGAATTAGAGCTGTTTTGCAGACAACACTTGTAGAAAAAGTAGCTTTCAAAGAAGTTAGAAAGCAAAAAGGGAGTACAAATGGATTAGTCATAAACTGCTTATTGTGGATGCATGTATGTGTATTTTGTGCTTTAATTTTGAATATAGATTCAGTTTTAAGTCTCTGTATGAGCATGCCTCTGACATGTATATCTCTATGTACATGTGTATATAGAATCACCCACCTGTTCATAAGAAGGAAAGCCACTGGTCATAGCTTTCCTGATAAAGATAGGTGGATAGGCCTAGTGGCATGGGAATTGTCCAATAGGAGGATGTGGCAGTCTGTAATCTGTTTAGTTGCAAGTTGTTGCTAAAGTAACTCCGTCCACACAGGATCTTTATTTTATGTTGGCTTAAAGCGAAGCCAGCATGAGCATAAAATGTGAACAACTTAAAAAGGAAAATACTAAGGGGACCAACTTTTTTACAGTGAGAAGGAGGACACGTGTGTGTGCGCGCCATGTCATGTTTTGGTAAGAAATAAACAAAGCAACTTGCGCATGGCACACTCTTGCACCCGGCACACTTTTTTTTTTTAAAAAAAACTTTATTAAATATTTACAATAAAATTAACACACAATAATGGTTGAAAACCAATATAGGAAGCGAAATATAGAAACACATAAACACAGGACTAAAACCAAACAACAAACATGACTAACCGGCGCACTCCCTTAAAACAATTCTCCTGTACGGAGCGCATGCATCTCATAATCACGTCTTTCTGCACTGTTGCCCAACTGAATTGTGGGATGTAATCCAAACGCATCTGGAGGGCATCAGGTTGGGCAGGTTGCTCTAAAGTCTAGAGTGAAAGCAGCAGATGTTGAAGATGGATCAGAAGATGATTATGGCAGCAACAGCAGGTAGAATCTCACAATGGAGCACTTCTAAATTAAAACTCAAAAGTCTGATATACACCAGGCTAAGGTCCTTGTCTAGTATTGTTATCTCTTTAATCCATACTCAGGATTCCTTCCAGAGGTGGGTTTCAGCAGGTTCTGACCAGTTCTGAAGAACTGGTACCGGAAATTCTGAGTAGTTCGGAGAACCGGTGGTAAAAATTCTGACATCTATTTTCTGCCTCCCAAGTCCCAGCTGATCGGGAGGAAATGGGAATTTTGCAGTAACCTTCCCCTGGAATGGGGTGGGAATGGAGATTTTAGAGTATTCTTCCTCTGCCACGCCCAAGCAGTGCCATGCTCACCAAGCCACACACACAGAACTGATAGTAAAACTTTTTGAAACCCACTCCAAGAAACTCCAAGAAATCAGGAACCCCTGATTCCTTCTAATGTTCTCTGAGTAGAGAGCAAATATGTGTGAGTACTTTTCTACAATCACACTTTATTTGGAGATATGACCTTGCCTTGCCCCCAGGGCCGGATTTTCCTATAGGCTAACTAGGCTTCAGCCTAGGGCCTCAAGATCAAGAGGGGCCTACATTCAAATTGTTAGCAAAATTAAAATTACACTTTCACTATAGGTGAAAGGGCCTCGTAAGTGGAATAGCCTAGGGCCTCTTTTCATCTAAATCCGGCCTTGCTTGCCCCGATTTGGCAGCATGTCCTTACTCTAGCTTTTTCCTTTTGATTTTGTTCCAGGCAAATCCAACAGGTCTCTTGAATTCTGAAAAGTCCAGTTACAAGATTCTTGTTTTACATTTCATGTGAAAAAGCATTTCATCTCTGGATCCTAGCTACCAGAGAATGGAAACATGTCTTCTTTTTGGAAAAGGCTAAGAAAGGGACACCATGCCACTTAGTCAGATAATCAACTTGCCAGAAGCGACACACAAGGCGAAGGAGACAATAACGGTGTGTTCCATGGCATCCAATGCAAATGTATGCAAATGTCTTCATATTAGAATCATTGTTTAGTTGTCATCCTCACAAGGGGCACATGAAAGCCACATGACCTGATTTTGCACCTGCTGTTTAATTAAATTTACAAGGCAGACGTACTCTCCGCTCCTGGTGATATACAAATTCATTTTTATCACCATTGCTTCTCATTTACAAGTTAGTTGACTGCAGTGTTTCCCACCATTGGTGGCTGCCCAACTGCTCTTTGTTAAAGTGAAGATTAAAAACAGAAAACTGGTCACCGTTTGGGCATAAGAAGGAAACGAAATGAAATCAAATGTATGCAAGTGATTTCCCTCTTCACCTTTATGAAAGGGGGAGGAAAATGAGGAAAGTGGAGAGAGAAAGGAAAAGGCGGGTTGGGTCTAATAAGACCTTTCCCTCTGTGCTGCAGGCATTTTAATGATGCACTTGGGTTATATGGTCAGTAGCGACAGTAAGACATATCAGAACAAAGGAAGGTTTCAGCTATATTAAGCAGCAGAGAAATGAGTAGAGCCTTCCTTAATTAATGCCATTCAAATAACGTTGAATCAGTTTCCATAATTCTCAAGCAGCATTCCCTTGGTCTCTGATTATAGAGAAACCATACACATTAGGCCAGGAAAATTAAGCAGTGTAATATAGGAAAGGAAGGAAGGCCTTCCTTCCTTCCTTCCTTCCTTCCTTCCTTCCTTCCTTCCTTCCTTCCTTCCTTCCTTCCTTCCTTCCTCCCTTCCTCCCTCCCTCCCTCCCTTCCTTCCTTCCCTTTATATATTAAGTATCTATCTCCCAATTTCAACTCTTGGTATAGTGAATTTAGGGTTGAAACCAACAAACAAGAGCAATAAACAATAATAACACAACTGCTATTATGTATTTTCTTGGAGGGAAATATATTAGATGTAGTATAGGCGTTAATACTTAAGAGCTACCAATCCTAAGCCTAGGGCTAGGGAAGTCCAGGTTCAAATCCTTTCTCACCTGGAATTTAGGAGGTTTTTATTGGTCTCAACAGCATTGTTCTAAACAAGCATTTCTCAACTTCAGCAATTTTAAAATGTGTGAATTTCAGCTCTAAGACATTTTTAACTCCACATATTTTAAGCCCACACATCTTAAAAGTTGCTGAGGTTGGGAAATATTGTTCAAACCAAGTTGACTAAAGATTATGGAAACTAAAATCCAGCATTTCCAGAAGGGATCAGATTTTAGGTCACTTTCCTATGGATGGCTTGAAGTGATGTCCCGGTGCCTGGAGGCCGTACGGATCTGGATGGGGAGGAACAGGCTCAGGCTCAACCCATCCAAGACAGAGTGGCTGTGGTTTCCGATGTCCCGATATAGTCAGCTGGTGCCATCGCTGACTATTGGGGGTGAATCATTGGCCCCCACGGAAAGGGCTCGCAACTTGGGCGTCCTCCTGGATTCACGGCTGTCTTTAGAAGATCACTTGATGGCCGTGACCGGGAGGATTTTTCATCAGGTTCGCCTGATCCGCCAGTTGCATCCATTTCTAGATCGGGACTCCCTACACACAGTCACTCATGCCCTCGTCACCTCTCGTCTGGACTATTGTAACGCTCTCTACATGGGGCTCCCCTTGAGGTGCACTCGGAGGCTCCAACTGGCGCAGAGTGCGGCCGCGCGGGTGGTTATGGGAGCAACATGGAGCTCCCATGTAACACCTCTCCTGCGCGAGCTGCACTGGCTCCCGGTGGTCTTCCGAGTGCGCTTCAAGTTTTTGGTTACTACCTTTAAAGCGCTCCATGGCTTAGGACCTGGTTATCTACGGGACCGCCTGCTACCACCAATAGCCTCCCACCGGCCAGTACGCTCCCATAGAGAGGGGCTCCTCCGGGTGCCGTCGGCCAAACAATGTCAGCTGGCGGCCCCCAGGGGGAGAGCCTTCTCTGTGGGGGCACCTACGATCTGGAACGAGCTCCCGCTGGAGATACGGAGGATCCCGGATCTTCGCACCTTTCGTCGCGCGCTTAAAACGTTTTTATTTCATCAAGCTGGCCTGGCCTAAATCATCTCCTCTTTTAAATTTAAATTTTAAACATAAATTTGTAATCTGTTTAATTATGGGGTATTTTAAAATTCAGCCTAAATTATTTAATTTGTTTTAATTTATTTTAGATTTTGTATTTCCTGTGTTTTATCTTCTGGCTGTTCACCGCCCTGAGTCCTTCGGGAGAAGGGCGGTATAGAAATTTAATAAAATAAAATAAATAAAAATAAATGGCAATGGATCCAAATTTTGCCTCAGTTTGAAAGCAAAATGTTTTTTGGGGGTAAGGGCAATTTCTTGAACTCCCTTTATGAATGGGGCCCCATCCAAAGTATAGCTCAGCATTTAGAAAATCAGATGGATTTGATTTTTTTTTATTCTAGCCATTAATATTGATGAGATTGATACTCCCAATAATTATCTCCAAAAGTTCACATGATCACTGTCAATTGTAGTATTTGGGAGTATCTTACTTGCAGGCCCTGTTTGAGGAGTAGGTCGCAGCTGAGGCTAAAAAAACCTTTTACTTGGCTCCAACTCTTTGGACCGTTCCTGGAGACGAAGGCAATATTTACTGTCGGTTAGACTACTACAATGCACTCCACATGGGCTGTCCTTAAGAAGCATTTGGAAGTGCAACTGATCCAGAATGCAGCATGATAATGATGGGCGCACCTCAAGGCAATGTTACAGTTTTATTCTAATAATTGCACTGGTTGTTAAATGCAATTCAAGGTGTTGGTTGGCCCCTTTAAAGCTTGGCATGGGTTGGGGCCTGGATATCTGTCACTTTCTCCATGTACCATCTGCCCAGCCAATAAAACCTAATCGGATGGACTTGCTATTTGTCTCCTCAATTAAAGACTGTCCTCTTTAGGAGCCACATAGGTGTGTCTTTTTCATCATCTTTGGACTAGTACTGCCCATCACATCAATGTGAGATTAGCCTCTTCTGCCTTTTAGGAAGCTGATCCATCAAGGCAGTGAGATTGGATTGCTACAGTTTGCAGTTTGGGAGATTGGGCCTATTTTTTCATTTGGGTTAATGTTTTGATTGTGATTTCCAGTTAAACAGGAGTGGTTCTAGTTGTTCATTAACTGGTTGTAAAATTTCCATCCCATTCACGTAGTGGGGAGTGTATCCTGCTCAAAGAGTCAACAGATCAGATCATCCTATAAATCCCACAAGTACATCTCCCCAAAAGTTATATATAATCCTTCACCTGAACATATTACAGTACATGAAATAGAAACTTCTCCTGCTTTTTTGTAGCACTTTCAAATCAGTTACCTGAACAGACTGCCCGCCACTGCCTAAGAGGAAAACCAGTGCTGGTAAAAGAACAAGGCAATATTATTTGGAGACTGAGGGCCATGTTTGATCCATGAATGGAATATTGTGGGCTACCACCGCAGTCCTTGGACAAAAACCTGAATAGATTTCATTTAAATTAAAAACTTAGTCCAGTATTTTTCCCCTCTTGTTACTTTAAATATTATATTTAATATTTCTGCAACCCAGCAAGACAGACACAAACTTCAGAGGATAATTAGAACTGCAGAAAAAACAATTGCTACCAACCTGCCTTCCATTGAGGACCTGTATACTGCACCAGTCAAAAAGAGGGCTGTGAAAATATTTACAGACCCCTCGCATCCTGGACATAAACTGTTTCAACTCCTACCTTCAAAACAACGCTATAGAGCACTGCACACCAGAACAACTAGACACAAGAACAGTTTTTTCCCGAATGCCATCACTCTGCTAAACAAAAAATTCCCTCAACACTTTCAAACTATTTACTAAGTCTGCATTACTATTAATCTTCTCATCATTCCTATCACCCATCTCCTCCCACTTATGACTGTATGACTGTAACCTTGTTGCTGGTATCCTTAAGATTTATATTGACTGTTTCCCTATGACTATCATTAAGTGTTGTACCTTATGATTCTTGACGAATATATCTTTTCTTTTATGTACACCAAGAGTGTATGCACCAAGACAAATTCCTTATGTGTCCTGTCACACTTGGCCAATAAAGAATTCTATTCTATTCTATTTAGGTGGTAAATGTTCAGAAAGTATCTAAGAAGGGAACAGGAGGGGATTGGGGTGAGGGACACATGGCTTCAGACTGTACTTCTCTTGCACAGAATGAACTTGCATAATTTGTCTTCCAAATGAAATGCACCTGTACCATGAAAAAACTTTATATAGAAAGCCTGCCTTGCATTTGGTTTATACCAGTCAGACTCCATGTTCCTCCTAAAAAAGTCAGCACTTCAATATAATGTCTCATTATAAGTTTTTTTTTCCCCTTTCTTTTTGATAGATCAATTGCAAGGCTGTTCTATTTTCACTTGAGAAGAACTTAACTCTTATAGGTAATGAAGCAAGCAAGGAAGCATGTTATTGCAGAAACTGAACAGGGAAGTCATAGTTTCACAGAATCATCTAGAGGTGGCAGCACATGTTCATGTAAAATCTGAACAAGATAAGACAGAGAATGAGGAAAGTTCTGAATTTGTTTGCTGTTGAGATCTCCGGTTTCTGTAGAGTTGCAAGTAACCCCTGTAAAGTGATAGCCAAGATGAATTTGCTGCCCAAATGGAGAAAGCATGGGATCCGTGAAAGATTTTTATGTCCAGGTTCTAATTTGCAATGATGCAACTTTATTTATCTGTATTTACTTCCTTTTTTCATGCTTATGTTCATACTTATACTTGCTACCTTGTACATGTTTGACAAACAAATAAAAAAAAAAACTTCATGCTCCTATTGTCGCAAAAAGAAAACTGAAATATTAGTTCTTGTGCTTGTGTTAGTGGTCAGCATCTCTACTTCCATGTGACCCATGGGAAAAAGATTTTGTCAAAATAGAAATCAAAAATAATCTTAAATCATTGCCAAAATTATTGATTTTGATTTGATTCTGGCTTTTCAGTACAAGAATCTTCAAAAGAACTAGCAATCAGTATTAACATGAATCAGTAACCACAAAAAAACAAAAAAACAAAAAAAAAACCACCACCAGAACAAATAAAATGACCATTTACCCATCACCAAATTCCCCCTCCCCCATACAAACAGATTTATACCAACTTAATAAATTTGGGGTTGAATTGCTGTTATGGAATATATTCACCTTCAGAATCCACTAGGAAAGAAACATTTCTTTTGTTTAGCTATAACAACAGTTTAACTGTGCAGTATTGTATGATCAAGGGGAACTTTATCTTTCCACTCACTCTGTCTTAAGATGAGCTAAGGATGTGGGGATCAATCTAGATCTGGCTATCGCCTATGTTGTCAGGTAGTCCTCAACATACAACCACAATTGAGCCCAACGATTCTGTTGTTAAGTTAAACATTTTTTAAATGAGTTTTGCCCCATTTTACGACCTTTCTTACCACAGTTGTTAAGCAAATCACTGCAGTTGCTAAGTTAGTAACATGGTTGTTAAGTGAATCTGGCCTCTCCATTGCCTTTGCTTGTCAGAAGGTCACAGAAGGTGATCACATGACCCCGGAACATTACAACTGCCATAAATATGAGTCAGTTGCCAAGCATCTGAATTTTGATCACATGATCATGGGGATGCTGTAAGTGAGAAAAAAGGTCATGTCACTTTTTTCAATCCCTTTGTAACTTTGGTCACTAAATGAACTATTGTAAGTTGAGGAGTACCTGTACATTTTCACATATGACTCCATTCCATCTAATTTCTTTTTAGATGCAAAAAAGGCAGAAAAGCGAACTGCTTCCTTCAGTGTAAAGCGATATTTCTCAACCTTGGCAAGTATAAGATAGCACTAGCAATAGCATTTAGGCTTATATACCACTTCACAGTGCTTTACAGCCCTTTCTAAGAGGTTTACAGAGTCAGCATATTTCCCCCAACAATCTGGGTCCTCATTTTGCCGACCTCGGAAGGATGGAAGGCTGAGTCAACCTTGAGCCTGGTGAGATTTGAATTGCCAAATTGCAGGCAGCCGGCAGTCAGCGGATGTAGTCTGCAGTACTGCACTCTAAGATGGGTGGACTTTTTGAAGATGGGTGGACTTCTACTCCCAGCATTCCCTACTTGCCAAAGTTGAGAATGTGCATGCAGGAGGGGAAATAGCGAGGGCACTGATGAAGCAGACACAGCTTCCTTACTCTCCTTGACAGCTGCTGGGTGCCCAGATCTGCCAGGTGCTGATGCCTGCTTTCTCCATCACTCAAGCCTTGTTGGGTTTTCTAAATATTTCCCAGCATTTTCAGCCATACTCGCAACTAGGCTCAGAGTCTAACAGCAGTGGGGCATATTTTTACTGGCAAGTTGCAGCCAGCAGCTGAGCCATTGGCTTTTATATAGCTACTTTTTTCTGAGCTATCTTCAAAGACAGCTCCACACACACTTCATTATAGCAGCAATATTGATGTCCTTCTCCAGATGTGCGTATCAAATGCTTGAGAGATCTTTATTCGTGAAGAGCCCCTGCAGATGTAGCTTAAACTGCTCAACCGTTGTTGTAAAAAAAAAAAAAGTGCTACATTGTTGGAAAATAACGGTGCTGCTTGGAAAGTTTCTGATCTGTGCTGAAGTGTTGGAGAGTCTCCTCTTGCCTCGTTGACTTCAACAGTTGAAGGAAAGCTTGCTCTTTTCACTCAGAAGGTAGCATTCCATTCCAGATACTCGAGACTGCACATGAATGCCATTTGCTGCTACCTTCTGCTTTTTTAGAACAAATGCCCTCCTTTGCTGGTGGTCCTTACTGGCTTGGGAAGAGGGAGGTTGTGTTGAATTTCTCCTCACCTTCAAGTCTCGATATGTGAACGCCCAGGCTGTGGTCATTGTACATGCCCATTGTGAGAGGAGGAAAGCCAGATTCTGCAGGTCTAAAAAGCAAAAGCAATAGTACTTACATACCGCTTCATAGTGCTCTACAGCCCTCTCTAAGCGGTTTACAGCATATTGCCTCTAACAATTTGGGTCCACATTTTACCAACCTCAGAAGGAAGGAAGGAAGGAAGGAAGGAAGGCTGAGTCAACCTTGAGCCAGTCAGGATCGAACTCCTGGCTGTAAACAGAGTCAGCAGAATTAGCCTGCAGTACTCCATTCTAACCACTGCGCTACCATGGCTCTAAAACTAGTCTAACTATATCAAACCCCAGACTTCAGCAACATTCAGCTGAGATTTCTGCTAAGCAATGCTTTATCATGACATTTCAAAATGTAGAACTTTCCATTTCTCCATTAAGGAAGTCCAGAAGTTGAATCCTGGCAACTTAACTTCTTTTCTTGCTGGCTGGAAACATTTTGCTGCTTTTCCAAGTAGCTTCTTTAATCTGAGCAAGTTGGTTAGGCAGATCCCATATCTATGAAACGTTTCCAACCAACAAGAAAAGAAGTCCAGATGCCATGACTCAAGTTCCAGACAATTCCATCTGGATGACTGAGAATCTTCATCGACATATTCCTTAAGAATGATATGACCATTAAGCATGTCACCTGCACTGTGAAGTAAAACAAGTTGCTACGGTCATTTGGAATTGGTTAGTACTTGGAAAGGAGACCACCAGGAAATCCCAGCGGTATAGGTTATACTAGGAAACCTAAAGAAAAGGAAACCTAAAGAAAGCAAGAACATAACCCGCACTGATATTGCTACTAAGAAAAATACTATCAGGAGTCAAGCACAACCCGAAGGAAAAATTATGTTCACTGTACCACCATTTCATGTGAATGGATAAGCAATATGTAACATATGAAGAGAAGAAAATCCTGCTGTCAACTGCATTTATTATTCAGAAAGGGATGCCCTGGATTGCAACCAGTCCAGGTTTTTTGAGTTCATTAGGACTAACAGCAAGCCACAATAAAATGCAAACATTTCCATGTCCCCATTTAAGACACTGGGAATTTACATATGTGGTGCCCTTCAAAAAGAAACCCTTAAAATTGAACTCATCACCATTTAAAAGAGAAGTTTGAATTCTGGAAATGAAATACTCTGCACTTGTGGAATAAAATTTTACCACTCTCCAGGTTTAATCTTTACTGAGGGTTTGGGGTTTTTTTCTTTTTCTTTCTTTCTTTAAAGAAATAAAAAGACTTTGACTTCAATCACTTTTGCTCTTAGTACAGTTAATAATCAAATAATTATATTTTTCTTCCTAATGCTATTTCTATTGTTAATAATATTGCTCCTGCTTCACATTTTCACAGTGGATTACAGGTGATAATATTTGTATAATCCTGTACACATTTAAATTGCAGATGTTGACGTGCACTGATGATGTTACCTAGTTTGGGCAATGAGACATCTGCAACAGTAGGGAGTTCCACTTACCTTTGCTACCGGTTCGGAATTGGGAGCATGCATGCGCAAGGCATCTGTGATGACATCAGGATGGGTGGGCGGAGCCTCCTGCCACCATCACTTCCGGTTTGCCTGAACCGGGGCAAACTGGTAGAAACCCACCACTGATTTGCAAGAAAACAACCAAGCTCAGAGAGCACCAACAACCCCTCATTTCAACCCTGAGCTACAAATATTATTCTTTATTGTCTCTGAACTTCCTTCAGAGTAACCATAACCCAACATTTCTCAACCTTGTTAACTTCCATTTGTGTAGATTTCACCTCCCAGAATTTCCCGAGCCAGCAAGATTGATAAATATTACCATAACCAGTCCATTTTGTTCACAGCTCATTTCTACCAATTCAAAATGACCTCAAGAGCATTTTTTTTATTATAGGATCTGATACTCTTAGTTATTTTATTATAATGTGAATTTATCATCCTATGTTTTCAGTGCTCCAAAGTAAATGGCTGGGAAGTTTAGAAAATGAAGTGTGCTGCTTCTCTAACTTTCCTAAATGTGTAGCTTTCAAACGTATAGGACAGGGCAGTGGTGAAATCCATTTTTTTAACTATCAGTTCTGTGGGTGTGGCTTGGTGGGCGTGACTTGGTGGGTGTGGCAGGAGAAGGATACTGCAAAATCTCCATTCCCACCCCACTCCTGGGGGAAGGATACTGCAAAATCTCCATTCCCACCCCACTCTGGGACCAGCCAGAGGTGGTATTTGCCGGTTCTCTGAACTACTCAAAATTTCCGCTACTGGTTCTCCAGAACCTGTCAGAACTTGCTGGATTTCACCCCTGGGACAGGGTATCAAACTCATGTTGTCACAACAGCATCATGTGCCGGGACTTTTCCCCCTTTCATTAAACTGGGCGTGGGCATGGCCATTGTGTGACCCACATTGTGACCCACATTATGTGACCCATCTGGCCCACGGGCCGGGAGTTTGAGGACTACAACTTCCATCAATTTGACCTATTATAAATATTAGCAATGGTAGATAGAGAATGAAATTGGGTAGGAAGATCAACCAAATCTGGATTCCATCAAATTTGGATAGTGTCTCTACTCATGCTGTGATGGTATTATACTGGCAAAACTTGCAAAGTATGGGTAATCTATTCAGAGTGCAAGATTTTTTCTCTTCTCTTTTATTTTATTTTTTTATTATTTTATTGCAGACTGCATGCAATCAGCCTTGATTATATGTATTTTGGCATTCCATTCCTTAATTGGGGATTTGGTTTATACTGCAATGCAAATTATGGCAAGGAATAAAATGGACACCAGCATTTTTTTTTTCCATTGGCAAATCCTGCGGCTGTGGGTTTATGTCTGACTATGCATTGTGTATACATTTTATCATTCTTTGCAATGAAGAAGACCATATGTAGTGAGGTAAACAGATAGGACAATGGAACAATTAAAGCCAACCACAGGAATTGTCTAATATGAAACACAAATGCAGCTGAAATTAGGAAATTCAGATGTTGTTATGATTTAACATGTCCAAAATAATAGCGTACACATTAACAAGGAACATTAAACAAAAATAGTGTTCTGGGACATTTTCATCAGAAGCAGAGAGTGCGGAATATTTAAGCTCCCACATGCCAACAGATGATATAACAGACCATGATATGAATTAGATATCAGGTCCACACAGTTGGAAAAGAGCATTAAGTGAGTTAGGAATATCGCTAGTATTAGTACTCCAGCCCACTTACATTAGAGAGCTGTTACAGGAAACATATCTTTCCGCATTTATTCATTCTGATGTATGGGAAAAATTGCAAAAGTTCAAAAAGTATCACACAAATATTTTCGTATTTACTCTGTGGTTTACAGCACAGATTTTACTTACGTACTCAAGCCATTTATTCCTCCTACCCCGAGGAAGCACACCTTTTCCAGAAGATAAAGCACAAACTGTAGAGAAACAAATATTAGAAAATATAAATAAGGCATAGCTATTAAGTTCCCACACAATTTGAAAGCGTTTGAATATGCTGGTTTCAGTGACCCTTAAAGACTCATGTCTCCGTCACCTGATGAATTACTCTCCGAGGAGTCATTTGCTCTCTGGGAAAGATCCTAGATTATGAAAATAAGCTTTAAATGCCGGGTGGGGGGGATATGGTTCCTGTCCCAGGGGCGAGACTAAAAAGCTTCCTCACACACCAAATCTCTATTTATTTAGCTTCCCTTCGCTTCTGGTTAATCTGTCCCTGTTAGGTTGCAAATGATACCTTGAGGCCTCAGCTTAGGTGTACTGCTTAATTCATCTTCCTCTACCCTGGAGGAAAAATGCATATATTTATTTATTTATTATCTCATGTTTATTACTTTATAAGTAACTCAAGGTGGCAAATATGTCTAATATTCCTTCCTCCTATTTTTCCCACAACAACCCTGTGAGGTGAATTGGGCTGAGAGTGCCTGGCCCAAGGTCACCCAGCCGGCTTTCATGCCTAAGGTGGGACTAGAACTCACAGGCTCTATTTTGCCTTGGACTTCCTCACCTTTGTGCTTGCACAGGGAATGGGGTAGAGGCCATCACTTAAATCTTTGACTCTGGAGGTCTTCGAGTGGCCTGGGCCTAGATAGATTCTTCACTTCAACTATGTGATGGCAAAAGTCATGAACCTTAAGTAGAATATAATGTGAATATTCTAGTCTAAAAGACAAATCAGTCAAATCTCCTAATCAAATATCATTTTTTTTTCTCTTTGGTTCATCAGCTAGTTTGAATCATCATGTCAAATGCATTGGAGACAACTTGTGCATATGCCCTTTTTTTTTGCTCAGTTTGGCACTTTGAATTGAAAGGATCAGATGCTTTGGAGTGACTTTCTGTGCTGAACGAAAAGTCCAATTTAAATCAGATCACAACTCTAAACCGAATCATTATTCAAAATGGAATGAGACTGATTCATACAGCTGTATATTCAGTATGAACCTCTATTGTGTAAGCAATTCTTTGCAGAGTGCTTCTGCATTTCTGAACTGTTTTAATGCAGCTTTCTAATACCGTGTTTTCCCGAAAATAAGACCCTGCCTTATATTTTTTTTGATTCCTGAAATAAGCGCTTGGCCTTATTTTCAGGGATTCTTATTATTTTGGGGCGTGTTAGGCAAGACAGGGCTCCTCTTGCCATCTTACCTGATTTCCAGCTCTGTCTCCCTAACCCTAACCAGAAGAAATGGCGGGGACCGGTTGTGCATGTGTTTAAATATTTTTGGGGAGGGCTTATTTTCAGGGGGGGGAGTTATTTTAGCGCATGCGCTCAAAAACCCATTTTGGCTTATTTTCAGGGGATGTCTTATTTTCAGGGAAACAGGGTAATGCTCCAATGTTAATTTCTGCTTTTATGGGGAGGAGACAGAAAGGCAAAATGACATCTCTTCCACCCCAAATCTACAAGTCTACCATCAAAGAGAAGGTTCCCATCATGGAAGATCATCTATGAAACACCTCTCTCCAAATGGTTAAGAGACAGCAGTGTCTTTTCAAGGTGTGTGCAGTTGCTTTGAAGGAAGTTTTCCAAGTTCTGTCTGCTTAGCTACTGCTGCATGTTCTTTCAGCTGCACTTCCTTTGGTTGAAGACAAGGCTGCTTTAATTGGGTAGTATTGTCTGTCACTTCTCTCCATGACCATTTCATCCTGGATTTCTGGCTTGGTAAAGTGCTGAATCTTTTGTTTGTTTTTAAGAGTCTATTGTCCAACGATTGTGGTAGACATTTTTTTCTTGTTGTTGTTCATTGGGGAAATAGCCAAACTGGATTTCTTCTTCAATCTAATGGAAATTTATCTAAAAGTAGAGAAATTGTTTTGTAAGGGTTGCCCTTGGGCCCTGCTGTGAACTAGCGAGGAGCCAGTTCATGTCAGAGTTTATACTGTGATTTCATGGAAAACTTCAATCATAATTGTGAGTCAAGAATTTAGTGTGAAAATTCATTAGGGAATGAAATCATTCATATTGGATGCACAAAACAGAACAAGACTTAGAAAACTGATCAGTCTCAACATTTGATTGTGAAACTGGAATGATCTCAATATTTAAATTTATTAAAATACTTCCTGTGCTCAAAGAAATGAGTGAGCATTCATATTCATTTTAATTAAAAAGGACAAGGTGTTAACATGCTAGGTTCCTAACAAGTTAGGGGTCTTTCTCTTTTAGAAATGTATTTTTATTGACCCCAAAATGTTTTTTTCTGCAATGATGTAAAACAGCCATTTATCCGAAAAGTTCTTGTTTTAAAAAAAGAAACATTTTTGTGGTTTTCTCTTCGGCAGCAAGAATCCTTCAGGATATTTAGTAATGCTAAGCCAATATTTTCTCTTAAACCATATTGGTTATCCAGTGTTTAGTTATCAAATGCCATTGGGCATCCCGTCTGTATTCAACATTCAGGCAAAGCTATGTAGTCATTGTGTCTCTTTCTAATTATCTGAAAATAACTGTGTTTCCCCCATGCCAATTGGATAAATGAAATCACAGTATCTATACCCCGCTATATGAAAAGTGTGTGTGTGGGCTTCATGGAAGATTGCATGGTATGTTCATTTTCACATCATATTGTGTAACACTGTGATATGGATCAACCGGCAGAAACTGTGGGGAGAATGTTTTTAAAAAAAAAAAAAAAAAAAAACTGGTAACTTGGTACTTCAGCTATATTGAGTCAGATCTCTACGGACCTAAAAAGTTGCCTTATTACTGTGAGTTTCTGCCATTCGCTCCAGGATCTCTCCCCCCCCCATCCTTTTACGATCAACTCAGCTGCTGAGCCAATTTATCTCCATTTCAGCTGCAATTGACTTGTAACTGCTAGGAAGCCATTTTCTTTTGGCGATGTGTTGAAGAATTTGTGGATGGGCTTTTTCCCCATTAGGAGGAATTCTTGTCTTTTGAGGACTGAAGGGCTGATAGCTTTCTGATAGGAAATGCTGGTTTGTTTGTTTTTTTAAATGGTTGGTTTTGTTATCAGACTACTTACTACACACGTTTTCTGGGAAGACACATCTTTTACATGTTTCTCCTTTAGAGCAATGTATGAATGGGATGGGACAAAGTAAGGCTTTTTATTTCCTCCTCCAGCAGCTTGGGTTACAGCGGTGAATTTTGCTTGGGTTACAGCGGTGAATTTTGCTTGTATGACTTAGCTGAAGCCTGAACCAATGTTGAAATTAGGGTTGCCAGGTCTGCTTCCAAAAAATAGTGGACAAGCGGGGGTTGGGGGGTTAATAGTAAAAAAATAAAAAAAAAATTACAATTAAATTATATATTTTCTTAGAAACATTTTAACACGTATTAAAATAATCACTTCAAAACTTTACTTAAAATTCAAAACATCAAATATATTATAATAATATGTAAAATATTAAATTACATTTTAATTTCATCATAAAGCTTTTGAATAAAAAAATGTCCACTATTTTGTGAAAAATAATAGTGAACATAATGTGAAAAAAGCGGACTGTCCGCTCAAATAGTGGACACCTGGCAACATTATCTTCTGTGTCTTGAACCCTAATTCAAAGCAGCCTTTGGTATCGAATCTTCAACCATACCCCTAACTGATATTGTACAAAAGTGTAATTATTATGAGCTGCGGTGGTGCAGTGGTTAGAGTGCAGTACTGCAAGCTACTTCTGCTGACTGCCGGCTGCCTGCAATTTGGCAGTTCAAATCTCACCAGGCTCAAGGCTGACTTAGCCTTCCATTTTTCCAAGGTCAATAAAATGAAGACCCAGATTGTTGGGGGGCAATATGCTGAATATGTAAACCACTTAGAGGGGGCTGTAAAGCACTGTAAAGCGGTATATAAGTCTAAGTGCTATTGCTATTGCTACTTTGGGCATAATATTTTCTACTATTCAGAATTGACAAACAGAAAGATAATTGTTGATAACCTTGAAAAGGCTTGGGATTTTGGAAAGTATAAACAGTAGCACTATAGAAAAGGTTTGAGTCATATCTTTAGTTCAAGCAGGGTGTTAGCTCAGCACTGGCTGCAGTAAAGGAACTTTTCCCAGTTCCGCCAAAGATGTCAGGAGTTATTTTTGGTGCTTCTCCATGCAAAGCATGTATTGCTCCTGAGCAGTGGTGAAATCCAATTTTTGTTACTATCAGTTCTGTGGGCGTGGCTTGGTGGGCGTGGCTTGGTGGGCATGGCAGGGAAAGGATACTGCAAAAGCTCCATTCCCTTCCCACTCCTGGGGGAAAGATATTGCAAAATCTCCATTCCCACCCCACTCTAGGGCCAGTCAGAGATGGCATTTGCCAGTTCTCCGAACTACTCAAATTTTCCACTACCGGTTCTCAGAACTACTCAAAATTTCTGCTACAGTTCTCCAGAACCTGTCAGAACCTGCTGGATTTCACCCTTGCTCCTGAGCAGCTCTACTCCAGAAGAGAATCCATAGTTCAGATCCAATCCAAAAAGGAACAATTTCCAACAACAGGAACACCCAGATTAACAATGTCCTCATAGTATTGAGATGGTAAATAAAGGTGGGAAGTATACTTTGGGAAGACAACATTTCCCAGCATGCTTTTGTACTGATAGAGAGAAGAGTCTGTTTGAGCTAAAATTAGGTGCAGAATAACTGAGCCTAAGTTATTTTTCCGGTTGTTTTTCTAACTACGTTTCCTATTATTAATAAAACTGCATCTATGATATTTTATCACGGATCATAACCCAATAAGATGCAAATTTCAGAATTTCAGGGGATTTTTTCATCTCCCACAAGTAAAATAATTTTTGAGATTTTTGGAACATCAAGATATTTCATGTGAAATTGCAGGAATCCTGTGTGATCTCAGGACTGAAACAGTACAGAATCTCATTAAATCTCATAGTGATTTTGTTAACATTTTTTTCTTTTGTTTTTGAATTGATAATCCAAAGAGCTGTGCAGAAAATTCAAAGAAAGTTCTCCATTGTAACTGTTAGCCTTGGCAGAATAATTGCCATATCTAGCACCATCAAAAGAGCATTTTAAAAATGGAAAGAAATATTTCACAGCTGAGGTAGAAATATGAGAGATTGTAGGACGTTGTTTCCATTAAAAAAAAAAAAAAAACTCAAAAAAGCCAGCTGCATTTGCATTGATCTCTCTAGTGATTTTCTGGCGTGACCATAAAACAGAATTCTTTACTATATGGTCATTTTAGAAAGCTTCAGAAAAGGAAAGACTTCTCCTGTCATCAGGATTTTTAAATATTTGTGAGTATCAGAAAAGGACCACCTTCCAGAATCATAGGTAAAGGTAAAGGTTCCCCTTGCACCTATGTGCTAGTCGTTTCTAACTCTAGGGGGCAGTGCTCATCTCCGTTTCAAAGCTGAAAAGCCAGCGATGTCCAAAGACGTCTCTGTGGTCATGTGGCCGGCATGACTAAATGCCAAAGGCGCACAGAATACTGTTACCTTCCCACCAAAGGTGGTCCCTGTTTTTCTACTTGCATTTTTTATGTGCTTTCAAACTGCTAGGTTGACAAAAGTCCCAGCTAGGTTGGCAGAAGCCTCAGCTTCAAGTAACGGGAGCTCAGCCCGTTATGCGGCACTAGGGATTCTAACCGCTGAACTGCCGATCGACAAGCTCAGCATCTTAGCCACTAAGCCACTGCATCCAGAATCATAAAGAAGTATTAGTGCAATGATTAGATATTAGATATGAGATCCTGGACAAAAAGCCCATGGGGGGGCAGGGAGAGAGAGAGAGAGAGAGAGAGCGAGAGAGAGAGAGAGAGCTAATCCTATCATGTCCTGAGGGCCATGTCTTAATCCCATCACGCTGGAGCTGAAGGGGGGGCAGGGAGCTGCAGGAAGCTGCTTTGTCTTTAAAAACATGTTTCTCCCTTCCCCATTCAGGGAAACACAATATTCGGCCTTTTTAATATTTCCCAGAATATTTCATTCTTCTGGGGCGGGGGTGGGTGAAGCAGGAAATTCAGTTAAATCCCACACATATCTACTCTAAAGTAAGTGCGATAATCCGAAGGGCCTGAAGTAGGGAATAAAAAGTTCACCTGTGACGCAAAATCAATATGTGAAGACAGACATCTCAGGAAGTATTGATCAGCTGCTTGTGAATGTTTGCTAGAAAATGAAAGTTAAAAAGGATCATAAACTTGAGAAGCCGAGAAATAATTCACCTGAGACAAAGAAAATCAGATGGAGAAGAAACTATCACCATCACCAGTGAGATGTGCTACAGTCTGGAAGGAAAAAAAACCCACATTCCTGTAAAAAATACCAAAACAAAACACCATTAGCTTTAAAAGAAGGGGTTTTTCCAGGGGTGAAATCCAGCAGGTTCTGACAGGTTCTGGAGAACCAGTAGCAAAAATTTTGAGTAGTTTGGATACACCTCTGGCTGTCCCCAGAGTGGGGTGGGAATGGAGATATTGCAGTATCCTTCCCCTACCACACCCACCAAGCCATGCCCACCAAGCCACGCCCACCATGCCCACCATGCCCACCAAGCCACGCACACAGAACCAGTAGTAAAAAAAATTGAATTTCACCACTGGTTTTTTTTCTTCTTAGAATAACAGCTGGTGGAGAGAGGAGGGTTAAACTCCCTCTCCTCCCTAATTAAAAATGTATTTTGGAGGCAGAAAAGCCCATATATCAATACGGAGATATCTTTAACTAAATTTGTAGTTTCCACTCTAAGCACCTTTGGTGTTCACCACAACTGGTTTTGTTATATGCCAGGTGTGGGGAACAATGGCCCCTTTATGACCTGTGGATGTCAACTCCCAGAATTCCTGAGCCAGCCATGCTGGCTCAGGAATTCTGGGAATTGAAGTCCACAAGTCATAAAGGGGCCATCGTTCCCCACCTCTGTTATAGGCCATTGTAAAAGGACTGTGAGAAACCAAAAGGTAGAAGTCTGTCAACTCTGCCTCCTAAACTAGCCTCAGAGGTTGCAAAATCCCTCTTCTTTTGCTGCCCTCAAGGTCCAGCTAGGGCCAGCTTGTAGGCAGAGTGAGAGAAGGGCCCTTCCTCTGAGACTGCACACTATCCCAAATCTCTTCGCCAGAACTAAAAGATTACCTTGCATTCTCCAAATTTGAATTGCTCCCATTTCTTAAGAAGTATTTTGAAGGAAAATTGAGGACTTCACAGCTTTCCGACATCAAGATCACCTGAAGTGTTAATATCAGTTTATAATGCCTTGGGAAGGCCACACTTGGAATACCGCATCCAGTTTTGGTCAGCATGATGTAAAAAAAGATGTTGAGACTCTAAAACAGGGGTGTCAAACTTGCGTCATCACGGCGTCGTCATGTGACCTATTGGGACTTCCCCCCCCTTCGCTTAACTGAGCATGAGCGTGGCCAGCGCATAGGCATCTGGCCCGCGGGCCGTGAGTTTGACAGCCCTGCTCTAGAAAGAGTGCAGAGAAGAGCAACAAAGATTATTAAGGGACTGGAGGCTAAAATATATGAAGAATGGTTGCAGGAATTGGGTGTGTCTAGTCTGATGAAAAGAAGGACTAGGTGTGACATGATAGGAGTGTTCCAATATCTCAGGGGCTGTCACAAAGAAGAGGGAGTCAAGCTATTCTCCAAAGCACCTGAGGGCAGAACAAGAAGCAATGGGTGGAAACTAATCAAGGAGAGAAGCAATCTAGAACTAAGAAGAAATTT
Organism: Pituophis catenifer annectens; assembly: GCF_029215685.1. Classification (NCBI taxonomy): domain Eukaryota; kingdom Metazoa; phylum Chordata; class Lepidosauria; order Squamata; family Colubridae; genus Pituophis; species Pituophis catenifer. Next base: position 133,270,758 of record NW_027256881.1, read on the forward strand.
CCTGACAGTTAGAACAGTTAATCAGTGGAACAACTTGCCTCCAGAAGTTGTGAATTCTCCAACACTGGAAGTTTTAAAGAAGAGGTTGGATAACCATTTGTCTGAAGTGGTGTAGGGTTTCCTGTCTGGGCAGGGGGATGGACTAGAAGACCTCCAAGATCCCTTCCAACTCTGTTATTCTATCTTAACAACATCATCACCATGCCTGTTGGCATCCACCCTTTTTCTGAGGACAGAATTACTCTTTGGTAGAATTTCATTGAGTTTAATAATCCTGGGAACATCTGGTGCACATCTTCCAGAGATTTTAAACTTGGAATCAAGGTTAGGTGAGAGGTTTGGCACTGTGAAGGATGTACACATCTCTTCTGGACTCAGTGGTTCATATGGCATTCCCAAGACTGAGAGAAGCAAGATACTTAAGGAGGCCTTGATTCCTCCACCCATGCTTTTTGTAAACCACTGATTGTGCCAAGTTTCTCTACCTGAGATGTCATCTGTGTTCCAAATCTCCAATTCTGAATGCTGGATCAAGTCATATGAATAGAATAAGAATAAGAATAGAAAGAATAAGAATTAGAATTAGAATATCAGATCTGAATGATACAAAGATTCCGAATGCAAGTTAGATGCTAATGTTAATAAATAACTCAAAATTTCCCAGATTGTGATTAATGTCTTCAAGGCATCGGAGAATATGCCTGACAATGAGGTTGAAAGGAACCATATCAGTTAATTGCAGGTAGTCCTTGACTTACAATAGTTCATTTAGTGACCGTTCAAAGTTACAATGGCACTGAAAAAAGTGACTTATGACTTTTTTTCACATGCTCACATGATCAAAATTCAGATAGCAGTAGCAATAGCAGTAGCACTTAGTGTTATATACTGCTTTACAGTGCTTTACAACCCTTTCTAAGCGGTTTACAGAGCCAGCATATTGTCCCCAACAATTTTGGGTCCTCATTTTACCCAACTCGGAAGGATGGAAGGCTGAGTCAACCCTGAGCCTGGTGAGATTGGAACTGCCAAATTGCAGGCAGCCGGCAGTCAGAAGAAGTAGCCTGCAGTACTGCACTCTAACCACTGTGTCACCGTGGCTCAGTTGCTTAGCAAACGGCTCGTATTTATGATGGTTGCAGTGTCCGGGGGTCATGTGATCAGCTTTTGCAACCTTCTGACAAGCAAAGTCATTGGGGAAGCCAGATTCACTTAACAACCATGTTACTAACTTAACAATTGCAATGATTCACTGAACAACAGTGGCAAGAAAAGTCATAAAAGTCACTTAACAAATGTTTCACTTAGCAACATAAATTGTGGGCTCAATTGTGGTCGTAAGTTGAGGACTACTTACATAAGGCAGGGCAACTTGCCTATTGGTTCTCATCATTCTCTCAGTCACTCTGTGCATTTTATTTATTAATACTGTTTCTCTATTCACTAGCCTTGCAAACAGCTACCAAAGCTCTTAGAAAAAGGGTTTTTTCCTGGCAAGTGCCAGGATTTAGAAGTTTAAAAGTCCAAAAAGGTTGATCCCATTAAAAAGAAAAGCTCAAATAAGAATAGTGGGAAAAATGGGCTGTAATGAAACCGAGTCAAGGTCAAATGAGCTTCGTGTGATAAAGCATTCTGGGCAATAGAAATTCTATTGCCTGGAATGCTTTATCACATAAAGCTCATCTGGCTTAAAAGATAGGGAAAAGATGTAAAGGGATTTTTTTGTCTAAAGTGACTGGATCACTGGTAAGGAATTTAGCTCTGGCCTTGAGAAGGAAGTGGGTGGGTAAAAGATTCACTCAGTCCTGGGAAAGTAGAAAGCATGAGAATGAAATTCAGAACAGTCTCATTCTTTATCCTTGTCCTTAAAACGGGGCACTGAAGGCTCTGAAGAAGCTTTCAAAATGTTGTTATTCTACCTTGCCACAAAAAAAATAAAATAGTCTTCCTGGAATCTCTGTATCTTCACCTGATCTACCTTGAAAGACTGAATCACAAAGGATCCTTAAAGCTGTAGCAGAAAAACGATCCTTTAGATCAGGTGTGTTAAACTTGCGGCCCACAGACAGGATGTGTCACGTGCTGGCCACGCCCACCAGGGAAAAAAAGTTGTGATGTGTCATGTGATGACAATGTGACACTGCGAGTTTGACACCCCTGCTTTAGATTGCTTTCATAGTAAGCAGGGGATGAATGAAGGGTGACGTCATCTGTTATTGCCCCCAAATAATAGTTGCTCTTCTTGTTCTAACAACAAGACAATGTGAGTGAGCTCTCAGATAGATTTGGGGCATCAGATTGGATTGAAATGTTGAGGGTTTGAGAGTCTCCAGCTCCTCAGGGTGAAGGAATAGAGCTAAGATATACATAGCTGGTTGGTGGAAGTAAGTTGAATAGCCAGATTTTGGGATGCTGAGTGCAATGAAAGACACCCTGGATATCTGAACTGGTCAGCTATTTGGAGGGATGAGCAATCTGGTTGTATGTTGGAGCTACTTGAGTTAGGGGAGGGTGAGGATGGACAAAGTTTGGGAGAAGAGAGCAGGCAATAACATACCTGTGTTAGGCCTGTGGGGATATATGGCAGGAGACGCCAGGATTTAGCCCCCTAAATCTGAAGTTGTTCCATCTTTGTCTACTGATAGGGTAACACAACCCCAAACCTAGTTAGTGAGCTGTTTGGGAATCATTGATCCTGGGTGCAAAATTCTTCAGAGTCCCCAAACCAGGCTCCCCAACCCTTGGGCCACTGCCCAGAAATGGACCACGGCCTGTTCGGAACAGGGCTATGGAAGCAGCAAGTGAGGTGGAAGCAGCAGGTGCGCTCACCTGCCACTCATACAGAACCATCCTCTCCCCCCCCCAATCCGCAATGCTGGAAAGATTGGGGAGCACTGCCCCAACCTGCTCAAGAAGCAGGTAGCACCCATGGTCCTGAGGCAGCCGTGAACCAAATCACTTGTGCGGGCCAGTTGCACCTGTTCCTGGATTGGGAGGCTCAGTTGATACCTTAGTCACCTCCCAGTTAGACTACTCCAATGCGTTCTACATGGGGCTGCCCTTGAAGAACATTTGGAGGCTGCAACTGATAAAGAATGTATGTGGGTTACAGAGACCCATTTAATACCACTGCTCTTCAAGCTGTACTGGCTTCCAATAAGTTTTCATGTGCAATTCAAGTGGTTGTTGGTCAATAGGCAAGATTATATGTGACTTGTCAATCTCTGGTGGTTTTTCATCTATCCTACCAAATCTGGCAGAGTCGACCTGCCCTGGGCTTTTTCTGTTAACAGTGCCATGTCAAAAGATATTCCTTCTCTGCTGTGGTAGTTGTCTTATTTTTACAGACCCCTCGCATCCTGTACATAAATTGTTTCAATTCCTACCCTCAAAACAACTATATAGAGCACTACACACTGAGACAACTATATACAAGAACAGTTTTTCCCCGAACGTCATCACTCTGCTAAACAAATAATTCCCTCAACACTGTCAAACTAGTTACTTAGTCTGCATTACTATTAATCTTCTCATCATTCTATCACCCATCTCCTCCCACTTATGACTGTATGACTGTAACCTTGTTGCTGGTATCCTTAAGATTTATATTGACTGTTTCCCTATGACTATCATTAAGTGTTGTACCTTATGATTCTTGACAAATGTATCTTTTCTTTTATGTACACCGAGAGCGTATGCACCAAGACAAATTCCTTGTGTGTCCAGTTATACTTGGCCAATAAAGAATTCTCTTCTCTTCTCTTCTCTTCTCTTCTCTTCTCTTCTCTTCTCTTCTCTTCTCTTCTCTTCTCTTCTCTTCTCTTCTCTTCTCTTCTCTTCTCTTCTCGACCAGCCTCCTCCCTAAGATTCAGATGTCCCTGATCCAGCTAACCATCCAGAAATTGAGGAACCTGGGTTTTCCCTTAGGCATTGAGGCCAGGATGTTAATCGAGCCTGGTATTTATGCTTTACAATGTGATATGGGAGAAGTTTGCTTGGAGCCATGGTCACATTGTGTTGTCTTGCCTTATGACATTTCATCTTTATTTCCTTTTGCTCTACATTTTATGTGTCTTTTATCATCCAGAGGATGATAAAGTAGAAGATGAGATAAGTAGCCTTATACATTCTCTCTGTATAAACAAACCAACAAATTTAGAGACAGACTTGTCAATGAAAAACAAATTAGAATAAAGACAGAGTGAAAAGACTTCTGGCGATTTACTCCGGGGATGAGTTTAGATTTCTCTTTCTTTCATTTTGAAGCTTGTCTCAAACAAAAACAGTTGCTGTGGAAGAGTCTCTTCTCAAGCTGGCATTAATTTCCTTTGTTTGCTTTGGGGGACCCTGTGTATTTATGCAAATGAATTACATGTAAACACACCTGACTGTATATTGACATGGAACCATTTGCAGTCAAAAATTAGCAGTGGGTGGGGAAAGGAAGAGAGTGAAACTGGTAAAATTCTGTCTGGTCTTATTTAGGCTTTGATAACTTCATGTTTTATTGGTGTAATGGGAGCTGTCAGAATGGCCTGAGCTGAAAGCAGATGTTCTTTCTGCTTTACTTGAGCAAAATCTTCCATTACCCTTCAGGCAAAGCAGGTGTCTGCCATTCTTCAGCGCCATCTTTGCTGGATCTGCCTTCATTTCAGCACAGGCCAGTCTTGTAACACTGCTCAAGAGATGCATCTGAGCAGCTCTAAGAAGCCTCAAAAAAACAGCAATTGGTGGGGGTGAAGGAGTGGTGGAAGGAAGGAAGGAAGGAAGGAAGGAAGGAAGGAAGGAAGGAAGGAAGGAAGGAAGGAAGTTGGACTTGGAAAATAAAGGAAAGGGAAAAGGAAGGGAAAAATAAATCCAGTAAAATCAAACCTGCAACCAGCTATCCTGAAAAGAAAACAAGCTGTTAAGAAAGTAAAAAGAGCTTGGTTGCTCTCGTTGCAGGTGCATGGCTGGGTAGCTGCCAGGCTCTTCGAATCTGTAGATTGTATATTAACATTTGTCAGGCTTGAGAAAGCAGTTGGTATTTTTTTTTCAAGAAGAAAAGAGAAACATCAAAGGCAACCTCTCTTCCCCCCACCCCCACCCCTTTAGAACTAATGAAGATTCTAGTTCTTAGATAGTGAGGCGTGCCAAGTGAAACTCTTAACTTAGCCTTCCCCAAGCGGGTGCCCTCCAAAGGAGTGGAACAACTTCCATTCCACTGTGGCTGAGAATTCTGGAAAGAGCAGGGGTCCCTTGGCTCTTCCATCCTGCGATTATTCTGCAACCTTGTATTTCTGAGATACCCCTCCCCACCCACACACACACACACCGTTTGTACATTTAGTGTTGACTATTAAGGCCAAGTGGGAAATCAGAGATACCTTCCACACTGCTGCTCAGTGACCTCTCTGTAGGAACCTGTGGAAGGCTGTGGAGATGTTAACATTCACAGTAGGTTGTCTTACTCTATCAGTGGCCTAATGCATTAAGTATTAGAGGGCCGTGGTGGCACAGTGATTAGAATGCAGTACTGCAGGCTAATTCTGCCAACAGTTTGATCCTGACCGGCTCAAAATTGACTCAGCCTTCCATCTCTATGAGTTTGATAAAATGAGGACCCAGATTGTTGGGGGCAATATCCTGACTCGGTAAACTGCTTTGAGAGGGCTGTGAAGCAGTATATAAGTGCTCTTGCTATTGCTACAAGGATATGAGTGAGGAGGATAATTGAATGTGAAAAAGGTTGGTATCCCACTGTCACAGTTGTGATTTCCTGGTATGATTAAGGTAGTCCACTCGCCCCATTCCCCGAAATTATAATTCCAAAGAATTCCTGAATGCTTTGTGGAGGGAGGAGATCTGAGTGACAGTGCTAGTGATCCTGTTGAGGTCCTCATACTGTCAGATAGGAGTGCTGTCTAATTGTTTCTGTGTGGTCACTACTATGTGCTAGGATGGCTCTGATTTTTAGATAGGTCTTTGTGTCTCTTTTATTTTATTTAGCGTATGGCAAATACACGGACTTACAGTAGTTCAAATGTTAATGTCCAGTCCACCCAGCCATTCAAGGATAGGATGGTCTATGTTGAAAAAAACAGACAATGGGCTGGTGTAAGCTCTTGATGGACATTCGGACACAATGTGGTGGATATTTTGTTGAGGAGCACCACAGTCACACTGAGGGATAGAGACAAGACCCCACTTAAACAATGAGTCCTGGCAGGCACCATGTTGGGTACGGATCCTGTTCAGAGTTGAGCAATGCTGGCAAGGAAGGTCAAAACCTGGCACCTTTTGTGTAGGGTCATCTACGTAACTGTCTATATCTGGGCATTCAGCAGCCCATTTGGCTTTCCGCTGTGTGTTGACGTCAAAGTTGTTAGACAGCTGTTGAGCAAGTATCAGAGAGGGCTTCCTGGATTTAAGTCTGCCAATTGATGGATGAGGAAGATCAGCGTGCTCAGGAAGAAATGGGTTTCTCATAATTTTGTTGTACTCCTTCACTAAGGCTTCCTGCCTTCATAGGTCTGGTGGTGCAATGTGGCTCAAGACGGGGAGCCAGCAAGTAGGAGTAGATTTTATGCAACCACTTTATACCCAAAGAGACAGATTGACTAATGGGTGTAGCATAGATGGCAGAAATCTTGATAAAAGCATGAGTAAAACAGATTAGAGCACATTACGGGTTCTATCACTCAATGAAGGCAGTAAAGAAGATCAGGTTTACATATACAAAATCATCCAATCCCTATTAACCATTTTACAGTCTTGATTCGGACGGACTGAGGTTGCCAAACGATACATCAACATTAATCTTTGAATAATCATCTTTGTAAACTGAACCTTTGGAGAATCTAATCCCCTCTAGAACTCCATGCATAATGAGATTGTTCTCTCCTCATGCTCTAGCACAGGGGTGTAAAACTCCTGGCCTGCAAGCCGGATGTGTCATGCACTGGCCATGGCCACACCGGGTTTAGCGAAGAGGAAAAAAGTCCTGGTATGTCATGTGATACTGCTGTGACGACGTGAGTTTGACATCCCTGCTCTAGCAGTACCTATATTTTGTATGAACTAAGTTACCAGACTTCAGATAGTCCCCTATAGCATCTAAGCACTGATTCATAGTTGTTTAGATCCATAGTGTCTCCTGGATTTTATGAAAAAGAGAAAAAGAGCTTATTGTCGCTCATTTATTGATCTACCAATGGTTCCTTAGGCCAAACTCTGAATCACTTCACACTGCAATTTTTTTGTAGATACTAAACTTCACAGAGATGGATCCCTGCTGAACCCTGAAACATAATTTCAAAGAGATTGAGTAGAATTTCCTCAACATTGCCCTCTGGAAATCACTACTGAGGTAGAAGTATAGCTCTGCATAGCAATATCTCCAATTCCCAATTTATCCAATTCAGAAAGAAATCATAGCTAGTATCCACAAAAGTAGACGCTGTTCAATGTGAAGCCTAATAGAATTAAAAGGTTGTACTTATTTCATTAGAGGTCATCTTACTGGGCAGTTTCTAATCCAAAATCAGGCCTAAATCCAGGATGAAATGGATCCTAAAACGGTAAATAACTAGATTACAATAAAACACCAGGCGTACAGATTTGCTTTCACTGAAAGACGTGCAAAAACTATCAAAGCCCTTCTGTTTCCCTTGACACAATGCAGTCATGACATCAATAGAACTAATTATCATAGCCACTCCTACTGATATCCATGGGATTTGGTTACATGCACTTTTATCTTCACGAATATTGCTGTCATTCCATCCACTGTGAATTATTTGTCCTGCAGGTAAGTTACGTACTTGCCCCTAAAGAAGTGTGTCACTTACCTGGCATATAAATCACATATCACAGTGACGCAGATGGTCAAAAGTCAATACACTTATTTACTTTTATGTGTCTGAAGATATACTAGTGAAGAACTTTGAAACCTTTGAGTATAGGTATGATACAGGAACCTCAGATGTGAATTAAACTCAAGGAAAAAAGGCTTTAGAAATCCATGGTTAAAATAATGAGAATGGTTTTGTTTCCCAGATATATTGCTTCACTATAATTAATTTGTTAGAACAACAATACAACATGGAAGACTTATTTCTTCCCCTCTCAAGATCTTTGTCTTGTATAGACATCAGTTTTAAAAAAAGCAGCAGAAGGTAAAACAATTGCAAGTGTTTATTGAGCCAAAGCCTGATCAGTTCTCCCTGTAAGATATTTCCTAGTTGCAGCACAGTTAATTAGAGGTACACATTGCTAATCGACACCCTTTCCCCAACTAATGCAAGCAGAGAAGTTATCTAAACTGATAATCAGGTAATTACCAAAAGTTGTCTTGAAGCTCCTTGACTTTAGAGTATTTTCCCAACTTTCCCGAATAGTGAGAAGTATCAGGGTACAATAAGTTAAAACAGTGAAGTTCTTACAGATTATACAGACAGACAGACAGACAGACGGACAGACAGACACACACACACACACACACACACACACACACACAAATGATACACAGACAAACACAGACTTAGTTCACCAACTTACACGGACATATACACAGAGCTTCTCTTTGTTTCTCATTTTATAGCAAAAAAAGTATTGGACTCCGATCAGCTGGTTTTCATCAATCTTGTCATGATATATTATTACAGTTTTAGGAAACAATTTGAGGGAACGGTCTATCTGTTCTTGGCCAGTTTCCAATTATGAGTATTTATGTCCTAACGCTTGGTACATTTATCCAAAAGCCCTACTCTGACCTTCTTCTCATCTTTGGCACATCTTTTTCACAGTCCACCCTACATGCAAGGTGTAAGGTGTGTACCTGTGTGTTCAGGTGACCTGAATATTCATCATGTATTCATTAAACTAATTATCCACTATAAACAGTAGAAAAGGTTATTTGCTAGGAAAGAGGTTACATTCCATCCAAATATGGCTTTGTCTCTGAGTCAACTACCCCTTGGTTTCTCTATTTCCAAACTACCCTTCCAATATTCTGGAATAGTATGTTATTCCAGTATGTCTAAAGAGACCATGCAAGTCCTATTGAGTTTGGTGGACTTTGCTGTCAAAGAAATTGAGTTAACATTAAAGGTCAAGAGGCATAACATTTAGTAGAACATAAAAAACATTGTTCCGTTTATATTCTTCCTCTTCTCCCCTGACAAGGTTTCTGATAACAAAGACTGGCTGCAATTTTAAAATATCACCTTTCACTGGAAGCTCTAAAGAAGGATAACATTTCTTTAAAATGTTCAATGTTTAACATTAGTATTAAACATTAGTGGTATAAGATCACACAAAAAAGCAGCAATTAAAAAATTGCAGGGTAAAACTCCTAATTGCTAGTTCAGGAGAAGTAATTAGTCTTCACCTCATAATGAAAAGCTGATAATGTGGAGATCAATGGAATACTTCCAGTAGGAATATTTCACCAAATGGATAAGATATAAAATTTGATCCTTGTTTCCTTTGTGTCTCAAGGAAATAGCACAATTGAATAGAAACATACAGATAGGACAGAGCACACTAGCAAACGTTGCGGGGGAGGCAAGGTGGAAAATTCGTTACGCAACAGTTGGGCCCCAATTTCTGTAAAAGAAAAGACTGTGGCCTAAATATGAGACTACATTAATTTTGATGTATTTGCAGATATTCCACGTCAACTGATCCTGAATGAATTTGTCTTACCTTTCTTAGAAATCCAGTTCTGATATTGGCCTTCAGGTTCTGAATGAAAGCCTTCTCCAAACTGACTCCTTCCAGATGTGTTGGACTTCATTCTTGTAATCTTCAATGCCTAAAATGTTGCTGGATATGAATTATGAAAACAGAGGTTGAATCCTTGGGTGAAACACTGTATTGGAGACGGCTGTGTTTTGAAGGCCCACGTCATCTTGTATAGCTATGGGAAATCATCTGTAAATAAAGCATACAATAATAATTCAAAATATGATAATAAAATTGATTTCAATTTATTGATGATCCACTATATATTAATTTTTCTGTTTTGTTCATTTTCAGTATGGTGTTGGCTAATTTCATCAAGGAACCACTGTTACTGCAATTGTACCAGCCTTCTTCCTGTGGCATGTCTGATGCAGTTGTAGCTTCGTGCTTGACACATTACATTTCAAGGACAGTTTCTCAGAAATAACCATGTTTTCTTCTTCTTTATAGGTTAGAGCAGGATACATACGTACATACTGTACATGCATGCATACTGTATATGCTGTTATGTCTCCTAAACTATGATTTTGATTTACTTCACAATTTGCAAACAGTAGGCTCACTCGTAATCTCTTCATGGATATTATTTAAGTTTAGAGTGAGGGGTTCTTGGTGCTCTCTGAGTTGATTGTTTTCTTGCAGACGTTTCATTACCCAAACTAAGTTAACATCATTAGTAATAAGTTTGGTAAGTTTAGTGTACCAGGAAAGTAGGCTATTGTTCCCATGAACTTTGCAGCATAAGAAATCATTTTTTTTCTTTTTCTGCCAATAGAAAGTTACACAATTAAGCCTGTTTGACCGGGGATCAATCTCACATTGATACGCCAGAAAGAGAAAAGCAATCTGGTTCACACATTTTGAGTAGCAAGCAATTTATCATTGTTTATTTGTCCTATGGAGAATTTGAGCTGAAAGCCCCCATTCACAAAGAAGGCCAATTGCAAATTCTGAATTCATACTGGAAGGTCACAAGATTCAAATATTTTAGATTAGTAGCGATAGATGATGGAATTTGTTGGATTAATACCAGCTTCTGATGTGCATCGACTTCAGCTTTCTGGTTTATATGATCTGAAACTTCAGAGGGTATACTGAACATTATAGCAAAATCCAAGGCATAATTACAACTTCAGTATTTAGGTGACTGTAATGCTGCCAAATGTACATTCTACCTCATGTTAGTAATTAGACCATTTGAACAGTAGCAGTAAAGGCAATCCCTTGATAAAAACAGCATGATTTTAAAAACATTTTTTGGTATCCTGGAAAATGGAGGTCAACTTAATCAGCAAGCAAATACACATGCACACACATGGAAACATATGCATATATACGGTATATTGATGTGTGCATGTATAGATGTGTGTACGTGTGTATATTTGCTTGCTGAGGAAATAGATGTACATAGTTCCTTCATTCCTACATAGTTTCTACATTGTTTAGTGGCTGATTTGCTGGTCTCAATTGCTAAATTAGGAATACCTGATATGATACATGATATCCTATATTATAATTATAACCTGCAATATGCTATAATAGAAATAATTCTCAAGTCAGTCAGTAAATAAATAGTTTATTTGGTCAAACTGTATTAAAAAAAACCACCTTCCTTTAAAAGGGTGCTAATAACTCATCCCAGCACCCTAAAGCAGAATGTGAGTTTATTCTTCCATGAAAAGCATTATCCTCTCTGGTAATTTTCTCCGAGTGGTGGCAGAATATTCCCTTAATAATGAACAAAGCTTTTCTGCTTAATGCTCTGTTCAAAATAGAAGTATTTTCTGCAGGCAGGATTTCTGTCCAATACTTTTACAGAGGAATCCCATTTGGAGGCTGTCAAGGAACGGAATACGAATATAGAAACTCGGCTTTCAAAACTTTGTTGAAATTCAGAAGCTAGCAGACTGTGAAGGTATCATGTACAGGGAAGGCAAAGTGCCCTGAACATTAAAAAAAAAAAGGGGGGGGGGAATCCTCATCCAGTTTGAACATGGAATTCTCACTCTCTATTAATATCATGCCTTGGCATAGCTCTCATTTCCATATTCAACACCTCACATTCTGTGGTGTGGAAGATATTGCGGTAAACACAAGCTGCCCTTGTTACTCTTCCCTAAAAAGTACAGGCTGCCTCCTGCTCTCACATAAGCTGCAAGGCCACAACTGGCCCTGGAAAGGGGGAGAAGGGTGGGGGGGAGATTTTTGCGAAGTAACTTTTTTTTAAAAAAAGACATCATAATGTTGCCCTTTACTCTTTCAAGTGAGGCTGAATGTTCAGAGCGAATAGTCAGCCTGGCTGTCAAAGTTGTTTCAGAAGCATGAACCCAGCTGGTGCCAAAAGAAGAGGGGGAAAAAAAAATAATAGTCATTTGCCTGGTTCAAGGCCTAATTCACGTACTAGGCTCAAAAACTCTAAAAGGATTTAATTTCAAGAAGCAGAACAAACAAACCCATGCAATTAAATCACTGTATGAGGTGGGGGAGTGAGCTGAATTGCTGCTTTTGCTCCTTGTGTACAAACTTTAGTACTTATTAAAAGCCCTTTTCAGATGATTTTGTCCTTGATCTGTCATTTTTCCTAATGTGTGTGAGAGGAGACATGGCACGATCCACACTGCACGCACAACAGACCCATTCCTTCAGCAAAGCAAGACTGTTGAAAGGGCCAGACGTGAGATAAAGAATTGCTTTCTTGCCTAGCATTCGGATGAATTCAGGCTGCTTAGATTCATTTGGTCTAGCTATGAGCCGAGTTGAACTTTTGCACAGAGGGAAAATATAAGTAAGTTTAAAAACAAAATTCTGGAAAGTTGTTTGGAAAAGGTTAGGAGAAAGCTCTGAAGAGAGGTTTGGAGAAAGTGGCTGGGAAAGATTTGAAGAAAGAGGCCTTTTGTTGTACTGGTGAAGGTATGCCAACCTAGAAACCAGGAGACAGTGAGTTCTAGTCCCACCTAAGGCACGAAAGCTGGCTGGGTAACTTTGGGCCAATCACTCTCCCTCAGCCCAGCCCACCTCATAGGGTTGCTGTGGTGGAGAAAATAGGAAGAGGGAGGGGAATGATTCAGGGGTGAGTTCTACTTACCTTTACCACTAGTTCGCAATGGGATCGCGCATGCGCAGATCACTGATGACGACATCCGGGGCAGTAGGCGGGGCCTCCCACCGGTTTTACTACCGGTTCTTATGAACTGGTCTGAATCGGGGGCAACCCACCACTGGAATGATTGCCACCTTGAGTTACTAATAAAGTAATAAAGATGGGATAAAAATCAAACAAACAACTAAATAAATAAAATGCAACTGCTAACAAAAGGTACTCTTTCTCCTAGCTAAATGTCTATGGAGATTTTCAGTCATCCAGGTCATGGTTGTCCCAAAGGTGCTTTTTCAAGAAGCAACTGGACTTTCTGGTTTTTCTTTGAAGACGTTTCGCTTCTCATCCAAGAAGCTTCAATAAAATCCAATAAAATTTTTAAATTTTAAATTTCATCTTTTTTATTGTATAGCAATCTTTCTCCTCAAACCTACCACTTCTCTCTTTTCTTTCCTTCTTACTTTCTCTTCCCCCCCTCTTCTTCTCCTCCCTACTTCCCTTTCTCCTTCTCCTCCTCTCTTCCTCCCTCTCTTACCCTCACTCCTACTCTAATTTCCCTTCCCTTCCTTCATCCCTCTCTATTGCTGTATCCTTTTATGCATATGGACATCATATGGGCAAAAGTTATTTTTGACTGGTCCGCGCACTTTTGACCAGTCCTCGAACTTACAGTCCTCGAACTTACAGTCCTCGAACTTACGATTATACATTTTACGTTTTTTGCCCTATCTTATCACCATGGTGAAGAGAAGCAGTTGTGAAATGAGTGACATGGTTGTTAAGATTGCTGCAAGGGCATAAATGTATGGATGGTCATAAGTGTGAGGACCAATCAAAAGTGCAAGGACCTGTCAAAAATGACTTTTTTCAGCCCTCTGTAGTCCCTATACACATAGCCATGGCCACCCAGTCACATGACCAGCTAGCCACACCCACCCAGTCACATGACCCCCAAGCCACGTCCACAAAATAAGCCATGCCCACAGAATCGGTAGTAAAAATTTTTAGAACCCACCCCTGGTTGGGGGTCACCACAACATGAGGAACTGTATTAAAGGGTCGCTTTAACCTAGGAAGGTTGAGAACCACTGCCTTAGGCCATTCACTTCACTGAGTTTGCAAGTTTGTCAGAGCACTAAGCTGAACCATGGAATACTGATGGGGAAGGAGGGAGCTCCACCCTTATGTTTGTTATGATTATACAGGGAATAAACAGAAATTGGGAAGGTTAAGCTCATAGACTGTATAAGTGCACATACTTTTCAATATATTTCCTCCAAAAATGAGGATTTTTTTTTAAAAAAAATGTAATTTCACTTTGAATCAGTACTAGTGTAATATTATTTCTTTAAAACATTTATAAATAATTTTACACTACTGGGAACCTTAAAACAATGCATTTAAAAAAAACACATTGATACAATAACATCTGAATATGGTTTCATTATTCTTTTGGTTTGAATTTCTGTTTGGGTATGTTTTGGAAAATGAAACTCTGCCATGACAACAGCCCCCAAGATGGGAGTTTATCAGGCACTTTTATGAGTAGGACATATTGGGCAGATTATGAGTTTTCAATACACAAAAAGATCTTCTTTCTTCCAAGTTGCTCCACTTAAGTGCACTTTTGCATTGGCTTCATTACATTGCTCCCATGTCTTGAAGCTTGATCAATAATATTAACTATCTTTTATTTGCTTTATTGATATACATTTATAAACATTTTTATAACTCATCCTTTCATCGTGAAAAATCACAAAAGCATTCATTGTAGCAAGACTGAATCCGGCATCAGTTGTCTTTTGCAACTTTCCTTAATTAATGAAATGCTGATAAGATCCTTCCCTTTTTATTCAAGCTATTAATGAATTACCGGACCTAGGATTAAACTGATATATTAATTCTGTCTGCCTTGGACTTCTGCCCTAAAACCCAATCCTCATGGAAATCATTTTCTTTTTATCCAAGAAAGTGGAGTGAAAGATGATATATATGCTAAATTTGATTATTTCTAAAACTTTAATTGACAGGAAAATATCCATCTTTACTGAAGGAATTGGTTTAGAAAGTAAAATGAAGAGAAATTGTACAACTCTTTCTTAGTTAAGAAAGTTGTTTTTGTTTGTTTCGGTGGTGCCCTTCTCTCAAATATTCCAGTCATTGCTCAATGATTCTTATTTCAACCATTTATATCTTACTTGAACCAGTTTCAGATGTTTTGAAACAACTAGCCCATATATCTGATACCTTGAGAAGTAATGCAAATACATTTCTACTTTGAGAACCAACACAATTGAAGGAAAGTTAAGCTGGGCTCCAAGGAGGCCATAATATACTCTTGCCTTTGGATTTTCACTTTTTAAACTCAGAGAGTGGGGTGGAAAAGGAGGGGGGAGAGATTTTCATCTGTGACTACTTTGAAACCAAATCAGTTCAATTGCGCCACAGAGACCTCATTCTTCTCAAACAGAAAGATCTGTGAAACAGTTTGCAATTTTCCCTTGTACGATCCAACGATACTCCGGAGGTTTCACATCCCTCTAAGATTGTTTCTAAAGCTCATTATCTTCCAGTTTAGTGCAGAGTTCTGGCCAACTGTCAGATGGCTGTGGAGGCTGCTACTAATGAACTGAAAATGTCCAGGGATTAAACGATGCCCAAGGTTGCCATCCTAAACATGTTTACTTGGAAGTGCATGACACTGAAGTCAATGAAACTCTGTTGTGTCAGATGGTGTACCAAGACAATGGATGGGTAGGATCTTTTAAAGATACAATTCTCGATAAGTGACAGCAGTATGTTTACTAAAATTGTGCAAGTTTTGTCGGTAATTAAAAAGTGCTTCGCATCTCATATAAGCGCTACTTCTCTGCGATTCATGAAAGCAAAGGGTCCTTTTCCCAGCTTTCAAATGAATTCGGAAACAGGGACAGCAGATACATCTGTTGGAAGAGTTAAAGCAACTCTGAAGACTTTCATGAGTGGCGCAGAGTGCTGGGCTCCTCTTCATGTTCGTGCAAGAACCGGAGCAGTTCTTATTACAAAGCATGCACAACCCTAATATTTTCCTTTAACTTTTCAATGATAAAGTATAATATGATCTTTCTTAGGCATTTGGAACTGTTAGGTTCAGCTTGCAGCTTACTCCTAACTTGTTGGTCAGGCAATATCTGTTTCTTTAAGAAACAACTGAGCCACGTAATCAGGGTTTGCTGAACCCTGTAATTAGGCTACAGTGCATAAATAAGCAGCACAGAGAAGCGTTCGTTCTTCCTGGTTCTTCCTGCTTCTTCCAGATTGATACCTGATTGTATCCTGTTGCTTACTGCGTATGGTACTGTATACCAAGAGTTACTAAAGTCTGTTTGCTTTGGTAAGGGAAGATACTTACTGGACTGATATTACTGTTTATGACCTTGGACTGTTTTATTTACACCGAGACTGCTTGTTATCTATAAAGTATTATTCTCACATGAGCTGGACGTTTATCTCCTTCCCTGTGTGTTTCTGCTCTGCTCGTTGCACAAGCAACAAATACTTTTTACACACACCCTAACATTGGTTATGGGCCCAGAACGTTCCAGGGCGCTTTAATTTGTTTTTGTGGAAGTGAGAAGTGCAGGCAGTGGGTGTAGTAGTCAAGATGATGGCTTTTGAGCAAGGTACAAGTTATTCTACTATAACCCGGTTGGATGGAACAAACTATGTTACCTGGTCCACAAAATGCTGTCTACTTTTGCGAAAAGAAGGACTGTGGGACATGGTTAATAATCCACCGGACATAACTGCACTGAATGCTGCTGACGAAGAAGATGCCGAAAAGATAGCGAAGTTTCACAGGGACAACGAGCGTGCTTTATGCATCATTGGCCTGACACTGGGAGACCAGCAACTTGTCCATTTCCGGGGCGAAGAGTCTGCTGCGAGGTGTTGGTCAAAGCTAAAGAAGCTCTACGTTCGTGACTCTGTGGGTGTCCATATCTACCTGACACAGAAATTATTTCGCTTACATCTTCAGAAAGGAGGAGACATGATGGCTCACCTGGACTCCATGACAGGGCTTTTCCAGGAGCTACATGAGAAAGACCTTGTGTTTACTGAATTGCAGCAAGTTTATATTATTCTTTCATCGTTGGATGACAGTTATGACTCTTTTGTTTCATCATTAGAAGTATTGTCTAGAGATGAACTAACATTGGCCAGTATAACTGGTAGGTTACTGGATGAGGCCAAACGTAGGCAAGAACGAGACCAGTTAAGGATGCAACAGCAACCAAATGTGGAAGCTGTATATGAGAATGTTAATATTGTTAAACGCTGTTATGCATGTGGGGCCAAGGGGCACATTGCAAAATATTGTAAAAATAAGAAAGTGTCTGCTAGAAACTTTGCTAAACCCAGGAAAGGGTGTAATTTAGCAACCAGTTCATCTAATAATATAAAAGATGATTGGTGGGTGATTGATAGTGGTGCCTCTCAATCAATAACAAAAAACAGAAAACTGTTTCTAAATATGAAGAAAAGTACTAAAAAGGTCAAATTAGCTAATGGCTGGAATGTGACTGTAGCTGGGGAGGGACTTGTTCAATGTTCTATTATTAAGCACCCTTTACCCATGCTTTATATCCCTAGTTTGAAATATAACCTTTTATCTGTAAAGTCATTACTATATTCTGGGTTTACAGTAACTTTTAAAAACAACAAATGTTTGCTGGAATGTGAAGGCACTGTAGTTACTGCAGAATTAGAAAACGACTTATTTGTTATTAGGGATAAGTCATTACTGTTAGTTCAGTCAAAAGCTAAATTTGGAAATGTAAAGCCTCATGATGAATGCGTACATTTATTACATAGAAGGCTTGGTCATCTGAATTTCAGGTTGTTGAATTCGACTGTTAAGCAGTCTAACGGCATTAAGTTAAGGGCTTGCAGCAAATACCTGAACTGTAATACTTGTAACCAGCATAAAAGCAAAGTTACACCTGCAAACCACTGCAATGGGTTTAAAACAACTAAACCTTTGGAGGTAGTCTTTTTAGACTTAATAGGGCCAAAGAAACCCAGTTTAGGGGGAGCATGCTATATTTTGAGTATAGTTGATCACTTTACCAGATATGGTTTTTGCTACCTTATGAAGTCCAAAAGTGATACGTTTCAATGTATCACAAACTGGCTTCGTTTTGTTGAAAGGAAGCAGAGGTTTAAGATGAAATGCATTGTTACTGACAATGGAACTGAGTTTACTAACCATCAGTTGGCTAAGTTTTTGAAGGATGCTGGGATACAGCATAAACATTCTGCCCCTTTTCGGCCAGAACATAATGCATATATTGAACGAAGAGGCCAGACCCTACAAGCTATGACTAGGACTATGCTGGCTGATGCTTGTTTACCTGATAAATTGTGGGGAGAAGCAATACTATGTGCCAATCATATTTTAAATAATGTGGTGCATTCCTCTACAGGAAAAATACCTTTTACTTTATGGCACGGGAGGAAGCCTGATTTAAGTTATATACATACTTTTGGTGCACCAGCCTGGGTGCATATACCAATTAGTCAGAGAAGGAAGGACCAACAGAGAGCAAAGAAAATGATTTTTGTTGGCTATGAGGCTAACCATAGGTCCTATAGGTTCTGGGAAAAAGGAACAACAAAAGTTTTGTGTAGCGCTAATGCTAAATTCCTAGAACATGAAGGCTGGGACAGGTTAGAAAAAGCAGACTATGGTTTTACAGATATGGATGTTAAGGTAGACCATATTCCTGATGATAGTTCATCTAAGATGGATGATAAACCATCTATTAAGGTGAAAGAACAGGAACAGGAATTAGGGTTAGGGGAGGATGAACCCAATATACCTGATGTTAGTCCTGTTATGCCTAGACGATCTTCCAGGGACCGGCATCCACCAGATCGCTATAAAGCCACAGTGGTTTGCCAAGTAGATATCGAACCATCCAGTTATCATGATATAAGATTATATCCAGAAAAGGAGCAAAAAGCCTGGCAAGAGGCAATGGATAGAGAAATTGATTCTTTGAAGAGGCTTGGTGTCTATGAAGTTGTAAGGATACCACCAAATGAGAAACTTATAGGCTGTAGGTGGGTCTACAAGGTATCTTAAAAGAACGTTACATTTTGCTATGTATTTAGAACCAAATGCCAATATGATATTAAAGGCATATGCTGATGCCAGTTTTGCCAGAAAATCTACGTCTGGAATGGCAATCATGTTGGATAACTGCCTGATTGGATGGAAATCAATTCGTCAGAAACACATCAATTTGTCTACCATGGAAGCGGAGTTTTCTTGTCTATCACTTACATGTACTGAACTGATTTATTATAAACAGTTGATGGAAGATATTGGATTCAAAATGGATTATCCTATTACGGTTTATGAGGATAACCAGGCAGCCATTAAAATGGCTACGAATCTTGCTGTAAAGACAAGGACTAAATACACTGATATACGTTATCTGAATGTTTGGCAATGTGTTAAGGATAACATGATTACATTGGAATATTGCGCATCAGAGGACAATATTGCCGATAATTTTACTAAAGCGCAAGGTGCCATTAAACACACCAATTGGTGTGAAAGATTTGGATTAAGAATCTGAAATGTAACTGATACCACTGTACAATGTATAATTTGGATGTGTATTTTTGTTTCTGTATCTATTGTGTATATTGTCCTGCCCAATGGCGAGAATGTTAGGTTCAGCTTGCAGCTTACTCCTAACTTGTTGGTCAGGCAATATCTGTTTCTTTAAGAAACAACTGAGCCACGTAATCAGGGTTTGCTGAACCCTGTAATTAGGCTACAGTGCATAAATAAGCAGCACAGAGAAGCGTTCGTTCTTCCTGGTTCTTCCTGCTTCTTCCAGATTGATACCTGATTGTATCCTGTTGCTTACTGCGTATGGTACTGTATACCAAGAGTTACTAAAGTCTGTTTGCTTTGGTAAGGGAAGATACTTACTGGACTGATATTACTGTTTATGACCTTGGACTGTTTTATTTACACCGAGACTGCTTGTTATCTATAAAGTATTATTCTCACATGAGCTGGACGTTTATCTCCTTCCCTGTGTGTTTCTGCTCTGCTCGTTGCACAAGCAACAAATACTTTTTACACACACCCTAACAGGAACTAATAATGCAGATCATTGGATCATCTCCCCAAAATCATAGACTTTTTAAAAAAAACTTTGTGCAGTCACTGAATTATTGAGATAATAAATAAAATGCTGTGCCACAGAGCATGGCCCTTTTCAGCCAATAATAAACAAGTTCAATAAGAAACTAGAAAGTCAAAAGATGGGGCATCACCAGATGATTTGGTATCAATAAAGGAGAATATATGTAGCTCAGGGTTCAAATGAGGGCTCCTTGGTGCTCTCTGAGCTTGCTTGTTTTTTTTGCAGATGTTTCATTACCCAAACTAGGTATCATCATCATCATCATCATCATCATCATCATCATCATCATCATCATCATCTCATCATCTCATCATCATCATCATCATCATCATCATCATCATCATCATCATCGTGTTACCTAGTTTAGCTAATGAAACGTCTACAAGAAAACAACCAAGCTCAGAGAGTACCAAGAGACCCCTCATGATTTGGTATCCAAACAGGCTTAACAATTCTGACATTGCCTTAAGTTACAGCTTTGCAAGATCATTTCTGTTGAGATTGTAATAAATAGAGATATAAGATAAGGTAAAAGGGGAGGGGGGATTAATAAAAACAAATGCTGCTCCAGAAAATTATGCCATTCCTCCATTCACTCGAACAGGAGGAGAATCTGGTGTGCTAGTAATCTAGTTGACTAAGAGTACCCATAATGTCTAGAAAGCATTGCCTTCATGCAAAAATTGTTTTATTTGCCCTGATAACCCTTTCATGTTTTTCAATGGAATCCCAGAACTTTCCACCTGAGGAGTAACATCTTCAGTAAGCAGGTGGACTCTGTATGACTTTTCTTTAAAATGAAGTTTATCTCCATTCTTCCTCCTATGTGACTTTAAGCACATACAGTATGATCTTGCAAATGAGACTTATCTGGACTCTGATTAGTTAGAATTACTGCAGAACACTGAAATCCTCCTCCTCCTCCTCCTCCCCAGGTCCTTGGGAAGGACTTGATAGGTGGACAGAAATGCCAAATTCATCTAAACACCTGGCTAACTCTGCAACCAACTATAATAATAAATACCCTAATAACAATCTGTCTGAAGCTATAGTCTGAAAAACAAGGATATCTATTTGCTCTTTACATGTATATTACAGAGCCATGAAGGAAACAGTTGCAAGTTCATTGCAAATCAAGGTCAGGATTGGTGGATATGTATCCAAATATTCAAATCAGCTGTTGTGCCTACGGTGATTTTCATTCTACTTTAAACTATGGCAATCACATCTGGTAACCAAGAGCCCTACATACCATTTTGCCACCCAGAGTGGCAAAACCCAGAGAGATTGGGATTGTCACAATGATGGAAATGGAGGGAACAGTGGCATGCATGTGGAACGAGCCAAGATTTTATTGCTTTCCTGGTTTGGCGTGAGAGAGGGAATTGAGTTCTTCCATGCTCTTTAATTATTAAACCTGTGTTAACATTTAAAAACTGCAGCTGCTTCAAAATGGCCAGAAATGGTTTCCCTGATTGGGGTGATTAAAATCGGGAACTCAGAGAAATGTCTGAAGCAATGGACCAGGTCTGGAAGGAAAGCAGAACAATGCAATCAAGAGCACAGACTGGTAAGTTTTGTTGGGGAGCCACCCAGGTTGAAGCGTGACCTCCCAATCCTTGGATTGTGGGCATCCATGTCATATGACACCCTTTGAAGACAAGTTAAACTGTGAAGACATTGTGAGATTGAACTATAAATGGGTGAGTCTCTGCTTTGAAGCTTGCTCTGCCATACTCTTATTTTTGGGAAGGTTACTTTATTTTGGTTTCTGGCCTCTCTTGTCAATGTGGTCATGTGACCTTGCCATAGAATATTTACACCAGGAAGGGTATCGGTAAGAGTATTTATTTTATTTATTTTATTATTTATTTTGTTGTGATTCACCGAGGCTTGACAACAAGAACGCTGACTAGGGATTGGCTAGGGGGAATGGCTAAAAACAAGCAGGAGTTCTGACTGTTCTGATTGGGTAGTTAGCTGACAGCTCGGAGTATAAAAGAGCTGTCATCTACAGACAGTTCTGTTACGTTACTGTTGCTGTTGGTTCCTGTTAATAAATAACATTAACTCATGCCTCAGTTGCCTCGTCCTTGCCTCAGCTATACAATATAACACTGGCGACGAGATATTTGGCTGAGAAATAGGACGGAAGAATGGCGCCGCCTACATTCGCTTCTTTCGACGCACGATCAGAATCTTGGGATGCCTACATGGAAAGGTTTGAATGCTTCTTGGAGGCAAATGATTTTACTGACCTTTCCAGCAACAAAAAGAGGGCCCATTTCCTTAACTCTTGCGGCCCTGAAGTGTTCTCAACCACTAGGGCATTGTTCGCTCCTGTCCTAGTACATACAGACTCCTGGGACCTGTTGCGTGAGAAGCTTAAGGGCCACTACTCCCCGGTCCCTTCCCAGATAGCCCATCATTTTAAGTTGCGACAAGTTTTACAGGAGGAAGGGGAGTCAGTAAACCATTACATGGCTAGGCTGAGAACCGCTGCTCTAGACTGCGAGTACAGGGACTTAGATGATGCTTTGGTGGAGCAGCTAGTATGTGGGGTCAGAGACATTAGACTGCAGAGGTGGCTGCTAGCTAAAAAGACCCTTGACCATGTACTGTATTTGATAACAGATACAAGTGTAAACATAATTATGAATACATGAAATGGATACAAATAAAAGGGAATATTAGGACAGGGACAGTAGGCATGGTGGTGCGCTTATGCATGACTCTTACAGACCTCTTAGGAATGGGGTGAGGTCTACAGTAGACAGTCTAAAGTTAAAGTTTTGGGGGTTTGGGGAAGAAACCACAGAGTCAGGTAGTGCATTCCAGGCATTGATCAGTCTGTTGCAGAAGTCATATTTTCTGCAATCAAGTTTGGATGGGTTTACCATGAGTTTGTATCTATTGTGTGCTCTTGTATTGTTTTGATTGAAGCTGAAGTATTCATTGACAGGTAGGACATTGTAGCAGATGATTTTATGCTTCAGTGGTGAAATCTGAACTGGTTTACTACCGGTTCGCTGACCGAGCATGCGTGCCGCAATACATGCCAAAAGGAGGCTTGGGAAGGTAAGTAGAACAGCATGTGTGTGTGTGTGTGTGTGTGTGTGATCAGCTGTGGCGTGCGATCGTCGGAACCTTTTTAAAAACTTTTTAAAAGTATTTTTTACTATGCTTTTAAATTTTTACCTATTCGCCCTAGCTAGTAGTAAAAAAATACTTTTAAAAGGTAAAAAAAAAGGCTCTGACTATCACGTGGCATACCTGTGATCGTCAGACCCTTTTTTTTTACTTTTTTGAAGCATTTTTTACTACCTATTTGCCAAAAAGTTCTGATGATCAGCTGAGCGATGCACGATCATTGGAACTTTTTTTTTTTTTTTAACTTTTTAAAGCATTTTTAACTACCGGTTCCAGAGAACTAAAAAAGTTAAAAAAAAAAAAAAAAAGTTCCAACGATCGTGCGTCGCTCAGCTGATCATCGGAACTTTTTAAATATATTTTTACTACCGGTTCGGCAAACCAATAGCAATTTTTACTACCTGTTCGGGAGAACTGGCCCAAACCAGTAGCATTTCAACCCTGCTACGCTTAGGTCAAACCGAATATGGTGAAGTTCTAGGTTATCTAAGCCCAAAATTTCAAGTCTGGTGGCATAAGGTATTTTGTTGTGAGCAGAGGAGTGAAGGACTCTTCTCATGAAATATCTCTGGACTCGTTTGATTGTATTAATGTCCGATATGCAGTGCAGGTTCCAGACAGATGAGCTGTATTCAAGAATTGGTCTGGCAAAGGTTTTGTATGCCC
Source organism: Pituophis catenifer annectens (assembly GCF_029215685.1). NCBI lineage: Eukaryota > Metazoa > Chordata > Lepidosauria > Squamata > Colubridae > Pituophis > Pituophis catenifer. Next base: position 133,294,605 of record NW_027256881.1, read on the forward strand.
TAGTTTGCAGGACAATGTTACCGGAGAAGAAGCTATGCAAGATTAGTATCTGGGCTATGACTGGGGAAATACATCTAAAACCTATTTTAAGAGGAAACAAATCCCATACTTTTAGCAATTCATTGTACTTGAGAATTGCACAAAGTTTTGGAGAATATTTTAGGATATATGATGCTTCATTTTCAGGGAGGGATGTCCTTTGGAGCAAAAATAGGGCAGGTGTCATGTGTTGGAAGGCAGCAGAGTAGTAGAAGCTTACAATATAATGTTGTCCTTCCATATTTAATGCATGTTTTCTGTCATTATAACATGGTTGTATGGAAAAGAGGGACTAATAGAGATGGGGAGAAATCCTAGATGTTCTAGGGTTCTATCCCATGGTATCAAACCATGATTTCCCCCCCAGATGCTGAGTTTATTGTCTTTTCTCCTTTCTATTTTTAGTATTATCGCTGTCTGAGCATCTCTTAATGAAGTTTTCTGTTTCATGAGAGTATTCTTATAAAGAAGGGCTGAATGAAAAACAAGTAAATATAATAGTCACAGAACGAAAAATTAACTCTCAAGGTAATATAATTAAAAATGTTTCCAATATTTTTCCCAATCCTGGGGTAGGAAATTCTTAAGATCTGATTGGAAATAAAAACCAATGAACTTGCATACAGCCTGCATCATCCTGATGTCTTGGGCAATGGCTGAACTTCTCGCATTAGAGCAGATGACTGGGGGAAAAAAACAGTGAGTTGCCGACATCTGCAGGGAATCCAGACCCAGCAAATAACAAATAAATTCAAAGCCATCTTGCTAAGACTTAGGCAGCAGGACACAGACAACAATCACCGAGAGCAGTCAGACTCAGACGAGTCACAATACAAGAGAATAAGAAGTTCAGTTTTGATGGCTTAGACCAGGGGTCTCCAAACTTGGAAACTTTAAGGCTTGTGGACTTCAACTCCCAAATTTCCTCAGCCAGCCATACTGGCTGAGGAATTCTGGAAGGTGAAGTCCACAAGCCTTAAAGTTTCCAAGTTTGGAGACCTTTGGTTTAGATAATCTTTGGGAGATTTTTTTTTTAATTTAATTTATATGCCGCCCTTCTCCGGAGACTCAGGGTGGCTTACAATGTGTTAAGCAATAGCCTTCATACTTTTGTATATTTATACAAAGTCAGCTTATTGGCCCCACAAACTGGGTCCTCAATTTACCTACCTTAGAAAGGATGGAAGGTTGAGTCAACCTGGAGCCTGGTGAGATTCAAACTTACAGTAATTGCAGACAGCTGGTGTTAATCACAATGCTATCAGTCTGCTGAGCCACCAGGCCTCTATTTGAGGTAGCTCCTCTCCCCAATTACATGTGTCCATCCCATCAGATCTTGAAGAAGAGGCAAGATGTGTCTCCCACCTAATAAGGAGTTACATCTAGTGGGAGCCAGGACATGGGCCTTTTATGCCATGATACTCACTTTGTGGAACATCATCTCCTCCCCCCTCCCCCCAAGTGAGATTGGTCCTTTCCCTCTCATCTGTCTGGAAATTGTCAGAATATTCATGACTGGGAAGACATGATAATAAGGTCAAGCAATGAATAGGCATAGCAACTAAGTCAGCCAATTGGGAGCTGAGACAGACTGGAGCCAGGGCGTGTCTTAATCTGCAGCTTCTGAGTCTGTGCTGAGAAAGCGAAACTGAAACCAGTGTATGTGAACTTGTCTGCAGATCTGAGCTGAAATGAAACTGTGAATCTGCTGTTGATATTGTAAATTTACTTTGTGTATTATTGTGTATATAAAGAAGTTAATGAATCTTGCTGCATCAGTTTATCTGTGTGTGCTTCTGGATATGTTTTCTGCAACAAACTCTGACAGAAATCCCTCAAAGTTTGTCCATGTCAACAGGCCTGGAGGCCTCAAGGGAACAGAGATCTCCTGAGGAGACTCCACTGTTCATAACATTTAATGTTCTCATTTAGCCTTTTGAAACAATAACATCAAGGTTTTTAATGGCATTCTGTTTTAATATTGTTATTTTATGGTGTTATTGTATGCCACCCAGAGTCATATTCTATGAAACAGGCATCCATATAAAGATGATTTATAAATAAATAAATAAATAAATAAATAAACAAATAAATATATCAAGGAAAACAAATAAAACACCAAGATGTGGAATTCTTTGTGCTCTCTGAGCTTGATTATTTGCTTGCAGAGATTTCATTACCAGGTTTGGTAACATCTTCATTGTTCATACTGGGCAATTTCATAGTAGAAATAAGTTCTGTTTTATCCAGGCAGGGTTAGGAAGTGTTCTTCTCTGTTAGATCAGTATTAATGTACTTTTAGTGAGACGTGAGAGAGGGACAAAGACAAGTTTATTTACTAAGTAAGGATGCTAAATTAATAGAATGCCTATGTCCTATTTCAGACAAAAGTGAGGAACTCGGAAAAGCAAATGATACTTCCTGCTTCCTCTCCTTTGCGTTAATTTTAGAAGAGTGATGCGCACCTCACTCTAGGACAGAGAGATGCAAGGCTGAGCAAAGGAACTACACTCCCGCATTTATGCGAAGTCTTGAATTCAGAGACACTCAAGTCATAATGCTGCACAAGGAGTCATTTTCTTCCCTCCCTAGAAGCTCCTTTTAAATACAGCTGTCAATATGTTTGCTAGGCTTCTCCAAGGCCGTTTGCAAAAAATAACGTGCAGCCTATTTGTCTGTGGCAGACTGCCACCTTTCACCTACCATGATGCTCAAAATGGAAGTGGAGTACCATTTACAGGATTATTATTATCCAGTGTTTACAGCTAATGGATTTGTTTTATGGCTTCATTTTACAAGGACTCTTCTCTTCTTTTAATTCACCCTTAGGCCTGTCACTTTATTCCCTCCTTCCCCTTGTCCTTATAAAAGCCATTATCTTTCCATTAGCAAACCTGCTAGAGAGCTCTTCCTCTGCTCTTTGATCTGCCCAGCACCTGTTTCCTTTTTTTTTTTTTTTTTGGTGCTGTGTTCCTCCCCTCCCCAATTGCTCTCAAGAATTTTAAAGAATTAGTTTGCTGAGAGCTACTTCACACACAGTAGTATATTAATTAACATGGGAGAAGGTTGGCATCACTGCTTTTTGCTGCCATAACAACCCCTCCGTGTGAAGTAAGTCATAGATGCAAAGATGCTGGGTGCCTTTTTCTCTAGGGTGATGAAAGGCCGAGTAGTGGAAGAGAAACCAAATTATACTTATTTCTTTGTCTACTGGTCTGCAAAAGTTGATGACTTCTCTACGTGTTGCTAAACACCATGTTCCCGTCTTCCATTTTATCTATCAAAGCAGCTTGAATCGTGTTCTCCTGTATCTTGAATGGCTTGAAATGACTGCCTTCTGGATTTTAGGCACATTGAACGCAACCATCAGCCTGATGCTAAGAAACACTGTTTGTAAAACCTGCCAACTTTTGGTTCAAATCAGAGATCCAAATGGTAGTCTGGTTCATCGTTTCTTTTTTATTATTGATTAATTGATGAAGTATGCCTATGATTTTAGTATTATTACTCAGTTACCTCAGCCCAGCTATGCATGTTGTAATTCTTAGAGACACACTAGCTCTTCTAGTGATTTTAACAAAACAAATAGCAGAAACCACAATTCCAACTATTGTCTTTTGCTTGATCAGTAGAAAAGACACCACATTGTCAATGAAGCTAGGAAAATACATTTTTAAGAATAGCCTCTCAAGCTTCACTTTGTCTTTGGAGGGGAGAATTTGGAATTTTGATTTTCATTAAAAACTACGTGTTAAATTGAATTCACCACTTTTTTTTCCTTTTTTGTACACTTTTTGTTGTTCTTAGGGTTGAATGTATGTTTTTGCTTTGTTTCATTTTGTTTGTTTTACTGTTAGTTGTATTTTATTCACTATAATAAAATGATATTTTTTTAAAAAAACACTACCTGGTATCAATTTACAATTCACACTAAAGCAAATATTGCAGTATTCAAACTTGCATTAACTGAAACCGACTGTAATGCAGGAACATTTGATATAACAATAGCAATAGCACTTATATACTGCTTCATAATGCTTTACACTCTCTAAGTAGGTTCCAGAGTCAGCATATTGCCCCCAACAATCTGGGCCCTCATTTTACCCACCTCAGAAGGATGGAAGGCTGAGTCAACCTGGTGAGATTCAATCTGACAAACTGCTGGCAGCTGGTGATCAGGAGAAGTAGCCTGCAGTTCAGCACTCTAACCACTGCGCCACCGCAGCAAAAATCATTATTGTCAAAGATTTTGGGTCTGACACGCGCTCCAAAGTGCTCCAGACAGAATGCCCACTATATTTTATGCAGCTGTTGAACATTGCAAATTTGGGAAAGGGACAAAAGATGCAATGAGAGATCGGCTAGTTTAGAATTCTAAAAGAAAAAACTTTTAAAAGGACTCAGATTTAATATTTAAAAATGTTTAAAATTGCTCATTCTATGGAAACAATGCCGGTGATACTACAGAGCTTCAGTTAGAAGCAGAAGCAAATGAGAAGTACTTTGTAATAATATAGAAACTCACCAACAAGTCAAAATGAACTGTGCTATCATTGTGTCAGAAGTGCATAGATCAGAGGTCTTCAAACTTGGCAGCTTTAAGACTTGTGGACTTCAACTTCCAGCTATGCTGGCTGGAGAATTCTGGGAGTTGAAGTCCACAAGTCTTAAAGCTGGCAAGTTTGAAGACCTCTGGCATAGATATTAGCTCAATGCAGATTAAAGAAGAATCTTGCAGATAATGCAATAACATGGAATATACTGGAAATCCAGTATAGATTTAGCAACCAAGCCATTATTTTAAATGAAGAGCAATATTGTATGCTACTGATGAAGAAGTTGAGAATGAATGTGAAATACAGGGAGTTTATCTGGAAAACTATAGTGTAGAAGGAGACATAAACCAGCCATATTATTCATTTCAAAATGATAAAACCACATCAATGCATTTGGATATTGGTACTGCTGTATCACCTGGATCACTGTGTGAATCTGAGCAGCATTTCAGAGATGATAAACTAAACCCACCACAAATGCAATCAAAATTCATGCTGGAGAAAACATTTATTCTCATTAAACTAACTATAGTTTGTAGTTTGTAACTATAAACTACAATAAAGAGCACATTTGATATGTATTGGGAAAACAGGTGGAACATCATTCTGGGCTCCTATTTGGTTGAGGAAGCTGCTGATGAGTTCCATTAACAACTTGCAGACTTTGCTTGTTGTCCATGGAGACCACGGAGAATAAGCTGCAAATGATGGTGGAGGATGGCACACTCAAGAACATCAAAAGCAAAACAGAGTTCACAAGGAAATACCTGGAAATTTTGCAAAGCACTTCCAATTCTGCATGCTGTATGCAAACAAGCAGAAACTGAATGGGAGCAGAAGGAACCTGAGGGAAACATTGATTATAACTCATGAGCCACATTTGTTAAAAGGGACAAATTTGTTAGGATTGGTGGCGATTTTCAAGTTATCATAAATCCACTGGTATAGGTTAAAATTGACACCGCTTAACTTGAAGTGAAGACGTTTTCGCTAACCTTACTAGGAAGGGAACATTTCAGCAAAATAGATGCAGTAGATTAGACGCTTATTTGCGGATGGAAAGGGGATTCCAAGATAGTTCTTACCTTAAGAAGGCCATGGACCAATGCTATAGAGCTGTCCAGGCACCCAGTGCTATTTAAATGACAGCATTCTCACAGAAGAAAATGAAGTATATTTGTGAAACTAAACCAAAAATTGGCAGAAGATGAACTTCAAGGATGACCCCACAAATGCAAATTCTTAAAACCTAGTGATTACATGTTTCAGTCTCACAACTGATGCATGAGGCTTTTATGATTGTTGGGAAAAATTTCAAACAATTATGAATGCACCAAGACCACAGCTATGATTCATTTTAGGATTAATTGTTGAGTCATCTTGTATAGATAGGAAGCCATATAAATGTGATGAGAGAAGCAGAAAGAGAGATACTGTAGGTTAGTAAATAGGTAGGTAGGTAGGTAGGTAGATAGATAGATAGATAGATAGATAGATAGATAGATAGATAGATAGATAGATAGATAGGCAAAGAGGCAGCCCCGGAACCAGCGAAATCTGGGGGCTGGGCAGGGGACAGAATGTATCTACCCTCAGTGTGGAAGGGATTGCCACTCTCGAATTGGCCTTTTTAAGTCACACGAGATGCTGTTTTAGGACCTCTTTCCAGAGCACGATACCATAGTCTTTTGAGACTGAAGGTTGCCAATGATGAGATAAATAGATAGATAGACAGACAGACATATAATAAATTTCTGCCTTATTTAGATACTCTAATAAGTTCCATCCCTTGAATCCAGTGGTTGGATTCAGTCAGTTCACACCACTTCAGGAGAACCGGTTGTTAACTTTCTGAGCAGTTTGGTGAACTGGTTGTTGGAAGAAATCATTAGTGCAGAGAACCGGTTGTTAAATTCAACCGGTTGTTGAATCCCACCACTGCTTGAATCCCTGCAAATGGGGAGGAAATGGAGGTAGATAAGACAGTGCAAACATGCTTTCACAAAAAAAAATTCTGCACAAATAGACAGAGAAGATCTGTGTTTGGTTTGGAGAATCCAACAATTCAGCTAGTTCTTAGAAAAGTTTATTTACCTACTTGTCACTAGCCATCAACCACTACCATCAATCTTCAATTCACAAAAAGGGATCCTGCTTACAGCAGCTGCTTGAGAATAGTATTGAGTTTGTACACTGGAGATATAAATACGAAATATAATTTAAAAGGATACATAATCAGGAGAATGCGGATGGAATGTCTCATTCTTCTTTCCACGATAAACAACATTAAAAATCTATATCTGATGGAATTCTTCTGACATGTTTTCCTTCCATCACAGCTAAAGCATTTAAAGGGAAACCAGGAGAGATCTAACTAAGAGAGAAATGAGAAAGGACCTATCTCTAGTCTGTATAGCAACCAAGAATGGCAGAATATATGGCAAGGTTGTCATTTATAGAGTTTTATCAGAACCATGATAAACTTGTGGTTGATAGTGGTTGCCTTATGTGAGACTGAGAACCATTATAGTACCCAAGTGAAAACCTCAAGTGTTGGAGGAATTACTTATTGGGTATCTCAGAAACAGTACAAGCACAAGTTCATAGATTTGTTTAATGGGTGGTAATAAATTATAAACCAAACAGCTTGTAATATATTGTCCAGATTGACAACATGTTCAAAAATACCACTAGCAATAGCCCTTAGACTTATATACTGCTTCACAGTGCTTTACAGCCCGCTCTAAGCAGTTTACAGAGTCAGCCTATTGCCTCCCAACAACCTGGGTCCTCCTTTTACTGACCTCGGAAGGATGGAAGGCTGAGTCAACATTGAGCCAGTGAGAAAACAGAAAAAAACTGAATAACAGAGTTGGAAGGGACCTTGGAAGTCTTCTAGTCCAACCCCCTGCTTAGGCAGGAAACCCTACACCACTTCAGACAAATGGTTATCCAATATCTGAACTTTTTAAAAACTTTTAAAAAGTGAGATTTGAACTGCCAAATTGTACTCAGCAGAAGTAGCCTGAAGTACTGCATTCTTACCACTGCGCCACTGCGCCACCCAAACAGCACCCTCTCTCCTATGGGAAGAACCTGCTTTGCCATGGCAAAGAATTCATAGAGACTTTGAAGGACCATTTGTGGGCACAACATTTTACCGGTGTCATACGCATGCTCAGAGGTAGCCAGGGGTATTTCCAATTCTTGAACGACAGACACGAATAAATATCATAGAATTATTAAGACAACTCTTTGCAATAGTAGGTATTTCAAAATGATTAAGGAATCACAATGGACCACAAGTTTTAACTAAGCGATTTTAGATATTTCAGGAAAAGAGTGAAATCAGACAGACTCTGACCATCTATAAGGTAAAGGTAAAGTCACACATATAGTATGTGCTAGTTGTTCCCGACTCTAAGGGGCAGTGCTCATCTCCGTTTCAAAGCCGAAGAGCCAGCGCTGTCCGAAGACGTCTCGGTGGTCATGTGGCCGGCATGACTAAATGTCAAAGGCGCATGGAACGCTGTTACCTTCCCACCAAAGGTGGTCCCTATTTTTGTACTTGCATTTTTTACGTGCTTTCGAACTGCTAGGTTGGCAGAAGCTGAGACAAGTAACGGCAGCTCACCCCGTTATGTGGCACTAGGGATTCGAACCGCTGAACTGTTGAACTTTCGATCGACAAGCTCAGCATCTGAGCCACCACGTCCCTTTTCTGACCATCTATAAAGTGGACTAAAACCTTGTGAATGTTTCGGTTACATTTTGCGACACAGTTCAAACAAAACAAATTAAATGCCAGGGGATATTTTTTTTAGGTCAGAGCTTACATTGAAGGTTAAACCTTCTCAAACCTAATTAGAGAAATGTTTGGAACAAACCACTAAATTGAACAATCTTCTCACAGTGAAACATGATGACATTTTGCCATTGGACAAACAAACTGTCCTAGACTCCAGAGGATAGAGTAGGAAGCCAAATAGAAAATTCAGAGAACAAACTGCATCTCTTTTTTACACTACAGGTAGTCCTTGACTTACAACAGTTCATTTAGTGACTGTTCAAAGTTACAAAATCACTGAAAAAGTGAGTTATGTCCATTTCTCACACTTAAGACTGTTGCAGCAGCCCCATGATCACATGATCAAAATTCAGATGCTTGGCATCTGACTCATATTTATGATGGTTGGAATGTCCAGAGGTCACGTGCAACCTTCTGATGAGCAAAGTCAATGGAAAAATCAGTTTCACTTAACAACTGTGTTACTAACTTACCAACTGCAGTAATTCACTTAACAAATGTGGCATGAAAAGTTGTAAAATGGGGCAAAACTCACTTAACAAATGTATCACTTAGCAACAGAAATTTTGGGCTGAATTGTGGTCATAAATTGAGGACCACCTGTATAGGGATTACCTGGGATAACTTTTGAAGATAACACATTAACCAACTCAAAGTTGACTCAGCCTTCCATCCTTCTGAGGTGGGTGGGCAATATGAGGACCCAGATTGTTGGGGGGCAATATGCTGACTCTGTAAACCGCTTAGAGAGGGCTGTAAAGCACTGTGAAATGGTACATAAGTCTAAGTGCTATTGCTATTAAGGACAACAGAGGTGGAGAAAGAAATTCCATTTGACATGGTCACTGATTCAACTATAATTCCTGAGCTACTATCAGTAATCATCTATCTCCAAAATAGGCATACAAGCTGTGGTAGAAGCTCCATTCTTTGTACTTAAGTTGTGATGCCATATGCACGTTTATATAGTATGGAGTTGGCATGGCAATGCTGTGATATGTATCGCCACCCCTCAGGATGCTGATAAATTTACCATGTAAATTCAAATACAGGTAGTCCTCGATTTATGACTGGTCACTTAACAATGATTTGAAGTTACGATGGGCCCAAAAAAGGTACTTACAACCTGGACTCAAAGTTCCAGTGGCTAGGTCAGTAATAGCGAACCTTTTTTTCCTCGGGTGCTGAAAGCGCGTGTGCGACAGCACGCATTCATGTGCTGACACCCATAATGCAATGCCCCCATGCATGCGCGCACAACCCCTGTTTTTGTACTAGCCTCCTGGGACCAAAAATGGGGTGCGCATGGCCCCATTGCGAACCAGTAGTAAAGGTAAGTAGAACCCACCTGGCCTGGCCCATGGTGAGACAGATCCTTGCATAAGTTTCAGTAAAAGTTTTCACCTGGCCTTCTCTCTAGTCAAGATAATTAAGTCATCATTAAAAGATCCCTACTGAGGATCATTAAGTAGGGATGATATTTATGATAAAATTCTCAAACACTGAAAAAGATCATTTTCATCATAGAAGAAAATAAACAAACTGTGATTCATGTTATTTTTTATTGTCCATCCTTGAGCAGCATTTTGAGGCAGAATATTCTACTTTGGGAGAAGCCATTTGATTTCTGGAAGAAGACTAAAGAGAGAACTATGTTTGTTTCCTGCCTAGTTAAGCAAGCAAGGGTATATTAGCTTGTGGAGGAAGGGGAGGTAGAGGTAAGTGACTTTCCGAATCCTCGTCATCACTTGATTTGAAAAATCAGCATAGCTGATTTTTATGAGTACATCAATTAAAAATACTTGGGTTTTTTTTCAAGGCCAGTTCAACCACAAGGAGTTCAATTTTCTGCTACTATTACAAATTATGAATACAGTGGTACCTTGGTACTCAACTGTTTTGAAACTCATCAAATTTGGTACTCAACGCATTTTGACATGAACATTTGGCTCCTGTACTCATCGTTTGTTTGATACCCAACACACAAGCTAGAACTTGTTGGAGTTGGCTGCCTTGTGACTCACTACTTTATCTCTTTTCTTATGGAAAAATTTTCTTTGGTACTCAGTGTTTTGGTACTTCATTAACGATGAATACTAGGGTACCACTGTAGATCTTGCCCATGAGGCTGACTTGATGCCTTCTGCACATATAGTCTATGGAATACTCCCTCCCCCTATTTTTATGCTTAAAACTACTGCCAAACTCACTTTGTGTAACAATGCAGCCTCATCATACATATATAGGTCGACATTGCACTGTTACCTTTCAGAGCAAGCAGTATTATGTAAATCCTGGACATAAACTGTTTCAACTCCTACCCTCAAAATGACGCTATAGAGCACTGCACACCAGAACAACAAGACATAAGAACATTTTTTTCCCAAATGCCATCACTCTGCTAAACAAATAATTCCCTCAACACTGTCAAACTAGTTACTAAGTCTGCATTACTATTAATCTTCTCATCGTTCCTATCACCCATCTCCTCTCACTTATGACTGTATGATTGTAACCTTGTTGCTGGTATCCTTAAGATTTATATTGACTGTTTCCCTATGACTATCATTAAGTGTTGTACCTTATGATTCTTGACGAATGTATCTTTTCTTTTATGTACACTGAGAGCGTATGCACCAAGACAAAGTCCTTGTGTGTCCAATCACACTTGGCCAATAAAGAATTCTATTCTATTCTATTCTATTCTATTCTATTCTATTCTATTCTATTCTATTCTATTCTATTCTATTCTATTCTATTCTATTCTATTCTATTCTATTCTAAAACCCAGAAAAGAAATAAGCAGAACAAATTAAAAGACCTGGAATAACAAAAAAAGAGAAGGAAATATAGCTAAATCTAATTGTATAGCCCAGTACAATTCATGACACCTGTCCATATCTTTTTGCCCTTGTTTCTAGTATTCATACCCTGCTTCTTACATGACCTTTTGCTCTAAATTTTCCCCCTTTCTCCTTTTGAGGATCTCATCAGTCGTGACATTTCTCTATCTCCTCCTTCCTTTCATCTCATTCATTCTGCCTCACTACATTCTTTGCAATGATCCTTTCCCCTCTACGTGCTTTATACTGTAGTATAATACCCTGTTCTCATTTTTGTAACAATCATTCTCCAAGGTGATTTTTTCCCCCCTCACCCACAACATTTTCATTTTGTTCCAGAGTTTTGTGACTCCAGGTCACATAATTCTTTTTTTATTCTGTTCCAAGCCCCTATGGCCATTCTTCTTCCTTACATCTCCTTTCTATTCATTCTGTCTGAGAGAGTAATCTATCTTCTAATAGTTTTGCATACAAACTCATAGCTTTCCTCCATGTCTGTTTTCCCCAAGCTCTACTCTTTACAGAACCGAATAACTTTCTGACTCATATTGAGCACTTCCATTATTACTGTATTTTTCATTAGTTCTTTGAATCTTTCATAATAAACAAGTACACCCACACTGCTTTTCTATTGTACAAATAAGTAGACTTACATTTAAACCACGTTTTTGAAAGCATCAGATCTTTTACACTTTCCTACTCAAAATATCACAAGCAGCCTATCTGCGCTAATCAAAGTATTCAAGAGCTTTTCATTGGGCAAACTCACAGACACAATATGAGAAGAGTGGTTTAAATAAAAACTGTAGGATTATGGCTAGGTTTGAAGGTGCTGTGAGGAGATTCAGGGAACTGGGTCACAACTGATGCCTGAATGATTAGGAAAAAGCCCCGTTGTGTTCCAATAAATAATTCCAATTTCAGTAGCAGAGAAACTAACTGTTGTCCAAACAGTGAAGTTTTCATTGAACAGCAAAACACTGAAAGGAAGTCAGGTTTCTCTCCTGGAACAGGAAAATCCCCAGATCTTGAGCAAAACGCTTTTCATTCTTCCTTCTCTTTAATTTGATCTCTTCAAAAGAGGCAGGCTATCCAGAAATTCTCATTAATTGAATGGAGTCGATGGGTGATTTTCCAGTAAAATATTTCAAAAGAAAACAGAGGCAAAAGACCATTGCATTGTAGATTTGCAAATAAAGGCTTCCCTACCAGCTGAACCCTATTATTAATTTGTGGCATATGAAGACAGTGTGGAAGATTTTGCTCTTCCTATCCAGTTGCCTGTAGCTTATTCACACTCTCATAGGTGATCAGGTAAATGGCTTTTTTTCGTATATAAATCTAACACAATCCCAAAGGACAGTCGCAAAAAAACATCAGAATTTGTTCCAGCATTTGGGTATCACATCTACACAACAGAATAATCACTTTGACTTCTTGACAAATGAACTTCTCTGTGGAGTTCCTTTTTTTTTTTTTTTTTGCATCACTCCATTGTACCTTTGATTATATGTCCTTGGTGACAATACATTTCTGGGTCCATACACTTCATTGCTTCTAAAAGAAACCCCTTGTTTCAGCTCCCAAAACAATAGAATGCATTCAGTCATGTTCAGAAAATGAGTGACCCATATAATATCACTGAGTAGGTGAGCTTGAGCACTTGACTGTCACAAGATTGATACCTCTGCAATTGCTGGCAAGAATGCAGTCCTGGAGAATGGGAATGGCCTGACATTGGCCTGCCATGCCTTTTAAACTCTTCCTGTGAACTTGTCAGACTGCAGAATGGATTCCCTGCCCCTTAAGATTAAGATACGCTACTCACACAGACAAACACATGCTGTTTGGGAGCTATAATTGCTCTTGCCATTCTTTGCTTTGTTCCCAGAAGTACAAGTACCACCATCTTAGTCATAAGGAAGCAAGGCTGACATAAATGATGTATTCTGAAGGAGTTCTCAATGGCCAAAAATAAACTAAATAAAATAAAATCCATCAAATCACAATTTCTGATCAAGAACATCAAGTCTTTGGACCTCATGCGCTGGCTGAGGAATTCTGGGAGTTGAACTCCACAAGTCATTAAGTTGCCAAAGTTGGAGATGCCTGTATTAGATCATTTGAGATCAAAATGGAATTCTTCTTGCATCCCAACACAGAGTTCAAGTCCACAAGTCATAAAGTTGCCAAGGTTGGAGACCCCTGATCTAATATATGTGTCTTTTATGTGTCTTAGCTTTTTCTAAATGGTTTGGTCAGTACCACTTTGTCAAAATAGCCATTTAAATTTGCATGTTGAAAGAAACTCATATTTAAACAGGCACATGACTCTGTAAATCATACTTTGAGTGGATTGAAATTACTGTACACATGGACCAAAATAAAATGATAAATAAAAAAAAGTGAAGCGATCCATTATTCCTATTCATTATGGACTATTTTATTGCCAAACATATCACGATTTCTTCATATAATCAACATGGTAAAATATACTTCATTCATTACAAGTTTAGATTCTGCAGGTTTTTTTTTTTCCCCTCTTGGATTTAGGCTAAGACTTCCTTCCAAATGAAACTTGTTTCTGCTTACAAAACCTGTTTTTTTGGCTATCGCAGAACACACAGTGTTGGGCTCCCTGCATTGTTCCACTCCATGGAATGACATGTAATCAGTTTCTAAAAAAAAAAAAAACAAAACACCCTTTCCTTTTGTTTATACTGTTAATAACAGATGTTGCTCTGCGACATCACACATGCTGTTTAATATTATCAAAACAATTATTCATTTATTCGTCTTTGCACGGTGTGTGCAAGCTGGCATTACAGATCGTGCAGGCATGGCCTTCACGAACACAGAGACCTGAAATGCATGTCATATATAATAAATCACCCTCCGCCTCGCCACCTCCATCACCCTTCTTAATCTTTGCTCTAAAATGTCCATTCCATGGCTCTTGAAAGACTCCTAACTAGGTGGCAAGCAAAACTTCTGGCAGAGGCAGAAACATGCTGAGACGTGAAAAATATTCAGCCTATTTTCGTTATAACGTTTGTAATGACCTTGTTATAGAAAGAAACAGAGGGGCTGAAAATGTCACAGCAAAGCAGAGCCCTTGGAAATGAACAATAGAAAAACAGGAGCTGAGGGATAATGCATATATTCTTTTCAGGAATAATATTTGGTAAAATATTTCATAACCTTCCTTTTTGTGTCATTGTCCCCTCCACCACCATATGCATTTTCAGCTCATTTAGGATCTGGCAACCGAAGACCAAAATAGGTTAGGGGTCCAATCTTGGAGGGTGCTTCTCAGGCTTAGTTCTTCAATAGCAGGAAACAGAACAAAAAACACAAAAATTCTTAGACACAAAGAATTGAGGCCTTTGAACTATGGTGCTGGAGAAAACTCCTGTGATTCCCTTGTACTGCAAGGTGATCAAACGGATCAGTTTTAAAGGAGATCAACCTTGACTGCTTTTTAGAAGGTCACATCCTGAAGATGAAACTCAAATACTTTGGCCACCTAATGAGAAGGAAGGACTCACTGGAGAAGAGCCTAATGCTGGGAAAGATTGAGGGCAAAAGAAGAAGGGGATGGCAGAGAACGAGGTGGCTGGATGGAGTCACTGAAGCACTAGGTGTGAGCTTAAATGGACTCCAGAGGATGGTAGAGGACAGGAAGGCCTGGAGGAATGTTGTCCATCGGGTCACGATGGGCCAGACATGACTTCACAACTAACAACAACAACAAGTTGGCACTGGTGATCTACCTGAATATTACTGCATCACTGCACTGTAACTATGATTATTATTAGTGTTTATTATTTTTCTTTTATTTATTAAATTTATTTGATGCCCACCTCAACCACAAGGTGAGTCCGGGTAGCTTACAATGTTAAAAGTGTTAGAGGTACTATAAGCAGCAGCAGAGGAATTTGCTGGAAAATCAACATCAGTTATAGAGTTATACAGGTAATCCTCAACGTACAACAGTTTGTTTAGTGACTGTTCAAAGTTACATCAGCACTGAAAAAAGTGACTTATGACCATTTTTCACACCGAGACCAATGGCAGCATCCCCATGGTCAGGTGATCAAAAGTCAGATCCTTGGCAACTGGCTCATATTCAGGACAGTTGCAGTGTCCTCCTCAGATCACATGATCCTCTTTTGTGACCTTCGGACAAGCAAAGTCAATGGGGAAGCCAGATTCACTTAACAAGTGTGGCAAGAAAGGTTGTAAAATGGCGCAAAATTCTCTTGACAATTGTCTCATTTAGTAACAGAAATTGTGGACTCAATTGTGGTCGTAAGTTGAGGACTGCCAGGGGTGTGCGTGTGTGTATGTGTGTGTGATATCATCATTTTAGCCATTGTCTATCTATCCCCTGCAGGATGAAGGCCTCTTCGGCATGTTTCCAACCAATACAGTCCTGAGCTTTTTTTTGCCAATTGGGCCTGCAATATTTTTGAATACCATGGGAGAACCATATCTGACAACTTAGCCCCAATTTCATTTACCCACACAAGCCCCTTTGCCTCATCAAGGCCCCGATCGTAGTATGTATGTATGTATGTATGTATGTATGTATGTATGTATGTATGTATCTATGTATGTATCAGGGGAGAAATGCTCCCGGTTCGGACCGGCTCGGGCGAGTAGGTAGCGATGGCAGTAGGCAGTTCGGAGAACCGGTAGCAAAAATCCCTGCCCCCGCCCCCCATGCCCAGCTGAGCCGCGCAATCATCAAACCCTTTTTTTTCTTTTAAATGGCCCTGATGATCCAAGCTCTGACGATCCCAGCTGAGTTGCCTGCTAATCAGGCAACTCAGCTGGGATCGTCAGAGCCTTTCGAAAGCATTTTTTACATGGTTTTACAAGGAAAAAATGGTTTTAAAAGTAAAAAAAAAAAAATTGGCCACTCCCACCCAGTCACATTACCCCCCCCCACCAAGCCACGCCCACAGAACCGGTAGTAACAAATTTTAGATTTCACCCCTGGTATGTATGTATGTATGTATGTATGTATGTATGTATGTATGTATGATGATTTTGGTTATGTGTAGCCTGTTCTTTAAAAACACTGAGCCCACCTTCAACAAAACCGGTGGTAGAAATGTGGTCCCATTGCAGTTCCAGTGTGAAAGTGTCTAATAATGTCTAAAAAAACCAAGGCTAATTAACCTGGCTCTATCCTCCTTTCTAATTATCAAATGTGCAGTGAGTTCAAAGCTGCCCCTCTGGCTTTGCTTGCATAGGAAAGCAACTCTTTTCCTTCTCCAAAAGGTTTTGCTCGCTTTTATGACATTATACCAGTGGCCTGATCTAGGACAAAACAACAGAGACTTCAAGGTCATGCAAATGAAAAGCTCCAGTTGTGGGACTTAGCAAGGCGGTGAGTTGTTGATTGCAGGAACGGATAACGATCTCTTGATAGAAACTGACCTTTTGTTTTCTGGGACATTCCTTTGGCAGAGGACTTTCTCAGGTTGGACAAGAGGTCAGAACTGTCCCAATATAGCTAAGCCGGTTCCCATAATTAGAACATTCATTAAACCTTTTGTTTAACATCTTTGTTTTCACTTGAGAAATTCATTAACTGCTAGGTACATTAAAAGATGAGCTTTAGATCTAATGGGCAGCTTAATGTTTAAACAGCCGAGGAGTAAGCTGTAAAATAAGGTGACCTGTGTTTCCACTATGATGCCGAGTAACACAATGGGGCTGACACAGCTGTTCCTTCTCTCAATTATTTCTTAAAGGTCTGGTTCCCTGAAGAAGGTTAGAACTTGGACTGCCTAGAACCGTGATGGTGACCCTATGGCACGCATGCACAGGTGGCACGTGGAGCCATATTGGTGGGCAAGTGAGCTCAGCTCCGGTGCGCATTCGCATGCCCAGCCAGCTAATTTTTAGGCCTTCTGGGCCCACCAGTAGGCAAACGGGCTGTTTCTGGCCTTCAGAGGGCCTCCAGGGAGGTGGGGGAAGGCTGTTTCCGCGCTCCCCAGGCTCCTAGAAAGGCTCTGGAGCCTGGGAAGAGTGAAAAATGGGTATACCAGGCCCACTGTGCCATCACATGCCAAAAGTGGGGGGAACACGGGGTGGGGGTGGGATGGGGCACATAGAATTATGGGTGTTGGCACGCATGCGCGTGAACCCCCCCCCACACACTCCCCCCGCTTTTGGCATGCAATGGTAAAAAGGTTAGGCATCAGTGGCCTAGAACTTTCTTCATATTCTGTTTCTAATAAAGATGTGTGACCATATTAGACCATATAATTGATGAGATAGCAGTTCTTAGATCAGGGATCCTATTCAAACAAAGAGAGAAGAAAAAGAGAAGATGGCTACAGGATATCTTGTATGGTGTGGAAAGATAATTGGGATGGGCCATGCCGGTAGAGTACCATATATACTTAGATTTACTTTTGCCCTTGCTTTGACAGTTAATGTAGATACATTTAGGTTTGAACAATTGGCGGATCTGAATAAGATCCTTAGAGAAGTAACACAAACTCCCAGATGACTCTCTTCTTCTGCATAAGTCTCTCCCTCCCTCCCTCCCTCCCTCTCTCTCTCTCTCTCTCTCTCCTGCCCCCAGGAGTAAGCAAGAGCAATGGTGAACGCCTTCTTGCAACATTGTTCATGCCACAAAGAGGTAAGATTGAGATCTTTATTTTTTAAAACAAAATGTCCTCACATTCCATTGTATTAAAAAACTTCTGGAAAATCCCCATTCTTTGCATTCTGAAAGAGTTTTGTGGGATGAATACAGAGGCTTAGCGCTGGTGATCTAAATCCATTTCTATGTGACTTTAAGAATGGTTTGATAAACTTGATGGAGAAATGATCCCAAGAGCAACAGAAGAACAACAACATGTCTTAGATAATTCTCTTAGCTTTCTTAATGATTTTTTGATACCTTTGAGCTGGGGTGAAATCCCACAAGGTTCTGACAGGTTCTGGAGAACCGGTAGCAGAAATTTTAAGTAGTTTGGAGAACCAGCAAATACCACCTCTGGCTGGCCCCAGAATGGGGTGGGAATGGAGATTTTGCAATATCCTTCCCCCAGGAGTGGGGTGAGAATGGGGATTTTGCAGTATTCTTCCCCTGCCACACCCACCAAGCCACGCCCACAGATCCGGTAGTAAAAAAAAAATGGGATTTCACCACTGCTTTGAGTAGATGTTTATGGATAGCCTCTCCAAGAGGACATGGAGATTGTGTGTGTGTGTGGGGGGGGGCAGGTGGGTTTTAAATTAATTCATATAATTATAGATCTGTTTCTATTCTTACTTTGATTTTTCTTAGCTGCCTTGAAAGCCATTTTTGGCTGGATATCAGGATATAAATTCAAACAACGAGTATTTTATGTTAGACTTTATTTTGCTTGGGTTAAAAATTAATGGGCTAACTAAAAATCAAGAAAAGGAAGATTTAAGATTTAAGGAGGCATTTGACAGGGTGTGGAAAATAAAATCATGTTTGTTCACAACAGCATGCCAGGTAGATTTTTTTTTTTAGCTATTTTCCTATTTCAGAAAAGAAGGAAAGAAATTTATACTTTTCCTCAGTAAGTTAATATTCTCTACATAGCAACAATATAATTCACAGTCCAAACAGGACAAGATGACAAACTTGGAAGGAATATGTATAAACTGGAAACAAGTTCACATTGTAAAATGAAAGTCAATAAAATATATTTAAATATATGAACAAAATATTTCACTTAAAAACATTTAAATCAGATTTAATATAAACAACAAATATCAATACTTCCAATTTCTAAGTCATGTATTCATTAAAAATGTTTCTATTCTCTTAACAAGTATTTGGGGAGGGGTTTTGCCCCCCAGAACAAAAAAATATGCTTGCTCTGTTCAGAGGTATTTTGCTTATATGAGTTTATTCAGTGTCTCTGTAATCTCAATTATCCCTATCTTTTCCAGCTATGCTAGAGATTATAGAGTTCATTTTAACAGGGCTGGAAATTGATACACTGCTTGATTTCCAGTTGGTGGTGGTTTTGCATACATTTAGTTTTAAATCTGTTCTGTCCTGATTTCTTTCCTTCTTTTATCCCCCAAACAGTGCACAAAAACATATTTAATTTATATGCACTTCCTTTAAAATTCACTTTGTGGTTCTATCTTCTCAGAAGATGCACATAGCTGTATGTGTGTTTGTTCTTAATTTTTTAAACTTTCAATCCTAACTGCACAAAACCAAATAAAAGGTCCAAGAGGCATGCAGTTCAAAGGACAACTGTGCTTGAATCCACATATCCAGCTGGGAGTTGCAAATTACCACATACGATCAACCCAGGTTTGTCCAGCATCCTTACTTTTGGCTACTGGTTGAATAAAATGGACTTCAGTGGACTAGCAGACTCTTTGCTTAGTTCAAATTTAGTAAAAAGAAAAGGAAAGAAAAGAGAAAAGAAAGAAATAAAATTAATTGTGCTGGGAATTAAATTTGGAACAACCCAGACATGTAACCGTAAACGCACTTAGTGTAAGTACCCTTATAGGAGCTAAGGGAGAAAGGTTTGAGTGGGAGAGAGGAGGCAGTCAGGAAGATAAATGAGCAAGTCTGGTTTATTAATGAGAGAAATTTTCTGCCAGAATTGAAAAAGGAATCATATGAAATGGCAAAAAGGAAGGAAGGAAGGAAGGAAGGAAGGAAGGAAGGAAGGGCAATCTGTAGAAGATAAATATATAGGAACATATTTTGAAGAAAAAAGTGGATGCAGGAAGGCAAAGGCAGAAGGAGAAGTAATAAACAAACAAACAAACAAACAAACAAACAAACAAACAAACAAACAAACAAACAAACTTTATTGTCATTGTACGTATATACACAGTATACCCATACAACAAAATTCACATAATACCCAAAAACCAGGCCCAATATACATAACAATCCCCAAATACCCCCACCACCACAAATTGCCCACCCCTGAACCACCCAAACATCCACACAACAGACCAAGTAATGGTGTCCAACAGCTCACTGATGGTGGCCCTTTAGTTTATTATTGAGTGCAGTTATAGCTCTGGGATTAAAGCTATTCAGAAAACGTGTGATTAGAGTTTTAATTGTTCTATATCTTCTGAAGAAGAAGGAGAGGGAAAAGAAGGAGAAGGAGGAGGAGGAGAAGAAGAAGAAAAAGGAAGAAGAAGAAGAAGGAGAAGGAGGAGAAGAAGAAGAAGAAGAAGAAGGAGAAGGAGAAGGAGAAGGAGAAGGAGAAGGAGAAGGAGAAGGAGAAGAAGAAGAAGCTGTTATTGTCATTGTTATTGTCTGGGACCTCACCTCAAAGTTAGTCATCAATTAAAGGGCTAGTGGCTACATCTGAGGAAGCCATGTTACCACAAGGCACTTCCAGTGTGAGATGGCATCAGTGGGGGCTGATGGTGGAGCTTCCAGAGTGGGTTACAAAAAAAGACTAGATGACCACTAGATGCATTGCTGGCTTTGAGATCCTAGGCAAAGTCATATTCTGGAGCCCCTATAGTTTGGTTCTTCTTCCAATTGTGTTATGAATGTCAAAAAGGCAGTCTCTTGTTTCTTTCTTCTTCTTCTTCACGTTTTTGAGCTTTATGCATATGGTTTCCAGGTCCAGAAAATTGTTCTAGTTTTCTCTGATGTTTTCATCCTATGAAAGGAGGAAAGATGAACAGATTGTATGTTTGTGCTGGGTATTTTGGAAGGGTTTTCAATTTTGGCACCCACTAAAATTTGGTGCCCAGACATAGAACCACCCCAGCTAGATGACAGCAACCCATTTGTTATTTCTGTATCTCTTCCCGGATTTAAGTGGTATGCACTTACGCTGTCTCCCATGCTCATCAATAGCCATTTTCAGCCTGTCCCTCCCCTTCCACTTAATGTGCTACCTGAGGCAACATCTGGGTTCATCTATGGGCAGGTGATGATGGTTTAGATTCTACAGCCAACCATGACCAAGTTGGATATTTTCAAAGATGGAACACTTAACTGGAGACACATGTGCCTCTAAGCCCAAGGCAGTGGGCCACTTCTGCCTTGACATCAGGGGTGAAATCCAGCAGGTTCTGAGAGGTTCTGGAGAACCAGTAGCAGAAATCTTGAGCAGTTCAGAGAACCAGTAGCGGAAATTTTGAGTCGTTTGGAGAACCGGCAAATGCCACCTCTGGCTGGCCCCAGAGTGGCGTGGGAATGGATAGTTTGCAATATCCTTTCCCCAGGAGTGGGAAGGGAATGGGGATTTTGCAGTATCCTTCCCCTGGAGTGGAGTGGGAATGGAGATTTTGCAGTATCCTTCCCCTGCCACACTGACCAAGCCACACCCACCAAGCCACACCATACCCACCAAGCCACGCCCCCAGAACTGGTAGTAAAAAAAAATGGATTTCACCACTGCTTGACATTATTTTCACTGCTGGATGTTATATGAAAGTATGGAAGACATGGAAATCAGATGTACAAAAGAATTAAAAAGAAAGGCATTGTCAAATTAAAATTAATTAATATCTCTATTTCAGAAGTGGGGGGTTTCTCTAAATATGCAGCAGAGAAGGCAGTAGACTGTAACATTTTTGACTGCAAGTAAAGCACGAACCATAATACATAAGGTCAATTGTTTGGGGGGGGGAGGGCATAGAGAAAGAAGCAGGAAGGAAGGGTCACAAGCAGGGATGGGTTCTACTTACCTTTACTACCAGTTCGCAATGGGGTGTGCACGCATGCACGCTCTTCTACACATGCGCAGAAGTGTTCTGATGATGTCAGGGTCAGTGGGCGGAGCCTCCTGTCGGTTTTACTACCAGTTCTATAGAACCGGTGCGAACTAGGGGCAACCCACCACTGGCCACAAGTATCTTCTACCAGCTCTCTCCTGATTTAGAGGGCACATTTTCTACATGCAGAGAGGCTGTGGATATTTTAAGAGGTCTGTACTGACAACTGTAAAGCAGTGTGCAGTGGTACAATTCATACCAACTTTGTTTCAGCCTGAAGTCTTATCTATACATGATATATATTTGTAAAATGTAGCCGGGGTATAAATCCAGTGCCAGGTATAAGCAGAGAACTGCAGACCAAGCTACAATTTTATAGCCAAAAGGATTTTTTCCCGCCTACCTGGTGCAGAATCTGCAGTGCTGGTCCGAAAGGAGAAGGGCAGTATAGAAATCTGAAAATAAAAATAAAACAAACACCTGGAGATCCATAATTTCCTTATTCCACTGAAAGAAGGATTTAAACCCAGGACTGTTATGCTTTCCTTATTGGTTCAATATGTGGAGTAAATCATACTCTTAGGAGGCATCCGCAAACAAGACCTTGTACCTGGAGCTTGAAGGTGATTCCACTGACTCTGTCTATGGCCTCTGGATTCTGTCATTTCATCGTACAAAATCTAATCAGCAAACTTCAGTCGGTTGCCAACTAAGACTGGATTATAATTCATCTGGAAGCCTCTTCCACTTCCTAAATCCAGATGCAATTCCTGTCACCAATGGCAGCTGGCAAATGAGTGCTAGTTCATTTGTTCAAGGACATTTAGAATAGAGATTCTGTCTAAACCTGGCAACTCTGAAATACTGGCCATTCAGGAATTGACTATAGTGTTCCTAAACAGAAGCACAGTTTTTATGTGCCAATGATCCAGTGGAGAATTTGGAAGTTAATTATTTCTAGATTATAGTAAGAGATTATTTCCAAACAGTCCCTTGAAAATAACTAAATCTGGTGGAATGACTGTAGTTTTCTTACTCTAACTGCTAACAACTTTTAACTGAATGTTTGTATCTGCATGTTATAACATAAGAGCATCTTCCTTTTTACAGAAATGATATTTTGAATTGTCTGTCAGTTGACCTTAGTAACAGCGTCTCTTGGCATTGACAATATATTCAGGCATAGACCCAGTGGTGAAATCCAAATTCCA
Source organism: Pituophis catenifer annectens (assembly GCF_029215685.1). Lineage (NCBI taxonomy): Eukaryota > Metazoa > Chordata > Lepidosauria > Squamata > Colubridae > Pituophis > Pituophis catenifer. Next base: position 133,317,784 of record NW_027256881.1, read on the forward strand.
TTTTTTTTTACTACCGGTTCTGTGGGCGTGGCTTGGTGGGCGTGGTGTGGCTTGGTGGGTGTGACTTGGTGGGCATGGCAGGGGAAGGATACTGCAAAATCTCCATTCCCACCCCACTCCAGGGGAAGGATACTGCAAAATCCCCATTCCCTCACTACTCCTGGAGGAGGGAGATTGCAAAATCTCCATTCCCACCCCACTCTGGGGCCAGCCAGAGGTGGTATTTGCCGGTTCTCCGAACTGTTCAAAATTTCCACTACCAGTTCTCCGAACTACTCAAAATTTCCGCTACCGGTTCTCCAGAACTTGTCAGAACCTTCTGGATTTGACCCCTGCATAGACCTTAAATTTGGAGAAGAAACTTGTGAAAGATTGAAAACAGATTGAGAAAGTTAAGATTGTTTTCCAGTTAGCATTGTCCTTAGATATAAAAGACAAGGTCTCAACAATTTTCAGTGGCCTTGTCACAGTCATTTTTATTGGGTAAACTAGAGGGGGGGAAACTATTAATACTTTATTCTTTTGAGATGATAAATTATTAGAATATCTAATTTAGTTTATTTGCCCCAAGGTCTACCTTTCCAACTAATTAAATGTTGTGATCCTCCCAGTTTTGCATCTTGTTTGAACTTGTAGTAATTTTCAGGTGAATTTCTGAAACTTGGGGATGAGTAAATTTTATTTATAGTCAAATATCAGAGATGATATATAGTATTGCAGAGAAAAAAGATAAGATAAAAGTAAGGTCTAAAGTTTTCAGACAGAATTAAAGTAAGTGTATATGGAGAGAGAAAGAGAGAGAGAGAGAGAGGAAGGGAGGGAGGGAGAGCGAGAGACACAGAGAGAGAGACAGACAGAGAGAGGGAAGGAGTGAGGGAGAGAGAGAGAGAGAGGGAGGGAGGGAGAGAGGGAGAGGGAGAGGGAGAGGGAGGGAGGGAGGGAGAGAGGGAGAGGGAGAGGGAGAGGGAGCAGAAGTATACTGAAACAGTAAAAGGTACAGAGCCAAATGTAGTAGCCCTTCCTAAAAAGTAACTGATAACAGATTGGCAAATTAGAAAAAAAAGGATTGAATCTGCAGATTTGTGATCCATATAGCAGAAAGCTAATCACCTTAGCTGTAAAGATGTTTTAGCAGTGGTACATACTGTGTATGCCATTTTTGTTACAGGCAAAAGGCAAAATCCCCCTCATGCACACACATACACAGGTCTCTGTAGCTCTTATCAATGAGAGCTTTTATTTATTCCTACTACATGGCGTAGAAAAGTGATGAAAAGTTAAACGCTTAACTTGCTCTATGCAGGTATTAGTTATCTTCCCGAAATTGTTGTTACTACCAAGTGCATTAGAGAAGACCAATACTGTATGTTCCTTTTATCATAATTGATGATGAGTTTTATCCTACCAGGTTATAAGTGAAGAATTTGGATGTTTCATCTGATTACATGATGGATAGGTTGGGTTTGTCATCAGCAAAAGAAAGAGTTTTTGCAAGCTGAAGGGGATAGAATTCAGATTTGGACAACGCTTAAATTATGGAATTAATGTAAAAGTAAATAGAAAGTTGGCTCACCATTTTTTGAATCAGGATCAACATTTGACCTGCATTGAGATGTTTTCATAAAATCATATCATCAAAGAAATAATTTGCAACGACTGCAAGCCTGCCCCTGAACACGGACTCAAATGCTACCTTCAAACCAATAAAGCTGAACTAAAGAGATCCTTGTAGTCAGAATATTTTCCCACTAGATGGTGCAGCACATTAACACTTAAGTAAGTGTTGATTGACCCAGTTTGAACCCAGCTTGCTCTTTGATCAGTACCTTCTCCTGAATAGCCAATCAGTTAATTTCCCATGGAGGCATATGGCATGCAGCTTGCTGCTTTTACTTAGGAGACAAGCTTTTCTTCTTTGTTACAGATTGGCACTTAATTCATTGGCTTCATTCATCAGGAATCTGGAAAAAGTTTTCAACTGCGGGTCAGTAAAGAAGCCAGTTTTGAAACCCACAATCCAAAACTATCCTTTAGAGATTGAGCTAGAGTCAGATCATCTCTCATTGCTTTTCTATTTTCTTAGCTGAGTAATTGATTAAGAGATGGATTATGTGCTCAGTGTTAACTCTTAGTTATCACATAGATAGAAATTCTCTATGGTGAGCTCCAGGAAGAGGGGGCACCTGGCTCTTGAGGTCTCTCTGTGGTGCACCCCTCAATATTGTAGTAGACTCCATCCACCTTCTTGCCGGTTGTCCTCCTCGTTTCTTCCACTTTCCCCAGCATTGTGGACTTCTCACGGACCTTTGCATAATAGGTCATAAATATGAGAATTTGAGCCTGATCATTTGTGCTTCATGTGAGAACTCTGAATTGATTAGTTCTATGATTCATTTTTTTAGCTTTCTTCACTATCCATTTGGAAGTTTTAGAGAGTGTGCTGGAGGTCAGTCTAAAAAATGATCTAAAGTTAACTCAGGAGTTGGCTCACTTAAATGAACATTGTATTTCAATCCAAACCTCAGGTACCATTAATTTAACTGTCCCAGGGAAATGTTGGGGTAAGTATTGGCTACAAGGTACTAAAATGCAGAGGTTCTTTATTTTTATTTATTTATATTTTTTTGGTCTGGGCTAATGCCAGCTGAGTCCCCTGCTTTTTCTTTTTCAGCAAACATCTATAAAATGTTTTTGGTTCCAATAAAGCAGGGGTGTCAAACTCACGGCCTGCAGGCGAGATGTGTTACGCGCTGGCCATGCCCACCCCCATTTTAACGAAGGAGGAAAAAGTTGTGATATATCACATGATGACAACATGACATCCCAGGTTTGATTCCCCTGCAATAGAGGGTTGTACAATGAATGACCATTCCTGGTTCTGTAGACCCTGCATCCACCCACTAATTAGCTTTGATACATTCACAATCAAACCAACATTTAAATTGGAATTTAAATCTGGATTTTCGATTTGTGATATTGGCTATTAAAGTCTCCTGGATACAAATGATTGTAAAAAAAAATGTAGTATTTCTTAAAACTATTTCTCCTCAGCATGGATGGCTTGTCATAATTTGGAGGCTGTACATGAACTAAAAATTTGGGAGGCATTCATTCACCTTCTACTCACCTTTTTTAGTCCATCCTTTTTTATAGTACCTATCCATATAGGTTTTCTCTGATCTGGACAGTGGATGAAAGTATTAGAAACTAGTTTCAGAAGGAAGGGTAAACTGTTAGATTGAAAATCAATTTTAAAGTAAATGGTTCTGGTGATTCAGTTTGGAGAGACCATATTAAATCAAAGTGCAAGTATAGCATCTACCCCAGTACTGTATGTAAACTCACCACTGACAGCCCCTCCTACAAACCTTTTGAAGGTGAATAAATCTAATTCAGCAATCATTTGGGCTAATTGTTAATTCTCATAGAGGATTCTTCTAGCTTTGGAGCAATAGGGCGGGGACAGTAGTGGGATTCAAATCCCGTCGCTACCGGTTCGCTCGTGGTTCGCGCATGCACAGAGACGTCCAGGTGGGTGGGCGGAGCCTCCTGCCACTAGCAACCCACCATTGGGTGGGGAATGGCAATGGGGGATTTCTGTGGAAATAGAAATAAATGGTATTAAAGTCTTAAGTGAGCATGTGTATCAGCTTTGATGAGACCGCCAATAATACATTAGCTATTGGGAACACCCCATCCCATCCCCTGATCACCTTGAAGGGTTCTCTCTCTCTCTCTCAAAAGTCTACAATCAGTCAGCATCCCATTGCCTTGATATGATCTTCATTGGCCTAGTTTTGTTCCTTCTAAAGAATTTCTGGTACTTCTGAAAACACAGATTTCTGGATATTTCTTTTATGTTACTGGGGTCACTTTGGCTTTCTCAGTTTGGGCACTCACCTAGAAACAACTGAAAGGGAGGGAAAGGTCTTTTGTTCTATGCTCTCCGGGTGAGAAGGTTGATCTCCACTTTAAAAATGATAATTATGTACCCTCAAGTTGTGGTTGACCCTTAGCAACTACTTAGATAGATTTTCTCCATGATCATCTGTCCCTAAACTGGACTTTCAAGTCTTCAAATGGTGCCATAATCATTACTATAACTGAGTCCATTCACATTGCTACTGATAGTCATCATCTTTTCTTTCCTTCCATCTTTCCCAGCATTAGATCCTTCTCCCGAGAGCTGGGTCTTCACGTAATGTCTCTGAAGCAGGATAATTTGATTGTGCCACATCAAACATGAGGCTAAAACATCCTAAAGGAATGTCTCCCCCTCATGCACACACATACACAAATACACTTCTATAAGAACATGCAGATTTTGAAATCTTGCATTAGAAAGCTCATTCTGCTTTATAAATGCCCAGTGCTTTTACCAAAAGAATATAATTGAATTGAATTGAATTGAATTGAATATCAGGGCAACTGGAATTAAAGGAACTGAACAAAACAAAGAATTGGAACGGTATCAGAGCAACTGGAACTAGCTGTAAATCGGTCACCACAAAAATATATTTTCTGCAAAAATTCCAGTACTTGAGACCCCCGAATCATCAAACATTATGCCTGTTGCATCAATGATGACATAATTAAGTTTTGATTAAATAGCTAGCAACTGTTACATGCCGAACTGATATGAAAGCCTGAAATTAAGTAATAGACACCCTGGCCTTTGTTTACATCTTAATTGGTGTTTTGTTATATAGTCTTTGCTGGTATGGAAAGTCCTTTTTGAACATTTTATTTAAACTTTCAACTTTAAGTCCCATTAGCTCTCTCATTGCTCTCATGATGTTCATTTCCCTTGAATTCTGACTTTCTTTTCTCTTTTTTCTCTTCTCCTTTCCTTTCCTTTTCTCTTTCTCTTTCTCTTTTTGCTGTTGTGGTTTGAAATGCTGTCCAGATGGCCTGCAAGTTGGCAGTATCAATGCTGGTAGCTATCATGGGAGCTTCTGCTCTCCTTCCCCATCTGTTTCTGAATTCTCGGCTTCAGCTATTCTCCTCATTTGGTCCAGACTTCTTTTAAAGCATCTGCTTGGACTTTGGTCTTTCTCAGGTAGAAGCCAAGAAGACAGGATAAAAGGAAGACCTTCCCATTGAAAGCATTTTTGAGAGCACGTCCCCATCTGCACCCACCAGCTCTCTCCAAGAAGGCCGTTCGAACAAAAGCTTTCTGGAGTTTTGGATGCTACACCAGCATGTCCAGTTTAGATGGATGTACTTTTCCCAAGCATATTTTCTCTTTCTGTCATAGCTTCCCTCCTGCCTTGCTCATGCTAGGGAAGCTTAACATGCTGAGGAGCCCAGTAGCTATTTTTATCTTTCCTTTGGCAAGATGGAACTTTTATAGGACGAAGCATTTGGTCTCGCTTTGGATACCGTGTCTAATTGCTTCCCAGGGTACTCGGCCACCCCACCATCCATGTTTAGCCTCAAAGAGGCAATCTCTGTAGCTGCTGAGGTGGGTATTTTTCTGGTCGCCATTATTTAAAGATTTTCAGCCTGGGACCCAGACTTGGTGTTGCAAAGGCGTAGCTGTAGGCAGCACTAGTCAAGAAGTTTCTTCCCTACTTGTGGTTCCCAAAGCTGTCCGGTTTTTCTCTTATTAGTTTATGTATGCTTTTTCATTGTAGATAATTCTCAATTTACAACTACAATTGAGCCTAACCTAACATTTCTATTGCTAGGCAAGGGAGTTGTTAAGTGAGTTTTGCCTCACTTTATGACCTTTTTGCCACAGGAGTTAAGCAAATCACTTGCAGTTAAGAGAATCATGCAGTCATTAAGCGATTGTGACTTCCCTCATTGACTTTGCTTATGGAAACTGGCTGAGAAGGTCTCAAATGGTGATCACATGACCCTGGGAAGTGCAACTGTCGTAAGTACATGCCAGTTGCCAAGTGCCCAAATTTTGATCATGTGACCATGTTGATATACAATGGTGATAACTGTGAAAAAAAATGGCATTGTAACTTCAAACGGTCACTAAACAAATGGTTATACCGATCATAACTTTGAATGTTTTAATTTTAAATGATTCATGTTTTAAACATTTTAATTGTTTAATGCTATGCTTTTATGGTATTGTAAGTCATCTGGAGTCGCTTAACATATGGGCAGCATATAAATTTAATAAATAAATAATAGCATAAAGAAAAAGCAACACACAACTATAATTGTCAAAAAGGAAAAAAAATCTTTAAAAATTGAAATACCATAGAGGAAAAAGAAAATATAATATGATATGTCATTGTAAGTCATAATTATATATATATGTATATATGTATATGTATATATATATATATATATATATATATATATATATATATATATGTATGTATGTATATATATATATATATATATATATATATATATATATATATATATATATATATATATATAATGCAAATATTGAAGTACAAGTATGTATATATTTCTAATACATTTATATGATTTTTGCCACATGAGCAGATTGCCTATGGACATAGACATTGTATGGACAGGTATAATGAAATATGGAACTCATTTATACAGAATATACAGCTATATTCCAATCTTAAAAGCTAGGAAAAAATTAAATAGTTCCCAAGAACCCTAACACATAGCATATTATTTATACAATGTAAAGGCTGGGGAGAAATTTATTTAATTTGCATTTAAAGGCAAACTGACTTAATTTTGTATTTTAGAATTATGTACAATCTCCAAATTTAATTAGGATGCAGAAAGTTTCCTTTCCTTTCCTTTCCTTTCCTTTCCTTTCCTTTCCTTTCCTTTCCTTTCCTTTCCTTTCCTTTCCCTCCCCACTCCATTCTATTCCACTCCTTATCTTTTCCCTTTCCTCTTCCTCTTCCTTTTCCTTTCCATTACTTTTACAAGGCAGTTCACTCATTGTTTAAACAAACATGAGGTCTTGTAGTTCAACCCCACAGCCCAAGGTAGGAGTCCTTACAGCATTCCAGTCAAATCGCTGTCCAATCTTTTTTTGAATACCTCCACTGATGGAGCACCCACAGCTCTGGGGGGCAAGTTACTCCATCAATTAAAAATTCTCACTGTCAGGAAACTTCTCCTTATGTCCAGATCAGTGGTGGTTTTCAAAAGTTTTTACTACTGGTTCTGTGGGCATGGGTTGGTGGGCGTGGCTTGGTGGGTATGGTAGGGGAAGGATACTGTAAAATCTCCATTCCCACCCCACTCCAGGGGAAGGATACTGTAAAATCACCATTTCCTCCCGATCAGCTGGGACTCGGGAGGCAGAGAATAGATGGGGAGGGGGGCAGTCAGAGGTGGTATTACCAGTTCTCCGAACTACTCAAAATTTCTGATACCGGTTCTCCAGAACCGGCCAGAACCTGCTGAAACCCACCTCTGGTCCAGATTGAATCCCCCCTGACAAGCTTCTGCCCATTGCGTCTTGTCCTGCCCTCAAGTGCTCTAGAGAATAAATCTACACCCTCTTCCCTATGTCAGCCATTCAAGAATTGAAAGACCCCCCCAAAGCCTTTTCTTCATTAGGCTAAACCTTACACTTAGATTTAGAAAAATAATAAATTGAGAAAAAGACAAACTTCACAGATTAATGGAAATGAGAATACTGTGGAGGGGGAAAAATCAAGATGGGTATATTCGTCCATCTGTAAATTTGGAGCAATAGAGAACCCTTTTCTTTGTACTTGGAGATTGGGTGGGAGCTTTCAAAAGAGGTCTGTTGCTACACAACGAAGCTGATAGGAAGCACCTATTTCTCAAGGTTTCAAAAGAAGAGAAGTGGCTGTGGCTGAGGAAACAGCAGAAAACAGCTTTTAATGTGGCTGCTTTAGTGCTTTAAAAAATGCTTTGTATCTGCTGCCATATGCTGTGGAGAGACTTTTAAAGGCTTTGCATCAGAGATGGGTTTCAACAGGTTCTGACCAGTTCTAGAGAACCGGTAGTGGAAATTTTGAGTAGTTCGGAGAACCGGTAGTAAAAATTCTGATTGGCCCCACCCCCATCTATTCTCTGCCTCCCGAGTCCCAGCTGATCAGGAGGAAATGGGGAATTTGCAGTAACCTTCCCCTGGAGTGGGGTGAGAATGGAGATTCTACAGTATCCTTCTCCTGCCACACCCACCAAGCCATACCCACAGAACCGGTAGTAAAAAAATTTGAAACCCACCACTGCTTTGCATAGTTCTGCAAGGTGATAAATGGCTCTCCATGCTGACTGTATTTATTTATTCCTAGAATAAATAAGAATTTATTCCTAGTCAGTTAACCAGGGCCATGTTTTTGTTCCTTAGAGAACAGGGTGCCCATTTTCCATCTGCTCAATACTTAAATAAGCAAAATGCTTTACCTCTAAGAGTCAGAAGGGACCTATCCAGAGTCCCCTAGAATGAGTGAAGGCCAAAGTTTTGCTCTGTTGTGGAGGAGGGAGGGAGAGAGAGAGAGAGAGAGAGAGAGAGAGAGAGAGAGAGAGAGAGAGAGAGAGAGAGAGAGGGAGAGAGAGGGAGAGAGAGAGATTCTTGGATGAAACAAAGGATCAAAAAATGGTCCCCTTTGCTTTTGGAGGTTTTTACACATTGCAAGTTTATACCAGTGGTGGGTTGCTCCCAGTTCGGTCCGGTTCTTGCAAACTGGTAGTAACAGCAGTGGGAGGCTCTGCCCACCTGCCCGGACGTCATCATGAATGATATGCACATGCATGTGCCCCTGTTGGGAACCAGTAGGGGAGGTAAGTAGAACCCGCCCCTGGTTTACACTTTTACATCTGCTGATCTTCTGCTTTGCTATTATAGACATTGTAAAAGATGAGTTGTGTAGATGAAAAGCGAATATGAATTGTGAAGTTTTCAGGTTTTTGGTTTTTTTAAAAAAATGCAGGGATTCCCTAAGGTCTGAAAATTATTTGAAGGATTCCTGCAGGTAAAAAAAAGTGCTTGTCTTGTTGATCAAACTGAGGAAGAAGAACAGGATGTAGGGAAGCCTTAAAAATATCTTAACGGTGGTGCCTACCCCATTAAAGGAGAAGCTGAGTAGAAGGTAAAACAGTCTGAAAACACATTGAGTAGCCTGAATTATGGATGGTCACAATCATTTATTTATTTATTTTATTTGCATGCTGTACAGGTGCTCAGTGTGGCATACTGTAGATAATGCTCCCTCCTATTTCCCCCCACCCCAAAACAACAACAACACTGTGGAGTAGGATGGGCTGAAAGAAAATGGCCCAGCTCTGTTCTAGGATTTCTTTTAGAAATTATCTTGGACCTTGTGAAAGAAAGGAGAAAAAAACAGACCATTTTAAACCCTTATCATTCTTTTTGAAAGAGGATGTTAAGAGGACAGTAAGTCATGAAATAAAGGAATGGAATTCATCAATGAGTTGCACTGGTTTCAATGGGCTTTTGCATAGTCAGCATTATCTAAATGGCCTTGTCAGCTGCCACCTTACGCATGCTTGTATGCTTTGCTATCGTGTGGTAACAGTCTGCCATGAACTCCAGAGAGGGTGAATGGGAAGGACAATGCTTGGGGTAAAACGAAAGTAACTTCCGTATCTCCCGAGATGCTGCTTCAAGGTTACCCGGCTGGGAGAAGAAGGCAGCAACTTACATTTGAAGTGACTGTTCTGAAAACATCTTGCTTGAACCTGATTGGTCATGAAGGGGTCAGCGATGGGAGGCAGTTAAGGGAGAGAAAAGTTGAATTTAGGGATTTTGGTACACAATTCTCAGTTCTGACTATGGATTACTGCAATGCATTTGACTTCTAATAAAAGTATACCTTTCTCAACAAATGGAGTCAAGGATAATTTTTAGTTAGAGGTTTAAGTGCTGTCAGGTCTGACAGGTCCTTAAAATCTATATTATGCCACCATGACTTGTTCCAGTGCTGCTTGATTTAAATTTCAAAAATAACTCACTGAAATCAACAACCTTAAATTGCATCATCACTGTGAGGTTTTACTGAGATGTGTATACAGTTAGTTAGGAAAGTCTCTTTCTCAGCTCAAACTCTGTATAAGCATGCAAGGGGAGGAAATCCATATGTACGTTCATATACACTTTTCATTTTTTCCCCAATACCAAAGTTGGTTGCCATAGAAATCGCAGTCGTGTGATATTGATTCACAGCTGCTTGAGTCTCTTAGGTTGAAAGTTTTTTTTTAACCCAACTATAATAAAAATACACAGAACTATAAGCATCCTGCTTCAGGCATAAGTGGCAGCTTGATCAAGGAATCCAGCCTGCTGTTTGTGCAGTATATTTTAGTTTTAGGATGCATTTTAAGGGAAGCGAGTGCAAAGACAGCTTGCTTTCTTATAGTTGTTCAACTTAAATTACCAAATAAAACCATTATGCAAAAATGTTCTCGAGAAGCTACCGAACATACACACATGCACAAAATGCATTTTGCGGTTAGAAGGCTGCTTGTGTCATTAACGGGCTTCTAGAATCAAATATTACAGGTGTCCCAATTAATTTAATAAGCTGTAGTACTTCATGGGTGAGATTGTAGCCTATGGATACACTAGGCATGTATTTATATAGAGATAAAAAAACTGTGAGCATTTCATTATTAGGTGTTTATAGCATCATCTAGCCATCATTCTGGTAATGCATCATTAGCAGAGACAGGAGTTGTATTGCTATAAATTAAGTTTATAAAGTGGTTTAATGGACATGCTACATGAACCGTAGTTAGCTATGAGAATATTATATAAAGGTTCTAAGCATTTGTAAATGGGTGGCATTATCATGGCTAACATTGAACTCTTCTTCGGAATCAAATTAAAATACTGTCTACCATTTCTTAAACTAGATAAAGATATAGAGATGTAAAATTTTCTGTCCTATTGACAGTATCTATCCTGCCACAGATGCTATGTTGATAAATGATGCTATCCTTCTTTATGATGTACAAGGCAAATTCATGTTAGCAGCAACACGGGCAGTTTGGCAGAAGTGCAGGCAGTTTTGGGAGTCTTAACATCATTGCTCCGCGAGCTACATTTGTTACCAGTCTGCTTCCAGGTGTAATTCAAGGTGTTGGTGAAGCCCTTCATAACATCGGTCCAGGTTGCTTGAGTAACCATCTCACCCCACTGGGATTGACCCATACCACTCCCCAGTGGTGGGTTGCTCCTGGTTCAGTCCGGTTCTATAGAACCGGTAGTAAAACTGATGGGAGGCTCCGCCCACCTGCCATGACATCATCATGGGTGATCTGCGCATGTGCAGAAGCATGCACGAGCAAGCGAAGCAAGCACACGTGCATGCTCCCATTGCGAACCACTAGTAAAGGTAAGTAGAACCCACCCCTGCCACTCCTGCTGACAGAGTTTATTATTCTGATTATTCCGGCTAGAGGAGGACCTTCTCTGCTGTTGCTCCTACCCTCTGGAATATCTTGGTTCCTGATGTGAGGTTAGCCCCAACTCTCCTATCTTTTCGTAAGGGCCTAAAGGTGTGGCTCTGCCTGTCAGCTTGGGGTCTCAATGGGGGAACAGCACAGTGGAAGTGGTTCATCGAGTAACAACAGATCCCACCTCTCCCCATTCCACCCCCCACCTCTACCCATGTGTCCTTAGGTTTTAATGTTTGGTTTTAATTATGTTTTCAATTGTATATGTGTAGACCAGGGGCGGGTTTTAAAACCCGTCACTACCAGTTTGCTCGTGTTCATGCACGTGTTCACACGCGCGATGCTTCTGTGCATGCGTAGAAGTGTCTGGGCTGGTGGGCGGAGCCTCCCACCGCTGCCTTTACTGATTCACCTGATCCGGGGCAAACCGGTAACAACCCACCACTGATGTAGACATATTTTTATGATTGTAAGATGTCCAGAATTACCCTATGGTAAGATGGACAGTAAATAAATTTAATAAATAAATAAATAATTTAATAAATACATATTACATATTGATGGAGTCACCTGGTTTTTGATTCTCTCCCTTCCCACTCAACATCACTAGCTGGTGGAAAACATCCACTAGTTAATCTTCTTAATAAGCTCTGGGACAGGGGAGGTGACAGCTTTGGGCAAATGTTTAGACCGCTGAATTTAATCACTGGTCAAAATTTGCTCTGGTTTTGTGCTCCTCTGGAGTAGCTTTAAGCCCATGTCCAAAAGTAGTCTGACTGTCTGGGATAGTGGGATACTCTCTTTGAATGCATCTTATAGGACACTTGCAGAAACCCAGAGCAAGCCCACTGGTTGAATTGAAAAGGAAACAAAACTATGGAAATATATAACTCTCCTTGTCCTTTACGTGTCCTACCTGTCCACCATAAATGAAGGCAACACCATTTCTCAGCACTGGGCTACAGCAAGATCAGAATCTCCAGTGAAGGCAGCAAAATATGCCAATGTAGCTTTCTGCCTGCACAAGGACAAGAGCTTAACCCTTCGATTTAGCCCCAAGGAGGGATCTTTGGTAAAGATAGTCATAATCATAAAGTTACCAAGAAATTCAGTAAGAAGGGGAAGCATGTCTATAAAATAGCTTAAAAATTCTCTTGATCTTGCTGTGTAGGAACTTAACATAACATCAGTGAAGGACACCGAAGGACAGAAGTCACTGGAATAATTGAGGACTTTCTCTGAAGTGATAACCAAAGTCTTGTTCTATAGTTTTCCAATTAACTTATACAGCATCTACTTGACATTAATAATTACAGTATTATTTATATTCTTAATTAAAAGCCAAAGACTGCATTTCTGCCAGCTGAAGTTAAAGCTCTTGTAACTGGAATCTATGCATCATTTAGGTTAAGTGAAGATTTCTCCTTAGCTAAATATGTAATTATGTCTCCTAAATAAACTGGTGATATTACCTGACTAGTTTCTTTTTTCGTGTTGTTTTTTAAAATTATAATAGATAAGAAAACTCTGAGCAGCTAGATGTTTTGGATGGCAATTTTATGGCAAAGAAAGGGGTGATGGGAGTTATATTCCAAAATTATCTGTAGGGCACCAATTTGTTTATTGTTTATTGCTGGACTACAATGGACTACAATATTTAGTATACATAATATAAAAGCTGGATATAAATATATATATTGTGGAGTCATGGATATGAGTCTCCTTGGACTGTAGTTATCAAGATTCCAGCTCTTATTGTTCCTATAACAGCAGTAACCATTAGTGAGGGAGAACAAATTGTATCTCCATGCAGTGTCTATTTGGTTCACTATGAATCTCAACTGCAAATCCAATTCTCCTTTGCATTGATGCCAGTGGTGAGTTGCTACCGGTTCTGTCCAGATCGGCGAACTGGTAGCGGCGGTGATGGGAGGCTCCACTCACCTGAGCCAGATGCTTCTGCACATGTGCAGAAGCATCGCTCGCACACGCACATGAATAAACCAGTAGCAACAGGTTTTGCAACCCACTACTGATTGATGCCTCATGATATCACAGCCACGAGAGGTCAGCTTGGCCATGAGCTCAGAACATTTGAGAAAGCAGGGTCAACTGTCTGCACAGATGCTGGCTGGATCATTTCTTCATTCTTAACCAGGTAACCTTGACCAAGAGCAACTGAGGAGATTTGAAGGGTCCTTGTGCTTATTCTAAGACTATTTATTTCCATTTTTTCCAGTCCATTTCATATCTTATCCAATTATGTTTGTGACTTTAATCATCAAGACATATAAAAAGTTATCATTACCATTTAGAGTGGAATCCAGTAAGCATCACTAATAATGAAGCAGTGTATCCCTTACTGTCCCCAAGCACTTTTTTTCCCACAACCATGAAGAATGCCTGATGGTTTCTGAGCATGCCACTTTGTTGGCACAATCACAATCACATGCAACGATGTTTTCCTGTCCATCAAGCAGCCCCCATGAGCAGTCTAGGAGAAATATCCATGGATGTTTTTATACTTAAAATTAGTAGCCCATGTGTACTATCCACCATGAGCTATGGGTCAATAGTTTTTTTTTTTTTCAATGTATGAAACAACACTGTAATTTTTGGAAGTAAATCTTATGTTACAAGACTGTGGGTTTTCTACAATACTTTATTTTTTCCCCCAGTTTCGGACCCATTGTCTTCTTCTAAATTATTTTGCAGAGCAGAGGCTTTACAAACACAGGAATTACACTTGAAAAACAAAAGTGGATTTCCACATTTTCCACTGTAAAACCTCAGAAGTTCCTCAAGGCCGCTGAATATTATGCCATCTATGTCCCCCACCTGGGATCATGCCTATTTAATAAGACAGAGAGACGCAGAGCCATTCAGTCCTTGGGCTGGACAGATAAATAGCAAAGAAACAGGGTTCAATGTACCATATCATATATGAACTCATCATTCACGTATAGCTTGTGGTAAATCTACTGAACTGAAAGAGATGAAAGGAAAGAGATCTTCGGTGGGGCTGTGTTTGCTGTTTACCTATAAACATTTGAGGGGAGGGGAGAAAAATCACTGCAGGCTGAAAGGGGGCTGAAATGTCATCCTGCTCCTCCCCCCACTCCAAAAAAATTGAATTTTAACATATGTTGTGGGATTGTAGAAAGCTGTTTGCAGCTATGCATCCAGAGTAGGGGTGGGCATCTATAGCCCCTTATGACCTGTGGACTTCAACTCCCAGAATTCCTGAGCCAAAAATGGCTTCAGTTTCCCACTCTGGAAATACAATCTGGCTATTATTTTCTTTTCTTCTTCCTGGCAAATAGTTTTGTTCCTCTCCTTGTTGCCATGTGGCTCCTGAAAAAAAAGTGCTATAAACTGAGGAGATTGTTTTCCCATCTGGCAAACTTGTCTAACAGGGCCACAACATCTTTCCTTTCTTCCTCCCTGCTTCAGCTCATATCCATTCCCACATTTGTCCACTATTGATTCAGGGAATGGAAGACCCAGATATTGTCAAATGTGTTTGAAGTATCCTAGGGTGGATGAAGCACTGGGAGGAGTGGGCAGAACTTGTAATGACTGCCCCATTTCAATGGGGGATTTCAAGATAACCCCCTTTTGGAAACAGGGGCAAGATTATGGGGGGAAAATATGAAAAAGATACCAATGTTTTCCAAAGATGTGTTTGGGACTATACTGAACTGCTGGGGCAAATAAGTTTGCACAATACTCATTTGCTTTTATTTTATTTATATCTTTATTTTTAATTGATTGCATTTATTTATTTATTTGTATCCCACCTTTATTATTTTTCCAAATAACTTAAGGCGCTGAACATATCCGACACACCTTCCTTCTCCTATTTCCCCTGCAACTACAACCTGTGAGGTGGGTTGGACTGAGTGACTGGCCCAAAGTCACCCAGCTGGCTTCCAAGCCTAAGGCAAGACTAGAACTCACAGCCTCCTGGCTTCTAATTTGGTGCCTTAACCACTGGGCCAAACTGGCTCTAGCACTGACTTGGTGTTAGAGACATGAAATGCAACCAGCATAGAAACATGAACTCTGCTGTGCCCTCCATCTTTTCCAGACTCCATTGGCACCCTATGAGTGTCCCTTGACTAGTTAGAAAACATCAATCAGCAATAGTTGGGACATTTTCTATTACCTAATTATAGACGTGTTGGATCCTCCCAGATTATAGCAGAATCTGAGCTTCCTTTTGAGAGCTCTTATCAGCAGTTACTGGACAAAGTCCATTATGTGCCTATCTTTTCTATGAAAAGACAAATGGCTTGAATGAAAGCATATTGATCAGCAGGGAACTGTTTGTAGCAGAAAAGCTGCTTCTGCATGAGCCAGGGTATATTTTTTCCACAAAAGCCAAGTGTTGCCTATATACTGTCCTGAAAAAAATACGAAAATTTAAGAAAAAAAGTGAAGAAAGAGGTGTGTGTGTGGGGGGGGGGGGGAATGGTTCCCTTTCATTTAATATTTTTAACATTCAAAAGGATAGGGTTGTGCTTTGAAAACACTTGTAGTTTTAAATAAAAAAAAACCTCACCTCCTTTCCTACTTTGAGATGCTCCCAGATATCCCTTAACCATTCTATTTACCTCTCCCTTGTCTTTCTTCTGAAACTAGTCCTCCCCTTGTACTCTTTTGTTTGAAAAATCAGCAAAGTTTCTCGTGTTATTTTTAGTCAGGTAGCAGAGCTCTGGATGCTGGGGACAGCTGGAGTGTGTGGGATGTGGCATGCTATTTATTCTCCTCCACTCTGAGAAGGCAACAGATGGGTGGCTACTCTGCTAAATCACAGCCCTTTGACAGTACCTTCCAGCTGTTGGACACAGAAGCTATTCTACTTGCAGCATCAAGGCAGATCCTTTTATGTCCACTTTCAGAAGCATTGTCTCCTAAAGATCTCCTCACACACACACACACACACACACACACACACACACACACACAGCACTGCTGTAAAACTTCTGAACTTACAACTGTTTGGAAATGTTGATTCCATGATTAGTGGAATTCCATCAATTCCATCAAATTGGTGTTGACTGCTAGCAACCACATAGATAGAACTTTTCCAGAATGATCTCATCTCGGCTGTGGAATGGGACAACTTGCTGTGGCCAACCCACCCTGGCCAACTCACCACGGCACAACTCGCTGCAGGACAATTCAACAGTTCTATTTAATTATTAAATGTGTCTTTCACATTTCAGTTTTGCATCCTTTCTTTAATGATTCTAGTCCACCAACTCTTGTCTTGTTGTGAGTTATCCTGCAGCAAATTGGCTGGGGCAAATTGTCCTAGACCTGGGCTGGCCCTTCAAGTCTTCCATCATTGTACCCATTGCTGCTGTAATTGAGTTCATCTACTTTGCTGCTGATCGTGCTCTTCTTTTCTTCCAGCTTTCCCAACATTATGGACTTCTCAAGGGAGCCGAGTCTTTGCATCACCTGTCTAAAATAAGGTAATTTGAGCCTGTTATCTGTGTCTTCAATGAGAATTCCTACCCTTCCTCATTTCTCTTCCCCCTCTTCCTCCCAACCATTCTCCTATTTACTTTTGTATTTTGTATCTTATTTTATCTTATAACTCAATAAAAAATGTTAAACCAAGTCAAACGAGAATTCCAGATTGATTTGCATTATGATCCATTTGTTTGGAGGGCTATCCATAGTACTCCCAAGAATCCTCTCCAATACCAAAGTTCAAAAACTCTTCTCTTCAAAGTCTAACTTTCAATTCCATAAAATGTCCCAGAGAAAACTATTGCCTGCATGGTTCTGATCTTTGTTGATACAGATAGATATAGACAGATATTGAATATGAGTTACCTTATAAGGGAGATGGATGGCATAAAAAAATAATAATAAACAAATAAATAAAAGATAGATAGATAGATAGATAGATAGATAGATAGATAGATAGATAAACTGTAGATAGATACTGTAGATAAATAAATATCTTTTCCCAGGCCTAGATTGCTACTCTACCAAGGGCTAGCATATGGCATATTTCTTGACTGATGATTCCTTTACCGTTGAGAGTCAATCCTTAAAAGACAGAAGCGTTCCACCGTTCAATATCTGCATTGTCAATTCTAAGGTTATTTACTGTACCTCTTCTACAGCTTAGTCTTTTTATTTAATTCTAATTTCATTTTTTTTCCCATTCTACTCCTTGACTTTCTGTTGTAGCGCTGGAATAACGAGAGGCACAAGCAAGCTAGTGACAACAGCTCTTTAATTCAGGGTGAGACTTCAGCGAAGAAGCACAGGCAACAGCCCTCCTTATATACAGTTCAGAAATAACCGTTAACCAATCACAAGCATTCTTGCATTTGAATTTCCCGCACAAAATAGATACATACATAACACTTTCCATTACTAGACCTGTGGTGTGAGAATGGATGGTCAGGATGGGTGGGTGGGTGCTGCAGCAGGCAGGAGTGGGAGCCTGGGCTTTTCTGAAAAAAAGAAAAGCAGTGGAAGGAAACAGTGGGAGCAGCAGGCACAGCTTACCAGAGTGACTTGTGACCTCCTGCTTGCTTCCCCATTGATTTTGCTTGTGGGAAGCAGTGAGGAAAGTCACAAATGGTGATCAGGTGACCGCAGACAGGATCCTGCAACTGTCATGAGTGCAAGCCAGTTGCCACATTTCCCAAATTGCAACTGCATGACCACAGGGATGCTGCAATAGCCACAACTTTATGGACCGGTCATAAGTCCTCCTCATTCACTGCCATTGTGACAATGGTCACTGAACAAGCAGTCATAACTTGAGGACTACCCATATATAGAACATTGCATTCCATGTCTTCTGAGGAGAGTCCCTAGACTTTACTATGTAGGCCCAAGACCGAAATATGTGAAAGTGATGGCAGCATTGGTGTCTCCCTGGTAGCCTCCATGCCAAGGAAGGTTGGGCTAGCCTCTCTCTGCCAGTCTTCCATCAGTAGACATTTTTTTTCCCCTCAGTTCAAGCAGGCCTTTGATAATCTACTTTATATGCTATGCAGGATAGGTATTATTCATTTTATAGACTGTTTTAATGGTGTTTAAATCAATATTCTAATTGTGGTTTTAATGAAAGCCTTTATTTGCTTCTGCTAATTGTGGCCTGAAATTTTTTGGATGGTGGGAAAAAAGGGATAAAATTCAATCCTTGGTCTTTGCAAGGGCACAACCAGGCAAAATTGCTTGGAAACAACATAAAAATGGTTTGCCTTAGCCCAAACAATGCTGCTGTTCAGTTTCCTAGTGTTTCCTAGTATTTACTCAGTTTCCTAGTGTTTACTCAGATGAGTCTCCCATTTGAGTAAATGTGGGGCATCAAATAAACCCAACACCAAAGGAAACCTAGATGGGCAAATGAGGAAAACGGACAAGTTTGGTTACAATTTCTTCTGCAGGTAAAATGGATACTTACTGTAGGAGATAGCAGGGAGGATGCTAATAGGCTATTGGTTCTTCCAAAGATGGAAGAGTAGTTTAATTGTCCAACTTCTCTCTAAAGCATGTAAGTGGAAAGCTGCCACTAGTGCTACACCAGCTCTTACTAAACATCAGCAGATACAAGCATGGCTAAGAACATGAAGCTGTCCATTATGGCATTAAAGATCCTTTCTTCAGTTTGCATGTAGCATTCTGGGATCTGCTCCAAAGCATACTGACACTCTTAGAACGCCTTCAGATTCCAGTTGGATTCAGTAGGATTCCATCAGCATATCAGATGCTGTAATATTATAAGTCTCGCATGTGCTAATGCTTATTGTGCAGCAGCTCCTCCTGAACTATCTTTAGAGATACTCTGTGCATTGCTTTTTTCCTAAAGAGTGTTGTGGAAGATTGTGTGTTTGCTGTTTCTAACACTGTGTGGAATATAGCCAGGCTTGGAGAGTCTGATAAAACTTAGATGGGTTTAACACTTTGAAGCAGGTACCCAAGGGTGGATGCAGACTTGATTTTGCAAGTACATCTGCTCTGTTTATTTTTGCTTCTTTGCGGCATTATAAACTTCTGCTCCATATGGATGATCCATATTGTGCCTTTGTGAAATGATATCACATTATGCTTTTCTGCTTTTATCATCAAACACTACTCAAAGAAGAAAAAAAAATCACCAGGTTTTACCTACATTCATCTGTTCAGCTCAGAGCTCCCTCCAAAATGTATTTGAATAAAACACCTAAAATAAATGTAATGCATGTAAATGAATAAAACACCTAAAATGAATGTAATATATGTAGATGAATAAAGCATCTAAAATAAATGTAATGTATGTAAATGAATAAAGCACCTAAAATAAATGTAATATATGTAAATGAATAAAAATCAAACTTCTTAGATTGAAAGAAAAATTAAAAAAAAAAAAACACATGTTCCTTCCCTTTCTGTCAAACCTGAATAGTTCTATGTGTCTGTAATTGTAAGGAAGTTAATAGCTGGCAGCTATACAGGTCTCCCAGCCAATTCTGGAATGCAGTAAAAAAAAATAATTTTTGGAATTTCAAAAAGATACTTATATTTAAAAAAAAATCTTTCCAGGTTAGTAGTTTTAACAAGCTTTCACACATATTTACCCAGACTCTAGTTAAAAAACAAAATGAATCTAGTTTGGATTTTTTTCCTTTCCTTACTACTTTTTTTGGCCACCATTTTAAATGCTTAAAATGTTAGTGTCATTGCTATGTATTATATATGAATAATATGTATCTAGGAGACACAGTTGGAGTTTTGGTCATTTGTATGAATCAGTGATTGGGTGGGTATTCATAAGGCATATTAAAGTGTCACTGCTTTCAATGAACAATTCCCATGTGGGCCGCCTTCATGAGGAGTTGTGCCTATTTCTCAGCAAGCATTAATATTCCCCTATCATGACTCTGATTAGACAAATATTCCACCCCTTCCTTCTTCTTCTGTAAGGGAAAGAACACTGGTCTGAATATGACCACCTAAAGAGCAGAAATCAAGACTTTAATAAAATAACTTGTAGCTTTTAGAGTCTGTGGGACGTAGCTCCACTATCTCCTTTTTCTGAGAGAAGTACTAATTTAATAGATTGGGGAAATGCTATGGATGTAGTGTACCTTAACCTCAGCAAAGCATTTGGCAAAGTCTCTCATCATATCCTCACTTACAAAATGATAAAATGTAGCTTCATTATATAATAGATACATGGATTCATAGCTGAATGATTGCACCTTCTCATAACTGCATCCATACCAGTTTGCGAAGTAGCATCGGGTAGTCTTCTGAGTATTGCACTTTTTTTAACATGAAAGACCTGGAGGACAATGAGTATCAAATTTGCAGAAGACACAAAACCAGGAAAAGTGACTAACACTTTAAAAAAGAAAAAGAAAACTCAATAAGATATAATCAGGGGGTTGAATGGTGAAGGAAAACATAAAGCCCTTCATCTGGAAGGGGAAAATGAAAGGTAGAAGGTAGGATTTGGGTAAACATGGCTTTATGTAAGTGCATGTGAAAAGGATTTGGGTGGTCTAGTAGATAACAAGATGAACATGAGCTAGTCGTGTGATGCAGCTGCTAAAATAGGTAGCTACTATTTCGGTTTATCTTCATAGTTATTTATATTTAGATGATTAAAGAATTGCCATACAGAAGAGAGAATGTCCTTGTTCTCTTTCACACAGCAGGGCAGGACCAGAACCAAGAAATTGAAACTGCAGAGAAGTGCAAGTTCGATTTGTTGTGATATGTAACCTGATAAGTAATCTGCCCAACCTTGTTGGACAACCATGAGTAAAGGTAGAACCATACCTTATAAACTCTTGGCCCACTACATTTCAAAAAGAAGATAATGGAAAAGATGGGTACAATGTAAATTACAAGTCATAAACCCATCCATATCACCTTTTATTTTTCCCTTTCTACTTGGTCAGCATGCTAGCCATGCTATGAGTGAATATGAACAATTTGGTTTACTAGGCCATAGGTTCCTAACTGATTCTTCCCCTTGTCACCACTCAAGGTCAATGCAGCTTGCTGTGAAGGAATCTTTTACCATCATATTACATTCCCTCTCAGGATCTGATTAAGTGAAATATTTTTAACTCCTGTTGAAAATCTGCAGAATTTAGAAGAACGGGAAATTGTAATTCAGAGCTGCCAAGTCTGTCCTAAGGCATTTTGCTACTTGTAGAAAAGCACAAGGTGGTATAGGATTTTGCTCTGCTCCTTCTGTACGGAACAGCCAAATGAACTGATAGCTAGATAGACCATCATTGCTGGGGTCTCTCTAACTCCAGATCACTCCAGATCAATTCAATCACTATTCTTGCCAGTTATCCAAAGAATTTTTTTTCTTTTACTAAAGTGGTTTATATGTCCTTCGATTTTTCTCCATCTTGCAACATATGCTAGCTGTTGATACAGACATGATGGAACATCATCATCATCAGTTTAAAAAAATGCACTATGTTGCCATGAAAGAATCTTGCAAGTTATTTAACTAAAACTAGATTTTCCCCTCAGTAGAAATGCTGATGTTTCAGCCACATCAACAGTACATTTCATAGATTCCACATTCCCGCCCCGTCCCCCACATTGTTTTTTTTCATGACGTATTTTATGGCAACATCCCCCAGTCTCTGCTGATTCATATGAGCAACTCTTCAATAAACGAATCCCTTGGAAAGGAGGAGCAGCAGAAACAAGCTGTGCTCCACAACCCTGCTCTTCATCTCCCGGAGGTAGGGATACTTCTGATCAATAGTTCTATACTACAACCTGTTGAGCACGGGTCAACCACATTTTAAGATCTCTGCTATTCTTGGAGGCTGTTCTGAAGGGAATAAAAGAGAGCCAGCCAGAGAGCTTGTTGGCTCTCTTCTCCCAGAGCACAGAAAAGGGCTTGATATCGCCACTTACTGAAAGACTTATTGATTTCTCAAAGTGAACTCATCAACCCACAATACCCTCATTTCCCAGAGGAGCCTTAATTTCCTGTGGCATGGCCTCTGCATTCTACCCATTGTGAGGCCGGGTACGGAGAGTGTGTGGCGCACTCTTTCAATGTTTCAGCTCCTTGACAGCTGCTGAAGTTTCCCTTCCGCCCTGAAAGGACTTTTCAGCTTCCATAATGGAGCACCAATGCTGCCAGGGCTATTTTCTCTCCAGCTGTGAGAGTGGCTCTCCAAAAAGCTGCTGGCCAGCTGCTTCACTTCGGCCTTCACAAGGACTCTTCATTGTGTGGTGGCTGCAGCCATGGCTCCAGGGAGAAGCGCTCATTGATTGCAGGTTTATTCTCCATGCTCCAATTTGATCTGACAGAGGCCTTGTGGCAGGTGAGCTATAAAGCTGACATCACTGCAGGTGCTGGCTAGAATCTTTTGCTGGTGGAAAGGAAGCATCCTTTTTAGTTAATATTCCTTTCAGTCGTAAAGAGAGCCTTTCTAGGAAGTCACAATGCAACTGTAACATAAACTCCTCCTTGGTAGCCTGGGCATGTATTTGTGTAAACATGTGCATGCATCTTAGAATAGAAAAAGTGAAAAGAAGCTAATACAACTTCCCAAAGGGTGGCCTATCCTGCTAGACTTTTGAGTGTTATATATAATTTTCAACATTTCCTCCTCCTTTTCCTGCTCCTCCTCCCTCTCTTCCTTTTCTTTCCTCTGTTCCTTATTTCCTATCCTGAACTGCCTCTGCATTCAATAATGCCTCAAGACAATGTACCATCAAATCACTACACAATAATAGATGCAGTACATAGGTTACAATAAAACAGAGAATCCCCTAAAGTACCAGTACCAAACCTGAATAAGAGATTTATTAATTGCTGAAGGCACTTGGAGACAGCAGCATCTGCGAGGGGAGATCTCAAAACAGGAAAGAGCATCTCAATCCAACCCTTTTGTGCATCTGTTGACACTGCATGCACTTACAGCAAGGTGAAGGTTTGATTTTCATGCCATAAATACCACCTTGCCTGTTTTGATCCCCCTGTGGATGTTCCTGCTTGGAAGAATTGTATCATTTTAAGCAAGTCCCCAAAACCAACAGTGAAGAAACCAACTCATTTTTATGGGAAGAAGGAGGGTATTTAACCCTTGGACACTGTTCCATAGGAAGTCTGCCTTGTACCTCCAGTGCTTCCCTTTTCTGGAAAGCTTCTTCCTGCAACAGAACTTTAGTTAATGAATTCCATATTTAGGCAGGTTTAAAATGGAGAAATTTGTTCTTTGGGAAACCTGGATCCTAAGCCCAAGAAATGCTTGCAGAGCTAATGGCAAGTCATAAGCCCACTTTTAGCTCCAGTGGATCTTCACCTGAGATCCATACTTTCATGTTCAAAGAGTTCTAGCCATTTTCTCCTCTGGTCAGTTTGTAAGGATTGCCTCATTGCAATCAGCAGCTACCAGAGCAAAGTGTTCCCTCACAGTTTCAATTTGGAGCAAAAGCTTGCCAAGCTGGGCAAACATCCCAACCGAGCACAATTCATATGAGTTAAATAAGCATCAGAATGTATCCCAGAATAGTGGCAAATGATAGCTGCCGAGTCTATTGTGCAATCTCTAAAGAATTCATTTGAATTGGCCCAAGAGGCATTGCCAGATCTTGCAGCTCATAGAGTAGGTGGCTAGGATTTAAGGAGCCTCTTATTCTTCTATAAGGTGATGCTAAATGAAAAACATGTTCTGTATTATCCTGACTATGCTGGCTTTTTAGAACGATTGCTGCTGGGGAAGAGTTTAGTTGAAACATTTTTCATATTTAATAAAGGCCAGTTTGGGCAGTTGTAAGCCATGTTTTGGAAAATTCACTATGTTTAACAGATTTAGATTCCCCCCCCTCCCGCCGCCCTCTGGAGAAGTCATAGCAACCACACCTAATCTGTTTTACTGAATGCATTGTGAGTGTCATAGAGTGACGAATGGTCTTGATTTGCCTCTAAGAAAGATTACATTTGAGATAGAGCCATTCCCTCCCCCCCACCCCTCTGATTCAGAGACAGGAAATCTTTATTTTGGAAGTGTCGAACATGTGGCCCACAGACTGAATTAGATTCTTTGGGGAATTACAAACAGCCCACTGTTCTCCTATCAGGAGCAAATTGTTAGCAAATGTCTGCCCTTATGAGTGCTAAGGTGTGCGTTTGCTAGCACCAGCATCCTCCACCCACTCTCAGTTCTCGAAATTAATGTGTGATAAGGAAACACAACTGCAAGGGAGAGGTGGGCAGAACTGAGTGATGTGAGAAGAAAATAAACACCTAAAATTGCTGCGGTGGAAATAACATACACAGGAATGGCCACAGAGTGGTGGAACTGTGGGAAATTTAGCTGGAGAATTCCGGAAACCATTTCCATTAAGGAAGACAAAGCTACCATTGAGAATTTGTGAATAGCAAGCGATGGTATCCAAAGGCTTTGTCCTTGCCCTCTATAGTGTACCCCACCCTACCAGACACACTTGATTCTTATCTGGTGTTTTAATGTGTTTCTGTTGTGTAGATCACTGTAGGATCATGCCTTCTGATAAGCTGATTGCTCTAAGGCCAACTCAAGAAGATGCTTTGAAAAACATTGAAAACATTTTAGCTTTCCTTATGTAAGTGGTGCCACACATTTGGGCGAAACAGAATAGATGGAGCCAGAGCTCTGAATAATGTAGAATCAAAATGATGGCTCTTCAGAGAGAAGGCAACCTTTCCTTCCAGAAGGAAACTGGAAACCAGCACCTTCCAAGACCATTTATGGTAAAACATTAAAGCAAAGCAGCATCAAAACCCTAAATAGCTGAATTGTAACATTTGATTAAAACTGTTATTGATTCTTATCAATCAATCCACTTGGTTACTTCTGATACTGAACTTTCAAAGTACTTTCCTGGGCCAGGGCTATTGTTATGTGCCTGGCTGATGCCAGCTTGATATCAATTCCCATTTTACGTGTAAAGAATTAGGATGGCAGGACAGATTTCAGGTACCAAGCAAATGTTCAGTGCAGTTCTTCATCTTGGTCATAGAATCAGCACCACACAGCACACAGCAATCATAGTTCTGTCAAGAACTTCCTTTTAGCAGCAATGAATCAGTGAAAAAAGCTTTGATAGCAACTGTAGCTCTCCAGGGAATCAAACATAGTGGGTGGATGGGTCCCTTGTTAATTCTGTTCATCATTATGCCAACTACAAATTGATGTTACTCATAAGGAAGTGAGAAGAAAGTGAGAGCAAATCCTAGGGTGAAACCTCTGCTATATCCTGTCTTTCTTGATCTTACTGCCTTCCCTTCTGTCCATCATGTATTCTCCCTAGTCTGTGTCAATATTTGCTCAATCCACTTCAATAGAAATGAAGTCTAAATGACTGGTTTGTAGCTTGATTAGGTTAGATATGTAGTTGATTATTAAATTAAATTTATAACACCACTCTCAGGCAATACAATCACTCCCACATTTTATTCTTACTACAGCTCTGTATAATAGATTAGGCCAGGGGTGTCAAACTTGCATAGTCACATGGTCATCATGTGATGTATTGCAACTTTCCCCTCCTTTGCTATACTGGCCGTGAGTGTGGCCAGCATGTGATGCATCCAGCCTGCGGGCCGCAAGTTTGACACCCCTGGATTAGGCTATGAGAGAGAGAGTGAGTGAGAGTTATTGGCTCCAATAGCTTGAATTGATGTGGAACTCCCTAGACCAGGAATGTCCAGCCCATGGCCTGTGGATTGCATGCAGCCCTGGACAGCTAGTAATGCAATCTCACAAGTCATAAGCTTTTAACATTGTTAGATAGGTGGATTGAAGAGACTGGAGACAGGCTTCAGACAACAGCTCTTTATTCAGCGACTATTTACAATCCAGCAGCCAGTCCCTCTAACAGCCAGCCCTTTTATAGGGAGCTGTCAGGGAACCCAGCCAATCACATTCAAGCATTCTTCCCACTTAAACAGCGGACCAGAGGGAAAATTATCCTGTCAATATCTAAGAAACATTATGTGTTTTTATATACATTAACTCTATGTTCTGCCCCAGCTCCGGATTTCTGAGGATATTGACACACACCAACGGTCCTTATCAAATTTATTAAGTAGCAAGAATAAACAAGACTGGCAAAGGTTGGCAACCAGCCCAGAAAAGAAGATATGATAAACCAAAATACTCTGATAATAAATATGAGTTGTTTCTAGCAAGAAACTTACTAATGGCGTGTGATTTAAATAGGCTAAGGGAGTGGCCAATTATCCTCAAGCCCTACTCTCGAGTAGACCTCCTCCTCCTGAGTAGCCACTCCTGCCTTTTGGCAGCCCTGCGTGCTCGAGCATTGAGGAGAGGCTCCTCCACTTCATTCTCTCCACTTGAAGGAGCCTCTGGAGGTTCTGAAGGCCCTGGCTGAGTCTCTGCCTCTAGCTCCACATCCTCTTCAGCCTCCTCGCTGTCCAATGCGAACTCTGGCTCTGCAGGCTGCTGGCATGATACCACACCAGCCTCCTCTTTGTCAGGATTAGCCACGATCCGTGCAGGCCACTGGCGGGCCACAACACTCTATTATATATATTTATACATAGCCCAAGACAATTCCTCTTCACTCAATGCAGCCCAGGCAAGCCAAAAAGTTGGACAACTATCCCCCAGACCAAAACCAACCTTGGATGCACTGCACCACAGTGACTCTCAATGCAATCTTTTGTAGATAGAACTTCAATTATTTCTTAGTTTACTGCATTTTTAATCCATTTCTGAGAATTAGTTCCTTACTATACTTTGCTGAAGATTATCCAAGTTAAGTAATATATTTATCAGGCAATGCATGGTAAGGAGGGGAAGGCTGACTGAATCTAATTACCCAGTGGACTGTTCTTTGCAGTAATCGTAGAACAGTCTAAATGTTTACATGTGTTTTGTCATGTTCTATTCTTTTTCAATATCATCATCCTTATGAAAATCTGAGGTAAAGTATATACTGGATATATCTTCCAAACCGATGCATTTGGCCAGTATATGATCATATTACACTAGTTGTTGCCATCTGCATGGGATTCTATTCCATTTTGGGGCCCTGTTTTACATCTTGAAATTAACTTTTTAAGATCTAGATGATTTGGGCATATTCCAGTTGCTTGCAATTGAATTATTTCAGTCTGCCAAACGTTTACAGAGCGAATCACCTACATGAAAACATTGAACTGACTCCAAACGATTTCCCTTTGCACTGCAAATTTCTGACTCCATCCAAAATGTTTAAGAGAATCTTCCAATCCTCCAGAGAAATGATGGCAAAACGTTTGGGCTCAGCTTGTCAAAAATTTGGAAAATGCATAAATTGACTGCTGGTGTATCACACCTTCACCCCCCAAAAAAGAGAAACAATTTTCTATTTCTCCCTCTCATCCCTAATGCTCCTCACCTTGGCAGCATTATTAAGGCTCGGCCTGAAGCAGAGGTATTCACTCTCTGTTGACAAATTTCTACCTGCGGATGCTCCGGATCAGACAAGAGCTTCATTCTTGAAGGAGCTTTGGAAATTGCTCTTCCACAGTCTCTGCAGCCTCTGAAATCCACGCAAAAGCACCCACCCCCATTCTTGCATGATTTTCAGAAGAACCTGAGATTGCACAAAAGCTTGACCCTCTCTAGCATGACTTCCAGAGGGTCCAGAGACCCTGTACATTGCTCCTTTTTTTTAGGTTTCATGGTCCTTCTCTTATTTTTCAGCAGGGCATGTGTGTCTCCCAACTCCCAACCAACCAGGGATCATCATATAATGTCTGAAATGCATTATCATCTTTTCTTAGGTGGCAAGTTTGCTCTAGTGGTTAAGACACCAGGCTCAAAAGCAAGAGATGTGAATTCAAGTCCTGCCTTATCCATGAAAGCCAGTTGAGTGACTTTGGGTCAGTCACTCTCTCTCAGTCCATCTTGCCTCACAGGGTTATTGTTGTGAGAAAAGTGTTGGATACGTTCGCCGCCTTGAGTTATTTGTAAAAATAATAAAAGGTGGGATACATATAAATAAATTCAATTAATTACAAAGAAAGGTGTGCTGCTTTAACTAAGGGAGAGGAAACAATCTCCAATTCACAAAGAATTAGGCTGATTTTCCCTCCTTTGCAGTGCTTCACTGTAAGGCAACTATTTTTCACAGAAAGTCAGATAGCAGCATGGTTGCCTTGGAAACAGGGGCACTCCCCATAAGAGCGGTGTGGAGGTACATCCCATCACGCAATGAATTGTTTCATGAGAATATAAGGACTTTTTGGGAGGGGGCGGAGGGACAATGCTAGTAGAAAGGATATTTTCAAGGACACAATATTTGGAAATTGTACCTTTCCCCTCCTGCAATTGTTCAGATTTAACAATTAATACATAGCTCACTCATGCAAGGTTAGAACATTTCATAGTAGAGAAGATTAATTCCTCATCAGCATACAACAATGTTTCACATATAGCTTAGGGTAATTAATGTTCTTGCAAGTTAAAGTGCTATCTAATTATTTTTCTTTTCCTGTCCTGAAGCAAGCGAAGGAAAAGTGTTTAATTTATGAAGGATTTGTTTTTGCATTAGGTAAATGCTAAATGATATTATGTTCAGTTAGTTCCTTGACATTTTTTTTTTAAAAAAATCTAAAGTCTTACTTTCTGCCAATCTACACTCAACAGTGTCTTCTCTGTCAACATGGTACTAAAACACATCCTGGGGGACCTTTTTAATATTCACAGGCTTTTCACTTTAGGACATTATCATATTCAAATACAGTACCTTTGAAAGTGAAACTTCAGTAAATGAATGTTAATAGAAAATTTGCAAACTCCACAGGAAGAAAATTGGTTCCATTTTCTTCAGGGATTTGCACTTTTCTGAACTGATTGCTGAAAGTAAAAACACACAAAGGGAATTGTAATAAAATTGTCTTTTTTTTTCTGGGTAATATTAGTCAGCATTTTATTTGGAAAAGAACACAGCAAAGGAGGATTTACGATAAAGGATCAATCTCTCTGAGGAACCAGTAAGCTATTAACTGGGTGCTGTGATTTCACAAATTGTTTCTAAATATTCTAACTGTTCAAATGAAGGTAGCACGAATAATCTTATGTACGATGAACAGTCTGCAAAAGAAACAAAAGTGCAATTTATATAGAAATGAAAAGCTCACAAAATATCTTCTGACCCTCTTCTACCTTGTGGGTAGAAAAAAACTACTGGCCTTAATCTGCCATTTTAATTTAGAATTAATGTAAAAGATTATCAGGACTCAATGTTACAATGAACACACTGTTCTGATCTCCACAGGTAATATACCTGTTTTTATGAGATGTGATACGAAGCATTAGCAAGAGCATTTTCCTATTTAATCAGTGGCCTTTCTCATATATCCACTACATGAGATTTAGTGAGGGAACATAAAACAGAAGATTTAAAAATGAAACAATTATTCTCTACAGAGGAAGAAAAGTGACATATAGACTGAAGTGCAGTTAATGTTATTTCACATTCTTTTAAAATTTGCTAAACTTCATTTTAGTATATGGAACCAATTAATGTAAGATATACATACTTCCTATATTATTAGCAATCTTGTATAATGTCAAAATTAATAACCATAATAATAAAAAAGAAGAAATGATTTGTAGAACTAGAAACAAAAGAATTCCAAAAAAGTAGATTATATGGCATGAAACTCTTGTTCTTTGTTTCTTTGCTGAAAAAATATAATTCAAACACTGATACACTTATTAAAAATCCATTGCTACAAATCAGGTATAGAGTGTTTTCTTCTAATGATATACAATACTACTTTTTTAAAACTAGCTCCCATACTTGAAAAATCTGCATGAAGTCTTGATGTAGGTGTGATACACACACACACAGAAAGAGAGAGAGAGAGAGAGAGAGAAAGACAGAGACAGAGACAGAGAGAGATGAAGTCTAGGTTGATATATACATACATATATACATACATACATGTATACCAGAGGTGAGTTTCAGCAGGTTCTGACCAGTTCTGGAGAACTGGTAGCAGATATTTTGAGTAGTTCAGAGAACTGGTAGTAAAAAATCTGACTGGCCCTGCCCCCATCTATTCTCTGCCTCCCAAGTCCCAGCTGATTGGGAGGAAATGGGGATTTTGCAGTAACCTTCCCCTGGATTGGGAAGGGAATGGAGATTTTACAGTATACTTCCCCTGGAGTGGGGCGGGAATGGAGATTTTACAGTATCCTTCCCCAGCCATGCCAACCAAGCCATGCCCACCAAGCCACGCCCACCAAGCCACACCCACAGAACCGGTAGTAAAAAAAAATTGAAACCCACCACTGATGTATACACATACATACTGTACATATACATATACATTCCAATATGTTCCAATTCCGGAATTGCATCTGCAGCAGCAATTATTAAATGTAATCTAAATAGTCTACCACATATGCATAAAATATTTTTGCTAAATTGTTTGTTAAGATCATAGAAAAATAATTTCCTTATTTAAAGGAATACTTCCACTAAACCGAAAATTCAAGCTTGAGAGGCCATGTAATTAACTCATCCTAAGTATATCAACTTCCTTCAACTTTCAGTAAAAATGGGATACTGACCAGGGGTAGGTTCTACTTACCTTTACTATCAGTTCGCAACGGGATCGCGTACATGCGCAGATCGCCTATGACGACATCCGGGGCGGTGGGCGGAGCCTCCCACCGATTTTACTACCGGTACCCTTGGTCTGAACTGGGGGCAACCCACTACTGATACTGACCTAGGAACCACAGTTAATTCTGCCTATCTCTCCGACCACTGTAGCATTTTAGAGGCAGTAATGGCATATGGAACAAATAATAAATGTTTGAACTGAATCAACTAGGAAGAAATAAACTTTTTGGCTTTGTTTTGATTCTGCCTTTTTTTTTTTTTGTCCCGAAGAAATTTCTTGGATGAGAAGCGAAACGTTTTCAAGGAAACACCAAGAAAGTCCAGTTGTCTTTGGAAAAACACTTTTGGGGTGACCATGAGAAGGATTAAGCAGTAGAATAGCCTACCCTCTGAACTGAAGCCATGATTGCTCCATCCCTGGAGATTTTCAAGAAAAGATTAGAACAGTGACCCCCAACCTTTTGAACACCAGGGACCGCTTCTGAGGAGAGAGGCTTTTCCATGGACCGGAAGGGGTGTGGTTTCATGTGCTGCCTGCATCCCACAGATGGGATTTTGCTTGTTTGCATGGCCTGGTTTCTGGCATGCCACAGGTTGGTTCTGGTTCATGGACTGGGCATTGGGGACCCCTGGATTAGACAACCATTTGCCTGGTATGGTCTGATTATTCCTGCTCTGGGTTTTCACACACACACACCAGGCTTTGAGTTGGACTGGATGATCCCTAAGGTCCTTTCCCACCCTAAGATTCTGAAAGCCAGCATTGCTCCGCTTTTTTCACTGCCTTTTCAGCTGGCTTTGCATTGGCATTTCTGCAAGACACCTTCCACAGTCTATACAGGTCTCACTTGAAGCCTTATTGGTGCTATCTATTTGGCCTTTTTTTTTTTTTTGGTGGGATGCGGTGGCTCAGTGGTTAAGATGCTGAGATTGAAAGGTCGGCAGTTCAGTGGTTTGAATCCCTAGTGCCGCGTAACAGAGTGAGCTCCCGTTACTTGTCCCAGCTTCTGCCAACCTAGCAGTTCGAAAGCACGTAAAAAAAGTAGAAAAATAGGGACCACCTTTGGTGGGAAGGTAACAGCATTCTGTGAGCCTTTGGCATTTAGTCATGCCAGCCACATGACCACGGAGACATCTTCGGACAATGCTGGCTCTTCGGATTTGAAATGGAGATGAGCACTGCCTCCTAGAGTTGGGAACAACTAGCACATATGTGCGAGGGGAACCTTTACCTCTACCTTATTTGGCTTTTGAGAGATTTCCAAATGAACATCACATTATCAACTTAGAAACCTATGGGGGAATTGGATTCAAGTGTTATACAAGGGATAACCAATCAGCTCTCTACCCTCCGTTAAGAAAAGAGATGTCCAAATAAAACGTGCATGATAACAATGTGCTTTCATAGTATCAAAAGGGCTTAAAACATTGAAACAGCTCTTATGTTTCTTTCTCTCTTATATTCCCAAATATAAGAAAAGAAAAACCTGGAGAATGGCATCCCTGCCCATTTTTGCGACACAACTCCACTCATATGCCTGCACTGTCTTTGCTCACTTGTAGCTGAAAAAAAAAAAAAAGGAGGAGAAGATATAGGCTGCCTGTGATGTACAGTGTCAATAAAACTCAAAAGGTCCTGTGCAAACCCCCAAGTGAGTTACATCTGTGTCTCCACATTTGCCAGAAAATCCCTTGCAACATGAGCCAATTCCGGGAACCAGCCAAGTCAACGTGCCAAATGTTTCCTTAGAGTAGATTGAGTGAACTCATTGATGTGTTCAAGTCAAGTCTGATTAACCAGAGGTTAAGGCTTTGCCATCATTAACCTCTTTTTTTAAAAAAATATATAGAAAAGGCTATAGTAGTTAGCTACTTCGTATAGAATGTTTGGAAATGCAGTGGATCAGTTTGCACTTAAAACCTGCGACTCTCCTCACGGTGACAGCTAGATACATACCCCAACCCACCCACCCCCTTTTTTTTTTTTTTTTTGTCACCAGCTTCACTGGAAACCCTAAGCATTCATGTCATTGGCTCCGGAAAGACAGAATACTCAGCTTGAGCATAATATGCTTAATTGGAACTGCTGATTTATTGGCATGTTTCCAAGGAAACTAATTTGGCTTAATGAAGGTGAACGTCAATAAATGGTGTTTAATTAGAACAATATTATCAAACTTTCTACATAGTGGACGGGTGGTTAAACATTGCAATAAGCCTGGGCTTTATGTCTGAAGAGGACTGCGCTCCAATTAAGGGATAAGTCAGGGAGTGAAAAATGTAACCCACTCATGTTTGTACGTGTTTATTTGTCTGTTTAGAAAGAGTAATAGGCTCGAGCTCTTCTCCAAAAAGTAATACTTTTTAGTGTGAATCTAACAATAATTCCTTTACTTGACATCCCTGGCTGTTGCCAACCAAAACAAAATCCAAGGGATAATTCTAATGATTATACAGAGAACCTAGAGTGGTTTGCTCTAATGAAACATCTCTTCATAAGAAGCTATTTTTTCATAAGCTTTTTTTCTTGAATTAACTGTTTATCTTTACCTTATCATCATAAGGATGGCTTCCCATGGAAGCAAAGGTCTGCAAAAGTTGTAAGAGCAATCTAATGGGTGAAATGTAGTTAAGGATCACATCACAATCTGAATGGGTCTGGATTCTAAATATGTATATGATATAATAATCTCCCAGAGCTGTGTGTTGCTTCTGAAAAAAAGAAATGAAGGAGAGAAAAAAAGAACTCAACTGTTTCAGATTCAGTGTGGATATTATACATGGCTAACAAGGTTATCACCAGTGCATCAAGCACACATATTCTACAGTTGCTGGAAGAAGAAAAAACACATTGTGTTGAATCAGACTTAATTCTGTTTAAATTATCTCTGCTCCAAATCCTTTTCATACATGAGGTTTAAGTCAAAGTTGTCTAGAGAGCAACTGTATCCATCCATCCATCCATCCATCCATCCATCCATCCATCCATCCATCCATCCACCCATCCATCCATCCATATCTATTTACAAGTATCTATCTATCATCTCTGTCCATCCATCCATCCATCCATCCATCCATCCATCCATCTATCAATCATCTTTATCAACTCTTTTCTATCATTTATCATTTATGTATCATCTACTTATTTAATCTATTATCTATCTAATCTCTCTCTCTCTTTCATTGCATTTCTGTCTAACTTTGTCTCTGTCTCTATCTCTCTATCATTTATCTATTTATGAAATATATATATGGCTATCCACTAAAACAATAGATGAATCTGGGCAATCCAAAACATCAAACAACAAAGAGACAAAAACAAAATAAACAATGCCTGCTAAAAGCAAGAGGCAATTAATTGGTGATCAGGGCCTCACTATTCTGTATGGGAACGCCAATCACCAAGTGCATGAGGAGAGATCTATGTTTTCACTGTCTTTCTAAAAGCCAGCATTAGCTTAGTTAGCTGGCAGGAAAGTGTCAGCACAAAAAGGCATTTACCAAATTTTTCACTTTGAAAAAAATCAACAACAAACCTTTAGAAGATGATGTTACTGACAATCACAAATGAGTCTCCCACTGAAAGCCATTGAAATGGTGTTATTTAAGTGTTATCTCTAGACTCCTAATTAACATAGTCTAAGCCTATCACCAAATGTTCTCTGTTGGACATATAAAATTATGAGATCTGCACTGGATTGTTGACTATAGAACAAATCTTCTAGAGAAGGTCTGTTTGACAGTGAACAGTTTGCCTTCAGAAGTTGTGGATGCTCCATCACTGGAGGTTTTTAAGAAGGGCACAGCCAATTGTCTGAGATGATATATCCTGCTTGAGCAAGTGGTTGGACTAAAAGATCTCCAAGATGCCTTTCAACTCTGTTACTCGGTTATTCTACTTTGTCTTTTGAAAATCGAAGCAAAAGTTTTCATAAGATTAGATAGGAAGAGAATTACAGCCTCCTGACATCTGATAGAGCAAAACAAGGACAGCTTTGCACATACTACCTGCAGAATTGGAGGATGAGGTATGTTGCAGCAATAGTTCTGGCTCCACCACCCAAAATTTGTCTGCTCCACTCACCTGTTTGTGGAGGACTTGTTCTTGGCCAATTTGAAATCAGACTGCCATATCTGGAACACAAAAATGGGTATCTTCTCCATCACTCCAGTACAACGGTTAAGGTGAGAGGTCTGAAGAAGGAACAATTCTAATACGCAAGAAGCAACAATGGCATAAATCTAAAAGTTGTCTCTGGGAACTGGTAAAAGATCACAAAAGGGCTCTTGACTGTCCCTAATAAATTGAGTCAGTCAAAACTCATACTAAAACTCAACAATTTTGGTCATTTAATTTATATATTTAGTTATAGTTTAAATTATATCTGAAAATACAGAAAACCTCCAAAACATATCTAGGTGATTTCATTGCAGTTCATATAATATGGAAAAAAAGAACAATACCGGCTTAAAATAAAATTTAAAAATAACCAACCAAGCCACTAGCAACCAAGATGCCAGATCTTCTGTCAAAATCTTCAAAGATACAAGTATTTCTACAGAAAAGTGGACCTCCTGTAACAATTTAGTCACGTTAATTCAAAGCCTTTCTTTATTGTGGTGCTAACAAGAAACCAACATAAAGGGCCTTTTAAAAGGCTTCCCAGAGTTGCACAGAGTCAACTTTAAGGGCACTACATGAATGATCACAATTTCATGAACACGTGAATTCCAGCATTGTGAAATCTGATAGAAGAAATCAACAGCGCTGTTATCAGAAATAGCTTCCCAAGAAAGCAGATGTTCTGTTGAGATACAGTGTGTGTGTGTGTGTGTGTGTGTGTGTGTGTGTGTGTGTGTTTGTCTGTGTTTGTCTGTGTAAAGAAATGTAGTCTAGATTTCTGTAGGGCTAAAATTCTGTGAGCCACAATCATTGCATGTGATATAGAAGACTGGCACAAACAGGAATCATTGAACTGAGTCCGCTAGCCAAAACTATTGAATTATTCACATACAAAAAAGTTTGTGATAGAGGTATCCCTCAAAAGTACATATTGAGGATACCCAAATGTAAGAAGGGTGTATTTGAGGCTGTTCCATGTTCAAAAGGACAGAATACATCAAATCCCATGAATCCCATTGTCACTGGATTTAGAGAGATCCAGATCTTTTGGTGGATAGTTCAGCCGGCAGTAGGAACATGTTCAGCAACACATCGTTTAAATAAAGCAGGCCATATTGAGTAACAAATAAAACAGAAGTATGAAACTTGCACATCCCTTACATAAAAAGGACTTTTAAAAAAAGTCTGGTTTCAATAGTCACATGGTCATGTGTAAATCTTGACTAGACGATCTACAAATAATTTCAAATATGTTACTTATTAAAAAAAATTAAGCTCAGCCACAGAATATTTATAGGATAGCCAGTTTCTTGAAATATTTATTTTGCATGGATCTGGTCCCATATGGTTTTGGGACAGAACTGAGGAATTAAGCAAACAGGAGAATAATAAATAAAAACTAGAGGAGGTCTTTAGAAAAAGACACAATAAGATTTCCAAGTGGAGAAATAGAAATCTGACTCAGGAAACACAAACCTGCAAGGAAGGACAGGAAAGGCAAAAAGTTTAAAAGCAAAGGGAGGGAAAAAAAATCTCACAATGAAAAACAAATGGGCAACCTAAACACATCTTATTATAGATTTATATGTAATGAACTGATATCATGCCGCTCCTCAAAAGATCTGAGGTGATTTATCATAAATTAATAGAATAAGGAAGCTCATTCAGATGACAATGAGAGCATCATAATTCTACTTCAAGTGCAAACAAAGAAGCAAAATGGCTGTGCTGTTGTTGTAACCGGAAGGTTTGAGGTGGGAACAGTATAAATATAAGTTTATCTACTGGTGGTGCCAAAAGTAACAGAACTGAAAGTGAGCCTTTTTGAGTTTGGCTTTGTGGCCCACAATATTTGGGACATGTCTGCATTCCTGGTGCGTGACAGAACATAGAATAATAGAGTTGGAAGGGATTTCTTCCAGTCCAACCCCTTGCTCAAGCAGGAGACCCTATATCGTTTCAGACAAATGGTTATCCAGTCTCTTTTTGAAAGCCTTCAGTGATGGAGCGCCCACAACTTCTGAAGGCAAGCTATTCCATTGGTTGATTGCTCTCACCATTAGAAAAATTCTCCTTAGTTCTAGGTTGCTTCTCTCTTTGGTTACTTTCTATGCATTGCTTCTTCTTTTCCTGCCTTCAGGTCCTTTGGAAAATAGTTTGACCCCCTTGTCTTTGTAGCAGCCCCTTAAATATTGGAACACTGCAATCATGTGACCCCTACTATATCTTCTTCAAGGGCCAGCTTCAAGTGATGGTTGTAGAAAAAGGACAAGAACAGCAAGTGACCGCACTCCAGACATAAGAGGGGGAAAAAAGATTTAATAGCTCAAATAAATGATACACTTCAAAAAGACCTGAAGCAGAAACAATTGTCCCCGAGAAAGAGAATCAAATGAAAGAACAAATTTACTCAATAGGAGGGACAACCAAAAGCAAAACATGAAGGTAAATGTGCATTGCTGGCAGCATAATCCAGTCTCAGGTTCCAGGGAACCAAATAAACTCTATAGAATCGTAGACAGGCTGGTGGGTTCCTAAAGACCAAAAAGACATAGATGCATCGAAGGAGAAGGAGAAGGAGAAGGAGAAGGAGAAGGAGGAGGAGGAGGAGGAGGAGGAGGAGGAGGAGGAGGAGGAGGAGGAGGAGGAGGAGGAGAAGAAGAAGAAGAAGAAGAAGAAGAAGAAGAAGAAGAAGAAGAAGAAGAAGAAGAAGAAGAAGAAGAAGAAGAAGAAGAAGAAGAAGAAGAAGAAGAAGAAGAAGAAGAAGAGAGGAGAGGAGGAGGAGGAGGATGGGGGAGGAAGAGGAAGACAATGACAAAGAGAAGAATTCTGACAATCCTCAATTTATGAACAGTCGCTTAGTGGTTTTTTGAAGTTATGATGGATTTGAAAAAAATAGTTATGACCTGTCCTCAAAGTGTATCTGTTGCACCAGTGTTCACATGATCACATTTCGGGTGCTTGGCAACTTAAGATGCAACCATCTGATTATCCTAAATTTGCTTCTTACTGTTTTTAAGGGAATAACATAAAATCAGGCAATAGGGACACCAGAAAGCTCTGTGACTGTGCCTCCTTCAGCTAGATCTTGGAATGCATGTAAACCTCACTGATCACAGACCTTACAATTCTATAACGCTTCATGAATATAAAAGTGGCAAAATAAAAATAAATGTCTTTATTTCAAAGCAGGGATGCCAGATGCAGAGAAATTGCCAAGACTTTCCACAAAGAAGGGGTCTATTCCAGAGATGGGTTTCATCAGGTCCTGACCAGTTCTGGAGAACTGGTAGCAGAAATTTTGAGTAGTTCGGAGAACCGGTAGAAAAATTCTGACTGGCCCCTCCCCCATCTATTCTCTGCCTCCCAAGTCCCAGCTGATTGGGAGGAAATGGGAATTTTGCAGTAACCTTCCCCTGGAGTGGGGTGGGAATGGAGATTTTACAGTATCCTTCCCCTGCCATGCCCACCAAGCCACACCCACAGAACCGGTAGTAAAAAAATTTGAAACCCATCTCCAGTCTATTCTGCATCTTTTCTGTGGTTCCTTATCTTCCTGGGTCAACTTATCTCTTGATGTGTGTGACCAGGACCCACATGTCAAAGATTCATATTGGAAAAATGACTGGCAGGAAGGGGACAGAGCACCAAGAGGCAGCATAGAATGCAAAAGATGAGAGCCAGTTTGGTGTAGAAGTGAAGTTACCAGGCTAGAAGTCAGGAAACAGTGAATTCTAGTCCTGGCTTAGGCATGAAAATCAGCTGGGTGACTTTGGACCCATCACCAGAAGTTTATGTGTTCAAGGCCCGCCTTAGGCATGAAAACTGGCTGGGTGACTTTGGGTCAATCACCAGGAGACTGTGAGTTCTAGTCCCACCTTGGTATGAAAGTTGGCCAGCCACTCTCTCAGCCTGACCCAGCTCACAGGGTTGTTGTGGGGGAAATAGGAGGAGGAAGGAATATTGTGTGTGTTCACTGCCTTGAGTTATTTATTTAAAAACAAAGGTAGGATGTAAATAAGTAAGTACCTAAGTAAGTAAACAAACAAATAAATATGGCTATATAGATTTTAGGAAACAGAGTTAGCAAAAAAAAAAAACCTTCACAAAGCAAAAGAAGAAGGAGAAACTGCAAGAAGGTGGAAAGATTGAGCTGTATCTATTAAGTACAAAGAGAAGACAATACTCCATCCGGTAGCCTTTCAACCCAAAGATGGAGAGGGCAGAAGGCTCCAAGAAAAGTAAAAAATGTCTGAGTAGAGAATTAATTGAAAAAGGTGGAGACTGGGTATACCATGAAACTTTCTGATTAATTAAATTTCCTTTCTTTTTCTTTTTCCAGGTGAGCCTATTTGCCTCAGCTGGATGAGGCCAAGAGAGATCTGTTCCCCTTGTTCCAAAGCTGTTTGTCTCTCTGGGCAGAAAATCCTTTTCTGTTCCTACCGTATACTTAAGAGGACGTTCCCGAAATACTCTCTCCAAATTAAATTTCTTTAAAGGAAATAAAACAGAAGTGAAAATAATGAAGCGGTGCCATTATGTGGATTACGGTAATCTTTAATCCACTTTGTCCTTTGAATAAAATAACAGCATAAAGACATCTGCCAATATTTTAAAGGCTTCTGCTTGGATATGAATTATATTTTTAAATTAGACCCTAAAACTGCATCCTAATGCAGTACTTTTCATTTACCAGAGTATACACATC
Organism: Pituophis catenifer annectens; assembly: GCF_029215685.1. NCBI lineage: Eukaryota > Metazoa > Chordata > Lepidosauria > Squamata > Colubridae > Pituophis > Pituophis catenifer. Next base: position 133,357,608 of record NW_027256881.1, read on the forward strand.
CTTGCATTCGATTCCCCTGGCGCCCTTAATTTAATCAGGCTGAGAGCTCTACAAACCTGTATCCATTTCCACATAAATTTCAGCCTGATACTGTTTGACTTTTACATTTAACCTTACTGGCTATATCTGACCTCTTTATGAAATATATTATATGCATACACTCTCAGCCACATGCACAGCTTCTCTCTCTCTCTCTCTCTCTCTCTCTCTCTCTCTCTCTCTCTCTCTCTTTCACACACACACACACATACACACAAGCTCAAGCACCCATTTAATGAAAAAGGACCAATATATTATCAGAGAGATAAAAATTCATTGTCCTTGTGGGGTATCCATGAACTGCTGTGATAAGCAACATGAGCCTTTCCCATTAAAGGTTAGAGACGTGTGATGGATACGTTTGACAAATAAATGTAAGGTCAAGAATAATAAAGACAGTCTGTTATTTACCCTGCACGATATACGAAGAGCCACGTGTATTGGGTGGGAGGGGGGCAATTCTGGAGTTTGTTTTTCAAACACCTGCTCTTTTGCTATAGTTGAATGGAGTTGCAGCTTACTGAGAGTCCCCGCCTGTAGCCGCGGCGAACGGAAGATGATCTGGTCGTTCTCCCTTCCATGGCATGAAAATCAGTTCAGTTGTGCCTGTTGTCACAAATTTGGTCTTCTTTATGTTTCATTGAGGCCCCATGTTTTCACCGTGCTTCCTGACTTTGGTTATCGGTCCTTACACATCATTTGCATTTGCTGCCATCAGAGTAATTTATTTATTTATTTATTTATTTATTAAATTTTTATACCGCCCCCTCTCCCGAAGGACTCGGGGCGGTGAACAGCCAAAATTAAAAACACACAATACAAATATTAAAATACATTAAAACAAAATTAAATTATCTTAGGCTTCTCCAATTTAAAACCCCGTTACCCATAAAATTCACCAATTAAAAAATTTTTTTTTAACCCAGCCCGGCTTGCTGAAATAAAAAAGTCTTCAGGGCCCGGCGGAAGGTCCGGAGGTCCGGGATTAGTCGTATCCCTGGGGGCAGCTCATTCCAGAGGGCGGGTGCCCCCACAGAGAAGGCTCTTCCCCGGGGGGTCGCCAGCCGACATTGCCTGACAGACGGCACCCTGAGGAGACCCTCTCTGTGGGAGCGTGTTGGCCGGTGGGAGGTTATCGGAGGCAGAAGGTGGTCTCGTAAATAACTGGGTCCTAAGCCATGGAGCACTTTGAAGATGAGAACCAACACCTTGAAGCGCACTCGGAAGACCACTGGAAGCCAATGCAGCTCGCGCAGGAGAGGTGTCACGTGGGAGCGCCATGCCGCCCCCATAAGTACCCGCGCGGCCGCATTCTGCACCAGTTGGAGCCTCCGAGTGCTCCTCAAGGGGAGCCCCATGTAGAGAGCATTACAGTAGTCAAGGCGGGAAGTAACGAGGGCATGAGTGACCGTGCATAGGGAGTCCCGATCCAGAAAGGGGCGCAACTGGCGTATCAGGCGAACCTGATAGAAAGCCCCCCTGGCCACGGCCGTCAAATGCTCTTCTAAGGACAGCCGTGCGTCCAGGAGGACACCCAAGTTACGCGCCCTCTCCGTGGGGGCCAATGTCTCGCCCCCAATAGTCAGCGATGGCACCAGCTGACTATATCGGGACGCCGGCAGCCACAGCCACTCAGTCTTGGAGGGATTGAGTCGGAGCCTGTTCCTCCCCATCCAGACCCGCACCGCCTCCAGGCACCGGGACATCACTTCAAGGGCATCGTTGGGGTGGTCTGGGGTGGAGATGTACAGCTGGGTGTCATCAGCGTACAGATGGCACTGCACCCCAAAACCACGGATGATCTCGCCCAGCGGCTTCACATAAATGTTGAACAGGAGAGGCGAGAGGACCGACCCAAGTGCCTTGAGGTCGACCTCTGCCCTCCAGCCAACACAGACTGCGACCTGTCGGAGAGATAGGAGGAGAACCACCGTAAAACAGTGCCTCCCACTCCCAACCCCTCCAACCGGCGCAGCATGATACCATGGTCGATGGTATCAAAAGCCGCTGAGAGGTCTAATAGGACCAGAACAGAGGAGCAACCTCTGTCCCGAGCCCTCCAGAGATCATCAACCAACGCGACCAATGCCGTTTCCGTGCTGTACCCGGGCCTGAAGCCGGACTGGAACGGATCTAGATAGACGGTTTCCTCCAGGTACTGCGGGAGCTGTCGCGCAACCACACTCTCAACAACCTTCGCCAGGAAGCGAAGGTTGGAAACTGGACGATAGTTTGCTAAAACAGCTGGGTCCAGAGAGGGCTTCTTGAGGAGGGGCCTCACCACCGCCTCTTTCAAGGCGGGAGGCAAGAACCCCTCACTCAAGGAAGCATTTATAATCCTCTGGAGCCAGCCTCGTGTAACCTCCCGGGTAGCCAGCACCAACCAGGAGGGACACGGGTCCAATAAACATGTGGTTGCGTTCAACCTCCCCAGCATCCTGTCCACGTCCTCGGGAGTCACAGGGTCAAACTCATCCCAGATAACCGTCTCAAGACAGACCTCGGACAACCCGCCTGTACCTACCCAGTCGGAGTCCAAGCCTTCCCGAATTTGAGCGACTTTATCGTGCAGATAATGCGCAAAATCCTCAGCACGACCTTGCAAGGGGTCTTCCCGCGCTCCCAGATGGAGAAGGGAGCGAGTCACCCTAAACAAGGCAGCTGGGCGATTTTCTGCCGACGCGATAAGAGCGGAAAAGTAATTACACTTCGCCGCCTTTATCGCCACTAAGTAGGTCTTGATATAAGACCTCACTAGTGTACGGTCAGATTCGGAGCGACTGGCCCTCCAACTACTCTCTAGGCGTCTTTTCCGGCGTTTCATCCCCCTCAGCTCCTCGGAGAACCAAGGAGCTGGGCAGATTCGGCGCCGGGTCAGAGGCCGCAAAGGCACGACCCGATCTAAAGCACCAGCAGCCGCCCTATCCCAGGGCGGCCAATGTCATCGTTATAACACTGGTTGTTATAGTTTCTTCCTCTAATTTTAAAATGAAGCTAAACCCATATTGTGTTTTCCTTCAATATACTGTATATTCCAAATCTAGGTCAGAGGTGGGTTTCAGCAGGTTCTGACCAGTTCTGGAGAACTGGTAGTGGAAACTTTGAGTAGTTCGGAGAACCGGTAGTAAAAATTCTGAGTGGTCCCACCCCCATCTATTCTCTGCCTTCCAAGTCCCAGCTGATCTGGAGGAAATGGGGATTTTGCAGTAACATTCCCCTGGATTGGGGAGGGAATGGAGATTTTACATTATCCTTCCCCTGCCACGCCCACCAAGCCATGCCACGCCACACCTACCAAGCCACACCCACAGAACCGGTAGTAAAAAATTGTGAAACCCACCACTGATCTAGGTGGAAGTAATAAGAGAAGAATATAAAGTCCCATCTCACTTCTGTGTAAATTTAGAGCCCATGTGTTTCATCATGTTCTTTTTTTCCCCCCGAGTTCAAAAGTTTTATTAGTTTATCAAAGCATAATACTAAAATACAAGGAAAAATGAAAGTAAAGGTAAAATAAGGGAGGGAAACGGAAAGAGAGAAAAGGGTAGGGTAGAGGGGAAAAAAGGAAAGAAAAAAACATTGACTTCTGCCTCCCTGTAGAAGTCAAGGAGGTGCTATAGACTAAGGTAATAACATGAAAACTCCCTCTTTTTACATTTATATGGTAATACATCCTAGGTATTTCTATAACACCAAACCTATCTAATCAGCAAATTACAAAATCAAAGTTTCAGTTTTTTTCCCACCTCAAGCACAAAGTCCCAAAGCAATTTCCAAGTAGAAACAAAATTAATTATCTTCTTTTGTTTAATCGAAGCAGTCAGTTTAGCCATCTCTGCTACCTCCATCAACTTTTATATTTCATCATATCCTGCCCATACTGTGGCTTCCTGACCTGGCTGCAGATTTTACTTGAGGTCAATAGGATGTTTCTGTCAATAATTAAATATATGCCGATTACCTTTTGGTATACTTTGATCCCCCCTCCCCCCCCGATTATTCAATGTTTATCAGCAATAATATTATGTGTCTGTTGGTCTTTTTTAAAGCCAGCATGAACATCTTCTTTTTGATTCGCTTTGACTTCCCTGCATTGGATGCTTATATTGCCAGCATGTCAAATTAAAGATATTGTTTGATTATTGTTAGATCTCCCTTTTTTGTTTTGATATGTAGATTGATTTCTTCCAATCTGTTGGGCATTGCAACATTCTCCAGATTTGCTAGCATAGTTGCGTTAGAAATTTTATGAAAAGGAACTTTTGTGTGTTGTTTGTCGTATTTCTGTGGGTTTTCCATCAATTTCTGTTGCCTTCCAACTTTGTAATCAACAGAGTGCTGATCAAGCTTTACGTTCTAGTACAGGGGAGTCAAACTCAAGGCCTGTGGGCTGGATCTGGCCTACAGGGTGCTTAGATCTGGTCCTTGGGGCCACCATGGAAACAGTGAAGGACTGGCCTGCAGTGTCTCTGCCAGTGTCTCTGCCAGTTTTCACTGGCAGAGGGTTGCAAGACATTGTCCCAGCTGAAAACAGAGCTAGGGAACCTGTTTTCATTGGCAGAACGCTTGGGCCGCCACAGGCGCCCCCAACACAAGTGATGTCAACTTGGCCATGGCCACCCTGGCCATGCCCCTCCACCTCCGCCAAGGTCAAACACAACCCTGATGCGGCTCTCAATGAAATTGAATTTGACACCCCTGTTCTAGTACTAGAGATTCCTGTAAGTAGGGACTATTTTCTATGGTATCTGGAAATTGACAACTGTACTGTACATTATTTCCATGTACTCCTTTCATCTTTGTTGCATCTTCTTGGAATCAGTTACTATCTGTTGATTGGCAACTCTTAGCAAACCCATTTAAGTCCAGAACCACTTTTTGAATTTAGAGATCTTTTGAAAGACTTTACATGTGTATATTCAATGTCTATAACGATGTCATTGTACTATTGCTTCTTATCTCTTCTAACAGCTCTCTGAAATTCTTCATTAAGTTCCTTCCTGTGATTTTTGACTTTCTTGCCTTTGGCGTCTCTTCTTAGCAGTTTCCAGGGTTTAACATCCTGTTTTCTTTCTTCTGTTTCATGGTATTTGGCACATTCATTCTTAGAACTCCTTTGGTTCCTGATCAATAAGTTTCAGGACTTCAAAGCGAATCCTGATGTTCTCCTTAAAAATGGTGGGGTTTTTTCATCTGCCGTAGCTAAACGTGGAATTTGTACATGAACAATTTGTGATCTGTTTCACAGATAACCCTAGCTACATGCTATAACTGAGCTCTTCCATACCCTTCTACCAATATTACAGTCAGTTTGATTTCTGTGTACTCCAATTGGTGATTTATGTGTACATAGATATCATTTTGTCTGTTTGGGTGACTCTTTGAGGATTAAGAAGTCATTATTTATTTTATTTAGGGAATTTATATTACTGCCTATTCGCACATGGCGACTCAAGGCCAAGCTTACAGAATATAAAACCTCATATAAAACAGTAAAACTAATAAAAGAAAAGTTATATAATAAATTAATATAATCACCCCCACCCCCACCCCAGTGACAGCACCTCACATGAGCCATTTCATGAGCTCTATCCTGCTCTGGGTTCCCCAGGCCCACTGGCAGAACCAGGTCTTCAGGGCCTTCTGGAAGAGTGCTAGAGTGAGGGCCATTCTAATCTCCAGGGGGATGATGTTCCAGCGAAAGGGGCCACCATGGAGAAGGCCCTTCTTCTGGGTCCCACCAGGTGTATCTCCCTAGGGGGTGGAACCCACAATATTCCCTGCTTCCCAGCTCTGATGGGTCAGGTAAATGTGACCAGCAAGAGATGATCCCTCAGATAACCTGGTCCCAAGCCATGAAGGGCTTTAAAGGTGACAACCAGCATCTTGAACTGTGCCCAGAAGCAAATCGGCAGCCAATGCAGCTCCCACAGGAGAGGTGATACATGTGCACACTGGGGTCTGCATAAAACCATGTGGATGCTGCATTTTGCACCAACTGGAGCTTCCAGATGCTCTTCAAGGGCAGGCCCAAGTAGACCGTGTTGCAATAGTCAAGACAGGAAGTGGCTAGGGCATGAGGGACTGTGAGTAGGGATTGTTGGTCCAGGAAAGGGCGAATGGTGCACAACTCACAGTGGCGCAAAGGCTCTCCTGGCCATGACCACCACCTGCTCTTCAAGCAGGAGTCATGAGTCCAGGAGAACCCCCAGATTACACACATGGTCTGTTTGTGATAGTGCTACTCCATCCAAGACCAGAGGTGGCAATTCTCGAGCCAATGAACCCCAAACCCAGAGCCACTCGGTCTTGCCAGAGTTTAGTTTCAACCCACTGCTCCCCATCCAGCCCCTAACAGCCTCCAGGCACTGCAAGAGGGAGGTCACGGCATCACATTAGATTGTCAGGAATTGGTAAGTCATTTGTCTGTTTTATCCCTTGCTATCTCTTGCTTAATATCTTTCTTGTATGTTCTGTAGATTTCAAATTAAGCTTGATCATAAAACTCATCACTTCCTTTTCTTCTGCATCAGTGGTTAGAATATAATGGTCATACCAAAGGGCTGTCCATGAAGTCTAATTAATATATTTGTCCATTGATTGCATTATAGCCTACCGCTGTTCTTGCTATACCCTTCCTAACTATGATAGCAGTGCCGTTTCTTCTTTGTTTTTCATATCCGGATGGGTAATTAATATCGTCTGATTGAAAGGTTGGATTGCAATCCATTTTTAGTCTGATACCTAAGGTATCAATGAGGAGTCAATTCAGTTCAGCTTTCACAATATTAAATTTTCCTGTGCTTGTGCTTCTTATGTATCACGTTCCCACTGCAGTTTATGACTTTCTAGCTTCAGGATTTCTTTTCTTGCATGGGAACCAGTGGTGGGTTGCTACCAGTTTGCCCCGGATTGGGCGAACCAGTAGCGGCAGTGGCGGAAGGCTCTGCCCACCCACCCGGATGTCTCTGCACATGCGCAGAAGCATCTGCACATGCGCAGAAGTGTCGCGCACAAGAGAGAGCACCAACAAGCGAACCGGTAGTGACGGGATTTGAAACCCACTACTGACGGGAACTTATGTCTATTAGCTGAAATAATTTTGATGTGTGGAGAAGCATAATCTCCTTTTCACGAAATGGAAAATGGACTGAAAATTCTGTGGCCAGATGTTGAATTACAATTCCCATTAGCCCCATCCAAAATGAAGATAGATATTTGAAGGGTTAGAAATTTCCCCTTCCCTGCAGTAATCATATCTGGTGAGCATTAGAAGCTAACACAGAAAACTTTCCTTTTTGCTTCTACATAACTCTAAACTAACTGGATCCTGTCTTTTGATTTAATTGCTCCACTACCAAATATATCAGATTTGTGTCTTCAGTCCAGCACATTATTCTTTCTCTCTCTCTAGATCCCAGCTGTAATTTCAATACCGTAAGAACTGTAATCACTCAGTGATTTCTCATTATTGGGCATACTATTCACGTTCAGATGCTAGACTATTTTTTTTTTTAAAGTATTGCCACTTGATTTGTCTGTTTGTTAAAATTATAACTCAGGGTGATTTACAACAGTAAAATTACCCCTCCCACACACATCACAAATACACAGACACACACAAAAAAATACATAGTAAAAATTTGGAATACAACAGCAATTAAAAACAGTGAAACAAAAATATCAGAAAATTGAAAAGTATGCTTATTGTGAGATGGCTCTGTTATTTTTAAAATCCCTTGATCTGTTATTCTTTCTTTTTTCTTTTTAGTTTGGTTTTATATTTATTGATATGGTTGTTAACTGTCTTAGCTGTTCTACATCATCCCGAGTTGGTTGTTCGTGAGATGGGTGGCTAGTAAATTGTTTTAATAAATTAAAAAACCCTTTTCTTGATTGACATTACATTGTGTCAGCATCTCTCATTATCAATACAGTACATATGTAATATGGATGTGTGCGTTCATGTGTATATATTAAAATCCACTATTTCTTTTTCCACTAACCCACCACATCTTTTATTCAAAATTTTGGCCTCTGTTTAATCATCCCTAAAATGTTTGTCAGCAGAAGGTGAATTCACCCAAACGATTAGTATAAATTCCTCCAACCAGCTTATTCTCATTTGCAGAGATCAATTGTGTTTGAGAATCAGAACAGGCCATGTTCTGTCAGGGCAACGGTTTTCTTCACAAATTGACTTTCTCGATTCCCGATTTTGTTGTCAGGAGAGGTTGCCATTGTAACTACAATGCATAATATCCAAGCGATGAAGCACCAGGTGCCAGAAAATTGCAGCCCAATTGGAAAATTCTGTAATTGGTGATTCCATCTGGCCTGTGTGTTTCCAGTGGCCTTACTTTCAGATTGTCAGAACTGTTCATTAAGTTTGTTGTGAGACCAAGTGCTTAATATTAGTCATTTAGGAAGTTCAATGGGAAGTTAAATTGCTTACAACTAGTTTTGAACGATTGAAGGGAGCACCAGTCAGATAGCAATAAAACATATCTAGAAGGAGCAATATTTTCAGTGTTGCACTGCAATTTCAGACAGGCTTCTGATCTATTTTGGAAAGTTATCTCTTTTATAAGGGCTTCATCACTTAACCCTCAACTCCTTTGTTTAGACTAACTAATAGAGTTTTGGTCATCACAATATAAAAAAGATGTTGAGATTCTAGAATAGGGGTGTCAAACTTGTGTAATCACGGCGTCATCACATGACTTTTTCCCGCTTTGCTAAACTGGGTGGGGGTGGAGCCAGCACGTAACGCATCCGGCCAGTGGGCCATGAGTTTGACACCCCTGCTCTAGAAAGAGAACAAGAAAAATAACAAAGATGATTATGGGACTGGAGGCTAAAACATATGAAAAATGGTTGCAGGAACTGGATATGTCTAGTTTAATGAAAGAAGGACTAGAGGTAATACTGTATGACAGCAGTGTTCCAATATCTAAGTTCTAAGCAGAACTTATTTTCCAAAGCATCAGAAGGCAAGGCAAGAAGCAATGAATGGAAACAAATCAAGGAGAGAAGCAACCTAGAACTAAGGAGAAATTCCCTGACAGTTAGAACAATTAATTAGTGCAATGACTTGCCTCCAGAAGTTGTGAATGTTCCAACACTGGAAGTTTTTAAGAAGAGATTGGACAACCATTTGTCTGAAATGGTATAGGGCCGTGATGGCAAACCTATGGCATGTGTGCCACAGGTGGCACGCAGCGCCCTCTCTGTGGGCACACAAGCCATCACCCCTATTTAGGTCCATCGCGCATGCATGCATGCCTTCTGCCAGCCAGCTGGTTGTTGGGTCTCTGTCGTGCATGTGCAGGGGGTGGGGCGCATGCGGGGTGGGGCATGTGCACATTGGGGGGGGCACATGCGGGGGGGCATCCACTCATGCAGGGGGTGGGGGGCATGTGGGGGGCACACACATGCATGGGGGGGTACATGTGGAGGTGAAAGCGCATTCGTGGGGGTGGGGCTCATGCGTGTGGGCCATGCATGCATTGCATTTTGGGGGTTCAGGCACCACCAACAACAACATTATCATCTTCTCTGTGAGATTCATTTATTTGATCAAGGACTTCAAATTAGAAGTTCTTTACTGTTCTTAGTGCTTAAAAGAAGACATGCCCAGATCGGTCAGCTCTGTAACAAATCAGGAACAATGATATTAGAGGTCAAAATTATCAACAAATTAGTGTTTTTCTTTACAAACAGAGCCCCACTGACTTCTAATCATAATGGTGATCCAGACTTGTATTGTGTGAACAGTTAAGCTACTGTGCTGCTACACAGCAGGACAACCTTTTTTCACCCCCAGCTGGAAGCTTTTTACCAAAACTGTTTAGGTTTGTCTTGAGTCCCCTGTTAATTGTGTAAAAAAAATGGTTTAAAACAAATATCTTGTCTTATAGGTAGATTTATGAATTCCAGCTATGCAAACAATTCTATCCATATCATTTATGAGCTAACGATGATACTTCGAGGAAAGAAGAGAGGGAGGCAGGGAGGGAGGAAGGAAGGAAGGAAGGATCCTAAAAAATGTTTTGCTATTTTGAAAGTTATGAAGCCACTGTGATACCCTTTTAGAAGTTTTACTTACAATCACAAAGACTGTGTATATATGTTTACTTCTCTTCTGTCATGTTCTCATCATATGCTAAATAATAATAACAGGTAAATTAATAATAAATATAAATCTAATCTTGATTGGGGTAAGCACAAGTGGGGAGGGAAGGGAAGCCTTATTTATTTCCCCAGAATGCCTCTTTACCCTGACATAGATTGATGTCTTAGGGAACGGGACACTCTGCTGCTTGTAAACCCTATTTCCGAAATAGAACAGAACAGAATAAGAGAGTTAGAAGGGACCTTGGAGGTCTTCTAGTCCAACCCCCTGCTTAAGAAGGAAACCCTACACCACTTCAGACAAATGATTATCCAATATCTTCTTAAAAACTTCCAGTGTTGGAGCATTCAAAACTTCTGGAGGCAAGTTGTTCAACTGATTAATTATTTTAACTGTCAGGAAAATTCTCCTTAGTTCTAAATTGTTTCTCTCCTTGATTAGTTTCCACCTATTGCTTCTTGTCCTGCGTTCAGGTGCTTTGTAGAATAGCTTGACTCCCTCTTCTTTGTGGCAGCCTCTGAGATATTGGAACACTGCTATCATGTCACCCCTAGTCCTTCTTTTCATTAAACTAGACATACCCAGTTCCTGCAGCCGTTCTTCATATGTTTTAGCCTCCAGTCCCTTAATCATCTTCGTTGCTCTTCTCTGCACTCTTTCTAGAGTCTCCACATCTTTTTTACATTGTGGCGACCAAAACTGGATGCAGTATTCAAAGTGTGGCCTTACCAAGGCATTATAAAGTGATATTAAAGTGATCTTGATTCTATCTCTCTGTTTATGCAGCCTAGAACTGTGTTGGCTTTTTTGACAGCTGCTGCACAGTATTGAGTGAGGTACCACATACACATTTATTCATATAAATGATTTATAAAATAAATCAAATCAGGTTCTGGCTGGAATAAAAAAAACCCCACCATTTTTAAAAGTTCTGTTAAGAATTAGCTTAGCAGATTGATTTTAACTCACAAACATGATGAAATATAAGCTACTGGGCTTCAAATCAAAAAGCTAAGAGAAGAGAGCAGCGGGAAATTCACAGCGCATAAATGAGCTCCTAACAACTTCATAGCCCACCATATAACCTTGCAGAAACACAAAGACGAGAAACACTTCCTTCATAACACTCATTCGTATCCTTCCCCCCTCCCCAATAAGGTGCTAGTGGTGTGTCCCAATTTCAATTATATTTTAAACAATCAAATGCATGCCAACTTGTCCCATGCTGAGAGACAAAGAATAACAAATAATAGCAGCCGAAATCCTGTCACAGCTTGGCCGCACTTCCAGCCAAACACAACTTAACAACACTGAACTGTATTTCTGGCTTTGACAATGTAAAGGGATAGGATGGGACTACAGCACACAGAGCTCAGGAAGAAGACCAGTTTGTTGTCAATCAAAAGGCTTGATTGGACTTTTTTCCCCCAATTCTATGGAATCCCGTTTTAGATATTTACTCCATCCTTCATCATAGAGTCATGAGGCTAGAAGGGACCTTGTACTCCAACCCCCTGCCCAAGGCAAGGCAAGAGTCCTTATACCATCCCAGGCAAGTGATTGTCAAATCTTTTCTTGAAAACCTCCAGCAATGAAGCACCCAGCAATGGAGCATCCAGGAGGAAATCTGTTCCATTGATCAATTGTTCTCACTATCAGGAAATTCCTCCTTAGTTCCATGTTGGATCTCCCTGGATGAGCTTCCACCTACTGCTTCTTGTTCTATCCCCAGGCACTTTGGAGAGTAATTCAATACCTTCTTCCCTGTGACAGCCCTTCAATTATTGTAGGGTAGCTATCATATCACCCTTAACCTTCTCTTCATTAGGCTGAACATACTTAGTTCTTTTAGCAATTTATCATATGGTTTAGCCTCCAGACTCCTAATCATCTTTGTGGCTCTTCTCTGCACTCTTTCTAGGGCCTCAGCATCGTTTTTGTATTGTGGTGACCAGAACTGGATGTCAGAACACTTAATTATAATATTTTGTGCTTCTTCCAAACTATTGGGCTAAATTATTTCCATTACAAATTTGCTTCAAGATTACTCTTGTGTAGTGTTTAAGGCACCACATTAGAAAGCAGAAGAATATTAGTTCTAGTCCCACCTTAGGCACAAAAGACAGCTGGGTGATTTTGGGCCAGTCACTCTCTTTCAACCCAAATCACCTCACAGGGTTGTTCTTGTGGGGAAAATAGGAGGAGGGTGGAATAGTAGGTATCTTTGCCCCCTTGAGTTACTTATAAAGTAATAGGTGGGATAAAAGTCAAATAAACAAATCCCCGTTTTTAAATAAGTATTAAATACTGTAATTGCATTACATTGCATTTTATTAATTTTTAATTATTTAAAAGAAAGCAATTGTTAAAGACATTAAATAAATAATGGATTAAAATGAAACTTAGCTATTTTAAGACTGGGCGCATGAAAAGGGGCAGGAATTGTCTTATGGAGAAGAGGTTACATGGGCTTAAGGAAAATGTGGGTTTTTTTTTTTCCTCACTAGACATGCCCATTTTCTCTGCCCATATGCAGCCCCTAACCTACTTTACAAGATCTATACATAACTTTCAATCCAAAATCAGAGTTGTGAAGTCATAATAACATGATATTTCAATATAGAGAAGTCCATTTTGCTTTCTAAGAAAGAGCAGCAGTGCCAATTAAGTGCCAACTTAGTGCCAGTGCCAATGAAGGAAAATTGGATTATACTTATAGATTGGTATATTTAAAAAATTGCTTAATGTTTGTTGTGCAGGATAGTACCTTAAAGATGCATTAGAACCCTGCCCTAAAGAATGAGCAGCGATATTCCGATCCATGACATTAAGCTCCTCCCCTTTAGGAGGGACAGAAGAAGCTGAATCTGATAGAATCAGAAGTTGTAGGTGCTTCATCGCTGGAGGTTTTTAAGAAGAGACTGGACGCTACCTGTCTGAAATGGAATGCTTGAGCAGGGGGTTGGACCAAAAGACCTCCAGGGTCCCTTCCAGATCTATTCCGATTGACCATTCAGAAGCCCTTTTATACATATAGCGTATAGTGCTCTTGCCAGAGTTTCAGACAACCTTTGGCTTCCCCATTGACTTTGCTTGTCAGAAGGTTGCAAAAGGTGATCACATGACCCTGGGACACAGCAACCGTCATAAGTATGAATCAGATGTCAAATATTCAAATGTAAATCATGTGACCATGTGGATGCTGCACCAGTTTTAAGTGGGAAAAATAGTCATAAATCACTTTTTTCAGTGCCGTTGTAAGTTTGAACGGTCACTAAACGAACTGTTGTAAGTCGAGGACTACCTGTATATCCTACCAAACTTGCTCTAACAGAAATCTGTGGCAAATTTCTTTCATCATGCTGCATGGTAACAACATCATATAATTTGGGGTTATTGTGTACACTGCAAAGCACCAAATTAGGTAATCTCCTTTCCTTGAACAACAAAATCTGCATAATTTGACAGGATTCATAAATATCTAGAGCAACTTTTCTATCTATAGGTTTGTGCCTATTTTGAAATAATAGCGATCATGTGCGACCTTTGAACTCTACAACTTGACTTTGGAAGAATTATTACGGAAAATATTTTGAGGATAATGACTCTATTACATTGTCAGTGTACTTATGCAATATTTTATTGCATGATTTTTGAGATCCTATTTATGCAAGTTTATCCCACATTCACTCCACCCCCTTACATACCACGGACAGCTTTACATTCAGAGTGTAAGTTGCCTCTGGCTTTTAGCAGTTGCTGAATAAATAAATATGCTTTGAATGTGTTTGCATTGTAAATTATTCACCTCAAGTGGAAACTGAAAACTGTTCAGTGGATTTACCACAAAGTTAACCCTCAAACATTATAACAATTCCTAGCAAATCTTAAATTTTTGATATATATTTCTTTTAGAACGGATGAAAATAATGAAGAAGCTATTGTCTCACGGAAGCATCAATAGAATACCATTTTAAATTAATGTTCAGCTATACCAGTGGTGGGTTGCCCCCAGTTCGCACCGGTTCTATAGAACCGGTAGTAAAACCAGTGGGAGGCTCCACCCACTGACCCTGACATCATCAAAATGCTTCTGCGCATGCGCAGAAGAGCGCACATGCGTGCAAGCGAAGCGAGCGCAGGAGCGGCCCCATTGCAAATCGGTAGTAAAGGTAAGTAGAACCCACCCCTGAGCTATACTGTACTGATGCGTGCACAGTAATGTATAGGGAGGTGTTACCCTCTACCTGCACAACCAGGCTGACCTATCAAAACAAATAGAAAGTAACTCATTTTCAGGAGGTTTGGAAGAACTGAAATAAGAAGGAGATGCTTTTCTCTGGCAGCACTATTCCTGTAGAACAGCCCCTAGGTGGACATTAAGCTAACCCCAGAAATACCTGAAGATAGAATGATTTCAGAAAACCTTCCTCTGATTTTACGATGCAATATTTAACCTTCATTTTCCACCACCACCCCACTTGGGGCTGTTTTTATTGTCATTAGTATGATGTTTCAGATGTGACAGTGGAACATCTAAATATTAAATACTTTCCCCTCCCACCAAGTTAACAACTTTTTTTAAGCTTGGGTAAAACACCACCTCCATCACACACAGCTTTTTAAAAGGGAACACTAAAAGATCAGGCAATCCAGTTATGATGCAAGATGAGAGTGGTCCTTTGTTGCATGCTAACCGTGGCACCATGCTTTTGGGTGCCATGGTTATCATAATTACAAAGAATAATTTTGGAGCAGAATTTTTGTTTTACATCAAGATCCTGCCTTCAACGGGGTGTCATTCAACACATTGTATTTTTAAATGACAAAAAATCTGCAGATTTTAGGATTACTTATGATTTTAGGATTACTCAGACCAGCTAAAGCTGGGGAAGCAATATTTGGGGACTGTGATCCTACTTGGGTTCTTAAAGTAAGACAAAAGGTATAGGGACAAATTGGTTGCTACAGTGAGCGCAGCCACTCACAACACCCATTTACAGAAGCTGCAGAATAGAATTCTTTATAGAATAGAATTTATAGAATAGAATTCTTTATTGGCCAAGTGTGATTGGACACACAAGGAATTTGTCTTTGGTGCATATGCTCTCAGTGTACATAAAAGGAAAAAATACATTCATCAAGAATCATAAGATATAACACTTAGTAATAGACATAGGTTATTAAATAAGCAATCAAATCATACTAGGAAACAAACAAAACAATATAAATCGTAGAGATACAAGCAACAAGGTTATAGTCATAAGTGGGAGGAGACAGTGGGAGGAAGAGAAGAATAATAGCAATACAGTCTTAGTAAATTTGAGAGTGGTGGGAATTATTAGTTGTTTAGAAGAGTGATGGCATTCGGGAAAAAACTGTCTTTGTGTCTAGTTGTTCTGGTGTGCAGTGCCCTATAATGGTCATTTTGAGGGTAGAAATTGAAACAGTTTATGTTTGGGATGTGAGAGGTCTCTAGATATTTTCACAGCCCTCTTTTTGACTCATGCAGTATACAGGTCCTCAATGGAAAGCAGGTTGGTAGCAATTGTTTTTTCTGCACTTCTAATTATCTGTTGAAGTCTGTGTCTGTCTTGTTTGGTTGCAAAAGATGGCCCTTTTATGATTTATGGACTTCAGCTCCCAGAATTCCTAAACCAGCCAAGGAATTCTGGGAGTTGAAGTCCACAAGTCATAAAGGGGATATGATTCCCCACCTCTGACCTAAGCTAACCTTTTCCCACTTACCACACCTGTGACTGGAAAAGCAGTGTAGCATTTCTCATGGCTTTTCCCCATTTCTGCAAGTTCTTTGACTCATAATTTTCTAAATGAGAAAAAAAAATACTCTTATCTTTTGTTTCATTACTTTAAAAAAATCACTTGTGTGGCATAAGTGATCAGTTATGTTTGTTACGTTTTCAATTTTTTTTTTTTTTTTGCCAATATCTGGTTATCAGTGGAAGTCAAATTTATATTGAGCTGTGGGGTTTTGCTATTTGTCACATTTCAAATCCACATTTCCAAATCCACATTTATTAAAGATGGGAATGTATTTTGTTTGTGTGTGTGCGTGCGTGTTTGAAAAACAGCTGTAGAATTAAATTCAGTGGCACTGTGATCCTGGGGAAAAAAAAATACTGAAGGATAAGTGGTGACAAAGATATCACATTCTGTACAACATAATACACAGAAGAAACAGTTATCCAAAAAGACAAGGCTGCTTAAATTTCATGTAACTTTCTCCTGCTAATTCTGGGCACGGTGTCAGAAGGCACCTGTCAAAAAAAAATGTCATTACAGATAGAATTCTGACCTACTCAATCTCAGTGCTGGAATCTATAGGGTCCTTACTATTGTCAGTACATGAGAACAATTAGGCTTTATGATAACACACAAAGAAAGAAAGAATCCCAACGTGGCAGCCACTTACAGGGAACCATGCCATTTACTGGCGAAAACCAGTGATTAGACCACAATAGCAGCAGTAGATTAGTGATTTGCTTTATCTCTCTCGCTCACTTGCTCACTCTCTTTTAAAATGCATAGAAACCCACCACCTGGACAATAAATTTTCCACCTAATCATCATCACAGAAAAGATATTGTATTTGACAGGTCAACGATACCTTCACAAAGAATTGCAGGCTTTCAGCTTACGAATGCATAATGGGTGTTAATTTACTAGTTAGGCTGTTCTCTCGCTGAGTTTCAAAGCTTGAAAGCTATATCTTAAGAATTCATTTGGGGTGCTGAAAATCAATCAGAAAGCTGTTTGCACTTTTGAGAAGCCAATATCGTCCTGTGCAAGATGCATTCAGATGAATATTGTTTGTTCTAATGACTAACTTTATATTCCCAGTGCCTTTAGTGTTGTGAAATACTAGGATCCGTTAAAAAAAAAGGACTTTTTTTTTTTCAGTCAGCAGAAAGTTCAGTCAGACTCTGCTTCTCTTGATGCAATATTCAATTGGTTTCAATTTTGTTTTTTTCAACAACATATTTAACATACGATGCTACCGGTATCTACTTATTACTTAATGACACAAGATTATCATTTCAGGATATAATCCTAACATACCTTCATAAGATCTCTTCCCTTTCCCTTGTGCTTATTTCAAATACTTTTTTTCATAGCCCTTTTCAATTCTAATGATGATAAGAAAGCCAGCATACCTAAACAGATTTATATTAACTTTTACAGTAAGTACGTGAAACTAGTCTGGCATAACTCCTTCAGTTAGAAATGGGTAAGAGTTCAAAATCATTTCAAGTCCATCCCTGCATTGTTTTTGATAATTGTTATCATTAACCCCAGGAGGAAGAGCAAAGGTGTTCTTGTATGTGTACCATTGAATACTTGTTTCCGCTGCATTAAACACATTAAGCTCTGGCATTCAGAACAGGTTTCTGAACTAGGCCCTGAATCAAATCACACTGGCAAGAACCAGTTGTGATAGCTTTCACTACCTAAACTGAAATGTAAAATTCTCCTATGGATTTTTGCTGGGCTTCAAAACCATTTAGGATTTTACCTGAAGCTGTGCAAATGGCCCCCAGTCCAATGAAGAAATTCAGTGCATAACAGCACAGTTGGGTGTGTGTGGGTGTGTGTCTCTGTGTTATGACCAAACTATTCACATGGGAAAAAAGATTATTGTGGTCTCTTTCTCTATTAAATAATATATAAATTTTCTCCAAGTCCCTAACCTAATCTTCCAGCTTTTCCAATGGTGCACTCATCCTTGCTGTACTTAAGTCTACCCACCTTTTATTTGTTTGTTTATTTACCATATTTTTCGGAGTATAAGACGCACCTTTTTCCCCAAAAAAAGAGGGTGAAAATCTGGGTGCATCTTATATTCCGAATGTAGCCCCGCCCAGCTTCTTAAACGGAGGTTTCAGAGGCTGAAAAAAGCATCAGAAAAGAATCTTCAGAAAAGAAGCCCCCAAACAGAGCTTCAGAGACTTTTTTTCTGAAGCTGTTTCGGAGGTTTTCAGAGGCAGGAAAAAAAGTTTTTTCTGAAATGGAGTTTCAGAAGTTTGAGAGGCAGAAAAAAAAAAAAGCAAGGCACAGCGCTCATAACCAAGGAACCTGTTGCTAAAATTCACCTCTGGGAACAGCTGATTGGGGATATTCCGGGAGGCCGATCCACCTGCCAATCAGCTTTTTTCTTATTTCCTGCCCAAAAACTAAGGTGTGTCTTATACTCCGGTGCGTCTTATACTTCAAAAAATACAGTATTTATGTATTTATTTATTTATTTATTTAGTTAGTTAGTTAGTTTGTCAAGCATGCATGAGAAAACAAGTATAAGTATGAACATAGCATATAAACGTATAAGTATAAACAGGTATAAGTATATACATAGTAAATGAGTACGAATAAATGGGAACAGTAGGACAGGGAGGGTAGTCACGCTAGTATGCTTATGCACGCCCCCTTACAGACCTCTTAGGAATGGGGTGAGGTCCACGGTAGACAGTTTAAGGTTAAAGTTATGGGGGTTTGAGGATGTAACAACAGAGTCAGGTAGTACATTGACCACTCTGTTGCTGCAGTCATATTTTCTGCAATCGAGTTTGGAGCATTTTATTTCGAGTTTATATCTATTGTTTGCCTGTGTATTATTGCGGTTGAAGCTGAAGTAGTCATTGACACCTTGCTGTAAGTCATATTTTCTTTTCTCTCCCCTCCCCCCCCTTTCCCAGCATTAGGTTCTTCTTCAAAGAGCTAGATCTTTCAGTTTTTATATAATAAAGAAAAATACAAAGTGCCACAATTCTAGCCAAGTGTCTAGCCAAGTTTTAGTTTATCTCTATGCTACAATGGTCTAAAGTCAAGCACTGCAAAGAAATAACTCAGCCTTCTAATTACAGTATACTTGTTGTTTGCCAAATGGGCATTTGTCACAACGATTGCCTGCTTCTTTGGGAAGCCAGGAGACTTTGAAGTGGGTTAGAAGTAGCTGACAAGGATAATGAGCCACCCAAGGAGTGGTTTAAATATCTCTTTCCAAGAATTAGGATTTGTCAAACTCACATGACATTATCTGCATCCTTATTTTTTTATGTGTCATAGTAGGAACAGAATGCTATCTGGGTTGCACCTGATTCAAATCAAAACAGTAAGTGTGGCTATTAGTCTTGACTCAGAAATCATCTGTTTGCATTTGCTTCTTGCTCATTTTATTGTCACTCTCCATCTTTATTACTCTCAATGGAAAAAGTAACTTCAGAACTAAGTTCTGTTAAGAGAATGGTTCAAACAAAATTATTTATGACTATTTATGAAGGCTATTGCGGCAAAAAACTTGTCAAGTTTTACATTTTTTATACTTGGACATTGTCTCTACCATCTATCATGTATCTGTCTGCTGTCTGTCTGTCTGTCTGTCTGTCCATCCATCCGTCCGTCCGTCCGTCCATCCATCCATCCATATCTATCTATCTATCTATCTATCTATCTATCTATCTATCTATCTATCTATCTATCTATCTATCTATCTATCATCTATCTATCATCTATCTATCTATCATCTATCTATCTATCTATCTATCTATCTATCTATCTATCTATCTATCTATCTATCTATCTCTGCAATCTATATAGATGATAAACAGAAAACTTAATTGTTAGGAAGCTTGAGTTAAAATGTATAAAAAGAGAGATAAGTAGCTAAATAGATTGATACCTATCCTTTTTATACATATTAAGTCAAGTTTTCTAAGCTACATTTTCTGTTCATCCTATCTTGTCAAATTATTGCTCTGGCATATCATTCAGAATTCAATGGACAACAATCTGTTCAAATCTCTCAGTTCACTCAAAATATGAACACTTTCACAACTGATGGTTTTTTAAAAATCTCTCAGATCCATCACCTTATTTGTTTTTCTTCTTTTTTTATTGTATGACTTTTCTTTAACCAAGATGCTCATTGTTTAAATATTGGAATACAAAGGAAGTGGTGAAAAAAAACCCCAAGATGATATAGAGAGATATAGAGATATATTTGATCCATATTTAAATCAAAAACATAGTATAAAAAAAAGTAAATAACTTCTTTCCTTCCATTTGTATCTCCAACCACAAGGATATTTAGAGGAGAGAGAGAGAGAGGGGGGGGGGACTGAGTTTTGCTATTGAAGCATACAGTATTGTCCAATTTAACCTCTCTATTTCAGGGGTGAAATTCAGGAGGTTCTGACAGGTTCTGGAGAACCGGTAGTGGAAATTTTGAGTAATTCAGAGAACCGGCAGATACCACCTCTGGCTGGCCCCAAAGTGGGGTGGGAATGAAGATTTTGCAATACCCCCCAGGAGTGGGGAGGGAATGGGGATTTTGCAATATCCTTCCCCCAGGAGTGGGATGGAAATGGAGATCTTGCAGTATCCTTCCCCTGCCATGCCCACCAGCCACACCACACCCACCAAGCCACACCCACAGAACCGGTAGTAAAAAAATTTGAATTTCACCACTGCTCTATTTGAAAGGATGAACATGGCAGAATGAGGTGAATTCCCCAATCATTTTAGGGCAAGTGATTACCATGATATTTTTCCCAACACAATTTTAATAGCAATTGATTTTTCTGTTATTTATATTGGTTGCAGCAGCAAAACTCTTCTTAGCTTCATGGAGCCACCATTCAAGTCTTTGTTTCATAGCAAAATGATATACCTTGAGACAGAGTATCCTACTTTAGGTAGATTTATCAACATTAACAGCTTTCAATCAGAATCCATGAAAAGTCTTTCAGTTTATCCAGTGTAGTTAAGAGTTAATTAAAATGGCTTATTTTGGGGAACAGTTCTACAGTCACTGGGAGTCACATTATATATAGATTTAATACATCATAATAGATAATCATCATCATTACATACCTCTGCCTAAATGCTATTCCCACTGAATTTGTGTTTAATGGTTATTTCATGTGTACAAGATCAAGGTGCATACATATTTCCAACCTCAATTAAATTATAATGATTTTACTGGGCTTATACAAATTAACATTAATATATTGTTGCCTTCTTTAAACTGGGAGGAAATAAAAGTAAATTAAAAACTTAATTCAAATCTCCATGTCTGGGTTAGAATACTCTGCCTTTATCCCTCCCTTCTTTTGCCTAGCTTTGCTTGCACCAACTGCATTGGAATGAACCCATTTCTTAATTATATCATGTACTGTCTACATAAAATGCACAAGTTGAAAAAAGAAAGAGCTGGAGGGGAACTGGAGTTTGGGTAGGGTTTTTTTTGTTTTTTTTTTTGGAAAGGCTGAAATTAGCTTAATTATAATCAGTTGCTTGAAGGGTTATATTACAGTTGCAGTGATACCAAAATGCAACCACCATGATTAAAGTCATAAATTGAGTGCCAAAGGAAATAATACTTATTAACTTCCTTTCATAGGGCAAACATTTCCATTAATGCATAGAGAACAATTATAATTTTTTTTTTTACTTTTCACTTCGCAGTAGCAAAAGTTGCACTATTAAAGAGGCAGAGCACAATCTAGCTAAAACTGAGCACTTTCGGACTCTGTTGCATGGATTTAAGAAGGCTGGGGAGCTTTCTGCAGGCAAGACAAGAAACAACGGATGGAAACTAAACAAAGAAAGAAGCAATCTAAAATTAAAGAGGAATTTCCTAACAGTGAGAACAATCAACCAGTGGAACAGCTTGGTTTCAAAATTGTGGATGTTCCAGCACTGGAGACTTTAAAGAAGAGACTGGACAGCCATTTATCTGAAATAGTATAGGCTCTCCTGCTCGAGCAGGGGGTTGGGCTAAAAGACCTCCAAGGTTCCTTCCAGCTCTGTTATTCTATAGTCTATGCTTCTATCCTGTGTTCAGGCTGACTTGCCTGTAAGCAAGTTTGAGAAAATCCTGTCTAGATTGAAATACTTTGGGAGTGCCTTGCAAAGTATTAAGTCTAGGCATATAGCAGGCTGTCAGTGCCTCCCATTGGACTATTCCTTTGCTTCTGGGTTTTCCCAACTTTCTGTATTAAGGAACCAATGAGGAATTGCTTTCCTCTATGTGGACAAATTCTCCTGGGCATATATGCTACATGCATTCCAGTTTATGTGCATCAGTTTATTCATGCATGTGTGACATACACACACACACACACACAGAGAGAGAGAGAGAGAGAGAGAGAGAGAGAGAGAGAGAGAGAGAGAGAGAGAGAGAGAGAGAGAGAAACTAAATTTGTATTTACATGGTCAAACATTAGAAGGCAAAGGGCTTCCCTATTTACAAGAACATCTAGTATAGAAGATGATTAGATCAGCTCCCCCCAGTCATTACTAAACCGGAAGGATACGTGAATTGATGGAATCCATAAAGAAATATGGCAAGTGACCATATCTAAAAAAAGAATCAGTAGAGATTCCAACCAAATTCCTCCAGCAAATCTGACATAGTGATTAGATCAGTGGGCAAGATCAGTCTAGATACCAGTATGAAAGAAAGAGGATTTAACAAAATGTGCACATCACATTTTTCACTTTAATTTAACTTTCTACCAAAATAATACTTAAGATCATCTTACGTGGATTAGAGCCCTTTGTTGTGACCTAGGCTTACTGAGTCATTACAATACACAATTAGTCCCAAACAAACCTATTTTATTGTAACAGGTGAGAATTATGTTCATTCCCAGCTGAGTCCCAATTAGTTGCAAAGCATGTCCTTCGGAAGAAGTCCTTCAGGATAATCACCAACCTTTATCTTCTTTGACACCCTGCAAAAGGCTTTACTTGGCAAAGCCACACAGAGTTCAGAAACAAAGAAGAGATGCCGACTGGAAACAGAATTAGCAACATTGCTTTCCTGCAAAAGGCCCAAGTGCCTTTGTTTCTCTTTTAAGCCTTATGGGAGGGACCAATCATCTCCTGGCCTTACTCCCGAGTCATCCCTTTTGCTTTAGCTGCTCTTGCCTTCTGGCAGCTCTGCGCATGTGTGCACTAGAACAGACACCTCCTGTTCCTCTGCCTCTCTGCTGTCCAACTCTGGGGACTCCAGAGTCCGCGCATCACTTCCAGATGGCCCTGGCCCCATCTCTGTCTCCAACAGAGCCTTCATCCTGACACAGAGCCTTCTCCAGGCTCCAGGACTGGCCCATGTTCCTCCCCAGCCTCCTCATTGTCCGACTCTGCTACCAGCTCCGCAGGCTGCTGGCGGACCACAATACCCTCCCTCTAAAGTTCCAGATGTTTAAGCTGGTTTTAGAAAGAGTTGAAGAACAAGAAACATTATTGCTGATTAATGATGAATAATTGTGAAAGCCAAATAGTACCAAGAAGTAAATAATTGTAGAAAAAAATCTTCAGTTGTATAGACCAGTGGTCCCCAACCCCCGGTCCACGGACCGGTGCCAGGCCGTGGAGTACCTGGCACCGGGCCGCACAGCGGCCGGGGGACATGAACGCTGCAGCGCAAAGGCTCCTGGGCCGTGCGCAATGGGCCGTGCGCAAAAGCTCCTGGGCCGTGCCCCCACCCCTGCGCGCGCTCAGCGGGCCGCGGCGATAAAAAGGTTGGGGACCACTGGTGTAGACTATATTATGCTGTGAAATGTCCTTAGAAAAATGGATCTCCCAGAACCTTTCCCTGTGTTTGTGTGCACAGTCTGTAGATGGGAAACCATTTACAGGAAGCTACAATCTGGACAGAACATGATGATCCTTATTTAATCAACCTGTATGCTGAATATATATTGATGGAACTTGGATTGGAAGATAAAAGAAGAAACCTGAACAACGTCCTCGACTTACAACCACAATTGAGCCTAATATTTCTGCTGCTAAGCAAAACATTTGTTAAGTTAATTTTGTCCCATTTTATGACCTTTCTTGCCACAGTTGCTAAGTGAGTCACAACAGTTGTTAAGTTACCGTGTTTCCCCGAAAATAAGACCCTGTCTTATATTTTCTTGAACCCCAAAATAAGTGCTTGGCCTTATTTTCAGGGAGGTCTTATTATTTTGGGGTGTGCGGAGCAAGACGGGGCTCCTCTTACCATTTTACCTAATTTCCAGCTCTGTCTCCCTAGCCGTAACCAGAGGAAATGGTGGGGACCAGCTGTGCATGCAGTTAAATATTTTCAGGGAAGGCTTATTTTTGGGGGGAGGGCTTATTTTACCACATTTGCTCAAAAGCCCGATTGGGCTTATTATCAGGGGAGGTCTTATTTTAGGGGAAACAGGGTAGTAACATGATTCTTAAGTAAATCTGCCTTCCCCATTGACTTTGCTTTTTTGGAAGGTCGTTAAAAGAGGATCACATGACTCTGGGACACTGCAACCATCATAAATATGAGTTAGTTGCTAAGCGTCCAAAATTTGATCACATGAGCAACACTCATAAGTGTGAAGAACAGTCATAGATCACTTGTTTCAGTACCATTGTAACTTTGAACAGTCACTAAAGGAACTGTTGTAAGTCGAGGATTACCTGTATTCTGAAAACTGAAAATGCAAATTATCTGTACTTTCTTATAGTTGATTTTTAGTGTGAATATCGATACATTTTATTATATATATATTTTTGGCTTCTATTTGTTAGTCATTGTAATCTGCACCATTAAAAACGGTTGAGTCAAGTGACAGAATAATTTGCTAAAAATAAATACTACATTTCTATGCGTATTCTGTAGGATGAAAAGATCAGTAATATCAGTATAGCTTTCTTCACAGCAGTGTCTCCCAAAGGAATTCAAACAGTTCTTTCACTTAAGGGCTTTAGGCAGGAAACAGGAATTTTTAATGGGATCTTATTGTGCAATATTTTTTTTTCACTCTTGCTTTTAGAAATTACTGTATGGGAGTTATATCCCCCACACATCTGGAGATACAAAACTGGGGAATGCTGTACTGTAATCTTCTTCTACCATGAAAGCTATGTGTTGGGACAATGACAACAACAACAAAACTCAGATTTCTGTTTATGGTCCAAGTCCCCAAACTGTTAAAAGTTGTTTTAAAGTTGTAACTTTAAAAAAATGAAAGCAGTAAATGAACAGAATTCAATCATCTTATAAGACATGAGAAGAATTTTCCCAGAAGTTATTGACTTGGTGAATCTAAATTCCAACTTAAAAAACAAATCAAAACAAAACGAACCTGGAAATGATAGGACAGTAAGCATGATGCAGTTGACTCTTTTTTAAAAAAAAAAAAAAGCTAAAAACACATGGATTTCCCATGTGAATGTTTCAAATAGTCATTAGTATGGATGGTACATTTAGCATGGATGTTACATCCCTTGATATTTATGTCCGAAAAAAAAAAGATATAGCGAAACACTTTATTTTCAGAAGACCATCAACAAAATCTCCCAATGATGCCTCTAGATGATGTAAGACTCTAAGCAGACGAAGCAAATAGATTCCCAGAATTGTCTCTTCTATTTATGAAATGGGAGGCAAAGATAAATTCAATGGAAAAATAAGCTAAAAACACATGGATTTCCCTCCTCCTCAGAGGAGCATGAATTATTATTATTTTTTGGCTGAAAATATGTTGGCCCATATTCAGAAGGAAGAAAACAATGAACTAATGGACAACAACCGGAAGGACCAGGGGTATAAATACCACCAATAGCCTCCCACCGGCCAGTACGCTCTCATAGAGAGGGACTCCTCCGGGTGCCGTCAGCCAAACAGTGTCGGCTGGCAACCCCTAGGGGGAGAGCCTTCTCTGTGGGGGCACCTACCGTCTGGAATGAGCTCCCCCCAGAGATACGGAGGATTCCGGATCTGCGCACCTTCCGCCGCGCTGTGAAGACTTTTTTATTCCATCAAGCGGGCTTGGCCTAATCTCCTCCCTCTTTTAATATGTAAATTTTAATCTGTTTTTAAATTATTGGGGTGTTTTAATCTGTCTGGGCCAAAATGATTTAATTTGATTTTATCTGGTTTTAAATTTTGTGTATTTATGTATTTTATTGCTTGGCTGTTCACCGCCCTGAGTCCTTCGGGAGTAGGGCGGTATACAAATCAAATAAACTAAACTAAACTAAACTAAATGTATGATTCTTTCAAAACATTAAAATAAGAATAAGAATATCGGATCAGGATCATGGTGCAGCTCAGTGCTGTCTGTGGATGATAAAACAGAAAAGTCTTTCTTCCAAATATCCTCTAGAATAAAATTGAAATTCTGCAAAAGTTGAGGAGAAACTGGAAAAGACATAATTGCAAAATATTTCTGTTGAAAAAGCTGAAGTATTTTGGCTCAGTAACAGATTTAGAAGTAAATAATAATAGACTACAAAAAAGTTTTTTCTTAGATTCTCATTCCATTTTTTTTTCTTGAGGAACTCGAGGTGTTTGATCCAATGTAAGACAGGAAGCAAAGAAAGTAACACAAGTAATGTTGTTTATCTAGCTCAATAGATATATTCAATCTTTCCTAAATAATCTGCATGTACGTTTTATCCATATGGGACACTCTCTGGGGAACAATCTATTTGGGAGAGGTTAAAACAAAATGTCCATTAAATTCATGAATGACATAATTTACACAATTTTAATCCATTTCTGTCATTTGTGTGGTTGTAATCTACAATTAGCATAAATGGAAGAAAATAATGTAACTTATATGAATTTTCTGTGTCACCTTGAATACAATTTATATTATTTTGCAGTGATGTCTACAGAAAATTGTATGACAGAGAACATCCCTATAAGTGAACACTTAAGATAGTGAAATCTTAATTCTCTCAATTTTTAGTTTAAGATCAAGAATCATTGGAATTGTCTATGGAGATTCTCATCATCCAGTCACGGTTGTCCCAAATGTGCTTTTTCAAAAGGCAACTGGACTTTGTTTTTCCTTAAGACATTTCGCTTCTCATCCAAGAAGTGAAGCACCTTTGGGACAATCGTTGGAATGGTAAACCAGAGCCTTGAAGCTTCCCAGCTGCAAGCATTATTAGCACCTTGATGGCAGACTGACTAAGACTACATAAATCATACTATTGCCATTATCTACAGCACCATTAGAGAGACTGCATTTTTATTTAAATGATTTCAATTCTTTCTAAAGTTTTAAGAAAATATAGAATCATATGCTCGTTAACAAATCTGTCCCAATCTTGACCTTTTTTAATGATCTGTAAGTAGCTACTATAGATTTCCACAGAGGTTGCATACATTTCTAGTCAGGATATTGAAGAGGCGATATCACAATTGTGGTGCAATAGGACTTCAGAAGTGATCTTGCATGGCCATTACAGGATTCTTTTGGTCTTCACTGAGTCCTCTGGTGTTTTGAAAGAATAATATTTTTCCACATGTTCAGCATTTAAGAGGCCTCCTACAGAACTTGGGAAAACGTGAATGGTCTGGGGTTCAGTACTAAAAAAGAATGAGGGAATTGGTTTAAGCTTTTCAAGATCTCGCAAAAATATTTCCAGCTAGATCCAAGAAGAGCATGACTTTTCCATTATAATACCATCTAGTGCAGAAAACATAAATTTTCATTTGAAGCATAAATATGAAGTAGAAGCAGCATTGTAAGATAATGTTACACATCTTAACAAGAAACAGAATTTTGGATTGCTGTGGTGGAAAGAATGGATACAAATCACCACCAGAGAGAGAGAGAGAGAGAGAGAGAGAGAGAGAGAGAGAGAGAGAGAGAGAGAGAGAGAGAGAGAGAGAGAGAGAAGGAAAGAAAGAAAGAAAACGGAAGGAAAGAAAGAAGGAAGGAAGGAAGGAAGGAAGGAAGGAAGGAAGGAAGGAAGGAAGGAAGGAAGGAGGAAGGGAGGAAGGGAGGAAGGAAGGAAGGAAGGAAGGAAGGAAGGAAGAAGGAAGAAAGAAAGAAAGAAAGAAAGAAAGAAAGAAAGAAAGAAAGAAAGAGAGGAAGGGAAGGAAGGAAGGATGGAAGGAAGAAAGAAAGGAAGGAAGGAAGGAAGGAAGGAAATTAGCAATTAATACCCATATTCTGATAACCAAAGAATCATTGTTGGCCGGGGTGAAAATATTTTTTTAAACATTTACTATGATTTAGTGGTTAAGGCACCAGACTAGAAACTAGGAGTCCTGTCTTGGCCATGAAAGCCAGCTAGATGACCTTGGGACAGTCACTCTCTCCCAGCCCAACTCATCTCACAGGGTTTTGTTGTGGGAAAAGTAGGAGGAGGAAGGTGTGTTGGATATGAGTTATTTGTAAAAACTAATAAAGGCAGGATATAAATAAATACATTTAAAAAGCCCTACCTGCTCAATGCTTTGTACCACTATGGAGGAGGTAGAGAAATGAAAATATTATTTGCATTTCTTTAATGAATGGCATCTATATAATTGCAGAGATTGACCTATGGAACCTGCATGGATGCTTCCTTGCTATATATGAGCTATGCAGTAACCACAACATCAAGGCAAATTGTCAAAAGACATAGTCTGAACTATTGTAATAAAATTCCAAGGAAGAATCTCAAATTATGACTTTTGCATTAAGGTGGTGGTGGTGGGGGGGGAAGGAATTTCTACATGGATAAAAGAAAATAAAAAGACTTATTTTTTCCCTCAAAGCAGACAAGCAACGGTAATTTCATCAGGCTTTCTAGATAGCTAGCTTATCTCATAAGCATTTAAAAGAAAAGAAGTGGAATTCCTTTCAATTTTTTTAAAAAAAGTTATTATTTTTTGTTTATACAAAACCTGTCTGAAATGATACGATTAACAAAAAGAAAAAAAATGTTTTATACTAAAACAATCAAGTAATTTGTATTTCATGACTGAATCAAAAGTTACTATCATTATTCAATAAGCTGATGAAAATATTAGGGATTTAGAGAAGAGTAAAAAATATAAGAGGAATCAAAATACATGTTAAAAAATGAAACAAGCAAAACAACCATTGCTTTTGAACTTGTATTTTAAAAATGGGTAGCAAATGGCTATAATATAAAATAAATATGGCTGAGGAAAGACAGTAAACTTAA
Source organism: Pituophis catenifer annectens (assembly GCF_029215685.1). Lineage (NCBI taxonomy): Eukaryota > Metazoa > Chordata > Lepidosauria > Squamata > Colubridae > Pituophis > Pituophis catenifer. Next base: position 133,386,739 of record NW_027256881.1, read on the forward strand.
AAGAATAAAATGACGCAAGTTGCTTAGCAACAAAGAGAAGATAAACAACTGGTAAGCATGTATGCATGTAAGTGTGTGGGTGCATATATGTTTGCACTTAAATGAGACCCATCTCCTCACAAAGATTTTATGGAAACAGTTTAAGGCCACTAATTACTGAGAACCAATTCACTTTTGATTTATCAATTGGCATGGTTATATGTATAAAAACCAATATAAGTACAAATTGGCGCTACTGAGCCATTCAGCTGTTTTCCTTATTTTTAAAATTATAGAATATTGTAGAATCCATTTTGGCCATCCTCTGAAAACTTTTTTTTAAAAAAAAATTGACATTGTAATCAGTAAGAGTTCTACAAAGATTTGATGGCAAACAGTGAAAGCACAAAAGAAATAGGCCATCAATGCATAAATGTACCGTTGCTTTGTGAGGAGATCAGGATGAATTGTGTACAAAACAGCAATCATCTTTGCCAAGCATTGATATTGTAGGAATCTAACTACATCTGTAAAGGAAGAATTGTTTCTGTTTTTCCCTTGCTGGTTGAAGCAAGCTCCTTAATTTTATTTGACTCTGTCGTGTTCAACACTTCTGAGAGGCTAAAATGCAGTGGTAATCTCCAAATTACAAAATTGTTGTTGCTATATTTTCAGGATCAAATTATGTGTGTGTTTGTATGTACTGTAGAGATACACACGGACTATTTGTATATTGTTTTTCAACCATAATGGTCCTCAGAGCACATCAGAATAAATATATATTCTTTATTGAATGCTTTGTATTTTGGTAAGACATGATGTGGATATTTCTGAGTACGTGCAATTCAAAACTACAGGCAGCAATCTGCAGGCACACATACGGTATAATCTCTCTGCGGATAGCAATTAGCTGCTGAACATTTCATAAAAGTAGCTCTATGCCTACTCTAGGAGTTTAACAAAAGTAGTGAGGTGGGGGTGGCTACAAAATTGCCTTCAATTGTATGCAGGTTCTATAAATGAGGCTTTTATATGAAGCTCCAGTACCTCTCAGCTGGAGGTGAAACAGCTGGCCCACATTGTGTTGTTTTTCAGCATCAAGATCAATTTTCCCAAAGGTTGTAGCTATTGGATCAGTGGAACTGGGTTGCCCAATAAAGGCTTGTAATATACAATAACTCATGTAGGCGCAGGACAAGTCATTCTCAGACTGTCCCTCAGCATTTACCCATTTAATAGACTATTACAAAGGCCCCCAACCCTGGACCATGACCCACTATCAGGCTGAGGCCTGTTCAGAACTGGGCCATGGAAGTGGCAGCTGACTGTGCACATGCACACACCTCCACTTGTGCGTGCAGCTCCATTTGTGCGAAGGGTGGGTGTGCATGCCCACCGCTCATGCAAATGGAGCTGTGTGGATACTCACCCACCACTCGCATGGAATTGTCCCCTCTCTGCCCCCATCCCCACCAGTTTGCAAAGCGGGAGTGGTTGGAGATTGCTGGTCTATTAGTTTTCTCACAAGCCAAGAACCAGTTACAAAACATGAGGTTGGAACAGAACACTTTTCTTATTTTTATGTTCATGGGAGATGAAGAAAGGAATATTCAGTAATGCAATACAAATGATGAATGGCTACTACATAATAAACATTATGTTTCAGTTTCCATAATAATTCCAAGATATCATTATCTATAGAAATGGAATGAAAGCAGGAGAAGACATTTTTTCTATTGCATCCCAACTAAATTATATCCTTCTTAATGCCAGTTATCAACGTGATTTATCTATAAAATAAATATAACAGTAAATGTGCATTAAAATAGAATATCAGAAGAGTATTTTTCCTCTAAAGAAGCAGAGAACATTTTTAAGATTTCTTTTAAAATAAACATGTTTTCAGTATCCAAATAAATATGGGAAGAGAATTTAGTTGGTTGCTCCAGAGGGGAGAAAAGTATATAATTATGGAAACACCACAAAAAAAATAAAGATTGTATTTTTGGCACTCATGCATCAAATAATATCTATAGATGAGCTAAACCAGGGGTCTGCAACCTTAAACACTCAAAGAGCCATTTGGACCCGTTTCCCACAGTAAAGAAAACACCGGGAGCCACAAAACCCTTCCTGTGCCTGACTATTTCTTGAGCAGCCACAAAACTAGCATATGTAGTTGAATTAAATGTTCTGTTTTCTTCTGAAACTTTTCTTTTCTTGGATTTATCCATGGTTGGCCTACCAGGGGTTGAAAAGCTGAATAAATCACGTGTCGGTGGGTGTCGCACATTGGTGGTTGTGACGCATATTTTGAGTGACAGAGAGCCGCAGCAGAGGGGTGAAAGAGCCAAATGCGGCTCCAGAGCCGCAGGTTGCTGACCCCTGAGCTAAACCATGGACTCTGTTGCCAATCTTGAGGCTTGAACATGTTCATACTTCTGAAAGACCCAAGTTTTACAGTGATAAATGAAAAATACATATTCAGTATAACTGAAAATAAAACCAATAGAAATTCTCTTCCTGGTTTATAGGCAGCAGTATTTTGTTCAGATTGTTGTTTATGAGATATCCATTGTGAATGTTAATTAGTGAGTCGAGTAGCAAACTTAAATGAGGGCAGTTTGACTGGGAAGATTAAGAGACAAGAATAAGTGAAATGGCAAAAAGGAGTTTTGTTTGTTTTGTTTTAGGCACCATGTGCCTATTTCAGGAAGTATCTTTTATTTCTGTGCTAAACATTGCAGAATTAAAGAAGAAATAAAATCGCAAAGATCCAAAACAATGGAAAGTTTAAACACAGAATGTGCCCCAGTCCTAAGATTTTAAGTACAGGCCTCACTCTGTACTTTGCAAAATAGTCTGATTTAACTCAGGTTGAATGACAGCCTGTCATTTTTTGATTCAGGCCAAAACCTAAACTTAAATCCAGAAACAAGAACTTTTTGCCTCCCCTTCATAATTCCCAAGATTGAAAACTAGTAATCAGTAATAAAATATTTATATTTGAAAATGATAGGATAACACATGCCAATGTATTAGATGCTTCAGAGGGATGTAACCTGCCAAATTTCAGAGTAGGATTTGGATTATCATTTTGAACAGAATGTTTTTGCTATGGGGATTTCAAACAGATAAGCACTTCTTTAAAAACCTCACCTATTATAGCAAACTTTGAAAAAAAAACCAGAAAAAAATATTCTTGTTATGTCCCTGCACCTCTCTGATTCTGCTCGATCTCCTTCCCTATAATGAAACAAAATTTGACAACATGATAGCAAAAGTCGTAATCACATACAGTTAAGCTCTTCAATATTACAGTATGCAGAGAAATGCCCAAGTTATTTGAACAATGACAGCAATATATTCTTCCTTTGTATCTGAGGTTTTACTGAAATGTTACATTTGTATGCCACCAATTTCAGTGGATTGACTCACAAGGGTTTACATACAAATGTAAAATACTCATAGTAAGGGTAATAATAACAACAGTAACAGAGTTGGAAGGAACCTTGGAGGTCATCTAGTCCAACCCCCTGCTTATGCAAGGAGACCTGTACTAGGGACTCAAACCACCGAAATGCCAACCTTTCTGATCGACAAGCTCAGTGTCTTAGCCACTGAGCCAAGTATTTTAAAATTTAACACGTGGAACAATAATAACAACAGCAAAACCTGATGGCATCCATATTCTAGGGCAAATCTTTAGAAAAGAAGGGGTTTTTCTTTGGTTAGTTTCTGAAGATGGGAGACTGGGCTACAGCTGTCACGGGAGGACAGTCAGGACTTTATAGCTAATGCCAGAGCTGCCTCAACAGAAACCAAACCTTAGCGGAGTAGATAGCCCAACTGCAGAACACTTGGCCTGTTGCCCGTCAGACACTGGAGGAGCCACATCAGGCCTGCATTGTATCCAGGGAGGATGTCTTCAGAAAGGGACATAGCGGAGCCCCTTTCAAAGCTGTCGGCAGGCCCACCACTTTTTTTAAAAAGCATTGAAAATCACCCACATTCAGTTGGTCACACTCATCCCTGAACCCCAAAGGAGGGCATGAGTCAAGAAAGCAGAGGTTATATTAGAAAGCAACTTATCCACTATCACAAGCCAAAAGGAATCTTGATAAGACAGGGCTCCTGTCATCACATTGGACTCACATTAGACCAGTATCAAATCTACTACCTAGGCGTGACCAATCTTTTGAAGTTTTCTCCCAGGGCATACCTAGGTTAGCAGACATAGATGGTTCTTAGTGCCTCACTTATTCCCATGGCTCCCCCTGACTATCTCCAGCAACTCCACAAGGGTCCAATTGGTCAACCAGCAGAACTTACCACAAGGATGCGTGAAGTTTCCACAACTGGTAAGGTGAAATTCTATTGTAATTACCACAAGCCTCCAACTGTCCCTTAGGGAAATGGCCAGATCAGCCAAAAATCTGAAGAGACTCTAAATCTGTGCCTCAACTGTTCTTCATCTGCACTCAGTGGTGGGCTGCTGCCAATTAGGACCGATTTGGGCGAACTGGTAGTTCCGACCAGGACTGGCCCCGCCCACCCACTCTGGCGCTATCACGTCCTATATAATCACTGATTTTTTGATGCCACGCGCATGGGCCGAAGGTACGTGCACTCACATTTTCAGTTCCGGGCGAACCAGTTGTTACAACCGGCAGCTGCCCACCCCTGTGTGCACTACTCCTTATCTTAAACGAGTAAGCTTGTAACAATGTCTAATGGGTACCTTGGGAATAATGGCAACCACCCACATCAGAAAATATGTTCCACCAATGTTGCTCTCACCATTACCACTGAAGCTGTTTGATCTCCTTGTGCCACAGTTCTGTGTTTGCACTATTGTAGAGAGCTCTCCTGTTTTGAACCCAACACCAAGACTGGGAAAAATCAAGAGACAGGGAGATGGATCTACATCTAAATAAAGACACATGAATGAATGTGAGCATCAAAAAACAACCAAATATAGTCATCACACAATGCAGACCAAGAAAAGATAGATTAAAAGAAAGTAATCAAAGATAAAAAGACCGCAGGAATATAAAGAGAAGATTTATCACAAAGCCCAAGAAAATGTGATAATTGTGCATTGAGACAGAGAAGAATAATGACCAGAAGCAATACTGAAACTGGGCAGGTTGGGGGGAATGCAATTATATTCATCAGTAAACTTTAAAGATTGGCAAACATTTAGGTTTTCTGTTTGCATGCTTTCGTTAAACTGTGAACTTGTACTGGGATCCCTTTTCAGTGGAAGTGTTGGTTAATAAGGGCTTGAAATAAATAATGAATGAAATATGGGAATTTATAGAAATGTGTTAATCTGCTTTCCTGCAGAGAGGAAAAAAAAACCCTGAAAATTGTTCAGGAAAATATGGCTTTGGTAACATAAAGGGGGAAAGCACCAACTACTGGAAGCTAATCTCTTCAAATCCAGAAAGCAAGTTTCTTATTTGTGAAGCTCTGATTGAACTCTTTCCAAATGCAGTTCCATTTACATTAAGCCATTCTATTCATGACAATAACTGATGAAAATCGTAATCTTTGAGGTGCATGAATACTCAACCATATAGATCAAGGGTGTCAAACTCAATTTCATTGAGGGCCACTTCAGGGTTGTGTTTGACCTTGGGGGGGAGAATAGGGACAGGGTGGACATGGCCAGCTTGACATCACTCCTGTTGGGGGTGCCTGTGGTGGTCCGAGTGCTCTGCCAGTGAAAATGTGCTCCTGAGCTCCGTTTTTGGCTGCCACGGCCTCCTGCAACCCTCTGCCAGTGAAAACAGAGCTCAGGAGGCCACATGTGGCCCTCCTGAGCTCTGTTTTCACTGGCAGAGGGTTGCAGGAGGCCGTGGCAACTGAAAATGGACCTTGGGAGCCCGTTTTCACTGGTAGACTCCCCACAGGCCGGTCCTTCACCATTTCTAGGGCGGCCCCGCAGGCCAGATCTAAGTACCCTGTGGGCCAGATCCAGCCCCCAGGCCTTGAGTTTAACACCCTTGATAAAAATATCTCTCATCTGTAGCACCACTTGGTGGTTTCTGGAAACTGGGTGCTTTCAAGTGTAAGGGAAAGAAAGGAAGGTATTTGAAGCCAATACATGTGCTTTTATCTGAACACATTTTCAGAAAGGACACCTCTAGAAATGTGGTGGCCCTGCTTTTCCAGAAGAGCATAACACAGAAATTTTGAAATGTATGGAATATTGAAGAATAGATGTCAAGGGTCAGAAGAATCTTTCTCTTTACAACTGGAAACAGCAAATGTGTCTGATGACCAGGGAAAGAAAAGAGATTTGACCACATGGCTGCAAGCCCTGATTTATTGATGATAAACCACCAAATTGGTGTCAACTCTTAATGACCACACATATCTTCCAACAGTGCAGCCATAGCCACTGTGTCTGAGTCCATCCACCTTGCCATTGTCATTCAAAGGATTATTCATTTGATATCATTTGGTAATTCATTGTATTGTAGCCAAGTACCCTTCTTGCTATACATTTACAAGTATAAAAGCAATGTCACTCCTTCGTTTTTCCATGTCCTGGGTAGTAAACAGTGCAATCTTTTGACTGAAAGGATCCAAATTTAATCCCTTTCAATTTGATGATGCCAAAGAGATCCATTGTGTAGCCAATTTATTGAATTTTTTACAGTGTGGAGCTTACATTCAATGTTCCATTGTAACTGTCTCTTTGCAACTTCTGATTTTCTTTTCCTGCATGACAGGATCAACAACTAGATGCCCTGAAGGCTTTAATCTAACCATGTCATAAACACCATTAGTACTTCGAAAAACCCTCAGCAATTCCTCAGTAGCATGTTGAATGCCATCTGGCCTATCTCATCAATCATTTTATATTTTCTGTCCATGTGGTTTTCTTGGTTAAAAATACTTGAGTGATTTAACATTGTCTTCTCCCACACAGTTTGAAATGATGCTTTTGCTATTGTCAGTAAAATGATCTTCCAGCATCTTCCTATGTTGCTGCTGCCCAATATACATGTCTTGCTATAGTTGAGCAACAGGATGTCTATATTGCCTTAGGTGCTGGGAATATATACAATACACTCCTGGCATTCTCCATTCATCCTTCCCAAAGAGACCATAATTAGGCAACAGAGCAGGATTTAGGGAGAAGAGATATAAGCATTTAGCAGAGAATATGATTTGATCACTCAGGTCTTCAATGCAAGGAAATGTATCTTTTTTTATGTCTTAAAGACTTCTGATTTTTTTTAAAAAAATAGACTTTTTGAAGACTTATTGATATCTGTCAATGCAATTTTTAAAAAAGAATAGAATAAATTTTAGTGTATGCATAATAATCTTTGAGTAACACTCATGAGCAGCTTTGTTTTCCTTTATCTGTGGGCGTTAAATAAAAAGTTTTGTTTCCTTAATCTCTTCCTTTCTTTTTACTTTTCCCTTTCCCTTTCCTTCTGTGTACTATATGAACTACTGATGTATGGAAGAAAATAAAAGCATTTTCTGAAACAGAAAAATATGCCAGTAAATAATATACGGTAGTTCCTTAAATTTACTGTGCAGATAAAATGTAGTCAAATCTAGAAAATATATCATAAATCAACTGTGATATTCCCTAATTCAAAACAAAACAAAATAAAACAAAACAAAATAACAACACAAAACAAACAGCATGCATTTCAGCTGAATTTAAAAATGGTAATCTGAATTTACATTTCAGAATGAATATTATTATGAATTCATTCCTTTTACATATGAAATACTTACTGCTCTTGTAAGAGATTTGCTGTTCATTTTAGCAGGATGTATATAAACTACATGCAATCCCAATGTTAAGGATTAAAATTATCGAAATTAAGCTGTCTAGTTGTTCAGCAGCAAACTGTCATGTTCCTTTTGCTAAACTAGGAAGGGTTGAGATCCAATTTGGATGGATATCTTTAGGATAGCCATATGTTCTATAGATTATTCATGATAAATTCCTAAAATATATTTTCAGAACACTGTAATACACTGTTTGGGCATCTCATTTGAGGGGTTTCTCTCCACTTCTCCCAAATGTTTCAATAGACAGGAAGGCAGTTTTAATTTTCCTCATATAAGTTTATGTTGCTTGGTGAATCATCTTTCTTGGGTTACAAAATGCAAATTGTGCCTATTGCAAACTTGCTGTCTTAAAACCATCTTGGAATCAGCATATTGACACACCTTATAAATTTGTCATAGCTAACTTGGAAAGTATTCCTACCTTAGGGAATAGGTAAGCATGGGGACTAATAGCGTAGTAACCAGGGTGAAATGCTACCCGGTTCACCCGAACTGGTAGTAATAAAAGCTACCAGTTCAGACAAACCGGTATTTCTGATAATCAGCTGTGCCGCACAGTTTATATTCTCTAGAAAGCCGAAAATCCTGCTTTCTAGCAAATCTATATCATGTGGCACAGCTGTTCCCCCCCTCACTGTTCTACTTACCGTATCTTTCAGAGTATAAGATGCACCTTTTTCCCCTCTAAAAGAGGGTGAAAATTTGGGTGCCTCTTATACACCGAATGTAGCCCTGCCCACCCACTGGCCCCCACCCTTTGGCCTCTGCCTCCCAGCAATTTACCTCCTTGCAACAAGCAGCAAGAAGAAACAGCCCATTTCAGCTTCAGCACAGCCTAATTAGCACAAGTTGATTGTCCCTTGGATCGGCCTCCCGAATCTCAGCTGTTTCAGGCTGCAGAGATTGCCATTGCCTATTGCTGCTTGCTGCAAGGAGGTAAATTGCTGGGTGCAGTTTTTTTTTTCTTGTGCTAATCAAGCTATGCTGAAAACAAAAATGAAACTAAACCAGGCTGTTTGCTGTTTGCTGCAATGAGGCAAAATTGCTGGGAGGCAGAGGCAGAAGCAGATTTCTTTTTCTTGTTTTTCTCATCAAAAAAGGTAACCTATATGTGGAGAAGTAAGTAAGTAAATGATGGGGAGGGAGGGAGGGAAGGAAGAGTGAGGGGGAAGGTTAGGGAAGGAAGGAAGGAAGGAAGGAAGGAAGGAAGGAAGGAAGGAAGGAAGGAAGGAAGGAAGGAAGGAAGGAAGATTTCTGATGCTTCTTTCCAGCTTCCCATGAGGGAAGCTGACAGGAAGTCAGAAGTTGCTTCCACTCCCACTGATTTTTTGCCCACTTAGTAATTCTGGTCCTCTATTTAAGTAATGAAGTATCTCTGAAATGATGATCGAACAGGGCATGAGTTGTATATCCCAAAGGTTTTTTCCCCCTTTTTATTCTCTTCTTTCCCTCCCCCCTTTTTTTCATGAGTTGTATAGTTTTAAATGAATATATTCAAATGGAATTAGGATTTGATTTAGTCAGAAAAAAAAATAAAAAAACAAAAAAACAACATTAAAAAATAAAAACAGTAAGGAGAAAAAAGGAGAGAAAAGAAAAACCTGTTTTTACAAAAAAGTATCATTGTAATAGCAAACTGCTTGGTTTTTAAGCCTAGCATTAAACTTTGACCATGTGGATTCATATTTATCAGTCTTTCATTATGTCAGTTAAAGATCAGTTTGAAATAAATTGTAAAAGTGTACCAGTGTTGAGGAGAAATTAAAATAAAGATGTAATAAACAATCTATTCATACAGACTGACTGCAAATCTGACTAAAAATCTCCATGCTTAGATTAAGTAATCTTGGCCGATTAAAAAAAAAAAATCACCTCAGAAGTAGGAGCATAGGCCTCTGCATGTAACCATAAAAAAGTGCAACAATATTCAAGGGGTGATACCACAAGACAAACCCCACCCTCTCCTAGTGCTGGATGCAAGCACATACATCCCAAAGCTTTTGTCATAGTATCACCACACAAGTTCCATCACTTGCCCCTTTACTGCTATAATAGTTCAATGCATGTAACATAGGGGTGAGGCTTTGATCACAGTTCCCAGGAGAGACCCAAGACGAGTGACCCAAGATCAAACAGCTGGCTTTGTGCCTAACACAGAACTACAACTCACAGTCTCCCAGGATCTAGCCCAGGGGTGGGTAACTATGGCCCCTTTATGACCTGTGAACTGCGACTCCCAGAAGTCTATGGCGGCTCAGGAATTCTGGGAATCAAAGTCCAAAGGTCGTAAAAGGACCATAGTTGCCCTTTTCTATCCAGTTCTAGCCAGATACCTTAACCACTGCACCAAGCTACCTTTCTCCCCGATGGGATGCCAGGCTTTACAAGCATCCACTTTCCAGTGGGCCTTTAACTCTGTCTAGCAATATATGTTAATAACTGGATCTTTAAAGTTTAAATATTGTTCATACAAACTCATACATTACTTCACAATTTGCTCTTATGCTTGATTTTAGGAGAACACCCAAAGACCCACAACAAACTTGTCCCACTGATTTCAATGACGACTAAATTTAGTCACCTTAGTTTGGATCCAAGTGCCAAAATAAGACTATATAAAAAAAGAGGATTGCATCTATCAACTTTGCACCTTTTCTCCAAGCCCGATCTTACCATACTTCAGTTTCTCACTGGCATATTAAGTGCTTCAATAATACTTTCACTAGGCAGTCAATTTTTAATTAGAAGAGTTGTGGAAAAGCACAAAACCTGCCAGCACTGAAAGATTTTAGCCAAATATTTCTAAGTGAAGCCTGATTAGGCATCACCTGCCAATGTATAAGGGGTTCACAGACAACAGAAAGGAACTTAAGCCCACATGTTTTAATGGATCCATCTGAAACCTCTGTTATCAGACAATTCCATTTTCTAACTCTTCTAGAACAGCTTGTCCAGGAAGATGCCGCCATCAAAAGCCCATATTGTTAATGAGTAATGAAATAATATTTATATAAAGAGTGGTAGCACAAGCACACATCAACAGAACAATATTTGGAGGTATTGAGATACATATGGATAATATTGGAAGTTAAAAAGCCTCTGATCTGCCCCCCCCTCCTTTTTTAGCACCTCACTGGCTCCATTGAGGAGTGAGGAATCCCCTCAAGAAAAAGGAAGGCAACAGATCTCCTCATAGTAAACCCACCCTGAGGAAAGAATCTACCTATCTGAGGGTGATCTTCCTTTCCAAATTTCATATGCACCTCAGGATCAAAGCCTAGGGTATGAGCACCTCAATCTGCGCAGGAAGGACAATTACTTTTTGACAAAGTCAAAATTAGTCAATACCTTTTGACAAAGAACCAGCAGGTACACAAACCACGTGCCTCCAAGTTCACACTAAGGACCAATCCCCCTATAAAATCAAGTCTCTGGATCCCATTTTCTCTGTAGCCTATCCTCAAAAAAACCACAACTCTTTGCTTTTGGGAATAAATACATCTCCTTTCACATAATATGTCTGGATTTCATTTCTGATTTGTTCTTGAGCAGCTCCGGCTCGTAGAACCTCCCAAATTATTCTTCTAACAATAGTTTAAAAATAAGAGTTATCCAACTTGGCTAACTCTGTAAAACAACAATGCCCCCCCCCTTTTTTTTGTACATTACTTTTTTTTAATCACCGGTTTTTAAAACAAGAGCTGCTTTTGGAAGATGCGGCTCTGGAAGACAACTTTCTTCTGATCAGCCACAAAGAACTTTTTTACAGCGCGTCTGTTGAGCTCAGCTAGTAAGCACAATTTATAAAACAATGAATGACTAACCCCTGTAACCATTTTAATGACCCTAAAATAAAGTGCTTAGAGCAACATCTGTCCCAGCAGCTGGGTTCTCTGCATGAGTGGGCAGAGCGACACATTGGGACAAATTCTGTTCTCCCTTTTGACAGAAACAATTGCAGCAGATCATTTTTATCGTAATCAATTTAGGTACAGTTTCTTGGAAACCATCTGTGTAGTGTTCATAGATTGTGCTTAAGAATTTAAATGTGTATATTTTGGGTTGCTTGATGTAGCATCTGCTAATGACCACATAAGTTCTACTTTTTATGCAGAAAGCTGTTTCCTTGTAAAGGGATTAGTAGAATGACTACTTGATTTTATCCTTTTAACTACCCCATAAGCAGCCGCAGCTTGAATGGCATCTACTACTGAACACAAGTTGCCGAATTAATTGCATTTCTGAGCCAGAGTTGAAGTCAGAAGGATAACAAAGAAATATCATAAAACCATTCCACTCATGCCATCTCAAACTGGCAATTCAAAATTTGTATACATTTTGCACAGGCAGGTTGATTTAAGGAAAGGGAGGGGGAAGCTTTTTTAGATAAAAGCTACTTTCCAAATTTCTGTTTGTTCTCTATATTGTCCTTTGTTGGATTTTTGTTTGTTTGTTTGTTTAGCTCCTTAGCAAGTTATTACAATAAACAGCTCTAAAAATGGATCAAACATATTGTATTTCCCAGGTTTATTTCAGAACTATGCAAAAAGGTAAATACTCCTAAAACAAGACAAATTGTTTAAAAGCGTATTTTACAAAAAAACCCTAAGAAGTGGAAGGAATTTTTTTTTTCTCCCAGTAGAAGAAAAAAGTAGTAGTAGAAGACTAGCAGAAGGAAAGATATATTTATTTTTGTTCAAGAGGTTGAGTTATGTGGGGTTTTTTTTTCTTTAAAAAATCTTCCAATGATTTGTTAATTTTTTTTCAGTAATTTTTATATTATGTTCTTCAAGTTTAAGATACAAAACATAATGTGTAGGAGGAAAAATACAGAACTTTATCCCTTTTAAGAATCTGAGAAAATCATTCTTCTGCCCCCTTGATATTTCAGATTCTTTGTTGTTACTATCAGGAAGTTCTTATATTTTATTAGAATGACCTTGTGTTAAAAAAAAGTTAATGTTTCTTATATTTTTATTTTTCAATCCTGTCACCTATCTTCTGAAAAATCAAAATTTGAGTTCAACCTCTTGTAGTAACTCTGAGCCATCGACTTACCAAGGCCTCTGAGTAACTCTGGGAATCTACATCTATAAAGTCTTCTTCATAGCAAAGGGCCATAACAAAAGGCAACTTAGATGATATCCAAGAAAACAATTTTCTTGGGGCTCTAGTGTAGGAGAAGGAGAGATAAATCTCACTTTCTAGTTTTTAAGGCTGTCACAGAATGATACACCAGTATGGGCCCAGCTATCAATGAGTCTAGTTCTAGGTGTCAAACTTGTGGCCTGTGGGCTGGTTGCGTTCATGCCCATGCTAGCCATGCCCACCCCCAGTTTAGCGAAGGGGGAAAAAGTTGTGATACATCACATGACGACAATGTGTCATCACGAGTTTGATACCCCTGGTCTAGGTGAAGCAATAAAGATGTCTAAAAACAGTTTGAGCAGACAAGTTCTCTTTTTAAAATAATGAAATATTTAAAAAGCAAGGACTGTCTTTCCATAGAAGTCCCTGCATTTTTGGAAACCTTACTTAAAAATAATATTCATTCATGATTTTCACCCAGATAATGGTTTACTGCCCACAGCTGAACCAAAGCATGGCCAAGTGGGGAATGAGGTAACTTTTGCAAAAAGCTTGTCTGACCTTTTTAAGAGTTTGTTTAATTGGTAAAGTATGACTTAGTACATATTGCATACTATTGTCATTGAATTCCTTATATTCTACTAGATAAGACTAAGAGAATTACTTGTCCTCAAGGGAGGGTATTGCTCTCAGTATTTGCCCAGGAGTGGGATTCTTCCCAATTTTAACAAGACTATCCACATCAACTTTCATTTGGGTGTGCAGTGCAGCCGGATCTCCAGCATGGGTTTTCCCTTTGATACTTCCTTGCTATCGGCTGCCACAGTAATTGGGAGGAGGTGGCATAGCATTGCGGTTTGGGAAGAGAGCTGGTGTGAAGATGGCACATGTGAATAAAAAGGGAGGTTTGCTGCTCTCACGAATTACTGCGCTGCTGAATGGAGTTGTTTACATCCAGTCAAGGCCAACCATCCTGGAACTCCAGATGGACGAAAACAACTGAAGATATGCCCCATGTGACATTATGTGGGACGGGAATTGGACATTCAGCCTGGGTCCCTGGGGAGATGGATTTGGGGAAACTTTCAATATGTAACTTTCGCTCCTTTTGGCTCAGATCTTGCTTTTCTTTTGCTGCTATCATTTCAAAAGAGCCTTGGTAGTACAGTGGTCTAAAGCACCCTGTTATTAACACAGCTGCCTGCAATTACTGCAGGTTCAAATCTCACCAGGCTCAAGGTTGACTCAGCCTTCCATCCTTTCTAAGGTAGGTTAAATGAGGACCCAGTTTGTGGGGGCAATAAGCTGACTTTGTATAAAATATACAAAAGTATGAAGGCTATTGCTTAACGCATTGTAAGCCGCCCTGAGTCTCCGGAGAAGGGCGGCATATAAATCAAATTAAAAAAAAAAAAAAACTCAGTAAAAGTACCTCTTCTCTACTTCAATGGAGTTGGGGGTTTTCTTTCTTGGGATTTGAACAGAGGTAGACCTGACACTATCCAGAAATCTCTTCCCACTGGGTTGGGTTTCTTGACAATCTAAAGAAAATATTAGACCCATTCTTACGCCATCTGGGTAAAAATATAAGAAGCTGTTTTCCATTTAATTTATTGATCCATCTAGTTCATCAGCTATTGTAACTAGATAGAAAATTGAGACCAAGCCCAGAGGGAAAGTCTTCCATAAACTCACAAAATATCTGAGTTTTCACTTCCAGTTAAGAACCTTTTCCTAAGAGTTCTATAACATGCATGCATTTATAACCCAAGGGCTTAACATACGCTGATACACTTGATCTATGTAAACTAAATTTCTCCCATCAAGAATAGATGCATCAATAAGACATACTTCCATAGAGATCTACTCCAGTAACTTGTCCTTTAATGCACAGCAATGCCTAATTGGGAATGTTTAAGGCAGAAAATGGACCATATAGTTCTGAAATGATGGATAACATTATATAATAATTCTAACATCACTGTTATATATTTCAATTGTAAAGGATTCATTGCTGCATTTTCTTTCAGTTCAGCAACAGCATAGTAATTTTTCAACAAGAAGTATTTTGTGTGAAGATCAGCAATCTAATTTTATTTATAATTAGTTAGAAGTAAGTCCCTCTGTGTTCATGATGATTTACTAGTACATGAATCAATGACTTGTAGATGAAGAGTGCAATCTGACTCATGATTACTCAGAGTAGGTCACCTTGTCTTTAGTGGAACTAATTTGTACCAAAGATAGCTCTTTTTAAGGCAAAGCAGCCTTAGATTGGTTTCTTTCTATATATGTACATCATTATTAAAGGTTGCTAAGTATGTAACCATAATACTTGTGGTTCTAAACAAAGATTCTTAAATGACCCATGCAATGATATGCAAGAAATAGTTACTGGCTGGGGAATTCTGGGAGTTGAAGTTCACATATTTTCAAGTTGCCAAGGTTGAGAAACACTGATTTAGGCCATCTCAGTGTCCTGGGGAAAAGTGTCATTCCAGAACTCACTTGATATGTGCTCCTCTCCTCCATACTTTCCTGAATGGAAGTTTCTGCCTTTTATTTTATCCATTCGTTTATTTATGACATCCTCACAATGCAAATAGAGCAGCATCTTTCATTTTATCAGGCAATTGTTTAAGCATGGTAATGCCAGTCTGTCTTCCAACAATGTTGCTCACTTTACTTTGAAATACCTAATAAAAAATAAATTTGATTATGGTTTAGTTGAAACTGATTTAATTTCTTCTTTTCATGTTGGATGAAATGTTTCCTATTTCAACCCATGGTAGATATATGGAAATATGGTCTTTGGCACATTTGTTTATATAGTATTTTACTTGCTGTATAATTCAGACTAACGCAGCATGACTTACTAATACACATAACAACATTTCTTCTTTTTCAGAAAAACACATATATATTATTCCAGGAAAACTGGGGGAAGGGCAAAATTAGATAGTAGCTCCTCATTAACAGAGATTGCACATAGCCCATCTGAAAAGCAGGTGGGTTTGGCAGATGGATCGAAAGTAGTAAAGCGGATATATCGATAGAATTACAAGCTGGTGAATGTTTCCTGCCTGAGTTACTTTAAAGCAGTTTGGGAAATTTCTATTTTCTATAATGACAAGTATGTTGGCCTCATTCAGTTTTTAAAAACTCCTGTTAACATCATTTGTCTTTTAATCCTCAACTGCAAAGTACAGTTTCAAATGAGCAAATGTATCCTATGTCAAAAGAGCATTGTAGAAAAGGATATATATATAAATAATGAGAACTTCAGAATGATCACTTGAACCAGACCAATAACTTATTCATTCAGTATCATTTTTGATTCCAGTAAGTAATGGGTATTAAATAGGAGAAAATCTGGAAGATATAGGGATGATAAGACCTTTCCCTTTGGTCTGAATTGCTCTGAACTTGCCCCAGATTTAGGGAGTGAGTCAGAAAATGGATAAGGGAAACACAAAATTTTGGGACATACGTTTTATTTGTGTTTTAGCAGAATGAAAAGGACAAGGGAAGTCAAGGACAGCCTTGCCAAAGAATAAGAAGGAACTTAATTTACACAAAAGCTTACAGTGTTTACAGTAAGCACTGAACTTTGTAAAGGAAAATGCACACAAAACTCAACCAATTATTTCAGGTCATTTGTAGTAGCATTACCGATACTATCTGAAATAAATAGGTAAAGTAATAAATTTTAGGACCTCTTCATAAATGATAACATGTTCTAACCTAACTGAGTTTGATTCCATATCCATCTAATTGCTGTTTTTCCCCAGGACATTTTTATCATATTACTTTCTTCTCGGAGGGATATTTATATTGAGGGATACAGAGAAAGTTCAAGCTGACATAATCTCTCCAAGGCTCAAGGTTGACTCAGCCTTCCATCCTTTCTAAGGTAGGTTAAATGAGGACCCAGTTTGTGGGGGCAATAAGCTGACTTTGTATAAATATACAAAAGTATGAAGGCTATTGCTTAACGCACTGTAAGCCGCCCTGAGTCTCCGGAGAAGGGCGGCATATAAATCAAATTAAAAAAAAAAAAAAAAATTCTACTGCAAACATATGAGCTTCTCGCTCATATAATACAAATGGCCCCAACCCCACTGGCCATCAGGAAGATGGTGAAGACCTGTTTTTCCCCAAAGCAATGGTGCCAGGATGTTAATGAGCTTTGACAAGTTGAGTGTGGGATATGATGGATATGATTATTTTTACTGAGGCTTCAACTTAGTCTTTTACAGAATGATTTTAAAATTGTGGTATGTTTTTATCCTTGTTTGCCATCCACAGTTACTTTGGTAGAAAGGCAGTCATATATAGATTTGATAGATAGAAGATAGCTGCTGATTGATGAAAAATGAGAAAGAGAGATGATGATAGATAGATAGATAGATAGATAGATAGATAGATAGATAGATAGATAGATAGATAATAGATAATTTCTTGTGCTTAAATCAACTACTTGTCTATTTTCCATTTGTAAAGCCTTTTTTGTAAAAAAAACCAACAACTGGCAAATATTACAATATTTTCCAAAAGCAAATCTTCAACCCTTGGCAATTCTACAGCCAATGTGCTCCAAATTTTGAACTGTGATGGAAAGGTGCTTAATACAGATTCCCAGACTAACGCATTTCTGAAATTTAATGAGAAGAAAATGTTCAAACATTATATAAAGTGATTTAATCATTCTTGGCAAGTCATTGCTCATCTTCCACTCTCCTAAGAATTTAGGATTCACTGAAGCCTTTCCTTAGCTGAGTTCCATTAAGCTCATTTTATGGGCAAGTTCATTCCTCCCGCAACCTTATGTAGGACATTTCTGCTTGCGAGACTTATTCCGGCCTTGGATTTTTTTTCACTCCATAAGAAATATTACTGTAGAATTATATGACCACAGAAGTGATCGGTAACTAGTCAATAAATTATAAGAATCTGATAATATTATGCTCCCATTAACATTTTATGGATTTAAAAAAAAATACAGAGTAATAGAGGGAATGAGAAGGATAACACAATTCCATAAAAATATTAGGTTTGGAATTAGATAAATCATAAGATGGCAGGGTTGGGTTTTTTTTTTTTCAAAAATTGGATGAGGACATTTAGTATTAGAATAAAAAAAATGATAGACAAATAAAATATTTGGGAAAATAGAACAAACAGAAATTTCATTTTAATGTATGCTGATTAGTGTACATTTAAAGTGACAATAAAGCAGGGGTGAAATGCTCCTGGTTTGGACCGGCTCGGGCGAGTAGGTAGCGATGGCGGCGGGCAGTTCAGAGAACCGGTAGCAAAAATCCCTGCCCCCTCCCCCCATGCCCAGCTGAGCCGCGCAATCATCAGAGGCTTTTTTTCTTTTAAATGGCTCTGACGATCCAAGCTCTGACGATCCCAGCTAAGTTGCCTGCTGATCAGGCAACTCAGCTTGGATCGTCAGAGCCATTTAAAAGAAAAAAAGTTTTTTCTTTTAAATGGCTCTGACGATCCAAGCTCTGACGTTTTTTTTTAAAAAACCCTCTGATGATCAGGCAACTCAGCTGGGATCATCAGAACCTTTTGAAAGCATTTTTTTATATGGTTTTACATGTAAAAAATTATTTTAAAAGTAAAAAAAATGGCCACACCCACCCAGTCACATTACCCCCCCCACCATGCCACGCCCACAGAACCGGTAGTAACAAATTTTAGATTTCACCACTGCAATAAAGTTATTGTAAGCCTAAGAACATTTAATAAATAGACAAACAGAACATTTAGGAAGTTTAGGCTTAACACTTAGAGTCTGGGGTCTTTATGATACTGAATTAGGAATGCCTTCCCTCTCTCCTAAGTGGTCCTTATCTTAAATGGCTATATGGCAGTTAAGTTCAACACAGTCATTTACATCAGTGATCTCCAACCTTGGCAACTTCTAGATAGCAATAGCAATAGCACTTAGGCTTATATACAGCTTCATAGTGCTTTACAGCCCTCTCTAAGCAGTTTACAGAGCCAGCATATTGCCCCCAACAATCTGGGTCCTCATTTTACTGACCTCGGAAGGATGGAAGGCTGAGTCAACCTTGAGCCTGGTGAGATTCGATCTGCCAAACTGCTGGCAGCTGGTGATCAGCAGAAGTAGCCTGCAGTACTGCACTCTAACCACTGCACCACCGCGGCGAGATGTGTGGACTTCAACTTCCAGAATTCTCAATGATGGGTGTGCCAGCTGGAAAAGTTAAAGTTCACATATGGAAGTTGCCAGAGTAGGAAACACCGATCTATGTATTCAAAATAGCCAACCCTATTAAATTTGGCCAAGTCTAATAGATGAGAAGTCAAGTTAATTGGTTTTGAGTACAAGCTTACCAACCTTTTACATTCCCTTTTCACTGCATGTACCGGTATGTGCTTGTACACATCTGTATTTATACAAACCGATAGCACTGAGAGATATCTTGTTCCTGTCAGTCAGGAAAAGGTCTATGCCTGGAAATCATAGCATGCTAAAAAAAAGGCCACGTAACACAAACATCTAAAGATATTTGTGGTAGGCCCAGCAGCTTCTTTGTTTCTTCTGGCAAGAGAAGCCAGAAGGTCGCAGCAGCATAGCAAGAAAGAGTGCCCTTGGATTCAAAACCAATTTTGATGATAAACTTCTTGGGGGGGTAGGGGGAATGGCACTTTTCATAAGAGGAAACTGTTGCCATACTGTTGAATAATGAATTCTGCATCACTTTGCTGCTGCTGCTGCTACTTCTGCTGTTGCCATCTCCTGCAATATGTTGACTACAGAAGGATACTTTCACAACTCTTTCAACACTGATCTCTCTTTATTATTAGTGTCTCCTTTATGGACAGTTGACATAAATCTCTCAATGAGAGAAAATGCCAACAGAATGGTTTGAGGCCCGAAATACTTAATTAGAAGTTGGAATAACAACTTTTTAAATCTTTCAACATGTAGAAAGACACAAAAATGTTACAAACCCTTGGACATATAAAGAAGGAAAATACTCCAGCAGTAATATAAAATCTTACACAGTGCTATTAAATAAGTTTTATTTATTATTTATTTATTTATTATTTATTTATTTATTTGTCAAGCATATATAAGATAACAGGTAAAAGTATAAACATAATTTGAATACATGAAAAGAGTAAGTGTAAAAAAGGAAAAAGTTAATTTGGCATAAACATTATTGGGCCAACAAGGCTACAAAGCTATTTCATTGTATGAATTAGAGAACATTTCTGTCAGGAGAGAACATTTTAATTGTTATTTATTTATCTGTTAAATTTATTTGCCACTTATCTCGCAGGGGGGTGGGCTAATCTAGGTGGCAATATTTATTACTTTTAGTTTGTAAAAATGGGTCCCTCACATGGTATTAGTATTAAGTATAACGTAAAGAAGGAGGGGAAGTACATGTGAAATGTCAAATTTCTATAATATTGAGACGGTTTTGGAGTAGTCTTGTTCCTTTATTTCAAATTTTCCACATTCAAATTTTTGGCTATGTTTAAGGCTGACATTCAGTTTGGATATGCTTCACTGAAGTATTGCTGGATGTTCCCAACTTCCCATTCTGAAAAGGCTTGTTTCACTTATAGACATAATCATTTCCAAGAATGAACAATGACTGGGTGGGATGAGATAGCATTTTCCAGCCCATGTGTGAACCAGCAGACTTTCAGACCGACTTATTTCAGTCAATCCACTAATTGTGTTGCCACCCAAATCAACAGGCTTAAGAAGCCAGGATGCCATGTATCTGTTAAGAAGGCTACCCAACCCCAAAAGATGACAATGATTGCTAAGGAAGAAAAGAAGGGGGAAAGGATCCAACATTCTTTCGATGAGATCATTGAAAAAAGGCACCTTTTTTAAAAAATCGAGTATGTGATGCATGTTAATTGGAATAATTATTTGTTGGGCTTTTCTGGAATTCTTCCAGAACTTCCAAGTTATGTCACTTGCAAAAGTGATACAGAGAAAGCAATCAATAAAGGTTCAACTCAACTAATTTCATTAATGTATAGACCTATGGTTACACATATGTTTTAAAAATTACAAAATTATGAGTTTAAAGGTTCTGCTAAATGGAATACAGTAACTGAGTATAAAAATCAGTGACACTATGGACCAATATAATATCTGAAATCCTTTCAAAATCCAAGTGTCCCTGCTTTTTTTTTTTTTTTTAATTTGATTTATATGCCGCCCTTCTCTGGAGACTCAGGGTGGCTTACAGTGCGTTAAGCAATAGCCTTCATACTTTTGTATATTTTATACAAAGTCAGTTTATTGCCCCCACAAACTGGATCCTCAATTTACCTACCTTAGAAAGGATGGAAGGCTGAGTCAACCTTGAGCCTGGCAAGATTCGAACTTACTTTAATTGCAGACAGCTGGTGTTAAATTACAGTGCTTTTGTCTGCAGAGCTATCCAGGCTCCTGCAACATTTCTGCTTCATGCAGAAATAAATACATTGATATATGAGATTGAAATCTGTTGTAATTAGTAGTGTGGTTATGATTTCTGAGGTGAAGATTGTACAAGAAATTGTGTTCCCAATTGTCTTTTCCCTTATTGATTAATCTTTCATCAATGATACAGTGAAAATTAACTGCACAACATTTGCAATTTTCTGTCTCCTCACCAATATTGTATGTTTGTGTTATTTTTTCTTTCTTTTCATTTCTCTAGCTCCTTAAAACATTTAATTTATTTTTAAATTAAATAGCATTAATTCTGGCCTTAGGCTAGTAAAGAGTGTAATCATTGTGTTTCCCTGTTTTTTATAATTATGTTGCCGTCAGTACTACCAGTGTAATTGTACCTGTTTCTTGCAAACTGAGATATAAGAATAAATGAGAAAAAACTATGCATAGGTCCCCTGGAATTCAAGGTGTTGCAAAATGTGTAGCTTACCTTGATACATTTGAGTGGTGTTATTCCTGGTGACTTTGAGATTCTCTGCGTGGGGAAGGAGGAGCTATTTGGTCAAATTTCCCTGGTGACCACCAAGGTGGGGTTCCAAAGAGAATTGAGGATTCTGCTGAGAATTGAGGAGTCCTTCTGAGCCCCTAGCCCATTCATCTTTGAGGGAGGAGGTATTTCTAGATATCACTGTTGTGGATAATTAGAGTCACTTCAGTAGTGAGATGGGTGTTATATAAATGGAATCAGCTAGTGACTAAGGCCTTGGATAGTCTTGGAGGATCACTCCCAGCATTTCCCATGGTTTACAGGGTTGCTGAGAGTGCTTGCTTCTGCGCACGCGCTTTGCTTCTGCGCATGTGCAGAATTATGCGCATTCGCAGATTACTTCTCATGATGAGAGTCCTGGACAATGGCTGCTGCTCCATCTGCAGGAAAAGAGTTGAACTCTGCTGGCCTTATGTCATCCAGCCGCTGTGAGAGAACGGCTGTGGCCATTTGCTTGCACTGCAGCTATCTGACCTGGATGCCCCATCGCTGTGAGAGAGTGAGAGGCTCCAGTTTTGCCCAGATCCAACCGTATTGCTATCTCGCATGTCTAGGACCATTGCTGACACCCAGAGTTACTCTCCCTTACCTCGTCATACTTATATGGCTTACACCTCGGCGGATCTGCTCGCGCTGCGAGATGCCCCCCTCTCGCAGCGATGGCCTTCCACTTTATCGAAGGCCTACCTTAAGGATGGGCTTTGGAGCCCCGAGAGGTGGCATGTTTTAAAGCGGGATTGAGGGGTTTTTTAATTAGGGCTTTTAATAATTTTTTAAGGGGAATTGGGAGGGCGACCAAGGGGGATGGGGGGGTAATCCACCAAGGTTGGGGCCGAGCCCGGCATGGGGTAACAGTTTGGAGGGTGCAGGATGAGGGATTGGGGAGGGAAAGGCAGGCTATCTTAATGAGGGATGTACCATCAGCACGGTGGATGGGAGGGGCAGATATGGTGGGAGCAGGGGTCTATATCATGTGTCGGGGGTGCGCACTTGCTACTTGAGAGCAATTGCGCGCCCGGTCACCAAGGCTCTTCTCGGATACTAGGTGGCACAGTTCCACAGAGGACCTGGGCCTCCGGCTGATGCTGTGCAACGCCAGGTCTGTGGTAAATAAGGCCCTCCTCATTTACGATCTTATTGAAGAGGGGGGGAGCGGACCTGGCGGGTATTATGGAGACCTGGTTGGGCCCAGAGGGAGGGGTCCCTCTGGTTGAGATGTGCCCACCAGGCTTCAGAGCATTCCATCAGCCGAGGGCCCAGGGGAGGGGCGGGGGAGTGGCGGTTATTATTAAAGAAGGTCTTGGTCCGAGGGAGACCACTGTGTCACAGATTGCTGGATGTGAGTCCCTCTTTGTGAGATGGGGTCATGGGGTTCAGATGGGCTTGCTGCTTACGTACCTGGCTCCCTGCCGCGTGGCAACGGCCCTGCCCAAGCTACTCGACGTGATAGCCACGGTGGCAGTTGATACACCCAGGCTTATGGTCATGGGTGATTTCAACTTGCCGTCCATTGGTAAAATGTCGGAGATGGCTCGGGAGTTCATGGCTTCCATGACGGCCATGGACCTGACCCAGTTAGTTCATGGCCCCACTCATGGGGGGGACACACTCTGGACTTGAAATTTGTCTCTGACCAGTGGTTGAGTGGTCTTATTATAGGGGATATAGACATGAAACCCTTGTCATGGTCAGATCACTCACTCCTTCGTCTGGACCTTCGAACCGCTACACCCCGCCGCAGGGAGGCGGAGCCAATTAGGTGGGTCTGCCCCAGGTGCCTGATGGATCCTGATAGGTTCCAGATGGAGCTTGGGCCATTTCTTGAAGATCTGGCACACGACTCGGCCGAGGACCTGGTGGCTGCCTGGGATCGGGCGGCTGGTGGGGCCTTGGATCGAGTCGTGCCTTTGCGGCCTCTGACCCGGTATCGATCCCTCGTGGCTCCTTGGTTCACCAAGGAGCTGAGGGAGATGAAGCGCCGGAAAAGACACCTAGAGAGCGGTTGGAGGGCCAGTCTTGCTGAATCTGACCGAACACTGGTAAGGTCACATATTAAGACCTACTTAGTGGTGATAAAAGCGGCAAAGTTTAATTACTTTTCTGCTCTTATTGCATCATCAGAGAATCGTCCGGCCGCCCTGTTCAGGGTGACCCACTCCCTGCTCCACCCAGGAGCGTGAAGGCAGGGCCAAGGATTTCAGACAATATCTGTATGACAAAATCGCTCAGATCTGGGGGGATTTGGACTCTGACTGGGTAGATTCGGGCAGGGTGGTGAGGAATAGTCTTGAGAACATTATCTGGGAAGAGTTTGACTCTGTGACCCCTGATGACGTGGACAGGATTCTGGGGAGACTTAGTGCTGCCACATGTTTACTGGATCCGTGTCCCTCCTGGTTAGTACTGGCTTCCCAGGAGGTTACACGAGGCTGGCTCCAGGGAATTATTAACGCTTCATTGAGTGAGGGTTACTTCCCCACAGCCTTGAAAGAGGCGGTGGTGGGGCCTCTCCTCAAGAAGCCTTCCCTGGACCCGGCAGTATTAGCCAACTATCGTCCTGTCTCCAACCTTCGCTTTGTGGCGAAGATTGTCGAGAGTGTGGTGGCATGACAGTTTCCACAGTACCTGGAGGAAACATCTTATCTAGATCCATTCCAGTCAGGTTTCAGGCCCGGGCACAGCACGGAAACAGCATTGGTCGCGTTGGTAGATGATCTCTAGAGGGCTCGGGACAGGGGTTGCTCCTCTGTTCTGGCCCTGTTAGACCTCTCAGCGGCTTTTGATACCATCGACCATAGTATCATGCTGCACCGGTTGGAAGAGTTGGGGATGGGGGGCACCGTGTTATGGTGGTTCTCCTCCTTTCTCTCAGACTGGTCGCAGTTCGTGTTGGCAGGGGGGCAAAGGTCAATCTCGAGGCCTCTTATATGTGGAGTGCCTCAGGGGTCAGTCCTCTTGCCCCTTCTGTTCAACATTTATGTGAAGCCTCTGGGCGAGATCATCCATGGCTTTGGGATGAAGTACCATCAGTACGCTGATGACACCCAGCTGTACATCTCCACCCCAGGCCACCCCAACGATGCCCTTGAAGTGATGTCCCAGTGCCTGGAGGCTGTGCGGATCTGGATGGGGAGACACAGGCTCAAGCTCAACCCTTCCAAGACTGAGTGGCTGTGGTTCCCGGCATCCTGATATAGTCAGTTGACTCCATCACTGACTATTGGGGGCCAGTCTTTGGCCCCCTCGGAGAGGGCTTGCAATCTGGGAGTCCTCCTGGATACGCAGCTGTTCCTGGAGGAACATCTGACGGCTGTTGCCAGGGGGACTTTTGGTCAGGTTCGCCTGATCCGCCAGTTGTGGCCCTTTCTTGATCGGGATTCCCTGTGCACAGTCACTCATGCCCTCGTCACCTCTCGCCTGGACTACTGCAACGCTCTCTACATGGGGCTCCCCTTGAAGAGCACCCGGAGGCTCCAACTGGTCCAGAATGCGGCCGCGCGGGTAGTCACAGGAGCCGCATGGCGCTCCCATACAACACCTCTCCTGCATGAGCTGCACTGGCTCCCAGTGGTCTTCCGGGTGCGCTTCAAGGTGTTGGTTATCACCTTTAAAGCGCTCCATGGCATAGGACCTAGTTATCTTCGAGACCGCCTGCTGCTACCGATGGCCTCCCATCGACCTGTGCACTCCCACACAGAGGGCCTCCTCGGGGTGCCATCAGCCAAACAATGTAGGCTGGTGACCCCCGGGGGAGGGCCTTCTCTGTGGGGGCACCTACCCTCTGGAATCAGCTGCCCCCAGAGATAAGGAGAATCCAAGACCTCGGTGCCTTCCGACATGCCCTTAAATCCTTCTTTTTCCAGCAAGCCGGGATGGCCTAACACTTTTTAAAATGTTTTTAATTGTTTGTTATTGTTTTTAATCATGGGGCCAAATTTATATATATATTTTTAATTGTATTTTAATGTTTGTAGTTTATGCTTTTACTTGGCTGTTCACTGCCCTGAGTCCTCAGGGAGAAGGGCAGTATACAAATTTAAAAATAAATAAATAAATAAAAATAAATGATGTTAGGGTCAGTGGGCAGAGCCAGGGGCAACCCACCACTGATATAATTCTTACTATTAAAAAGTGAAGCCCTACTCATGCGGGGGAAGCCTAAAAGGCCATTAACTTGGTTTAAACAAGGTTCCAATTGCCCCCATTAAAAATCAAATTGCCCCCCTGTGGGGCTGGGCCCAATGTTGGGAACCATTGCTCTGGCAGATAAAATCATTTGGATCCACTCTCATTTGGAAGCCAAGCATGTTGCAGTTCTCTTAAAGATGCCGAGGAATGGTCTTACCCAGTTGTCTGGGAGGAGTTTAATTCTGTTGGTCTCAAGGAAATGGGCAAGGTGCTTGGGACTATAAGTGTGGTCACCTATAAATTAAATGTTTTTCTCCTGGTTAGTCATGGCTGCCTGGGAGGTGACATGTGGCTGGTTAATCATCTTTGAGGGAGGAGGTACAGTATTTCTAGACATCACTAGACATTACTGTTGTGGATAATTAGAGTCACTTCAGTAGTGAGATGGGCGTTCTATAAATTAGATAGATAGATAGATAGATAGATAGATAGATAGATAGATAGATAGATAGACAGACAGACAGACAGACAGACAGACAGACAGACAGACAGACAGACAGACAGATAGATAGATAGATAACAAATAATTTAAGGAGGTAGTTCTGAATTCTTACAAGCGATCCATTTCCATTTCAGCTATTTCCATTGTGCACCACTGTTTTATCTAATAGATTGTTAAAAACCTACTCTAAATATAGAGTAGTGTAACTGCCTAATGATATGTTTACATTCAGCTAGGGGGGAAAAAAAGTAAGTGAAAAGAGTAACAGTTAACAGTGTCACCTCCTGTTGTGCCCAAACTGTGAGATGTGGAAACGAGAGACAGCAGTCTGCACAGAATAACCAAGTAGCTGATCTATGGAACCAAGACTCAGCCCTCTCCTGCCTTCTGAGTTGTAACCAAGCCATGCATAATCTACACTCACCAAAAATATTTCTGCAATAATTTATGTATGTAATTGTAACTCACCATATCCATAATAAAACCAAGTCATACCAAGATAGAGTTAAACATTATTACAATTTAAGAGGAGAAATATTAATGTTAAACTAATGGACAGAAAGAGAATTATGGAACTGCATATTTGATAAGGAATGCATTAATCATTTTCTTATTTTGGAGATGCCTGTGCCCTGTTTGCAAAACTAATGACATTATAGGCAATATATGCTTCCTTTGGTCTTCCTCCTGAATTCTCAGTTCTCTAAATTGGTTGAAATACTCTTTAGGTAGAACATTGAAGCAATATATAAGTAGTCCTTGACATACAACCATTCATTTAGTGACCATTCAAAGTTACATTGGCACTGAAATAAGTGAGTTAGGACCGTTTTTCACATGACCGTTGCAGCATTCCCCATGAATGACTCCCCATTGTGGTCCCCATGATCACAATTCAGCCGTTTGGTAACTGGCTCGTATTTATGACGGTAGCAGTGTCCTGGAATCATGTGATCACTTTTTGCAACCTTCTGATGATGAACAAAATCAATGGGGAAGCCAGATTCTCTTAACAACTGTGTTATTAACTGTACAGCCTCAGTGATTCACTTAACAAGTGTGGCCAGAAAGGTCATAAAATGGGGCCAATTTCACTTAACAACTGGGCTCAATTTGGTAATAAATTGAGGACTACTTGTACCTGACCCACTGTTTCTATTTCAAATACACCCAAGTACTAATACTTTTTTCTTCTTCCAATGGGGCTGAAAGTAAAGCACTTCTGCAGTTTGCATATGTGATAATAAATAAATAGGTGGTCACTAATAAACTACTCCTGTCTATTTCTTTCTAAGGAGAGGAAGATCCACAGTCTTGCTTTGCCTAAGATAAGTATCTAGTATCTATCTTTTAATGTAGTGTTTCCCAACCTTGGCAAATTGAAGGTGAGTGGATTTCAACTCCTAGAATTCTCAGCAATGGCTAAACCTGGCTGTGGAATTCTGGGAGTTGAAGTCCATATAACCTGGAAATCACCAGGATTGAGAAATTTTGCTTTAATGGGCTATTCTAGCCCTGTTCAACCCCGGCGAGATGCAGAAGCGAGAAGGCAACCTGCAGCTGTGCGTACGCCCTTCAACTGGTTTTTGAAAACGAATTAAAACCATCCTGGAGGATAGAAATGCTAATTTTCTTTAGTAAGGATTAAGTCTCTAATTTTTATTATATTGCTGGATTGCACTGGATGACATGCCTGATTTACTCTGCAACTGGCTTCCAGTTTTGGTCACCATATTATAAAAAAGATGTCGAGACTTTGGAAAGAGCGCAGAAAAGAGCAACAAAGTTGATTGGGGGAGCGGAGTGTTACAACGTATGAAGTTGCGGGAATTTGGTTTGTCTAATCTAGTGAAAAGAAGGACCAGAGGTGACATGATAACCATGTTCCAATATTTGTGGGGCTGTTGTTAGGAAATGATTATTACCTAACTTGTTGGGTTGGCAATATATAAACCCTCAATATAGCTTTAAGACTGCTGTATTGTATCATACTGTGTCCTGATTGGTTAGCCCTGTAGCCAATCTCCTTAAGAGGGAGCTAGAAACATGGTTTGTTTCTCATTGTTGTTCTTGCTCTCTGATATCTCTGTATGCTACTGTTTGCAAATCCAGAAGAACTGTTTATTGTGAATGACTACGACGACTGGTAAGAAGACTTTGTTATTGGATTATCCCTGGACTGTCATTTTGCTATCTCCTGTTTTATATGTGTATGACCTGGACTGTTTATTGGACTGTGCCTTATTATTTTCTGAAAGTAAACACAACTCAGTGTATCTCTGTGTTGGCTGTATTTACTCGTGACTACTCTCAATCGCTTTCATGTGCACACCCTTGCTACTCAAGGGTTGCTCTGTGAATTCCTGAACAGCTGTCACAAAGAAGAGGAGGTCAAGCTATTTTCCAAAGTATCAGAAGGAAGATAAGAAACAAGGGATGGAAATTAACCAAAGAGAGAAGCAGCCTAGAGCTAAGGAGAAAATTCCTAATTAACCAGTGGAACGGCTTGCCTTCACAAGTTATGGGTGCTCCATCACTGGAGGCTCTTAGGAAGACTGGACACCTACCTGTCTAGAATGGCATAGGGTCTCCTGCTTGAGCAGGGGGTTGGACTAGAAAACCTCCAAGGTCCCTTCCAACTCTGTTATTCTGTTCGGTATGCTGTGATAAATTGATAGGGACCTAAGTACAAATCTGAACCCTATGACATATTTTCACTGTTACTTTGGCTCTGAGGGCAGCTCAAATGTTCTTGCCATTATAGACAGGAGGCTCAAGACAATCCAAGAGCTTTTTTTTTTTTTTTTATGTGCTATTCAGTTTTATTGGAGTTTTTAACAGACAGACTAAAAAGAGATACAGGCTAAAATAAAGCTAAAAGCAAGAAACAAATTTTAAAAGTGCAAGAGAAAGGAAGAAAAAAAAAGACAAGGGAGAGGGCAAAAGAGAAAAGAAAAAGAAACAAAAATAATAATAAAGAAGCTTTTCAACCTCATCACACTAAGTTAACATAATAACTTGACAGTCATGGAAGTTTTAAGTATGTTTTCTGAGACAGAGCTAGCTTCTATATTCCCATTAGAAAGAGGAATGTAATATATTCTAAGGCATTTATGGGATCTGATCTGCTCAATTTGAATTCCACTTTGTTGCTTATAAAGCCCATTATTTTATGGTAATTTATTGCTTTCTACCACACAATAAATAGTAACAACTCACATTGCTGCTCTTATGCTTGATAAAGTTAGTTAAGAAAATTGTTGTTGTGCAGTTATTCAAATTTGGGAAATGGGATTCAAATTTTTTTACTACAGGTTTTTACTACCTGTGGGTGTGGCTTGGTGGGTGTGATGTTGCTTGGTGGGCGTGGAAGAGATAGGATACTGTAAAATCTCCATTCCCTCCCCACTCCAGGGGATGGTTACTGCAAAATCCCCATTTCCTCCCGATCATCTGGGACTCGGGAGGCAGAGAATAGATGGGGCGGGGCCAGTCAGAGGTTGTATTTAATACTCAAATTTTCTTTATATATATATATATATATAAAGAACTACTCAAAATTTCTCTGAACTACTCAAAATTTCCGCTACCAGTTCTCCAGAACTGGTCAGAACCAGCTGAATATCACCTCTGCCCCAATTTCTGACCATGCACTGGAGTTACAATGGCACTGAAAAAAGTGGCTTATGACTGGTCTTCACAATTATGATCTTTGTCACATTCCCTGCAGTCACATGATCGCAACTGGCTCATATTGACAACTACTGTAGCATCCCAGGGTAACTTGATTGCCGTTTGCAACCTTCCAAACTGGTTTCTTACCATTTCAACGGGGAAGCTGACAGAGAAGGTCACAAATCATGCTCGTGCTCATGTAACAACTCACTTAACAATCACAGCAAGAAAGGTCATAAAATTGGGTAACTCACTTAACAAGCACATTGCTTAACTATGAAATTTCCAGTTCCAAATATGGCCTTAAGTCAAGGACTACCTGTATCTATATATTATAGATACAGGTAGTCCATATATATTATGATTATTGGCCTATTAGCTAACTTATAAGGATGGAATTATCTTCCTATTAGAAGATACATAATGCCATTTATATTTAAACAGAAGGGTAACTACTAAATAAATCTGGAAGGAAAATGTTTTATTAGGAGATATGTTAAATTGAAATGTAAAAGTTAATATATATATATACAGTATATATAAAGCATTCAAATATGATGACACAAAAAAATTGTACCCGGATGATACACTGATCAATTAATGATGTAATGTTTGTTATAAAGAGAAAAAATAAAAAAAACTTTTAAATAAAAAAAGAAGGGGAACTAATGTACAGCGTTGCTGAATCTCTTCTGAGGTTGGAATCTGGCAAATGATCTATTGAATTAAAATAATATTCATTTAAAATGTCTCTTCATCACTCTTCCCATTAAAATAATTTTGAAATAGCTTAAAGTAAATAACTTTGAATCAATTGGATGAGTTAAATAGCCGATAGAAGACTGTGGTACAGTTCATCGCAGATCATCGTCTGCTTAACCAGGCAATACAATACACTTCATACAAGCGAGGCATTGAATGTGCCTATTTCTCCAACTGTATATTTCATAAATTTCAGCCAACGGAGCGTACTTGACCTTGCAGCTACTGTGTCTTGATGAACTAAATAGTCAGTAAACCTTTATTTTTCTAAGATTTACTTTCTTGCATGATAGGCTCTCTAACTTAGCTTGTGTTGATATTTAACTGCTATCTTCCTCTCAATACTGTATGTACCTATAACCAAAATCTTTGCATTTCATCAGCATTTTCATCTCGGAGAAGGGGAGAAAACAAAGGGATAATTATAAACTGTTTCACATATTGTTATACTGATATTCGACATGTGCATCTTTCTTGTTCTCTCTCTCTCTCTCTCTCCCTTTCTTTCTCTCTCTATTTCTCTCTCTCTCTGCGGAAAAAGCACTACTGTTGTGGAGATAGCACCAGGTGCATGAGGGTGACCTCACATGCACACCAAATCGGGAGCTGACATCCATCACACTTTGAAATTTTGGATTTCATCATTTCCTGATCTTTCTAAAGGGATCACAGCACCTGGCCCTCACAGCTGTAGTTCATTTAGAAAGCAATTTAAAAACCGAGGAAAAAAGCAAATGACATCTTGCTGCCTCAGCCTTGTCATTAAGAATAGCAGAATGGCCTTCATTTATGAGACACATGGCAAAGAATTAATATCTTTCAGCGTTTTCTCCAGTAGAGATTACAAAAGGTTTGAAAAGAGAAGTAAATATTTAGTGCTGCGGCTGACTTGAGGGAGGGAGTGGGAAGCATCCTTCTTTATTATGAGGGGGGGAGGGATAAAGAACCACA
Organism: Pituophis catenifer annectens; assembly: GCF_029215685.1. Lineage (NCBI taxonomy): Eukaryota > Metazoa > Chordata > Lepidosauria > Squamata > Colubridae > Pituophis > Pituophis catenifer. The sequence goes on from NW_027256881.1 coordinate 133,418,650, forward strand.
AACCTCTACGTGTTGTGTGCCGTTTATTATATGTTCAGGTGCTATAAACACTCAGTGATGTGGCCTCAATGTCTTTAATTGATATTCTCCATTTTGCCCTCCTCTGTAGCATTGGATATACTATACATCTACATAAGACGCATTCCCCCATCTGGATGCGTAATGCTTTGAAATGTAGAAATAGCAAACACTTAAATATTATTTTGCTAAATATTTTCTCTAGTTGTTGTTATTATTGTTAATATGGTGATTACATTGAATTCTACAATGTGATTTATAATTTATGGCGATGCTTTAGCGCTCCTGGAAATGCATAGCTAATCCTATTGCCTAAAGCCCAGTAGTGCCTGGGCAGGTGCTATGCAGGTTCCCTATGTCCCTCTGCCAGCATGGATGCCAAATTGGATCTGGTGGGTTTCCAGATTGCCCTGGAGGATTTTTGAAGCTCATTCCGTCAATTCTTCTATCGTAGTTCTGGTGACTCGTTGCAGAAAAAAAGTTGACCAGAGTAACGTTTGATGCAATTGCTTCTAAATGCCTGCCTTCTTCAACTGAACACAGAATAGCAAAGACAATACATAAATAAAACTATGGCTTATTTACTTATTTTGAATCCACTCTGTGGAAATCAGAGTGGCAGCACTGTATATTTTCTGATACTTATTGTATCTGTTTAGGGCCATACATTTTACCAATAATGGCAGCTTCATAGCCAACTACTACCCCAATCATAGTCATGGCTCTTTCAATTTTCTTTTTGAATACACTACCTAGAAATGAGATGTCTGAGTTTTCATTTATCCAGTTTGTTTGAATTTCAGATATCGCAGTTGGATAAGGTGCCTGCATTTCTTCAGCCTACCTCTGGCGATTTTGAATTAATTTGGCTGCATAAAAACTAACCAAGAAGATTAAGAACACGGTCTCTGGTGAAATCACTTTGGGGAAAAAAGCCCTTGATATATGGTGTTGTTGGCCTGTAGAAATTATAAAATGGTATCAAATATACCATATTGACTGATTAAGCCAACAATCTGTACAAAATGTACTATACTCTTCTTCTAGTCCTGGTATAGAGGAAGAAATAATCTTGATTTTACTAAGGATGACTCTCATCTGGATTTATAAGATGGAGCTCATAGTTTTCACTACTTTTATCAGCCAGAGCGAAAACCATGTTGCATTCAATCTATTCCTAAATATCAGCAATGTGCTGAATTAATTGCCATTACATTGAAGTTATCTTGCAGAATTCCCTAAATTACTTGAGAACAGTTCAAAGCTTCTGGAAAAGATGCCGAGAAGCTTTAAAATTGGAGGGTTTTCTTCAGTTACAAGTCTCCTTTTTTCATGAATCCTCTGATTGTGCTGAAAATGATGATGTAGCTAGATGAGAGCTAGCCACTGAAGACATTGATCTTGAGGGATCATAGGCTAAGCAGAGGGCTATTCGATAGCAATTCCCATACCCTTCCAGTCTGAGTATGTGGTTTTCTGCCCCTTTTGCTCTCTGAAGATGATTTTCTAGTACCATCATCTCCTCTGTCTCCTAGAAGCCAATATATAAAGAAGTACACAAGCATCCTTAAAGGGTACAGACGGATTCTTCATTTTCCTAATTAAGTTTATGTCATTATCCCAGAAAATAAATATAATTTAGGAGCACTTTTGGCTCAGTTTTGCCTGTTGCTAAACAACTTGATGATCTGTGTTAATGACCATAGCAGCACAACAAACTGTAGGACATGTACGGTAATATCCACAGCACCTGATGTTTGTGCTACATGAGCATGGAAAGCTACATTCTCAACATTCATACCAATTTAGCTATGGACATTAAAGTGCTTAAACTCCCACAAAAAAGAGGTAAGGGCTCAGTGTGTATCCCAAGGAGCTTTATCCACAGAAAGAAGCAGTAAATGTTGCTTCTTTCATGTTTATCCAAGAGAGAGCAATTGATTGGTTTAAATGCATTGCTACAGTCTTGTCCAAGTCCAATTGAATTTAACTGCTTTTTTTTTTTTTGCAAACTTATTTTACTTGCTCCTCACTCACTCACTCACTCACTCACTCACTCACTCACTCGTACATGCAAGTTCCTTGTTGATCTACATGATGGAATAGAAATGCTTAGCCAGATAACCAGTAGACAGACATCAACAACAAAACCATCAACAGAGGAAGTTTTGGTTGCAACTGGTCCTAAATATTAGAGAAGACAATGTAAAGTGTCACCTTTCTACACAACTGTTAAGGGTTCAGAGACCTTTTTGATTTTGAACAATGAGGGCATACTGAAAACCTTTGTCCCAAAGTTGGTCAGGAGGAAAGTGAGTTGATCTCATCTGAGAAAATTGTAGAGGACAATAGAAATAGTTATAGCCATTTTTCTCCACAGACTTCATGTCATTTATAATAACTTCTCGCTTCCCCCCCCACCTGCCCTTTTCACCTCTTGTGAATTCAAGAAACTCTGCACAATTTAGCTAAGTCTTTTGTAACTCTTTTTCTATTGGCAGTGAGACTATAACATTCCCATGAAGAATCGCAAAAACCTGATGAGTTCACAAAGGGAATTTTCAAAGGGCAACTGGCAATAATCCAGTTGCTAGCCAGCTGCAACATGTTTTATAATAGTTGTTGTTGTTTTTTGTTGTTTTTTAATATTGTTGATTATGGAGCTCCAACACTGCCCTTGATAGGAAAAGAGAATATTGCAAATAAAACTACTGGGGAATCAGCAGCAGGTAGAAGGCTGTCCATCTGAGCCTCTGCAAAATCCACTTCTCATCTTGTTAAAGATTGACAGCGGCATTAATATTAATGTATAACAACTGGGGCATGCCACAAACACTTGCCGCATGGAGTCCCCCTTTTTCACACCGTTTAATTCCTGTTGTTATATGAGATTTTTTATTTTTCTCCCATTGGTAAACCAGGTTCAGTGCATGCTATTAGAATATATGCTGACTTATTTGGCCATCACATCTGTTGCTTGGCTGTCACATCTATGGCTAGCATGAGAAGATAGTTTCCTTTTTTAATACAAAGCCAACACATATAGAGAAGTGTTTTTGTATTTATGTTATTAATATGGTCAGAAGCTTACCCCCCCCTTTTTTTTAAAGAACTCAGGTTGAGTTACAATCCATAGAATCCATAAAACTAAACAAAATAAAAATGGTGGCAACTACTTTAAAAGACTAAAATAACAACCCATGGCAATACAAGGATAGAAAGACACAGATTTTCAATAGGAACATGTCCATGTTGTAATTAATCCAAATGCACAGGTAAAAAGCCAGTTTTTCACCTGGTATCAAAAAGAAAAAAATTATCAGTGCTAGCATGGCCTCCACGTGAAGAATAAACTAGGGTGCTATGACAAAGAAATCACTTTCCTGTTTCCTCACATCATATACTTCACCAAACTACGAGTTGCTGAGAATATCATGACAACCATCCCAAAATTAATATTCAGCTATGTACATACTGAGATTTTTGTTAAAGTTGTCCTCATGCTGCTCACCTTCAAGGTGATCTGTTTTTTATTCCCTGTTGACTAGTATGGGACTTTATTTAAGAAGTCTTGTTTTGTTTTCTTTAATATATATTTTTGATATTACATCAATGTAAAGGTTTCCCCTGCCCAGTCATGTCCAACTCTAGGGGGCAGTGAGTGCTCGTTTCTGTTTCTTAGCCAAGGGAACCAGTGTTGTCTGAAGATGCTTCCTTGGTCATGTGGCTGGCATGGCTATACACTGAAGGCACACAGAATGCTGTTACCTTCCCACCAAAATGGTACCTATTTATCTACTTGCATTTGCATGCTTTTGAACTGTTTGGTTGGCAGGAGCTGGACCAAGAACAGGAGCGCATCTTTGACACATAGTGCTTGGGTCTCGAACTGCCTACCCTCAGGTCAACACGACCAGCATAAGGGAAAGCTTGAAACGCATACTTCATTGGCTTGTCAAGTCTGATTTTTCAGGGGCTTCTCCTTCCACTGTCAAGCAATGAACTATTCTTGCATTTCTCTTACCAGCTGTCCTTATAAAATTAGAAAATCTAGCTAGGTATTCTTCAAATAAGTTCCCATTAATAGGTTATGTATACTTTTGTATACTACTTAGTGTTGAAATGCCAAAGATATATATGTGATTGTTTCATCTTTCATACCATTATTAAAGCTCCTTTGTCTACCAACACTTCCATTGGACATTCCATTTCCAAAACCAAGAAAACATGAAATAACTCTTCAGTTGCCTCTAGCCACAATATTATATCTGCAAGGAGGAGTGTGTTTTGGGTTCAGTCAATTAAAGAAACTCATCCACCATGGTCCAGAGATGTATCCTTTCAGTCATGGGGTCTGCCCTCTTGAACACCTTATCACTTGAAATTAGACTGGCCCCTACCCTGCATGCCTTCCAGAAAGCACTTTAGACCTGGCATGGCAGTCAGGTAGAAACCTGATTGGTTACTTTTAGTCTGAGGTTTTATTCCTGGTTTCTTTTTTATTATATTTTATATTTATATCTTGTTCCCCCCCTAGAGTTGCTTTAGCAAAAGGGGTGGCCATATAAATCTAAATAAATAAATAGACAAGATGTGGCATGAAAAAGACTCTGAACGTGTGTCTATTAAGGCAGTTGGCAATATTCAGCTTGGAGCAGTCCATGGATACACTATAAGTATGAGCCGGTTCTCAGGAGGGGCACCCTTGAATTTTGACAATTGCTGGAGTTCTATAAAGCTCTGATGAAGCTTCCTCTTCTCCCCCCCCCCTCCAAAAAAAACTCTTAGCCTGTTTTGCCTTATTAAGGATTAAATTCACCTCAGCTCAATATCTGGCTATGAAGATGCTTCCAAATCTCCTCCTTTGACCTGCTTTCATTGTCTTCAAATTCTCCTCATACAGTCCTCAAAAATAAATTAGCATCTTGTTGGGCAATGACAAATTGCAGCATACACATACACACAAACACACACACACATAAAAACAAACCACTGTGCAAGGATTTTGTGTTAAATCTCCTTGGATGAAGATAAAAGTGAAAGTTGTAATGAACTTTCTGCCAGCCAAGGCTTCTTCACTTCTCCAAGACCAGGAGACTTCAGATTTTGAGAGGATATAAATTCCTGTGTAAGGCATCCCATATATTGTTTCAGTATACGAGTGTTAGGCTTTTTTTTGAACTAAGGTTGATATATTCAGATAAAGAATTGTTTGGATACCTCAGGCATATACTGTAGAGGTTATTGTTGCTACAAGATCCAGGTGAACATGTAAGGTGCATATAAATGGAAAAATCGATCTTCAAGTTTTCTCACTTTTTTCTTCTCTGTGAAACAGGTGTACTTATTCTCCAGAAGATTTTAGATTTCTCTTGTGCTTTTTGAGTCTTTGAGCTTACTTTATTGATGCAAGCTGGCAGTATATTCTGATGCTGTGATTTTCTTCTCCCTTTTATACATCTCTCTGTCAGTATGAATACCTATTGTCTGATCTGAAAAGATCCACTGGAGTTCCCTCATTATATATTTACTCTTGGAAAATAATTGAAAACCAAATTATACAATAGAAGACATGACAACTCTACATCCCTCAACTATGCAGTAAGTGAAAGAATCCTGCATTTCACCAATAAAACATTTACAAAGATATTTTTAAAAACTTAAAAGTAATCTTCATCAATTATTGGAGAAATGAAAAGAAGTTTAGCATAGCAGTAATTGATTTCTTGGACACATGTCAACAAATCTATTTCAGTACCAAAAAAAAATCAGGTTTTATAAGCCTTTGGTTTCTTGGTCCAGCACTCTATTATTAATCCAATAGTTTTAATACGATTTGGCCCTCGATACAATAAACAGAACTTCACAGAGAAGATCCCCACTATGATAAATAATTGAGGTTAACCTAACAGCTTCAAATGATTCATTTATGGAGCTACTGTACATTTGGTTATGCACACTGTACATTTATTAAAAGCATTTCAAATTTGATTCTTCTAAAACCTAGATCTAGTGTTCCTAGATTATTGGATTAATGGAAGAAATACCCAGGTCCTACAGAAAAATTCTCCTCCCTGGGGGGGGGGGGAGGGAGAGAGGGGGAGGAGAGAGAGAGAATACTTTAAATCTGAGAAAAGGAGAAAAACCCAAGACTATAAAGCAATCTTATAAATATTGATTGTACAGTATTATGGGATTTATGCTGAAGATCTATTATTGTGAGTGCCTAGAGCCTACCAAGATTTCAGTCTAACCCCTTCCCCCAGCTATGCTGCTACTTACTATTATCAGAGGTGCAATATTTATGATGCTATTGTGGGATAAAAAATATGTGTGCTTTTTGGTGGGGTTTTTATTCTGATATTTATTCTGTTGTCATGGAATATTGCTGTGAGCTGCCTAAGATGATCTTGTGTCAGATAGGCTGCTATATAACTTTTCTAAATGAACCCAGCCTCCTTTATTAAAATAAAGGCCTCTTTTCTGGCCTTTTGGAAATGGCTTGTAGATGACCTCTACAAGGTGGTTCTGCCATCTTGCTTGGGGCCCACAGAAGAACATGCAGCCATGGGGCTGGTTAGCTCTCTGAAGGTCCTTCAACTTGTGTTGAATTTTAATCATCTTTACCTCTTATTTAAATTTTACGTACAGTTTGTTTTTATTATTATTATTTTAGTGGTACACCACCCAGGGCCCCTCTGTGAGAGAGATGGGCAGTTTCTAAATTTGATAAAATAAGTAAATCCTTTCCTTTCCTTCTTCCCTCACTTCCTTCCTTCCTTCCTTCCTTCCTTCCTTCCTTCCTTCCTTCCTTCCTTCCTTCCTTCCTTCCTTCCATAACCATAACCAAGTTTGAAGGGACCTTGGAGGTCATCTAGTCCAACCCCCTGCTCACTCAGGAGACCTGTACTAGGGATTCGAACTGCCGAATTGCCGACCTTTCTGATCGACAAGTTCATAGCCCCTTCCTTCCTTCCTTCCTTCCTTCCTTCCTTCCTTCCTTCCTTCCTTCCTTCCTTTTCCAGTAATGATGGTTCCCCCAAGGATATTTTGTGTCAGGGTCTCTATGGAATTAAGCTGCTTGATGAAACATTTTATTTAAGTAAAAAAAAAGGGGGGGGGGAGGCCATCTTGCTGATGTGATGATGCCAGGCTCCTCATAAACTAGGTAGTACAGCTTTTCACATGATGTGCTAGCAATGAGCTAGTGTGGTTAACATTTAAATTGGCCAGGTTCATGTGAAGCCTGCATAGCTTGAAGGACAAAGGCCCTACACGCAGGAATTGTAAGGTGACAAACAAGTATTTTTATGTGCACATTCCTTCAGACACTATAGGTCTTGTGGGCTTTCATCTCTTTCTCTCTCCCTCAGTTTTCTGTACCAGATGAACCGGTGTTCTTCAAATAAAGTACTTAAATGCAAATCATCTTTTCCAGCTTAGGAAGGCAAGGGGAGGGGAGGGGAGGGGAGAGGAGAGAGAAGGAAGAAAAAGCCATCGCTGGGCTCCAACCTCACATCCTCCGTCTGAAATTAGCTCCATTGTCAAAAGAAGACAGCTGTATCCTGATTTCAAGACTCCTGCCTTGGAGTCAAACAGCCTTTTTGAAAATGGTTGTGTTCCTTCAAAACAGCCCCGTAATGGTCCCTCTGCAAACCATTTCCAGAAGCCTTGTGTAAGTAAGATAAAAAGGCGCCGTTTCTCTTTCGCGCTGCTTTTATGGGCTAGGTCAGAGTGCTCTTTCCATGTGGTTCATTCCCAGTCGAATTCCCTAATAGCCGATCTCCTCGGCTAACAGATGCCCAGCCTCATGTCGGAACCGACTCGAGCCACCGCTGAGATGATATTCCAGCTCCTTTCTTATTGAGCCATTTCCCTAGCAGATGGTGCAATGCTGCAGGCGCACTCCTTCCTGTTAATTACCAGCCTTAGCTACAGATGGAAATGTCAGTCAGCCTCACAGGTCCTGGTTCCTGCCATTGCCTCAGTCCATAGCCCTCTACCTTGGCAAGATGCTGCCAACACACACCATGTGTTTTGTGACTGCTGACTAGGCAGGCAACAAAAAACAACTTACTTCATGAATATTCATGGAGGAATGTTTCGAGTTCTGTTCATCTGCGAGGCTTATAGATCTGCTTAAAGGAGAACTGCTCTTTCCAGAGCTCCAGAAGCCCCATCTTTTTAACTCTGGTGCAGCTATGTGAGCCAGCTAAAGTAGGTTGCTATGGTAACCTATAAAGAGTGATTAAATGTCTGCCATAGAGGGACACCGATTTCTCACTAATATTCTTACCGTTACTTTACTTGCCATTTAATCACACACACACAAACATACCTGCACACACACTGCCCTGCAATAACAGATTGATAAGTCACCAAACCAAACTGATGAGCTTGGAAAAAATAAAACAAAAAAAGATTGATTTTCATCAGCTCACCCCAATTCTTGATGATCCAGATTGAAGTGACTGACAGGCCTGCAAGGGAAGGATTTGATTTCTACACAGAAAGTCAGGACTATTTGCTCCCTTCGTAGGATTTGTGTTCAGGAAACCATTGTGGGCTAATGAACAAGAACTGCATTATTTCTTCTATATTTTTCATATTTCATATTCAGTATGTTCTGTCTTTCTGAATTTACCATGATTTAATCATCCATCTCTTCCCAAGGTCTGTACATATGGTCCTCAATAAAAACCACAGTTGGGACCAGAATTTCCATTGTTAAGCAAATAAGATATGCATTGTTAAAATATGTTGAGTCATATCCGATTTTACAATCTTTTTTTTGGGGGGGGGCATGGTTGTTAAGTGAATCATGCAGACATGAAGCAACTCTGGCTTCCCCCATTCACTTTGCCTGTCGTAAACAGTCTAGGAAGGCCAAGAATAGTGATCACATGATCTTGGGACACCGCAACCATTATAAATACATGCCTGTTGCAGGCGTCTAATTTGTGGTTATGTGACCGTGTGGATGCTGCAACATTCATAAGCATGAGGACTAACTGTAAATTACTTTTTATACCCACGATTTCCAATACCGGTTCAGCAAACCGGTCCGAACCAGCTGAATATCACCTCTGTTCCCCTCCCCTCCCCTTCCCTTCCCTTCCCTTCCCTCCCTTCCCCTTCCCTTCCCTTCCCTTCCTCCCTCCCTTGATCCTATTCAAAATAAACACTCTAATACTCATCGACATACAGAATTTAGTGAAGGATGTTTGTTTGAGGTTTTTGTTTAAGTTCTAGTGGAAAGTGATTGCTATCTCGTAGAAAATAGTTCAGAAATCCAAGGATTTGTTGCAGTTGCAACAGAGACAAATTGTTGAAACAGATACAAGAGGTTGTAATATATTTACTTTTTAAAAAGGTGATTTGTTATGTCCATTTGTAGGAGTGAGGTAGGAATTGAATACAGTATGATAAACCAGCAAAATAATCCTTTTTTTTTTCTTACCCAATCTTTAGGATATTTTGCTTTATTTTTATTTTAAGGGAAATATAATGGGAGTGGTGCTGAGGTTGATTATACTAGCAATGAATATATTTAGTACTACAGTTGGTTTCTGGTGGTACACATCGTATACAACATTAAGCAAGATTGCAGGGTTTCATTCCCATTGCCTCCTGGGTGGGATTTCTCATTCTCTCTTAGAGCCTTTCCAGATGGGATTCCAATCCGGTGATTGGTGGAAATGGATTGAGACTCTCTCAGCAGTAATAGTCGCTACCATCATCCCTGTGTCGCTACCATCACCCTTGTGATAATTGCTTCTGCATGGCACCTATTGGCTCTTCTGAAATGCACTGGCTAAGGGTATTGTTTTTTGTGTGGACATATGAAGATTTCTTAGCTATTTCATCATCCTAAAACTGTCTATCAATTTACTAAAACTTAAAAATAAATCCTGTTTTCATTGTTACGTTGCTGGATTCTGTGGAATGAACTAAGAGCTCATCAACGCTTGGAACAAATTAAGCTTCTTTAATTTTCTGCACTCCTATTTCTTCCGCTGTTGTGGACCCACTTCTTGCTGAAAAGAGAAGCTGGTTAGATCCAAGTGTTTCCTCTGGCTGCAGTTGCTTCTCTTCCTGCTCTTAACCTGAATTTATCATCAAGAAAGCCAAACACAAGCCTAGATATACTAGGACAGATTTTTCAAATTGATGATATCTGACTCTGTACTGAAAGATAAATTCTCCCGATGGCTTCATGTGGACATTAACTAGAAGGAGCAAAAGAAGAGAGTAGCACCACAAACCATAAAGTAAAGTATTACGGTTCAATGACTCTCTCTGCCCCACTGACTAGGACTGTCTCCAGAGGAAGGAGGAGAATTGGTCTCTAAGGTTTCAGGAATCCAAGTCCATTAGGCTCCTGTGGCAGATTGGCTGAATTATGAGATCTTTATACAATTTTATGAAATTCTATTAGACTTCTTTCCCTTCTTTTTCCTAAGATAAAAACCTCCCAAATTGTCTTTATAGAAGACTAAAAGTTGTATAGCCCTGTACATAATCAGGAAAATTTCAAAATGTCCATGGTCTAATTATAGTAACAAAAGTAATGAACATTTTCGGTAAATTGATTGATTTTCAATTTAAAATCTAAATAAAGCAGTGGTGAAATCCTACCGGTTCGCACCTGTTTGAGCAAACCAGTACTGATAAAAGCTACTGGTTCGGTGAACTGGTAGTAAAAAAAAGCTACCAGTTAGTCCGAACCTATATTTCCGACGATCAGTTGTGCCGCGTGATTTATATTCACTAGAAACAGGAAATCCTGCTTGCTAGCGAATCTAAATAGCATGGCACAGCTGTTCCCCCCCTCGCTGTTCTACTTACCTTGTTAACTGTCCTTTTTCTGTGCAAAGCGCATGTTTGGCATTCACTGCACATGTGCATGCATACCGCATGTGTTTATTGCAAACTGTGTATACACATGCAGCATGCATTTGGCATGCACTGCACATGCATGTGCATGCAGCATGTGTTTGGCACGCACCGTGCATATGCGGGCAGTGAACCGGTGGCAAACTGTGGCTGAAATAAAGGTATTTCTAGATTCAAAGCTGTGCACTTTAAGAAGGTTGGTTGTAAAGTTTCAGAGCCATGTTCCCATGTCTAATACTATTTATTTCTGCATACTTTTGTTTCAGTATTCACTTCCTTCCCTATTACTTTCATGGAAAAACTATCTTATTTTTAAAAATAAAAATAATAAAATGAACCATAACAACATGCAAGCTATTCTAATGCAAGTTTATCATATAAAAATACATAGTGAGGACATACATTTTGATCTTTTCAGTAGGGTAGAATGCAGAGCTACTGTAAAAACATTTATAAATCTTAAATTTTTTAAAATAATCAACGGGTGGATGATTCCACAAATCATTTTCCCTTTTCATAGACTTATGTTGCAACCAAATAGGTGGATACACCTACATTTTAAAACATTTGTTATTTTAAAAATGCTATGGGATAAAATGATGCAAATATGGATAGAAGTCTTCAACAATTAAGGCTGAAATTCTGTAATATATATCTGGGAATGGTCATAATGAACTCTATAATAGCTACATAGAAAAGAAGTGTTTTTTTTCAACAACATTCTATCCTTTATTCACAATAATAATTAAAACACTGTTGGGGGGGGATTGAGTCATTACACTTTCCTATTTATAAAATGTTGCACTTTTGAGTGCTCTAAAAAGGCATATTTGATAGAAGAAAAAACCAAAAGCACATTTATTATGTAGTGTGCTCTACTTTACTAAATGCAAGTGAGAACCTTAATCTAAAATGTAAATTGGGTTAAGAAGAACAGTTCTCAATAGAAGACACCTAGAGATTGCTGGAGGAAGTGTGAGCTCATCTGACTGATCTGTCTTGCAATCTTTGCATATGTATTTATTGACAGTGGTGGTGTAGCATCACAAGAAGTCTTGTTCTCCTTTGAAAGTTAAATTTTTAAACTTAAGTAACACCTGTATCTGATCTGCATTGTAGTGAATCCAGGATGAAAAAATATGCATTATTAAATCTGCTGGAGTACACAGCAGAATGGAAGGTGAACTAAACCTGTTTAATTTGATAACCTAAGATCTTATTAGCACTGCTCTTTTGGACAGATGAGAGGAGTTCAAATGTGTAATTGTTCTGGTTTTCTGACAAGTTTAATTCCATTAAAGAAGCTTCTTGGATGAGAAGCGAAACATTTTCAAGGAAAAAAACCCAAAAAAGTCCAGTTGCCTTTGGAGAAGCATCTTTGGGACAATCATGACCTGGATGATTGAGAATCTCCATAGACCTTTAGCAAGTTTAATTCCAGTTAAAAAGAATTACTTTGTTATAGATTTGGTAGAATTATTCTTTTCTTTATTTATAGAGAGAGAAAGTGGGAGAAAGAAAAAGAAAAATATATTCAATTAGTGTTCACATTGAAAAATAGCTCTTTTAAAACTCTGAGAAGCTTTGGGGCAGAATCTTCATTAAATCCCCCATTTTCTTCTTATATTTTTTAAAAAAATTAACTTGGAGAAGGTAGGTGGCTGGTCTGTGGACTTCGATTGCATGAAATAATCCATAGTACTGAAAAGCTTCCCTTGCAGCCCACCTAATCTATTCCAAAAGTTTGGATCTTGTCTTAAAATAATTTTGGAGAGACTATGGGGCCTTTTTGAGAACTATGAAACTCTCAAGACATTTCACCCACAGATTAATTTATTTATTATTTATTATTTATTAATCAAATTTCTATACCGCCCTACTCCCGAAGGACTCAGGGCGGTGAACAGCCAAGATAAAATACAGATAATACAAATATTAAAAAATCCCTTAAAATTATTAAATATTTCGGCCGAAACACAGATTAAAACACCCAATTTATAAAATCACGAATTAAAAAAATTTAAAAATTTAAAAGATGGGAGTTAGGCCAGGCCATTAAGTAGCTAATTATGGTTAAGATTAAGTAGCTAATAATGGTTACAAATTGGCCTATGCAGTTTTAAAGATGCATTTTCACTGAATTAAGTTTTGATCAAATCAGCTCATTGAGGAAGATTCACAAAGCGATGCAGACTTGATTTGAAGCAATGAATCAAATCAGAAGCTTTAATGTTATATACTCTTTTGAAGAACTTCACTAATTTGATGGCTGCTTTTGGGGTGTGGCAAAAAATCAATCATGTTGCAATTTGAACACTGGTGTATGATGTAGAATAATGTGACCGTCTCCCTGACAGTGATATAAGTTGCCAGACAATGAGATTTACCTCTTAAGTTCTCTGCCTATCACAGCAATTTTGGGATGGCAGGGATAGTATTCACTTTTTTCCCAACAGTTACATTCTTTAAAGTAGCTAGCCCCAAGCTTAAGCTTTTCCCTGTCTTATGCTGATGAAATGTTATACTTTTATTATAATGCCTTTATATGAATCAATGGTGTGACTCCATCTGGAATACTGTGTGCAATTCTGATTGTCACATTTCAAGAAGGATATAGTGGAGCTAGAGAAATTCAAAGAGAGCGACTAATATTATCAAAGAACTAGAGCAACTTTGCTGTGAGGAAAGGTTGCTACATTTGGGGCTTTTTAGTGTGGAAAGGAGGTGAATGAGAGGGGACATCCTTAGGATGTATAAAATTATGTTTAGTTTACATAAAGTGGACAAAGAGAAGCTATTTTCTCCTTCCCCAAATATTAGAACCCAATTAAATTCAATCCTGAAAGAATCAGGACAGGGAAAAAGATTTTTTTTTACACTACATATAATTAAATTTTGGAATTTGCTACCTTCAGTTGTGGTGCTGGTGACCAGCTTGGCTGACTTCATTGAAGGCAGAGGATCAATTAGCCTGGATGGCAGGGTGACTACCTCTGAAGACCATCTGCTGAGAGACAAGTGGTTTTCCTTGGGCAGTTGATTGGCCACTTGAGAACAGACTGTTAAATGAGATGGTCCAGGGTCCATCTCATCCAGCAAAATACTGTTTATGTTCTATGCCAGTGGTTCCCAACCTGTAATCCACAGACCGCTGTGTGGGCTCAATGTCATCACAAGGGATCTACAAAGGCTTGAAGAAATGTTATGATTTAAATCTTGAGTTAAGTCTTGGGGGTCCATGGCCATGGTCTGTGGCCACAAAAGGTGTTTAAAGGGGGAGGGTCTGTGGTGAAGAAAAGGTTGAGAACCACTGTTCTATGCCGATCCTGCCAATTTAAATCATTCTTTCTGTGAATCTCAAATCGTCCATTTCAATTGGATCAAGGGCAATTCACCCAGGTTTGATAATAAGTATCAGAATTGCATCATAATCTATTTCTCGATTATTTGGGATTTGTCATAATTTTCTTTAGATGAAATGGACAGCTTTCTCATCTTGCAGTTATGATTTGGCATCATTACTGTAATATCACAGTAAGCATGTTGATATTTGCCACTCCCTTCTTCCTCCTCCCAGGAATGCCTATGACAACATGACATATACGGTGCATTTTCACCGTCTGAAAAGTAATGGAGTTCATAAGTAAATCACATCACGAAAGAAGGTCTCTTTCTTAGAGTAATGAAATGAGACTTTATTTCCCATGGCCATATTGTTTCTGCTTAGGTGATTGGAAGCTTTATTATTTTAGAATTATAGCAGAGATAAAGCCTCTTTATTTGAAATGAAATAATGGCTGGGTTTATATAACATACTAAGCCAAGTCTAAGTGAGCCTCATTATGACTGAGCATATTTTGCAAATGTTTTTGAAAATGAAGCCAGCTATATACCAAAAGATCCTTGTTATGATAGGGAGTTTTATGTAATCAGAATTATCTGTTATGACAGAACATTTTGTTGATTTTACCTCACTGATTGGCCTCTTCTTCCAAAGAGTCACCATTAGAAAAATCAATTAAAGTAGATTGCCACCTCCAGACTCCTAAGCTTGCCCAGTGGATAATTCCCAATCATTCTGCTATGGATTCCTTCCTTCAGCCCATCTCCACAAAAAGGAATAAGAAAAATTGCTTTGATTTTTTCTTGTTCAAATCCAGACTTAAACATATTTTTAAAGAAAAATAGAAAACAGAGCAGTAGTTCTGTAACTCTGCAATGTTACTCTCAGAGGGTTCTGTACTGCAGTTATGCTTTAAAAAAAAAAACAATTGATGGTTTTTAAAACCACTTTCTGTCATCTTTCTTTTAGAATCTGCAAAAGACCTCTGAGTACAATCAATTGTTGGGCCTAAAGAATTGCACTCAATCAGGGGCAGGAATTCTTCACACATCCCTTCCAAGTGGCAGCTTTCAACTCCCAGCAGTCCCACCAAGCTTAGGGATGGTAAGGATAGCCAAACAACTTCAGAAGATAAAGGAGAATATTTGGAGGTCAGGGTTGAAATGTTGTTTCATTACCCAAATTAGGAAACATCATCAGTGCACTGATGATATTATCTAGTTTGGTGATGAAAGGTCTGCAAGAAAACAACCAAGCTCAGAGAACACCAAGGACCACTAACTTCAGAAGAGTCAGAGATTCCCGCCCCCCCCCAACTTGACACCAGATCACGGATAAAGAATAAGTGGTCCTGCTGTTTTTATAAAACAATAACTCCAAGCAGCCTTAGCCAGTATGGCCAATACTGAGATCTGCTAAGGCAGCTATCAGAAGACAGAAATCCTCCATCCTACAGAGTATGGATGGGTTGGGATGGGGTGGGGTGGGGTGGAGTGGAGTGGAGTGGAGTGGAGTGGAACGGAATGGAACGGAACGGAACGGAATGGAACGGAACAGAACAGAATAACAGAGTTGGAAGGGACCTTGGAGGTCATCTAGTCCAACCCTCTATTTAGGCAGGAAACCCTACACCACTTCAGACAAACGGTTGTCCAATCTCTTCTTAAAAACTTCCAGTGTTGGAGCATTCACAACTTCTGAAGGCAAATTGTTCCACTGATTAATTTTTCTAACTATCAGGAATTTTCTCCTTAGTTCTAGGTTGCTTCTCTCCTTGATTAGTTTCTACCCATTGCTTCTTGTCCTGCCTTCAGGTGCTTTGGCGAATAGCTTGACTCCCTCTTCTTTGTGGCAACCCCTGAAATATTGGATATCTTTTGTTTACTTGGCATTTTAATATTATATCCTGCATGCCCTTGATTGCTATTTAGAAAATAAAAGACATGCCTGAATTAGCCCTGAACATCTACATTTGTGGGTGTGAATGAGTGAGTAAGAGAGAGAAAGAGATGGAATGATGAAGATAAACCCATCATCTGTTGACTTGGTACATGTTTGCTTAATTGTCATTCCCGCCTGGGGAAGTGGCACTTTCAAATGCATCCTCAACCTCCCTTGGCTGACCCCTAGCATGGGCCCACAGTTAGTCTCACTGAAACCCCATTGTTAACAACAAGGTTTTCTTTTGACAATGATTCATGAAAACATCTTGGCAGGGAGAGGAGAAGGGGGAAAGGGTTATTGAAAATTGGGAGAGAAAAATGACTCTCTGCTACTGATAAAGTGCTGGCTCTTCTTTGTCGTTAATTAGCAGCTGTTGCTTCCCTCAAGTAGTGCAAATTATTCTGCTGAAGGAACAAAGCCTCAAATGAGGAAGTCGCTCAGTTTGTTTACACGATGCGCTAGACAAAAGCGTTTCACCTAATTTCATGTGCCTTGGGTTCAGAAACCTCACCACTGATGTCATCGGGTCTAGAGGTCTTTCAGAGAATTGTCAAACGTTCGCCAGCATGACAAGATTTAATGTTAAAATACAGTATCTGAAGTTTGTGAAAAGGACAAATATAAATATAATAATCCCCCCAATTAAAAAAAAAAGTCTTTCAGAAAGACAGCAAGGGAGAGGGAAAGGGAACAGCAACGCCAAGATGAAAAGCGGAGTAATGTCCCCACTTACACTAGTTGTTCTTTTAGTCAGAACGAACTCCTTTTTCTCCCCAATTAAAATTCGACATCTTTGATCACGCAGAGCACTGTGCCCTCAAGCTGCTCCTATGCTGTGCTCCTGCTGGCAGCTTGGAAGGTAATCAATCCGGACTGTAGGCGATCACATCTTCCCATTGGATAGCTCTGCGGCTGCTATGCCCACCCAACTTTTTTCTTCCAGAAAACCAATTATCAATCACTTTCCTTCCTGTGGCCTAATTTTCCTAGACATAGAGACCAGAATATATATGTATACACACACACACACACACACACACACACACACACAGAGAGAGAGAGAGAGAGAGAGAGAGAGAGAGAGAGAGAGAGAGAGAGAGAGAGAGAGAGAGAGAGAGAGATAAATGTATACATACCAAGTTGAAGCTTCAAAAGGCACATATATCAGGTACAACTGGCTTTAAAATTAAAAATAACTTCCTTGCATTTTCCCCGTTTCTGAATACTATCTCCTGAATGCAGGTAATCCTCGATTTACAACAGTTCGTTTAGTGACCGTTTGAAGTTACAACAGCACTGAAAAAAGTGACTTATGACCAGGGCTGCGTTTCGCTTACCTTTACCACCCGGTCGCTGTGTGCGTGCATGCTCACTTTGTGCACATGCACACTGTCCGCACATGCTCCTGGCCTTCTGCACATGTGCTTTGCTAGCTTACGCACCTTCCGCGCATGCACCTGGCCTCAAAAACATGCCTAAATAGCACAACTTGGAGCCGGGGCTGGTGGGTGGCACCCCCACCTGCGATCGCTACTACCAGTTCACCCGAACTGGTGCGAAACGGATGAATACCACCTCTGCTTATGACCATGTTTTACACCATTGCAACGTGATTTACATTTGCATACTTGACAACTGGTTCATACTTATGACGGTTGCAGTGTCACAGAGTCATGTGACTATCTTTTGTGACTGTCTGACAAGCAAAGTCAACGGGGAAGCCAGATTCACTTAACAAATGTGGCAAGAAAGGTCGTAAAATGGGACAAAACTCACAACAAATTTCTCACTTAGCATCATAAATTCTGGACTCAATTGTCGCCATAAGTCGAGGCCTACCTGTATTCCATTTCAACCTGTACCTGACCGCCATAATGGTTATAACACTTGCCTTACTGAAGAATGTTCCTGGCTTGAGATTTTGAAGAACTATTTTTCTTTTAAATTATGTCTTTCCTTGTCAGGCTACTTGGTTATCTAATTTGTGGGTGTCATGGTGAAATGATAACCCAACGGGCTTAATCATCATCATCATCATCATCATCATCATCATCATCATCACCATCATCATCATCCCAGGAAAAAAAAACCCAAAAAGGTAACTCAGGAAAGAGAAACATCAATTAAAGAAATCTGCCAACTTTCAAATTGCATGTAAAATCATTCTGACCATGACAATATTACGTTATGACTTCGCCAGTATGAGCTAGTAAAGAAAATCATAACAGAATCAGCAGCAGGAGTTATTCGGGGGGGGGGAGGTAGTAAGAGGGTATTTCTGCCTCTGCAAAGTAGTCAGTTGAAAGGTGGGGATTAGGCTGGGGGGGAAATAAAGCACAGCTAGCAAATTGGGCAATAGGGCTTTTAGGCTGACAAGCAAGAAAACATTGCTTCCAGGTTAGAACAGAAAAATGCAAGTAGAGGTTGCATCCATGGTAGGCAATGGGCTAGTTCAATTCCTGCCCTCCAGAAGTAGTTGCTGGCCTGTGGAACAATCTGGAAGTGTGGGTAATACCAAGAAAAATTCAGATTACTGTAAGACACATATGCTATTGGGAAACCCGAAATATCAGGTTAGGAATAGATTTTCATTGAGGAAATGTATCTAGATGGATAAAGAATGACTTAATGGCACATAATCAATCAAAGACTGAGTTTGGTCAATCACTCTCTTTCAGGCCATTCCACCACACAGGACTGCAGTTGCTGAGAAAAACTAGAGAAAATGTTATGCATGCTGGCATAACCATCTGCAAAAAATAAAGGGTATAAATTTATTAGAAAACATTCCAAAATAAAATATGATTTTTCTTTTTTGGGGGGAGGTAAAGTTTCCCTTTTGAAGATCAAGCCACCCAGATTTGATTATGAGTTGGGAAGTCTATAAATAAAATAAATAAATGATCAATTGTATGCCTTATATGCACAAAGACTATATAATGCTGGAAGGAAGGAAGGAAGGAAGGAAGGAAGGAAGGAAGGAAGGAAGGAAGGAAGGAAGGAAGGAAGGAAGGGATAGGGAGGGAAGAAGGAAGGTTAGTTACTGACCCAGATTTGAAATTTACAATGATCAGCTTTGTTATAATAGGATTATAATTGTTCTGTTCCCAGAGCATTTGCTGCTCAGCAGGACAAGGTTAATTTCTTTCTGTTTAGCTAGCTTATAGGTAAGTTTGGCAACCCTGACCTTACTGGCCAAAAGAGTGGCCTTTGTCTTTTAAACAACACAAAGACAAAGGCCCTTCTTCTGAAGACAGCAAAGTCCACATGTTGGACAGAGAGGACTGCAGGTTTGAAAGAGGGGTCAAAGAGACCATCTATATCAAAACTGAACAGCCCTCTCTTAACAGAGGGTGAGGGAAATGACATCATCTATCTCCAGTCTACAACACCATCCTTTCAGCAGTTCCAAGAAGGTTCCACACCCATTTGCATGGTCAGGTGACCAACGACACAGATAAACCTTCAGGTGGCCTCAACAACTCTCTAAAAGAATGCAAATCAGTGGTGGGATTCAGCCGGTTCTCTCCGGATTGCGCAAACTGGTAGCGGCGATGGCAGGAGGCTCCACACACCCACCCAACCTGACGTAACTTGCACATGCGCAGACAAGGTGTGTGTGAGTGGAGCAACCGTGACCACGCTCACATTTGCGAACCAGTAGGGAAAGTAAGTGAATCCCACTGCTGTTACAAATGACCATCTGCATAAATCCTTCCATTCCCCACCATCCAGTCAGAGCTAAAGAAGTTTCTTGGATGAGAAGTGAAATGTCTTCAAAGAATAACAAGAAAGCCCAGTTGCCTCTTGAAAAAGCATCTTTGGGACAACTATGACCTGGATAACTGAAAACTTCCATAGACAAATTATGATGTAAGTTTCATCTACTTCCAATACTGTTCATCATTATACCTTTCTGGGACATCAAACTACATTTAACATTTGAGGACCACTTCTTTAATATTTTTCACTTATCTGCTGGAGGATTTGTAGAGGGAACTATGAAAAGTGATGTAGTTGTCTAATATCAAAATTACCTAGCGGAATTCAATATAAAAGATTCCATGTTATGCCCCATATTTTACAGGATTTATGTTCAATGTCTGGAACAGATTATCAGGTGTTCTAGAATGAAGTGATCACATAGTATCATGATAACTCTATACTCATGAAATTATACTGTATTTCATTTGCAAAAAAGAAATAAGGCAATTTGCTGCCTATTTACAATAAACTCTTGTGGTAACAGACATAACTTTCTGAGTAGGAAAGAATAAAGGAAAAGCAAGACAAACAAGGCTAACTAGAATAAACATACTTACTCATAGTATGGCTTTTTTGAAACTGAGAATAAGGGATCTGAGGGGAAAATATAATACTAAGCAAAGATGAAATAATGGGTGGACCATCTTGAAATAGTAACCATGAAAAGCTGGGAATTAGGAGGCAGTGAGAAGACAAATCCTGGAAAGTGTTAAAGATAAGCAAGAGCTAGATTATAAAAAAGGGTGGAATCAGGATAGAAATTTGAAAAAGAGTGTTACATAATCTGAGCAATGGAAGGAATGAATAGGTTTTGGCAGCAGAATTCTGTACAGAAGGTGGTAGGATGTCTGGCAAGCAAAGGCTACAGTGAAGAAAGTAGTCAAATCTTCATGACATTTCATAAAATCAAGAGTACAGTCTTAAGAACATCCATGTCAAGTTAACTTTTCTGAAAAACATCAGTGAAATTAAAATGTAGACTCCCTGGAGTTGAGCTGGTTTTAGGAATATCCATGTCCAGTTAACTTTACTGAGAAAAGTCAATGAAATTAATATGTAGATTCTCTGGAGTTGAGCTGATGGCTTCATGGACATGATATGGACATGACCACATTGTTTTCTTGGTATCAGTCTGGAAGTGGTTTGCCACTGTTTTCTTAAGGGATAGTTTTGTTGACTTTCCAGTCTAGTCTATAGCTCTGGAATTTCTAATAGTCTCCCATCCAAGTGCTAACCAGATCCAACTCTGTCAGCTTTTTCAAGAAAGAATTGGCTGGGTGCTGCCCCCTCTTACGTCACTAAAGCTTAAGCAAACATGGGGAAAAAACATGTTCTCATTATTCATTCTTTAGATGATCAATGACCGATTCTGCCATATATTTTAAAAAATAATTTCAGGGAAGGATGAATAGATAAAACACCTAGGAGGTTGGGGTTGTTTTTGATTTTTTTTTACACAAATACTCTGCTGCTCGTTTTGTATTATGAACGATCAGGATGAGAGCTGTTGGGGAAATATCATTTGGAAACTGCTGCTTAATAAAATAAACACAAAATTAATTTCACAAGAGGCTCTTTCTGTGAAACGCTGCCTCTTTCGCTGCAGTGCTGGTGATAAGTATTCTTTTAACATGGAAATTACCACTGTAAAACTGCCAGTGTGTGATCTCAGATCACTCTTTTGGCTTTGAAATCTAAGCCTAATAGATACCCTGCCAAGTTCTCCGATAACACAATCCAAGAAAACTTAGCTCATGGTGCAGCTCCTGTTTCACAAGGGGGCTAGGCCTATATACCTGAACGGGTGGCTTCTGCAAGGGAAAAGGAAGGTGATGCCTTTGCAGATTTGATCATTTGCTGCCCAGCTGTAGCACTGTGTATTCAAAGCAATCAAATAAGAATAAAGTGAAGTAAGCAGCTGTATGGGAATATACGCACATTTGGAGGAGGCTTCAATTGTGTGTTTATTCCTAAATGCAGTGTGAGTGCAGTGTGACTAATTACACCGCAGAGGAAAGCAGAAGCTCTCAAGTTAAAGTATTTGGATAATCAAGTTTACTGCAGGAAAAGTACGTCGGCATTAAATAAGTCAAAACACAACGCATCAGATTTGGAATGGCTCCACTGGTACTGCAAGTCAGAGTAAGGCAGCTGAAATGATATGAGTCTCATTTGTCTAACTAGAAGAACTACCAGAAAAAATAAACCATCTGCTTCAACTATCTCAACGCCACTTGAAAACGATAATTCTGCAGAAATGGAATGAGACAGTTTCCTCCCTTGTTCCTTATTTTACTGTTTTGCTTATCAGGTAGCCTGTTGCTAAGCTTCCTAAGGAAGCCGGGGCTCTTTCTGAGATTTTTAATAGATGGGCACTTACTGATACTCAAAGAAAAATCATTCTGCTTTCTTACTTGATTTATGGTTTGCTTAAACATGATTCAATAGCTCATCTGTTTATGCTGGACGGAATCCGAGATATTAAATGCACAAACAAAACAATTAGAAACAAGGACTGATAGTTATACTTTCCCAGGGATTTACCACTGAGATACAATGCAATGCAATGCAAAAAAAAACTGCAGGGGAGCAGGGAAAGTAATTTGAATCAAACACTGAAATTGCCTTTAATCTATATAAACCACTGCAGTTTCATTGTCTCTAAGAGGATAATTATATAGATCTATATTTTTTTAATCCCTAAACAGTCAAGTGAAATGTTAACCTCTGACCTCATTCATCCTTGTGTTGCCCCTCAGATACGTATTCAATAAACCTTCTCAGGATTAGAAGATGTATATGGGTGAGGGACAGCCAGTGGTAAAGCTGCATATTTATTTAATAATTTTAAATTTTTAATTGATGTTTGTCTTGTGTTTTTAAATAGGCTGTACACCGCCCTGAGTCCTTCGGGAGAAGGGCGGTATAGAAATAAAATTATACTTATACTTATATCCTTTGCCATGTGATGATAACACCTTAGAGTTCATCAAAATATGTTATGTATGTTTTACATGTATTTCTAAAAAATATGGAAAGTCTAGGCTAGAGAGAGTTCTAAATTATGGGAATTGCATCTCTTATGAACTGTAAATTAGAAACTGTCACTGTTTAGTTGATATTGAAGAATGGACTAAAGGAACATGAAACAAGGAGAAGAGAGGAAATTTGGCCTAGATCAATAGCAACAGCACTTAGACATATTACCACTTCACAGTGCTTTACAGCCCTCTCTAAACAGTTTACAGAGTCAGCATATTGCAATACTGCATTCTAACCACTGAGCCACGATGGCTCCATCAATCAGAATAGAGCTGGAAGGGACTTTGGAGGTCTTCTACTCCAGCCTCCTGCTTAAGCAGGAGACTCTACACCAGGGGTCCTCAAACTTTTTGAACAGGGGGCCACTTCAGGGTCCCTCAGACTGTTGGGGGACTGAACTGGCTAGGTGAGTGTGGCTGGCCCCCCATGTGACTGGGTAGGCAAGGCTAGCTGGTCATGTGACCAGATGGCGTGGCTAGCTGGTCATGTGACTGGGTGGGCATGTCTAGCTGGTCATGTGACCGGGTGGGCGTGACTATGCGCATAGGGACTACTCAAAGGGCTGAAAAAACTCATTTCTGACTGGTGAATTTCTGAGGCAGATTTTTTTCCTTGTTTTCCTCCCCAAAAGCTAGGTGCATCTTACACTTCAGAGCGTCTTATAGTCCAAAAAATACGGTGTGTGTGTGTGTGTGTGTGTATATGTATGTATGTATGTATGTATGTATGTATGTATGTATGTATATATATATATATATATATATATATATATATATATATATATATATATATATATATTCTTACTTCTTCGTAGGATTTATGTGTGTTTTTCCTCTAGCCAGGTTTTTCCTATGTAACCAAGGTTTTTCTGCAGCCCTAGCTCAGTGGAATCACATCCACTCGATTTTTTTCTTTCTGTTAGCCAGCAAGCTCTTGCTGCCTGGTGAGAGACTTATATAGATCTATTTCTGGCTCGTTAGCCATCATCAGTAAGCAACACTCACATCTCATGTATCCTCCCTGTAAAGGTACAATATCTATTTTCTTACTTCTTCGTAGGATTTATGTGTGTTTTTCCTCTAGCCAGGTTTTTATGTGTGTTTTTCCTCTAGCCAGGTTTTTCCTACGTAACTATATATATATATATATATATATATATATATATATATATATATATATATATATATATATATGTAGGTCTTTGGTTATTCGGGTCTTCTCCCACGTAAAATTGGAAGTGTCTTGGCGACGTTTCGACGAAGTCTCATTCGTCATCTTCAGGCTGGTGTTCTCGGCTTCGTGCTTCCAGGAGCTTCCTGGAAGCACGAAGCCGAGAACACCAGCCTGAAGATGACGAATGAGACTTTGTCGAAACGTCGCCAAGACACTTCCAATTTTACGTGGGAGAAGACCCGAATAACCAAAGACCTACATACAAACACCCGTGATATTCCTTTTATCATATCATCTCTGCAAGAAGCCTGCTGAGTTCTCCTTGACAGCCTATGGCAGCTACTGTATTTTCTTCCATATGTGCCATAGATTGTCAAGCTGGTTCAAGCTATTGTAACCAATACAGGTAGACCTCAACTGACAACGAATAACTTCTCTCCCCTCTCTGAAAAATCCCACTGAATATTTTCCTGTGCAGTAATTCAAAATCTTCATCCCCTTTTTCCTCTTAGGTGAAGCCTGGTGGCAATATAGGTGCATGTGAGCTTTTAAAGAAATGCTGCTATTTTTATTGTGGGTTTTTTGTGTCTTCATCATAGTCCTGGCGTCTAATATTTTGCACCGGGCAAAACTCTAAGGCAGTTCCGGAAGCTGGCTTCACATATTAAGAGGGAGCTAAGTTAGTACTTTCTGTCCTGACATAGTCAGAGCTATGGATCCAAAAGTAAGCAGGCTCATCCTCTTAGTTAGATGAAAGCATTTGGGGAATTCATCTCAAGACAGACGGCTGTCTTTTGAGTCATCTCCTTTCAAACCCCCTTCACTCATTTCCTTATCATCCAAGCCAATTTTACGGATGCACTTTGTTGGTTTCGAAAATGTCATACTAGATTTTTTATTTTTTTTTAGGAGGGACATTTGCCATTATAACCACCAAGAATACCATGCTAAAAATGGAATTTTCAGTGTGTACTGGCAAGGGAGGGCCTTATGGTTTCCTTTACTAAAATCAAAATTCATTTGCAAGTATTGATGCTATATTCATCCTTTACCATCACTAACCTGCGATTTTCAGTAACTGCTACATAGCTTAGGCAGGGGGAAAAAAAACATGTCATCAAATGCGTCTAAATCTGATTCAAAAGGACCAGGTGTTCAACTTAAGAGCAGCAGGGGATATATTTTGGGTTGTATTGTTGGTTTTTTAAGACTTCAAAATCAACCCAATTATTATTATAATGGATAAAAAAAACCATTTGTGAGGAAAACTTTTAGTGAGGGAGCAAAGTACTAAAAAAAAAAAAAAAAAAAGAGGATAATCCTCTGAATGTAGCATAAGCCACAGATGGCTAGGAAGGTTAAGTAGGGTTCAATACCATAGCATTGCCATATTTTTAATACTTGGAAAGTGGAGGTATTGTTTCTCATAGAATTTCCGAGAATCTTTCATCTTTTTCCATTTAGAGAATGTATAAAATGAACAGATGGTATGCGAGATTAATGTGGCATGCATGATATGTTCATTGATAGGCTTAAAGCTCAGACAGGGCCAGTAAAAGTTATGGAGACCGGGGCAAATTACATTCTCCCTTCCATATGTGCAATGAAGGAACATGAAGATGGTGCCCATCTCATTCACTAGCACACCTGCCTGACCTCCAACATTATAAAACATCTAATGTATTGACAATATATCTGGAATAGGGATTATAGATTACAGAATAATAGAGTTGGAAGGACCTCAGACGTTTTCTAGTCCAGCGGTCACCAACTGGTGGTCTATCGACCACAGGTGGTCTGCGAGAAAATTTTGGTGGTCCGCAGAAAAATTATTTGCATTTTTTTATATTGCACTAAAATCAGGGATCCTCATACTACGGCCCCTGTGCCAGATACTGGCAATGAACGTTTGTATTGCTGCAGAGAGTCTACTCCTTTGGGGTCTTCTTGTATGGGTCAGAGGGGGCAGAAATTCCAACTTGGGAATTTGCTTCAGCCTCCTGGTGCAGGGCTTTGGGTGAAGGCTGGAGGGAAACACCGCTGGTGACGAAGAGCCAAAGGGCCTTGTTCCAGTGGGACTGCATTATGGCCTGGAACTGGCTCTCTGAGTCTCCAGGCGCCAGTACCTGGCCTTGCACTCCTGCAGGTCTTCCCTCTGCTTGGAAAGCCTATGCTCGTAGTCCTCAGTGAGGTGCTTCTGCTGAGCCTCCTTCTCGATCAGATCCAATTTGAACTGAGCTAGCTGTTTGGCCAACTCTTTCTCATGGTGGCTGCTTAGCTTCAACAACTGCTTCCTGTTGGGGCCCTAAGAAGCCTGGGTGGGGTGGCGAGGAGTGGTTGGCAGGGGAGGGGTGAGTAGAGGCTGGCGAAGTGTCGCTCAATGTGAGTGACACGAGTTGGTCATCGAGTTGGCCATGCCAACCCAGTCACATAACCACCTAGCCACGCCCACCCAGCCGGTCATTAGGCAGATCATATTAGTGGTCCATGGGATTTAAAATTATGAATTTAGTGGTCCCTGAGGTCCGAAAGGTTGGGGACCCCTGTTCTAGTCCAACCCCCTGCTCAAGCAGCACACCCTCAATCATCATGAACAAATGGCGGTCCAACCTCTTCTTGAAAACCTCCAGGGATGGAGCACCCACAACTTTTGGAGGCAAGTCATTCCACTGGTTAATTGACTTGGGATTACAGAATAATAGAATAGATCTTGGTGGTTTTCTAATACAACCCTCTGCTCAACCATCGTGGACAAATGACAGACCTAGGTCAAATCAAGGAATCAACTCCCAGATTTAGATGAAGAGGAGCTAAACAAGCCATTCTGGACCACTCATGTTAAATTTTGTTCAATATATTCAATTATATTACAATTATATGAGGATCATGGGCGATCTAAGGTTCTAAGAAATGTATTATAGAAAGGAAAGTAAATTTTGATTTTGCTCTCCTACTGTCTATATGGAGAGAATTGTTCAAAGTAGGTCTCTGTTTAATATTCATCTACTTCCTATGCAGGGTGGGAAAAACCATTTTTATCTCCTTTATTCACACAAGCTAATGATCATCAGGATTCTATGATTATATTCCCTAATTTGAACTTGCTTCATATGGACAACTACAAAAATTGCAGAGCTGTACAAAGCTTTGAATGAACAATTTAATTTGACAAAGCTTTGATCCGGTAACCCAACAAAGCAAATCTGTAAATCAAAGTCCAGATCAGCTTTGAAGCAGCCAATCAAATGAGGTGGTTCTGTAATACTTCAGAAATTTGATGATTTCTCTGCTGCTTATGGGATTGTTACAGACACACAATTGTTGCTGTTTCACTTCTGCATACGTAAAATGATGGGGAAGATGTTGTGGCATGAGGGGCTCTCTGACATTGACATGACTAGTCCATCAGTTTTACCCCATTGAACTCTCTGTCTATCAGAGTGTTTTGGGTAGAACTTACATTTATTTTAATTTAGTTTTCCCCTCCTCAGTTCTCAACTCCTTTAATGTGACCATCTATAAGTCCTAGCGCTCCCTCCCTCCCTCTCCCTCTCTTTATCTCCTCTATCTCTATCATCTCTCTCACTAATGGAATGTTATATTCCATGTTGGTCCTACCAACACAACTGGAAGTTCACATCTCAGCATTATAGATATGAGTTCAATACTGGCCTGAGTTTTAGATTCTGTATGAAACAGGCAGCTTTAAGTCTCTTGACAAAGAGTGAATGGCTGCCAAGCTAACACAAACACTAGCCCAAAATGTCATTGTTCCAAAACTGGGGATATGATGCAAGGCAGTTGCTGCCTCTTTCTACGCGGCTTACCCATATCTATGGCACTGTATCTCATGGTGACATCCTTTTTCTGCAGCCTCTTAATTAACTAACAAGCATGGAGTATTGCCAGCAAACCACAATCCTAACATAACGTATTATTGTCAGTGATGATGGGGATCCTTTCTTCAAGGGAAGCTTGCCAGTCAACTATGCCAGTCATCCTGGCATCCCAGAAAACCTGGGGATCAGACAGCAAAACTATTCCATCACACACACATGCAAGTCAGTTGTTTTTCCTCTAAGCTTGCCAAGAAGAGGCTATGTTTTTACCAGTTGTATGCCCTACCCAGTATAGCATTCCACTAAAAGTTTTCTTAAGAGTGACCAATCAGCAAAGCCTGACACTCCTGGCATCACCAAAAGCCCAGTGATCAGACATTGCAAAGCAAAAGTTTGTGCATCCAGAAAAACTTGTTGTTGTTAGTTGCGAAGTCCTGTCCGACCCATCACAACCCCATGGACAACATTCCTCCAGGCCTTTCTGTCCTCTACCATCACCCGGAGTCCATTTAAGCTCATGCCAACTGTTTCAGTGACTCCATCCATCCACCTCATTCTCTGTCATCCCTTTCTTCTTTTGCCCTCAATCGTTTCCAGCATTAGGCTCTTTTCCCGTGAGTCCTTCTTTCTCATTAGGTGGCCAACATATTTGAGTTTCATCTTCAGGATCTGGCCTTCTAAAGAGCAGTCAGGGTTGATCTCCTCTAGGACTGACAGTTTGATCACCTTGCAGTCCAAGGGACTTGCAGGAGTATTTTCCAGCACCATAGTTCAAAGGCCATAATTCTTTGGCGCTCAGCCTTCCTTACGGTCCAACTTTCACAGCCATACATTGCAACTGGGAAAACCATAGCCTTGACTATACACACTTTTGTCGGCAGGGTGATGTCTCTGCTTTTTAGTATGCTGTCTAGATTTGCCATAGCTTTCCTCCCCAGGAGCAAGCATCATTTAATTTCTTAGCTGTAGTCCCCATCTGCGGTGATTTTGGAGCCCAGGAAAATAAAATCTGCCACTAACTCTATTTCTTCCCCATCTATTTGCCAAGAATTGAGATGCAATGATCTTAGTTTTCTTAATGTTGGGTTTCAAGCCAACTTTTGCACTCTCCTCCTTCACCCGCATCAAGAGGCTTTTTAGTTCCTCTTCACTTTCTGCCATTAGAGTGGTATCATCTGCATATCTGAGGTTGTTGATATTTCTCCCAGCAATCTTAATTCCAACTTGTGATTCATCTAGCCCCACCTTTCTCATGACATGCTCTGCATATAAATTAAATAGGCAGGGCGACAGTATACAGCCTTGCCGAACTCCTTTCTCAATTTTGAACAAATCAGTGATTCCGTGTCCAGTTCTCACTGTTGCTTCTTGACCTGCATATAGGTTTCTCAAAAGACAAATAAGATGGTCTGGTACTCCCATCTCTTTAAGAACTTGCCACAATTTGTTGTGATCCACACAATCAAAGGCTTTAGCATAGTCAATAAAGCAAAAGTAGATGCTTTTCTGGAACTCCCTAGCTTTCTCCATGATCCAGCATTGCCAGACAGCTGGCAATTTGATCTCTAGTTCCTCTGCATCTTCGAAATCCTGCCTGTACTTCTGGTAGTTCTCCATCCACATACTGCTGGAGCCTAGCTTGTAGGATTTCGAGCATAACTTTGCTAGCATGCAAAATGAGTGCAATGGTGAGGTAGTTTGACCATTCTTTGGCATTGCCCTTCTTTGGAATTGGAATGTAAACTGACCTTTTCCAATCCTACGGCCACTGTTAAGTTTTCCAAATTTGTTGGCAAATTGAGTGTAGCACTTTTACTGCATTGTCTTTTAAGATTTTGAATAGCTCAGCTGGACTACTGTCACCTCCACTAGCTTTGTTGTTGCTCAGATTTCCTAAGGCCTATTTGACTTCACATTCTAGGATGTCTAGCTCGTGGTCAGTGACCACCCCATTGTGGTTATCAGAGATGTTAAGCTCGTTCTTGTATAGTTCCTCTGGTAATTTTGCCACCTCTTCTTAATCTCTTCTGCCTCTGTTAGGTCCCTGCCATTTTGGTCCTTTATCATGCCCATCTTTGCATGAAACGTTCCCTTCATATCTCCAATTTTATTGAAGAGATCTCTGGTCCTTCCTATTCTATTGTTTTCTTCTATTTCTTTGCCTGTTCATTTAAGAAGGCATTTTTATCTCTTCTAGCTATTCTCTGGAATTCTACATTTAATTGGGTGTATCTTTCTCTTTCTCCTTTGCCTTTCATTTCCATTCTTTCCTCAGCTATTTGTAAAGCTTCCTCAGACAGCCATTTTGCTTTCTTGCATTTCTTTTTCTTTGGGATGGTGTTAGTTGCTACCTCTTATACAACGTTGTGAACCTCCATCCATAGTTCTTCAGGCATCTGTCTATCAGATCTAATTTCTTAAATCTATTTGTCACCTCTACTGTATATTCATCAGTATTTAGTTCATACCTGAGTGGCCTAGTGCTTTTCCCTACTTTCTTCAATTTAAACCTAACTTTTGCAACGAGAAGCTCATGACCTGAACCATAGTCAGCTCCTGGTCTTGTTTTTACTGACTGAATAGAGCCTCTCCATCTTTGGCTGCAGAGCACATAGTCAATCTGATTTCTGTGTTGACCGTCTGGTGATGTCCATGTATAGAGTCATCTCTTGGGTTGTTTGAAAAGAGTGTTTGCTATGACCATCATTGTTGTGACCCAGGCCCATGTAGTTGATATTAAATGCAAACAGTTCCAAAAAACAAACAAATTTGATTAAAACAGCTGAGAATTAACTCATTCTCAGTTTATTCTAAATGAAATGAAAGCAAAGTCCTTAAAACACCAGTCTTTAGTTTATCTCTGATCTTGGGATAATTAGGCAAACTGCCAAAGGCTTTTCTTGGCAACAGTTCAGGAACAGAAGAAATAACTACAGCCAAACAAGAAGCAATTCTCTCAACGGTTGTTTTATGGCAAAGAGGCCAAGAGCCATTGCTGGTCTTTTAAACCTTATGAGAGGGGCCAATCATCTCTTGGCCCTACTCCCAAGTCGTCCTCTCTGCTTTAGCTACTCCTGCCTTCTGGCAGCTCTTCTCATACGTGCACTAGGAACAGGCTCCTCCTGTTCCTCTGCCTCTCTACTGTCAGCCTCTGGAGGCTCCGAAGTCCGCATCACTCTATGATGGCCCTGGCCCCATCTCTGCCTCCAATGCAGAGCCCTCATCTGGGCCTTCCCCAGCCTCCAGGACTGGCCCATGTTCTTCCTCAGCCTCTTCGCTGTCCGACTCCGCTGCCAGCTCTACAGGCTGCTGGCAGACCACAACAATCATATTCTCTTGATAACATTCTACCAGCCTATGCCCTGCTTCATTTTGTATTCCAAGGCCAAACTTGCCTGTTATTCCAGTTACCCTTTGGCTTCCTACTTTAGCATTCCAATCCCCCAGATGATAAGGACATCATTTTTGGTGTTAATTCTAGAAGGTGTTGTAGGGCTTCATAGAACTGGTCAACTTCATCCTCTTCAGCACCAGTGGTTGGGGCATAGCCCCTTCATAGTTCACTGCCTTGTCATGGTGAAGGGGCTTGCATAGCTCAATGAAGCTATGAGCTATGTTGTGCAGGGCCACCCAAGACGGACAGGTCATAGCAGAGAGCTCTGACAAAATGTGATCCACTGGAGAAGGAAATGACAACCCACTCCAGTATCTTTGCCATGAAAACCCCATGGACAGAATCAAAAGGCAAAAAGATATGACACTGGAATATGAGCCCCTCAGGTTGGAAGGTTTCCAATATGCTACTGGGGAAGAGCAGAGGGCTAGTACTAGTAGTGCCAGAAAGAGTGAAGCGACTGGGCCAAAGCCAAAAGAATACTCAGTTGTGGATGTATCTGGTGATGAAAGGAAAGTCTGATGCTGTAAAGATCTATACTCCATACGAACCTGGAATGTCAGATCCATGAATCAAGACAAGCTGAACATGGTCAAACAAGAGATGACAAGACTAAACATCAACATCTTAGGAATCAGCAAACTAAAATGGACAGGAATGGGTGAATTAAATTCAGATGACCATCAGGCATACTACTGCAGGCATGAATCCCTCAGAAGAAATGGAGTAGCCTTCATAGTCAATAAAAGAGTAGGAAAAGCAGCACTGGGATACAATCCCCAAAATGACAGAATGAACTCAGTTCGAATTCAAGGCAAACCATTCAACATCACAGTCGTTCAGCAAAACTATTAGATTGCTATTCTGTCAACCTTGGTATCTGCTGATACAGGACCAAAAATATGTTGTTTTATGGATTTGTGTATAATTAGACATAGGATATGAGATGAAGAGATAAATGTTTGTAGTCCTAGAGGAAGTGAAGAGTCACTAAATTTTTTATACTTATTGGGATGAAGGTTGGAAGTCATTATTATATTTCACTCAATATTTCACTCTTTATTATATTTCTACTTTTCTCTTGTCTCCTTTTATTTTTCTCTTTCTTTCTTTCTATTCTCTTTTATTTTAGTTAGCATTAGATTTTACTATTATAATTTAAATGCTTAATACAAAATTACATACAGAAAAGTTATTAGAAAGTTAAGAGTTGCTTTTTCATATAGTTTTGGAAGTTTATATCTTTATTGTGGAGTTTATATTCTGCATTGATTCAACCAAGTTATTCAAGGATTTTTTGCTAGATAATTTGGAGGCTATTGTGCTATTCTTTTCTCATTCTTGCTTTCTCTCCCTAAAAGAGGTTCGGGGGAGGAATATAACCCAAAAGCTATTGTGCTAAAACCCTGAAAGTTTCCAAATGAAACATGCCAGCCTTTGAAATAGCCTTCCATTCTTGCTATTTCATTCCACTTAAACAAAAGGTGAAGCATTTTGACCTATGGGCTAATCCTTTTTCCAATCAAATCTTGAATTTTGGAGCACTTTGATTCAATTTGGCATCAAAACTTGAATCAAAACTTGAATTGAGCCATGCCTTCCTTGGCTCATGAATCTCCAGTATGAAACAAATCCAGGCTAAAAGTTAGTCTACCCCTGGCAAAAACACATTTCCCCCAATTAAATGGAGGACTTCAACTACTAATATGAAGAAGCAAGGCTTTATTAGACTATGCTTGACATTTGAACTGGAGCTAAAGAGCTTCTCCAAGGAATAAAATATGGGCTATTAAGTACCAGCTCCTCCAGTTGTTTTTTTTTTAAATTATGTGTTCCAAAAGTCATCCAAACACAATATGACTCTCCTTTATAAAGCTCAACGATCAGTGAAAGATAAATGGATCAATGGAGTGATGAGTTCACTCTTTCAGTAAGTGTTTCTTCATTAAAGAATCTGTCTGAATTGGGTATGGCCAGTCCAGAGAAACGAAGGACTAGGGGTAACATGATAACAGTATTCCAGTATTTGAGGGGCTGCCACAAAGAAGAGGGGGGCCATCTTATTTTCCAAAGCACCAGAAGGCAAGACAAGAAACAATGGATGGAGAGTAATCAAGGAGAGAAGCAACCTGGAATTAAGGAGAAACTTCCTAACAGTGAGGACAAATAACCAGTGGAACAGCTGGCCTTCAGAAACTGTAGGGACTTCATCACTGGAGGTTTTTAAGAAAAGACTGGACAACCACCTATCTGAAATGGTATAGGGTCTCCTGCTTGAGCAGGGGGTTGGACTAGAAGACCTCCAAAGTCCCTTCCAGCTCTATTCTGATTGATTCTACCCAGTGAAGTTGCTGAGATGGATAGGAAGGCAGAGTAATTAGACCAGGGAAAGATGTTAAGAAGCAGTGGCTGCATCTTAAAAGAAACACTTACAGTTCCTGAATTATGAAATCTTATTTCATGGCTAGCCAGAGATTTGTAATATCTCGGCTTCCATTCAGGAGTTCAAGCTGGTGTGAATGGAACTCCCCGTTTCAAGTTCTCGCCCAGCACCTTAACTGCTACACCATAATGATTCTTGTGCCTGTGAGCTGAAATCCAAAACTTCTTAACCAACAACCTTCAGACAAAGTATAACTTTCTGTTTAATTCTTTCCTTATCAGCTATCTAATCCTGGAAATAGCATTTTTAGATCTCTTTTCAAAGAGTTAATATATTGCAAATTATTTTTTTTAAAAAAGTGGTGGGGAGAAATGCCCACTTACTTTCAAATTATAGAGAACTCTATTGTCTCCATCGGCTGTATTTGCACTTTAAAATATTCGCTCCCCCTCAACCCCACTCCTGGTAACAATGGTGCAGGTGCATTGCCCTTCAGTGTACAATGTATTTATCCTGGAGGCAGGAAGTTCGTTTCACACCTGTTTCTTCTTTCTGTTTGCTCTTGGCCTGGCTAATTTGCTGAATGTCATGATTGGTACAGCTGAGGCTGTCAAAGAGAATTACCACTTTGCAATGTGATGGTCTAATTCTGGCAGTTCAGATCTTACAATGATTTGCTTTTTTGTTCATCCTTTTGGTAACAGTTCTTTGTTGTGGGTAAACAATACAGAACATAAACTACGAGTAGTAGCAAAGCAAGGGGGGGAAATAAGAACAATCTGCTTTATCAAACAAATGGTGTTTTGCAAAAGATGCTAGAAAAGATCATAGAATCTGTTCGGCTGATAAGATGATTGCTACAGGGGGAAATGAAAAAGCAATTTGCCCCTGGAAAATTAAGTCTAATGTTTATAACATAACTGAAATTAAGTTTTTTTAAAAAAAGAAAAAGCCCTCGGAAGTAAGAAGAAAACTGGAAATCTAAATTCTAGACAAGATACCTGTAACTCTCATTCTTTTCTGCTCCCTGATTGCAAACAAGCATATAGGCTTTCCAAAAACAGCTAAAAGCATGAAATTTGCCCAATTAAATATAAATTAATTAAGTGATGAGAAAACTAAATGGCATGAAGACAGTTTTGCTTTAATTTAGTATACTTCAAGCCAACCTAAATTAACATATTTCAATTTTAACCATTCATTTAAATGTTGCACATGCAAAAAAGATGTATCAAACTGATTTCAAATTTCAGAACTTTCATTGTGGAAGATGGGTGACAAGTTGATAATTTCCCTCCTTCTCTTAAAGAACTTGGTTGCCAGATTCTTTTAAACAAATCCATAGTTTGCATAACAATGCTGATTTGGTGAAATTGATTTATTTTTCATTAAAGAGAAAACAATTTGCTGAGACCTTATTTTGAATAGCATCAAATAAAATCTGAATTTTAAGATGAATTGTAAGTGAGGAAAATCCCCCTCAATTTTGATCTCGTCAAAAGATATTTGCTATACATAAATGTTTCAGTATACAAATTAGAAAAGGTCAAAGACCATATTGTTAATTTTAAATGAGTTTTTGTGAAATGTAAGAGATTTATTCACATTAATAGTCTGGAACCAAAATCACCTTTTGTGAAATAATGAGAGAAAGGCAGTTAAATATTATTGTGTGATGGAAACACAATTAACTGATAGCAAGTCATTAAAGTCATTAAGGATTAAGCTAATTGTTGTGCACTTATCTATTACTGCAGTGAATAACACAATGAATAAATACTTTTGATTTGTCTAATAGAATATGGTTATTTTTTTAAACGTTCAACATTGTTGAGAATGAACAAATATGAACCCAAAAATTCACTTCTTTCTCCTAATGGAAGGGGGGTGGAGTTTTTGACAGTTTTAGCCAATCAAGATGATCACATTAAATTTATGTGCCTATTACTGCATAATAACAAAGCAGGCAAATCTTCCATTGAACTAATGATAACATAGGTTCAAAAAAAAAACCCTTATTATGCATGATACAGTTCTTTTACTCCATCTCAGAATCCAATTTAAGACATATGTCAGCATGATTTGAATACATATATGATTCACAATTAATTGTTTTGAGGTTCAAAATGTCTGTCCCTGCATATGAGAAAGACTTCGAGAGCTCTTTTAAAAAAACTATCAAGGTTGAGGTGGCCACCCACAAAACATCCATTGACGTGAGAGAAGGTTGTTCTCCACCACCCCATCTGTTCACCTAGCAATTCAAAAGCATGCAAATGTGAGTAGATGAATAGGTACCACTTTGGTAGGAAGGTAACAGCATTCCATGTGCCTAGGCATACCCGCATGCTGGTCATATGACCATGGAAAGAGTCTTTAGACAATGCTAGTTCCTTTGGCTAAGAAACAGAGATGAGCACTGCCCGCAAGAGTCAGACATCACTGGACAGCAGAAACTTTTCCCTTTACCCTCTAATTCTACTGGATGCTTTTCATACTCCCAGTTTATTACTACCTCTGTTGGAAGGTGCAGACCTCTCACTTCCAACAATGCAACCATCTACCATTTCTATTTCTGAAGACTGGCTATGAGCCCCATTCTGGTGGAGAAGGTGTTTTTCTTCACAGTGTCCATATAGCTATTATTTATTATTGCTATTGATCTTCTTAAAAAAAGAGATAAGGTGGAACATGGAGCCTAATGAATACCAGGGGAGGTGTCCATTTAGGCTTATGGACACCTGATGCTTATGATTAGCTGAATTTCCTAATCCATCTACAAGAGATAGTGGAGAATCTCCCTGCCTCTCTCTCTCTCTCTCTCTCTCTCTCTCTCTCTCTCTCTCTCTCTCTCTCTCTCTCTCTCTATCTCTCTCTCTCTCTCTCTCTCTCTCTCATACACACACACACACACATCTATATCTATATCTATCTATCTATCTATCTATCTCTCTATATCTATCTATAGTCACTAAGTGTCAAAAATAATTCGATGGCACATAATCAATGAATCGACAAAAGAACCATGACCAGTTTTTCCTACTGTTTCTTTAAAAAGTTAACACCTTTAGAGTTAATTCCTGTTCAGGAAACAGAGTTTAAGATTAATATTTTAAAAACCAACTAGATATAGAGAGAGGTTGGCTATAGGCAGGGGTCACCAACCTTTCGGACCTCAGGGACCACTAAATTCATAATTTTAAATCCCGCGGACCACTAATATGAATTTTTTAAAAAGATAAATAGTATTTAGTGCAATATAAAAAAATGCAAATAATTTTTCTGTGGGCCACCAAAATTTTATCGCGGACCACCAGTTGGTGACCACTAGTCTTAAGTATGGAAGACTATATCCCAAAGTTTATAGTACCAGATTTAAATTCTGCTGTTGGTTACAACTATTCTGCCACTACCTCAGTGTGGGCCATTGCAAATTGTGCAGGAGCTGTCAAATAGACCATTGTGCAAAACCAATGCAATATAATGCAGAGAATGCATTATACTAATGCATTTCATTGATGCAGAGGAGAATCTCTCTTTGAAAGCAAGATGGAGTGTTTCTGTATGTGTGTGTGTGTCTGTGTGTGTGCACGTGTGTGTGTGGGCACACATGTATTTTAAAAGACAGGTGTTCATTATAAAGATATATTCCATTCTTTAGAGAGCATTTAAGAGCCTGGTGATTTTTCTGAATTCAAAAATTCAGTGAAAGGCATTGGTATAGAAGAGCATATATACATATATACATATGATGCAGAAGAGCTGTATGTAAAGAAAGCCATTACAGTCTTATCCCTCTAAAATGGTGAAATTGTGTATTGAGCAAGATAATCTAAGAGAAGACAGGTGGTGTAAAACCATAGCAACAAGAGGAGTGGGCAGTAAGAAATAGATCTCTCCATATTTATCATTTGATCCTTCATTAAATGCAAAGTAATCTTTTAATAAAGCAATAATCATGATAAATCCACTCTTCCCTGCCTGTTTCATGCTGCCGTACATACTAAAAGTACAGTAAACAATATGGGGAAAATAATGCAGGAAGGAGAGCTGTCCCCTCTAAGGATAATGCTTTTACAATAATAGATTAAAAATTGTGACAAAAGATAATATTTGTGGCTCAGGGCTGAACTGTGAAGCTCTCTGAGCTTTGTGGTTTTCTTGCAGAGATTTCATTGCCAAACTAGGTAACACCATCAGTGCTAGAAAGGAGTGAATTTGCTCTCATTTTATATACTAGTGACTTGTCCCCTCAGTGTTGGTGACAGTATTCTTGGTGGTTCCTTGATCACACTTTTGTTTACTGTTTCATTGTAGTTCTTTTATTTGGGTATTGGTTACTTCTTGATTGTTGCTCTAATGTTAATCTTGATGTTAAATCCTACTGTTTTGACCTTTTTATTTCTTTCTTTTTTTTTGGCTTTTTATTGTTTCTTTTGAAAGATATGTAGATGTTGTTTATGTCTATGTGCCTGTTGATGGCCAATTTGTCTGAGTGCCAGGCTTCCAGGAATTCTCTAGTGTTTTTGGAGTTGACTTGGTCTAAGATGCTCACTGTTTTCCATCTGAAACTGTGGTTAAGTATATCCACATGTGGTGAAATTAGGAAGTTTTCATTATATCTTCTGTTAGCTGGTGTTCGTGGATGTGCTCTTCCAGTCTTGAAAGTTTACAGATGTGGCTGCATACTTAATGTTTCACACTTGAGTCTTATGGGGCTTTTGTTTTATTTCATTGATATGTGTCATCAAGGTACTGTTGACTCTTAGCAATCATATAAATAGATTTTCTCCATGACAATATGCTCCTAACATGGGGGACAGACAGTGTTTTGGGTAGTCCAATGGTACTTATTACCACTGTAACTAAGTTGTGTTATTTGAGCTTTTAGAAATTCAACATCTAATAATTCAGAGAAGAAACCTCTAGCTAATGTTACAAAAGCCTCTGGCTCTGGTTTCGCTTCAATTATCACAGTGGCTAACCATTAATCTACATTGCAAAAAAGAGGGCAAAGCGGATGTCCTAAGTGAAAATGGCCTGCTATATTAAACCCAGTACATTTTATTGTAATTGAACAGTAAAGAATCAATCCTGGAAGTTGCATTATGTTTTGAAACAGCTGTGGTAATCTTAGCTAATTTTTTTATTGAAATTCTGGGACAGTTGCCATATGAAAGAATTGGTAGTTGCTCATCAGTCTTAAGGCTGGTATAGAATTTACACTTCCCTCTAAATCAAATCCATGTCTTCCTCTGGGTAATACAACTTTTTCCATATCTTCCTCTGGGTAAATACAACTTTTACTTTCGTCCTCACCCACTGGTGATCATTGCAAGTTTACCTTCTCCGCTTACCAGCTCTGAATGGAATCTTGCTACAATCCAAGAATTCTAATTCAGTTTATTAAATTTGTGTCATTTGCCAAGTTTCACTATATAATGCTTTATAATCGATAGCCAGTTACAGGTTTGATTTGATTTGATTTTGATTTTATTATATTTTTATACTGCCCTTCTCCCGAAGGACTCAGGGTGGTAAACAGCCATAATAAAACAATATACAAGACAAATTTAAAAACCATATTAAAATAATTCAATTTTTGGCCGAATTTAAAATTCCCATTCTACAACCCTTATAAAACCATGTTAAAAACCCATATTTAAAACACGATTAAAATTATTGTCCCATCAGACCGGTAGTCTTCAACTTACAGCTATTCATTTAGTGACTGTTAGAAGTTACAACAGCACTGAAAAAAAATGACTTATGACCAGTCCTTACGCTTATGACTATTACAGCATCTCCATGGTCAAGTGATCAAAATCTGGCATTTGGCAACCAGCATGGATTTATAGCAATAGCACTTAGACTTATATACTGCTTCACAGTGCTGTACAGCACTCTCTAAGCAGTTTACAGAGTCAGCGTGTTGTTGGGTCCCCATTTTATCCACCTCCGAAGGATGGAAGGCTGAGTCCACCTTGAGCCAGTGATTTCAGTTAATTGCAGTGGTTTGCTCAAGAACTGTGACAACAAAAGATTGTAAAATCAGGTACAACTCACTTAACAGTCACCTTGTTTAGCAATGGAAATTCTGGTTCCAATTGTGGTTGTAAGCCAAGGACTATTGGTATGAGGTCTAACTTGAAGAATGTTTGGACTCCATTAAGATCCAAGATTAGATGGGTTAGGTCTAGTGGTTAAGGCATCAGGCTACAAACCAAGAAACTGTGGGTTCTAGTCCCATCTTATGTAAAAGCCAGCTGGGTGACCTTGGAATACTCACACTCTCTCGGCCATAGGAAAGAGACAAGGGTAAAGCACTACTGAAAAATCTCTCCAACAAAACTGCAGGGGCTTCTCCAGGTAGTCTCTGAATCAGAATCAGAATAGAGCTGGAAGGGACTTTGGAGGTCTCCTAGTCCAGCCCCCTGCTCATGCAGGAGATCCTATACCATTTCAGACAAGTGACTGTCCAGTCTCTTCTTAAAAACCTTCAGTGATGAAGCACCCACAACGTCTGAAGGCAAACTGTTCCACTGGTTAATTGTTCTCACTGTTAGGAAGCTTTTCCTCAATTCCAGGTTGCTTCTCTCCTTGATTAGTTTCCATCCGTTAGATTTCTTTGGAAAATAAATTGACCCCCTCTTCTTTGTGGCAGCCTCTCAAATACTGGAGTATTGCTATCATGTCCCCCCCTAGTCCTTCTTTTCTCTAGACTAACCATACCCAAATCCTCCAATTTGAAAAATCCTGATTCTCAGAATTAGGCAGAGCGAACAAGAAACATCCCTAAATCCTAAAATAATATCATCCTCTATAGGTGGCTACATGACCTTTTCTTTTTATGAATAGCCACATATCAACCCATAATCTAATCATCCAGTCTGTGTTTATGGACTAGCCATGGGATGAGCCTTCTATATCCTCAGTGATGTCTAGCTTTTCCAGGCAATTTAATTCTCCTATTATCTTCTGCACACGGACTTGGATGCATCGATGTGGCAAGATAACAGGCTTTATTGATGTATTTATGCAGAATTAACTTGTTAAGTCTTATGCTTCCCAAATACTACAGAACGTAGAAGCGATCTTGCAGAAGCTAGCCAGATTATTTATAATGCCAACACTGCATTAGACTTGAATAGAAATACACAAAACTATCAGTGAAAACCAGGAACCATCCCACAGTTGCAACCATGCCATAAATTCTCTGCTAATTACTTACTGTATGCCTAAATCTTATGAACAGGATGAAGGAGCAAAAGTTTGTTAGACTATCAGAGTTTTTCTTATCTGTTAATATTTATGTACTGTAGCTCTGCTGCCCATGATAGTCTAATTTTTTGCAATTATCCTAGCTATGAACCCCCTAACACCAATCTCTTCTTCAATGGGGAAAACCTAAAGGCATAAATGTATCCTGTGTCTTCATTCCTTTGATAATTTGTCCAGTTTGTGGCAGTGGGCATCTGATACGATATTGGGCCCTCCTCTGGATAAAGTCCAATCTTGTTGATATTACTGTGCCAATTATAATTTGTTCTTTGGATTAAAGTAACAGTTCTGAGAAGGAAGGTGAATTGCAATCTACACACTATTGCAAAATGGTTTGGAATTTGCTTGCAAGAAATAATTATTTTGGGTGGACAGATAGGCCTGTGAGATAGTGGTTCTCCACAACAAAACAGGATTACTTGTCTTTGTTTCAAGGCAGATGTTTGAAGGGGAGTTCTCTTTTAAACTGACCAGACTTGGCTGCCTCTTCTAGGGCATGCAATCTACTGCAGGATTTTATCAGCTGGGAATGCATTTCATTTGATCAACTTGTGTCCCCAAACTTTCTTAGGAACAAGTCTAGACCTCTCCATGTCTGCCTCCTAAGAAGAGCCAGCAGGGGAAATTCTAGGAGTTGAAGCCCACACATCTTAGAGTTGACAAGTTTGAAAAAACATTGAAGTAGAGCATGTGGGGTACACAGCCCTGGTCAAAATCTGGAAAATAATTAGGAACACGTGCAAATCACTTTCAACTGAACAGGGAGGCATGTCAGGTTCTGAAGGAAAACACAGAGACCCAGTGAATTGAAAGTGGCAGCAAAACTTTACTTGCAAAGCCCTCTAAATTAAAAAAAAAAAAAAAACCAAGATGAATTGAAATAAAGAATCATTGAGCCTCTGGAACAGTCCGAAAACAACAAAATAAAGTTGCTTGCATTGAAGCTTGTTCCAAAGAATCAGGTAGCAGTGGTGGCACAGTGGTTAGAATGCAGTATTGCAGGCTAATTCTGCCGACTGCCAGCAGTTCGATTCTCACCGGCTCAAGGTTGATTCAGTCTTCCATCCCTCCGAGGTTGGTAAAATGAGGACCCAGATTGTTGGGGGGGGGGCAACATGCTGACTTTGTAAACCACTTAGAGAAGGCTGTAAAGTACTATAAAGCGGTATATCAACCTAAGTGCTATTGCTATTGCTATTGCTAGCACAAGTATTAAAAATGCAATTACTATGATAGTACAATACTACAGTACAACCAATACAAGCTATGTAAGGATAAGAATGCCAAACATCAAAAACGTCTCAGAAGCAACCAACAGACTAGTACAACCACATGTCAACACAATAGCACATAAATTAACCAAAGCCCTCCAAAACATCTTAAGTAAACCAAAAGACCTAGAAGCTCAAGAAGAAAAAACAAGCTACCTACAGTGTAAAAACTGTAACAGTCATTATTTATTTATTTATTTATTTTTCATATTTGTATACCGCCCTACTCCCGAAGGACTCAGGGTGGTGAACAGCCATAATAAATACAAATACATATAGAAGTTAAAAACTATTAAGAAACAGATTAAGTAATTTAGGCTCAAAGATTAAAAAACATCCAAATTTATCTAAAGAGGTTTAAAACCCAATTTAAAAGACAGTTTAAAAGCCAATTAAAAAGGGAGAGTTAGGCCAGACCAGCTTGTTGGAATAGAAATGTTTTCAGGGCTCGGCGGAAAATGCGTAAGTCTTGGATGTTTCGTAACTCCGGGGGAAGCCCGTTCCAGATGGTAGGTGCCCCCACAGAAAAGGCTCTCCCCCTGGGGGCCGTCAGTCGACATTGTTTGGCCGACGGCACCCTGAGGAGTCCCTCTCTATGGGAGCGAACTGGTCGGTGAGAGGCTATTGGTGGCAGGAGGCGGTCTCGTAAGTACCCTGGTCCTGAGCCATGGAGCGCTCTAAAGATAGTAACCAAAACCTTGAAGCGCACCCGGAAGACCACTGGGAGCCAGTGCAGCTCGCGCAGGAGGGGGGTTACATGAGAGCGCCACATTGCTCCCATTACCACCCGCACGGCCGCATTCTGGACCAGTTGGAGCCTTCGGGTGCTTCTCAAGGGGAGCCCCATGTAGAGAGCATTACAATAATCCAGGCGTGAGGTGACAAGGGCGTGAGTGACCGTGCGTAACGAGTCCCGATCCAGAAAGGGATGCAACTGGCGAATCAGGCGAACCTGATAAAAAGTCCTCCTGGCTACGGCCGTCATATGCTCTTCAAAAGACAGCCGTGAGTCCAGGAGGATGCCCAAGTTGCGAACCCCATCTGTGGGGGCCAACAACTCGCCCCCAATAGTCAGAGATGGCGCCAACTGACTATATCGGGACGACGGAAACCACAGCCACTCGGTCTTGGATGGGTTGAGTCTGAGTTTGTTCCTCCCCATCCAGATCCGTACGGCCTCCAGGCACCGGGACATCACCTCGAGGGCATCATTGGGGTGGTCTGGGGTGGAGATGTACAGCTGGGTGTCATCAGCGTACTGATGGTACTTCACCCCAAAACCACGGATGATCTCACCCAGCGGCTTCACATAAATGTTGAATAGAAGGGGCGAGAGGACCGATCCTTGTGGCACCCCACATATAAGGGGCCTCGGGGTCGACCTCTGCCCCCCTGTCAACACAGACTGCGACCGGTCAGAGAGAAAGGAGGAGAACCACTGTAGAACAGTGCCCCCCACCCCCAACCCTTCCAACCGGTGCAGCATGATATCATGATCGATGGTATCAAAAGCCGCTGAGAGGTCTAATAGGACAAGGACTGAGGAGCAACCCCTGTCTCGAGCCCTCCAGAGATCATCAACCAATGCGACCAATGCTGTCTCTGTGCTGTACCCGGGCCTGAATCCCGACTGGAACGGATCTAGATAATTCGATTCATCCAGGTACTGAGGCAGTTGTCGTGCAACCACACTCTCAACAACCTTTGCAACAAAGCGAAGGTTGGAGACAGGACGATAATTTGCTAATACAGCTGGATCCAGGGAGGGCTTCTTGAGGAGGGGCCTCACCACCGCCTCTTTCAAGACGGTGGGAAAGACACCCTCACTCAAAGAAGCATTTATAATCTCCTGGAGCCAGCCTCGTGTCACCTCCCGGGAGGCCAGTACCAACCAGGATGGACACGGGTCCAATAAACATGTGGTCGCCTTTAGTCTGTTCAGTATCCTGTCCACGCTTTCGGGAGTCACAGGATCAAACTCTTCCCAAATAATATTCTCAGGACCTGCCCCTGTCATCTCCTCTGGATCAATCCAGTCAGAGTCTAGCTGTTCACGAATCTGAGCAATTTTGTCATACAGATATTGTACAAAATCCTCAGCTCTACCCTCCAAGGGGTCTTCCCGCGTCTCTTGATGGAGCAGAGAGCGGGTCACCCTAAACAGGGCAGCTGGGCGATTATCTGATGATGCAATAAGAGTAGAAAAGTAGTTACTCTTCTCTACTCTTATCGCCACTAGGTAATTCTTAATATGAGATCTTACCAGTGTTCGGTCGGATTCAGAACGACTAGCCCTCCAACTGCTCTCTAGGCGTCTTTTCCGGCGCTTCATCTCCCTCAGCTCCTCAGTATACCAAGGAGCCAGGTGAGACCGGTGCCGGGTCAGAGGCCGCAAAGGCACGACTCGGTCTAAAGCATCAGCCGCCGCCCTATCCCAGGCGGCCACTAAGTCCTCAGCCGAGTCGTGTGCTAGAACCTCAGGAAATGGCCCAAGCTCCATCTGGAATCTCTCAGGATCCATCAGATCCATCATTATGTAAGACAGACAGGTAGAA
Source organism: Pituophis catenifer annectens (assembly GCF_029215685.1). Classification (NCBI taxonomy): domain Eukaryota; kingdom Metazoa; phylum Chordata; class Lepidosauria; order Squamata; family Colubridae; genus Pituophis; species Pituophis catenifer. The sequence goes on from NW_027256881.1 coordinate 133,463,554, forward strand.
GACTAGCAAAGAACAACCTTGAACTCCAATTAGCAGTCAGAAGACATGATGAAAACTTCTTAATCTCACAACATATGGACAGACTTAACCATAGTTTCAACTTGGAAATTATGAGCATCCTAAATCAAGCTGAATCCAAAATTGCTAGAAAATTCCTGGAAATGTGACAGTCAGACAAATCCAACATCAACAGGCACATACAGTAAACCACATTTTCACACCGTTCGAAAGAGAAAATAAAAAAGCTAAAAAGAAAACAAAAAGGTCCGAATATTTTTAAGCAATCGGCACCCAGATAAATAGGTAACACCTGGAGCAACACCAGACAAATAATCAAAGATTAACAGTGGTGGTATTCAGCAGGTTCTGACCAGTTCTGGAGAACTAGTAGCGGACATTTTGAGTAGTTCGGAGAACCGGTAAATACCACCTCTGACTGGCCCCGCCCCCATCTATTCTCTGCCTCCCGAGTCCCAGCTGATCGGGAGGAAATTAGGATTTTGCAGTAACCTTCCCCTGCCATGCCCATCAAGCCATACCCACCAAGCCATGCCACGCCCACCAAGCCATGCCCACAGAACCAGTAGTAAAAAAATTTGAACCCCACCACTGAAGAGTAAACAACAGCCTAATCAAGGACCTACCAAGAAGAAAACAACAGCCTCACCAACACTGGCAGGCAAGCTCCTATACATAAACAGAGCGCAAACTCCCTTCTAGCATTAGGTTTACCTAATCCGGTAACAAAACATCTACAAACATTTGGGGGAAAATATTTTGTCACCACACTCTTGGCGATGCCATGTGATTGATTCTCTGCCTAATAAAGGAGGAGAGCTGGGTTCCTAATGGCATTCTTCATTATCAATAGCCATAGCCATAGCCAAAGCAAGGGCTAAAGTTTTAAGCATCTGCCAGTAGTATATATGCAGTGGTGGGCTGCTGCCGGCTGTAACAACCGGTTCGCCCGGAACCGAAAATGTGAGCGTGCATTTCCAAATCTTGACCAAGTACAAATACTTCCAAAACCTGAAGTGGACTTTTAATAGTACAAGAATATCTGGGGAGGGGGGCACCATAAATTTGATTTCTTTTCTTTCTTAATTATAGAATAGATGCCTGCATGAAATGGAAAATGTGTTTTGTTTTGAATCCAAAAACAGAAAATATTGGGACTTAGAAATTCTACCAAACCGTTATAGGTGGGCTGTAGTTCAACAGAATCAAAACCTGGAATATTCTGATTGTTCTGCATTTCAATCAGAACAACATTTAGTAATCAAGCACAGCAAGTCAAAAGTATTTCACCCTTCTTCTGCAGAGGGGTCTATGCAAGACAACCCCTCTCATCTTCTCATCAGATTCCTTTCCCTGCATTCATTGAGCACCTTTCTAGCTCCACCATATCAGAGCTGCCCCATGTAATGACCAATGTCCTTGGCTTTTTCCCACTCTCTCTACCCCTCAAATTCCTCACCATTTCCATTTCAATCTTGATAGAAATTGCTTGTAACTAACTACCCCATGTACACAACAGTCTCCGAAGGTAATGTTTTGCACATCCTTATTATAAAGCAATTATAGATAAATAAATAATCAAGCCAATTAAATATTAAGGATTTAATATTTAGAGCCAAGGTGGTGCAGTGGTTAGGATGAAGTACTGCAGCTACTTCAGCTGACTGCTAGTTCAGCAGATCAGCAGATCAAATCTCACCAGGCTCAAGGTTGACTCAGCCTTCCATCCTTCCAAGGTGGGTAAAATGAGGACCCAGATTGTTAGGGGGCAATATGCTATTTAGTATACTGTCTTTGGTGTAAGCCACCCAGAGTCCTCGGAGAGTGGGCGGCATAGAAATATGACTAATAAAAATAAAAAAATAAATAATTTACACAACTGAGAAAAAAAAGGTTCAAACTGTCACACGGCAGCCTTGTACCTATCTCAACAGCCTGTTTTCTCTTGCATGATTTTATTTAGGAAATAAAAATATGTACTTTCCTTCACCCATACTTTTACATTCAGTGAAAAAATGAAAAATCAAAATCAAAATGAAGTAATTCAACAAAAAACAGAATGAATCGCATTATGCAGAAGGGTCTTCTTACCTGCGCACTCAAACTAAATGAACCTCAAGTATTATTCTGTCATTAACCAGTATTCGAAAGTGACACGTGGAAATTTTGGACAGGGTTCCATTAATAATAAGAGAACTAGTGCTAGGTGGAAAGAAGGCTCCCCATAGTGTATTTATTACCTGATTAACAAAATGAATTAGCAAAAATACTTGACATTCCATAAGCACAAAAATGCCTAACATTTTAGGGCAAACTATTCCAAGGAAAAAAATTATTTTCATAGTCCTGCCTTCTGGAGCTAGTGACAGTTCTGTTATCTCTGGACACCTTGATAGCACAGGATTGGGGAAATGGAATTCTATTTGCATTGTTATGGGAGCAGAATGGTTTTGTGATTAAGGCTAAAGACCCTGAGTTCTAGTCCCCCTTAGCCACATAGCCAGCTAGGTGACCTTGAACCAGACACTCTCTATTAGCAGACAACCAGCCCAGGGGTGGGCTGCTGGGAGTTTGCAGGGGTTCAGGAGAACCTCTAGCTAAGATTCTGTGCAGTTTGGAGAACCCCCAAATCCCACTCCTGGCTGGCCCTGCCCACCCTGCCCCACCCCTCCCAGGAGTCCCCATGCGAGCTGTTTTGGATGCAGGTAAGTGCAGGGCACACGCAGAGGCTCGGGGAGGGCGAAAAGCGGGCCTATCGGAAGTTCGGGAAGTTTGCTTTCGGCCTCCAGATGGCCTCCGGAGCCTGGGGAGCCTGCTTTCACCCTCCCGGAGGCTCAAAAAAAGCCTCCGGAGCCTGGGGAGGGCAAAAATGCCCCCCCCGGTGGTGCAGAAGGCCGACTAGGCCATGCCCACCATAGTCACATCCACCCAGCAACTGGGCAGAGAACCCCTTGCTAAGATTTTTGAAGCCCACCCCTGAACCAGCCACTCTTTTCCCCCAAAAAAACAAAAAGAACTCCACAATTTCTGAAATCTTGCCTAGAAACTGCAGAAACCAATACTGGAAGTCATCAGGAGTCAACAATGATTCAAAGACAGCAACCAAACAAAAAACAAAGAACAAAGAAAACCCCAGAGATTGGAGATTGCTTCACCTCTTTGCATCTATGAGCATAAGACCAATGGTGAGAAATAGATACATTGAAAGATAGATATGACTACACTACCTTCACACTCTCTCCCTGTGCCTCTTCCCTTTCCTGGTACTATTTCTGTGCCATGAACATCTGCAAAGGAAGGAAGGAAGAATTCAACAAGTGTCTTTTTCTGGTTTGTTAAATAGCAGCCTGTGAAAACACATGTAAATCTACAGGACACCTATTAAGAAAAATAAATGTTTAATTGGGATGCACTCTTCTAAATATTGAATATCATAAGGAAGACAAAGCAGGCTGATCAGCTTCTTCTAAAGCCAAATTACAGAGGAGAAAGATTTTTTTTTTTAAAAAAAAAAAAAACCTCTTTAAATCATGGTTGTGGTAATTTTTCTTTAAAAAGGTTTAATTAAATATCCATTAAAACTGATTTAAAATCATTGCATTGTTTAATATTTAAATGTTAAAATGATCACTTTATTTTTGAGATAAAAGAGAAGAAATTTCATGGTGTTGGCTAGTAAAGAAAGGAATTCTCCAGAAACCTATCTGATACATTTAATTTATTGTTCATATTTTTACCTAACTAAGACACAGGTGTCATATGTTTTCTCTGAATGTTCAATATATAGCAAAATGAGGAAAATAGGAGGGGGGGTGAATCCCAAATACTGCAAAGCTATTTCCTGACACTGTTTTTGATACCAAACATTTTGGCAGCTGTTAAGTAGACAAAGAATACAGAATGAGTGATGTTCTGTAGAACTGGGTGACCTTGCCACCAGTAAATCTATGTGGACAGGTTGCAAGGAAAGCTTGTGTCTATAGGGCAAGACAGACAGATGACAGCTTTTGTCCCAAGGTAAGACAACTCACTTGGTGGACACAACAGGCAATCTGGATGCTACATCTGCATTCCAGATGGCCATTTGTAGTTAGAGAATGACAGTGTTTTCCTGCGCCCAGACTAGTTTACTTAATGTAGATGACCTTCTCAAGATCACCTTTGCATTAGGGAGTCAATGACTGCCAAAAGACCCTGTTTGTAACTTTCACAAAGCCATATTTAATAAAGCAAAGGAGGGAAGGTGGCTCCAAGTATTGGGTCTACTGCCTAAAATTAAAACACTACAGTATTGATAGTGTGCCAAGTAATCTCTTTAAACTCCATGTGAGGTACTTCTGAGTAAGCACACGCAGGATTTCATATGACATGCAGCAAATTGCGTATTGCTTAACGCATTGTAAGCCGCCCTGAGTCTCCGGAGAAGGGCGGCATATAAATCAAATTTAAAAAATATATATTAATATATAGCAACAAAAGATATTTCCATGCATAGGGAATATTTACACCTCAAGGAGGATGGATGGATGGATGGATGGATGGATGGATGGATGGATGGATGGACAAACTGTTATTGATTGCAGAACATAGTTAATTACTTCTGCTAATTGTCCACATCCATTGTTGACATTCCAGTTATTTCCTACCACATTATCTATATCATATCTAAAAAGAGGCTCACATTTTAAGCCAGGGTTTTTAAACTACATTTGTCAAACAATCCATAGTACTATGTTTCATATATAATGCTATGCCATAATGAAAAGAAAATTTTTAATTATTTTTAACTGATGTTTGTCTTTGTGTTTTTAATAGGCTGTACGCCGCCCTGAGTCCTTCAGGAGAAGGGTGGTATAGAAATATATTTATTTATTTATTTATTTATAAGCAAAAAAATCCATGAAGGTTTATGGTGAACCAGATCAATAATTGCCTTAAATCAGGGCTGTCAAACTCACGTCTCACGGGCCAGATGTGTCATGCGCTGGCCAAGCCCATGCCCGGTTTAGTGAAGGGGGGAAAAGCTGTGATATATCACGTGATGATACCTTGATGACATGAGTTTGACACCCCTGCCTTAAATCCAGTGGTGAGATTCAGCCAGTTCTTGTTACACTTCCAACACACTAGAGATTTACTCAGAAACAGTAGTTAAATTGCTGGCTGGCCCCACCCTTTCCACCCCGCCCCTTCCAGGAGTCCCCACGCTCCCCATTTTGGCTCCCAGGTAAGTGTGGTGCCCCCTCATGGCCCGTTTTTGCTCCCAGGAGGCTTCAGGGAGGCCTCCTAGGCCCAAAACAGGGCACAGGGGGCAGGGCGCCCCACCCTCACGGCCTGTTTTCACTCCCAGGAGGCTGCAGGAGGCCAAGTGCTGCCTGTCACACACCCCTGGCCACACCCACCATAGCCATGCCCACCCAGTTGGTCATTAGGGCAGAGAACCAGTTGTTAAATTATTTGAATCCCACCACTGCTTAAATCATACAATCTGACATGTGTTAAGTCAATGTAAATTTAGGGCTGTCATTTTAAATGTAACAATAAAATCTAATTAATTGAAAATGCTAGTGTATATATAACAACTTCTGTGTATAGCAACTGTCCCGTATAGTTTCTCTTATCTGAAGATTATCTTGGTATCTCAAAATCATCCCCTTCTTTCCCCATGAAATAACCTTCTTTCCACTACTGGAAGAACACAAAACATTTTTTTTTAATCGCCTTAAAAGCAAAGATATTTCTAAAAATAATCTCCTGTAAACCAAGTATTGTTTATCTCCAGGCCTAACAATTTAGCTATAATTGTATTTGTTTCAGACAACCTTACAAAAACTTTATAGCTGCTAAATTTAATTGCAAAATTAAGGCTGTGGGTATAGGGCACTATTCTATGAAACTTTATGGCAATGTAGTATTTTAAAGAGAAGATAACTTCATGGGTGATAACATCCCTGGAGAAATGTTCCTATAATTAGGGGTATCTATCACATATATTGTTGAACTCAGTCAATCCAGTTCAAGTGTCTTTTCACGGCCTTTTCAAATGCTTGTAAGAACATTTGAAGAATGACTTCATGTAACCCTTGATTTTTTTTTTTTTTTTTAGTTCACTGCCACACAATGACCTCCTTTCCAATGAACATGGAAAAAGGTTACTTGAAAGGAATATATAGTCTCAGATATTCCTCCTTTTCAAAGTTTGGTGTCAATTTTCCCCCCAAGTACTATACTGAAATATTCTTTGGACATATTAATTTTAGATAACTACATCCAAAAAAATTTCACTATTTACCAAGACTTTCAAGTAATTATAAATAATGAGAAGTTTTACAAGGTACTACACAATTATATCTAACAGAGCGATGCATGCTTCAAAAATAATAAGGAAAATGTGCTTAGAGTCTCAGAAAGCAACCATTGTGGACTTTTTTCAGTCCTCCATTTTCATACAACTGCTTTAAAGAGTTATTTCATCAAAGCACTGTGTCTTCAATGCAACTCTAACAGCAGCTGCATGTTTTTCTGGCTCTTATGAAAGCTGGAAAACAGTTGCTGCTGCTTTAATGAGTAACCGAGAGATGCTAAACTTACCCTTGCTAAAGTTCCAAATGATCTGATATCCATCTAGAGCATGGGTGTCAAACTCATGGCATCATGTTACCGTCATGTGATGTTTCATAATGGTTTTTCCTTCACAGAGCTGGGATGGTGTGGCCTGCGTATGATGCATCTGGCCCTTGGGCCACCAGTTTGACACCTCTGATCTAGAGAAATCTGGGCTATGTTCTAGGATACACATTTACTTTAGATGTAATGGGAAATAGAAACGATCACTACTTTATAAACCAAGAGAAGTTAAAAGCAATGGTGATAGTCTTTGAGTTACTGATGAATAGGTGAAGCTCTAGTGTTACAAAATTTGCTAGATTGAAGTGAAACTTTTCTCTCCCTCTAATTTCTCATGGAACCTCATCAAGATGCCATGAAACCTATCTTACTGCCAAACACGGTTTAAAAAACTTTGTTCTAGAAAACTCTACACTGTAGAGTTTAGCAAGAGTAGATAGTATTCTCTAAAGATAAAGTGAAAACTCCATTTAACCTCTGATAATTTATAGCTGAAATACAACTGTATATATTTGATAATACTATATTCTTTATTTAAAAAAGCAGCTCTAAATTAATAACATAAAAAGTTAACATGGTCGTTAGCTGTTAGCAACACAATGGACTGTATCTGGAATCTATCAAAATGAAAGCATCAAAGAGTCCAGTGAAAGATTTCAAAATCATATTTTAGCATTTATTTTTTCTAAATTTGCATTCAAAATAGTGGATAAGGAACCAGGCTGGAAACCAGGAGACTGTGAGTTCTAGTCCTGCCTCAGTCATGGATTCCAACTGGGTGACTTTGGGCCAGTCCCTCTCTCTCAGCCTAACTCACTTCATGGTGTTGTTGTTGTGGAGAAAATAAAAAGAGGAAGAAATATAGGTATGTTCAGTACCTTGAGTTACCTACATAGTAATAAAGGTGGGATAAAAATCTAATAGATGATAGATAGATAGATAGATAGATAGATAGATAGATAGATAGATAGATAGATAGATAGATAGAGATTTAGTTTCATGATCATTTTTCAACTATGCATGTATGTTAAAAATAAAGAATTATGTGATTCTTGATTCTTTTTTAAACATTTCATGTAATTAATGTTAATAATATAAAATGTTAGTATTCTTTTCCAAGAACTGAGCAATAGATTTAAAACATCAATGAAAATTTGAAATGACAGTGAATAAATTAACAAGATTCCACAGTTGGCTTTCATTATTCAGTTTTGTTCAAATTGCTGTTTTCCACCATTTTCAAGAGGGGGCGCTAGTTAGCTTGTGGACTCTCACTAACCATTTCTTTAATAGCAGCATGAAGTTGTGCGATTTTTGATGACACAGTATGAAAACAGTGTATAGCAAAAACAATCATCTCTGGAAAGTGCTTTTATGTCATTTCTGTTCCTGCTTTCCACACAAAACTGACTGATTATTGAAGGTATTGTATAAGCACAGCAGAAAAACCAATTGTTGTGTCTTGATGACAAACAGCATAAATGGATTGTTTAATCTTTCAGCTTAGAAAATGAAATCCCATTCAGAACACTCTTTCATTTCGGTTTCAAAAATTTATGCAACATACTATTCAGTTAAGTGTGACGTGTGGAATATAAACACATTATAAAGTAAGTTGGAATAACTTTGATTCAGATGCTTGAAACACAAAGCAAGCATACACTAACAAAATTCTATACAATGTACTGCACCTGGAAATTTGGAATGTTTCTCTCTAAGGAAGGTATCTTATTTTAGGATAATAAAATAAAGATACCGGTAATAAGGTAACATTTGTGCCATATAATAGTTATGTAGCAATTTAGTTATAGGAAGTTTATATCCAGATAATTCTCAGTTCTTGAGCTCCAGATGTTTACCTCAAAGTTAAGTAATCCCTTTGTTTGGACTGAATGTTCCTTCTGCCATCTTTTTTTACTATAAAATTTCCATCATCTGTACATGTCAAAACTAACAGACTTCTTCTTCTTGGTCTTTTGGGATAAACATTTTATGTGCCATACTGAGAAATGTGGGGTAGATTTTGTGGATGCTTTCTGATTCATTGTTCTGAGGGTATGAAACATATTATAGAAGATTGTTGAACTACCACTATATAGAATATTTTTGCAAAGCAATTGTATACAATCTTGGCCTATATTAGTGGTACATTTATGTATCAGAAAAAAGGCTAAGATATGAGGCTTCCTTCTCTGTATAATAAAATAAGTGTTTCAAGAAACTCACATAGAGTTCATATGTTCCATGAGTGGTTTTTGATCCTATGGGAACAAAACATGTGGCTATCTGAAGAAATATATTTCTTCTGAGTTAACTGGTGCATACTCAGATTAAATCATTTATTCTTGGTATTTGGTTAAAATATACTGTTCTGTTAGTTTTCTTTCTCCAAGATTGGAAGTCAGCTATATCATAGAACAAGACCTGACATTATTACTTCAGCTTTTGTAACAGTGTGAAAGAATTCCAACATGAGCCCAGCACAACACCAGTTTTAAGTCTTGGGGAAGACTGGGGGACCCAGAGGAGGACTGGAATTATTATGGAAAGTCCAAGATTTTACTCAAATCTATTCTGTCCAAACCAATAAAATATGCATTGGTCAAAAGGAATAGTAAGGAATATTTCTAGTTCTGGTTTAACAATACTAACTTGCTCTTAAAAATGCATGGGAAAAGTTGGAGGAAAGATTTGGAGTAGAAACATCTTCTTCCTAGATCCTTCCTTTATTGTTTGTTTCTCTTTGCCATTTGCTGCTATTAGATAGTTTGCCCCAAAGTATGTTGACTTCAAATTTGGTTTTGTTATCTAATAAACATAATTGCAGATCTTAGCTCAATTTCAATAGGTATTCATTAATGTATTAATCAACTTATTATTTCCCATTCTTGAACATGATTGTTGAAGTATTTTTTTCCCAACAAAACTGAAATGAGAATCCAGCTATTACTTATTCTGCTTTAGGCTATCAGGTAAAACATACATGTTTTATAGTCTTCCTTCAGTCATATTTAATTACGGTTCTCTTCATTATTTGAAAGCAAAAAAAGCAAGCAAGAATAAAAGGAGGGAGGGAGGGAGAGTATTAACCAACCATAAGTTAAAAATAAGAACACGGGAGTACTGTTTTTAACCCTGGAATCTTATGCTAAATGTCAAATAAACATCTTTGCAAGCAAGTAAATAAATAAGAGAAAAGCAGAACGGAAATCATTAATCCAATGTAGACCTCTGGGTGGCCAAGGGCCAATTTAATTATTTTACAAGAGTCAAGGGCTAAAGGGGGTTGCATGACACGTTGATCTGGCCACTTACATTGTCCCCAAGCAAAATGTAAGTGGTCAGTTGGGTATGTGTTCAAAGCTATCATTTTCATTTTTTCTCTCCTGTTTTGTGTACAGACTTACAGAATCTGGGGTGGGGGGGTTGCACAGTGATGTTAGGAGTATGTTAGAGCTTGTATAACAGTTTTTGTGTATTTCCAATTCACAAAGGTGAGAAACTTGGCTGTCAGTATTTAATAACTGCTGCAGGTTGCCCATCTCTGCATTAAAACTTATCTCAGTTTGGCAGATAGTATACGTAGGAAATTGAAGCATCCAAAGATCTAATTTTCCAAATGGGTTTGCTGTCTTCTCCACCTTTGAATGAGGGACAAGCTCACCATCTCGCATACTTCACTATACACTGATTCTGGATTTTTTTTTTTCAAATGCTTTCAGAAATTGTGATTGAAGCTGTTGTTCAAGGAAACCTAATACCTTCTTGATGGAAGAATTTAATAACATAATTCTATGAGTCCGTGTTACGAATTCAAATAAATGATTTTGTTTTTAGAGAATTAAGCCTTGTACTTGCAAGTACAGACTTGCAAAACAAGGATGGCTTTCCGTAGACATCTTTTCCTAAACAATTTGAGTGGCATCTCACTAAAGAAATAACCCTAGAGATTTCAGCCTTCTTGGAGTACAACTCTTCAATTGTCAGCTAGTACTCTAGATCTGTTTTGTGTTAGCCTGATAGTATTGTGTCAAAATATACAAAATGAGGCTTTAAACCCTTCCTGCTTTTCTGATTTCCATTATATAACCAACAGATTCTGCATGCATTGCATTTCTAAGGCTACTATTGCAACTTTTAAGCCAGGAGAGCAATAGTTTCATACTGCTGTTTTAAGTGCACCTATTAAAGTGGTGCGTCTATTGCCTACTTCTATTGTAGTCAAAGCATCTGTGGGTAAACTGAGGCAACATCAGTAAAAACAGGACAAGGTACTCAGATAATTAAAATAATTCATCCACTTTGGATTTCTGATGACAGCAACAAAAATTTTGCCTGAGTGATTTCCATTTGATAATCATTTTCATTAAAGTTTCAAAATTAATGTTTTCATAACCATGTTTTGTTCATGCTACTAGACCAAAGAGTGATAGTGAATAACACATACAATAACTATATGTTGTTTTCTGTCTGAGTATATATTCTTCTTGCATGTTGACCCAAAGGACCTCAAATGACAACAATTGGATTCGAAACTTGATTTGGATAGATATGAAGAACTCCTTGATAGTTATGTCATTTTATTTCTGTGATCATTACATTTTTCCAAACTCATAATAGAATTCTTAAGAAAAAATCACTCCATTGCCAAAATACAGACAAGAAAATATCATTTTTGAGACTGATCAGCTAAGGAATCAGAAACTGGGGTTTGAAATGGATCTGCAAAAAAATATTATCTGTTATAAATTTATTTATTTTATTTATTTATTTATTTTTAAATTTGTATACCGCCCTTCTCCCTGAGGACTCAGGGCGGTGAACAGCCAAGTAAAAACATAAACTACAAACATTAAAATACAATTAATATATATATATTGTTTGGCTGATGGCACCCCGAGGAGGCCCTCTCTGTGGGAGCACACAGGTCGATGAGAGGCCGTCGGTAGCAGCAGGCAGTCTCGAAGATATCTAGGTCCTATGCCATGGAGTGCTTTAAAGGTGATAACCAACACCTTGAAGCGCACCCGGAAGACCACTGGGAGCCAGTGCAGCTCACGCAGGAGAGGTGTTGTATGGGAGCGCCATGCTGCTCCCGTGACTACTCGTGCGGCCGCATTCTGGACCAGTTGGAGCCTCCAGGTGCTCTTCAAGGGGAGCCCCATGTAGAGAGTGTTGCAGTAGTCCAGGCGAGAGGTGACGAGGGCATGAGTGACTGTTCACAGGGAATCCCGATCAAGAAAGGGCCACAACTAGCGGATCAGGCAAACCTGACCAAAAGTCCCCCTGGCAACAGCCATCAGATGTTCCTCCAAGGAGAGCTGCATATCCAGGAGGACTCCCAGATTGTGAGCCCTCTCCAAGGGGGCCAAAGACTTGCCCCCAATAGTCAGTAATGGAGTCAACTGACTATATCAGGATGCCGGGAACCACAGCCACTCAGTCTTGGAAGGGTTGAGCTTGAGCCTGTGTCTCCCCATCCAGATCCGCACAGCCTCCAGGCACTGGGACATCACTTCAAGGGCATCGTTGGGGTGGCCTGGGGTGGAGATGTACAGCTGGGTGTCATCAGCATACTGATGGTACTTCACCCCAAAGCCACGGATGAACTCGCCCAGCAGCTCCACATAAATGTTGAACAGAAGGGGCGAGAGGACCAACCCTTGAGGCACTCCACATATAAGAGGCCTTGAGGTCAACCTCTGCCCCCCTGCCAACACGAACTGCAACCGGTCTGAGAGAAAGGAGGAGAACCACCGTAACACGGTGCCCCCCATCCCTAACTCTTCCAACCGGTGCAGCATGATACCATGATTGATGGTATCAAAAGCTGCTGAGAGGTCTAAGAGGGCCAGAACAGAGGAGCAACCCCTGTCCCAAGCCCTCCAGAGATCAACTACTAATGTGACCAATGCTGTTTCCGTGCTGTGCCCGGGCCTGAAACCCGACTGGAATGGTTCTAGATAAGACGTTTCCTCCAGGTACTGCAGAAACTGTCGTGAGACCACACTCGCAGCCACAAGCGAAGGTTGGAGACAGGACGATAGTTAGCTAATACTGCCGGGTCCAGGGAAGGCTTCTTGAGGAGAGGCCCCACCACCGCCTCTTTCAAGACCATGGGAAAGTAACCCTCACTCAACTTTAATATAATAATATAATATAATTTGTATGCCGCCCTATCTCCAAAGGACTCAGGGTGGCTCACAACAAATAAAAACAAACCCAATAAAACATAAAATACATAAATATGCATAATTTAAACATACATTGAAACCCATTAAAATAATCAAAAAACCCCTCAGTCCAGGCTGGGCAAAGTAAACAGCCACGTTTTTAATTCATGGCAGAAGGTGTGAAGGTCAGGAGCCAACTGAAGCCCCAGGGGGAGTTGATTCCAAAGAGTGGGTGTGCCCACAGAGAAAGCTCTACCCCTGTGGGCCGCCAGCCAACATTGTCTAGCCGACAGCACCCGGAGAAGGCCCTCCCTGTGAGAACGCACCGGGTGATGGGAAGCTGTTGCTGGCTGCAGATGGTCTGACAAGTATCCTGGGCCTAAGCCATGTAGGGCTTTATAGGTAATCACCAGCACCTTGAATCTCACCCGGAGGGCAACCGGTAACCAATGCAAGTCGTGCAGAAGAGGTGTAACATGGGAGTATCGGGACCCTCCCATCACAACCCATTAAACGATGTCTAAACTAGAGTTTGGATCACAGGCTGCTGGACACTTGAATGCTATCTAAATGGGAAACAAAGGCAGAAAAAGAGGTCTGAACCATACATTATGTTATGGTTTGATTAATGGTGGGGTTAGCAGAAGCTGTGGGCCTTTTCCATTTGCATCTAACCATATCACAAACCTGCCTAGGAAAAATATTTTCTTCTGTTTTGATCCAAACTAAGCATGAGATAAGCTCAAGTTTTCTTTAGCTGTAACTATGCTAAAGTACTATTTTCCCTCTTATTGCAACGCCTTTTTCCAAGAAACCTTCCTCATCCAAGATACATTCCTTTACACAATGTGTGATTAAACTTGGGAATTCATTATCTCAGTATTTCACACCAGCTAGCAGCTTGACTGGCTTCACAAAAGGCTTGGACCAATTCATGGTATTCAGAGGATCAATGGCTATTAGCAGTAAGGATGCCTCTGAAGGCCATCTGCTGGAAGACTAGTGGGCTTCCTTGTGCATTGGTTGGCCATTGGTTGAGAACAGACTGCTGGATTAAATGGACCAGGGCTCAGATCCAGTTTAGCTCTGCTTATGTTTTTATGGTAATAAGATTTCTCAGCCCAGTTTACCATCAAGCAGGCAGAGTTACTAACATTTGTGCTGAACTTTTGGTATATGTAGACAGAAAAGCCTAGGATATGATTATGTTTTTCTCAATCCCCTCCTAAAGCTGTTTGTTAAGGATTTCTGGAAAAAGGTCCTTCTCCTTGGAAAAACATCCCGTCCCCTTTCCAGCAGCAACAGCTTATGAAAGAAAAACTAAGCTCTGCTGCAGATTTAAATTCTGTAACTACCGCACTCTCTGATCACAGAATTAGGTCTATATAAAAATTAGAGCCCCACAAATCACTGTTAAACAGACGAGAACATGCTGTCATGCATATGAGTAGCTTCAGAAAAAGAATAGATGTTCTCTCATTATTTGTAAAGTTTCTATATCTATATGGCAGGAAGCTCACGCACCTCAAAGTTTTCTCCTGAGTCCCATGCTCTTTAGTACCTTATAAATAACCTAAATGATAGCAGATAGAAGGGAACTCATCAAAAATACAAACAGAAGATAGACTCAAGATTCAGAAGAATCTTGACAGGCTTAAAACATTGGGCTCTACAAAATGCAATTCGGTAATGAGAAAAGTAAGGTCTTATGCTTAGGCCAGAAAAAACAAATGCATAGGTACAGAAAAGATCATAGCTGGCTCAACCGTGGTAACTGTGAAAGAGAACTTGGTATCCTAGTAGACCACCACACGAGCCAGTAATGTGTTGCAGTTGCCAAAAAAGCCAATGCAGTCCTAGTCTGCATCAACAAAGAGATAGCATTAAGATCACAAGAAGTAATAGAACCACACTATACTGAAAGTGTGGGCCAATTCTGGTCACCAAGATATAAAAAGATGCTGAGACTCTAGAAAGAGTGCAGAGAAGAGCAACAAAAATGGTGGACGGATCTAGAGACTAACCATATAATGAATGGTTAAGGGAACTAGATATATCTAGCCTGACAAAGAGAAGGACTAGGGCAGGAGTGAAATCCAGCAGGTTCTGACAGGTTCTGGAGAACCAGTAGCGGAAATTTTGAGCAGTTCGGAGAACCGGTAGTGGAAATTTTGAGTAGTTTGAAGAACCGGTAGCGGAAATTTTGAGTAGTTCGTGGGAACCAGCAAATACCACCTCTGGCTGGCCCCAGAGTGGGGAGGGAATGGGGATTTTCAGTATCCTTCCCCTGGAGCGGGGCGAGAATGGAGATTTTGCAATATCCTTCCTCTGGAGTGGGGTGGGAATGGAGATTTTGCAGTATCCTTCCCTGCCACGCCCACCAAGCCATACCACACCCACCAAGCCACACTCACAGAACCGGTAGTAAAAAAAAATTGGATTTCATCACTGGATTAGGGGTGACATTGTAGCTATCTTCCAGTACTTAAGGAACTGTCACAGGGAGGACAGATTGACTTATTCTCCAAAGCATCCGAGAGCAGGACAAAAGCAATCGAGGGAAGCTCATTAAAGAGAGATCCAATATGGAACTAGGGAGAAATTTCCTCACAGTAAGAAAAATTACTTCAATGGAACAGGTTGCTTCCTGAAGTTGTGCATGTTCCATCGCTTGAGGTCCTCAAGGAAAGATTGGATAATCATTTGTCTGGGATGTAATAAGTTTTCCAGCCATGGGCAGGAGATTGGAGAAGAAGACTTCCAAGGACCCTTCCAGCCCTATGGCTCTATGATTCTTAAAATGGAGAGAAAGAGAAAAAGAGAAAAAGAGCGGGAGAGAGAGATCTGTCTCTTACAATGCGAAGAGTTGTTTTGTTTTCACTAGCAAAATCTTTCAAAATAAAACCACAATGAGCATAATTTGATTTTCGAGAATTGTAAAGCTGTAACGTAAGCATAGCCAATACTTTTCTCGTGGGACAGTTATACTGGTGATTTGATTTGCACACATTGTTGTAGTTTTCTAACTCAGATCAGGTAAAATGTTAAATGTGCCAAACTGTTGTCTAAAATTGCATGTTATTCCGGAACCTGTCCTCTTGAGGTGAAGCTGGGGGGGGGGAGGAGAAAAATCTGGAAGGCCCTTCCAGACTTGCATTATCTGAATTTAATGAATCACAGCAATGTGTGAAGACAACCAATTGTTGTGTTTTACCATTTTCAGTACGGTGTTTTGCACAACTTATCAGATACACAACCGGATTTATTCCATGTGTACCCACACTTTCTCATAGCATGATGTCAGTCACATTCCTCAGTTAACATAAAAGATGGAAGAACCTCTTTTGAACAATTGCTACTTGATTTTAAAAACAAACAAAATGCCTTTGAAAAATGGTTAGACTGTTTCTAATCCTTATGAAATCAGAGACAGAGGCCTATTTAAAAATCATTTTAAAATGCCTTTTGTAAACAAGACCTCATAGAACAATTAGTAGCACACTGTAGTTATAAGAAAGTGAAAGGCAACTTAATATGGCAACTTTAGTAAGGGTAAGTAAGTTAGCTATACAAACAAAACTTCATTCAGTATTATATACAGCATATTCAATCATACATTGAACATGCTGTATATAATGGAATATACATTGGATATGCTGTATATAATGGATTGTCTGCCTTTTACAGTGCTTTCCTGCTTATGCCTAGCATCCAATACTAGTTTAAATGATTGTCAGCCTCTGAGATTTGAAGGTTTGGGAAGGAATCCATTGTGCTGAGTGAACTGACAACACCAGATTCAATATTACTAATTTTATTTAGCATTTTTTTGCAAATGATAGTTGTCATTCTGGAGGCTGAAATCCATTATCCCCTTCCTTATATATAAGTCCCAAGCATGATAAGAAGTCTATGCGTTGTTTTAATCATTACTATATTATGAGCTTTGCTTAGTCTGGTTATCTTCTGGGAATATTTAGATGCAGCTCACCGGTTTTACTTGGACACTAACCAATGTGTCTGTGGGATTGGAAGATCAATGTTTCTTTGAATTGACATGTCAGGAAATATACTTCAGCAGATTCTGCAAGAGATGCAGCACTCAGAAAAATTCCAGATGGCTCCGTCTGGGTAGTGTCCTTCAAAGATAAGAGCTGTCCTAGCTTTGGAACTATTTCTAAGGAGGAAGTGAGACAGTGCTGGGTGTTGTTGTTTTGTAACGTGTCATTTTCAGATCCTTGTGGTGAAAGTGCTGCTGTGCAGTTAACCTTCCATTTGCAGTGAAGATAGCTGACAGCAATTTTTCAGTTTTAGAGGATGATTCTTAGCTGGGGAGATGCATGCTGACTGCTAAAACAAGATAGTTCATCATAAGATCTGGGGTAGTAAGATTACAACACAGACGGCTGAGAACTAAGCATTAGGCTTTGGGCACAAGGTTGTTGACTAAAGACATCTTAGAATGGATAACAGGACCTTATTCAGTGATAAAAGAAAAGAGGAAGAGGAAGAGGAAGAGGAGATGATGATGATGATGATGCAAGATTCTAAATACAGATAGTCCTTGACTTACAACAGTTTGTTTAGTGACTATTCAAAGTTACAACGGCAATGAAAAAAGTGACTTATGATTAGTTTCACACTTATGACCATTGCAGAATCCCCATGGTCACATGATCAAAATTTGAATGCTTGGTTCATATTTGTGATAGCTGCAGTATCCTGCGGTCATGTGATCCCCTTTTGCAACCTTCGGACAAGCAAAGTCAACGGGGAAGCCAGTTTTACTTAACAACCATGTTGCTAACTTAACAACTCCAGTGATTCATTTAACAACTGTAGGCAAGGAAGGTCGTAAAATGGAGCAAACTTCCTTTAACAAATGTTTAGTTAGCAACAGAAATCTTGGGCTCAATTGAGGTCATAGGGCAAGGACTACCTGTATCCTGAAGCCAAATTCTTCCTTCTAATAAGTTGTAATAAAGTTAACAGGAAGATTTTTTTTAAAAAAAAAGCTAACCTTTTTACAGTTATTGATTATCCACCAAAAATCCTGACTTTTCTCCCAGTAGGTTTGTGATATTTTATTTTATTTTTTCTCCTGGGAAATGTTTAATTCCTTACACTCAACGGCTTCAATTTTCCATAATCCACCCAAATTTGATAACTGAACGATGTTGCAGTGACAAGAAACAACACGCAATCTTAACAGTGTGTATAGCGGGAGAGGTACTCTCTGTTTATGCTTTCTGAAGTTTGATTTGATGACCTGCAGCCACGGCCTCCTTGAGTTGACACAGGAACAGTCTGACTCTTTCACGATGACACTTTCGCAAACAAGCACCACGAGACCTGCCGTGGCTTTATGCTTTTTATCAAAAATGCCAAAAAGAGACAGTAAATGTCATGCCTCTTGATTCCGCATATTCCCAATTTAGCTCATGGGTCAGTTGTAATCTGGCAGCCATCGGTTGCCAAGCTGGCAAGGTGTTATTTCAAGGGCTTGTTCTTTTGCTGTGAAGAAGTGCAGGCTCACGTAACTGGTTGAAGAACTACAGACTTCTGAGGAACGGCTACAGGAGGGCCGCCAAAAAGAAACATTTTCACTTGCTCTACCAAATAAGGCAGACTTTATGATTCCGTAGGCTCTGCTTGCAAAGAACAGGGTACATTTGGCTGGATGATATATGGGCAACCTCGTTTGAATGACTGCATTTTTTATTTTTTTATTTGGCATCTCTTAATCGGCCCTTTGAATTTTACAATTGCTTATAAAAATGTAAGAACCCTGAATCAAATTGGATGCCTCAAAGAAATGCTAAGCAAACCAAAGCTGACTCTCAGCCCTTTGAGGTAGTCCAGACAAGAAGCTCAAACATGAATAGTAGCACTACATTTATTGTAAGGTTACAGTAACAGAATCTTGTTAGTCTTCCTCCCTCACCTCTCCTTTACTGTCCAAAAAACTAGGGAGGGTCCCTTCTAAAATGTTGCCATGCCCCCTTTGTTTCTGTGGGCTAAGATTCTTCTTACCTGACCAGTGCCTACTCTGTAGCTCCTCCTTCTCCCCCT
The DNA here is from genome assembly GCF_029215685.1 of Pituophis catenifer annectens. NCBI lineage: Eukaryota > Metazoa > Chordata > Lepidosauria > Squamata > Colubridae > Pituophis > Pituophis catenifer. The sequence goes on from NW_027256881.1 coordinate 133,482,444, forward strand.
CCTCCTCCTCCTCCTGATGTCTGTCAAGGACATTCCCACACACCATTACAGTGACACAACCTCTACATGGTATAAAGTTAGCCACAACGCTTTTGAATCAGTGGTGGGTTGTTACCAGTTCACCCCGGATCGGGCGTACCAGCAGCGGTGGCGGCGGGAGGCTCCGCCCACCTGCCTGGACTTCTCTGCGCATGCGCAGAAACTTCTGCACATGTGCAGAAGTGTTGCATACAAGCGCCCACAAGCAAACCGGTAGCGGCTGAAATTGAAACTTACTACTGCTTTGAATGTGTATTTACTATTTATTTGCAGATCCCAAATATGAAAACATTCATATTGTTTCATGCAAGGGCTCAGCCTTGCACTCGGAGAATAAAAATCGCTTGTGTTCAAGCTTACTGAAATGCTGCATTTATCAAGTGCTGTGAGGTCTAGCTCATGAGGACTGCTACGAGGTTGAAAAGGCTCCCCTCCTTCAGAAACCCTTATAAAAAACATATTGACAGCTCTGCAGTTTGCCTTTGGCATTTCCTTCTAAGGCAACAGAGAGTTTTTGGCTTCCACTAGGGTCCAATTCTTCATCAAGCTTTGTATCCATCCAACTCTGTATGAGGGGCCAGAATCCAGCCCATATTTGCCATCTTCTCTATTAGGAGGTCATGGGAGAGTTTATAAAATGCTTTGTGGCAATTAAGACACATAACGTCCATCCCATTCCATTGGTTGACTAAATTAATCAATATAAAAATTGGATTTTATGGATTGGATTTGTTGCTGTTGATTTATTGCTGTTGATTGACAATAATATTGATAACCAATATTAAATATGCACGTCATCCAAGATAATTAATAGTATATTTTTCTTGAGCAGTAGAAAACATACTCCCAGGGCAATGAAGTTGGATTGTAAAAAAAAAAAAAAAAAAAAGACTCTAAAGCCTCACCTATCTTGGGATGAAAGAGAAAAGGCAATAAAATAAAATGAACAGACAGAGGAAGAGTAACACTCAAATGGTCATAATGAAAAAAAACCAAGTGGAGAAAAGAACAGTGTGATGGCTGGTTTATTTGGAAGATTAATGTGTTTGGTAATGCCATACTGTAAAGGACTGGGCATTATATGAGCCAAGGCGGTGCAGAGGTTAGAGTGCGGTACTGCAGGCTACTTCTGCCGGCTGCCTGCCGGCTGCCTGCAATTTAGCAGATCAAATCTCACCAGGCTCAAGGTTGACTCAGTCTTCCATTCTTCCGAGGTCGGTAAAATGAGGACCCAGATTGTTGGGGGCAATATGCTGACTCTGTAAACAGCTTAGAGAGGGCTGTGAAGCACTGTGAAGCACTGTAAAGTGGTATATAGGTCTAAGTGCTATTGTTATTGCTATATACAGGCAACCAGGAAGCAAGATGGTTGATGAACAATGGTTTATGTTATGGGAGGCAAAACATACTATCGATTAAGTAGCTTAAGTATCCTACAAAAACTTTGCCATTCAGCTCTGTAGAACTAGTGAAAGCATTATTGATTGCAGAGTTTTTCAAGTTTCCTAAGTGGTAAGAGGAGGAGGAGGAGGAGGAGGAGGAGGAGGGGGAGGAGGAGGAGGAGGAGGAGGAGGAGGAGGAGGAGGAGGAGGAGGAGGAATGACCTATGACTGTTTTTCACAGTTACAACCATTGTGGCATCCTCATGGTCACGTGATCAACATCCAGATGCTTAGCAACCGACTCATACTTATGACGGTTGCAGTCTCCCAGAGTCATGCGATCTCCTTTTGCAACCTTCTGACAAGCCAAGTTAATGGGAAAGCCAGATTCACTTAACAACAGTGTTACCAACTTCAGTGATTCACTTAACAATCATGGCAAGAAAGGTGGTAAAATGGGGCAAAATTCACTTAACAAATGTCTCAGCAACAGAAATTTTGGACTCAGTTGTGGTTGTAAATTGAGGACTACCTGTTTATGAGTGCAATTCATCATTGTTTTTGCTTTACCCTTATAGTATATCATAGTGTGAACATGGGCAGCATTTCAGAAATGGTAAACTAAAGACATCTGGAATACAATTAAAATGTGTATTGAAGAAAAGATAATTTCCATTGGAATGAGACTTGTACAATAACCACCAAGGTACGTTGGATTTATACACTGGGTAAACAGATAAATTAGCACTCTGGGATTGGAGGGGCAAATCGGAGTTGCAGCCTGCACACAATATGTCAATGAGAATAAGCTGTAAACGTTATTGACCGATGCTGCATCTGAATTCAGAGATGGCTTTAGCACATTCAAGCATATTAAAAGCAAAAGTGCAATCATACAGAATACAGTCCATAATAAATTGTAATCCCATCTATCTTGGACGAACTCCCTGTGAATTCAAAGGGGTTCACTTGAGAAGGAAAGAAATGCTCAATTCAGTTCATTATAATCCCATTTGATTAGCAAAATGTGTTAGGAGAAGCCCTATTCCCTGTGTTCTTTTTTTTAAACTATGGTAATATTATTAATTTAATTATTGTTTTTTGAGTGTGATAGCCAATCACAAGAATCTGCTATGTCTAGCCAATCTATCCTTCCACCCCCTCTTCTATGACTAGTTGTAAGTATAGTTGTATTGATCCATTTCCTTAAGTTGCAAATCAAATCTGATTTGATCGTGAGACAGGTAGCATGGGGATGATTTGAGAAATGTTCAGTTGTGGTAATAGCACACATAGCACTTTAAAGAGGTTGCTATTTAGGTAAGCAGTTACCCTTATTTATTTCTTTTGAAAACATAAGAGCCAAAAAGTGGTATCTCTTTGGGGATGTATCTTTGGGTGCATCCAAATTCTCATCGATAGGTGCCCATGTTTGCCATTTCTGTGGCCAAGGTGCTTTGGAATGAATTTGGAGTGTTTACCAGCGTGCCTACCAACCCTGTCCTAATGTTTTCTTTTATTCGTATCCTTTTCATGTATTTATAATTATGTTTACATTTGTATCTGTCATAAAATACATGCTTGATGAAATAAAATAAATAAATAAATAAATAAACTATAACTTGGAAAGGGAAAGAATAAGAGATCATCCAATCAGGAGGTCCGCTAGAAGGCAAAGAATTTGCTTCCAGTTAAATGTTTCCTGTTTATTTACAACAGTGGTTCTCAACCTTCCTAATGCCGCGACCCTTTAATACAGTTCCTCATGTTGTGGTGACCCCCAACCAGGGGTGGGTTCTAAATTCTTTTACTACTAGTTCTGTGGGCGTGGCTTATTTTGTGGGCGTGACTTGGAGGTCATGTGACTGGGTGGGCGTGGCTAGCTGGTCATGTGACTCGGTGGCCATGGCTATGTGTATAGGGACTACTCAGAGGGCTGAAAAAAGTCATTTCTGACAGGTCCTCGCACTTTTGACTGGTCCTCACACTTATGACCATCCTCACATTTATGCCTGTGCAGCATTCTTAACAACCATGTCACTCATTTCACAACTGCTTCTCTTCAACATGGTGATAAGATAGGGCAAAAACGTAAATTGTGAGACAGTCGTAAGTTTGAAGACTGGTCAAAAGTGCGAGGACCAGTCAAAAATAACTTTTTCAGCCCTCTGAGTAGTCCATATGCATAAAAGGAGACAGCAATAGAGAGGGATGAAGGAAGGGAAGGGAAATTAGAGTAGGAGTGAGGGTAAGAGAGGGAGGAAGAGAGGAGGAGAAGGAGAAAGGAAGAGGAAGTAGAGAGGAGAAGAAGAGGGGGGGAAGAGAAAGTAAGAGGTGGTAGGTTTGAGGAGAAAGATTGCTGTACAATAAAAAAGATGAAAGGGAAGAAAGCCAACCCCAAACAAATATAAAGATATTAAGATAAAGAATGAATTGTTAAACTTTAAAGAATAAAAGAGAACAAATAGGAATAAATAGCAATAATTAGAAACACACATACAAACATACAACGTATTTTCTTTGAACAGAGTATTTGGCCGGTTCACAAATTTAAACAGTTGTAGGAAGTTAGCACCCACCCCTTTCCTAGAAGAATGAAATATTTTGGGAAATATTAAAAAGACAGAATATTATATTTCCCTGGATAATAATAATAATAATAATAATAATAATAATAATAATAATAATAATAATAATAATAATAATAATAATAATAATAATTTTATTTCTATACCGCCCTTCTCCCGAAGGACTCAGGGCCGGTACAGCCAATTTAAAAACACAAGACACAACAATAATTAAAAATTAAAATAATTAAATAGATTTGGCCAATTTAAAACCCCAAAAATTAAAATACCCCAATTTAAAATTATTATATTGACAGCCCTGCCTGGCGGAACAACAGGGTCTTCAGTGCGCAGCGGAACACCCGGAGGTCGGAGATCTTACGTATTTCCGGGGGTAGTTCATTCCACAGGGTTGGGGCTCCCACAGAGAAGGCCCTCCCCCTGGGTGTCGCCAGCCGACATAACTTGGCTGATGGCACCCTGAGGAGACCCTCTCTGTGGGAACGGACTGGTCGGTGGGAGGCTATTGGTGGCAGAAGACGGTCTCGAAGGTACCCGGGTCCTGTGCCATGGAGCGCTTTAAAGGTGGTAACCAACACTTTGAATCGCACCCGGAAGACCACTGGGAGCCAGTGCAGCTCGCGCAGGAGAGGTGTCACGCGGGCACTCCATTTCTCGATGAGAAATGGAGAAGCATATTTTACAGACAAAGCAGCTCCCACCTTCCTGCCCCCCACCCTTTGTTAATGGGCCAGAGGCAGAAAGTCAATCCTTTGTCAAAGGACATTTGCAACACAATAGCAACAGAAACTAACACAATGGGCCCCATCTAGCAACCGAAACTCACCACACGTGACTTGGGAAGCATGTGACCTGGGAAGCACATGTGACCATCAGCCAGCAAGGCTAGCTAAGACCCCCACCCCCTGGGAGTCTGACAACCAATCAAGATACTCTTTTGGGGCCCCAAGAAATGCAAAGCCAGAGAGAGCATAAAAACCCGAGGATTTACTGTATCTGCCCCTTTTCTGTTCAGGAACTCAAGCCATGCGATCCTGTCCACCATTAAACCATCTTTCCAAGCAGTCTCCATGTTTCCAGTGTCTTTTTCCCCACTTGGAGCAGAACCCAGAAGGATATTTCTTCCAACACAGTGTTTAGTCATTTCAGTTAAATTTACAATTTCTATATTTCCTTTTTACCATATTTATTCCTCATCTATTTTTTTAAAAAACCAAAATTACCCTTCATCCTCATCTCTAATCTTAATCAAATTCATTTTTTCCCTTCTATTCTATATTATACCCCTTCGCATTGTCATCTATTTTTATATCCATCCTCACATTGGTTAATTATGTAATTATGTAATACAGTTGTTTAATACAAATTCAACATTTTAATATAAATCAATTAGTTATATAACTATCTTTTTGTATATTAATCAATATGAACATGAATATTCCAATTATTTCCATGCAATCCAATTTCTTACAAATCAATTAATTATATTTACCAATAATAATAAACCAAATAATTTCCCCATATATTCCTCCAAACCACAACTTAACCATTTCTGCTTTCAACACAATATACAATTAATAGTATCTCAATTATTACAATTCCCTAGTTAAAGAGTTTTTTTTCTTTTGTGTTTTAAAATCTTGAACCTCCTCTTTTGCCCTAAATTTCCCATTGTTTGCAGTTTTGCACCTACCTTTTTTTGGTGAGGAAAAAGAAAAAGAAATCTCTCTGCCTCATTTTGTCACGTTGCAGCAAAGACCCTGCTTTACTTTCAATTTCGCTTTTTTAGCATAGCTAGGGGGAAAAAAATCTGCTCCAGGAATTTACCTCTTTGCAGCTAGCTAGCAACAGAGCCCTCCGCAAAACAGCTGAGAGCAAATCAGCTGAGAGTCCTGAGGCTGATCAAATCAACTTATGGTAATTAACCTATGCTGAAGCTGAAAGGGGCTTTTTTTTCTATTTTTGCAGGCACCGGTCTATTCATTTGTTTTCTTTTAACACTGATCAGCTGTAGGGTGGCTCTTTGAAGCCCCGTGGCAAGAATTTAAAGTTTTTTCCCCTCTAGCCATCAGCTGGGACTCCGGAGGCAGCAATAGATTGGGAGTGGCCAGGGTAAGCGATGGCGACCGGAGATCCAACAGAGGCAGAGGGTGAGGGTGAGTGAAGGCGTGGGGGGGTGCAAGAGAGGGCTTTGGCGACCCCTGTGAAATGGCAGTTCGACCCCCAAAGGGGTCGCAACCCCCAGGTTGAGAACCGCTGATTTACAATTATAGGTGTCTCCAATTCTGCAGAATGGGCATTCATCACCACACCACCCCTTCAGCATTGGAAATCTTTGCAAAGTTCTTTTAGGATTTAATCTTTTTTTCCGAGGGATCTTTGAACAGCAATCAGAAGGATGGTATACCTCCTTACCACCACTCAGCAAAAAGTGTTCTTTTTTCCACAGCATCTGATACTCTGGTCTGGCAGGACAGGGTTAATTTGACTCTGTTATAACTGCTTGTACGATACTGTGCTTTTAAAACAGTAATTTGTTTTGCATTTAGCTAGCTTATAGGTAAAGTTTAACAACCCTGACCTTACTGGCCAAAATAAGTATAGCATGTTCCCTTCACAAGGAAGTATTCAAGGATTATTACATAGTTCACCTTTCCTGTCTCGTCACTTCCTGTTACAAAGCATTGATGGGAAAGAGAAGGGAACTGAGGCCATTCCCACCTTCATCTTCTAGTCACAGTTTTTCAGTTGCAATCTCAACCCACCAGGAGATATCGCCCATGGGCCAGATTGGTCACGTGCTAGCCACGCCCACCTCTGGTTTAGCGAAGGGGGAGAAAAGTCGCAATACGTCCAGTGATGGGTTTCAAAATTTTGTACGACTGGTTCTGTGGGCGTGGCTTGGCTTGGTGGGCGTGGCAAGGGAAGGATACTGTAAAATCTCCGTTTCCACCCCACTACAGGGGAAAGATACTGCAAGATTCCCATTTCCTCCCAATCAGCTGGGACTTGGGAGGCAGAGAATAGATGGGGGCTGGGGCCTGTCAGAACTTTTACTACCAGTTCTCCGAACTACTCAAAATTTCCACTACCGGTTCTCCAGAACTGGTCAGAACCTGCTAAAACTCACCTCTGGATATGTCACATGAAAACATGACGATGCGAAAGTAATTTTGAATGATGATATGACAGACCAATTTGACATAACAAAAGGGGTCAGACAAGGCTGTCCACTTTCCCCATTACTGTATATCCTATCTTTGGAGATCTTGTTAAAAAAAATTTGGGAGGACCAAGAAATTAAAGGACTAAAAGTGAGACGAGAAGAATACAAGACCTAGGCCTTTGCCGACGATCTTGTACTTATAGCAGAAGAACCGCTAGAAGTAGTACCAAAACTCCTTAAGAAAATAGAAGATTATGGAGAGGTGGCTGGTTTAAAGATAAATAGAAATAAATCAAAATTACTAGTTAAAAATCTGATGAAAACTCAGGAGATAGAATTGGAGAATAGTATACAAATTCAAGTGACTAATAAAATTAAATATTTAGGTATTTGGCTGTCACCAAGAACCTCCTCTATAAAAGAAAATAATTATGACAAACTAATAACACAGATAAAAAAAAGACCTGGACAATTGGAAAAACTTACAAATCTCATTTATGGGAAGAATCTCCACTATCAAAATGAATACACTACCAAAACTGTTGTACCTGTTCCAGGTTGCACCAATTAAATTAGAAAAAAACTTTTTTGTGAGCTTATACAAGATCATTTCTAAATTTATATGGCAGGGGAAACGTCTGTTGTGGCCCCGCCCTCTGAGCCTGTCCCATCAGAGGAAGAAAGCTCCAAGCATGAGGAAGAGGAGTCAGCCAGGCCTCCCTCTCCAGGCCCCTCCCCTCTGGCATTGTCTCAGGTGCCAGCCGAGGGAGAGGAGATCAGTAGGGAGACAGGTGGCTCGGATCAGAGTGACGAAGAAACATCATTCCTGGATGCACGCCTCCGAAGGCGTGATAAACGTTTGCAGCAGCTTAGGAGGCGTGCTAGGGATTAGAACTGAGTCACTGGACCAAACCCCAGAGAATATATAATAGAGGGTGGTGGCCAGTGATCCTTGTGACGAACAAAGCAAACCTTGGATAGTCACTAAAGCCTCGTCCAGAATTTCTGAGAAAGATTTCTTGTTGTCGGACATTTGGACTCTTGAGTATTTAATCTTTCTGTTTTACTGTGAAAATAAAGGCACTTCGCAGACGGTGTGTCTATCGCTGCCAAGTGGGAGATAAAGAAACTGGGTGCGTTCCAAAGTGTTTCCTTAACCCTCGGCTGGCTGTGTTTGTGTGTGTGTGGGTACAGGGACAGAACAACGTCCACAAATAAAATTAAAATTACTCCAGGACTCCAAGGAAAGAGGAGGAACAGCACTCCCAGATTGGGAACTTTATTGTCAAGCGGCAGGACTAGTATGGGTTAAAGATTGGATGGAGTTGAATAACAGCAGAATATTATCTATTGAAGGCCATGACTTACAAACGGGCTGGCATTCCTCTTTATGGGATGAAAAGTACAAGTCACATACCTATTTTAAAAGACATACACTTAGAAATGCTTTATTACTAACTTGGTTAAAAATTAAAAAAACAACAATATACAAAAATCCCGATTTGGTTTTCACTTTCAGAAGCTCTAAAACACCCAAACCTTACAGAACTGAAAAATATAATTAGATATAAAGACCTAGTTGATCATCAAGGAAAACTGAAATCCAAACAACAATTGGAAACAGAGTTAAATAGAGAAATCGATTGGTGGACCTTCTCACAGATACAATCAAAACATAAGGAATACATAAAAACGTATGAAATATATAAAGAAAAACAGGAACTAGATAAAATTATATTAGATTCTGGAGAGAAATTAATTAGTAAAATTTACAAATTTCTGTTGAGATATAAGATGGAGGAGGAAATAGTTAAAAATAAGATGATTAAATGGATGCAAAACTTTAAATACTCAATAGAATTGGAGAGATGGGAAAAATTCTGGCAAATGAACACAAAAACAACATTGGCAGTGGCATACAAGGAGAATCAGCTAAAGATGTTTTACAGGTGGCATATGTCACCTACAAGATTGGCCAAAATAAACCCGAAAAACAGTTTGGTGTGTTGGAAATGCAAGAATCCACAAGGCACCTTTTACCACCTATGGTGGACATGCCCGGCGGCAAAGAAATTTTGGTCCAATATTAAGAAATGGCTAGAACAAATCACCAAACTACAAATAGATAAGAAACCCGAAACCTTTCTGTTAGGAATTTTCACAAAAACCTACCCCAAAGAAATAAAATACATTAATACATATTTTAACGGCAGCAAGGATAATATATGCCAAAAATTGGAAACTGGAAAAAACCCCAACGGAAGAAGAAATAATATGTGCTGAAATGAACAGGCTGACAAAAGAGCTAAAGGAAAAAGAAGACACTGAATTTTATAAAGTCTGGAATAAAAGGTATCAATGGCATATGGCTACTATGGAAGAAATATAACTAGAAGTCAGATAGAATAGAAGTACAAGTGTGCATATAAATACTTCCTTATGGGCGAATAAACCTACAGAGAGAAACTCAGAAAGCGAAGGTATAATCTAAACATATAAATATACAGATTATTAAAGCAGAAGTCTTAGAGAGCAGAAGAGAGGAGAGGGAAAAAAGGCAATAAGAAACTATTAAGTTAAGATTTAAGGGAATAAGTATAACTGTATTACTTGAAAGACCATTACGAAACAAACGCTTCAAATGATTGATTACTTATAATTGTTTATTGTATAATGTATTTTTATGTTTTTGTCATATGTGTTTTATATCTGTTTTAATAAAGTTTATAAATTTAAAAAAAGAAGAAGAAGAAGAAAACATGACGATGCAAGTTTGACACCTCTGCCCTAGACAGTAAGTAGGCAATGTTATAGCTAGGAGAACATGGTCTCTTTTATGGAACATGGCTGCTAGTTGTTATTCATGTTGTAATCATATATTATTGCTTCTTCTTTTTTTTACACTTTCACCTGAATTTACAGCATTTAATAATGATTAGATGGTGGACTACTCCTGTCTCCTTTGTTGAATGGTTAACTGCTTGGATAGCTTTCCATAGAGCCACAGGGTTATGAGTCAGGACAAAAAGTCAAAACATTTACATTTGGCCTAAACAAAGTATCAGCATCCATATTTAACAAAAAAAACCAAGGGAACTAGATGCGTTTCTCCTGCCCCCAAAAGGAAATACGCAAAATATTCATAAAACTGAAAGATTTATGAATTACCTGAATATACACCAACGCTTTTAACATTAACATCTGGAGATACAAATAGGGGCAGTCATATTCTTCTTTAAAACTTTTAAAACCGGGCAGCCCATCGGCCATTTGAGACTCTACAAGAGACTTTTGCAATTCCCTAAAATTGAAAGGGCTGAGCTTCTTTCCTTATAGGAAAGCAGCAGTGTAAAGGTTCTGGAAGACGTGTCTTCCATTCTTCTGACTATAAAAGATGAACAGTCTTATCTCAAGGCTTGCTGTTGTCCATGAAAAACCCTCCAAATTGAAAGATGAACTTTCTGGAACAATTGCATGAAAGACCATTGAAGCCTGGGATTTTCAACAAACTGTGAAGCAGCAAATCTTCTTCATGGTTCAATAATCTGGGAGCTTCTCTTTTGTTCCTTGGTTTTAACAGTAGACTTACCTGCTGACAAAAACTAAAAGAACTCTGTCTTTTGTCCCTTCCTGGGTATGGAATGCCATCTGTGATGGCCTTGCCAGCTTGCTTTAAATTTCTGGAGCTTTTTCCTATTCAGAACACTGAATTGGGAACTTCCTCTCCTAATGCTAAATTTGAGAAAAAGAAGGCATTTTACTAATAAGGACTGAGTTTACTAAAGTCTGTAAATTCAGTTGATTATATTGGGTTGACCATGGACTTTTTAAATCTGTTTTTAGCTGAAGTTTAATAGTGATTTTTAGTCTGTTAATGTGAGATATAGATATGTAGATGTAAATATAGATGTAGAGATAGAGATAAAGAAATGTAGAGATAGATAATAGATAGATAGATAGATAGATAGATAGATAGATAGATAGATAGATAGATATAGAGATAATGTAGATGTAGACATACAGATATAGATAGGCATACATATGTAAAGTGCTAATTATAACTAATAAATATTATGTTAGAAAGCTATAAATTCCATGACATTTAAAAATCCCTAGTTTATTCGACTATACTGTATTTTACTTTTTCACATTTATTCTTGCATTTATTTATTTCCTTTAAAGTGTTCGATAAAAGAAAAAAAAGGAATGATCAGAATTTATAATGTTGGATTCTTGGTGTTCTTTAAGCTTGGTGGGTTTTTGTTCTGATTTGCTTGGACCGCTGGAGGAGGGAGGGGGAACAAGTCCAGAGAAGAGCGAGAACCCAAAAGAACAAACTTATTACCATCCATGTGTAAACTGTATGCAGTATATGGTTCCATGGATCTTAGTTGCTCCTGATTCTGACTCCAAGAAATGGGTGCCTGAGCAAGAAGTGCTTATAAGAACAATTGTGACGACGGACTACATGCCAGTCATCCAATTAATGCCTGTATTCCTGTTAAGAGGACCCAGCTGAGCAACCCTTGCTTAGGCCTGTGGGAAAGTCCATCCGATGATCTTGGTTTTCTCCTTGTGTGAATGCTTCCCTGCATTCCCCATGTTCTTTAACCTTGGCAGTTACAGGGCCAGTGGTTGTTTTGGCTACTTTGGCTTAAAAGGGGCTTTGGGAAGTATGTCTTCTGCTATGGGAGAAGGCCATACCTGAGTATTATACAACCTGGAGTTATTGTAGTAAAAGGGAGGTGAAGTCCCTCCCTACCTAAAGCTTAGCTCATCTTTCTCCAACTCGGATCGTAACAAGAGCCGCTTGTCTCCAATTGCTTTTCCTTGCCCCTCACATTTATCATGGCTGATTGTCATTTTGCTGGAATCATTTTATTCTAGCAAACTCCACACAGACATAATGGTTTTCTGAAATTACTCTGAAAGGAAATTGCTTTCGGTTCTAAGTTCTTCAAGGGCATCCTGAGCTATTTCTTTTGCTTCTCAGGCCTCCTTTCTTCGATAAGGTACTCCTTTTCTATTGTCCTGCTGTGAAACTGAATAGCAATTCCTTTTAATTCCTCTTTTTTTTTCCCCCTTGACTTCCTGCTCGAAACCTACATCTTCTTTTCTTCTTTCTATTAATAACTGTGTCAAATCACAAGCTTTGACACTGTATGTACGACAGTGGCCAGCCTGCCACCACAATCTCTTCCCCCACCCCCTTGGATTTAAAGTCCTTCACATGATTCACAAACAATTCACATGCTGTTTTGAAGGATCTTCTTTAAAACCTGCTGTGTTTCAAGATTCTTCCCCATCCTGCCTCCTTTCTGAGCAAGCCAGCTCTCCTTGGGACTACAGTATCTGGCTACAAAATTCGGGATGGCCACTAGATGGCAGATTATTACATGTGAAATGTAATGAAAAGCCACAGCCTTAAGCGCACTATAGAACAGTGATGGTCCAAAGCATGCGCGCATCCGTGCAAATGCACGTGCATGTGCCCAAAACCCCAAAATGCAATGCAAGCAGCCCCCATGCATGTGTACACATCCCCCATGTATGTGCCCCAGCCCTCTGCACATGCACCCCGCCCCCCCTGCACCCTGTTTTGACTTCTAGGTTGATGCAGGCAGCAGAAATGGAGTAGAAAGGTAGGGCGTGCTGGAGGGAACCTGCGGATATCAGGGAAGCCCCCCCCCACGTATGCGTGGCAGAGACCCGAAGACTAGCTGGCCGGTGGGAAGCGCATGAGCATTCATGGTAGAGCCGGGCTGGGGCAACGCTGGCATGCCCACAGAGAGGGCGCTGTGTACCACCTGAGGCATGCGTGCCATAGGTTCGCCATCACGACTGTCAGATGTAAATGCCTTATTCTCTATTGTGTAAATAATGTATATATGGGACATCAGGGGTTAACTTATTCTTTGGATTTTAATGTATTCATAATTTACCACTCCCATTCCTGGCTCCACCCCTTGTATATATAAGGAGCCACCCTCACCATTTTCTTTGCTTCTATCTTGAATATTCAGCGAATATAGAATGCCTATTATTATTAAAGAGAAATATATTTAAATCTCTAATTCTTATTATCTTTATTGAGTCTGATCCTGAAAATATTGCAACAAGCTGGTAGCAGAGGATGGTTAATTGACTCAATAAATAATTAAAAATGTCTAAGAAAGATAGGCCCAACACCAGGGCCTACAGCAAGGAAATAGAAACTGAACAAGAGATGATCAACGAATCCACTAACGCGATTTCGAGAGAATCCGAAGAATACACCACTGAAGAAGAAGAACTGATAAATGAAAATAATGACCAGAAAGAAACCGAAATAGAAAATAACGAACTCAGGTCAGAGATATTGAAGATACTAAAAAGCCAGAAGAACGATGAAAGCCTCATCGCGAACCTCCAAGAAATGCTGAAGAACAACGGAGCAGCGAAAGAGAAAAACGTCGTTAAAGAAAAACCCAAAGATCAAAAAACTGTGAGTGAAATGAATACTGAGAAAGTCGTTGTAAAAAAGAAAAGATGTGATCCCGCGCGAAATTTTGAATGGCAGCCATCTTGGTTTCAACGAACTTCAAAAGAGAATGGAGCAGAGCCAATCAAAACGCTCAGTTCAAAATTTCTGGCGCGAAAAACGCTATCAGACGACGAAAGTGAAAAAGAAGACTCAAACTCTTCAGAAGAACCAGAATCAGAAAGTGAAGACGATTTAACAAAGTCTCAAGTAAAGTCAGCAATGAAAACGCTTTTTGCTGCTTTTGGGCCAAGATTGAAAATTTCCAAGGCACCAACGAAGAAGCAAGAGATCAAACCGACAACTCGAGACCTGCACGCTCCCATCCTGACTTCGAAGGCGACGACACCTGAGCCCAGAGAGCCATGCCGATTCCGTCCTACACCGCAGACCGGATCAAGTGTCAACGCACACGAAAGAAAGAGAAGAGCTGTCGCCACCACCAGAACCCCTAAAACCGAACCAGAGACCGACTCATCTGAAGAGGAGCGGAACGAGAGAGCTGAAGTGGAGAGAACCTTCCACGACGACGCCAAGGAAGAAATGAGCAACGCGCATGTGCAAAGCTACGTAGACGGCCCCGAAAGACTTGAACTGGCCAGAGAACCGCGCAGACTCGTTGCGAGCATCCCCATGCCGTTCTGTAATTTCCTGCACTTGCGAGACCACGGACTGCCTCAGGTTGTAAGTAATGGACAAAATAATGTGGGGAACTTACCCAGTGACTTCCCAAAACTTAGAATTGATGGCATTAATTTACAAGAGTGGTATCAACAGCTTCAGGTTGTCTTTATGAAAGAAAATTTACTATTCTTTATAACTAGTCCTCCAAGAAGACCTTGGACTTTAAAAATAGATTGTTTACATCATAGAGCATTTTTCATAATAATATCTAGCGTATCTCCTGCAATGTATCATAGCATCAAATCAAACCTAACTGTGTCAGAAATAATTCAATGCATGTTTAATCTATTTCACAGCGATAGCGTAGCTACAACTACAAGAATGTCTAAGGATTTCTTTTCTTCTAGAGTGAAACCAGGGGTTTCTATAAGTGAGCATTTGATATCTCTAAACAAAATAAGAGCTGAGCTGCAATTGAGGGGGGAAGTGATTTCAGATCAAACAATGAAAAGTGTTATTATCAATTCACTTGATCCATCATGGGATAGCTTTATGTCACACTTAGATACTATTAATTTAGGATATTTAACCATAGAAAGTCTATCTAACAAATTGATAGCAGAAGACAATTCAAGAAAAAATCGTTCCAGTAATCAAACAGAACACAAATCTTTTAGGAAAGTAGCTTTCCAAGAAAAATATAATGAAGCCTTTAGATGCCACAATTGTGGGTCCAGGGAACACAGTAGAAGAGACTGTCCCAAAGTCTCAAGGGAGAGACATAGGCCAGAATATAGGAGCAAATACAATTATAGACAGTCTTCCACAGATAGACACAAATATAGAAGCCCACCAAATTACAGAGAAAGTAGAGGGGGTAGAGAAAATTCAAAAGAGAGAAAATCTGGGTCACTAAATGGACTAAACAAACAAGAAAACACCAAAACACAACAAGATGAGAACAATAATTGGCTTATTGATTCTGGTGCAACCAATCACACCACTAACAACAAAAGTATATTATCTTCATTTACAGAAGATAAGTTTGTGATAAAGGTAGCTAATCAAGAAAAGGTTCAAGTATTAGGCAGAGGAAATGTGACCTTGCCTGGTTTAGGTAAAATAGAGGGGGTATTATTAATCCCAGAAATACCTCATAACATACTAAGTGCTATAAAACTAAGCAGAGATTCTGACATCAATATAGTTTTCTCAAAGGGGAAAGCAACTTTAGAGAAGGACAAAACAAATATAGGCACTGTGATGATAAAAGGAGGTCTACCCTATCTGATAACGAAAGAAAGATGGTTACATAACATTGATTCAAATATGGAAGATTGTATTGAAGCAGATGATGAAAATGTTAGTAACAGTGACAATGATGAATGTAAAATACCTCATGATCACAAAAATACACACAATGAGAAGAAACCAAAAATAGGTAAACCAATTCATGATGAGTGTGCTCACATCTTACATAGGAAGTTAGGACATGCAAGCTTTCCTGTAGTTCAAAAAATGACTGAACACGCAGAAGGTGTCAAAATAAAAAATTGTGAAAATTATTTGGAATGCTCAGTATGTAAATCCACCAAACTAAAAACCAGTCCCAGACCAAAAAAATCTAACAGATCAACTAACAATATTTTTGACTTAGTACATATGGATTTAGTTGGTCCATTAACTCCATCAATTACCTATAGAAAACGTTATTTTCTAACAATAGTGGATGATTATAGTCGCTATGGTTTTGTTTACACATTAAAGCACAAGGATGAAACCTTTCAGAAATTTAAGGAATTCTACAAACGCATAGAAACACAACATAATATCAGAATAAAACAAATTATGACAGACAGGGGATGTGAATTCATGTCTAAAGAATTCTCCCAATGGTTAAAGGATAGGGGAATGCTACATTTCACGTCCAATCCATTTTCTGCGTTTCAAAACGGGATTGCAGAGAGAAAGAATTCCACACTACAAACCATGATTAGATGCACATTAGAGGATGCTGGTTTAGGCAAACAATTCTGGTCAGAAGCCCTACATTATTCAAATTACACTCAAAATAGAACCTGGTCCAGTATTGTGAATAAGACACCGTATGAGGTGATGTACAATAGGAAACCTAAATTAGCACACATGCACATATTTGGAGTCACTGCAGATGTGCACATACCTAAGCAGTTGAGGAGAAAGGGAGAAAACGTATCCAGAAGATTAAGATTTATGGGATATGAAACTGGAACCAAAGGGTACAGATTCATTGATAATAATAACAAATTTATAGTCTCCAGAACAGCTGTGTTTCATGAGCAGGCCAATTGGTCTAAACTGCACCTTAATGAAATATTTCCAAATAAATGCAAAGATGCGATATCTTGCGAGGAAGGGACAATAGAAAATCAAAACATTAACAAAAATAAGAACAAAACCAAAACTTGGACAAATAGTCAGCATAAAATAAAGACAGACACATTAACAAAAAAGGAAGCTAGATATTTGCACGACAACCATAGCAAACCTGAAAGAGCTATTAGAAACAATAGAAATCAAATACCAAGTAAATACAAAGATTACATAATGCATATGAATGGAGAACAAATAACACCTAATACATATGAGGAAGTATTAAAACTCCCTCGTGAAGAAAGAGAAAAATGGGAACTAGCTATGAAAAAAGAGATGGAAAGTTTGCAAGGATTAAATGTATTCACTCCTACGATCGCACCTAAGGATAAAACAATTATAGGTACCAGGTGGATTTATAAAATTAAGAACCTAGAAGGAGGCAATACTTTATACAAGGCTAGACTAGTTGCACAAGGTTATGCACAAAAATATCCAGAAGATTATACTGACACATACTCCCCCACGGTGAGGACAGAGAGTGTTAAAACAGCTCTAGTAGTAGCATCTGCACTCAATCTGGACGTATTTCAATATGACATACAGACTGCGTATTTACACGCAAAACTAGATAAGGAAATATATGTAAGAGCACCACATAGTCAATACACTAATAAGAATGAAATTTGGTTATTAAACAAGAGTCTATACGGATTAAAGCAATCTGGCAAGAGATGGTACGATTGCTTGGTAAAAGTACTAAAGACCATGGATTTCAACGCTACCACTGCTGATAACTGTTTCTTTGTAAAAAAGAGTGATGATCACGTTGAATTTGTATTAATTTATGTGGATGATATTTTATATATAGGAAAACACAAAGAGAGCAGAGAAATCTTTGTAAATAAGTTAAACGAACATTTCTCGTTGAAATCTCTAGGTAAAGTGAATAAATACCTTGGTGTACAAATTAACAAAACTAGAAGGGGATTCAAACTTACTCAGAAAGATAAGATCATTGAACTTCTAAACAAATGTAATTTAAACAATGCCAAAACCTGTGACACTCCTATGCAAACTGATTTCCTTAGAAACACTGATGAGTCTTCCCCTGAATTTAAAGATAATACATTTTACAGATCAGTTATAGGCTCACTCCTTTATATATCTAATTGGACCAGACCAGATATTGCATTACCTCTCAATTTATTGTCAAGATATGTTAGCAAACCAACCATGTATCATTGGGAAGCTGTCAAAAGAATTCTAAGATATTTGAAAAGTACATTAGATTTTTGTTTAGTATTAGAACCTAATAATGACAAAGAACCAAAAATTACCTGTTATGCGGATGCAGATTGGGCTGGTGATACATCATGCAGAAAGAGTACTTCTGGTTATATTTTTCTATTGAATGATTGTCCAGTTTACTGGTACACTGGTAAACAAGAACTGGTAGCCACTTCAACCACAGAAGCGGAATATGTTTGTTTATCCAAAGCTGCAAATAACCTTGTATGGTTCAATGACTTGATCTCAGATGTTTGGAAAAAACCTGCATTACCTTTTGTTGTGCATGAAGATAATAAAGCAGCCATTGAAATATCCAGATCCGATGCCATTGGACAAAGGTCCAGGCATATTGATATAAAATTTAAGCACGTGAGACAATTATCTCAAGATGGATTCATCAAAGCAATACATTGTGATACTTCTGAACAATTAGCTGACATATTAACGAAGCCTTTACCTTCTAAACAGCACAAATATTTAACTTCTAAATTGTATGTATTATATTGTCCTGAATCTGAATGTAATTGGTGTTGTATAGCGAACCGGCATTTAGAGGGGGATTTGTCAGATGTAAATGCCTTATTCTCTATTGTGTAAATAATGTATATATGGGACATCAGGGGTTAACTTATTCTTTGGATTTTAATGTATTCATAATTTACCACTCCCATTCCTGGCTCCACCCCTTGTATATATAAGGAGCCACCCTCACCATTTTCTTTGCTTCTATCTTGAATATTCAGCGAATATAGAATGCCTATTATTATTAAAGAGAAATATATTTAAATCTCTAATTCTTATTATCTTTATTGAGTCTGATCCTGAAAATATTGCAACAACGACTATAGAATAAAAGCATTATGGGGATTAGAATTACTTCCTTGTCTTTGAGACAATTGTACCCAAGTGTACTAAATGCTATTGGTTGGGGTTGGTTTTTTTTTTTTTTTAATAAATAATTTGAATCAAAGACTTATATTTTCCCATTATTTTAACTCACTTTCTGAGTAGCAAGTTCTTTAAATTCTTCTATACCAAGAGGTTTTCAATACAAGTAGTGCAAATTAAGTGGAAAACAGTAAGAATAAGGAAAAGTGGAAAATATGTGGAAAAGAAATAAAAAGAGAGAAGAAGAAAGAATGGCAAAGAAAAACAAAGAAAAAGGTAGTTTCTGATCTTAACAGCACAGATACATGCATTTATCTCTCTCCCTCCCTCTCTCTGTCTCTCTGTCTCTGTCTCTGTCTCTGTCTCTGTCTCTCCCTCCCTCTCTGTCTCTGTCTCTGTCTCTGTCTCTCTCTCTCTCTCTCTCTCTCTCTCTCTCTCTCTCTCTCTCTCTCTCTCTCTCTCTCTCTCTCTCTCAGGTTATTATCCTTCCTTTCCATAATCTACCCTTTCTCATCATTAAATTGGTTTTTTGAGATACATGCTTTAATGTCCTCCTGCCCTTCCCACTCCCCACCCCCCCCCCCCCCCGTTAGTGTGGGTAGTTGAGTGAGCCAGCCCAGGGACAGTTGTAGGGAGATTCCTGAAAACTTTTTCTACTGCTGTCTATGGAGATTCTCCATCATCCAGGTCATGGTTATCCCAAAGGTGCTTTTTCAAGAGGCAACTGGACTTTCTGGGTTTGTTTGGTTTTTTTTTTTTTTTGAAAACGTTTTACTTCTCATCCAAGAAGCTTCTTCTGCTCTTGCTTTTGATGTAGAGCCAACCCAACAGGACTATCAATATCATGCATGTCCACCCCTGCCCATATTGGCTGGGAGCAGACAACCAGATAACCACCAGAGGGCAGCAAACTTAGACTTTTCTATTCACTGCCATCTTCTAGTTGTCAGGATTTTTGGCAGCCCAGCTCTATAAACTCTAGCTCTCCATGTTTGTGGCACATTGTCCTGTTTCAGCAGGGTGGCTACTGGCTTACAGCTGACATTTTGCTCTTGTCTGCACCACAAATTAATACACTCAGCTAGATACACAAAGAAGTATCTCAGTGGGAAGTAGTTTTATTAGGACTAAATTCCCTTAACAAAAGAGAAAGGTGTCAAAACTGATTACATATCCCCATTAGCATTCTTTATTTAGGAGAAAAAGGACTTATTTGTAGTCAAAAGTTCCCTGTTTCTTCAACTGAAAAAAGCTATTCAGATTGTGCTTTACCTCTTGACTGTGGGCTCACTCTCCAACACACACACACACACCCCCATACAAAAACACACTTCTAAAAAGACACACTTAGCTATTCCTCAATGGGCCTTAAAACTTAATGCCTCATTTCTTTTTTTTTTCCCTTGCTTTCTTTTGAACCAAAAGGACTTCACAGTTCTAGATACTTTCACTCCAGCTGTAAAAGTGTACACTTGTAACAGTAACAGAGTTGGAAGGGATCTTGGAGGTGATCTAGTCCAACCCCCTGCTCACGCAGGCAAGGTCATAAAATGGGGCATTTCCACCTGGGTTGCAAAACTACAAAGAAATGTTAAGTTTGTACTTTTGGACAGCTCGACTACTCCTACTCAAATTTCAGAAATGCACATAGACCTAGCAATCCAGGAGATTGATTGATTGATTTGGATGTTGTCTTTATTATTTTTTATAAATAACTCAAGATTGTGAACATATTCAATGCACCTTCCTCCTCTTAGTTTCCCCACAACAAGAATCCTGTGAAGTGGGTTGGATTGAGAGAATGACTGGCTCATGATCACCTAGCTGGTTTTCATGGTTAAAGAGGGACTTGAACTCACAGCCTCCTGCTTTCTCACCTGTCCTGTAACTGCTAGACCAGACTGGCTCTCATCTTTTTTCCCATCCTTTCCTCATAGTAAATTCTTAAACTGGAGCTGCTGCATCCTCTAGCAAAATGGCCAAGCTCTGAGTTTAAAATTGCTCTAAATCTCAAAAATAGTCCAGCCCATTTTTCTTCCTTCTATCAACTAACAAAAGAAGAGAATTATAGTATAGGGGACCCAAATATATTCCCTAGAATGGTGGACTAGGGGGAAAAAATGGCAAGGAGGATAGAAGTGACTAATCAAAAATATAGCTTAATTTAAATAACTTAGATTATAAAATTTACTTCATAGGTTATACTTCTTGTCTCCAACTCCAGTTTAATCCCACTAATTATTTCCGATCTGAACCCCAGAATAGCTTTTCAATGCTGTCCATTGTGTTTAAAATGGATGACAGAACAGTTAGTGGAGAAGGAAGGCTCCATGTCAGAGGTGGGTTTCAGCAGGTTCTGACCAGTTCTGCAGAACCGGTAGTGGAAATTTTGAGTAGTTCGGAGAACCAGTAAATACCACCTCTGACTGGCCCCACCCCCATCTATTCTCTGCCTCCTGAGTCCCAGCTGATCTGGAGGAAATGGGGATTTTTCAGTAACCTTCCCATGCCACACCCACCAACCCACACCCACAAAACTGGTAGTAAAAATGTTTGAATCCCACTACTACTCCATGTTACATTTTTAGCATAAGTCCACTCAATGGTGTGTTTTTTTTTTCAAAGCTTCAAAAATACCAGTCCACCTTTCTTCAGAGAAGGTAAGCTGAAAAAATCAATTTCAGCCATTCTAACATCACAGTTCTAACAACCTCAGTGTTTCGAAACTTGTAGCAGCCAGATTAGCAAAACAGTTCCACAAAACATTCAACATTCCCACTGTGCATCCAAAGTTATTGGATTTGCCAGCAGATAGTAAACCACCACCTCCACCACAACAAGAACAAAAGAAATTCAATGGGCTACTTTCGCTACAATTATGCTTTGCCTAAATGTACCTAGCAGTTTTGAATACATGGCTTTGGCGCGTCATATGTTTAAGTACAGTCATGTTCAGTTTTTGTAGAGGAGCAGAAACATAGGCACCTCAAATCATGCCTTCTTTTCCTGATTCTTCTTTTTCCTTTCCTGCAAGATACAAATACATGCTATCTAGAACACAAATCCTGCCCACAAATTCTCCATCACTTTGTTACCATATATGGGAAAATAACCTTAAGAGATCCTGTGACATAGACTGAGGATGTATCAATGCAAGGAGAGAGAGAGAGACAGAGAGAGGGGGGGAGGGAGAGAGTCAGAGAGAGAGAGAGAGACAGACAGACAGATAGAGACAGAGAAAGACAGAGATAGAGACAGACAGAGACAGAGAGATGGAGATGGAATTGGAGATGGAAAATAAAAACAAATGGGTCTAAGATAATACTTTAAAGTCCCATTTGCACTGTGTTCAGGGATTGCATGAAGTGGCAGGAAGAAAAACAAGTGTATTCAACTAGCCAATTAGCAATGAAATAATTAAGCATTTCAGAAAGGATCCATAGTAATGCTTTAAACATGAAAACATGGCTAAAGTCAGGACACTTAAATATGTTAAAGCCGTGATGACGAACCTATGGCACGCGTGCCACAGCTGGCACTCAGAGCCCTTTCTGTGGGCATGTGAGCTGTCACCCAGCTTAGGTGGGCATGCATGCGCACCTCCCACTGGCCAGCTGATTTTCAGGATGCGGGGGGGGCATGTGAGGGGGGGCACACGCGTGCATGCACGGGGGGTCGTGCATGCATGCGCAGGGGGAGCAGGGGGGTGCGGTGCGCTCCTCCTGCAGCCTGTTTTTTGGGTCCAGGAGGCTGCAGGGAGGCCTACTAGGCCCAAAACGGGGCATAGGAGGGTGCAGTGTCCCCCCCACCTCCCCCTGGCCCATTTTTGGGCCAGGAGGGTGCAGGGAGGCCTACTAGGCTCAAAACGGGGGGCAGGGGGGGTTGTGCACGCATGTACAGGTGGGGCGCATTGCATTATGGGTGCCGGCATGCACACACAATATCATGTGTGGTGCACACACGCTTTCGGCACATGACAAGAAAAGGGTTAGCCATCACTGTGTTAAAGCAATTCAGCGCTACAAGTCTCCTCTGTGTCCTCCGGCTATTTCCTAAGCCATCATCAGAAATTTTAGCTTGTATCAGTCTGTCGTAGTGTTTAATTTAGGCTGGAACCCGTGTACAGACTATAATTCTGCCCATAGAGTTACATTATACCATACTCAAAGTCTTGGTTTCTTTTAATCGTAAGGCTTTAAACTATTACATTTTGCCTGGATTTTTTTTTTATGACGAGTTTTCTCAGAGTAGATAGCTGTGGTGGCGCAGTGGTTAGAGTGCAGTGGCTAGAGTACTACAGGCTACTTCTGTTGACTGCCGGCTGCCTGCAATTTGGCAGTTCAAATCTCACCAGGCTCAAGGTTGGCTCAGCCTTCCATCCTTCCGAGGTCGGTAAAATAAGGACCCAGGTTGTTGGGGGCAATAGGCTGACTCTGTAAAACCACTTAGAGAGTGCTGCAAAGCACTGTGAAGTGGTATATAAGTCTAAATGCTATTGCTATTCTGATTGATGACTGCGATTGGAAGATTAAAGACACAGCTAATATACTTGGGTTTCACTGACCAAAAAAAGGGTTCTAGTATCATTCTCCAATGCTGTACTTCTTCTGAGAGAGTGCAACCCCATTTAGAACATGTAAATTTCTCTGCTGTCAAAACCTACACCTGGAGGAATTTTTCTTGTCAGGATTCAGCTCAGTTTATTGGCCCTTAATCAGCTTATCGTTGCAGCCAGACACTGATACAAGATATGCTTAGCCTCTATGGATTCCAATGTTATAGGGAAGTAGAACGAATGTCAACTGTATATTGGTGATTTGTAGCCTCCAATCTACAGGTTTCAAACAGATGTTTGAACATTCCAAGATGGAAATACCAACTGGGGATATAACAGTGTTTTATGGCGCTTATATGGCATAGCTCTTGGAGAGTATTCCTAAAAACAGGAGTAGCACACAATTCCCATCTCATTGTAACAATACAGAACACTATAGTCCAAGGGTGTCAAACTCAATTTCATTGAGGGCTGCATCGGGGTTATGTTTGACCTTGCGGGGGAAAGGGGCATGGCCAGCTCGATATCACTTGTGTTGGGGGCACCTATAGTGGCCTGAGAGTCACGCGCAGCCCTCCCGAGCTCTGTTTTTGCTGCCAGAGGCACCGCGGGTTGGTCCTTCGCTGTTCCCAGGGCAGCCCTATGGCCCAGATCTAAGCACCGCACAGGCCGGATCCAGTCCATGGCCCTTGAGTTTGACACCCCTGCTATAATCAATGGTATCAATAGCCAATAGATGTTCTGGATGCTCAGAATGTTCTTCAGTGAAAACTGAGCAAAAACTCACCGTGTGATTCTACGCTGATTGGCTTAACAATCTTTTGAGGAATGCTTGGTGGTTAATTTGCTTCTTTTGAATCCATCTTTCAGAGTTGTATCCTCCTTTGTTGAGAAAATCTCCTTAGTTCTACCTTTCCTTTTGATTAATTAGCCATTAATTTACAGTGGAGCACAGGGCCGGATTTAGATGAAAAGAGGCCCTAGGCTATTCCACTTATGAGGCCCTTTCACCTATAGTGAAAGTGTAATTTTAATTTTGCTAAAAATTTGAATGTAGGCCCCTCTTGATCTTGAGGCCCTAGGCTGAAGCCTAGTTAGCCTATAGGAAAATCCGGCCCTGGTGGAGCATCTTTCATTTTAAGGGCTACATTCTCCTTAGTATTTGGTTTCCAAATTCACCTGCTAATATGTCCATGCGAGGATCTGCTTCATTATACATATTTACTTATTTTATTTATTCAGGTGAATGGCTGCCCAACATAAACTATGTGCGATTCTGGGCAGCATACCAATAGACAGAAAGTACATACTTCGTATATCATTCGTTGCCATATGACAAAATGCTAAATATGTTTTCATCAAGATTATTCCAAATTTTATATTTATCTACATATATTTATCAAGGATATTGGTATTTATTTTTATGTTAGCCCATATTGGCATGTTTTAAGTTATCACTAATTATTCATGTACCGTAAATTTAACAACATTTGTAAAAACTTTTGTATATTTTTCTGACTTATGTCTTAAAGTGTGTATTTAAATTTCGTGAACTGCTTTGACAAGCAGTTTACAAATACAGTGAAACAGGTATATATTTCACAATGACAAGGGTTGTTTTTACTTGCACGTTGTATATTTTTTTTTATCCTGACAATGTATGTAGTATAAATCAGAGTAGAATGTGAATTTTCTAAATATTGCTGTAAGAAATCTGAGTCATAGGCCCACTAGGAAGTGGCTTTCTGTGCTTAATTTAGAATATCTTCTTACTCCAGGGAAAAAGAAAAAGGGGAAAGAGGCTGGATCACTTCTGCATGATATTATGGACATTGTGACCTTTACTTTGTATTTAAAGAATCACTTCTCATTTGGCAAATGACAAAGATTAGTACTGTTCAGTTTGCTGCACAGCCAGGGAATGTACATTGTAGATGCAGGCTGTATATAGGTAAGTCCTCGATTTACGACCACAATTGAGCCCAAAATTTCTGTTGCTAAGTGAGACATTTGTGAAGTGAGTTTTGTGCCATTTTACCACCTTTCTTGCCTCAGTTGTTAACTGGGAATCACTGCAGTTGTTAAGTTAGTAACAGGGTTGTTAAGTGAATCTGGCTTCCCCACTGACTTTACTTGTCAGAAGGTTGCAAAAGGTGATCATGTGACCTTGGGACACTGCAACAGTCATAAGTATGAGTCAGTTGCCAAGCGTCTCAATTTTGATCCCATGTTCACGGGGATGCTGCAAAATTCATAACTGTGAAAAACGGTCATAAGTCACTTTTTTTCCCAGTGCCGTTTTAACTTCGAATGGTCACTGAACGAACTCTTGTAAGTCGAGAACTACCTGTGTTTTTCTCAGTTATTCCTCAGATTATTGCACGAAGCAGGATCCCCAGATCTGTACCTGTAGGTCAGAGATTGAAGAAGCAGTTCCTAAGAGGGGAAATTTCTCATGAATGTAATGACCTCAGATTTCCAGAAAATGTATACGAATACAAATGTCTGTGCAGACATAAATGTATACTTTCCAGAATGTGGTGATCTCGTTTACAACTCAAGAAAATACACAGAAAAAGTGTAACGATAAACAACAGAATTGCCTGTAGCCTACTGTGCATGGAAATCCTTAAAATGCGTCTCATTTATAATTCAATCCAGTATGTTTGGATGAAAACAATGTGGTCTGAAAGCCATGGCTGAATGAGATCAGAAGCAAGTTGAGAAGGCAGAACAAACCGAGAACTAAAATGTTCTTCTTTCTGTCTTCAATCCACGTTGTAGATTTGACTTAGATATACAATGCTCTTATCACGAAGGTGCTTTTCCTAAAGGCAACTGGACTTTCTTGGTCTTTTCCTTGAAAACTTTTCTCTTCTCATCCAAGAAGCTTCTTCAGTTCTCCATAGACATACAATACTCTTATGCAGGAGAACTTACTAAATAACATTTCCTTTCTGAAAAAATTTCCATTGTTTCCCCCCCCCCCCTTGCCTTAGATCAGTGGTGAAATCCAATTTTTTTTACTACCAGTTCTGTGGGTGTGGCTTGCTGGGCGTGGTGTGGCTTGCTGGGCGTGGCTTGCTGGGCGTGGCAGAGGAAGGATACTGCAAAATCTCCACTCCACTCCAGGGGAAGGATACTACAAAATCCCCATTCCCTCCCCACTCCTGGGGCCAGCCAGAGGTGGCATTTGCCAGTTCTCCGAACTACTCAAAATTTCCGCTACCGGTTCTCCAGAACCTGTCAGAACCTGCTGGATTTCACCCCTGCCTTAGATGCTTACATAACTATCCTGTTTCTGAATTCCATTTTTTGGTATTCCATCTTATGCACAGTTCTACATTCTACCTGTGTTATGTTTTTGTAGAAGTAAAGTCTATAGTTTTAAGCTGCTTATTATCTTGCTTAGCAAAAAGTGGGGCTTTTAAAGATGACAAGCGAAGAGTGATCCAATGTTTTGGAATGTGCACCTGTAGGAGAAGGAAGGAAGGAAGGATAATACAGAGTTTTCCCAGACAGAAGCCTGGATTAAGAAATTGTGCAGTCCAGAGCTGGATGGGAGAGGGAAGAAGAGATTCAGAGTAGCGACAAGCTGGAATCTTTCAGGATGTATCTAATAAGGTAGAAGGTTACAGCTTTAGTTTGGCAAGGTTCTGTCTACTTGTCAGGCGGAAGGAACCAGAGAGATATTGTGTGTTGATCAGAGTTATTTTTTTTATTGTTGCTTGCCTATTTACAAGAATCTTACTTGACTGAGTGCACTCTCTTGGAAACAATCAGATAAAGATCTCAAATGTGCTTTTTCAAAAGGTAACTGGACTAGGGTTTTTTTTTCTTGAGGAAGAAGAGGAAGAAAACTTCATCACAATTGATGAAGCTACTTGAATGAGAAGTGAAAAGTCGTCTTCTTCTTCTTCTTCTTCTTCTTCTTCTTCTTCTTCTTCTTCTTCTTCTTCTTCTTCTTCTTCTTCTTCTTCTTCTTCTTCTTCTTCTTCTTCTTCTTCTTCTTCTTCTTCTTCTTCTTCTTCTTCTTCTTCTTCTACAAAACAGTCCACTTGTCTTTTGAAGCACCTTTGAGACCACTATGACCCAGATGACCAAGATTCTTCACAGACATTTAGCCAGATAAGGGCTTCCGGAATTCTGGAGGAAGTCAGGTCTGCATCACTTCCTGCTGTACAAGGACACTAATCTCAATCCCCTTCTGACAGTAAAAGTTGCAGTACTCTAGCTGGAGATTCCACCATATATTAGGTGTAAGTAAATAAGGGATTGGACCAGGGGTGGGTTCTACTTACCTCCGCTATCGGTTCGCAATGGGAGCATGCACAGATCAAAGCTTCTGCGCATGCACAGATCGTTCATGATGACATCACAGCGGGTGGGCAGAGCCTCCTGCCACCATTACTACCAGTTCACAAGAACCGGACTGAACCAGGAGCAACCCATCACTGGATTGGACTCGGTTGGATTTTGCTGTGGCATCTCTGGGCTTTGACTTGACATCCAAGGGTCCTATTCTTTCAGCCAGCACCACAGCCATAATATGCTTTTCTATTAAACCTATCTTTGTCTTCTAAACAGATACACTACCAGCTAAAAATAGTGAGGGATACATTTGTAACTCTCTTATTATCATATCAAGGTGCTCTACCCAAAGCATTAGACAAATCTGATAGCTTATTTCCATTTTCTGTCTTCATTTACTGTGGCACAATAGCATAATCTTGCCTGTTTTAAAACCCAATGAAACATGTGGTTAAAGGGAGGTTAGAGAAGCCATCATTATTAATGGTTCAAAGCAGGGATGGGTTCTACTTACCTTTACTACCAGTTCGCAACAGGATCGCGCTTCTGCGCATGTGCAGATCACCAATGATGACATCCGGGGTGATGGACGGGGCCACTCACTGGTTTTACTACCAGTTCTTCCGAACCGGTCCGAACCGGGGGCAACCCAACACTGGTTCAAAGTGAGTCTCATCATTGCGTACTCTCTATTGTATTGCACTTTATTATTATTATTTACTTCTCTGAACATACATTAAAATATATTTGAACAAGATGAGTCCCCCGCCCCCGAAAAACAGCTCATATATTTAATCTTTATTTATGTGGTGCAGGGAACTGAGCCCTGAGAAGTAATTAATCTAGAGAAACATTATAAGGAAGTCCAACATCTAAAACAGGATTAGTGACAGTGACAGTGTCCAACTGACAGTGTCCAACTGAGAACATTCCCAGTATCCAAAAATAGTTGAAATTATATAACTTCTAAGTACATAAATATATGCTGTTCTGCAGAAGAAAGAGTGTTAACTTTTTATTTTCAATGCATCTGTTTGGAAACCACCACAGGCATGATGAGAAGGTCAAACTGAAGGAGGTACGCTGAAGCACCGGGAAAGATGCTGCATGCTATTTCATTGGAGGGTGTTTTTTTTTCTCCCCCATTTTGCATCTTTTACTTTGGGATCATTTTTAATGATGAAAAATGGCTAATGAATGCTGTAATTAAATAACTAGAACACCCCATCAACACCAGAAAGCAGGCAGGGAGGAATGAGCCTAAGAGCCCTTCAACACTTCTTGAGAGCATCACCAGAACTGCCTGGCAACCTAATTTGTCCTGTTCCCATGACACTGACCTTGTCTGATTTCCAAGCCATGATTTATGCAGCAGAAAACAGAGAGGAGAAAAAAAGATTGTTGAGAGAAAGCTTCTTGATAGCTTTTTCTATCACTTCCTCAAGAGGAGGATTCTATTAAGGAACACTTGTAGGGAACATTGATCGGAATGGAACAATGAGCAATATTTAAAGGCTTCAGATATTAATTGGCTTGGCAATTCACATTTCTGATTTTAACTTTTCTGGTGAAGTCAGGAAATGGCTGTTTTTCTGTTCTGTGTGGAATATTCTGGAACATTATTTGCAGGCTGACACACAGTTGTTACCAGTCTGATTTCAGGGCAGCAGTGATGGGTCTGATGCATGAAATGATCAAGGACAAACTAACATAATAGCAATAGCACTTAGGTACGTATATACCGCTTCACAGTGCTTTATGGTTATTTCTAAGTGGTTTACAGAGTCAGCATATTGCCCCCAACAATCTGGGTTCTCATTTTATCAATCTCGGAAAGATGGAAGGCTGAGTCAACCTTGAGCCAGTGAGAATCAAACTGTTGGCAATTGGCAGAATTAGTCCTGCAATACTGTATTCTAACTACTGTGCCACCACAGCTCATAGCCTACTGTTAGTAGAGCGATATGTTCTAGAGCAGTGGTTCTCAACCTTTTCTTCACCACGAACCCTCTTTAAACACCTTTTGTGGCCATGGACCATGGCCACGGACCACCAAAACTTAAGTCAAGATTTAAATCATAACATTTCTTCAGGCCTTCATAGAGCCCTTGTGATGACATCACTGCCCTCCAGCAGTCTGTGGACCACAGGTTGAGAACCACTGTTCTAGAGTCTTATATCTTCCAATGGATGAAGGCAATAACTGGGTATTTCTCCCTTCCCCGCCAAAGGTCCCCATGCAACTCACCCAAAGCTCTCCATAAGTGCAGGAAGAGGGAGATGGGGAAAAGAAGGAAAAACTGAAAATCTGCCCCCCCCATTACTTCATCATTGCAAGAAAGTTCTGTCTCTATCTCTATGAATTACTGCATCCCTTTTCCTTTTTTTTCCATAGGTTCACAAGCGCACCTACAGTTACAGAGAGAGACACGCAAATGTCTTATTATAAGAGTCTTTTTTTAAGAGGAGATGGTGTAAATGTGTGAATGAAGGAAAACTACTATAAGTAAAGGTAACGGTTCCCCTCACACATACATGCTAGTCATTCCTGACTCTAGGGGGCGGTGCTTGTCTCCGTTTCTAAGCTGAAGAGGCAGCACTGTCTGATGACAATTCCGTGGTAATGTGGCCTGCATGACTAAACACCAAAGGCGCACAGAACGCTGTTACCTTCCCATCAAGATTTTTCTACTTGCATTTTTTCTACTTGCATTTTTACATGCTTTCAAACTGCTAGGTTGGCAGAAGCTGGAACAAGTAACGGGAGCTCACTCCATTACGCAGCTCTAGGGATTCGAACTGCCGAACTGCCGACCTTTCTGATCTTAGCCACTGAGCCACTGCGTCCCCTTAAAAAAAAACTACTATATCTACATGCATTAGGATGGATAGGCTTAAAATGGAAAAGATCTAAGATGAATATCGCCTGATTTCTCCCTCCATATTTCAATAAGACTGCAACTATCTTTTTCAACAACCTATCATTCAACACCTCTGGAGGACACAAAATTGGAAAAAAAAGGGGATTTCAGAATGAAATTGTCCCTGTTTGATATACAGTCCATGTCACTTCTTGCTGTCCTCAGCTGGTGACACATCTCTCTGTACCCAATTTAGGACAAAGAAGCAAACTTTGGAAATGCAGTGTTGTAAATGAGAAGTAACAAACAGGCTAGGAGAAGCATGCAAAAATCATGCAAAGGGTGAGCTGGAAACAATTTTGTTGTAACCCAAAACTGACTTTTACTGGGAGATTTCTCTCTACCAGGGGTTTATGCTAATAACATTCTGGAAAAATCTTCCCTTTAGAAACTTTTTAAAACATATGAAGAAATGTATAAAAATGACTCAGAAGACTGGTTTTATTTTCTTGAGATTTCCTTTCAAAAACAAACATATGTTCTACTTTATCATTTTGTCTTAAAAAAAAAAACCAGACCTGTGGGAAAGAGAAGTAGGAGGGGGGTGGAGTTAAAGTTAAGGAACAATCATTCTAAAATTCCAGATTGGAATTTTGATCCTTAAGTGTATGGAACTTTTTTAGAGAGCTTCAAGCATTGGCTATTATAGAGCATTGGTCCAAAAAGTTAGAATTTCTGCAGTTCCTGAAACCCCTAAGTTCTCTGTTTCTGCTTCATAAAGCCAATCTTTGCCCTTTAAAGTTTGTTAGGGTCGTGATCTATACCATCTGGATAAGGATAATTTTAATTTCCTACAGCCCTCGGTATATTGATTGATTTTGATTGATTGTGTGCATCAAGTAACGTTTAACCACACAGATTTTCTCGATGATGATCTGTTTCTAACCTCGTCTTTCAAGTCTCCCAATGGTGTATCCATTGTCACTATAACTCAGTTCACTTACCTGGCTGGTCCTCCCCTTATTCTCTTTTCTTCCATCTGGCCCAGCATTACAGACTTTTCAAGAGAGCTAGGCCCTTATTTAATGTGTCTAAAGTACAATAATTTACTCATTGAGTTACAACTCTGGGCTTATCTTTTTTAAGGATCCATTTGTTGCCGTTCTCGGCTGTCTGAGGTATTCTCAGGAGTTTTCCCCTAATGCCAAATTTCATAAGCATAAATACTTTTTCTATCTTGCTTCCCCAAACACCAATTTTCACTTCTATAGTTTCAGAGGGAATACCGTTGCCTGCATTATTCTAATCATGCCATCATCATTATTCTACTGGACATTCCTTGTTTCATCCTCTTCACCCACATTCAAAACACTTTTTATTTTCATTAAAAAAATATCCCTTTTTTCTATTTGTTTTTTTTTTTAACGTTAACCATTCCTTGTTCCTTCTAACATCCATTTGGTAATTTTCTTTCATCTCTATTTATCTCATACTGTAACTTTCTCTTTGTTCGCATTAGTCCATACTTTTTTTTCTCACATCCACAATTCCTCCAACCATATTTCCTGTTAAGTGCAACTCTCCACATTTTTGTCATAATTTGTGACACATTTTCTTTTCTCGTTCTGTTCTAAGCAACTTCCATATCCTATTTTTGGAAGGAAACAATTCTAGCTTCGAACAGCTTTTCACATGGGCCTCAAATATTCCCTTCCTGTAATGTTTCTACTTTCGTTCTCTTTTTTATCCCACATTCATTTTCCCCAAAACCTACTTCTGACTCTACCCAAAAGTGATATGCCCACATTCAGAATCTCCCTGCCTTATCAGAAGGCAAAAGAAGAAACAATGGCTGGAAACTAAGCAAGGAGAGAAGTAACCTAGAATTAAGGAGAAATTTCCTAACAGTGAAGACAATTAACCGGTGGAATGGCTTGCCTTTAGACATTTTGGGTGCTCCATCACTGAATGCTTTTTAGAAGAGAGTGGACAGCCACTTGTCTGAAATGGTATAGAGCCATGATGTTGAACTTATGGCAGATGTGCCAGAGGTGGCATACAGAGCCCTCTCTGTGACCACGCGTAGCATCACCAGTTGGTCTTCGTGCACGCTGGAGCGCCAGAAACCTGAAGATCAGCTGGCTGGTGCATGCATGCGCACCGGCCAACTGGTCTTCGGCTTTCTGGCGCTCCAGCACGTGTACATTCTAGTTTGCGCACTCGGTGCCAAAAAGGTTCACCATCACTGGTATAGGGTCTCTTGCTTGATTAAGAGTTGGACTAGAAGACCTCCAAAGTCCCTTCCAATGCTGTTATTCTGCTATATCCTGCACTTATTGTCTCAGTCTTCCATCACAAAAAATCAGATCATGCTTTACATTTCGTATCCACTCCATGTAGTCATGTATATTATTTGAATCAAACTGGTCTTTTTCTAAATAGATGCTCACCTATAAGCTACCATTCTCATTCATTCTTGGACTTGAAGTGGCCCAACCACTTTTTTCCTCCTTGTTTCGGTTTATCCTTTTCTTGTCAGTTACCTGAACAATTTCCCACCCAGACTGCATTTATTGTGATGCCATGTGGCATCCATAACATTGGCATCTGCTTCTCAGAGGTGGACTATACATCGCTCTGCCTCAAACAGGATCTTCCTAAGCAGAAATGCTTATTTTAGCATATAAGCAAAAGGTGATATTCCCCCAAACCAGTGGTGGGTTGCCCCTGATTCAGACTGGTTTGTAAGAACCGGTAGTAAAACCGGCACCAACCCCGACGTCATCAGGAAGCTTCTGCGCGCGGCCCCATTGCAAACCGGTAGTAAAGGTAAGCAGAATCCACCCCTGCCCCAAACACTTTCTTTTTCAGTGGAAAAGCTTTTTTGTTTTTTTGTTTTGAAACTGTAGGCAGTTCACCTCCCCAGCTGGAAGGAGATCGACAAGATGCTGAAAAGGAATGAGGGCAAGGCAGAAAGAGTGAGCTAAGATTTTCCTCCAATCTTTGATTAAAGTTGCAATTTACAGGAAGAAGGATGTTCCAGATAACAAAGACACAGAAGGAACTGTCAAATATAAATGGCTAACCCATATGCCCACACCACGAGGCAAAGACCTGTGAGGGTTAACTCCCACAGGTCCCTTCAACTCTTGACCCCTCCTTACCTTAACTCCGCCTTCAAGGTATATAAGCTCCATCCATGCGGTCCAGAGTTCAGTTCCAGCTGACCACGTGTAATAGATAGACATGTTGTAAATAAATACTTACTGATCCAACATCTGTTTTGTGTGCTGGAGTTAGTGGGCCAGATCCTCGAAAATAAGTAACAGGAACATCTGTTCCAAGGGATATCTATCCTTTAGATGAGCAAGAAAAAGTTAGCTAACAATGGTCTTATGTTTAATTTCTTTTTCTATGCATGTTTTTAAGTCTAATCTTTTTCCTCTAAGTGATGGCTGTTTCTATCCGGCATTTCTACTAGATAAGCCAGGCCAGGAAATCAACTTCACAGAGAGACTAAAACTACCTTCATTAATATGAGCTATAATACCAGAACCTAGCAAACCTGGTTGTGTTACGCCTCCCCCTACCTTTTATTCTCCAGTGAATCAGGTTGGTGTCTGCCTGAGCTGCTTCCGAATATTATATCATTTCTCAGAATTTAAAGTGTTCAGCCCGTTAGCTAAGTTAATGATTTTTTGCATATTTCCATCAAGAACATCTTCCTTAGTTTTCTACACTGTCCAAGATCAGTTTCTGGACAGTGGTGATCCAGAATCACCACTGGTGTATTCTCTGCAAACTGACAACTTTTTGCATTGGAGTGGCTTTTCAAATAAGAGTCAATCAGCAAAATGAGGTTCTGCTTAGAAGCTTATATTTTCATATGTGTGTGTGTGTGTGTGTGTGTGTGT
This sequence comes from Pituophis catenifer annectens, assembly GCF_029215685.1. Taxonomy (NCBI): domain Eukaryota; kingdom Metazoa; phylum Chordata; class Lepidosauria; order Squamata; family Colubridae; genus Pituophis; species Pituophis catenifer. The sequence continues at coordinate 133,516,937 of NW_027256881.1, forward strand.
GTGTGTGTGTGTTTTCTGAGGTTTTCGTGGGTGTTTGTATGTAGGTCTTTGGTTATTCGGGTTTTCTCCCGCGTAAAATTGGAGTTGTCTTGGCAACGTTCCAACGAAGTCTCATTCGTCATCTTCAGGCTGGTGTTCCCGGCTTCGTGCTTCTAGGAGCAATGTGTGTGATCGCAGCTGTTTCTTCCTTTTAACTGCCAGTGGGGTGTGAACTGATTGAGTGGGAGCTTGGCTGTGTTCTGATTGGGCGGAGGTGTGTTCTGATTGGTTGGGGGTTTGGCTGTGCTCTGATTGGATGGGGTGGTTGGCTGTGCTCTGATTGGCTGGGTGTGTCTTCTGTTTAGGTGGGGGCTTGGTTGTGCTCGGGTTAGTCTGAGTAGCAGGGGGATTTGAGCTGGTGAGCTGTGTTGCTGTTGTTTGGCTTCGTTTTCATGGCCGTGCCACCTCTTCATGGTGGGTGTCAGTCTGCTTCATGTATGGATTGGAGGGGTTTAAAGTGGCTAATGATGCCACTGTGGTCTGGCTTCTGGTCCGGGGTCATGTCTCATCATCAGTGTGGGTTTGAGTCTGCTTTCTGCGTGGATGTGTGGTGGTTGCATCCTGTGTGGCACTTTGGGACAAATCCAAACAACTCGCTGTCTGGAGAGCCGAAACACAGACCACCCTCTAGACAGACACACACACTAACAAACTCCGAAGACTACAAGAACACCAGAAACAAACCCCTCCCCCCTCACAGCCACACATGAAACAAACAGGTTTTTCGCGGGACAAAACCTCCCCAGGAGTGGGGAGGGAATGGGGATTTTGCAATATTCTTCCCCTGGAGTGGGGTGGGAATGGGGATTTTTCAGTATCCTTCCCCTGGAGTGGAGTGGAAATGGAGATTTTGCAGTATCTTTCTTCTGCCACGCCTACCAAGCCACACCCACAGAACCGGTAGTAAAGAAATTTGGATTTCACCACTGCTGTAAACTATTTAAAGGACCTTTTATGCTTTTTCATTTCTTTTAAAGAATTCTTTACTTCTTTCTATTTACCGGTACTTTTTTGTGGACAGGATGAGGGTGATTTTACTGGCCCTGCCCAACATTACAGGATCATGAGATGTCACCAATGGTGGTATTCAGCCAGTTCTATCCGGTTTGGGCGAATTGGTAGTGACAGCTGCAGGAGGCTCTGCCCACCCGCCCGGACATCATCATGTCCTGTTTTTGATGTTCTGCACATGCACAGAAGGTCCTGCGCATGCTCAGAGATGTCACGCACAAGCGAAGCGAGTGCACATGCTCACATTTGCGAACCGGTAGCAAAGGAAAGTCAATACCACCCCTGGATGTGATTATAGGATATATTCACCTTTAATCCTTTTTTCACCTTTTAGTTACTAATGAAGTTCGCAGCTTCTGAGATCCCTATCTTTCTCCCCCACCAAATTTAGTGGAAAGACACCAGTTACAGGCATCCATCTAAAACTGTGTTTCTCATCCATTGGCAACCTTCAGTCTCAAAAGAGCTATGGTATCGTGCTCTGGAAAGAGGTCCTAAAACAGCATCTGGTGTGACTAAAAAGGCCAATTCGAAGTGTGTTTCTCAACCTTAGCAATTTTTAAGATGTCTGGATTTCAGCTCCCAGAATTCCCCAGTCAGCAAAGCTTAAGAAGATAATTGGTGACAGCAAGAACTACCAAGCATTACACAATGAGTCAAGAGGCATTGTGTGGATCTGCGGGAGAGGTTTCTAGACAAGGAATTTTGATACTCCAACCATTCATACTATAGCATTTATTCAAATATTACACAGTTCCACCCTCCCCCAGTCCTATCTTTTTCCACATCATTCTTAACAGCCTACTGTCACCAACCAAGAGATTACTAATTTCACACACCAATGGCCCAGATGACATCAATTCATAGTTTCTGAACAACATTGGAGCTCTTTCACTCCTAATTAGCTTTACTAGCTTATTAGTATTATGTGATTTTTATTTCTGATGCTGTTTACCACCCACAATCTATTAGCAGCATAGTGGGTTCAAAGTTCTGTTAAATAGTGCATAAATCTATAGTTTCACTTCCCTGCAAGTAGACACCAATTCTATAGCGCAAACCACCTTCATTAAGATCTCCTTTCTCTTGGTTTCACAGTCAGACCACATATCTATTTTTCTTTCTTTCATTCATTCAGGTTCCTTACCATTTATTCCTCTTACATTCCATAAGTTGCTATCATAAGCAGTTAGGCCAATACACATATCGTAGCTCAGTATCGCGTACAGTGGCTTGGTTCAGCTGAAATTTTAACATCATACTTTTAATAAATTTCAAAAAAAAAAAAAAGGAAGAATAGATCATATCACCAGTATTAGTTTTGCTTTTGTTGTATGCAACACTCCTTGGTAATGATGAGGACAGTCCCAACTGGTCTTGTCACATGTTGGCCAAAATTCCCTCAAGCATGTTTATATTATTCATTCGTTTGTTTGTTTGTTTATTGCACTTCTATGCCACCCATCCAGAATGCCTCAAACACAACCAAAGTGAGTTTTCCCTCAAGCATCTTTATAGTGTTTATTTGTTTGTTTGTTTGTTTAGCACAGAGATATCTTAAGACAAGGGGTGTGCATTCATAATGTTTTATATATTAAAAATGTATACAATGCATTTTTATTAATTGCAGACACCCTCTGATTTCTATTTTGCTAGAAAGCAGCAGTTTCTCTGTTTCTTATAAAATCAGTCCAAGGCAAGAGCTTTGACATCCTTTTACAAACTGGTTCAATCCACCCACACATACAGCACTTTGGCTCCCACCCACACATCTGTGTGACATGCAACAACACTGACACATTGTCATCTGTGCCACCGCCCTTCTCATTTACCTTAGCTAAATTTCTGCAGTTTCTCACACATTTTTCACACCTTGGTGCAAGCAGGTTCATTCGGAAGCTCATAAGGTGTGACATACTCCTTTCTTTCCCCGTTGTTATGATAAAATGCATAGTATGCAACTGTGACAATTACAGTTAAAAATCTGACTTTGCGGCCTTCACAGATAGAAATTTGAAATATATTTTATTTAGTAGAAGAAAAATGAATGTATTTGTCCTCTCTTTTGTCTCTCATGTTGCATGTTTTGTAGCTGGCCCCTCAGCAAGAATGATTGGATGTCTTCAAGACTGCTTTTGGAATTCTTTATAAAGGCTTTTCACAATATGTGAACTCAAAAATGGGGACTGCTCCAGTCTCGGGTCTAGCACTCTTTAAAACATCCCTACAATTCTCTGCTTACAATAAGGTAAGTTACCAATACTTCAAATAACAATACATATCTCTGGAGTTGAGGCATTTAACTTAGGGACATGATAGTAAAATCAGGAATTGAGAATCCAGTTCTGACTAGCAATCCTAGGAACAGAATTCAACATCAAAGGTGAAGGAGAAGAGGTTTTGCATCTCAGAATCTTATGTCAGCCACACTTAAAATTCATAACCCTTTTCCCAGAACTGATCCCAAAACAAAAGCAAAATCTCCACAGCTCAGTTTATCTTCCCCTCACATGAAGAAGTAACCCCTCAAGAACATGGGGAAAGAAAGTATGGTAGTTCAGCACTGTCTACCTGCTAGATTTTGTCTTGAATGTGCTAAAGCAGTCTTCTTAAAAATTCAGCCACTTTAAAATGTGTGGACTTCAGCACACTGAATTCTGGAGAATTCTGGGGGGTTGAAATTCACACATTTTGAAGTCGCTGAGATTGAGAAACAGCAAGCTAAACTATCATAAGGGACTATGATCTATCCATAACTGAGCCTTGGTACTACAGTGGTTTAAAGCACCCTGTTATTAACACAGCTGCCTGCAATTTACTGCTGGTTCGAATCTCTCCAAGGCTCAAGGTTGACTCAGCCTTCCATCCTTTCTAAGGTAGGTTAAATGAGGACCCAGTTTGTGGGGGCAATAAGCTGACTTTGTATAAATATACAAAAGTATGAAGGCTATTGCTTAACGCACTGTAAGCCGCCCTGAGTCTCCGGAGAAGGGCGGCATATAAATCAAATTAAAATAAAAATAAAATAAAAATAACTGTCCACCCATTGTATCCTAGTGCAAAGATCCCCAGAGATCTGCTGCTTTGTAGGACTCCACTTCCAAACATACCAATTTCTCCCTGGGCAGTGAGACATACAGGAATGCTGAAGAGAGGTTTTCTTGTTTTTTTTTTAAATCAAGTTTTATTGATTTTTTTTTCTTTCACACACACACACACACATTTTATGAACAGAGTATTGACCGTATCATATCTTATACAACTTATCATATCCAATTTCATTTTACATAGTTACCATTTTTGCCAAAATATTCTTTTTCCATACTTTTTTATCTTAATATTTCTATACTTATTATATAAACAGCATCACCATCTGCCCTCAAATCCTAGTTTCTTAACATTATTTCAATTAGTTATCTTATCTTATCCATTGTTAATCATATATATATTCCCTTTTAACTTTCATATTAATTCGTTCTTCATCCTAATAAATTTAAACATTCTCCGGATTGCCTTTCTACCATTTCATCTCCCTTGTTTTACACCAATTCTTCTTCTCCTCTCCTCTCTTTCTCTTCCCTCCCTTCTTCTATCCTTTTCTACTTTCGTCTTTCCTCCTCTCCTACTCCTTCTCTACTGCCCCTTCCTTCCCTCCTCCATTCCTTCCTCCCTTTCTAACCTTTTCTCCTACTCTTATTTCCCCTCCCTTTTTTCCTCTCTTTTTCCCTTTCTTCTATTCCTCTCTCTCTTTCCTCTGAAGAGAGGCTTTCTATCTGACTTTATGTCTCCCTCACCATTTTTTTTTCTGTAGACACCTCCACATTCAGCATTCTTGGCATGGAAGGATCCTTTCATCAGCTTTCTGAAAGCTCCTTGATCACATCTGATACTTTGTCCTCCCTTAAATAAATCCATTTGGATTCAGAAAATCTCCCATGGCCCAAAGCTGATACTGAAGGCTTAACAAGTTCTAAGAATCACTAGGAGTTAGCTGGCATATATGTTTAATATTAAAATAAGAATAAATAAATCTATTGCTGAGGATTGTAGAAGGAAAGACTTAACAAAATTTTGCCACCAACACCATACATTTGCCTGCAAGAATCCTTTTCTAGGAATAACTCAACATTTACCCACGTTCTTGCTTATTCATCCAGAAATAATACGAATTATGCATCTATTTTCTCAGATGATATAAAAGGATATGTGAAAAATATAGTCTCAAGTAATTTTAATCAGGCAGTTCTTGTGCCTTTGGAAAGAAAGGTATATTGTTTTAGTGACCAGAGATTCTGAAAACTGGTGGTATTTATCCCCTATATCAACACCGATATTTCAACACAGAGAATAACAATCCAGAATATCTAACTAAATAGATCTATTCATAATGAAAGATCTGGTGCCAAGCAAAAATATTTTAACACAGCTTTTTTACATACATCTAATCTGACCAAGAAAAACCTTGTAACATGAATATGGTTTTTTTAAAAAATTGCATGTATATTTTTTCCCTTTTCTTTCAAAAAGCTCAGGGTCACACAAGCTCTCTTCCTCCCCATTTACTCTTTTATAAATTGGATGGAAATAGAAGATCAATGTGCAAGCAATTCTGCACCACAGTTGAGGAAGGCCCCTTACAAGTTAGGGAAGCCAGTGCAGTCGCCATTTAAGTGAAGATATCCAAAGGGCTGGTCTGTTGCAATACAAATAAAGGCCTTAACAGAACTTGAAAGAGTAATTAATGCATTATATCAGTGGTTCTCAACATTTTCTTCACCACAGACCAGTGGTGGATTGCTACCAGTTTGGTCTGGTTCTTGTGAACTTGTAGTATTGGCAGCGGGAGGCTCCACCCACCCGCCTGGATGTCATCACGGGCGATCTGCGCATGTGCAGAAGCACCGTGCGCGAGCGAAGCGCACGCTCCCATTGCGAACTGGTAGCAAAGATACCCCTGCCAGAGACCCCCCCCCTTTAAATACCTTTTGTGGCCGTGGACCATGGCCGTAGACCACCAAGACTTAACCCAAGATTTAAATCATAACATTTCTTCAAGCCTTCATGGACCGCCTGTGATGACATCGTGTCCGTCCCCCCACAGCGGTCCGCAGACCAGAGGTTGGGTACCATTGTATTATATCATATGCTGTTGTAGCTTCCAGTTTGAGATCCAGTTTTTATTGTTGGCAGAGGGGAAAGGAAGGTTAGAAACAGAGAGGTTAGAATGAAAGATAATCTGGTTCAGGAATAAATAATACATAAAGATACAACCATTTAGAACAATTATTGGACTGAACATCGGTATGTTTTGCACTGGTGCCTTGCCTATATTTTAATGCTCCCCACAACCAATTTTGGGGAAAGGAATCCTTGCATCCAGGTTTATTCCCTGCAGATAAACTGCACCATTTATAATTTTGGTTTATTTTTCAGTTGCAGCTATGTTTTAGCATTTCATGCGTTATCATAATGAGCATCTTGATGACATCCTGTTCAGGAAATATGTAAATATAACAGAGGATATGTTGCATACAATAATATTCTGCTTGGCTTTAATGAGCTTCTGCTGGAATGAAATATACTGTTTAAATATAGCTGCTGGGTTACTTTCTTGAAAATAGAACATTATGGAAAACCTTGTTGTGAAGAGGTCCACTATTCTTGTGAAGGTTTTAGTTGTTGTTTCATTTAGTTTGATTTAGAATGTCCAAATTTTGTTTAAATATTGAAACGTTACTTTCTGCCTAATTATGAGCTTTGGATAGTAAAGATCTCAACAAGACACCGCAATTAAAATTAATGGTATAATACTAGGACAAAAACATGATCAGGCTTCAGACAAAAAATGAGAGAATTTGAGATCTTTCTTACTTTGTATAAAGATGAAAAGTTAAGGTGGAAATTTGGGAGACAGAAGATGGGTATCATATGAATTTCCAGGTTTACCAACCTAGAAGTTCCTAACCATAAGGTCAGGGAGACTAAGCTGAATATAAAAGTCATAACAAATTTAACTTTTTAACTACATTCAATGTAGGAAGGAAATAAGGCCTCTCTTCTGAAAGATTCCATTGGGAAACTCACCTACTACAAAAGAAAGAATACAAAATCTTAATGTTTCTTTGCCACAATTGAATGAGTGACGCTGGACATCCCCACTTTTTAGTACTTATTGTTTACCAAATGAAGCCTGTTCTGTGCCAGTGCTCAACTTTAGTTAGGCCTGTCTAACATTCTGCCTGCTTTTAGTTTTATCTTGAGGACTAGAAGGGTGTGTCAGATTTGGCCAAAGCCCAGGTTTTGAGTTGGATCTGGCAGGTCAGAATACTTTTTTCATTCCTCCATCCTTTTACTTCTTAGAAAACACCAGCAAATATTATATGCAGTCATTATCTATTCTATCCACTTAGACATGTTTCTCTACAATGAAAATGTAGCATGCTTGAAGTTTTTAAAAATCAAACTGTGATCTTAGCACTATTCTGCAGTACAACTGTAAGGTAAGAATGCAGAACATCAGAAACTGGACAATACAGTAGAAGAATGTAAGAAATAATTTCTTTTTCTTTTTTCTTTTTTCTTCCCCCCCCCCTAATTACTTGCATAGGGATTATTCTTTATACTATTTATGTTGTTTGTATTTTTTGTCATGGATTACACCAGTGAGGCTAAAACCAATTTTGTTGTACAATGATGTACAATGACAATAAAGGCTATACTGTAACAGAATCTAATTCATGAAAGTGCATTTAATGTACTTTTTCACCAGACCTACTCAAATTGAGATCCACAGATTCAACACAGCCCTCTATTTTAGTGCAATTCTACACACAAGCATCAAAACAAGAAAGAGTTATTAAAGTTTTGTTAGGGTGCCACTTCTGGTTCATGGGCAACATTTAATCTGATGGGTACCAACATTCTGTGCACAAATAGTGTCTTTGCATGGTTTGGCCTCCAGGTAGCACTGGACTTAATTGATCTGGTAGAGTCAGGAGTTTCCTCTACAACAGCAACCGCCAACCTTTTGGGCACCAGCGACCTGTTCTGTGGAGAGAGGTTTTTCCGTGGTCCAGAGAGGACATGGTTTCACATGCTGCTCACATCCTGCAGATGGTGCTTCGCTTGTTTGCGTGGCCCAGACCAGGGATTGGGGACCCCTGCTCTACAATATTAGAGCTGTGTTTCTCAACCTTGATAACTTTAAAATGTGTGGACTTCCAGAGTTCCCAGCTAGTGTGGACAGTTTTCTGGGTGTTAGTTGGCCAAGATATTCTGGGATTTGAAGTCCACACACCTTAAAGTTGCAAGGTTGATATAGGGACTATGTATTTGGTACTTAATCTACCAAAAAAAAAAAAAAAAGATTTGTTTTCTTTAAGTCTTCTACTGCCATTCAGCCTCAAACCTTCTAGCACATCTTGTTTTCATGAATGCTCAACTTGCAAATGGCATTCTAACTTCCTCCTTCTCTATGTTAAGAGCTAGAAAAAGAAAGGTGAGATTTTGAAAGAAAAAACATCAAATGAGGATGTTGCTGTTCAAAATATATTATCTCCGCCTTCCTACCCGCCAGGAAAAAAAAGGTTTTGATTCCTAATAATATTTTACACTGGTGTTCTGCCTCAGCTACGGACCCCAAAGAACGCAGCACACACAAAGTCTATACAAAGCTTATTTTACTCAAATAACTTAGTCTTTTTCAAATAAAGGCTGTTAATAAACTTTTTTAACAGCCTACAAGAATCCTAAGATAAGGTAATCACAGTCTTACTAGGGTTGGCAGAAAGCCCAGAAGCAATTTGCAACGAACAAAGGTAAAAGTATGAAGGGGAGTGAACGGTTATTCCCTGCAAATAGCTTCAGTTGGCATTCCTCCTTAAATAGGCTAAGGGAGTGGCCAATTAGCCCCAAGCCTTTCTCTCGAGGAGACCTCCTCCTGAGGAGCCACTCCTGCCTTTTGGCAGCTCTGCACACCCATGCATCAAGAAGAGGTTCCTCCTCCTTCCTCCTCCTCACTTAAAGTAGCTTCTGGAGGTTATGAAGGTCCTGGCTGAATCCCTGCCTCTGGCACCACATCTTCTCCAGCCTCCTCACTGTCCGACTTGAGTGCCAGCTGCACAGGCTGCTGGCGCAGCACCACACCAGCCTCCTCGTTGTAGGAATCAGCTACAATCTGCACAGGCTGCTGATGAGCCACAACAACTGGAGCTTTCTCAGTCCCTAGTCCATTGACATGCAATCAATGCATCCAGTGCCTTGGAATTTTGCAATGTCACAGATAGAGAAACAAGGTGGAGTATTTCCAGTTCTTCTTGACTAGAGAGGCCCGATAAAAAACAGGATTAAAGACTGCAAAAATGGAGAAGTGGCTTTATCACTTGGAGGCCTGTACTAATTTGAAGAGTTGTAAAAAGGAAAAGCAAGCAGCAGTAAGAGATGGTTGGGGAACTAAATAAAAAGTTTACAAAGCGATGGTGATATTGGAAGGAACGGTTAACTACAATTGACAGCTACCATATGCAATATATAAATCCTGTCAAGGGGTATAAAAAAAACACCGTTTGAGTAACTATGATCAATCTATCTTTTGGACCCTTCATGCTACATATGTATAAATGAAAGTTTACACTAAGAGAAACTCCCAGAAAAGTTATGGTGGGGAAATAACGCATCCACCAAATTAAAAAGAATTTTTCTTTTTCAGTGCCAGAAACATGATGAAAATTCCCACTGTCAGTTTTTAAAACTAGGATGGAATGAACTGAAATATGAGAACCTTTGCATACAAACGCACACACAAAGGGCCTTGGTCTGGGATAAGCATCCAATATTTTTGTTGAATTTTATTTATTTATTTATTTATTGGTTTGATTTATATGCCGCCCTTTTCCGGAGACTCAGGGCGGCTTACAATGCGTTAAGCAATAGCCTTCATACTTTTTATATATACCTGCTTAGTAGGGCTTTCGGCCCTCCCTAAGCAGTGTTTTTTTTTATACAAAGTCAGCTTATTGCCCCCACAAACCGGGTCCTCATTTTACCTACCTCAAAAGGATGGAAGGCTGAATCAACCTTGAGCCTGGTGAGATTTGAACTTGCAATAATTGCAGGCAGCTGGTATTACTTAACAGTGCTTTAGTCTGCTGCGCCACCAAGGCTCTTTTGTTGAATTACTATGTGGGATTGATTATTTATTTGATTGATTGATTGATTGATTGATTGATATGGCCATACAATTTGCAAAGCAATGCTAGGCCATTTATGATCTGTAGAGGCATGAGAAAACAAAGAATTAAAAATAAAACACAATGAAGTTCAGGAAACAGAAAAATAAAAATCAGAATGATAGAATAACCAAGGGCAGTCAACACATAGTTTATTCACAACCTTTCATTCTGGACATTCTCTCTCTCTCTCTCTCTCTCTCTCTCTCTCTCTCTCTCTCTCTCTCTCTCCTCCCTCCCTCCCTCCCTCCCTCCCTCCCTCTCTCTCTTTGTGTGTGTATGTGTTTGTTTATGTCTCTATGTGTGTAAGAATCAGGTTCTCAGAAACTTATGGACAGCCAGTAGGTTTGGGGCCTGAACTTCAGGAGAAATGTTTTTTACAAGGCAAGTATGACATAGAGAAGACTTACCTCTTGGGTCCCACCTGGTGGCAGTGCTTCATAGATGGGACCCAAACAATGTCCGTTCTACCAGATCTCAGGAACCAAATAGGAATGTGCTGCCCACAAATAGGTTTCTCTACAACCTAATTAGTTTGCGGATGTCCAACTCTGACATTTTTAAGTCAAAACAGTTTCTCCACACATTCTTAATCCCGGCTTTAAAAACCAAGCCGGAAGTACTTATGACATTAGTCAATAATAATGCCTGCATATATTAAGTGGACTTGCCTAACTGATGAAAATCCAGCAATTGCTCAATTTTCATTTATATGGGATGATTACCATGCCACCCAGAATTTAATAATCTGGGCATCCTGAGGATTGCTCTGTGAGAAATTATGGGAGTGATTTTCTTATTCAACTACCATGAGTTGAATGTTGTTGCAAGCATTCCCACAATCACATTCTAGTTCACTTCCATGGCAGCAGATAAGCTTGAGCTTGAATCTGGGTCTCTCTTATCTTAAAGGCTTTGGTAGAGATCATTTAATGAACATTATATGCAAAATATCATGCATGTCATGCATAAAAATACATCTTCCAAATTATGAGAAGTAACAGTTCTATTCTTACTGGTCAGACTGCACCAGATGACCATACCTCAATTCTGGGTACTGCATCTTTAAGAAGGACATTGACAGAATAGAATAGAATAGAATAGAATAGAATAGAATAGAATAGAATAGAATAGAATAGAATAGAATAGAATAGAATAGAATAGAATAGAATAGAATAGAATTCTTTATTGACCAAGTGTGATTGGACACACAAGGAATTTGTCTTGGTGCATGGAAGCTGGAAGCTCATTCAGATATAACTGCCGAGGGTGGCAAGAAGGTTAGAAAGTAATTTTTATAAGAAGCCATTGAAAGACCTGGATATAATTAGCTTGGAGAGGGGACAGACTCAGGGGAAGTTTTCCTGATCCATGAATCCAAGGAGAAATTTTTAGGGTATGCCTCTCTAATGCAAAATTAGGGTGGCCTGAGGCTCTTAGGTGATATCAGCCCTTCAAGGTAGTCCATACAAGAGTGGTGTGGTGGCCTAATGGTGAAGATGCTTGAGTCCTAGGTAATGGCAGATGTTTCTCTCTCCTAGGGTGCAAAGAAAAAAAATTTTTTTTGCTGCAAACTCTGTGTGGCATCAGGAAGGGCATCCGGCCAGTAAATACTCAGCTTGATCCAACTCTCTACCCAAATTAAGGGATTACAGGGTCGTAAAAGGGAGTTTTAAGGTAGTCCATACAAGAAGTGCAAGACATGAATGCTAACACTACCTTTTTTGTAAGGTTACAGTTTATTTATTTATTTAGCATATGGCCATACACTAAATTTAGTGTAGAGCTGTGTGCTAAATAAGGTTACAGTAACAAGACTCTTGCAAGACTAAAAGCACTCCTCCCTCCCTTACTTTTACTTTCCAGAAAACTTCTGAAAGACTTCCCACACCCTCTCTCTTTCAGTGGATTGAGATGCTTTGCATGATGGTTGTTTAGGCCGCAGCTTTTTCTCCAATCTTCCAAGGTCATTCTCATAATCCATTACACAGACGGTTTTAGTGAATGTGTTTACTCTGAGGAACAGCCTCCAAGATTTACTCCATTTACCTGAACTTCCAGAAAATAAAATAAAAGATCCAAGTGTTCTGTAGGTCTCACGGCACTTGAAATGTTGTAATGGAGAGATTGATTATTTTTTCTGTTTAATTTCAGAATGATTTATAGGGTTTTGTTTTGATTTTTTTCCTTTACTGTGGGTGTTTTATTGAATTGTTGCCATGCATACTTGTAAAACTGCTAAAGCTCTGCTGATTGCAGGGGGCATAATTCAAGTCAATGAATTAATTGCATTTATTTATTTATTGGATTTTTACCTCTTACAAAGATTCCCAAGATTTATAAAACGTTCAAGAAAATACTATAAAAAATCCATGGTATAAATTAAACATATATATATATATATATATATTAAAATGTCTAACCAACTCATCCATAATAAAAGGCCACTAATAATCAATGGAGTTCAGACTTTTTCCCGAGACAGTTTAGTTTTAATACTTTATGGAAAGCCAACTTGGAACTGCCCTCGGAAGTCAGTGTGGGGGTCAGACCATCCAATGCATAACATGCTCATGGCACCTGCCAACTGCTGGACCATTGCATTCTGCACTTGCTGGAGCTTCTTGATGGGCTTCAAAGGCAGCTCCAATTGTATGATTGCAGTAGTCCGTACAACAGTGTTGAGGACATGATTTACTGTTGTAAGGTTTTTATGCTTCACAATCGAGTTAGGCAAAGATCTACTGTCTCTACCTACCCATCCAACAATAACCACCCATGAAATCATGGATGTCTTCTTCCATAGGCAGTGCCAAGCCATCAGACAATACTGAATACATTGAAGAATCTCAATGAAGAAACAGTAAGTCCTTACTAAAACATAGGAGTATGGGGCTGGAAGGGACCTCAGAAGTCTTCTGGTGCAACCCTACTCAAGGCAAATATCTTATATACCATCTTGGTCAAATAGTTGTCCAGGCTATGTTTGAAAGCACCCAGTGATGGAGCATCCACAATACCTTGAGGCAATCTATTCCTTTGTTTAATTGCTCTCACTGTCAGAAAATTTCTCCTTACTTTTAGGTGGGGTCTTTATTTAGCAAGTTTACAACCATTACTCCTCATCCTTCCCTCTGGTGCTTTGGAGAATTTATTTATTTATTAAACAGTTTTATATAGCTGCCCAACTCATACACAGTGACTCCAGACAATATACAACATTAAAAACCCACAATTTAAATCCTTCCAACTCCCTCTCCCAATCCCCTTCAATTCTTGTGAAGTGCAGCGTATCTTTTGTGAGGAGTACCTATGTAGCCAGTACTTCATTCCAGTATTCTTGTCTCTCTTCCTGGGCCATGCCCTTGAACGAAAAAAGAAAAAAAAATGAAGAAACACAATTTGTATCCCTCAATCATACACTTTCCTGTTAAGCCCTACATAGGCTCATTCACCCTCAAGACTGTGCCATTCGTTTTCATATGGTCCAGAAGGGTACCATTGTCAGTGGTACTGAAAGCCAATGAGACATCCAAAAGAACCAAGAAGGATGTATCCTCAGGTAATCTGTTTCTTCTAGAGTGCTCTGTAGCTTTGCACCAACCATGTTCTCAGTAATCTTCTCCCAAAAGGGGAGCCTGGCAACACGATGATATTTATCAAATACACATGAATCCAGGGATGTTATTTTAAGGTGGTGGGTGTACCACACAACTGTAAAGAGTTTTCTCAGTGAGACTGGTTCTTTGTTGCATCAAAGGATAGGCTTGGAATCAAACTATGTCATTTGTAGGGGACTGAATTTCAGTTACACATTTAGAAAGGTTAAATGGTGGTGAGGCCTGCTCCTCCTAATGACAACATTGGATACTGCCCGCCCCCCAGATGCTGAGATGAACACAGATCAAACCAACATCAGGCCCAGATAACAAGCTGGTCTGCCAGATTTTTTTCTTTGTTTCAACCTATAGATCTACAGCCATCTCTATGAAAATGCAGAAATGACCTGATGTTGCATTTGGTCGTGCAAGATGGCATTTGTCTATTGAAAAAGCGGAACATACTCCTGTGAGAAAAATGCTAGGATGATGATATGAAGATGAGATTTGGAAAGGTTAAATATTATTATTATTATTATTATTATTATTATTATTATTATTATTATTATTATTATTATTGTTTATTGGTTTGATATATATGCTGCCCTTCTCCGGAGACTCAGGGTGGCTTACAATGCTAAGCAATAGCCTTCATACCTTTGTATATACCTGCTTAGTAGGCTTTCGGGGCCCCCCTAAGCGGTGTTCTTTTTTATACAAGCTCAGCTTATTGCCCCACAATCCGGGTCCTCATTTTACCTACCTCGGAAGGATTGAAGGCTGAGTCAACCTTGAGCCTGGTGAGATTTGAACTCGCAGTAATTGCAGACAGCTGGCAGCTAAGTGCTACTTAACAGCACTTTAGTCTGCTGCGCCACCAAGGCTCCTTATGAACTCTTTTTGGTATTTCCCTTGGGAGATAAAGATTTAAAGATATTTATCCAGGGGCTAAACCTGCAGAGACCCTATTTATTGCATACCTTGACCTGAGCAAAAGGTTGGACTAGATGACCTCCAAAATAACAACACACTTCTAGAAACACTGTGTACACTGAAATGTGGGTGTGAATACAAATGTGCCCAGTATAAATTCAAGTTGAAAGATTTTTTTTTTTTTAAAGCAATTTGCCTTTAATGGCCTTTAATGTTGGAACCAACCGCACAGAGAAAATCTTGCCAAGACTGTCATAACTGAAGGCAGCAAGGCTTTTAACATCAAAAAGGAGATTCTTCAATGTGTTATGTGCCCTGAGTGGCTAATGGTAATGCGTGTTTCTTAGGATGTACACAGTAAATTTCAGGACGTATCCAAGGTTGATTTGAGACGAGCAAAGAAAAGTCTAGGCATTCAGGGGTCTTTATTAACATTCAGCTTATGTAAATGAACATTAAAATGGTACTCAGTACTATTCCTTGGCAAGAAGGGAGCCAACCATCTGGACTGATGTGATTAACCATGTGCCTTCTCATAACCCCTAACTAGAAAGATGCTCGTGTTGTTGGGAATATATATATATGCATGAGAAATCAGAAGATGTCTCTCAAGTATGTTATTTATCGTGGAAGTTGGGCTGTGCAATATCAATTCATTTGGGTAATGAGGTGTACCAGTTTCCATGTTTGGTCCAGTCAAGGCACACAGCGTGCATATGTCCTGTCATGGGAGAGTGTTTATTAATTACATTTAATTGTCATCATTTTTCCTAATGATGGTGAAGGCTCACACCCATTCATTTTGTAGCTGAGGTAGTGATTAGGGGAGAAAAGATCACGGTTCGGTAAGCAGCTGGAACTAAGGCTTCCTGACCTACTGCCGTCAGACAAACTGGCACTCATCAAAACTGGCCAGCCGTCACCAATGGAGGGAGCCAGCTCGTTCTGCTGCAGTGGCTGGAGAAGGGAAAGATTGCCCAATCTGGCCACTCATCGCAAGTAGCAAGGGGATAGAAGTAACACAGAGACTTGCAGCATAAATTCATTGAACAGTAGACCCTTGGCACAAATGGTTCCACAATGAAATGCTGCATGTATTTTTCTACTTGATAGGATGCAGGAAACACTATGTGGGTTTGTAAGGTAAGCTCTAGGTTACAGTTCCCCAGCTTGTCCTGAATCATACCCTGTTTCCCCCAAAATAAAACATCCCCTGATAATAAGCCCAAATGGGCTTTTGAGTGCATGACGATAAGGTCAAGAGGTTATTTCAGAGTCTTATTTTCGGGGAAGCACGGTATGCGCATGCTTGGAGTAAAACTGAGCTATGGTTGTACCTGCAACGTACTGGTCAAATGTGCCAAGGTTGACTGGTTCCAGGTTTTGCTGCATTAGGGCTAGGTACAATTAAGGATGGTAACATGGTCTAGTTTTTCCATTTTACTAAAAACCATTAGATAGCAACACCTAACATCCCACCTGAAGAACATGTTTGCACTGGAAAAACCATTACCATAATCTCTTCTAATTCAGATGCCCAGGTTATTAAATTATGGGAGGTTAACATGGCAACTACCCCATATTAATGCAAGCTGAGCAGTAGTTGGTTTCCCATTAGAAGTGCACAGTTATGCAACTCCACTGAAGGAACCAGCAAATATGCTGGCATATTGTGGAGACTAATATCATAATTGCGTCTTGCTTGGTCATTAAAGCAAAACCTAGCTTTCTCCTTATTTCAATTCCTTTGATCTCTATTGTTTCTCTGATCATTTTGGGGAAGTATCTGTTACCTCATGCCAGGTTCTCCAGGTCTATTTTGGTTCTTGTGAGGGGTACTTAATTAATGTTGACTTATTCTTTAAATCTAATGTTCTTACAGTATAGGAGAATGAAATCACTAAGTATATCTAGAAAGATTTTTTGACAGAATTCTGATTGGGACGTTATGAAAAGTGACGATGAAGCAAAATCTGGAAGTACACTGTAGTTTAATGCAAGCTGAGGGGTATGTAAAACAGATTTTTGCTCTTCACGTAAACAATAAAAGTTCAGAAATGAAGGGATGTGAGATGGAAAGCTTATTTTATGCTTATTTTATATTATTTAGAGAAATCATATAACAAATATAATTGGATAGACTTGGATAGATTATGGATACACTTCAACTATGGAACATTTTACATGATTGTGAGGTTGCTGAATGCTTGTTTGTTTGTTGTATTTATGGATAAATAAATGCTTATGGTGATGTTAAATGTATGATTGTTGGGGGTCAGAAATGTCTATGAAGACAGATCATGCTGTGCTGTTGGCTGGGAATGCTAATGATTTACAGTGAATGTTAGACACATCGTATTATGCAGAGAAGGATGAATCTGAAAATTAATGTACAGAAAATCAAAGTAGCTATATTTGACATGAAAATGAAGTGAACAACCATACATTTGCTGGCAAAAAAAAAAAAAAAAGCCAAAATGTATGACTAGATGAATTTGTGTACCTTGGCAAAGTCTTCATAAAATGGGGAAACTGATGGAAAATTTTTCAGTTGTGAAAATGACAATAGATAGGTAGATTGATTGATCAATTCTTTTTTGTGTGTGTTTTTTTACATTAGTAAGGCCTCCAAACTCTTCAATTATTACAGGCAATATACAGAATTAAAAACCAGAGATACAAAACATCAAAGACAACAGAAGGGGAAAATGGCCACCCCAGAGGAAGAAACACCCACTGAAAACCTGTAAGTTTATCTCAAAGCCTGTGGAAAGAACCAGGTCTTCAAGGCATGCTTAAAGGATGGCAAAATCAGTGCTTTTCAAATATCTGGAAATGGGGGTGAGGGCATGCTATTCCATGGAAAACATGCCATGACAGACAATGCTTATCTCCTAGATTCCATCAGATGACCTTGCTTAATGAATGGGATCCTGAGCATGTTGACTTTGTCAACGTGAAACAGCAGGACAGAGTTGGTCTTTTAAATAATTATGCCCTATTCCATATAGGTTTTGTAGATAACAGCTAGCATCCTAAACTGCACCTAGAAACCTACTGGACACTATAGCTCATGTAACAGAAGTCCCAGGAATGCTCATGTCCCTGCATTCTGGGGCAGGTGAACTTTTTGAATGGTCTTCATGGCAGTCCCACATAGGTGCTCTGCAGTACTCCACATATAAGGCATGCGGGAATATGAGAAGAACCTTCTAGCTCAGGAATGGACACAACTGGCACATGTCATGAGTCTGGGCAAAGAACTTCCTTGACACAGTTGCCATCTCTCCTTTGATAGCAATTCTCTTTGTGGAAATTCATCTCCATTTAGATCTAAGGATGGAGAAACCCCAGACCTGGGTAGCCCACATACCAACCCCACTTGGCCTTTTTAGATTGAGAAGTTTCTTCCTCTCTATCTAGATCCCAACAGTTTGGGACAAGTCCTTGACAGCATCCCTTCCTCAACTAGAGGTCAAAATACATAGCTGAATGTCATTAAAACACTAATACGACTTGACCTACTTCTGATGATTACTTCATTCAGACAAGGCAAGGCAAGGCAAGGCAAGGCAAGGCAAGGCAAGGCAAGGCAAGGCAAGGCAAGGCAAGGCAAGGCAAGGCAAGGCAAGGCAAGGCAAGGCAAGGCACGGCACCTAGGATCTTCTTGCATTACTGCTTATTAAGCATATCCCTGCTGCATTGCTCATTAGGCATATGTTAAAGAACACTGTGTGTTTATAATGTGGGTTTATAATGTGTTTGAGTGGCAATAACAATCACACCACACATATTTGGAATCGTAAGACAAGTCAGTATACAGATGTTTTATCATTTATTTAGTCTAACCATTTCCATTTCATTCTGAGTACATCCTAAGAGAAATACGAGGTTACTGCTGGGGGTGGGGTGGTGGTGCCAGAAGACTATATGGACATTTTGTATAGAAATATCAGCTTCAAATTAAAAGCTCTGAGATGATCCACCACCGCACAACTATATACAGAAGGTCATTTGAGGTTCGTCCCTCGAGGAAACTGTAAAAGTGGTATTATAATATCATCTAATAGTAACATGCCTCTCGGTAGCTTGTGGAAACTACATCCATTTTTTAAAAAAATAATTGTGAAAATATCCTGGAGAGACTAACGGCTCACAGGGGAAAGAAACAATGCCAGGAGAACAAGTTGGGAAATCTATCATATCCTATATAAGTGAGCCAGATGTCATGCCATCAGTACAGATGTTTGTGCTACCTGATATGCATATCTAGTTCACATAGGATTAATTTGTGATACTTCAGCTTTCTATATCATTTAGACTTCCCCCAGCTTGCAGATTCATAAGCACATTTTCCCAGACAACTGTCTAACACCCCATGCATTTTCTTCATGTTTTTAATGGAACTCGTTGACTTTCACTTCATCCCTCATTCCAACCCCACCCCCTTTCTCTACTTTTGATTCACCAACCATTTTTCAATAGTGAATTCCTAGAGTTCTTTCACATCGTAACATGTTTACTCTCCAGTCCTTCCATAGCATGAAACTGACTTCATGGCTGCTAGCCTAAAAACGTAGGGAATATGCTGAGATCAGTATAAGCAAATTAGTCCTTCATCCAGTTGACAGGATAAAAAAAATATCATTCAGGACCAACTCTGAGCTTCCTAAGGTCTTTGAGAAAAAAAAAATCTTTTTACTGTGCAAGAAAAGATAGACATTATAACTGTCACTACCTACATGATTTTGCTACATTGACAACCAATATGTGGGGAAGGAAGGAAGGAAGGAAGGAAGGAAGGAAGGAAGGAAGGAAGGAAGGAAGGAAGGAAGGAGGGAGGGAGGGAGGGAGGGAGGGAGGAAGAAGGAAGGAAGGAAGGAAGGAAGGAAGGAAGAAGGAAGGAAGGAAGGAAGGAAGGAAGGAAGGAAGGAAGGAAGGAAGGAAGGAAGGAAGGAAGGAAGGAATCCACTATTACAGTGTATACATGTTTCTGAAGGTGTAATGGGCTTTTTAAGATTTTTTTAAATCATTTTTTTAATTTTTTAATCTAATTTCATCTTTAAATTACTATGTAATTGTGACTCTCTTGCACAGCTTCCCCATTTGCATTTGTAACAACAGTATTTGATATATCTGAGCTGCATTCCAAGCAGTAGAGCCACTACTTTTAGATCTCCACAGATATCCCAGTTGTACTTGGTGTACTGAATGTGCTTCAACAACAGTTTCATGTTTTTTGTATGTTTCTTTTATGTTTGCAGCATAGCCAACAGAGACTGAAGAGTGCATGTCGCCATTGTGTACAAACAGAACATTTCTATTAAACAGTACGTGATAGGTTAAATTACAGGTTAGTCTCACGATTAGCAGCCACAAATCTATAATAGATACCCCAAAAGATCCAGGAAACAATGTTTTGTTGTTGTTGTTGTTGTCCAGTGTAATGTTGAACCCTGCCCATGAGTTAGGTTCTATTTCACCAACTTCCTCTAAGTTGTGAAGTATCATTTCCTTCTCAAGTATCTCTTGTATAATGTGGCAACCTCAAAAGAGAAGTATTATCTCTCTTTACAGCATGGTTTTTAGGAAGTGCAACACCAGGTCTACTTTTGTGCATGTTCTCGTAGAACTATTTAAAATTTTAAACCAAGCAGTAATAATGCTGAAGTGAAATTTTTGGGGCAGAGGGATGGAGAAAATTTTTTCTCAGGCTGTTCTCTGAACTCTGATCCTCTCCTCAAATTCTAATTTAGCACTTCTCCATTTGTTGCTGGTTTGGAGACTACCGTGGTTAGTTGTGTGCAATTTGTGTTGCTTTGCTTAATTTTCTCATAGGAAAGACAGGCAGGGCAGAAGTGTTGATGAGATTAATCAGAAGGCCTCATTTAATATGAATTCTCATCCCCGTGCAATTGCAGATAAAGTGATTTAGCATGCTGATAGTTGTTGACCAGAGGAGACCAACAATTTTTTTCTGTTTTGAAAAAATCAACCCCCTATTGTTTGTAGCTCTTCTCCTTCCCTAGTTCTGTTTCATTTGCCACTTGTTGTTTTCTAGAGACAACTTAGAATGTTTTCTGCATTGGAGGAATGATTTGTGTTATTACCCTCATTTAAATTAAAGGCTCAGGGCTAGGAACAATACTTAAGAACTAGCAGTTAATTCAGCACTGAATGATCCACAATAAAGAAGCGCCCATATAACCCCCCTCATTAAATCCTAGGATAAGTCCTTAAAGCCCTCGGAGTTGCTTGTAGGCGAGATGGGCAGCATACAAGTCTAATAAACAAGCACACAAATATTCAGGCTTGAGTTTGGATTACATTTTTATAAGACGTAGTGGTGCAGTGGTTAGAATGCAGTACCGCAGGCTAACTGACTGCGCACTGCCAGGAGTTCGATTCTGACTGGCTCAAAGTTGACTCAGCCTTCCATCCTTCCAAGGTTGGTTAAAATGAGGACCCAGATTGTTGAGGGCAATATGCTGATTCGGTAAACTGCTCAGAGAGCGGTATAAAAGATAGGAGTACTAGGAGTACTCATTTCAAAAGATCTAAGCCCCAGAGCTCACTGTAACATCATTGCAAAAAAGGCATTAAGAGTTGTCAACCTTATCTTACGAAGTTTTCTCTCTGGTAACGCTATACTTAGAACTAGGGCATATAAAACCTTTGCCAGACCTATCCTTGAATACTGCTCACCTGCCTGGAACCCTCAATGTATTTCAGACATCAATACAATAGAGAGGGTCCAGAGATATTTTACTAGAAGAGTACTCAAATCCTCTGCTCGAAATAAAATTCCCTATACTATCAGGCTTGAAATTTTAGGCCTGGATAGCCTTGAACTACGCCGTCTACGTTCCGACCTAAGCTTAGTTCATAAGATTATTTACCATAATGTCCTACCTGTTAATAAGTACTTTAACTTCAACTGTAATAACACAAGAACTATCAATAGATTCAAACTCAATGTAATTCGCTCTAATCTTGATTGTAGGAAATATGACTTCTGCAATAGAGTAGTAAATGTCTGGAAGACTCTACCTGATCCTGTTGTTAGTCTCTCTAACCCCCATACCTTTCACCGTAAACTGACTACCGTGAACCTTTTACGTTTCTTAAGAGGTCCCTAAGGGGGTATGCATAAGCACACCAGCATGCTTACCGTCCCTGTCCTACTGTTCCCGTTTATATGTACTCATTTTGTGTGTTTATAGCTATGTTTTGCTTATTTATATCCTTTTATTTGTGCCATTTTTTTTCATGTGTCCATGTCTATGTCTATACTGTTACTTGTTTCCTTGTATTTGTTGACAAACAAACAAACAAATAAATAAATAAATAAATGCACTATGAAGCAGTATATTAGTCTAAGTGCTATTGCTTTTGCTATAAATTGGCATTGGTCGTGTTGGTTGATGATCTCTGGAGGGCTCGGGACAGGGGTTGTTCCTCTGTCCTGGTCCTGTTAGATCTCTCAGCGGCTTTTGATACCATCGACCATGGTATCATGCTGCACCGGCTGGAAGGGTTGGGGGTGGGAGGCACCGTTTTACGGTGGGTCTCCTCCTTTCTCTCTGACCGGTCGCAGTCTGTGTTGACAGGGGGGCAGAGACCGACCCCGAGGCCCCTTATATGTGGGGTGCCGCAGGGATCGGTTCTCTCGCCCCTTTTGTTCAACATTTATGTAAAGCCGCTGGGCGAGATCATCCGTGGTTTCGGGGTGAAGTACCATCTGTACGCTGACGACACCCAGCTGTACATCTCCACCCCAGACCACCCCAACGATGCCCTTGAAGTGATGTCCCAGTGCCTGGAGGCCGTACGGATCTGGATGGGGAAAAACGGGCTCAGGCTCAACCCATCCAAGACTGAGTGGCTGTGGTTTCCGACGTCCCGATATAGTCAGCTGGCGCCATCGCTGGCTATTGGGGGCGAATCATTGGCCCCCACGGAAAGGGTTCGTAACTTGGGCGTCCTCCTGGATTCACGGCTATCTTTAGAAGAGCACTTGACGGCCGTGACCGGGAGGATTTTTCATCAGGTTCACCTGATTCGCCAGTTGCGTCCCTTTCTAGATCGGGACTCGTTACGCACAGTCACTCATGCCCTCGTCACCTCTCGTCTGGACTATTGTAATGCTCTCTACATGGGGCTCCCCTTGAGGTGCACCTGGAGGCTCCAACTGGCGCAGAGTGCGGCCGTGCAGGTGGTTATGGGAGCGGTGTGGAGCTCCCATGTAACACCTCTCCTGCGCGAGCTGCACTGGCTCCCGGTGGTCTTCCGGGTGCGCTTCAAGGTTCTGGTTACCATCTTTAAAGCGCTCCATGGCTTAGGACCTGGTTACTTACGGGACCGCCTACTACCATCAATAGCCTCCCACCGACCAGTACGCTCCCACAGAGAGGGGCTCCTCCAGGTGCCGTCGGCCAAACAATGTCGGCTGTCGGCCCCTAGGGGGAGAGCCTTCTCTGTGGGGGCACCGACGATCTGGAACGAGCTCCCCCCAGAGATACGGAGGATTCCAGATCTGCGCACCTTCCGCCGCGAGCTGAAGACTCTGTTATTTCATCAAGCTGGCCTCGCCTAAATCTTCTCCCTTTTAAGTGCAAATTTTAAATTTTAATGTATTTTAAAATTATGGGTATTTTAAATTATGGGTATTAATTCAGCCAAATTTATTTAATTCATTTTATTCGATTTTAAATTTTGTATATGTATGTGTTTTATTTTATGGCTGTTCACCGCCCTGAGTCCTTCGGGAGTAGGGCGGTATAGAAATTCAATTAAATAAATAAATAAATAAATAAATAAATAAATAAATAAATAAATAAATAAATGGGAAGCAGCTATTATTTATTTAATCCATCCATAGTAACCCCCACTCCTTTTCTATCAACAAATAGCACAGCAGGGCAATTTTGAAAGAAGCATATTGAAAATTACAAAGCAAAATTAAATAACTAGGCAGTATTCCTTCTACAATGTTTTTTCCTTTCAACATTAGTAGACTAATAGTTTCATCACAGCCTCATCATGTGACTCGCCTTCTCCACATTTGATTGGAAGTTCTCTGTTTCACTGTCCATCTCCCCTCTCTTTTTTACTGTATAATCCACATGGCAGAGAGTGAGACTATACTGTTTCTATAGTTTGAAAGTGCCAGATTGCCTTTTTGAATGCTCTACTTATAAACAAGTCTTCCTGGGACTTAATATCACCAAACACTGTGGAGCTCCTTTCTAAAGAAAACACTGAAAAGACCCCAAGACGCTTTGAACATCTCTAATTTGGACCTCATTGCTCCAGATAGTCCCTCTGCTGAGCCAACATGCTTCCTGAGCAGTTTAATGAGGCTTTTCCCAACATGGAGTGAGGGTGAATTTCTAAGAGCTAAGTAGATAGCACAGATAATTTTCATGCTGGCTGAAAAGGCCTCCCTCTACCCCAATTTTTTAACAATATCAGTTAATGTTTGCTACTTTGATAAAAGCAGAGCTGGAAAGAAAACAGATCCAATACATCATTTAGCAGATGTCAGGGCCCACTCACCTTAGAACTGTCAAGCATGCTGATCCCACCTTCATACCAGGTCCACCTTCAATCAGCCTCCATTAATACTCTTATCAGTGGTTGCCCCACTCACAAGCATCTTCCTATGCAATTATACCTAGCAATTGCAGCACACCTCCCACAGGAGTCAAATGTTGTGGTACAGCAAATGTTCGCTAGCGTTAAACTGGCTGCCAACATTTGGGGTTTTATTCTTATTTATTTGTTAGAGTTATATCCTGCTTTTTCCTCCAGGAGCATGAGGCACAATAAGTACATGACACTTTGTCTTCCATTTTTTCTGCAATGATAACCCTCTAAGGCAGTGGTTTTCAACCTTCCTAATGCCACGACCCTTTAATACAGTTCCTCATGTTGTGGTGACCCCCAACCAGGGGTGGGTTCTAAATTTCTTTTACTACTGGTTCTGTGGGCGTGGCTTATTTTGTGGGCGTGGCTTGGAGGTCATGTGACCGAGTGGGCATGGCTATGTGTATAGGGACTACTCAGAGGGCTGAAAAAAAGTCATTTCTGACAGGTCCTCGCACTTTTGACTGGTCCTCACACTTATGACCATCCTCACATTTATGCCTGTGCAGCATTCTTAACAACCATGTCACTCATTTCACAACTGCTTCTCTTCAACATGGTATAAGATAGGGCAAAAAACGTAAAATGTGAGGACAGTCGTAAATTCGAGGACTGGTCAAAAGTGCGAGGACCAGTCAAAAATAACTTTTTCAGCCCTCTGAGTAGTCCCTGTGCACAAAAGGACTACCCAGAGGGCTGAAAAATGTGATTTCTGACAGGTCCTCGCACTTTTGACCGGTCTTCACAGTTATGACTGGTCATCATTTATGCCCATTGTAGCATTCTTAACAACCATGTCACTCATTTCACAACTCCTTCTCTTCACCATGGTGACAAGATAGGGCAAAAACGTAAAATGTGAGGACAGTCGTAAGTTCGAGGACTGGTCAAAAGTGCGAGGACCAGTCAAAAATAACTTTTTCAGCCCTCTGAGTAGTCCATATGCATAAAAGGATACAGCAATAGAGAGGGATGAAGGAAGGGAAGGGAAATTAGAATAGGAGTGAAGGTAAGAGAGGGAGGAAGAGAGGAGGAGAAGGAGAAAGAGGAAGTAGGGAGAAGAAGAAGAGGGGGGGAAGAGAAAGTAAGTAAGAAAGAAAAGACAAAGGTGGTAGGTTTGAGGAGAAAGATTGCTGTACAATAAAAAAGATGAAAGGGAAGAAAGCCAACCCCAAACAAATATAAAGATATTAAGATAAAGAATGAATTGTTAAACTTTAAAGAATAAAAGAGAACAAATAGGAATAAATAGCAATAATTAGAAACACACATACAAACATACAACATATTTTCTTTGAACAGAGTATTTGGCCGGTTCACAAATTTAAACAGTTGTAGGAGGTTAGCAGCCACCCCTTTCCTAGAAGAATGAAATATTTTGGGAAATATTAAAAAGGCAGAATATTATATTTCCCTGGATGAGAAATGGAGAAGCATATTTTACAGACAAAGCAGCTCCCACCTTCCTGCCCCCCACCCTTTGTTAATGGGCCAGAGGCAGAAAGTCAATCCTTTGTCAAAGGACATTTGCAACACAATAGCAACAGAAACTAACACAATGGGCCCCATCAAGCCATGTGATCCTGTCCACTATTAAAACATCTTTCCAAACAGTCTCCATGTTTCCAGTGTCTTTTTCCCCACTTGGAGCAGAACCCAGAAGGATAGTTCTTCCAACACAGTATTTAGTCATTTTAATTAAATTTACAATTTCTATATTTCCTTTTTACCATATTTATTCCTCAACTATTTTTTAAAAAAACCAATATTACCCTTCATCCTCATCTCTAATCTTAATCAAATTCAATTTTTCCCTTCTATTCTATATTATACCCCTTCCCATTGTCATCTATTTTTATATCCATCCTCACATTGGTTAATTATGTAATACAGTTGTTTAATACAAATTCAACATTTTAATATAAATCAATTAGTTATATAACTATCTTTTTTGTATATTTATCAATATGAACATGAATATTCCAATTATTTCCATGCAATCCAATTTCTTACAAATCAATTAATTATATTTACCAATAATAATAAACCAAATAATTTCCCCCATATATTCCTCCAAACCACAATTTAACCATTTCTGCTTTCAACACAATATACAATTAATAGTATCTCAATTATTACAATTCCCTAGTTAAATAGAGCTTTTTTTCTTTTGTGTTTTAAAATCTTGAACCTCCTCTTGCCCTAAATTTCCCATTGTTTGCAGTTTTGTACCTACCTTTTTTGGTGAGGAAAAAGAAAAAGAAACCTCTCTGCCTCATTTTGTCACGTTGCAGCTAAGACCCTGCTTTCGCTTTCTCTTTTCAGTATAGCTAGGGGGAAAAAAACTTGCTCCAGGAATTTACCTCTTTGCAGCTAGCTCTTTGAAGCCCCACGGCAAGAATTTAAAGTTTTTTTCCCTCTAGCCACCAGCTGGGACTCCGGAGGCAGCAATAGATTGGGACTGGGCAGGGTAAGCGAACGGCGACCAGGTGATCCAGCAGAGGCAGAGGGTGAGTGAAGGTGGGGGGGGCGAGAGAGGGCTTTGGCGACCCCTGGGAAATGGCCGTTTGACCCCCAAAGGGGTCGCGACCCCCAGGTTGAGAACCGCTGCTCTAAGGTAATGTGGATCCTGTGAGGGAGTGTGACAGGCCCAAAGTCATGCACTATGCTTCCATGGCTGAGGATGGACATGAATCTGAATAACAGAATAAAAGAGTTGGAAGGGACCTTGGAGGTCTTCTAGTCCAACCCCTTGCTCAGGCAGGAAATCCTATACCATTTCAGACAAATGGCTGTCCAATCTCTTCTTAAAACCCCCCAGTGTTGGACACCCACAGCTTGGAGGCAGAATCTCCCTGATCCTAGTCTAACACCTTAACTACTACATAGTTTTCTTGGATTGGAGGCCTGTTACTGCTCATACTGTATGCTAAGGGGAATTAGAAGCATCAGTGATGCCAATATTAAGAGACTCATTGACAGCACTGAATCATGAATCATTGGGGGTGATCTTGAAAGAGAGTTAAGTTATGCCTATATTCTAAAACTGTATATATGCTTGAAACAGACACAGCTAATTATCCAATATCTATGGAGAGTCTCAGTCATCCAGGTCATGGTTTTCCCAAAGGTGCTTTTTCAAGAGGCAACTGGACTTTCTGGTTTTTCTTTGAAGACGTTTTGCTTCTCATCCAAGAAGCTTCTTCAGCTCCAAGAAGTGAAACGTCTTCGAAGAAAAAACAGAAAGTCCAGTTGCCTCTTGAAAAAGCACCTTTGGGACTAATTATCCAATCTAAATTTTAACAAATGCCCCAGTTAAAAGACTGCAAATTGTACTGAGCATCATAATTTCCTCCAAGTCTATCCTTTTTAGGGCTCCTAGGAGACTTTGTAGGGAGAGCAGAGGCTGAGCGGTTAAAACGCTGGTCTTGTTGACAGGAAGGTTTGCAGTTCAAGACCTAAGTACTCCATGACAGAGTGAGCTCTCATTCTTGCCCTAGCTCCTGCCCACCTAGCAGTCTGAAAGCATGCAAATGCAAGTAGATAATGCGAGTAGATAAATAGGTACCACTTCGATGGGAAGGTAACAGTGTTCCATGTGCCTCAGTGTATAGTCATGCCGGCCACATGACCACGGATATATCTTCGGACAAATCCTGGCTCCCTCAGCTAGTTAAAGGAGATGAACACCGCCCCCTAGAGTCAGACACAACTGGCAGTGGAAACCTTTACCTTTTTAGAAGACTTAATATCTTAGCTGAAACCAATATGTATTCCTAATCTTAATATTTTCTTTCTTGGAAAATAAGATGGTCTTCACTGACCAGGTGATCATGAACACCAGTTACAGAGAAGGAAGAGCAATGAATAGAAACGTTCAAGTCCAATTTGAGTTCTTTGGATGTGGAAGTAAGTCCATCATGCCTGCTGTTAGGCCAAGCCACTGTCTTGCCAGGTAACTCTAATCAAGGTGATTTAAGAACAGAAAAAGATAATTTTCTTAAACATTCAGTATCTCTCTTTGAAAATAATGGATATCCCAATCCATATAAGAAGAAAGTCTGAAACCGAAATAGATAATAGTGATGTCAGATAAATTAATTCAAAGTTATAAATAGTGGGAGGCGCATAGGTTTTGGATTTTGGAAGTTATACTCAAAATCACAACCCAAATCAAATTATGATTATACGTATTTGGACTGAATTCTACTGACATCTGCATAATCCTTTCAGACTGTTTGTCAGAGCATCTTCCCTTCTGGCTAGATTCTACTCACTATAAGTTTGACCCCATTAATATTTAAATCAACATGACTTTAAAAAAAAGAGCCCTAGATAAAACAAATCTGGGATATAGATTTTCAAACAAGCCTAAGTAAGGGATGTCACACCCCATGATTTATCATTTGCTCCCCAAAACATCCCTTCCAGCCATGTATTTGTCATCTATTCCAATTTTAAAATTTCATAAGGCCCTCATTTCAGCCAGATAGGATACTATGTTCTCAGCAGCCATAACCATACCATTACTTATGATTGGAACTTCTTACAGTAGTATTTTATTTAGATTTATTTTGGTAAATCATGTTCTTAATTATTTGTAGATTCCATTATACTCATTGTTTTTCTCATATACGCATATACATATATAGATTAGGATGTGAATCCTGTTGGTGGTGGTTTGTTCTCCAGCCTTGCTGTTTAGCTTTTGAATGTTTTGTCACCAGGCTAGGTGATATCCTCAACAGGACTTCGGTTGAAGCATCTTGTTTCAGTTCTTCTCTGTTTTAATTGATCTCATGTGATCATGTGGTCGGTAGGTCACGTGATCGGCTGGTGTGTGATGCCATGTGACTGACTGGTGATGTTAGGTGAGGGTTGTTGTGACCTAGGCTTCCTGCGTCATTAAAACACACGAGTAGTCCCAAAAACCTCTTTTATTGCAACAGTTGTGAACTACGTTTATTCACAGTTGAGTCCCAATTAGTTCCAAAAAGTCCTTTGAGAGAAGTCCTTCGAGATAATAATCAACCTTTATCTCCCTTGACATCCTGCCAAAGACCTACTTGGCAAAGCCACATGGATTCCAGAATCAAACAGAGATGCCGACTGGGAACAGAATGAACAATGTTGCTTTCCTGCAAAGTGCCCATGTGCCTTTGCTCTTCTTTTAAGTCTTATGGGACAGGCCAATTATCTCCAGGCCTTACTCCCAAGTTGTCCCTTTTGTTTTAACTGTTCGTGCCTTCTGGCAGCTCTGCGCATGCGTGCACTAGGAATAGGCTCCTTCTGTTCCTCTGCCTCTCTGTTGTCTGACTCTGGAGGTTCCGGAGTCCGCATATCACTCCCAGATGGCCCTGGCCCCATCTCTGCCTCTGATGCAGAGTCCTCGTCCGGGCCTTCCCCAGACTCCAGGCCTGGCCCATGTTCCTCCCCAACCTCCTCCTCCTGTCCGACTCCGCTGCCAGCTCTGGAGGCTGCTGGCGGACCACAACAAAGGTCACCAATTGAAGACATGGTCAGTGCTGTTGTTGGCTGGTCACTCAGTTGGGATGGGATTTCACCTAGCCTGGTGACAAAACATTCAGAAGCTAAACAGCAAGCCCAGAGAACCACATCTACCACCTGACCTTCAAATATTTTCCATGTGCTACTCCTTTTATTCAGTATCTTATTTGTGTCTGGCCTCAGGGCCGCACTAAGTAAATCTGAATTTGCATGATCCAGATATCTGTCAGCCTGAAGAGTCTCAGTGACACAGGTTCAAACACTTCATTCTTGTCGCAAGAGGGTCTCGCTACCCTTCCACAATTTGGGTTGAAGATGGGGACCCCCACATATGATTTCCATCATCAGGCCCCCTTTCTTTTTTTCTCTTTTGTGAAGCTGCAGCCTCTTCATTAACAATGCTGAAAACTATTTGCCTCCCATTCCAGCCAAAGCACAGACAGCTATTCACTATGCTGAAATCCCTCACCCGAAGGCTGAATAACCAAGCCTTATCATAAGCAAATCAGCATTCAGGAAACTGTCACATCTATCACCCGTCCAAAGTGCGGCACCCAGGGAGACTCCCCACGCTACCAGAAGCCTCTAGCACACTCCTGAAAAGAACAGCTCCACATTTCAGGAAGTAACACATTACCAAGTGATTTGCCCATTAAGATTTATGCCTGAAATAGAGGAGCCAGAACTGTGGGCATCTGTAGACTTTTCATCAGCTGATTAAGTTTGACAGATGAAGTCAGTCCCTGACCTTTGTGCGTCTGAGAAAATGGAAGAGAGAGAGAGAAACAGAAATGGCCTCTCTTTCACCTTTCCATTCAATTGTCCACTTCCTGAGAGAAAAGGAAAGATGCAGTTTGCAACTGAATTTGTGGCCAGATAGTTTACAGCAAACCATGGAGGTTTCAGTCAGGGGGGGAGAGATAATAGGGTGATTGATCTGCCCTTTGTCCTGGGGTAGCCCATCAGTCTTCAACTGGCAAATATATATTGATAAATTCCAAATCTCATTGGAGGTTTGGAATGTATCAATATGTACTTGCCAGTCATTTTTTTTTTAATTAGATGACTTTTTACAACTGTTTCATAGTCGTAATCTTCTAATATTTACATTTTCCCCCATTTCCCCTTATACTATTCATTTCCTTCTTGTCCCATTTTCTTTTATTTACACTATAATTCCTAACAATCATGATATTAATTTTATACATTTTATACATTGTCCTATAAACCTTTGACATTTATGGTATCTCCCCTTTCATTATTATTCACTATTTCTAATCTCCAGCCAGTTGGACAAATTAACAAAATAACTTAAAGAAAAGGAAGATACAGAATACTATGTAATATGGAACAAATGGTACAATAGGCAGGATAAAGTTTTGCTCTCCTTTTTTTATGGAAAAAAAACCATTTTTAATTATCTTCTACTAGCTAGAGGAAGACTGTTAAAGATGAACTCAAAATATTGTTCATATATGAAGGGGAAATTTATTTCTTTGTTTGTTTGTTTGTCAAATTTTGAAAACTGCCTATATCCCTCGCAGGGGGAACCCAGGTGGTGTACAAATAAAATATTTAAAACATAAAAATAGTTTATAAATTTTAAAATTAAAAGGTGGGAAGAGAGATTTTAGGATGTAACTAACCCTACTGCTGCACGCTCCTCTGTGCGTCCCAAGCAAGTCTGCAGAATCATGTTTTATGCCTTTCTGGAAGGCCAGGAGAGTAGAGGCCCTCCTCAATTCCGGGGAAGAAATTTTCTGTAGGGCAGGTACAACTGGAGAGAATAGAATAGAATAGAATAGAATAGAATAGAATAGAATAGAATAGAATAGAATAGAATAGAATAGAATAGAATAGAATAGAATTCATTATTGGCCAAGTGTGATTGGACACACAAGGAATTTGTCTTTGGTACATAAACTCTCAGTGTACATAAAAGAAAAGATACGTTTGTCAAGAATCAAAAGGTACAACACTTAATGATAGTCATAGGGAACAAATAAGCAATCAAATCATATTAGGAAACAGTCAATATAAATCGTAAGGATACCAGCAACAATACAGTCATACAGTTATAAGTGGGAGGAGATGGGTGATAGGAATGATGAGAAGATTAATATTAATGCAGACTTAGTAACTAGTTTGACAGTGTTGAGGGAATTATTTGTTTAGCAGAGTGATGGCGTTCGGGGGGAAAAACTGTTCTTGTGTCTAGTTGTTCTGGGGTGCAGTGCTCTATAGCGTCGTTTTGAGGGTAGGAGTTGAAACAGTTTATGTCAAGGATGCGAGGGGTCTGTAAATATTTTCACAGCCCTCTTTTTGACTCGTGCAGTGTATAGGTCCTCAATGGAAGGCAGGTTGGTAGTAATTGCTTTTTCCGCAGAGGATAATTAAATCCTCTGAAATCTGTGTCTGTCTTATTGGGTTGCAGAACCAGAGAAGGCTTCCTGACCCCACCAGTCAGAATTCTTTGACTAATGGGGTCTGCAACATACCTTCTCCTGCCTGACTAGGTGGGATTGGCTGAGGTAATGGGACACCCATAGTTCTGTAGGAATGGCTGTTAATAACTACAGAAAGAAATACATATACAGGCATGCACGTACAGTAGAAATGGAAAACTAGATGCCCCCCGCCCACACACATAAATATGTGCTTTCTGGTTTAGGGGGGCATTACCTTTGGGCTTCACCAAACATTAGAAGCTCCTAATAGTTGCAAAAACGAGCTTCTTGTTGGGCACAGAGGCAGCCCACGTGCACCTCTTGAAAGCTTTAATGCAAGCCAGACTTGGTGAGTTAGCACACCTGCTCTGATGTTTGGATTGCTCCTGATTTATTATGAATCCAGAAGAGATTGATTGTACATTATGTATGTCTTTGGGTTAAGAAATGAATTTGAAAAATCCCTTATTTCATAGCACATATAAACATCTGAAAAAAAGAATATGTTATTTAGAAAATCCGGCCTCCCTTTTCTCCTTCTTCCTGGTTTTCTTTCTTGCTGGACATTCTACTGTAACTTATTTATTCCTTTTCAAATATTAGAAATATTATTTGGATGGCCTAATTTCTTGAGCCTTTGCCTTATATCAAGACATCTTGGCTGTCCCCTGACAAATAGCCCAAGATACCATCTGTCCTTCTTCTTAGGTCCTTTCATAATACTTTTCTGGGAAATTTTCTGGGAAATAAACATTTTTCCGGAAAATTTGACACATTTTAAGGCAAAGAATTCCTCATGAACTGTCTGCTGAGATTAGTAACTGACTGCAATCTGTTTCAGCTATGAAACATCTTCAGAGTACATAGGCCATACTTGCATATTCATTACAACCCATTAATTAGCAAAGTTGATTATCTTTGAAACTATTCTCCATCTTGAAAATGGGGATTATCGGTCCATTCATTCAACAAGAAGTCTCACAGTGACTTCTTTATTCTAATTTTTTTTTTCTTTAGCACATTCCTTTTCTGGTCACTGTCATTTATCTCTTCCTTTTACCTTGTCACCTACTTAATTCCACTAGAGGCAATTCTAACAACTAGTCTAATAATCCTTGCTAACAATGCAGAATGCTATTAGCATAATAAGCATTTCCCATCTGCACAAATGAGACCGTTCCTCATCAATCTGGAAAAGTAACTACTGTACATAAAAATAGCAGGAAACCATTAAAAAGATAATCAAATGCCACCATCAAAGATGTCCATTGAGTGGATATATGTGTCTATATGAATGCGAATGTGTTTCTGTTTACCAGCTAAGGAGGAAATTAAGATCCTCCTATCCTGAAGGACTACACGTTTACATTGTTTGAAACGAATACAGAAATAAAATGATTAAAATAGGTAAGATGCCATTTATTCCACTTCTGATCATGTAAATTTACTACTTCATAACTTTAAACCTTTCAGAAGAAGGCCACTCCACATGGAAAATAATATGTATAATCTTAATAAATTAAAAAAAAACCCTGTTTAGTACAGAGCTTTTCCATTCAAAGGTTTAATCCATGCAACCGATGGGTGGAAAAGATATCTGCCTTTCAGTATTGTACTTGAAAAGGGGATGGATAGACTTGATCTCCACATCCTTAATGCACCAATTCACATTATGCACCCTGCATATTAAAAGAGAGCAAGATCAGGAAATGATCTAGAGTAGAACTCAAATTCTGCAAATCAGAGCTGACCCCTCGATTTTCAGAAAACATTTTTCTTGGTAACATTTATATGATTTTCCTTCTTTTCCATCCAAGAAAAATAAAAAACACTTTACATAATCCAGTGGCACGCATGTCCAAGCTGACACGCCACAATGTTTTGGGTGACATGTTAGCGTTTAGGCCAGCATTCACTGACACCTGACAACCCTTCTCCAAAATATGCCCCATTGTAGTGCAAATTTTGGAGGCTGCAGAGACTGGACAGGAATGGGGAGTGCTCTCATATGGTCTTCAGACCCTCCAGAAGTCATACAGCCTCCAGACTCTTTGAAAATTGTGTGAAAATGGGGGTGGGGGTGCTTTTCAGAGGTGGGTTTCAGCAGGTTCTGACCAGTTCTGGAGAACCGGTAGCGGAAATTTTGAGTAGTTCGGAGAACCGGTAAATACCACCTCTGACTGGCCCCACCCCCATCTATTCTCTGCCTCCCAAGTCCCACCTGATCTGGAGGAAATGGGGATTTTGCAGTAACCTTCCCCTGCCATGCCCACCAAGCCATGCCCACCAAACCATGCCACACCCACAGAACCGGTAGTAAAAAAAATTGAAACCCACCACTGGTGCTTTTATGTGATTTTTGGAGGCTGCAGAGGCTGTGGAAGAACATTCTCCAAAGTCATTTCAAGAATGAAAGCCTGGTATGATCCAGAGCAGCCACAGGGACCTTTCAACAGAAAGGGACTACTGTCTAAAGATAAGTGGCACACAGCAGGTCGTAGGGAGCCCTGGGCCACAGGAGCAATTGCACCTTTCCCCACAGCTTATTTATTCATTTTTGTTTGATTCATTTATTAAATTTTTATGCCACCCATCACAAAGTGACTCTTGCACATCTCGGGGAATAATTTGACAGCCTTTTTGAGTCCAGCAGCAGCTCTAGAACTCAAGTCTAGGCCTGAGCCTCCTTCAAGCCTCCAGCCTCAACACTGCCCCCAAGTGCTGCTGTTTAGGGTGGCCTAGATTTGGAGAAGCGGGGCAATTGCTTCTCTTTTATTCAGAGTGTGTAAGACATGCCAGCAGAGTCAAGTTTGGCATTTTCCGAATTTTTGACATACCAAGCCCCAAATGTTTGCTACCACTGGCATAATCTATCTAGATACTCCCTCCTGACTGTTTTCTGAACCCCATTTTCTTGCTACAATGTTCCAAACCACCCTTAAACTAAAAGCAATGTGGAGGATGAAAAATGGCACCCAGATTGCATATATAATCCTAGCATTGCCTGCAAACAAAAGGCATAGGTATTATTCAACTGTGAGGCCTGCATGCAGATAACAACTCATAGGTATACAACTATAACAAAATCCTTTCAAAACTCAGCCATAAAGATTGCTGGTGAAAAAGCAATAATTCAAGCAACAGTGCTGTCTTTGTGCCCTTAACTTTTGCTTTAACCATTTCTATTTGGAATTAACAGAATAACAGAGTTGGAAGGTACCTTGAAGGTCATCTAGTCAAACCCCCTGCTCAAGCATTCCATTCCAAATATCATTCAGACAAATGGCTGTCCAGTCTCTTCTTAAAAGCCTCTAGTGATGGAGTATCCTCAACTCATGAAGGCAAGCCATTCCATTAATTGTTCTCACTGTTAGGAAATTTCTCCTTAATTCTAGGTTGCGTCTCTCCTTGATTAGTTTCCATCTGTTGTTTCTTGTTTTGCCTTTTGGTGCTTTGGAAAATAAGTTGAAACCCCTTTTCTTTGTACCAGCCCCTCAAATAAGGTAGCACTGCTATCATGTCACCCCTCGCCCTTCTTTTCACTGGACTAGTACTTAATTCCTGCAAACATTCTTCATATGTTTTAGCCTCTAGTCCCCTAATCATCTTTGTTGCTCTTCTCTGCACTCTTTCCACAGTTTCAACATCTTTTTTTATAATGTGGTGACCAAAACTGGATGTAGTATTCCAAGTGTGGTCTTACTAAGGCTTTATACTAAGGCTACACATTTATTTTGTTCCCTTGGACCTTTTTCTCTGTTGCGTTCTGTTTTATGTTGTTACAACATTGTCTATCTTGGTTCTCCAGATTATGCTGAATTACAGCTCCCATTATCTCTGCTGCATGAGCCACAAGATTGGCTTAAATTTTGAGGCTACCGCTTCAGAGATTCCTTTTTGCTAGATCACTCTGCAAAGCCAAGCTCACAGTTCGTGCAATAAATAATTGGCACCATAAAATAAGTAAGTCTCCCAAATAGCTATGTAGCTACTTTTGAATTTACACTGCATCCTAATTAGTTTTCAGTACTTTTGCTAACCTGTATTTTATGCACTTCTAGCGCATCACATAATTTTAGATTTCATTATTATAATTAACATGCACAGATATCATTTAATTAAGCTATTTAAAATGCAGTTGCTTAGGTTCTGAGTTCTATGCTTAGGTTAGTTTCAGTCAACATGTTAGCACAAAGTTGCAATGAAATGATGGACCTCTCTGCTTTAAAAACATGTGATTTTTGTGGTCCAAGAACGTCGTAAATCAATCACTTAATTAAAAATTGGAAAACATAGTCTTGGATTCTTTCACAGTTTAGAAGTTTCATACAGTATTTATCATCCACAATTTCTCCCCATATAAAACTAGATGACATACACAATGCGAGTCGCCTCCATTTATAGCCTAAGTTTAAAAAGCTGAGAAAGCTCCAAAATTCAAGTATATACAGCACTGTCCTGTAGCCTTACATGGTTATGTTGGAACTGCTGTATATTCTGTTCCCGACAAGTTTATTTCTCCACTAAGTACTGTATTATCAAAAAGCTCTGCTGACATACAAAGCTTCAGTACCATATGTTTGCGTCCAGATTCATAATTCAAAAGGATTCAGTCGGTGTATCTGTTAGAAAAAAATTATCCTACATTCTTTTTACAGAAAAGACAGGAAAATAAACAGTATTCTAAGAACAGTGGTGGCTGTGCTAATCCATTCAGAGAAAAATATCAAGGCAAACATACAAAGGTATTTATAGTGTTTATGCTATCATTGTCTTGCTTTTCATTATCCCTCATGTTATCAAAAAAGTTAATTACAAGGGAGATTAATTAAAAGATAAAAGTTTTTTAAATTATCACTTGAGTGCAGTGTAAATCTTTCCACTTTATGATTTCCATGCTAATAACTTTGGAGCCAAAGAATAGAAAGTAACCAAATGTTCTTACGGATGTGTTGAACTGTAACTATTAAAACTTCAAAGCCCTCTTATAACACACTGAAAAATAATTCTAATGACGTGTGACTTTTAAGTAAGGGTTCTAGAACTTGCTTTAGATATTAATCTAATCTGGAATAAAATGTAACAGATTTTCTGTAAATTGATAAAATCACTGTCAGGACTATCTAACAGGTTCTTCTGTATTCTTGAGTAATACAAGACACTAATTAGCATATTTTACATTTTGACAATATGTTGTGAACGCTTTATAAAAATGACTGCTAGGCATTGTCTTGCCTGTTCATAATATGGCTACCACAACAGGTTTAAAATCACAATACTCTTTAACAAGGTAAAAAGTACAGTGTGAAGGCCAAGAAAGTCACATTGGTATTTACAGGTGTTACATTAGGGATGGCAAAGCTAGAGAATTTTAACATGTTTCTTCAGTGCTGTAAACTAAAAGTTTTGATAGCTACCAGAAAGGGTGTGATATATTTCCTCAATACTTTTCGAACCTACAGATTCTTCCTCAAGGAGAATTGAATTAATTTTTCCAGAAGGTAACCAAATCTATCTTCTGTGTCACTTCAAATAAACCTTATCCGAAAACTGTAGTTATTCATCTGAGGGTAAGGAGTGGCAAATAAAAACTTGGTAAGTACTGAGATGGACAGTTCTTAAAATAGTTAAATTAGGCTGACTGTTCTTTATCCCTGCAAAATTGATCACTATTGATTTAATATTGTGGGTATGTCAATTATATGATTTTTATAAGTAGGATAACTAAATAAAAGTAATTTTATATATAATTCCTCCAGCTAAATACGGGAACTGTAATGTTTTCTGTGGGTTGAAAGCAGAACTCCTTAAAAGGTGAAACTGCAAAATCATTTACTGAGACAAATATTTTATGAAGAGCTCCCTATAAAACATTTGGCTTCATTTTCTCTCAAGCCCAATTTTTATTCTTTAAGTCACATTGTTTTTCCTTTTCCTTTCTACCAATATGCCATTCTAGTTGGCATTCTAAATTAGAAAGGTTGTGGCTTAATTTCTAACAGTTTACTTTGCCCTCCCTGTTTTGGACAAGTATTGGTTTTCTATTTCAAAATAGCTGAGGTTGTATATCAGAACTGCAAAGCTATTTTTCTTCTGCAAACGGCAACTTTAATTTGAACTGCTGGCTGAGTTCACACAGGTTTAACAATGGTTCACCGAGTAAACTGAATCAAACACAATGTTCTCTGTTCACGTAACGTGCCTTAACATGTTGGGCAAAGTAGGCCACAATCTTAGTTCAGTTGAAGTCCTGCTTCAGAGCTGATTTACCACTTTACCTAATGCAGTTCTCCTGTAGGGAAGTGTAAGATCACCCTGTCTCTATAAAGTTACCATATCTCATTTTAATACTGTTCAAATCAGCGTGCATATTTATTAACAGGGTATATTTTCCCTGATAAGACTCCTAACTGAACTCCTGAGATCATTTCCCAGAGTTCTTTTCCTTGAATAGAAATCTTCCAACCACTCCATTCCATTCCAACCCAACCCAACCCATCCATTCCTGCTGTGGGAAGTTGTACATCCAAGTATATTTTATTCTTTATACTGTTTCCATCTTCCCTTAAATTATTAACAGAATCCACAATGGTCTAAGTGTCTCCAAGTTAATCAAATTAGCAAACTTCCTCAAACCCAGAAATAAGTTACCCAGACCTAATCCACATATCAAAAGATAAGGTCTGCAAACACAAATAGAGTTAATTAAATGAAGTCTCCCAGCAGACCTGTATGCTAACAAGAATACAGAGAGAGAGAGAGAGAGAGAGAGAGAGAGAGAGAGAGAGAGAGAGAGAGGGAGGGAGGGAGGGAGGGAGAGAATAGACACTTCCACACTCTGGATAAGCTCCCCCTATAAAAGCTTGCCACTGTACCCCATTTCTCTGTGCCTAAAAGCAAACTGTTTTGTTTGCTTTTAGGAATAAACGTTTCTTCTTTCCTCACAGCTATCTGGATCTCATTTTTATTTACTCTTATACAACCCCAGCTCGAGTTGGAACCCCAAATTATTCTTCTGGTACTTCTTTTCTGCCACTTAGTCAATTAGTACAGACTATTGAGCCTTCTCAAGCCTCATACAGTTTGCTTAGAACTCCTCTTATTCAGTTATTTTGCACTTATGCAAAATACCTTAAATTTATTATTTCCCTTTTACAGGAGCCCAAAGTAATGCAGAGAACTTGGTGTAGTGGTTAAGGCATCGGGCTAGAAAACAGGAGGTTATGAGTTCTAGTCTTGCCTTAGTAGGCACAAAGCCAGCTATGTGACATTGAGCCAGTTCCTCTCTCAAAGAAGCAGGCAAGGCATTCATTCTCTAGGAAGACGACCAGGGCAAAGTACTTCTGAAATCTTCCCAAGATAAGTTTAGGGGCTACTCTAGCCGTCACTAGCTTCACAGATCTGT
Source organism: Pituophis catenifer annectens (assembly GCF_029215685.1). Taxonomy (NCBI): domain Eukaryota; kingdom Metazoa; phylum Chordata; class Lepidosauria; order Squamata; family Colubridae; genus Pituophis; species Pituophis catenifer. The sequence continues at coordinate 133,556,754 of NW_027256881.1, forward strand.
GCGAAGTTATTTAGATCCCATTGAACATAGTGATTTGTACCATAGAGGTGACGTGATTCTTTTCCATCTCAACAAAGTTGTCTTATCTCCTGGCTTTCTGCTCTAACTCAAGGTATAAGAATTCTTTTCTTTTTTTTTCCTTTCTTTTTTTTGTCACCAGCTGCTTCCAAATCTAACTCTAGCTGTATAAACATCCTTTAATGCACAAGTGGAAAATCATATGGAGGTTGCAGAAATCCAGTTGCCCATTAGGTCTGTAGAGATTCTCAGTCATCCAGGTCATGGTTGTCCCAAAGGTGCTTTTTTTCAGGAAGCTTTTCCTTCCATTCCTCACTGTCCTGTCAGAGATGAAGAAGCTTTCATGGATGAGAAGCGAAACGTCCTCAAAGAAAAAACAAGAAAGTCCAGTTGCCTCCTGAAAAAACACCTTTGGGAGATGCTCAGTAGATTACAGCAGTTAGACTTTATATATCTCTCTCTGCTGCCATCTATTGGAGATTTGTATGTTTGCAGACAAGATGTGGCAGTCCTATTGAACAAAGCCTTACATAGCTGCTGCTCAAGGACTATCTACTATTGCCATGATGGCGAACCTATGGCACGCATCAGGGTTCTAAATTTTTTTACTACCGGTTCTGTGGGTGTGACTTATTTTGTGGGTGTGGCTTGGAGGTCATGTGACTAGGTGGGCGTGGCTACCTGGTCAGAGTCATTTCTGGAAGGTCCTCGCACTTATGACCAGTCCTCGCACTTACGACCCGACTCATTTGTTTGCTTTTAATACTGATCAGCTGTAGGACGGCCCTTTGAAGCCCCGCAGCAAGAGTTTAAACAGTTTTTTTCCCTCTAGTCATCAGCTGGGACTCAGGAGGCAGCAATAGATTGGGGGTGGGGCCAAATAAAAGGTAAGAATAATGTGGGGGGGTGGGGGGTGGGAGGGCGGGGGGGAGAACTGGTTCGGTGACATCATATCGTCACCGCTACCGGCTCAGCCGAACCGGACTGAACCGAGAGGAACCCACCACTGGCACGCATGCCAGAGGTGGCAATCAGAGCCCTCTCTGTGGACATGTGCGCCATCGTTAGCTGCTCTTCTGGTTTCCATCTTTGGGTTTCCGGCGCTCCGGCATGGGCAAAGACCAGCTGGCTGGCTCACATGCGTGAGCTGGAAACCCAAAAACCAGGTGGCTGGCGGCGCATTTGCGGCAGCCAGATGGTCTTCGAGCTTCCAGGGCTCCGGCTCGCACGTTCTAGTTTGGGCACTCGGTGACAAAAAAGGTTTGCCATCACTGTACTATGTTTAACATCAAGGATAAATTCTGTTCTCTCAACACCAGCATCTTCATTGTTGAACCAATTGCCACAGAAGTTCAATCCTTTTTTTTTTTCCTTTACCAGGCCCTTTAGAAATTTAATGCTAACCAATTTTAAAATATACATGCTCAGAATCATTCTGGAGTGGGTAATATTTAAATTTCCAAATGAATACATAAAAATGAGAAACTATTTTCTTTAATCAAGCAATTAAACAAAATAACAGTTGATCAATTTCAACCACTTTGCTGGTTTCCGAAAGCAGCAATCAGCTGCCATTTTTTGATATTGAGGGATGCGTCGTATAGCTAAAATTCTATAAAGAAAGCACAACATGCACGAATGCATTAAATCTATTTCTCATATTCTATTGATGAAATGTGTGTGCCAAAATAGCCTTTTAAAAAAAAGCATGCTCTCAGTCTCACTGATTAAAATTAGTCTCCAATGGATAATCAAGTAAATGTTTAAGGATGCAATGAGATAATTAAATCTGTCATGCCTATAAATTGAACCACCCATTTTATTAGGACTAACGTATCTGGTCTGCAAAAATCTGGAGCTGTAATTTTCTGTCTTAAAAAAGACAGTGTTACTGGATGAGAGTTCAGTTCTTAATAATTTTGGGAAGCTCCTGAAATAAACAAAAATACCCCTCCATTATTTTTATTCATACAGGATTCATTCTTCCCAGCTGCATGTTTTACCTTTTAATCTCACCAGCATGATGATCAGAAGGAATAATCAGTTTTCTTATGCATTGGCTGTTCTTATAGTTCTTATTATACTTAGGATCATTAATTTAGTGACTATCTGAAGTTATGATACTGCTGAAAATGTCTTGTTCTCACACGACCGGTCTTCACACTTACGACCGTCGCATCACCTCCATGTTTCACATGATTCCAGTTTGGGTGTTTGGCAGCCAGCTCACATTTACAACTGATTGACAGTTTCCAGCAAAACAAAAAACAAAATAAAACTATTGGGAAGAATGGGCTTGCCCTTACAACTGCGGTGATTTGCTTAATGTCTGTGGTAAAAATGGTCATAAAATCAGGTTGGACTCAACTTACAAACGCAAGGAAATTGTAGTCCTAATTGTGGTTGTAAATCAAAGACTACCTCTATAGGCCAAGGTTTGCTTGCACATAGGTTGGCATAAACATAAATTCAACTTACTTTTAAGTATTCCCATCACGCCAAACCACCTATACAGTAATAGCACTTAGAATTATACACAGCTCCATAGTGCTTTATAGCACTCTCTGAACAATTTACAATATCAGCATATTGTCCCCAACAATCTGGATTCTCATTTTACTAACGTTGGAAAGATGGAAGGCTGAGTCAACCTTGAGCTGGTGATAATCGAACTCCAGACTGTGGGCCGAGTTAGCCTGCAATACTGCATTCCAGTCACTGCACCACCAGGGCTATATGATTTAAGTCAGTGGTTCTCAATGTTTTCTTCACCATGGACTCCTTTTAAACACCTTTTGTGACCATGAACCATGGCCTACAAACCTCCAAGACTTAAGATTTCAATCATAACATTGAGAACCACTGATTCAAGTCATATAAAATTTTTAATACAAAAATGTCTAGGGAGCAATGTATATAAATTGGGTTAGGAGAATAACTTACTGTAGATTCCTTTGTAAGTGTTCCTACCTTTATCTTATTCCCATCTGCATGCACTCTGTTTACTTGTCAAGGATAGGGGTGGAAATTTCTTTGAAACAAAAAAAATAATCACTTTGAAAAGGAATCAGGACTCACTTACTTTAAAGCATCAAGTTTGAGTTCTAACTTAGTTCAGGTGAATTGTCAATCTACCAAAGACATCAGGAGCAATCTTCAAGGTCCCTTTGGCTGACATGTAAAAGTCAACATCCTTTCAAGATGAGAATCAATGAAAGGAGCACCTTTTGTTATTGCATACCAACTATTACCAAAGGAAGAGTCAGGAATCCTGCTTTTTGCATCTGTGATCCCTCCACTGAAGGTAGCAAATGTTTTAGAAAGAGATGCAATTAGTAATTAAGCGGAACAAAGCCTCAAGGCCTCCCTCTCTTTAACTGAAGAAAGGATTGTCTGCCTCTCTATGTAATCCTCTCTTATGTTTCTCAAGTCAACACTCAGAAGGCCTTCAGGAGGATTGTCAGGAAAGTTGCCAATTTATTTAAATGTTGGGCAGCAGTCTTAACAGAGATAGGTGAATTCTTCAAGTATTGATAAGAGGGGCATTAAATACTTAAAGAGAAGATGCCACCACTTGTTTGGGTATCATTACGCTTCAAAAGTGTAGATACTTTTGGAAAAGAATTCACAGTTCTAAGCTATCTAGCAGAGCTTTCAGTCTAACTAAATGGCACCTGTTAACTTAATTAGTCAGTTTACTCTGTGTTCATTAACAAGGAGAGAGGAAAAAAATGATACATAACTGCCTTCTCCATTGATGTAACTAAAGAGATAAAGAGGAAATGTACCAAAGGTATGCTTCTAACCAACTCAAAAATGGGTCTGCAGAGACGGCTTGTGATCTGTGTAAGGCAGGCGGTGATATGCCATCAAAGCTGTTCTCGGCCTCCATGGTATTTTCTTATTCTGAAGAAGAGCAAGGTGTATTCCAATGCTTGAAAATGACTCCTGCACTTGTCTCTAGCATGCTTATATACTGCAGGTTATTTATAATGACTTCATAGGGCATCCCACCTATTACTGAAATGATAAAAAAAAAGAAGAAGGTTGTTTTGCTTGAGTGCTTTGGGGATGCCTGGATTCTAGAAGATGTTGTTAGCCATTAGTGCAGAAATTAACTTAGTTCTCTGGCTGCTAAAAGCCGTAGCACTAATTCCACTCGCACCATAGAGTTGTTCCTTATATAGCCATAATCTTATGGGGATGGTTAAACCTGTTAGAAGAATAATTGCCTTATTTATATTGATAGTCCTAATTTAAATACACTTGGTTTATTTCATGATTGTCTAACCATCTTGCTCTCATTATCCATGACTTTTTGATAATTGGTGCGACTTTTAATAAAAAATTCCTGATCCAGTGGTGTATACTGTAGAAGTCTTTTATCTGAGAAGCAACAGTTACCATTCAAGAGTTATATGTGTAAGGCAGTTTAGTTGAGATGTAGCATTTGAGGCATCTTTAGTTGTTATGTACATCAACAATGCTTTCATTTTTTTTTAATTTCCTCTTTTTTTGCAGAATGAAGCATGTTTGCAATACCTAATCACACTCCACGTTTTTAAAAAAACTAATAAGGAATTTGTTTAAAATAAAAATCACAACATCTTTGAAAACTTCTTGGGTAGATCATTTTTCAAAAGCAACTGGCCAGTTGGTTCCATCTTTCTTGGGGGGGGGGAATGAGGACCCAGATTGTTGGGGGCAAATGCTGACTCTGTAAACTGCTTGGAGAGGCTGTAGAGCACTAAGAAGTCGTATATAAGCCTATGTGCTATTGTTATCACTATTCTAAACCAGTCAAATCAATTCAGAATGTAAAAGAATCTCTTTCTCTCTGATCGCCTGTTCATTTAAGCACTCTTGAAATCAAGAGGATGTTGGCTGTCCGGCTTTCCATCTTTGGCATACCTAAAGCATCCATGTTCGGCAGAGGTGAAGGTTTTGAATGGTAACATGTGGAAGTGTTTTCCAAGATTGTGCATCAGGAAGATGAAGTAGAAATCACTGAGCTGTAGGGGTCTTGTGAAGCTCATGCAGTGGGTAGATAATTAGAAGCTTGGAACAACCAAACTCCTCCTGTTTTCTTAAGTAATTTGATGTTCTAATTGGAACCAACTATGGTGCACACATAACAAAGGGGAGCCTTTTTAATGCCTGACAGTTTTTTTTTTTTTGAGTCAAAGACAAGTATTAACAGCCCTAATGTTGACAAAAATTGCAAATATAAATCTAACAGCACCATTGCTAAATACCGAGAAATTGGCCTCGTACGCTGAAGGAAAGAAAACTGCCTAATCAGGGTTAAAATGCATGTTATGCTAATTGCTTTTAGGAAAGGGAGAGAGAGAGAGAGAGAGAGGAGCATTTTCTATGCCCTTTTTAGCCACAGGAGCTCTTGATTGAAATTGAGATGGTTATGTAGGAGAAAGGTGGATTGACCTTCCACCCTACTGTTTTCCTATTACAAATTGGCCTTAGAATTCTGTACACATTTAGAAGAACTGCACCCAGTTTTTTCTTTCAAAAGAAGATATCCAAGGCATCAAGAGATCTAAAGTTACAATAATATATAAGTATTGACTTATTTTCCTACTTACAAGTGCAATGTCTACAGTTAGAGGGGTTCCAACTATTTTTTTAAAAAAATATTTACAGGTGCTAATTATTTTCTTAGATACATCAATAATACCTACCTCATATATATAGATTTAAGCAGATGAAGCCTTCTCTGGCACCCTGGGGAAATATATATATATATGCTTGGTTTCTGCATTTTGGAGTGCTATTCAAGGCAAAGATGTGCAGCCTTCCCAAAAGGTGGCTGTCCTTAAACTCATGATAGTCTCCGTAGTTAAGTTACCAAAAGAGAAATGACAAAAAAGAAAAAAGAAAAAGAAAACTCACTGCATCAAAAGTATTGCATGGACTAGAAGTGAGCATAAACATAAAGCTATTTTGATTGGAGGATTTATATTGTTTTATTTTTTAGAAGTTAGTTCTTCATTATTGATTATTAACCCCATAATTCTATTGGGGTTAAGGCAGGTTGTAAATACTATGAAATAAATAAAGCAGCATGAAGCAAACATACAAAAATCAATCTGTCCTAATGCGTGAATCATTCTTCCTATCAAGGAATTATCCTGAACTGAAAAATAGTAAATTACAAAGTACAAAACATCTTTTTAAAATGGTACAGCCGTTGTTGCCTCCATATTTTCAATACAGAAATTATCCATTTGAAGAATAAATTTAAGATTCCAATTGGTTGAAGAAGTATCAAAGTTGTTATGCAGTTGGACAGCCTTAGAAATTACTAAAATAAAAAAAGATAATTTGGAGTTTAAGAATTACATAGCATATTTTTTTCAGGTACTATGTCCACTCACAAGACACATCCCCCCCCCAGGAAGAATCAGGATTGGATGAATCAATCCATTTTGAGACTATCATTTGCTCATATGTTCATACAATTCTTTTATATCTTTATAATTTGCATTTTTAAAAAATGCATGAAAATTCACACTTACATTTGTATATTTAATATTTAATATTGTGCTTCCTCTCAAAATACACATTGTGTTTCCTCAATCAAAATATCATTTTTCAAATATATGACTGTATCACAACACTGGGAAGTGTGAAAGCCGGTAGATAATTATCTAGCAAACAGCTGTAGATTGCTCAATTCTCTTTGGAACTCACTGAGATCAATGAATTGCCCATAACTGGATCATTGTGGGGAGACTGAGACATCTTAGAATCTGATCATGCATCACAATGATGAAACAAGGATCACAATAGCATGATGCAAGCTCCATCCCTTTTGTATACGTGTGTGTTGTCTCCAGGCCAACACAAAAGAGGTGGAGCTTCTAGTCCAGGGGTGTCAAACTGGCAGCCTGTGGGCCAAATGCATCATGCGTAGACTGCGCCTACCCCAGTTCTGCGAACGGGGAAAATGTTGCGAAACGTCATGTGACGATGTGATGCAGTGAGTTTGACACTCGTGTTCTAGTGTAATGGCCCCACACTGATTTTGCCATTTCTCCACCCATCTCCAGATACCTCAGATGGAGAAGTTTGGTGAGCAGTAGAAACACCAAAACCAATCCAGCTTTGCATAGGTTAAACTAAGGTCACCAGTCAGCTATGTCAGGGGTCTCCAAACTTGGCAACTTTAAGACTTCTGGACTTCAGCTTCCAGAATTCCTCAGCGAGCCTTGTTGTCAAGTTTGGAGGCCCCTGATTTATGTTGTGGGCACACCAGAACCCAAAAACCACACTATGTTGCCCACTCACTTAGTCCTCTAAAACAAAGAGAGTCAAGGTGAAAGCAAGGCTGAGAAAATCAGGTATTGTATTTATTTATTAAGTTTATATCAGGGGTGAAATCCAGCAGGTTCTGACAGGTTCTGGAGAACCGGTAGCGGAAATTATGAGTAGTTCGGAGAACCGGCAAATACCACCTCTAGCTGGCCCCAGAATGGGGTGGGAATGGAGATTTTGCAGTTTCCTTCCCCTGCCACGCCCACCAAGCTACGCCCACAAAACCGGTAGTAAAATAATTTGGATTTCACCACTGGTTTATATGCTGCCAATCTCATGGTTCAAAGTGACTCCAAGTCGCTAGCAATGTATATTTTTTTTACTAGATACTCTGCCTTTAAGATTGTCAATTTATAAGGGATGGAGACTCCGAAGACAAGTCTGGGAAAGGAGACTGATGAGCATGTGTGCATGCAAAGGGGTACACAGGGAAAGATGTTGGTTGCCAATTTCCACATCCCAAGCCCCATAATACATATGTATCTCTCTAATAGGTTTTTATCTGCTTTACCTATTCATTTTGTGTTTGAAGAGGTTTGTTTTCTTTCTTAACCTTTTTTTATTTGTGCAAGGCTGCGTGATTAGCACATTTGTTTCTCTTCACAATCCAGAGATCATTTTTATGGATTTTCCTGGAAATGTTTGAAAATTGGTTTCCTGGAAGCTTATCCAGGGAGAGATTATACTTGGCCCCACATTTGTTTCATGGAAAAGTATATAGGAATTGGGAAGTATCCAGTGGAGTTCTTGCAAAATGAAGCTCCCAAACTCAAAATAATCTACAACTATAAATAACAAAAACATTTGTGATAGGTTAGGCCACTCAGAAGTTGTAAACATAGCCATGGCTAGTATGGCTTTTTTAAAAAAAAAAATGTTGGTAAATCTTACTGATGTGAAAATAAGACTAAAATAAATGTGTGGAGTGATCTTATAAAAATTTCATGTGAACTGTTTCAAATTTTGCATTTGGTGACAGATTTCTTAATGTACACAAAGTGATCAACCAGCTATCACTGAGCAACCATTTGATAATTTTTAGATATAAAGCACTGTTAGAAAACTAAGTCACCTAAACAAATACACTGAATCTTCTAACTTTAGCAATAATGGGACTATATGAAGGAGGATGGGTTAATCAATCTGGATGGAGAAATTATAAATGCACATATTGCATGTACATATATATTTCTGGGATTTTGTATAATTCAAATATTTTTTTTTTTATTTTTTATTTATATGCCACCCTTCTCTGGAGACTCAGGGCGGCTTACAATGTGCTAAGCAATAGCCTTCATCCTTTTTGTATATTTATACAAAGTCAGCTTATTGCCCCCACAGCTGGGTCCTCAATTTACCTACCTTAGAAAGGATGGAAGGCTGAGTCAACCTTGAGCCTGGCGAGATTCGAACCTGCAGTAATTGCAGGCAGCTGATCTTAATAACAAGGTGCTTTAAACCACTGTACTACCAAGGCTCCAAATATCAGACATTTCTGCTTGAAATTCATAATTCTTCTCTCTCTCCACAACAAAGAAAAAATTGGCATCTTCTTAACAGAATCCTCTGTGGTTCCATGTTCCATTTATTCCAGACTCAGCTAGAAGACCCTGCACTGAATTCACTGGAGCCACCTCTGCATTGTTTCAAAAGTCTGAACAGTCATTTTAAAATCATGTAATCCATCTTTGGTCAAGGCAGAACTGAGAAGCTTCCAGTTTCTGTAATAAAAAAACAAGAAAAAAAATACAAGTAGAACCAATGGTGCATGTCAACATAAATTATTCAGAGTTTCTAGGTCCGAATCAAAGGGAGTAGCAAACTCTGCAGTAGAGGAAAAGTTATATTTCTAATTTTAAAAAATAAGTTGTTTTTAAGTTTTGGCTTAGGGTCAGATTGGAATGAACATTGTCTGAAACTCAGTCCAATGTAAAATGAATCTAGAGCAGGCCTCTTGGAATAAAGTATATCTCTAATCTATTTCAGTTTTTTCATACATTCAGTCGTCCATTTGTTTCATTAGATTTCTGCATCTTGTTTAAAAAAAATAGAAAGAGAATCAACTCTTATTTTTGCATGCAACATTTCTGCATATAAATTTATTCATAATACACCATTGTGGTATAAAAAAATTGAACCGAGAAACTGATCACCTAAAAGAGACAGTCCTAAAGGTTCCATAAAGCACAATTTAAAGCCAATTTTGCTTTAAGAAAGCAGCCTAAACTAAGCATTTTCGAATATCCCCTTCTTTAATTAATTCCTCCATAGCACCCAAGAGTAGAAGCAACAGGTAGAAGAAGCAACCGGTAGAAGAAGCAATGGGTAGAAGCTCTCAAAGGAAGATCCAACCTGGAAATAAGGAGAAACTGTTTGCCTCCTGGAGTTATGGGTTTTCTAATACTGGAGGTTTTCAAGATTGGACAACCATTTGTCCAGGAGGGTATAAGGCCGAATTAGAAGACCTCCAAGGTCCCTTCCAGCCCTATGAATTATTCCAAGATCTAATTTGGTGACATAATTGTTGCATGCTAGACAGGCAGCATTCTAAGCAAGGTGATTGATTCCTTCTTCAGGTCATTGGTGGTCAGTCTTTATTAAGCTTCTGCAAAATTGCAAAGTAAATTTACTTTGCACATAACAAACTCCTTTGAAGCTCTTCAGTGAAGTAATATGACTTGGTTTTGAAGAATGAAACGGCCATTTTGTTTCACTTTGTCCCTTCTTCTGAAACCACCTGGGCTTTTCGAATAGGTGAAAAAAGCTTTTGTGCATGTGCTGAGCTTTACAAACAAATAGATCAGGGATATCAAACTCAATTTCATTGAGGGCTGCATCAGGGTTGTGTTTGACCTCAGGGGGCCGGGGTGAGTGTGGCCTTGTTGGGCATAGCCAGATCAACATCACTCGTGTCGGGGGCACCTGTGGTGGCACTCTGCCAGCAAGAACTGGCTCCCGAGCTCTGTTTTCAGCTGAGACAGCCTCCTGCCATCTTCTGCCAGCATGAACGGAGCTCATGAGGGCCGTCGGCGGCCCTACCGAGCTCCATTTTTGCTGGCAGAGGCACCTTTGCTGTTTCCAGGGCAGCTCCACAGACCAGTTCTAAGCACCCCGCGGGCTGAATCCGGCCCCCAGACCTTGAGTTTGACACCCCTGAAATAGGGTGCTATGAGGAGCAGCTTCAAATCATAGGAGAAAAGAAAAAAAGGGAACCAGAATTAATGAAAATAATGGAAACTTTTGTGTGTGTATGTGTGTGTTTGAATCAGATGTCAATATAATTTCTCTCTTTAGGAAAATGACTGGTTTAAAATATTATTCATGGACTTCTCTCAATTCAGGCAAAGTGTTGATAGCTACAATCCTCTCATTATAACTATTAATGTTTTGTGACAGGGGTGGGAAGAGGATATCAGACAGATAGCAATGAGCCCTATTTTTCTCAACCAATCAGAAGCTCTGCTTATTGATTGATTGATTGGAATTTTTCAAACAAAAACGAGAACAAGAATAAGAGAATAAAAATACAATGTCAGGGATGATAGGCACGTTAGTGCACTTATGCACACCCCCTCTACTGACCACTTAAGTATGAAATAAGGTCCACGGAAGTCAATTTGTGACCGAAACTGTGAAAATGTGTAGCTGAGACAACTGAATCAGGTAGGGCATTCCAGACTTTGACAACCCTATTACAGAAATCATATTTTTTACAATCAAGTTTAGAATGATTTACATTGAGTTTATTGTTCTGCACTGTATTACTTCTGATGGAACACATGGAGAGCCAACAGACTGACTATATAATAATAATAGTAATAATAATACCAGGTCCTTAGGAACTCAATAGGTAGATAACAATGTCAAATCCAGTCTAAACATCGGATTGATTGTGCAATCAGCCATAATAAGTGCCTTGGGTGCAATCCGAAAATAATGTGGAGCACCATTTGAACACCATCAACATTGACAAAATCATCATCAGTCAATTGCAAAATAGTTGGAACAGTTTGTATCCTGTGGAATTTACCTTTGATATTATGGTATTAAATAACATCTGCCTATCACAGGGATGTTGAAGTGCAAACATCCTGGTTAGGAGGAGGGCTCAAATGAGGAATCAGCCTCACTATGTAAACTCACTATGTAAACACAAGAGGGCTAGGTCTGAGTCCCCCCCCACCCCACACACAAATGTCTTTGAACCTTATCTGGTGGTTCCAGGCAGAACCTGCCATGCTGGGGAGATTCCTGCATATTAGGCAAAAAACAATAAAGTAGCCAGTTTGAACTCTCCACATGTAAGCCTGGTTGTTCAGTCCTGACAAGTCCTTGGGATGGTAAATGCCAAATTCAGTTTAAACATCTATTTGGCTGTGCAACCAACAATAACTTGTACACTTCCCAACTTTCAATAACTCTGGGTGGCTAACAACAATCTAATAAAGAAATTACAATAAAACCAAAAGAGATGGCAAGTGTGGTAGACTAGATGGAAGGAAATAAGTGGGTCTCACTCCCTTTAAGTAATTTAGGAGGGTTTTCTTTTATTATTGTTTGTGTACCATTATTTTCAATTGGGATTGACTATCTCTGTTAGTCTGCTGCTTTTAGTGGTTCTTTATGATTTGTGGATATTTTAATTAAGTTTACTGTTGACTTAGCCTTGCTGAGAAGCTGGGAAATAAATGGTAAATAGATAAAAGATAAACTGAGGTTGAATTAAAATTCCCTGTTCACATAGTGTCTATAGTGCATCTAAGTCCACACAGAACATCACAAAAACAATCTGCACTAATAGGCAATACCTTTGGAAGTTTCCAATTTTCCAATCTCTTTGTGGGGGGGGGGACATGGTAAATATACATAACTACTTCCTCAGGTGATCAGCTGCAGTTTGAAATAGAATAAATATAATTGGATAATGAGATTTAGTTAATCATCCAACAGCACCCTGTAAGCATAGATTTACGTCTATGCTTCCCCATTGACTCCATTTACAGATGGGGGAAGGGAAGAAATTGCTACACGCTCCTTCAACTCTTCTGAACACAGCAGCGATTAATAAATAATGGTATGTGACGGGGAGTGGGGGGAATCCACCCACCTTCTAGCGAAGTGTAATGAGACAGTCAAGTTGCTACTAGTGATGCAGTGCATTTTTATGCATCATTTCAACCATCTAATATATAGCTGGCTAAACCTGGAAAAAAGGTTTCCAGGCATTTTGCATTTTTAAAGCCGTGTTGTGCTACATCAGATAAATCTGTCAGTGCTGCCTAATATTGTATGTTTATGCAAAGCCTCATTTAGGAATTAAGCCGTTTGACTGCCGAAAGAACAGTTTCCTCGCCCTCGTGAGATGAAGCAGAGTAAGAAGGATAATTGAGGGATCAGGGACCGGAGAATTGGCTCAACTGGATTCAACTAGGTGTTAGCAAACTTTGCTACTCTGTCATATGGCAAAGAACTCGGTCTAAAGAGCCATGGGTGAGTCTTTTCCTTTAAGGCTTTCTATCCTCATGAGGTCTTTAGCCAATTATAAGTATGCTGCTCCATTCGGCTATAAAGCTGTATTGGGCCGCATAGCCAAATATTCATCAGTTTTACCAGTAATGCTTCCAATGTTGAAGGAAAAACATCTTGATATTATTTTAATATTTCTCTAAAAGTGAAAGCCAGCTGGGTGACTTTGGGCCAGTCACTCTCTCTCTCACTCCAACCTCACAGGGTGGTTGTGGGTGGGTGGGTGTTGTGATCTAGGCTTCCTGAGTCATTAAAACACACAAGTTGTCCCAAAAACCTCTTTTATTGCAACAGCTGTGAATTACGTTCATTCACAGCTGAGTTCCAATTAGTTGCAAAAAGTCCTTCGGGAGAAGTCCTTCGGGATAATCACCAACCTTTATCTCCCTTGACACCCTGCCAAAGACCTACTTGGCAAAGCCACACGGAGTCCAGAATCAAACAGAGATGCCTACTGGGAACAGAATTAACAATGTTGCTTTCCTGCAAAGGGCTTTTGCTCATCTTTTAAGCCTTATGGGAGGGGCCAATCATCTCCAGGCCTTACTCCCAAGTCATCCCTTTTGTTTTAATTGTTCTTGCCTTCTGGCAGCTCTGCACATGCATGCACTAGGAACAGGCTCCTTCTGTTCCTCTGCCTCTCTGATGTCCGACTCTGGAGGCTCCAGAGTCTGTGCATAACTCCCAGATGTCCCTGGCCCCATCTCTGCCTCTGACACAGAGCCCTCATCCGAGCCTTCCCCAGACTCCAGAACTGGCCCATGTTCCTCCCCAGCCTCCTCACTGTCCGACTCCGCTGCCAGCTCCGCAGGCTGCTGGTGGACTACAACGGGGGGGGGGAGGAAAGAGTATTAGGCATGTTCACTACCTTGAATTATTGATCAAAATAATAATGGCGGGATAAAAATAAATGAATTGGATACTGTAGATGTCTAGCAACACTAAAATGAGCTTCACAGATTTCATGGTCATGGGCTGCATCTTTCAATAAGCAATAAAAAAGGATCTTTCTTACTGCAAAGAGAAATAATCCTTCATTTACACAAAGTTAAGTGAGACATATTGTCTTTTGCATAGGAAGTAGCCCTTTTTCATGCTAAATAAGCAGAAATAAGAACAGACATAGCAAAACTTCATTTTCTCTGTCCATTTTTTTCTTAACTGAAGCATGTTCTCGGTAATTATATTGCTGGAGAGTACATTAATGGCTTTTAAACCCTGTTGTGTTCTAACCAAAGAAATCATATTACAAGAGCCCCCAATGAACAGAAAGGGTAAGAACTGTCGGATTCAAATCTAATGCCACAGTGCATTAGCTACATCACTAGGTTAATCTGCCTTTGTGCACGCCTGTTCTTTTTCAATTTAAAAAAAAAAGCAGGAAATATGTATGTCTTAGGGAACGAGTTGCAACTTAGTTAAGGTATTTTTAATTGCAATTGTAGAGCCTGTTGAAAAAGAGTCCTGCCTGATGGTTTCAGAGAAGTCTTGAAGTCCTGCTGGGCTTATGTTAGCGGGGCAACCAAGAAAAATCATCATCAGAAAAAAGGATTGAAAATGTGGACAGAGCATCAGCATCGAAGGAAGGAAGGAAGGAACAAAGAAGCAAAGGAAGGAAGGAAGGAAGGAAGGAAGGAAGGAAGGAAGAAAGAAAGAAAGAAAGAAAGAAAGAAAGAAAGAAAGAAAGAAAGAAAGAAAGAAAGAAAGAAAGAAAGAAAGAAAGAAAGACAGAAAGATGCTGTGGGAGGAATGGTGGGTCTGATTTTCTTATATAGCGGTTCTCTTTGGTCAAATCATATGATCAGGAAGATAAAAGGCTGATACAGTGGAGGCTGAAGCCACCTATTATCTTCCTTAAAAAATATCTTATACTAAACCCTTCTTTTTCTTTTTCTTTTTTTAAAATGGCCTTTTTTTCAATAGCTCATTAACTTTTAACTTTGAATAATTCCCATTGCCTAAACAAAAGCACACTCTCTCGCTCTCGCTTTCTCGCTCTCGGGCTCAATCCCCCTCCTTTTTTTGATTATTCAATTATGGTTTTTTGTGTTGGATTGTAGCAATCTCTTCAGAAGATAGCAGAGGGCAAAGTATAGCGGAAAAAATGTCCTGCAAACATTACACTTGCCAATTAATTCTATTATTAAATGCTAAAGGGGGGGAAAAAAAAGTACTCGCCAGCTGTGGCTTTATTCTACGGCTTTCTCAGAAATAATAAATAGGAAGTCTTTGTAATCATTTATTTTTTCCTCGTGCAACCGCCAACTTTCCCCTAAACTCCACCCCAAATCACAGTCTTTTGTTTCACGCCTAAGTAACATTCCTTTTCCTAAGGTGACCTGGACAGAGAACATAATAGCACCAGCAGTGGTCTTCGAATTAGCAACACCATTTCCAACCTAAGTATATGTTCTCACAGTAAAACCACTCTGAGATATACAGAGCATTTATTCCATTGACATTTAGAAAGGAAACCTATAAAAGAGTCCACAGGCATCTGAAATGTGTGGCTAAGATCTCAGCCACTGGTATTCGGCAGCTTAAGTACTTATTATGAATGGCACTGTGTGTTTCAGCCCAGCTATTCACGGGTATTGAGCATTATTGAACATTCTTGCTTTTAGCTAAAGAAGAAAAAAAAAGTTTGCCACTGCGATACCCAATGCTATCTTTTTGTAGCATTCAAGCGTGTCTGTGGGTGGGTGTGTATGTGAGTGTGTCCATGTGTGTGTGTGTGGAAGAGCAAGCAAAAGAGGAAAATATGTGTTGCTATTTAATCAGTCTCCCAGTTAGATCTGGGTCCACAAAGCTGTTTACAGCTTCACTCTCTGGAATATTCCTGTTTTTAACCGAAGTGACAGCATTTTATTCTGGCCGTACAGCATTCCGCTACTTCTCCCTATAGCACGGAGGGCAAAGTAGGCGAGATTGTGCAGAGTTGGAGCCCCAAAACTTCTGGAGACAAGTCGTTGCACTGTTAATTGTTCTCACTTTCAGGAAGTTCCTTAGAAATTTAGTTCTAAGTTGCTTCTCTCCTTGATTAGTTTCCACCCATTGCTTCTTGTCCTGCCCTCAGGTGCTTTGGAGAATAGCTTGACTCCCTCTTCTTTGTGACAACCCCTGAGATACTGTAACACTATCATGTCATCCTTAGGCCTTCTTTTCATTAAACTAGATCTAGCCATTTTCTTGATTTTGAATGGCAGAAAGATACCATTTGAGACAACTATTTATTTGCTAATTTATTTAGACTTCTATATGGACTTCAACCAAAAATATGCATCCAGCCCATAGATTACTGGCTATTGATTTATTATTTATTTTCTGATAAATGATTTGAGAAGATGGTAGGGAAGCAGCAGGTGGAACTTTTGTGTCATTATGAACTCACTACAATCCACGGGCATGGGCATCCAGGGGCTATAGTAGAAATAACATAACTGTAGTCCAGCTATATGGTATGCAGACAAAATCGCATCTTCCTAAAGGCAACATCTTTTCATAACAGAAAAGACAATGTTCTGTTCAAAGAAAAAAAAAATTCAGACAAATAGAAACTCTCCCAATAATTTGGGCAACTAGAGCATATTTTTTAAGAAAGTAGGTGATCATGAGAAGTGGAAAGTAAATCACAGCAACCCAACAAGAACATTAAAAATAGCAGTTATCTGCATTAGAAGTTTATCTGCTGGATTCTTTAGACATAAAACTTCACTTTTAAAGTAACAGAAAGATACTGGAAATTGACAGAATGAAAAGTCATTTAAACCTTAAGAAAAACTGCAGTAACCCTGAAATTGTGGAAGGAAGAAAAATTCTACCTGAAAATATTATTGAACCAAATTCAATGAGCATAGGAAAAAGACATTAATAAATGCCGTCAGAATATATTCAATACTTTCCCCTCCTCCCATTTATTTAGTATTTCCTTGCTAGCCAAACACCTGTCAAATTCTTGTGGTAATTTGATTATATTTATGAGCAGAATCTAAGATACTTTTAATTAAGTGGGCCTTTTCCTCTTTAACTCTTGCACAGCCTCCCTTTCGAACAAAAGAACACACCAAATTAGATTGTTGCAGAGGCATGAAATTCCCTGAAAGATAAATGTTGAGCTGTAAAGCAGAAAAGACTCAAAAAAGTAATATATTCAAATGTATTCCCATGCACTTAATTAATAATGCCAATTTGGTTTCAGTGGTGTATCTTAAAATGTGCCATTTCAATTATTTTCCAGTGGTCTGATAACAGTTGCTATCTGCATCTCTCTCTCTCTCTCTCTCTCTCTAAATGGCAAGTAGAACCAAAGGAATAATAGTGTAGAAGTATTGTCATATATTAATATCTGATCAGCTGAGATCAAGAATATTCTCCCAAGAACTATCTTCAAAATGCATCTTCTAAATTTGCATTTCTAACAGTTTTTAGCTATATTTCCACAAAAAAGCTATGGGATTTTCTTTCAAATAATTGTCAGCACTGTATTAGTATGCTAGATAGTGGTTTTCTTAGATTTTCTTCCTTCAGATGCAGTTTTTGGGAAATCAATTTAAGTGAGTTTACTAAAGAACAACTGAAGTACACCTTAAAGATGCTCAAAATGTAGCCTTATTATTTCGAGATACAATAAGTAAAGAGCCAAATGAACACTTCTCTTGTACTAGTGAGGCAGAGGTGGTATTCAGCAGGTTCTGACCAGTTCTGGAGAACTGGTAGAGGAAATTTTGAGTAGTTTGGAGAACTGGTAAATACCACCTCTGACTGGCCCCGCCCCCATCTATTCTCTGCCTCCCAAGTCCCAGCTGGGAGGGAATGGGGATTTTGCAGTATCCTTCCCCTGGAGTGGGGTGGGAATGGAGATTTTACAGTATCTTTCCCCTGCCACGTCCACCAAGTCATGCCACGCCCAGCAAGCCACGCCCACAGAACTGGTAGTAAAATCTTTTGAATCCCACCACTGTAGTGAGGGCACACTTTCACATATTTAAGAAACCCAAGTACATGTTGTTTGGACCAGGGGTGGATTCTACTTACCTTTACTACCGGTTCACAACAGGGCCACGTGTGCTTCTGCGCATGTGCAAAAGCATGCTGATGACATCGGGTCAGTGGGCGGAGCCTCCCACCAGTTTTACTACCGGTTCTTGTGAACCAGTCCAAACCAGGGGCAACCCACCACTGGTTTGGACACATACCAACAATCATGTTTAGGTTAGGTTAGGTTAGGATAGGATAGGATAGGATAGGATAGGATAGGATAGGATAGGATAGGATAGGATAGGATAGGATAGGATAGGATAGGATAGGACAGCACACCACACCACACCACACCATAGGATAGAATTCTTTATTGTCACTTTAAATGTACACTAATCAGTATGCATTAAAATGAACTTTCATTGCATTCAGCTCTCAAAAGATAGCCATTGTGTATATATCCACATACCCACACATATATGACACAGAGAAACATCACAGTCTAGTTCAAATGTATACATATACATGGCAAAAAAAAAAAAAAAGAATCCTGCAAGTTTACCAGAAGGATGGCATAGGGAACAAAGCTTTTATGGAATCTAGTAGTCTTGTCATAGATACTTCGAAACTTCCTCCCAGAGGGGAGCAACAGAAACAGACCGAGAAGTGGGTGTGCAGGGTCTCTAACAATGCTTCAAGCTCTAAGCACATTATAAGCAGTATCTGGAATAATGGGAAGCAAGCTTCCTATAATCTTCTCAGCTGTCCTTACCACTCTCTGTATGGACCTTCTATCTGAGGCACTGCTACCACCAAACCAAACAGTGATGCAGTTTGTTAAAACGCTCTCAATCGTGCCTCTGTAAAAAGTGGCCAGGACAGAAGGAGAAAGATGTGCTCTCCTCATCCCACGCAGGAAATGCAAATGCTGGTTTCACGCTTCATTAAAGATAATGATATGTTGCAATATATAAAAGTAGAATAAGGTCAAATTCCTTCAGTGCAAGCTTGACAAAGGGTGGCTTTATGGAAACTTCCAAGTAGATTTCCTAGTAACCAGATGCAATGGCTTTACACTTCCATCTTTCAGGACATCTCTGGTTTCCCAGCTAGCCACCAGCCCTGGAATTCTATCCAGGTACTAACCAGGCCTTCCCCTGCTTAGCTTTGAATTCAGGCAAGATTTGCCAGGTGCTGCCACCTACATGGATAATATAGCCCCATATACACCCTTCCCAAAACAAATATATTGATTCTTCTTTCCCCCCCCCGCCAAAAAATGAAATAAACTATGCAGTTTTGTGCATTCTCTCTCTATATGTGTTGATATAGTATTATGTCAATTGGAAGATTATATAGTAGAGAATACCAAAAGGCTTTTTTACATTTTTATTGTGTACACTTTATTATGTATTACACTTTATTTTTCTGACATTTTTAATTTTAGAAACATCAAACGGTGCTTTGATGTAATGATTTTTTTTTAAAAAAAATCAATAACTTGTGAAATAATTGTAAAATAATTTCAAAATTTCAAAATCTCTCCAAAAATGTTAGTCACATTTACAGGAAGAGGAAGAGGAGGAGGAGGAGAAGGAGAAGGAGAAGGAGAAGGAGAAGGAGAAGGAGAAGGAGAAGGAGAAGGAGAAGGAGAAGGAGAAGGAGAAGGAGAAGGAGAAGGAGAAGGAGAAGGAGAAGAAACTACATTATGAAAGAGGAAGCATTTCGCCTAATCTAATCTAAATGCTTTTCAAGTTAATAAGGAATTTAACATTTAAAATTGACGATAATCCCGGCATTCCCTATAGTAGGTCTTATTTTCTTGAGATTTAGTTTCTTTTAAAATTTAGTTAGGCTTAATCCCATGACACCAAACAATGCAATCTATCTGCCATCCAGATGTCCCAAACATTTAATTTTAAGAAATATTACACTAGGGTTTCATAAATGACATTATACTAATAGAATGACAGTATGTAAATGTCTCAGATTTCATAACAAGACATTTTACGCGCCTAGATTCTTTAGGGAGTAAAAACTTGGGTTAGTGGATGTGATGTCATTTTCTTCTACCACATAGATTGATAGAAGCTCACTGTTTTTAGGAAGCAGGTTGATTGGTTATGCCTGATTGGTTACTCATATATTCATTTTCATTCATTCTTGCTCTGTTGGGCATCCCTGCTAAATGCATACTGTATATTCTCAAATAAATATTTGAATATTTACTGAGAAATATTCACTGACCAGGAGCTACAATGTCACTCTTTCAAACTGGGAAGGCTTGAAGACAAGGTCAAAAAGAAAGAATTCTTTTCCTTTTGAGTCTATATGCTAAATTTCTGCCTGAACACCCAAAATGTAATATTAATGATACACTGCAATTAAAGAAAGAAAATTGATTGATGATTGGTTGATTGATTTGGCTTCTATGCCATTCCAAACATACCCTAACTCTGAGCATTATACATACCCAATACAGTTACCATATTAAAAACAGTATACATTGAGTATCCATCCATTCATCCACCAACCCACCCACCCACCCACCCATCCATCCCAGACACTGCTAACACTCATTTCAATGTTCTCCCAAAGTCACATCAGAAAAGCCAGATTTAATAGCTATTTAAAAAAAAAACCCTCAGGAGGATAGGAGAGTAGAGTTTTGCTGTATACTTATTTCATGGAGATTTGTTCAGAGTGATAGTTTAAATTATTTCAGCTTCAATTGTAAAGTTCTTCCCTTGAAAAATTAAAGAGCATTTCCACTGATTTTGGCAAATGCTTCAAGGATATTCTCCAAGAGCTTCATTCTTTCCCCAAAGCATGTGCTATTGTTTCTAGAATTGCACACTGTGAATGAATTAATAACTTGACAGTGTGACTGGTATTACATTGGCTGTCAGTGATTGCTTATCCCTTGTGCAGTAAGTACATTAATTGGTATCAATTACATAGACTTGTTTCAGATCCAGAACAAGGCTACCTTTAGCAGTAACTTCTTGAATTTCCCTATATTACTGTTCAGAACAGAATATTTACAGACGAACCTGGAAAAGTATTTGCTTATTTTCATATGCAATATGATGATGATCTGGTCTGTCTGTATTCATGTCACCAGATCTGCTGATGGTCCACATAAATATATCCTTCCAGACTACCCCAAATGAGGAGAGCCAATTTAGTGGTTAGGGGACCAAGGCTACAAGCTAGGAGACTGTGAATTCTAGTCTTGCCTTAGGCATGAAAGCTGACTGGGTGACTTTGGGCCAGCAGGGTTGTTGCTGTGAGGAAAACGGGAAAGAGAAGGGGTATTAAGTATGTTCATCGCCATGAGTTATTTATAAATATAATAAAGGCAGAATATAAATAAATGTCTGTAGCCCAAATCCGATATTTATTTATTAGATTTATATAATCACCGGTCTTAGTAATTTAAGCCTGGGCAGTTCACAAATGAAAATTAAAAGCAATGAGAACATAAATTAACAGAAACTCCTGTCGCCCTCAAACACAACACATCTCCACACATCCAGAAATAACTTTGCTGGGCTTGAGCCTTCCCCAATGCTTGTGAGGAAAGCCAGATCTTCAAGGCTTTTCAGAAGACACGGAGAGTGGGAGCCTGCCAGATTTCAGAAAGGGGGCTTCCAGAAGTGGAGAAAAACAAGAACATTTAATGGTACATGAAGTGAGGGAGCCTCTGATTGTCCATCTCTGTTTGTTCTATCAGTCGGACCCTTCTAATTGTTTTTTGTTTAGAATAGAAGGGATGCCATATAAACATCACATCTGTGACAACATACCAAACCCAATTAATACGTGTGTGTGTGTGTATGTGTGTGTTGTTATACCGGTAGTATCTTGTTGGTACACCAACCAATTGTAAAGAAATTCTTTTACACAATCTCCTGCATAAAAGGTAATGATACTCTGTAAAGCAAATATGTGTTTTCTCTCAGAAAACACATCCCCCAAATCACATTTCCACAGCAAGAGCGGTCCCAATACTGTATAAAATTTGCTGCCCTTCTTTTTTAAAAAAATCTCTAATTTCCCTTGGTTACAGCCAGGGATGAAATCTAGCAGGTTCTGACAGGTTCTGGAGAACCGGTAGGAGAAATTTTGAGTAGTTAGAACTGGCAAATACCACTTCTGGCTGGCCCCAGAGTGAGGTGGGAATGAAGATTTTGCAATATCCTTCTCTTGGAGTGGGGTGGGAATGGAGGTTTTGCAATATCCTTCCCCCTGGAGTGGGATGGGAATCAGGGCCGGATTTAGATGAAAAGAGGCCCTAGGCTATTCCACTTATGAGGCCCTTTCACCTATAGTGAAAGTGTAATTTTAATTTTGCTAACAATTTGAATGCAGGCCCCTCTTGATCTTGAGGCCCTAGGCTGAAGCCTAGTTAGCCTATAGGAAAATCCGGCCCTGATGGGAATGGAGATTTTGCAGTATCCTTCTCCTGCCATGCCCACCAAGCCACACCCATCAAGCCACACCCACAGAACCGATAGTAAAAAAAATTGGATTTCACCACTGGTTACAGCTATTTTGTTTACTCCTGAATGATGCTGTCCTGTTTAGGCCTCTTCCTCTTGCTTTGTTTTGATTTAAATCTGTCCTGGGGATGAAAGGAAGGGATACATAACAGAAAAAAAAATGTTGCCATAGTATGTTAGTGCTGTGGTTAAGATGTTAAGTAGGAAGAAAGCCTAGGTTCCATTCAAATTATAGTATATGGATCTCGGTAAATCCAAACTCACATTCACATGTTATTCTGTTCTAGCATAATCCGAGCACACAATAAATACAAACTCAAGGTAAACTGGTCCAAACTTGATTGCAGAAAATACGACTTCAGCAATAGAGTGGTCAACGCCTGGAATGCACTACCTGACTCTGTGGTTTCTTCCCCAAACTCCCACAAATTTAACCTTAGTGTTAGATTGGCACAGGGGAAAGAATACGCGAGCAGCAAGAGGTCCATTCAGCACTTTATTTAGTAGAATTAGAATGGCCGACTATGCTGCCGGGCTCCCCTTATAAAGGGAGTCGGCAGGCAAGCCGGCCAATGACAGATCTTTAAATCTCCCGCCAGTGGACTAGCCAATCCGGCAGGGATGCCCATATACGGACATAACACTTAGGCTGTGTACTGTTGACCTCACCCCATTCCTAAGAGGTCTGTAAGGGGCATGCATAAGTGCACCAGCGTGCCTACCGTCCCTGTCCTACTGTCCCCATTTATTTGTCCCCATTTCCTGTATTAATATCCATGTTTATACTTTTTCCTGTTATCTTGTACATGTTTGACAAACTAAATAAATTAATAGATAAATAAAATAAAATAAAACCACCTATGTATTAACTAGTTTGCAGTTTTCAAAAGTTTCCCTATTCTACATTTCATTTCTCTTTATCATCTCTGTTTAGAATTCCAAAACCATCTATGCCTGCTGTCTTGTGTTCATGCATGGATCTTTATATGCTATGATAAATTTGATCGTCTGTAAGGTATTAAACAACTTCCCAGTCTTACTGTAGTGTTAATCTGCTGTGTCTAAACTCATAAAGTTACAGAGATTAACAATTTACAGAACTCTTTCTCAGTCTCAAATATCTGGAATTTGATCATCTTTACCAATTTCTCAATTCTGATCATCTATATAGTGCCATAAGACTATTGTTTGGCTGGGTATTAAAACAACTTTAACCTGCTGAGTTACAAATTAATAGAGTAGCAGTTTATAGAATCCTTTCTCAGTCATTTTTTCTTTCAGCAAAATGACAATAAAAACATCCAATACTATACCCACAACTATAACTGGACTTTGTTTGAGAAACAAAGGTCCATGATAAAAGTGCATGATCTTTATTCATTATTTTTCAAACCAGAGATGCAAATAGACTTGGCTCTGATTCTCTCGCTTTCATTTTTCCTTTTTTTTCCCTTTGTCCTTAAATTCCTGTATATGTTTAGATCATAATCCTGTTGCAATTTGGTTGCTCGGTATAACACTGTATTTTGTTTGCAATTATTGCTGGCTAATGTTGTAATCATAGACTTCTGGGTAATTTTATTATTTTTCTGTATAGCAACAGCTTGAGTACTTTTTTCTTTTTTTTTTTTAGGAAAAAAAAAAGCACAATAGAAATAATATGCTGTGGAACTATGCAAATGAAAAGATCAGTGAAATGAATAGTGAGTGAATGGCACATTGATAAGTAAATACAAACATTGGACAGCATCTCCAAAACTGCAGGGAACAACAAAATGTTTGGGAAAGGATTCACGTTGGTTTTTGTTGAAAAGACTTTGTTCATTTTTCAGAAATGAAAGCTTCAGTTTGCTGCTTTGCAAGGAATTATCTCTGTGCTGGAGACAGAAACGCTTAATTAAAGGTTTATATTTTCAAAATTCTAGCGTGACATTTTGGTCCCAGCATGCTTTGGGGATTTTAATAGCCCACCCTATTTCAGGACAGACCTGGATATGATAAGGAAAAAGATCTTTCCCAGCAAAATGCAGGTAATGATTTGATTAGTTTTACCTCTTAAATTCCTGCTTGGGAGGGAGGAACTACCTGAAATGCCTTTTTCACTATCAATCAACATCAAAATCTGGAACGTTTGGGAAAAGACTAGGATCCTGCATGACAATAGTGACACCCACACCCACACAGACTATCTCAAGTATTTAATTTTATTTATATTGCACTTTTAATAAATGAAAAGGATCACAGCCAAACCAATAAAGTAAATGCACTCTTAAACTGATCCTCACTTTCATTGATAGAATTAATGGAAGTGGGTTGTTTCCCCCCCCCCCGCCTTTTTCAGAATGGTTTTTGACTTCTCAGATTTGCTTACAGCTCTGCTATTTGCAAATGGTCTCCCATTCAAGTACCAAGCAGGCATTTTCTTCCCAGCCTTTTGGCTATAGACTTGGTGTGTGTAGCACTATATTATTGGGTTCAATGATGCAGCAAATGGCCTCTATCGTTTGTCCAATGCTTGATGATCTGGGTGTCAACTTCAGACCGAATCTGGCAGCAGCCATCTCTCTGTTCCTCAGTTGCCACATAGAGGGGGAAGGAGGTTGGAATGCCTTACTAGACACAATAGAGAGCTTTCTCATGGGAACCAAGGTCATCTCTACTGGCAATGGATAAGGTTGGGGAAGGAGTGCCTGGAAGAACCTGCCAATTAACCCAATTGGTCAGCATGATCTGTGACACTTGGGGATGGAGTTATTTCCTAGTTTAATTATACTGAAACCATGGGAAAAATTTAGAATTGGTTTTCCTTTGAAACTATGCCGACATGATGTACTCAATAAAGAAGACCTTTGAGAAGGAGCCCAGTCTCAGAGTTCTGATATATGGGTTCATTAGTCGGAGCCTTGACATTAAAACAATTCTAAACCTTAATCACTTAAATATGAACCAGCAGTGTGCTGCAGCTGCCAAAAAAGCCAACACAGTTCTAGGCTGCATAAATAGAGGGATAGAATCAAGATCACATGAAGAGTTAATGCCACTTTATAATGTCTTGGTAAGCCACACTTGGAATATTGCATCCAGTTTTGGTCGCCACGATGTAAAAAAGATGTTGAGACTCTAGAAAGAGTGCAGAGAAGAGCAATAAAGAGGATAAGGGGACTGGAGGCTAAAACACATGAAGAACGGTTGCAGAAACTGGGTATGTCTAGTTTAATTAAAAGAAGGAGTACAGGAGACATGATAGCAGTGTTCCAATATCTCAGGGCTGCCACAAAAAAGAGGGAGTCAAGCTATTCTCTAAAGCACCTGAAGGTAGGACAAGAAGCAATGGGCGGAAACTAATCAAGGAGAGAAGCAATTTAGAACTAAGGAGAATTTTCCTGATAGTTAGAACAATTAATCAGTGGGACAATTTGCCTCCAGAAGTTGTAAATGCTAGAAATTTTTAAGAAGAGATTAGAAACACTAGAAGTTTTTAAGAAGAGATTAGATAACCATTTGTCTGAAGTGGTGTAGGGTTTCCTGCCTAAGCAGGGCGTTGGACTAGAAGACCTCCAAGGTCCCTTCCAACTCTGTTATTCTATTCTTTCCCACGGTTTCAGTCACACTGGGTAGACCCATGATTACCATGGGGGCCATGAACAACTGCGCCACTTTTGGGAATACAAGCTAGGACCATAAGTCTGGGAACTCCAGTAGCAATCTGGCCACAAAGCGTAACTACCTGGAAGCCACTATGGCTCCTAACCCCCCGGAAACCACTATGAAGCAGGGGGCTGGCACAATAGCAGCAATCCCAGCTGATCCCTAGAGACCAATTTCCTCAACAAGGTCTCACATTCAGTTATCTACGGCGCAATGCCTCCAAAGGCCACCAGAAACCAAGATGGCAGGACAAGGCCATCACCAGGAGAGAATCAGCTTGGGAACAGCAAAGATGAGCTTTGGGTCAGCTGTTTGCAAATGTGACTTATAAAGGAAGACGGGCTCATCCCACTCAGTTGTCAGCTACAGAAAAGACACCACAAGAAGGAAAGATTCTTTTGCTTCATTGCACTTTTTACTGAGTCTCAGAAAATAAATATAGGAATCTATTGAACAGCTGACAGGTATTGCTGTGCGGACATCTGTCCACCAATTTCGTAGAAATGTTTTTGCCTATGAAGGGAGCGGCTGTTTTCCCCTTATTCTCAAAGAGCTTTAGGCTTTCCTTGGGTGGTACACACTTTTGTGGCTGGCAGGTGGTGCTGCAAAGGAATTTTGTATTCTGTCACCGTTACTCACTTATAGCTACACCAGCAGCTCTGATGCTCCCTAATCTGCAAAGTCCCAGGACAGGAATTAGCTTTAATTGACGTATAGAAAGCCAGAGAAAGACTATATATTCTTGGAGAAAATGATTATACTGTATAATGCAAAGAAGACGTTCACACACAGAACTCAGCTATCTGAGCTTGGTTGTTTTCTTGCAGGCGTTTCATTACCCAAACTAGGTAACATCATCAGTGCTGGCAAATATTCTCCTTTATTAGAACTCAGCTAGCTAGTATCTAAGGTAAGTTAAGAAAGGAGGGGGCAAAACTTAGCATGGAGAAATTGATAACGTTATGAGTCTCCGGCCATCTGCTTCCTCCAGAGGAATGCCCTGGGATAATATTTCTCTGTTCTTTCCCCACAGGCCCTAGGCAGAACTGGCCAATTTTTGAAGTCAATCTTATTTTTGGTGACTCTCTCCCCCCATGCCATACAAGACAATTATCCTACTGAAAAATAGGTCGAATCCTGAACCCTTTTTCATGCCTGTCCCCCTCCCCCAACCAATGTTTTATTGGTGGAATCAAATTTTTTGATGGAATCAAAATTCTGAATCCAACCTATCAGAATTCCATCCCAATTTTGCTTTCTGTTAAAGATAACTTTTTCAGATCACTTTTTCTAGCAAGCTGGAAAAATGGAGGAGAGTGTATTGACACAACAATAACTGTCTCTGTTTTCCAATTTCAGTTGAAGTGACTACAACTTCATAGCTGAATTTAACTTCCTTTTGGCTTTTCAATACTGCTGGGCCGGATATTCTTTTTGAATGAAATAAATCTCCCCAAGAGACTGGGAAAGGCTCTTCTGCTTGGCCTAGATTTGCGATCCTCCAAGGAAATGGCACCCATTTCCCTCACTGCTTGTGACAATAATATGACAGCTGATTATGCAGATTAGCAGAACAGGTTTAATCTTCTGCACTAGGAGGAGGCCCCCGCATAATAGGAGAGTGGGAGTCAAGTGTCAGGACCTGTCATCCCCCTGCATTTCTTCTGCCGAAAGAGCTTGAAACCTAGCGTGACAGTCTTCATCCTTGAAAATATTCCGTGTGCTCCACTCTGTAATGTAGTTAAGCTCCTGATTTGACAGGGAGCCTTACAGACAGGAAAGGCAGTTGTCTCGGTGGACTCATTTTAGAAATCTGCAATTAGTCCTGCAGCTCGACTTTGGGGCAATTTTGTCCTAATTCGCATTAGCAAGTAAATGGAAAACAAAGAAACACCTTTTATTAACTGGTGGAGGAAAGGGCAGGTTCAAAGAATCTCCTCCCAAAGGACATCTAGAGAGAGAGGAATATTTCAGATTTATAACCATTATTGGATAATTGAATGACTCCTGACTTTCCTTGCAATCTTATACATGCCAGCTCAAAGGAGTAAGGCCACATGGGTGAATAAAGATGCATTTATAAAACTTTGAATGACAGATTGGAAACACACCGGGACTAAATTGAATGAAAACAGAGGACCTTCCTTTTAAAACCCAAGTACAAACATGGGGGTCTGTTTTGCAGTCATATTTATTATTTCTTTAAAATGATGCAGAACTTCCCTAATTCGATTATCTTCTCTTTCCCAAATGAAGACAAACATCACAAAGTAGAACATATATTATGACCGCGCAACACTTTGGGTTTTATTTTTAAAAAGTGCTTCAGAATACACTTTGACTCCAGCAAAGGACTCGGCTGCTATAAAGAGTTGTAGGCAGCTGCTACATCTATACTTTTGTGCACTCCGAGCATATTATTAGAATGAAATAAACAAACAGACGCAGAGAGAGTCACATATACACGTTCTATTTTTTTTTTCCATTACAAAAGGGTGAAGCATGAAATGATTCAAGTATACTAAGTATTATAATGATTATTCTCTATAGGAGAATAATCTTTTGAGGAGTTGTAAAATGTTGATTTATTCCTGGTTTGCAGTGTATTGTTCTATTCATTCATGCAAATTTAATTTATTCTCACATAATGTTCGAAAGCATGCAACTGTGAGTAGATTAATAGGTACCACTTCGGTGGGAAGGTAACAGCATTTTGTGCAACTTTGGCGTATAGCCATGTTGGCCAAATCACAACACTGGCTCCCTCGGCCAAGAAACAGAGATGAGCACACCCTAGAGTCAGACACAACTGGACAGGGAAACCTTTACTTTTAATAGATAGATACTATAAAGTTCAAAATAAGAATTTAAAACTTGGAAAAATGCTTGGATTAAAATGCACCCTTATGCTACATTTATCAGTTTGGAATTTGGAATGTTAACTGGTGTATCCTCACCCATTAGATATTGCATGCAAACTCCCAAATCATCTTCTATTCCTGTGTATTCAAGACCAGGTTCATATTTTACAATTACCCTGAATAGTCATATGATGAAAATATGCTCCTAGGGTTCTACTGTCTTATCCTCATCGTGGTAATATTTCTTATGCTCTGTGGATCCAGTAGTATTTTGTCTGATCAATATCTCTCACAAAACAGGATCTATCTTAACATCCATTAACATCCATATAGATGCATTATTATTTGTGTGCACATGACTTGCTAGGCAGATGGTAAGTAAATGTTATATATGGAACATGTGCTATTCTCTGATCTATTTTGTTTGATAAAATGGATAACATCAGATGAATTCAGCAAGATGAAGCTAACGATTTCAACTTTCCAAAACAGTCGGTTACATCTCAGTAATGAAAAACGATATAGCAACACGGCATCTTCTTTTGACATTTGGCCTGAAGACAATATGCATTAATATGCATGAAGAGATGTCCTTTCCTTCACTGATAATATAAATTTAGTAACCTTCATGGTATCATCCAACTCTATTTTAAAATCTGTGCTATATATATTTGATCTAGTGGCTAAGACACCAGGCTAGAAACCAGGAGACAGTGAGTTCTAGTCCTGCCTTAGCCATGAAAGCTCTCTCTCAGCCCAACTCACCTCACAGGATTGTTGTTGGGAAAAATAGGAGAAGGAAGGTGTGTTGGATATGCTTGCTGCCTTGAGTTATTTGTAAAAATAATAAAGTAGGATAGAAATAAATAAATAAAAATAAAATATAGGAATTATGGATTTGTCATCCAGCAGATCTCAGAGACATCAGTTTGGATAGCCTGGTCTAAGTAGTTATCCTGTCATTGTTGACAATGAGACTCAATGAACTTTTTATATACCTTCTTTTAGTAACTCCTTAGCTGCTGTAAGTCTTTAAGAAGAAATTAAACCTAATAGATGAGATAAACCTCTGCTGTTTGGACTCCTGTTAACTGTTAAATTAAGAGCCTTGGTGGCGCAGCGGACTGAAGTGCTGTTAATTAGCACTTAGCTGCCACCTGCCTGCAATTACTGAGAGTTCAAATCTCATCAGGCTCAAGGTTGACTCAGCCTTCCATCCTTCCGAGCTAGGTAAAATGAGGACCCAGATTGTGGGGGCAATAAGCTGACTTTGTATAAAAAAGAACACCGCTGGGGGGGGGCCGAAAGCCCTACTAAGCAGGTATATACAAAAGTATGAAGGCTATTGCTTAACGCATTGTAAGCCACCCTGAGTCTCTGGAGAAGGGCGGCATATAAATCGAACCAATAAATAAATAAATAAATAAGACAATCAATGTATTAGTAGAAAAAGAAATCACTGTGTTGGGCAGGAATGTTGGAACAATCTGGCGTACCTTGCAATCTATTTTTAGTTAGGTAGGTGAGTGGAGACTTAAGATAAGAATTTTTTTAGTTCTTCTATGTATAATATTTCAGTGCCTTTGCTGTTAATATTATGGGTGAATTAATCTCAGATATTTCATAGTTCTGGTTTAAGATAACACTGCAGGTTTAGCTGTATTTAACTGCAAATTAGATGTGAAACTATGCAAAAACAAAGAGTTTTCTTTGTTGCTATAAATTATTGGACGACCACTGAAATCATTGAAGGGCCTCACCAATTTATCTCAGGTTTCTTTATGTGGATGCATTCTTTATCTGGGAAATAGAACAATTAAACTCACAGATATTCTAAAACGGTTCTCCCTTTGGAACCATTTAATGTGAAAGTAAATGAATCAAGAGATTGACAATTTCAGACAAGTCAATATTTTCATTAGTTGTATTTATATCATTGGATCCAAAGAAGTTATTCTAGCTGTGCAACAGCACTTTTACTGACCTATCCCAGCCACAGTGGCCTCCTGTGGTCCCTAAAACATTCATCAAATCAACAGACTCATTGAAATGACTTTTCTGGTCCCAGCTGGACTCAACTCAACTCCACCAACCTAGAAAAAATGATTGTGTTCTTAGTGAAACTAAGTATAAAATGTATTCTTGATAAAACTAAGAAAAATGGCAGATAAATGATTGTTTTTATCAAATACACTAAACTTACTGAATCCAAGACTAAAATGAGATTGGGTATTTAATGCAGTTCAGGAAATCCCATGAGGAAAGCCTTAGCATGTTGACTGAACCAGGTTATATATTACATTAGAGTATGTTTGATTTGCTGGAGGATAGCATAGTCTGTGAATAAAGGAATTGTGCTTTGTTAACACAGGTTTGGATTTCAGTTTGTTTATTTATTATTTATTACACAAATTTGTATGCTACTCCATTCTAAATTGCTGAATGATTTGCTGCAAATCGCAAAGCGGTATAAATGCCATCAATCACTTCGCTGCAGGAAACTAGCAAATACATATATATAAATCTTGATAAAATCTTCTGTTCTACAAGACATAGAACTGTGACTTTCTAACTGGGACAATGACTCAAAATAGCAGAGGAACACCTGGTGAACTTTTCAGGAAGTGGTTCCTGACTGGAAGTTTTATCCTAGCAATATCTGAAGTCAGAAGTATCTTAGGCTATGTCATTTGATCATGAGTTTTGCATAATCAGGATATATGTATGCATAAATGTGCATGTAATTTCAGGCTACCTTTGCAGTGAGGGGGAAAAAAAACCCTGGCTGTTTCCTCTAAGCCTAATCGCACCCAAATATCTGAGAAAAATATATGATCTTGATGAGGTCAGCATGAAATAATTACAAGCCAAACCAGCCATTCTCTGTTTGTGACACATTATGACTTGACTAAACAGATAACAGGAAGGAAGTTCTACCTCCTGTTATAAAAACATTATTTTTTAAAAAAAAAAAGATCCAACAACAAAAAGCTGAGATCACATGACTCTCATCAACATCTGCTTCTTTTCTTTCATAGAAAGCATGCCTGAATAATCAAGACCACAGTGCTGCTGTTAATTGTAAAAATCATTAGTAAACTTCCAGGTGCTGTTTACTGCATAACCATTGTAATTTTCTGTCCTAAAATCAGCATCTCCCCAACATCATTGTCTGCCCCAGGCCACGGGAATTGTGCAGCTTTTAGATTGTCAAAAGCAGTTGCAACCCTATTTGCTCACACTGAAAGAAATGGATCCACACCTGCAGCTTTTGAGGCTGTAATTCCTGATATTAGCCAGACCTCATGAGGAGAGAGGATCTTTTTTTGCCAACCTTTTATGATTCAACCCTTTGCCATCCATTTGAAATCATTTAAAGATCCTTTTAGTTCATTGCTGATGGGGTCTCTGGTGTCTGGGTTCCCTCCCTCACACCCCCCAGTCATCCCTGTGCAGCAGGCCAAGTCAATGGTAAGCAAACTAGAGTAGCAACTCTCTATCATACCTAGAAAGCAGTGGTGAAATCCAAATTCTTTTAGTACTGGTTCCGTGGGCGTGGCTTGGTGGGCGTGGCTCGGTGGGCATGGCAGGTGAAGGATACTGCAAAATCCCCATTCCCTCCCCACTCCTGGGGGAAGGTTATTGCAAAATCTCCATTCCCACCCCACTCCTGGGAGAAGGATACTGCAAAATCTCCATTCCCAGCCCACTTTGGGGCCAGCCTGAGGTGGCATTTGCCGGTTCTCTGAACTGCTCAAAATTTCTGCTGCCGGTTCTCAAGAACATGTCAGAACCAGCTGGATTTCACCCCTGCTAGAAAGCTACCTGGTGGATCACAATGAAAGTCTTTATCTCTCTTTAGGCCTTTTTTCACTCCTCTTTTTATCAAAAGAAAGAGGCAGGGTAAAGGAACCAAATGAACAAGGGCCATAGTTTCATTTAGATCAGGGTTGTCCAATCTTAACAACTTTAAGACTTGTGGACTTAATTAAATAAGGACCTACTTCAGGGAGGGACCAACCCCCAGAGGGACCAACCCCCACAGTTGGAAGGGACCAATCCCTCAGCATGTCAGAAACCGGCCGTGAAAACAAGCGAAGCCCCATCCGCAGTATGCAGACAGCACGCAAAACCACACCCCCTCTGGTCAACGGAAAAAAAACTCTCCACAGAACCGATCCCTGGTGCCCAAAAGGTTGGGGGCCATTATTCTAGTCCAAACCCCCTGATCAGGCAGGAAACCCTATACCATTTCAGACAAATGATTATGCAATCTCTTCTTAAATACTCTTGAGGCAAGTTGTTCCACTGATTAATTTTTCTGACTGTCAGGAAATTTCTCCTTAGTTCTAGGTTGCTTCTTTCCTTGATTAGTTTCCACCCATTGCTTCTTGCCTTGCCTTCAGATGCTTTGGAGAATAGCTTGACTCCCTCTTCTTTGTGGCAGCCCCTGAGTTATTGGAACACTGCTATCATGTCACCCCTAGTCCCTCTTTTCATTAAACTAGACATAACCAATACCAGCAACCGTTCTTCATGTTTTAGCCTCCAGTCCCCTAATCAGTGGTGGGTTCCTCCCGGTTCGGCCCGGTTCCACCGAGCCGGTAGCGGTGACAATATGATGTCACTGAACCGGTTCTGCCCCCCCCCCGCCCCCCCCGCATTATTCTTACCTTTTATTTGGCCCCACCCCCAATCTATTGCTGCCTCCTGAGTCCCAGCTGATCAGCTAGAAGGAAAAAACCTGTTTAAACTCTTGCTGCAGGGCTTCAAAGGGCCGCCCTACAGCTGATCAGTGTTAAAAGGCAGTGTGCTGGTAGACCGGTGCCTCCAAAAACAAATGAGTAGACTGGGGCCTGCAAAAATAAATGGGTAGACCAGTGCCTCCAAAAAACAAATGAGTAGACTGGTACAGCTCTGCAAACAGTTAAAAGCCTGATAGACCAGTACCTCTGCTAAATCCTAAAGAATTGTCACATGACCATCAAGCCACGCCCACAAAATAAGCCACATCCACAGAACCGGTAGTAAAAAAATTTAGAACCCACCCCTGCCCCTAATCATCTTTGTTGCTCTTCTCTGCACTCTTTCTAGAATCTCAACATCTTTTTTACATTGTGGTGATCAAAGCTGGATGCAGTATTCCAAGTGTGGTCTTAACAAGGCATCATAAAGTGGTATGAACACTTCATGTGACTTTAATTTAAAGAATTCCCTAGCCATGCTGGCTGAGAATTCTGGGAGCTTAAGTCCACACGTCTTAAAGTTGCTAAGGTTGAGCACTCCTGATTTAGATGGTTCAAACCAGAAAGGAGCAAGTTAAGAGTTGAGTTAAGAGTGGAGAAATCTAGCCAAGATGAAACTGACTTTCAGCCTCTTCCTCCCAGGGACAAAGCATCCTTCCCTCAATGCAGGCAGAGACAAAGGAAGCATCCTGATGGAGAAGAGCTCATGAGCCAAAGCTTTGAGCATGAACTCTGGGCAGAATTCAGAATTCTTTCCCCCATCCCTTGAGCAGTTCATATAGAGAAATCTGTGGAAACCAGTCATTTTTTAAATTTTATTTTATTTTAGATTTTTTTAATCCCAATTTTATTATTTTTATAAATAATTCAAGGTGGCAACATACCTAATCTTCCTTGCACCTCCTATTTCCCCCACAACAACCCTGTTGAGAGAGAGAGAGAGAGTCCAAATTCACCCAGCTGGCTTTCATGGCTAAAGCAGAACTAGAACTCACAGTCTCCTATTTCTAGCTTGATGCTTTAACCACTACACTAAAAGTTCTCCAGGAAGTGCCTTGCTCTTCTTTTTTACATTGTACTTATAATTCTGATCTTTCATTGTCCTGTATTGAGCTCATGGAGCTAAGCAAAAATCTGTCCTTTGGATTTTAAGATTTTATTTCACAGAAAAATGGTCATGTGAACCTTCTTACTGCAGGATATGCTAACGGAGTCATTGCTCCCTAGTTCTTCCCCACTGAAGATAAGGACATTACGGTGGTGGCACAGTGGTTAGAATGCAGTACTGCAAGCTACTTCTGCTGACTGCCGGCTGCCTGCAATAACGCAGTTCGAATCTCACCAGGTTCAGGGTTGACTCAGCCTTTTGTCCTTCTGAGGTTGGTAAAATGAGGAGTCAGATTGTTCTTTATCTTTATCTTTTATTAGATTTGTATACCGCCCTTCTCCTTTCGGACTCAGGGCAGTGAACAGCCAAAATAAAAACATTTGTACACAAAAGTTAAAATAATTTTTAAAAATAATTAAATGAAATTTGGCCCATAATTTAAAACATTTCAATTAAAAATCAGTATCAAACGTTAAAACCAACATGGAATCAGGCCAGCCCAGCTAACTGAAAAAAGTAAGTTTTTAGGGCCTGACGAAAAGTCTAGAGGTCTGAGATCACTCGTATCTCTGGGGGTAGATCGTTCCAGAGAGTAGGTGCTACCACAGAGAAGACTCTCCCCCTGGGGGTCGCCAGCCGACATTGTCTGGCTGACGGCACCCTGAGGAGGCCCTCTCTGTGGGGGCAATATGCTGACTCTGTAAACCACTTAGAGAGGGCTGTAAATCACTGTGAAGCGGTATATAAGTCTAAGTGCTATTACTAAGTGCTATACAGATACATCAGCTGTATTCTGAAATACCTGAAATAGGAGCGTTCTACAAAGACAAATGCTTATCAATAATAATATTATTTCTCTGAATGTACAGATCCATTCAAATGTTGCAAGAACTGTGGATGGGGCCTCTGGCTGTTTTGGTCTGCACATCCTATGTCCCCATCCATTGGTTACATTGGCAGGTTTAAGGAGAGCTGTAGTCCAAAACATGTGGAAGACATCAGCTTGCCTGTTGCCTACTCAATTCCTCCTCTAGTCCTATGGGACTCTCATACTGAGAGCTCCAGCACCACTAATCAGAGGTTAAATTCATGACAAGTACTAATCAAAACCTTCTTCCCAATTAACATTTAATTTAGATAGGCAAAAAAACTGATAAAATTAGCACGTTTCTTTACAGAACTTCAGGCCTCCCTCACAGTTAGGTAGAGCATTAGGACTGTGCCGTAAGAGGCCAACATAAAGGTCACCAAAATGTCAGGCAAAAGAGAGTCCCTTTACAACATTATTCTTAACTGCAATGAAACCCGAATCTTAAATTATTCACCACTACCATCACGCACAATAGCGAAGCCAAAACAAATGAAAATAGTCTGCCAAACTGCCTTCATTTTCCCCTCAGAGAACTAATACACACCCCTGGAAATAAAACACTTTTAAATTAATGCTGTATTTGATGATAAAATTCCCCCCCTCAACTCTGAAATCTTAGTTTATTTAACCATATAGGTGCTTGCCTTGTTCTCCAGGAATTTTTTTTTTTAGTATTTTGTGGTAAGCAGATCATTAGCCAAAACAGATCTAGCCAGCGAAAGAATGGAAAGATTGTGGATAAGTATTATCCAGGCTTCCCCTTGTCCCAGAGGTTTTTTTTTCAAAAGGCACCTTTGGGACAACCATGACCTGGATGACTGAGAATCTCCATAGACAGGCTTTCCCAGGGGTGGGCTTCTGGGGGTTCGGCATGGTTCAGGCGATCCTCTAGCCAAGGATTGCCGGGGTTCAGCAAACCCCCTGGATGGCCATGCCCACCCCTCCCCTCCCAGGAGTCTCCATGCGGCCCCGTTTATCATTCCTGGTAAGTACAGGGGCCGCATGGAGGGTCTGGGAGGGCAAAAATCAGGCTTACTGGAGGTTCTGGAAGTCTGGAAATGGGCCTGTTTCCGGCCTCCAGAGGGGGATGTTTCCGGACCCCAGGGGAAGCAGTTTTCACTCTCCCGAGAGGGTTTTCTCAAGAAAAGCCTCCAGAGCCCGGGGAGGGTGAAAAACGCCCCCCCCCACCGTGGTGCAGGTGGCTGCCCATCTTGGCCACACCCTTCCAGCAACGGGACAGTGAACCTGTTGCTAAAGGATCTGAAGCCCACCCCTGGGCTTTCCCTTTCAGAAAATATCTCTATGTTCATGTTTCTTAAATTTAGCAATGCTAAGATGTATGGACGTCAAATCCCAGAATTCCCATGGCTGGCTGGAGAATTCTGGGAATTGAAGTCCACACATCTTAAGATTACCAAGGTTGAGGAACACTGCTGTGAATTGTTCCAAGTAGACAACAAACAAATGTAGTCCAGGTAATTACATTCCAACAAGAATAGCATTTTATCATCATGACTATTACATACAGGTAGTCCTCACTTAACAACCATTTAAAATTATAACGTATCCCCCACCAAAAGTTCTAATGTCCTATCCTTCAAGCTACAACTGCTGCACTTCCCTCCTCTGTGATTGCATTTTGGGCACTTGACAATCAAATCACATGTATGACTAGTTGCAGCATCCCACAGTCACATGATTACAATTTACAATTTTTCCCTTCAGAGAATGGATTTGCTTAATGACCATATGTTTCACTTAGTACCTGTGTTGACTTGCTTTAGTCACTGTAAAATTGAGTCAAGTGATGACCCATATAATAACTATAATGACATGACCAAAATTCAGGGTTGAATTGTGGGTTGAAAGTTCTCGTAGTCCTTGACTTACGATGGCAATTGGGCCTGGAATTTCTATCATTAAGCAATGTGATCATAAAACATGACCTCATTGTTTAGCAATGGCAATCTATGCCAAAATTAACTGAATACTTTTAGGCAAGACTACTTCCTGCCGGCTTCCTAAAACCAAAGTCAGTGAGAAAGCCGGCAGGAAGTTGCAATCCCAGGGCATCAGATAGGCAAGATGCTATTGTGAAAGAGGGAGTGGAGGAGTGCATGGGGGTTCAAAGGAGGCACAGCAAGACTTCACAAAGGTGCCTAGGGTGCGTTGTAGGTCACAGAGGGTGCTGGAGAATACAAGTGGTTTGCACAAGAGTTGCGTTGTAGGTCAGGGAGGGTGCACCAGAATACAGTGTAGATTGGGGAGGGTGTTGAGTGGCATTGGTCAGGGTAGTGCAAGGGCCTTGGCACAGGTCTGGAAGGTGTGCAGAAGTGCGTGGGAGTGTGGGAGTGGTTTGTACAGCCCAACTGCAGAAAGGATGGGAAGGGTGCACAAATGAGAGAGACTTGCCTGCCCAGTGATTTGTGACCTTCCCTGAGGGCTTCCACATTGACTTTCTGGAGAATGTTGCAAATGGCGATCACAAAATTGCAGGATTCCGCAACTGCTTGTTAACTGCAAACCAGTTGGCAAACACTCAGATCATGTACATATACAGACACTCCTCGACTTACAACAGTTCATTTAGTGACCATTCAAAGTTACAACGGCACTGAAAAAAGTCACTTTACGATCGTTTGTCACACTTACAAGCATAGTAGCATTCCCATGGTCACATGATCCAAATTCAGAGGCCTGGCAGCTGACTCATATTTCTGACAGTTGCAGTGTCCCAGGGTCATGTGATCATCTTTTGTAAACTTCTGATGAGCAAAGATTCAGTTCACAACTATGTTAGTAATTTAACACCTGCAGTGATTCACTTAACAATTGTGGCAAGAAAGGTCATAAAATGGGAGAAAACTCTCTTATCAAATGTTTCACTTAGCAACATAATTTTGGGCTCAGCTGTGGTCATAAGTAGAGGACTACCTATCATGACAGGAGTGTTGGGACAGCTGGAACTCTGAGGAGCAGTCAGAACCACCAGTCTTTCAAAGCCATTGTTACTTAAACAGTCTCTGAACAGCTCCTCCCACCAGCTTCTGGGAAGTTGAAATTTAAACTGAACAGCGGGACAGAGAATTAATTAATACAGAATATTTCTGTCCCCAGCAATCTAAAATTAATAGGGATCAGGAGGAAATGGAGATTTTGCAGTAACCTTTCCCTGGAGTGGAGTGGGAATGGAGGTTTTACAGTATCCTTCCCCTGCCATGCCCACCAAGCCACACCCACCAAGCCATGCCCACAGAACCGGTAATAAAACAATTTGAATCCCACCACTGATGTGGTACCTTGCTCAATAGTGGTGACTATGAGAGGCATCTTGGAGTCCTAGTGGACAATCACTTAAATATGAGCCAGCCGTGTGCTGCAGCTGTCAAAAAAGCCAACACAGTTCTAGGCTGCATAAACAGAGGGATAGAATCAAGATCACGTGAAGTGTTAATACCACTTTATAATGCCTTGGTAAGGCCACACTTGGAATACTGCATCCAGTTTTGGTCACCACGATGTAAAAAAGATGTTGAGACTCTAGAAAGAGTGCAGAGAAGAGCAACAAAGATGGTTAGAGGACTCGAGGATAAAACATATAAAGAGCGGTTGCTAGAACTGGATATGTCTAGTCTTATGAAAAGAAGGACTAGGGGTGACATGATAGCAGTGTTCCGATATCTCAGGTGTTGCCACAAAGAAGGGGGAGTCAAGCTATTCTCCAAAGCACCTGAGGGCAGAACAAGAAGCAATGGGTGGAAACTAATCAAGGAGAGAAGCAACTTAGAACTAAGGAGAAATTTCCTGACAGTTAGAACAATTAATCAGTGGGACAACTTGCCTCCATAAATTGTAAATGTTCCAACACTCGAAGTTTTAAAGAAGAGATTAGATAACCACTTGCCTTAAGGTTTCCTAGCTAAGCAGGGGGTTGGACTAGAAGACCTCCAAGGTCCCTTCCAACTCTGTTATTCTATTCTTTCCCATGGTTTCAGTCACACTGGGTAGATCCATGATTACCATGGGGGCCATGAACAACTGCGCCACTTTTGGGAATACAAGCTAGGACCATAAGTCTGGGAACTCCAGTAGCAATCTGGCCACAAAGCGTAACTACCTGGAAGCCACTATGGTTCCTAACCACCCGGAAACCACTATGAAGCAGGGAGGCTGGCACAATAGCTATGTTATTCTATTCTATTCTAAATGGTCATAAATTGAGGACTACCTGTAGAGGGTTTTTTTCATTCCACTTACCTTTAGCTCCCATTCCTTAGGGCAATATTTTTTAAAAAAAGCTAGTTACAACATGAAGCGCTTATGTAGTCTATGAACAGTATAGAAGCAGTTTTCCTCACTGTTTTCTCTCTTCCTTTCTCCATAAAGCATTAAGCTTTTTTGCACTGGATCAAAGCAAACTTGTTTGCCGTAAAATGTGTTTTTATAGAGAGATTATTTAAAGCATAATGTCTGTTTATGGTCCCACAGTATGTTCTAATCACCTTTGTTTGCCTCATATTCCATTTCTTAATTAACCACCAACCTATTAGCATAAGGAGGTTTTTTTGCCCCAAGAGTATTAATTATACGTAATTTATATCATATGCATTTATTCTTTATCTGTTGGATGAATAAAACATTTACCTGTTTATAGCTACTTGGGGTTAACATTTCATACAGAAAATTCACCTGAGACTTCCAATCAAATTATCAGATTTTTAATTTTCTGTTACATAATGATACCATATTAGTCATTATAGTACTTTATTCCACTCTAGGCTAAACAATCATTTAGTGGAGCAGAGTATTGGCAGCATTAATTAACCAGTGCTAGATGCTTACTCAAATAGTAAGATGCAAATACAGGAAATAAAAAGTAAGATCAGTGTCTTTGTGAAGGAATCCAATAGGGTCCATTTGGGCAAACCAGCGTTCTGGACATTAATAGGAAAGAAGTATGTGCTTCTAAAGATGAAGAAATAGTGTTCTTTAATAGGAGAAACAAATTTTTTGGCTACTTTCTGCCTCTATATTTGGAGGCAAAGCTTGAATTTGAGATTTTGATGGTACACAAAACTTTTTAATGCATTATTCTGTCAGAAGTGCTTATCCTGATTTCCTTCTGGCACTCAAGCTGGTTTACAGTGCCCAGAAGGACTGTAAACAATAAAACGGACAGTGGACTTTTTTTGTCAGTTATGACCAGTTGCGTTCAGTTACAATGAACCCTGTAAAAATAAAATTGAGTCCAGTCGCATGGTTACTCAACTTACGACCACAATGACCTATGATTAAAATTCTAGGTTTAATTATGCTCATATGTCCAATACTACCTGTATACAGTTTGCCAAGCATTTTATGGAATATAGTCAGTCTAAGCTTGTTATCTCCCTTCTGAAGTTGTCAAAACTAAATCCAAACTAAACTGTGTTGTTTCACCGTGTCATATAATAGGTATATGCATAATTTTGTATTTATTTATTTTGTCATGTTCATGCAGTGTTTATTAGAGGTGGAGACCATTTGAGAGCTATATGCAACAAAATTTCATTTTAATGTATGCTGATTACTGTACATTCAAAGTGACAATAAGGTTATTCTAAGTCTAAGTCCAAGTCAAAATCTACTACTACCATTTTCACACCAACTATATTAGTGAAAAGCTATGTAAGGCACTGAATACGTTATATTCAGGGGTGGGCTGCTGGGGATTTGCAGGGGTTCGGAAGAACCTCTAGCTAAGATTCTGTGCAGTTCAGAGAATCCCCATATCCCACTCCTGGCTGGCCCACCCATCCCACCCCTCTTCTCCGCTCCCAGGAGTCCCCCCGCACCCCGTTTTGGATGCAAGTAAGTGCAGGGCGCATGCAGAGGCTTGGGGAGAGCAAAAAACAGGCCTACAAGAAGTTTGGGAAGGCTGTTTCCGGACTCCAGAAGGCCTCCGGAGCCTGGGGAGGCCGTTTTCGCCCTCCCAGAGGCTCGAAAAGAGCCTTCGAAGCCCAGGAAGGGCAAAAACGCCCCCCCCGCCTGCTGTGGTGCAGGAGGCCAACTAGACCACGCCCAACATGACCACGCCCACCCAGCAACCGGGCAGAGAACCCCTTGCTAAAATTTTTGAAGCCCACCCCTGGTTATATTTCATTTACTTGTTCATCTCTACCAAATCCAATTTGTTCATCTCTACCAAATCCAATCCTATCTGACAAATTTGCCAGGGCAATGAAAAGAAATGACCATTCCATATACTCTTCTGTTTCAAAAAATATCTTTCTGATTTTTGTACTCTTCCAAACTGTTTCAATGCAATGGTGCTCCTGAAACTAGCATAGGTAATTTTAGCATTTTTTACTTTGAAAACATCCTTTAAAATGACTTCATATAACTGGTAGATGAGCAACCCACAAGGAAAATAATATTAATAAATATTTATAATAATTATAATATAATTACTTGATGTTGAATAAAAAGGGTAATACTTTTTTATTTACTAAATTAAAGCAGATTAAAATTAGATTTTCTCCCCAATTCCTCTGTGTATGAACTTAAGTGTTGCAGTTCCAAAATATTTTTAATTCATTCCTCTGCACAAAAGGTCAAGAAAGAATTCAGCACACCTATATTTCAAGCAGAATTGTCAATTAATTTTATCTAAACTAAATATTTAAGGTAAGTCTTGGCTTTATGTGCCCCTTTGGGATGACATGTGGCACAGATGAAAGGTCCAGGACTTGCCCTATGATTGATAGGGGCTTCCTGTAAATTGGCACTAAGCTGCTTTTGTTAGTCCACTCCCCTTGACCTTCCGTGGAGACCACTGATTGGAGCAGTCAGTTCTTCCGTGTCCAGGTCATCTCTTTGTAGTTCTAAAGTTGTTTTTGAGAGACAATGACCCTTAATGACCTGACTCTTCCTTCTCCAGGTCAACCTCAAGGCAAGCAACTTCTTATCTCTCCTTGTTTAGGTCAGGAACATTGGTGAGAGCAGCTGTTAACCATCAAAATCAACACTGCACCAAGTGTATGAAATAAAAAAAGAGGATATCTGTAGTTACCATCAGCTCTCTCTCTCTCTCTTGCTGTGCCTTGATATGTGCTTGGAATTACAGAATGTGGAGGCCATGGAGAGCCAACAAGCAGAGCCTATCGCCTCCAACCGCTTGTCAAAACAACAAAACGCAGAGCACAAAACATACTTCAGCAGTGTTACAAAGAACATTGAAATTCCTTGTCTCCTCCTTCAGTGAAGCAGCCAGAATGAAAGAATAAGGCAATGGTTTTGGAAAATATCCACAACTCACTTGACAGTGTGACTTCAGAAAACAAACTGCTCCATATTGAGCTTTTTCAGATATAGCAGGTCGTCAGAGAGGGGTGGACTGGTCTTCCTGAAAATTGATGAATTTGGAAGCAGTCTTCATTGGTCAATCAATCCATTTAAAAGCGCACTCAGTCAAAACTGATAAGGCATGTCAGCAATTAACATATTTATCCTGGCTGACCCAGGCCACCCCACCCCTCCCCTCCCAGGAATCTTCACGCAGCCCGTTTTGGATGCAGGGCGCGAGCGGAGGCTCAGGGAGGGCAAAAAATGGGCCTACCAGAAGATCAGGAAGTCCAGTTTCCAGAGGGCCTTCGGAGCCTGAGGAGGCCATTTTCGCCCTCCCGGAGGCTTGAGGAAAGCCTCTGGAGCCCGGGGAGGGCAAAAAGCCCTCCCACCATGGTGCAGGAGGCTGACTAGGCCACACCCATCATCCCCACGCCCACCTAGCAACTGGGCAGAGAATCCCTTGCTAAAAATTTTGAAGCCCACCCCAAAATTTTTGATATCCCAACTGAAAGGTATCAGATACACCCAATTAAGAAACTTGTCCTGCTCTTCACAGAAGCAACAAGTTGTAGAGAGAACCACTTTCTTTTCAGAAACTTTGAGCTTAAATACGTGAACACTCCTATGCAAATGCAACCCATAGTCTTGCACTGTGAGTGTGAACCCTTTGGGCTCGGCCTGTCAAAAATTCGGAAAATGCCTAACTGGATTCTGTTGACATGTCTGTCATGCACACACACCCAAACAAAAGAGAAACAATTATTTACATGTTCATTTATTTATAAAAAATACAGACCAGTCATGTCTGTGATCCTTGGGACCTGCTGCACACCACCTACCTTCAGGCGGTGGTCTCTTTTTGTTGACAGGCCCCTGTGGCTTATTGGAGGCACCTCTGGGACTCGCAAGATCTTCTTTCTTTTATCCGTATACTATTTAATTTTATCTGAAGAAGATTAAAATACCAAACACCAAAATATTTTTTTTTAGTCTTTTTTTTTCCTAAGACACTTTTTCTTTTTAATGTCCTGTTTGTTGTGGGATATTTTTTAAAAAAATATTTTGGTGTTTTGTCTTTGAATCTTTTTTGAATAAATTTAAATATTATAAGGACAGGATCTTCTTTCTTGAAGTGGCCTTGGAAAAAGCTCTTCCATAGTCTCCAAGAACCATGCAAAAGCACACCCCATTCTCATGCGATTTTCAGAAATTCCGGAGGATGCA
This sequence comes from Pituophis catenifer annectens, assembly GCF_029215685.1. Taxonomy (NCBI): domain Eukaryota; kingdom Metazoa; phylum Chordata; class Lepidosauria; order Squamata; family Colubridae; genus Pituophis; species Pituophis catenifer. Next base: position 133,600,895 of record NW_027256881.1, read on the forward strand.
AAAGAGTGCAAATCCTCTTGTGCGACATCAGGAGGCTGCTCAAGAGCACACTCCCATTCTTGTGCAGTTTCAACAGCCTCTGAAAATTGTGTGAAAATGGACATGCTTTCCAGAATAGTTGTTGGATGTTGGTGAACGCTGGTGTGTCACACAAAATATAGTAATGTGTCACCATTGACATCTGTGTCATAGGTTTGCCATCAGTGTCCAGCAAGACCTGACTTTCTCTATGCACAGCAGTAGGCAAGGCCTCTTGAGACCCTTTTCATTCCGCATCTTCCTTTATTTCAGAAGTAGAAAGTCAAAATTAGAATGTTCAAGTCACTTCAGCAGTAGCCACATCCGCAAATTCCTTTTGCAATGAGGTTGGGGCTTCCTCTATTCTATGCCCTGGCCCTGAAATAGCCCCGTAGTTCATTGATCTAAAAGCAGTGATGATTCTGGTTTGTTTATTTAAACATCTACAAGGAAGGTTGAATTGGTCACAATTAGAACAATGTTTCCATTGACAAAAATGGCAGATTGTGGTTAGGCGCTATGGCAACTGTTTGGGGGCAATGGAGTACACTTGGCCTTAGTATATAAACTGTCCCTAAAAAAATAATCAGGGGCAGGACAAAGAATACATGGAGATGGGACAAAATTACATTTGATTTCATTTCCAGATTCTTAACATTAAATACAAAAACATTTATCCCTTTCCACATATGTAATTATGCTTCTTCCTCTGTATTTAAAAATTACACATTGGTAGAAATATATACAGAAGTTGGAGCCACATCAAAGCTTTTTATGGCCCTGGGATCTAGAATTGGGCATAGTGTCTATATTATATTTTCCCAACTTGACACTATTCTACATCAGCATTTTTCAACCATGACAACTTTAAGATGTGTGGACTTCAACTCCCAGAATTCCCCAGCAAGCTTTTGGGAATTCTGGGAGTTGGAGTTCTCACATCTTAAAGCTGCCATGGTTGAGAAATACTGATATAAATGAATAAAGGTTAGCTGCAATCAGCATGGAAAATGCTGAGAATTCTGGGAAGTCCACGCATCTGGAGAACAACAGAGTTGAAAAAAACCCCAGAGGTCTTCTAATCCAACCTCCTGCTCAAGCAGGAAACCCTATACCATTTCAGACAAATGGTTGTCCACTTTCTTCTTAAAAACCTCCAGTGTTGGAGTACCCACCACAATGGAGGCAAGACATTCCACTAATTAATTGTTCTATCAGTAAATTTCTCCTTAGTTCTTTCTAATCTGAATTATATTTACCACAATACAAACAGAACCTAATGGAGTCAAATCTTCACACTTGCAGAAGATAATAAATCCATTAATCCCGAATCCCTTTACCCCAAATTGATTCACCATCAACTACAAACTGAGCTCCCAGGGGTCTGATGAGCATTACATTCCAGATGTTAGGGGGAAAACATTGAAAGCTATCAAGAAAACATTCAGAGCTATTAAGAAAACATATTTGGCCATTAAGAGCCATCACAGATCTTTATTTTTTTAAAAAAATGTTGATTGTTCTTTTGAAAAGGCTCCGGATAGTTAAACTCAGATATGTGGAGAGAGAAAAATAAAAGGTTTGGATGAAGAAGGCTTTTGACTCTTTGCAAAATTCTATAACCGAACGGGGTTTCTAAACTCAAATATTTGTTAAGCAAGTCAAGAATATCATGTCAACTAGATCCTCTTAGAGACTGAGGTTCCCAGGCATAACAAGAATTTAAAAATGACAGCATATATTAAAAAAACCTGCATATTTTTAAATAAAAGGAGAAGTCCTCCCCTCACCATGTCCCCTCCTCCAGATTGGCTGCTAGAGTAGTCTCCTCTTAAACTATTGATAATTACTTTAGTAGTAGCTTACAGAGAATGTAATTACATATATCCATAGAGTAGTTTAGTTTTGATGTCACCCAATCATTGTGGTGAAAGTCAGCCTCAAACAGAAGTGAATTCGGCAGCTGGATTTCTTAAGGTAATTATAGTTATAACGCTTTGATTTTTTTTCTCAAAAAAAAAAATCTTTTTGATGGAAATGAGATTCTTTAAAACTTTTTCACTCCCAAGTTTAAAGTGGGGGGAAAAATGATCAAACTCTCTTCTTCAAAACTGTTCAGAAGGGAAGAAGATAGTTGAGGGATTGCGAGCATGTGAGCATCCCAATTTTTCATTCCACAGCAGTTTTTTAGCGCCCCACATTTCAGTTTAAATCCAAGAGAACTCCTTCTTGGAACTCTCTTTTTTTTTATCAGGAAATGTGTTCAGTCACAGAGGCTACAAAGAGATGGAAAGGTGGCAGGAAGTGGAACAACAGCTCTCCTAAAGATCTGCTTAAGTATCCAGGAAATTGTAGGAAGTTAGCACCCACCCCTTTCTTAGAAGAATGAAATATTTTGGGAAATATTAAAAAGGCAGAATATTATGTTTCCCTGGATGAGAAATGGAGAAGCATGTTTTAAAGACAAAGCAGCTCCCACCTTCCTGTCCCCACCCTTTTGTTAATGGGCCAGAGGCAGAAACTCTTTGTCAATGGACCTCATCTGCAAGACAATGGGACCCATCTAACACAGAAACTCACCATAGGCACCTGGAAAGATTACATCAGCCAGCAAGGCTAGCTAAGACCCCCACCCCCTGGGAGTCTGACAACCAATCAGGATACTCTTTCTGGGCCCCAGGAAGTTCAAAGCCAGAGAAAACATAAAACCTGGAGACTCACTGTATCTGTCCCTTTTCTGTTCAGAAACTCAAGCCACGTGATCCTGTCCACCATTAAACCATCTTTCCAAGCAGTCTCCATGTTTCCAGTATCTTTTTCCCCACTTGGAGCTGAACCCAGAATGATATTTCTTCCTACAAAATGAAGAGAAAAATAGAAATCTCTTGGAAGAGGCAGGTCTGAAGGGCCAATGTTAGATTTCAGAAGTTGGAACCTCTGCCACCTTTGCAATTCTTTTAAGGTAGCCATGGTAAACAGCAACCTGTTTTTATTTCTCCTTTTGCAAAGTAGAGTGCACTGCCTTTCACGCCAGGCCTGGCTGTAGATAGTCCCAATCACAAGTGTCTCATGTCCAAACAACCCCAAAGGTGCTTTTTTCAAAAGGCAACTGGGCTTTGTTTTTCCTTGAAGATGTTTCGCTTTTCATCCAAGAAGCTTCTTCAGTTTCAACTTCTTCAGAGAACTGAAGAAGCTTCTAGCATGAGAAGCTAAATGTCTTCAAGGTAAAACAAAGTCCAGTTTCCTTTTGAAAAAAGCACCTTTGGCAGAACCCTTGACTTGGATATCAACAGACCCTAATCTTTTGGCCACCAGGGACCGGTTCTCTGGAGAAAGGGTTTTCCATGGACAGGAAATGGCGTGGGTTTGCATTCTGCCTGCATCCCACAGATGGGGCTTTGCTTACTTGTGCAGCCCGGTTTCTGGCATGCCACAAACCAATGGTGGGTTGCCCCCCCGTTCCGACCGGTTCTATAAAACCGGCAGGAGGCTCCACCCTCCACTGACCCGGACGTCATCTGGAAGCTTCTGTGCATGCGCAGAAGAGTGCGCATGAACAAACGAAGCAGCTGCGCACATGCGGCCCCACTGCAAACTGGTAGTAAAGGTAAATAGAACCGACCCTTGCCACAGACCCGTGCTGGTCCATGGACCGGAGGTTGGGGACCCCTAACCTGGATGATTGACAATCTCCATAGACATATCCAAACAATGTGGCATGATTCCTTTCTGTCTCTAAAGAATAAATCTCTCATCTGGAATGACAAATAAGACTACATGCATGCAACTGCCTTGTTAGCAATGTCTCGCAGTTACAACAGTGATGAAAAAAGTATCTTTGCTGGGGGAGGGTGGGATGGGAAGGGGGGGATTGGGGAGGGATTTTTCTTGTAAAACTTTTCAATAAAAAAAAAGTATCTTTGCTTATCAGTCGTTGCATTTACAGTCTTCACAGATCTGTAAAGCAAAGGAAAGCTAAAGTAAGACCAAAAGCACAGTCACAGATTCACTTAGCAACTTATTTGCTAGTTCCAATTGTGGTCGCTAAACAAGGACTATCTGAATGCAATGCAAGATGGAAAAACTGCATTCTGGTCCCAAACAGAATATTCAGAAAATACAGAAAGTGACTTTGCCAGTCAAACTATGAAAGACAGGTTAGTGTCACACTTAAATGTAGATTGAGAGATGGAAGGGTAGTTGTAACTCCTTAAGTTTGGCTGAGGATAAAGGCAAGAATCAAAGAAATTTAGGTTTCTGAGCAGAGCTTATTCTCTGCTGGAAAATGGCTTGATGTTTGCCTGATATCTATGAAATGTAAGTATATATTTGCCTGGAGCAAAGTTCCCATTGGCCCAATAAAACATATTTCTGACTTGTTCAGTATAATGGGTTGCATGGAAAATCAACTTTTTCTTTCATGGAAATTTCTATTGTATCACAATTTTCCCCTCATGGCTGGAGAGATACCCAAGTGGCAGACTATCTTCAAAATGCAATTGTTGCTCCACAGCTATGGGCAATAAATGCAGCACAATATCTATTGTCTGTAAAAGGTGACTATCAGGCATTCATCAATGCATGACACTGTGAGTAATGAAGAAATAACAGGTTTTAGAAAGGTGATGCGGTTCTGCAGCTTTTCACACGGCATTTGCTTAGTTCAGGGTTTTTTCAAATTTAACAACTTTAAATTAGGACTTTTCTGTTCAGCATTTGGAAGGGCCCCGATTGTGAATGTGCAGATTGGTGACCGAATCAAGATTAATATGTAACAATTAACAATGTGCTTTTGTGCATAATTATTCTTATACATTTATAGTACCTATAGTACAAAATGGCATTATTTTTGGACTCTAAATTCCTCCCTACCAGGAAGGGTTCAGGGCATGGTAGCTAGCAGCCCAAAATTAGCAGTGATACCTTGATGCCATAATGAGTCCAACTCATTATGGCATCAACTCACAATGAGTCCAACTCATTATGGCATCAAACCATAATGAGTCCTGCGGTGTCCAGGGCGGTCCAACTTTGGCAACTTTAAGACTTGTAGACTTCAGACCCAGGGGACCCAGAGTTCCCCAGCCAGCCATGGGAGTTGAAGTCCATAAGTCTTAAAATTGCCAAGGTTAGATACCCATGGACACCGCAGTCTGGGTGAAAGGATTTCTTTGCCTTTACTTTCTTCTCCTCTCAACATTTTACTTGATTGCAGGCAACAAGTGAGAAGCATTTCAATGATGAATGGAGAATTCTGTGTTAGCCAATGAAGACATTGGTCTCCAGTATGAATCTTCCCAAGAGAGACCATGTGTTAAGAAGTTATCTTCCGGGAACATTAGACCAACAGCATGGAAGCATATCAGTAGCCCTAAATCGGGAAAGGGGAATAATTATAAATGGTAAGACCCTAGAGCGAGAGCCAGATGGACTCCAAAACCATGCTGTCCTTGTCCAGTAACAAGTCACAGGGGAAGGCTGGAGTAAGTTGCTGGAGGGCCAAGAAAAGGACTTGGAGGAAGAGGTTCCTGCTCTCAATCACTCTCCTCCTTACTCCAATGATGAAAGTATCCTGCTGCTGTTTGCAAAGCTACATAGCTCTCCCCCCCACACACACACACACACCCAACTGATCAGAGAAGTTTTTAGCCTTCCTGGAGAACTGCAATCACATCGATATTGCAAAACCATCTGGGAAGCTATGCCTCCCACCCACACGACTGTGCTCCCTGCAGGCTGGCACTGAGCTTCAGCCAGCTGGCAGGGGAGGCACATTACCCAAGCACACTCCACACCAGCTGGCCAGAAGAAACCGCACATGCCAAGGCTGGCTGACGAGGCTTCTAGTTACTCTCTCTCAGACTTCTTCGCTTCTGCTAAGGTCCTATCCATCCCTCCCCAAGCCCTCACCCACCCACCACCATGTTTTTTCCTTGAGTCTTTCTTTCTCTTTCCCTTTAAAATCTCACTTGCTCTTCTCCTTTGCCCAGCTTCTGGTTCTCAAAGCAAGCCACAGCGTTTTGCCCTGCTGACAGCAAAGCCTTTCATTTTATTTCCCTGATCATGACAAAAGCTTCCTTTTCATTTCCGACTGGCTTTATTTTATTCAGAAACATCCTCTTCTTCAGCCTCATTTCCTTCCCTCTCTTCTCCTCCCTCTGCAAGATTTCTCTGTCTAATAACCCATTTTTGCCACTGGGATCTGTTGGTTTTCTCTCCTGACACCACAAAGCCATTCTCATACAAAAGAGGTGGCTGAAAGGGGAGGATGTGATGAAGGCACCTTCTACAGCACTTCCTGATAGTTTCCTGACAGTTAGAACAATTAATCAGTGGAACAACTTGCCTCCAAAAGTTGTCAATGCTCCAACATTGGGTATTTCTAAGAAGAGACTGGACAACCATTTGTCTGAAATGGTTACAGGGTTTCCTGCTTGAGCAGGGGTTGGACTAGAAGATCTCTAAGGTCCCTTCAACTCTGTTATTCTGTTATTCCTCCAATTTGCAACGTATATAGCTGGCTTCTGAGATGCGTGGTACACACATCTTTATTGTTTCCCACTACTCCTTCTAAAAAAGGTACAGAGTGGGGGCTTGGTCTTCTACCGTCGCCATTTGAGAAAAACATTAATTTATATTAATAAATTAGCTATGTTTATTATTATTTTTTTACAGCTGAGGAGTGGCTGGGTCTCTGTGCATTTTATACTCGGATACCAATATCCAAATGAAAAATGTTGCGGGAGAATTCACTTGCTGCCCATTTCTCTCTAACCTAGAAATGTATATCATGGAGGAAGATACAGGTCATTCTTGACTTACAGCTGTTCATTTTTAACTGGTCATTTTAAACTGATCTATTGATACAAGCGGTAGTCAAAATCTACAGCGACACAGAGTTTTCATTCTTTGCTGTTTGCAAACAGACACACACACACACACACACACACACACACACACACAGTAATGTTTCCTTTACTTGCATTGTTACAAGAGAAATGCAATACTGTAAAATTAGGAAAATGAACGGCAAGCTAAATTTTGTGAGGTAAAATATTTTCCTTCCTCCTTCCCTTCTTCCCTCCCTCCCTCCCTCCCTTCCTTCCTTTCCTCCTTTCCTCTTCCTGCCCCTCCCCCATCCCACACACCCATGTTGTGCTTGTCAAAACAGCAAGTTACCAAGCAACCTACCTTTTCTATTATATCTCCTTTCACCAGGCCTTTGGAGCTGAGAGTTGACTCAGGATTCCCTCCCAATGACTGCCAAAATCGTCTCCTTCAGTATTCACCATCTGAAAAAGGAGCTCCCCAATTTTCAGAAAGTTTTGCAAAGGAACAGGAAGAAGCCAGGACAAAGCACCATGGCTAGCATCCAGAGGAGTAGTTAATCTTATTCATTGTACTCTTGCAACTGCACGCATATCCTAAAGATCTTTTCAATAAAAATAAAAAAACACTCAAACTTGTCCAATACCCAGTTAATCTGTTTTACTGCACATGGCTGTTGTAGATCCTGGAATGGCAATGCTTAATTAATTCAACATCGGGTTTTTATGCCATTTCTCTAACTCCTGTAGCAAAGTCTGCCTCAAATCAAATCAATACTCCAAATGAGTGTCCCTAGACAACCTACCTCCAGAAAGAACCTGCTGTTTTGAACTACTTCTAAAGTGAACTGAACCAATCAAAGATTGCTTTAGGAGCAAGACACCAATAAGGACAGTATAGCAGGCAATGTCTTGACTAATCCAGCTTGCTCTTACTATGGGCAAAGCCATTCAAGTTCAAATGCCTAGTGCTATTAGCAACTGGCTGCCCACTATACTACATTTTACATCGAGGGGGGCTGTGTGGAGAGAGTTTCCTCCTTTAAATTCCTGGGAGTTTACCTCAGTGAAGATCTCACCTGGAAATCAACACGACCCAGGTGGCCAGAAAGGCCCAACAGAGATTCCACTTTCTTAGAGTCTTGGGAAAAAACAAAGTGGGACAACAATTGATGACCTCCTTTTACCGGTCCACAATAGAAAGCATCCTCACTCAGTGTATTAGGGTGTGGTATGCTGGCTTGGCAGCCGTGGATAGAAAGACATTACAGAGAGTTGTGAGCAGAGCACAAAACATCTAGCAATATGGACATAGAAGCTTTTTTCATGCATGGGTAGCCATGACTTGGATCTGATACCACTAGACGACATCTGATGTCGGATCTAGACTTGGATCTGATACCACTAGACGACATCGCTAGGGCTCACTGCCTTAGAAGACTGAGGAAGCTCCTCAGGGATGACTCACACCCTGGTCAGCACTTCTTTACTCTCGTACCATCGGGAAGGAGCTATAGAAGCAATAGGCAGCCGCACAAACAGGCTGAAGAACAGTTTTTACCTGTGGGCTGTCAGACTCTTGAATGAAAAATAACCACAACAACATAGTACGATTGACTTGCGGGGCCGGTGCAACGTGCAATAAGTTCACATGGTGCAATAGGATTGGGTGTTTGTTAGCAGGATTCACTGGGCTAGGGATTTTTTTTTTTCTTTTATCTTTCACTGTGAGTCGTATAGTTCTGGGGGGCGGGGTTTGCACGAAATGAGGCTCAGCCAATCTCATAGAACACATGTTGTACTCTGACAATAAAGGTTTGGATTGAATTTGAATTGATAATATAGCTCTGAATAATTCTGCCATAATTCTGCCATGACAAATTCAGCAAGGTGTTACTCAGAGCGATCAGATTAAAGCCCCTGCACCCCGTTTCCAACAACCAACTGGCTGGATTTCAGCTTTTTAAAATTAGAACATCGGCAGGCATCCTCAGTATTCAATCTTCAGTATTCAATATTGGTACATAAGGTTCCCTTTTAATCTAGCAATATGGACATAGAAGCTTGTTTCATGCATGGGTAGCCATGACTTGGATCTGTGGGTCCTAACAACAAGGCACTTGGGTCTTAGGCATGTCTAAAAGAACCTCAGATGGTGTCTGTGGTTTAAGCTATATGTAAGGTTGTCCCATAAATAATTATGAATGTGGAAGATTTTTGTGTATTTCCTGGGCAAAGAAGCTGAACACCATAAAAATTATTTATATAAAAGACGGAGGAGGGAATTATTCAGTCCCTGAAGGCACATTGGCTTATCATGATTCTTGTCCCAGAAGGGCCCTAATTTGAGAAATCTGAGCACATCTGTATAAATGTGAAGGAAGCATTGAATGGGAGATTATGAAAAACAGTTCACAAAGCAAGTGGAAACTATATATAAAATGATATTTACTTCTCATTTCAGATGAAGCCCAAGACAAAAGGCATATAGGTAAACACAGCTGCAACATTTTTAGGCATATAATCAAATGCAGAAAAAATATTGGAAAACTATGCTAATTATTGTAATTAAATTGTGAACAGTATTGATAGCAAAATATCTTTATAAAACCTATCAAATCAAAAGGAGTCGAATCACATATGGGAATGCATTCTTGTGGCAGGAAGTACCAGGATACAAAAACTGGTCTCTCTTCCTTCACCAAAACATTCATGGTAAGATAATGATAGGTACAGAAGAATCTGAAGGTGGAAAATATATTTCTGGTTCATTGCTCTTTTGTGATCAGAACTTCTGAAGAAAGTGATCAAGAATATATTTTTATTTCTTTACTTTCAGATTAACTCTCTAAAGTCTAGAAACATCCCACGGTCCAATCCAGTAATGAAAATGCTTGGTCTTTCCAATGCGGTTAGAATACGAATCTCAGCAGTCCAAACCAATATGGCCAATTGTGAGGACAGTGTAAGCTGTAGTTCAGCACTATGCAGAGGACATCACACTAGTTTTCACCATGACCTAAGCCACCCCTGAATCATTTAATATGTCCTTTGGAAGTTACTATACTTGTTTCATCTTGTCCCATCTTCTTATTTCTCCAGACCTACCGGTACCTACATTTTTGACATGCCACTCAAAACCAAATATGAATCTAACTCTCCACTGAAGAGGAGACAAATGCAGTCTTCACAGTGTGCATTTCCTGCTTAATTAATAAGGACTCTGTTGGAGATTTTATGTGTGTGTGTGTACATACATACACATGCATGCACATACATACACACACCATTATCACATTTTAAACTTGATATATTTAAATCAAAGCTTTGAGCTTCCCTAAATGTGTGAAAAAGAATCATATGCATGACATGAAATTGGACCTTGTGTTGCAGAAAGCACCCAAACGATTCTATTTTTATCAAGGAACCAAAGTATATTGTCTATGGCGATAATTGCTTTTGCTCAGATATAATCATAAAATTGCAGACATAATAACTAGATGGAAACTTTTGATTACAGAGTTGGAAAGGGCCAACTGTATTTATTCTTCATTCTTCTGGATATCTAGATGTTTTGTCTATTTTCACCAAAAAAGAAACTTCTTGATGCAGGTGGAGAAAAGCTAGACAAAAATACCACAAAATGATAGAGCTTGGAAACACATTCCCATAATTGGGTGCTCCCAAGGAATTCAGAGGAAAGGGGGTTGAGGTGGAAGAAAAAGCATACCTACCTTGAAGTAGAATGACGAGTAAGGAAGTCCAGGTGCTGCTTTAGTGCTGAAAGTCAAACCTGAGTTGCTGCCAAAAGACATCCTAATGCTTCCCTCAACAAGGAACACCACTTGACAGAAAGTTCATGCACTTCCATGAGCAATCCCATAACTTGCCTATGTTACACCTGTCACCAAATTTACACAAAGCAGTACCTGTATTGCATTTGGATAATGATAACAATGATGATGGTGAGGATGATGCAAGCCCAATAAGAAATTGCAAGAGAAGCATAAGGTGTTTTCAGATGATTTTTCAGGTTATACTCAAGAATTTTAAGGGCACTATTAAAATATTGCCTATCATGTCCAACCTTTAAAATCATGAATAGATGTCCAAATTCTCAGCCAATTATTTAAATACAAGTCTCTTTATGAATCAGAGGATCATGCAGTAGAATCAAATTAGATTTTTCTTGGAAAGTTTATACCCTAGATTCTTATATTGTACTGTCATTTTGACCCCAAATTATTTCTCATTAAATGAAATTGACCAGATTCAGCTATAAATTATCTTTATAAACTGCCCACAAAATCACTGAGAGTGAGTTGGGCGGCGATATGAATTTAATAGAATTAGAATTAGAATTGGAATTGGAATTGGAATTGGAATTGGAATTGGAATAGAATAGAATAGAATAGAATAGAATAGAATAGAATAGAATAGAATAGAATAGAATAGAATAGAATAGAATAGAATAGAAGTGATTTGTATATTGCAAAATCATTTAATGATATTCAAGAATATTCCACTTTTGGTTCCTCCTTCTTTGAATATTTGAATATTTTGCATTTCCAATGAGAGATTATTTGGCCAATGAGTTCATTTGGAAGAACAGTTGAATTCCTATCCAGGCCCTGTTTTTCACCTTCCTCTGTGAAATGCCCAGAGAACACACAGCATTCAATTCATTAACACTGGGATCAAGACCAGGGTTCCTGGCTTCCAAAACAAATGATCCGTCATGGAGCCAAAAACACAGTTAAAATAGGTTAAGCCAATACAGTCAATGTTTTTATTACACTTGAACAGTGTTTAAATTGAATCTATCACAATGGACAGAGCCCTTTCTTTGACAGATTATCTGTGCTGTACAGAGCAATTAACAGTTTAAAATGCCATTTTTAACTTTATGGGACATTTTATTTATTTATTATTTAGTTATTTATTGCTTTTTCTCCCACATTTATATTTGGTCAACTCAAGGCAATTTACATGCTTAATGCTCCTGTCTCCTATTTTCCCCACAACAACCCATCTGTCAAGTGAAAAGAGAGTCAATACCCCAAATTCTTATTTGCTGCATCCCTTCGTAGTTGGTAAAGACTGGGCCAGTTAAAATAAACAAATATATGTTTATGCACCTTTCTTTTTTAAGAGCTTCAGAGCCTCATTCCAGTGAGTGTTTAGAGTTTAAGCTGCAGGCAATGTGGAGTCATTTTTTAAATATTTTAATCATGCTTCTTTAAACATGTTATTATGGGATTTTATGTATTTTAAAACGTTTATACTAAGTCATCTAGGCCAGGGATCCTCAATCCCTGGTCCGTGGACCAGCACCGGTTCTCAGCATGTCAGAAAGTGGGCCACGCAAACAAGTCCCATCCGTGGGATACAGACAGTACATGAAACTATGCCCCCTCAGGGTCTCTAATGCCTTAAAGGTTGTGGGCCACTGACCTAGGCTCTGTCATAGTGGGTAGGATATACCATACATGATATAAATAATAAATATGCAAATATTCTGATTTTACTTGAAAGCAACTTGTCCTCTCATTGAAGATGTGAGTTAAAAAAAAATAATAGTGCAAGCATCATGGTACATTTCTTATCTGATGTGCCTTATTTGATTTTATACCTTCTCTTTTGTGGGTGGCATTTTTAGGTGTTTTTTTTTCTTACTAACTCCTACTTAGTCTGGGTTGATGACCTGTGATAAAGAATTTTGATGACTAAAGAGGATTAGAAACCAGAAACACAATCCATCCACTCTCTCCCCAGGAAATAATATAATTCAGTGCTAAGGGAAGAGCTGAGTAATTAAAGAAAATGAAACATTATTGTCAGAAGTTAGACATGGAGCATGCAAACTCAATTCACACATCCTGTAGACAACAGCAGCAAACAGGGTTATTTCATCCACCTCTCCCACACACAAGTATACAAGGAATATGCTTCATGAATGAAAAAAACACCTCTCTCTACCCCCTCCCCTTCTTTCTGTCTCCCCAATACACATACACACAAAACCACACACAATTTCCTTTTCACTCTTTAGATACGCAACCTATATGTCTTGTAGCTGATTTGAAGCATGTTTATTCAGAAATAATTTCCACTAACTTCTGCCAGAAGTATTCCATTGTACTAGGCTTTGGATTTCAGATCTACATTTTAATCCAGTGCCATCTTATTAAAAGTTAGCTCCACTCAACACAGTGCAGCGCACTTCTAAGAAGAATACCTAGGATGGCTCCACACACAAGCCAGAAAGAGTTGTATGTAACAATGCTTGGCACCAGAAAATGTGGAAGAATCTCACCTACTGTATACTTGAAGTTGCTTCAGCTTGCTTAGCTATTGTTGTTGTTGTTAACTTTTATCCTGATTATTGTCATGTGAAAACAACTCCTCTGCTCTAAGAAGGACCAATGCCAGAGGATTCCCCTGCCTTTGGTATCTAGAGCAGGGTTATCCGACTTAATGTGTGCATCTTAAATAATTTTTGTTATTGTGACTGATCTCCAGTGGAACAGCCTAATAAGCAGGCTGTTAGGTGAATGTCAAATGAGCTATTTTCATAGAAATGCCAAAGAAAACTCTTTTCAACTAGTCTCATTAGGAAGCCTGAGTGTAAGCAACTTTCCCAGACTACTGTGAGAAATTGTGTGCCAAAACTGGTGGGGGGGATTCAGCATCAGCTGCCAAACATGTCATTTCTGGACAGGCTGCTGAAGCATCCATAGGTGACATCTGGGCTATGCTTTTCATCTTCCCGCCTCCCAGTGGCTAAATACCTGCATGGGGCAAGGCACCCAGAGAGGCTCACTGAATGCATCCAGTCTCATCCTCCCAGCTGGACTTCCCTCTGCAGTGCCGGAAGGTCCTGGAATTAACGTAGTTTGTGTCGACTTCTCCTCTCAGAGCCTCTTTTGTCCACTTCTCTCTCTTCATGGGTTGCTAACAGTCCAAGCCCAATTTCAACTGCCTAAGCAGCAAGGCATACAATCAACAGTTTGTTCCTAGGCCCTTGGCCCCTTTTCTTAGGAATAAGTAAAAATTAAGATATATACATAGATATATAGATATATAGATCACCATATATATGTATGTTACAAATTTATACACACACACACATATATATATATACACACACACACACACATATATATATATACAATGTTTCCCCGAAAATAAGGCCCTGTCTTATATTTTTTTGAACCCCGAAATAAGCACTTGGCCTTATTTTCTGGGAGGTCTTATTATTTTGGGGCATGTGGAGGAAACCAGAGGAAATGGCGGGGACCGGCTGCGCATGCGTTTAAATATTTTTTGGGGAGGGCTTATTTTCAGAGGGGGTATTTTAGTGTATGGGCTCAAAAGCCTGATTGGGCTTATTATCAGGGGATGTCTTATTTTAGGGGAAACAGGGTATATATACACCAGTGGTGAAATCTAAAATTGGTTACTACCAGTTCTGTGGGAATGGCTTGGGGGGGGGGGGTAATGTGACTGGCTGGGCATGGCCAATTTTTTTTTTAACTTTTAAAACCATTTTTTCTACAACCTCTTCGGTGAAGAGGTTGTAAAAAAATGCTTTCAAAAGGCTCTGATGATCCCAGCTGAGTTGCCTGATCGGCAGAAACTTTTTTTCTTTTAAATGCCTCTGACGATCAGGCAACTCAGCTTGAATCGTCAGAAGCATTTAAAAGAAAAAAGGGTTTTTTTTCTTTTAAATGCCTGACAATCAGGCAACTCAGCTGGGATCATCAGAGGCATTTAAAAGAAAAAAAGTCTCTGCCGATCAGGCAACTCAGCTTGGATCCTCAGAGGCATTTAAAAGAAAAAAAAGGGTTTTTTTCTTTTAAAAGCCTTTGATGATCCCAGCTGAGCCGCGTGATCATCAGAGGCTTTTTTTTTTTACTTTTAAAAGCATTTTTTTGGCTGAAGAGGTTGTAGAAAAAATGCTTTTAAAAGTAAAAAAAAAAGCCTCTGATGATTGTGCGGCTCAGCTGGGCATGTGGGGGGGGTGCAGGGATTTTTGCTACCGGTTCTCCGAACCACCCGCCTCCATCGCTACCGGATCGGGCGATCCAGTCCAAACCGGGAGCATTTCACTCCTGATATACACACAGATACACATACATATATACATCTCAGTGGTGGGTTGCTACCAGTTCACCCCGGATCGGGCGAACCAGTAGCGGCGGCGGTGGGAGGCTCGCCCACCTGCCTGGACACATCTGCGCATGCGCAGAAGTGTCATGTGCGTGTGCAAGCGCGCACGCACAAGCAAACCAGTAGCAAACTAAATTGAAATCCACTACATACATATATACATACATACATACATACATACATACATACATATATATACTGTATATATACACATGTACATA
The DNA here is from genome assembly GCF_029215685.1 of Pituophis catenifer annectens. Lineage (NCBI taxonomy): Eukaryota > Metazoa > Chordata > Lepidosauria > Squamata > Colubridae > Pituophis > Pituophis catenifer. The sequence goes on from NW_027256881.1 coordinate 133,616,133, forward strand.
TTCATACATACACACACACACACACACACAATTGAGCCCAGAGTTTATGTCGCTAAGATACATTTGTAAAGTAAGTTTTGTCCCATTTTATGATTTTTCTTGCCACATTTGTTAAGTGAATCACTGCAGTTGTTAAATTAATAACATGGTTGTTAAGCGAATCTGGCTTCCCTATTGACTTTGCTTGTCAGGAAGTCACAAAAGATGATCACATGACCTCGGGACATTGCAACCATCATAAATATGAACCGGTTGTCAAGCATCCAAATGTAAGTCACATTACCGTGGGGATGCTACGATGGTCATAAGTGTGAAAAATGGTCATAAGTCACTTTTTTCAGTGCCTTTGTAACTTTGGACAGTCACTAAACGAATTGTTATAAATCAAGGGCTCCCCTTAAACCTTTCTTTTGACCATTCTACAATAATAAAGTACATGCAATTTACCGGTATGTAAATAGCTAGAAGTTGATGATGACAATGATTTTATAAGCATATAAGCTTTACAGAGAAGGAGATCATAGAGCTCTACCTGAAAAGACATCAGTCTAGAAAGGGAAAAACACAAGTTACTCCTACATACAAACAAGAAATTATGTTGAATATCACAGACATACACACACAAACAAATTGTCCAAAGATAAACAAATACTCCAAATTCTGCAGAAGGATGGCCAAAATTACCATGTTTTTTTCTTGGCAGCCCTCCTCATGTCTTACAGGTCACGTAGTTCCAAAGTGATTGAAGGAGAGGATTATAGAGTCAACAGTAAACTGTGGAGCTTTGATTATTTCAATTAAATCATTGATCTCAGTGATATTGAGCAGAGGCTTTGTTACACCCATAGATCCAGTTGACATAATGGAAAACAAGCAAACATTTTGAAAGCCCCCTCCTCAAATATAACGTCCAGCAGAAGCAATAAAAATGCAATCTAGGGGGGGAGGTGTCCTGGAGGAAATATTTCTGCTGCCATTGCTTGGAAATAGATCAATTTGCCAGAATAGTGTGATCCATGGGGTACAAGAGAGAATTACACTAGTTTGGTGGGTGGGGGAAGTGTAAAGTCCCCAACATTTCCCCTTTCCGATGATACCAGAACTATGTCAAGAATCCATTGTTGTTGAAGACTTGATTCATCTTGGAATAAAACAAATGCTTAGTTCTGGGTTTCATGTGGGGATAATTTTAAGCAGGAAGGGAATCTCATCCATCTGTGTTTCCTTGGTGGATCTCAGTGAAAGGAAATGGAAATAAAACAAATTAAATCGAGCTTATTGATTTAATAACAGCTCTCTATATTTAAAGAAAAGAAAAAAAACTCCGAAACCGGAAAGTTTTTAGAAAGCCACAGTGACACTTCCAATCAAAAATACTCATATGTCTTTGTAGATTTAGTTCTGTTGTGCCAGGTGTTTAATTATTTTTTGAACATGAAGTCCAGAATATGAATAGAGCACTTGAAAAATTAAAGAGCCAAGAAAGATTGGGGGGGGGAGCGAGAAACATGAAACAAAATTATCAGGTACCCAGGATATTAAAATGTGCTTGTTAGTAAAGGGTGGGGGAGACAGCAGGACAATTAGAGTTATGTACAACTAAGAACAAAGCTTTGTTGCCTCTCCATTAATTTGTCTGAAAGAAAGCACTGGAAAAGAAAAGAGAAACCTGCCCTGTGTTGAAACTCATTTGAATGCAAATATTTATGGAAATGATGACATTTTTCTATCCAATTCCTAATCCCTGACAGGAAAACAAATATCAAGAAGTGGATTATTTTTTTTTATTTTTTTATTTATTTATTTTTTTGCAGCATTTGGCCTTGTTATAAGGCAGTGCTCTAGAAAAAGAACAGCAACTCTGCTTGGGAGCCGTTTGATGGAAGCTGTTATGAACTTAATGGGCCAGAAAGATGTTCAGAAGCCTCCAACATGAAAACTGTGGTGAGTCGAATGGTCAAATGATTCCATCTGTGGCTAAAATGGCTACTGGAAGCATTTAGATACTCCCCCAGATGTTCAAATCTGGAATCCCACTGTTCCTAAACTATATCTGGAATTTGTCATTTTACACAGAGCAGCATTCTTGGGCTGAAAAGAAAAGCAAACCCTAGGTAGGCATTTCAATCTTTTCAGAAGTTGCTGTTGAGAACCCAGAAATGCTGGGCTGCTCTCCAGCTTCTTAGAATCCAATTTAGACAAGGCGCTTTAACAAATAGACTTATTTCAGTTTGCTAAGTTAAATAAAAAAAGAATGGAGCGGGTAATATAAAAAAGGAATTCTCCATTCAAAAAGAGTCTTCAAACATTTCCTTTAAAGGAAATTGAAAGAAAAACATAAGTGACTTGGACTTCTTTTGTTGCTATTTCCAGGTCTAATATGAAATGGACATGATGCACAGAAATTCATTCCAAGCAAAGCCATCTTCAGTGTAAAATACCAGAGATAATCACCCATCTTATTTCTGAAAAAATATTTACTTAGAAACGTTCCATTTGGCTTTTTAGAAGGCAGCATCTAAGGTAACTTCCACATACAAACATACATACATACATACATACATACATACATACATACATACATACGTACATACATACAAACAAAAAACAAAAATACTAAGGTACTATATTAATATAATGAGAGGTTAAAAATGAGCTTCCAAAGACATCGATATGGTGAAATATTAATGTGGATTACACGCATTGTAAAATAGAGAAGTCTCTGTTAAAATTCAAGACATGGGGTGAAGGCTAACCTTCAGATCCTTGGAAATCAGAGACGAATGTTCCTACTCTAGGGAAATTGATATGGGAGAGCAAATGTCAACTGTTGGGGCTATGACCAGAGATCTGTCAGGCATGAAAGATCAGCTCCACACATGAAGATTCAATTAAATTGATTTATTGCTAAATGACTATGCACAGGAATCTTCTCAGCTAATGGTTGGCACCCGTTTAGTATTAGATAAGGGTCAATGCCACTCAAGTGGGATTGGATTTAGTTCTCTTGTGGCTACATAGGGATTCTAGGCTGATTCCCCTTTTCAGTCTGCCCTGCCCCAGGTGCCACCGTCCCTTCTCCTACAAGAATAGAATAGAGCTGAAAGGGAACTTGGAGGTCTTCTAGTCCAGCCCCTTGCTCCATGTGAACTTATTGCACATTGCACTGGCCCCGCAAGTCAATCGTTCCATGTTGTTGTAGTTAGCTTTTATTCAAGAGCCTGACAGCCCATGGATAAAAACTGTTCTTCAGCCCATTTTTGTGGCTGCCTATGCTTCTCCTTCCAATGGAAGGAGAATAAAGAAGTGATGACCAGGGTGAGAGTCATCCCCAAGGATTTTCCTCACTCTTCTAAGGCAGCGAGCCCTACCAATGTCGTCTAGTGGTATCAGGGGACAGACCACGATATTTTGTGCTGCGCTCACCACCCTGTGTAATGTTTTTCTATCCGCAGCTGTCAAGCCAGCATACCACACCGTAATGCACTGAGTGAAGACGCTTTCTATTGTGGACTTTCTATTGCCAACACCTATCTGAAAGAGAGGGTAGGCATGATACCTACTCTATTGGCTCTGCTGGGATCAGCCCCATCTGATTAGTCCCCTCACTTCTCCATTTATTTTATTTATTTATTTATTTATTTATTTATTTATTTATTTATTTATTTATTTATTTATTTTATTTTATTTATATTCCACCCTTCTCCCGAAGGACTCAGGGCGGTGAACAGCCATAATAAAAACAATGTACAAAAATAGAATTTAAAAGCAGATTAAAATAATTAAATCATAGGCCGAATTTAAAACTCTCATTTTAAAACCAATTTTAAAACCCCATTAAAACCAAATTAAAATCATTTATCCCATCAGAGCGGCTTGCTGGAATAACAGGCTCTTCACTGCACAACGGAAGGCGCAGTCGAGGATCTTTCGTACGTCCGGGGGTAATTCATTCCAGAGGGCAGGGGCCCCCACAGAGAAGGCTCTCCCCCTGGGGGTCGCCAGTCTACATTGTTTGGCTGACGGCACCCTGAGGAGGCCCTCTCTGTGTGAGCGTACCGGTCGGTGGGAGGTAATTGGTGGCAGAATGCGATCTTATAGATAGCCAGGTCCTAAGCCATGGAGCGCTTTAAAGATGGTAACCAACACCTTGAAGCGCACCCGGAAGACCACTGGGAGCCAGTGCAGCTCGCGCAAGAGGGGTGTTACATGGGAGTGACGGGTCGCCCCCATTATTACTCACGCAGCCGCATTCTGGACCAGTTGGAGCCTTCGGGTGCTCCTCAAGGGGAGCCCCATGTAGAGAGTGTTACAATAGTCCAGACAGGAAGTGACGAGGGTGTAAGTGACTGTGCGCAAGGCGTCCTGATCCAGAAAGGGGCGCAACTGGGAAATCAGGCGAACCTGATAAAAAGCCCCCCTGGCCACGGCCATCATATGATCATCCAAAGATAGCCATGAGTCCAGGAGGACGCCCAAGTTGCGAGCCCTCAATTGATAATTGATCAAGTATGGAATTGCTGGTATCTGAATAATAACCCTTTTTTCTTCCTGCCCCTTTTCCTGCATCCTTTGCATTTATACACCTTTTTTTAATAAAATATGAATGTCTAGTACTGTATCAGCATCATGACATATAAATAGTGTACAGAATATATAAATGCAATTAAGAAAACCTTTGACTTCTCTCTGATGTAATCTGCTTTCCTTCCCAATCCTTTTTTAAGGTTTTGGTGTAAATGGAGGTCATTGTAGTAGAAGAAAAAGCTCACACTTTCTAATGGTACTTTCATTCCTATGTCTATGAAGATTTTCAATCATCCAGGTTATGATTGTCCCAAAAGTGCTTTCTCCAAAAGGCAACTGGACTTTCTTGGTGTTTTCTTTTAAAATGTTTTGCTTCTCCTCCAAGGAGCTTCATTCAGTCCTTCCAGATTTAATTGCTGTGGTATATAAATGCTAAAAACCAGGCAGTTGGCTGCTCAACTAGCTACACAGTGGGTTGTAAGAGCTTCAAAGTATCTCCCAGGGGAAAACGGGGTCAGCGTTCTCTGTCTGCAAGAGGCACTGTCTTTCTTCGTGACATTTGTAACTTTACAACATATATTTATCTGCTATATAAATATAACTGCACATATGGCAGCATCGATAACAATAATATATTGCATCACTTGCTCGCAGTGCAAAGGCAGTATAAAATTATTCTTTCTCATAAAAGGGGTCTACCTGAATTTGTGGGACGACACTTCCTAATTAGAAACATTCAGACACAAAGAGGAGAAGATCTTCTCAAAAAGTAGGAATGGGGAGAGTCTCCAGAATAAAGTCTTCTATCGGCCAAGCATTTCCTACATTAATTTTGGGGTTTCTCAATCAACATGCCAAACCTGGTCTTGGGATGGTATCACAGTCTAAAATGAACTCAAGCCAGTAGAAGTACACCAGCTCTTGATAAATATTTCCTTCCAAGCTAACTTTTCAGTATATTCATCAGACCAGAGATGAAATACTACCAGTTCGCACCGATTTGGGCGAACCGGTAGTAAAAAAAAAAAGCTACCGGTTCGTCTGAACCTGTATTTCCTACAATCAGCTGTGCCGCGTGATTTATATTCGCTAGAAAGTAGGAAATCCTGCTTTCTAGCGAATCTAAATCACGCGGCACAGCTGTCCCCCCCGCTGTTCTACTTACCTTGTTAAGTCTTCTTTTTCCACATGAATCGCACATTAGCGGTCACAGTGTATGCACACATGCGCAGTGTGCATTTGGTGCGCAGTGTGCATGTGCGCACAGTGTGCTTTTGGTGTGTACTGTGCATGCATGAATGTGTAACATGCTTTTAGCACACACTGGGCATGTGTATGCACAGCATGCATGTGGACAGGACAGTGGACAGGATTCTGGGATGGCTGAATGCAACCACATGTTTATTGGACCCGTGTCCCTCCTGGTTGGTGCTGGCTTCCCGGTAGGTTACACGAGGCTAGCTCCAGAGGATTATTAATGCTTCTTTGAGCGAGGGTATCCTACCGGCCACCTTGAAAGAAGCGGTGGTGAGGCCCCTCCTCAAGAAGCCCTTTCTGGATCCGGCTGTTTTAGCTAACTATCATCCAGTCTTCAACCTTCGTTTTATTGCAAAGGTTGTTGAGAGTGTGGTGGCGCGGCAGCTTCCACAGTACCTGGATAAAGCTGTCTATCTAGATCCGCTCCAGTCCGGCTTCAGGCCTGGGCACAGCACAGAAACGGCATTGGTCACGTTGGTGGATGATCTCTGGAGGGCTCGGGATAGAGGTTGTTCCTCTATCCTGGTCCTGTTAGATCTCTCAGTGGCTTTTGATACCATTGGCTATGGTATCATGTTGCACCGGTTGGAGGGGTTGTGGGTGGGGGGCACCGTTTTGTGGTGGTTCTCCTCCTACCTCTCTGACTGGTCACAATCTGTGTTGGCAGGGGAGCAGCAGTTGACCCCGAGGCGCCTTGTTTGTGGGGTGCCCCTTCTGTTCAACATTTATGTAAAGCCGCTGGGTGAGATCATCCGTGGCTTTGGGGTGGAGTTCCATCAGTACACTGATGACACTCAGCTGTACATCTCCACCCCAGGCCACCCCAATGATGCCCTTGAAGTGATGTCCCGGTGCCTGGAGACCGTGCAGGCCTGGATGGGGAGAAACAGGCTCCGACTCAACCCTTCCAAGACCTGTGGCTTCCGGCGTCCCGATATAGCCAGCTGATGCCATCACTGGTTATTGGGGGCGAATCACTGGCCCCCACAGAGAGGGCTCGCAACTTGGGCATCCTCCTGGATGCACGGCTGTCTTTAGAAGAGCATATGACGGCCATGGTCAGGGGGGCTTTTTATCAGGTCCACCTGATATGCCAGTTGCATCCCTTTCTGGATCGGGACTCCCTACGCACGGTCACTCAGGCACTCGTCACTTCCCACCTGGACTACTGCAATGCTCTCTACATGGGGCTCCCCTTGGGGTGCACCCGGAGGCTCCAGTTGGTCCAGAATGTGGCCGCGCGGGGGATTATGGGAGCGACGGGGCCCTTCCATGTGACACCTCTCCTGCACGAGCCGCACTAGCTTCCAGTGGTCTTCCGGGTGCGCTTCAAGGTGTTGGTGACCACCTTTAAAGTGCTCCATGGCTTAGGGCCGGGGTATGTACGAGACCGCCTTCTGCCGCCAATTGCCTCCCACCGGCCAGTTCGCTCGCACAGAGAGGGCCTCCTCAGGGTGCCGTCAGCCAGACAATGTCGGCTGACGACCCCCAGGGGGAGAGCCTTCTCTGTGGCAGCACCTGCCCTCTGGAATGACCTACCCCCCAGAGATACGCACGATACCAGACCTCCGGACTTTTCGTTGGGCCCATTCATTGGCTATTGGCTTTTCGTTGGCTATTTCATCTAGCCAGGCTGGCTTGATCCCATCCTTTTGGTTTTAATTTGAAATTGGTTTTAACTGGGTTGTTTTAAATTGAGGGCCGAAATTATTTAATGTCTTTTAAACTGTTTTTTAAATTTTATATGTTATGTTTTATCTTGGCTGTTCACCGCCCTGAGTCCTGTTGGAGAAGGGCGGTATAAAAATAAAATAAAATAAAATAAAATAAAATAAAATAAAATAAAATAAAATAAAATAAAATAAAATAAAATAAAATAAAATAATAAAATAAAATAAAATAAAATAAAATAAAATAAAATAAAATAAAATAAAATAAAATAAAATAAAATAAATGTGCGGGCAGCAAACCAATGGCAATCTATGGAGGATTTCACCGCTGTATCAAACCCAGTTGAAACAATGGAAATATATTGCCTTGCTAATCTGCAGCTCCTCTCCAAACATCAGTGATCAGGTTTCCTGCCTCTGATCTCTTTTACTATTGTCCATACATTGAGTTCAATCTTTTGTAAAGTAAGATCCCAAAATTAGTTTTTTTGATGACAATGAATTTATATTTTATGTACCCTTAAATATATATACTAAGTTCAGGAGATCAAATAAAGACTATTTGATCTCCTTAACTATTGTCGAAAGAAGCATGGTACTGGGTGGCTTAATGACTCTGGAAATGGTCTCTGCTTCAGCAGTTCGAGTCCTAGCACCGTGTGGAAGGGTGAGATCCCATTACTTGCCTCAGCTTCTGTCCACCTTACAGTTCAATAGCATGTTCTGTGTGAGTAGATAAATAGGTACCAATTATGTAGGGAGATGAGTTGGTGCTCTGTGCAGGCAGTCAAATTTCAGCAGGCTCTGAACCTTCCTATTGCAGCACTATTTACAAGGCAGCTCCAGGGAAGGGAGGGCATCTAATATGCTATTGGAAGAGCCACTCATCTGTGTCAGTGTGTACCTGACAGAGCTGGTAAACTGGCAGCCAAACTATTACTCTGCAATAGCATTTTAATCTTCTGGCTAATATAACAATGCCATATGCTAACAATAGTAAATAATAATAATAACAATAATAAAAAAATAAGTGTTATTGAGTTTTGTTTTACTCTTTAAAAACTCTGTCCTGCAATGAGCTGGAGCTGCTGATGGTTATGCTATCGGTAAAGCATGATTTAACTTCAGTATTTACCTTTTTGAATTTAAAAAGAATCCATTCAAAGCCACACCAAAGAATGTGCTCCTGTTTCTTACAATGTGCAATCTTTGTGAGCATTTTTCCTAACATCTACTTTCTCAAGCATGTTCCCTTATATGAAACATGTTTTGTGTGCAAAACATATATACAACTATTTTTAATTAAAACAAGCAATGAAAGAAAAGATGGAGCTTAAAGTGCACATTGGCTCTACTTGTGCCATAAACACTATACATTTCTATAAAAATTCTCATGAGATGCCTTTCTTAGTCATTCCTTTTCTTATATGATAAAACTATAATTTCAAGTTTCCTTCAGAAACTGTCAATTGGGAAAATACTGCCCTAAACTTATATTTCATCTAAGTCAAGTTTACATTCTGGATACGTTTTTTAAAATAATTTTAGTCTATATTAATTAACAAAAAAGTATGAATACAAATATCACTACTAAAGAAATAAAATTATTGGTTATAATAAATTATTGTTGATATCTATGATAATTATTTAGAAGTAAGTACATCACGACAGTAGAAAAAATATTAAAGCCCTAACTCTGTGGAGGAAATTCCACCAACACAATTAACACCTGGACAATTCCAGTCATTAGACACAGCTGGAACCATAGACCAGACTTAAGCAGAATTAAACACTCCAGATAGGAAGAGCAGAAAAAGCAATGATGATTACTCATGCCCTTAATCCATGTAGGAATGTTGACAGACCCTACTTACCAAGGAAAATTGGTGTGGGTGGAATGTTGCAAGAACACCAGACAGTTGAAGAAGAAAAGGGGTCATTGGAAGAATATCTGAAGAATTATCTGAAGCTAGTATATCATAAAGGCTTACTGAATACTTGAGAGACTAAGCTGGTCTATATAAGAAAATCCAAATGAATAGAAACAGATATGCCAAGGTAAAATATTACATGGTCAGTATGTTAAAAACCAAATAGCAGGCAAAGCAGAAAATAACAAGACCTGGCAATAGCTAAGAGCAGGAAAGTTGAGGAAGAGACAGAGGGGCTAATTCTGACTGCACAAGGCCAAGCCTTAAGAACAAATGCATACAAGTCCAGCATTGATAAGAGAGCAACAGACAATAAATAGTATCTCTGCAAAGAAGCTGAAAAAACAGTGGATCACCTGATTACCTGTTGCAACATGGATCACACAAGCTGTTTACAAACAACAGCATGACAAAGTAGCAACAATAGCGCATTGGGATATTTGCAAGAAATACTATTTGCCTGCATGCAAATAGACAAAGTAATAATAGACAAAACAAAATAAACATAGTAGTAGAAAATGAAGAAGCTAAAATGCTCTTGGACTTTAGACTTCAAACAGAGAAGCACCTGCCACATAACACTGCAGATTTAACAATTGTCAAGAAAGACAAAAAAAAAAAAGTCTGGATGTGGCATTGCAGTACCTGGAGACAACAGAAGAGAAGGGAAAGAAGTGGAGAAAATTACAAAATACAAAGACCTGCAAATAAAAGTAGGAAGATGATGGCAAAATAAAGCAAAGATAGTACTAATAGTAAGAGGTGCCTTCGCTGCAATCCCACAACATCTGGAGTACCATTTGAATGCAATCGGCACTGACAAAGTTAGACCTGTCAATTGCAAAGGCAGCTTTATTTTGAACAGCTTACATCAGGGGTGTCAAACTCGTAGCCTGCAGGCCAGATGCATCACGCGCTGGCCACGCCCACCTCCGGTTTCATGAAGAGGGAAAAAGTTATGTGATGACAACATGACGATGCAAGTTTGACACATCTGGCTGACATCCTGCAACATTATCTTTAACACATCAAACAACATCTGACTATCCCAAATCATTGGGGAAGATTCAATGGCAAGCACAGTCCACATATCTGGCTGATTATACAATCTGGCTGATTGTACAATCCACCATGTGTTGTTTGATGATGTTGTTTGATGATGCTAAAGGTATCATTGTCGGATGTAAGTTGTTCCAATAAACAAGAAGAATGTATGCATCTTTATGCACAACAATGATTGCTCTATATTAACATTCCTGTTGGTGTCAGCCCAGAATGGGGCCATAATAGACAAGGCCAAACCATAGAAGTTAATATTCTAATTCATGAATATTCATCTGAAGAGCAAAGAGATGATAACCAAAGCTTAGTACATACAGTATCCTGTGGAGCAGTCAATAGTTTATATTCTAAAAAGACAGTCATGTATTTTTTATGAAAGCACTTTGGTGATTGAAGAAATCGCAAAGTTTATTCCAAGCGTGAAGGTGCTCTCAGTAATTCTTCGGCCTTCACTTTGGTTCCAGCGACTACATTTTACCACTGGTGTGTAAATTCACAGTACGCTACATTAATATTTAACTTCTATTGCCAGTGTAACTAGTAGTCAACGGTTCTTCAAGTCTTACAGAGTTCAGTGATGAACTTTTTTTTTTAAATGCCTCAGAGGGAAAAGGTGTATAAGATCTGGTAAGAATCTTACATGAATAGCTGGACCTTCACTTCAAGCTTCTTATTTGGAGATCTCATTTGCTACAAGTGCAGAGCATTGGAAGCCTTATGGTAGGGAAGCAGTTCAACATCCTGCTTGTTTGGGTAATAACTCCTCCATTAGAGACAATATTAGAAATTCAGCTTTTGATCTCTCCTTCTGGACTCTTTAAAATCCAAGCTGTGAACCAGCAGCTGATGCTTTACATATCATCCCAACCGCCAGCAATATATAAAGCTCGGGAAAAAAAACTCTACATGCAAGGAAAATTAACGATGGGCTATTAAGGGAACATACAGTAGCTCACATCTGCCTTATTCTACCTAACAGGAAAGGAAAGCTGCCTCTCTTCCATAGCTTTCGTAAACAAGCAAGTGAGCCTTCCAAAGAAAAAGAGCATGGGAGAGTTTCTGCTGAGCCCTCCAAACAGTCAGAAAGCCAAGGAAAGGACAAAAGAGCTTCTTGACATTCTGGTGGGAGAAGGTGACACTTGTACGATGGGTGGCAACTGAGCACTGTGCTCTCCACCACCCCCTCCCAAGCTGTCCTGTAACATATGGCAGAACAGAAATAGCAAACAATCGAATATCCAAAGGAATCACTCTTAAATTGGCAACTAAAAGCAGGATAAGAATCAAGTACAGGTTGTCCTTCTTGTACAACCACAGCTGGGTCCAAAATTTCTGTTGTTAAACAAGGTGGTGGTTGTTTAACCATCATGACCATGGTGACCATGATTTTATGACCCTTGTTGACCCTGGTCATTAAGTGAATCTGGCTGTTTAACCACCATGACCATGTGACCATGATTTTATGACCCTTGTTGACCCTGTTGTTAAGCAAATCATTGCAATCACATGGTCATTAAATGAATCCGGCTTCTGCGCAAGCACACACACATGTGCAGCCAAGTTGTGAACCAGTAGTAAAGGTAAGTAGAACCCTCCCCTGATGTACATGTACCAACAATCCCTCCTAGTGACTGTTTCTACTAATTGGATCACCTCTGAGTTCTTTTTTAGAGAGGTTAATGTACAATAGTTTATATTTTAAAACTCTGCAGTAAATGATTATTTACACACCAACCCATTAGTAGGCAGAAGGAAGAAAACCTGAACAGGTACAGGTAGTCCTCGACTTACAACAGTTAATTTAGTGACCACTCAAAGTTACAACGGCACTGAAAAAAGTGACTTATGACCATTTTTCACACTTACACCCATTGTGGCGTTGTCCCCATGGTCACATGATCAAAATTCAGATGCTTGGCAACCGACTCATATTTATGACGATTGCAGTGTCCTGGGGTCATGTGACCATCTTTTGCGAACTTCTGACAAGCAAAGTCAATGGGGAAGCCAGGGTCACTTAACCACCGTGTTACCAACTTAACAACTATGGCGATTCACTTAACAGTTGTGGCAAGAAAGGTTGTAAAATGGGGCAAAATTCACTTAACTAATGTGTCATTTAGCAGCATAAATTATGAGCTCAGTTGTTGGTCGTAAGTCGAGGACCACCTGCACCGCTTTTAATTCATTTGCTGCGTATGCGAGAGGAATAGGAAAAAAATCGATTCCGTGGGCCTAAAGCCTGTCTTGGCCCAACCCAACAGGATTTCCTCTACCAATAAAGCACTGAAGGTAGAGGTTCAGTGATGATAGAAACTTGTACTGGGATACTGACGAGACGTCAGAGCCAGATGTCCTCTCTCCTTGCAAGCTTTCCCCAGAGATGGGGTGATCTACAGCATCCTGAAATTCCTGAAGATCCTCTAAAGGATTTCTAGAGAGTACCAACAATAGTAATTTTGAACTCTAGATTTCCTGGGAGCTCTTTAAATGATCATTTCTATGATATCGCCTGTCACTCTACCTATAAAGCATTCCTCTCAAAGAGGAATGTTTCATCAACATTAATGTAAAAATTAAGACAGGTTAAAATTTCCCATTCCTGTATTAATATGTGCTACTAAAAATTGGATTTGAGAGCAAGCAATAACATGCAATCTTCTAGTCCTGCTCCCTTCCCTGCCTATCTGAGGAATATTCCATTGAAATGAGATTAGTTGCGGAGGAATTATGTTCATCATCACTTATAATTGCAGAAAGATCATGAAGCACTGGCAGTAATATCCTTTATTAAAATTATAAATATCACTACTGAAAATATATTGCTGAGGTTTTTGTTCTCAACATCCTCAATGCTTAACTGTCTAATAAGTTGAGAATTATACTATGAAGTTCCATTAAAATGTATTTAAAATTTAGAGTGTTTAATAACCCTTATACTGTTTAGAAATCAGAACATTAAATTGAGGATGAAAGGTTCTGCTTGTGCTTTCCATGCACAACCAACACACAGTGACAAAGTGCTCACCTAACAGACTGCCTCACTTGAGAGAAACTAGCTGTGAAGAATAAGGCAGAGAGAGATTTATCTCAGACCATATGGTAACAATTTATGGATCACACTGAGGGCTTCTACCATTAAACAGAAAAGTGAATATGACTGCTGTTATATCTGCTGTAAGAAAATTCATGAAGACTTCATATTTAAGAGGACATTGTCAGCCTCGTTTGCCACAAGTCGTTTTTATTCCTTTTATCAAAAAATTCATTTCCATAAAGACAATAAAGTTTTCTTTTAATACCTGAATTGAGATTCCTGTGGAGTAATGCTTCTCATAATAGAACAGGCCAGAATTTATTTTTTTTCCAATTATAACAAATAAAACAAAAATCAGCTTAGAATTTAGCTTGAAAATGCTAGAAAAGATTAAAAACAAATAAAACATTGGTTAAACACCTGGCCACTAAAAATGCATTATTATGAACTTATTAAATGCTAACACAAATCCTTGTCTTCTTTCAATAAGGAGTTTCCAAACTCAGATGAAGCTACAAATAGCTCACAGCCTGAAGTGTTACCAGATCAGTAGGCCAGCCTACCTAAATGCTCTTAAAATTTAGTGGAGATATACCACAAAATGTTAACAGATCACAATATTCATTTGCTGTTCTTCTCCCTAACCATCATTTTATGTGTCTATATATTAGAATAAGCTAGGTTTTAATAATAAGAATACTGACAACAACTAATACCCTTCAAAACATGATTTGCATGAATTGGAGAAAGAGAAAGTATATCTTCTCTTAAGATTTCTTGGTTTTAAAAGCAAATTGTAGTCATTGGAGGGAGGCTGTTATTTCCTTGTGTAAAATGTCCCTTGAGTCAGAAGCCCATGAGGGCTGAATATGATGAATCCAAGGGTCATTTCTAGTCTTCGCATCATCTGGTAGATCTTCTACTACTGTTGTAGGTTCTCGGTCACTTAGGAATGTGAGATTCAAAGAGGATCAAGGTATCTTAAATGAAGAGTTACCAGCAAACAAAGGCAGAGCTGAAGAATCATCTATATACTCTTCAGCATTCTTAAAGTCGCCCTTCATTTGAGCTGGAGCAAGAATTCTTGTTTTGTCATTTCCTGCACTGAGCTCTCCATGGTCCTGATAACGCAAGGTAAATTGTCCTGTCAAAGCCTACACTTACCTTACTCACATTGTGAGTAACCGTGCTCAGACACCTTGAGTAATTAGGGGAATGGACTGTGAGAAAATTTCGTGAGTTTAAAAAATGGATAATTTCTTCTTCTGAAAAAGATAAATGCCACTAATAGTATCTTTAAAAAGAGAAATTTTAAAAATGGTGGAAAGATTCATTCTCTGGTATCTCTGCTACAGTTGATTTTTCCCCCACAAAAAAGTTTGAGAAGTAATCAGCCTCTTTAGTTTCTGATCATTCCCATTATTACTCCCCAAAACTAAAATTATTTTGATCCCCAAATAGTTCATAATAATGCCCCCCCAATAATCAAAATTCTTTCCCTGGTGCCATATTGAAGAGGAAATTTTGGGATAGATTGTAAAGGAAGTGACACTGGCTGTACAGGTAGTCCTCAACTTACAACTGTTCATTTAGTGACCATTCAAAATTACAACAGCACTGAAAAAAGTGACTTATGACCATTTTTCACGCTTACAACCATTGCAGCATCCCTAAGGTCACATGACCAAAATTCAGATGCTTGGTAACTGGTTCATATTTATGACCGTTGCTGTGTCCCAAGGTCATGTGATAGCAATAGCACTTAGACTTATATACCGCTTTATAGTGCTTTACAGCCCTCTCTAAGTGGTTTTACAGAGTCAGCATATTGCCCCCAACAATCTGGGTCCTCATTTTACCCACCTTGGAAGGATCGAAGGCTGAATCAACTTTGAGCCTGGTGGGATTTGAACTGCCAAATTGCAGGCAGCCAGTAGTCAGCAGAAGTGGCCTGCAATACTCCACTCTATTGCGGTCGTAACTCGAGGACTACCTGTAGTCTGGCTTTCTTGCAAGCAAACAGAGGTTAGAATATGACAGCCAGAAATTAAAGAATACAGAGATGATGAAATGTTTGGAAAGAAAAACAGATCTTTCAGAGAAGACATTATTATGGTCAGTCCTACAGTCAACCAGATGTTTAGACTGGATTTTATATTTTTGTCCACCTATTGAATCCTTCACAACAACCTGGGATAGGCAGATGTTGTGTAAGAATATTAAAGGTATAGTTGCGGAATTCCAACTATACCAACTATACCAACAATTCCAGTGGTGGAATTCAATTTTTTTTACTATTGGTTCTGTGGGTTTGGTGGGTGTGGTGTGGCTTGGTGGGCATGGCTTGGTGGGCATGGCAGGGGAAGGATACTGCAAAATCCCCATTCCCACCCCACTCTGGGGCCAGCCAGAGGTGGTATTTGCCGGTTCTCCAAACTACTCAAAATATCCGCTACCGGTTCTTTAGAACCTGTCAGAACCTGCTGAATAGCACCCCTGGTTGCAGGGTATATTATCATTATCAACTCAAGGAGCTGAACATACCTAATACTTTTTGCCTCCTGTTTGCCTTCAATAGTAACCCTTTGAGATGAGATGGGCTGAGAGAGTGCCTGGCCTAAAGTCATCCAGTTACCTTTCACACCTAAGGTGGAACTAGAACTAACAATCAATTGGTTTTTGGGAGCAGTCTCCTTCTTAACCACTGTTGCCCAAAAAATCATAATTTTAATCATAGAAGAGAGACAGCGATGTGTTGATGGAAATACTAAACAGAGGCAGCTAAATCTAGCAGGTTTCTGCACAGTTTGAGATCTCTGACCTGCCATATTTCTCTATAATTACATTTACTCATTCACAATTTGACCCTGTATTGCTGTTCAGCACAGGGGGAGAAATGGGGCTGGGGAGAGCAGAACTATTCATTTCTATTATTCAGACCATATCTGAAGACATCTATTCAAGCCTTGCTTTCTGTAGGAGGTGTGGCTCAAATGACATTGGTTGTTCAGCACCTCATGACTGACTGATCATAAGGGGAAAATTAGGGATCAGACAGAGAGTTAAGGATTTGTTCTCTTTGATCTTGGTCTACCATTCTGCCTGTTTTTTGTCTAAGAGATTTCTAACCTCAGGTTGTTTCCTTTTCCATTCGGTCTCAGGTACACATGCATGGACCATGTGTTCTTGGACTCTTCCCGGTAAGAGATAGTTAAATAGATGGTAGAGTTGGTCCATCTTTTTAGTGCATTTTGTGTAAATAAGTCTCCTTTCTGTTATAGTTATAAAACCTATTTCACAATTCCTTCCTCAGGTCAAATTCCCACTCTCAGGAATACTCATATCATATGCTTAAATCTCCAACACATTCTTCACATATACGGTATCCCATGACTGATGGTTCCTTTGACAGGTTGATGCTTCTGGCTTATCGCTGCTGGCTATTGTAGGTCATCTGTCTTGACATTTTTAGTAAGCTAACTTGCACTTTTTAATAGCTGACTGGTTTGTTTCACTGTTATTTCAATTGATTGTTTGGTTTGTCTCTCACAAGGCAAGCTTAACCCCCTGTTTGTGTCAGATAGTTTGCTACAGAAGATGCGGTTTTCAGACAAAATACCAAATTCACATTGGTGTGGAGCCCAACATTTTAGACATTGGTGAGGTTTTCTTTTAGGCTTGCTTTAATATGCCTTGCTGGAAGAGAGCTTCAGGAAGATTCCCTGCGAGGAACTAATATGTCCAAGCAGCCAGGTGCAGTTGAAACAGCCACACATGTCTTAATTTTCTGTGGGTATTACAAGGAAATGGAAGCTGTTTTCATCCTTATCTAATCTCCCATGCCACTCAGATGATTACTAGTTCCCCTTCTTACTATCAATTAGGCAGTTGGCACAGCAATCTAGCCATATTCTGTGCAGTAGCATATAAGACTTGGGGTGGATATAACAATGAGCTTCTCAGAATGTTCTTATAAAACAGTGGATTTGTTACAGTGTTGTAGATTTTATTGTGTGGGTTTTTTTATTATTTGTCTGATGTTTAATTTGACCAAAAATAAAGTTTAATTTATTAACAAATTAAATATATTAATTTATTAAATTTCCTTCCAAACTGAGAGCTCAGGTCAAGATTTGGGAGCTGAGAGGGCCGTGAAGCACTATGAAACAGTATATAAGTCTAAGTGGTATTGTTATTGCTACTCTGGCCAAGACGATGTCTTAAATGTTCTATCTGGATACCAGAGGAGGTACAAAATGCATTACTTTCCATGGGGAAGTGTTTGAAATTATGCAATACCCATTTTGGGCTTTGATATGAGTCCCGGCAAGTTGATGCCTCTTCATAGTTGATACCTTCCTATTTGGTATATCCAGCAATAGGCCAGTAGAAGTAAAACAAAGAAGAAAAAAAAACCTCCAGCATTTGACCATTTTTCTTGACATTTTTGCTATAAAAAAGAACCACACAGAAGTCTTGCCAATTTCATCTGATTAAAAAACCCTTCCATGTCTCACTGTGGGAGGTCCTCCAGAAGGGGCAGATAGCCCAACAATCCAAGACAGAAATAGTCGTGTAGGGCAGGAACTAATAACGAGAGGGGAAGGTGTTGCAAACCAACTCGAATGGACATATTTGCCTATAATGAAATAAAGTTCAGAAAACAGACCAGAAAGCTGAGGAAACAAGTCAGAAAATACTAATGTTGATTTACAACCGACAAAGACCAGTGTAAAATGCCATTCGAGCAAGCTGAGGCCAGTATAAGATATTAAGCATTTCTGTCCTTGAGAAATGGTTAATGATCCCTTTTTTGTCCTAGTGTACAGTTGTATAAGACAGTCCTTAGTTTGGAACAACTACTCAGACCAAATCAGTAGTATTGCAATGCTTCTAATTCCAACCAGTCTGGAAAAGATCCAGTCCAGAAATATTTCAAGGTTGAAATGCCTTTTTTAAAATCCAAAACACTGTTCTTTTGAATTTGAAGCACTTCCAGAATAGTTAAAATAGTATTTAAAACACTTCCAGTAAGACTGGAAGGATCCTTTTTGAGCTCAAAATAGTTCAGATTTGAAAAATGTTGCCCGTCCTTCTCAACAATCTTTCCAATAGAAGCAGATCCTCATTCTGCCTCAAAATTTATAGAATTGGAGGAAACGTTTTTAAAAGAATTGTGACTGTGCCTTCTTTTTCAGCTGCACGGTTGTTCAAAATATACACAATATCCAGGTTTCAATTTGCCAAAATGAATGTTTTCCAGTTCATTATTTATTTGATTGTCTCCTGCCCAAATTCCACAAAGAGTGGGTAACAGATATTTTTCTAAAGTATCAAGAGCGCACAATTAGAAGCAATCAAATGGTTTGTAGAATAAAAGATGCCATATGACTTTCAAATAGCATCATAAACATACAATCTATTTAAAACACATACACAAATGCTGTACAATAAAAAAAGCCACCCAAAAGGTGGCCTTTAGTTCCATGTTTTTAAAAATAAGGCAGTTACTTACTATGCCTCCTGCAAAGTTTCAGCGTAAACAAGTAAACACCTTTTCTTGCAGGAGTTCTGCAGCTGCTGGTCCTGAGTCCTATAGCCCATTTTTCACCAAATGTCCAGGAACTCCAATGCCTAGCATGGTCCTTTTAACCCAGGTGATGACCAAGCTGATATATGTTTCTGTAAATCATGTGCTCATGGATTCTTCCTGATAGGAGATAGTTAAAGTTAGAGTTTGTCCAGCCTTATATTGCATTTTGTGTGAATAAGTTTTTTTTTCTGTTATAGTTACTGTATATAGTTCCATTCCATTCCATTCTATTCTAATTCTCTGGTTAGAGAAAGCTGCTTATACCTTCCTAAAGCAGGGGATTATCACATTTTCTAAGTGCATAGCCTGATTCATTCACATTAGAAAGCACTGTATTGAGTGTGTTATATTTTTTCATGGTTTTCCCTTCTCTATGCTACCCCCCCTCCCCCGAAAAATGAAAATGAACATAAAAAGTAATAACAGTTTTAGCTTTTCTACGTGCAATGCTAGCTTTCTATATTCTGGGAGGTTTTTTTGTTTTTGTTTTTGTTTTTACATAAGGAAGTAATAAAATGCTTTCTCTGGTATTTTGGACCCCTTATTCCAATCTAAATAATATATCTGGTAGCTCTTATTATGGAATGACACTACTTCAGTTATAGAATTTTATGTAGGGTCCAAATAGAGGCTATTCACCCCCTTTGTTGTAACACATCAGTCTTTTCCCATTTTTTTCCTTCCCCCCCCCCTTATTTGTACTCACATTGAATGCTGCTTTCCTTCTAGTAGACATTTCATCCTCGGCTGCCAGGCTGCTACATGTTCTAAAATAATCCTGCATTTTCTGAATTTTTGACACAGTGAGCTCACAAAATTCTCCATCACTGGTCTAGTGAGAAGAAATAATTCCCAAAGGAAAGGCAACTGCTGGTAGATTGACCTACCCAGGATCCAGAAAGGAAGGCTTCCTTTCCCTGGATAGACAGGAAAGACAAGAGGCAGAGGAATTGTCAGTCAAGTCTTGCAATGGTCCAGCTCAAGATTTTGAGTAAATTATAATGTCTTCACAAGACAGTCCATTCTAGCACTGATGATGTTACCTACAGTACATTAGTAATGAAAAATCTTCAAGAAAACCACCAAGCTCAGAGAGGACCAAAGACCCCACATATACTGTGTAGTTATGATATTTTTCCATCTTTGATCAGTTTTCCCAGGAAAGAAAAATGACAAAAACGGGAAAAGACTGAGGTGTACAGCAATGGAATTGAATGGCATTTGGAACCACCATAAAATCCAATGAATAAACTAGTTGTCATTGTATAACACCTACCTGATATATAATTTGGATGGAAACAAGGGTTCAGAATACCAATGAAGAAACAGGTTTTCAAACATAAATGGATGACTAGGAGATGAACTATAATCCAGGAAAATAGGTCTGGAAGTGCGCTACTGTTGTCTTTGCATTTTCTCACTGTCTATCTTGCTGTACTGATTCTTCTGAAGAATACATTCAGTGATATATACAGGACATTCCAATTTCCCTCAAAGAAGTTTGTTTTAATGTACAGAGTAATTTTGTACCTTATAAGTAAATCTGATGTAGAATTCAGTTCTCACTGGAAACCATTTTTGGACTATATTGTAACTGAATACATGGATTTGTGCCTCATCCAAAATTTGGGTTTTCCAAGGATATAATCTATATTTTAACTTCATGGGATATCCCAGTTTGGGAAGATTCTCAATATTGGTCCCATTTATTGTAGCTTGTAATTCCAGCCAGTGATTTCTACAGAATTGAACCTGGTTCTTAATACATATTCACAGCTTAAAGCTGAATAGTGATCCTTGTTTTTATAAAAGGGTATAACATATTTTATAATTCATAAGTACTTAATGATTTTTTTTGGAAACTTTGAATCCCCCAGGACATTCTAGATCCCTTGTTTACCTATTTGTAGTTTAATCTTTTATATTTTTGCATGTATTTTTATCTCCCTTTGCTTATATCCTTTCTCTAAAACGTTTAATAAAAAAAAAATGTTAGAACCTTCCCCACGTTGCTGTGAAATAAATCTTACAAGAGAGATGAAATTTCTCTCTGTGGGATCAGAGAAGTGCCACCCCTTCTCTCCCCTTCCAGAGTCTTCTGCTGACAATAACTGGCACCAAATCATCCATTCCCCATCCCATACTCCTTTGCCCCTATTTTCAGGCAGACAGAAGCCCTGTTTTGCTTTGTGGCATACACCAAATAGAGGTCAAAAATATGGGCAGCAGATTTTTACTTCACCATGCTTTCTTACTAGTCCCAGCACTGTAGAACAAGATATTTAATATTGCTGTGAATTGCTATAAATATAGTCTGTTCCCATCTTGTCAGGTTAAAGAACAAGTTGGCGATATCGGTTTTGCAAATTTAGAGAGCAGTAACCATGAATGGCCCTGAATCCTGAATGTGTTTAAATAAATCTGAACTGGGCTACCCAGCAATCCCTATTTGACACCGAACCATCTCTGTGCTGGAGATTATTTATTTGCTCTGAAAATATTTAGCTAACGTACTGTTTGAAAACAAACCCACAATTCACATCTCCTCCAAATGGAATGCAATCTATTGTTATAAAGAAACACCTCAGAATGTTATTCCTTATCACAGGGCCATGATAAATGGCCCTGACAGATTTCAGAAGAAATACTCTACCAGATGCATTCTGGAAAACCCAAAAAGGAAAAAAAAAATGGTATTCATTGTACATGTAAAAGGGCCAAAAGAAATAGTATATTTCTTTTCTTTTCTTTTTTAAAGAAGAATACAGTGGGGTGGAGGATGTGAGAAAAAAAACAAGAAGGATAGTGATTATTCGTACATGGGGAGGGGGGACAAGGGGTAAGAGAATGAGAGAAAACACATAATAGCTTTTAGTCTGTCATTTTCCCCACAGAGTAGTAAATAAGAGCTTTGATACATAAAAGCAGTTATCAAACAGTAACAAATTAGCTCTTTGCCATCTGTGATCCACATGGGAAGGGAGGAGGGACGCTGGTGACAGTTTGGGCAAGATTTTAAAAAATGAAATCAACTATTTATGAACTGGTTTCAGAGTCTCGCTGTCTACTTTGCCTCTTCAAATGTGACCACAAGAAAGGAACGGGGTTTCCAACGCTAACTAAAAGCAGCAGTTGCGGTCCTGGTTCTTTAAACGATGCTAATTGCTGGCTGACATTTGTAAACAAGATTTTTCCCTTCCTCCTCCTGTCAGTCTCAGCACTCTGTCACTCGGAGATCACTTCACCCGGAGAGTCCCACCCCTGCACAGAAATTGGTGGCGAATCACAGGCGTCCAGCAGCACCATTTGTCACATCGTGAGAAAGGGAATAGGGGCCAAATATATCTTAACCCTTTCAAATGATCAAATGTCAGCTTTGCCTCCTCGGGAGATCTCACCACAGAAGCTGAAATACTTCTTTTAAAGTTTGGAGGGGAAAAGGTTGTTAAACACGATGAGTTTAACCATGTTTACTTGAATAACTTGAATTACCAACTAGCAAGTCATATCATAGCATTGTATTTAAGATGCCACACAAAAGGCTATTCGTCCTTCTCTCTGTAAATTAAGATTGAAAGATTCAAGTAGAAAAGGCATCAGAATAACCCGTTCTATTTGCTTATCAGAACTTTCTGATTCGGAGCTTGATGTCCTTAAATATTCTAGACACAGTCTCTGAATTATTCTGATGGTGACCAAAAATTGGCAAAGGCAAAAACAGAAAAAAGCCAAGCAAGTTTGGCAAATTCATATTTGGTAAAATCGCTGCCACCTCCTCCTTCTTTTTTTAAAAAACAAACAAATATTTTTACACATAAATACACATGAAATGTGCAATTAATTGGTAGTGGTATCCTCTTTCTCATGATATAATTCTTTTTCTTTTTCATTGAACCTGTTCATTTTTAATTTTTGGGAAAGAGAATGGGATATTTGACATGCCTTCCTTCCTTCCCCCTCTTCCTTCCTTTCTTTTTTTTTTCTCAATTATTCCCAGAAAATCCTATATAATAAAACTGAGTTGCCACATCTTCCCTCAGCACCACATCTCTACACTGTAGTGCCTCAAGCCATGAAAATCTTTTCTGGCCTATTTTGACTAGATTAAGAGATTCCAGTGGGACTGCCAACTTAATGTTCTATAGATTTCATCAAACAGCAGTTCATTTAGTTGCATGGCAAATTAAAGAAAGGGGCTATAAAAATAGTGACCAAGCGGTAGGTCTTTTTTCAGAAAAGTGAAGATAATAAGACGGTCATTGTTGGTAGCACTGTTAGCATTCTTGTTTATTCCCCACTGATGGAAAGACTTTTGGCCCAAAACTGTATGCAATATCAGCTGCTGTGTGGGAGGCTGCATACGAGACCACATTGACACACAGCATTCAACAATCCCATTCATTTGCTCACTGCAATTGCTGTGGCGGTTTGTAGACTCTGAGGTTTGAATTCTTAAGTTAGCAATTGCCTTACCAGATGACAGTTTGAAAGCACATGGAGGGACAAAAAAATTAAAATAACAAACCAAAATAATTTATGCCATAATTAATTTGAAACATGTTTCTTATTCTTTTAGGACTAAAATGGGTTGGATTGTTAATTCTGGGTTATCTCTTGCAAAATCCATGGTTTAAAGCCTGGATATGTACTGAAATAAAATGATCAGCACAGTAATTTTCAAATCGCTGGGGAGAGGGAAAAAAGATGAATGTTCTCTGTTCCTAATAGCAATTGAGAAATAGTCTCATCCCCCCCCTCCCTTCCCTCACCTCTCCCCAAAGAAAGTTCGAGTCCATCTGCTAATACAGTAGGACATTTCAGTTCCTAAGAATGTTAGTGGTTGTTCTGGCAGCAATTTGAAAGAACTCTATGATCCACCATGATCCACCATAGAGCACTCTTACAGTGCAAAGTGGGCAGTACTGTTTTCAAAAGACTTGATGCTCAGTCACAGAACAGATGCTAAATCTTGCAAGACTAAGGCATCAGTTTTAACTACTGCTTTTTCAGAGTCCTATGATCAGTCATAGCAATAGCACTTAGATTTACATACCGCTTCACAGTGCTTTACAGGCCTCTCTAAGCGGTTTACAGAGTCAGCATATTGCCCTCCAACAATCTGGGTCCTCATTTTACCAGCCTCGGAAGGATGGAAGGCTGAGTCAACCTTGAGTCCCGTCAGGATCAAACTCCCGGCTGTGGTCCGAGCTAACCTGCAATGCTGTATTCTAACCACTGCGCCACCACAGCTCATTATAGAATTTTCTTGAAGCAACTTTTAGAGATGTTTTTTAAACTCTCAATGAGTTGATGGCATCATTAGCAGGAAAAACATGGGGGTAATGGCAGCAGGCATGATGACCATGGATGCTGAGATACAAAAGAGATATGCCATCTTTTGTGCTTCAAGCTACAGTCAAATGGGCTTATTAGACTTTGAGAATTACAAAACCATTTCAATTTATTTGACCACAAACCGTGTTATGAGCTTTTAAAGGCCCATACAAATTCTGCTTCTGGAAGGTTAATAGATTTTGGTTGCATGAGATGGAAAGCTTTTATTCTGGGACTTTCAGAAGTTTCTGTCCCACTCCAGAATCATGTCTCAGTAGAGTAAGAGAAAAGTATTCCACTGACCTAGACATGTGTGGATAGCTAGTTCAGTGTAGTGGATAAAAGCTACTTACCTTGGGGTAAGATGGGTGTTCAATAACTTTAAAAATTAAAATAAAGGCAATAGAAGACAGAGTTCTAGTCATGGCTTGAGGCAGAGCCTCTTTCTGAGCATAGGATGAACTCAATGGCAAGCCAGTTCCCAAAGTGTTACCATATAGTTGTCAAGAATCAACACTGACTCAAAGGTGAGACAAAGATGGATAAAAATATTTGTAAGCAACCTGGACTTTATGAATTATTCAAGTGGGAAAAGCTTTCTAGAGTGGGTAAACCTGCTTCAGAAGTAACCTGAACCAGATAGAATATAGACTGATATGGCCAAGAGAGAAGGCAATATTGATTCCATTGGAGGAAGAGCGTACTCTATATAAAATAAGAGTCAGTGTAGTTCAACTATTGCCAGATTTCATTTCATATGCCTTGTGACCTTGTGAAGGTTTGATTATTTTATGTGTTTTGCCAAGACTGTACTGTGCTCCTGAAGCAGTGGTGGGTTGCTACCAGTTCATCCCAGATCGGGTGAACCAGTAGCAGCAGTGGTGGAAAGCTCCACCCACCCGCTGGGATGCTTCTGCACATGCGCAAAAGCGTCACGCACGTGTGCAAGCATGCACACACCCACGAGCAAACTGGTAGCGACAGGTTTTGAAACCTGCCCCTGTCCTGAAGCAGAGAAGATTAAACAGGGAGGAAAAGTGAGAAACTATTAATAAGTGTGTGTTTATAATTCCTACCCTCTCCATTTATCTAAAGGATGAACCCAAAGCTATTGCACTTAGAGGCCCTGGCATTCATCAGTCAGTGAGTTCCAGTCCCACCTTAAGCAGAGGTCACCAACTGGATGACCTTGAACCATCATATTGCAAACTGAAGATGAGTTAGACATTTATTTTTCATTTTACTTATTAATATTTTTGCTGCCCATGTCCTGTAGCAGGGGTGTCAAAGTCACGATGACACATTGTCATCACGTGACATATCACAACTTTTTCCCCCTTCATTAAAATGGGGGTGGGGGTGGCCAGCATGTGATGCATCCGGCCCACGAGCTGCAAGTTTGACACCCCTGTCCTATAGGGTGACTCAGATATTATGTGGCTGCAAAATAGGCAAATGTGATTTGACGCGGCATCAACAAAAATGTAGTTTTCAACAGAAGGGAAAATAATAGTTTCACCATTGGTCTTCATTGGCCAGACCACATTTCAAATATTGCATGGAGTTATGGATCTCATATGTTAGAAAATTCTATGACTAGAGATTGAAGAAGGTTTCATGATGCAAAGAGAAGATTGAGAGAAGACATATTTTCAAGTATCTGAAGATTTATTTTCCATCACTACAGAATGTAGTTCTTATTAATGGATTTAAGTTCTTGAATTTTCATCGAGTGTTAGGGATGGAGGAAAAAACATTTTCTAGGCATAAGGGGAATTCAGCAATAGAATCTTTCCAGAGATATAGTAGATGTCCCTTCACTTGAGGCAGGTCGAAGCTACAAAGCAATCTGTCTGGAATGCCTTAATTTGGATTCCTACACTGAGGAAGTGTAGGAATCCAAAAGTCTAAGATTTCTAATTGTATTAATGAATGTTTTCCTTATTTCTTGGATGCTGACTTCTTAAGAGCTTCTTCAAAAAGAAGCAGAAAAAGTCATCTGTCTATTTCTCATTTTACCCGACTTCTTATTTTTAGGTCTCTGACTAGGTTCATGTAATGCATTAAGCCATGTAGGGTTCATTGGCTTTTGACCAAATCTGAGACTAAAACTTGATCATTTGTTGATAAATCATGGTCTATGATTTGATGTGTTTTATAACCCCATATCCAGTGGTGGGATTCAAGTAATTTAACAACCGGTTCTCTGCCTTAATGATTTCTTCCAACAACCAGTTTGCCAAACTGCTCAGAAAGTTAACAATTGGTTCTCCCGAAGTGGTGCGAACTGGCTGAATCCCACCACTGCCCATATCATTATGATTTTTTTCCAAGAAACAATGATTAAGCAATTCATGGTTTCATGCTTTAGGCTTTGTTCTCTGACTTGGTTATTTTGTCAGAACTTGTAATCCAGCAATGGGGACCCCCTCATTCTGTAATACAGTAGATGTTCAGAGGCCATTTGCCACATTACAGTTATGCAGACCAAGAGGCTTGATATGGGTTTAATGTGACTCCCAAGAATTTTACATTAACTAGTCATTAGTCATCAGGAAGCAAATGCTGGAATACCTCTCTGATGGCATATCCCAGCCAAGCTTATTAAAATATATTTGATCCAGTAATTAGAGGCACATGGGATTGTATGCATTTCTTTGTGAAAAAATATAATACAAATGTTTGCAAAAGGAAAGGAAAATACTCTACAATTGAATACTAATCCAGTTTCTTGTTGTCAGATTTGTTAATTACATATACAGGAAAGAAGTAAAACAGATATTACTGATTAACATTCAATTTGCCAAGAACTGTTTCCAGAATGACAATTCTCGGTCCAACATCCCTTTATTTCTCCCCCCCCATTTGGGCAACATGGAGACTCAGCCATTTGTTAAGCAATATAATGCACAATATATTTTAGTTGCCTGTAAATGGGGTGTCATGTATATGTTAGGAGGGTCCTTGTAGTAGAGAAACAAACCAACCCCCAGCATCAAAGTAACTTAACATATTTATTTATTGGATATAAATTTATTAGACTTTTTGAGAACTGAGAAAACGCTATTCTAAGGCAAATAGAGACAACACAGTTTTCTTCATTTCTGCATTTACTGAAGTCATATTATGGAGTCATCTCTACTGACTTCATAATAAGAATCTATTCTTTTTGTTTAGAAGGTAATATTATTAGCATTAGTATAGATTGAGACCCAGTTTGATGTAGTGGTTAGGCTAGAAACTGGGATACTGGGAGTTCTAATCCCTGCTTTAGGCACAGTTAAGTGATCTTTTTTTTTTTTAATTTGATTTATATGCCGCCCTTCTCCAGAGACTCAGGACGGCTTACAATGCGTTAAGCAATAGCCTTCATACTTTTGTATATTTATACAAAGTCAGCTTATTGCCCCCACAAACTGGGTCCTCATTTTACCTACCTTAGAAAGGATGGAAGACTGAGTCAACCTTGAGCCTGGTGAGATTCGAACTTACAGTAATTGCAGACAGCTGGTGTTAATCACAATGCTTTTAGTCTGCTGAGCCACCAGGCTCAGTCTTAGGCCAGTCCCTCTTTTTCAGCCCTAGGAAGCAAGCAATGACAAACCACTTCTAAAAAAAAAACCTTGCCAACAAAACCGCAAGGTCTTGTCCAGGCAGTATCAGTGGTGGGTTCATCCTGGTTTCACCTGGTTCTGCCGAGCTGGTAGCGGTGATGATATGATGTCACCGAACCGGTTCTGCCCCCCCACCTCCCCTCCCACATTATTCTTACCTTTTATTTGGCCCCACCCCCAATCTATTGCTGCCTCCTGAGTCTCAGCTGATGGCTAGAGGGGAAAAAACTGTTTTAATTCTTGCCGTGGGGCTTCAAAGGGCCGCCCTACAGCTGATCAGTGTTAAAAGGCAGTGTGGTGGTAGACCAGTGCCTTCAAAAACAAATGAGTAGACTGGTGTCTGCAAAAATAAATGGGTAGACCAGTGCCTCCAAAAACAAATGAGTAGACCGGTACAGCTCTGCAAGCAGTTAAAAGCCTGGTAGACCAGTATCTCTGCTAAATCCTAAAGAATTGTCACATGACAATCAAATCACACCCACAAAATAAGCCACACCCACAGAACCAGTAGTAAAAAAAATTAGAACCCACCCCTGGGCAGTATCCAAGAATCTGACATGATTGAATGGAAAGGGGTGGAGGGAAATATCAATTGATAGCATATCTTCCCCTCTTGAAGTTCATTCTTTTGGCTTTGAAATCTTTGCCTGGCCTCTAGTAAAGTCTGAGCACAGCCCGGTACGAATGCAAATATTACATCCATCTTTTTTACAGATCTTTTAAAGATCTGTTTAAAAAAACCAGCATCCGTTTTTATTCCTCAACATATGTAGCTTTTGAGAAAAAGCCTGGGTAAACACATGGTAGCAAGTCTGAGTGTGGGTATAGGTGGGGAAAAGAGAGCAGAAGAGTGCCAGAATGGAACAGAATGAGAGGCCAAAATGAAGGAGATGGCAGAAATTAAACTGAAGGGGAAAACTGGCTTTTGTGAATCACAAAAGGCTATGGAAGGTTGCTGCTACATCCTTAGCTAGCTATTAAGAAGTCTGAGGTTTAATCTTTGTTCAGCCAACAATATTTCCGTGTCTCAGTTAGGGTTTCAGCTCCTTTTTGTGATAGGCTCAGTTTTATCAGTTATTTGGTAGTCAGATACAACATGTTAATCCCCTTTGAAATATGATCAGTGCAGATGGATTTGAATTTAGTTTGCTCCCTTTTTCATAAAAATATTTCAGAATAACAATATCGGTTATTCCAACAGGTTATTATGCTAAGCAGTATCATCAAAATCAGTAGTGTTTTTCTTCTATCATCATGCATTTTCTTTGTTCCCTGTATTTTAGCTTTCTTCCAAAATAACATTACAGTATATCAGCATCATCTTGCACATTTAAAAAAAACTGCCACGCCAAAGATAAGCACATTCCATGTGGAAAGAACAATTTGTAGGAAGCACCTACAGTATAAGCTCTAGTTTTTAATCCAAACTGATTTGCTATTGGCATAAGAACTGGGCAACAGATATCCAGCAGCCCTTCTCAAACAGGTCCATTATATGCCGCCTAGCTGTCAGGCACAGGTAACCAGACCTACACATGTAAAGTTCAAGCTCACAACTGTTATTATATTCTGGCTATTATACAGGAATTTCCCTAGAGTCTAGGGCCTAGACTGCCAGCCTTGGCCTGGGAACAGACAGATATGATTCTATGGAGCTTTAAGGGTCTCAGTTCTGGACCGCTTGTGACTGCACAAGGACTCAAGGCTCAGATATTGATTGAGGCCTTCCCCCAACTCGCTGGACGTTTCCAACAGTAGTGGGTTTCAAATTTTCTTACTACCGGTTCTGTGGGCATGGTTTGGTGGGCGTGACATGGCTTGGTGGGTGTGACTTGGTGGACGTGGCAGGGAAAGGATACTGTAAAATCTCCATTCCCTCCCCAATCCAGGGGCAGGTTACTGCCAAATCCCCGTTTCCTCCCAATCAGCTGGGACTTGGGAGGCAGAGAATAGATGGGGACGGGGCCAAAATTTCCACCACCGTTCTCCAGAACTGGTCAGAACCTGCTGAAACCCACTTCTGGTTTCCAACATCAGCATTGTTGCCAGATTATCTGGAATTTTAAGAGGAGAAGTAGATCATTCTACCTTTGCTACAGTCCCTCAGGAGTCTTTAAAGGGAAAGAAAAATCTTAGACACAAACAGAGGGAGGGAGGGAGGGAGGGAGGGAGGGAGGGAGAGAGAGAGAGAGAGAGAGAGAGAGGCAGCAACAAAGAGAAACAGAGGCAGAAGCAGAGACAGAGACAGAGTAGAAATCTTCTTCCTCACACAACCCTAAAAAGAAAAAGAGAATATACAACAGGAACTCTCCTTTGATAACAGATCCCCATGAAATTGCTGCCTGACCAGCACAGGATTTTTCTCTTGCTGGGTTTCCAAATTTTAAATATACATAGCACTGAATTGTATTATATGCTTGTAAACAGTAATTGCATGGGAGAAAATGCAGGGAGAGACTCTGGAAGATAACTTTTATGCCTTCACTTACAACCAGTCTTGCTGTCTTTGAAGGTCCCTCCACTCAAGACAAGGACTTGTCTGCTGTCCCAGGTTCCAGTGCTGAATGTGCCACTAGGTAATTTCTTCCTATCGTGCCTAAATCAAGATGCTGTCTGAAGCAGATTTCAAAATGCTGCTGCCCTGCTCACTGTGTGAATATTTGACGTGGGGCTTTCTGAGCTGAGATTTCTGAATGAAATTGTCAAAGTGGTTGGAAGTATCTTATAAAAGAACTCCAAAGCAATTCGGAAAGTTGAACAATCTTATTCTCATGTCAAATGCCACTATTTCAGAATCGGTTCAAAAGACTGGACCCAACCACTTTCCCAAATTGATTCAACAGCCTACATCAAATTACACTAGTCGGCGGAATTGACTTCACATTAATTTTGAAACTTGGTGTGGGTCAAGGCTGATTGGACCGAAATGGTATAGGGTCTCCTGCTTGAGCAGGGGCTGGACTAGAAGACCTCCAAGGTCCCTTCCAGCTCTATTCTGACTCTTGTTTCAACACAGCAACAATATAAAATTTTCTCTAGACCAATTCCTTTATTTTTTTTCCCCTTGTTCCCTATGAGATGATATTATCATGGTGCCCTACTTAGTAAAAGGACCAGCTCTGCCACCCAATTTCAAATAACCTTATTGCTCTGAATTTCAGCAGCATGCACCCAATTCATTAGGCAGAGCTTAAATAAATAAAGGCAGTCTCTTTAGAGCAGGGGTGAAATCCAGCAGGTTCTGACAGGTTCTGGAGAACCAGCAGGGGAAATTTTGAATAGTTCGGAGAACTGGAAAATGCCACCTCTGGCTGGCCCCAGAGTGGGGTGGGAATGGAGATTTTGCAGTATCCTTCCCCCAGGAGTGGGGAGGGAATGGAGATTTTGCAGT
Source organism: Pituophis catenifer annectens (assembly GCF_029215685.1). Taxonomy (NCBI): domain Eukaryota; kingdom Metazoa; phylum Chordata; class Lepidosauria; order Squamata; family Colubridae; genus Pituophis; species Pituophis catenifer. The sequence goes on from NW_027256881.1 coordinate 133,647,549, forward strand.
ATCCTTCCTCTGGAGTGGGATGGGAATGGAGATTTTGCAATATCCTTCCCCTGCCATGCCACCAAGCTACACCACACCACACCACGCTCACCAAGCCACGCCCACAGAACCGGTAGTAAAAAAAATTTGGATTTCACCACTGCTTTAGAGGGTTAATAACTGATGGAAATTTCAGGAGAAAATTCCTCTTAAGTTCGAAAGTCAACCCTGGTCTACATATGTCCTACATTACCCCAATGTGGTTTGGGTCCACTGTAGGGATCAGGGATTTATTTTAATTTTTTTAAATGGTAACAATTTCTCTGAGTAAAAGAATTACATAAAATAGGGATCTTTTGTATTCAGTTGCCAGAAAAAGCAAGCTGAACTAAATAATTGTAACCAGATTCCTTGATCCTGTCTATCTGCATCACTTCTCAAATCGTTTTCTTCTAAACACTTCTTAGGATTTATGGCTGAACTGTGTAGATTTTAGATAAGTGCCCATCTGTTAATGTGTTACAATCACGGACTGAAGAAACAATAATAAAGGCTCTATAGCCAAGAACCAGGGCTGAACCAAGATATTTTTTTTTCTTTACTAGATTTATAAAGTTGCCCAAATCAAACAACTCAATGTGAGTCTACAACAGCAAGCAGCAACAACAAAAACCCACACAATATCAAAACATATACAGTACAGAAATATAAAAGATGAAAACAGTGATCAAGTACTATAAGAAAAGGCATGGGAATTCTCATTCTGTTTGGGATTATTTTCAAATAAAATTTCTTAAAATTCTAAATTCTTTCGTAGGCAGAGTGGGGAAATGAGTTTTAAAAAGAAAAAAGAAATGAGAGGGAAGCAAAACTGCAGAATTCATTACAACTTTGAATGCATGAATCATCAAAATCTACATTTCAATTCCTTTATATTCAACCAGATTGCCAGAAGGTACCTGGTCTTCTCCATGCCAGAAATGGTTTTAGGTATTTAGCTGCATCAACAGAAGTGTATTATTAATAAGATTTTTTTGTAAAAAAAAAAAAAATCCAGATTTCTTCAAAAGCAATATGGGAGAAAATGAGATTTAAAATAACAATAACAGTCAAATGTGGGAGAAAATGAATCATTTATCTATGAATTAGACAGATGTATTTTTAAATGGATGTCTTTTTAAAAAAAAGCTGAGTCTGTTCTGCTACCTTTAATAACAGACCAGCTAACATGGAAAAAGCTAATTCTTGCACTGACACTGTGATGGGAAGCTGTGTGCAAATAAAGCTGCTATAGAAATAGGGATGAGCAAATCACTCTGGTTCTGGCCTGTGACATTTTTGCATAAAGACTCCATAAATCTATCTGTTTTTACACTAATCCACTCTTACATTAATCTGCATTTTACTTTTAAACAAAATGGCGACATAGATTTACATTTCGATAGGAATGTGCACTTGGGCCTAGCAAGATACAGGCTCTTTAGCAGGGGTGAAATCCAGCAGGTTCTGACAGGTTCTGGAGAACCAGTAGTGGAAATTTTGAGTAGTTTGGAGAACCAGCATATACCACCTCTGGCTGGCCCCAGAGTGGAGTAGGAATGGAGATTTTGCAATATCCCTCCCCCCAGGAGTGGGGAGGGAATGGAGATTTTGCAGTATCCTTCCCCTGCCACGCCCACCAAGCCATGCCCACCAAGGCACACCACACCCACTAAGCCACGTCCACAGAACTGGTAGTAAAAAAAATTGAATTTCACCACTGCTCTTTAGGATCAATTGATATAGAACATATAGATCCACGAATCCAAGGACTTTCTAGTTATTGGTCAGAAAGGTAGCAGAAAGGAGAAATTCTCTGGTTTTCTTATTCTGTCTGTAGATACAAAGAAAAATCTACTGCAAACAATAGGATCCAATATTTTTTAAATCAGCCCACTAGCTCTTAAAAATTCTCTCTCACTAAAGGCCTGGTGAAATGTTTAATGGAGGACCACCTCAACCTAACTTTAAACCTGTCCATTCTTTGCCCTCCCCAATGTTGAAGCTTCCAGTATCAGGATCTAGGATCCAGGATCCAGGATCAGGAATCCCTCTGGGTTTTACTCCACTAGTCGTTGCCAACTATAGGGGGCGATGCTCATCTCAATTTCAAGGTCACTGAGCCAGCACATTAGTCATGTGGCCAGCATGACATCACAGAGCGGTGTTACCTTCCCACAAAAGTGGTACCTATTTTTCTACTTGTATTTATATGCTTTCAAACTGCAAAGTTAGCAGGAGCTGAGGCAAGGATGGGAACTCACCCAGTGACTTGGAGCTCGGGTATTGAACCTGGGCTGCCAGTTTATCAACTGACAAGCCCAGCACCTTAACTACTCAACCACTGTGCCGCCCAGTATTAGGAAGAGCCAAAAATTCAAAAGCCAACACAAAAGGCAGGTTGTGGTTTTCCTCCTCCCCTTCCAGCCTTGAGGTGGGAAAAATAATGTGAACCCAGGAGGGCTCATCAATTCCAGTCTTCTCTCCCACTTGACCTATTCACTCTTCCTCCATATATTAGTTTTGAAATTCAAATATGACCAAGATATTTCTTATATGTCTTTCATAATCACTTTATTATTCAATCCACATTAATTTGGCTCCCGTTCATTTTTCACTCTATCTCCTCTTGCTTACTACCCTTTTTTTAATTTTTTAATCAATATATATTGATGTGTGTGTATGTGTGTATGTGTGTTTATTACTTAATTGTGACTCTAGGCAGCGAACATAGGATAAATAAATAAATAAATAAATAATAAATAAATAACCCAAAAGAATAAAGAACAATGACACAGTAATAACACAAAAGGCAATCTTTATACCCCATTCCCCCTGGTTTTCATTTGTATTTCTCTCAATATATCAAAATCTAACTTGCATATAATAAAGTGCGCTATGACCTTTACAGTGCACTGGTTTTGTCTTCATTTTTTATTTGCAGGTTGTTATTTTTATACATTTATGCCTAATACCAACATATCTAGAAATATGATGTTTGAATGACAGAAGTCTCCTTATATATAGAACCTTGAAATAAGCGCTTGGCCTTATTGCCAGGCACTCAAAAGCCCGATTGGGCTTATTATCAGGGGATGTCTTATTTTGGGGGAAACAGGGTAGATTTTAAAAAACTTTGAATTGCTCTTCCTTATATAATCAATAAAAATCATGGTTTAACTTTGGGAAAGGAGGGAATGGGGTGCCTCTATTTATGCAGTAGAAATAAATGAAAGCAAGTTCTGTCTAGGAAATGAAAATGATATTTTTTTCTGGTGTCTGGTGTATCATGTGATTATTAGGAAAAAGAGACCCCTGGCTTCTCCTAGCTTGAGATATCCAAGTGCAATGTGGTCACTGAACATTTCCACTTGTGTGTGTTCTTACATTTTTCAGGAAACCATGATGGATATTTATGGGGAAAGGAGCAGAGCAATTACAGAATTCTGTGTGATCAAAATATTTCAGTGTTTTTTCTGGATATGAACTGCTTCTTTATTTTTTTTAAAAAAATGATTTTCTCCTCTTACAATAGGAATAACAGCACCATATTTTTATGAAGGAAAAATACCTTGAAAGCAATTGTGGTATTGCATGCTAAATATAAATGAAGTTATTATCATGGAAACAACATGTTTATGATGGATTTTTTTAAAGTTCTAGGCCACATATATGCAGAATATTTTTTTTTCACATTAAAAATTTTGGAATATGAACAAAAACATTGTTTTTGAAAAGGGAGTCTCCGAATGAGACATCCGCCCTAATTACTCAATTAGAGCAAGAAATGGTAGAGAGAAATAGAGAAGTCTCAATAAAGGAGAATATTTGTAGCTCAGAGTTGAAATGAAGGGATCTTGGTGCTCGCTGAGTTTAGTTGTTTTCCTGCTGACGTTTCATTACCCAAAGTAGGTAACATCAGCACTGATATTCTCTAGTTTGGGTAATGAAACTTCTGCAAGAAAACAACCAAGCTCAGAGAGCCTCACAGAGAAGTGTAATAGTGAAGATACTGGAATAGGGCCAGGAAGATAGCAATAGCGCTTAGACTTATATAACACTTCACAGTACTTTGAAGCCCTCTCTAAGCAGTTTACAGAGCCAGCATATTGCCCCCCATAACGATCTGGGTCCTCATTTTATGAACTTCAGAAGGATGGAAGACTGAGTTAACTTTGAATCAGTGACAATCGAACTGCTGGCAGTCGGCAGAGTTAGCCTGCAATACTGTATTCTAAACACTGCGCCACCATGGCTCATTGGTGCAGATCCAGGTCCCATTTCTTCTTCAGACACACAAGCTCACTATAGGTCAATCAATTTACTCTCACCCCCTGCCACCCCCATTTAGGATGAAATACCACTCCACTCCACACCACACACCACCCCACCCCATATTCACAGGATTCTTGCTGGAAAGGGAAAATACATCTTGTATTCTGCTTAGACCTAAGGACATAAAAATTTGAACAATACTACTAAATAGCAAAATACTAATGAATTTCTATATATAAAATAAATTATTACACCATTAACTAAAGCCTACCCATACCATAGTCATTATTTTCTAATAATTGTAATAATGCTTTTTAGAATGGATTGGACCTTCATCAAAAAGGTTGAGCCGTATCCAACAACATATGTGATAACTAACCCTCTTGATATATGATCTAGTAAATCCCAGAAGGTTCATATAATGTTCCTAGTGATGACTCCTTGGCATCATCATAAGGCAGTGGGCCTCAAAGAGAAATGAGAAAGGGGGAAGGAAAGAAGCCTAACTGAGGTAGATTAGAATAGAATAGAATAGAATAGAATAGAATAGAATAGAATAGAATAGAATAGAATAGAATAGAATAGAATAGAATAGAATAGAATAGAATAGAATAGAATAGAATTCTTTATTGGCCAAGTGTGATTGAACACACAAGGAATTTGTCTTGGTGCATATGCTCTCACTGTACATAAAAGAAAAGATACTGTAGATAAAAGTTATTGTAGAATACAAGCAAGCCAAATCATGTTCTGTAGGGAAAGGCAAAAGACTTCCAGACTGACCTGTGTGATGGAATTATTTTTTTTTGACATCAGATACCAATCAGGTTGAAATATGAGGAAGGAAAGTCCTCCTGAACAAGGAGTCATATCTATATAAATTTCAGGAACTTTCAGCCATCTATCTCATCTTCCTTTTCTATCTCAACGTTACTCATGACAAAGAAGTCAGCATTCAGTTTCCTTGTTCAAACATTCAAGTGCCTTGGTATAAATGAAATGAAATGAAAAAGCTCCCTCCACACTAAGACCCACGTCTTCACAATAATATTGTTAATTGTGGCATCACCGTTTTTGAGATCTGAACTCATTTACTGCAGCTTCTCTATAGGACATAAAACATTTATTTGGCAAAATGCTTCAAGACATGGGAGCATGCTTAAATGAATGGGTTTAAAGCAATAACTGAAGTGCTTTCTTGTAAAACAAAGAAGCCCATGTGTTTCGCCTTTGCAGGATGAGGGCTGGAGAGGTCATTTCTGAAAAATAGCAGGCTTTAATTCTTAGAAGAATATAGAAAGTGGTGTTTGGCATGGCTTTCAGCTTACTTTTCATAAAAAAAATTCCGCTTAACCAAAACTGGGACTCATCCTTCAGATCTAATCCAGGATCCATAAACGGTAAAGAGAGGGCATCAGAAGATGAAATGTTTATGTTGTTGTAGGAGAGGCGAGGAAGAAGGTGAGAGAGGATGTTTTGCATTTTGCTTGTGGATGCCAGGGGTTCCTTGCTCCCCGTCTCCAGCTGATAAAAGAGAAAAGCAGCCTGAAACGGGAGGGGGAAGGGCAGCTTCCCTGTTGTCAGGTCTCCAGAACGGAGGGATCAGGAGGATCCCAATGGCCTGACAGCTGAAACAGATGATGCAGCACACCACCTATGTAAACAAAAAGGCAGGCCGGGCCTGATGGTGCTCAGAGATATGACCTTGCCCATAGAGCCGCTGAGTCTAGACTCCAGATGTGTTCTCACTGTTACCAGGCCAATTGCAATCCAAGTGGTAAATATTTCTACCAGATGACAGTGGTCTCTATTACAGAAATGAGGGGGAATGGACAGGAACGGGAGAGAGAAAATGAATACTGGGCACCATTGCCTGCTTAGAAAAATACTCTGCATCATCTGAAAGAAGTTAGGGGGGCAATTATTTAAATAGGTCACACACGCATTCCACCGCTCTCCTTTGCCATGTTCGGTTGAAAGGGATCCAAGACAAACTGGAGGCGATTGAACTAAATTAGTCGCTTTAAGTGTACTGAATCGGAGGGCTTCAAAAAGGATCAAAAGAGTCTGTGTTAAACACTGGGATTGTAGTACTTTGAGGTAAAGACGGGAGGGGAGGGGAAGGCAGGTTCCTGCTGAATGCCGCTAATGGAAAGCAAAGACCACTGTTTTTAGCAGACAATAACGAAACCACAGCAGACATGAGAAGGAAAGGCCGATCACCTGAGATTTGTGTTCCTGTCCACAACTTATCATATTAAATCAGGGCAGCCAAACTAAGCCTCTTAGATTCCTCAAGACTCCAAACAAGATCATTACAGAATCAAGCAATTTGTATTTTGCTCCAGTCACAAGGTGGTTGGGGAGAAGGCATACAGAACAGGAGTGGGTTCTACTTACTACTACCACCGGTTTGCAATGGGATCTCACGTGTGCACTCGCTTCACTCACGCACGCGCCTTGCTTCTGCGCATAAGCTTCTGTGCATGCGCAGATCGCTGATGATGACATCCGGAGCAGTGGGCGGGGCCTCCCGCTGGTTTTACTACCAATTCTTGCAAACCGGTCCAAACTGGGGGCAACCCACCACTGATAAGAATAAGGAAATGTAATCTCTGTAACTCACTCCTGGTTCCTCCTGTCTCTATCGGGAAGTGCTGCAACTGTCTGCCTCTATTACAACCACATTAGATGGCCTCTAAAGGCTGAAAAAAACCTGGGTGAGCTATCAACCACAAACCAACAGTTTTAAAAACTATTCACTAGGTTGATTCCTCTGCCCTCTTTTTTTTTTTTGATAATGCTCCTTTTTCAAGTGTTTCATTGGACTTTTAATTTGTCCCTTCAGCCAGCGGGCCTAATCGTCAGGAGATTTAGGCCCAAATTCATATTTGCTGAATGATGTAACCCCAGGATGCTGAGACCATTATAAAGGCATGCCAAGGGCCAAGCACCCGAATCACAACCATGTTACTAAGGGGATGCTGTAACGGCCACAATTTTTACAATCGGTTGTAAATCTCCTTTTTCAGCACCATTGTAAGTTTGAAGAGTCAATGGACAATGAACCCCCTTCCTGGAATTGTTTCTCCTAATTTCCCCAGTAAAGTTAAAATTCCAAGAGTTGCTGAGGTGTGTGTGAAATGCAGCTTTTTAAAACGGCAACACATTTTTGTATCAAATGCGAAACCTAAATTTGCAGCATCCACTTTGATATAGGTAGCTACTAGCATGGAAAGCATGCATAAGATTTGGCAGTGCATATACTGCAACTTACAGCAATGGGAATAGAAAATGGACACAAAATGAATATTAAAAGTGGGCATAAAATGAAGTACTTCTTGCAATTTAAATCCAGTTATCTAGATGACAGCCTTAAATATAAATACAGTTCCATAGTCTCCCAAGCAGGTGCCCTCAGCCAGGTAAAAGTAATCAAGATGAAATTAAATGCTGGTTGATTAACATGCCTTTTACAATCCCTTTCTTCTCCTCCATTAGTTAAATTATAAGTGAATAATCTCAATGGAACACCTGCTAACTACTTCTAATATGAACAGAGACTGGTGTGTATTTATTACAGTTGGATGTAGATGTACTTGCTAATTGGCACTCTTTTCTTCCTCTCTGTCTTTTCAACTTCTTTTTCTTATAAAAGCTTAAAAATAGCTTTTGTCATCATCAAATGATGAAAAAAAAAGAAGCTATGGAAAGATGGGTTTACATACTTAACGTCTTCGTGTGGCTACAGAGAGGCTACATTTGAGATCTCTGCCTGGTGCATTGAATAGATTGCTGGGTTTCTTTGTGTGCTCGGCGCTCGAAAAACAATACAGAGAAAACCTCCTTTTTAATCCCTTGAATTTACCATTTTGACTTTGACTGAGATGTTGTGAATGCCTCAGGGAACTGGGATAGAGCAATAGTAGACAATATACTTATTCTGTCATGTAACTATTACAAATAAGTGGCTTTTTGTTGCAGTTTAGGAAGGCATTAATTTGAGAGTGAGCGGTTAAGATTGATAGAGGGATTTCAAGTGCCCGCCATTGCATTTTTGCAAGTCCATGTATCATCGTGAAGTAAATTAAAAGCAAGTGTCTTTAGATTTAAGACAAAATAAACAGGCATTGAAGAAGCAACTCTACTGGGTTAATTATTGAAATATTAGGAAAATGTCAGCCACTGTCATAAGCAAGAAGCGTGTGAAGGGAACAATTTTGTTTGACACGGCATAGATGATACCAAATGTTCCAAAATGAATCACTCTTGAGTTCTGTTTGCTGGTCAAGCTAAAATGCATTGATATAATAGAATCTGAGTTTATAAAGAAACAGCTAATTTTATTTGCGCCTGAAAAAAATTGCAGGAAGCTCAGATATGATACTCTTCATGTATTTTCAAATGCTCGAGCAAAATCAAAAAGAAGAACATACCCGTGGGCCTTTCTGTGAACCATCCCAGCAGAATTGCAGCTCTGCTAATTCTGCCTCGGTACACAAAGACTTGTAAAGGTACAGCAACACCACTGCTCAGACTTCTGCAAAGCAAGAGCTGCTGGTACAGGAGCCAAAGCGTTCTCCAAACTCCAGTTTTAGAGCCTGAAACTTCATAAAGCAAGTTCTTTAGAAATCATCCCAATCCTTTACCTACAAGTAGTCCTCACTGACTGACTGCATTTAGAACTGGCAACTCCGTCGCTAAGCCACACAGTTGTAAAATGAAACACCATGTGACCACGCTGATTTATGACAGCGGTTCCAGCTGCGGATGTTCAGCAAAACCACAGGTCATTAACCACAGTGTCACAACTTGCAACTTCCTGCTGGCTTCCCCATTGACTTTACTAGTCGGAAGCCATCTGTGAAGGTCGCAAATAGTAATCATGTAACCTCAGGATGCTGAGACCATTATAAAGGCATGCCAAGTGCCAAGCACCCGAATCACAACCATGCTACTGCGGGGATGCTGTAACAGCCACAACCTTGACAACTGGTTTTAAGTCTCCTTTTTCAGTGCCATCGTAAGTTTGAAGACAAGTGGTTGGTAAGGAGGATTTATATTAATGAAGCCAAATATACATGTCAGGATAATGTTGCAAGATCCAATCTTGGTCGGTCACCAGGACCAGAGTTTTAGTCTTCCAAGCATTTGGACTCGTGCTGGAGCCTATCTTCAGCCCATCCTGAGAGAGGTTCCCTGAGGATGGGCTCCAGCATGAGTCCAAAAGCTCAAAGACTAAACCTCTGGTCCTGTTGTTGCTGGTGGCCAGCAGAGCTCGCAACAGAGTCAGATAGTGAGGAGGTTGGGGAGGAACATGGGCCAGTCCTTGGGGGCTGGGGAAAGTTTGGACGAGGGCTCTGGGTTGGAGGCAGAAAGGGAGATAGACAGCAGCAAGGCAGAGGAACAGCTGGAGCCCATTCCCAGTGTGTGCATGCGCAGAGCTACCAGAAGACAAGAACAACTCAGAAAGCAGGGTCGATTTGGGAGTAAAGCCACACCTTGGAGATGATTGACCCCTTCCATAGGAAACAAAAGAACGGGGAGGGGGCTTTTGCAGGAAACAATTGGTTCATTTGGTAGTTTCAAGAGTGGAAAATTCTTAACTAAGAGACTCTGTGCCTTACTCTGCATTTGGAAACAAGTTACGTCACGTGGCAGCTTGCCAAATGAGATAAGGTGTGTTGAGAAATATTCCTTTGAAAAACTGTTTGGACAAACCTTGCTGACTATGAATGAAAGTAATTCACAGTCGTGTAAATAAAAGAGGTTTTGCCGGGACCAATTCCTGCTTCCTGCTTTTTAAGGGAGCCTAGGTCAGAACAGGTCCCCGTGATTGACCCAGATTGGATCTTGCAGGATTTATACAGCCCAATGTATTCAGCATAGTTTAGGGCAAGTTCTCCACAGCTATTGATTTCAGCCCTCAGGGTCTCGGCATTGCAGCTCAAGTGTCCCCACTGCTGTGCTCCACACTCCCATGTCACTGACCAGAGTAGTGTGAAATCAGGATCTGCTCTTAGGAGAACTGTAGCAGGCAGCTTCATTCGGGGAACTCTTAAAAGCAAATGGCACATTTTGCTCCAATTCTTCAGAAAAGTCTTAATCCCAAACTGAAATAAACTTCACTGATTGTTATCAGCATTAATTTTTGTTTTATTCTATTTTAGGCCTACTTTATTTTGGGGGTAACCATTCCCAGTGCATTGCACTAATTGTTCACAAAATACGCACACTTTTCAAGGTTAAGGTTGGTTACCAGATTTGATAGTAGAAATGGTTCACCAAAGCAACAAAGTTAGGGGATTAGGTGACCAAAGTAGAATCATCATCATCATCATCATCATCATCATCATCATCATCATCATTTGTGGAACTTTCGAATACAGACAGATTGTCATTTGGAACACAACACACCAAATATCCCGGTTGTCGAGGGCCGAATCGTACAATTTATTGATGTCGCTATACCAGGAGATGCCAGAGTTGAAGAAAAAGAACTGGAAAAAAGTACGAAAGATCGCCACCTGGCAATTGAAACTACACGGTTATGGATGAAACATGTAACAGTGATACCCATTGTCATCGGGGCACCATGTCCAAGAATTTTACAAAACACATCAAGAAATTGCAGCTTCCTGCAATAACATCAACAGAACTGCAAAAAACTGCGCTACTCAGAACATCGTATATTTTAAGAAGTTACTTGGTTGATACCTAAGACGCTGGCAGCAACCCATATCAACCATTAGCACCAGTCAATCATATTTGTGGCACATTTTTAAATGTTCAGTTGACTGAGTTTCATGTTTAATGAATAAAAGAGATAAATAACAACAACAACAAGTATGGAAAACAATTTGCACAATTTAAGTGATATCTTAAAATGCGTGTCACTATACTGTTACATTTCAGTATAGTGGCTATCTAGTGTGGCAAACAGGTTTGTTCAAGAACATCACTCCATGATTTAAGCAGCAGATTTAACAATACATTATATATTTATTTATCAAATTTAATAGTTGCTCATCTCACCGAAGGTGATCTTAGGTGGCAAGCAACCACAAATTATGTGGATATTCTCCTTCCCCTCCTTTAATCTTTGTTCTCTATGCAATCTAGTTTAGCTTCATTTCATAGCACCTTCTTCCTTGTTCTTCTGACAACTTGATTTCAAGGGGTGTGGGTGTCGGAGGCTGAAGGCCTCATGTTAATTACTCCCTACCCCCTTTATCTGGTATTTCTTCACTCTCTGCTTCCCCCAACTGCATTCTTTTTGACAGTGTGAGGAGGTGATGGATGAGGTAAAGTGATCTACATCCATGGCAGTGTTGATTATTATTGCAAGACACTGAAATTTAAAACCATCTGAACTTGTCATGAGTCTCTATGTGTGTGGACATCCTTGGAGTATAGGTAGTCCTCGACTTACAACTGCTTGTTTAGTGACTGTTCAAAGTTACATCAGCACCGAAAAAAAGTGACTTATGACAATTTTTCAGTTATGACCTTTGCAGCACTCTCATGATCATGGGATCTAACCAGGGGTAGTATTCACTTACCTTCGCTACCGGTTCGCAAATGTGAGAGCACACTCCACCTCCATGCATACGCAGAACATCAAAAATGGGATGTGATGACATCCAGGCGGGTGGGCGGAGCCTCCCGCAGCCGCTGCTACCGGTTTGCCCGAATCAGATAGAACCGACTGAATACCACTCCTGGAGTTCGGATGCTTGGCAACTGACTCACATTTATGATGGTTGCAGTGGTTCCATGGTCATGTGATCCCCTTTTGTGACCTTCTCACAAGCAAACTCAACAGGGAAGCCAGATTCACGTAACAACCATGTTATTAGCTTAACAAATGCAGTGATTCACTTAACAACGGTGGCCAAAAAGATCGTAAAATGGGGCAAAACTCACTTAACAAATGTCTCCTTTAACAACAGAAATTCTGAACTCCGTTGTGGTCATAAGTTGAGGACTACCTGTACTCCAACATCACTAAAGCAGTTCAGTCATCGTGGTTGTATTGGTGGAAGAGAAAGGCTTCCATAACATGCAAACTGAACTAATCAAAGCTTTCAATCAAACAGAATGACTTTTAAGAGAAATAAAAGCCATCTCCTTTAATATCCAACTGTCAATTATGCAACTCTGCTTCCCTATTCCAAATCCGTAGCCTCTCTCTTTTCTCTATTCTATGGTACTAACAGAGAATATTAAGTTTACAGGTAGTAATCTTCCTTTCATTCACTGTTGCTTGCCACCTGATTAAACAGAACTGTATGCATATTTCTCCATTAGCTTTTCTTTTGTTTTCCTCAAATGTGCTCATGTCATACTTCTTCGGGTGTAGCTTCATTATTATGTCAATAGTATGTCTATACTGGTAGTGCATTTCTTCAAGGAAAATGCAGTTCTTTGGTACATTGAGGGTGACACTCCTTTGTTTAAAGATTATCAGGAAACCAAACACTGAAACCACTTGCACTTTTCAATTTTTTTAAAAAAGAAAAAACATATGTTGAATTGAACCACTATATTATCATATTTCATTTATAAAGACCTTAAGTAGAAACACAATTTCTATCATTCATCTTTCTCTCTAATATCCTCACACAAAAAATGTATCTCACATTGGCTAAATAGTGTGGAGCATACACACTAAATATTAACTCAACAAAACATTAAACAGACGCATTTCAAAATTGAAATAAAGACAACTTTATTCTGCTACAATGGCTATAGTTGTGAATGGGAAGCTTTCTTGAGGCAATCAAGAATGCCTTCTGGGTCATTTTACACATTTTTTTTAAAAAAAATCACATCAATTATAAGCAGAAGAAATGGCATTGGGACTTCAATTGAAAATAATTGAAAACTTATAGGATGAGGACTTTTAAAAACTTCCTATAAAAAGGGATTATGCTAACCTATCTTTGGTATCTTTAGAAGTTAGGCTACCTTCTAGTTGGTGAGATACAGGCAAGAATATGTTGGGTTGCACTAAATGTGAGCCATTCTAAAGAACATGGACTGTAGTTGTGGGTCCTACAGAAAATTTGTATTCCTAAAAGCAGTCTCCTTTACAATCCCAGCCAACCATCCTTCCAGCCTACATCCCATTCTACTTTTCCAAATGGTACATTGTATATTGTACCTACTGGAATATATTCAGCAGCCACTGTTTCTTAAATTCATGTTTTCAACTTCTTTAAAACAAACCTTTGGTTTCCTCCATAGGTGCCGATATCCCCCTCTTGTTTTTTAGTGGTGCCTTCTTGGCAACAATCGCAGTGGTACTGACTGTAGATGATAGGAACGATTTGTAAATAAGAGCATTTAAATTCTTTCATGTTGGCAAGATCTGTACATTTCTAAAAAGGAGCAACTAAGCTGTTTTAAAGGATGAAACAATTGGTAGAGTTCATTTTGGGAGGAAACCAAAGGTGGGATTCAGCCCGTTCTGTCCGATTCGAGCGAACCGGTAGTGGCGACTGCGGGAGGCTCCGCCCACCTGCCCGGATGTAATGTGTGAGACGTAATACTTGTGCTCACATTTGTGAACCGGTAGGAAAGGTAAGTGAATCCCACCCCTGGAGGAAATCATACATTATGGTTTATCAGCAGAGAGAAAAGTGACTCTTCATGTTAAGTATCAACTCACAAGTCTGTACCACATAATAGACTTTTCAGAAGTGCCACCATTTGATTGTCTTAACACCATGAAAGAATAAAAGAAGTGTTCTATTGCGAGCAGGCTAAACTCATAGGACTAGAAGTGGCAGTTTGCTACAAAGGCTATCCTATAGCAAAACACTTTTGCCATTCTGGAACAAAAGTCCCACAATATGCTAAATAACAAATAAAACAGAGCATCTGGCTTTGTTTCAGTGTGCTTAATGTGATTCTTGTTTAGTTAGCATAATTTTATCTTAGGAACTGTCAGTTCAGTTCTAATCCAGTGACTATTTAGTTCAGAAGCTTTGCCAACCAATCCTTTGTACAGGGTTAAGATATTTTGGGAGAGCACAAAATACACTTTGAATGGTGGCAATGGTGGCAGCCAAGTGAAGGGAGTCTCATTTAAGACCGAAATTAAAGTTTTGGAATGGCCTTTCCCTTCCAGGTAAAGGTTTTCCTCCATGACCAGTTTTGATTGGCCTGCAGGAAAGGCTGGATATGTGGTTTTCTCCAGAAGTATCTGATTGCATAATGCCTGCCTTGTGCCATTGGGTATTATGCAAGCTTATCTTATGCACTGATGGATGGATCTTTTGGAAGACACTAGGCCTTTGGCTAAAATATCTCATTTCAAAACATCATTAAAAAATAAAATGAAAGATTAAAAATGAAAGAATAAATTAAAACTTAAAGAATAAATTAAAGAATAAAAATAAACATTAAAGAATATAAAATAAAAAATAAAAGAAGTTGCTAGTCAATTTAAATTGGAGAAATGATGTATTGCAGGTTCATTTCCACATGAATACATTGCAGGTTATCAGCCAGTTTTGATGCCTGATCTCTCCTCTGACACATAAAAGACCAGTAGGTCCTCGTTCAAAAATAACCAGAGTTGACAGGTTGCTGTAGAGAGTTTCTCTGCATGGCCATCTCTCACCTGAACCACTTGAAAGATGACTAAAGCTGCCAGCTAAGGCATTTGTACAAGCCCACCTGAATTCACCTGAAGAATAATAATGAGTAGTGTTTTATTCTATCAGGTGGGTAATATTGGGGAAGAGGGGAAATTGTTCTATGGGAATTCACCAAATAGGATAGGATAGGATAGGATAGGATAGGATAGGGTAGGGTGGGGTAGGGTAGGGTAGGGTAGGGTAAGGGTAGGGTAGGGTAGCGTAGGGTAGGGTAGGGCAGGGTAGGATGTGTAGCATAGTGTAGTGTAGTGTAGTGTAGTGTAGTGTAGTGTAGTGTAGTGTAGTGTAGTGGAATGGAATGGAATGGAATGGAATAGAATAGAATAGAATAGAATAGAATAGAATAGAATAGAATAGAATAGAATAGAATAGAATAGAATAACAGTTGGAAGGGACCTTGGAGTTCTTCTAGTCCAATCTCTTGCTTAGGCAGGAAACTCTATATCATTTCAGACAACTTGTTATCCAATCTCTTCTTAAAAACTTCCACTGTTGAAGTAGTCACAACTTCTGGAGGCAAATTGTTCCACTGATTAATTGTTTTAAGTGTCAGGAAATTTCTCTTTAGTTCTAGGTTGCTTTATTATTCCTGTAATAGTTCCGCATAATGTATAAAGACAGGATCCCGTCACAAGATTCATTACTGAGACATATTAGATCTTAGAAATTGTAGGAAATGCAGTAGATTTCACTTGAAAAGACTGATGGGTTGATCAGCCTAAGGCAGTATTTCTCAACCTTGGTAGCTTGAAGATGGGTGGACTTCAACTCCCAGAATCACTTAGGCCAGTGATTGAGAAACACTGGCCTAAGGTATGAACATGTTTCAAACATAGTTCATGAAGGTTAGTCTGCATGGGAGGGCCGCAATTCATGCCAATGTACTGCTAAATGCAATTATTCTTTTCATTATATTTTCACTACATTTCTCATCTATTCTGCTGGTAGTGCTGCACAAAGTCCAAGAAAACCTTTTGCTACCCATGTGCATCTTTATGTATACATTCTTAAATGACTGCATTTTTACACACATAAAGAAAGGAGTGTTTCCACAGGGGGGAAAAAGTCTTTTGTGGTTTTTTTTCCTATCATATACAAATTTTATGAAGATCTTTGCCTCCTAAAGGCATTTCTGTGATAATTTTTGAGTTGAAAATTATCTTTCAAATTCACATTTTTCAAAATTTTGCCAGCGCTGCTTGTCTCAAAACAAAGTAGATATGCATTCATCTAAAATTTCTGATATTCTGAATTTCTCATCCATTTCTTTTTCATTCCGGTTCATAATATAGCCCCCTTCCAATTTAATTATAGCATTCATCTGATCATTAAAAAAAAAACTAATTTTGATTGTTGCCAAGTTACTTTACATCTGTTACTCATTATTATTGAGATCTGACAGGATAGTTATAAGATGCCTTCAAAGTTTAGTACTAGACTATAAGAAAAGCCCTAAAGAGGCTTTTCTACAACTTTCTCTTTGGGTATAGAATGCAATGGCTTCTCAGTTTTAATGTTTTTGGACAAGGTATTTGTTTTACTATAGCTGCTTTTTATTAGTTTGATATTTATTGTTTGTAGCTTTACATCCTCTAAGTCATTTTATTTCCAGGGAACCATTTGTCTCAGCTGCCACAGGCATCACCATGATTAATTCTGTCTATTCTTAGATTTAAAGGTCAAGAAGTGAAAAATATACATTAGGCCTGTTCCAGGTCCAGACGCTTAGACTAGCACTACAATAGCATAAAGAGATACATTATTCACTCCCCGGTATGTGTTGTCCATTGTGAGCTCTTCCTATGAGATATTCATAGATGTAAGAGAGAGTTTTATACCGTTCTTCCCTTTACATCCAAGCGGAAGAATAGAGTTTGTAAACCGAAGCGTAACCTGGAGAACAGACAAATCAGACCATCATCAGCCAAATAAACTCCAACAAGGACTAGTAATGTGACATCTTCAACCCCTCCCCAGTGGATGCCTCTAATTCGGGATTTTGGAGACTTTTTAAATACCAAAATCTCATCAAAATTTCAATGTGAGTATTCAAAGGATTTTGGCTTTACAAGGTCTTGCATCCCCTCTGTGACATTTGAAGGATTTTGTGAGGTTAACCTTAGAGCTCATCCACATTGTATATTGGACATCTGATGAGATTTTGATTATTTGCTGGGAAGGATCCCTGGATTGCACTGAAAAATCCCAGGATACCATCTCCAGCCTGGAAAGGTTGCCGATTCTAAATGATAGCAAGTTTTAGATGAGGCATAATTTACTACAATTACTATACTGTTCCCAGTGTACTTCGATTTCCAGTTATGGTTCTGGTTGTTATTTCTCCAATCAAAACCAAGCTTGGCCTTAAGAAATTCTCCTTAATGCTATTAAAACAAAACAATACAACTGAAAATATTAATGACATAAGAATTAATCCAAGGTGGTAGCCTGTCCGGCTCATAAGATCATGAAGAAGTATGATGCTGTTATGTTTCTGGGGACTCTAGGTGAAAGAAAATTGGCAAAAAAAAAAAGAAGAAGAAGAAGAAGAAGAAGAAGGCATGATGTTTACCTACTTTTCAGTTATTATCAAACTCATTTTGATACATAGTGCATTATGGCTATCATACAGCGAGTCCCTTAAGCTCCTCCACAACCTGTAGACATCTTGTTTTCATTGCCTTCAGTAAGGATGATACAGTTAATAAAATCCAGGCTATATCTATGGAGGAAATTATTTGGAAACGGGTGCTGTGTCCCAGTGGAACTGCCCCTCCCTTGTCTTGACAGACATTGAATTTATCAGCAGAGACAACCTGTACCCAAGTTATATGATAACATAAACACTTTTATTAATTTGATGTTAATGAATATCAACGTGGTCTTTTTTCCCCATGAAAGAAAACTCATGGTGAGAGTAACATCTTAGAAAGCAGAGGTGAAGATTAGTTAAGATATTTCATCCAGTAATTAGAAAGGAAGGGTGGAGGAAGAAAAATAAAACACTGCAGGTCTTTTTAGGACTCTTGGGGAATGCATAAGAACAAGGATGAAAAAAATATAAAAAAACAGAGAGCACAGGGCTAATTCACCAATCATGCAATGATATTACAAAACATAGCAACTTATTCTTACAGAAAGAGTGCAGAGAAGAGCAACAAAGATGATCAGGGGACTGGGGGCTAAAACATATAAAGAATGGTTGCTGGAATTGGGTATGTCAAGTTTAATGAAAAGAAGGAGTAGGAGAGACATGATAGCAGTGTTCCAATATCTCAGGGGCTGCCACAAAGAAGAGGGGGTCAAACTATTCTCCAAAGCACCTGAGGGTAGAACAAGAAGCAATGGGTAGAAAATAATCAAGGAAAGAAGCAATTTAGAACTAAGAAATTTCCTGACAGTTAGAACAATTAACCAGTGGAACAACTTGCCTCCAGAAGTTGTGAATTCTCCAACACTGGACGTTTTTAAGAAGAGATTGGACAACCACTTGTCTCAAATGGTATAGGGTTTCCTGCATGAGCAGGGGATTGGACTAGAAGACCTCCAAGGTCCCTTCCAACTCTGTTATTCTATTCTATTCTATTCTATTCTATTCTATTCTATTCTACTCTACTCTACTCTACTCTACTCTACTCTACTCTACTCTACTCTACTCTATTCAATCCCCATAATCCTGTCATCAGACATTGGCAAAAATGTGGCATAGGAAGAGATGCTGCTATTGCAATAAGAACTTTTAAAAACATCTTTCTCTGCAAAAACCATTTGCCAGCAGTAAGAGAATTCACCATCAGTTGGGTGATCTCACAGATATTTATTTATGTAATACCAATATTCATCCTGGGCTAAGAGTTATGAGAAAGAACTGCTTCATATAAAAACCAGAGGCATCCTGAACTGATCTTTTGAAGATCAGTTCTGCTTTGGCAGACCTTCACTTTAAGGAAGAGGTCTTCTTCAGGAATATTCCAGAAGACTGGAGTAATTGATACCATTAGAAAGACTGGAATATCATAAAGACTTCTGCATTCCCATCTTGTGGCTTCTGGGATAAGTTCCAAGGATCATCAGGTTGATCCATAATTTACTGACTGTCCAGTCTCAGAAGAGAAAATCTGGAAACAGATTATCCCTCCCATCTCAGACATCCATGGAAAGAAAAGGGGAATTTGGGGACAATAAGAAGAATCTTAGTTCTTTCTGATTTAAAATTATTTAACAGAATAACATAATAACACAGTTGGATGGAACCTTGGAGGTCTTCTAGTCCAGCCCCCAGCTCAGGAAGGAAACCCTATACCATTTCAGACAAGTAATTGTACAATCTCATCTTAAAAACTTATAGTGTTGGAGAATTCACAACTTCTGGAGGCAAATTGTTTCACTGATTAATTTTTTCTGACTGTCAGGAAATTTCTCCTTAGTTCTAGGTTGCTTCTCTCCTTGATTAGTTTCCACCCATTGCTTCTTGTCCTGCCTTCAGATGCTTTGGAGAATAGCTTGACTCCCTCTTCTTTGTGGCAGCCCCTGAGATATTAGAACACTGTTATCATGTCACCCCTAGTCTTTCTTTTCATTAAACTAGATATACCCAATTTTTTTGAGTTTGGAAGGCTATAAAGCCTGTTAAATAAATAATAAATGGCTTCTAATGTACCAAAAACCACTGCTAAATCCTAGGAACAGTCATACACAAGTAATACAGAAGTTGCCTGCCCAATATGTTGGTTCACTGACATATAATTCAAATGCTCCAAGCAGGGCTGGGAAGATGTAGCAATTTGACCAATAACTGAAACATTCTGGTGATTTTTTTTCTTTCCCCTTTTATTTGTCCAAATCCTTTTGTTAACTTGTCAACATATTTATTTAGAGTATGTTTGATCAAATTCAAAAATACTTATTTTGGATGAGACATACACAATAGAAAATACTTGAACTTTTTGATTCATTATTATCACCCATCCAATAAATTCAGTTAGGTCTACTTGGGAATAAATGCATCTGGGATGTTACAAAATATTCCTCTCAAAGAAAGACTCTGAAACATTTGGTTAAAAAACAGTTTCACTTTTAAAAAATACAGTAGCATGAAATGACACTCTGTCACTACATTTTCTTTAACAAGTCTGCTTCAATCACTGCCATTTCGTTGGAGAATATGCAGTGGAGACATTTTCAAATTAAATGAATGATTGGAGAAGAATCTGATTGCACTGTGTAAGTTGGTATTTTTCAGTAGCTTATCTATGGCTTGTTGATATAATGGTGTTTCTTCTCCTGGGCCAACTGACACAAAGAAAAGCAGCCATTTTCTTCTGAACTTTTCCAAAATTCAAAAAGCCCTTCAGGACAAGGTTTTTGGGGCAGGAAAAAATGGCAAGCCTGCAAATGCTTTTCCTTGCAAAATAATTTTGGCATAGCACTGAAATATAACAGAAGCACAGCAGATGGTTTCAGAACTGCTGAAGTAGTTAGAAAATGGTCCATATCAAATTGTTAACAGCCCTACCTCAGAAAGGACTTTAAAAAAAAAAACTTTCTACCATATGTTTACTCAGAGCTTTTTAACAAGATACAAATAGAGCTCCATTTTTCCTACAAGTCCATCTTGACTTTCCTGAGGTTAACCAAGGAAACGTTTATTGAACACGGAGTATAAATCAGAATGGAAAATAGAATTTTCAAAAATGAAATGGATATATTTCAATTATCTAACAAAGAAGGGGAATGTTTCAATGTTTGCCTTAATAATTTGACATCTTGGTCTCCGAGACTTGATTGTCCATAGCCTTGAACATTTCAGAATAAACTTTTGAATGGAAATGCAGGATACAACTTGACATTTCAAACAGCATTTTGTTTTCAAGCCCTTCAAATTACCTGGAATGTACAAAGGCATTTCAAATTTATGTTGGAAATGTAAACAGTAAGAAAGGACTTTTTATCATGTTTGATGGACACATAAAAAAAGTTGGAAAACTCTGGATTCAAATATGTACATCAATTAAGAAGTTTTTAAAGAAGAAAAGGCAATTAAGACCAGAGGTTTTTCTTTTGGAATTGATAGACAAAAAGTTGGGGGGAACTTATTTTTGTACATGATAAGTGCAGCAAAAGTATTATATATACAAAGATGGAAAGATTCAGCATTATTCACAATGGAGGAATGGTTGGGGAAGCTAAGGGAACTTGCAGAGATGGCGATATTGATGTTTTGATCAGAGAAAAGACAGATATCTATGTTTATTGATGGGGGGGTTCTTAATAGTTTTAGATTGATTTAAAACTGTTTTAATTTGGACTTTTAATTTCATATTGTTTTAATGTGCAATTGTGCATTTTATTATTGTGAGCTGCCCTGAGTCCAGAGGAGATACGGCGGCATATAAATCACATTAAACTTAAACTTATTGCTGACTGGAAACCCCTAATGTACTTTTTGCATAAAACAGAAAAAAAATGAACTTATATTTAGATGATTAGACAGAATTAAATTAAAGAAACAAGAGAGTTATGTGGTAACCATAGAATAAGAGGTGAATTTATAATTGTACTTATAACTGCTATAAAAAGACAGAAAGGTTTTTTTTCCATTGTCTTTCTTTCTCTTTTATTTTACTTTCCCCCCCTTTCTTGCACTTTTCTTTGATTTCTTTCTTTTCTTTCTCTTGCTTTATGTTAGTTTGTTTTATTTTTTTATCTTTCTTTTTTTAAAAAAAAAAAGATTGATAAAAATTATATTAAAAAACAGGAAAGAGATATCATGTTTTTCAGAGAAAGAGCATAACTGCCTGGGTGAGGTGAGTCCTCCAGAGAAGGGGAAGGAAAAAATATGTTTTCCTGTTTGCAAATGCCAAGGACAGCAATGTTTTTATGTTTCCATCATGGTATTTAGAGAGGGATGTCTCTGCTCTTGACTAGTGGACCCAATGAACAATTAAAACAATTACACATAAAAAGATGCATATAGGGCACAACACAGTCATTCAGATCAGCACTGGCAAGATTATGCATCTACTCTTGGAAGCATAAGTGAACAGAACATGTACGCGCAGCAAGGAAGAAAGCAGAACTCTCTGCCGAAATAAAGGAAGAGACTTCACACATCCTTATGGCTATGCCAACACTCCGGCAGGGGGTCACATCCACTAGCTCTTCACCATCTGTTGCAGCATAATATGTTTGGAAAGACTTGAAACCCCTTGAGATAGAGTGCTGATCTGAGTAAGACAAAGAAAGAAAGCAGGTTGATTGACATTTTTGGTGCCGGGGGTTAGATCTTGATAGTAGAACAGGCTCGAGATAGGAAATGATGTTTAAAAGAAGCTTTTGTGGGTAGACCTAGGGATTGTACACCATGTGGCTAAATCGCTGAAACTCGGTGACACAAGAAGAGGTGATGATCCTCTATCAGAATGTTGTCCCCCTTGTTTTCTCAGCTCTCAAGTCTGCTACAAATGTAATTTTATGGTGAATAGCCAGGCAGGCATAATGCAAATCAAGGATCATTTCCAAATCGCTCCCACCCCAGACTTGAACCGAAGCCAAACTTGAGTGGAGGTCTGAAAAAGTTTTAAGTCCCTGCTGTATTTTCAGTTTAACAGGCTTTTGCATTTTTTTCCGAGTCTGAACAGCAAGGTGTTGAAATGGCAAAGAAAATTTATGGCCCAACATTTCAAGTCCAGTTACAAGTTATCAGCATGGGAAATGAATTCCTGAACTCCTACTTATATGTCTCAGAGTCTTTCAAGGGGGCTATAGGGGGCAGCAGCTGGGAATGGCTGAGAGAATGCCTGGATTCCTTTATTTGGGGAAAAAAATCTAATCCAAGGCTTGAATCAAACTAATTCAAGTCTATATAGGTCCTGTCTGAAATTATGTACACATACCTTAATTCGTACGGATATGCAACATCTGTTCAAAGTTAGTTTACTTGAAAGTGATTTCTAGGCTAAGAAGACATAGTCTTAGTCAGTAAAAAATTTACCTACTTAGAAAGGTGTTTACTCCCCACTTAACTTGGATATTTTAAAAAAAACTGATTCCCATTTTTAGAATTTTGACTCTAATATCCTCTCTACCAACTCTCCAATGTAGCTTAGCAGCTTTCCACAAAACCTGTAACAACAGTAAGCTGACCTATGCAGTTTTTTTTAAAAAAAAGCATATAAGGACTATTTGTAAGGAAATTAAGAATTTTTCATGTCTCATCTTATCTCGTCTTGTGTCAGAAATGCAGGAACTAGAAAATGGGAAGTTATTAATTTAATTTTTAAAAAATTAAAAGCTTTGATAAAATATAGATTTATATAGTTCTAATCCAGTACCAGGCCATGTTAAAAGCAAAGTTATTTTTGACCAGCAAATCATTCTGTGTGCAAGTTGGTCCCAGAAGGCCCTGTAGAAGATGGATGGTTGTTTGAATATTCGCAGTGAATATCCTCATCCCTGGGGAGAAACCTCCATTTTTCCATGTAAACTTTATTTTTAGCCAGGCCGGTGTGCAGTTTGTTTAACCATCTCCAGACCGTCTATCCTCCTCCACATCTCTGGGCAGCTCGTCAAGTGGTTCTATCCAATTATGAAGATGAGATTTCTTTTGAGATTTCTATCTTTTTCATTGTTCTGTTTGAGGTGTAGTAACAATCTAATTTTTCATGTTATTATATTTTATTTTATTATTTATTAAATTTGTTTACCACCCATCTTGCTAATATGTGACGATACGCTCTAATGAAACAATATTATAAAAGATTACCACAGGAAGACAATAAATACATTAAAATTTAACAAATTATGAACCCAGAACAATTCAAATATTCTTTCCAACTGGAAATGGGGCAAAACGTTTAGTTCAACAAGTTCAGCCATTCATTTGGTTTGAGTATAAACTGGTTGAAAGAATATAAACACTCAGTGAATATTTCTTCTAAGTCTTTGAAATGGCTATGTCTTCCCTTAAATTTAATCCATACAAGATGTCCAGTGAGAGAAAAGATTCTTATTTTCTAAAAAGTACCTGTAAGACTCCATTCTAACTAACCTTCTGGCTATATTTCCCAGATCTAAATGCTGTGGGAATGAGGCAACCTAGCATTGATCCATGGTACTCTGGTCCAGAAAATACAGCTGGAAGGCTATAGAGACTAGACCATCTCACAGATGTAAGACTTTTCAGTGCCAAAAATAAAGAATACTCAATCTACTCTAAGACTTTGGGGAAATTTCCCTCCCTCTAAAAACAGCTGAAAACACACCTCATTTTTAGGGACAGGAAGTATTCCACAAAAAAAAAAATGGAAATATAGCAATACCAGTTAGTGCTATAGACCATCTTTTTTCTAAAACAAGACATATTTTTCTGAAGAAATCTGGATTTATATATTATACCTTTAAATTATAGTATTAAAAAAAAATACAAATTAGGTCCAGGACAAATGATAAATTGTCACATTTAAACCACAGAGCTCAGATATGAACATAGGAATGCATAATACATAATAGTTTTTCACCAACTCAAACCAGTGATCCAGCTTGCTCTGTATATTTTATACTCACCAGCAACAGCTCTTCAGCATTTCAGACAGAAATCTGGTATTGAGAATTGGACCTCAAACTCTACTGTTGTTCAACAGCCCTTCCCAGTTTTAATGACTGGGAATTAATGGGAAGGGCTGTTGAACAACAGTAGTCAAAAGTTAGAGAATACAACTAGGGGTAGGTTTAGAGTGGTGGTCATCGACTGGTGGTCCATGGACCATTGGTGGTCTGCAGAAAAATTATTTGCATTTTTTATATTGCACTAAATCAGGGGTCCTCAAACTACGGCCCCTGGGACAGATACGTGCAATGAACATTTGTGTTGCTGCAGAGAGTCTCCCCCTTCTTTTTGTGTGGGTCAGAGGGGGACAGAAATTCTGACTTGGGGTCTGCTTCGGCCTCCTGGTGCGGGGCTTTGGGCGAAGGCTGGAGGGAAACACCATTGGTGGCGAAGAGCCAGAGGGCCTTGTTCCAGTGGGACTGCATCATAGCCTGGAACTGGCTGACCATCTCAGCCTGCTGAACCTCCAGGTGCTGGCACCTGGCCTTGCACTCCCACAGGTCTTCCCTCTGCTTGGAAAGCCTATGCTCATAGTCCTCTGCTCAGCTTCCTTCTTGGTCAGATCCAATTTGAACTGTTTGCCAACTCTTTCTCATGGTGGCTGCTTAGCTCCAAGAACTGCTTCCTGTTGGGACTCTAAGGAGCCCGGGCAGGGAGGCGAGGAGTGTCTGGAAGGGGAGGGGTGAGTAGAGGCCAGCAAAGTGCCCCTTGATGTGAGTGACATTGAGTTGGCCACATCCACCCAGTCACATGACCACCTAGCCACGCCTCCCCACCCAGTCATTAGGTAGATCATATTAGTGGTCCACGGGATTTAAAATTATGAATTTAGTGGTCCCTGAGGTCCGAAAGGTTGGGGACCTCTGGTTTAGAGGGTTCTTCTCATGATTCCCTTAAAATTACTTGTTATAGGAGAAGGACTGGCAGAGCCAGGGGGAGGGATGAAAAAAGGGATCAGCCTAGAATCACTACGTAATCACAAACTAAGTGCAGTCCCTCTTGACTTCCATTGAGCCTCTTCTAACTCTAATCAGTGCTGATGGTTAGTTGAGAAGATTTTTGAGAATAGTCTTTTAGCAATAAATCAGTTAAATTGAACATGTGGGCCTGGTCTTTCGTACCTGATATTTATAAACTGACAAGCATTAGCTCAGAATATACACATTTTCTGTGCCACAAAAGGTTGTCTCTAGGTTAAATTATTTATTTTGATGGATTGAATGAATAAATAGTAGATTTATCAATGGTGGATTCCTACAGAAGCTACATTGGAACACCAGGTACACAAACAATGTAAAGGTGGTCAGCCGGCCACAAAAATATTGGAAGTCATGCTCTGTTTGGGACCTTCCTGAGGCAGTTGACAGCTCCCTTTGGCAAAGGTGTGCAGAACCAAATGGT
This sequence comes from Pituophis catenifer annectens, assembly GCF_029215685.1. Lineage (NCBI taxonomy): Eukaryota > Metazoa > Chordata > Lepidosauria > Squamata > Colubridae > Pituophis > Pituophis catenifer. The sequence goes on from NW_027256881.1 coordinate 133,673,517, forward strand.
CTGATCTATCAAGGTTTTTTTTTTTTTAAAGGTTTATTTAAAAGAAGTCACCATTTAGTTGGTTAGAGAGTCAAGTGAAGGCCCATTAAATAGACAGAATTGCAAGCTGGCTGTGTAAGGAAGTAAGCACTGTTTTAGTGAGCGTCAGGTTCCATAGCAAATCCACAAAACACATATTGTCATCTTAACAAGCAGATGGTATAAATTAGCCCTAAACTAATGCACTTTGATTCTCACTAGTGGCCTTCAGAGAATATCTGGGGAAAAAAATCTATATACCATGAACAAAGAAGGTCCATTGCACTGGCTTAAGTAGCAGGCTCTCCCAGAAATACAGGCAAGTGACTCTCGGCTGCATGCCCAAGACCCACTATTTATCCAAACCTTTCTCTTTTGTGCATTTAAGGCAAGTTTCTTGTGAAGTATCTCACAAACATCTGCCTTCATTATAATTATATTTCTATTTCAGCTGTAACAAGCTATTTACAGATGAGCCTGTTCATAAAGAGCTTTATAATTAAGCAAACAGAAATATCTTTTTATAGGATGAAGATCTAGGGGTGATAATCACACACAACATACACAGCAACAGTTGCAAATTGAGTGTTTAACACTAGTTACATAGTTAGTGATGTACTCAATAAAGGCTGACATGACTTTGTCCTTAAGTTCAAGAAAATACAGCCTTTGCTTCAGAGCAACGTGTCCTCTCTCTTTACCTAGGGAAAAGTATTTTTCTCAGAATGTCATTCCTGATCAACCGCAATGCAAAAGTAAACTTCTTTTCTCCATGTTTCTTTGCTTCGAACTGTAACCAGAGGTGGATTTCAGCAGGTTCTGACCAGTTCTGGAGAACTGGTAGCGGAAATTTTGAGTAGTTTAGAGAACTGATAGTAAAAATTCTGACTGGCCCCGCCCCCATCTATTCTCTGCCTCCCAAGTCCCAGCTGATCAGGAAGAAATCGGGATTTTGCAGTAACCTTCCCCTGGAGTGGGAAGGGAATGGAGATGTTACAGCATCCCTCCCCTGCCACACCCACCAAGCCACATCCATAGAACCAGTAGTAAAAAATGTTGAAACCCACCACTGACCATAACCCATGGTAGTTTGTTTGATCCAGTTGTCCTGTACTGATAACATTTGGTCAAATATTCCACCAAGGAGGCCTTCATTTCCCCTAATGTTGGGGAACATTAGCAAATTGCATGGTGGCTACGGCTGACGTCAGCCAGGCAAACATCAGCCATAGCCACCATTCTTATCCAAAAACGTCCCTGGGAAGCACCCTGGATCACGACTTAGCCTTGTTCCTCTGGGGCAAACTATTATCAGTTCCTGAAGAAGAACCTTTGGGTCACGATGGGGTATTTCTTCTCTCCCCTTTGCTTTAATGATAAAAGAGAAACCAATCTCACAACCTTCCAAGTAAGCTACACTCTCCAAATGCATACACACATTATAAAATGTTTTCAGTTTCCTTCCCCTGATCAAAACAAATGCCGTGTTCGGGGGCATTTTGTTCAGTTTTCCAGAATACCCTCATTTGTTGGAGGGCACACATGGAGCCAGTGTCAGATTGAATTCCCCCACCTCCCGACCATTTGCCTTCATTGGAATGGTGGGGTAACCAAGAGCTTTAAACAGAGCTTTAAAAGAACAGCAAAAATGGCCTAGACCAGAATACTATCATATTCTGAGGTAAATCCACCTACAGGTAGTCCTTGACTTTCAACTATTCATTTAGTGAGCCTTCAAAATTGCAACAGCACTGAAAAATTAACTGGCATGTATTTTATGACAGTTGTACTGTCCCGGGGTCATGTGATCACCATTTGCAACGTTCCCAGTTGACAAGCAAAGTCAGTGGAGGAAGCCAGATTCCTTAAACCATTGCAGTGATTCACTTAACAACAGTGGCAAAAAGGATCCTAAAATGGGGTGCAACTCACTTAGCAGCTGTCCGGCTGAACAATGGAAATGTTGGGCTCAATGTAGTTGTAAGTCGAGGACTACCTACCAGTATCTTTATTTGTTCATTGGTTTATTTGAATGATACATGGCTGCTCAAATCACAACTAGAAAATCTGGGCAGTTTGTATATTCTTGCAAACATAAATTACAGAGAAATCAAACCAAACACAAAATATACCCCAATACAAGATAATTGAGGCCAAACCCATAAACACATTCAAATTCAGAGTCATTTCAGGATGGGCTCAGCAATCCCTCTGGCTTCCTGTCCAGGGCAAAAGATAGATTTTTAAAGCAAGTACTATGACAGAGAAGACATGCTTTCTAGGTCTCCCTAGATCAGTCCCCACCAAACCTTTGGGGCACCAGCAGTGGTGGGTTGCTACCGGTTCTCCCCGGTTCTTGCGAACCAGTAGTGGAAATTTTGAGTAGTTCGGAGAACCGGTAAATACCACCTCTGCCTGGTCCCGCCCCCAATCTATTCACTGCCTCCTGAGTCCCAGCTGATCGGCTAGAAGGAAAAAATCAGGGCTCACTTGATAAAGAAGAGGGGGAAAAAACCAAGACACCGTAGTTTTAAATTGAGAAGCCAAGAAGCCTCCCAACTGATTGGCTAGAACAGATCCGTTCCTTGTAAACCGCTCAGTGGTGATAGATTGGCAGTTGAGGCCAAGCTGCCTGAAAGCAGTTTCCGATGCTCTCAGTGGTGGCAGAGCAGAAAAAAGCTATTTAAACTCTTGCTGCAGCACTTCAAAGGGCTGCCCTACAGCTGATCAGTGGTAAAAGGCAGTATGGTGGTAGACCAGTGCACTCCAAAAACAAATGGGTAGACCAGTATGCTCCAAGAATAAATGGGTAGACCAGTATGGCTCTGCAAGCAGTTAAAAGCCTGGTAGACCAGTACCTCTGCTAAATCCTAAAGGATTGTTTGTCACATGACCATCAAACCATGCCCACAAAATAAGCCACGCCCACAGAACCAGTAGGAAAAAAAAAATTAGAACCCACCCCTGGGCACCAGGGACCAGTTCCATGGAGAGAGGTTTTTCTTTGGTGGACCAGAGGGGGCGTGGTTTTCTGTGCTGCCTTCATCCCAAGCTTCACTTGTTTGCCCGGCCTGGTTACTAGCATGCCTCAGCCCATGTACTGGGGGACCCCTGCCCTAGATAACACTGTTTCATGGAAGAGACCTAAAAAAAATATCCAGACTTCTACATCTTATGGAACCAATCAGTATCATAAATAACTCTGCCCAATGCCATGAAGGACTTACTAGTTGATGATCAGCATTTTGAATGGGATCCAAATGCCTACAGTGAGCCACTACAGTTCATGAATTAGTAGAGTTGTATGGACGTACCATGGTACACCAACACAACTGCATTCTCCATTAATTGCAGCTTCTGGATTATCTTAAAAGGCAGTGTCATCGTACAGGTTACAATAATCCAAAGGGGAAATGACCCGGGCATAAGGGACCACAAACAGGGCTTCCTGGTCCAGAAACAGATACAACTATCGCACAAGATGGAATGTGCAAAAGCTTTCTTGGCCACAGCTGCCACCTGCTCTTCCAACAGGAAACAAGAGTCCAAGAGTTCTCCATATTCAGCATCCTTTGAGTTCCTGCGCCTATTCCCTTTCCATCCTCAAACTCATGGTTTACACTGCTGTGCTATGCTTTTGCCAGAATGGAACAACATGAAACCTTATTCCCTGTTCATAATGCAGGAATCTGGGAAACACGAAAGGAATTCTATCCTTTTTGCTGATTAGGTGACTAGCAGCACAATCAAAGACTAAATAGAAGAACTGTTTAAATCATGTTTCCACTCTTCGTACTCACCCTCTATTTTCACCTTTGCATGTGAGCTGGAGATGGATACCTTATCTATGAGCAGCAAACTGAGCCACTATTCAACATTGCAGGCTTTCAAATTCAGGAGTGTTTTCCTCTATCCTGATTAAAGAGGTTTTTTTTCCTAAAGAATTATCCTTTGAGGGTGCTTAGATAAACATATGGGTTCAGCTCAGGTCTGCCAAGGTCACCTATCATCACTGAGGATAACAAATCTGCAGAGCAAATTTGCAGATGGAACATTCATCTGCCCGATTCAGATGCATATGGGAGCAACGTCCTTTTAGAATAAAAGCTGAGACTCCATATAAATTAAACAGATCCAACGGACTCCAAAAATCTGGTGGAAAATTATAATACATGAGTCTGGCTGTACAATGCAGTGCAGTGCCTAAATAAGAAAACTGTTACTAAAACTAATCTTACCTCACCCTTTAACACTTGAAGAGGATTTAAATAAAAGCTTCAACATTGTCCCTCTGCCTGAAGATGTTCCCAGATAATATGATATCAGAATTTATTTAGTGTATTTACTATATGGCATATTATACATGGACCAGCAATATATACAGGTAGTCCTCCACTTACAACAGTTCACTTAATGACTGTTCAAAGTACAACAGCATTGAAAAATGTGACAAATTATGATTGTTTTCACAGTTACAACCTTTGCAGCATCCCTATGAATCATGTGATCAGAATTCTGACACTTGGCAAATGGTTTAAATTTATGACTATTGCTGTGTCTCAGGGTCAGTGTGATCCCCTTTTGTGAATTTCTGAAAAGCAAAGTTAATGGGGAAGCCAGATACGCTTAACAACTGGTTAATAACGTGTCAACCACACAGGGGTGAAATGCTCCCGGTTCGGACCGTATCGCCTGATCTGGTAGCGATGGAGGTGGGTGGTTCGGAGAACCAGTAGCAAAAATCCCTGCCCCCCCCCCCATTGCCCAGCTGAGCCACGCAATCATCAGAGCCTTTTTTATTATTTTTAAAAGCATTTTTTCTACAACCTCTTTGACCGAAGAGGTTATAGAAAAAATATTTTTAAAAGGAAAAAAAAAAGCCTCTGCCGATCAGGCAAGTCAGATGGGATCGTCAGAGGCTTTAAAAAAAAGAAAGAAAGCCTCTGCTGATCAGGCAAGTCAGCTGGGATCGTCAGAGGCTTTAAAAGCATTTTTTTACAACTTCTTCAGCTGAAGAGGTTGTAGAAAAAATGGTTCTAAAAGTAAAAAAAAAAAAGTTGGCCACGCCCACTCAGTCATATTACCCCACTACCACCAAGCCACGCCCACAGAACCGGTAGTAACAAATTTTACATTTCACCACTGCAACTGCAGTGATTCACTTAACAAGGCAAATAAGGTCGTAAAATAATGCAAAACTCAGTTAACAGGTATCTCACGCAACATAAATTTTTGGATTCAGTTTTGGTCATAGGTCAAGGACTGCCTGTATTAACATTTCACCTAGAGTAGTAAAATGCAATAAAATATAAATGTTAAAAAGACCTATGTTCGAATACCAATGAAGATCAAATAGAACTGATGGAGAATACTAGTTTTAAGATTGAGATAACTGTTAACATGCTTAGATATTATTATGACAAACATGAGTTGTATGTTATTTCAAAAGAAAAATGTTAAGACATGAAATGAAATTAAGAAGGCCATGTTAAGATGGAAGAAATTAAAACTGTCACTGGTAGGGAGAACTTATGTGATAAAAATGAATGTTTTGCATAGAATGATGTTTTTATTTTAGACAATACCTGGATTCAAATATATACATCGATACAGATGAAGATTTAATTGAAAGCAGAACTTTTCATTTTAGGATTGATGGATGATAAGCAGTTGGAAGACAGTCAGGGAACATTGTTTTTATATATGATAATTGCAGCGAGATTATTGTATGTACAAAGATGGGAAAATTTGGCAATACCTATGACAGAGGAATCGTTGGTAAAGATGACAGAGCTCGCTGAAATGGCCAAACTGACTTGTTTGATTAGAGAAAATATAATATCTACATTTATTGCTAATTAGAAACCCCTTATGGAGTTTCTCTATATAAATTAAAAAATGAACTGATGGTTTATAGTTTGGGTGATTAGACAGGACAGATGATAGAAAGAAGAGAGTCATGATCAGAGGTGGTATTCAGCAGGTTCTGACCAATTCTGCAGAACCGGTAGCAGAAATTTTGAGTAGTTCGGAGAACTGGTAAATACCACCTCTGACTGGCCCCACCCCCATCTATTCTCTGCCTCCTGAGTCCCAGTTGATTGGGAGGGAATGGGGATTTTGCAGTAACCTTCCCCTGCCATGCCCATCAAGCCACGCCATGCCCACCAAGCCACACCCACAGAACCGGTAGTAAAAAATGTTGAATCCCACCACTGGTCATGATGTAACTTAAGAGAGGTTAAAATATATTTGTACTTATAACTGCTGGGAAGAATATTGGAAATCACTTTTATATATGTATGTTTTTTTTAAAAAAAACTTTCTTCTTTTTCTCATTGCACTTTTAGATTTTTCTTTTATTTCTCTTTTTCATTTTCTCCATTGTAGTGTGTATTAGTTCTTATTACTTATTACTTAAAACTTTCAATAAAAATCATACACACACACACACACACACACACACACACACACACACACACACACATACATTTTTCACAAACCATCTCTGATCTCTAATTCAGCCAACTTCAGAAAATGAACACTGCTAGTCCAATCTATAAGTAAAGACGGCATAAATCCTAATAACCCAGTACTATAAATATGAATCTAGAACAGGTTTTTGCATTTTTTTAAAAAAAGAGAGATAGAGCCCTTCATCTGGAAGTTTTAAATAGTGTAAAACTGTTACAAGGAATGGTGGATCAGGCCCAATAAAGAGACTTGAGTCATCTGGTAAAATATAACTCTTTTATTTGCAGGTTCGTCACATCATCACTTGAATGCATCAGGAACTGGGGTGAGGAGAGGTGTGCCCACCTTTTATACCTGTGGGCGGGGATTCAGGTAAGGAGGGGCCTATGGGAGGAGCTGACCAGGTGGGAGTCTGGGTTAACCCCTGCACTACTGCACTATAGCTGATCCCTGGCATGGGCAGAGCATTTATACCTGACAAATCCCCCTCTAAATGCCTGACCCGTGTCTGTAGGCCTGACTGACTAGTTGGTACCCTGGGGTGGATGTTGAGCTTGGAAACTAAGTGTGAGTGTTGTTTACCTTGTAGGGGTTTCGTGAGTATGTCTGCGGTCTGTTCCTCTGTATCGCAGTGTATGGCTTTTATGAAACCAATTCTGGAGAGCTGTCTAACGTGCTTATATTTTATGTCTATGTGCCTTGACCTTTGTCCTACAGCGTCGGACATGGATATCTCTATGGCGGCTTTGTTATCTTCATATATATTTATTGGGTAAGCTGGTTCTCTCCACACGCTGGCAAGTAGGTCGTCGAACCAGATGAGGTTGTTGGCGGCTTTGGAGAGGCATATGTATTCGGCTTCGGTAGTCGAAGTTGCCACCAGGATTTGTTTGCCTGAGTACCAATGCACTGGGCAGTTATTTAAGTAGAATATGTACCCAGATGTGCTTTTGCGGCCTTTAGCGTCTCCGGCCCAGTCAGCATCAGCGTAGCATGAGAGGATGGGTTCTTCGGATTTTTCAGGCTCTAGGGTTAAGCATGCATTGACACTCTGTTTCAGGTATCTTAGTACCCTTTTCACTGCGTCCCAGTGGTATGTTGTGGGTTTGCTCACGTGCCTGGATAGTAAATTAACGGATAGGGCAATGTCCGGTCTGGTCCAGTTGGCGATATATAGGAGGGAGCCTATGATTGACCTGTACAGCGTGTTGTCTCCAAATTCGGGTGATTCATCATGCATGTTTTTTAGAAAGTCCGCCTGCATGGGTGAATCACATCCCTTGGCGTCTGCCATGTTGCATTTATGGAGCAACTCTTCTATCTTCTCTTTCTGCGACAGTTGGAAACCCTTTGGCGTCTGGTTGACTTGTACTCCCAGGTATCGGTTTATCCTCCCAAGGTACTTTAGGGTGAAATGCTCGCTCAGCCTGCTGGCGAAGGTGTTGCGGTTGGCTTCGTGTTTGCTGATGTATAGAATGTCATCCACGTAAACTAGGATGTATTCTGGTGAGTCCCCCTCTTTCCTGGTGAAGAAACAGTTGTCAGCTATGGTCGCCGTGAATCCCATAGACTTCAGGGCCTCTACCAGGCATTCGTACCACCGTTTGCCTGATTGCTTTAGTCCATACAGGCTCTTATGAAGTAACCAGGTGTCCCCTCTGTTGGTTTCTTTGCTGTGGGGGGCTCTGATGTATATCTCCTTGTCTAGGTTGGCGTGCAGGTAAGCGGTCTGCACATCGAACTGGTGTACTTCCAGCCCTAGCAAGGATGCGATGACCAGGGCGCTCTTGACGCTCTCTGTTCTTACGGTGGGCGAATAGGTGTCTGTGTAATCCTCCGGAAACCTTTGAGCAAACCCCTGGGCAACTAATCTTGCCTTGTATAGGCTTTGGCCCCCCTCTAAGTTCTTGACTTTGAATATCCATCGGGTGCCTATTGTGTTCTTGCCCTCTGGGACTTTGGTGGGGGTGTATACCTCCAGCTTCCTCAGGCTGTCCAGTTCCTTGGCCATGGCTAACTCCCACTTTGCCCTCTCCCCCTGGGGTAGTCTTAGCACCTCTTCGTATGAGTTTGGCGTAACGTGGTTTGCATGCACGTGCATCACGTAATCATTTAGCCTTTTTGGCAGCTGGTTTCTGGTCGATCTGACCGGCCTGGTTGCTGCCTGCTCAGAGTCATGTAGATACCTGGCTTCTCTTTGTGTCAGTGATTCGACACTTATCTTGGGATGATTCTCTTTCCATCCCTCAACCTTGATGCCTTGGAGGTCGGGCTTGGGCCTGCTCCCTTCCTGCTTACTCACTGTCTTGTTTTTGTTTTGGGTTTGCTCGATTGGGCTATCCTCCTGCTTGGTGGGTACCTCATTTAGGTGTAACCTGGACCAGTTGGCTTGCTCATGGAATGCTGCTGTTCTGGAGACCACAAACCTATTATTATTGTCCACAAACCTGAAGCCCTTGGTTCCTGGCTCGTACCCCATAAACCTGAGCCTTCTGGACACCTTATCCCCTTTCTTGCGCAACTGCTTGGGTATGTGTACATCAGCCGTTACACCGAACACATGTAGGTGTGCTATCTGTGGCTTCTTGTTATACATGACCTCGTAGGGTGTTTTGTCTATCACACTGGACCATGTTCTATTTAATGTATAGTTGGAGTAGACCAGGGCTTCAGACCAGAAGTGTTGGCCAATTCCCGCGTCCTCTAGGGCGCACCTGACCATCGTTTGCAGCGTGGAGTTCCGTCGTTCTGCGACCCCGTTCTGAAAGGCGGAAAACGGGGACGACGTAAAGTGAATCACGCCTTCGGACCTGAGCCAATGTGAGAAGTCCTTAGATAGAAACTCAGACCCTCTGTCGGTCATGATCTGTTTGATCTGTTTGTTGTTTTGGATTTCTACTCTTTTATAGAATTCTTTGAATTTTTGGAAGGCCTCATCCTTTTTTCTTAAGGTGTAGACGAAGCCATATCGACTATGGTCATCCACTATGGTGAGGAAGTACCTTTTTTTATAAGTTATGGATGGCCTTAGTGGCCCTACCAGGTCCATGTGTACTAGGTCGAATATTTGGTTGGCGGCGCGTAATGACTTCTTGGGTCTGGGTTTTACTTTTAGTTTTGAACACTTGCACACCGAGCACTCGAGGTAGTTTTCACAGTTTTTTATTATGGCACCCTCGGTACAATTGGCCATTTTTTGTATCACAGGAAAACTGGCGTGTCCAAGCTTGCGATGCAGCAGGTGGGCACAGTTGTCGTGCATTGGTTTGCCTATTGAGGGTCTCCTTTGGGTGTATTTGTTGTGTTGTGTCTCTGGTGTCGTGTTGTCATTGTTATCTACCTCCCTCTGATCTACCTGTTCACCCTCAGCCCTGCCTTGGTCAGTGTCTTCTGCATTCTCTGAGCTGGTGTTTATGCTGTGGGCGTAATCCTCACAGAAAGTTATGTATGGTAACCCTTGGTCAATGGTTACTCTCCCTATATCCTTCCCGTTCTTGCTAACCTTCACGTTGCCTTTTGAGAATATCATCTCAATCCCTGATTCCCTGCTAAGTTTTACTGCAGCCAGGATGTTGTGGGGTATCTCCGGGACTAGTAGTACCCCCTCTATTTTCCCTACGCCTGGTAAAGTAATTGCCCCTTTGCCTGTTACTCTAACTTGGTTTTGGTCTGCAACTTTGATAGAAAAATCCTCTCTCTTGAATGATGAGAGTAGTTCCTGATTGTATGTGGTGTGGTTGGAGGCTCCCGAGTCCAGGAGCCAAGAGCTGGTGTCTTTGTTTTGGTGTGTGGTGTGTGTGTGCTCCCCTATCCCATATAGGGACCCTGTCCTGCTGTCGCGTGAGCTGTCCCTGTTTCCCTTCCTATCCCTGGGGATGGGTGAGTCTCTACGCCTATACCTATCTTCGGATGTGTGCCTTTCTGTTTGTCTGTACCTATGCTCTGGCCTGCCTCTCTCCCTATAGTTCTTGGGGCAGTCCCTTTTGATGTGTCCCCTCGACCCGCAGATGTAGCACTCGGGCGTGTTGTGTTGTTTCTCTTGGAAGACTACTCTCTTCTCACTCTTGTGTTCTCTGGGAGGGCCGGGGCGGCCCCTCCTCAGATTATCTTCTGCGATGAGCCTGTTGGATAGCCTCTCCACAGACAGCATCCCTAGGCTGACGGTGTCTAAGTGTGTCAGGAAGCTATTCCATGAGTGATCTAAAGAGTTGATTATCACACTCTTCATGATTTGGTCAGAAATAACTTCTCCCCTAAGATGTAGCTCTGCTCTGGTGCCGCTTAAGGACACTAGGTGCTCACTCATGGGTGTCCCTGGCTTAAGTCTGGCGGAAAAGAATTCCTTGGAAATTTGTGTGGTGGTGGACACACTCTCACTATAAAACAACCCAAACATTTTCCCTATGATTTCGGATACTGTGAGGTTGTGGCCAATACAGTGGTAAATGGTGGGGGAAATACTGGCAATTAAAAGGTAGAATGCCTTATGGTGCATGCAATCTAGCTCTAAAGTCCATGGTCTCTCAGGGGGGTCATTAATAAAATGAGACATGTTTTCTTTCAGAAATACCACCTGGAGCTGCTGTGACCACTCTAGGATATTGCCCCCATCCATCCTCAACTTGGGAAAGTCAACAGGTAAGTTCCCAGCACTAGTAGTAAAATTACTTACTGCTGGCTGCTGTCCATGGTTCCTTATGTCTCTATAGCAGCAATAGGGCATAGGAACGCTTGCCGGTAATTTAAAAGTCCCGCTTTGTAATTTTTTTCTTTTTTCTTCCTCTAGGCGGAAGAGCGCATGCGCGAAGTCCATTTCAGCTCCGCCGTCGCCGAGGAAGGACCTGTTCATCGCGGCTCCGCTGTGGAGGCCTCGGCCGGTCGGGTAGGCCTCGGCTTCGTACTTGGGGGTCCAGATGTGCTCCTGGGGGCGTCGTCCAGCGGGTGCTTCTCCCGAGTGAAGATCCTGGCGGCGTTGGGGCTCCGGTGACGGCTGTAAGTAGCTGCCCCAATCCATGCGGTCCGGGGTGCGCGGCCTGGGCGATCGGAGGCGCGGTGTCCCTGGGGTGCGAAGGTGGGCTGGCGAATCGCCGCGGGCGTCGGTGGCTCTTGGGTGGGCGCTCCGCCGTCCCTCTTCTCGTCTTCCCTTCTGCTTCGGCCTCTCCGGCTTCTCTTTGGTAATTTTGAGGCCTGGGCCGAAGGCGGCGGCAAGGGTCTTCATGGCCCTATCGACTTGCCGCTCGCTGGGGGTGTACCAGGGGTCGGAGTCGGATTCGGTTCCCTCTCCCTGGTCACTTTCATCATTGTTTATGGCCCGGCATTTTTCGCGCGCCGGCCATTTTGAATTCTGATCGCTGATTGGTTGGGGGTCGGCCATCTTGTCTGACCATGTGGACAAAGATGGCCGCCGTTTCAAATTTAGAGCGGGGCTTTGGGGCTCGGTGGCCGTTGGAAGTGCCCTTTTGGGCGATCCACTCACCGAGTCCAGCTCCTCAAGTTCAGAGTCCGAGCCCTCTTCGCTCCTTGCCACTTCGCGGTCGATTATGAAGCTCCGCAGGTCGGCAAGGAGGTTCTTGTCTCCGGCTCGCTCTTTCAGCAGCTGCAGGACGTCGAGTCGCAGCTTCTCTTCCTCTTGGTCGTGGTGGTGGGCCCTTTTTCCTTTTTCGATCTCCCCCCTTTCTTCCGTCGCTGTGGCTTTGGGGGTGGCTGAGGTTTCTGCCTTCCCTGGCGAGTCCGATGGGTTGCTCTCCCGTTGCTTCGGAGGTGTCGCCATTCTGCAGGTAGGTATGGGTCCTTGTTTTGTGGCTTGGGATCTTTGGGCCTTACCAACCATCCTCTGCTACCATTTTGTTACAAGGAATGGTGGATCAGGCCCAATAAAGAGACTTGAGTCATCTGGTAAAATATAACTCTTTTATTTGCAGGTTCGTCACATCATCACTTGAATGCATCAGGAACTGGGGTGAGGAGAGGTGTGCCCACCTTTTATACCTGTGGGCGGGGATTCAGGTAAGGAGGGGCCTATGGGAGGAGCTGACCAGGTGGGAGTCTGGGTTAACCCCTGCACTACTGCACTATAGCTGATCCCTGGCATGGGCAGAGCATTTATACCTGACAAAAACTTCCTATGGTTTGGCTGTGGAGTTCTAAAAATTTGGAACTGTTATGCTTTGTAAATGGAGTTTTGCCAACAATTGGAAGTAGGCCAATACTATCAAATTCAGATCTTTAGCAGGGCCAATTTCAGTTTATATTCTGATAACTGCCTCTTAAAAATTCAGAAAAAGGGTTTTAAAAAATGACAACCCTACTCCTTCTTGTACTTCTTTTCCTTCTATTTTTTAAAAACCTTATTTAAACAGTACAGACTATTTTTAAAAGAACACAGGGTATTCAAGCTGAAAGCAGCATTCCTGGAACTCATTTAGAATGGGCAATGTTTAGCCTATTATGTTAAATTCCAAAGGGTTTGACTATTTTTGAATCAGATTTCTCTTTTATTAGGTACAACTGTTTTAACATTGCATTTTTATTGTTAACAATGGTCAGAGGATTTTGGAATTCGGTATAGAGTTGTACACAAGTGGCCTGGGCAAAAACCTCTGTAAATATCTTCTAAGCTTTTGGCAAACTTTCCTTGAGAGCAAATATTAACTCCAGATAGTATTTATTGTCTTTTACAAAATAATTGCCATAATAGTGACATCTAATTGCGAGAGCTAAGAATACATTCCGGCCAAGATTTAATCAGGGTTTGCTGGGATTGGTGGGTTAACAGAAACACGTTTATTAAATCACTTTTTTTTCCTTCCTATACTTCTAACAGTCCATTTATAACATACTGTAGGAATATAGACTATAAAATATTCATCTGCAGAATATTATACTAGTTACATAGGTCTCAAGAGAAATTATGTCAAAATGATGACACGCATACAGTGATCCAAGACACAAATCCTAATGTCTGACACAACTCACATTTTTCATCATGATGTCACAATTCAGCTTTCCTTCTCCCCATGTTCATGGACCCCCATGGACAAATCAAAAGGCATCAAATTGTAAGGTGGACCAAAAAATAAATTTACTGAAGGAATTCTATGAGCATCGGGGCCAAATCACCTCCTGCCCTAATGTTCCAGCTTTGTGGCTTCAGTCCTGCTTTTAAAAACAAAAGTAAAACTATAGTTTCTCAGTGCATCTTAAATACAAGGTTTGACTTAATCTCATTTTATTAGCATGTGAAATCACACTCTGATCATCTTTCAATATTAAAAATGCACCATATTGGGACATTAATCCAGTGGCGAAATCTAAAATTTGTTACTACCAGTTCTGTGGGCGTGGCTTGGTGGAAGGGAGGGGTAATGTGACTGGGTGGGCGTGGCCATTTTTTTTTTTTTACTTTTAAAACCATTTTTTCTACAACCTCTTTGGCGAAGTGGTTGTAAAAAAATGCTTTCAAAAGGCTCTGATGATCCCAGCTGAGTTGCCTGATCATCAGAGCTTGGATCGTCAGAGGCATTTAAAAGAAAAAAACTTTTTTTCTTTTAAATGGCTCTGACGATCCAAGCTGAGTTGCCTGATTGCCGATTAGGCAACTCATCTGGGATCGTCAGAGGTTGGATCGTCAGAGTCATTTAAAAGAAAAAAAACCTCTGATGATCACGTGGCTCAGCTGGGCATGGGGGGGGGCAGGGATTTTTGCTACTGGTTCTCAGAACCACCCACCCCCATCGCTACCGGATCGGACGATCTGGTCCAAACCGGGAGCATTTCATCCCTGCTTTAATCATAACTTTCTCTTTACAGGTAGAGGACTACTAAAACTAATACAATGCAGTAGAGTGCTATACAACTTACACAGGAAGACAGGAAACTAAAAATATCATAAGTAAAACGTATAAATAAAAATGTAATTACAAGACATCTGACTCCAATTCTAAAATGAGGTGAAGAAGTCAGCAAGTAGAGGTGAGAAATCTTTCTATTGTTGTTGCTAAAATAGGCCAAACAGAGCAATCTGAGTAGGCAGCCCATCATGCAAGACTTAAGAGTGGATGGAACAGAGCCAACAGAAAGCAAAATATCATCATTGCCCAATCTTCTGCCATCCCAACTTCCCCCAAGTGTGTGTATGTTTGTGTGTATTCCTCCCTCTTTCTCTTTGACAAACTGGTTGGTTGGTTGGTTGGTTGGTTGGTGGTTGGTTGGTTGGTTAGTTAGTTAGTTAGTTTTTATGCCACCTATCTTCCCTACAAGGTAACTCGGGGAAGCTTACAAGTTACAAAACAAGTAAAAACTAGTTTGTAGGAGATGACTAGATTGAGCCCGAGGGAGGGGTCAAATGCATCATCAATCACAAGTCCCTTCACGCCCATTAGAGATCGAAGTCCATCCCACCTTCCTTATCTACCGCCAATTTCCTTTGGCTGTTAGTAGTTCAGATTCTTGTAGAGTGCTTCAGCTTGCAATATATCTTTATACCAGCAGTGAAATCTGGCCAGATCTATCTGGTTCATACAAACCAGTAGGGCTGGTGGCAGGAGGCTATGCCCACCTGCCAGGATGTCATTATATACCGTTTTTGACCCCCTGCACATGCGCAGAAGGTTCTGCACATGTGCAGAAGGTTCTGCACATGCACAGAAGAGGCACGCACGATCACATTTCCAAATCGGTAGTGAAGGTAAGTGCATTTCACCTCTGCTTTATATTCATTTGAACTGCCTGGATCTCCTGATTTCCCTAGTGCTTGACAGTTAAAATATTAAAATGGCACAGACTAAAATATTATTAAAAACTGTACTAAAACCAAATTTACCTCATATTCTTTCATATTTCATATTCTTTCTGAGTTTGCCATTCACAGTTCCTGCCTATCTTAGGTGAGCTTGAAGTGATCTAGCCTCTCTTTTTTGCAGCCTATAGTGCTCCTCAATATCATAATCCCAAATTAATTGTCATTGAATCTCACTTTAATCTTTCTGATTAAAGCTTCTATTGCAATCAATTATATCAAGCACCTTTGGGAATAGGATGACCATGTGACTTTTATGAGGTCCAGCAGCATAAAAGAGAATGGCAGGGTATACAGAGAAGGAGGGGATGGGAATCCTCAGGTGGAACATGTCTTTGAGGGAGAGGGAGCCATTTTTCCAGAAGAGGATGAGAACAAGGGAGTTCTATGCAGCCGAAAATTTGGTATAATGGCTCTCAGGATATGATACTGTCCTTCAACCTGCAGGAAGTGGACTGCCTGTTATCAGATGTGTAACTTTAGTCTCTCTCTCCTTCAACAGTTTGAACTATAGTATTTATTTCTTGCATTTCATCCACAGTCTAAGTGATTTCTGATCACACTTGCTACAAAAGGGTTACTATGCCCAGGAAAAAAAAAATTAAATCAACAGATTAATAATTCCTTGACATAATGGACAAAAGCTCTCCTGTACATCAGGGGATAAACCAATCTGTAGCAGCTGCAGATAGCTATTTACAGATTGGGCACCAAGCCAAAGTCTCGTTAAGTGTAATATTCTTTCATTGCTTTTCCCCACTCTTTGGGTCCCACTACACACCATTGTTTAGGAGCAAAGTGTCCACCTTTACTCATATGAAACATGGGTAGCCTTGTCAAACTCAGGATATATCCATGTTGAAGTCTATTCTCCAGTTCCCAATAAGCAAATTATTCCACTAGGCAGTAACAATGCTGCAGGTTTTTGCAAATGGATTTGAAACTTACTAAAAACAGAGCCAAGAGGAGGAGGCAGTTCATAAGGTTGCACAATTTCAAATAGTCTGTCTCAGAAGGATATCACTTGGACGAGAAGTAAGGCAGGGATGAATTTTGGAGTCAAAGTTTCTAAAAGCCAAATACTCACCATTTGAACATTTGGGGGTTCTGAAGGTACCTGGAATTCCATTCCTTTATTTCAGAGCACCTGGTGCTAGATGATGATGTGGCTACAACTGGTGGAAAATGGGGCAGAGTAAGAGAATGGCAACAGGGATGTTCAGTTCCCTTCAGGTCTGTTAGTCTGCCTGCCATTATAATTTCACTGCCCATCAAGAGTCAGATGGTGATCCAATCGAGTCCAATCTTATCCAATTAGTCTACCTCTTGGAAAACAAAGCAACGATGTTGGTTCATTTGGATGACAACATCATACAAATCACATCACCTTTCCCAATGATTTAGATGGAATTTCTCTTTCATGTGCTACCTGGCCCTTTAAGAAATGTGTCTGCGTCAGGTGGTGACTTGATCCAATCATTCTGCTTCTTCAGCCCACCCATCCTGCCTGGCCAACTTTTATAGCTCTAAGGCTGATGTTATATAATTTGCACTCATAGGTGAGAAACATAGGTGACTTTTTTTTACTTTTGTCTTCTCTTTGGTTGGGCTGATTGTTACAAAAGAACTGAAAAACAGGCATCAATGTGTACATGTCATTAGAAATGCACGCGTTCACATTTGCGAAGCGGTAGGGAAGGTAAGTGAATCCCACTGCTGGGTCACACACAACTTCGCAACTAACAACAACACTACATTATATGTATTAATAAACCAGTGGCTATTGATAAGTTTAATACATAAGTATTATTTATTTTATTATTTTCCTTCTCTTTTCCTTTTCGAATGGTTTTCATTTTTTTTAAGTTTCAGAATTGTTCCATTTGATTTCAGTTTTTTAAAGTGTATTTTAGTCTGGTGTGTGTAGTTAGTATTTTCTGTAAATTGAAATAAATGTATTTTAAACAAAAAAAAATGGAAAGACTCCATGAAAACATGGAAGCTCTCTGCTTTTTAGCATTTTAGTAATTTGAAGGGGTTATTATTCTAGTAGAATATTGTTGTTCTAGTTTTTCATCTAAACAGCAAAGAGGGGACGTATACTGATAGAAATGGAAGCAGAGATTTTGAGTGTCAACTGTACACTTGACTTGTATAAAGTCTGCTGGGCGCCAGGAATGTGAACTAGAGCAGTATTCACAGTTGGATACATAGTGCTCTGGCTGAGCAAGCACAAAAATTAAGCCTCTGAGAGGCATTCTATGGGCATTCTCCATGTCTACGAGCTCATGATATCCAAGACCCAACTTTTATAGGTCTAAATTAAAGCAAATGGTGATATGCACTGCTTTCAGATAGGCATCTAGCTTCGGAGACAAAAGAGGATGGATAGCTGAAAAAAGCTCTCTTTTTTTTTTAAACTTACAGCAGCAAAATTGCTGAGTTAAAAATTCAGTAATGCAGAAGTCTTGACTGGTGTGCTGTCTCTATTCACTGGTGCAAATGTAATACAGTTTTTTATATTTTTTTAAGGTAAAGGTAAAGGTTCCCCTTGCACATATGTGCTAGTCGTTCCCAACTCTAGGGGGCGGTGCTCATCTCCATTTCAAAGCCGAAGAGCCAGCACTATCCGAAGACGTCTCCGTGGTCATGTGGCCAGCATGACTAAATGCCAAAGGTGCACGGAACGCTGTTACCTTCCCACCAAAAGTGATCCCTATTTTTCTACTTGCATTTTTTACATACTTTCGAACTGCTAGGTTGGCAGAAGCTGGGACAAGTAACGGGAGCTCACTCCATTACGCGGCACTAGGGATTCGAACCGCTGAACTGCCAAACTTTCAATCAACAAGCTCAGCATCTTAGCCACTGAGCCACCATGGTGCTTCTTTTAATCTGCAGAGATTCTTCTTTACAATAGATGTAAAGAATAGATGTCTGTCTGTGTCAAACATAGTCGCCAAGTCTGAATGGATTTTTGAGTGATGCTAGGGGAATGTAATCAGCACATGTGCCAGGCAAACAGCAGCTTGAGGTTATCAATGCTTGTGAGGAAGGGGATAAATACTCTTGTTTGCTTTTCCGCTTTTTTGTTCTGATGGAGTAGAATCACAGGGCTGGGGAAAAAATCTTGGAGGTCTTCTTGTCCAACTAGTAACAATGATTGCATGCCAGGCTGTTAGATTTGCACTGGAAAAAATAAAGGGGAATTCAGGGGAATTTGGATTATGTGAAGACCTAGCTCTCTCGAGAAGGTTCTAATGGTTAGAAAGATTGATTGATTGATTGATTGATTGATTGATTGATTTTGCCAAACATGTATGAGATAACAGATATAAGTATAAACATGGATATGAACACAGGAAATGGGTACGAATAAATGGGGACAGTAGGACAGGGATGGTAGGCACGCTGGTGCGCTTATGCACACCCCCTTACAGACCTCTTAGGAATGGGGTGAGGTCCACGGTAGACAGTCTAAAGTTAAAGTTATAGGGGTTATGGGAGATGAAACCACAGAATCAGGTAGTGCATTCCAGGCATTGACCACACTGTTGCAGAAGTCGTATTTTCTGCAATTGAGTTTGGAGTGGTTTACCTTAAGTTTGTATCTATTGTGTGCTCATGCATTATTGTGGTTGAAGCTGAAGTAGTCATTTATTTATTTATTTATTTATTGGTTCAATTTATATGCCGCCCTTCTCCGGAGACTCAGGGCGGCTTACAATGAGTTAAGCAATAGCCTTCATACTTTTGTATATACCTGCTTAGTAGGGCTTTCGTGCACCCCCCCCCCCGCCAAGCAGTGTTCTTTTTTATACAAAGTCAACTTATTGCCCCCACAAACCGGGTCCTCATTTTACCTACCTCGAAAGGATGGAAGGCTGAGTCAACCTTGAGCCTGGTGAGATTTGAACTTGCAGTAATTGCAGGCAGCTGGTGCTATTTAACAGCACTTTAGTCTGCTGCGCCACCCAGGCTCTTTGAGGTCATTGACAGGTAGGACATTGTAGCAGATAATTTTGTGTACTACGCTTAGGTCAGACCGAAAGCGGCGTAATTCTAGGTTGTCCAAGCCCAGAATTTCAAGCCTGGTGGCATAAGGTATTCTATTGTGAGCAGAGAAGTGGAGTACTCTTCTTGTGAAATACCTCTGGACTCGCTCAATTGTATTAATGTCCGATATACAGTGCGGATTCCAGGCAGACAAGCTGTATTCAAGAACTGGTCTAGCAAAGGTTTTGTATGCCCTAGTTTGCAGTACAATGTTACCGGAGAAGAAGCTTTGCAAGATTAAGTTAACAACTCTTAATGCCTTTTTGGCAATGTTGTTGCAGTGAGCTCTGGCACTTAGATCATTTGAGATGAGTACTCCAAGGTCCTTGAAGAGTGAGGGTTGTCTAAGAGGTCGTATCAGCCCAGCATGAATTTGGTGTTCTGATTTTTGTTGCCAATGTGTAAGACAGAGCATTTGTTGGTTGAGATTTGGAGTTGCCAATTGTTTGACCATCCTGACACATAGTCAAGGCCGCTTTGTAGGACAGCAGCATTGTCGGTGGTGAGGAAAACCAGCAGCAAGATGGATGGCAATGTGTGGTCTATTGGAAACCTGAAGAACAGTTAGAGGTAGATCATCATGGAGAAAAATCTACCTACCTATCACTAAAAATTGATACAAATGTGATATTCAATCACTCAGTCAGTCAGTTTTTGAAAGGCTCATATCATCCAACATAGCATCAATCACTTTTATGGATATGAATCAAGTATCAACTTGCCTGGTAATCCTTGCTGATGAACATGACATTTTGTTTATACTGGTCACTATAATTGAAAACAAATAATGCTCATTATTTATTATAAAGACCAGAATATGCAATGTGCCTTCAGCCATGGCCTACAATCAATGGCTTGGCTATCACATGTGGAACAATGAGTGGGGAAGGAAAGATTGTTATCCAACCATAATCAGAATTCTACTCTACAATACACTAGATGGTTTGTCCCAGCTTTCTGGAGACCTTCCCTTTCTACCCCACCTCTAAAATAATGTCTTGATTCAAGGAAACCTGAATGGAGGAGCCATTGCTAATCAACACATTATGCAGATCTTGGAAATTTAGAAATATAATTGTTTTCCAATTACTTATTTATCTAAGGAAAATGTCACCCTTCATTATTAAAAGATGTCCTATTCTACCAAATTTCAGGGAATATTTTGGGGGATTTTATAATATTTATTGCTTCAGGCAGCTTGCTTCCTAAAATCCTATGAAATTATCAATGCTCTTTGACTTTTTACCTTTTTGTTCTGGAATTACAATCTAATTACACCTGCTATTTCCTCTGGTTATGTGAGTGACTGTCAGATTTGCAGCAGGAGCCCCCCGGTTATCCTAGATGTCCAACTCTCAGATGGGTGTAGGACAACTCACCATAGCCAACTTGGCCCAGCCAACTCCCCCGGGGACAACTTGCTGCAGCCAACTCACCACAGCACAACTTGCCATGGAACAATTCAACACGGGGTGGCTCAAGAGAGGGACAAGTGAATTGCAGCAGGCTTTGTCTTGCTTTAGGTTGAAATTTCTCAAGTTAGAAGTCCTCAAGGCTGGGGTGAGCTACAATTCTACTTGTCCCTTTCTTGTGTTATCCTGCATTGAATTGTCCTGTAGCAAGTTGTCCCATACAGAGTTGGCCACGACGATCTGTCCCATTCCACTCCTTGATAGTGAGAAGAGAATATATATTATATTGTATCTTGCAATTTTATATTATGTTTACGAAAAACCTGTGGAGGCTACTCTCATTCGAGCAGGCTGCTATTATCATCACAACCTTCATCATTATTTCTGAATGCGTACTTAGAAATCTGCTATTCAATGAAACTGTGTTTGATTTGAGTGTGGTAAATATGGATTCTTTTCTTCTTCTCTATTGGGGTTCAATTTCAAAGGGGTTCAGGATAGTACTAAGAGAAGGCATGCGAAACATGACTGAAAAACAGAGACATTTCTTTGTGGCTTCTGCTAATTTGAGTAGCAATAGCAATAGCATTTAGACTTATATACCGCTTCACAGTGCTTTACAGCCCCCTCTAAGAGTAAACAATTGTTCTACTTAAGGTTTGTCCTTATAAACTCAACTGTGTGAAGCACAAAGAGATAGGGATTACTTAGAATTGGGACATAATTCACTAGCAACAGTTAATCTGTTCTTAACAAAATTGCTATATGCTCACATAAACTTGTATATTACAAAATCCAAAGAGCAATTTCTGCTTAGTTCTAGCAGCTAAAGACAAAACAGGACTTTTACCTCTATTGTCTCCGTTTATTTTCTTCTCTTGTTTGTGGTCTTTAATGTTTGATATATTAGCTATTATCTAAATTGCTACAACAACATCTTTGGTTGCATCTAAAAATATACATTTTCACGGTTTTTAGAAATATTTGCTAACACCTCTATGTCTTACCAGTCCTCTCTTTTCTAAAGGAACATCATATCCACTTATGATCATGCCACTGAAACGAATGCTTGAGGATGTCCATTTCTTTTAATATTCATCAGCAGACATGCTGAATTAATCTCTTCTATCACACAAAAGTTGGCAGAATTTAAAAGACCATAAAATTTATGGAAACAAAATAAATGCTACATGCTCATCAAATACAAAACACTTCTATTTTTCGAATGCCCATGCAAACTTCCTTCTCCCCAAACATTCAACAATTGTTCTATGAATCCCACAGAAATATAGCAAGCTCAGTGAAATTAGTGGGGCTCTGTGCAGAATGGATGAAATAAAAGTACAATCTCAAATCCTGTGGGGTCCAATTAAAACAGACAAAGAGAAGCATAGAAGGGGAAAGTAAGAAGGCCAAATAAGAAGCAAACAAAATGAGGAAAAGGAGAAGCAAGGAGATCTAGGATCTTGGACCAGGCATTGGAATTTTCCATTGCAAATTATCATTGCAAACCGGCTGTCTGGGAACTTCTCCAACTTGGTGTTCCCCGTTTGATAACATGGTGTTTCTAAGCAACATTTTGCATAGTCCATGCATACAAATGGTCGGTCGCCATTCGGTGATACGAAATATTTTTTGAGAGATGCAGATGAATTTCACAGTTGTGGTTTTTCTAAAATAAATACAGCAGGGTTTTCTTTTTTTTTAAAGATAGTAAAGAAAAGATTTCAATCCTTAGTATATTGTATAAAACAATCCTGCCACAAAGCAAAAGAGATAAGGGCATTTTCCCAGCAATATATTAATGGATCTCTCTGAAAAACTCAAACAGATGGGTATTCAAAGAACATGTGTCAGGACTGTGAGATGTATCTCTGCCTGGGCGTTACAAAGAAATCATCAGCTCTACACAGCTCCCCAAGACATCACCAATAATAGTTCACTGATTTTGCTCAGTTACCATTTAAAGCCCGGAGAGATCTTTACTATGAGCTTTTTTTTATGCTTCATCCCATCAATAAAAAGGATAAAATATCAGACTGGTATTTACTGCAAAGACCAGACCAGAAACCTAGAATATCTTCATTTCATTAATAAGTACCCTCATGTCTAAGATGGTTGATTATTACATTAAGGGTTTTTTTTTTCAACCTATAGGATCTGATGACTTTTATGCTTGCAATAAGATGTGTGATAATTATATGCAGGCCTCCCTTCATGTGATCACATAATTAGTGGTCAACAGTAGTAACAGGTATTTTGGAAAATCTGTTTCCCTTTCTAGCAACTGAAATGAATCCTTAATAGTTATCACAGAGAGCAGACTGTTAGAAATAGCCCTGAGATACATCTGCAGAGTCTTGCTGCAAAATGTTAAGACACTCATAATTGATGAGTCTTGACACCAGAGGTGCAACAGGCAAGATTCCTGATGCTGATGATAGAAAAGAAACAGTCTTATTCTAAAGTCGGAAGGATATTTCAGGAAGATGTTTTCCTGCAGGCCAATGCAATAGCTTACATCTTGGCAACAGATTCAGGAAACTGACATGATCACTCCCATCTCCTGGGCCAAGTTTGCATTAGATAACTTAGACAAAACCTCTAGTTATTTGACAAGAATAGCCAAATTTTAACTTTTGGAACAAAATCCTCCTTTCTCATCTGCGAATCTTACAGATTCAGTTCTAGTTCTCAGCCAGTGTAACTGAAGTTGTTGTACATCTTGCAACTACCGTATACGGGATCTCATCTGGAGGTTAATAATACAGTGAGGCAATCTAACAAAAAGAACTATTTGTGAAAAGAATTTTAATTGAAATTGCCACCTTTCATTTAGCGGAAGATTGTTCCTCCTAGGCTTAAGATTTTGTTAGTTGTTGTCAGTGTGAATCTCAGAAGCAAATTGTGTCAGCCGTCCTACAGCATTATATTTGGAATATGTTCTTCTAGTTCCTGTTTCTCCAAGTCAAACATGCCTGAAAAGTGTATTTACAAAAATCAAGCAAATGGAATATGCATGTTGTAATACTGTAACTATTTAAAGAGTAACATATAATTACCTGCTAAATGATGTTCTGCTTCTCTTTATATTCTAGGGATCTTAAAGCTGGCCAAGAAAAACCAGGAGGCTGTGAGTTCTAGTTCCACCTTAGGAACTAGATATGAAAGCCAACTGGGTGACTTTGGGAGAGTCTATCTATCTCTCTCTCTCAGCCCATCCACCTCACAGGGTTGTTGTTGTGGGGAAAATAAGAGAAAAGAATAGTGAGTATTTGAGTTATTTATAAAGTAATAAAGGTGGGATAAAAAAATCAAATAAATAAATAAAAATAAAATCTCCCCATGTTTTTGGAGGACAAAGGATAAGATCAAGTCCCTTAAGTCACCAGGCTGCAGCATGCAAGAAACAAGGCCACGCAAACAAGCAAAGTTTCATCTGTGGGATGCAGGCAGTATCTCTCTAGTCCACAGAAAAACCTCTCTCCACGGAATTGATCCCTGGTGCTCAAAAGGTTGGGGGGGGGGGCGCTGCCTTGAGTTGTTCCTAACACATCATTGGATAATTCAGTAGCCCCCAAAATATATCCAGACTTCTGTGGGATTATTTTCTTCTCACTATTTCCTGGATCCCTTCATCAGCTAGCCTCTGAACTCTCTGGAATGTAGTGCAGAATGAGGTCAGGTCCATATAATGAATTTCTGAGGGAGGGGATGAAAAAAAATGCATGCTTTCAAGTCATGATTTTATTTACTAATCATCAGGGTCATCCAATTTATAAATGGCTGGTGAGGAGAGATATAAAGATGACTATGATTTCATGATTAATAATCACATGCAGAATTAATTCCTTTACCTTCAGAGGACACAAGGGGGTTATACAGTTTCAGGTAATTTAAATTCCATAGCCAATAGCCGAAGATCACCCAGCAAACTGATGAAAGCCATTTCCACTTCCCACAATTCTAGCATTTTAGGGCACCTCAGTATGAAGAGAATAAAAAGGGTTTTGCAGTCTTTTTTTTTTATATATAGCAAAATGTCTCACATGGTAACCTAATTGATTACTGTAATGAAGACCAGTCAGAATTTTTTTCCTCTCCTATAGATGACTGAGAAATAAATGTTCCCTATTCATTCATCTTCCCTGAATAATCCAGACACTTGAATAGGGGTTTAAAAGAAAAGAAAAGAAAAGAAATCCACTTAAAATCCCAATAGGAGAAATGTGATTGTTTTGCTTCCAGCAGGTCCTGAGTGGAAAGGATATTAGCCAGAACAAATTCCAGGTAGCATCCATCCTTCCCTAGGAGAGAACATGGTGGGGATGGATGGAGGTTGTACTGAAACTTACACAATTGTCAAGAAGTCCCCTCTGGCTTTTCATAGAGTTAAAAGAATGTAGGGCATTAAGAATAAAGCTTTTCGTCCTGCTGCTCCATGTGACCATACGACGTTCCCCTTTTCCAGTAATCCCCGATTTGGAATTGTTTAGCCTGACTCTTCTTTTGAAAAAGTCCTGCTTCCTGTTTCTTGGCCCTCTTCAGTTGATTTAAGAACATTAAAAAGCAGATGAGCCAATATTTGGTAGCAAAACATCACTTTTCATTCGGACATGGAAGCCAGACCGACAATCAGTGACGCCTCTGAAAATAGCAGCAAGCACATGCCATGTCGCCTCCCCTCCCCTCATCCTTTCAGGCATGGATCCTTCATTCCCTGCTGGCCCTTGTAGTCTATGAAATTTTTACAAAGTCACTCTGGCACAAAGGCGCATTACTCAGACACAAAGGTGCTTTTTCAGGAGGCAGCTGGAGTTTCTTGTGGTTCTTTTTTTGAAGACATTTCACTTCTTATCCAAGAAGCTTCTTCAGCTCTGACTAAATAGTGGGGAATGGAAGGATTTATACTGTATTTCTTGCATCCCCACCATTCAGTCAGAGCTAAAGAAACTTCTTAGATGAGAAGCGAAACATCTTCAAAAGAAAAAGACCAAGAAAGTCCAGTTGCCTCCTGAAAAAGCACCTTTGGGACAACCATGACCTGGATGACTGAGAATCTCCATAGACTCATTACTCAGAGTTCTTAAAGAGTGGCCTCAAAGTAAATCCATTCAGAGACAAGTTGGCAAGTAAACTTAGAAAATGCATATGAGCCTTCCTTGCTTGGTGTGGATCACTCCCTAGATGTGCAAGGATATTAGGATTTCATTTTCTAAAAAGTCACAGAACAACTGACAGACCAGAAGGAAAAAATAGAAAACCACTAAAAAAAAAGTACAATGACAAAAGTACAAAAGTACAATAATCCAATACAGGTAGTCCTTATTTTACAACCATTCATTAAGTGATTGTTCTAAGTTACAACTGCATTAAAAAACTTATTATTGTTTTTCACACAACTGTTGCAGAATCCCCACAGTCACATGATCAAAATTCAGATGCTTGGCAACTGGCTCATATTTATGATAGTTGCAGTGTTCTGGGGTCATGTGATCACCTTTTGCTACCGTCTGACGAGCAAAGTCAATGGGGAAGCCAAATTCACTTTACAACTGTGTTACTAATTTAACACCTGCAGTGACTCACTTAACAACTGTGGCAAGAAAGGTCATAAAATGGGGCAAAACTCACTTAACAACTGTCTCGTTTAGCAACAAAAATTTTGAGCTCAATTGTCATAAGTCAATGACTATCTGTATACAATAGGCACTTCTGTAAGGTGGGCAAAATGAGTGAAAGAGATGGCGTAAAGGCAAAATGAATCAAAACTCACATCTGAGTAATATTGAGCCACAGGACTCTATTCAGTCAAGTGATTCATCAGGCATTGCCTACAAGGGTAGCATTCAGATTTCCCCACAGGCAATGGCAGAGAAACAGAGGACATCCAAATATCTTCCCTTGAATAGCTGTCTTATTAAGACCATCCTTCTCCTAGGAATAGAAATGGTCAGCTGGTTATTGCCATTCCTCAGATTAGTCAGGCGGCTGAGACTTCTTTAACACCAGAATAAACCAGACTTATTTGTGCCACATAATTGATCTTGTGTCCTTAACCTTGTTTCCGAGTTGACATTTTTGAAGTATGTATCTTCCAAGAGTGAGCATCTTCAAAAAGTCACACAGCCAGCATGAAGCGGCAACAGCAAGTGTTGCCGCTTCAGCTTAATCTAGCACAGGGTTGAATAAAACACCCTGCAAAAGACTGCTGT
Organism: Pituophis catenifer annectens; assembly: GCF_029215685.1. Lineage (NCBI taxonomy): Eukaryota > Metazoa > Chordata > Lepidosauria > Squamata > Colubridae > Pituophis > Pituophis catenifer. Next base: position 133,700,489 of record NW_027256881.1, read on the forward strand.
CAGATTAATTAAATAACTTTATAATTTGCTTATTCAATTGTATGAACAAAGGAAACATTCAGTGATTACAGTAAGCCTATAAAATTGGACAATAGACATCAACATATATACATATACATATACATTGTCAAAGTCTGAGGAAAACACAATCCCCATAGATGGAGGGCCTCCCCTGTTGGCTGTGACAATGCAATCACATACACACAAACATACCACCCTTTTTTATGTAATCACACTCAGAAAGCATATAAAAGGGGACAGGACTTTGACCACACAGTTGCAAAAAACCCCATCTTGAATGTGTGTGTATATGTGATCCACACCTATCTGGAACTTTTCTAAGCAGGACCTCTGGAAAAGAAAGAATTAGAACAAAAAGGGACAACTTGCAACTTACATTTTTTTTTTAAAAAAATGTTTATTATGATATTATCCATTGTACATCATATTAAGTATTTATCTTTTGTTTTTATTGTTAACTGCCTTGAGCATCTAACGAAAGAAAGACAAAGAAAGCTATGACTAAAATTCAAAATGGGAATAGTCCCTTAACTTTGCAATTTCACTTGCTTCTCTAGCATCTTTGTCTGGGCTGTTTCCCAAGGTGTTCATTGTCACGTTCATCTTGTGCAACGACTCACAGTTTTAACAAGCATGAGGCCCAAAGTTGGATCTGAGGGGAAAACAGATCTCAGAATTTTCACCTCAGCTAGAGCCAGGCTCCCTCGTGATGCTTCATGAGGTTGAGGAGAAAGAGAAGAAGTGCCAGACCTCCATCAGAATCATTTGGAGATGGATTTCCCAGGATTCTCTGACCTTTGAGAAACACTTGACATAAACCAAACGGGGTCATCTTCACTCCGAACACCAGCCATGTCAAAAGTATGCTGATCTCAAACCTGGATCATCCTAAATATGGAAGGAACGCCACCTCATTTCTGTTCCCAGCAAGCTTTCCCTTGAAAGTGACCTCTTGGCCCTCCATCTTTCAACCTCCTCATTCACATGGGGAGCAGCCTGATTTCCAAGGGGTACAGACTGGGGTGGGTTCTACTTACCTTTACTACTGGTTCGCAATGGGATTGTGCGTGTTCGCTCTCTTTGCTCGTACACCCGCCTTGCTTCATCATCAGATCGCTGATGACGACATCCAGGGCGGTGGACGGGGCCTCCCACCGATTTTACTACCGGTTCTTGCAAACCAGTTCGAACCAGGGGCAACCCACCACTGATACAGAGTGAGGTTCTGCCCCTCAGTTTGACACAAACTCTTTTGTAACCTGTTGACTCACCCTAGACAGCAACTCACGTTTAAATAGATGGGGTTGGCGCCTGCAAGATTTATGAACCACTTCTGCACTTAGCATTGTTTAATCAGGCAGTTAAAATATTACAGTGTAAAAAAAAAAAATTCTTCCCCAGTCTGGTCCGAGACCAGCCGCTTGGCAGCCTTGAGCGCTAGCAGATAGTACCCCCAGATAATTTCAGAGTACAAAGTGAAATATTTCCTAAAAGAGCTACTAACTTAGCTGACATGATTTTGCAAATAGTGTTGGGCTTCCTCTTGCCGTTTAAGTTCTGGTGGTCTGGCTTTTGAAGTGACAGGATAATCGGCAGGGACAAGTGGGCTTGTCTGCAAGGCTGTGACAGGCTGAGCGAGCGGGTGGTGGGTGCTTTTTCGCCTTTTCCTTTAAACAGGAGGTGGTTTCTGGTCAGAAAGCTGGTGGATGCCTGTCTCTGAGCTTCGTGTGTTTGGATAAAACTGGCCAGGCCTGTAGGAGGATCAGCGTGAAGCATCACACCTGGAGGAAAAGACAACTAGCTCCAGCCCCAGTGCCATAAGACTGGCTCCACAAAGTCTAGCCAGCATCTGGAATGGATATCAAGAGACACAGTGCAGCCCTGACTGGCGCTCTGCACTACCTTTGTACTGTTCTCTGCAAATTGAAAAGCAAAACAGACATCAAGGATATATTTATATAACTGTCTTCAAGCTGCTTTTTCTTCTCCCATCTGCTGCACATGATAAGTCTCGAGCGTTTTTCTAATAAGAAAACAGTTCTTACAATCTTTGTGCAGCTCGGTATACCAAACTGACCTTTTTTCTCTTTTCTTTTTCTTTTTTTTTTTCCTGTTTTCTTTTCGTTTTAATTGTTTCCATTTTTTTAGGGAATAGTCAAAGACCCACACTGGTATATGAAGAAGTCCTCTTATGGAAATCACGAACATTGTTGCCCAAGCTATTTATAGGCACCCAAATAAATAGCTAGATGACACCTAGCTCTATGATAGACAGAAGCACACACACAGAGAGGGATCTATATAAACATACCCATATACGTCCATATATAGAGAAACGTTGATATACATAAACATAAAATACCACCCACACAAACATCATAGCTGCATTCAACAGTAAGGAAGCAGCATATATCAAGTTTTGCATCACAGTTTTAATTCAAGAAGGGGGAAGGACCTGAGGAAATAGACAAGCACAGAGCTCTACTGCATCAGACCCAAGATTACTAGTCTACAAATGGGTAAGAAAAAAAATGAGGGGTTGCATTTCCATCTCTAAATTTATCAATTCACACAACCCAAATGGATAGGCAAATTAGAATATATCCATTTGGCAAAAGCCACAATTTTCCATTTTCGGTGATGCAGTCGTTCTAGTCAAATAGCATGTAAACCTTTTCCCGGTCAGGTCTACCCAACCCATCAGAGCAAAGAGGCAGGGAATGCTACCGATCCCCTCTTTTTAAGGATGTCCATCTAGTGGGACAAAGAAGCAATGAATGGACTCTAATCAAGGAGAGAAGCAACCTAGAATTAGGGAGAATTTTCCTGATAGTTAGAAAATTAACTGCTTGCCTTCAGAAGTTGTAGGTACTTCAACACTGGAGGTTTTTTAGAATAGAATAGAATAGAATAGAATAGAATAGAATAGAATAGAATAGAATAGAATAGAATAGAATAGAATAGAATAGAATAGAATAGAATAGAATAGAATAGAATAGAATATTTTATTGGCCAAGTGTGATTGGACACACAAGGAATTTGTCTTGGTGCATATGCTTTCAGTGTATATAAAGGAAAAGATACGTTTATCAAGAATCATAAGGTACAACATAATAAGAGATTGGACAACCATTTGTCTGAAATAGTATAGAGTTTCCTGCTTGAGAAGAGGGTTGGACTAGAAGACTTCCAAGGTCCCTTCCAATTCTGTTATTCTGACCCCAGAGTAGGATGGAGCTCATCAAATGGTTCATTTGATTGTTGATGCCAGAGTTGGGGGGTGTGGGTGTTGTTTTTTATTGTTTTTATATTATTGAAAGCCATCTGGCCATACAGAATAAAATAAATATATAAACGTCACGGAAAAATACTCCTCCATCTGGGAACAATGCAGGCCAAAAGTCTTTCCCATGTGGCTGGCAAGTGTATACCTATATAAAAAGATGGCCTCAAAAGATCCTCTCAGATGTATGGGTTTATAGCAAGGCAGACAATCTCTAAGATTGATAGGATCTCATCATTAAATATTCAATGATTAGATACAATACCTTAAAAGTTAACTGGCCACCATGCAGCTATTTCAAGATTAGGTGACACTAGCATTATGTTGGCCAAAATGTAGTATAACTAAAGAATCAATAAGTTTTGTCACTTCAGATGGACTCAGGGGAAGTCCTGGCAGGCATGATTAACACAGTTGCACAAATACTGTACTGGTCATCACCAACATCTCATAATCCCAAAACGGTATAAAATTAAGGAGGCCACTTAAATTATAAAACTGAACTTTTTGAAGAACTATAGCTGCTTCCAAAACATTTCTTGCTACTGGCCAAAAGAATCTTCACTTTGGGGATTTTTATCTCAGCTTGTTTGGCTTCTTCCAGACCATTATTAAATGCAGGCAATATTTAGGGCTCATTGACAGCGTTCAAAGAACCCAGTCCAATGTTGTTGAGCAACCTCTATTCAAAATGGTTAGAAAGCCAATTTATCTCATTTTCTGTTTTCAATATCAGCATGAAAGAATGGAGGTACAGGATCATCATGAAGGGATCCAGAGATGTGTTAGATATACATGAATTAGGTTACACTGTTAAGTACACAGTTACAGGTAGGGACAAATCACTCTCTGGTTTTTCCAGCTTGAACTCAGCTCAAATTAATATACTCATTATGTCTCTTTCCAGGGGAGAAATATCCTTAAAATTATAGTGCACATGGCACTATAGTAACCTCCAGGTTTACATTGTGTGTGTGACTGGTCTGGAAACTTTCCTGTGTCCCAAATCTAGTGGTTAGGTTGGCCTCAGAAGGAACGCAAACAGACCATATTACACCAGTATTTAAAACCTGGCACTGAGTTTCAGTTTGTTTCCAGATAAAATGAGAAGGGCTGGTCATTCCTTTCAAAGCCCTGTAGAGTTTAGATCCATGTTCTTTGGGAGAACAACTCTTTTTGTTCTCCCAAAACAAAAGACAGTCCCTACAAACTCATCTGGCAGCAACTTGGGGTTGCCTTTTCTATTGCCACCCCAATAGACTCCACTCCCTGCAGAGTTGAGGTTTTTATTAGTTTCTTTTTAAAATTCCCATATAGTTTTGAACAGGCTTTAACTGTTGACTTAATAATGTTAACAATTCGGGGTGTTTTTTTTTAAAAAAAACTTGGAGTTGTTTTAGTTGCTATTTTCAACTTTTCAGTGTCCTGATTTTACACTCCTACTTTACACTCCTACTTTAGCAATTGATAGTGCATCTAAACAAACAGACAAACAGTCCCTGACTCTTAGGGGCAAGGAAGCTGTGCAACCTCAGGGTTAGAGCCAGCATCACAAATCTCCAGTATATTTGGATTTTTAATGAAATGCATGTTTGAAGAACGGTGGGTTTATTGAGGGATAAGGCTTTGGATCAAAGAAATATATGTAAAGTATAGTACCCCTTTTCATACACCTGGTGGGGTACAGTTTTATGTAAAGGTGGATAAAGATATCAATTTTCCTATCCCTTTTAAATTACTATTTCTTTTGTAGTAAAAGTTTGACTAACAAATACAAGCTAAAGCACAGGTGTCAAACTCGATCGCGTCACATGACATATCGTGACATATTGCAACGTTTTTTGCCTTTGCAGAGCCGGGGTGGGTGTGGCCTACACATGACGCATCTGGCCCGCGGGCTGCCAGTTTGACAGGCCTGAGCTAAAGGGAGCACAGTAGCATGAATAGGGTAAAGGCAAAGGTGAGAAAACAGCTCCACATCTGGGTTGGCAAGGCACTTCCTTCAGCCTGAAACCATGTGTCCCTTTTCAATTACCATCACTGATGGCCAAATTCATCCATGTTTCTCTGTGCAGGGAAAAAGAGGCAGTTCATTAGTTTTTCCATGAACGTTATTCAGCCCCTCATTTCCCATCCCTGCCCCAAATCTTCACTGATCACAGATTTTCTAGGTCATGGAACACTACCATAAGAAAGGCGTTTTAAAAAAGTATTATCTAACCTACTGTTTCTCAACCTTGGCAGCTTAAAGAGGAATGGTCTTCAACTCCCAGAATTCCCCAGCCAGCACAGCTATCTAGGGAATTCTGGGAGTTGAAGTCCATCCATCTTCGAGCTGCCAAGGTTGAGAAACACTGATCTAACATATTCTAACCACCTGAATTTCTGCTATTAGTATTTTTGTAGTAGCTGTAATTAGAACAAGCACTAGCAGACACCTAGTACTGTATATGATTTATTCTGTCATTTACAATAGTACAATAGTTGCTGGAGGAAGCGACTGTGGTAGCAGCCTTAGTGATTCCAGCTGGAGAGTCACACTACACAACAGGGAACAACATGTTGCACATGTTTGTTGGATTTCCAAAACAATTATTCATTTCATTTTATTTGCTTGCTGTCAACATGAAACAGGTTCTATTTTGTATAGTTAATAAGAAGAAATAATGCTTTTAACCGTCTAAATGGGAACAGTTTTACAATCCAAAATAACATTTGTTGTCATTAAGAAAGATATTCAAACTTTTCCAGATCCCACTACAGGCATGTTCTCTCTAGCAATGACTTCTAATATAATTGTTTTATACATACACACACACACACACACAAATAATAATCCAACCTATCACAGAAATTCTCCCCGTTTGGGCACCTTTGTGGAATTTCAATTTCGCACAGGTGAAAGGAGCTTGCAACTCAAGTCAAGAACTGGAAGACATCATGATGATAATGCAAGAAGAAAATCACAATGGCCAGCAATAGCCAGCAATAGCACATTTGGCATTTGTTGACACCATCTTCCTTTTTTGGAAAGAAAAAGTTTGATGTGATTATTATTTATATCCCATGTTTGATTCTCAAGAATCCCCAAAGTGTTATAAGAGTATAAAGATTATACATTCATAAAAATCATTTTCATAAAGTGGAGATGGAGAGGAGAGGAGAGGAGAGGAGAGGAGAGGAGAGGAGAGGAGAGGCAATTCAGGGCATCATTTTGCAAAAGCATTTCAGATATCCTTCATGACATGTTTGAGTAGAAATCCTGAGTAGAAAGCTGCAAAGGTTGAGTAGAAATCCTTGAGTAGAAAGCTGCAAGGGTTTGTACACCTTGAGTACAAACCCTTGCAGCTCAGAAGCCACATGCACCCTCCCCCAACCTGCTTTTATAAGCCTGAGAGTAAACTGAGAAGTAAGCTAAGATTGCAATGCAAGCCACCAACTTTTGGTTGCATGACTTCATGTTAATGTCCATCTGGAAATGAAAAGAAAGATTAAACAATATAGAAACAATAACAAGAAAAAAGAAATGCCCCAAACTTCTGCCGAAGTCCTTCGGTTTTGGTATTATTTTACTGCCTGGACCCAGCTGGGAAACCAACCTGTATCCACAGTATTCTAGAACTGGGAAGAAGCCATGCTGGTTTTTGTGCAACAAAGTTCATTCTTTTATATGTTTATTGGATGAACTATACTGTTCTCCTCTTCCATAAGTAAACAGTAAGGTCTACCCTCAAGATAAAAAGAGTATTACCTTCAAGGGTGCTCCCTGAACAGTTTTCTGGCAGTATCCCACTAGCAAGGCCAAAACTAAATTAATTAGTAGATGTATTGGAAATAAGAGTAGCCAAAAACATACGGCTTCTAGACCCAAAATTCCCCCAAGAACACGGCTTAAGCCTGAGTGTTGTCTTACTCTGTTTACTTTCATTCCACCTCCATCTTTCTGTAGCTAATTAAAGCCATTATGTTTTAATACTGTATTTTACTTTGCATTTCAGTAGTGATGTTTGCAATTATTATTATTTTTTTAAATCACAGACTGCTATAGTCAAACAAATGGTAACAAGACTCATAAGAGAGGGGAATTAATTGTATATTTGGTGATGAAAGCCTACACGTTTCACTCATTTTCAGAAATATTCCAATCCTTTCAGACTCCATCTTGGTTCCTCCCCCCTCAAATATCTGCTGTGTTATTCAAATCTCAGTTCTGTGTGAGGGTCTACAATTTCTTAGAAACGCCGTCTGCACTTTAATGCCGAACAGCCATGGAGATCCTCTGAATAAACTTGAATTTGTACGGAATCTATAAACTCAAAACAGGGAGACGGAACGAATGGGTGCCAATAAGTTTAACTTCATTTATCTATATTTGGCAAAAATTGTGCTGCAGCTGGAGACGAAATGCTGAACTAAATAACTGCAGTGATGTGAGCTCCAAAACAGCAATTACTAAAGCGGAGCTGCCTTGTATAAGATCTTACTTTTATTTATTGCGTTTAAAGCCCTTTGCAAGCTGTAGAGTACAAGTGTTGCCTAATCAAATAATGCTTGCTTCTAAGGGTATTGTCTCCACTTCAATTACTAAAATATTATGATATAGAGATAAGGAACATTTCTTCCTTTGTTTCAGCTAAACTAAAATAATATACTTGGCACTCCTTGTTCTCCTTTGCTCCTCACTTTTTCAAACAGTTTATTCCCACATTAAAACTTCAGCAAAACAGTTCTTCCATAGTATTTACATGACTATTTCACTGGGGATTAACCAAATCGGGGTAATATTTTTTTTTTTCATTTGCTCTGAGCATGAACCCTTCTCAAATCATAGACATACAATTCCTATCTCAAATCATACTTAGGATTTCCTTTATCCCTGCATCTCAGAGATGCAGAAAATTATTGATATTTATTACTTTAGAGTCCAAGACCAAACCAAGATCTAGAATGGTTAAGTGCAGTCCTTGGGGCTCTCTGAGCATGGTTGTTTTCTTGCAGACCTGTCATTACCCAAACTAGGTAACATCATCAGTGCCAGTTATGATGATGCTATCTAGTTTGGGTAATGAAACGTTTGCAAGAAAACAACCAAGTTCAGAGAACACCATAGACTCCTCATTTCAACCCTGAGCTACAAATATTCTCCTTTAATGGTAAAGAACATTGGCTAAGGATCCCTACCCCTTATGAGATATGATGGGAAGGGACCATATAAACGGTGTTCTCTATGGGGACTTCCCCTCTTACAGAATTGCTTGGCCACAAGACAAGAATGGCCCCAACTCTTTGGGTCCTTAGAACCTGGCTAAGACCTAACTTTTCTGAAAGACCCCCAAAGGGGCTTTTTTTTTTTTCAAAAGGCAATTGGACTTTCTGGGTTTTCCTTTGAAAACATTCACTTCTCATGCTTCTTGAATGAGAAGTGAAACATTTTCAAAGGAAAAAAAAACCCAAGAAAGTCCAGTTGCCTTTTAGAAAAGCACCTTTGGGACAACCATGACTTGGATGATTGAAAGTCTCCATAGACATCTTCTAAAAGGCCTTAAGCTCTTAGTCTCAACCATCTAGGATAGGCGTGTCCAACCCATGGTCTACAGGCACATATGACCTGGACAGTTAGTAATGTGGCCCAGTGGTGGGTTGCCCCCCGGGTCACACCGGTTCTATAGAACTGGTAGTAAAACCGGCAGGAGGCTCTGCCCACCGACCCCGACATCATCAGAAAGCTTCTGTGCATGCGCAGAAGAGCGCACGCACAAGCAAAGCGCACACGCATGCGCAGCCCCATTGCAAACCAGTAGTAAAGGTAAGTAGAACCCACCCCTGATGTGGCCCCACAAGACATAATAAAAATATTAACAAATAAAGAAAGTTTGATATTTATATACAATAACGATGTTATATATTTTATATATGGCCCAAGACAATTCTTCTTCATTCAGTGTGGCCCAGGCAAGCCAAAATTTTGGACACCCATGATCTAGGACAAAATCAGTGCAAGATTTCAATAAGGCAGCATTTGAGATACAGAGTCCTAGGGGAGAAAATGAGAAGGAAGTCAGACACACACACACACACACACACACACACACACACACACACACAGGGGGGGGAGAGAGAGATATATATCAAACCACTGGTGATAGAAATTTGGCTCTATTTGAGTGAACTCCCCCACCCCACCCCAGTCTCACTTGCTAAAGGAACCCCAACAAGTTCTTATGGAATTTTAAGATTCCACAAAACACAATTTGAAAAACTTTGGATTAAAACATCTTATTTTTTTTTATATTCCCAGAGTAATAAATAACCTTAGATCTGTAAAGTATGCTTTAAAAAGCATTTCAGCCTCCGCCCCCCCCAAAAATATTTTTTTCTCAAGAATAATGGAGAAAAGCAGGACCTGAACCTACATCACTTCAAATCCCAATCCAATTCTTAAGTACAACAATCTTGCTAACTCTTTATATATTTCCTTTACTGATATACTTGTTATTCCACAAACTGATACGTTCCATATCAGTTGGAAGTTCTAAGAGATGTAAGCCATGTCATCACTGCAGAATTAAATAGAGGTAGTCCTCTACTTACAACAGTTCTTTTAGTGACCTTTCAAAGTTATAACAGCACTGAAAAAAAGTGACTTAATTTTTACACTCACGACTGTTGTAGCTTCCCCATGGGATATGATCAAAATTCAGACATTTGGCAATTGATTCATATCTATGATGGTGACAATATTCCAGGGTCATTAATCCTTTTGTAACCTTCTAACAAGCAAAGTCAATGGGGAAGCCACTTAACAACCATCTGACTAATTTAACAGTGATTCACTTAACAGTTGTGGCAAGAAAGGTCATAAAATGGGGCAAACTCACTTAAAAATGTTTCACTTAACAACAGAAATTTTGGGCTCAATTGTGGTCATGCATCAAGGACTACCTTAAATTGTAACAACATTATTTTTGTGATGGATTCCCTTGACAATGCCTTCATTTCTTTGTCTATCCATCAGGCTTAAGTCGTTCCTAGCTCTACCAGTCTTAAAGCTGCATTCTCTTCCTTTATTCTTACACAATCCACAGACAGTTTCCAGATGTATAAAATCTGTTATCTTGGATAGACACCAGGTCATACAGGGATTGATAAGGCAGGCATGAGAAAATGGGTAGGGATCAGCAATGGAGAGAGCAAATTTCATAGCAATATAGTTTTGTGCCAACTCCAAGATGGATGCACAGCATTAGAACAAGATAGCATAGTAAACACTGTCATTTCAGCAAATCTGGAAAGTACCAGGATGAGAAGGCTGATGTACATTTTTCAAAGGTAATTAAGTCACAACAGATAACATGGCCTCTGATTAACCGATTAGCTCCTTATAAATGCCATCATTCTTGATGCATAGTTGTCTACCGGTGTGTTCATTAATAAGAGACATTGTGTAAGATTTTTCTTTTTTGTTTGGTCTGTGATCTTTCAAAATTCCCAAAAATAACAGCTTCGAGAGCCATCTAACTTATAGCAAAGTGCCCTGAATTGATTTTCATATGTAGAACTGAAATGCAAGCTATCCTTTTAAAGTAACCCATGAGAATGTTGCCCTCACTCATTACGAACTGTGTCCATTATAAGAGAGTGATGCAGACATTTTAAAGGATAATTTTGTCCTTTGTCAGTATTGCAAAATTTATCAACAACTCACTAGCTTGTGTTTAATTCAGGAGTCTAAAATGTTCTTATTAGTAGTACCTATCTAATAATCACACCATTCTATATTTAAATGTTTTAATTGCAGACTCAAACTATTAAGATGCCCAGTGATTAATACAAAAGCTAAAACAGATATAGACATTTGAGTTTTTCAAAACTAATCTATAGTATTTAGTTCATACATTAAAATAAAATACAATTTTTTAAAAACCCTTGGATTTTCCTTTTTATTTGTAGTCCGCCTCTTTCCTGCACCTAAGAAGAAGAAAAAAATAGGCTTCCAGTCATTATTTTGAATAAACTGAACTTCGTTGTTTTGTTCAAATACAGGAACTGGGGTTTTTTTTTTGAATTGGAGATGACAAATCAGAATCCAAATGGATGTTTTCAACCTGGTTTATTGAATTGTCATTAAGCAACACTGTTTTCCTTATCTGGGTATAATAAAAATGCATCGTTCTCAAACTAGATGCCAAATGCATAACTTATTGTTCCCTTCTGCAAAAAAGAAAGAATGGAGGTTGAAGAAGAAACCAAGGCTGATGCCTGCTTTTCCATGCTATCAATTGAATTCCATTTGTAGAAGAAATGGCAGAATCCAAAATGGTATGTATATGACCCTCCCAAATTCTAATGATTAAGAATCATTGGGCAGTGTTTAGCTAAATCAGGGGTCTCCAAAGTTGGCAACTTTAAGATTTGTGGGCTTCAACTCCCAGAATTCCTCAGCCAGGAATTCTGGGAGTTGAAGTCCACAAGTCTTAAAGTTACCAACTTTGAAGACCTCTGAGCTAAACCGCTGCTCCTTTTCTAGAATATCATTCAATTTTTTTAAAAAAAAGAATTTTTTTTTAATCTTAAGGATGCCAAAATGATTCATGGAAAAAAAAAACATGACTGAAGTGTTGTTCTTTGGATGGGAAACTTATCCACCTCTCCAGAATAGCGGGGAGTAACATTTGTTTGGAGAAAGGTGCAGTCATTCTTTTTCCTTTGTTATGTAACTCAGCAGATCCCTATCACAAACATTCACAGCTGTACCTCCACTTCCCTCCCTCTAAATCCTCCTGGACTTCAACTTCTCTAAAAGTCAGGCGTCCCTCAGAAGAATCAGAAATATCAGTTTTCTTGTCACAAATATTGATTGAACATTAACCTGTGTCTAAAGTGGTGGGAGCCTGTTCATTACTGTTCTATTGGCATGTGGATTGCTGGATGACTTTGTAAAACACTATAAATCTCTGGTCAGGAGGCAGTCGTCACCTATATCATCTGTCTTAATCCATACTATAAATCATTCTCCTGACATCTGATTCCTTCACTGATGGCCACTGAAGAAGAGACACGCTTAATAGATTGAAAATTTGAGACATGATATGAGTTCTGGGCAGCCTTTCAAAAAGTCTCTTTTCACCAGTTTATCTCCCGTTTAATGCTGGGACTCTGGAAAACTTTCTTCATATAGCAATAGCAATGGCATTTAGACGTATATACCTGCTTCACAATGCTTTACCCTCTCTAAGCAGTTTACAGAGTCCGCCTATTGCCCCCAACAATCTGGGTCCTCGTTTTATTGACCTAAGAAGGATGGAAGGCTGAGTCAACCTTGAGCCGGTCAAGATTGAACTCCTGGCAGTGGGCAGAGTCAGCCTGCAATACTGCATTCTAACCACTGAGAGGTAACACCTGAGAAGGAGTGACTGAGGCAAGGTGGAAGGAAAAGAGGCAAGGATACAGATAGATTGTCCTTGACTTACATCCTGGATTCAAAGTTTTGTTGGCTGCCCCATCTTCATCTTGTGCACACATTTTGAGCATTTGGTAACCACCCACTTTTATGGCCATTTGCAGTGTCCTGTGGTCATGCAACATTTCTATCTCTAACATCTCTATTTCTATAGATAGATAGATAGATAGATAGATAGATAGATAGATAGATAGATAGATAGATAGATAGAGAGACAGACAGACAGACAGACAGACAGACAGACAGACAGACAGACAGACAGACAGACAGACAGGTTGGTAGGTTGGTAGATAGATATAGATATAGATATAGATATAGATATAGATATAGATATAGATATAGATATAGATATAGATATAGATATAGATATAGATGATAGAGATAGAGATAGAGATAGATATAGATATAGATATAGATATAGATATAGATATAGATATAGATATAGATATAGATATAGATATAGATATAGATGATATAGATAGAGATAGAGATAGAGATAGAGATAGAGATAGAGATAGAGATAGAGATAGAGATAGAGATAGAGATAGAGATAGAGATATTTAAAAACCTGGCATTTACTTCACATGATCACAGGACATTGCAATTGGCCATAAAAGTGGGTGACATTTACTTCCAGTTTTTGGCAAAAAACATCTTTGATGGACAATGGGTTTGCTTATGAACTGCTGTGTTCTCTTTATGGCCATCACATTCACTTAATGACTGCTGCATTCACTGCAAAAATATTGGAATTTGGATTGGTCACATGGGTGCCTCGACCTAAAACTGCCACGCAATTTGACAGAAATTCCTGGCTCCATTACAATCATAAATCAAAAACTATCTGTCCTTTAAAACCAGAAGGACTTGGTAGGGGTGATTCTTCTTTCTTGAACTTTCTTCTTCTTCTTCTTCTTCTTCTTCTTCTTCTTCTTCTTCTTCTTCTTCTTCTTCTTCTTCTTCTTCTTCTTCTTCTTCTTCTTCTTCTTTCTCCTCCTCCTCCTCCTCCTCCTCCACCACCGCCACAGCAAGTGCATTATTAACTCCTTGCTGGGCAGAAATCATGAATGTATATGGAAAATCCTCTCTTTAAAAAGATCCAGTCCTTAAAGCCTCTTGCACTGAGGATGGTATACCATCTTCTTACATTTAAGATTCACAACATAATCACTTTGCAATTTCAGGAACATACGTGAATCCTATAGTCCCGTGTCTTATTTATGAGAAGCTCCACTGAGTAGAATGGGACTTATTTCTGAGAAAACCACATGGGCACAGTACCCTAGGTATTCTTTTCTGGAATGTACTAACTATATTGGTTATTTCACAGTTTACACACGCCTTTGCAGTACCCTGTTGAGATCTCTGCAAGCAGAATTCAAACAGAAATAGGCTTTTCCTTTTTTCCATGTCCTTCAGTTCTCATTCTTTACATTGGACAACTTGCTACATAAATAACCATGGTTAAGGACAGAACTAAATTATCTTCCCCTGTTTGACATAAACTGCAAAATATTCTCAGGGCCCATCAGCACTAAAGCCAGATGCGTTCTCACAGTCAGAGCGACACAGAATTAAAGTAAGTATTGTTTTAGTACAATTTTTCTAGGTAAATAATTCATGCGTTTTTGTGGTTTCCACCTGGGTATAAATGTGAACTGCAGCGTATCCATCTCTGAATGCACTTAAGTCAAATTCTTTCATATTTACAGCATAAACTACATGCTTGTTCAGAAGTAAAATTAATAGTTTTCAATAGACATACTCCCAAAAAATAAGTTTAGATGCCATTCTTCCTTTGCGAGGAGTATTTGGATTGCCAAAAAACCTTGAATGGCAAAATATCCTTTAACTGAATATTTATGTTGATCCAATGCAGCCTCTGAAATTCCTGAACCATTAGTATTTTTGGAAACAGTTTCCCCAAATTTACACTTAATCTTTATGAGCTGAAAAAAATAGAATACTTTTTAAAAACAAACTAGACTTTGTTAAATGGGCTAGAGCAGGACTTTCAAACTCGCAGCCCATGGGCCCGATGCATCATGTGCTGGCCACGCCCATGCCTGGTTTAGCAAAGGGGGGGAAAGTCCCAATACCTCACATGACGCCATCGTGACGATGCAAGTTTGACATCCCTGGACTAGAGTTTCAAAGAATGTTAATTAAATATGACCACAATTGAGCCCAGAATTTCTATTAAGTGATACATTTGTTAAGTGAGTTTTGCCTCATGACCTTTCTTGCCAGAGTTGTTAAGTAAATCACAACAGTTGTTTAGTTAATAACACGGTTGTTAAGTGAGTCTGCCTTCCCTATTGACTTTGCTTGTCAGAATGTCACAAAAGGGGGATCACATGACCCCATGACACTGCAACTGTCATAAATACAAGTCACGTGCCATGCATCCAAATTTTGGTCATTTGACCATGGGGATGCTGTAATGGTCATAAGTGTGAAAAATGGTCATAAGTGACTTTTTTCAGTGCAGTTGTAAGTTTGAATGGTCATTAAATGAACTGTTGTAGTGAAGGGCCACCTGTAGATATTCTACAAGCTTAACATGTAATTAATACTTTTTTTTTTACATATATACATTGAACATTCAAAGAATATGTAGTAAGCATTGGATATGTAAGTTGGAAGTATGGTCCTTTGGAAGTTGGGTTTATATTTTGGAAATATGGTAATTTGCAGGGGATGCTGCTTCATAGTTTTTGGGCTTATCCTACATTTATTTACAATAAATATGTACAATTATGTAATTATAAAATTATTTTTTGTTTAATATGCATCAAAGTTATTAATAGGTATTGGGGAAAAGAATTAAAAGGTGAATGGGATTTTAAATTATATTATGAAAACTTGGAATCCATCCCATTGTCAAGAACTGTGGATTTACTGGGCATGAGGCACAGTTAAAACTAATAGACTTGCTCTTGTAGATGGGTCTCTCATTTAAAAGTTTGGATGGATAATATGGGTTCGGTTTCATCATGACTTGACTTACTGTTAATCTGTAAAATCTATTCCACTTTTAACGTTGTATTAGACATTCAAAAACATAAAAAGAACAGAAAGTAAGGAAAAGATAAATAGGAAAGAAGTATTACAAGATTAAAAAGTATTTTTAAGTAGCATTAGTTTGGTTCTATATATTAAAACATATTATGCATCTATTTAAACCTAAAACGTCACTCTGAAAATCAAAATAATATGCGGTAATTAACTGCAAAACCAGTATAAATTATAAATCAAGATGAGAAATTAAAATAATTTCTTCCCAGTCAGAAAAATTCTCTGCTTATTTAACAAGTGATAAAGAAACTTTAGTATAGTATAGTATAGTATAGTATAGTATAGTATAGTATAGTATAGTATAGTATAGTATAGTATAGTATAGGCAAGGCTATGGTTTTCCCAGTTGCAATGTATGGTTGTGAAAATTGGACCATAAGGAAGGTTGAGCGCCAAAGAATTGAGGCCTTTGAACTATGGTGCTGGAGAAGACTCCTGCGAGTACCTTGGACTGCAAGACGATCAAACCAGTCAGTCCTAGAGGAGATCAACCCTGACTGCTCTTTAGAAGGCCAGATCCTGAAGATGAAACTCAAATACTTTGGCCACCTAATGAGAAGGAAGGACTCACTAGAGAAGAGCCTAATGCTGGGAAAGATTGAGGGCAAAAGAAAAAGGGGACGACAGAGAATGAGGTAGCTGGATGGAGTCACTGAAGCAGTAGGCGTGAGCTTAAATGGACTCCAGAGGATGGTAGAGGACAGGAAGGCCTGGAGGAACATTGTCCAAGGGGTTGCGATGGGTCAGACATGACTTCGCAACTAACAACAACAACAAAGAAACTTAAACATTAAAATCTTGTGTTAGCAGAAACCAAACTTTGAATAGGGTAAAACCTATATGTGGAATTTTAATCCAGGTTTGGTTTCCATATTGTATTGAATTCAGTATCAGAGTTATTTTTCAAATATAAAGTTGTTTTTTCCACATCATTACACATTCCCATCACTTAATTTGCCCTTGTTCTACAGAGGAATTATAAATGATTCAGTAAGAAACAGTTATTACCGTATACAAATCCAGTTTGCTGTACTTTTTGGGAATGTGAGGTTTAGTAATGATTAATAGAACATTAAAGCTTCTATTAGAAAATTTTAGAAAATGAATTATATATTTTAATAGTCAACACTGGAACAATATATTATCAGTAAACTATCTTGTACAGTTTTCACTGTTCATTTGATATTTTTTTACCAGTGGTATGAGACTTTGGGCTCCCTCACTCTCCCTCAGCCCAACTTACCTCACAGGATTGTCGTTGTGGGGAAAACAAACAAACAAACAAACAAATAAAATAATAATTGTTTTGTATCAGTTGTTCTGTTTAAATTCTGTATCCACTGAATCACACAATCTTCTCTTTCTGTTTATACATGAAACACAAATAATTTTGAGATGCTACGAACTAACGTACACAATCAAGTTCATTTGATGTTCAAAATAGTAGTGTTAGACAAGCAATGCCAGTGGTTCTAAAAATGAATTTCCAAGACATTTTCCCATCTTGATTTACTGTAACCAATTGTTTATCTAACTAAATTCCCTCCAATCCCACTGATATCTTTCCTGGATTTAACACCACATATTCCATAGGAGTCACCCATTTTTAGTTTTGTTCCATTTGCACAGCTGTCCTATCATCTTTATATATATATATATATATTCTTTACTGAGTCAACATGGGAAAAACTGTTGTTTGGCACATGTAAAAGGAAGCCTGAAGGATCCACACTTCACTAATGTTTTCCTTTGCTAGCTGAAATGTTTGTGAGCCTCAAATACTGTTAGAATGAATTTCTCTAAGCTTTGCCAAGAGAGCCAAATAGGATTTAATTAATTTCATCTTTACTCTAGAAAAAGGTAGATCGAAACAAAAACAAGAGCAAAAGAGGAAAATCCTAACAAGAAAGAGAAGGCCCAGTAAAGTTGAGAGCATCTTAGACATACAGTATAGAGATTGGGCTCCTAGCTCAATCAAAAAATGAAGGAAAAATATATCCCGAACAGGAGCTAATTCATAACTCCATTATTATTATATATTGACAGATGCAATTTACATTTTAAGAACTTTCAAACTACTGCAGCATTTTCTAAGATGCCTAAATATAGCCTTTCTCTACTGATCTGCCTGCCCATGAACATCTGGATATGCGAAGGACAAGTAATTTTATTTACGAAAACAAATATTAATTATTAGAAGGAGCTTGAAGCCTTGCACGTGTTTTTTAAAAAATGTGGGAAGCAGCCTTGTCCCGTACTAAGTAAAACCCAGCACTAATTGCATTTAATGCATTCAGAGAGCAAATACCATTTTCAGGCTGAATCCAAGTCTTCAGAGCTAAGCCTAATTGTTGATTTCTTTTTTTTCTTTTTTTTCTTCATTTCCATCTGCTAATTACTGCAACATCATGCCCAATTAAGAATTCTAGGAACTCAAAAGCTTGCCATACTTTCTTGCATTTAAGTGGGTTGTAATAAAGGACATGAATAATAACCAATAGCAAACTTTGGGAGTTTTTTTTCTGAATGATTTTATATCGCAATTTTAAATGTTGAAGATACAAAAGACCCTGTGTTTGATACAGACCCGGTATTTTGCAAATAAAACACGATTTAACCACTAAATAATCGAAATAGTAAAAAACTTCAGTTTTTAGAAGGATGGAGTTTTCCCCTTCAGCCAAGATATTGCTTTAGATTTAGTTCACCTACAGCCGTGATAATTGCAGTGATGTTAAGCATATCTCTCAGCCAACTTACCTCATGGGTTTGTTGTTGTTATGGGGAAAAATGCAGGAGGAAGGAGTATTTGCCACCTTGTGTTTCTTATAAAAGTAATAAGGGTGGGATAAAAAAAATCTAATAATAAAAAAAAATACCAAGAGTAATATTGAAGAAGTTGGGGATGGGCAGCGAGAAAATTGTAGCAAATGTGTTGATTGTCTTCCTACTGGCAGCCCCTAAAGCAATTACGGCACCCTCATGGCAATAGCCTGCCTGGAACATGCCATATAATTAGCCTCAGCTTGCAGCCCAGCACCGAGACCCAAACTATAGGACAAGAATATAGGGATCCATTCTACTGATCCTGTAGCTCCTCTCTCAGCTCTCAGCAGAGAGCGATGCAAATCTACAGCCTGGAAATTAACTCCGGCAGAGAGGAAACATCCCACAGTGTACATGAATACCCAGAAAAGGATAATGGGGACCTTGTTCCAGCAGCTGTGTCTTGCCCTCTGAATATTAGCACCTGTCGGTGGAAGCAATCAATGCTGGTCAATGGGCAGCTTCCCTTATAGCTCAATTCACACAATGATCATCAGTTGGAGTGGCACCCCACACTGCCAAATGGTGTCCTTTTCTTTTCAAGCACAGCAAACAATGTCACTTCTAAATCGCAGGCACCACTCTGCAATCTCACTTGTTTCTCTTTACTTTATTATTTCATTGCAGTTTCCAAAGATGATGATCTAGTCAAAGAATGTAGACACGTGTGTTCTTACGTGTGCACACGTTCTATTTAATTTCTTTTAAGAATTCCACCGCCGCGTGTAAAAAAACCAATCAACCAATATCAGTGATATTTGATGGATTTCTTACTTATTCCCTTGTTTGTTTCATTTAATGAAATTGCTTTTTGTCGTGACAATAAGAAGTTACTTTTGAAAAATGAAAAGGTAAAATGTAACTGTTTGATCAAAGGAAAAATCATATCCCTTGGTCAATTTTATTAGGCTGTCATTTGCTTATAAAGTAACCATTTCAAGGATCTTGATTTGTCTGTATCAATAGTGTAAATTAGGCTAAATTGTGTAAAACCTGATGAATGAATGTGAAAAAATGAATGACTAGCTGCTATTGGAGGGCGTTGTGTCATGCACAAAGAATTAGGAATGAAGGTGAATATATGTGTTCCAGGATAATGTAGCAAGATTGAATCTGGGTTGGTCACGGGGACCAGAGGTTTTGTCTTTGGACTTGTGCTGGAGCCCATCCTCAGGTAACTTCTCTCTGGCAGGGTGTGTGCTTTAGGCTATTGTGGATGTGATGTTTATATGGTGCCTGGAAGCTCAAAAGGCAAAAACTCTGGTCCCAGTGACCAACCCAGATTGGATTCTGCAACAAAGAATCAGCACCATTCTTAAGTTTTAAATTCATATATTACCGACAGCAGAAGCAGTATGCTCCGTCCCATAGTTGGGTAGTTGTTTTCTCATCAGAAAACACCATTCTTAAGGTTGCAGCATGGAAGATTTAGTCAAGCCTTTACAGAAGAATTTAGTCGACTGAAGTTCAGTGCTAAATTGGCACCAGATAAAGTTAATGTAATTCAGGAGGAGTTGAACTTGAAGTGCTTGTGAGAAAGCAATGATTCTAAGCTCATGACATGCTTAGCTTCACCCTCCAGCTATGCCAGCTCTTCTCTTGCAGGTTGTGTGTGTGAAGGTGGCTAGCGAGGCACGTACCTAGACCAGGAGTGGATGCCACCAGATTGGGGAAGAGTGCAAATTGTACAAATAATTTACAACTTTCCCTGCTGGTTTGCCATTAACCTTGCTTGTGGGAAGGTCACAAATGATGATTGTGTAATCATGGGATGCTGTAAGCTTCATAAATGCGAGTCAGTTGCTAAGTGCACCTATTACAATCATGTGAACTCAGAGATGCTAGGCTGGGTTAGAACTTCCAGGACCAATCATAAGTACAACCCATTCAGCACAGCCATAACTTTAAACATTCACTGAATGAGTAGTCATTAAATGAGGATTACCTTCTAAAAGGAAAAAGTAACAATGAAACATACCAGTGGTGGGTTGCCCCCGGTTTGCACTGGTTCTATAAAACCGGTAGTAAAACCGGCAGGAGGCTCCACCCACTGACCCTGACATCATGAAAATGCTTCTGTGCTTGCACAGAAGAGCGTGTGCACGTGGCCCCATTGTGAACCGGTAGTAAAGGTAAGTAGAACCCACCCCTGAAACATATCCTTATTATTGCTCACTAATTATATGAACTATGATATGATATTGAGTATATTCACTATTATTAGTTTCTGCCTTATTTTGATTAACTTAAAAAAGTACAAACTGAAGGGATCTCCCAGCTGGATAGAAACTTGTCTGCTCTTTTATAGATGTTAATTTATTTCTGGATTTGATCTCAGTGTTTCCAAACAAACTTTTGTTATGGTCCTGGGTTAAAAAAAAAATGGTTTTCCTTCTGGAGAGGTTAGAAATCATTCGGAGGAAATAAAAGACTTTACTACATGAATAAATATTTTATACCTCCTTCTAAAAGGAAAAGAAACATGTTATTGCTTGCAATTCTCCCCAGATTAAAAAAAAAATGGTTTCATTGAATAAATAAGGAGAAACTATTCCTGACCCATCCAGTTCACTTTCATATCTGCACTGGGACTGGCATTATTTTTCTTTTTTCGCTGAAACCAAAAGGAGGAGGAAAAGAAATAAACAAATTGAATCCGGGATGGAGAAAAGATGGATGGCTCTCCCCATGGCCTTTATCCCCCTTTTTTTGTTGATCTTTGAGACTATATTCATCCTTCATATTTATGTAAGTCACATTCTATATTTAAAGCCCATGAAATATAAGGCTGTATTCAAAAACAAGTTTTAATATTCACTTTCAGGAGGATATAAATTTGCTTTGTCTCATCCTGCATAGGCAGTATTTTCTCCTAAAGTACTTTAATGTGGCTTCCTTCGTGTAAATTAGCAGAATCACAAATTGAAAATGTTTTTTTTACTACAACCAAGCAGAAGTACAAAAAATAAGAGAAAAAAATAAAATATAAGTAGTCCTTGACTTGCAACAGTTCATTTAGTGATGATTCGAAGTTACAACGGCACTGAAAAAAGTGACTTATGACCATTTTTCACAGTTATGACCTTTACAGAATCCCCATAACCGTGTGATCAAAATTCATATGCTTGGCAACTGGTTCATATTTATGACCGTTGCTGTCTCCCAAGGTCATGTGATCCCCTTTTGCGACGTTCTGACGAGCAAAGTCAATGGAGAAGCCAGATTCACTTAACAACCGTGTTAGTAAGTTAACTGCCGTGATTCACTTAACAAATGTCCACTTAACAAGAAAGGTTGTAAAATGGGGCAAAACTCATTTAACAAATGTTTCACTTAAGAACACAAATTTGAGGCTTCACTGTGGTCATAAGTTGAGGACTACCTGTACTTGGAAAAACTGTAGTAATTTCTTGAAGTCAGCTTTTAAAAAAAAAAAAATATTGTAACCAATTTATCTTTCTAATAGCAATAAAGCAACATCAACAAATTGACTGAAGCTAATTAACAAACCAGGTCTATGCATGTTCCTTTTAATACACAATTAGGGAGTTCATTGTTTGTATTTACTATACCAAAGGTAAATTTCTAGTCATTTAGATCTAATCTTGCTTCAAAATTAGATCTTCTTGGGATGCTGTAGAGACATCTTCACTGGGGAAATGGCAGGTGTCAAATGTTATGAGTATTGCACGATTGGGACATTGTAAATATGCACAGGAGGGGAGGAGCTTGCAATGCTGATTTCATTATTGTGACAGAGTCATTAGATTCTGCAGATGCCTCTGGATCAGGCCAAAAGCCCATCTAATAGGATGTTGTATCAAGCAACAATGTTTGCATATTTTATCTACTTTTTATTCTCTCTCTTTCTTTCTCTGTCTCCCTTCCTCCCTCCCTCTCTCTCTCTCCCTCCCTCCCTCCCTCTCTCTCTCTCCCTCTCTCTCTCTCCCTCCCTCCCTCTCTCTCCCCCTCTCTCTCCCCACACCCACAAACATACATATTTCAAATTTTATGGAAGAATTTTAAATTCAATTACACATAAATTCACATAGTTGGAGTCTGATATTTGTGCGCTTATTTAGCTAGGTAGTAGACAAAGGATGTTCTATTCTCAACTGTACAACCATTTCTCCCATGATCTTGAGTTTTTCTGGATTCAATTACTGTAAGTCCCAATCAGTCAATAGGAACTCCTCCCATGTGTCCTTCTCAGACTCACAAGGATAGTCTTCAAGGGAGGCTTAAAGAATGATGGAAAGATACATAACAGTGAATGGCAATGCCAATGGTGGCACTCACTGCCACTATAAACAATCGGAAACCTCAGTCAAAAGGAATTCAAAAGAAATGATCAAACATCTTGAAAATGACATAGAAAAACTAAATCTTTTTCTTCTTCAGTTGAAATTACAAGGCAATTTTTGCCCACTATTCATTTTCAGGGGCAGTTAACTCAATAACACTTGGAAGCTCATTAAGAGAGCAGAAAAATAAATCCCTTCCTTCCTGCTAATCCCAGAATAGGGATATTCTAATCATTGATCTAGCAGCTATAGGAGCTGTCATGGCGCAGTGGTTAGAATGCAGTATTGCAGGCTAATTCTGCCCGCGGTCAGGAATTTGATCCTGACTGGCTCAAGGTTGACTCAGCCTTCCATGCTTCTGAGGTCGCTAAAATGAGGACCCAGATTGTTGAGGGCAATATGCTGACTCTGTAAACCCTTTAGAGAGGGCTGTAAAGCATTGTGAAGCTACATATAAATCCAAGTGCTCTTGGGAGCATAGGGGTTCATCAAAAGCTTTACTCCTCTTGTACAGGTTGCATTGTCCTAATGCATGTACAAAATAGCAATGATATGACAATGCATGGACAAAAGTGGTAGAGCCTGCCACACTGCTTTCTTCATGCTCTTCCTTTGCCCCCCTACAAATGCCACCAGCTCCTCAAATTCCAAGCCATGTTACATATTCTAGGAGGGCAGCAGGTCAGGCCAGACTTTTTCAGAGAGAACTATAAAGCACTGTGAAGCGGTATATAAGTCTAAGTGCTATTGCTATTTTTATGTGGACCGTGGATGTATTGTCTCTATGCCAATTAGGAGACTACTTATGTCCACATAGAAGCTACTATTTTCTCTGGGAGCTTCCATCAGCTGATGGCAGTGCCAATTTCTAACCTGGATCAATGAGGAACTTGAACTAGATAATAACCATTGCACTTCTCTTTTTAAAATGTGGTTCATATTATGTACCTGAGCTACCAAGATGCCATTATCATTACCCTGGCAACTGCAACCAAAAAAAAAAAAAAAAAAAAAAAAACCTGTCATAGAATATTGGTCTATTAAAAGCATTTTAGTGGAAAAGGATACTTCTGGAACCCATCTATACAAAATTTATCAGGAATTATTTCTTTAGAAGGATCATAAAATCACAGGATTGGGATGCCCAAACAGCATCCAGTTCAACCTATTGCTCGATGGAGGATCCTCTAGATCAGGGGTGACAAACTCAAGGTCCAGGAGCCGAATTCGGCCCATGGGGTGCTTAGATCTGGCCAGTGGTGAAATCCAATTTTTTTTTTTACTACTGGTTCTGTGGGCATGGCTTGGTGGGCGTGGCTTGGTGGGCATGGCAGGGGAAGGATACTGCAAAATCTCCATTCCCTCCCCACTCCAGGGGAAGGATACTGCAAAGTCCCCATTCCCTCCCCACTCCAGGGGAAAGATACTGCAAAATCTCCATTCCCACCCTACTCCTGGGCCAGCCAGAGGTGGTATTTTCCAGTTCTCCAAACTACTCAAAATTTCTGCTACCAGTTCTCCAGAACCTGTCAGAACCTGCTGGATTTCACTCCTGGATCTGGCCCATGGGGCTGCCCTGGAAACACCAAAGAACCAGCCCGCAGTGCCTCTGCCAGCGAAAATGGAGCTCGTGAGGACCATGTGTGGCCCACCCGAGCTCCATTTTCACTGGCAGAAGGTTGCAGGAAGCCATCCCAGCTGAAAATGGAGCTCATGAGCCCATTTTTGCTGGCAGAGCGCTCGGGCCACCATAGGTGACCCCTGACACGAGTGACATCATGCTGGTCATGCCCACCCTGGCCACGCCCCCCAGCCCCCAAAGTCAAACACAACCCTGATGCTGCACTCAATGAAATCGAGTTTGACACCCCTGCTCTAGATGACACATGATCATCTAGGCTCTGTCTGAAGACCTCTGCCAAAGGAGAGCTCACCACTTCATGCGGCAGCCTCTTGCAATGACTACAGCTCAAAGTGTCCCAATGTCTAGTAGTCTGAACCTCCATCTTTGTAATTTTAATCTATTGCTTCCGGTATATAGCAACAATAATAAAGTATTGAATGAACTTTACAAATATTGGGAATAATTCATTTCAATATTTGTAAAGGAGTTAGATCATGAAGGGGATTTAAGGACTAAATAGAGACATGTGTAAGCTTTCAATCATCAAACACACAAAACATGTAATTAAAGATGTTGCTTAGAAGAAAAAAGGACATATATCAGAAGTGTTAGGAAAATTCAGTGGTTTGGGCTACCTTTTTGCTGTTCAGAAGGGGGAGCAAAATTACTTGCATTTGTTGATCCCTATTAGAAAGTCTTGCTTCATTCTGCTGTAAAAAAAGTAAGGCAAGTGCTCTTAAGCAGAGTATGATTAAAATGGGTTCGCAGATGTGGGTGTGGTTTGAGTAAGCTAATATTTGCAAATGAAAATCATTTATGGTTATAGAGGACAGGCCTTTGCGGTTCACAGAATGATTGATTATATATCTGCAGCTGGAGATTGAAAGGAGCCACAGCTGTAGCAGTAGCAACCTTTCGCTATTGTGTGAGAACAACACTAAACAACAGCTCACGCCACTAATTACTGCTAAAGCCTCATGTTCTGGCGTCTTTGTGATGTTAACAGCACTGGGCTTTCAAAAACAATAATGAAGAGATGCTTTGGCTTTGAAACAGTCACATTCCTTTAAGCGAAAAAGTATCAGTCAACTTCGGCCGCAGGCAAGGATAGGAAGGATGAGGGGGAGTTTCTTCTCTGATACCAGTTCAGAATCTGGAAGTACATTTTGCTATGCGCAAGACAGCTGCTCCATGAGTGATCTGGTTTGATAAAGTCCATCAGAAATAAAAGCCACAGTTATGGGCAGACACATTGGGCACTCCGGAAATACAGGTAGTCCTCGACTTACAACAGTTCATTTAGTGACCGTTCAAACTTACAACAGCATTGAAAAAGGGACTTAAATGACACATTTATGACCGATGAAGCATCCCCATGGTCACATGATCAAAATTCAGATATTTGGCAACTGGGTCATATTTATGACGGATCATGTGTTCCCCTTTTGTGGCCTTCTGGCAAGCAAAGTCAATGGAGAAGCCAGATTCACTTAACAACCGTGTTGCTAACTGAAAAATTTCAGTGTTTCACTTAACAAATGTGGGAAGAAAGGTGGTCAAAGGTGGCAAAATGCACTTAACAAATGTTTCACTTAGCGACATAAATTTGGGGCTCAGTTGTGGTTGTAACTCGAAGACTACCTGTACTGTAAACGAAATTAGATCAACCAACCAATGCAAGGTTCTTCCTTTCGATGCACTGCTTTTCATGGTGGCAAATGAACTGTCATTAAATATTTCACAAGACCTTGATTAAAATTGTTTAGGGTATGTACCAAGGAATCGCCTGCTTTTCTTAAAAGCCATCTGCCTATAATGTCTGATGAGGAGAGTTTTACTTGATGAAAAGCACTCCAGAGTCTAAGTAATTTCACTAAAACTTGTTAAGTGTTTTAAACAATTGTTTATTGCATGTTGACCAGAGGTGATTGATTGGTTGGTTGGTTGATTGACAGACAACCAGAAAGCCAAACAGACAAACTTACCTAAACTTCTATCAATACCCTATAACCAGTGGTGGGATTCAAATAATTTAACAACCGGCTGAGTGGGAGTGGCCATGGTGTGTGACAGGTAGCACTCGGCCTCCTGCACCCCCCTGCGAGCAAAACTGGGCCATGGTGGGTCCGCGTTGCACCCCCCACACCCCATTTTGGGCCTAGTAGACCTCCCTGCAGCCCCCTGGGAGCAAAAACAGAGTGTGTGCGGACTTCTGGAAGGGGTGGGGCCAGCCAGCAATTTAATAACCGGTTCGGCCGAAGTGGTGCGAACCGGTTGAATCCCACTACTGCCTATAACCCTATCAATATAATAGCATTGGGGCTGGAAAGCAGATCTCTGAGAAATCCTGAGCAAATCTTCAAAAACTGAAAGGTACAGGTTTGCAAGATTGTATTTTAAATGAACTCCAATTAATCCTATAGCAGTAATATGTCAGGACTAATTTTTGGTGGATTATATCGATGAGCAAGGCACTGGCATACCATAAACCTCTAAGTTATGATATAGTTTCCCTTGCAGGCCTCCCTACCATCATCTACAAAGATGTTTTGCATTTTCCCGCTCCATAAAATTCCAAGGCTATAATTCCCGGTTGACTGGCAGGAAGAAAAGAAACTCTGTTCTAAACTTTCATTAAGGCATTTTGTGAGTGTGTATGTTTTAAAACCATCAAATGCTTCTGGGGTGAACTAAAAGCTAAAACAGAAACTCCAGAGACCTGCAAACTGTAGCTCACAAACCACATTCAGTCTCAATCCCTTTTTGGCCCCACCAGTATCTTTAGATTGCAAAATCTGTGGGCAAAATAACTGATTTGGGATGCAGGTGGTTCTTCCCCCTCCCCTTTGTTTTCCAAAATATGAGCTAGAGAAGGCTCCTGGGAAGGAAGGGGGTAAATTACCTTTATTCCCACCCTTGAAATGTACCTTAAAAAAAAAAACACCCTCAAATCTAGCTCCCAGCTGTTGGCAGCAAAATGACAGTACAGTATTCCCACTGTGTAATTTTGTGGAAGTTCAAACTGGGAATAGGAGCAGTTTGCTTCTTTTTTATTCCCACATTTAATCCCATGCCAAAAACAAAAATGTGGGGGGGGGAGGGATTCTTCCACACTCCTTCTGATAAAGAGGCTATATCTGGGCCTCAACCTTATGCAAATCGTCTGGTTTTAAGACTTGATCACCTCCAACATCTTCAAATGTCTGCCTGCCATCTTAGCCTCAAAATATGTGAGAGACACAGTTCCCATCTTTCTTTTCTGGTGAACTGAAAGGTGAGGGCAGGGGAGAGGAGGGGAAATGAAATAAATTTGATAGTAGCACCTCCTGGCCCTTCAGTGTTTAAAAGAAAAATGGGGAAAAAAGCACAAATACATCTTTGGGAGATAAACCCATCTCAGAAAAAACTAGCTAGAATCGTACCTTATTAATTCCTTATTATCATGCAAAAACATTCACTGGTGGAAGAGATAAAATTAGAGAGCTGTTCAAATCATAGTTTGCAACATAAAAGCATCTCCCATAAAAAAAAAACGTAAAAGATAATATAAGGCTTTGGGTAGATCTACGAGATGAATTTGGTCTATTCATAATTAGAAGAAATTCTGCTGTCAAGAAATTCAAGCAACATAAAACAAACATGAACTGAATTTGTAAAGCAGAAGAAATAAATCAGACATAAAATAGTTTCAGTAGAAGAAATTAAACTGAAAATGTATAATCTTTTTGCTAGAATGATTACAGGTAGTTCTTAACTTATGAGTGGTCACTTAACATTCTTTCAAAGTTACAACTCATCTGAAAAAGGGGACTTACGAGCCAGATTCAAAGTTCTGATCGTTAGATCCCGTCTGTAGCCGCGTGACTGAACTTTGAGTGCTCAGCAATATGGCCACACTTGCAGCTTCCTGCAGTCACATGACTGAGTTTTACAATGGTTTTGCTGAAAACTAGCACTTTTGTTTCTCAGCAAAAATGCACCTATCCATTGGTTCACTTAATGACCACTGCAAAAAAAAAAGTTGTAAAATCAAGCCAGTCACATGATTGACCCATGTGATGTTTATAAAGATTATTCAGTGCAAATAGAAATATATATTATTTCAGCAGCAAGGAAGATGAAGCAATAATGGTTAAATTGATTGTTCTATTCAAACGGGAGAATATATTTATGTTGTTTATTTGGATATCACTTCTGGATTTTGGGCTTGTGGTGAAAAAAAATGAAACCTTGATTTTCGCTTTGCCGATTAGATAGATTTGTTGTTATAGAAATGGTTAGTTATATTCTAATGTGTAAAAGTAAGGAGCTGAGGTTGTAATGTTGTTATCTTTTACTATGCTAAAGAGTCGGAAGTCAATGCCTTTTTCTTTCTTCCCTTGTACCTCATATTTTCTTTCCCCTTTTCTTTTTTCTTCCCTTAATTTCCTATTTTTATTTTTCTTTACAGTTTATACATTGATAAACAATAAAAGTTAGATATAAAAACATGATTGACCCATACAACTGGAAAAGGTGGTCTCCATGATAGCATCCATCAAGGACTATTTTCTAGAATGACCTAATGCCTAAAACAAAAGTCCATTAGGATGGCACAAGAGAATACAATTATGAAAGCTGCGTTGGAGTATCATGATGCAAGGCCAACCCTTTTGTACATGCATTGTGATGTCACACACATGTATGGAAGGGACAGAATTATCATGTTTTATCATGTTAATGAAAGCAGTAAAATCCTGCAGACCTCCATGCTAATGTCCCTTGCTTGCTTTACCAGACTTTTTCATGCTCCTTAGAGATCTTTCATTGATCAGGGACTCAGGAGAACATTATGCTCCTTCTCCTAGCTCTGTACTTTAGTTTCTACCTAAAGATCAAAATATTCTGTCTAGTGAAATGTGAAGGATTTGTGGATGATCTCTAAACCTGTGTGATTCCAAGCCAAACCTCATTTAGGGAGATCCAGCCTGAGACAAAGTTATAAGTATATATGTATACATATATGTATATATGTATACATATATGTATATATGTATATACATATGTATATATGTATTATGCTGTCCATCTCTATCATTTTTGTGATTCCTGATGACATCACCCCTCAATAAAGCTATTATCTGAATTTTGCAACATCTTATCAGGTCCTTTTTGGCAGAAATGCAAACATCAGAAAAACTAAATATCCAGCAGATTTTGAATTAAAATTGATGTCCTAGCTTGCAAATTTCATAGCATGGAGCAGCTCTGCAACGAAAGCTGGAATTGGGTTAGTGTTATGGGGATCCGCAAGACTTATTGTGTTTCTCTGAAAATAAGACCCTGTCTATAAAAGCAAAAGGCAGAACTAGTTTTGTCATTGAAAACCGATTTTATATTAGAGATTTCCATTTCTCTGACCAACTTCCTACTTTTCAAATTAAAGCCAGAAAAAAATTATGCCCTGTTATATGCTTGTTTCTCCCTGTTACGAGTTTTCCGTGCAACGTGACAGGTCACTGCAAAATTAGCAAACATCACAACAAAGATGAAAGTAAGTATGTAAGTAACCTATATCTGCATATAAAGGGATGTGCTATAAATTATGATCATTATCCATTTTTTTCCCCTGTAAAGAAAGATCTGCACTGGCAGCGCATTTGTCATGACGAAAGCAATATGCAAATGCTGCCTAATTAGGATCCCCTGAGACCTATTTCAAGAAAGTAAACAGTAGCACTTGGAACTGCTGTAACACTAAGGAGTAATTTCGGGCCTGTTTAAACTAACAGAAACATCATAATTAGCTTCAGTGGCCTGTGGATCAGGTTTGAAGGATTCCCATACGACAGGCGCACTTTTCAAAGAAATTGGAATAAAAGGAAGGGCTGTCCCTTTAATGTCAAAGACCAACATCTGCAAGGCCATTTGCAAAGGCTCCAGATTGCACCGAACGTGCAGCAATCCAAGGCAGTGTCTTCGTAGCTTACTAAAGTCACGTCAAGCATTTTTTTTATATACAGGCAATTATCTCCGAAAACTTTGGCCTGCTTTAGAGAACGTTTCTAGCCTGACTTCTCCGCTCACCAAAATGCTCTGCAGTGTATTTGATGTGGAAGACAGTAGGACAATCAAAGCTTTGCAGGGACCCTGTGTTTGAAAATAAGGAAATTCACTGTTAGAAGCAATGCTCTGTCAAAATCTGTCTTGTAGTTTCTCCAAAAAAAAAAAAAAAATCTTTTGTGTTACAAAAGGGGTTTCTAGTTTTGTTTTGTTTTGTTTGTTTTATTCTCAGGATGTTTGAGGAGCCTGAGTGGCGTAGGAGGCTAATGGCTCCTACTAAGGCAGCATTTAACATCCAGCTGCCTGCAATTACTGCGAGTTCAATTCTCACCAGGCTCAAGGTCGACTCAGTCTTCCATCCTTTCTAAGGTGGGTAAAATGAGGACCCGGTTTGTGGGGGCAATAAGCTGACTTTGTATAAAATATACAAAAGTATGAAGGCTATGGCTTAACGCATTGTAAGCCGCCCTGAGTCTCCGGAGAAGGGCGGCATATAAAAATAAATAAAAATGAAAAATGAAAATGAAATGAATTCTAACTCAAAAATGTCAAAAAAACCTGTTTTTTTAACTTATTTTGTAAAGGATGCTACTGTTGTTAGTTTCTGTTACAATTCTATTATTCCATCATTCTGAAGTATCTCTGGCTGCTCATATTTTGAAGATAAATAGCATTCCTGGGAAAACTTTCCCCTTTAACTAATGGGTTATAAGTTATGGAGGCTATCTTAGCCACCAAACAAATCACTATACCATGAAAGGAAACAGTTTACAAATACCCCTTGGCCACTATGTAGCTAAATATCCCACTCCATCCATGAGAATACATCAAAATTGTTTTTGAAACGAAATGTTTTTGTACAGAAATTATCTTTCTTCAAATAGAAGGCGGAATGTCCAAATGTCAAATTTCTTTTGCAGTCCAGGCCCAAATAGACATGCACTGCAGTGCCCACTGATGGCGGGGGGGGGAGAGGGGCTGGGGGAGAGGGGCTGCAGCAAACTAAAGTGGCCAATGGGAGCAGAGCAGATCTGAGCCGTGGACCACCTCATCAGTAAAGCATGCTAGATCAGGTCTATGCCTGAAACTGTAGTAGAAAAATGGAATATCTACTTTAAATTTGGAACAGTTGCCTTAACTGTGGTCTGGAGATGAGATACAAAGGCAATGTCACTAGGATATGTTGTATATAAATGCTTTTCAGGTTATGTCAGGGGTGCTATTCAGCAGGTTCTGACAGGTTCTGGAGAACCGGTAGCGGAAATTTTGAGTAGTTCAGAGAATCGGCAAATACCACCTCTGGCTGGCCCCAGAGTGGGGTGGGAATGGATATTTTGCAATATCCTTCCCCCAGGAGTAGGGAGGGAAAGGAGATTTTGCAGTATCCTTCCCCTGCTACGCCCACCAAGACATGCCCACCAAGCCACACCAGACCCACCAAGATACACCCACAGAATCAGTAGTAAATAAATTTGAATTCCACCACTGGGTTATGTCTATGTCAGAGGGAAGGGAGATGTAACATCAAGCTTTTGATTGATGATTCTGCCTGAGTATTTTGAGTGACTAGTTTGAAGGGGTGCTTCACTCCCTAAAACACCGCTCCAAAAGATATTCACAATTTTAAGACATATACAATTCAGCTGCAACTATTGGAAAACCACATTTTTATTTATGGTTTGTTTATTAAGTAGTCTTGTAAGGGCACCCAACTCAAACAACATGACTCTGAATGGCACCTAATAACCAAAAAGAAATAATAAACTCATAACTTCGAAACATATGCAATATACAAATATAAGGTACAAAACATGAAATGGTAACCCAAAGAGGATTCCACCTAACTGGTCCCTAATGCCTGGGAGAAAATCCAAATCTTAATGGCTTTCCTAAAGCTGACAAGAATTGGGAGCCATTGTATATTGGGTGTGGGAAAGAGATTGTTCAGAGATAGCCACAGAAAAGGCACATTTCTTAGGTGCCATAAAATAACCAGGTATAAAAGAAGAAACCTGGAGCATGCTCTCCAAATGGGAGTGTGTGGGATGGGTTCTTGGGAAAAGGGAGCCCCCTGGTCCTATGCCACATCTTTTGAATGTCATTTATGCAGGGGTGAAATGCTCCCGGTTCGGACCAGATCGCCTGATCCGGTAGCGATGGCGGCGGGTGATTCAGAGAACTGGTAGCAAAAATTCCTGCACCCCCCCATGCCCAGCTGAGCCGCACGATCATCAGAGGCTTTTTTTTTTTACTTTTAAAAGCATTTTTTCTACAACCTCTTCCGCCGAAAAATGCTTTTAAAGTTTTTAAAAAAAGCTTCTGATGATCGCGCGGCTCAGCTGGGATCGTCAGAGGCTTTTCAAAGCATTTTTTTCTGCAACCTCTTCCGCCAAAGAAGTGGTTAAAAAATGCTTTGAAAAACCTCTGACAATCCCAGCTGAGTTGCCTGATCGACAGAGGCTTTTCAAAGCATTTTTTTGCAACCTCTTCGGCCGAAGAGGTTGTAGAAAAAATGCTTTGAAAAGTTAAAAAAAAAAAAAGTTGGCCTCGCCCACCCAGTCATATTACCCACCCACCCCAACCAAGCCACGTCCACAGAACCGGTAGTAACAAATTTTACATTTCACCCTTGGATTGATGTGTAAACCTATGGGAGATGGCAGCATGATTCATTTTTCATTGCATGTTGTTCATAAAATTTGAGAAGGATGTTACATTTCTAAAATATCTCTTGACTTTAATAGGGCACTTTAGTTGAAGATCTTTAGTTGGCAAACTTGCCTGATTCCTAAATGTGCCTCTTTACTAACACTATATAGTATACACAGTATACAAACCAGTGGTGAAATCCAATTTTTTTTACTACCGGTTCTGTGGGTGTGGCTTGATTGGCGTGGTGTGACTTGGTGGGTGTGGCTTGATGGGCGTGGCAGGGGAAGGATATTGCAAAATCTCCATTCTCACCCCACTCTGGGGCCAGCCAGAGGTGGCATTTGCCGGTTCTCTGAACTACTCAAAATTTCCGCTGCCGGTTCTCTAGAACCTGTCAGAACCTGCTGGATTTCACCCCTGATACAAACCCTTAGTGTTTATGGCTTACTTGGGGAAAGAAAAGAAATGGGATGATTAGAAGAAACAAAAAAGAAATCAACAACTTCTTAGAAAACAAGGACATTTCAACAAAACATAATATTGCACTTCCAATGCAGACAGTTCATAAGTGCAAAGCAAAAATCTTTATTAAAATCTAGAATTGTATTCCTTCCTGTAAGAGTATTGCAACCATCCCTATCAGTTCACCTACAAAATCCAGAGGATTAAACTTCCAAAACTGCAGTGATCTGATGTAGGTATCTTTCTTTGAAATACTGTACTTTTTACAATTATTTATCTTCTTCGATCCTTTCAGGGCCATTGCACTTTCCCAAGCAGTTTGTAGTGACAATTTCAAAATCCCTTCTTAAAAAAAAAAAATCATGTTTCTTTAGCAAATGGCAGTAGATCTTTTACTGTTTCAGAGCTTTGTTCCTGTTCTTTCTCTTAGACTCTCTGTCTCCCTCTACCTCCTCCCACCCCCCCCCACCCCCCCCCACCCCCACTTCCCTTCCAATCTCACATTTGCATCTAGCAGACATTTTGGAGAGGCTAGTAAATATCAAGCAAATGGTTTTAAAATTATGTGTCCTTCTAATTATGGGGTGTGCATGGCTCTCCAGCTCAACCGCCATGTGCACACCCATATGCTAGCATTTTGCAAAAACACAAGCATGATTAAGGATTGACGTTGCTACTGAACGTTCCACTCTTTTGTCACATGCAACATCTTTAGATCAAGTCCTATGTGTTTGCTAAATGAACACATGCACGCACACACACACACACACAGAGAGAGAGAGAGAGAGAGAGAGAGAGAGAGAGAGAGAGATGCAAATACCATGACAGACAGTTGACTAATATAAGCTTGAAACATAAAAGTTTTGCAGCTATCTGATGAAGGGGACAAGGAAGATGATCCTTGTCTCCCTGCTGGAAGAATATGACAAAAGAGAGCATACTGCAAATAAGTCCAGAGAATAACGGATTTCTTCATTTGCACTAGAAAAGGGACAAAGTTGAAAGGGAAATTATTGTTGGCATGATGTCAATGGGTCCCCAGCTTTGCCGAAACTCAAGAGAAAGATGCAAACAAAAGTAATGCAATTGCATTACTTTTTCTTTCTACCAACAGTGGTTTTTAAAAACACCATAATACAAGTGCTTGAATATCCTTGGTCCTGCCAGTTAATGATGATTTGTTTCTACCAATAAAAAATTAAAAGCTTTTGATATGAGATGGGGAAACAGTCCATTAAAATGCCACAGGATGGAAACTACCGTAATATTTATCTTACAAAAATGACACAAAGCTTAACCATTATATCCTATTTTTACTATCCCAAAAGAAAAAGCTTGGAGCAGATACGGCAGTTCCAGACATGCACTAATAATCCTCCCAGCTAGTAGGGTTTTTGTCTTGTGTGGCAATAAAGGAAACATATAATTGAATCAAAAGCAGTGGTGGGTTCCTCCCGGTTCAGTCCGGTTCAGCCGAGCCGGTAGCGGTGACGATATGACGTCACCGAACCGGTTCTCCCCCCCGCCCTCCCACGTTATTCTTACCTTTTATTTGGTCCCACCCCCAATCTATTGCTGCCTCCTGAGTCCCAGCTGATGACTAGAGGGAAAAAAACGGTTTAAACTCTTGCCGCGGGGCTTCAAAGGGCCGTCCTACAGCTGATCAGTGTTAAAAGCAAACAAATGAGTTGGGTCGTAAGTGCGAGGACTGGTCGTAAGTGCGAGGACCTTCCAGAAATGACTCTGACCAGCTAGCCACGCCCACCTAGTCACATGACCTCCAAGCCACACCCACAGAACCGGTAGTAAAAAAATTTAGAACCCACCCCTGATCAAAAGTGATGGGATGGATACATGCCAGAGCTATATGTAGCAATAGCAATAGCATTTGGGCTTATATACCGCTTCACAGTGCTTTACAGCCCTCTCTAAGTGGTTTACAGAGTCAGCATATTGCCCCCAACAATCTGAGCCCTCATTTTACCCACCTCGGAAGGATGGAAGGCTGAGTCAACCTTGAGCCGGTTAGGATCAAACTGCTGGCAGTCAGTAGAGTTAGCCTGCAATACTGCATTCTAACCACTGCACCATCATGGCTCCTGGACATCAGAATATGCAACAAATTTTGCTGTAGTCCCTATGAAAGGTATTGAAGAAAGCCTTCATCACTTAGTTTACAACATGTTGCCTTTCATGGCAATATTGTTGTTCTTCGGATTAATCTGTTTCACAGAAAGTTCTTCAGTTCTTGGCAGATTTCCCAAATGGATGCTGTCAAGATGTGTTGGACAGCACTCATATGTAGTGCCTGGAGGATATTGGAATGTCGATGAGATTTTAATACTAATCCAAATCCAAACTGAATAGGTTTAGATAAATATTGGATGTACCCAAACTGAAGTAAAATTTCTCAGAAGCAACCCAAATCTAAATCTAATCTTGCATAGGAACTCCATGCAATTGTGTCCCACCCCCCACCATTCCAAATCCAACCCCCCCCCCAAAAAAAGTGTACAAGTTCAGGTAGTCCTCAACTTATGACCACAATTTTCTGTTTTTTTCTGTTGTTAAGTGAGACATTTGTTAAGTGAGTTTTACCCCATTTTGCGACCTTTCTTGCCACCGTTGTTAAGTGAATAGCTGCAGTTGATAAGTAAGTAACCCGGTTGTTAAGTGAATCTCGCTTCCCCATTGGCTTTGTTCGTCAAAAGGACCTTTTATTATTTATTATTTAGACTTCTGTACCGCTTCATAGTGCTTTACTGCAGCCCTCTCTAAGCGGTTTACAAAGTTAGCATATAGCATATTGCATAATAGCATATTGCATTAGCATTAGCATATTGCCCCCAACAATCTGGGTCCTCATTTTACCCACTTCAGAAGGATGGAAGGCTGAGTCAACCTTGAGCCGGTGAGATTTGATCTGCTGATCTGCTGAACTAGCAGTCAGCTGAAGTAGCTGCAGTACTGCACTCTAACCACTGCGCCACCTCAGCTCTTGGGACACAGCAATGATCATAAATATGAACCAGTTGCCAAGCATCTGAATTTTGATGGGGATGCTGCAAAAGTTGTAACTGGAAAACGATCATAAGTCCCATTTTTCAATGCCATTGTAACTTTGAACGGTCACTAAATGAACTGTTGTAAATCGAGGACTACCTGTAAAGTGTCCAATCTCTTTTGTGGCTGTGGCTGTGGCTGTGGTGTGCCCAGCAGCCCACCAAGAGGAGACTGTCCCAGAACAGAACATCTGAGCTCAACCCAATGCTCTTCCAGCGTAGCAACTGGATTGTCTTCTTGGGAAGTTTTATTTTGAGGAAATAAGAAAAGAATGCCACAGAAAACAAACTTCAGACTGCCTCCAGTTTATATACATGTCCTATTCAAACATGGTGGCAACTTCATGCCATGACAAACAGGACATCTGAATGAGCTTTACCACATATACTTTTTTAGACAAATAACCCTCACCTATTGAATGAAGAAGTTCAAAATATACTTCTAATTGTTCCTATCTAGCTGTAATTATCCATTAAGGAAACGGAGCACCAGTTTTGAACACCGATGGAAGGTCAGCATTACAGAGTTTTTCCCTTAGCTATCATGCCCTTAACTCTTTTGCACTCATCTTTAATAATTTAATAATAATAAGCTGACTTTGTATAAAAAAGAACACCGCTTAGTTGGGGCCTAAAGCCCTACTAAGCAGGTATATACAAAAGTATGAAGGCTATTGCTTAACGCATTGTAAGCCGCCTTGAGTCTCCTGAAAAGGGCGGCATATAAATCGAACCAATAAATAAATAAATAAATAAATTTGTTTTGTAATTGTCCTTATCCACTATGCTAGACATTAATCTATATTGTTAAAAATGTTTTCTGTGGCATGATGAATGCCTAAAAGTTTGGTTTGAAGTTATCACCAGATATCGTATCTGTTTCCATCTCATGGCATGAGAGGTTGAGAGGTTCTATCAAGGTACACCTTTGTCAGGCTGTGCTTAGGGTAGGGGTTAGGGTTAGCATGCTGGCTGAGGAATTCTGGGACTTGTAGTCCACAAGTCTTAAATTTGCCAAGGTTGGACACCCTGGCTTAAGGCATCAGTTAGCTTCAA
The DNA here is from genome assembly GCF_029215685.1 of Pituophis catenifer annectens. Taxonomy (NCBI): domain Eukaryota; kingdom Metazoa; phylum Chordata; class Lepidosauria; order Squamata; family Colubridae; genus Pituophis; species Pituophis catenifer. The sequence continues at coordinate 133,738,359 of NW_027256881.1, forward strand.
TCCAGTCCTGTTCCCATCACACACAAAAGAAAGTCTTTTCTCTAACAAAACACACTGCCACTTTGTTTTCTCTCTCTCTCCATCCAGAATATTTTGCATTCTTCCTTTGTCATTGGGCAAATACGCTTGTTTATGAGACACGACGTGTATCTGTTTATTGGAGAGAGGGTCATAGGTACAGTGTTTATATTAGGTGCATTGTTCCGTGTGATAATAGCATAATTTTGTTCATTGTTTAAAACCTACATCTCGGTTAGTGAATGATTATTTACGACAAGTGAAGAGAGCAGTTCAATAATGAAATAAGCTATCAGATGATCTATCCCATCAAATAACAAAATAAGCTACTGAGTAGGAAAAGTGCAGCTTGATAATAATTACAGGTTCTATGCTTTCAGCCTTCTCTGCAGTTTTATTTCAGTCTTGAGTCTAGCAACCATCCTTTCCAGCACCCATCACAATTCTTCCTAGGTATCTTTTTTTTTTCCTTTTCCAAAACTAGAAGGCATGCAAAGAATTCATCTGAAGTTTCAAAGTTGACCTGAATCATCTAGGACCGTGATGGTGAACCTATGGCACACGTGCCACAGGTGGCACACGGAGCCATATCTGTGGGCACATGAGCATTGCCCTAGGTCAGCTCCAGCATGCATGCGCATGCTGGTCAGCTGATTTTTGGGCTTTCCGGGCCCACCGGAAGTCAGGAAATTGGCTGTTTCCAGCCTCCGGAGGGCCTCCAGGGGGGTGGGGAAGGCTGTTTTTTGCCCTCCCCAGGCTCCCAAAAAGCCTCTGGAGCCTGGGGAGGGCGAAAAACAGGCCCACCGGGCCCACCGGTAACCTTTTTGCCGTTGTGTGCCAAAAGCAGGGGAAGCAAGGGGGGGTCATGTACACATGCACAGGTGGGGCGGGGTGTGGGGGGCATTGAATTATGAGCGTGGGCACACACACACGTGATGCCCCTGCACTCCCCCCACTTTTGGCACACGACGGCGAAAAGGTTAACCATTACTGATCTAGGATATAGACTGCAATTCTGGCTGGCTCATTGGGGAAGACTATTGGATAGAGAATTTCTCACCAAATGATGCTCCGGAATTTAGGAAACAGATTTAAATGGATGACATTCCAGAATTGGAATGAGGAACTGCTGAGTCATCTGTCCCACCTTATCCAAAGTCTAGTTTTCCCAAAGTCTTTAACTCTGCCTGCAGATGGAATTAGTGGAGAGGCACAATAAACCTACAGCTTCCCCCCAAGGACCCCTGCTTGAGATAGTTGTTTCCAGTGGTGAAATTCAAATTTTTTTACTACCAGTTCTGTGGGCGTGGCTTGGCGGGCGTGATGTGGCTTGGTGGGCGTGGCTTGGTGGGCATGGCAGGGGAAGGATACTGCAAAATCCCCATTCCCTCCCCACTCCTGGGGGAAGGATATTGCAAAATATCCATTCCCACCCCACTCTGGGGCCAGCCAGAGGTGGTATTTGCCGGTTCTCCAAACTACTCAAAATTTCTGCTACCGGTTCTCTAGAACCTGTCAGAACCTGCTGGATTTCACTCCTGGTTGTTTCCCAAAGCCTTTAATTCTTATACTCTGAATCTCTCAAGGCTAAAATACATAAGTTATATTTCATGTTGCTTCATTTCCAGCTCTTATTGACTATCGTGAAAAGATAGTGTCTCCTTCAAGCCAAATTCAGTTCCTATAACATCCATGGAAGTGGTCTACCATAATTTTTTTCCATGCTTTTTAATTTTATGGTCTAATCCTGCACCTAACACTTCTGAATAGTCTCCCATCTGAGTACAGTGCCTACAGGTAGTCCTCAACTTAACAGCATTAAGCAACCATTTGAAGTTATGATGATGCTCACAACAGACACATGGTCGCAATCCAGGCACTTGCTGACCAGCTTTGACTTACAACAGTTTCAGCATCCTGCAGTCATATGATCACCATCTGTGACCATCCCAGCCAGCTTCTACAATCAAAGTTAATGGACTGGGGAAGCTGCCAGGAGACCACAAGACCCGGTCACATGATGTCTCACTTAATAACTGTAGGTGATTTGCTTGAGGACCATGGCAAAAAGGTTGTAAAATTGGGATGGTCGTGTGATGCCTCACTTAACGACTGCACCACATAATGAATTTTCCAGTTCCTATTGTGGTTGTAAATTGAGGGTTACCTATATCAAATCTAACTCTGCTTAGATTTTGAAAGTCAAACAAACTTAGCTAGACAACATTACTCTAATTAATTTAAACTCATTCAGAGCTGAATTATTCTTCATGGCATGATAGATGCCTAATCTTCCCAGGCCTTTAAAATATAAATTTCCATGAAAATGAGTTGTTTCCAAACAAATACACTGAAGGATTAGTTATATCTGGAATGAACTGCCATGTCTTCACTTTTTTTTTAAAGGTAAATTGGGGCACTATTATTTAGAACATCTCTATATCTCTGTCTCTGTCTCTATCATCTATCTATCTATCTATCTATCTATCTATCTATCTATCTATCTATCTATCTATCTATCTATCTCTATCTACCTACCTACCTACCTATCTCTACCTATCTACCTACCTACCTACCTACCTACCTACCTATCCATCGCCTATTTCCATTCCTAAGCTTTGAAATCTGTATGTCACATCTGGGACTGAGTTTTTCTTCCGTTGTTGCTGATTTTTCGTTTTGGAACCTTATCATTGCATTTATACTTAAATTGTTTTCATATCTACACCACCAAGAGACTAAAGTGCTGTTAAGTACCACCAGCTGCCTGCAATTACTGCAAGTTCAAATCTCATCAAGCTCAAGGTTGACTCAGCCTTCCATCCTTTTGAGGTAGGTAAAATGAGGACCCGGATTGTGGGGGCAATAAGCTGACTTTGTATAAAAAAGAACACCACTTAGGGGGGGCGAAAGCCCTACTAAGCAGGTATATACAAAAGTATGAAGGCTATTGCTTAACGCATTGTAAGCCACCCTGAGTCTCCGGAGAAGGGCGGCATATAAATCGAACCAATAAATAAATAAATAAATATGTGCCTATGGTACCTAGAGACATGTTGTTTTGTGGCAATTTATAGAGAGAGATGGAATGAGACACACAATTGTCATTTTTAAGAGTAGCATCATATTTCTTATAGCAGCAGTGGCTACATGAAAAACAACAAAACTCTTATTTCAACTTCCCACCTACTCTAAAACTCACGCTGGCTTTGCTGCTTATAGCATGTCTCAAAAGTACCTTGTTGGTGTTTTGTTTTTAAATTTGTTTCTTTGACTCTGTGTTAATTCCTGGGAACTGCCTAGATTAGTCCTTGCAATTTTCTTAGTAAGGATTTGTGGAAATGATTTGCCCTTGCTTGCTGTTTAGGATTAAGAGAGAGAGAATGACCCAGGTCACTCAGCTTTGGGCTCCAGGCAGGACTAAAACTCATAGTCTCCTGGGTTTTATCCTGATGCCTTAACCACTACTCCAATAACAATAGCACTTAGACCTATGTACTGCTTCACAGTGCTTTACAGCCCTCTCTAAAAGGTTTACAGAGTCACCGTATTGCCCCCAACAATCTGGGTCCTCATTTTACCGACCTCGGAAGGATGGAAGACTGAGTCAACTTTGAGCCAGTGAGAATCGAACTGCAGAATTATCCTGCAATACTGCATTCTAACCACTGTGCCACCATAGCTCATAACCTAGTAAGGCAACAAGATAGAACATGGATGGGTTCCAGTGGTGAAATCAAGCCAAATTTATCCGGCTTGCACGAACCGGTAGCACCGGTGGCGGGAGGCTCCGCCCACCTGCCGGGACGTAATTACGTCCCGTTTTTGACCCTCTGCACATGCGCATGTACAGAAAAGGCACGCGTGCTCCCATTCCCGAACTGATAGCGAAGGTAAGTGGATTTCACTGCTGATGTGTTCCCAAGTAACATATGAGTCTGTGTTTCAAAACTAGATTGCATGATCCTCTACATCTGTCTTCAAATGCAATTTAGTTAAATGCAGGAGCAAGTGATTTTCTTACCAAAATGTTTGCTGCCTATCAGAGATGGTTTATTTATTTATGATCTCCTATAACCAAATGTTTAATCTTCCTACAAACTGTTACTAAAGCAATTCATTCAAAGCATTTTCATTTGTAAAAAAAAAAAAAAAAAGTAGAGAATGGGGGAGTCATGTCTCCAATACCTAATCCTTGCAATTTTCACTTTCCATATGTTAAACCTAGGACTGTTCCAAATTGTTAAACAAACATTTTAAGCAAACAGGGCTGATTTTTAATTCCTGTGCTAAAAACACAGCTTGGTACGTAGTCATTGTTTAGTTTCAATTTTGCAATAAAATGAAATTTTAACATGCATATAAAAGGCATCATAGGTGGACGTGCTTTTGAAAAGCTTTGAGAAAACTGTATTTTGATAATATGCATTCTGCATCCCGCATCAGAAATCATAGCACCATACAATAGGTATGTATCTACAGTCATTATTGATTCAATTAGGATTGTAGATTCAATTCAATTAGAATTGGCAATGAGACCCATACAATTAAGTCAATTTGATTCAGATCTATGAACACCATAAAAAGGGGGGGCTTTTGCTCATATGCAAATGTTCTTCCAAATTGTTGAACTGATTCACAGGCATTTCATTCAGATCATCAATCCTGACACCTGGTTTATTTCGGAAAGTTAAGCTATTAATTTTTAAATCAAATCTCAGATTTCAACTTCACATACGGATAATTAAGTACGTGTAGATAAAATAGATAAGCAAACTCGTCCTAAAAGGAAACTTTCCTCCAGTTTCAATAAAAAGAAAACATGCATCAAAAAGAAGTAAACCTAATGTCTCCCAACTATTTCCTTTCTTCAATGCTCCGTATTTTATTTTTGGTACTTTTTGGTATTTTTGGTAGTTGAAGCTTTCCTCTAGCTCATGGGTGCCCAACCTTTTGGCTTGTCTGAACTACACTGAACTACACTGAGTGAAGAGGAATTGTCTTAGGCTATGTATAAAATGTATAATAAAGTTAATGTATATAAATATCAAAAAATCACATAATAATGTTAAACATTTATGACCTCACTGTTATCACATTACTAGCTGTCCAGGGCCACATGCAGCCCTTGGCCTGGGGGTTGGATGTGCTTGCTCCAGCTGGTACTCTTCAGCTAGCTAGAAAAAAAAGTTAGCTACCCACTAGCTAGCTAAAAAAGAGATGTAATACAATACATGGGAAGGACACAGAGATAGGACACTGATGATACAAATCCAAGTAACTTGCATAAAACATCATTTATGTATTATGCTTGACTACAATCTATTATGCTTGACTACAATGGAAATAGTAGTTGTTTTAGCTCCTCGATGTTCAACAGACTATATCTGGAAATTGTTGAAGAAAGTGAATTCTGAATTCTGAAAGTGATTCTGAAAAATCCAGATTTTTCTCCCAATCAACTGTGCTTCTATGTTCCACCAGATCTCATCTCAGCTTTTTTTTTTAAAAAAAAAAATGTCATTTGCATGCAAATGGCCCCACCAGGGCCGGATTTAGATGAAAAGAGGCCCTAGGCTATTCCACTTATGAGGCCCTTTCACCTATAGTGAAAGTGTAATTTTAATTTTGCTAACAATTTGAATGTAGGCACCTCTTGATCTTGAGGCCCTAGGCTGAAGCCTAGTTAGCCTATAGGAAAATCCGGCCCTGGGCCCCACATTTATTCCCTGGGGCCTCCTAGTTCCACCTCCTGTCTTGGAAAGCTACTCATAGTAAGTTCGGGTCAGCCTTCCCACTGTTATTTCTTCCAAAGATTTGGAACAGATCAGATATTAGTTGCAGTGTAAAACATCTGGAGGATACCAGAATAGTTGGTGGCTAAACTGGTATAAAACATCTTCTTTTCATTCTGGACATTCTCAATAAGTGGTATGTCATATCGTGAAGCCATTCTAAAATAGGATTCCATCTGGGGGAAGATAAAACTATTGAATGAGGGGACTGTTAATTAGCACTGAATCAAGAAAGCTGCCCATGGAATATTAGGAAAAATAAATAAATGTTCCTGCTATTTTTAATTTCCTTCTGAAAGCATTCTCAATCAGTTAGCTGCTAGAAACTAGCAACTAGAATGCTGCCATAAAGTACAGCTGGAACACTTTCAGACATTCAGATATAATCTTGAATATTTCTTGAACCTCAGAAAAAGATGACCTACCTGAAACCAGTCCAGGTACTGTCTTTTTGTTTCCATCTTTCTTCCTTCCACAAGTTTTCAGCGCAGCAGCTTTTGGAAACTACAAAGCACAGGTATAAATGTTGAACAAATTACACATCCGGTTTTATGACAGCAAGCTCCCCTTCTTTTGTTGGCTTCTGTCCATTAAAAGCAATTTGGAAGGATCATCAGAACTTGAAAGGGCAGATCAAACAGCAGTGAAAATCGCAGCTGCATTGGCCCCAATTCAGAGCAAACTCTAAAGAGAGCTGATAATTTATTCCATTTGAGATATATAGATATTTTACAAGACTCCCTTTCTGCACATGGGTCTCCCTGCTTTTCTTTACGGTGCAAAAATTCAAACATGTCTTTAATTTTAAAAAAGTGTTTTATACATTAGTTGCAGGGGACATTTATTACGAATGTTGTACATATGTTTACATACATAATGATGTATTGTTCCAAATTTGGCTTTCATTTTAAATTGCATTTTACTTAGCAATTTCCATAACCATCAGGAGCAGTCAACTTCGAGAAGGTAAATTATCTTCCATAATTTCAGGCCTTTTCATTTTGCAGGTGGAGGGCAGCTGGGATGAGATTGGAAAGAAAACAACATTTAGACAAGAGTATTGGCTCTGTACTTTGGCGTCTGTGGTGCTCCAGCTGTAACCTGATGTTTCAAAATGGAGGGCAAGCTGAAGCAACTTAATTTAAGAGACTGAGGGCCATCAGCAATTGCTCCTTCAAAGTAACCAAGGAAATGGCTAGCAATATGCGCAGTGCTCCCAAGAGCAACGCTGAATCCCAACACCTGACTTTTACAAATACAAGAAAAATAATTTGCCTCCCAAATAGATCACACTTCAGTTGATACAATCTCCACAAATATATTCAGCTTTCGTATATATTGTTTTTTTTTTGCTCAGCTTTCTTCCCCCCCCCTTTTTTTTTAATCAAAGTATTTTAGGAATGTCCAATAGAGATATAAAATTCTGAAGAATATCATCTCCATATGTAGCTGCTTTGCAAAGATTTAAAAAAGGAACAAGTAAAATGGCATGCATATAAAACTTCTGGTACAAATGCTTTGATTATATATGAGCAAAAGATGGGGGCTATTTTAAGTAACTGGGGTTTTTTGACATGACTGCTAGTAGTGGAGAAGACATCTGCTGACAGTTGAAGGTCATCTTTAACATTAGATTAGGAATAAATTCTCAGAGATGCTTTATCTCTATGCATGGTCTCCTGCTTCTGGCCTTATGCTGTGTTATATCCCCCACACAGACAAATGCACAGAAGCATGCCCCAAAATATATTCTGTCTTGTTTTTCTTAAGCATTAAAGGAGATGCTGTGGCATTGATTATGTGATAGCCCTTTTTAACAAATCCTGATTGTTTCCTGAATTTTTCTGGCCTTCACATCTATAGAAATGTCTTTAAAAATCTATATTGTGATTGGTGTTGTTTAACTTATTCATAAATGAGCTAGCATTGGGAATGAGTATATGGTGATTTCAACAAATTATTTAGGATAATAAAGCCCCAAAGGAGCTTTAAACTGGTAGAATGGTAGCAAAATGACAATTCTATGTTGTTAAACCAGATATAAAGAGCAAACTATTTATATGCTCAGGCTCCAATGACTTTGTGTCAGTGATGCACAAAGGGAGAGTACTTGTATTCCCAAAATGGGCTTCACAGCTTCAAGAGCAAGTTTGGTGCAGTGGTGAAGGTGCCAGCCAAGAAACCAGGAGACTGGGAGTTGTAGTCCTGCCTTAGGCATAAAAGCCAACGAGGTGACTTTTGGCCAGTCACTCTCTCTCAGTCCAAGCTCACCTCACAGGATTGTTGTTGTTGTGAGGAAGAAGTATTAGTTATGTTCACCACCTTGAGTTACTTATAATGTAATAAAGGTGGGAGAAAAAGAAGGAAGGAAGAAGGGAAGGAAGGAAGGAAGTGTCAGGGCATTTATTAATCCCATGTTTGGCTCTGGGACTAATTACCCTGGTTTAGAGGAGATGAATCGAGGCTTATTCCTTGTTGCAATAATCTGAAAAGAAACACGAGGAAGGTTTCTAATAAAACTCATTTATTTGTTATAAAGAAAATAAAACACCTCACTAACTAAGAAAAGTTAATTGTTACATTTTGGCAAGTGAGATCTCCTGCCAGTCCAAGACGGACCTCTCTGGCAGGAGAACAAAGGAAAGAGTATGTGAAGCAAGTGAAGGAATGTGGGTGGATGGACATGCGTAGTAGCTTTTGATAACAATTCTTGGCAAGGTACGGAGAGTCAGATAGTCCAGAAATAATGAAGCTCAGCTGGGAAATAAAATAACGCAGTGACATTCCCCTTCTTTGCCAGTTGAGCGAATATCAGTACATCATCAAATAAGGCACATCTTCTCACGCAGATACTCGTGTTGAGCTGCTGGAAGTGGTTTGTTGAGCATATCAGCAATTTGATCATGTGTAGATACATATTGCATTTTGACAAAACCTTTTTTCACTAAATGTTTTATGTTTTGGTAACGAATGTCAATGTGTCTGGACCTAGAACCTGTGAAATGAGATTCAGAAATATAAACCACCGATTCATTGTCTTCCATCACTGTGATCGGTCGGATCGGGTATGTCCAGATATCTGTGACTAAAGCATCAAACCAAGTTAGAGAATTACATGCATCTGAAACACAAGCATATTCAGCTTCAGTAGATGAACAAGAAACAAAATTCTGTTTACGTACTTGCCAATAAACAGGACATCCATTTAAGAACATCATATAACCTGAAGTACTTTTACGTGATTTCTTATCACTTGCCCAATCAGAATCTGCATAACAACATAATTCTGCATAATCAGTATGTGTTGGTTCTAACAATAACTTCATGTGTTTAGTGTATTTTAGGTATCTCAATAATTTCTTAATACATGTCCAATGAAACTGTTTTGCCTTACCTACGTGTCGAGATAAGAGATTAACACTAAGTGCAATGTCGGGTCTGGTCCAACTACTAATGTATAACAGTGACCCAATGACTGAACGATAAAGTGTTTGATCCTCGAACTCAGGACTTTCTTCTTGTGTCAAGTTGTGAAAATCTGTTTGCATGGGTGTCTTTGTTGTGTTAGCATCTTTCATGTTGCAATGATGCAAAATTTGTTCAATTTTATCTTCTTGTGAAAGATTAAACCCCTTCTGTGTTTTTTCAATCTGAACACCTAAATAAGTGCTAATGTGACCTAATGATTTCAATGTGAAGTATCTCTGCAAAGCTTTGGCAAAAATTTCACTCATTTGCTTATTTGGACCAATATAAACAATATCATCAACATAAACAAGAACTATCTCATATGCATTGTTAGATCTTTTTGTGAACACGCACTCATCAGTTTCGGACTTAATAAAGCCCATTGAATTTAGTTTGTCAGTAAGACATAAATACCACATTAAACCAGATTGTTTCAGACCATAGAGACTTTTGTTTAGGAACCAGGTATCCCCTTCTTGCTGTCGGAATCCTGGAGGACTTCTCACGTAGATCTCTTCGTCTAGGTCTGCATGTAGATAAGCCGTGTCAACATCAAACTGGAAAACTTCTAAACCAAGGATAGTTGCAGTTGCTAAAGCAATTTTTACACTCTCAGTTCTGACTGTCGGTGAGTAAGTATTTGTGTAGTCCTCAGGATAACGTTGAGCGAAACCCTGAGCTACAAGTCTGGCCTTGTACAGTGACTCACCATTTGGTTTCTTTTTGATTCTGTAGACCCATCGAGTGCCAATGACCTTTTTGTTTGCTGGAGGTTTTGCAGGTGTAAATACTTTAAGTTTCTTTAGACTGTCCATTTCAACCTGCATTGCTTCATACCATTTGTCTTGCTCTAAATCAGGGAGCTGCTTGATTTGTGTGAAATTATCAGGTGGAAGTGTAACGTTGCAAATCAAAGGCAAGGGTGCTTTTGTCAGTTGCCAAGAATATCGTTGTGGAGGAATTCCTTTTGTGGCCCTCTTGGAACGTCTCGGAACAACTGTCCAATCTTCTTCTGGTTCGTCCTCGTCCTCACTTTCGTCGCTAGCGTCAGCATCCGCGGCTTGCGAAGACGGAACATCGGGTTGAGAAGAACCAGTGGAATCTTGATCATCAATCTGCGTGGCATCAGCAGTATCATCTCTAGGAAAATAAACTCCAGGATCATTGGAATGAATCCTGGACCAGTCAATATCTTCTTCAAAATTAGCAGATTGGGAAATCACAATTGCATGTTTAGAGTCAATAAATTTGCTCCATTTTGAATTATCATCAATACCCATAAATCTCAGTCTCTTTGCTGTTGGACTTCCTTTTCTTCTTTGAGCTAAGGGAATGTTCACCATAGCGTATGAACCAAAAATATGAATGTTTTTAAGATCAGGCTTGTAACCATACAACATGAAGAAAGGAGTCTGATTTGTTACACTGCTCCAAGTACGATTGACAATGTAATTTGCATACTTGATAGCTTCACCCCAGTATATCTTACCAAGGTTGGCGTCTTCTAGGAGACAACGCATCATGGTTTGCAGTACCCCTTGTCTTCGTTCTACGACTCCATTGTGAGCCGGTGTGTAAGGGGCCGAAGTCTGATGAATAATTCCATTCTTACGCATCCAGTCCTGGAAACGCTGAGACATGAACTCGGCACCACGATCACTCTGGATTCTGGCGATGCGAACTTGGTGTTGGGTAGAAACAAGGGTTGCAAAGTCTTTAAAGATCTGAAAGGTCTCTGATTTTTCTTTCATAGGATATACATATCCATATCTAGAGTAATTATCAACAATTGTTAGAAAATATTTTCTACCACCAAATGATGGCGGGAAAGGACCAACTATGTCAATGTGAACCAAATCAAAAATGCGTGTTGACAGGCATGTAGCGCGTTTGGGAATGGCTGCTGATTTGGATTTGGCCTTTTTGCATACAGCACAATCCAGAAACACCTTACACCCCTTTAGATCCAAACCTTTTGCGAACTCCGGCATCTTCCTAAGAACACGGAAACTGGCATGCCCCAATCTTCTATGCCATTTGTGGATACACCTGGAATGCAAAGGTTTACCTGTTAGTGAATTCTCAACATTAACATTTTTATGCGGAACCTCAGGCTTGCTCTGAGCAACCTGTTTACCAATTCTATTTTTGTTGGCTTTAGAACCCTTTGGAATAGCAACAGGATCTCTCACTGGAGCATCTCTCTCTGGGCCTGTGCGTTCCCTTTTTAGAGTTTGCATACTTGCCTGTGTTTGTGTTTTAGGCTTTGGCTTTAAGTAATAAACACCACCAATTAATATGGTTTCAGCAACAATATCTCCATCTTTAACTATGTAACTTGCTTTTTCAAGGTGGTGAACTTGGAACTTTAGCATTCTAGACAAGTGACACTGACTAAGCAAATTACTGGTTGCTGTTGGTATGTAATAAACATCAGGAATGAATGCATCGAGCTCTTCAACATAAACAGTTCCTTTTCCTTTGACCTGACAAGGATGATTGGAAAAAGAGTAAAGTTCACGTAGTTCTGGTTCAGGCTCGTGCATTTCTGTGAAAAGTTCCTTTCTGTAGGTAACATGCAATGCTGCACCACTGTCCAAAGTCCACAGGAGTCGTCTGTCGTACTCTGGTTGAGGTTGTGGATCATTGGTTAAAGCTAATGTGGTGAGTGGAGTTTGTGGATCACGCCGGGGACCACGACGACCTTGTCTTCCGCCTCTGCCTCTGCCTCTGGAATCTGTTCCTCTGGGCTGGTATGTGACGGGAGCTGGAACTCGTTGGGGACAATCCTGGGTGGCATGTCCCACACAGTTGCAGGTGTTGCATCTTGGCATCCTTGGAGCGTAGGTTCTTCCTCGGAAGGGGCGCCTAGCTGGAGCTCTTGATGCGGGTGGTCCTCTCAAATGTGGCGTGGCCAACATGAATGCCTCTTCTTCAATTAAAAGTCTACAGACATTGTCCACTGTGCGTTGAGCAATAGGGACTTGGTTAATCTTTGTAACAGCATCTTTCCATTCATAGTTCAAAGAGTTAATAATGATGCTGATCATTTGAATATCTTCAATGTTATGGCCTCTTTCTCTCAATTCTGTTCTCAGACCTTTCAGTTTGGTCAAATGTCCTCCAATTTGTTCACCAGGTTTCAATCTCGAACCGTGGAGTTCAGACATGAGTAAACATGAAGATTCAATTGAGATAGGCCTGTAGCAATTTTCCAATTCAGCCCAAATTTGTCGGGCTGTTGTGTTTGGTGGAAAAGTGACCTGCAGTTCAGTATCCATGGACATCAATAATGTTGTGCGAGCCTTTATCTCTAAATCTCTTATTGCATAAGTCCAAGGTTGAGCAGGTGGGTTAAATACCATACAGTGCGTGCCTTCTCTAAGAAGTAATAGTGTAATCTCACTGACCCAGGCTTTGTAATTGTGTCCTGACATTTTTAGTTTTGACTCAAAACTAAAGTGAAGGAAGGAAGGAAGGAAGGAAGGAAAAAAGAAAGAAAGAAAGAAAGAAGAGAGAGAGAGAGAGAGAGAGAGAGAGAGAGAGAGAGAGAGAGAGAGAGAAAGAAAGAAAGAAAGAAAGAAAGAAAGAAAGAAAGAAAGAAAGAAAGAAAGAAAGAAAGAAAGAAAGAAAGAAAGAAAGAAAGCTCCAAATAGGAAACTTTGCTCTCACTACAAACCCTCAGTATACCATTGTTACCATCTCTTAATGCTATTGTTAGAAATTGAGTGGAATAAGACACATTGTGCATGATAAGGTAATGGTAGAGGTTCTCCTTGCACATGCTAGTCGTTCCCGACTCTAGGAGGCAGTGCTCATCTCCGTTTCAAAGCCAAAGAGCCAGCACTGTCCGAAGACATCTTGGTGGTCATGTGGCTGGCATGACTAAATGCCAAAGACGCACAGAACGCTGTTACCTTCCCACCAAAGGTGGTCTCTATTTTTCTACTTGCATTTTTTACATGCTTTCGAACTGCTAGATTGGCAGAAGCTGGGACAAGTAACAGGAGCTCATCCCATTACACGGCACTAGGGATTCGAACCATTGAACTGCCGACCTTTCAATCAACAAGCCCAGCATCTTAGCCACTGAGCCATCGTGTCCCCTTTGTGCCTGATAGGACATGCTAAAATACTGTTTCACTTTTCTGTGGATCTCTTGGGTCCCGTATCCAGTGTTTTGGTCCGTCTCATGCAATCCATGGGCAGAACAAGTCTCTGTCTGAAGTACCAGCACTCTTTCATTAAAAAAAATAAGTTGGCCAATGGAAGGTTCATGTAAGACGTATACAGGATATAGGGAAAGTGGATACTTAGATGTTTGGGGCCACTCAGTGAAGCTGAGTGATAGAAAATTCAGAGCAGGAAAAGAAGGAAGAAAGCATTTCTTCCCTCAGTGATCTGTTTGAATCACAATCAGATGTTGGATTAATAGGTCTCAAAAAGGGATTGACATCTTCATGGAGCATGGATAAGGTTACTAACCATGATGAAACAATTATTATTTTTCAATACCATTTACTATAGAATGTGATCTGAAGAATGTTTTCATGCTTATGTCCTACTTGTGGACTTCTCAGAGACTTTTGACTGAGCACTGAAGGCATAGTTAGCATCATACTTCACAGATTTCAATTGGTCATTTCATGTTAAGTCAGCCAGTTTGGTGAAGTAGACAAGACCTGGTTGGGCCAGGAGGGGGAGCCCCCCTTGTTGATATGTGCCCACCCGGTTTCCATGCATTCCATCAGCCAAAGTCACAGGGGAGGGGCGGAGGGGTGGCGGTTGTCATTAACGAGGGTCTTGGACCGAGGGAGGCCACTGTTCCTCAGACGGCTGGATGTGAGTCCCTCCTTGTGAAGTGGGGTCATAGGGTGCAGTTGGGCTTGCTAGTCACATACCTGGCTCCCTGCCACATGGCAGCAGCCCTGCCCGAGCTGCTCGACGTTATAGCCGCGGTGGCGGTTGACACCCCCAGGTTTATGGTCATGGGGGATTTTAACCTGCCATCAGTCAGCGAGATGTCTGAGGCGGCTCGGGATTTCATTGCTTCCATGACAGCCATGGACCTGACCCAGTTAATTTATGGCCCTACTCACATGGGGGGACACACACTGGACCTGGTTTTTGTCTCTGGACAGTGGTTGAGTGATCTTGAGATAGGGGATATGGTGGGGGATTGAACCCTTGTCATGGTGAGATCACTCCCTCCTTCGCCTGGACCTTCGAACCGCCACACCCCACCACAGGGAGGCGGAACCGACCAGGTGGTTCCGCCCCAGGTGCCTGATGGAGCCTGATAGATTCCAGATGGAGCTTGGGCCATTTCCTGAGGTTCTGGCACACGACTCGGCTGAGGGCTTAGTAGCCGCCTGAGATAGGGCGGCTGCTGGGGCTTTGGACCGAGTAATGCCTTTGCGGCCTCTGACCCGGCGCCGGTCTCACCTGGCTCCTTGGTATACTGAGGAGCTGAGGAAGATGAAGCGCCGGAAAAGACACCTAGAGAGCAGTTGGAGGGCTAGTCGTTCTGAATCCGACCAGACACTGGTAAGATCTCATATTAAGGATTACCTAATGGCGATAAAAGTAGAGAAGAGTAACTACTTTTCTGCTCTTATTGCATCATCAGATAATCGCCCAGCCGCCCTATTTAGGGTGACCCGCTCCCTGCTCCACCAGGGGGTGCGGGAGGACCCCTTGGAGGGTAGAGCTGAGGATTTTGTACAATATCTGTATGACAAAATCGCTCAGATTCGGGAACAGCTGGACTCTGATTGGGTAGATCCAGGGGAGATGACAGGGGCAGGTCCTGAGAATATTATATGGGAAGAGTTTGATCCTGTGACTCCTGAAAGCATGGACAGGATACTGAGCAGACTGAGTGCGGCCACATGTTTATTGGACCCGTGTCCCTCCTGGCTGGTGCTGGCCTCCCGGGAGGTTACACGAGGCTGGCTCCAGGGGATTATAAATGCTTCTTTGAGTGAGGGTGTCTTTCCCACCACCCTGAAAGAAGCGGTGGTGAGGCCCCTCCTCAAGAAGCCCTCCCTGGACCCGGCTGTGTTAGCAAATTATCGTCCTGTCTCCAACCTTCGCTTTGTTGCGAAGGTTGTTGAGAGTGTGGTTGCACGACAGCTGCCTCAGTACCTGGATGAATCGACTTATCTAGATCCATTCCAGTCGGGCTTCAGGCCCGGGTACAGCACGGAGACAGCATTGGTCGCATTGGTTGATGATCTCTGGAGGGCTCGGGACAGGGGTTGCTCCTCTGTCCTGGTCGTATTAGACCTCTCAGCGGCTTTTGATACCATCGACCATGGTATAATGCTGCACCAGTTGGAAGGGTTGGGGGTGGGGGGCACTGTTTTACAGTGGTTCTCCTCCTTTCTCTCTGACTGGTCGCAGTCTGTGTTGACAGGGGGCAGAGGTCGACCCCGAGACCCCTTGTATGTGGGGTGCCGCAAGGATAGGTCCTCTTGCCCCTTCTGTTCAACATTTATGTGAAGCCGCTTGGTGAGATCATCTGTGGTTTTGGGGTGAAGTACCATCAGTACGCTGATGACACTCAGCTGTACATCTCCACCCCAGACCACCCCAATGATGCCCTCGAGGTGATGTCCCAGTGCCTGGAGGCCATACGGATCTGGATGGGGAGGAACAGATTCAGGCTCAACCCATCCAAGACCGAGTGGCTGTGGTTTCCAACGTCCCGATATAGTCAGTTGGCGCCATCTCTGACTATTGGGGGCGAGTCATTGGCCCCCACAGATGGGGTTCGCAACTTGGGTGTCCTTCTGGACTCACAGCTGTCTTTAGAAGAGCATATGGCGGCCGTGACCAGGTAGACTTTCTATCAGGTTCGCCTGATTCGCCAGTTGTGTCCCTTTCTGGATCGGGACTCGTTACGCACGGTCACTCACGCCCTTGTCACCTCATGCCTGGACTATTGCAATGCTCTCTACATGGGGCTCCCCTTGAGGAGCATCCGGAGGCTCCAACTGGTCCAGAATGCGGCCGCGCGGGTGGTGACGGGAGCGATGTGGCGCTCCCATGTGACCCCCCTCCTGCGCGAGCTGCACTGGCTCCCAGTGGTCTTCCGGGTGCGCTTCAAGGTTTTGGTTACCACCTTTAGAGCGCTCCATGGCTCAGGACCAGGGTACTTATGAGACTGCCTTCTGCCACCAGTAGCCTCTCACCGATCAGTTCGCTCCCATAGAGAGGGGCTCCTCAGGGTGCCGTCGGCCAAACAATGTCGACTGGCCGCCCCCAGGGGGAGAGCCTTCTCTGTGGTGGCACCTGCCATCTGGAATGAGCTCCCCCCGGAGATACGGAGGATCCAAGACTTACGCATCTTCCGCCGCGCCCTAAAAACGTTTTTATTCCGACAGGCTGGTCTGGACTATCTCTCCCTTTAAATTGGGTTTTAAATGATTTTAGATAAATTGGATGTCTTAAATTTGTTTTTTGAGCCTAAATTATTTAATCTGTTTTTAATAGTTTTTTAACTTTTGTATGTCTTTGTATTTTATCTTGGCTGTTCACCGCCCTGAGTCCTTTGGGAGTAGGGCGGTATACAAATATGATAAAATAAATAAACAAATAAATAAATAAAAGATACCAGTCTAGAATCTGGAAGGTTGTGAATTCTAATCTTGTCTTGGGCGCAAAAACCATTGGGTGACTTTGGGTCAGTTACTCTCAGTCCTAGAAAGGAGGCTAGGGCAAACCACTTCCCAAAATGTTGTCAAAAAACCTGCAGGGACTTGTCCAAGTGGATATCAGGAGTCAACACTGATTCAAAGGCACACACACTACATACACAACAAAAAATCATGTTAAATTCTTTAATCCTCTCCCTCAAACATACTCATTGTGGATGGATGGATGGATGGATGGATGGATGGATGGATGGATGGATGGATGGATGGATGGGAGGTTGGGTGGGTGGAGGGGTAGACAATTATCTTAGATTTTTTTTTTTCTGTGACAGACCATGAAAAGGCTAAGACATCTTTAAAGAGCAACCTCTTTGGGAAATTATTTTGCTACAGTGGTTGGAAATGATAGTAAATCTAGCCAGTAAATTTTTTTTATAAAAATGTGATAAGATAAGCATAGTAATTTTAAAACACGTGATGTTGTTCTTGATTATTTTTCCTGATTATCTGATATTTCTATTACACTTAATTGGATTTAAAAAAAAAAAAAGAACCACCTTAAGCATGGCAGATGCAATGGTAAAACAGGAAATAGCTATTTCTAATACAAAATAATTAGAAACCTGTCTAAGTTGGAAAATTAAGTTTGATCATCTGTGAATTTGGTTAATGCTTTTCTTAGTAATGTTGTAGCACATTCCAAAGATTAGAAAAAACAATTTAAAGCTCACACCATTAATGGGTATAGAGTATCTCAAAACATTTAGAATCTGTTTTCATTTTCATTTAAACCTGTATAAAATGGGATGATTTTAAGCAAGACATAAAATAATACAAGTAGTTTCTCCTACTGAATCCTACTAACAACTGGTGCCTTCCTACTAACAACTGGTATATGCCAGGTTTTTTAAAGTTCAGAAATATAAAACTGGGAAGTATGTGCAAGGGTGCACTATTTGCAAAACGCATTCTTGTCAGTTCTGTGAAGCAGTAACCCATGAAATACAGTTGGTATCTCAGGGGCACTCTTTGCCTGCAAACATTTAAAATTGCACTTGTGTAACATAAAGTATTTATAATGATCTCACCCTCGTATATAAACTTTATTCCACATCAGAGAGGAAGGGAAAAACAGAGAGAGGCAGAAACAGTGAACAGCTGAATGTGAGTACAGCGTCATAAATTCATAACGTTTACAGCTTTTTAACCACTAGTGATAAATTTGACTGATTTAATTTACAAGCCTTTGTGCTGGCATCAAGAATATCTATTTTTAAATACGGTCTTCATTCAGGAACAGGTTGGTGTCACCAAGGACCAACCTTAGAGTTTAGGTAAAGAGAAGACAGTCTGTGCCATGTTTCATCTTGCTTACGAAAGAATGCTGGTCAAAGAGAACACATTTTACACGCTCACTAAAGCTAAGAGTAGGAACAGCATGTAAGAGAATAGAGGATACATCTGGCCAAAATGACACACTTTCAAATTCCATTTAATTTAATATGAAGTTCAAATGATGATTAACAACCGGAAGCAATTGGAATTGTGCATGGTTATCTTTGACCACATCTTGCTTCAAGAAATCCTCTTTCATTCCTAACATCACTTTCCTGGAAGTAAAAAAAAATCAGAAGGAGCTTGGCTCCTTCTGATCTTTGACTTGTGACTTTTCCCAACAAACATATATCATTAAAAGGCATAAGTTTATAGGCCCATATTTCCATACAGATAACCAGCCAACCTGGAGCAGATTTTCACAACCAACAATGAATAACAGAACAAGGATGATAACATGAGAATCAGGTCTGGCAACCTACCCAGATGTCTACTTTGCTCCCATATCTACACCAATATACCATCACAGGCCCCAACAACTTCACACACAAGATTACTGTAGAGGAATCTTCACATACTCTTCCTCTGATATATGCCACCATCTGCCATCACTGCCCTTGGGTTTCTACATGGAACAAACTGGCCAAACTTTTCACAAAGCAATTAATGGATGCATTAATTGATATCAGGACTCAAAACAAGTCCTCAAAGCAATAATCAAACCTCCCAGGATACTCTGTAGCAGACCTCAAAGTTGTCTCGAAAAAAGAGGACGTTAACAGCGCCATCAAGCAAGAAACTGTTAAACTCACATCCATCGAAAGGTTTCAGGCAATCTCAGAAGTCTCAACAAACAGGTTGAGTTTTTTTTAACACATTACAGTTGTTAATTGCTAAGGTAATTGTAATCTGTCTCGCATATAATCTGCATTTACATAACTAACCTGTCTTCTCCTCTTTCTCACCTCAGTTTATATCCTACATCAGTCCAGCCACTCTATGCATTTGATAAAGTGAGCTGCAGCTGATGAAGAGTTTTTAATAAAATTTCTTAGTCAAAAAAAGAAGTGCTACCAGACTCCTCCTGATTTTTTGCCACCATAGACTAACATAGGTAGTTCTTCCCCTACAGATACCTGGAAGTATATCCATTAAAACTGATTGGAGTTACATCTCTATAAACTCGTCTTAGTTTAGTTACAATAATTTGACCGGCACTTGGGGAGGAAGGGTAGAAATGGGGGATGAAATAACAAATGTACTAGAAGATATCATATTAAAGAGAAATGTAACCTGTGAAGTTGTAAATTGGGCTAAATAGATATTTGTATCATATTTCATATGCTTTCATGGGTTTGAAACAATCCAAACTAATGAAATTCAAGCCTTCTCTCATTGGTTTCAAGAGCAGTTTAAATTTATCCTTAAGTAGTTCAATTGTGTCCAAACTGCCTAGACAAGTCCCTCGGGGTGTTTTGGCAATTTTTTTCAGAAATGGTTTGCCATTGCCTTCCTAGGGCTGAGAGAAAATGACCGGCCCAAGATTAGCTAGGTGGCTTCATGCCTAAGTGGAACTAGAACTCCCAATGTCCCCATTTCTTGCCTGATGCCTTACTGGCTCTCATGGTGCTGCTATTGGCAAAATCTTAAAAACAAATGGTATTCACAATCCATCATCCTGATTCTTAATGAAGCACATCACAATTATATACAAGTTCACTCAGAAATAAAATCTTTTTGAGTTGAAAGTAGCTTACTCTCAGGTAGGTCAGAATTGAAATAAAATCCCAATATATTTCAACTGGAGAGAGAAACATGCATTTCTGTGCTTATAATATCCGCTGGTGTGCCACATAAATTTACCTGCTTTGCTTGCACTTTGGGTCTGCAGATTCCTGCACTTACTCAGCTTACTACTTTATTATACTAATACAGTCATGAAGGATAAACTGACATCTGTGTGATTTTGGGATATGCACTATCTCAGTTCCAAAGCCTCCAACCAAGAAAAAATAAATAAAGAGGCCTTGCCTCTATCTCCTGCCATCAAAATAAAGCACAAATTTAGATTCCCTCTTAAATGATAAGCAGCAGTGCCCATTTACCTGACTCAGAATAATCCCTGCTTAACCGAGTTTGTGGTTCTCTTTCCTGATAGCTTTAGAGACTGGGAGAACAGCACTTGCAGAATCTTTCTGGAAAGCTCAACCTGCAAAATGAATGTGAATAATAGACATGGAACAGAGGTGAGTTTCAGCAGGTTCTGACCAGTTCTGTAGAACTGGTAGTGGAAATTTTGAGTAGTTCGGAGAACCGGTAGTAAAAATTCTGACTGGCCCCGCCGCCATCTATTCTCTGCCTCCCAAGTCCCAGCTGATTGGGAGGAAATGGGGAATTTGCAGTAACCTTCCCCTGGAGTGGGGTGGGAATGGATATTTTACAGTATCCTTCCCCTGCCATGCCCATCAAGCCACGCCCACCAAGACATGCCACACCCACCAAGCCACACCCACAGAACCGGTAGTAAAAAAATTTGAAACCCACCACTGATGGAATAGGGAGGAAAGAAAACATATTTTTAAGAAGAGATTGGACAATTATTTGTCTGAAATGGCATAGGGAGCTATACAGTATGGGAATTTTGAGGGCTTGAGCAGGGGTTTGGACTAGCAGACCCCCAAGGTCTCTTCCAACTCTATCATTATGTTATTTGGAACATTCGCATGTTTCAAATATCTTAGGTATTTAGTGCAAAGGTTTAATTCTGAAAATGGCAACAGGAGTGTTAGGTGGTAGTTCTGGTTTGACACGTGTCACAGTTAACATAGTTAACACAAAAACCTGTGAATCAGTGGTGAAATTCAGCCAGTTCTATCTGGTTTGGGCGAACCGGTAGCGCCGGCAGCGGGAGGCTCCGCCCACCCGTCCTGACATCATCACGACCTGTTTTTGACCCTCTGCGCATGCGCATGCATGGAGGAGGCACGCACACTCACATTTCCGAATTAGTAGCGATGGTAAGTAAATTGTCTGCTGTGAATTGTCAAATGTGACCTGCCATTTTTGTGTCAACAGCAATAGCCTGCAAAATACTAAACACTAGTTCACAATTTTAATTATACGCTATCAAATACCACATACCATTTCAGGCCAATTATAAACGCTCTCATAGCCACAGGACAAAAACAAAAAACAAAAATCAAATATGAGGCTTCACATATTAAAACTTTACAGTAAATAATTAACACAGAAGAATTTTACAAAGCTTTGGTTAGTTTCCATTCTGCTATGAATTATACAAAATCCTTATATCGTACAATAAGGAAGGCATATATGGAAATTGGTTGAGGCAAACATATTTGTGAAGCCAAAAAAGGAGTGGAAACTTTAAGATGTTGTGTCTCATGGTTAAATTTATATCTTTGAGTTTTTTTGTTTTTTGTTTTACACTACAAAGCAACAGGTAATTTCTTCTGAGGGGGAGAAGCATGTTCCTTAAAAAGAATCAGAACTTTAAGCATTTTAATTTATTTATTTTAATTAGCCCTGAGCTTTGGCAAATAAAGCGCTCTATTTATTTTCTTGGACATTGAGATAGAAATTTATTTTGAGTCTGGCAGACAAAAAACCTTTGAAACACTCAAGAGAACTAGGCGTTTGCTTCTGAGTCTAGTGTCTACACCTGTCAAAAGCTTGATTTTCTTCTGTTGCACATGTTGGCATATTGGAATGCTAACAAATAAACAGCCTGCTTTTTTGTGGGGGGCGGTTTAACCCCCCTCCCCTTCAGATTTAAATTTCTGTCGAGGAGGGGGAGTAAGTTTAGATTTTATATTTTAGGCATTTCTTTAAGCAAACGGCAGACCCAAGGGTTTCTGAGAGAGTGATAGAGAAAGCGAAAAACAAGCTTTTCTGGAAGGTTCTGTTACTGCCTGTCTTATATGATGCAGAATGCAGATATTTCTCCTGACAATTTTATTTCATTTTATTTATTTATTTAGAAAATTTATATTCACACATGGCAACTCAAGGTGGCTTACAACAACATAAAAACACAACATAAAAGAAATAAAAATAATTTTAAAAAGAAAAATAATAAAATAATAACCCACCCACCTCCACGACAACACACATTCATACCAGCCATTTAATGGGGGCCAATCTAATCTCCGGAGGGATGATGTTCCAGTGGGAGGAAGCCACCACAGAGAAGGCCCTTCTTCTGGGTCCTGCCGGATGTCTCTCCTTAGGGGAAACGACACACAATATTCCTTGTCTCCACACTCTAGTGGGTCAGGTAGATATGACCGGCAAGAGATGATCCCTCAGACAACCTGGTCCCAAGCCATGAAGGGCTTTAAAGGTGACAACCAGCACCTTGAATTTCACCTGGAAAGAAATCTGCAACCAATGCAGCTCCCGCAGGAGAGGTGATCAGTGGTGGGTTGCCCCTGGTTCAGACCAGTTTGCAAGAACCGGTAGTAAAACTGGTGGGAGGCCCCACCCACCGCCCCAGATGTTTGACAACTGGTTCATTTTTATGACAGTTGCAATCTCCTGGGTTCACGTGATCCCCTTTTGTCAATGGGGAAGCCAGATTCACTTAACAACTGCATTACTAACTTACCAGCTGCAGAGTTTCACTTAACAAATGTGGCAAGAAAGGTCATAACCTGGGGCAAAACTCACTTAACTAATGTCTCACTTAGCAACATAAATTTTGGGCTCAAGGGTGGTTATAAGTCGAGGACTACCTATATTCCTTGAAGACAGACCAAATCTGAGGCAAAATGGCAAGGTCCAGCAAAGGGGAATCCATAGAAGTACAAGCAGAGAATGAACTCACCAAATCTGTTTTGTTCAACCCTCCAAACTATGTACAGAAATATGTATATTTATGAAAGTCATATTGAAATGACTAATTTTAACAACTTTGGATACACTTCCTAGAATGCTACATCTCTACATTTTCTTTTGCTTACCCATATTTCATTTCCCACTTTCTCTGTGCAGTTAAAACAAATCTATCATCAGCTGTGTCCTGAATGCCTACGCAAATCCCTATATAGAAAAGCTTCAGAATATGAAAAGAGGAGTTTAACAAGACATACACCTTATTGTTTGTTCAACTGGCAGATCTAATTGAGCGACGGTATTCCAAGCCACGCTTGTGTTCAGATTGCAGGAGCATAATTTCTCTCTCATTTGCTGCTATATCAGAGAATTAACCCTCATTTAAAACACTCCCATTTGGAACGTTTCTTCCTTCCATGTTGCTTCTGTTACTCTCAAAAATTTCGAAAGTTAATTTAATGCCCGATTCTGTTGAAATCGACAGACCTGCATAGCTGAGCTGAGGAAAGTTAATTTGCAATCAAATAAAGATATGCATGCCATTGAAATATCTGAAAGTCTTCCCTTGTCAAAAAGTCTGTAGAGATTCTCAGTCATCCAGGTCATGGTTGTCCCAAAGATGCTTTTTTTTTCAGGAGGCAACTGGATTTTCTTATTTTTTATTCTTTTGAAGATGTTTCGCTTCTCTACCAAGAAGCTTCTTTGGCTCTGACAGGATAGTGGGGAATGGAAGGATTTGTATTCCTTGCAGAGAGCTGGTCATTTCCATCCTTTTAGAGGGTCACTGAAGCACTTGGAGATTTATCTGTGTCCTCAGAAACCTCTAAAAGGATGCAAATCCCAAATTACACAGCCAGCAATATTTTACCAAATTTTGGCATGGGTATCTCAAGAGGATATCATCAAAGAGGCTGTGAGACTGTGAACGTCACTTGTGAACTATTTTGTTACAAGGCTATGGTCTCCATGACAAAATAAGTAGATCTTAAAATTAATAAGCAATAAAAATATCAGAAGCCCAGGAGGTTTGCAGAGTCAATTCAGAAGACAACAAATCCTGCAAACGGATGGATACAGTAGTGTTGTTTCATTTCTTGCATATATATCATAGTTATTTAAAATATGTAAAGGAATGTTAAACCATGTTGTGTCAGTTTTCACTGGAGCCAAACCACATATTTATGAAAGTCATTGAATGTTGGACTAATTCTAGATTATATATATTTGCTCTATTATTTAAAAAAGTTTTTTATTTTTTACAAACATATCAAATCAATGCGTGAACAGTGTGGCACCTGGGTGTCCAACATTCTAATACAAATAAAACTAATAAAATTAATCATAATTATTAGATTCAATCAACTTATATATTTCTAATAATGATACACAATTATAATAAATTGCAATCTGTCATTATTCAATTATTCCATGTTTCTCTTATTGTTACTTTTATTTTATTATATAAAAGTATATACTAACATTCCCTCTTCTCTTGTTTCTATCACTTATTCTAACTTTTAATCATATCTAACTACCATCAGTACGCTGATGACACCCAGCTGTACATCTCCACCCCAGGCCACCCCAACAATGCCCTTGAAGTGATGTCCCGATGCCTGGAGGCTGTGTGGATCTGGATGGGGAGAAACAGGCTCAAGCTCAACCCTTCCAAGACTGAGTGGCTGTGGTTCCCGGCATCCCGATATAGTCAGTTGACTCCATCACTGACTATTGGGGGCCCCTTCGGAGAGGGCTCGCAATCTGGGAGTCCTCCTGGATACGCAGTTGTCCTTGGAGGAACATCTGACGGCTGTTGCCAGGGGGATTTTTTGTCAGGTTCACCTGATCCGCCAGTTGCGGCCCTTTCTTGATCGGGATGCCCTGTGCACAGTCACTTATGCCCTCGTCACCTCTCGCCTGGACTACTACAACGCTCTCTACATGGGGCTCCCCTTGAAGGGTACCCGGAGGCTCCAACTGGTCCAGAATGCGGCCACGCGGGTAGTCACAGGAGCTACCTACCTCCCATATAACATCTCTCCTGCATGAGCTGCACTGGCTCCCAGTGGTCTTCCGGGTGCGCTTCAAGGTGTTGGTTATTACCTTTAAAGCGCTCCGTGGCATAGGACCTAGTTATCTTCGAGACCGCCTGCTGCCACCAACGGCCTCCCATCGACCTGTGCGCTTCCATAGAGAGGGCCTCCTCGGGGTGCCATCAGCCAAACAATGCAGGCTGGTGACCCCCAGGGGGAGGGCCTTCTCTGTGGGGGCACCTACCCTCTGGAATCAGCTGCCCCCAGAGATAAGGAGAATCCAAGACCTCAGTGCCTTCCGCCGTGCCCTTAAAACTTTCTTTTTCCAGCAAGCCGGGCTGGCCTAACACTTTTTAAATGTTTTAATTGGTTTGTTACTGTTTTTAATTATGGGGCCAAATTTATATATATCTTTTAATGGTATTTTAATATTTGTACTCTATGTTTTTATGTGGCTGTACACCGCCCTAAGTCCTTTATTCAAAAATAAAATAAAATAAAAATAAAATATCACCTTTTACTAAAAAAAACATTTTCTTTCTATCCTATCTAACTTCTAATCATGTCACCTACCTAAAAAAAATAAAAAATAAAAAAATAAAGAGAAAGAGAAGGGAAAGCAAATCAAAACAACAGTGGAGAAATAAAATCTGTCCATCGTCCCTTGTCCACGTCAATACTTTAATTGCTATGCTTTTTTTTTTTTAACTTGCCTCCCAAATTCCTCTCCTGGATCGCTATCTCTGTCAGAATCTGCTTCTTGGGTGTTCAATCTGGGTATTTCTCCCATCTCTACCTTCTTCCACTGCCTAGTTCCCAAAATTTCTGCCCAGGCCCCTAACTCACTTTCAAATGTCTCTTCCAACTCTCTTAATACATTTTCCCCCTGATTTAATTCATCAATCACTGTTATTTCCATTGTTATCTCCTCTTTGTCTTCTTTGTCCTTCGTTTCTTCTGCTGGCTCCTCCCTTTCCTGGGCATCTTGTTCTTTACTCATCACCCCTCATATGGTGTTTTCCATTTTTTCCATAATCTCCTTAAATCCTTTCTCCATGGTGTCTTCTGTGTTTTGGAAGAGTAACGCCATCTCCTTCAAAATTCCACCCATTTCTGCCTCATAAAGCATATATATTCGCTCTATTGACAATAGCAGATTTTATTTCCTTCCCTGATTCCTTAACTGCAATTTCTCCACATCCTTGCTCATGAGTATTTTAATCCAACTGATTAAAACATAGAAGAATAAAAGGAAAGATTCCAGAACCATCTCTATTGAGTGTTCCTAAAAAATACGTACAGATCATCTTTATAAAGAGCTTTTATTTATTAATAAATATAGTATGCCCCCAGCATACATACAGGTACACACGGCAGTTTTTTAATAATTACAGTATTTTTCACACCATTAAATGCAATTTTTTCCCCCAAAAAATGGGTGGAAATGTCCTTTGGTGCTGGTCCTTTGGTGAATAGCAGCCAGGCCGCGGCAGCGGGGTCCTTTTAGAGTGGTGAATCCCGCCTCTTCTGCTTTGTCATTGCCCACCTCTTGTCTCTTTTCTGCAGTGCAGGAGTCAAAAGCAGAGCTGGCACATGAGAGGACACCTATCCGTGGTCCTCTCAGTCTCCGCCTGATATGTTTTTTTCTTGTTTTACTCCTCTAAACCTAGGTGCGTCTTATGGTCCGATGCATCTTATAGTGAGAAAAATACGGTAGCTCTCTCACAGCAGAACCTGTGGTGCTTTAGACATTGGTGAACTCTGAACATCCATCAGCTTCAACATTGTTGCTTAGAATTGCTAGGTTTTGCAGTTCAGATGCTTGTTTTTCAGTGTTTAGTTACTTCTGATTGCCCATCCTCAACAAAGTAGCTGAGCTCCAGTCTAAGCAAAACATAGATTCCAAAAGCTCAAAGATATCATCATTCTTAATTATCTAAATGAAGCACAAACATCTAATAAAATCTTATTTTTGTAAAACGAATAAGATGGTACTTTAATAAATGCTTATATAAATTAGTTTTGTCTGGGGGATATTCATTAGCCGAACAGAGAGATGTCTGTAGCAGTTACGGTCTAGAAGCCTGGTGGATGTTCCAGCACAGACAAAAAAAACAGCCTATTATCCAGTAATTTTTGGTCTAGCAGCTGCAGTTCTTTCCGAAACTACTTCCAGCAAGATTTAAATGTAGTTAAAAGCCAAAGAAGTATTCCTAGGTAGTGTGATAAAAACATTTATGTAGGGTTGCTGATATCCTATGACAATCTGAAATACTTCATAACAGATTTGTAGTTAATTAGGGACACGAATGAAGAATATTAGGCATAAAAATCAGGAAAAGTGACATAAGCGAGAATATTTAGATATCATACACATCTATGCAATTACAGCACTACAAATATTTTGGTTTTTTTAAACTCTTGAAATCTGAGTAATCAGCAACATTCAGACTAAATTATATAAATTAATACAGGCCGTCCTTGAGTTATGACATCAGCTGAGCTCAAAATTTATGTTGCTAAGTGAAACATTTGTTAATTGAGGCTTGCCCCATTTTACAACCCTTCTGGTCACGGTTGTTAAGTGAATCATTGCAGCTGTATGTTAGTAACAGAGTTAAATGAATCTGGCTTCCCCATTGACTTGGCTTGTCAGAAGGTTGAAAAAGGGGATCACATGACCCTGGGACTCTGCAGCCGTCATAAATAAGAGTCATATTTAGCATATTTGACAAGCATCTGAATCTGACCATGGACTGCTACAACAGTGATAAGTGTGAAAAAATGGTCATAAGTCACTTTTTTCAGTGTCGTTGTAACTTTGGTCACTAAATGAACTGTGGTAAATCGAGGACTATCTGTAACATCAATGTATGCTTAATTTATGTTGAATAAATAAATGGATGTTACCGTTTGCAGGCGTAGTGCAAAGCCTAGTATTTGAAAAATATGGAATTGGAGGAAGAAAAAAATGTAAAACCATAATTGTCTGTACACTCTAAATTTACTTACCTGATTTCCTCCTGTTTCCATTCAATCAATTGCAGTTTTCCTGCAACAGATCTCCCAGTGTTGTAGGTACTTCTGTTTACATACAAAAAGAAATTAAACTTCCTATTCGGTTTGCCTGACTATAAAAATCCCATGCCATTAATCATAAAATAGGTTGCATTGTCTTTCTATAGCAAATTTCTTTCTTTCTTGATTTATTCAGTTTGTTTCCTGCTTTTCACTACAACTACAATAACACAAAAATGGAGAACAAGGTAGGATTAGAAAGCATTAAAATATGTTAAGTATAGCTTTTTGTTACTAAAAGATTCCCTGTACCATCTTAAAACATATTACAAAGCGTTAACCAAAAAATTCTAGCATATTAAAATCAGGGCAGTAATGACAGCAACAAGAGACAAAGCAATATGGTCAACAGTTAAAGCTCAAGATAAAATAAGTTTTCATCTGATGTCAACATTGTACAGGTTTTACACCAGCCAGAACTGGAACAGGAAGTAATTCCACAGCTGGGAACTCTTTATCGAGATTGTCCTTTCTCAGGTTGGGCATCCCCAGCACATACAACACCAGAAAAGGAACATTCCCAACATATTTTATCAACCCAATGGGTCCAAAAGCTTGATGGAGTCCTCTGATGAAGTTGAGATTTGCATGGGTATGTTATCTGCACTAGAAGTGAAAGCTGATGTACCACAGCATCCCAGTTTCAGTTCTGAATAGCCTCCAGTTTCTCTTCCTTTTTCAGGAATTGAGACAGGGTTGGATCTTGGACAGGTTTCTAGATTGGTAGGGTTCTGGTGAGGTCTTGCATTTTAGAATACTTCAGGTTCTTTAGTCTGAGTAACACTCTCTGACTGTGGACTTACTCAGATCTCCTTCAGCCCTACTTCACCCAGCATGACTTCTAGACTGGAACTTGACTTCGTAGTTAGCTCCTGGTAATTCCTAGTCAAACAATTTTACAGCCTCAAACAAGGGAAAGGTCTGCTTTTCATCTTCCCGACTTTGCATTCAAATCTTGATTCTTCAAGCTGATCCTTCATCTTGTCACTAAACTGAAGAACGCAACCCACTCTGAGCCCTTCTAAAAGCTGTATGGTTCAAATGTTTTCTTCTTCCCAGATTTTCTTACGAAACAACGTACACCTGCCATTTTATTATCTTAAAGCCTTTTTCATCTTCTTTTTCACTGCTTGATAGGATGAACATTTGCTCACTGGATCAACCAGGGTCCATTATGTTACATTGGGGAGGGAAGAAGAAAAAAAGATAAGTGGAGGGGGGGAAAGTACCCTAAAAGACAGAATATGAAGTTAGTGTTGAATGAATTCATAGCAGGCAGGTGGTTGGGTGGGTGGCATGGCAGATAAACAGTGTGATGGAGCCAAGGTAATTATAATTATAATCTGGCCAGCAACGCTTTCAGCTGAGGGGTGTATAAACCTCCCTAAGTTAATTCTGAAATAGTCCGGTCCCCACCTGCTCCTTGCCTCCACCTTTTTGTAAAGCAACAACATTACCCGCAATCAAACCAATACATCTGCTCTTGATACAATATAAACTGGGTCATTTTATAAAAGGTTGCAAACCCCGGAGATTAAAAACAAGATCACAGCAATTTATAGCAATCTGAATTTCTCTCCAAAACCACCATACATTTCTGGACTGCATTCATTTTTTTTTTTTTCTCAGCGCTGTGCTATTCACAGAGGTCTAACGTGCCCAAGCTAACAGAAGTCAATGGCAGATGTGTCGGCAACATTCCTTTCTGCAATTTTACTAAATGGATGTAGCCCATAAAAACAGTGTTAATTAATGAACATTTTGAAGGCACTTATATTTTTGGGATGCCGATGCCAAAAACAAAAGTTTGTGTCTGGGGGGGGGGAGGAATATTAATCCAACTTTCCTGAAGATAATGAAAGCAAAGGCTGGTCCGCCCGATATATAACAAAATTCAGTTCACCGCTGGACCATCTGGGAGAATACATAGCTCAATCACT
Source organism: Pituophis catenifer annectens (assembly GCF_029215685.1). NCBI lineage: Eukaryota > Metazoa > Chordata > Lepidosauria > Squamata > Colubridae > Pituophis > Pituophis catenifer. Next base: position 133,768,538 of record NW_027256881.1, read on the forward strand.
CTATAGTCAACTCACTGGCTGTGCAACAGCAAGCAATAATTTGCCATTCTTAAAAGTTGCCTTCTCCAGTTAATCCTGTGCTTGGTGGACAGCACTGATGGGATCTTTACCTTCTTGCTGTGTCTGAAGGAATCTGTTCAGATGGGACAATGGGAGCCTGGTCAGTTAAACATTCTCCGCCCTCTTCCAAAAGGATATGCACCCATTAAGCAAAGGACAGAAGGGCACAGATATGCATTAATGTCATATAATCAGTCTAGAAGAGAGGGCATACTCCGTATCCCATTGGTTGGAGAGTTTTGACTGGCAAAATTGAGGAGGAGGGTCTTCTCAGCTGATGGTCCCGCCCTACAGAAAATCTTACCCCACAGAGGCAAGGTGAGTCCTCGCTCATCTGATTTTCCAAAAGAATGTTAAGACCTGGCTTTGCCAATTAGCACGGACCTCTAAAGATGCAATGCAGTCCTGGAGATGGCTGGTGGCCTGATGACGCTCCCTTTGGCTTGTTAACTTCCTTGCCTTTGAATTTTAGCCTAGCTTATTTTTACTTGCAAGTGTTCAGTGGGTTTTTTTTTAACTTTGTTTTTAAGCTGTGCTTTTATTAAGGTACTTATCTGATTTTATTATGCTTTTGTAAACTGCCCTGAGCCACTTAGATGAGATGGGCAGTGTAGAAACTTAATAAATAAATAAATAAATAAATAAATAAATAAATAAATAAATAAATAAATAAATAAATAAATAAATAAATAAATAAATACATACATACATACATACATACATACATACATACATACATACATACATTTGCATGGAGTTGTAGAAATAATTATAAAAATAAAATGGAAATATACTATCTCTCACGATGGGGAGGACTGGGCCCATTGGAATTGTTTATGTCCTTGGTCTGCTGGAGAAATGCCAAAAGCGTCTCAAAATTGTTTCAAAATCCCATGCCTCCTTTTTATGGTTTTTGAGCCCTAAACTGGCTATAAAGCCTGAACAGCCTTGCTAAATAAATACTTTTAAATGAAGGACTGCCCTCTAATTGCTCATTCAAAGTAAGATATTATTTAATTTGGGGGGGGGGGGAGGATCCAGGGTACCCGCCTCTGGTTGAAGTACTCATTTCATAGACGCTTCCCTGTTGGAGACAAGAGAAAGTCGTGGAAAAGAACGCACTCAAAATGTGTTTTGACTGCTTTGATTAAAGAAAAGAAAAAACAGAATTACAGTACTTTTGTTTCTACTTGGAAACCGCTTCTGGACTTTGTGCTTGAGGTAGAGAAAAAAATCAAATTTTGATTTTGGGTTTTACCAATTAGATAGGTTTGTTGTTATAGAAATAGCTACTTTATGCTATTATGCAAAAGTAAAAAGTTGAGGTTTGATGTTATCTTATTCTACTGCACCAAAGGGAATCAGAAGTCAGTCCCTTTTCTTTCTTTTCTCCCCACACTTTTCCCTACACATTCCCCTCCCCTTCTTTTTCCCTTATTTTTCCTACTATTTTCTTTTGTATTTTTTTTTATTTTATATTATAAACTAATTTAAAAAGTATGTTTTTTTTTAAAGGGAGAGCATTTCCCAGATTTGCAGACTTCCCACAAAGTACCTTAAAATTAAAACTCTTCTCTTTATTTGTCACAGTGGATTCCTTGGGGGAAAAAAACCAATTCAGGTCACCAGTGATTACTTTTGCAGCATTTGGGGAAAGCGATACAGGCTATTGAACCTTGGCAAAATAAATCTATCTATGCATTCATGCTACAGTTTAACTATAGACCATTTTTCATATCACCTTGTTATTAAACCATCATATAGCAAATGCCTTGGGACAACAAGAGGCAATTTATCATAAAGGAAAGAATCTCTTGCTTGTAATCATATTGGGGGTATCAGGTGGCAATGTGCGATAATTTGCTACCCTTTCACCTTTTCTGTCAAAAACACCGGGGAAATCTGTTTAGGATTTTTCTATATTCCCTTGTCAGAGTTTGCACAGAATTATCTCTAAATGCCTACTATTAATATCTTCTCATGTTCTTATGCAGAATCACAAAAATAGTTGGCTGTCAGACTTATATTCAGAGAAATCCACTATTTATCTTCAAATAGTAGTAATAGTACTAGGAGGAACTCGGAGCAGCTTTAGAAAATGTTAGATATATTCATGGAGGATAAGCATAATTAATTGTACTTGTGATTACAGGAAAAAGGATAGGGAACATAAGCAAGTAAGTAAGCAAGTTAGTCAGTCAGTCAGTCAGTAGCAAGGGTGAAATTCAAAATTTTTCCCTAGCGGTTCTGTGGGCGTGGCTTGGTGGGCATGACAGGGAAAGGATATTTATTTATTTATTATTTTATTTTATTTTATTAGATTTTTGTACCGCCCTTCTCCTACTGGACTCAGGGCGGTGAACAGCCAAGGATAAAAACATCACATGCAAAATTTAAGATTAATTTTAAAAGAATTAAACAAGTTTTGGCCCAATATAAAATTTAAAACACCCCAACTAAAATCAATTAATAATTAAAAATATCTAAGGGGGGGTCAAGCCAGCCCAGCTTGATGAAATAAAAACATTTTGCAAAATCTCCATTCCCACCCCATTCCAGGGGAAGGATACTGCAAAATCCCCATTCCCTCCCCACTCCTGGGAGAAAGATATTGCAAAATCTCCATTCCCACCTCACTCTGGGGCCAGCCAGAGCTGGTATTTGCCGGTTCTCCGAACTACTCAAAATTTCCGCTACCGGTTCTCCAGAACCTGTTAGAACCTGCTGAATTTCACCCCTGGTATGTAGTTTATTGAATAAGCCTCCAGAGCATTTAAATTATACTATAGGTAATAGAAATACATACACATAAATTACAACACTGTTATTAAAAATCTAAAATTAATAAATTAAAAATGGTAAAATTTAAAGTGTTAACAATAATCAGGTTAAAGTATTGTAATCTTTATAACATAATACTGTAAAACTATTAGCCCAGTGGTGAAATCTGAACTGGTTTACTATCGGTTTGCTGGCTGTGCATGCGCGCGCATGCGCAATGCACACCACGCACCAAATGCGAGGTGCGCGCACGCATGCGCAGTGCACACAAAAAGGAGACATGGGGTAAGTAGAACAGCGCACACAGGGGGGTGATCAGCTGTAACACGCGATCATTTTTTTTTACTTTTAAAAGCATTTTTTTTACAACCTATTCGGCCAAATTACAAACCTTGTAAAAAAATGTTTTTAAAAGATAAAAAAAAGACTCTGACCATTGCGCAGCTCAGCTGTGATCGTCAGAGCCTTTTTTTTTTTTACTTTTAAAAGCAAAAAAGCAAAACCTACTGTGCTTGCACAGAGGGTACAAAACACATTACACATTACAACAATGCGGAGCCTTGCACTGCGATCGCTACTGGTTCTCCGAACCACCCGCCACGATCGCTACCGCATCGGGTGATCCGGTCCAAATCGGGAGCATTTCACCCCTACTTTAGCCCTATTATCTTACCTGCAAATATAACAACTTGCTGTGAAAGAATATCAATCAGACAGGAGGGAAAGGGCCTTCTCCTGCATTTTCCCTAATGTGTGGACAATATTTCCTCATTGGTAGTATTTGATCCCATTCTCTCTCTCTAGCAATTAGTGTTAAAGATTTTAGCAAGATTTTTATTTTATTCATTAGATGTATTTTTTTTCTTCTAACAATCCTGTAATCCCTTGCATTGGAGTGGAGTCAGGGCAACTGAATGGAGCGGAGTGTTTATTGACCGGATACCCTTCCTGACACCTACATAGAGTTCACAACAGATATTTTCTTTTTACACCCAGAGAAAGAAATATCTGCCACTACCTAGGATAAAATTCACAGCCTCCTGATTATGAGGTGAGATCTCCACCTCTAGCCATCATGCTGCTCTTTATTCATTAGATATATATTCCCCTTTTATTTGTACTGTACATCTCAAGATTCTCTCTTCAACTTCTCTCCACAGCCACCACCTTGTGAGGTGGGTTGGGCTGACAAAGAGTAACAATTCAAAGTCACCCAACCAGATTTCATGCCTAAGGAAAGGCTAAAACTCAGAGTCTCCCAGTTTTTAATTCGGCTAGGAAACCTCCATGATATATGTTTGTGTTTGAATTTACTTCTTTTGAACCATAAACTATTTGAAAAGAATAATATAAATCGAATAAATTAATAAGGGAGCATGCATTTATTTGAAATATGATTGGTCTATTCTTGGTTTCTTACCCAGGAGAACCTTCCAGAACAATAAAAAATGCAGCTGGATTTATAATGACACATATGAAGAAAGAGACTGTTAATGCCAAACTCTGGACACAATCCAGCCAACAGTTAAGCACTTTTCAACTCTATAAAACGTTGGATTGATTGTGTTTGATTAAAAGTTTTCTGGCTTGAAATTCAGTGGCAGCTGGCCCAGCTCCACCAACCTGCCTTTGCCTCTAGAGAGAAAAATCACTAATAATAATATATTTGCTATTCATGTGGACTGCTTGAAATATTCTCAGATGTAAAGAGCTACTTATACTTCCCATGGCATCGAGTCTTTCTCAGAGCAAATGAGAATGTCTTATAGAAACTACCATGTACCATTGTAAAGGTTTACAATGGGAAAATATTTCTACATTTTTCTTCCATAGCTATAGATTTGCAATATCAGAGGAACTGGAACGGTCAGGGAAGTGATCTAGTTTGTATAATCATACTCAAATAATCATTTTTATAATAGAAATACTATTTTCATTCAAAAATGTAATCAAAATAGCCATTCGGCCGTATTTTACTGAGTAGAACACAACATCAAATACATTAATCTCATTTGAAGATCATTTTAAACACAGGGCATAAAGATGGGATAGTTTAGATTAAATCTAAAACTAAATGAAGAGATAGCACTTTCACTCTTTGCATACTGCTGAAACTGATATGAAAATTGGTGTAATAGGCTTAGCTATTCACCTCCACACAAACAACAGGAAACACTGGTGCATTGTTTTGTACAACAATAAAGCCAGCTGTATCTGTTTTTAACCCAAAGGAAAATTGAAAGATGCATACTGTATATAGCGGTTTCAATTGGAGCAGTAATGGAAAGGTAGATGGTATAGCTTGGGTCTTTAAGAGGCTCTTTTAATTTCAAGGCTATAGCATTAACTTTGTCTGGGGATCTTTACTAGAGCTATCAACACAACGATCAACACAATGAAAATACAACACAGAGAAAGCTTTGTATTTCAATTGGAGATTAAAAAGCAGTCGACTCAAAAGCAAATGAATACTGCGCATTCTGTGAAGAAAAAGGCTACCATTTCTTAAGTTAGCCTCCTTCATCTCAAGAGGTTATTATGGATCTTCCCAAAATGTAATATGCTTTTAGAAAAACAGCAGTTGAGTCACTTCATCCTTTATGTATCTTTTCACAAACTATAAATGTATAAAGTTCTCTCGTCAGAATAGCCAAATTTAATTTGCATTTTTCATTTGAGTTCCCGTGAGAAATTCAGAACATATTTAACAAGTTAAAACATAAAAACTTTTTTTAAAAAAAAAGAATGTTTCTTTTTTAATAATTAAAAAGGCTCATTGATGGCTTAATGTCAAAAAAAATAATTCAACACTGATTTTTAAACAGAGAGAAGTGATATTTGGAGTGTTAATATTTTCTATAATATTAGCAGTCAATATAATAACATTTGCCACCACCACCTTGAAATTAAATATAAATATCTGTTCTTAGACCCAGGTAGGCCAACGCCTAAGGCTTTCCGTTATCTTGAATCCCCCTTTTTTTTTAGTTTTAAAATCCTTTTTGTCCTACTGTATTTATGAAACTATTAAATGTTGTAAGTTCTTATTTTTAAAAAAATATATAAAATCAAAGAGATTTCTCATCTATCAGTATTGATCAAATTTATTTTCCAGTTGGGATATTAAAATATTCTACATCAATTGCATAGTAGTAAAAAAAAAAAAATACTAGCATAAAATCAGTTATTAAATCTAGCATACATTTTTCTTGCTCAAGGAAGATTTTTAAAACATCATCACTAAAAGTCCATTACAGAAAGTTATCTATACATTGCGGCAAATACGTTGAAAAAGAGAATTTACATTGGAGGAAACTGCATCTCAATAATTTATTTATTATTTATTTATTTATTTTATTTCTATACCGCCCTTCTCCTGAAGGACTCAGGGCGGTGTACAGCCTGATTAAAAGCACAAAGACAGACAAAATTTAAAAATAATTAAAATTATTAAATAATTGGCTCAATTATAAAACCCCCAAATTTAAAATCTCACATTTAAAACCAATTAAAATCTTTACATTGATAGCCCGGCCTGGCGGAACAACAAGGTTTTGAGGGCACAACGAAATACACGGAGATCAGAGATCTTACGCATTTCTGGGGGCAGTTCATTCCAAAGGGCAGGGGCTCCCACAGAGAAGGCCCTCCCCCTGGGTGTCGCCAGCCAACATAATTTGGCCAATGGCACCCTGAGGACAATTTTCATTTCATAAAGGAGGGATATGAGCAATTTACATTAACTGTTGAGTATATTAAACTAAGATACTGTATAACAAAGGTTGCAATATGTAATGAGATACTATGAAAGTAAATAGTTATGAAAATTTCTACAATTTTCAAACATTGTCAGAAAAACCAGCAGAATCAATTAGTTCCATAATAATAGGGAATTTAAAAAAAAACCGGCAAGACTTTTAGCAATTTGTACATCCTTAAATCTCAACCTCTGGAGGCTTGTAATAGTTTGTCACAGCCACAGGAAGTAAAACAAAATCTTTAATACAACACAGGGATTTCAATCCACATTTTAAAAACAGATCAATATGGCATTGTGTACATGCAAAACCAATCTTGTGAGAATATTTAGAGAACTGCACCTGAAGCTAACACGGTTCAGTTAACTCTAGACTCTTTACACCTGTAAAGGTAAAGGTAAAGGTTCCCCTTGCACCTATGTGCTAATCGTTACTGACTCTAGGGGGCGGTGCTCATCTCCCTTTCAAAGCCAAAGAACCAACGCTGTCCGAAGACGTCTCCGTGGTCATGTGGCCGGCATGACTAAACACCAAAGGCGCATGGAATGCTGTTACCTTCCCACCAAAGGTGGTCCCTGTTTTTTGACTTGCATTTTTTACATGCTTTCAAACTGTACACCCTATCTAAAATGTCTATGGTAAAGGTCATCATGTTCAAATCCTTTTTAAAGCAAAAAATGTCCTAGATAGATTTGAGTAATGAGTTAAAATAAATATGAAGGAGTTTAATGGAGGCATGTCAAGTTCTGCACTTTTCAGCAGGAAAAATCTAAGACCCAAATATTAAATGGTTTGACGGTACTACATGGGAAAAGAAACAGAATGTCCTTGTTGACCACAAGTTAAATATGCTATGATATAGCTGCTAAGGAGGTGAATGCTATTTTGGGGTTCAATAACAGGACCATGAGTTCAGACCACAAGAAGTAATCATTTCCCTCCACTCTGCTAAGGACAGAATTCATAGTATAACTTAAATAATGTGTCCAAGTCAGAAAGGACAGTGACAAATTGGAGTAAATTCAGGGGAAATCTACCAAGTTGGTAAAGTGTGTGGAAACTAAGCCTTATGATGAATGGTCAAAGGACCAGGGAATGTTTAGTCCAGTTCCATCCGTTCCAACAATGATGAGAAATAGGATAGTAGTCTTCAAATATATGAAGGACTGGCACAGAGAAGCTTCTCTGCTGTCCAAGAGGCCAGAATGAATGAGCTAAAACTATAAGGAAACAAGTTCAGACATCAAGAGGAACTTCCTAACTATAGACGCTGTCAGCCAGTGGGATAATCTGCCACATGATATGATAAATTCTCCTGTAGAGAGGTCTTCAAAAAAGGCTAGATGGTCATCTGTTAGACATACTGTAACTCATTGGATCCTGTCCTGAGCAGGACATTGTATTATGGTTATAATCATTTCAATTTAGGTGCATCCAAACCAATTGATTATCTCTAGGGACAGTGGTGGGATTCAAAAATCTTTACTACCGGTTCTGTGGGCGTGGCTTGGTGGGCATGGCAGGAGAAGGATACTGTAAAATCTCCATTCCCACCCCACTCCAGGGAAGGTTACTGCAAAATCCCCATTTCCTCCTGATCAGCTGGAACTCAGGAGACAGAGAATAGATGGGGGTGGGGCCAGTCAGAGGTGGTATTTACCGGTTCTCCGGACTACTCAAAATTTCTGTTACCAGTTCTCCAGAAAAGACAATGATGTCTCAGCTGTCAACACTTAGATTATAGGTTGAGCAGGCATGCGGTTTACCTCTAGTATTCTAGTGTTCTCTATTATGGTAAAATATATTTGACAAAAACCTGTATTCCCCTTTTTTTGACAATACATTTTTTCTGGCAGTACCTGGGTGACCACCCAGTGGGTTCATTCCAAAATTAAGAGCTCTACACATCATTCACAAAGAAAAACACTAGATATATTCAACACTAGATATATTCAACACTAGATATATTCAACCTAAAGGATCCACATTTGCTAGCAAATTACTTTTCTAAATTAGTATTAAACATCCTATGAAGGATGGCCATTGTTTAAACTTCCAGGAGCTGATGTCCACACATTTGGAAGGTGCCCATGTTGGGAGAGGCTGATCTGTATTCCAAAGATTTTCACAGAGAATATAATAGAGCAGAGGTCTTCAAACTTGTCAGCTTTAAGACTTGTGAACTTCAAGACTTGTGGAAGTCCACAAGTCTTAAAGCTTCCAAGTTTGAAGACCTCTGCAATAGAGTGATGCCATTACTGATCTGGTTCCCCTGACTTTTAAGACAGCTACTAAGATAATATCCACAAGGTTTAGTAAGGCTTAAAAAATTCCACAGAAGGTGGCAGAGCAGGAAGTCATGTCCACTGCAAAATCTCTTCTATATTTGTCCTAGAAAGGACAACAGAAATCCCTATCAGTCTGAATATGGTTTTGGGTTTTGTTTTGTTTTTTTGACAAATTGAGAAAAGTTAAAACTTTCAAGAAGTTGAGAAATTTCTCAACAGGGTTAAACACAACCCACTGCAAGCCTTAAGATACCCATCGCATGCAATCTCCTTTCTCATCTGCAAAAATATAAACAGAAGGCAGCTAATAATAAGCTACTTTCGCCCTGCCCTCGCCACAAAAGTTCTATAGCAGTGCCCATATTATGAGATTTATGAAGAAAAGAAAAAAACCTGCCTTTATTGTTCAGCTTTGATCTGTGGGCAGAAAGTGGTTTCATCATATGTATAAATTTTGTCGGAGAACATTGTGAAATCCTGTAGTCCTGAACTGCTAGCAGGGTATCTGCAGCTGAACGATAAGACTGTATCTGCTATAAATATAACAGAATTTTTCACCCACATATATACAGATGGATATGAAACGCTAACAAAGAATCTTGCTGTACCAAATATAGAGCCCCCTCAATAACAATGCTCTCTAGGTTTCAAATTCTGACATGAATATTCCGGCTAGAAGAGATTTTGGAAGGATTTTGTTGTTGTTGTTGTTGTTGTTGTTGTTGTTGTTGTTGTTCAAGTCTTCGCCAGGTATTTCTCCGTGATTTGATTAAGTGGCTGTACAGTTCATCCGAGAACACCAAGATAGCTTGGAAATACCAGATGAAAATGATTTCTTGTCAGGCCATAGTAGGGCCAGTTGTCATGATCATTCATCAAGGATAGGGAAGGATCATCTCTGTGACGCTACATAGCTGTGTGAAGCCTGCAGCCACATGTTGGACTTGGATTTTTGAAGAAGTAAAGGTGCCCTTGAGGTAAATTTGACTGCTGGAGACACCATGGACATACCCATGCAATTTGCTTGGATACAACATAGCAATAGCAGTAGCATTTAGGCTTATATACCACGCTATAGTATTTTACAGCACTCTCGGGCAATTTACAATATAAACATTATTTGCATATTTTCCCCAATAATCTGGGTCCTCATTTTATCAATCTCATAAGGATGGAAGGCTGAGTCAACTTTGAGCCCTTGATCAAATTCCAGTCTGTGGGCGGAGTTTGCCTGCAATACTGCATTCTAACCACTGCTCCACCAGGACTCCCTTATAGAAGTGGGTTGCACTGCCTTTTCTGAGATTGCCTTTTTAAAAAAATTCCCAGGCTAGCATACAGTTCTGGGATTTTATGTTGGTCTCCCATCCAAATACTAACCAAGCTCAACTCTGCTTAGCTTTTCTCAGATTAGTTAAAGTGGATTTAGTGCTGCTTAGCAGAGCATATATTGCCCAGATGCTAAATGAGGATTATTTATAACAGGTGCCTACGGGCCAGATGCATCACGTGCTGGTCACGCCCACCTCCATTTTAGTGAAGGGGGGAAAAGTCGTGTGACAACAACGTGACAACGCGAGTTTGAGACCCCTGATCTCATGGGGGGAAACAGTCTGCTGGGGGAAGAGGGAGGATGGAAAGAGGGTGAGAGAGGGAGGAGAGAGAGAGAGAGTTTATACACATTGGAGGAGAGCCAAATTCTGAAGTCTGAACTGAGGACAGGGAAAGGCAGAAAAGATTTGAGCTTTGTAAGAACTTTCATTCTTCTCCTTTTCTACGCCTCTATCACAGGAAGAAATGAAAACCAGCTGCATTATCCAATTTGCCTTCCAGTATTGGCACTTGGCATTTGCTTTAAAAAGCAGGGACAGGAACAGAGAGAATCAGTCTTCTCTCCATCCTTATTTTCTCCCTGACAGGTTACAATCATCAGAGTATTTAGATTTCTCGGGATTCTCTGAACAATTGATAGGATTGTTCTGCTAGATTTATAACTCAAAGTTTTAAAAACAAAAATCCTGTTAAATTTCTTAAGAACATAAAAAGCAGCTGCATAGTCCTTCACGCGGGAAGGCTTTGGATTAAAAACAAAATCCCTTAAAAATACAGCCAAAAACCAGATGTAAAAGAAGAGTGTACTTGAGGAAAGGGAGTAGAGGAAGAAAAAGGAAAGTCAGAGTTCACAAAGAGAAAGTTTACAAATCTGTTTTTTAAAAAAACAATGATGCAAGTTATACATTACCTGTATTTCTTAATAAAGTTAAGTCTTCAATGTTATAGCATATACAGGGTAGATGGTTTGCAGAGAGAACAGTCTGAAGAGGGGGGAAAAACATTTTTGGTTGATTGTTGATCTCCCTAATATGCTGTCAGGTAGATTATGACTAAGAAAGAATATAGTACCCTGTTTCCCCCAAAATAAGACACCCCCTGATAATATGCCCAATCAGGCTTTTCAGCACATGGCAATAAGGCCAAGCACTTATTCCAGGGTTCAAAAAAATATAAGACACGGTCTTATTTTCGGGGAAAACACGGTATATTTATGGAGGATAAGAGAAAGTCGGCTTCAAAACAGAATTTGATTGGCATGCCCAGAGCAGCGTTCCCCAACCTTTTCGGGTTGGTGGCCTGGCGTGGAGAAAAGAGGGGATGGTTTTATGTGAGGGACAGGCACGTGTGCACAGCTTCATTTGTCTGAGCAGCAGGCATGCACACATACCCTGCTGGCATGAGTGGGGCCATGAATGCCAGCGCCCGCTGCTTGTGTGAGTTGGGCTGTGCAGGTGCTTGCATGCACATGTCAGTCGGCCACTCACGTAGCCCCCTTGCAAATAGGCCCAACCTACAGGTTGGGGACCCCTGCCTTAGAATGTGAAGTTCAGTGTCTGATTTCAATAGTTTAGCCAGAAAGTCAGAAAGTTATTTAAACTAGATGTCTCCACCCCACTGTGCTTTTTTTGCGGGGATAGTGAGTCAAAACTTGCATCCTAAAAGTGACGGATTTTTGTTTTGGTAAAGCATTGGGTAATATCTTTGATCACTATAAAAGAGTTTCTGCTTTTTCTTCCTCTTATTCCAAGAATGTAAGATTAAAGAAAAATCATGAGGGTCAGGGAAGACCCTTTCTTAAATGTTTCTAGCAACTAATAAGTCTTTAATTTCTCTGTTTAGAAACTTTTTAAAAAATGTCATGTGTGTGTGAGAGAGAGGGGGGAGGGAGGGGAAAGAGAGAGGGAGAGGGGGAGAGAGGGAGGGAGGGGAGAGGGAGGGGGAGAGAGGGAGAGAGGGAGAGAGGGAGAGAGAGGGAGGGGGAAAGAGAGAGGGAGAGGGGGAGGGGGAGAGAGGGAGAGAGGGAGGGAGAGAGGGAGGGAGGGGAGAGAGGGAGGGAAGGAGAGAGAGGGAGGGAGAGAGAGAGGGAGAGAGGGGGGACGGAGGGGGAGAGAGGGAAAGGGAGAGAGAGAGCTCTTAGCACATTTTCTTTGATTTTAATGTCAAAGCTTTCACTCTCCTTTCCCTTCATATCATATCTCACACAAATGGAATCAGGTGGGAAAACAGCAACAGGTTGGCCCCTCCTTATACAGAAATAGGAGCACTCTATTTAAAATAGGAGCACTCTATGTAAAAAATATTTATCAAAAATATATGCATTTCTTAAACACCAGTGTCATCTATGATACATTGCTACTTGAGGTAGAACAACCAAGGATATTTCCCACCCAGTTGCCCTTCAAGTTGAATGCCCTTCAAGTATTTCTTTGTCCTTGACTTACAACAGTTCATTTAGTGACCATTCAAAATTACCATAGCACTGAAAAAAGTGATTTATGACAGTTTTTCACATTATGACTATTGCAGCAGCCCCATGGTCATATGATTAAAATTTACATACTTGGCAACTAATTCATATTTATGACGGTTGCAGTATCCCGGGGTCATGTGATTACTTTTTGTGACCTTCTGACAAGCAAAGTCCATGGAGAAGCTAGATTCAGTTAACAACTGTGTTACTAACTGCAGCGATTCACTTAATAACCGTGGCAAGAAAGGTCATAAAATGTGGCAAAATCCACTTAACAAATGTTTCACTTAGCAACATACATTTTGGGCTCAATTGTGGTCATAAGTCAAGGACTACCTGTAACCATTCCCTATCTTTTCAAAGTCACAATATTTGTTACTCCCTTTTGCGGGGGAGTGGAAGTCACTTCTGAGATCTGCCCATTCCTGAAAAAAGAGTACAAAAAGATGTGCTTTGTGGGAGATGCTCAGCGCAGACCATGAGTTTGCCCAGCGCTGAAGACATTTCGAAAGTGCTAAAAGAAATTTCAGTGCTGGAAAATGGTTTGCTGAAAGAAATTTCCATCCTGGGAAATGCTCCCCCAGATTCGCTTGGCAAGTTTGGCAGCCTGTTCACACCAATTCGATCTGTACTACAGATGGCTGACTCAAATGCCTTTCTACTGCACTACATCATATTGCTCCCACTGCGCTGCCAAATTGTCCACCAAATTTGTAAACAGTCTCTAATTAGGCAGTGGGCACCGGCTCAGTTTCCCACAGAAATACACACATGCACAGACCTGCCAATATCAGATCGCCAAAAGTCATAGCAGGAGCCATCGCAGACATTTAGTTCATCGTACCAAACGATCGAGTCGATGGGAATTTGCAGTTGAGAGGATATTGTTTAAGTGATCTTTTGGCTGACCTCAGATACGCCGGAAGATCCCCCCTGGCTAAGACTGCCTACGTACTTCAAATATGCAAATTCAGATCGCAAGAAAGTTGATCCAGGTTTCTCACTTCCATGGGATACTCCGGTGTGGGAAGAAAACAGCATGAACTGCAAAATTTTTCAAGATCCATTATATGGATACCTGTAGGAGAGTAGTAATATAGCATTCATATTAAAACAGCACTAGCAATAGCACTTAGACTTATATACCACTTCACAGTGCTTTGCAGCCCTCTCTAAGCGATTTACAGAATCAGCATGTGGCCCCAAACAATCTGAGTCCTCATTTCACTGACCTCCAATGGTGGGTTGCCCCCGGTTCACACCGGTTCTATAGAACCGGTAGTAAAATTGGCGGGATGCTCCGCCCACCGACCCCGACGTCATCAAAATGCTTCTGCGCAGAAGAGTGCGCGTGTGCGCGAGCAAAGCAAGTGCACGTGCATGGCCCTGCTGTAAACCGGTAGTAAAGGTAAGTAGAACTCACCCCTGCTGACCTCGGAAGGATGGAAGGCTGAGTCAACCTTAAGGCGGTCAGGATTGAATTCCTGGCTATGGGCAGAGTTAGCCTGCAATACTGCATTCTAACCACGGCCCCTAATAATAGAATGCTTCAAGGAGATATTTCAAAGAAATAAAAATGGTTCAAAACTTTACATGATCCTTAAAAACCGTGCCTCTGGATGAGATTGAGCAACAGAGAGTCCTCCACTTCTGGAATGCTCTCTTGTCAAGCATATCTGATTCCTTGTGTGTCCAATCACACTTGGCCAATAAAGAATTCTATTCTATTCTATTCTATTCTATTCTATTCTATTCTATTCTATTCTGTTTTGTTCTGTTCTATTCTATTCTATTCTATTCTACTCTACTCTACTCTACTCTACTCTACTCTACTCTACTCTACTCTACTCTACTCTACTCTACTCTACTCTACTCTATTCTATTCTATTCTATTCTATTCAGCATTGAGCTTATTACCTTAAAAAGATACCATGGGAGATATTAACTAAATTTTGCTGCAATGTAATGGTCTTCGAGAAGGCATCTTAGAGATAGGAAATAAAACAGATTCACACACACACACACACACACACACACACACACACACACACACACCTATGCTCACAAAATGAAAACAGGCCATGAAACCTTCCTTGTTCCCAATGTGCAAATGTCCACCACGGTGCATTCTGTCGCTGATCTGCCGGTAGAAGCAGCAGCTAAAAGGGACTGTCGCCAGTCTGTGCCTACAGAAATATGGGAAGCTTTTGGACCTTTGAAACAATTCATTCCTGGAACAAGAGAGACGGGACAGAGAGGATGAGTAACATGGGAGCACTAACCATTTCATTGCTTTCTTGTTTGCATGTGCTGATTCATTCATCACATTTAACAGGTAAGGTTGCTCTGCCCACTTGTAATTCTATAGCCACTTTCGTAGGCTTAAGCCATCCAGAGGTGTCTTTCGGGGGGGGAGTATAAAACAAAATAATACTAAGGTGGTTACAGCTGCACGACTAAAGCTCTACCCTTTGTATATGTGTATCAGTGGTGGGTTTCTACTGGTTTGTCCCAATTCAGGCGAACCGGTAGTGGTGGTGGTGGGAGGCTCCACCCACCCACCTGGACATCATCATGGATGCTCTGCGGTAGTGAAAGTAAGTGGAACCCACTCAGTGGTGGGTTCCTCCCGGTTCCGCCGAGCCAGTAGCAGTGATGATATGATGTCACCGAACCGGCTCTGCTCCCCTGTTCCCCCAACCCCCTGCCCCCACCCACCCCCTATGTTATTCTTACCTTTTATTCGGCCCTACCCCCAATCTATTGCTGCCTCCTGAGTCCCAGCTGACTAGAGGGAAAAAAACTGTTTAAACTCTTGCCGCAGGGCTTCAAAGGGCCGCCCTACAGCTGATCAATGTTAAAAGAAAACAAATGAGTAGACTGGGGCCTGCAAAAATAAATGGATAGATCGGTACAGCTCTGCAAGCAGTTAAAATCCTGGTAGACCAGTACCTCTGCTAAATCCTAAATAATTGTCACATGACAATTAAGCCATGCCCACAAAATTAGCAACGCCCACAGAACCGGTAGTAAAAAAATTTAGAACCCACCCCTGAACACACTACTGATGTGTACCATGTTGCTACATGTAGAAAAAGAAAGGGGCTTCAGTCAAATTTCTGCAACCACCATCTTGGCTTTTTTGATTCCTCCCACCTCCAAGGATCATGCTGTTTTAAAAATCCCCAATGGGAGACAGATCTACAGCTTTCTGGAAAAAATAAAACAGTGACCACGGATCAACTTACCAGAGTGGGGAATCCAAATCTTCTTGGAACAGCAGCAGCAAAGAAGTAGGGGATGGCAAGATGTCAAGACTCTGTCAAGTTTCTAGAAAGCAAAGGAGGCCGCCTTCACCCTGTCTTCGGACACTGGAGGGTGAGATCAGGAGAAGAAGGACAGAGGGCCCACTGCCCACCTATTCAGAGGTTAACTGAAGCCACCTCGCCTTCTTTTGCTCATTGATTCTTTTGCTTATATGATTTAGGATTTTGATATCTGCCCCTCCTTTGAGCCAGCAGTGTGCAGCAGCTGCCAAAAAACGCTAATACTGTACAAACCTTGGTTGTATAAGCAGAGGTATAGAATCAAAATCACGTGAAATATTAGTACCGCTTTATAAAGCCTTAGTAACACCACACCTGAAATACTGCATCCAGTTTTGGTCACCACATTATTAAAAAGATATTGAGACTCTAGAAAGAGTGCAGAGAAAAACAACTAAGGTGATTAAAGGCCTGGAGACTAAAATATATGAAGAAAGGTTGCAAGATTTGGGTTTAGCTAGTCTAGAGAAAAAAAGGTCTGTGGTGGGACATAATAGCAGTATTCCAGTATTTGGCTGCTACAAAGAGGAGGGGGTTAACTTATTTTCCGAAGCACCAGGGGGCAGGACAAGAAACAATGGATGGAGACTAATCAAGGAGAGAAGCAACCTGGAGAAACTTTCTAACAGTGAGGACAATTTATCAGTGGAACAGCTTGCCTTTAAAAGTTGTGGGTGCTTCATCACTGGAGGTTTTTAAGAAGTGACTGGACAATGACTTGTCTGAAATGGTATAGGGACTCCTGCTTGTGCAGGGATTGAACTAGAAGACCTCCAAAGTCCCTTCCAATTTTTGATTGAAATTGAAATTGATTGGGTGGTTCTCAAATCATAAACTAGGATTGCACATTGCAGCCCACAGGGTGAAGCAACAGGGTGAAGGGTGGAATTTGGATCTTGACGCAAGACTACACCAAATCTTATGCTCACTTTTAGCCAGCATATGTCCACTTTCTCCAAAGCTTGTCATCTTGTATCCTAGTGATACAGCTTCCCCTCCCCTGGACACTTCATTTAGTGCTGCCAGGCAAACCACCATGTTCACAGATTACAAATCTTGTGTGGGGAATAACATTTTTAGAACTTATGTTACAAGGAAAGTTATGCCGCTTGTGGTACAATTATATTATTGGGCAATTACATGAGCACTACATATTATCACCACAGCAACATCTACTTTTAAATGTGTACCATCTGTAGATAATGCTGGTCTTATGCATTTGCCATTAGTCCTGACCTTATGTTCTACCTGTGCCGTGTTCCCAAGGAAAGCAGAGGCAAACTGATTAGCAGCAGGTACATTCAGGTGTGCAGATGGCTCGCTCCCGTTCCTAGGAAATCGTGTTGCTGGCTATTCAAGTATGGTTGTAATTTCAGTGGAACGATGTCATTGGAAGCCATAAAGTGCAAGTTCTGATATATATGTGTGTGTGTGTGTACACCCTGTTTCCCCCCAAATAAGACATCCCCTGATAATAAGTCCAATCGGGCTTTTGAGCGCATGGCAATAAGGCCAAGCGCTTATTTCAAGGTTCAAAAAAATATAAGACAGGGTCTTATTTTTGGGGAAACAGTGTGTGTGTGTGTGTGTGTGTGTGTGTGTGTGTGTGTGTGTGTGTGCGTGTTATAATATTAAAGTAAGTTTGAACTGTCTCAAGCACCTGTCCTTGGCACTGAGTATCAGTTTGCATTCATTTTGGAACCAGCTCCAGGGACACAGTAAAGGGAGACCACTTTCTAGTGGAAGAAAACCATTGGTGAATCAAGCTAAAAGCTAAAGGCCTTGACCCACTGGCCTCAAGAGGAGGTGGGACAATCTCCTGTCAATCACCAGAATTACTCTTACAGTCTATGGTTTGCCCAAAATTCCACTTCCTCAGCACTATAATTGCTGTCCTTGATGGATCTTACCTATCCTATTAGATCTGGCAGGTTAGGTACGCTCCAAATCCCTATGGTGAAAGAAAGAGAGGCCTTGGAAGCATGCCTTCTCTGCCATAGTTCCTGCCTCCCATCAGAGATGGCTCCAATCCTGCTGGCCTTCGGAAAAGCAGTGAAGACCTGCCTTTCCCCCACAGGCACTGGGGCCGGATGTTCATGGAGCTGGGATGGGGTGGTTAGTGGGTGGGTGCGTGGATGCAAGTATATTGTTCATTGTTTTAAGTAATCATATGATGGCATTGTGTTTTTATTGTATTCTGTTTGCTGCCCAGAATTCTGGTAGATGGATGGCTATGTCAGTTAGTTAGCTAAATAAATAAATACAGGTAGGTAGATAGATAGATAGATAGATAGATAGATAGATAGATAGATAGATAGATAGATAGACAGACAGACAGACAGACAGACAGACAGACAGACAGACAGATGTTGTTACACTTGACTTCCTTCCTGGGCTCAGAGTTGCTCCTCACGGTCCTAAGAGACAAACACAATGAAAGAGATGGCATAAGAGTTCTTCGGGGTTTCATTTATCTTGCTTCATTTTTTAGGGTTGTGGATAAAGAGCTTTCTTCCATTTTAATCTATTCTCTTCCTACCAGAAGAAAAGAAAGCACATGGAAATCAAATATTGCAAAAGAAAGAAAGAAAGAAAAAGAAAGAAAGAAAGAAAGAAAGAAAGAAAGAAAGAAAGAAAGAAAGAAAGAAAGAAAGAAAGAGGGAGGGAAGAGGAGGAGGGGAAGGGGAAGAGAGGAGATGAGATGAGATGGGAAGGACACAGGAGAGGAGGGGGAAGAGAGGAGAGAGGGAAGGAAGGGAAAGACAAAATGCAGGAAAAAAAGAGGAAAGGAAAAAAAGAAAATATAAAGAAGTAGTTTCTATTGTTCTTCAGAGTGGTTATGGTATAAATTTATGTCTTACTATATGGCTAGAGAATAACTTCCACTTTTTCTACAATCTATTTTTACAATCATCAAAACCATATACTATACATTCATTTTTTTAATGGTTTTCAATCAGCAATAACCTAAAATAATATCTTTTCTCTGATCAAAGCTATCAATTTGGCCATCTCAGCAAGTTCCATGCTTTATAACCTGTTTCAGAGAAACAAAGAAACGGGCTAATAGGACAGCTCATTTTCAGAAATGTATGCTTCATATTTATTAAATGGGGTGTAATCGAAGAATGCCAGATTCAACGTTGGTGGGAGCTCATTTTGACTGGGGAAGAACAGTTTAGATGTGCTCATGATATGGAAATAAAGCAATTTTTTTTTCTATTGAATGGTTACAGCTGGATTGCATGATTGTTCCCCCATATTGGGCAATCACTGCAGTGCTCATATATTTACACAACTTGGCTGGCCTTTACTTCTTCTCTGACATCTATTCTCTTACTCTCCTTCGACAGGTGGAAGGAGCTGCATATACTTGGCCTCCTCTACTTAATTTGGACATCACGTGACTTTTCCAGAGAAAACGAAGAGATAGATAATCCTTATATGAGGGAATTGAGATGGAGCTAATATTTTAATGAGAGGCAGTTTGGTTTAGTGATTTAAGCACTAGGCTAGAAACTGGGAGACCATGAGTTTTAGCCCCAAAGCCAATTAGGTGACCTTGGATCGATCACTCTCTCCCAACCCTGTGAAGGAGATAGCAGCAAACCACTTCTGAAAAACCTTGCCAAAAAAACTACAGGAATTTATCCAGGAAATCTCTGAGAATCAGATACAATTGAATGGAAGGGAGGGGGGGAAGATTTCAATCCTTACATCTTTTCCTCCCCTCCATGCAGTGCAGCCATTCCCTTCTGGAATAGAACCCATTTTGGGGGGGCTAGTTCCAGATGCTTTACACCAGAGTTTGTTAGAATGGGCTCTCCAACCAAGTTTAGATTTGTATAATGAACTAAAATATCTATAAAACAGCATATACAGTTTTATATGAATGTGGGACACCCATATGAATGTGGGACACACTGTAGAGGGTTCTAAATTCTGTGAAAAGTCAGAATCTGTAAGTGGCTGTCCTGTTCCTTGAATTCAGCCAAAATTCAGAAGAGCCATGGTGGAGCACTGGTTAGAATGCAGCATTGCAGGCTAATTCTGCCGGTTGCCAGCAGTTCAATCCTGACCAGCTCAAGGTTGACTCAGCCTTCCATCCTTCCAAGGTCAGTAAAATGAGGTCTCCGATTGTTGGGGGCAATAGGCTGACTCTCTAAACCACTTAGAGAGGGCTGTAAAGCACTATGGAGTGGTATGTAAGTCTAAGTGCTATTGGGAGTTCACCACAAGCTTGTACAGGTTGCATTGTCCTAGAGCATGTACAAAAAAGCAATGATACGACAATGCATGGACAAAAGAGGTCTGCCATATTGCTTTCTTCACGCTGTTCCCTTGCCTGCTACAGATGCCACCAGCTCCCCAAATTCCAAGCCATGTTAGGAATTCTAGGAGGGCAGCAGGCTAGGCCAGACTTTTCTGCTCTGGGAGTCCGAGTCAACATAGGATGAATGCCTGAGGGAGAAACAATCAGGAATAATAAACTGCCTCCACACACAACTAAAGAAAAACAAGTATTTATGGAAGCAGTGATGTATTTGGTTTTGGCTTCTCCCTGCAGCCTCATTTTAATTCACAAGGAGAAATGACAAGGTCATCTAAAAATGCACGACAATGACTTCCACCTTTCTCCAGCTGTTATATTTACAAGATGAAGGGAAACAAAAATCAAGAAGTATAACATTATGCAAAAGAACTCCCAACATCATTATCCTTGTCCTCGTTTTGTTTTCTTCTCACATTCGCATTTTACAGCTCGTCTCAAATTATCCTGCACATTTCTGGAGCATATTTATTTATTTATTGTACGGAGAGCTGTCAACCAACGTAATATTTTCAGAAGATTGCTAGTCTCTCTTTCAAGTGATTGACTAATTAACTCATTAAAATTAATAGCATCATCTCAATATAAGGTAGCATTTTAGTTATAAAACAATGGAAAGAACTATTCTCCTGGCATATTATATAAACAGCTCATTCTTATGGATATTCACTTGGATCTAAGCCCTACAGTTTGCAGTAGAGTTGCCTCCCAAATCTTGAAGATCGTAATCCAAGAGAATGAATTGTTAAAAGGCATCTGAAGACACATCTCTAATACTTTGCACTGCATAAAACAGCTTTCACAAAAAAGCCTTAGAGGTCATAGCATTTAGTCCCTACAGTAAATCCACCTTTTGAATCTGATTATCCACTTAATGTATGCTTCAGCTATGTTATAATGCTGTAATATTTATCTGCCTTGCTGGGAAGCCACTACATATAATTAGAGAAGAAAAATGTGGAAAGGGTAAAATATATCGAGAATAAAAGCATTTTATTTTTGTATTTGTTGTGATCACAGCGATTTTTGAAATCTCTATTGTCTTTAACATGATACAGATATTTTTCTTTCATATTAGCAGGCATTTAGTTTAGTGTTTGCTTTTGGTCTTCGAAGAGCCCTATTTCCATTTTCTTATCTGTGAAAGTCAGAGAGGTACCTAGCAGGAATTTGGATACATATCCTCCCTCCCTTTCAGCTGCTAGAGAAAAAAAAAAGATCTACAAAATAGAAGTCTCAGGTCACAGCTGTAAATAGCTATAGCTTGATGAAGTGGCATTTACTATTTATTATTTAATACATTTTTCTATACATTCCTATGTTTAAAGAAAAATCTAGGTTTTTTTTTTTTTTTGCAATAGTGGAACAATTTTGCTTGTCGAGAATCCTAGGGTGACTTCAGCTCCAATGAAAATGGATATTTTATAACCACCCAACAACTCTTGAGATGACATCCCCCCTTTCTCTATCAATATGGAGTTAGACCTTTGAAAAGCAGTAAGTCTTCTAAACAAGCATGCATTCGGTTTCTTTACTGTCTCTACCGGTCCCTTTGTGTCACTGAGATAATGAAACAAAAGGAAGAAATAATTACAAAGCAACGAACAAGCACAATGCAATAAGAATGATCTTTATCTATCCTTGTACCTTCTCTTCATCTCTGCCCCGGATCTTCCGACACATGTTTAAAATAAAATTAAAATGGCCATCAAAAACAGAATCTGGACTAAGGGAGAAAATATCTGTAGAATAACAGCTCAAATGGCAATGAAAGAATCAGTTTGGATCCAGCAAGAACAAGATATATTACTAAGAATATTTTGATAAATTTCACTGATTAGGAGCAGCCACTAGAAATTGGAATAAAAAAAATATCGGGCAGTGATAATGCAACATACATGAGGCATCTACAGTAAGATGCACACTGTGCATGAAGAATCTATCCATCTAAGAGCATGGAGTTGGTTCAAGACCAGAAGTTTTTTTGAAAGGAAGTGGGAGGACTGTGTCATTGGTATGGTGAGCAACGTTGTATCAGTTTAAGGCATTAGAGAAGACGTACTAAATCTGCAAAATTCAGGGTCAAACAACATCTTTACTGGGACAGCTTTCTTTAGAATTAATCAAACGTGTTCTAAATTGCAGCTGACCTTTTCAAGTCTTCTCCTCTTTGGAAAACAAGACAATTATATTTTAAAAACAGATTAGAGGGAAGGGGAATAGAGGAGGGAAGATGACAGAGGTTGAGGTTATGGAGTTTACACGATTCGTCAAAAGAAGGAATGCTAGAAGAGGTCTAGAATTGAAAATGGTCTCAGGGGGGGTCTAAAAAGATGGCCCTACATTTTTAACATAAATATTTTCTTATTGTGGATTTTGCGTTTCTACTTGCATTGCAGCATTCCTTATGTTGATTAATTGGTTGCAATTCCCATATTGTGCCATTCTGTTCATCAGACTCTGAGTGACTTAACAATTCCTCCATAGAGCAGCTAAGTTTTAAAACATACACAATATAACATAAACAAAATTCTCTACAACTTCAACAGGATGTATAAACTACAACAGTACGTTGTCTCATTCCCATCCAGTGTCCTGGTACTACTTCCTTTGGAACAGCATTTAAAATTCTGTTTCCTATCCAGAAGTACTACAAAAGAACCAGTTCTTCATTGTCCTCCAAAACACTAATAGGGATGGGTTCATATTTATCTCTAGATGCCAGCTAGTCCAGAGGAGAAGAGAAACCATTAAAAAAAGCTTGCCTTCAAGTTCTCAATCATCAAAATTTCTTCAGAGGTGGGACCCATAGCAAGTCTTTCCTCCTATATCTCACCTGATGAGCAGATTCCACAGAGTAGGTAGAAAATACTTAGTGTTGTGGCCCGTCAGCAGCCTATGCAACTAGTAGCTGATTCCGACAGTGAGGAGGCTGGTGTGGTGCTACGCCAGCAGCCTGTGCAGCTGGCACTCGAGTCGGACAATGAGAAGGCTGGAGAAGATGTGGTGCCAGAGGCGGGGATTCAGCCAGGGCCTTCAGAACCTCCAGAAGCTCCCATAAGTGAAGAGGAAGAAGAGGAGGAGCCTCTTCTCGATGCACGGGTGCGCAGAACTGCCAAAAGGCAGGGGTGGCTCCTCAGAAGGAGGTCTCCTTGAGAGTAAGTCTTGGGGCTAATTGGACACTCCCTTAGCCTATTTAAGGAAGGATGACGACTGAGGCAATTTGCAGGGAACAACTTCATTCACTCTCCTGCGCGTCTTGATCTTAGTTCTCTGCAAATTGTTTCTGGGCTTTCTGCCAACCATAGTAAGATTACGATTATTTATTATTTGGATTCTTGTAGGCTGTTAAGAAAGTTAATTAACAGCCTTTGTTTGAAAAAAGACTGATTTAATTTAGTAAACTAAGGTTTGTACAGACTTTGTGTGTGCTGCGTTCTTTGGGATCTGTAGCTGGGGCAGAACAACTTAATGTGAAAGTTATTCACACTGATAAAATGACTAGCAGTTATCAAAACAATGAAATGAAATGCAGAGTGCCCTGTCTTCATAAAACAGGCCCGGACCTTTACAGCAAAAAAAGCAGGTGGAAGAAGATTGGCATTTTGCCGTCATAAATTGACAATGCAGACAATCCTAGGTTAACTAGATAACTGGAACCACTAACTCCATTGCTAAGTGATGTGGTCATAAAGCATAATGTCACATGGACTGCACCAATTTACAACAACCATTCTGTTGCAATTGTGGGCATTGGGCAAATCTTGCACAGTCATTTAGCGTGTCATCACATGATCATTATTAATGACCTCCTTCTACCATTCCCATTGACTTTGCTGGTTGAAAGCCACCAGGGAAGATTTCAAATGGCAATCATGTGACCATGGTATGCTGTGGCTGTCGTAATTGTGAGCCAGTTGCCAAGTACCTGAATTGTGATTTCATGACCATGGGGACGCTGCAATGGCGACAACTTTGAGAGCCAGTCTTAAATTGTCTCATTCAGTGATGATGTAACTTCAGATGGTCATTGAATGAATGTAAGCAAGAGCTAACTGAATAAAAATAATATTTGTAGTGTAATATAATAATAGTCAAGACACTTCCCGTCTTGACTATTACAACTCACTCTTCATGGAGCTGCCCTTGAAGAGCATCTGGAAACTCCAGTTGGTGCAAAATACAGTGGCCCTCATGGTTTTGTGCAGACCCCGGTGTGCACATATATCACCTCTCCTGCGGGAGCTGCATTGGTTGCCAATTTGTTTCCAGGTGCAATTCAAGGGAATGCTGCGGGTCCCATCCCCGAGGGAGATACACCTGGTGGGACCCAGAAGAAGGGCCTTCTCCGTGGTGGCTCCCTCTCTCTAGAACATCATTCTCCCAGAGATTAGAATGGCCCCCACCCTAATTCTCTTCCAGAAGGCGCTGAAGACCTGGTTCTGCCAGAGAGCCTGGTGAACCCAGAGTGGGATGGAACCCATTAAATAGCTCATGTGATCAGTTGTCACTGGGGCGGGAGGTTGGGGTCAGGGGTGATTTTATTACAATAATTTATTTGATTTTTTTATGAGTTTTGGGCGAATAGGCGGCAATATAAATCTAATAAAATAAAATAAATAAATAAATAAATACCCTGTTTCCCCCAGAATAAGACATCCCCTGATAATAAGCCCAATCGGGCTTTTGAACGCATGGCAATAAGGCCAAGTGCTTATTTCAGGGTTCAAAAAAATATAAGACAGGGTCTTATTTTCGGGAAAATACGGTAAATAATATTTGAATATAAGATACTTGCTGGAACTCTTGTGTCCAGCTTACCATTATTTCTAGTAAACTCTATTCATCTGAGTATGCACAATCTTGTTCCTTGGATTAACTGTTCCCAGTTTAGTCTGCAAAGAGGGAAAGCTGTCAACCAGCCCTACATCCTACAGGGATTTAAGGGAAATGGCTACCATTTTGAGTTGCACCCAGAAGCCAACCAGTAATTCATATTATTCTCAGAATGATGGTCTCAACTCAACTCAAATATTTATTACAGTCATAGACCAGCATAAAGGGGAGGTCTCGCATGAACAAATCCAGACCAATTTCTGCCTGGTCTTCAAGAGCAGCTCTGGGTGGAGCAACCTGCAAATATCCAATGCCTCATTGCCATTCTAGCATATGGTTTAAATTTCAGAGTAATGATGACAAAACCTGTTATTCCTCCCATCTTGGAAGATAACAAGATTTAAAAAAAAAAAAAACCTGGGGGCGAGGAGAGAGAGAATTGGGAATCCTGTCTTGGCTGGGTGGATTTTGGTTTTTTTTTTTTTTTTTATGTGTACGTTTAATGTGTCTTAGTTTTATCACCTGATTGGATCATTTTGCTTGGCAGCTCTGTGCTTTGGGAGTCATGCTGAATATTAACCATTCAGCTACATCCTCTCCTGATGCGGGTTAATCTCCGTATCATAGGCTGCCACCAGTTTCCTAAGCAGCTTAAAAGGACATGTTATAAATTTGACAATGACCCGCTAATGGTTTGACATTTCTCAAAAGTATTATGAGCTGTCTTTGTCACTGTTATCTTCTAATGAGATCAGTAAATTTAGGGAGCCGACATGGCTGATGCAAACGGTAGTGCTTCAGCCAAGGACAAGGCATATAATTGCTATACTATAAATAATAATCTGCAAACTATTTAGACTCTCCACCTCCTTCAGTGAGTGACTCCATTTTGGGTCCCCTGGAGCTATCAAATCTGTTCTAGGATCACCTGTGATCTTTCTTTTCACATTGTGCAAAATTCCAAATAACAAGGTGCACCCCGAGAAATAGGTTTTGTCCTCTGGAATTTTTTTGTGGACTTACTAAAGGGGGATTTTTGCTCTTGGATCATTGACAGTTCTTTTCTGGGTCAAATGTAAAATATAATATCTTTAAGGCAATTCAGATAGATCCATCTATATGGGACAATGATAAAGTGGCATTTTTTGAAGCAGGTCTAATCCAGTCCCCTGTGGAAGAAGGATGAGATTTAAAGGGTAGTGATAGTGATTTCTCCTCAGCCAGTTTAACTTGGGAGGTTAAAGAATAAGATCTTTATCATTTCTGGTATTTACTAACTTGGGCTATTTCTCTCAAACTAATGTGGGTTTAGAATGTTCAATTCTCAAACATTCCAATGCATTTCTCAAAATGGGTGGCACAGCTGATCATTGGAAATACCAGTTCAGAGGAACCAGTAGCTTTTTTTAACTACTAGTTTGACCAAACCTGTAGCTTTTTTAAACTACTGGTTCAATCGAACTGGTAGCTTTTATCACTACTGGTTCACCAGAACTGGAGCGAACTGGTAGCATTTCACCCCTGGAAAGAGTAATAGGTATAAGTATATCTTCTATGGAGATTCTCAGTCATCCAGGTCATAGTTGATCCAAAGGTGCTTTTTCAAGAGACAACTGGACTTTCTTGTTTTTCTTTGAAGACGTTTTGCTTCTCATCCAAAAAGCTTCTTGCTTCACCTTTGGGACGAGTATTAGGTACGTATATTCACCTGCTTGAGTTATTTATAAAAATAATTAAGGCAAGATATAAATAAATAAATAAAATAATGTATTGGAAAACCTATACATATTCCAGCATAGAAGTCATATATTTCTCTCGATACTTCATAATGGGTTCATTTTAAGCAACCTACAGCAGTCACCAAATAAGCCCCAAAATCCACAATGGGCTTATTTTTCCATAAGGCACAGCAGCAAGATGGGCAGCAGCTCTTTCAAGGTAGAAAATATAAAGGGTGGATTGTGACTACAGTCTCATCTCATCCTCCTATTCCAGGATCAAGCTGCAGGAAGGCTCCTGGGACTCCTGACATACAAGAGGGGAGACTATGCTCTGAGTCTTCTGGTGCCAAAAAAAACACCAATGTATATGACAAAAAGGAACATTTGAAAGGCTATCTTCAAAACAGCAACATATATACCTAACACTTTACAATGAAATAATGACGTTTATGTTCTTGTCATAAGTCGGGGAAAGAGAATGCCATGTCTAGGAAAGAAAAATATAAGATGGGATGTGCAGTTAATTTATGAGTGGAACCACAGGCCAATTGACACAATCAACAGATATAAAGAGAACCCAATAGTCTTGCCCCCCTCCCTCCTCACACCCTAAAGTGTTCGGAATGTGGATTAATGGCTGCAATGCCCTCCCAGATGTTCTCTCAACAGTCCAAAGTGGGAAGAGAGATGGGCAGCAGACCAAATCAAATTTTTATATTCCTCTAAAATTGTGCCAGACACTAAGATCTCATCAGTGTAACATCTGAGGCCCAGAGACAGTACAGTAAGGTTGGCTTAACCCCCACAATCAATCCATTTTGCTGAAGATGTGACAAAGAAACTCAGAATCAGAACATTCAAGAGCTCATATCCAAAAGTATAAATTGAAAGTCAACACTTACAGCGCCTGTAATCAAGTCAAGAAAGAATTTATGGCATAACAATTCTGAGACAGGAAAACTTGTGTTTTTTGCTGATAGACTACAAATGCTCATTTTAAACATTTCTAGCCCTTTCAAGTCGAGAACCCTGTGCACACGTCTAGAAATGGAGAAACAAATTGCAAGAGATTCTGTGCATTTTGATTTTATCCACAGATTAGAGTTGTGTAGAACAGAAGATTGTGTAATTGATCATCACTGTCATTTTGACCAAAAGGGATTTTTTATCTTCAATCTGCCTTGGTATAGCTTTGCTAAATGGTGTGCTATGCAAATATTATTAATGTAATATTTGTATATTATATTAGAAGGTTCTAAAAATCCATCTTAGGTCTTTCCAAAGGCTTTGACACACTCTGTGGATTTTTTGTTGGTTGGTTTGCTCTTTCCCCACACCGTATGATTCAAGTTACTGACATTTTATCAGTTGTCTTTTGAAAGTTAAGAAACAATATTTGTTCACCAAGCCATAGATTTGACTACAACTATAGTCTCTCTTATGATTTGTCAAAACACTTGTCTAGGTGATGAGACAGTCTCACTTGTTAGTGAGTGGGTTATACACTCTGGAAGAGCTAAACAAAGAGTTTCTGTGATTCCAGATTATCCAAATTCACAAATACACTATGTGGTTGTTACACAACAAACCAAGAACCCCACAACCTGAGCCAAAGTCCACCTAGTTCCTGAAATTTCCTGACAGCTAGAGAGATTAATCAGTGGAATGACTTGCCTCCAGAAGTTGTGGATGCTCCAAAACTAGAACTTTTTTAAAGAAGAGATTGGACAATCTCTTGAAATTGTATAGGGTTTCCTGCCTGAAAAGTGTTGTGACCTAGGCTTACTGAGTCACTACAATACACAATTAGTCCCCCAAAAAACTTATTTTATTGTAACAGCTGAGAATTATGTTCATTCCCAGCTGAGTCCCAATTAGTTGCAAAAAAGTCCTTCGGAAGAAGTTCTTCAGGATAATCACCAACCTTTATCTTCTTTGACACCCTGCCAAAGGCCTAACTTGGCAAAGCCCCATGGAGTTCAGAAACAAACAAGAGATGCCAACTGGAAACAGAGTTAGCAACGTTGCTTTCCTGCAAAAGGCCCAAGTGCCTTCGTTTCTCTTTTAAGCCTTATGGGAGGGGCCAATCATCTCCTGGCCTTACTCCCAAGTCATCCCTTTTGCTTTATCTGCTCTTGCCTTCTGGCAGCTCTGCGCATGCATGCACTAGAACAGGCTCCTCCTGTTCCTCTGCCTCTCTGCTGTCTGACTCTGGGGGCTCCAGAGTCTGTGCATCACTCCCAGATGGTCCTGGCCCCATCTCTGCCGCCAATGCAGAGCCCTCATCCAGGCCTTCCCCAGACTCCAGGACTGGTCCATGTTCCTCCCCAGCCTCCTCACTGTCCAATTCTGCTGCCAGCTCTGCAGGCTGCTGGCGGACCACAACAAAAAGGGGGTTGAACCTCCAAGGTCCCTTCCAACTCTATTATTCTGTTATTCCATATTCTAGTGTGACTAATTAGATGCCATTGGGAAATACAGAGGCAGAATATAAATGTGATAGGATTTATCCACCCACAGTCCTCAATACTGGCATTCAGATGTTACAACCTTGGTTCCTGGAGGTGAGCTATAATGGTCATCATGAGCACCTATAAGATAACCAAATGAGTGCAAATGTATATCTTGATACCATCATGCAAATGATGCATATTTCATACTAAACATAATTTACATCTTTGTGCCATAGATGCAGATTGCATATTTCATGTCATTTGCACAATGGTCCGTCACAATGACAGATATAGTTTCTTTGTGGTTTCTATCAGATACATTTGGCAGTAATTAGATTTATTGCCCATGGCTTGGTCAAATCTTCTTTTAAAGCCATCCATGTGAATGGGTACATTTTCAACTGGTTAACTGTTCTGCATAGATAAGATTATTTATTCTTTCTTGGCTGAATCTCTTATTGGATGACCTTGCTTTGTAGAACTTTGGGGCAAAGAGGAAAAAAAACCCCTTCTATTCCACTTTCCATATTTCATGCATATTATATTTTTAACTACTTTTTTCTAAGCCGCAAAGATTCAAATATTCTCTTTTTCCACGTTTCCAGAATTGCTCTACAGCACTGATCCTTACAGTTGTTTCTTGTTTCTTTCACACTATGCGAGTATTGCAATTCTTGGGGGGGGGAGATAAATATTAATATTTTTAAAAAATATTGTTTTAAACCCACAGCTTCACCAGTAACAGGTGAGAGGAGAAGACTAATTTGATTTGCTTGCATTCTAAATTCCATTTCCAATTTACTAAAATGGAGGAGCCAACTGGCGGAGGTCCCATAGAATCTTTTTTTTTTTTTTTTTTGACTGCTGGAATAAAGCAGGTTCTAAATTCCGGCAAATATATTAAACCTCTTTGTTGTTCACAGAGCCATGCCTCTGTAGGCATACAATGTCATGGGCACATAATTATTTAGAAGAATAAGTATCTATAACCTGTGCTTTACCACCAGCAGTGGACTAGGTCTGATAAAGCCTTCTGGGTTGGCTGCATTGAGCAAAATCCTTTATGCTGAAACATAATACTGCTTGCTGTTTTGCCTGGCAAGTACAGGTCTTAGATTTTACCGTTCCACACAAAGAGTTTTTGAGATTATGTTTTAGAAGACCAACAGAGTTGTTAATAGAGTTGGAAGGGACCTTGGAGGTCTTCTAGTCCAACCCCTTGCTCAGGCAGGAAGCCCTATACAATTTCAGACAAATCTCTTATCCAATCCCTTCTTAAAAACTTCCAGTGTCGGAGCATTCACAACTTCTGGAGGCAAGTTGTTCCACCAATTAATTGTTCTGTCAGGAAATTTCTCCTTAGTTCTAGGTTGCTTCTCTCCTTGATTAGTTTCCATCCATTGCTTCTTGCTCTGCCTTCAGGTGCTTTGGAGAATAGCTTGGCTCCCTCTTCTTTCTGGCAGCCCCTGAGATATTGGAACACTGCTATCATGTCTCCCCTAGTCCTTCTTTTCACTAAACTTGACCTACCCAATTCCAGCAACCGTTGTTCATATTTTTTAGCCTCCAGTCCCCTAATCATCTTTGTTGCTCTTCTCTGCACACTCTGCACAAGGTTCAAGATCAGGTAGTTCAACCAATTCAGAAGCAAAATTATACCCAGGAATCTCTGGCTCTGGGAAATACAGATCTTGGGAGTCCACTGTCTGTTCTTCAGGTAGTTAGTCCCAATTATCTTATTGTCAGAGACCAAAATAGGGTCTAGTTATTTTGTGGGGGGAAAGAAGTCTGCTGCATATGGCGAGGTCAGTTACTTGCCACAGGAAGACCAGGGTCCCAAACATCTTTGTCTGTCTTCAAATATCTACCCATAAGGCTGCCCCTTACTTCTCCCACTTAAAATACATAAGGAATGAGAATCATGCATTCACTACGTTCACTTGCAAAGATTTCTTTCTTTCCTGTATTACTTATTGCCGGTGTTAAGCCTTGTTTATGAGTTCTTGCTTGTACGGAGAAATGCAATAAGTCTCACTATGTCAGGCTGTAAATCACCTGTCTGCCAGTAAGTAAATTAGGTCTTCCAAGCAGTGTAGTAGCAAGAGGGAATATATACTCCAGTGAAGGTACTTCACAGAGGGATAAACTGAGGTTCCTCACCTTCCCTTCGAGTCAGCAGTTAATCTTCTCTGATTCAATCTCGGGAAGACAGACGGAAGTTTGTTTTTTTTTAAATGTGTTTTATAGCCACGTTTGCAGGAGCTCGAAGCACACCTCCTCTCATTATTCTAATCATTCTAATAATTATTCCAGTGCAAGTTCATTCTAATAATTAGTCCCGTGCAGATTCACTGTACTGTACCTGCCTTTATTTTTGTTAGGAATATTATGGATGTTGCAATCAAGTACATCTAGAGATCACAAGTTAGGTCAATCTAGGACCATCAGATCTGAGGTGCAAGAAACCAGGTGATTTTTAGAGATATAGCAAAGCCTATTTTTCTGTCCTTTGGTGATTCATACGAGTTTTTCAGCCTTAGCAGTCCTGGGTAAATCTGCTCCAATTAGATCTCCAGTTTGTTGCAATTATACATTAGTTACTCTCTGTAGTAACTATCCCGTGTTCTTCTCAATCACTTATCTAATAAGCAGTATGCAAACAAAATAAATACAGCCATTTAAGCCATTTAAGAAGAGAATACCATTCCTCTGGTGTGGCTAGAGATAATAAGTTTTAAAAAGCCCCATCAAACAGTAGAAGAGATCTCTGCCAGGGTTGGAAGCAGTGGGTTCTACTTACCTTTACTACCGGTTTGCAGTGCGCGAGCGCTCTTCTGCACATGCGCAGAAGCTTCTGCGCATGCGCAGATCACCTATGATGACGTCCGAGTCAGTGGGCGGAGCCTCCCACCGGTTTTACTACCGGTTCTTACGAACCAGTCCAAACCAGGAGCAACCCACCACTGGTTGGAAGGCATCTGTCCTAGAAATCCCATTTGCACTTATGGATGCAAATCTATGTTTTGCTAATGGCAGGTCCTGATTTGAGGTATAATGGAGATAAGATGAAAGCAGTTTTGAATATTCAAGATGCAAAGTCCCTCCATTCTTAGGTAAGGCTCCACATTGATGTTCTATATCTATCTCAGTATGCTGCATTCTATCATAGCTTCAGTTCAGATTCTTGCAATAAAGCTTCCCCTTGGGGCAAGATAAGCTTAAAGGGCAAAAAAAAAAAAAGACCCTAAGGCTCATAAAATGCTTTCAACAAAAATAAATAAATAAATAAATAAATAAAGTTTCCCAGTAAAAGCCAGTG
Source organism: Pituophis catenifer annectens (assembly GCF_029215685.1). Lineage (NCBI taxonomy): Eukaryota > Metazoa > Chordata > Lepidosauria > Squamata > Colubridae > Pituophis > Pituophis catenifer. The sequence continues at coordinate 133,801,215 of NW_027256881.1, forward strand.
GCAGATTTAATGTGTAAACAATGAAAATGCAAACGGTATAAGAATAATTTAACAGAGTTGCTTTGCTAAAAACAGACAAAAGTAGATTTTTTTTTCTTTTAGAAACTTATTCTAAATGTTTGCAGAATCATCCAAATGTTCACAGATCCCTGCTTCCTTTGAAGAGCAGTTTGGGAAGGGTGTCAGTTCAAGGCCTGAATGCATCTTCAAAGTCAAAAGAAGAATGGGGAGTTTTCTTGAGTACCCAGCTGACTTTGATGGCACTCTAAAAGATAAGGACTGCAGGATCAGAACTGGTCAGTACTTGGAAGGGAGATCACCAAGAAATTCCAGGGCTGTTGGATAGCCTGGGAAGACAATAACAAATGGGAGAAGGTAGCAGAAAAGATGAAGACGCTATAAGTAATAAGTTTTCAGCATATAGTGAACAAAGGGAAAGGTATATCGACAGAGTTCTGCTCCACTAGGAAAGAGTTTTTAAAACATGTCTCAAAGGCAAACTACACTAACAAGCAGCCATGCCATTAATCAATCAGAATGGAGAAGGAAAGAAAAAAGAAAGAAATTAGGAAATTATTTTGAAAAATAGCAATCTGGCTGGACAACGCGTACAGACTTTAGAGGCGGAAACAATTTTTGGCAGGAGGGGAAAAAAAATCAAACTAATTATCATAGCCTGAATTTCTGCTTTAATCTTCATATCAGTTTCAACATGTCAATCTGTAGAGATTTAAGAGGGAAAGGTTGCAAAGCACACGATGTCAGCATCTTAAAATTAGAATTACAATATAATTTTAAGCAGCTGTAGAAGTCATCTTTGGAAAAAAAATAATCACATTGAAAAGAGTGCTACTTCTGCATTTCAAAATGGCAGCAATGTGTTTTATATTAAGAGACCCGGAACCAGTTCCAATAGATTGTCATTTAAGATAGAAGCATACAAGAGAGATCAATATTACTATCTCCGGGATGAATTTCTTAATCCAGTTTGGGTGAAATATATGATGTCCCAACCTTCCATGCATTTTTTAAAAGACTAAATCTAGTAGTAAAGTGGCAGAGAGCAAAGAATAAGAGATAAGATAGTTATTTGACTTATCTTCACCTGCATGAGATAATTTTGTCGTTTTAAAATTATGGATTTTGCTCAAAGAGAAATAGAAAACAGGACCTCACTGCTGCCATTTAGCGATTAGATGCCATCAAGTCTTAGCTACAGAGCTACTTAGCTACTCCTAGCAGATGGATTTTCTCCGTGAAGATCTCTCTCTAACTTGATCCTTTGTGTCTTCTAGTGGTCTAATGGTCATCAAGAGCTTTGCAACTGAGTCACAATTTTGCCACCAGGACAACACAAATAACCAGACAGAAGAAGAAGTCCCACTATCAAGAAAGGTTGAATATACTCTTCTATCATACGCAAATTTAAGATAACTTCCTACATGCAAAACAAAGCTGGACTGCTATTATTCTTGACTGCCTTACTTCACTGGACCCAGGGCCAGCTCAAAAGTATATGGTGCCCCTAGACTGTATTGACTGATATCACCACCTCCTGTTGATGTGAAAATTAAATAATACATAAATTAAAAGAAAAGAAAAACAAACAAAAAACCCTCAAAGGGGCCTTTTCTGTGGTCAGTTTTCTAGGTTTTCTACTTTATCCACCATAGGTGTCACACCTTGTTTGTGAGCCGTCCTTCTCTCAGAGAAGCAACATAAAGCAATGGAAGAGAAATCAAAATATTTCCAGATTATTTAAAGACGCACAATATAATGTTAGCGTAAACAAAAGCATCCTGTTTGTTGCTGCAGCGTGTCAGAACAAACAAAAACAGTCTTACCTGAGAATCTGGAGCATGAAAACAAACACTTGGGCGTCTGACAAGATTTTGAAACAGACTCAAGAAATAAAGCTCAGTGAAAAGGCTTCACTTTTTCTTGCTGTGTCTGAAAGTTTCCAAGTGTCGTCTTCCCTCGGCATGTGATGTGCAATCTGTTTTCCTAGCTATGGTGTCTGCATCTCAGATTGGTTAGAAGAAAGAATTTAGGTAGTACACAAACAGTTAGACAGGAATAGGACAACTCTACATTCCCAGACAGTTGCAGCCACCCTATCTCATCTTTGCTGGGCCCATCATAAAAGGAACTGGGTCACTGGTTATCTTTTGGCCTAGTTCTCTAAACAGCTGCCATGTTTATCTGGATGCCATTTACATTTCCCAGAGTTCTTTCAGTGTAGCATCCCTCTCAGGCATTCAGGGAATTTGGAGAATGAGCTGAAGCATCAAGCAGGGTGCCACAGAGTTCAGACTGGGTCCTCTACTCCTCCACATGTTTATTCATGACTGGGATGAAGTGGAAGCATCAGTACGGTATTGAGAGGCTAGGAAAGGAGCTGAAAATTAAAAAAGGGAAATTTAACACCGAGAAATGTACATTTCTTCACTTGGGAAACTGAAATGGAATGCACAGGCATTGCTAGTTTAGCAGCAGTCTTTGTGAAAAAGATTTTGGAACAGTAACTAATTACATACCAAGTTATGAGTCAGTGGTGTGATATTGGCTGCACCAAAGGCAAATCAGTTTGAAACCGCATCAACTGGAACGTGGTTTCTATATCTGTATTTGGCCAGTTCTCACCTTGCATAGCATCCAGTTTTGGGCGCCAATAAGGATTCAGTCAAATTAGCTCAGGGAATGATAGTAAGGGTGATAAGAATACTAGAAAGGAAAATCTAATAAAGAGAAAATGAAGTAAATGGGAATTTAAGGGCTTATTCTTGAAATAGGTACGAGACCATTTTTCAAACACCTTAAACCAGTGTTTCTTAACCTCGGCCACTTGAAGATCTTCAAGTGGCCGAGGTTGAGAAACACTGCCTTTAATCATGTGACAAAATAAAAAGATTGAGATATGGTGCAGGAATAGTCTAAACTATAGGTCATTTTACAGGTGTAAAAAAAATCCGAATTTGTTTGGAAGAGGATTTCTGAGGTCTGTTTAAGGGACAGTAGCTTCCTGCTGTTGAAAGCAGCAGAAGAGAATTCAGGCAGAGTCACTGGAAGCCCAGATAATCTCAACTATCCTGATAAGAATCTATGGGTTCCCTTGATTAATGCCATGTCATGTTTTTTAATCTCCTTGTTTATTGACCGTTTTATATTTGCATACAAAAATTGAGGTATATCTGTAAAGAAAACAGATTTTCTTCCTCTCCATCTCCCCTTCTCTCTCATCTTCTTTCTCTTCCCCCACTTCTAGCTTTGAGCAGTGAAACCATCACACAGGGGAGAACAAATGACCATCATAGATAGGCGTTTCTCCTTTCCAATTGAGTCCAACTTCATACTTTGTGAGTTATTCATATGAAGTGGCATCTGAATGAATTATCTTCATTAGATTCCTTCTTGCTTAAACTGCAGGATGCGACAATCCAATTGGTTTGTCCTTTTTGTCATGGGCTCTTCTAAGTATATCCAAGTCAGTAGGCTCCAAAACACAAGAGAGGAAAGTTGACAAGGCACGTGGAATACTGTTACCTTCCCACTGAAGTGGTACCTATTAATCTGCTTGCATTTGCATGCTTTGAAACTGCTTGGTGGGCAGGAGGCAAGGCAAATGACAGGAGCTCACCCCATTTGCGCGGAGATCAGGTATCAAACTCAGGCTGTCAGCTCTTCAGCTTACAAGTTCAGTGTCTTTAACCCCTGAGCCATTGTGCCCCTACAATAAGGAAATACCCAGCTATAAAAGGGGCAGAAGATTTTAAAGATAACTTCTCCATGGCAATTCAACACAAGCATGCAGTTACATGTAGGAACTATAAGGTGATATATTTTGGAACTTAGCACATACACACATACAAATGGAATTACAATAATTGGCATCTTCCAATTGACATCATTTTATAAAGGAGAAATAAGAAAAGCTTGGCCAGTAAAAGGTATTGGCAATAAACATAGAGTAATCATATTTGTCATTTTCATTAATCTTTCAAATTAGGTGTTCACAAGGCACTAATAACAGCATACAATATTCAATGCAATTTCATGGCTATTATGCACAAGGAACATTTCCATGTTTGCTCTTCCATACAGCTGTTAGAAAGCATTACACTTTGCAGATATTCCTGTGCAGTGAGCAAATTCAAAATAGTTGAATCTAAATAGAATATATTACGGCCCCAAAGCCACTCTAAATTAAAAATAGGGTGCAATTTGTCCCTCTTCATACTTTGTGAGTTATTCATATGAAGAGATATCTGAATGAATTATCTCCATTAAATTCCTTCTTGCTTAAAGTCAGGGGTGAAATGCTCCCGGTTCAGACCGGATCGGGCAATCCAGTAGCGATCGTCGTGGTTAGTTTGGCGATCCAGTAGCGATGGCGGAGCAAAGCTCCACCCACCCGCCCAGGTGTCATTACTTACCTTCTGTGCATGCAGAAACACAAAAGAACCAATATAATAACATAGGTCCCTAGGCAGGATATCTTGCATATCTACATTGTGCCTTGCCACAGACTGGCTGAGGGTGCTTAAATATAATGAAAGACCCTTTGAACAGCAGCAAAGGACAGCTCGCCCAACAGCACTGTCATACCTCTGGGAAGAGATCTCCTGCTGTTGCTGTTCTGCCTCGGATAGGAGCCCCAGTGGAATGGGATGACTTGCCATAGACAACCTGCCACGGCCAACTCACCATTACCAATTCACCAAGGCCAACTCACCAAGGCCAGCTTGCCACAGCCAACTCGCAGTGGCCAACATGCTGTGGCACAACTTGCTGCAGGACAATTCAATAATTTTATTTAATTATCTAAAATAATTCAAAAAATATTTTAGTTTTTGTCATTCCCATTTCATTTTGTTCCTCCTTTTGCATCCTTTCTCTAATGGTTCTATTCCATCATTTATTTGATATTATGTAAGTTTTGTCCCATGGCAAGTTGACTGTGGCGAATTGTGCCAGGGCGAGTTGGCCGTACTGAGTTGGCCACAGCAAGTTGGCTGTGGCAAGATGGCCTCAGTTGAGTTGGCTGTGGTGAGTTGTCCTAGACATGACCCCCAGGGGTCTGATGCTTGTTATTTATTTATTGGTGTTCTATTTCAAATGCTCCCATGACGCTTCCACCATCGGCCCTCTTAGTAGCTCATCCCAATAAGAACATCAATACAGGGTCAGCAAAAAACAGTCCTAGCAACCTGAGTTTTGCAAATTCTTCTCTATTCCTAATAATGGCAGAATCAAATCAAAGACTAATAATTACAAACAAATCAGGAAAAAAGAGTATCCAAGATTATTGCAGGTAGGTCTAAATTTATTTAATTATATAACATGCCTACAACTGAGAGACATCTGCTACATTTTCAAGGTTGGACATATTAGACTAGCAGCAGAAATCCGCTGAATGCTTTCCAAACATAACTCGTTATAAAAAACAAAGGGGGGATGAGCAAAGTACCTCAGAGATATTGCTGTTATAAAACTTTTTTTTCCTGAACATTGTATTATGCTACACATAATACTTTGAGTACTAGAAATTGAGCATGAAAGGAAAAATAAAGATATTCCTACCAATTTTTTCCATAAATCATAGAAACAGAAGCAATGTGGCAAAACTAAGGAAGAATCTCTCGGGACCATTAATGTTCTCCATTCTCCTCCCCTTTCTGTGTTTTAGCTCGAAAGATTTATATAGTCTACTTTTTTTTTTCACTAACTGTTCAAGAACATTTAGTTTCTGGAGTGAATTATAAAACCAGAGAGTCAGATCTGGAAGACATCATAGAGGTTATCTAGTACAATTCCCTGCTCATCGCCTGATCTAGTTGAACATCTCCGATGTATGACCTTCCAGCCTCTTTTGGAAGACCACCAATAGAGGACACCTCACCATTTCACATGTCTGCCAACTCTAGGATTCCTCTTGAATGTCAAGCTTGAACTTCCTTCATTAACGTTGTAACCTACTGGTTCCGGATCTGCCCTCTGGGGAATAGGCCTCTCTTCCATGTGAAAGCCCTTCAGATCTGTGGTGAAATCCAATTTTTTTTACTACCGGTTCTGTGGGCGTGGCTTGGTTGGCGTGGTGTGGTGTGGTGTGGTGTGGTGTAGCTTGGTGGGCGTGGCAGGGGAAGGATACTGCAAAATCTCCATTCCCACCCCACTCCAGGGGAAGGATACTGCAAAATCTCAATTCCCACCCCACTCCAGGGGAAGGATATTGCAAAATCTCTATTCCCACCTCCCTCTGGGGCTAGCCAGAGGTGGTATTTGCCAGTTCTCCGAACTACTCAAAATTTCCGCTACCAGTTCTCCAGAATCTATCAAAACCTGCTTGATTTCACCCCTGCTTCAGATATTTGGAGACCGCTATCATAATTCCCCTTAATCACCTTTTCTGTAGCTAAATATAATCCATTCCTTTAACTCTTCCTTCATGAGGCTTGGTTTCTGGACCCTTCAGCATCTTGGTGGCTTCTGCCCTGAACTTTATTCTCCCTGCCTTTTTTGAACTCTGGAGCCCAAAACTAGACTCGGGACTCCAAATGGGGTCTGAACATTTGCTTTAGTTTTTGCTTGTTTCATTTCTATTCCCTTTGATTCCTGTTGCCAAGAGCTGCCATTACCAACTGCTTTCACCGAAAAGGTCAATGCTATGCCAGGGCGATACAAAACAAAAGGTTCAACACCTAAGTCCATGTCCTTGGAGACAAGTTCTATTTATCTCAGTGGGATTCCTGTCTTGGGAAACATACACACAACTGGGGGCTGATAAAGGGATTAAGAGTTCATAATATAGGAGCAAATACCACATTTTCCTAAACAAGTGAGATAAGTTGTGCTAATGCAATTTCAGATAAAGGCAGCATGCTTTTTACTTTGGCTGGTAAGACTGAGTTTGTTAGAACGAAAACAAAGACAATCTTCACAGTTGCTTGCTGAAACCACATTGAATAGGGGAAATGACTCCACAACACTCATTTATTTGCATGTTGCCTTTGTAGAATCCTTTGAATTGGCTATGTTTTTCAGCTAGTTCAAGAGAGATGGTATTTTTAGCCTTGATTCACAGTTTCAGCAGGATGGAAAGAGGCAAAAAAAAAAAAGAAAAGAAAAAGGCAAATGCAGAAATCAGTGTTTGCACTGTTCTGCCAAATAGTTCCTGAGGCAGGCAGGCAATCCAAATCGCTAAGTATACATTCAGACATACACACATACCGCTCAACACAGGACTCCCAAACCCTTGCCATAAAGAAGAGGGAGTCAATCTGTTCTCCAAAGCACCTGAGGGCAGGACAACAAGCAATGGATGGAAACTAATCAAGGAGAGAAGCAATCTAGAACTAAGGAGAAATTTTATGACAGTTGCCCTGAAGGTCCTTTTTCAGGAGGCAAGTGGACTTTCTTGTTTTTTCTTTGAAGACATTTCGCTTCTCATCCAAGAAGAAAAAAAATAAGAAAGTCCACTTGCCTCCTGAAAAAGCACATTTGGGACAACCGTGACCTCGATGACTGAGAATCTCTACAGACTTTTAGCGATGCAATTTGGGATGAACACCCTTCAAATGGTGTGAAAGTATGAATGGATTTCCAAAAAATTGCAGACTACAGGAACCATTAGCACTCCTCAGGTGATCCTGAGGACATACAGTAGATAAACCTCCAAGTGCTTCAAAGACCCTTTAAAAGGATGCAAATGACCAGCTGTCTGCAAGGAACATAAATCCTTCCGTTCCCCACCATCCAGTCAGAGCTGAAGAAGCTTCTTGGATGAGAAGCGAAACGTCTTCAAAGAAAAAACAAAGAAAGGAATAGAATTTTATCAACACAGTTGAGTTTCCTCAGCTTGTTCCCATTCAGAAAGGTATTAGTTTTGTTTTTGAATGTCCCTAGATTTCACTTGGCAATTTAATCTCTGGAGAAAATTATCCACTGAATAGTCTAAAATATCTGACAGCGGTTAGGTGGGGATGAAAGCATTAGAAAAACCGAGAATGTTGCTCAGTTGTGAATCAAACAGCTGTGAGGAAGCCCAGGTGTGCTAACACATCAAGGTCTGTTTGTGCCTTCCTAGGGTGGGACTGGCCAGGTTTATGGACTCACAGCTGACCTTGTAACAAATGAGAGATGGGGAAGTGAGCCTGTGAAGCCTCCGCCTTGAATACACATTCACATGCTTAAGATCACCTTTGATACTTCAGAACTGGAAAGGCAGAAAAGCAAATAACAAAAATAAACCCTTATTCCCAACTGTGGTTCTTATATCTTTCTTTCTTTTTTTTTTACATGGATTACAAAAAATATGCTATATGTCCACCAGTTGAAATATTCTCTCTGCTTTTTTATTGACTTGTTGCTTGTTGCTTGTTGTGCCCTCAGAAATATCATCACTGTTTTGTTTTGTTTTTATTTGATTTATATGCCGCCCTTCTCCGGAGACTCAGGGCGGCTTACAATGTGCCAAGCAATAGCCTTCATCCTTTTGTATATTTTGTATAGTTATACAAAGTCAGCTTATTGCCCCCACAACTGGGTCCTCAATTTACCTACCTTAGAAAGGATCACTGTTCAATAAACTCCAAGAAAGAGTTTCCTGCTACTTGCTACTTGCATGTACGGGTAGTCCTTGACTTATAACCACTTTCTTCTCTTGCCTTCTGGTGCTTTGGAAAATAAGTTGACCCCCTCCTCTGTGTGGCAGCCCCTCAAATACTGGAATACTGCTATCATGTCACCCCCAATCCTACTTTTCTCTAGACTGGCCATACCCAATTCTTGTAACCGTTCTTCATATGTTTCATATCTTTTATTATTTTAAATGACTATCAGGACTGGGAGGGGGGGCGTTCACTGAGGTTGGGGGGAAAAAGCTATTGGAAATGTTAATGTTGCCCCTGTCATTTGGCAGTGTGCAACATTACACTTCAGCATTATGATCTCCAGAACTTCCCCAACAACTTCTCGCCCGCCCACCCCCACACAGATGGTGTTTCCCATTTGTTGCAAAATAAGCAACCTTAACATCAGAGAGTTGGGAGTAGCATCAGAAAAAAACCCCAGTAGTTGCTGTGCTTTGATCACTATTGAAGGAAGGTCAACTCTATCTGTGATCAAATAGACAACCTCATCTTGAAGTCACCTACAACTGTTCCATCTACAGAAGAGCTGCTAGAGCTGATTCACTCATAAATATTAGTGACTTTTTCATATGTTGATCATCATCTGGAGAAGAAAGAGGTGTATGTTTGCTAGATTGATAGATAGATGGTGAGAGAGAGACAGAGAGACAGAAATGGGAGGGAGGGAGGGAGAGAGAGTGGGAAGGAGAAAGGGAGGGAGGGAGAGAAATCCCTGATCTCTTTTACTGCATGGAAATAATGCATAGAATAATGCATGGAACTCCTTGCAGTTCATATAAAATGGCACTATATATTTGGGGAAATAATTTAATTGGATATTATCGGTAGTGGCCTTCAAAAAGCATGTATTCTCGGATTACAATCAGATATATATGAGGTGGCTCATTGTGAAATTTATTAAATATTGCTTATATGAGAATCATTCCATATACAATTAAACTTATAAAAGAAAACTTGCACAGAAATGTCCTTTATTTTTCAATAAATTACAAAAGAAGAAAAGTGATGGTATAAAATACAATATTCATTCACATGTCTCTGATGAGATTTAGACCGATCTGCAAATTCTAATGTGAATAATCCCAATTTCTTGTAAATGATAAAAAAATAGTATTGTTTCAATTTAGATGTCCATCCTTTTGTTTTCTAAGGCTCACTCCTAAAGAAATGTACACATGATTTCAATCTAAGATTTCCTTTATTGTAGAAATTCCTTTGCATTCGGTTCTGCTAAACATACACGAGACTAGGCAGCATGTAATAAACAAAGCAGGTAGACAGACCTGTCCTTTAGCCAAATACTGAAAAATGTGAGCAGTCATTCATATCCAATTTTTGCAAACTGATGAATTAATGTGGAGAGGATTGTGTAACAATGCCTGTTTTTATTTACTTTATCTGCACATGCACACAGTACAGACCAAAAAACACAATTAAACAATGTTTTAAGGTTTATTAATCAATAATATGTGCCCCAGGAATGTGTTTTGGAAAAACCTTCCATTATGTTGGTTTCTTTCCCAAAATATTCCCTTCCAGAAAGTAAATATCAAGGCTCTGATGAATCTACATCCCAAAGCATGCTGCCTTTTGTGTGATTCGTTTAGTATACCATTTTCTTTCTATTTCTTGCAGAATTCAAAATACATATTCCACACAATGCATTCCTATTCTGGATTCTATTTCAAAGGCACCCATGTGATTCTTGGGTCTATGCTCTTTTCTCCTATTTATTTCCTCCCAAAGGCTAACCAGCAGGTACAAACATGTGGAGGGGGGGCAGTTTTACCAGGATCTGCACACCTATTGAAAAAAAATGTCACGTGATTTTTCTACAAAGTAACCAGTTGTGAAGGTTCATTTGTGTCAGAGGTGGGTTTCAGCAGGTTCTGACCAGTTCTGGAGAACCAGTAGCAGAAATTTTCAGTAGTTCGGAGAAAATTCTGACTGGACCCACCCCCATCTATTCTCTGCCTCCCAAGTCCCAGCTGATTGGGAGGAAATGGGGATTTTGCAGTAACCTTCCCCTGGAGTGGGGTGGGAATGAAGATTTTACAGTATCCTTCCCCTGCCATGCTTACCAAGCCATACCCACCAAGCCACACCCACAGAATCGGTAGTAAAAAAATTTGAAACCCACCACTGATTTGTGTCTTATGTTAATAATGAATAGGTAATATCACAATTGTCCAGACCAGTGTTTCTCAAATTTGGCAACTTTAAGATGGGTGGACTTCAACTCCCAGAATTCCCCAGCCAGCTTGCTTGAAATCCACACATCTTAAAGCCGCCAAGGTTGAGAAGAACTGGGATAGGATATCGTAATTGGATGCATCGACAGGCAGCCCAATCTGAACTTCAGACAAATGAGGCAACTCATTCTAAGAATCAGCTGCCTTTCTGATCTCAGTTAAGTGGAATGGAAGGAGCTGAAAAATCTATGTAAGCCATGCCTGACTAGGCAGTCCTTAGGAATGTTGTCACTAATGATCTATTTTGCACCACCCTGTTCATTGCTTTTGAAACAAAGTTTCTGGACCAACAGGAAGAAGAAAGTCAGATGCATCCTTAAATCTTAATTCTACACCATAAATTCTCGCCCCTGCGAAAATCTTACAAACACAGCTACGTTTCTTGAACAGAGGAAAAAACAAGGCTTGCATTATGGCAGTGGTATCATATTTTCAAACCTCAGTCAGGATAAACTGCATCCAATTAAGTTGAGAAAATATGGCACAGCTGGATGCCTGGAGATCTGAGCCACGTTCCAAAGAAAAAGTGGGATATAAGTCAACTAATAGCTGATAACAGTATGTACTTTCTTTATATTACTATAAGAATTAATTACAGTGTATTTCTCCTCTACGGAAGATTTCAGAAGTACCATTAAAACAATGTTCTCTCTGTAATGTACTTAGAAGAACTATTCAACATCTGGCAGTGAAAAGGAAATGGTTTTCTGATTATGCAGATTGGTTCCCAAGAGCCCTAATAATTTTGTTAGTCTTTATGGCAGCCACGGACAATCTGAAGCCCAAGGCCAGAAGAGACTGCTCATGAGATCAGCCACGAATGCTGACACACACACACACATACACACACAGAGCCCGGTGTGGTCTCAGGAAGCAGGCTGGTAAGAGCTGTGGCAGTCTCTCTGGCATGATTCCAAAGCAGCCTCCATTAGCTGGAAGATGGAAGATGCAATTCTGCAGTTTAGTTTGGCAACCAAGAATTATAGCTGAGAGAAAAGGAGGGCAGGGAAAGGAATGGCGCACTCATATGTCTCTTACATCCAAAGGTTGCTAAACAATACATGAAGCTCCCTCCCTAAATATAGAAATGATGATGGGAACACTTTCTTGGGGAGCGGGAAACACTTTAATGTTTGCCATTAAAGTGGTAAACAGAATATCCATCTTTCCTTGCAGCCCTTAGCCACAAGGGGATATTTACAGAGCTTTTTACAGTTGATTTAAAGTCAAGAACCATGTGATATCAGTCTGGCTTATTTGCAGGTTCCGCCACATTTCTGGAGATCGTGGATTTTTTGAGTGTTCCCAAGAGCCAAGCATCTTGGCACTCAATCTTAGCACAATTCTACTCATAAGGCAGAGCTTCATGAACTTCTCCAAGGGCTAATCGCTAGATACTCTTTTGCAACACAAAAATTATTATGTGGATCCAAGTTATGCAAGGAGAGAAAATTGACCAGAATGAATTACTGCTGGTCAAGCTTTGGAGGCCAATGAACCATATTTCTCTCCACTCTCCGTGCAAACAACCGCTTTCCAGGAGTGAAGATCAATAGGATTAAAGCAAGAGAGAAAGAGTTAAACCACTTCACATCTTTTAATTACCAGCCATTTCAATGGGGATGGGGGGAGGGGAGGGGAAGGGAGGGAGGGAGGGAGGGAGGGAGGGAGAGAGAGAGAGAGAGAGAGAGAGAGAGAGAGAGAGAGAGAGAGAGAGAGAGAGAGAGAGAGAGAGAGAGAGAGAGATGGCTACTTTGACTGATTCCATCAGGAAGTCAAGCATCAACCCATTTCATACATATGTGTGAGTTGAGGGGCAAATTTGTTTAAGGTAAAACATAAGATATTTGTTAAAATAATATTTCTCTGGTCCACAATGAGTATCTTTGTTGTATATGATAGATTTTATCCTATGTTTCTGAAACTTGGCACCTTTAAGATGTGTGGACTTCAACTCCCACACATGAAGTCCCATGTGTGGACTTCAATTCCCATGTTCAGCACTGTTGTAACTTTTTGTTGAACATAATTTGTTGAACAAATTATGTTAACCCAAGTTATATTAACAATGTTAAATGAGGACTGCCTGTACCTTTAACAAACCTTATTGCTTGGACTATCCTGTTTGAACCACAAAAAGTGAGACAAATACTACTCAGTTAGAATTTTTTGTGTCTCTTTGCTGACAGGCCTAAGCACCCAGATTTTTGCAGCCAGGATACGGCAACCCAAATGGGGAGACCTCATGGGAACTGTAATGATTAAGCAATGTGGAACAAAGAAAAGAACAAGAGAGGGAAAAGTCACCGCCACCCCACTGCTTTGCCACATCCTTGTCTACTGCTCCTGCCAAGTCAGTTACAGGTAGTCCTCAACTTACGACCACAACTGAGTCCAAAATTTATGTTGCTAAGAGAGACATTTGTTAAGGGAGTTTTTTTTCCCCATTTTATGACTTTCGTTGCCACCCTTGTGAAGTGAATCACTGCAGTTGTGATTAACAACACGGTTGTTAAGCAAATTTGGTTTCTCCATTGACTTGGCTTGTCAGAAGGTCACAAAAGGTGATTCACACGACCCCGGACTCTGCAACCATCATAAATATGAACAAGTTGCCAAACATCAGAATTTTGATTACATGGCAACATGGGAATGCTGCAACAGTCATAAGTGTGAAAATAGTCCTTTTTGCAGTCCCCTTGTAAGTTCGAAAGTAACTAAACGAATGTTTGTAAGAGGAGGATTACCCATACTGTGCTTACTTTGAATCCAAGGTCAAAGTAGAAACGAGGAAGGCACTTTCCAGTTGGAGGAAAAGAACCCTTTTTGCCACCCTCTTCCAATCCTGTTTTTAAATATTCCAGTGATAACTCTTGATCTGTGTCTCCAAAAGTGAGCCCCAACAAAGAAAGCCCTTGTGTTTGTAGAAATCAGTTCAAAGAAGCACACAAATAGGCCTCATGCTCGTTTTTCATCATGCCGAAGAGCTGAGCCAGCCCAATGGCAACAAATAACTCATGCTTTTGCGAAATAAGTGGAGCCCAATTAAGCCTGAACACATGCTAATGTTCTAATGAAGTCAATGGACTTCAGATGGGAAACAAGGCACATGTACCAATTAGCTGACACTGAAGGCATGTGAAGAAATAGCACCAATTGTAATGAAACAAAAGAGCGGTAAAAGTCACCATTTAAAGTAATTACCCACAGGGCCTTTGCCAAGCTCTCAAAATGCCCTTTTTGCACAGTGAGAGGTCAGGGGACTTTTGTTTTTAAGATGTGGCCAATTCACAGTCTCCATTGTCTTTCCAGGCTGCCCCCATAGCTCATTTTTCTGAACAAAAAAAAAAAAACCCTCCACCAGAGCTTATTTACCTACTAAAGCAAAAACCCACTTTAGCATCAAATGAGCACCGAGGTGTCGATTTGAAAACCGCCCCTCCCCAAAAGAAAACCACCCACCCTCCTCCAGCTTCGTTTGAACAGCTGTGGAGAGTCTGTTATTTATCAGAAACATTTTTAACAAAGGCCAAAAGTGGGGGGGGGAGGAGAAGAAGCAGTTCAGCAGAGAACAAGGCAGCTCGTGCTACCCTCACCCAGCTGTTACCCGATATGGAAGCATCAGAAAGGGGGAGAGAAAGAGAAAACGGCCACACGTTCAAGCAAAATGGATGCCTTCGTCTTCTTTCAAGAGAGTGAAGGAAATGTTTTAAAATTCTGTCAAAATATTCCCCCAAGCAACCATTTCCCCAAAACAATAGCTGTAAATCTAAGCATTCTATCCATGAAAGGGACAGCAATAGCAATAGCCGTAGGCTTATATACCACTTCACAGCGCTTTACAGCCCTCTCTAAGTGATTTACACAGTTAGCGCATTGCCCCCCAACAATCTGGGTCCTCATTTTACTCACCTCAGAAGGATGGAAGGTTGAGTCAATCTTGAGCCGGTCAGGATCGAACTCCTGGCAGTGAGCAGTGAGTTAGCAAGACTGCATTCTAATCACAGCTCATACAGTGATACAGTGGATTTCCCCAATTCAGAATCTTCCAAATGATGGAACATAAAACTCCAGCAACCCCATCTAAGGATTATCTATACTGGGCAGGATAGGGGCAGCGGTAATCTAGAAAATGCCAGATTCGGAAATAATGAGGTCTATTATTATAATACAATGGAAAAGCTCAGTAATCGGCATGATTTTATATCAGAACAGCTTTCTGTCCTTAACACCAGCTAAAATAACACCATAGTCAAGAAAATGCCAGACTTTTCATGCATGTTTTGAAAGAACAGAGGTCTGTAGCCCGTCTGTTTTTGGGAAAGATCTGCTTGAAGCATATATGTTCCTCTGTTTTCACCCAGTTTGGCTGATGACATGTATCTCCATGCCTGGTTGATGGCCATCAAGTGTATCTCCATGCTTGCTATTTCTTGCTGAATCTTTATTTTTATTTATTTATTTTATCTCCCATCTGTATTATTTTGATAAATAACTCAGGGTGTTGAACTGACCTAATACTCCTTCCTCCTCCTATTTGTCCTACAACAGCAATCCTGTGATATAAGTTAGGCTGAGAGAAAGTGACTGGGCCAAAATCACCCAGCTGGCTTTCATGGCTAAGACGGGACTAGGACTCACAGCCTCCTGGTTTCTAGCCACTAGACCAAACTGGTTTAACCACCCACAATCTCTAAGATTACAGAGGTAGGTTGTCTTATAAGTAGGATGTTCATATGTTCCCAGAGTTGTTCTTGAGGTTCTCAGGACCACCTTTCTCCTTGGATTGTCATGGAGTACCCCAGGGGTCTGCAACCTTAAACAGTCAAAGAGCCATTTGGACCCATTTCCCACAGAAAAGAAAACACCGGGAGCCACAAAACTCTTCCCATGCCTGACTATTTCTTAAGCAGCCACAAAACTAGCATATGTAGTTGAATTAAATGTTCTGTTTTCTTCTAAAACTTTTTTCTTTTCTTGGATTTATCCATAATTGGCCTACCGGGGGTTGAAAAGCTCAATAAATTGCGTGCCAACGGGTGTCGCACATTGGCGGTTGTGACGCATATTTTGAGTGACAGGGAGCCGCAGCAGAGGGGTGAAAGAGACACATGAGGCTCCAGAGCAGCAGGTTGCTGACCCCTTGAGTACCCAGTTTAGAGACCTTCCTCTTTTCTTTCCGAGGAACAACCAGAAGGTATAACACAGAGCTATAAACACTGAGTAGCCAGTGTATGTGGAGTGCCAAAAAAAAATGCATGCACAGTCTAAGTCCATATATAAAGCATAATTGACTAGGTTCACACAAACTAAATTATTATAAGCCGTAACAGTTTTCTACAACATGTTTAGCAAACTAGCAAATATATCATGAAATGTGCAATGTGTAAACCAGGTCAATGTCACATAATGTTCCCTTTGTTGAAGTGATTTGAATGGATGTTGCTCATTTTCTCTGTACCAATTATTTACAAGCTATCAGCTGATCTACTTTATTTATGGATCCATCATTCCTTATGGGAGACTATCAAGTTCCTAAATTCTTTTTCATGCATTGAGCAGTATTTTAATTGCAGATTAATCAACAGAAAAATTAATAGCAATTAAATGAACAGATTTTTACTTTCTTCTAATCAAAATAGAAAACATAAGGTAATCATTAACTTTATTTTTTTTAATTAATTTGTCTTGTTTAAATATGCCAATTATTGTGACCAAAGATTTTATACACTAGGATTCTAAATTCACAGAATCAGTTCTATACACCCAAGGAAGTGTCAAGCATGTTCTTGAAACAGTGGCATCAGCCTTGCTCTCCAGCTTGCCATTCTGCAACGAAATCACTTCTAAAAGTATGAGAAATAGTTAAAATATTTCATGATGCGGCCTGAGGGAAATTTGCAGTTTAGGCTCATATGCCTAAATATGCTGATATTTAGGCATATGAGCCATGGTGGCACAATGGTTAGAGTGCAGTATTCCAGGCTACTTCTGCTGACTGCCGACTGCCTGCAATTTGGCAGATCAAATCTCACCAGGCTCAAGGTTAACTCAACTTTCCATCCTCCCAAGGTCAGTAAAATGAGGACCCAAAATTGTTGGGGACAATATGCTGACTCTGTAAACCGCTTAGAGAGGGCTGTAAAAGCACTGTGAAGCGGTATTTTATTTATTTTATTTTATTATTAGTCATATTTCTATGCCGCCCACTCTCCGAGGATTCTGGGCGGCTTACACCAAAGACAGTATACTAAATAGCATATTGCCCCCTAACAATCTGGGTCCTCATTTTATCCACCTCGGAAGGATGGAAGGCTGAGTCAACCTTGAGCCGGTGAGATTTGATCCGCTGATCTGCTGAACTAGCAGTCAGCTGAAGTAGCTGCAGTACTGTACTCTAACCACTGCGCCACCTCAGTATATAAGTCTAAGTACTATTGCTAAGTGCTATATAGATGCATCAGTTGTATTCTGAAATACCTGAAATAGGAAAGACGCTTTCTACAAAGACAAATGCTTATCAATATTTACATACAAAAAAGAAAGTATTTGTAGTTCAGGGTTGAATTGTGGGGTCCTTGGAGCTCTTTGAACTTGTTTTCTGATAGACATTTCATTACCCAACTAGGTAAGATTTTACCTAGTTGGTTAATGAAATATCTGCAAGAAAGCAACCAAGCTCAGAGATACATACAAACTGATACATTTAGGATGAAAATCATTAAAAATAATAATAATAAATCCATAGCACAGTGCTATTCAAAAAGTCATCTCGGTGAATTTCCAGAAGCTTACTTCAAAGGAAAAAATATAAAATTAAAGTCTCCATGATTGAACCTGCAGACCTCTTCATCCTGATTAGGAAAAATGTTGCCTTCGAACTCAGAGAACACTGCTTACAAGGAAAGATGTTTAGCATCATACTATTAGAAATGCCCTCCTCTAAAAACCATCGTTCTGGAAAAACCGGACCAAAGGCTCATCGGGTCCAAGACAGTGTCAATTTTTTAAATCATATAATGTAATTTTTTTAATGTAATAATTTCCCATGTAAGAACTTGATGAAATCAGGATGCTAATTAAATCACTGACAGAACCTGCTCTTGCTCATTAACTTTCTTATGTATCTTATTCCAATATCCAGTGAGGGATTTCCTATTATGTCAGAAAAATCTTGGCATTTGGTCTCCCCTCATATAATCAAATGAAACTTGTCAGCTTATCTATATCTATTACATCCCATGCTTTATTGAACCCATTACAAAGATCAGGTGCATCTTTTTGCTGTGCCAGATTTTAGTCAATACTAAGTTCATTATGATTAATAACTTCATGCCAGTCTGCTGTTTTATAATGCCTTTAATTAATCCAAACTATATTGTCATGGATTTTAAAAGACAAATCGGAGCCAAGGTTTTTACCTTTGTATACTGAGACCTTTTCATCCAAAATAGACCTTTCCACCAAATATACATGCAGATGTTCTCAATTTTGTTTTACCTCACAGAGCTGCCATATTTTTGAGGTTCAAAAGACTGCTTTTCTTATATAACACATCAAAAGAATTTGTACAGGCCCACTGGATGAGCTCGATTTATGACTACAATTGAGTCTCAAATTTCTGTTGTCAAGTGAGACATTTGTTAAGGGCTCCCATTTTATGACCTTTCTTGCCACAGTTGTTAAGTGAATCACTGCAATTAGTAACCCAGTTGTTAAGTGAATCTGGTTTCCCTGCAGACTTGTCAGAAGGATGCAAAAGGTGATCACATGACTCCGGAACACTGCAACCATCATAAGTATGAAACAGTTGCCAAGCATCTGAATTTTGATTGCATGATCAAGGGGAAGCTCCAAAAGTTGTAACTGTGAAAAATGTTCATAAGTCATTTATTTCAGTGCCGTTGAAACTTTGAACTGTCACTAAATGAACTTTTGTAAGTTGAAGACTATCTGTAAATTGCTCTGCCATAGTTTCTTTTTACCCAAGACTCTTCTAAGTAGCTCGCCCGCAAGCTAACATTTAACCACCTTTTCTCCCATGCCAGCTCCTGAGAAAGGTACTTTGTTTCTCCTTGCTTGACTAAGATGCTGGTGGCTTGCTCAGCCTTTTCAGGCTGCTCATTCTAACAATATGGTTTGATTTGCAACTTCAACTGTACCCAGAGAAGGTGGTGGAGGTGGGTTTTGTCTGGTATTCCTAGACTATACTTTGTAGTTAAAATATATAATTACTGAAGAAAGCATAATGAAATCCACGACTGTTAGACAACACACAGCTCTTCCAATTAACAGAGGAACTGATTAAAAGAATTTACAGTAGCAGAGCTGCAAGGAAAAGCAATGTTATTATGACAGTTCTTTTCCTTCGTGTTCCTTTTATGTGGCTCAGGGATTCTTTATTTTTATGCTGCAGG
This sequence comes from Pituophis catenifer annectens, assembly GCF_029215685.1. NCBI lineage: Eukaryota > Metazoa > Chordata > Lepidosauria > Squamata > Colubridae > Pituophis > Pituophis catenifer. The sequence goes on from NW_027256881.1 coordinate 133,820,532, forward strand.
GGCACTGAAAACCCCTTGATAATCCCAGATGTGGATTTTTACACTGCCCCACCCTCCTTTAGAGAATTTTATGGAGGGTCCAAAAACATTTTTCTTTGTAACCTTCGGGTTTTTCCCACTGCTTCTTCATTCTCGCCACAGACATCCTGTAAAGGAGAAGGGAAACTGTCGCCGGTAGTTGCTTGGTAGTGCTAAGATTTCTTCTTATTAGAATTTCATTAAATACCATTTCATGCACAGGCATAACCTTTTGCTGGATGCGGCTGACTCAGCTTTTTTTCTTCTATTGCTATTTTTCACTACCGTAAGCTGTAGAGCATTTGAATACTCGGGTGCTTCAAAATGACTGCAGAGCAGAGACTGTTAGCTCTCTGAGGTAGTCCAGAGAAGAAGCACAACTGAGGGTTCTAACCTTGTCTTTAGAATAAGGTTACATTAATGGGATCTTGCAAGACTGAAAAATATTGCGCCCTTCTGCTGCTTCTTTCACACTCTGGAAAACTAGGAAGGGTGCCATCTGAAATTCTTCCTATGCCTGCCCCCACCTTGTGGGGTCAGAGATATGCTAGTTGTCCAGTCTGTGGCTCTGCCTCCTGTCTCCTAAGATCATACTTGCATAACATTGCAGAGGCCTTCCTCAGAGGTGGGTTTCAGCAGGTTCTGACCAGTTCTGGAGAACTGGTAGCGGAAATTTTGAGTAGTTCGGAGAACCAGTAAATACCACCTCTGGCTGGCCCTGCCCAGAGGTGAAATCCAAATTTTTTTACTACCGGTTCTGTGGGCATGGCTTGGTGGGCATGGTGTGGTGTGGCTTGGTGGGCATGGTAGGGGAAAGATACTGCAAAAACCCCATTCCCTCCCCATTCCTGGGGAAAGGATACTGCAAACTCTTCATTCCCACCCCCCTCTGGGGCGAGCCACAGGTGGTATTTGCCGGTTCTCCAAACTACTCAAAATTTCTGCTACCGGTTCTCCAGAACCTGTCAGAACCGGCTGGATTTCACCCCTGGCCCCGCCCCCATTTATTCTCTGCCTCCCGAGTCCCAGCTGATTGGAAGGAAATGGGGTTTTGCAGTAACCTTCCCCTGGAGTAGGGAGGGAATGGAGATTTTACAGTATCCTTCTCCTGCCATGCCCATCAAGCCACGCCCACCAAGCCATACCCACAGAATCGGTAGTAAAAAATTTTGAAATCTCCCACTGACCTTCCTGTAGGTGTAACTCAAAACTCCCTTCATTTTGCACGACTGTATTGAATTATATCATGATGCTGTCATGCGGACACCTTTCGCATGCACTTTTAACTTTAACAAGAATTTTTGAAACACCTTTTGGCAGGATGGCTCAAGTTCTGAGATCAGACCAGATTAAAATCCTGACCTAGTCTTGGAGTCACTCTGAACTTGTCAAACTAATTAGAGAAAGATATGATTGTAGTAGTTGAGATATGATGTTAGGGAACCTGGAGATTCACTTTCAAGTCTATTTGCAACCATGATTGGTTTGATGGGGCCAGTTATAGTCTCCTAGGCTAACTAACCTCACAGGGTTATTATTGGATTTTTTAAAATAAAATGAGAGTATCATGTGAACACCCTAGCATTCCTGGAGAAAATATAAAGTCTAGATCTAAAAAAAAAAAAAAAAAAACCAGATCTAAAAAAAATAAATAAAACCACAAGATTATTCTAAAGGTGAAATGATGTAGGGGAAAGTCGCACATCCCATATTAAGTTCCTTGAAGGAAACAGAGTAAAAATTGTAACAATCTATTGTTTAAGTTATTAATGTGCGGACTAGGATAAACTAGCTTCATTCGTAATCCAATAAACTCAACAGTGGTTAGAGTACAACTACACAATAGTGTCATCTATAAATCACGCAGCAATAGAGAGGCCGGAGATCTGATTTTAATGAAAAAGAACAATGATGTCTACATCTGTTCCTCAAGTTATTACAAAGCAACTCATGTCATATTTAATAAATAACGGGGCAAGGTTTTTAAATGGAACCCTGATGCAGACTTAACCAAAAGAATGAAAGAGGAAGGGATGAATATCTAACCACTGTTTTTAAAGTAAAGGAAAAAAGGGGGAGCTGCTCAAAACAGGCTCCTGCTTGGGTAATACATAGTCCCGGCAAATCCTGAGCCAGGACTGAAGAAGAAGGTGCCCGGATGGGTACGCATGCCAGAGACACGCACACACAACAGTCCAAAGCTCACTGCTTTATTAACATGCCCTTCCTTCACCTGCTCCATCCTCTTGGCTTGGCACTGAGTCCGGTAAGCGGGCATTGTGCGAGAAGCGGGCAGCTGGACTCCTCTGAGAATCTTTACTTGTCAGAGATGAATCAATCATCTCGAAAGATGTCAGCATCTGCCCAAACCATTTTATATTAGAATAAATGGCAGATGGTGGTGTTTTTATATTTAATCAGTTCCACCAAATGCAGTTTCATCTCTTATAAAACTAAACCATCTGCAGCATTTAGGTGTACACTTCTAGCTAAATGCCCGCCATACAACCACATTTTTTTTAAAACAGGTAAATCGTAGAAGTGAGTGGCAGCATTTTAAAGGCCGTACACTACCAAGTGGCAGGAAGGAGGTGACGAGAGTGGCTTAATTTTTTGCTTTTAAAACACCAGCCTGTTCTCATAACGGATTATCTTCTTGTGATGGCCATAATTTATGTGTAGTTGCAACAGCCAAGGTTTAATTCATAATTTAGATTGCACATATTTATCTGAACTTAAACCTGGATCCAGTGAAAAAAATATTCCTCTCCTTTTGGGGGCAGTTTTGCAATCGAAACGGACATCTTTACTTGAAAACAAATCCATCCATTGTTAATGGGCTTCAATTGCGATGTTGTACACACTTACTTGTGTGGTAGGCTCAAACCACAGGACCTTAGGTTTAAGTAAAATGTAACGCACTGCATTTAAAAAGATAGTTCTGTAATTCTCAAATAAACCAGCAAAGAGATATAATGTTTTAAAAACAATGTTGTTGTTGTTGTTGTTGTTGTTGTTGTTGTTGTTGTCCTCCAAGCAAGAGGAATGACATTCAAAAAAGAGCGGCATTTCTCTCCCCTCAAAAATAAAATGGCAGATCCTTTAGTATCTGCTTGCTTGCAAAAGAATGCTTTTATTTCTGCCACTGGTGCTTTAATCTTTATTTTGTCACGATTCCCGAGGAGAGCAGGATGGGGACGTTGCCTGCATGGTATTTTAACTAAGAAGAAAAATAAAAATAGACACCCACAACTTTAATGCAGATTATCTTTTGAACACATACGTTCAAGTAGCACCATCTGGGTGGGGTTTGACCAACAGCAGGTTAGAGAGCTGATTTCAGATGCAAGCAGATGGATTTTTCTTTACTTTTGGCTGTGTGAAGCAACTACACATCTTACCACCAACTGGACTCATTGCAAGCAAGTCGCATTGTGGGGAAATCAACTATTTCGATATATTGGAAGATGTTCCAGTGCTTAAAATATAAAGCACCGATTTAGACTACAGCTTAAGAACGCAATTGTCTATCAGGAAATAAACTTTTCAGAATATAGTATGTATTCTGAGCAGATGCTTTCAGATCGTACTGCGAAGGTACTCAAAATCTCCTACCCTTAAAGGACAGCAGCTGAAACAATGATGCAGTCTCCGATAGTGTCAGGCTTTGCAGTACAGAGAGGGCTTCCGTCCAACCCCTTCATTTCTGCTTCTAAAAGGGGCTTGAAAGGCAAGAGAATTGTGACAAAACAAAACAAGATAAAACAGAGGAAGTTTTTCAAGACAGGGAGAAAAATATGAACATTGGCAAGCCCTACATTAGCAAGCAGAAGTTCAGAACTGTCAGGCCGAGACATGGTAAGATGTGAGCCACACAATTTGATCTCTGCCTCCTGGCTTTAGAAATTCAGCTTCAGTCTACACTACATTTTAAATCATTTGATTAACTAAAAATACAGGAAAGGTGCTACTTGTTTGTGCCTAATTTTGGATTTCTGACAAGAGTATTCCTTCCATTAAGTCTTCCTTGACTATTCAGAATTCAGAATTCAGAAGGAGGAGGAAGAGGAGGAGGAGGTGGTGGTGGTGGCAGACCCACAGGAAGCATTATAGAGGGTGGGGCCTGAGTTGCTGCAGCAGTCATCTCCCTACTGGATGACATGGTGTGGCAAAATAAGGGTGGAATGCACCATATACCATCCATGATCTTATTCTCCATTAAAAATCATGCCTTTGGCAGCAGTATATCAATTGCTCTATTCTGCCACGATACTAAATTGAGCCCCAATGTGGCTACAGCTGTTTCACAATCGATTATTAAATTAACTTATTTTTTTCAGTAGAAGTCCATTACTGAACAAGGCATGATCTGGTTTTTTCCAAAGCTAGCTACAATAAATTATAAAAGCTGTGCCCAAATGGTCTCATTGGTATGTGAAAAATGGACTACCTCCTGAAGTAGGTCTACAAGACCATCCAAAATCTTTTTCTCCAGTGATAGAAGGCCACAGACAGAAACAATTCTCCAGCACAATTGAGCTATATCTTCCTGTTCCTTTTTTCAGACATAAGGGCAATAGCTCTGTTTTTCTGGAAAGCTCATTCTCTGTACATGAAAATAGTCTATTGATAAGTTCAGAAAAAATTGTCAAAGAAAGTCAGGCAGGGAAGCTTTGACTTGGCTGCAGGTATCAAATCTTGGCATAAAGGTGATTTTTTGGTGCAGCAGAATTAGTGGTGGTTTATTTATTTATTTATTTCATTTTTTTAAAATTTGATTTATATGCCGCCCTTCTCCAGAGACTCAGGGCGACTTACAATGTGTTAAGCAATAGCCTTCATACTTTTGTATATTTATACAAAGTCAGCTTACTGCCCCCACAAACTGGGTCCTCAATTTACCTACCTTAGAAAGGATGGAAGGCTGAGTCAACCTTGAGCCTGGTGAGATTCAAACTTACAGTAATTGCAGACAGCTGGTGTTAATCACAATGCTATCAGTCTGCTGCGCCATCAGACCCATCCTCATTCTAGTGCCTCATTCTCAGAGATGCTTGGTTGGTTTCCAGTAGGCTCTTGCTCATATATTGTAAAAGTACAAAGGGGCTTGAAGCTTCCAAAGAAAATCAAAACCTATAATGCTGTCACTGGAAAATCCCAATGCTTTGCTGTGTGTAAACATAGATAGGACTGGCATTCTTTGCTTTTGGCCATATTTCTATTGTTTTTCTTGTAATTAGTTTCTGAATGCCTTGCTCTTATACTTAATCTCCTTTTAGATCGTGTGAAATTTTATTAGGTGGAAATCAGTTCAGAAATTTCAGGTTTTATTTATTTTAATTTATTTTTGAGATAAAAACAGGAGGGAGAATGTTTAAAATTATGCATAACATTGAAGAAATATTTCTCCATTTTTCGTGGTATTTTCTCTCACAAGAAAAACTGGAGATAGTTTAAATTGTTTTAAAACAGTCCATTACTACTTGTGATACCTGAAGACAAAAGCAAATGTCTGCTATTACATGCTGATTATGGACTTCACAGAAGACTCTTGTTGGCCACTGTGCAGATATGAATTACGGAATAACAGAGTTGGAAGAGACTTTGGAGGACTTTGAATTCAATTCTTGCTCAAGCAAGAGATCCTATACATCATTTCAGACACATGGCTGCCCAAACTCTTCTTAAAAACCTCAAGAGATGGAGCACCCACAACTTCTAGACGCAAGCTGTTCCACTGATTAATTACTCTCATTGAGAGGAAATTTGCCCTTAATTCTAAACTGGATTTTTCCTTCTAAGCTTCCATCCACTACTTCTTGTCCTGCCCTCAGGTGCTTTGGTCAACCTCCTACTTTCTGTGACGGCCCCTTAACTATTGGAAGCAGGGCCGGATTTAGATGAAAAGAGGCCCTAGGCTATTCCACTTATGAGGCCCTTTCACCAGTGGTGGGATTCAATTTTTTTAACAACAGGTTCTGTGGGCGTGGCTTATTTGGGGGTGTGGCTTGGCAATCATGTGACTGGGTGGGCATGGCTAGCTGGTCACGTGACTGTGTAGGCGTGGGTAGCTCGTCATGTGACCGGGTGGGCGTGGCTATGTGCATAGACTTTTTTCAGAGGGCTGAAAAAAGTCATTTCTGACTGGGCCTCACACTTTTGACCGGTCCTCATACTTATGACCATCCTCACATTTATGCCCGTGCAGCTTTCTTAACAACCATGTCACTCATTTCACAACTGCTTCTCTTCACCATGGTGACAAGATAGGGCAAAAACGTAAAATGTGAGGACAGTCGTAAGTTCGAGGACTGGTCAAAAGTGCGAGGACCAGTCAGAAATAACTTTTTTTTTAACTCTGAGTAGTCCATATGCATAAAAGGATACAGCAATAGAGAGGGATGAAGGAAGGGAAGGGAAATTAGAGTAGGAGGGAGGGTAAGAGAGGGAGGAAGAGAGGAGGAGAAGGAGAAAGGAAGAGGAAGTAGGGAGAAGAGGGGGAGGAAGAGAAAGTAAGAAGGAAAGAAAAGAGAGAGGTGGTAGGTTTGAGGAGAAAGATTGCTGTACAATAAAAAAGATGAAAGGGAAGAAAGCCAACCCCAAACAAATATAAAGATATTAAGATAAAATAATGAATTGTTAAACTTTAAAGAATAAAAGAGAACAAATATGAATAAATAACAATAATTAGAAACACACATACAAACATACAATGTATTTTCTTTGAACAGAGTATTTGGCCGGTTCACAAATTTAAACAGTGTTTAGTCATTTCAATTAAATGTACAATTTCTATATTTCCTTTTTTGCCATATTTATTCCTCATCTATTTTTGTAAAAAACCAATATTACCCTTCATCCTCATCTCTAATCTTAATCAAATTCAATTTTTCCCTTCTATTCTATTCTATACTATACCCCTTCCCATTGTCATCTATTTTTATATCCATCCTCACATTGGCTAATTATGTAATATTAGTTGTTTAATATAAATTCAACATTTTAATATAAATCAATTAGTTATATAACTACCTTTTTTGTATATTAATCAATATGAACATGAATATTCCAATTATTTCCATGCAATCCAATTTCTTACAAATCAATTAATTATATTTACCAATAATAATAAACCAAAAAATTTCCCCCATATATTCCTCCAAACCACAACTTAACCATTTCTGCTTTCAGAAATATACAATTAATAGTATCTCAATTATTACAATTCCCTAGTTAAATAGAGCTTTTTTTCTTTTGTGTTTTAAAATCTCCTCTTTTTCCCTAAATTTCCCGTTGTTTGCACCTACCTTTTTTGGTGAGGAAAAAGAAATCTGCCTGCCTAATTTTCCAACGCGCAAAGCCAACAGCCTGCTTTACTTTCTCTTTCGTTTTTCAGTATAGCTAGGGGGAAAAAAATCTGCACTCTTTCCAAGCAAGCAAAAGAGCCCTGAGCAAAACAGCTGAGAGCAAATCAGCTGGGGGTCGGGAGCCGATCTAAGCAAGGGCTAATTAGCCTCTGCTGAAGCTCCAGGGGCCAATAAAATTACAAAAAAACCACCGAACCCTTTGTTAAATTGCTGGCTCCCCCGCCCCTCACCCACCACTATTTATTGGCAATAAATAGTGGTGCGGAGGGGCGGGGCAAGCCAGCAATTTAACAAAGGGTTTGGCTGCACCACTGGCTATAGGGCGGCCCTTTGAAGCCCCGTGGCAAGAATTTGAAGTTTTTTTTCCCTCTAGCCATCAGAGGCAGCAATAGATGGGGAGTGGGCGGGATAAGCGAACGGCCGGCGATCCAACAGAGCAGAGAGGGAGGGTGAGTGAAGGCATGGAAGCTGCTTTCTCCATCCTGCTTTCTTGCATCCGGAGCCAGTGGGGAACCACGTGGCAGCCCACGTGGATCCCAGGCAGCGGAACTCAGGCTAGGGAAGGGGTGGGCAATGGTGGCTCTTTTACAACCTGTGGCCTCAACTCCCAGCCAAGCTGTCTCAGGAATTCTGGAAGTTGAAGGCCACAGGTTGTAAAAGAGCCACAATTGCCTACCCCTGGCTATGGTAGGCTGGCGCCGCGCGGGTGGGAGGCGAGGGGCGGGCGGGCCAGCAATTTAACAAAGGGTTCGGCCGAACCCCCTAGAACCCCCAGAATCCCACCACTGTGTAGGCCCCTCTTGATCTTGAGGCCCTAGACTGAAGCCTAGTTAGCCTATAGGAAAATCCGGCCCTGATTGGAAGACTGCTATAATGTCACCCCTAGTCAGGGGTGAAATTCAGCAGGTTCTGACAGTTTCTGGAGAACCGGTAGTGGAAATTTTGAGTAGTTCAAAGAACCGGCAAATGCTACCTCTGGCTGGCCCTAGAGTGGGGTGGGAATGGAGATTTTGCAGTATCCTTCCCCTGCCACGCCCACCAAGCCACACCCACCAAGCCACACCATGCCCACCAAGCCACGCCCACAGAACCAGTAATAAAAAAAATTGCATTTCACCACTGCCCCAGTCCTTCTCTTTGTTAGACTAGATATACCTAGTTCCTGCAACCATTCATCGTATGGTTTACCCTCCAGTCCCCTAATAATCTTTGTTGCTCTTCTCTTTCTAGAGTTTTGTAGTTATTAGATTTTAATAGTTGTTAGGTTTTAGTCTCTAACAGTAGTTGTATTCTTACATTCTCTTAAGCCATAACCTGGTTTCTTGAGTTTTGGCTTTCTGTGATCTTGTAAATCAACCTTTCCCACTCTAGATGTTCTTCAAATGAATGTACTTCAATTCCAAAATTCTAATTAGTGGCCATGGCATGCTACCTAGGGAATTCTGGGAGCTGATGTCTATGCATTTGGAGAAATCAAATTAGGGAAGCTGTTTAAACAGAAATCGAACTAGGATTCCCCATTTCATTGTGCTACCATATGCGAGTCAAAAATTGATTAGACTTCTAAATAGTGCAACTCCAGCATTTTCATAGAACAAAGCAAAACATTGTTAGCAGGTATGCTTTAAGTTTGAAAGTAAACTTAAAAGGCATAGGATCAAGCAGCTCTGAGTATGTTTTTAAAAAATTCATAGCTTCCAGCTTTTGATTTCTATTAGCTTATTTTTAATTGAAGCAGTCAAGCAGGAAGGCTACCTCTGTGCAGAACTGTGATTCCTTTAGCAAACGCAACAAGAAAGCTAGGAAAATATCCAGTCTTCCCCTAAAGTCTTATTGTCCCTTAGAGCCTAGTTGAGAATGTGATCTTATTAGAAAGTCTGCTGGCCACATCAAGTTAGAGGCACCTTTGAGTTCTTGAGCAGGGGGTTGGACTAGAAGATCTCCAAGGTTCCTTCCAACTCTGTTATTCTGAGAAGATCAGATGGAGAAGAATAAAGGAGTGGGACATCATCAGCATCTCTTCCCTACGACTATACTGTATATAAAACAATCCAGGATGAACTGAGAGAAGACAAATTACATTAACTGCATAAGAAAAGAATAGCATTGATGGAGAAGCTGCAATGAAGACAGTCCTGAGCATATTCTAGTTGTCTACAGGAACTTGTATTCCATTCACTTGTATTACGGAAAACAGGAAAGACTGAAGTAGCCCCACCTCATTCACACTGTGCCCTTTCCCACTTATAGTGGCTATGGGTGGTGGTAGCTTCCATCTCCTACAAAGGCCTTGCCACACAATTTAAGAATTTTGAGTTTTGGGGGTTCTTGCCTGAACACTGAGCTTTCTTGGATAGTAGATGCTCTCCACTGGTCATATTGCTTATAGAGAGTGAAAGGGGGCAGGTTTAAGCTCAGCTCCGCTCTCTTTACAAAGAGACTATTGCTGGATTTCTTTCTTTACTTAGATGGAATAGAAGATAAATATTCCCTCCAGCATCTCTCTCATTGTCCTGTTCACGGTCCATGCCTCCCCTCAAATTCCCCCTTATATCTCTTGATTCTTTGCCCTGTGTGTGCCCTGTGTGTGGCTCAGCAGACTGATAGCATTGTGATTAACACCAGCTGTCTGCAATTACTGTAAATTCAATCTCACCAGGCTCAAGGTTGACTCAGCCTTCCATCCTTTCTAAGGTAGGTAAATTGAGGACCCAGTTTGTGGGGGCAATAAGCTGACTTTGTATAAATATACAAAAGTATGAGGCTATTTCTTAACGCATTGTAAGCCGCCCTGAGTCTCCGGAGAAGGGCGGCATATAAATCAAATTAAAATAAATAAATAAATAAATAAATAAAAATATAAACGATCTAAATTTCAGAATTTCAACTCATTGAGAGAGGGGGGAGGGAGGGAGAGGGAGAGAGAGAGAGAGAGAGATCACGATGGAGGAGAACTTTTGGATTCTCTGTGACTTTTAATTTTTTGCATATTTTATTTAATTTATTGTGCTTAAATAATTCCAGATTCAAAAAAAAATATTCACAGTGATTCATAGCAGGGTTTAGCAAACTTTTTGAAATTGCAGAACCTATTAATTTGGGGGTAAAAGATTCATAAAATCCTTGATCAAACTCTAGTGATAGAAAATTGGCCAGATTTGCATAACATTTTTTTTTGTTTATTTTTTTTTCAAAGAGGTTCTCCTTCATCTCTCATGGAACCCCATCAAATTCACAAGGAACTTTAGAGTTCTATGAAACACCGTTTGAGAAATCTATTTTGCAACATAAACTGTAATAACATTGTAAAAATACAGAACAGGATAGGATAATAGGAAAATGGTGATCACTTCAGTCCTTCCAGATTCCTTTGGAGCAACACTGTTTAATAGCCTCTGGAAGGCTAACAATAAGGGGAGGCAGCCTAATTTCTAAAGAGACTATTCTAAAATATGGAGGCTGCCCCTGAAAAGCATAGTCTTTCAATGCCTTCCTGTGTCACCTTTGTAAGATAGTCTACTGTAAGTAGTGTTTCTAGTTGCTGCTTTTGATTGTGTGTGTGTGTGTTTGTGTGTGTAAGAGCTTGTTTGTGTGCCAGATAGCCGAAGGGTATATTTAGCAGAAGCCAGAAGCATCTGCAGGATTTCATGCTTTCATCACAATGACAAAAGCAGTGCCACAGCATTGTGATGCAAGCTCTGCCTGCAGTGTCACAAAGCATAGCCCAACATTTAACAATGGCCTGGGCCCCTGAAGGAAAAGCTCTTGGCTAGAGGTGGCTGGTGCAGGAACAGAAAAGCCACTAGCATCTCTCCGCTCCAAACTCATAGTTTTTTTAAAAAAAAATCTCTTTTAATTTAAATCTGTTTTTATATTTATAATTCTTTCTACTTCCATAGGTTTTATTATGCTGTAAACTGCTCCGTGTCACCTCGCACCACAAGCTGAGTAGTGGGGGGGGGGGAGAGATAAATAAATAAAAAATAAACAATAATAATAGTAATGTATGCAACAGTACCTAAGAACAGACCCATTAAACATCATTCTGGGATTTTCCTCTTGCATTCTAATCTTAATTTAGAAGCCCATCCCATTGGATGAAGTCCTTGGTCTACAATCAAATTTTCAATTGAGATGATCTAGGTGTTCCTCTACTATCCACCACTGTTCCCTTGCAAGACATCCTCTTTATCATAGAATAACTGTCAATCAAATTGTTCAGGGATTAACAACTTTTTCTGTACCTGGAAACCAATAATAATAATAATAATACGCCATCAGTCAATTGCAGAAGGCGGCTTTACTTGGGACAGCTTCCATCCTGCGACGATATCTGTAACACCGTCAAGCATCCAGATCTGTCTATCCCAGGTCCTTGGTAAAGACTTGATAGGTAGAAAAAAATGCCACACTCAGTCTGAACATCTGTCTGACTGTGTGAATAATAATAATATTAATAATAATATTAATAATATTAACAACAACAACAACAACAATAATAATAACCCAAGTCTATAAGAACTTGTAGGAAGTTAAAACCCACCCCTCTCCTAGAAAATGAAATATTTTGGGAAATATTAAAAGGGCAGAATATTTCCCCTAAAAGGAAGACAGAAACTCAGCCCACCCCACCTTTGTTAATTGGCCATTAAGGCCTGGGCCAGTCTATTCTACATAACAAAGATCTACCTCCTTCAAGCAGAGCCATTTAATTCCCCTTCATTGCATCACCCAGCAAGATTCAACCAAATTTAACACAGCTATGATCTCTGACAGCAACCAATCAGGATACTCTTCCTGTGCCCAAGAAGTTGAAAGTCAGAGAAGGTATAAAACCCCCGGGACTGTCAGCATCTCTCCCCATTTTTCACCCAAGATCTCCAAGGTATGTGATCCTGTTCATCAATAAACCTTCTTTCTAAGCAACTTCCATGAATCCAGTGTCTTTTCCCCACTTAGAACTGAACCCAGAATTATATTTCTTCCAACAAACTCCAATGACATTGCCTAAAAGGCTTACCTATTTTCAGTGTGCTGGCACAAGATCATGGCAGAGATACCCCAGCAGTCCAAAGCACATCAAACAGCAACCTTGTTCACTTTTACATTGGTGTAAACCCCCTCTATTTCAGTGGAACTTATTTTCCCACAGGTATGCCCGCAGCTGAGCTAAAACGGGCCTTCATTATAACGTGTTTCTCAAAAACGTGCCCTGCGAAAATTTACCACCAATTCTAAATAAGATTCCTTACGACTTTCCGGATTCAGCACACTGCATTTTTCATCATTGTCCCTGCATGTAAATTGATCTACTGCATCAAAACAGGACCATTTAAAACAAAAAGATTTGATTTATAGCTGGTCCCTTGACTCATAAATCACACCTGCGGTGTGTGGAGTGCTGAGATCCTTGAATTCTGCCAGCCTTTACCTTTTATAAATGGTTGAAGTTTACCCCCCATTGTGATGGAGCTTAATACAACAGCATTCTCCTCTCTCAGATTCATTCTTTCCCTTGCTCATTATTCCCACTGGGAAATTCAGACCTAGTTTTTGCAGCCACGGCAGGTTCCTCCTCTACTTCTTGAGCCCGCAGTGAGGGCAGAAATAAATACTGATTGAAATTTGTACCATTTATATTATATATTTCTATCCTGACCACAAATTATCAAACATGTTAGACTGGACTTTTTCTCCCTTCTCTCTGTTGCCTCAAAAGAGAGAAAATGAATACTATTTTTTATTGGTAAAGAAATTCTTTATAAGTAGCAGAATACTAAATTGTCCTCTTTGTTAGGGTCATGATTGTGCTGTAACTCCAATAAGGCACTTGCTATAGCTTTGATGTTTTTTTAAAAAAAGAAAATAGATCTTCACATTTATCTTGATTTTTTGTGCGTGTGCTTTCGTGAGACGTTATTAAGCAGCTCTTAATTATGACATATTTAGAGAGGGTCACAATCTATAAAACCTCTTTAGTCCTTTCCTAGTCTATGGATAAAGACACACACAGAGAAAAAGATTGTTGTGGGAGATAAAAAATATATGCTCCAGATATTATAGTGTCACATTTACATGTTTGCATTTTTTTTTTCAAAAAAAGCAGGAAATTATATTTTTGCACCTATTTTTTATAAATGTGTGTGTGTGTATGTGTACACACACACATACACACTTCAGGCATTATTGTCTATTCACAACAAAGTGAAGACACAGCTGCCAGTTCTTTGGCTGGCATTGGCCTTCACATGCATCAAATTCTTCCCAAAAACTCATATTATTATGCTTTGCTGCACAGTTAACCAGATGTTTAGACTGGATTTGGCCTTTTTAATCCACCTATTGAGTCCTTCCCAAGGACCTGGGATAGGCAGGTGTTGTTTGATGATGTTAAAGATATCGTCACTAGTAAAGCTGTTATTTTGCAGTTGATGATTTTTGTCCATGACAATGGTGTTCAAGTGATGCTCCAGATGTTTTGAGATTGCATCCAAGTCACCTGTTACTATTGGTGCTACCTCTGCTTTCTTTTGCCACAATCATTCTATTTCTATTTGCAGGACTTTGTATTATGCAATCTTCTCCAGTTCTATTCTGCTGTCTCCAAGCACTACTACATCTACTATCCAGACAATGGTGGATTGCCCCCGGTTAGGACCGGTTCGCAAGAACCGGTAGTAAAACCGGCGGGAGGCTCCGCCCACCGACCCCGACATCATCAGGAAGCTTCTGCACATGTGTGGCCCCGTGGCAAACCAGTAGTAAAGGTAAGTAGAACCCACCCCTGTATCCAGACTTTTTTGTCTTTCTTATTGACAGTTATTAAGTCTGGGGTGTTATGTGATAGGTGCTTGTCTGTTTGTACCCTTAAGTCCCAGATGTTTTTAGCTTCTTCTTATTTGTATTATTCTGTCTTTTGTGGTCCCACCAGTTCTTCCTTTCAGGCAAATGATATTTCTTCCAGATCTTTCAATGCATCATTCTTGCTACTTGGTCATGCCGTTGTCCGTAGTCTGTTCACCAGAAGCATCTCACACCAAGAGATAATTATTCCATCCGAGGAAGTTCGGCTGTAGTTATTGCTTCAGAATCAGTTTGAACTTAGCTGTACTATATGTGAACCGTAGTCATTAAAAGCGACTCTAGTCCAAAAATGTTGTTTGATATTGAAACTATCTATTGATGTGCAAACTTTAAACAGTCACTCATTATTAAACTATACTTATTAATATAAGGATTTTCTAGTCCCATTTTTGACAAAAAGTCTCTCAAGTTGGATAACATACGTGAGTTATTTTTATTTTTTATTTTTGAAATGAGATATATTGCTGTTAGAAACTGAGATGGCCAAAAGCATAAAGGTTAAAGCTATTAAAGGTTAGGGTCAACATCTATGTAAAAGTTAGGATACATAACCAACGAAGTGAGTTCAATCTGTTCTATGTCAACAAAGCTTTTCTAAAGAGCATTTTCATAATCTAAAATTATTTGAGGAAAACAACTCAATATTGGCTGTCTGGTTAAAAGAGCTTTAATTGACCTTTGGGTTAACCCCAATTCTAGTTACATCTACTCCAGAAAATGAGACTCATCAGAACAGCCTTTAAGCAAAACAGGATTTAATTCTCAGCACTCCATTTCCATTATAAAATCTATATTAGCTTAATTTATTCTTCCAACTATACTGATGGAAATACACCACGAACCTAACCCACATAGACTTTTCAATCAAAAAAGTTCCTGGGTTTTGTATTTGGTCTTCGTATTTGCTGTGCTATGCTGACTTAAATTTATATTTTTTCTGTTCAGTCGTGTCTGATTCTTGGGGACTGCAGGGATAAGTTTCTCTGTAGTTTTCTTTGTAAAGTTTTTCAGAAGTGATTTGCCCTTCTCTCCTTCCTAGGGCTGAGAGACAGTGATTGGCCCAAAGTCACCCAGCTGATTTTGGGCCTAAGGTGGGACTAGACTCCCAGTTTCTAAGCTGGTACCTTAACTGCTAGATCAAACTGGCTCTGAAATAAATATTTCCTGAGTTGCTGAACCCCTTATGATATTTTATTTTGTTCTGTTTTGCAGATAGCCAAGCTTCACATCTTAATTTTTATATTTTAAAATTAATGTTTTTTTTTTTAAATAAATACATTCTCTATGAGCATCACTTAATGAGAAGGAAGGAAGGAGTCACTGGAGAAGAGCCTAATGTTGGGAATGATTGAGGGCAAAAGAAGAAAGGGACGATAGAGAATGAGGTGGCTACATGGAGTCACTGAAGCAGTCAGCATGACCTTAAATGGTCTCTGGAGGATAGTAGAGGAAAGGAAGGCCTGGAGGAATATTGTCCATGGGTCATGATGGGTCAGACACGACTTCGGAACTAACAACAAAATGAGCATTAAAGCCCTGGATGCTGCTGCAGAATGCCATCAAGCCTTCTGAGTATGTAGCTGGTTCATCCTCTCTGGTGCACTCTGGATTGTGCACAAGCATGAACTGGATGGACTAAAATTCGTCAACAACTACCGTATTTTTCAGAGTATAAGACGCACCTTTTTCCCCCCTAAAAGGGGGTGAAAATTTAGGTGCGTCTTATACACCGAATGTAGCCCCACCCACCCACTGGCCCCCACCCTTTGGCCTCTGCCTCCCAGCAATTTACCTCCTTGCAGCAAGCAGCAAGAAGAAACATCCCATTTCAGCTTCAGCACAGCCTAATTAGCACCAGTTGATTGTCCCTTGGATCGGCCTCCCGACTCTCAGCTGTTTTGTGCAGGCCTCTGCTGCTTGCTACAAGAAGGTAAATTGCTGGGAGCAGATTTTTTTTTTCCTTGTGCTAATCAAGCTATGCTGAAAACGAAAATGAAAGTAAAGCAGGCTATTTGCTGTTTGCTGCAACGAGGCAAAATTGCTGGGAGGCAGAGGCAGAAGCAGATTTCTTTTTCTTGTTTTCCTCACCAAAAAAGGTAGGTGCGTCTTATAGTCCGGAGGGTCTTATACTCTGAAAAATATGGTACTTTGTATGAACTCTATAGTCTCCTGGCTTATGTAACATCACCATATTCTAAATAAATAAATACATCTAGAACCCAATCGTTTATGATATCCTAGAATAGTGAATATTATTACCATGGTTAAGTTTACTTCATTTTAGCATGGATGAAAAATAGCAGAATAATCCTATGAAAGGGTAGGAGCAAAAATTCCACAACTATTTTTAGTGCCGAGTTCTGTTGCTGTCCTCTCCAACGTAACTTTCAATCTGGGCTTCTTTCTTTGAAGATAAGAAGCAACTTTTCTGGTTTAGATCAGGTCTGCACACCATATGGTCCATGGGCCATATGTGGCTTGCCAAGCAAGCTTCGTGCTTGCTTGCCAGCATTTTTTACAAAACTCAATAAATTCACCACAACTAAACATCACTGCCATCAGGAAGGATCTACTGACTAATGCCAAGTGTCTCCAATGCCTCCAGGCCTCACCAACACTGCCAGCTCCATTGCTGCTGCTGCTGCTGCTGCTCTACCAGCTTCTGAACAGCTGATCAATACCCCAGCTAGTCCTTTGTGGCCCACCATTATTTTTAATTTAATTAATTTAATCAGTTTGGCCCTTTTTCCTCTACAAATTGTGCAGGTCTGATTTAGATCATGCAACAAGTAACAAGAATGCTATTGTATTCTTATACTTTGCCCTTCCTTCTATAGCATATCAACTTTAGCAGCTGATTACATGTTCCTCCATTTGTGGATTTCAAAGGAATCTGGATTAAACCAAAAATGCTCTCAACCTCTGGCATGAGATTCAAGGAGGAACTGTATTTTTAAATTAAAGGCAGCATATAATTTCTAATTGCAAATTACAGCAGCAGAGCAAGGATATCCACTACATTGTTGTGACTCTAATTAGGAATGCAAATCCATTTCATCTATGCCTTGGTTAACAACTGGTAATTATATATTATATATTACATTGGAGACTATATCCAGTATTCCAAGAGTGGACTTTAGCTTGCTCAACAAAGTTTTCTATCTCACTTTTTCTTTCCCTTCCCAAATCTGCTCTACAAATCTGCCTTACAGTTTCTCCAATCCATAGATTCTTAAGAGTGCTTATTTCTTTTTCTTTTTTTTAAATAGTGTGTTTATTGCTGGATATGCCAGACAATGCTACAGTTGGTGATTCTGGCTTCTGTCACATATTTTTTCTATAACTCTGAAATCACCCTGACTTTCCACTCAGAACAGGTACAGCCAATATGATGCAGGATTAAATTCGGTTGCAGTATGGGAAACTTGGAAGGCTACAGTTGGTTGGAGAGATAATTAGACAAAGAAAGACAGGACTGTACACACATTTATGGGTCACCATGTAACTAAATAAGTGCAAGAAATAAAAAATAAATGTCATGGTCTAGCTAAGAATTCCGTTGAACTTTCTTGGTGGGAGAAATGGAGCATTCATTTAACTGACAGCAAAAGAGCAAGAGAACTTCTCTGGCCATCAAATGATGGAGGTGTGGACCAGAAGATAAAAGGAAAAGAAACAATGCCATTCTGGCATCTTAAAATCTGCTTTGAATATAATGCTAGTTTTGAACATGCTAGAGAATGCATACTATGCTAGAGGCAAATCCTCCCTCCCGTCCCCCCACTTCAAAAAACACAATGACATGGGTGAATATTAAAAAGATAAATATTAAAAATAAACATATAGTATATTTTTCCCTTTTAAAAAGGGATTGATTAGATAAGGAAACACCTGATGGAATACTAGACTTTGAAGAAACACTGTAGGAAGAATATTGACATTTTTGAACTTTGTTGTTAGAGAAGACTCTTGAGAATATGATGGACAGCCAAGGAAGCAAACAAATGGATAATTAAACAAATCAGTCCAGAATTCTCACACATGGTACAAATGACCAGGCACAAATTATCCTACTTCGAATACATTATGTGAAGACCTAGCTCTTTGATAAAAGTGGAAGAAAAGAGAAGATGACAACCAGCAGCAGGGTGGATAGACTCAGTTACAGTGGTGATGAGTTTAAAGTAATAAGTGATTGAAAGACCTGTAAGACTAGGTTAGGGACCAATCATCCTGAATATATATATATATATATATATATATATATATATATATATATATATATATATATATATATTTGGTTATTCGGGTTTTCTCCCGCGTAAAATTGGAAGTGTCTTGGCGACGTTTTGACGAAGTCTTATTCGTCATCTTCAGGCTGGTGTTTTCAACTTCGTGCTTCTAGGAGCAATGTGTGATCGATTAGATGGGGGGGTTGGCTGTGCTCTGATTGGCTGGGGGTGTGTTCTGTTTGGGTGGGGGCTTGGTTGTGCTCGGGTTAGTCTGAGTTGCAGAGGGACCCGAGCTGGCGAGCTGTGTTGCTGCTGTTTGCTTCATATCCCTCTTCACCCAAGTACCAATCAAAGAAGCCTTGACAGCTATCCAAAACAAATACTGTATAACCCCCCCAAGCACTTCCTAGATCTGACCAACCACTGCCTATCCAACACATACTTCATCCATAATGGACTAAAATACAAACAAATAGAAGGAGCACCCATGGGATCACCCCTCTCACCTGTCATTGCAAACCTCTACATGGAACACTTTGAAACCCAAGCTCTAGAAAAATCTGATCACAAACCCAAACTCTGGCTCATATACATAGACAATACCTTCATAATCTGGCCACATGGGAAAGAAAAACTGAACAACTTCCTCCCACACCTCAACAGCCTAAACCTCAAAATACAGTTCACCATGGAAACAGAAGCTAACAACTAACTTCCCTTCCTGGATGTCTTAGTCTACAAGAAATCCAATGGCTCCCTAGGACACACCATCTACCAGAAGAAAACACACACAAACCACTATCTGCACGCACTCTCACACCACCACCCAGCACAGATCAACTCCGCAGCCAAGACACTCATCTCCAGAACAAAATGCTTAGCTGTCGAACAACACCTAAAAACCGAACTACACACTCTCACTAACGTACTAACATCCAACGGATTCCAAAGAAATAAGATTACCAACCTAATCCAAAAAGAAACCCCCACTAAAATCCAAGACAGAGAACAAGAAAACGGCAAAGCCCTCCTCCCATACATAAAAGGCACCACAGACAGAATCAGCAAGATCCTCCACAAACACAACATCAAGACAGCATTCTGCACAAACCGAAAAATATCCACCATTCTAAGAAACCCCAAGACAAAATTGAGTTAGAAAATCAAGGAGTATATGAAATCCCATGCACCGCCTGCCCCACCACATACATCGAACAAACCAACAGAAGAATAAGTGGACGCATTGAAGAACACAAGAACTCAGTCCGAAAAGAGGAACCAACTTCTTCCCTGGTCCAACACCTTAAAGCCACAGGACATGAAATTGACTTTAAAAAGATCAGAACTATCGCCAAAACTGAACACTTTAACAACAGAATAATCAGAGAAGCCATTGAGATAGAAAAACGCCCACACAGCCTGAATAAACAAGATGATACCTCCCGCCTACCAGCCATTTGGAAACCCACCCTTATTGACAAACGAGTCCCTAAAACAAAAAATGACACCAGACTCACACTCACGAAAACCACACAGGATGTCACCACCACACATCCACGCAAAAAGCAAACCCAAACCCACACCGATGATGAGGTATGACCACAAACCAGAAGCCAGACCACAGCTGCATCATTAGCCACTTTAAACCCCTCCAATCCATACATGAAGCAAACTGACACCCACCATGAAGATGTGGCATGAACGCGAAGCCAAACAGCAGCAATGCAACTCGCCAGCTCGGGTCCCCCTGCAACTCAGACTAACCCGAGCACAACCAAGCCCCCACCCAAACAGAACACACCCCCAGGCAAACAGAGCACAGCCAACCCCCCCATCCAATCAGAGCACAGCCAACCCCCCCCATCCAATCAGAGCACAGCCAAACCCTCAACCAATCAGAACACACCTCCACCCAATCAGAACACAGCCAAGCTCCCACCCAATCAATTCACACCCCCACTGGCAAGGAAGAAACAGCTGCGATCACACATTGCTCCTAGAAGCACGAAGACGAAAACACCAGCCTGAAGATGACGAATAAGACTTCGTTGAAACGTCGCCAAGACACTTCCAATTTTACGCAGGAGAAAACCCGAATAACCAAAGACCTACATATACACACCCGCGAAAACCTCAGAAAATATATATATATATATATATATATATATATATATATATATATATATATATATATTAAATTTTTATACCGCCCCCTCTCCCGAAGGACTCGGGGCGGTGAACAGCCAAGATTAAAAACACACAATACAAATATTAAAATGCATTAAAACAGAATTAAATTATCTTAGGCTTCTCCAATTTAAAACCCCGTTACCCATAAAATTCACCAATTAAAAAAATTTTAACCCAGCCCGGCTTGCTGAAACAAAAAAGTCTTCAGGGCCCGGCGGAAGGTCCGGAGATCCGGGATTAGTCGTATCCCTGGGGGCAGCTCATTCCAGAGGGCGGGTGCCCCCACAGAGAAGGCTCTTCCCCGGGGGGTCGCCAGCCGACATTGCCTGACAGACGGCACCCTGAGGAGACCCTCTCTGTGGGAGCGTGTTGGCCGGTGGGAGGTTATCGGAGGCAGAAGGTGGTCTCGTAAATAACTGGGTCCTAAGCCATGGAGCGCTTTGAAGATGAGAACCAACACCTTGAAGCGCACTCGGAAGACCACTGGAAGCCAATGCAGCTCGCGCAGGAGAGGTGTCACGTGGGAGCGCCATGCCGCCCCCATAAGTACCCGCGCGGCCGCATTCTGCACCAGTTGGAGCCTCCGAGTGCTCCTCAAGGGGAGCCCCATGTAGAGAGCATTACAGTAGTCTGGATATATATATATATCCAGAAAAATGCTAGCAGACTCCTGATTTTTGTTAACATTGACCAACATGGCTGTCTTCCTTAAAAGTCTATCAGAAGACAATAGATCAAATGGCTCATAGATAGAAAAACGTTAATCTAATGTAAAATCAAAATGACTATAGTTCATGTACAAACTGTTAACAAATGTTTAGACTGACCTTTTGACGAAAGCTGTTTCACCAAGTGTGAATACAGTAAAAGCTATTTGTTTTAAACATTGGCTTTTAAGGAAAAACTTTCCCAAGGCATTTTATAATCAAAAATGACTAGACTGTCTCAAAGAAATGTGAAATAAAGATCTGCAAATTAAGGACTAAAAATGGCCCATCGAAAAGGTTTCTTTAAGCTTTCTTTCCTTAAACATGGAAAATTGGTGCCTCTTTTGAGGGGAAGCAGAAAATGAAGGAATAGGACTGAATGTTTTGGAAGAGGTTTCCAATACAGTGGCTGGTGGAGAGGAGCATTCCATGTAACATATTGCATTTCCTATCGTCCATTCTTACAGACTGATAGAATTCATCTCCATATGTACCTTTCATGTTAAATAATAAAGCAATACTGCATGAGTGGATTGTTACTCTAAAACTGAGGGAATCTAGGCTAAAATTCACTCATGGTCATAGAATCCAAGAGGATGCAGATGCCATTGTGGCAGACCATTAAGTCCAACCTCCTGCTCAATGCAGGAATCCAGACGAAAGCATCTATCCCGCCTCCACCCATGAGTGGAACATAAGAACATAAGCAGTGTCTGCTGGACTGAAGCCCTGGCCCATCTAGCCCAACAGCCTGTCCTCTCTGTGGTCAATCAATTGCATGAGGAAACCCACAAGTCTCCCAGCAGATGGTCTTCAGAGGCAGTGTCACTGCCATCAAGGTTCATCACTCTGTTCCATAATTAATAACTGCTTTTATTGAAGTACTTTTTCTTATCATTCTACTGGAATACGCCTTTCTGTAACTGAGGAGTCATTTCATGGCCTGCAGTCTGGGGCAATTGACACCCATAGCATATTTCACAAGTGCTATCATACCCTTGGGTATATTTCGCCCAGCTAAATATGCGCTTTCCAACAATTTCTCCTTGGGAGGTTTACAGTCTTCTGATCATCCTCACTGCTTTTCCCTCATCTATTTTGCTTTCTTTGTATCTTTAGTGATATTTAGATGGGATCTCACCAATGCAAAATAAAGTGGGATAATTACCATAAGTCTATTACTGCAGTCTAAAATTGCATCCCCTGTATAGTAACCATGCTTCACTGCTGACTGGTATTCAATGAGATCAACTCTTCCAAGATTATTTTTCACACATACTATTACTCAATGCATAATTTTGTATTTGTTTCAATTACATATTCTTTTTATTTTCACCAATCTTCTCTAACCTATCAAAAATATGTAAATGTGGGATCTGACCAATGCAAAATGAAGTGGGATAATTACCATAATTCTTCTATTAATGCAATCTAAAGTATTACCTTCTAAAGTATCTGCTAACCTATCCAGATTTGTGTCATCTGAAAGTCTGGTTAGCAATCCTTCCACCTCTTCTTCCAATTCATTAATAAAAATGGTGAAGAATGAGCCCAGGATTCTAAACTGAGCCACCTCACTTGATATCTCATTCCAGTTTAAGGAGGAATTACTAAACACTCCTTGATTATAATGTCTAAGCCAATCATGTAGCCACTTAACTATCACACCATCCCGCTCCTACTTATGCAGTTTGCTAATCAGAATATCATGAAGTCTTTTGCAAAATGTTGTGTTGAAGTCAAAAGTTATTATATCTGTAGAATTTTAGCAGTCTCCCAAAAAGTAGTCTGACAAGGCTATGATTTACAAGCTCATACCTATACCATACCACATTACTCTAGTAATCATTGAATTATTTTAAAATGTTTACAGATGGATTGCTATATGATCTGTTCTAAAATCTTTTCAGATGTCAATGCTAAAATGACCGGTTCAGAGTTTCCCAATATTTTTCCTCTTTTGACTATAGGAATAGTTACTTTCCTCCAACTGTGTTCCATTTAATGATGTTGAGTTTGTTACTACATCACAAAGTTGTTATAAAGGTATACCTAGAGTTGGTTTTCAGACTGAAAATCTGAATCTGCAGTACTTTCTGTTTCTGATTACTCTTTTTATTAGCAGGATCAGGTCTAATATAGTGATCCACTTTGTGGAAGTCAGTATCACAAATAAGGGAAAAGAAAGCACATGCTTGAAATCAAGGGAGGTATCTGCACTACGCTACACTGCAGCTACATGCAAAAATTTCTGGAAAGAGTAGAGAACATGATGTGATAGAATATTTATTTTTACAGAATCGCCATTCCCAGAGCTCATTGAGAAAATTGAAATCATTGTTAAATTCATTAAAACTGTTAATGCAGAGAAATACTCAGTGACTTACTTCCATCTTTTTAAAGTTTGCAAATTCTGAAAAACAACCATTAAGAGGAAGGAAGGAGGGAGGGAGAGAGGGAGGGAGGGAGGGAAGGAAGGAAGGAAGGAAGGAAGGAAGGAAGGAAGGAAGGAAGGAAGGAAGGAAGGAAGGAAGGAAGGAAGGAAGGAAGACTTTTTTCAGTGACAAATTAATCTCTGTTGTGCCAGGCTCTCTATTAAAATATCAGTCTAATATTAGTTTGCAAGATTCATTTTTTTCTTATTCTTCCCCTCCCCCCACTTTCTTCGTGGCATCTCATTAGACCCCATTAGTGCAGTGCTTGTTACAGTTCATTTAGGGAGGGGGGGAAATCTTTAAACACATGTCACTTCAAAACTCTGTGACATAACATGAAATTGAAATGACCTTCTTTCAGACACGGCACAGTGCTGAACCAAAGAGTCCTCCTGAATTCTAAAAATGTAACTTAGACTGATAATCGCATTCCAACATGCCAAGGCAGTGAGCAATAGGAGACACACTATTGGAGGGCGAGCCTTCTGCAAATGTGAACCAAAACAAGGAGATTCAAGGTCAGTACATGTTCACCATAAGCCTGAACAGAAAAGAGGAGGATGGGCTAAAGAGAGAGAACAGCACTGCATAAAAGCAAGAGTGTAACCTAGACAAGGTGAGGATTTCTTTTAAGACAGGTTTGTAGGCTGCAATTTTAAGATTGTGGTTGTTTTATTGCTGTTTGTTGTTATTTTATTATTACCTTTAAAAATAACTCTTTCTCTGAACAGCTAAAAGCGGTGATTGTAGTCCTCTTTTATTAATTCCAACAGCAATCCTATGAAGTTGGCTAAGTTCAAAAATAGTAGTTTTCTTACAAATGAAAGCTAGTAGTTTCCTTCCTTCCTTCCTTCCTTCCTTCCTTCCTTCCTTCCTTCCTTCCTTCCTTCCTTCCCTCCCTCCTTTCTTCCTTCCTTCCTTCTTTTTTCTTCCTTCCTTCCTTCCTTCTTTTCCTCCCTCCTTTCTTCCTTCCTTCCTTCCTTCTTTTTTCTTTCCTTCCTTCCTTCCTTTTTAAAATTGAATTGATTCAAATTCTGCAGTCTGTGTTCCACATTCTAGACATCAACAATACAGGTGGTCCTCGATTTTCAACAATTAGTTTAGTGACTCTTCAACCATTTACAACGGCGCTGGAAAAAAAGTGATTTATGACCATTTTTCACACATGCCACCATTATAGCATCTCCATGGTCACCTGATCAAAATTCAGATGCTTGGCAACCGGTTCATATTTATGACAATTCCAGTGTCCTGGGATCCCCTTCTGTGACCTTCTGACAAGCAAAATCAATGGGGAAGACAGATTCACTTCGAAACTGTGTAACCAACTTCATAACTGCAGATATTCCCTTAACAACTGTGGCAAGAAAGGCGGTAAAATGGCACAAAACTCACTTAACAACTGTCTCACTTACCAACAGAAATGTTGGACTCAATTGTGGTCGTAAGTCAAGGACTACCTGTATGTCTTTGACTTTTGAAATATTTTTAATGCAAACCGCTTTGGGAACTAGAAAAGGGGAAAAGATGATGTGTAGCTTTTAAACAAGCAAATAAATCCAAACCCAGCACTTTGTTGATGGTCAGAATAATAACTAATTGCTTGTTTAGAGTAATGTTACTTCCCGCCTGTAACCTTGAGCGCTCTAGGCCTACAATTTTTTTCTCACTAAGCTGGAAATGAAAACAATAACACAGAATTTAAGGCCAAGATCCTTGCATCCAAAGATCTTTTTAGAACCTTTCTAATCTAAATTAACTATTTTGATATGGTTAATTTTTGCCTGTTTTATTACTTCCTGTGGGAAAGATGATGAATAGCATCTTAATTGTCTCTTGTTAGTTAGCTTGTGTTCCCTGCTGGGCAGGTGTTAATTATGTAACTCTTTGCATTATTTGTTTTCTGTTTCTTTTATAGCAAAATGAGGCCATAAATGATTAACTTGCACATAAGCAATTAACCCTGACTTGTAGTTAGAATCATCTGCCTATAGAATTACATAGGTTGGAGAAAGGCAGGTCTCCTGGCTAAATCTAAATTTGATTAGGTAAATCAAATAATGATTTGATTATGTGATTCAGCAAAAAAAAAGCTCAGTACAAGTGATCAAGAGAGATTATAATAATAAACATTTTCAGCAAATTTATTTTTGATTGTGCACTCCCGGCTTTTAAATATGAAAACTATACTGGTCCTGGTGCCATATTTATTCATTACTGTAATGAGTTAAGTATATAAAAAATAAAATATATCAGCATGGTATTTTGGCATATTATATTATATATTGCTGGAATTGGGTATGTATGGTCTGATGAAAAGAAGGACTAGGGATGACATGATAGCAATGTTCCAATACCTCAGGGGTTGCCACAAAGAAGAGGGAATCAAGCTATTCTCCAAAGCACCTGAGGGCAGAACAAGAAGCAATGGGTGGAAACTAATCAAGGAGAGAAGCAACTTAGAACTAAGGAGAAATTTCCTGACAGTTTGAACAATTAATCAGTGGAACAACTTGCCTCCAGAAGTTGTGAATGCTCCAACACTCGAAGTTTTTAAGAAGAGATTGGACAACCATTTGTCTGAAGTGGTGTAGGGTTTCCTGCCTAAGCAGGGGGTTGGACTAGAAGACCTCCAAGGTCACTTCCAGCTCTGTTATTCTATAATTCTATATTACCCAGGTTTGACAAAGGGGCAGGTGAGAAAGGCATGACCCAGGTTCTGCCTCCTGTTGAACAAAAATTATGTGGTTTTTTAAAATAGTTTTTATTAAACATTTTTCATCTTTAAAATAGGGTTGCCAGGTCTGCTTCCAAAAAATAGTGGACAAGCGGGGGGTTAAGTAGTAAAAAAATAAAAAAAAATTACAATTAAATTATATATTTTCTTACAAACATTTTAACACGTATTAAAATAATCACTTCAAAACTTTACTTAAAATTCAAAACATCAAATATATTATAATAATATGTAAAATATTAAATTACATTTTACTTTGCTGTCATGTGTATTTTTTATTTGACTGTGCAGCTTTGATCAATTCTTTGTGTTTAAGGAATAATTCTTTAATTTCAGTACAACGTTGAGAAATATTAAAAAATATACAAAGTTCACTTCGAACTGATTGTACAAGCAGTCGGTTACGTTCGTCAGTCCACAAATTTCTCATGACGCTGAAAATTCGTTCAACGTTTGCATTTGATACCGGAATTGATGCACAATACTGGAACAGTTTCAGTAAATTCGGAGCTGGCTCTTTCTTGAAAAAGTACGTCCACTTATCAAGGGATGAATCGCCCTGCAGATGAACATAAACTTCTTCTAAGGCAGAAATTTCATCGAAGAGAGTGTTGGGTGGAAGTTCTTCTCGCCATGGTGATAATAACCAGATGTTCGTCATTTCTTCTAAAGTTGGAGGATTATTGCGATCAATTAGATTGAAACAACTTAGCGTCTCATATACTGAATCGGTGAAATTATACCACTTTTCTAGGTACGCAATGGCTCTGATACACGTTGATGGCTTCTTTCTTGAACTTTTGCACAGCATTCTCAGGCAAATGTTTTTTACGTAAGGCAAATAAAACTTTCATTCCAAAAAACTGCTCATCGTATTTTTTTTGCAAAGAATCACGCAGCTTACACATGATAATGTGACGATCACATGCAAGAATTTTCTTGCTTTCCAGCTTTCCAGCTTGTGAAAAAAAATAGTGAACATAATGTGAAAAAAGCGGACTGTCCGCTCAAATAGTGGACACAAACAACAAAAACAGAAAAACAAGAAAAAAACAAGACAAACATAACAATGTAGAGTAGTTTTGCAGCCTTCCATATCAGCATATATGTTGTTTTTATAATTCACTCTTCTACATTGCCTTCCTATCGTTATAACAACTATAACTATAATGATATAATAACAGTTATAACAATACTAGTTACTCATATCTACATTATATTTACATTATAATCAGTAATTAAATTTAATAATCAAAAATCATGTGTTCTATTTGCCAAATATGAGCAGCCCATAGAGTTGATAGGCAAGTTCTCTTGAAATCAAGAATCATCCCACATCTGCAGCAGCAGCTGAGTTTAGTTCAAATCTACCACAGGACTCCATTTGTAATTACAGAGGTAAAGAAACAGCAATGAATATTCCACTTATGTATTTGGATACAATGCTCACGCAACAATGCTCTTATCAGGAGGTGCACGAAAGTTAGTCTGTTGAAGGAAAAGAAATAGGAGCTGAGACAAGGGACAGAGTAATTACTGTAGGGAGAAACTGATCAGAAGAAGAGAAATGACTGCCATTGAGGTAGAGAAAGTGACAGAGAAGTGAGAGCAGGTTTCAAAACCCATCACTACTGGTTTGCTCGTGGATGCACGCATGTTTGCACATGCATGACGCCTCTGCACATGTGCAGAAGCTTCTGCCCTTGCGCAGAAGAGTCCAGGTGGGTGAGTGGAGCCTCCACCCACCCACCAGTTTGCCCGAACCTGGGCGAACCGATAGCAACCCACCACTGAGTGAGGGTGATTGAGAGGGATTTTTTGCTACTGGTTCTTTGAACCACCTGCCGCCATCACTACCGGATCGGGTGATCCGGTCTGAACTGGGAGCATTTCACCCCTGATTTCCTCCCTCTCTCTGCCTTTCCATTGCATAGAACTAGGGAGGGTCCCTTCTGAGATACTTTCTCCACTCCCATTTCTTCTGTGGGCCAAGATTTCTCTTATCTGACCATTGCCCTGGCTGTGGCTCCTCCTGTCTCCCAGGGTTCTTTTCACATACCAGTACACATCGTAAAGAAGCATTGTGGCAAAGGGCACAAAGCAGGGGTGAAATGCTCCCGGTTCGGACCGGCTTGGGTGAGTAGGTAGCGATGGCGGCGGGCAGTTCGGAGAACCGGTAGCAAAAATCTCTGCCCCCGCCCCCCATGCCCAGCTGAGCCGTGCGATCATCAGAGGCTTTTTTTCTTTTAAATGGCTCTGACGATCCCAGCTGAGTTGCCTGATCGTCAGAGGGTTTTTTAAAAACCCTCTGACGATCAGGCAACTCAGCTGGGATCGTCAGAGCCTTTTGAAAGCATTTTTTACATGGTTTTGCATGTAAAAAATGGTTTTAAAAGTAAAAAAAAAAATGGCCACGCCCACCCAGTCACATTAACCCCCCCACCAAGCCATGCCCACAGAACCGATAGTAACAAATTTTAGATTTCTCCACTGGCACAAAGCAAATAGGAGGAGGAAAGTGCACAGCACAGGAAGAGCTAGGCAAATGGGAGTCCTGTCAAAGAAGAAATGGGGGGGGGAGATTTGGGGAACAAAGGGGAGTTTGAAGGCAAAGCTACTGAAGGAAAATAAATGACAAAGGAGAGAAATGGAGGTTCTTCTTGACACATCTTTTGAAGCAAAGGAACTTTCCTCTCCATAGAGGCACAGAGGAGGTACAACCTAGGAGTAAAGCAAAACAGGAGTTTTAGTTGATAGGAAAGCAGCTGGCAGAGCAGCCAACAGGGAATTGCTTAGTTGAAAGGAACCAAGGCAGGCAGCAGAAATGATAGAGGAAGAACAAAGGTTAAGCGGTGGAGAGGCCTTCTGGCAAGAAAGCACATGGTCCCAACAGAGAGAAAGAGAGAGTAGGCCTCTGGGTTGTTTAGCAAGGGGAGGTGAGCGTTTTCAACACGTATTGTTTCTTTACCAGGGGGAAGCCAGTTGCAAAGCTATCTCAGTGTAGGTGTGGGTGTGGGTGTGGGTGTGGGTGGATGCTTAGGGAAGGGACTAGTCACAAGAGCCAGCCCTACCCATAGAGAGAAGAATGAGATTCCTTCCCTCAATTCCCAGCTGGAGTGATTAATGCTATTCATACACTACTGTTAAAGAGCTTGAAGAGAACTCCCCCAGAATTGTTCTGATTCAACTCTTTGTGATTTCTGTACAGAAGTTTGAATATATTTTTAAATTTGATTTTCCTTAATTATTTTCCTATAAATCCCCCAAACTGGCTGGAAATGCACAGCTCCGAGAAAAAACTATGACAAGGTAGGGAAAGTCTAGTTCAGTTCTTGGGGAAAACACTCTCCAGATTTAGCTGCTGATTTTAAACGGTATCTGTGTGTGTTAGAGCTACCCTTAACATCTAAATATTAGTAATAACTAATCTATTTTACCAATCTGAAGCTACTGCTACAACAAATCCATTCCTTGTGAAAATACTAGGTTGTTTTTTTTTAATGATTTTAAGTAAAGCAGAACAGAAAGAGAAATAACCAAAATGGAATGCATCAGAAGTTGTGGATATGATGTTCAGATTGTCTTTTGAAGAAAAAAAATTTTTTTTTTCTTACCTGACACCTGCAATCAGGGAAAAGCTGTGTCTAGGTCTAACAGCCTACCTAACTTTCAGCCGGATTTTTTTTTTCCTTAGCTAGCCTGAATTGATGGAAGTTTTAGGAGTAGTCAGCCCATCCTTTGCTTTCCTACAACGATTATTCACACATGTGGGGTGAGAAGGGGAAGAAAAGAGCAAATAGACAAAAGTAAAGAAGCCCTCAAGTCTAGCTTGATTCCTGGTGACACATCTGTGAACTTTTCTTGGCTGTGATATAGAAGTGTGTTGTCACTGCCTTCTTGCAGGATTTCTTCCAAACTTCTCAGTCTAGTCAACAACCCTGGGACCCCCTGTTGGCTTCCCATCCAAATATTAGCTAGAGTTGACCCTGTCTCATCTAACTGGTCAAGGTCAGCTAGATGTTGCCATCTTTGGAGATATACGGAGCCATGTTTATTTTCAAGCCCTATAAAAATTCTAACAAAACATTGAATCACAAATAAGTGCAAATTCTTTCCCTTTTTAAAAAAAGCATTTTCTTTTTTTAAGAATTGCAAAATAAGAAGGGTGCAGTCCTTTAGCTCAAGCAATTGCTTTTTTCTGAGCCAGGCAGGCTGAACTATTAAAAAGGTTTGAGATTTCTTAGCCACCCTAAATTGTTACCTACTGATCATGCAGTAGTTTTGGAAAAGATTTGGGGAAATAAGTCTGTAGAGTTTCTCAGTCATCCAGAAGCTCTATGGACTTTTAGCTATACAGTTTGGGATGAACGCCCTTGAATGGTGTGGGAGTAGGGATGGATTTCCAGAGAAAAAAATTGCAGACTACAGAAACTAGGAGTACTACTCAGGTGATCCTGAGGACACACATAAACCTCCAAGTGCTTCAATGACCCTCTAAAGGATATAGATCAGTGATGGGTTGCTCCCAGTTCAGTCCGGCTCTATAGAAGCGGTAGTAAAACTAGTGGGAGGCTCCGCCCACCTACCACGACATCATGAATGATGTCTGCATGTGCAGAAGCGCGCACGAGCAAAGCAAGCAAGCGCGTGCAATCCCATTGCGAACCGGTAGTAAAGGTAAGTAGAACCCACCCCTGATACAGATGACCAGCTGTCTGCAAGGAATATACAGTAAATCCTTCCTTTCCCCACCATCCAGTCAGAGCTGAAGAAGCTTCTTGGATGAGAAGTGAAACGTCTTCAAAAGAAAAAACAAGAAAGTCCAGTTGCCTCCTGAAAAAGACACCTTTGGGGCATTTGGGGAAATACTTGCCATACTTTCACTGCAACTGGTAACACAAGAATTGAGAGTCAGTTTCATCTAGTGGTTAAGGCACCAGGCTAGAAAGTTGAATTCAAGTCCCACCTTAACCATGAAAACAAACTGGAGTGACCTTGGGCCAATCATTCTCTCTCAACCCAACCCAACCCAACCCACCTCACAGTGTCGTTGTTGTGGAAAAAATAGGAGGTGGAAAATGTGTTGGATATGTGGGTTGTTTGTAAAAAATAATAAAGGCAGGATACCAATAAATACATAAAATTGTTTTCCAATACGGCCACTCTAAACTAAGACAACGCTATGGTTTATACTGCCATCATTAAAAACAGTGAGCTGTCAATGCTCTCTCTCAAAGAAGCTATTTGGTTCCTGTCAAATGTTGTAACTCTTCATGTTGTATAAAGCACATTGATCAAAGAAGAGTAGTGATACTTAGAACAAAAAGTCCGTTTCTCTTCTCACTTGTGACTACAGAAAACTTATTTATTTTATACTTTGCCAACTTTTTTCTTATCTGCTGGGTTTGGTTTGCCTTATTGTTTATTTTATTGGAAAAAAATAATGCCCAAAATATTGTTATTAAAATACTTGTTCCATAAGTCCCCCAAACTATAGAAAGCTGTTTATGAGAAAGATACATTCATTTTATACATATTTTTCATGGAATAAAATTATATTACCAAACCTGTTATTCTCAAACTCATTAGAATAAATTTTGCTACCTTGTCTACTAGATCAGATTCTTTATCTGGGTATCTCTTCAATGCATTAATTGTGCAGAGAATGCCATACGTACTGTTGGACTTGACCTTTCATAATTTGGTTTCTCCAGCTCATCTCTAATACCATACAATCAATGGTGGGATTCAAAATTTTTTTACTACCGGTTCTGTGGGCGTGGCTTGGTGGGCATGGCCAGGCAGTGTGACAGGCAGCACTCAACTTCCTGCACCCCCCTGGGAGCAAAAACGGGGCACAGGTGGGCCACACACACACCCTGTTTTGGGCCTAGGAGGCCTCCCTGAAGCTCCTGGGAGTGAAAACAGGCCATGGGGGGCCGCCCCCATACACCCTGTTTTGGGCCTAGGAGGCCTCTCTAAAGCATCCTGGGAGCAAAAACAGCCCGTGGGGGGGAACGCCGCCCCTTCCCTTGCACCCTGTTTTGGGCCTAGGAGACCTTCCTGCACTTACCTGGGAGCCAAAATGGGGTGCATGGGGATTCCTGGAAGGGGTGGGGCAGGAAGGGGTGGGGCCAGCCAGAAATTTAACTACTGGTTCACCCAAAGCGGCTGAATCCCACCACTGCATACAATGAGTATGGACATCTGCAGAGGAGAAGTCTACAAACGTCTAGCCACCCTTACCTGTAGGCATCCAGAGAAACTTTGGAGAAAGCCTCCAGAGGCTTCTTTAATTCAGACATAGAAATGTGTGAGGAAAGTCAACTGATGTTAGCTTAAACTGAATCATGTCAGTACTTTTTATACTGCGCTGATGAGACCACCTTGGAATACTATGTCCAATTTTGGTCACCACAATACAAAAAATGGTGTTGAGACTCTAAAAAGAGTGCAGAGAAGGGCAACAAAGATGATAAGAGTCTGGAGGCTAAACCATATGATGAACGATTGAGGGAACTAGGCAGGGGTGAAATGCTCCCAGTTCGGACTGGATCACCTGATCCGATAGCGATGGAGGCGAGTGGTTCAGAGAACCGGTAGCAAAAATCCCTACCACCCCACCATGCCCAGCTGAGCCGCGCAATCATCAGAGGCTTTTTTTTAAATTTTTAAAAGCATTTTTTCTACAACCTCTTTGGCCGAAAAAATGCTTTTAAAAATAAAAAAAAAGCCTCTGATGATAGTGCGGCTCAACTGGGATCATCAGAGGCTTTTAAAAGCATTTTTTCTACAACATCTTTGGGCGAAGAGGAAAAAATGTTTTTAAAAGGAAAAAAAGCCTCTGCCAATCAGGCAAGTCAGCTGGGATCGTCAGAGGCTTTAAAAAAAAAAAAGAAAGCCTCTGCCAATCAGGCAACTCAGTTGGGATCGTCAGAGGCTTTTAAAAACATTTTTTTAGCAACCTCTTCAGCTAAAGAGGTTGTAGAAAAAATGGTTTTAAAAGTTTAAAAAAAAAGTTGGCCACACCCACTCAGTCATATCTCCCCCCCACCAAGCCACGCCCACAGAACCAGTAGTAACAAATTTCACCACTGGAACTAGGTATGTTTAGTCTAACCAAGAGAAAGACTAGGGGTGATTATGATAGGAATTTTCCAGTATTTGAGGGGCTGTCACAGAGAAGAAGCAGTTGACCTATTCTCCAAAGCACCTGATGACAGGACAAGAAGTAACGGGTTCATTAACGAGAGATTCAACCTAGAACTAGAAAGAAATTTCCTGACAGTGAGAACAATTAATCAGTGGAATGGCTTACCTCCGAAAGCTGTGAGTGCTCCATCACTGGAGGTTTTAAGAAGAGACTGGACAACCATTTGTCCTGAATGGTAAAGGGTCTGTCTCCTGCTTGCGCAGGAATTGAACTAGAAGACCTCTAAGATTCCATTCAACCTTATTATTCTATATTCAATGCCCTTTTGTAAAAATAGGGTTTGTAGCCCTGTGAGGAAAAGTCAACTTTTAGTGGTACAGTATAACAGCCTTCTCCAAGTGGTGCCCCCCAGACGTGTTGGAATTGCAAGCCCTACGGTTGCTTTTCCAAAACATCTGGAGAATATAAAATTGGGGAATGCTACTTCAAATCTATAATCTCTCATGAGCTTTGTGAAATCACTAGAAAACCAGCTGAAGGCACTGGTCCCTTAGGATGACTAAATAACACGAGAAAGCAGCTGTTCTTCAATTCATATGGCAGAAATGTGTGATTAGATACAACATCATTTTTATCATCATCTTTTTCCTAACTTTTTTCTAAAGATCAATGCACAATACAGAAAAAATGATTCAAAGAACCCCACTATGGCCACAATGCAAAAATACGTATTGCTTAATGCTTACTTTTTCTTAACAATAATTAAATGCACCAAAATTATGGTTCAAAATTAGCTATGAACTGAAATAGGAAAGCATCACTTGGTTTGGATTTGTAGGCACTAATCATTGTTACGTGTTACATCTACAGTGGGCAGATCGTTCTTCGGGTTTTTTTGTTCACTTTGAACTTCTGTCCCTTTGTGATCTTCGATCTGATGTCGAATGGAACATTTCTATTGGTTTCTGTGCTGGAATTGGTAGGTTTGCACTAGTTGAATGCGGCTTCGCTGAATTCGCTGAAAAATCTTCAATTTTAAGATACAGTAATTGATTGTATATGAAAATAAATTATGTTGTACTGATGATATTAAGCTGATCTCAGCAGATCTGTTGGAGGCACCTCTCTCTCTCTTTAATTGTTTGAAAGTGACCTTGCTATTTGCAAGAACTCGATCATTTATAAGAAATAGCCACCATTAAACTCTAAATTGGTTTTCCCAAACTTGGTGTTGTCCAGATGTTTTTTGACGAGATGTTCCTTTCTTGCCAAATGTTGGCAAGGAATTTTTTTGAGTTGGAATTGAAGCATACCTGGAAGGCACTACTAGGCTGGGGAAAGCTTTCATAATGCTTTAATTCCAAGCATAGGATTGAAACCTCAAGTCTGCTTTTCAAAAGGTAGGAATTGGGGGAAATATATCTGCCCTAGGTTCTGGTCCTTATTCTTTCAAACTGCACTCGTAATTCATCCTGAATGACAATTACCAGCCTGCTAAAGGCTTCTCTTGTCTTGCAACCAGTATTCTGTCTATTTAACAACTCCATAAGAAGTGCATGGATGAAAAATGCAAGGAAAAATCAGGTTTGTCTGCTGTTGAACAGATTTGTGTTTGAAAACTCGTATATTCTGCAAGCCAAAAAAGTATAAAAGAAGACTAGGATCAGCTTTACATGTATAAACATATTTTTCTTCTTTTTTTTTCAATTCGTGGTTTCTCTCCATCTCAGTTTCTTGATCAAGCCTTATTCTGGGGATCATGAAAATAGCTTGTTTTATTGGAAAGCCACTTAATATTGGAACTTTCAATTAAAATGCTAAATCAAGGAAATGAGGCCGACTGAATACAGAATAACAGAGTTGGGAGGGACCTTGGAGGTCTTCTAGTCCAACCCCTTGCTATACCATTCTGGACAAATGGCTGTACAATCTCTTCTTAAAAACTTCCAGTGATGTTGTATGCACAACTTTTGAAGGCAAACTGTGGGTGCTCCATCACTCCATCACTGATTAATTGTTCTAGCTTCCTCTCTGTTTTACTTATAAGTACTGAGAAGAGCACCCCATAAAAACTCAAGAGAAAAAACAAAAACCTGTTGGTTTAAATTAAAACCTGATATGTCTTTCCTAATTATTTTAACCGTAGAGCACCTGTAATTGTTGTTGATCCTCATTTTCATCATTCGCTTGGACATTGCCCCAATTTTAGAGGGGGAAAAAAAACCTGCCATAACAGCTGTGTTTTGCATGTAAAGTAGTATTTTTGGTACTTGTTTGCTGAATCCATATTTAGTGGTGAGGCAGTCTCAGCAATCTGAAAAATAATTCCATTCTTTACTGAAAATTCAGGGAGATAAAATATGTTTGCATTTTCGTCTAGCAGAAATAACAGCATTTCCACTACAATCCTATAGAATTCTTTCTCTTTCTTAGGGAGAAAAGGATGTGGTATTACTCAAATTTTCCATTACTTACTTATGGGTATTTGAATACTCAACAGATTATACTAGCTCACATTTCTACTCCTCATTTTATTTTAATTATTACTACATTGATAGCATCTTTGCACAAAAGCCTTGGTCTTGAGAACCAAAGATGACTTTAGAGTTCCTGGATGCTACTGTTGGAAGAAATGTCCATCTGGGTTTAGTTCCAAGTGGGAAAGATGGAGACTGCTTGGAAAGATGGTATAATGGTGGACATGACCACATGGTTTGAGGTCCTGGGCAAAAAGAGCACATGGGTGAGAGAGGGAGAGAGATTTATACCCTCTCTTGGGCTTTGAACTTGCTTCCAGTTCCTGTAGCAAGAAATGTATCCTGATTGGTTGTCAGACTCCCATAGAGCCATGCAGGGGTAACTTTGTAGATTGTCTTGAGTCCCATGCTCGGTTGAATCTTGCTGGGTGATGTAATCTCCCCAGGTGCCATGTGGTGAGATGGGTAGAGGGCTAATCTTATTATGTCCTGAGGGTGAAGGTCTTTTGTGTTTTAGATAAGCTGGCCCAGCTTTTGTCTTGTTGTTCTGCCCCAGCTATGGATCCCAAAGAAAACAGCACACACAAACCCTGAACAAAACTTAGTTTACTCAAATAACGCAGTTTTAGCAAATGCCAGCTGTTAA
Organism: Pituophis catenifer annectens; assembly: GCF_029215685.1. Lineage (NCBI taxonomy): Eukaryota > Metazoa > Chordata > Lepidosauria > Squamata > Colubridae > Pituophis > Pituophis catenifer. Next base: position 133,857,358 of record NW_027256881.1, read on the forward strand.
TAAGCGTTCTTAACAGCCTGCCAGAATTCCACAGATAAGATAGAGTCTTATTGGAGTTGGCAGAAAGCCCAGAAGCAAGGTTGCAGAGACATCCCAACGCGATGATTAGCGAACTAAAGTTGTTTCCTGCAGCTTGTTGTAAGCTGTGTACTTTCTTAAATAGGCTAAGGGAGTGGCCAATTAGCCTCAAGCCTTACTCTTGAGGAGACCTCCTCTGAGGAACCACTTCTGCCTTTTGGCAGCTCTGCACGCCTGTGCATTGAGAAGAGGCTCCTCCTCTTCGTCCTCTTCACTTAAAGGAGCTTCTGGAGGTTCTGAAGGCCCTGACTGGATCTCTGCCTCTGGCACTACATCTTCTTCAGCCTCCTCACTGTCCGACTCGAGCGCCAGCTGCACAGGCTGCTGGCACAGCACTACACCAGCCTCCTCGTTGTTGGGATCAGCAACAATCGGTGCAGGCCGCTGGCAGGCCACAACATTGTAGATAGGTTGGCACCAGTCTTTCTAGGCCTACTAGCAGGCGGGGGGCTGCTTTCCAAGAGCATGTTTCTCCTTTTCTCATCCAGGGAGGTATAATATCCTGCCTTTTTAATATTTCCTACAATATTTCATTCTTCTAGGAGAGGGGTGGGTGCTAACTTCCTACACTACACTGACAAAAACAAATGGAGGCAGGAGAAACAAATGGGACTGCCCCGAACTATGAATTTAGTACAATTAACTCAGTTAATTCAATACCATGAATATGTTTGCTCCCCATTTCACATTAAGATTCCATTTGTTAGCAACGTCTGTTGGAGAACTAAGAAATGACCTAGAGGGTTTTGGGATCAGAAATTGTATCTCTTTATACTAGGAATTCGAGATGATGCACATTAAGATGTCTACTTTTTCCACAACAATCATTCTTTAAAATGGTTTGAGATGAGAAGAACCTGAATAGGCTGTCCCTTATTCTAAAAGACTATATCTTCACAGGGTTAAATGGATCTCTGTTATTGAAGGCTAGGCATTCAAATGTCCAATTATTAATATGTTAGCCTGGAGAATTTCATTTGGAGGGGGGGGGGAAGTAGCATATGTGAGAAAATAGTGCATTTATGTTCCAATAGTACAGTAAAATTAATTAATAACATTTAACTAAAATTGTATTATTTGACAGCTGAGGTTCTGGGCATTATCATTTCTGAGACACATTTCTCAGTATTTTATGCCTATGAAATTAAATTTTATTTTCAAAATATTCGTGATGCAGACACTTTCCTTTTTGCTGACGATTTATGAAGTCCTTTCTAAATACCTTTTCAATTTGCCTTCTCTGAGGACCGGCATTTAACAATTATGCTAGCATTTAATTATTATGCTTCAACTTAAAATTGATGTAGAACATAGATATAAAAGTTCACAATTTACAGTCTTGCAGCTGGGGAAATAAAAGCAAGGCAAATTCCATAATATAATTTCTTCTAAGATTGCAGGGCAACATCAGTATCTACAAAGCATTCCAGGAAGGACGTGAAATAGGAAATAAGAACTTATAAAGACAGTGAGCCAAACTTGGAAGGGAAATTTACATACTAAATAGTAAAATATATAACAAAATAGATCTTATTCAATTCAAAGCAACGGTACATAGCTTCACATCACTTTTTAGAAGCAGGGAACCACGGAGTATCATGAGGAGCTTTGAAGCAACTTTGAACTTCAAATATCATTAGAGCAAAGAACTCCTTCAAAAACCCAAAGGTGCTTTTTCAAAAGACAACTGGACTTTGCTTTTCTTTGAAGATGTTTTGCTTCTCATCCAAGAAGGTTCTTCAGTTCTGCCTGAAGCAACTGAAGTCAGAACTGAAAAAGCTTCTTAGACGAGAAACGAAATGTCTTCAAAGAAAAGAAAAGTCCAGTTGCCTTTTGAAAAAGCACCTTTGGGACAACCATGACCTGGATGATTGAGAATCTCCATAGAAACTCTTTCAAAGCTTTGCACAGCTGAAGGAGAAACTAGCAGAACCTTCAACCTAATCTCAGCTGTTCTTGGAAGAGAGCAATTCAAATCCCTGAGAAAAACATTATGTCCTTAGGCTTCATCTTCAATCGTTATGCAACTCCTCTGCTCAAGGAAATACAACCCAACAAAAGCTTGCCCATTGCTACTCTACAGATACAACGCTTTGCTTCAGCTCCTAAAATGATGGGATTACCATGCTTCTACAAAAGTAGGCTTCCTTGTTGCATGTGACTTATAGTAGCATTTGATCAAAGAAAGGGTTTTTTTTTTATCCTTAGCAAATCCCAGGAGAAATTGAATGTCACATGTTGCATAATCTGAGGATATCATTTTGACCCATTGATTCCTGAAGTTTATTTGTGTTAGTTATGCACATTGACCAGGATGAAATAAAATTACCAGCTTCAGGTATCACCAACTGGGAAATGAAGCCATTGTCTCTCATTATGCCCCTCTTTTCCTGTCCATTGAATCCCCAGGAAGTCCAATAACATGATTTCTGAATATAGTCAGTTATATTTCCCAATGTGAATGTGCACAGCAGTCAGATAATACACAGTAAATATAGTGGGCCCTCCAAACAGCACCACACATATTATTTCCTCCCCAAAGAAAAAGAATCCTATGTACGTACAGATATTCTATTAATTTTCCCAATTATTCTGACTATTCAAAGCATCATACTTATCTATTCATTATAAAAATAGCTTTACAAAATATGTCAGACCAGACAAGCTAATAAGTGACGATCTGTCAAACAAAGTGCATTAGCTCTTGAGAAATCCTTTTACCATCCTTTCCCAGGAAAACATTTAGCAAGAAGTGTCCAAACAACCAGAGATGCAATTCTTGAAGCCAAAGGTGATACCAGCAGTTAAAAACAGGTTTAGGAATGTGCATTTGCTCACAGCAGAAACCCTATTCACCGTGTGTTGAAATCTGTTTCTTTAGCCTAGCAACATTACGCTATATTTTTTTTCCTTGCATAGGGTTTGTCCTGTTTTTCCATTTCCTTTACAGATCACAAGGCTTTCCTCATGCATATCTTCGCTGATTGTATTCAACAAATCATCTGCAACGTATCAAAGGATTCTGTTTTCTAGGAACTAGTCACACGAGAAACAAAATCTGTGTTTGCCCATTTCTCCACTGTTCTCCCACTCTTTGAGATGTGACTCAACACACCACCCCAGCTTAAATCAGAAAAGCAAAGGCTCTCCAGTAGCTCTGAAACTACCAGGCTACCTTTTCTCTGTTCATAACCTGCCAAAGAGTGATCAGAAGTGTGATAAGAAAGGAACAGTCATCCACTTAATTGGGTCAAGGCCAGCATCTAACATGCTGCTGATTTCAGCAGGAGACCTCTTCTACATCAGGGTCTTAGGCCTTCCTTGCAAAGGCACAGCACTCCCAACTTCCCATTTTGGCATCCCCAAAGAGCAGCCAAAGTTATTTTTTTCTGTATAAAAATGTGCAAATCCCCACCACACAGGAAGGGTTGATGAAGATGATGGAACTAGTAGAGATGGCAAAAGATCAAATGAGAAAGATTGTTTATTAACAACTGGAAACCTCATATGGACTTTTTGCTGGGGGAAAAAAAAGAACTGATGATTTATGGCTTTGATAAATTAGAAAGGGTAGATTATGTGGGGGGAAGTTAACTTGGATGTAATCTTAGACAGAAAGGGTAAAGTATCAATGTACGCATAACTGCTCTTAAGAAGACCAGAAGCCACTCCTTTATTATTTTTTCTTTTTTTATTTTACTTCTATGTCTTTTTCTTGATTTTTTTTCACTTTTCTGTTACTTCTCTCTCTTTCTTTTAACTTTAATTTATAATTTATATTGCTTTTATTCTGTAGAAAAAAATTCTTAGATGAGAAAAACAGAGACAGAGATGGAGATAGAGGGATGGTAGGTGATAGATGACAGACAGACAGACAGACAGACAGACAGGCAGACAGACAGACAGACAGACAGATTTGCCAGGAACTCCTACCAAATTTTTGTTTCCCAGTTTCTTGGCTCCGACCCTCCCCTGAACCATGAACATTTTAAGCAGTGGTGGAATTCAAATTTTTTTACTACTGGTTCTGTAGTGTGGCTTGGTGGGCGTGGTGTGGTGTGGTGTGGTTTGGTGGGCATGGCTTGATGGAAGGGGAAGGATACTGCAAAATCTCCATTCCCTCCCCACTCTGGGGCCAGCCAGAGGTGGTATTTGCCGGTTCTCCAAACTACTCAAAATTTCCGCTACCAGTTCTCCAGAACCTGTCAGAACCTGCTGAATTTCACCCCAATTTTAAGCCCTGTAGTGCTAGGCATTTGCTCATTGTTGTTTGGGAGGGAGAGTAGAGCTGTTTGCCATGAACAAAATTTGTGAGACAAAGCCTGACCAATTGCCATCTTTGATGGCATCTTTTTTATAGGGTGGAAAAACACAGATAGCTGTGGCTGTTCTCACAGTGGCAGCTGTCAGGATGGCCACAGATTGCTGTGCAACCCTCTATGTGGTATCTTTTCTTTCTTTTGGGCTGTGGGTTGGAGGATATTGATCCTAATCAAGTAGAAGTGATGTACATATTTCAGCTGCTGAAATATGTACATCATTTCAGCTGCTGGTCATCATGCTACAGTTTTCTGTTGGTTTGCTTAAATGTTTAGTCCGACTTTGTAAATCCACTCAATGCAGCATAAATCAAAAGAAAAAAAAACAGTAAGAAGTTCCACAAAAAGGGTTTAGATCTCAGTCTGGGCTTGAAAAGTAAAAAAAGTAGGAGGAAGAAGGAGTATTAGATATGTTCACCACCTTGAGGGATCTCTCTCTCTCTCTCTCTCTCTCTCTCTCTCTCTCTCTCTCTCTCTCTCTCGTGTGTGTGTGTGTGTGTGTGTGTGTGTGTGTGTGAGAGAGAGAGAGAGAGAGAGAGAGAGAGGGAGGGAGGGAGGGAGAGAGAGAGAGAGAGAGAGACTTTGAGCCCCATCAGGATCGAACTCCAGGCTGTGCAGTAATTAGAATGTAGCATTGCAAGCTAACTCTGCTCACAGCCTGAAGTTCAATTCTGATGGGGTTCAAAGATGACTCAGCCTTCCATCCTTCCAAGATCGATAAAATGAGGACCCAGATTGTTGGGGGCAATATGAAAATCATGCTAAACTGTAAACCACCCAGAGAGTGCTGTAAAGAGCTATAGAGCGTTATATAAAACTAAATGCTATTGCTATTGCTGCTCTAATAATGATAATTTATAAAAGAGCAGAAAGACATAAAGGATATCTAATCGCTCGGCATTGCCCAGCTGGATTGTACTGTGCCACTACCTGAAAGATGGAGAAAAATCAGAAAGGCCTGCATGAGAAATAATGGCCTTTAAAACTGATGATATACTTGCAATCTCTATCACACATATGAAGCTTTGGGGAAAGGTTTCTGGCCATCTTATCTGTCTGACATTCTCCCTGACTTTGCCTATTAAATGTCCAATTGCTCAAAAGTATCTTTGCTGAGCTTTTTATAAGAAGCAGAAGGACAAAAAGATGGGGGGGGGAGAGGAAATAGAAAAGGCCAACCAATGCCGATCTATGGCTGGATGCTGACTGTTCAGTAATATTCCATGCATTTCTAGCCATGCACCTTTAATTTTTGCATTCAAATATAAGAACTCTGGATAGACAAAACCCAGTTTCCAAAGAAAATTCCGCCACATCAAAATCGTATTTAGAGTAGGCTGAATGCGATTTAATCACTGTTTTCTGTATATAAGTAGCTAAAACTATTAGATTTAGCAAGTAGAGCTCTCTGAATTATATGAAAAAAAAATGGTCCATTCTCAATAGCTTGCAGTTCTAACATTTACCTGAAAGGAAAGTCCAATAAAAAGAGTTAGATAGAATTGGAAGAGTATTTGTATACAATCTGGCTGCACATTGACTATTCATAATGTTATTGGAAGCAACTGTGAAAGTTTCCGATGGGCTTTCAAGGTAAAGGGAATGAAATTGCTAAGCACTGTATCAACCCCACACTCTTTACTTCCTTATGAGTGGGCAGCCCCAAGGCACAAAGGTTAGGGCTGTTTAGGTTCAGCAAGGGCAAAGTCAGGAGTAACTGATAGCACCTGCTCCTTCCCACAGTTATCTTCCCCACCCAATGTTTAAAAGACTCTTACAGTTTCCTGGCTCAGCCAGCAGCAACTTAACCCAAAGCCTTTCCCCAGACATCCCTTTCATTACTGTATGCAACAAATAATCAAAAACACATGAGGGGGGACGGGAGGAATTATTTTCCCAGAAAATAGATTTGCATGGCTTATTTGTTTATTTATTTACATAATGGTGGTTCCACTTGATTCTACAGACTCAAAGGGTAACTCAAGCTTTCCGTTTCAACCTCTTTCAACCCATTTCAGCCCCATCCCATTCTTTGCTGCCTCCCCACGTTGGATGAAAGTGTAGATTGATTATATACTTTTTGCATACTTCTTTCAATCTGGTTCCTATGTCAGATAGATAGATAGACAGACAGACAGAAAGACAGACAGACAGACAGACAGACAGACAGACAGACAGACAGACAGACAGACAGACATGGAGTGGGTGGGCAGGGAATAAGGAAGTTCACCTTGACAGAGATATGCAGACTCTCTTGCTTAGGCCAATGGTCCCCAACTTTTGCAGCTTGGCAGTCCAGCAGAGGGGAAGGAAAACTGGGCCACACAAGTGAACAAGTTATGCTGCACATCACTCGTGCAGCCCGGTTGTGAATAGGTCACAGTCCTGTAGTGGGCCGTGGCCTGGGGGTTGGGCTACAGGGCTAAAACTTAGGCAACAGGGCTAAAACATTTTTAAAGTTCAGAAGTCCAGGTAATTTTGCAACTGAGACCTCCCTAATTCACTGAACTATAAGAAGGAGGCAGTGCAGCATAATCACACTTGCACTATTCTATTGTTATATCCAATCTCAATAAAAGTCATTTAGTCTTCCTGTGTTTTCCCAGTTTGGCCTACTTAGTAAGTGGGGAGAATCAGATTTTTTTTTCATTTTTCTCAGCTTCTAAAAAAAAGCACTTTGTATAATTTTATTTATATTCTAGTCATTTTTCATCTATTGGTTTTGTTTTGTTTGGCTGCTATTTCCCTTCAAGTGCCCACATGCATTCAGTGGTCTGGAACAATGCTAACCCTGGGACATTCTGGAGGTGACAAAATAGCAGCCAGGGGAATCCAACATATTGTGGTATCACCACAATAAAGAAAGAAGTGAATTCCTATGGAAAAGAAAGAAGCTATGTTCTGTATGTTTGAAATGGTTGATTCCATTCCTGAAAAACTAATGTAGAATTTCTTCCCCTCCTGATCCTGATGTCTTTGCTAATGAAAAGATTGGAGAATTGGTTAAGATCTCCCTCTAGTTCTGTTGCCTCAGCAGTAGCAATACAGTAGTTGCATCTCCCAAAGTCAAATCAAACAGATGTGCTTTATAACCCCCCCTCCCTCACTCAACCTTTGCCAAGGATTAAAGGAGCTCCAAAGGATGATATTTATGGTTCCGTCCCTCTCCAGACCTGCTGTATCAGCCCTTCACCAATAATGTTAGGTTAAAAATTGTCTGCTCTGGTTCAGCAGTCCAACCAAACCATGAGAAAGCAAACGAAAGATTAAGCAAACTGTTATGTACACCCTTCCCTGTGACAACAATAAAGGCATAAAGGTACCATAAAAGTCATTAAAGTTACCTTTTATGACAGACAAAGCTAATAAGTGATTTATGCACCTGTTTACCACACCCAGCATGCTTAGGGTTTAGCAAGGTGTGTGAGCACTGCACGGACTTTGTGCTGAGTGTCTCTACTGGTACGGACTTACTTGGGGAATAGTAGTGTTTGCTCAGGTGCAATATCTTAGGTGATCTCCCTAACTCTAGCATAAGAGCTATTTTTAAGACTAGCCAATAAAAGCCATTTACAAGGTCAGCCGCCTATGAATTTTTCAATTTCCTTCTATGTACTCCTCCACTCTTCATAAGCCCCTTTGATCTTCCCGGCATCAACCTTCCTGTGGAAAACACCTAAATTGGAATATAGTCATTTTTTTTTCTCTAAGCTACCGAAGACCCTGAAATTCTACTGCAACAGTACAACTTTTCAATAATTTGATATTCCATTAACTTTTAAATAACTCCCACTGAGATGTATTCTTTATTCCTCCCATTCTCATACATTTAAACACTGTAGATGGCTACGTTTAAGTTTTCATGAACTTTGTTGGTATCCTTTTGTTGCTTTCCTATTAGGCAATAAAAATCTTACCAGCAGCAAACGGATTTTTTTTTTCTTCAAGCAAGAACTTATTTAATAATAGAAATCTCTAAATGCCCCCACAAGTGCTCCTGAGGTTATATAAGTGATGAAGAAAACCCTCCCCACATCACCCATGTCCAATTCATCGCTTTAAAGGAACAGTAAGTGAAGAGACAAGAAGCATCCCAAATCCACCCTTTGAAAGAAAAGCCAGAATATTTTTTAATTTTTTTTTTATTTGATTTATATGCCGCCCTTCTCCGGAGACTCAGGGCGGCTTACAATGCGTTAAGCAATAGCCTTCATACTTTTGTATATTTATACAAAGTCAGCTTATTGCCCCCACAAACTGGGTCCTCATTTCACCTACCTTAGAAAGGATGGAAGGCTGAGTCAACCTTGAGCCTGGTAAGATTCGAACCTGCAGAAATTGCAGGCAGCTGTGTTAATTACAGGGTGCATTAAACCACTGTACTACCAAGGCTCCTTGGTAGAATACATCCCAAATACATCTCTTAATCACCGATTGGGATTGTCTATCACAGCTCCTCATTGCATCCTGTGGATTTAAGGTAGATGGAACTCCTTCTGAAATCTGTGCCCCTTCTGACTTAAGTAGAGCCCATATATTTTGTATTACTGATCCATGGTGCGCTACAATGCCCAGAAATCCCAGCTATTTGTTATGTGGAGAGGACTAGTACTGATGATGTTACCTAGTTTGGGTAATGAAATGTCTGCAAAGAAACAACTAAGTTCAGAGACCAGGAAGGACCCCTCATTTCAACCCTCCTTAATGTGGAGAGTTGAAGTTCAGTAACAAATTTGCAACCCCTGCCGTCAAGTTCTAAATGATTCTTCTGTTCAAGATGGGAAGCTATCAATACAGCAGGTCCTGATCCTTCATATACCATGAGAAGCACCTCATTCATCAGTAGCTTTTGGGGGAGCGGAATAGCAAAGACTGCCATTGCCTCAGCAGTAATAATCCTTGGTTGAACCAAGACTAGACCTGATATTTCCTATCTCTATGGCTGCTTCTGACTGACTTGGGCTGAGTGCTCGTCTCATCTAGTCACTGTTCCTGGGAAATTGTATACCTTGGATATGTCAGAGTTGCTACAGTGCAACCTTTGACTGAACGGGCAGGAAATGAGTGCCAAGCTGAACGAAAGGTGACAGGAATGTGCCAGAGTGTTCTGAGAATTCTCCTCAGCTTTGTCCAGAAACAGTAGTAGATGTTCAACTCAAAGAATTCTCAACAACAGTCACACTGGTTGAGCAGTTGCAACTACTGAAGTCCATTTATTTAAAAATTACTCAAGCTTACGCTATGTTGAATGGATGATATAGATAGAAATAGATAGATGAGATAGATGATAGATGATGACAGACAGACATACAGACAGACAGACAGACAGACTTATGATGAGATGAATGAGGATACCGTAAACCAAAACAGAGTGTATGAAATAGGGTGTATTCTACATGCAGCTTACCTGTCATAATTTAGAGCTCTTTGTGGGCTGTCAAGAGAAGAATGTTCCATTACTTCTGGCTTAATAATTTCTAATTGGATGCCAATCATCTTTAGTTATTATTGTGTTGTAAGCATTTCGTAATTTAAATTTCATGTCTATAGAACTCTTCTGAATACCACATGTGGTGGAAATACTAAGTGGCATGTAGAGTCCATAAATAAACAACTCATCAAATGCCAATTATTTCTTTTTAGAGAAATTTTCAAAATGTGTTTACTATGAGTAAACATGATTAAGTTAAATCCTTCCTCTCCACCTCCCTTTCCTTCCTGAATCTTATCCTGGCCTAAAGTGTAATGTTATCTCTACAGTTTGTATCTTTCATTTCTTTCTCCTTATCTTGGGAGCCACAAACACAACTTCTCTTAGTCAATCTCCTCTGTCACAAAGATTAATGAAGAGTGGAAGGCAAACACACAAACCCAGTTTAAGGATTCCTTCCACGTTAATGCAATGAAACCACAAACAACATTTGTGGTAGGTGATATCAACCTGTCCACTATTTTATTAGTAGAAAGACACCCTGCACACAAACACATAAGCACAAACTCAAAGAAGATCCTAAAATCTACATTAAATGTTCAGCATCTCCAGTTCAAGGAAGTAGAAACTCTAGCAAAAGACTGGTAGAAGCCCTTATCAGTCAGATTAGATAGTACTGGACAAAGTGGAGGAGTGATAGAACTGGATTGCAGGAGGTGTCCTATAATCCTTTTATTAATGCTCAGCCTAATCCTACTGCTATTTTTTTCTCAATATTTCCTCTCCTGATCTCAAGACAGCTGCAGAACATTAGTATCAGAGTGAACAGCCAGAAGACTTTAAGTGCCTGCAACCTTTAGATGAACTTCTAGAACCATTGAATTGGTTCTAGAAGTTACATTGAATGTTACATTGGGACATGTAACGTTCAATGTTCCAGAAGAGGAAAATTGTTAAATACACAAAAGGGGTGGAGAATTGTTTCAATTCAGTGTAGAACGCTATTCAAGTTTAAACCAAGTTTCGTTTTCAATAGAAGAGAATATTTGTAGCTTGGAGTTGAACTACAGGATCTTTGATGCTCTCAAGAGCTTGGTGATTTTCTTGCAGACATTTCATTATCAAACTAGGTAACATCATTAGTGCACCCCACATTTCATTTTCATCCTGGCCTTCCCCAGTTCATTGTCCTGTTCTTGCGGGAATATGGATCCCCATGTGCCACTCTAAGGCCAAGAATCATCCATCACCCCTATTAAATTGTGCAAGGTTATTCCATCCTATATTGACCTCTAAATTCCTTCTGGATTAGAAAATTGAAATTTCAGGCAAGTCTGAAGCCCCGTTCAATCCATACCTTCATCCATTCCTCCATATGGATAAAAGGGGGACACGTATGACTAAAGTAATAATTGTTACAAGATGCACATTTTAATGGGAGAGGCAGAAGAAATAATTTACTTTAAATCATTTTCATTTCATGATAGTGATCATCACTAAATTATTATTTTCTATGAAAAAAAACTGTAAAGGTTACAGATTTTGGAAAACATTTACAGGCTGTTATCTTCGGACTGCATTTTAAAGTTCTAATTGAATCTTATAAAGCAACCAAGCTTTATAAGTTGTATAATTTTCCAATTCATCAAAATAAAAGTACATCGAAGTATTTACATTGCTATTCCATTCAAAGTAATGCGTCGTGCACCCCTCTTCCCCAATACACACATTGTAAGAAGCAATTAATATTCATTAATATGATTTAAATGCCAATATATTTTGTAATCCAGAAATTCAAAGTACCCTTTTCTCCATATGTGCAAATCCCTCAATATATGTTGGCTAGGAGTTGAAATATTAAAGTTGCCAAGTTTGGCGACCTATAACAAAGAGGACTAGGCTTATATTCATTTCCTAAACAATCATTGTTCGGTTGACCAGAAAAGGAGTAGCAAACATTTAACCTAGAGCTGACACAGCTTCTTTCAACAATGATTGACAGCTGTTTGTGCCAGTCCACTTATTCTGTGCCTTGCAATATCCAGTTTATTTTTTAGTTATTTATTTTTCACATTGCTGAATCTCCCATCTCCCTCAGAGAGGGACTCTGAGCGTGTACAACAAAGTAATAAAATATAAAAACAAAATATAAATGTTTTAAAAATTAGAAAGAAGCAAGGATGATAAAACACTGCTAAAACTAATTAAAAGACGAAGGAGGGCTTTCTGAACACAGCTGAGTGCTCCTCTGGGTTCTCCATGAAAGGCTGCAGACCCATATTTTAACTCCTTTTTGAAAGGCCAGAATGTGGGGGCCTATCTTACCTCTTGGGCAGGGGGTTGGACTAGATGACCTACAGTACAAGGTCTCTTCAAACTCTTGTTAATCTGAATGGTGCGAACTCTGTTTTTGTACCAAACCATAAACTATATAATGCCAACATTCCCTGCCATGTCTTGATTCTCTAGAATCAAGAATCTGAATAGAGTTGGAAGGGACCATGGATGTCTTCTAGTCCTCTCCCCTGCTCAAGAAGGAGACCCTATACCATTTCAGACAAGTGGCTGTCCAGTCTCTTCTTAAAAACCTCCAGTGATGAAGCACCCACAACTTCTGAAGGAAAGCTGTTCCACTGGTTAATTGCCCTCACTGTGAGGGAACTTTCTCTTTACAGTAATTCCAGGCTGCTTCTTTCCTTGATTAGTCTCCATCCGTTGTTTCTTGTCCTGCCTTCTGGTGCTTTGGAAAATAAGTTGACCCCCACTTCCTCTTTGTGGCAACCCCTCAAATACTGGAATATTGCTATTGTATTCTACCTTTGTCCTTCTTTTCTCTAGACTAGTCAGACCCAAATCCTGCCATTGTTCTTTGTATGTTAAGTCTCTGTCAGAATCAAATAATCAATGTATTTATACCAGGGGTGGGTTCTAAAATTTTTTACTACCGGTTCTGTGGGCGTGGCTTATTTTGTGGGCGTGGCTTGATGGTCATGTGACAATTCTTTAGGATTTAGCAGAGGTACTGGTCTACCAGGCTTTTAACTGCTTGCAGAGCTGTACCGGTCTACTCATTTGTTTTTGGAGGCATCGGTCTACCCATTTATTTTTGGAGGCACCGGTCTACTCATTTGTTTTTGGAGGCACTGGTCTACCCATTTATTTTTGCAGGCACCGGTCTACTCATTTGTTTTTGGAGGCACCGGTCTACCACCACACTGCCTTTTAACATTGATCAGCTGTAGGGCAGCCCTTTGAAGCCCCGCGGCAAGAGTTTAAAAATTTTTTTCCTTCTAGTCGATCAGCTGGGACTCAGGAGGCAGCAACAGATTGGGGATGGGGACAAATAAAAGGTAAGAATAATATGGGGTGGCGGGGGGCAGAACCGGTTTGGTGATGTCATATTGTCACTGCTACCGGCTTGGCAGAACCGGGTGAACTGGGAAGAACCAACCACTAATTTATACTCATGCAGAGCAGTGGTGGGTTGCCCCAGGTTTGGACCGGTTCGCAAGAACCGGTAGTAAAACCGGTGGGAGGCTCCGCCCATCACCCCAGATGTCATCATAGGTGATCTGCGCATGCGCAGAAGCTTCTGTGCATGCGCAGAAGCTCAGCACGCGCATGAGCAAAGCGATCACGCACATACAATCCCTTTGTGAACCGGTAGTAAAGGTAAGTAGAACCCACCCCTGATGCAGAGGTATTATTCTACTACCAGGATATTAAAAGTGCTTACAAATGCTTTCTGTTTTAAAACGTTTTGTAGGTATGATGAGGGTATTGCGTACGAAAGGGACGCGTTCTGATTCATTTCATGCAGTAAATTAATGTTTAAAATAATGAGTTAAATATCTCTGCTGGCTACTGGGATGCTTTTTATAAGATCTGGCACATGACGCTCAGCGCACAGTTACCAGCTGCGCAGCAGTCAGATATAAACTCATCTAGGAAAATATAGAACCTTGCTTAATGCTGAGACCAGAGCTGCAATCTGGGGTCCTTGTGCCCAGTCCAACTTTGAAAAATTGCTTGCTGAAGCACGCACACGCATGCACACATGTTAGCTTGGAATTGCACATTGCCATAAAGACAGAACGGGAGGCTGAAAATAGCGGTTCCTTGTCAGATTCTACAAAAAGGGGTGGTGTGGGGTTTTTTTTTTTTTTTTTACATCTGAATCTGAAAGTGTTGGGTGCTTTTGCCTCCCCTGTCCCTCCTCATGGGATACAGTTGTCAGAGCTAAAGAAGTACAGAAGACACTGAAAGCAGAGATGAATGCTGATTAGACATGAAAAGAGAAAGAGCTTTAAACAGGGTTGCCATTTTTCGGTGACGGTCTCGTATATATTGAAACATATTGTTCCCAGCATATGGGCTTATCTTGAGTTCCTTACAGCTTTGCTTTTTTTTAAAAAAAAAAGATGTCTTTGTGTGGGATCTGTGCATTAGAAGACAAAAAAAAGAAATCCAAATATGGTTTACTGCAATGCATAAGAGGTGTTTAGTTTCAAATTCCTACCCAGCCAGGAAGATTAGATAGTGTCCTTGGCCCGCCATTATCTTTCAGGACAGCCCAGGGAATTCTGGGAAGTGGAGGCCAAATACAGGCAGTCCAGGGGTGGGATTCAGCCGGTTCTGACCAGTTTGGGCATACCGGTAGCTCCGACGATCAGCTGAGAGCGAAGCGGTTCGCTCTGATGATCAGATGGGCCGTCCCTGCGCTATAACTACCTATATTTCTTTTGTTTTAAGCCCAGCTAATAAGTATGGCAGAGCGGATTGCCGCACCTCAGCTGTTATACTCACTCTGGATTCAGTAGAAGATAATTTTTGATCATATTGAGCATGTGTGGAAGTGCGAGTTTGCCGCGCGCAGCGAACCGGTTGTTACAACCGGTGAATTCCACCACTGAGGCAGTCCTTGACTTACAACCACAGCTGAGCCTAAAATTTCTGTTGCTAAACGTGACATTTGCTAAGTGGGTTTTCATCCCATTTTACGACCTTTCTTGCCACCGTTGTTAAGGGAATCGCTGCCGGTGTTAAGTTAGTGGCACAGTTGTAAAGCGAATCTGGTTCCCCCATTGACATTCCTTGTCAGAAGGTTGCCCCAGTGACCCCAGGGACACTGCAAACGTCATAAATAGGAGTCTGTCGCCAAGTGATCACGTGGCCATGGGGATGCTGCAGTGGTTGTAAGTGTGAAAAATTGGTCATAACTCACTTTTTTTCAGTGCCGAACGGTCACTAAATGAACTGTTGTAAGTCGAGGGCTATTTGTACATCTGGTGAACTCCCAGGCAAACCTACCCAAGAGATTCATAAAAATAAATACAGGGAGTCCTCCATTTATAACTATTCATTTAGCAACCGTTCAAAGTTACAACAGCACTGAAAAAAAGTGACTCGCAACCAGTCCTCGCACTTGCGACTGTCACAGCATTCCCATGATCATGTGATCAAAATTTGGCAATTGGCATGTATTTATGGTGGTTGCAGCATCCAGGGATTCACTTGCTAACTATTTGAGAACCTTCCACCCAGCTTCCATGGTGGCGCAGTGGTTAGAATGCAGTACTACTTCTGCTGACTGCTGACTGCCAGCAGTTTGGCAGTTCAAATCTCACCAGGCTCAAGGTTGACTCAGTCTTCCATCTTTCCGAGGCCGGTAAAATGAGGACCCAGATTGTTGGGGGCAATAGGTTGACTGTGTAAACCACTTAGAGAGGGCTGGAAAGCACTGTGAAGCATTATATAAGTCTAAATGCTATTGCTATTCTGAGAAGCAAAGTCAATGGGGAAAGCCAGATTTGCTTAACAATTGCATGATTCATTTAACAACTGAAGTGATTTGCTTAACAAATGTGGCCAAAAAAGGTCATAAAATTAGGTGGTTGCTCCGCAATGGAAATTTTTGTCCCAATTGTGATTGTAAGTTGAAGACTTCATCTATGCAGATGTGGGGGAAAGACCCACAAGTATCCACATGTATACTGACTTAAACCCCAAACCAGTTTATTTGTTGGGACTTCCAGATCTGAACTGAAAAACCCTGGCTGCCTTCCAGTCATCATCCAGAGCTTTGCAGCTAAAATCTGATAATCCAGTTGTTTGTGCTGATCCGTAAACTCTGCATCAGGCAAAGTTAACAGAAAATTAAAACTAATACTGACAACACACACCCAATTAACAGACTGCAATTGTAGCACTTCTCTTTGCAAACAAAAATTGAGACATAAGCAGTTCCTTAGATGAATTAGACTTTATTCTAATTTGTATAATTTCAAACTAGAAACAAAGATTGATGAAGGAACTGAATTCATTTTTCAAATGCCAGTATAATTCTTTGCCCTGCGCTTATTACTGCAGGAATCTAAGAAAATATGAGAGTTTCTTCTTACCACAGGTTTGGTACCTATAAGTTCTTTTTCTGCATTAGCCTGTGACTTTAAAAAATAGTCACACATAAATTCATATTGAAATGCATAATTTCAGCTTTTAAAATGGTTCTTTCTGGAAATACAGGTAGTCCTCGACGTACAATCATAATTGACGCCGACATTTCTGTTGCTAAGTGAGACAGTTGTTAAGCGAGGTTTGCCCTGTTTTACAACCTTTCTTGCTACATTTTTTAAAGTGAATCACTGCAGTTGTTAAGTTAGTAACATAGTTGTTACTATTACCCAGAGGTGGATTTCAGCAGGTTCTGACCAGTTCTGGAGAACCGGTAGTGGAAATTTTGAATAGTTTGGAGAACCAGTAGTAAAAATTCTGACTGGCCCCATCCCCATCTATTCTCTGCCTCCTAAATCCCAGCTGATTGGGAGGAAATGGGGATTTTGCGGTAACCTTCCCCTGGAGTGGGGTGGGAATGGGGATTTTACAGTATCTTTCCCCTGCCACGCCCACCAAGCCACGCCCACCAAGCCACACCCACAGAACCGGTAGTAAAAAAAAATTGAAACCCACCACTGCTATTACCCATTTGCTTGTTAGAAGGTTGCAAAAGATGATCACATGACCCTGGGATACTGCAACTATCATAAATATGAGTCAATTGCCAAGCATCTTGTCTGAAGTGATGTAGGGTTTCCTGACTAAGCTAGAAGACATCCAAGGTCCCTTCTAACTCTGTTATTCTATTCTATTCTATTCTATTCTATCTGAATTTTGATCACATGACTATGGGGATACTGCAGTGGTTGTAGGTGTGAAAAATGGTCACTTTTTTCAGTGCTGCTGTAACTTTGAATGGTCACTAAACAAACTGTTGTAAATCAAGGACTACCACACCTGATGTTGATGAGGACACTGAATAAATACATTCAAAATGCAGGGGTCAAACTCTTTGAGCATCTGCTACCTGTGATGGAAAAGGAAGGGAAGGGAAATCTTCTTACCAGGATTTGATAAATCTATTTTAATGATATTTATATGTTTATGTAATTACATTTTAATTTTGGTGTAATCCCCATCTTGGTCCTGGACTCATTGGCCAAATCCAATCTACAGCCAGAAGAGAGTTGAACACCCCTGATTTAACCCTTCAATCAACCCCAACAGGATTATTCTTACATTTTTAAGATTGGCCACAGCTCTTAATTAGCATAAACATCTGTTAAAAGAAGCAATTCAGCAGCAGAAATCAATCACAGGCATGAAATACTGATAATATACATAACGTAAATTTTGTGGGTATCCCTAGTAAGAAATATATTTTGAGTCCCAGCCTCATAATCTTAGTTCCATCTGACCAAATTACTGTATTCCTTTCTGAATTGTTGCTTAGGAAGCCATCAGAAGATGCTGCATTTATTTGGGTGGTAGGGGTTAATTAAAACAGCTTAACAGATTCTTAACACAATAAAATCAGTTCAAATTAAACAAGAAAAAAAAAGAGCTTCAAATGTTAAAAGTGAGCTGTGTGGGCTGACAGCTGCTCCCATGACAGGGGTCTTTAAGATCTCCATTTCAAAAGCATCATTTGCTAAAACAGCGTGGGAGAATCAGGCTCAATTAGAGCTGTCCAACTCTGTGGGAGGCACTATGGAAGAAATGCTGAGAAGAGGTTAAGGTAAAAAAAAAAAACAAGGTCTCTTTATCAAATCAAAATAGTGAATATGAATGAGAGAAAGAGAGAAATTCCTGGGGGCTAAGATTATCAATGGCTTCTGTTCATGAGGGCTAGCTATGCCCTCCAGGATCTGACTCAGTGGGCCCTCCGAAGAAGATGGTGCTGCTACATTTTGTTTTGCTCAGTGCTGATTACAAGCTAAAATTTTAAAGCAGAATGTTTAGGCCTTCTTGCGGCAAAATGACTAGTAGAGCCACTAAAGTAAGCATCCTGATTTCCCACATTTTGAAATAGACTTCTGTAGATCCGAATTCTGGGTTGGAGAGGTTTGATGGAGCAAGACTCTTCTTAGTGATTGAAGACTGTCTCCATCTGATTCTGCCTTGTTAGGATCGTCTTCTAAGTTCTGATCTGCACCAAAGGATGATAAAAGGCAAACTTCCATTAGAAAACATTTCCTGTATTTGTCCAGTGACGCTTTGATGGCAGCTACCGGTAGAAAACAGCTGCTAATGCTACTCTTCTTTTCCAGAACATGAAAATGATAATGATATATAAAGTCAGAATTAAAACCTAGGTTTAGGAAATAAAAATAGGGAGTCTTCAGTCCATATGATTGTGGGACTTCTTGTGGTAATTGCCAACCCAGCTTGATAAACCCAGCTAAATTGAGAAGCCTAATTAATTCTTATTTTTGAGGAAACACGGTAGCATTTAGCAAGCAGTGTCAGATTGATAAAAGGAGCACTCTGATGCCATGACCTAAGCCACACCCCTTTTCTATGTGCATCACAACTGACCAGGCATGCATGGATGAAAGGGGCAGGCTTTGTGGCAGAACACAGCGAGATGGCTTTATCATTCTGACATAAACAGATACACTGCCACTGCTACAACTTAAATCAGGGTGTCAAAATGGCGGCCTGTGGGCCAGATGTGTTACGCACAGGCCACGCCCACCCCAGCTCTGCAAAGGGAAGAAACATACATCATGTGGCGGCAACATGACACCTCGAATTTAACACCTGTGACTTAAATAATTAAATATGCCTATTTAGTAGCAGAAGTTGCTTTAACCTAGGAATTATGGGAGTTGTAGTTCCAATGTATCTGAAATGTACCAATTTAGGAAAGAATCTTTCTCACATTTATCTAGAAATACAATGGTTTAAACTTGTAATCTGTTTTTCACAAAGGATTGTTCTTGTATTAAGCTATGGCCACTATTTTTCTCCTTGCCCTCTGTACTACAGAACAGGATGTATGATGATGAAGAGTTTTGCACCAATTTAATAAATATTTTTCTTAACAGGAAATAGATATGTTCATTAGTTCTATGCAACCCCTCTCCTTTACAGCACTGTGATAGAGATTCTATGATGCTCCAGCCCAACAGAAATGGTTCTGCAACTTTAGGTATGCAGTAGTTTTCCATTCTCTCCCCCTCTCTTAAGGACAAAGATAACTGGACAAAGAAAGTAAGAAAAACAACAGGGTCCCAAATCTGATCATGGATCATATCATGCTGGCATGTGTCTCCCAATCTTCCCCCTTTAATCTCTGTAATCTCAACCATCAATGTTGCAACCCTTTGACATACGCTAACCTCTGGTTATGATTTATGTGCGGTAAACTCAAATGCTGCAGTTGTTTTCAGTAAGTCTTTCAGCTTTTGATGTACTAGAGCCTCTAGTAGTTATATGATTGCCATCGTTTTCATGACCTGATAATCAGTTTATTAGACCTATCATAAACAGGTGAAAGTATAAAAAGTATAAAGGTCTCAACAGCCCAAGACGTAATGATGTACTTGCTGTGGGAATGTTTATTTTTACTGTTATGCTTGCCTACTATGGAAACCAGAGGTCAAACCACGTGCTTTTCAAATTGAAAGCGCTTTTAGTACCCCAGCTCTACCGTGTTAATTATCCTTCCCAGTTTGTTATCTAAAAATATGGCATAGGGCCTACGTGGCACATAGGTAGGTTATCTGCAGGACTGCCTCTAAGGACAGCTACCCATCCAACCAGATCAGACAAGGTGGGCACATTCCTAATCCCTTCCCTTAAACATTGCTGTTTTATGGGATCTAGGAAGGGTGCCTTTTCCAGGGCAGCACCTACCTTACAGAACACCCTTCCCTCTGAATTTCAGGAGACTCCCACCCTCCTATCCTTCCAAAAACCACTTAAGACTTGACTTTTCACCCAAGCTTTGGTATAGGACAGGTGTGTCAAACTCCTGGCTCACAGGCCGGCTGCGTCTAGCGCTCACCACACCCACGCCCAGTTTAGTGAAGGGAGAAAAAGTCTCAATACATCACGTGACAATGCAAGTTTGACACCCCTGGTATAGGATGATGAGGGGATTTATGATGCGATGCATTTGAAAGTTCAACTTTGGTGCTGGAATGTAATGTCTGTAGTGTTAAGAGATACTGTATGTACATGTATTGATGGGGCCTTGATGTTGTTTTAACTGTTGGTTGGGAGCCGCCCACAGTTGGATATAAAATGGGTGGCTATGTAAATCTTTTAAATAATGCAACTTTTTATTTAGGAGTATCAAATATTTTATTGAGGGACAGATTAATATAGTAATTTAAAGCATGGGGTTTAGAAACTAAAAGACTGTGAATGCTGGTCCTATTTAAAGCATGAAGCCAGCTGAGTGTCACTCTCAGGCTGAGGAAGAACATAGAACATAGAATAATAGAGTTGGAAGTCAGAGGTCTTCTAATCCAAACCCTTGCTTGAACAAGAGACCCTATATCATTTCAGACAAAATGGTTGTCCAATCTTATTTTGAAAGCCTTCAGTGATGGAGCACCCACAACTCCTGAAGACAATCCGTTTCATGAGTTAACTGTTCCCACTCTCAAGAAATTTATTTTTAGTTCTAGGTTGCTTCTCTCCTTGATTAGTTTTCATCCATTGCTTTTTCTCTTCCTTTTGGAGCTTTGGACAATAGTTTGACGGCAAACCACTTCCCAAAATCTGACCAAGAAAACTGCATGGATTTGTTCTGGCAGGCATTCAATGACTCAAAAGCTCTCACACACATAAAGCTACTCTACCAGGTGGTGTTCCTTTAACATTGTCTTTTACAGAGGTTAGAAGAAATGTTGTTTATTTCCATCATGCACCAGGGTTGAGAACACAGTTTGACTGGAGGGTTGCCTGGATGTGTCCCCAGGCTTCTTTCCAGGAGCCAGACTGAGACCCTTCCCAGAGTCTCTCTCACTGGGAAATGGTTTCTGAACACTCTAGGAATGCTTTCAAGTAGGATCTTGGGTGTAGCTCTCTTTCATTTCTCAAGAAGGAAGGTTGGAATGGAACCACAGGGAGCTACAGCTTTCTTAAAGAGGAGCTTTCTGGTTAATTGCTTTTTAAAGAGGCAGGCACTGGTGGGTCCTATCCTTCTTTTCCTGGTCAGCTGAGAATCATTACTATTTCGGGTAGTTTCAGGCCCCATCTTCAGCTACCAAGACCAGCCTCAGCAAGTATTGTTCCACTCCAATCAATTTGCTCAAAAGAGTAGGCATGGTTGTGTGGCTGGTGGATGTGTGTATTTTTAAACATTTTGCTCCAGCTGACTTTGTCACTTCTCTGAAATCTCTGGACTCCCTAAACCTACCTGGCCATTTGCCTGCTACAAGGTGTTGATTAGTAGCATCGGTGGGAAGGCACAGTGTGAAATCAAACTTCCTCTGGCACCCAGTGCAGCACAACATTATTTCTGTACAGGCAGAACAAAAGGAAATAAACAACGGGGCAAGAACAGTCAAGTCTAGGCTGGATATCCCGGGTAATTAAGAAAACAGATTGTGAGACCATCAGAAGGAAAGGCAACAGATCAAAGTCAGAGTCAAGAAGAGGAGGGATAGATAAGTTGCTACAATGCAACATGAGGACATTGGATAAGGTTATGGACCGGTATCTAGACCAGTATTTCACACCTTAAGAGGTGGGGGTTTCAACTCCCAGAATTCCCCAGTCAGATGGGAATTCTGGAAGTTGAAGTCCACACATCTTAAAGTTGGTAAGGTTGAGAAACACTGGTCTAAGACTGATTGCCAGATCGAAGGTATGTTTCTATAGTTATGAAATGAACAGTTCTACCATTAGGCTAAGACACTGAGCTTGTCGATCAGAAAGGTTGGCAGTTCAGCGGTTCGAATCCCTAGTACAGGTCTCCTGAGTGAGCAGGGCGTTGGACTAGATGACCTCCAAGATCCCTTCCAACTCTGTTACTGAGAAGATGTACTGAGAAGTTCCCCCTACTCTTTAATCACTCAAGCAGCATTGTGTCTACATCAGGGCTCTCAAACTCCCAGCCCACGGGCCGGTTGTGTCACGCGCTGGCCACACCCACGCCCGGTTTAGCGAAAGGGAAAAACGTCCCGATACATCACATGATGATGCCATGATGCCATGAGTTTGACACCCCTGGTCTATATGCAGAGATAAATCTCAACATGGCCAAACAGCTAGCAGAGGAATTAGTTATAGCACCTCTTACAGCTGGCTCAAAGAAACAAATTAAACCTATGCATTAATAAGTTAATAACAATTAGGTTTCTTTTTTAATCAAATAAATGTTTCCCTTTCAAGGCTGTCTTTGTCTCTACCCATTGGCAGTCTTTGCAAGAGATCCTTGCAGATTCTGGGAATGATGTGACAGAGCTTCAGGTGCAGTTTTTAACCTTTTTCTGGATCTTGCAGATTCCATGAGTTGAGTTGAAATGGTGTTTTCCTTATCAACCACACTTACACTTGGATATGCAGTGAAAAACTCACATGAAGCTTAGTATATGGTTTGCTAACTCTTCCTTTCCTAATCCTCTTCAGGTCAGCCTGATCTCCTTTAACTATAAGCAACATCCATACTTATTATATCAATATGATTTTAGGTTTACATACCATATTCTAAAAAACAGGTTTTGAAGGAAGCCACATGATGAGCTTGGAAGATGCTGATTTATTGGGGGAGGCAGTCCTTAGTTTATAGTTCCTGGTATGTTTACCTGTTAGTTTCTGGATGTGTACTAAATTTATGGCATCTACTCTTTAAGGATGAAAACTGAGGCTTTCACACTGTCCCTACCCGACTATCTGAATCTGACAGATTCTCATATTAGAATCAGGAGGAGTGATTTCTTTTTATAGATGATCTCAAGAAACAGCAGAATTACAAATCATGTTTGGCCTCGAATGAGTTTTGTTTGGTTTACATTAAAGGGAAGTGAGAACCCAACCATTGTATCAGTTCTCCGTTTCTACATACATCCTTAAAAGAAGATTGAAGGGTCTGTTCCATGAGATATTGAGTAGGATTATTGTAATAACTACAGGAAGTGATTGGAACACTCACAAAGATTCTATAAATTGGATGGCAGCAACCAGACTTATAGTTTACTCTACAGTCTTTTGCAGGGCTGCAGGGCTGTAAGCAATAATATTATGAAGTCATGCAAGAGGTGAACTCAAATTTTCACAGCCGCTATGTTTTTTTGTCGGTCCACACTTTTGGTCCTTAAACCTAGGGCTACGGATCCCACCTAAATCTGGATCACCACTAGATGGCAGAAAAAGTTTTTTTAAGTCTCTGCTGCACTTTAGCCACTTGTCCAGTTTTATGTAACTGTCCATTAGCCTCATTGAACTGTTCGGGGAGGGGTTAAGCCCAATGTTTGAATGTTTCTAGAATTTTTAAGAGGCCTTAAGATTCCAGCTCTGCTCCCCTCTCCTTCAAAAAATGTCTAATCCTTTAGCCCCACCCTCACAAACACAAGACCACATGTGGGCCACTAAGAGATTAGTTACGGAAGTTTTGTGAGAGCTTTTGCACAAAACAAGCCTTGAGGAGGGCAACGTGAATTGAATAATTTTTTTATCCCAAATGCTTTCACCCAATACAAATGTTTTTTTTTCTTTTTTTTTTCCTTTTCTTTCTGAGTTAAGAAAAATCAGAAGATGACAAACAGCAAAAGAAGTTCAAAGGAATTTAAGATTTGGAAATGATAAAGAGTTCTCGTCTGTATTACCAGACGCCAAGTCTTTAATAATAATTCAGGTCAAGGGTAAAATTGCAACAGGCATCAAGACAGACGTTGTTAACATGCGTAGGCCTGGACTATGTTAACATGCACAGCTGTATACAATGAACTAGTTTTACTCATATTATCTGTACACCAAATCACACTGTCTTATTGATAGCATAATAATGACACTTCAAACATGACTTCTTCAGGTACATACATTGTAGACTGCCTGGTCATTCAACCTGGCCAGATGCTTTTGTGGTGATTCAGATGTGATGATAGCTGGTCGCCAGACACAGAGCCTCATGAATGATGATATCCTACTTCAGTGAATTTCCTGCCACAGAAGTTCACCTGGCTCCACAACTGCCTTTACCTGGTTAAACAACCAGGTAAAGGATTGTTCAGTTCCCTTAGAAGGAGAAGAGATTCCTCAGGATTAAATGTTCATTTACTTCTTCCAAAGCTCACCTCAGATTCCCCCTTTTCAGAGGGATGTTTCAATAATACGGCAATACCACTGCAGGAGATGGGGCCCTAAATATCAGACTTCATTTATTCTGAATGTCTTTTAAAAAAAAAAAGAAAAAAAGAAGAAAAAAGAAGAGGTATCATTTCCCTTGATTTAATAGAAAGAAACTCGTCCTCAAAAATTGCAATTCCGTAGGATAAAAAGGGCTGTCTACCCCATTTAATTACCTCAGCTCCAGTTCAACATTAAGAGAGGAAGAACTTCCATAATTTGCACTGCATGTATAATTTTATTTATGTAGGGGTGTGTGCAGTGGTGGGATTCAGCCAGTTCGCACCACTTCGGGAGAACCGGTTGTTAACTTTCTGAGCAGGTTGGTGAACTGGTTGTTGGAAGAAATCATTAGGGCAGAGAACCAGTTGTTAAATTATTTGAATCCCATCAGTGTGTGTGTGTGTGTGTGTGTGTGTGTGTATCTACCCTGACCAGTCTTTCATTTGGGAGCAAAAGGCAGCCTATGTATACAGTGGCCAAGCATCCTTTATAATAAAGGACGGTGCTTTATTTAAAAAAACTGCCCTTTCTATTTATTCAGTTAGTTATTTGCTTGGTTTTGCTCTTGAATTTTCCTTTGCAAAGCAAAGTCATAAACAACTTTTTTTATCCTTATGAACCTCTTTCAGATTTGTCCCTTTTTCAGGTAACTTTGGTCGATAATGATGATGAATGATTTTTTAAGTCAAGAATTACCTGTAGTCTTTTCCCACAGAGACATTGGCATTTTAACCTCAGATGAGTACAGAGTTTCAATATATTTTATGCTTTTTGAAACATTAAGTCATTATGAATTATTTTATTTGTACTGATTTGAATAATAGCAATATGTATAATGTTTATTTATTTGCACCCCACCTTTACTATATTTAGAAATAATTCAAGGTGGCGAACATATGTTTCTTCTATTTAACAATGATAATCAAGACCTGGGGGGGGGGTTTAAAAAGAAAAAAAAGGAGCAATCCAGAGGAAGAAAATAAATGAAAGAAGGGTCAACAAATGGCTGCCAATCTAGTAAACATTTGCATGAACCAAACAATATGTGTGTTTCATGCACAAAGAAAACATGGGGTTCAGCAGGGACATTCCAGGGGGGGTCATAGCCTGGCCGAAATGAAACCAGGAACATTTTTTGGATTCATTTGAGAAAGATGTTTAAGGGATTTTATGGGAGGTGTGTCCCACCCATCTGCTTGTGCAACAGCTCCCCCTCTTAACGCCCTGCCACCATGCTTGAATTGAAGGCCAACAGATGCCACCATCCTTCCAAATCTACCCACTTCTCTTCCTGATCTCTTCGGTGCAGTGGTTGCTCCCAGTTCAGTCCGCCCACCCGCCACGACATCATCATGGGTGATCTGCGCATGCGCAGAAGCAAGCAAGCGCTCCCACTGCGAACCGGTAGTAAAGGTTGGTGGAACTCAGCCCTGCTTTGGCGCCTTCCTTCCCCAGAGTCTCCAGTGCTGTACCTGACCAGCTCATCCGCCCCTCCTCCTGACCAGTCCATGCCCAGGTAGCTCTCTCCCAGGCTCTTCTCCCCACTCATCCCAGCCCTTCCTTCTTTCATTCTGCTGTCACCCATTCCATAGCCAATACACTTGCATTTTCCCTGCTGTCTCGCAGCCCTGCACATAAATGTTTGATCTAACCAGGGCGTCAAAACATGCATGTTGGGCATCTATGACCGGATCAACCATGTATTCTGAGTCTGTACATTGATGTGTTTTGGCACACCCCATTGATACTGGCTGTTCTGTACCTAGGAGAGCCGATGCCTAGCACATGTTTCACATTTCTACAATTTAACGGTGCTCTGATGCAGCAATTTGGCTATATATTTATTCTCCCTAAGGGACAACATGGACTCAGTGATGGGTTGCTTTAAATATAAAATTATATTTAAAGCAACCGATTGTTGAGTCCATGTTGTCCCTTAGGGAGAATATATATACCGAGTATTTATCACTAATCAGCAGACGGGCGAGAAGTTAAACTCTTGGATTTTATGAGTGCTAGACGTGGTTTTGCAAAAGAGATTTCTACGCATAACAGCAGGAGCTCTCTCTGTGTCAGATGGCAACGAAGGTATTGAATATAGGGAACAAAGATGTTTAAAAGCCTTAGTAGTACAGTGGTCTAAGGCACCCTGTTATTAAGCTGGTTATTAAGACCAGCTGCCTGCAATTACTGCAGGTTCGAATCTCGCCAAGGCTCAAGGTTGACTCAGCCTTCCATCCTTTCTAAGGTAGGTAAATTGAGGACCCAGTTGTGGGGGCAATAAGATGACTTTGTATAAATATACAAAAGAATGAAGGCTATTGCTTAGCGCATTGTAAGCCGCCCTGAATCTCCGGAGAAGGGCGGCATATAAATCAAATTTAAAAAAAAAAAAGGAGTGGCAATGCACTGTTGTGTACTCTCAGATATGCAGAACCAGGGTAATTACAGGTAGTCTTCAATTTATGACCCACAACTGAGCCCCAAGTTTATGTTGTTAAGTGGGAAATTTGTTAAGTGAGTGTGCCCCATTTTATGACCTTTCTCACCACATTTGTTAAGTGAATCATTGCAGTTCTTATATTAGTAACATGGTTGTTAAGTGAACCTGGCTTCCCTATTGACTTTGCTTGTCAGAAGGTCGCAAAGGGGGATCATCACGTGGCTCCGGGACACTGCAACCGTCACAAATATGAGTCAGTTGTCAAGCATCCGAATGTGAATCATTTGACCCTGGGAATGCTCAATGGTCATAAGTGTGAAAAAAGAGTCATGAGTCACTTTGTTCTGTTGTAACTTCGAATGGTCACTAAATGAACTGTTGTAAGTCAAGGAATAACTGTATAGTGAATTCCAACAGCCTGCAAGGAACTAGGGAAAAAAAGGCCCTCAAATGATTTGTGCATCTCCATGTCTATTTGTGTTGCCTTCTAACAGGCCTGCTGAGAACAGAACGGAGAAACTATTTTGCTCCACGGTGAAGACGGCCGAGTTGTGAAAGTGGAATTTTTGTCCTCTTGTCTTCGGGTTCGCCTTTCGAAGAGCGGCAAACACAGAGTCAGCCTTGAGGATTGTCGAGGTTTTTGCCAAGCATATCATCAGTGGCTGCCTGCCATCTCACAAACCAATCCCTAGTGACAATGAGACAGTGTCTTGGCCACTCCAGAACACATGGCAGACAGGCATTTCCAAGGGAGAGTTCAGAAGGCTGAAAGCAAACAGCAATTGTGCTGCTTAACCTTCTTAAGTGCTTAAACCCTTCCAAGCTTCCTACAACAGCTTTGGCCCCCAGTAATCTCCTGAATCTTCCTTTTCTGTAAACCCAATGACAGAGGTGACCGTGCCCAAAACGAATATCACTCGGAAAAGCATTTCCTAGAGCAGATAATGGTGCCAACCGAAATAAAAGCGCCCGTTTATTGGATAGTAGATGCCAAACCTGTTTCAAGCTGAAACCGCTTCCAGTACTTTTTTGAGTAGAGTATAGTAATGGTTGCTGATTTAATAGTTCTGAAGTGGCCGCTCCAAATATTTATACCTTTTAAAATGCTGCTTTTTTTTCCCCCTCCCCAAATTGTTCCTTTGCAACAGGGCAAAAATCACACCATTAGCCTACCCTGCCTGACTTTGGAATGCCTGCCTTGTAATAACTCCTTCTATGATTTGATAGAAAAATGAGAAGCCAGGCGGGCCGCAGATTGGGCGGATGGCATATTTTGCTTTTTGCCCTTCCTATAATCTGCAGGAGACAAGCTTAATGCCATGATTTTATTTGTGTAATTATTTATATCATGCCTTTATTATTTTTATAAATAACTCAAGGTGGCGAACACATACAATGCCCTTTCTTCCTCCTGTTTTGCCTCCAATAACAACCCCGGGAGTGAATATTTTTCTGTACCTGTTATTTCTGGGAGGTTCAGGGAGGAGTTTGAAGGAGATTTAAGACATGGGTTAAAAGAACTTATCTTGCACAACCAACTGCCAGATTCAGCCTAACTGGGAGACACGTTAAAAAAATGTTAAAGGTAGATAAGATAGTAATAGATTTTGCATGGCTGATTTTGCCCTTTTGAAAAGCACACAAATGCAAGAAAGAAATTGCAAATCTCAGCACTATTCACTCCGAGGGGAATTTGAGAGACTACACATAGAGTGTTGTGTGACATTCTCCAGCAAAAGTGTTTGTACAAGGAAAGATCTTTCACAAATGTATATGGAGTGTAAAATGTCACTGGTCAGATCACATGCTGATTTAATTTTATAATCTTTCTAGAATTGAGGTTCAGGTATAAATCCCATTGGTGTTGAGGGCCATGAGATCATGTATAGGCATAGCATTCCCAAACCTCAGGTAGAATTGAGTTCTTGCTTCAAAAACACAACCTGTGATTGGCTACCTGATAGGAAATGAAACATGATGTTCTGCAGTGTTAGATTGCCAGGGTTGGGAGGGGGGGTGGATAGGAAGAGAAAAAGGATGTATACCAACAATGGGATAGAGATACAATCTCAAGGGTACAAATATCTTAAGGCTGAATCCATTTTGAGTTGCAAGATTTTGTTTTTTCAGAGGCAACTAAATATGTGGTGTGCATATGTTAGGAACTTGGGGAGGCTTCTCCATTTCGTGCATCCATTAATTATTTCTGGCAAGGACTCAATCCCAAGGAATACCTAATGCAATGCAACAGACTCTTGGTACCAATAGAAGAGAGCCCTGAAGATGCTATCTCATCAGGTAATAAAATATCTGCAGGAAACAACCAAGCTCAGAGAGGTAGCAGATCTCAGGTCTACAGAGAAAGAGCACTTTCAAAAAAACTTCACAGATAGTTAATACACACAACTTTATGGAGGAGAGGAAAAAAACTTAGATTGATTTATGTAATTAAACTGCCTCGGGATACTGGCTTTGTGTAACAATGCCAGCAGTAAATTGCGACTTGACAACACTGCCATAAAACCAGCAAGAAGGAAGGATACCTTTGTCTTATCATTGTTTGTGAGATTTAATACTTGGTGTGAGTCTGACATTCGGAGGCCCGTGATGATTCTTCTATTTCTCCAAAGGGTAATGTTTTTTTCCCCCAGTCAGAACACCAGGACGTGTAAAGTAAAAGCAAAATTGTGGAAGAACAAAAAGGTGAGCCATTTGTGACCTAAAATTAAACAAATAATTTTATCTGCTATCTGTTCACCATTTAGACAATTCTTTTATTTCACAATTACTGGGGTGGAGAGTTAATAAATCAGCTGAAGACTCCTGATGATGATGATGTTAATTTCAAATGCTTATCAAAGTTCACAACATTAAAATGTCTGGGGTTTTCAAAACTTTAAGCCAAGGAATGGTTTTAGTTTGTTTACTGCTATTGGCTTTTTAGGGCGTCAGGGTTAAAAGTAAAGGCCCCAAACTGTAGCAGCTCTCTAACCCAGTTCTTACAAGTTTATATCACAAGCATAAACCATACACATTTAGACTGTATTGCTAAGGACAATTACTGAAGAGTACATTCCATTCCACTTAGAGGGATTTACTACTGAATAAATATGGTTAGGATTACACGGTAATAGACACAGTTAAAATTATTTAATGGGAATCTTTCACACATTATAAGCTGACAGTTTTGAGGGACTGTGCCAGCAAGGAATGAGACATCAAATGTTGTTTATGAGTATGAACCAGTCCTGTGTTTGGTTTTCAAGAAAATATATAATTTTAAAGTTGTAACTTGTCTAAATTAAGGCTGTGGCTGGAAAGCACCAAAATGAAGCCAATAACTGTTAAGGTAAACCATACCTGTACTCAGAAGAGTGATTCAAGGGATGTCAAGTAAAGTTTTTCAAGATCTTGTCATGTGTATTAATAACTTTGGTAGACACTTAAGTATAGACTATAAAATTACATGGAATTACTTCTTTGTGCAAGAGAAACTTAGAATTCTAAGTAACTTTAATAGTCTAAACTTCAGAATTTGAAATGTCTTCAGTATACTGGGCAATTTAAAGATATTAATGTCCTGAACATTTTAAGATTTACTATCTTAAAGATTAATATCTTTAAATCTTCAAACCCAGCATCACTAAATACATGGAAGAAGGCAATATTTCTGTAGATCCCTTAAGGATTTTTTTTGAAAGTATATAATTGCATAAGTGGAGCATTTGTTGATAAGGTTCTGGAAATAGCATTTCTAAAAACAATTGAAGAACTATTGCAATTCACTGTTAATCCAATACAAGTGAACAGTGAAATCCATTACAATGAATATGAGCAGGAACAGGATAGCATCTTTGCTCTGTCAAAGAGGCTGGAACAGGAATGGAAGAGCAATATTATATTGCATCAGCAGGAGTTTAAATTTACATGAAATGGAGTTTTCTAAGTGAAGTCAGTCTAATATTGTGCAGTTAAGCTAGAGCGCAACTTGATAGTGGTCAATGACCATTCTTAATCTCTGGGGAGGGGCACATGAGGTAGCCAGGGTTGTGATGCAGGGTGGGTAAGGCTACACCCCATGTGAGCTGAGCTGGGTTGCATGTGGATGTGGGTGGGTGAATGTAGCTTAGTAGCACTTTTTTTTCCCCTTTGGTTTTTAAAAATGTTAAGAGAATTTTAAGGCATAGACTTACTTCCCTCCTGCATTTTCAGCTTCTGAACCACGGGAAATTGCAAACACACATACACACAAATCCCACTGCAATCTCATGTTAAAATTTGTCCAAATAGATGAAATAGAGCTAAGGAGACCACCACCACCCCCCAAAAAAAAAAAAGAAAACAGGTTCAGGGACTGCATGCATATCAATTCCTGAACCAGAGGAATTCTCTCTTCCCTATCTTGATTGTTTGCATTCCTTTCAAAGTGGTTTCAAAGGCAGAGCAGATTGTCTCTTCGGTTTTCACACCTATGTACACTGTAGCCATACACACAAGAAATGCTGTTTCGCATGCTTGAATCAGGGGCTCCAAATCAGGTCTTAAAACCTACAGCTGCAGGTTTTAGCACCAAACTGAACCCCCAGATATTTTTTGATGATTCTGCCAAAGAATTCACATGCAGTTGCTTCCACCAGTGAAATTTCTGGCAGTGTATGGCTCTCCACCCACACAAAACTGCTGCCCGGTCATGATTGCAGATGTATATTCAGCCGTCAAAATCTCACTGCATCCTTCAATTTCAATCATTTTGCTCAAAAGTTGAACGCTTCATCGCGAGACGACCAGCTTTTTGAAACAATTCAAGACCTTCCCTTTTTTTTTTGTTTTCTTATCCATTGAGGTTGCTAGGCCAGCAGGGCAGGCAGGTAAGAGGTTGCTGCCAGTTGGGGGAGGAAATGATGAGGTGAGCAGGGTACAGCGCAGGAAGAAGGTGCAGTTATGTGTGGGAGGTGCGTGCAAGTTGGGGGGAGCAGCATATGTTGGGAAGGATGCCCAGGGGATGCTCGGGAGTGTGTGAGAAATGCGTGCTTGTCAAGGACAGCACACGAGTGGCAGAATGAGTTGGGAAGGGTGCATGGGTATGTGCAAGAGGTGCCATGCAGTGGTGATATGCAGCGCTATGCCGTCCTATTTAGCCACATTTTCTAAGCCACACACTTGCGTGCAAGTCGCATGCATGAGCAAAGCTCATGCACGGAAGGCCGCACACATGCGCAGAAGGCACGCATGCTCACATTTTCGGTGTGTGGCGAACCAGTGATAAAATTATGTGAAACCCACCTCGGGTGCCATGTGAGTCAGGGAAGGCACACGGGGGCACTGTGGGTCAGGAAAGATGTGCATATGGATCAGGGAAGGCATGTAGGGTGGGATGTGGGTTGGGGAAGATACATGGGGTAGTGGCTTGGGCTGTGACTAGTACACAAGGGTTCCTTCCTCTCTCCCTCCTCCCTTCTTTTTTTTTTCTTTTGTCCCTTCCTCCTTGTTTTCCCCATTATGTGCCTTCCCTTCCCTGCTGCTGGGTAGGGGAGGAAGCAAGGAATTGTGAGAATGGCTGGGAAACTGTCACAGAACGTTGAAAATAAGGATCACATGGCCTCAGCAGCAGTCTAGCAGCACTGACTGAAGCAGCCATAAGTTTCCCAAATCTTATTCCCGCAGGAGTCACGGATCCCAGATACTGCGCTACTTTGGTTCAAAAACTGAAGCCCTGTTTCACCCTATTAAAGGTTTCAGACATGAAAAGGTTACAGACATGAAAGTTTTTGTGGTGTATAGAAGTGCTGAGCTTCGGTTCTGAAGCTTGAGAGCAGGTTTCCCGATTCTTCAGCTCATTGGCCCCTACGTGAAGTTTCAGATTGTTTATCGACACTCTCCCCCCACATTTATTATATGAAAATAAATAACTTTAGGTAATAGTGCTATGAATAATAATAAGAACAACAACAATAATGGATAGTCCCATTAGGGACAAAAGAAAACTAAACAATGGTTAAATTAGGTGGAGGAATATGGAAACAAATGGGAAGATATAAAAATTGTGGAAAGGAAATTAGGTACCTGTTTATGTTCAATGTAAATAAAATATCTAGATTAAGAGAATATATTATAACGGTATATATATGATATACTAGAAATATATGTATTAAAGATATATTAAGATAAGAAAGAGAAAATGTATACATATGGATTACTGATGCGAAGATGTTGAAAAGAAGATGTAAATATCTGTTTTTGTTTGTCTTTTTTTAAAAAAACTGTTTAATAAAAATTATTTATTAAAAAAAAAGACTGCTATTCTGCAATGAAAAAATAACAATAATGGATAGTTCCATTGACCCTTGAGGGGAAGTATTGACCGTTTTGGGGAAACCCACCTTAGAGTTTCTTTGATTCAAATGCATTTATCCCTGAGATCACACAGCTACATCTGAGCCTAGCCAAAGATGCAGCTACATTCAAGAGGCCTGCTGTCTCTCAAGTACCATTTTGGCCTTGGATCCAAAGCACAGAACATTCTTAGTTTTCTTTGTACTTTTTCATTCTGGGATGAATCAGCCAATGACTTCAGGAGGTACTTTTGTATTAATGCACGGCAACTGCATTATCTCTGGATAGGGGTGAAAATCCATTCCAATTGTAATGGGAAACTGATGAATATCACAGCGTGGGTGGGAGTGTCTATTTGATCAGCTGCACATGCGAAAACCTGCACCATCACATATATCTCTCTTACTGGATTGAGATGAATAGTTGCTAGCAGTACTAAGGAAGCCAGGGTTTGATAAAATCAAATGTTCATATGGCCTATGGGAACCAAAAATGGCCTAGTATTTAGTCATTCTGTAGATTAAGCTCAGACTTCATTCAGTTGCCGTTGACTATCTTTATTTATGGACTGAAAAGGTCCCAGTGTGCCCTTAATTATTTCCCAAAATATAATTTTATTAACCTCAGTCAAAGAAAACTTACTGTTTAAAGTTTGTTGATGATGATTATCATTGAAAATATTGCATGGAGAGAATAACTCATCAACCCCTGGGAACACTTAATTCAACCACAAAAGAAAACTAATGACTCAAATCTCAAGAGACATCTATGGGGAAGGCCACGATAGCCATCTTTCTCAAGAAAAACTGAATTATGGGTTGTTTGGATAAGCTTCCCATTAGGATTCTGCAGCAATGATCTATGTGGATTCAATAGGTGAGGTAGAGCATTCGTTCAGAATTAGTCTTACTTACATGTATTTTTGCCAATAGAGATTATTTTCCATTGTTGTAGAGTATCTACTAGATAGATCTCCTGCTCTATGTTGGTCTTTTCCTATTTATTTCAAACAACCCATGAGAACTTTTATTGGTGGAATTAATTGCAATTAATGCTGAGGTTGTTTAATGGAAGAGTTCACAGAAGATTTCTAGGGGAATATCTTGGCACTGAACTTTGGTTCTACATGGTTGGATAGAACAAGATAGAAATAGGATTGTGCAACTAAGCAGGTTTGAAGCAAAAGAGGTGAATTGGAAGGGATGGAGAGACTGTTACTGGACTTGTCTGCATAGCAGGTATATGGTTCCAGAAAAATATACATAGGCAAAGAACTGGGTGCCCTGACCTTGTTGCACTCTGTTGGGACCACATTAACGCAAATAGATGAGACCTTTAATGGACAGATGTCCCAGTCTCATTCCTTCTCTAATATGTTGCCAAAAGTGCAAATAGCTATTTGTTTCACATCCAAATAGCTGTACCAATAGATCAGTAAGAAGAGCAGAGGGAGCTTCCTTATATTAAAGGAGGTTTCTTTACCTCCATATGATTCATACCATCTAGTAACATTACTCTCAGCTAAAGCTGTTACCTGAAAGTGCCAAGGACGGAATCTGATGCACAGTGATATAGCCTATAGAGATTATAAAAATCCCATCTTTTTAAAGATTTGCACACAAATCTTACACAAATTTACTCAAATTTGTTTGAAAGCAGAAATCAAAGAAATATGGACAGAAAGAAATATCTGTCAGGTGCAAGCAACCAGGTCCACATCTGAAAGATTCAATTTGATTACTTTATTGTGTTCTACCTATAATACAGGAACCTGCCCAGACTACTTGCATTCCCTTGGGGGCAAACAGAAAAGGTTCTGTGGAACTTAGGGGAAGTCAGGCTATGCAAGGATTCAAAGCTAATTGCCCTCTTGATCCCTCCTCCTTGTTTGGCTGGGTGTTTCCCAGACCAAGCCATCCAGCACACATGTGCATGCCGGAACCCGAAAGAGCAGCTGGCAATGGCGCATGTGCCCACAGAGTGGGCTCTGTGTGCCACCTCTGGCACGCATGTCATAGGTTCTCCATCACTGATATATAGTATTCCCCAACTCTGGGGAGTTTGATGACTACTAAAAAGGACTATTTTCTATAAGAGGAGACCATCCTAACCTGAGTCTTTCATGGATCTAAACCAGTGGTGGGGTTCAAATAATTTAACAACCGGTTCTCTGCCCTAATGACCAACTGGATAGGTGTAGTTTGGTGGTTATGTGACCATGTGGGCGTGGCCAACTCAACATCATTCACGTTGATGGGCGCTTCACCTTAGCTGTTACAATGTAATAAGGGTTAATCAGAGAGGCAGTTTCTGTAAGCAGGGCAATAAAGATTAGGCTAGAAACACCACCAGAATGTCTCCTTCCTGCCTTCCTTACAGGATTAACCCTGTAAAGTGAGAAAAAAACAAAATAAGATTTCTTCCAACAACCGGTTCTCTGAACTGCTTGGAAAGTTAACAACCAGTTCTCATGAATAAGTGCGAACTGTCTGAATCCCACCACTGATCTAAACTGTACAGCCAGAATTGTATAGCTCCTGCTGATGAAAATGGTAAACTTCATTTTCCTGCAATCTATTTTTTTTAAAACCAGAAAAAAGAAGGCAAATTTAGAACCAAAGGGGAAAAAGGCACAGTTGCCTGAAATGTGAAATATACCACATCTTATCTTAATCAGATTCCTACAAAACTTATCTGTATTGACCTATGTAATTAAATATTGGTGGCACATAAATGTCATAAATGTGTAATCTTAAACCAGCTTGTTCACACTATAGTTATTAAGTACAGCAATATTATATATCGCAGTATTCTATTGCACTTAAACATTAACCAATGTATACCTAAGCATTTTTTAGAGGAGTATAGCCTACTTCAGTGGATACGTTATTGGAAGATGGAATCAAAGGCAGCAAGGTCAGGCGTCAATAAATAATGAGATAGCTCTAGCTTGTGGTTTGCCTTAAAGTTATTTCCAGCTATCTTCTGCATTACGTGGTCTTTTGATTCTTTATTGAGAAACTTTTTCTTCCACAAATTGAGGACAAAGTGACAAAGATCTGATAGGGTGTCCAAATACCTCACTCCAGAAGTTTTCAAGAAGTCAGAAGATGATGTGTGGTCTTTGTACTAAAACAACCGGTCATTGTTATTACTCATTTTTGAAACATTAAATTAAATTCCCTTAGTTTAAGACTAAGGGAAATAAGTATAAATGTATTAATTGAAAGACCAATACGAAACAAATGCTTCAAAAGATTAATTTATTTGTGTGTTGTATGTTGTGTAAATGTTTTTATGTGTTTTTATATGTGTTTTAATAAAGTTTATAAATTTTAAAGAAAAAAAATTAAATCCATTGTATGCATGCTGGCCATAGAAAATCATTCACTTAATTATTAAGATTAATTCTATGTCAGACCCATTGTTATTCAGAAATCCAGAAAGGAGTTTCCACAAGTTCTCTTTACTTCACAGGATGTTACTGGAGCCATTTATACCTCTAACTGTGTTTTTTATGTATTTACTGCAACACAGATCCCTACAGCTTGAATTACAAAGGGGATTGGATCTAATGAACCTCTCTTAACTTTTATTAGAATCCATCAAGATATCATCCTGTATTGCAGGGGTCCCCAAACCACAGGCCACAGACCAGTACAGGTGCATGGCCTGTTAGAAACCGGAATGCCGAAGTGGCAGGCAAGTGCATGAAGCTTTGTTTGCACATGTACACATCTAGGTTGCACACATGAAACCATTCCCATCCGACTTTGTCACCGTAAGTGCATGGAGCCACAAAGATTGAGGACTGCTAGTATTGCCTTGCTGGGAAGGACATGAATGAGAAAGAGGGAGGAGCTTTTTAGGCTGTTCTTAGTCCTTCCTGAAGGAATATTTCTAGGATGTGGTGCAGGACGCTTCTTCTTCTTGTTGTAGTGCCATATCCGTCATTGGACATTGGCAATCATGTTGGCAATCCTATTTTTGTCAACAGCCGCATGAAAAAGTGCTGCTGAGTTTTGTCCAAACCATTCCTTTAGGTTTTGAAGCCATGATGTTCTTCTTCTGCCTGGACCTCGTTTGCCTTCAATCTTTCCCTGGAGGTTTAAGTGAAGTATGCTGTATTTTTCTGGGTGTCCCATCACATGTCCAAAATATTCTAACTTTCGCTTTTTAATGGCTTTAATTCCCATTGCTTTCCCAGGCGGCTTATCACCTCCTCATTTGTGATTTTGTTAACCCAGTTTATATGTAACAGCCGTCTGTAAATCCACATTTCAAATGCTTCTAGTTTCTTCAAGTGGTTTTCTGTCAGAGGCCAACTCTCTACTCTGTAGAGCAGGATAGAAAAGATGTAACATCTGACAAGCCTGATTTTCAGTCTTAGGCTTATGTCGTGACTGCAGAAGACCTTTTTTATTTTGAAGAATGCTATTCGAGCTCTCTCTATCCTAGTCTTTACTTCACTGATCATGTCCCAGCTTTCATGTAAATTAAAACTGAGGTATGTTTGAAAAGGTTCTCTTTATCTAGAATGGTAGTTAATTCCATGACTGGTCTCAAGGAATGGTCCTCTAGAAGTCAGGTAAAAATTCTATGACTAGCCAAACCATGCCCAATTCTAGGAGTGTGTTGCAGTTTAGATCGATCTTGACTCAATAATGAATTGAGTAAACTGAAACTCGACAAAGCAAAACAATGGTGCTCCTGATTAGAAAAACTGTTGCCTTGGACATAATTTAACATGTTTTGTAAGGGGTAGCATTCCACTGAAAACACACATTTGCAGACTGGAAGTATTCTTTGATCTAAGTTTGACCTTATATAACGGTCAGAGCCTGGAATACATTTGTTCAGTTTAAGATAGTGTATCAACTATGCTTATTTGTAGGGGGGGACTCTGTCCATGATGATCAGTGTTTTAATTAAATTACCACTGATTTAAATAAAGTCTATACACTGAACTATTATAATGTAAAAAATGAAGTTGTCTCAAAAATTATCAGGAAATCTATGCTATTCAAAAATGTTGCCTTTATTTTTATTCTTTATTTACCTGGTCCAAGTACATACTTATAAGTATGACTTTTAACAATTTGAACCTAGGGTCTTTAAAAAATCATTTCATTTCCTACAATGCTGCTTGTTCTTCAGAACTTTTGTAGAGATTCTTCTAGCATTTCATCAACATCTGAAGTTTTGGGTTAGCACAGTACATATTATACTATAGTATAATAAATGCCATTCTCTTTCTATAATTATTCTAGCATAAGCATTTATGACTAAGAAATACAAATTCACTCATCCCGTGATCGCTTTCTTTTGTTTTGAAAAGTTCACGAAGTACAAATCTATAGAGGGAAAAGAGTTTGAAACATTCCTAGTTGCACCAACAAGTTTCCTTTGTTTAAAACTGTGCCCATGCACAAGAGGGCGTTATGTGTGTATTTTTCTCAATACAGAGGCTGGAAAAAGAGGATTAGGGAAGTTTCTTTCATTGTGGTTCTCAACTGACTGTTGGACACTAAGGTATATCTGCCTAGAGGTCCCTTGGTAGATCCACCCCATCAATATTAACTACTGTCCCTCTCTTAACTACCATCCAGCTATACTTCTCCAGTCTGAATGGCATCCCAATGTCCTCACTGTAGATCTGTGTCAGGTGGATCAAGGAGTCAATATCTTGTTCACTCTTAGCAATAGCAATAGCACTTAGACTTATATACCGCTTCACAGTGCTTTACAGCCCTTTTTAAGCAGTTTACAGAGTCAGCATATTGCCCCCAACAATCTGGGTCCTCATTTTACCCACCTCGGAAGGATGGAAGGCTGAGTCAACCTTGAGCCTAGTGAGATTTGATCTGCCAAACTGCTGGCAGCCGATGATCAGCAGAAGTAGCCTGCAGTACTGCACTCTAACCACTACGCCACCACAGCTCTTAGAATGCAACTTGATGTCATCCATGCAGAGGAAGTGACTAACAATAATTCCACTATTGTATCCATATCCAATCTTTGTAATTAGCTGGCTGTGGAGGTTCAAGCCTATGCAGAACATCAGCAGGAACTAGTCCAACCTAGTTATGCCATATTTGATGGCCACTTGTGTAAACTGTCTTGAGTTGACTTCAAATGTTCCCTTCCACAGTCCCATTGAGTTCTTGAAGAAAATCCTGACTCTGTACAGCACCAGACATTCACAGATCCATGTGTGTGATATTGAGTTGTAGACTTTCTTGTAGTCAATTCAGGCTGTGCTCAGACTGGTCTGTCTAAAGAGTCTTGGACCACTGCTCTATCTATGAGCAACTGATATTTTGAGCCTCTGGTGTTCTCAATGGCCTTCTGAGCTGTGTTCATGTACTGGTCCATATGGTCCTCTATCTTGGTGGCTATGATGCCTGATAGGACTTTCCATGTTGTGGTAAACAGGTTGTTACCTTGGAGTTTTTCATGATCTTCTTCCTTGTGTTAGCCAGTTTGGGTGAGAGCCTGCTGCTAGCAACTGGTTCATCTGTGCTGCTAAGGGGTTATGCACCGCTATTTGTTTCTTTAACAAGTAGATATGGATCATGTCTGCACCAAGTGCTGTCCAGCTCTTCATGTTCTTGACCAGTTGTTGAATGTCTACTACTGTGATAATAACTGGTTCCTGTTCTGGAAGATTGTTTTGTCTGCTCTCAGGTCCTGCAGTCACTTAGCATTGGAGTTATATTTCGCCCATATGTTCTTCCACTATTGTTCAATTTCTGTTGTTGGTAGCTCTGCTGTTATCACACTCCACTTGGGAGGACACCTTGGATGGTTCTTTGAAGAACAGGGCATTTATCTTTTTGACATCTGCTTCTCTGATGTATCTCCTTAATCTGGTAGTCAGCGCTGTGAGCCTTTGTTTAGCAATCTCTAGGGCTTCAGATGGAGTCAGGTCCTTTTTTCAGTAGCTGAGTCTTATTCTTAATCTTCACATCCTTCTGTAATTCCACCAGCTGACTAACCTCTCTCTGGGTTGCCTTGATTTTAGCCTCTAACCTCATTTTCTAGCTCTAGGGTTAGGTCCTGCTGTTCTTCTTGATCACATTGCCAAGTGTCTCTAGGATTACAGTTGCTGTAGCGTATACCAGTTCATAAGTTCTAGTTATGGTGGTAGTGGCAATTGTCATGAGGGCTCTATTGGCATCTTCTAACATATTACCCAATGGTAATTTTATACTGCAACACAATGTGGTATATAGAAAGTGCTGATCAGCTCACTCAAAGGATTGAATTGCCTCTCCTCTTTACAAACAGTTATTGCATTCATCTAGAGCAGCATTCCGCAACCTAGGATATTTTTAGAAACCATGTTGTAGCCATTAATGCCCAGAATTCTCCATCATGGTTATGCTGTCTGGAGAATTCGAGAGGTTGGTCCATACATCTGGAAGATGCCCAGTGGAAACACTGATCTAGGACAAGGTTGTTGTTGTTGTTAGTTGCAAAATTGTGTCCGACCCATCGTGACCCCATGGACAATGTTCCTCCAGGCCTTCCTGTCCTCTACTATCCTCTGGAATCCATTTAAGGTCACACTGACTGCTTCAGTGACTGCATCCAGCCACCTCATTCTCTGCCGTCCCCTTCTTCTTTTGCCCTCAATCGTTCCCAGCATTAGGCTCTTCTCTAGTGAGTCCTCCTTTCTCATTAGGTGGCCAAAGTATTTGAGTTTCATCTTCAGGACTTGGCCTTCTAAAGAGCAGTCAGGGCTGATCTCTTCTAGGACTGACCAGTTTGATCGCCTTGCAGTCCAAGGGACTTGCAGGAGTCTTCTCCAGCAAAAAAAAAAAAAAAGGACAAGGTAGCCTCCAGCAAAGCATCCCACAAGGGTAATACTGTAAACTCATTGGATGTAAAAAAAAAAAAAAAAATCTGTCCCCATTAGCAGATTGCACAGCATCCTGCTCTCAAGGCAATTAGCTACAGATACTAACATCTTCCTCTGAGAAAGAGGTTGAAAAAGCTTCTTGTGGGCTGCAGTGCTAAAGAAAACAGCCTCGCTCTGGAAGGTTGAATTTAGCAGCTTTGACAGCTGGGGAGCAAGTTTCTCTGCACTAATATTATGCTATCCCATCACCTGCGTCAACAAGGAGTTTCCTCTTCTCCCTATCTAGAGCCATCCCTGGTGCACCTGCCTGGAGGGGGTGGGAGATTGAGGTGCCATGCCATCTTTTCTGAGTAAAAACCCACACCCCTCGGAAATAAATTTCTGCTCCCCAACCCTGTTTCAGAGAATTACCCTGAGAGACCTTGAGTTACCATTTCAGTCATATACAAATGAACCCCAAAGTGGGGGTGGGGAAAACCCCTTTCACAATGAAAGTTTGACGGCATAGCTTGGGAGGGGAGAATGAAGAATGAAGCCTGCGGGACTGTTTGCTTATCTCCACACACCCACACCACTGGGGTTTTTTTCACACCTGCAGTGACACCGGGCACAGAGAAAGCTCTTTGTTATTTGCAGCCTTCTGGCCTTTGTTTGGTTGGGTCCCTCCCCTTCCCCACCCCCCTGTCTCTCAGCTGGGGTGAGGAAACAGACCTCTCCGGTAGAACTCACGTGACCAAACATGTTGAAACATGTTGGTTTCATTCGCTGAACGGGGCCACAAGAGGCCGTCATTAGCCACCACACCTCTCAACAATGACTCTGCTCCAAGAACCTTGAAACCAGCCCCCCTTTGCAATATGTCACCTCGTAGGAAGAGAAAGAATTGCCCAGAGGCCACGCTTATTCTAGGCTTCCTCTCCTGTTAGTCAACACAAGCTCAGCCCAGCCAGGAAAGTTGGTTAGAAGATGGAGTTTGCATAGAAATTCTTACCAACTCTCCTGAGCTAACCTAGCTACCTGAATGGTGTGAGAAACATAGAGAAGGAAACGTCTTCTGCTTTCAAAATGGGAGGGGGAATTGGTGCTGTAAAACTAATGGGCCACTATCCATTGATTGGTTAAAAGTTGCTTCCCATAATTGACTTCTGCAACGAGATGTGTCTGAAGGCTAATCAGTAAACTATGAATGCCAGCTAGCAAAGGCCAGATAAGGAAAGCAGGTGGTGAAAGACCTTTGTTTTGAACACTTGGCATGTCTTTGCCAGAAGGTCTCTCAACTGGTTTCATTTCTTTCCTCTCCAATAACATCCCCCTTTCTTGAGCTGTACGATATAACCTGTCGATTATAGTAGTCTTTAAAAGAATAGTCTCATTGTTCAGGTCAAGTTTTTATATGGAGAACTGGAAGAGGTTTGTTTCCATTTCTCAACTCCAAAGAGCAGGAAATCACCCTCTTCTGCTGCTGCATCTCTCAAATCATTCAATATCCCCCCTCCAACTCCTCTCTTTTGAATTTTAACTGTACTTTTGATTTTACCTGTTTTTGTAATTTTGTTTAAAAGTGGACGTGTTTCCTTTTTAAAGCAATGTAGCTGCGCTAATCCCCTATGGAAGTTTAGTATTTCTCTTTTACTTTTGAGGGAGGGAGGGACGGAAGGAGGAAGGAGGGAAGGAGGGAGGGAGGAGGGGGGAGGGAGGGAGGGAGGAAGGAAGGAAGAAAGGAGGGAGGAGGGAGGAAGGTAGGTAGGTAGATAGGTAGGTTTGGGGAAATGAACAAAAATATGCAGCATAGACATTTTTGCATTGAAATACAGATGATAAGAGGGTGAATTTTTGAAGCAGGTTCTGAAAAGGAAGAGGGAGGATAGTTCACAGACATGTTGAAGGAGAATATTATAGGTCAAATAATAACCCCTACATGCTCAGGAGTTCATTCAAATTTAAAAGAAGATGTATCCTATCATTTAGGTTGAAAACAATAGCAGTAAATTGGGCTGGGGAGTAGAGGTAGGGTGATTACCAGTGTAGTGCCCTTACTCTGTGCCACTATGGTGGTGTGTTGTGCAGAGTGTTGATCTTTGAACTCTACTGCAACAATAAAAGTACAGTACCAGCATATATGATTGTGCATATCTTTTTGGGTGTTATCTTCAGTGGCAGGTTTCAAATTTTTTTACTACCGGTTCTGTGGGTGTGGCTTGGTGGGCATGGCATGGCTTGGTGGGTGTGGCTTGGTGGGCGTGGCAGGGGAAGGATACTGCAAAATCTCCATTCCCACCCCACTCCAGGAGAAGGATACTGTAAAATCTCCATTCCCACCCTAATCCAGGGGAAGGTCACTGCAAAATCCCCATTTCCTCCCGATCATCTGGGACTCGGGAGGCAAAGAATAGATGAGGGTGGGGCCAGTCAGAATTTTTATTACCGGTTCTCTGAACTACTCAAAATTTCCGCTACCGGTTCTCCAGAACTGGTCAGAACCTGCTGAAACCCACCTCTGGTTAACTTCCTTATCCTAGTGATTGAATCATTTCTTTTCTTTATATAGAGGTAGAACATGTAGCTAATGACATAAAACTTAATTAGATTTTTTTTAAAAAAAAAACTGTACTTTATGCTTTTTTGTCCTTTCAGCATCCCAAGTACGCTGTTGGTAACAGTTCTTTCAGCACAACCCTTAACATGTGTTCTAGGTTGTATACCATGTTAATTGGTTTCTTAAATTAAATTTGGCTGGATTCACACAAACACATACTGTAAGTCTGCACACACAGTTTGTTTGCAATCTACAACCTTATTTTAGTTTAGCCAGTGTGGAACAATATGGATTGTTCTATTT
The DNA here is from genome assembly GCF_029215685.1 of Pituophis catenifer annectens. Taxonomy (NCBI): domain Eukaryota; kingdom Metazoa; phylum Chordata; class Lepidosauria; order Squamata; family Colubridae; genus Pituophis; species Pituophis catenifer. The sequence goes on from NW_027256881.1 coordinate 133,901,308, forward strand.
TTGATACAGGGTGCCTTAAAGGCACCTATTGTAGTTTATATATCATGATTTATAGCTCATTGTATTGTATGCAAATTCAGACAATAATGGATTTTAAAACAACTCATAGTATAAATCGTGGTGCACTGCATTGTATGAACCCACACTTTATTCCCATATCAGCAGATATAGGGTTACAAACTCCTTTATAAGCATTATCTAAATAATTGAGATATCTTATTATCTTCTGAAGAGATATTTTCTATAAGGTTTACCTTCATTCTTGATTTTCTCTTATCAAAAAGTGATCAAGTGGTTTTATGCTAGTTCATCAACTAACTTTTCATTCAAGTAGCTGATTGAAACAATGCAACCAGGAAAAATTTGGCACTGCTTCATAACTATACACTATCTTATTATTCTGCCCATGGGCCCAGATTGCAATACATTTATAATGTCAAACTTTTGTGTGTAAATTCCAGAGCAGAAAGGAAAGCAATCGTTTAAATATTAGCAAGGTTGTGATTTTCACACACACCAATCCATTTAAGATACAGCTACAGCTTTGTCTTATGGTTGGGCAGATTCCAACATATCAAACCTTAGTTAGTTTGGTTAATAAACTCATAATTTCTTTCAACTGAAGTGTCTCTTTATGATGTGATAAGTGCAGATGTCTGAAATCAAGAATTTGTTTTCAATTTAGGCCTGAAGCCAGTGGATGAATTCACACAGAGTACTAGTCTCTTTAGGTTTGGCCTAGTTGACTTAGTATAATCACAGCAATTATGGGTTATAAATATTGGTTAGTGCTGTTGGGCATCAGCCACTACGACATATTCAACGAACTTAATGTTAGTTCAAGACCCCATAGCGTAATATGACTGTGAAGTTCAGCTTCACCTACAGTTGTAGAGGTTGTCAAAATACAGTGGGAAGAACTCTGGATGGTGTCTTGATCTCTTTGCAAGAAGAGAGAGATTAATACCGCATTTCCCCAAAAATAAGACCCTGTCTTATATTTTTTTGAACCCTGAAATTAGCACTTGGCCTTATTGCCATGCACTCAAAAGCCCGATTGGGCTTATTATCAGGGGATGTCTTACTTTGGGGAAAACAGGGTATATAATACATAAGTAGGTATTATTTAACACTCTTCTAGTTCTGAGTACCATGACCATGATCTTAACAAAAGGTGATTTTCCACTGTCCAATCCAAATGTGCATTAAAAATACATCATTGTCCAGTGAGGCAGCAAAGTGTTTGTCCCACCAAGAAACAATACCGGAGCAGGGAGCTCACAACTTTTTTATTGCACTACTTCTGTTGATCATTTTAAGATTTCTCAATTTTTGATGCCGTTGACCAGGAACTGCATGGTATCAAAGGCACAATTCTTCATGCTTCTGCTCCCACCTGCAGTCAGGTCCAGATGGTGGCACTGAAGGATTTCCACTCAGTCATTTAATATCTCCATGAAGCTGTTGAGTGAGATCATTGGGATTTATACTTGGATGCCACCAATATGTGAATAATATACCCAGCTCTTTTTCACCTTGCTTATCAAAGCCAGCCTGGGCTATACTGGATGCTGTTGTGGATTGGATAAACTGTGTCTGAATCTTGATCACTCTCTGGCTAAGATGCAATTGTACTTCCCCCTGAAGGAGCAGATGTTCTCTTGGATTCATTTCTGTTATATGGAGTCCCATGGCCACTGTGGCTTGGAGTGCATTTGATTCACTGTGACTAGCCAACTAGCCGCAACCTTTCCTGGATGGGAATGGCTTGACCATAATTGTCCATGCTCTGTTTGCTTCATGGTTAGATTACCGCAATGGACTTTATATGGAATTATTCATCAGCTGGTGCAGAATGTGGCAATGAAGCTGCTCTCTGAAACATATAGAAACTTCTAGAGCCACACAACACTGGTTTCTAAGGAGCAGCATCGATAGCTTTTATGTGGCCCTTGGGCTTCAGAGTTTCCGTAGGCCTGGCCAATGTTAAAACTATTTACTTTTCCACGGAAGGTGAAAATTTGGTTTTTCGCCCATGTATTTGACGCAACCATCATCATTTGATCATGTCCTAGCTGTGTCTCTTTACTATGGTACTAGCTGTTACTGTTATTATAACCTTTACTTCATTTTATTATTTTGGCATATCTACTTTATGAATTGTTATTGTTTTGGCATATGTGTTTTATGAACCGTTACTCAGTCTGAGATCTCTAAGGTAGTTGGGGGGAGAGAGAGAGAGAGAGATGAGAGGACAGAGGGAAGGAAGGAGGGAGGGAGGGAGGGAGGGAGGAAAGAAGGAAAGAAGGAAAGAAGGAAAGAAGGAAAGAAGGAAAGAAGGAAGGGAGGGAGGGAGGGAGGGAGGGAGGATAAAATTATACTGCTGTAATGAAAGAAATTTGGAATACTCAGGAATCAATTTTGGTATAGAAGCTCTTCTTTTATTTCTGGTACCCAAAAACAATTTCTCAGAATTTCTTTAATTCTAAACATATGCCTTTAGCACCAGCTGCAAGCTGGAAATAAGAAGAGTCAAGCTGAATAAGACTATAGCTTATCTAGTCCTGCAATCTGTTCCTATAGTAACCAGACAGGTGGCTGTGGGAAACACACAAGGACAGGAGCCAGTGTGGTACAGAGGTTAAGGCATTGGACAAGGACCAGGGAGGTATGGGTTCAAATCCATTCTCAGCTGCAGAAACAGAGGGACTTTAAGACAATGAATTTCTCAACCCAATTTACCTTGCGCAGGTACTGGTATAGGAAAAATACTGGAAGAGGAAGTGCGACCTACAGTGCCTTTTGTTCCTGGAGAAAATGAGGGCTGTAAATCTACCAACTAATAAAATAAAAGCTCTCTTCTAGCTCTGTCCACTAACAATTGGAATTGAAAAATGCATTGCTTAACACTGGGGAGAGCAATTTATAACTCCATAAAAGCAATTTTGCACCTGCGATTATGATCCGCACAAATATATCTTCTGCAAATTGCTGACCTTTGTTGACCTCTTTTTTTGGTGATCTGAAAGAGACCATTCTAACTATGAAATTCTATATACAGGTAGTCCTCAACTTACAACAGTTCATTTAGTGACTGTTCAAAGTTAAATGGCACTGAAAAAAGTGACTTACGACCATTTTTCAGTTACAACCTTCGATCATGGGATCGAAATTCAGATGCTTGGTAACCGGTTCATATTTATGACTGTTGCTGTGTCCCAAGGGGATCGTGTGATCCCGTTTTGCAACCTTCTGACAAGCAAAGTCAATGGGGAAGCCAGATTCACTTAGCAACCAGGTTACTAAATTATCAACTGCAGTAATTCACTTAACAACTGTGGCAAGGAAGGTCGTGAAATGGAGCAAAACTCATTTAATGAATGTCTCACTTAACAACAGAAATTTTGGGCTCAATTGTAGTCGTAAGACAAGGTCTACCTGTACACTGAAATGTTGGCATCTCAAGAAAGTAGAATCCAATTTTGCTCTTGAGTCACACACTCCGTTTCTAATTTCTGGATGTGCTGTTTTTCTCTGGAAATGTACAATATCCTTGTGAAAATGTAAGCAGCTCCAAAATTCACCCACCAGGCCAAGTTGCACACCCACATAATGTTTAGGGCACCTATTTCTAAGTGTGCTATAAACAAGCAAAAAAAAAAAAATCCACTCCAACTGACAGGCCTGATGAGGAACTGACAAAGCACCACAAAGGAAAATAAATTCCTTCCAGACCCTGAGCCGACCTAACTTACCTGCAGATCCTGATGGAAAATATATGCTCTGCTTCCGAGTCTGCCCCACTAACACATCAGCAAGATGACAGTTCTTGTTTTTCCATTTTGACTGGAAAAAATAACCTGCCCTTCTTTCTGTGTTCACTTCCTTTTCTTGAAGACGGTACGGTCTTTATAAAAGATTACGAAGTAAGGTTTAGGGAACCCGGCCTTTTGAAGGCTCCCCCACCCCCCAAATGTTCACCTGGCAGACAATCCTTTTTCATATCAAGAAATGTCTTTTTGTTTCTAAAAATTTCCCCAAGCATTTTCCACTTGTTTGGCTTTTTGTTTAAATGCCAACGCTGTATTTTCCTCCTCAACTGATTGTTTATTAGATGTATTTCTTTTTCAGGAGGCAGCATTATTTTTATTTTTATTTAATTTTTTTTAATATGCATTCTTTGAAGCTGAAAGGTAGGGAGGAATGCTTGATTTTAAAGCTAACAAACTAATTTGAATCTCCCTTGCTCAGTCCAAAAATAGAAGTATCAGGACTGAACAGGGCTACTGCGATGGAGCTACCAAATATGCTTGTCACTTGTATAAAAATTGTATTTCAGTCTTTCCAGGCTCCCAAATCACACTGGCTTCTCTCTTCCCTGTACATTTTCCATTAGTATCGTTGTAGACAATCCATGAACCACACTACCCCTCATCCCGACCTCAATATTATGCTACTAAAATCCCATTAGATTTTTCCCCCAATTTGTTTTCAATAAGTATGCTAACCCAGCGGTCCCCAACCTTTGCGGCTTGGCTGGGTGGGGAGAGGGGAAGCAGGCTGCACGAGTGGCAGGCCGATGTGCATGCACAGCTCCACTCGTGTGAGTAGCAGGCTGGCACACATGCATGCCAGCCTACCGCTCGCATGGCTCAGTTCTGAATAGGCCCACAGCAGTGGTGGGTTGCCCCCGGTTCGGACCGGTTCGCAAGAACCGGTAGTAAAACCGGCAGGAGGCTCTGCCCACTGACCCGGATGTCATTATAGGTGATCTGCGTGCGTGATATGCCAACCAGTAGTAAAGATAAGTAGAACCCACCCCTGGCCCACAGTCTGATAATCGTGTGTCTTGCCACACCTATTTTCTCTTTTTAAGAAAAATCTTCCCACAATCAAAATAGTTCAGCCTTGTCACTTCCATTGCATTCAGGGATATCAGCCAATTACTGCTAGATCTCCCCTACAAAATAGATAGTCTTCGTTTAGCAACCACAGTTGGAACTGGCAACTCAGTCAATTAAATGAAGCAACCACCAGGTGAAACCACAAATGTCTTTATGATCTTACTTCAGCTTTCCTTTGCTTTAAAGACCTGTCAAAGTCTTATATGGGAGAACCAGTGGTGAGTTGCCCCCGGTTCGCACCGGTTCTATAGATCCGGTAGTAAAACCAGCGGGAGGCTCCGCCCACCGACCCCAACGTCATCAAAGTGCTTCTGTGCATGCACAGAAGAGCGCGCGTGCACACAAGCGAAGCAAGCACGTGCGCACGGCCCTGTTGCAAACCTGTAGTAAAGGTAAGTAGAATCCATCCCTGGTGAGGACCGGTTTTAAAGTTACTTTTTCAATACCATTGTAACTGCGAATGGTTACTAACTGAGCCTGTCACTAAACGAGAATTAGCTTTAATTGGAAGGTTAAAAAAGACCTATCAAACCTCTGCAGCCATTCCTTGTATTGCCTGTGAAACTTTCTTCATTTTTGTTTATCACTCAACAGGTGAAGGAAAGGATGACTTGGGATACTTCTTTGTTTTTAAACCACTGTAAAGAAATGTTTAAAAAGTCGAAAAGAAAAAGAAGCCTGCCCAATCTATTTTGTCAGAATCATCTGGCTGTGGAAATTAAAATATTCAAAGTGGTTCCTGGCTGTGAGCAATCCAGAGTGCCCTTACTGGATCTTATTACTGGAAGGCTAACAAATTAAAAATCCAGTTGGTTTTGTGGCATGCAAACAGCCTTCATAATGGTCACAAAAATTACCCAGTAACATATCGATTTGGGTCATTGTGTTTATTTCAAGCTTTCATTCTGAATTGGAGGAGGGGGAAGAGGAAAGTAAGGTAACATTTGTGAATTCCAGGGGAAATTTCAATTGCCTGTACTTTAATAGACATCAAATGAGCTATGAACCTTAAACTTAAAAGACTAGTGGTGCATGACATGATTGAGAAGTACTTTCAACCTGAAAACAATTTCACTTCCTGTCTGTGGCCACAAAGAAGCTACGTAATAAACTTCGCTTTTTCTCTTTCTCACTCCTATTTGTCTCAGTAAATGTTTGCTGAATTTCTTACGTGTGAGTCTGGAGTTTATTGACATCCAAATATTTTTCTGGTGGGAGTATGTTTCCTTTCATTAGTTTTTGCAATTACTAAATGAGTATCTTTGACCTAAAATGAAATGTTTTCTTTATACTGTCTGCCTGAGCAGAAGTATGGTCGAGGAACACAATACAGAACACCTAGTAATTTGCCATGTAGAACTAGAGAGCCATGGGCACAGGCCAGAAGTGCTCTGAAAATTCTATCACAGCCATTTGACTATTTTGTGCCTCACACAGCATGAGTGTGCAATACAATGGGTACCCAATGCAATGAGGATGCAATGCAAAAGCAGAGGTCAGTCAATAAAATAGATGACTATTTTCCCTCCTCCTGAAAACTAAGCTGTGAATCTTCCAAGCCTTTCCAGGCCAATCTTCTTTTTCCAGAAAAAGAATGGCACTTTTCTTTAATTTTCACTTAAATTTCAGGATAAAATTTGGAATACCAAGGGCTGTGGAAAAAGGGGATTGTGAGACCAAGCTCACCTGTATCCAAGACAAATTTATTTTGCTTCTTTTATTTATTTTTATTTATTTATTAAATTGATATCCCACCCATCTCACTATCAAGTGACTCTGAGTGGCTTGCAGAATCATAAATGATGATATCAACAATTAAAAGTTTTGATATTGAAATATTGAAATATTGAGCATTAAACATTCACCTTTCACCTAATAAACAACCTCCCCAATCCCACTCACTCCAAGATCTCAAAGTTTTATCAACTCCAAAATGCCTTTCCTACATCTTCTAATCCAACTAATTACAAAAATCTTCCAAGTTTTTTTGTTAATCTGTCTTCATTCCCCTTCCGCAACATTCTCTCATTTATAACATCTTTTGAAGCATATACAGATACAAGACATATAATACAAGTCTTGAGGATACTCTTTCCTCTAAAATATACAATTTCTTGTTTGTCCCCTGTCCCTGTGAACTGAATTAAGTTGGAGATAAAAGTTGGTGGATTTCTGGATAGGGAAACATAGATGTAGCATTTTTATTGTATTTTCTTTGAGGCTGAAAATTACAATACTCTTATTGTAAGAGACAGTTGTATACATGTAAATAAAATAGTGGAGTGACAAGCCATACTTGTTTGGACTGTAGGTGAGAAGGGAATAATTTTTCCCAGGTTCTTACAGCCTTCCCAGCTAAACATTTCCTGCATGTAGCAAAGTTGTCTAGCAGTCATACTCTTATTATATCATTTTCCTAGGTCCTGGTAAAACCCATCCATGAACTTTCATTTCATATAGGCAAAATACAACTTTTTTACAGTAAAAAATGGTATAATTCGCAACTCTTAAAAAACCCCCTCCATTTCCTCCTTCAATTTGATTAACCTTTTAGAAATTGGGTCTCTTTTTGAAAATTGAAATATCTTGTTCTTTCTCATAGGGCACCATTTCAGTGGTGGGTTGCTCCCCGTTCGGTCCGGTTCTATAGAACTGGTAGTAAAACTGGCAGGAGGCTCCGTCCACCCGCCATGACGTCATCATGGGTGATCTGCGCATGCGCAGAAGCTTCTGAACATGCGCAAAAGCACAAGCATGCAAGAGCAAAGCAAGCAAGCGCACTCCCGCTGCGAACCAGCAGTAAAGATAAGTGGAACCCATCCCTGCACCAGTTGAACAGTTCCTGAGACAAACTATACCTTGGAATTGAGGCAGGGCAGCAGTTCTATCTTGAATTCTATCGCCTTCAGATAGGATAAGTTAAGGAAAGTGCTTGGTAAATTTCCTGTTGGCAGGACATCAGTCAATTGCGCTCTCTCTCTCTCTCTCTCTCTCTCTCTAACAATAGCGAAGGAGATGAGTTTTGATACAAGGGTTCAACAATTCATCAAACCTTAATCCATGATACGGGGCTTCAGATATAAATTCCCTCACCTGACCTGGAAGTCTCATCCTCGCATCATCTGTGATGCCTGATATATGAGGGCAGGGTATCAGAGGCTGAACATTGGAGAATCCCCACTTATGTCAATCTACTGTATCAGCTGCTTTTCAATCAGAACATTTGTTTTTAATGTGAGTGAATAAATCTCATGCAAAATTACTTCACCTGCCCTGTAATGCCTAGTTGGTGCTTTGTGAAGTGCTGGTGAAGCATTATTTGAAGATGTATTTATTTACTGGAGCTGATTTGCCACTCCAATTCAGCAGGATTCTGAGTAGGTTACAGTAAGTAATCCCTTCTTACAGTATATGGGCAGATGTCTGGTCCACCTGTTGTCTAAACTTCAAGAAGAAAGGAAGCAAGTTGCCACTGACCATGGAAAGGGAGAGAGTCATACCTCCGGTTTGGACATCTTCCAGCCCTTGCTGCTTCATCACCCCCAACAAAACCCCATGACATTAATGGGGAGATGGTGGAAAACATCACTTTAACATCAGAGGCAGCATTCGGCTACTGGCTAGGGATAAGAAGCAGCAGCATCCTAAGGACATGTCCTTAAAAGAGGTTAGCAAAGCATCTTTCAGCTGCTGCATGGATGAACCCTTAGACTGTTATTACTGTTGCTGTAGGTGTAGCCTGCTTTCTTTTTGGCTTTAAAAAAAATCTGCTTAAGAAATAGTTTATGATGAAATATCCACATTTTTCCTCAACCCTCCCCCCCCGTCCCCCTCCCCCGTCAAATAATTTTATTTTAAAAAGAAAAGCCCTGGTCACTGAAGTGTAACTAAAGCGCACTCTGATATATACAATGCAAATATCTTCTCAGTTCTCTAGCTCAAGTGATAAATAAAAATTCCTAAATAGTACATGTCAACACACATATCTACACACACAAGTCCCAGCATTGTTTTTGTACAGAATTAGATTTTTACAAAGAATAGATCTGTGGGGGTGGAACAGTAAAAAGATAAAGATAACACCTAATAGAATGCAATGCATATAATTTTCAAGCATGTGGCAATTATGTGAGTCCAGGGCTTTCTTTGTGATTCAAGTTCAGCTTGGCCAGATGAACGCAGGTGTCTTTTCCCCTCATTTAGAGCAGATATTTCATTGTCTTTAAAAACTGTGGAAATATTTCTAGTAAATCCAAAGAATTTGTGCACGTGCTATATTTTTAGGACCTATTTTGTACCTATTTTATTTGAATGTGTATGTGCTTCTGACACAAATTGAAAGCAGCCATGTCTACATCATTGTACGCTCCCATAGAGAGGGGCTCCTCCGGGTGCCGTCAGCCAAACAATGCCGACTGGCGGCCCCCAGGGGGAGAGCCTTCTCTGTGGGGGCACCTACTATCTGGAACGAGCTCCCCCCAGAGATAC